>NC_040091.1:71073307-73823307 GCF_003369695.1 Bos indicus x Bos taurus | reverse complement strand
CCAGGGAAGGCTACCAAAAATGATAGAAAATGTTAGGACTCTGCTGTCTTAGTCTGGGGAGGTGAAAGCAGAAAGAGGTCAGGATTAAAATCTACCAAAGTATGAAAAGTGGCTATTTATATTCAATGCTTTTTTATGTCATTAATAAAAATGTGTTGTTACATTGTGTGCTCTGTCGCTCAGTCATGTCCAATTCTTTGCAGCCCCATGAACGGTAGCTCACCAGGCTCTTTCTGTCTATAAAATTTTCCAGGCAAGAATACTGGAGTGGATTGCCATTTCCTACCCCAGGAGATCTTCTCAACCCAGAATCGAACTTGAGTCTCTTGCATCTCCTGCATTGGCAGGCATATTCAATAAAAATGTGTAGAGCAGAAAAAAAAAATAGTACTAATGAATCTATTTGCAGGGCAGGAATAGAGATGCAGACATAAAGCATGGACTTGTGTACGCAGCGGGGAAGGGAAGGGTGGGACAAGTTGGAAGAATGGCATTGATATGCATACACTTCCATGCATCAAATAGGTTGTGGGAAGCTGCGATGCAGTACAGGGAGCTCAGCCTGGTACTCAGTGATGACCTGGAGGGGAAGGATGGGGTTGTGGATGGGATGCAGGCTCAAGAGGCAGGAGATATATGTATACTTATAGCTGATTCACATTGTTGTACAACAGAAACTAACATAACATCATAAATCAATTATGCTTCAATTAAATAATTTAAAAATATATAGAGTATCTACACAAATCTTGGCTCTGTGCTAGGGTTATAGAAATAAACAAGTGCAAATCTTGCCCTCAAGAAATTCCAAGTTAGAGAGGGAAACAAGTCTGCAAGCAAGTATTTCCAAGATATAAATGGAATATCTAATGGCCTTATGACCAAACTATAGTGGGAAGTCAGAGGGAAGAGTCGGGGCCAGGGAAGCAAGCTTTACAGAGGACATGATTCTTGGTTAGTGCCTTAAAGGGTGAGTGGAATTTCAATAGAGAAGGAGGGCATCCAAGGGTGAGAGAAAGGGAATTCCAATTGCATGAACTTTGTGGATATTGCAGCAGATGTCCTGGAAGCAGACAGCTTGGACGGTTCCACAAGAGCAAGTTTCTCTTTCTCTGTCCTTCCCACTTTGGTGATGAGTTTTTGCTCACATCTTCTGCATTCAGCTCGGGATTTTCTCTCATAAGCACCATGCTAAGCTATGCCCAAGCGGTTCAGAAAGCTGCCACCACCAGGGGCAACCCTGAGCCAACAGAAATATGTGGGTAACTGGTCACGCCTCCCTCTCTAGGATGGATATTTGCAAGAGGCACTCTGTGTGCTTCTGGAGTGAACCACAGGGCAGAGCCTCACTGCCAACAGCAGCAACCTAGACGATCCTCCTTCCCTGCCTCACTCTCCCCACCCCCTCACATCCATTTCCTATGATATATCCCCAAATAAACAGCTGGCACCCAAGTTTTCATCTCTGACTCTCTATTTTGGAGCAGTTCAGACTAAGATAAGGTCAGAGTGTGAGTAAGAAGAAACCATCACTTCTTGAATTTCTCAAATTATAACAACCATATACCATGGAACACTTTTTGTCAGAGACTTTTCTACAGTGAGAGCTGAGCTAATTACTAGCTTTGTGATTGGCTATTTAATCAGTATGAGACTCAGTTTCTTTATCGACTTCTTATCATCTAGAGCTAGGAAAATATGTGAGATGGTTATCTAATGTACTTAATCTAGATTGAACATGGGCATGAACATCCTCTTAAAAATCTATTATACCTATGAGAGTAAAGAGTTTGATACTACCTTACACAGCGACTGATTTTTAACTTTAGCTTTGGCTTTATACAAACAGCAACTTAGAAAGTCCTTGATAGTTACCATACTATTTTGAATTTGGCCCAACATATGACATGTTTGGCCAAAGGAAGGATATTTTCCCCTTCAAAGCAGGCCTCTTAAGTTGTCAGTACTTGAATTGTTTTTGGAACTCACCTTTGGGCTAGATTTCTCAAAGTTCATTTGCATGACACTCTGAGAAAACCAATCTTATTAGTTTATGGTCACAGCTCATTTTTGATCTAAAAGGCTCATAAGCAGCTTGATCAAGCACATGAATCCCTCAGCTCAGCTCTTAATGATCTTTAGCTGTTTCAAATCAAATTTGCTTTCAATGGAAAAAAAGTTTCAACTATTGTGGAAATTCAAAAGAACATATCATAATGGACAGAAGATAATTTCTAAAAGTCCTCCAAGATTTGGGGCATAGAAGCCATAGAATCATAATTTTAGAGCTAGCAGGAATTTGAGAGAGGACCAAGCCTCCTTCATTATAAATGAGAAAACAGAGAGTAGGATGAGGAAGTGATTTGAAAAGGGACACACTTTGTAATCAGTAGCTGACTCGCAACTAGGAGCCTGATTACCTAGCTTTTAATCCAGCATTCTTCTAGCTACACCATGAGTTAATAGCATAACCAAAAGATGGATAGCTTTTCAAAGTCAGTTCAGTTCAGTCAGTCAGTCGTGTCTGACTCTTGGCAACCCCATGGACTGCAGCACGCCAGACTTCCCTGTCCATCACCAACCTCCGGAGCATACTCAAACTCATGTCCATCGCATCGGTGATGCCATCCAACCATCTCACCCTCTGTCGTCCCCTTCTCCTCCTGCCTTCAATCTTTGCCAGCATCAGGGGCTTTTCCAATGAGTCAGTTGTTCACATTAGGTGGCCAAAGTATTGGAGCTTCAGCATCAGTCCTTCCAATGAATATTTGGGGTTGATTTCCTTTAGGATTGTGTGGTTTGATCTCCTTGCAGTCCAAGGGACTCACAGGAATCTCCTCCAACACCACAGTTCAAAAGCATCAATTCTTTGGTGCTCAACTTTCTTTATGGTCCACCTCTCACATCCATACATGACTACTGGAAAAACCATAGCTGTTGGGGGCCAGTGTGAGACACTCCGCCCGTGGCAAAGGTCATGAGGATGGAGGCTCACATACACAAAGGCGGGATTGAGCCTCAGGAGTCCCCCTGGAAATCCTCGAGCATCTACCCCCAAAACCAGAGTCTGCCTACTTTACTACTTTGTGCTCTCCCCTACACCTCTGACTTTACGGGGGGTTGTCTCCCACCACCTCTTTCAGAGAAGGAGTTAACTTAGAGCTCCAGTTAATAATAATTCCTGGGCATGACAGGAGTGTTCCAAACTTACAAACTCCTCTGAAGGTTCTCTAGCCTGCCTGACAGGCTTGTCCGGCCACATGTGATTGCTCACAGCCTCCAAACCGTGAGAGGCATGAGATGCTTTAAACCTTCTAAAAACAGGTTCCTTAGAAAAGTTAGAAAACCATTAGTATAAGTATAGTGGGCTGATTAGAAATTGTATTGGTGAAGGGTTTTTCATTTGTTGAGCCAGTGTTTGTTGCTAAGTCTCCACATCCCCTGCCGTTACACACATTAATGAATATATAGAAGAAAAAAGTATTAACCTTTGATATTAATCACGTTAGACCTTAGGCTAAGTAAATTCTTTCCTTAACTAAAACCCACTACACCCTCACCCTATAGGAATGTAACTTTATTTGGGTGGCATCTGTTTTAAGAATAATCACCCCTGGAGAAATAAGTTTTGACTGACTGCTGTCACAAGGAGAGGGTCATAAATTGTCAGCAGGCCCCCTGGCCAGAAGATGATGTAACACTCCTAAGACCTCTGTATACATTTGTATGAAGCACCTGACTTTGATAAAAATCAGGACTGCTGACCCCACGTGACTTTTGCATAACATCTCAGTGTATAAAAGTAGACCATGGAAAATAAAGACTTGGGATCAGTTTCTCAAAATACTGGTCTCCCCATGTCGCTCTCTCTTTCAAACTCTGGCTGAGTTTCCATCTGGAGCGCGGAACCCACCAAGCTTACTAATTTTGCCTGGGCTTCTAAGATCCGACTGGGGAGGCCTCAGTGTCTCCTCTCCTTCGGGAGAACGGAAGGACGCCTGCGGCCTACGTAAGCGGTGCAAACTTCTTGTCTTGAAGTTTTATTGGTCTCCCGCATAAACCAAGCTACTCAGCCTCTTTTCTCCACTGAATTTTCCTACTGAGCTATCCTCATTCTATTACTCTTTACATCTCTAATTAATATCTAATTGAAGCTATTGTATTCTGATCCTCGCCTACGCCGTCCCCGCTTCGAACTCCCTGGATCAGCCTGGGCTGATAGCTTTGGCTAGATGGACCTCTGTCAGCAAAGTAATGTCTGCTTTTACTATGCTGTTTAGGTTGGTCATACTTTTCAGAGTAACTACACCGAAATGGGTCATGCCAATTAGAATACATAAGTTCATAAGATATTATGTATGGTTCTAAGTTAGAAAGGGGTTGAAGAAGAACTTAAACACATCTGTCACTGATAAAACCATATCAATATGTGAACAAAAGAGATGAATGCCTTTGCTTTAGGGCTGGAATCATGGATGCTAACACTGTACATGTCCCTAAGGATACAGATGGATAGTGGGATGCTGTGATAATTGGTTAAGGATTCATTGGAATATGGCAATTACTTTTTTCTGTATCCTGGTATTTGTAACACACACACACACACACACACACTCCTTCTTCTCTTCCCAGTAAGAAGCATTGTCTTCACTTTGATGGAGAAAAAAGGAACAGTAACTTTAGGTATTAAGTTTTAGATGAAGTTGTATGAAAGTAAAACTTTAGATTCTCACTCTCAAAAATAACTTCTTTCAAGTTTATACACATACATATACAGATACATATTTTATCCAATCTCATTTAAAAAAACCTCTGTCCTAACTGCAAAGTCATTGAGAAATTATTGATTAATTGTGATAATTTAAGATTGGTGAATTTAAGGTTCAATGGATATGAACTTGGGCAAACTGTGGGAGATGGTGAGGGACATTCTGCAGTCGGACATGACTGAGTGACTGAACAACAATTAAAGGTTGGTGATACACAAATCATAAAACAAATAGATGACTGTGCTGTTTTTCATGGGGATTCTATAGGAAAATAAACACCCTGGTAAAAAGTAGAGGTAAGTAAGGTTAACTGCCAGCTAATGCTTTGGTGGTACAAATCTGGTCATCTCTGTTTTACATTAATTGACCAGATTAAGTCAGTCATTATTTGATTTTAATACTTTCTTTGTTTCCATCACAGTCTTTTCTCTCAGGCCATAATTACTAGTCACCAAGGTCTCATTCAATTCAGTCCGAAATCTCCCCCACAGCTTAATTAAAAGCTGTATAGTTTTTTTAAAAAATAAATATTATGTAATAATATAAAATATTTCTGAAATAATATAAATACACATTATAAAGTATATGATACTCATAACATGCTATAATGTATATATAGCTATATATAAAATGTTCTGATGCCAGACATCATAATATGTTTTCAGGAATATAAAAATTGGAATGTCACCATCTGAGCATCTGACCTGGTACTGTTTAACTACAGCCTATCGTGAAGGCTTCAGGTATTCTGGAGAACAAGCTGTCATTGAGAAAGGATACACTTGCCTCCTCCAAAACTCCTCCTCCTCCAACCTCCCACTGTCTCTAAACCATGAATTTCAGTGCCTAGTGGAGCTGTTTTTGAAATCACTGTCTCTATTGATTTCTGCATCCAGTACAGGTATGCTTGCTCAGCTGCCCATCTGTTCTCTGCCTCAGGAAGGACCACTGAAAAAAATAAAGAGAAGATGGGTGTGTACATGTGTGTGTGTGCATGTCCGTGTGTGTGGAGGGGTGTACATGGACCTGTATGTGTATAGAAGTGATATTAAAGGGAGGAATAAGGATTCCAATAATTCCTCTTTGGTAGGAAAGATGCTAATATGAAGTATGGCTTGTGGCATTTCCCCAAAATGCCAAGTGCGAGCTTTGCTTCCTGTTTAGGGGTTGTCAGGGAGCAAAGTCCACTGGCCTTCTGATCGGAAGACCCTGCCCTCCCCAGGTGCCACCACTTGCCAAAGCTGTGACCCTGGAAAAGTTATCGGACCACTCATCGTTATTTTCCTCATCCATCAAAGTTAATGGCTCACCACCTCTCACTTTATAGGGAGATGCTCAGAGTCATGTAAGGGAACTCCTTTGAGAGCTCCTCGGAAATTACAGAGCAATGTACAATTAAAGGCTTAGGTATATTAGAACATCTGAGATGGAGGCTGTGGTCTGAGAAGGGGATCAAGGGAATTGTCACCTCCAGACTTTCAGAATCATCTGGTTCTCTGAGCTGTCTTCGACCTCTGGCATGAGTTCTGGGGTTATCTCCCATCTTTTAGGTGACTGATTCTTGCAGACTATCTATTTTACACTGGACTCTAGAAGCTCTCTACTTCTAGACGACTCCACAGACACCGTTTCTCCAAGAGGCTTTGAAGAATGATCTATGAAGGACGCTACAAAACATCTCAGGATCAATTGCTGTAATTATCCTCTGAATAATTTTTTGCCATTATTCAGGCAGTACATATTGTACATGAAAGGCTGTGTTCAGCCAAACCAGAAGCTTGCTGGATCTGGGATTTACAGCTTACTGTGTAAGAAGATTTAGAAGGCAACCCCTAGGAAATCCATCTGGAGATTGTTGAGAGGATAAAGGAAAATATAAGTACTTTTAATCTTAATATTCTTTATGCTCTGCTCATTATGATTAGATATATCTTCTAGTTAAGCCCTTAACAAAAATAGAACTGGCAATGAAAAGACTATTTATTTTCTTTTCTATTGCTAAGGGAAAATAGTATGCATAAAAATAATAATAGCAATATAAATGCTCCAATGCTTAGCTATTTAGAGAACCATCCAACGTGTCTCATTTACTAAGTTTAGAGAAAAAAGAAATCTCTCTCTAGACTAAACCTGAGTAATAAAAAAACACAAGTTGACTTATTGTCAATTCCCGTCTTTGGTAGGCACTCAAACACTCCCTTTCTTTTTAATATAAAAGAGAAAATCACTGAGTTTTCTGTTTCTGTCTCCAACAAGCTCTAAGTGTGGGGAGAAAAAAAATTGTCTGAAAGAGGCAGGAACACAAGGCCTCTGAGAGAGATCATGAGAGCTTCTTTTCCCATTAAGATTATTACCGAGGCAGGTTAAAGGGGAGAATAAAATCCAATATATTTGCTGTGCATTGGTCATTAATATAAACCAGCTTTGGCTCAGAGGAGACAGAACACAACTTGTCCAGACCTTAAGCACCTGGGCGATAGACCATCAGTGGCCAGACAATAATGCATTTCAGCTGTAAATTTCTTCTGAGTCATGGTTGATGGTTCCCTCCCTGAAAGGGCTATACAGGATCATATCAAGGCAAGTGTTAGCACATGACTAAGGTGCTCTCTGTTATTTTTGCAAACAGATCCAGGAAAAGCAAAACTCCAGGTTATAAAAGCAATAACAAGAAATGATAAGTTTCTGTAATAGTACAATTCATTTCAAAGGTTCCATTAGTGTCCATAGGGGTTATTTAGTTGACAACACTGGTTTAGGCAAGGTTGCTAAAATGCCCTGAAATGAAATGGTTTTGTTACAGCAGCTGAGGATCATCGCTCGGTAGCCAGAGATATACGTTCTGGGTTTAAATTCAGGTGGGTACCCCGCCGTCACTGGAAGAAGGAATAATCTGGCTCGTAGACACACGGAAAGACTGAAGGTTTAAAATGCACAATCTCAACCTTTTCTAGTCCCTTTTCCAGAATCACAATGGGTGAGATTAAGGATGATAATAGGGAAGGTTGAAAAATAAGGCCAAACATGCTTACTGGTCTGAATAACCACTAACTTCAACTGGATTCAAACATTTTGGTGTATTCAGCTTCTCAATATGCTCACTTTTTCTCCTTACTTCCTGGGGACCTGGGAAGGGAACGAGAAAAAAGGGAAAGAGTGGTTCATAGCAGAATCATAACGTTGCCAAGTTTGAAAGAATCTTAGAAAAATAATTTAATTCAACCTGGTGAGATGACAGTGTAGGTGGGCTGAGTCTTTCTTACACACTCATGATGTCTCGTTTATCACAGGTCCAGTTTACCGTAGGAGCTTAAAACATATTGACTGATTGAAGGGGCTTTCTCATTTTGTAGATACGTGAATTCAGTGCCACAGAGGTTAAATGCCTTGCCCAAAGTCACAAGGCTAGATGGTGGCAGAGTGGAGACAACAGCTTAGATCTCTTCGTTCTTTGCAGAAAGAGAACAGATCTTTAAAGGATCAAAGATTTTATATTGTTTCCACATGGCAGTCATAGTTGTCTACTATGCAGAATTATCTTTCTAGTTCGGGGTATGTAGCTAAATTCTAGTAAGAAATTTTATCACGAAACTGGGAGATTCATGACTTCAGCCAAAATGGATAGTTCTGGAAGTGCTTCCAGATTTCCTCATCTGGACTGTGTGTATGGTCTGTGTATATATGTGTATGTGTGTCTGTGTGAGCATAATTGAGAAATTTCTGACAGTAAGACATTTCTTAGTAGATGAACATCAGATAATTCCATCGCCAGGTAGACTGTCATGCTTTCTTGATGGGAAAAGATTTGGGCATTTTGCTCAATTTCTCAAAGGGCCAGAGCACTCCAAAGCATTAAATACATACTAAAGCTACCAAAGTGAGGGGAAAAAAGCCCTACAATCTGAGCATAATTGCACACATCAAGCTAATTACCCAGAAGCATTATTAGTTAATGAGATTAGCCAGGAGGCCCGTCCAGCATGGATTAATCAAAGAACAATGCCAGCGCACCTGCAGCAAAAAGGCACCTGATCTTTAACAAAAGAAGAGTTTGTCCATGTTTGGAAATATGACTCCACACTTATTTTCTGTCATCCTTGTGTTTTCTTTTAAAACAAAATTTCCTTGGGTTAATGCTCCAAAGGGGGAAACGATGGACTATAAATCCCACAGCTCTGTCACTCTAGACAAAAACACGCAGCTGGGGATTCAATCTCTTCATTAAGAAATGGAAATACTCATAACATATGCCCCTTTAATTCATAAGATTGTGAAAAGGTATTTGTGGAGCTACATACAGCCTTAGCTCAAAGCAAAATCTTTGGTGCTTAAAATAGCAAAGTAGTCAAACGGCCCAATTATGAAATATCTAGCTGGCATTTCCCTTGTCTTTCATCAGGGGAAATATTCACATCAAGGAGAACAGACATTAGTGTACAAGACATAAATAACCTGCCTTCAAGAGAATGACAAATAATTGAACAGGAAAAAATACAAATAACATTTAAAAATATTTCACCTTACTCTCAAGGAACTGTAAGTCAAAATAGGAGAAAAAAAAAAATCTCACAACTGTTAATAGAAAAAGAATGTCATTCATTCAACTATTTGCCAGTCACCAATGCGCACCATGGGTTTCCATGGCGGCTCAGACAGTAAAGAACCTGCCTGCAGTGCAGGAGACCTGGGTTTGATCCCTGGGTTGGGAAGATCCCATGGAGGAGGGCATGGCAACCCACTCCAGTATTCTTGCCTGAAGATTCTCCATGGACAGAGGAGCCTGGTGGGCTACAGTCCACGGGGTCACAGAGAATTGGACATGACTGAGCAACTAGGAACAGCAATATGCACCATAAAGATTCAGTGGTCATTGGTTCTTTATGTCCCCAAGTCACTATGTAATTTAAAAATTCTTTCATGCAGAAAGTGAAGAAAAACTAAAGAGCTTCTTGATGAAAGTGGAAGAAGAGAGTAAAAGAGCTGGCTTAAAAGTCAACGTTCAAAAAACTAAGATCATGGCATCCGGTACCATCACTTCATGGCAAATAGATGGGAAAACAATGGAAACAGTGACAGACTTTATTTTGGGGGGGCTCAAAAATCACTGCAGATGGTGATTGCAGCCATGAAATTAAAAGATGCTTACTCCTTGGAAGGAAAGTTATGACCAACCTAGACAGCATATTCAGAAGCAGAGATATTACTTTGCCACCAAATGTCCGTCTAGTCAAGGCTATGATTTTTCCAGTAGTCATGTATGGATGTGAGAGTTGGACTATAAAGAAAGCTAAGCACCAAAGAATTGATGCTTTTGAACTGGTGTTGGAGAAGACTCTTGAGAGTCCCTTGGACTGCAAGATCCAACCAGTCAAAGGAAATCAGTCCTGAATATTCATTGGAAGGACTGATGCTGAGGCTGAAACTCCAATACTCTGGCCACCTGATGTGAATAACTGACTCATTTGAAAAGACCCTAATACTGGGAAAGATTGAAGGCAGGAGGAGAAGGGGACGACAGAGGATGAGATGGGTGGATGGCATCTCTGACTCAATGCACATGAGTTTGAGTAACTCCCGATGGACAGGGAGGCCTGGAGTGCTGCAGTCCATGGGGTCGCAAAGAGTCAAACATGACTGAGCAACAGAACAACAATAAGTCATCTATTCATTCAACACATAGTTACTAAGTGGGAAGTGTGAATCAGCCTCTGTTCTCAGTGCTGGGGATGCATCAATGAAAAAGGAGACCAGACATCACTGTATTTATGGAGTTTCTGTTCTAGTAAAGAGACAGATGTGGATACTGTTCTCCCAGTATCGCTGAGAGAGAGGAGGCTCATTGTTGGGGTCATGTGCTGTGAAGAACCAAAATATCCTCCTGTCAGTCTTTCTTTAGGGTTAAAAAAAAAAAAAAGGAAAGCTTGGAAGTCTAGAGGGATCAAAACAAATTTACACTTAAAGGAAGTGGTCAAAAAGAAAGACAAGAGCAGGCAGCCAGTAATCTCCTGAAGAAATGTGTGCGCCATCACACCCCGTCTTTCCTTCTGGTGTCTATATCCGGTCATCATCCTTAAGTTATAGACAACCTCATCCATTTGGACCTGCGAACTGCTTCTTTCCCCAGTGGCGTCTGTGCACACAGTGCCCCGACTCAGCTTATAATGTGTCTCCCCCAGGATGCTGTTCCTCACGGACAGAACGCTGATCCAGGGCTAGCTCCCATCCTAATGCAGCATGAACTTGGATTCTGTTTTTGGCAGGTTCCATCACACCAGGAATGACATCAGCTTCCTCCTGCGAAATAGGCAATAGTCATCTAATTTATCTTAGATGAGGAAATCAGTCATGAAGTTTAGGTATGCAATTGGATGGTGCCAGAGTCCATATTAAAATTCTAGCTCTGTATCAAAATACTAGTTATTTTTAAGTCAAAATGAGTGCTCTCCTCATCACACTATACAATTTTACCAGGAACTTAAGAGGGGCATCAGATACACCGATTATGTAGAAAAGAAGACAGAAAAGTGGAAGAATCCTAAAGACAAACTTGGTTGATTTACATTTATGCCGAAGGCTAGACTTCTGTGAATTTGTCTGCCTTCCTTCCACTTTGCCACCATAGAAGATACAACGATTTTCATAAGCCTGTAACTTTATTCATTCCCTCTAATGAATAAATCCTTAACTTATCCCATGACATAAATGAAATAGTTGCTATCAGCTTACTTGATGGTGCTTATTTATAATATAATGTCTTTTCTTAAAAGAAAAATTCTTTAGCTAATGCATTTATGTCGGGGACTTTTTCTAACTAAACAAGATGAACTCACAGATTGCACAGCCCTTCTGTACAGAATCTAAGTTTTGAGAACATCAGTGATGACAATTGCAAACATAAAGGCATTTTTTATCATTTACTTTATTTCTCGGGTCTCTTCAGATATTTTACAAGGAAGAAACTGGCATGTGTTTATTTTCAATCAGTCTCTCAACCTCATTGCGTGTCTCTAACATCTGCATTTTCTGTACTCGAAGAAGAGGTTAAGAGATCAGAAATGTGGAAATTAACCTGCCAAGAATGTAAGGTAAATACAATCAGTGCTGTAAAGTCAAACAACGAGAAAAGAACAGACTTTACTAAGGCTTTGTTTCTGCCTTGAAAATTTTGGAATTGCAGTTTGCAAATGTCTTCAACAAGGGCAATGAAAACTTGTCAGAAATGTAAAACACCAGCCCTCTCCCCATAGCTGCTTTTAAAGATTGCTCTTTGATTGAATCCACAGGGAATAGCAGAGCCAAGGCAATAGGCCTTACACAATGAAATACTTAAATACAATTGAGGAAGGTCTGGCGTTTGAGGCTGTTGGAGAGCAGAATTTATTCACAGTGTTTTAAAGGGTGGAGAAAGAGGTGAGATGGTAGAGGAGGGGAAAGAGCAGGGGAGGGAGGAAGTGGGTTGGAAAGGTGGGGTTGGGGTACACAAGAGCCAAGAATGGACAAAAACATTTTTAAAATAAAATAAAATACCCTCCAGTCAGATTCCTTTATATAAACCTTTGGGGACCCAATAAAAAGCTGGGACTAAATGAAAGTGTTACCAAAGCAGATGGAGAATAACATCAGAAAATCAAATGACACATTTGAAAGGGCAAAACATCAATATTACCTAAAGAACTGATCAAATGTGTCATTTTGAAATGCACGCCAAAGCAACAAAATCATGAAATGCATTAAAACGGCGAACCAGGGAATGGAGAGTGGGCGCTTGGTTGGCTCCTGCCATGCAGAAAATCAGACGTTGTGTGCTGGAATACATGAATACAAAGGGGGCCAGGTTGTCTCTATGCACATTTAGAAATTGTCACAGAAAAAATCAAAATGATGGGCCATGCTTAAGAGATGCGCTTGTTCCAGCCTAGGAGACTGCAGCACGTTTCCTGGACAGACGTCCTGATGCTGCCTTATCAAGTCTTCTCTGCCTCTTAGCTACGGTAACTCCTTGGAGGCAGCTTCACAGGTGGGAGAACCCCAGGTTAAATCCATGAGCTCAGGACCAAGACTATGTTTTTTTTTTTTTTTTTCAAGTCATGGGAGCCATTTGATGACTAACTTATCCATAGATGTCATCTGCTGCTGCTGCTGCTAAGTCTCTTCAGTCATATCTGACTCTGTGAGACCCCATGGACAGCAGCCCACTAGGCTCCTCCATCCCTGGGATTCTCCGGGCAAGAAAACTGGAGTGGGTTGCCATTTCCTTCTCCAGTGCACGAAAGTGAAAAGTGAGCCCTACTAAACTTGTCTGCAGTAAACATTTCATCATATTAAGCAAAAGAACTGGTTTGGAGTAGCTAAATGCAAGCTCTATATTGCCTAGATTAGCAAAATGCTTGTATGTTACATCAGCAGGCCAGCCACGTATCATTAAGTGACATCACCATCATCACACATGTTCTCTGAGAATTTTGAAAATGTTGCCAGAAAGCTCCAATTTTAAGACCATCTGTGATGACAACCACAAACATAAAACATAGGGTTTGGGGGTTTTTCCTCATTTACTTGACCCTATCCTTCAGGAATCAGGAAAATTTTAAAAAGTCTTTGTTGGATTCAGGCTGGGAAGAACTGGGAACAGGTCTCCAGTATGCACTTTTTATGATATGGTATGCTCTGTCCTCTGACCATAGTATGTGGTAGATAAGGGGAAGAACTTTAGCATTAAATTGACATGGAGTTAATCTTGGCTTAGTCACTTATAAGCTATGGGAATGTAAGCAATTTACTAAATCCCACGAGCCTCAGTTTCCTCATCTCTAAAAGAGAGAGAGTGATGGTAACTATCTCATGGAGGCTGTTGGAAGGATTAAGTAAAATAAAACATGTAAAGGATTTAATAAGTGTCTGGCATAAACACTAAGTAGATGGGAGTTATTAAATTAGATCATAAGCTGAAGAACTAAAAGGGACATGTTCATTTATTATGAATCTCTGTATAAGGAATTAGTAACAGCAGGTCCAGAAAGCTGAAATGACTTGCCAGAGCAACACTGCTGTGATGAACTAGAGCTTTCAATGCCTGCCACTTCCCTTTTTTATATGTTCACCTTTCACATTCATTCTTTGTCTTTACACAATTGCTGGGAGGTGGAAGATATTTTTCCACACAATTCATTAGCTCAACCTTGAATTTCCTTCTTTTTCTTTTAAAAATGTGCTCTTACTAAATATAGTAAGAATAAACCGATATTCTTTAAGATGCTAATGGCTGATGCTGGTGTTAAAAAACCCATACGCATGCCTTCCAGGGATAGTTCTGCTTCAGAAGACTCAGAATTCTTATGGAGAGGATCTCAAGGACTTACTGGGCATGGAAGGAATGGAGCCGTTTGCTTACATGTGGAAGATTTTCCTGTACCCGCTGTGAATGAGGCTATAGTGTCACCACAGACCTCAGCTTCAAGGGACACCACTAACTTTTCTGTGAATGATGCTTGATAGATGTGAAATGCAAAGTCCATGTGCAGCCCACACATCGGTCATGCAGGAGATAGTGAGACACTACCTCTCTGTCCCTAGCTTTCAAGTCATGGAAGAGTGAAGCAGTTGCCTTCAGAAATATTGAAATGAGTTCAAGTTCCTAAGGTAGATCAGTGGAACAGAAGGGAACAATTTCACTATCTCAATATAAAGTAGAAATATTTTTCAGAAAAATCCAGCACAGAAATCTGAATGTTTCTGATTTTCTGATAATAGAAAATTGGGGAAACAAAGAGGAGAAAGAAAAATAACTGGAAACCCTAAAAGAAAAGAATAGTTCCCGTAGAAAGGAAGTGATTGACCTATATCTTTCAAATTGTAAGCTTCTCTACATAAGAAGTTCATTGAGACACCAGAAGGCCAAGGATTCCATGGTCATTTTCATGAGGTTCTCTAGGACATTCGATCTGTAACTCAGGATGCTCCAGATTCATCCAGATTGAGTAATGTTGTCTTCATTAAGAAATCAAGACCAGAAGTCCAACAACAGCTGAGACTATGTTGGGCCAGGATGATCAGGAGGCTGTACTTACAGGAAATGGGGCTACAATTGATGGGAATAGCATTCCTCTTGTGGTGTGTTCAGTTCAGTTCAGTTGCTCAGTCGTGTCCGACTCTTTGCGACCCCATGAATTGCAGCATGCCAGGCCTCCCTGTCCATTACCAACTCTTGGAGTTGACTCAAACTCATGGTGTGTTAGCTCTGCCCAAAAAAAGCATCCCTGCAGAACTTGCTCCTTCCCTTCTTTCCGATCCCTGACTTGATCAGCATTTCAGCAAGAGCTTTCCTGACACTGAATCTAAAACAGTAATCCCACCCCACCCCACCCCAAGACCCCTGTCACCCTCCCCGTCTCTTGCCCTCAATATCATCTGACATATTATACCTCTACTGGTCTATCAGTTAACTATTGCTCTGCACTAGCTGGAAAGATGTCTTCCTCCAAGATATTCACATCCTAACCCCTGGAACCTTCACATATATCTTATATGGAAAAAATATCTTTGTAGATGCGGTTAAATTAGGATTGTCAAGTTGGGAAGATTATCCTGAATTATCTGAATGAACCCTAAATAAAATCACATGAATAAAATGGAGGTAGAAGGAGAACTTGACATACATAGAGATGCTGAAAACACTGCAAAAAGAGATTTGAAGATGGTGGCCTTGAAGATTAGAACGATACGGCTACAAGCCAGGGAATGCCAGCAACCAGTAGAACCTGGAAAAGGTGAGGATGGGGTTCTCTCGTAAGACCTGTGAATGAACGGTGTATGACCCTCCAGCACCTTAACTTTGGACTTCTAGCTTCCAGAACTATGAGAGAATAAATTTGTATTGTTTTTAAATCACTGGTTTTTAAATTACTGGTTGTAATCATTTATTTTATTAATAGCAACCATAGGAAACAATAGTGTCTTCTTCACTGGATTGTAACCCTCAGGAGGAAAAGGACTTTTTTTCTCTTTGTTCTCTATCCCATCCTCTGTGCCTAAAACTGGGGCCTGGTACATACTAACCACTCAGCATTTACCTTGGACAGTGGGCTTCCCTGGTGGCTCAGATGGTGAAGAATCTGTTCATAATGCAGGAGACCAGGATTCAATCCTTGGGTTGGGAGGATCCCCTGGAGAAGGAAATGGCCACCCACTTCAGTATTCTTACCTGGAGAATTCCATGGACACAGGAGCCTGGTGGGCTACAGTCAGAGTTGGACGTGACTGAGCAATTAACACACACTTTATGTTTGATGAATGAATGAATGAATGAGAAAAAAGTATCTGTATCTCATTTGGATCCTAAGTTTCAGTCTTATTGCCCCTCAAAAATGAAACATTGGCATTTAGGAGCCCAGTACCCACTTCATAACTCAACAACTCACCTATGACATAACTAGGCCTTCTTAAAAGAATCATTTCAGAAAGATTTTGCCCAATTAGTAAGTGGAACAGCTGGGTCTAGAAACCAGGACTTCAGCCCTCAGCCTAATAGTCTCTCCAACCTGGCTCTGAGAGCCTCATTTAGACACAGGTTCTTCTGGAAAAATTCACAGGGCTGGGACTGAAGCAAGACAGTGTTCTGCCGTTAACACACACTAACCAGCCTCACCTCTTCATCTATCATATCTCTAACAAATTTCTACGGTAACAGTCAAGGCCAGCTGCTGCCACCCAAGGCTGGTTCTACCAATAATAGATTATTATAATATATGTAGCTAATAGGGCTTTTTCTGTCATAATGTGGCAGGACTAGATGGATCTCTGTAATAAAAACCAAGAATCTCTTGCATTTATATATTGAATTTTCTTTCTAAGTGCATCCACATCTGTTATGTCATTCTCTCATTCTGATACCCTTGGGAGAGACATATCGGTTTGGGGTAAAGCTCCTTTTATTCAGATATAAAAAACTGGCAAGAGGATCATGGAGTGTTTCCAATGATCCTCCCTGGCAAGTGGGCATGTCTGTCTTCCTCAGTCATAGGACCTTCTTAGGATCAAATATGTAAGGTGGGGTCCTAGAAAAGGATAGAGGCTTACACATACAATGGGATACTCTTCTCAACCAGCTCTTGGTTTAGAATAAAAAATTAAATTCTGGGGCTCTTGTCTGGCAAATTACAATTACCTTTCCCCAAGCTCTACGTGCATCTCTCTTCTCTTCTTGACATGTAAACTTTGTTTCCACCAAAATCAGGATGCTAACTTATTAAGCTGATGTGAAAAGTTCTCAGTGTACTCTAGCTTTCAAACCACCATTAAAATGAGAAGAAGAACAAAAACGTCACTTTTATTAGCTGTGCGTATGTGCTAAGTCACTTCAGTCGTGTCCAGCTCTTTGCAATCCTAAGGACTGTAGCCAGCCAGACTCCTCTGTCCATGGGATTTTTCCAGGCAAGAATACTGGACTGGGTTGCCATTCTCTACTCCAGGGGATCTTCCTGGCCCAGGTATTCAACCCGTGTCTCTTGTGTTGTCTTTTGTGTTGTAGGTGGATTCTTTACCTCTGAGCTGAAGCAATCATAAAGATAAAAATTAATATACTTACATTCATCTAGTGTTTTCTCCATGTCTTACATAATCTGCTCAGAGGAAGAAAAGTACATGATGACAACCCAAGGTTGTTGATTATCTTGGCCCAAGATAATCAAAGCCAGATTTGAGGGAGATGGTTCATCCTATTTCTAAATAGTTCCTGAAACACACTGATATTGTTTGGAGAAAATGTAGGAACCATGCCAATGGGAAAATCTTGGTTACCAAACTTATAAAGCACAATTATTCCAAAATTATATTCCTGACTTCTTTTCTAGTACAAATTGAGCAATTTTAAAAAGGAACACAGAACGTTTACACCTTTTTGGAACAAAGTAAGATGTCGCTCTTATAAGCCATTTATTCCTAATTGCACAATTACTTTATCATGTAGCACTTGCTGAGAAAAGACTATAAGGCAAAGAATAGACTGATTTAAGGATTTTTATTTCCTTCCTCTCAAAAAAAAAAAAAAACCTAGCAATCCAATTTCTTTTCTCTCTGGAATTCAAAAATGTTAAAGCATAGCAAGTGTTCCTCATTTCCGGATAATAAAATAATGGTGTAATTAACAATTGGTTAGCGCGACATCACAAGAAATTGTTGAATCTACTTGTGAATAGAAGCAAAAGCCACACTATTTTAAGGAATTTTGGAACGGGAGTTAATTACTATCTAGCCTAAAAATGGGAATAGGATTCTTCCAAAGTGCATACTAATCTTAGGGGGCTCTTTTGGTGCTTAAAACTGCTACTCTGACTCTGGGACTGACAATGCTGTGCATGGAGCCAGTTACGTCTTGGAAACTCTTCTTCTAGGACCCAGGACTTCGCTTCTACTCTCAGGGACCTGCGATGCAGCTCTTGTTGGCTCCTCCAGGCCACCATCTGCAGGCCATGCAGTCTGAAGAACTGAAGAGTGACCAGTGTAACTACAGGCCAAAGATCACAGACTGGGCTGGAGAGGACTGGGGTCCATCTCTTCTGCAAAATTGTCTGTGAAACCACACCTTTCCCCAGGAGGGACTCAAACCCAGCCAAAACTCAGTTTGGGACTTGAATCCCAACGCCTGATTCCTGACTTAGGAGGGGACTCAAACTCACTGCCTTTTCACTGAAACCACTCACTGCTGTCAGGACTTACTGAAGCTCAGCTTCTTTCATCTTGTTGCGGAAAGAATCCAGTGTGAGGCAAAGTGATAAGCAAAGAGGGAGCTGATTAGCATAGGATGCTTGTGGAGACACAAGCAGCAAGGGAGTGCAGCCCCGTGAACAAAGAGAGCTACATTTTCATAATCAGAGAAAAAGTGGGTTTGGGAGAAGACCACCCTTTTTCCTCATCTTTGGACAGAGGTCAAGGTTTGTGTCATTTTCCTGCTTTGACACTATATGGTCTAACAGGAATAGTCATGGTGCTATTTAAATCATTGTTATATTAGCAAAAGGGGTGTGATATACACTGCAATATGGCGATCTGTTTCAAGGTTTCAGTATAATGTCCCTTTTCACCTAGCTTTTCTTTTTTTTCCCCCTTTCACCTATATTCCTATCTTGGCCACGTGCAGAAATGCTCCTCTTCAAGGACCATTAATTCCCCGACTTCGTATAAGATTCAGACTCCACATCTGTTGTTTTATGTTTTAACTCTCAGGATTTGTGGCTTGAGTGTGCCTAGCACTTGAATGCAGCAGGTCTTCCTTCAAGCTACTGTAGCTTGTAGCTCGTTATTGGATTCTTCTCTTGAGTGGTCATTAGCTTACATCAGTGGCTCAAACTCCCTTTCAAATCCCCTCTCTGTCCCTAATAGGATTTTTAAACTAACTGTTTAATTACCCTACTTTATTCCTATAATCTGGAGCCATCCCTCACCTGGACTGTTGCACTAGCCCTTGAATGGTCTCCTTATCTCCACTCCAGTCTCCTTTCTGCAGGTCCTTCCCACAGCTACTAAACAGGTCCTTCTAACATGCAAACCTGATTGCTTCTAGATTGCCCACATGCATGCTCAGTTGCTCAGTTGTGTCCAGCTCTTTGTGACCCCATGGGTTGCAGCACACCAAGCTCCTCTGCCCGTGGCATTTTCCAGGCAAGAATACTGGAATGGGTTTCCATTTCCTCCTTCAGGGCATCTTTCTGACCCAGGGATCGAACCCTTGTGTCCTGAGTCTCCTGCATTGGTAGGCGGATTCTTTACCATGGGCCCACCTGGGAAGCCCCTTGCTTCTTGATTAAAATCCCTTAAAAAGTTTACCTTTTCTTTAGGATCACATCCAAATGCCAGAGGATGGACATTCAAGAATCTTCTCCATTTTGCCCTAACCTGTTTTTTTGCATCCCCTGCTTCCATTCCTCACCGTTGCTCAAGCCACACAAATGACAGATTTGCCTGCCTCTAATCTCTCTGCCTGGGAACAGCTTCTTCTAACAGTTATTCTGGCAAAGCCCACTCATTCTTCAATTCAGTGTCACCTTGGATTCTAAGTCACCAAAAGGGTAGGTACTACATCGTCCATCTTTGTGAACATCACAGCAGGTAACTTGCTTGGCTCACCAGATACATTGTAACTAATTGTGGGAGGGAAAGATTTCTGCATTTCTTACCAGAGGAGCCATCCTCCTTTATTTACTTGTATTGCTCTTTTACTTGATTTCCTGTTCCTTTAGGTTCCCCCCCCCCTTTTCTTTTTCTATTTTCTTTAGCTGGCATGGGGGTGGGGGAGGCTGGGAAGAGATTTGTAGTTGGCGAGCCTGTGGCACAACCGGTTGCTGCCTCTCCTGGATTTTCTTCTTCGTACCCTATTGAGTGCATCTGTCTCGGAGGCCTGGGTTGTGACAGCTGTTTAATAAACCACATCAACAGCGCACAAGGCTTAAGACGGGAGGAGAGTGAGAACCTCATATTCCATTTCAACTCCGGCGATAACTTATGAATTCCATTATTTACCATTTTAATACAACCGTTATTATTTCTCCCACCTCCCTCACCCCCGCCCTCCGAGTTTCCTTCTTGCCTTTGATGTAGTCAAATGGTCTTTTGCTCCAGGGTTGGTGGCTTTGTATAGTCAGCCTCTATTCATATGCACAAGCTTACAGCTGCTCTAACACTTCAGAAATCTGATCCATCTCCCTTTCTCTTGTCCCATCCCTTCTCCATGCTTTGTAAAATCTTCCCTTGGCAGAGAAAAGGCCACATCTCTTCGCTGCTTCTGCCCTGACTCTCCCCATTCAATTATGGAGATGCATTATAGTTGAGTGTGGAGGTGGTTATCCTTCAAGGACCTTACATATTCCCATTCATTGGAAAGAGGTGTGGGGCGGGGGGTGGTGGTGAGGAAAGAGAAGGGGGTGGTGCCTGCCATGATTAAATGTTCTGGAAAGCCAGCTTCTGATACAGACCTTGCTTCCAGCTGCAGTATCTTCCAGGCAGTAAGAAATGCATCTTCACATGTACAGTAGAAGAGATGGGTAGCAAATCTCCAGGCATAGCATTACCCCCAAGAAGAGTTCCACTTTATCCAGGCGTGTAAAGGCAATCTTGCTGTCTCTCCTGGGGTGGGGCTGACAAAGCTGAATCCCACCAGCAAAGATCATGTGCAGGAGCACGTGCAGTTTGAGGAAACACCTGTTTCAGCCGCCCCACGTGAACCCTTGGTCGTTTGTCATTTTCTGCAGCTCACAGCGGAACCGGCCAGGACAGAGTGCCAGATTGCTGGTGGAGGCCCAGCTCCAGTCAAGCGCTGGCATCCCATCCAAACAGGTTGAAATGAGGTTTCAAAACTACCTGTGAGCAAGAAAGATGAGGTGGAAAGTCGCTGATGCCAGCAAAAATACCACAGTGATAGCTGATCGGGGAAGGGAGTGCGGGCAGACGGAGCTGTTTAAAACATTTAAAACATGCTCCTCTTGAAGCCTGTGGCTCCCTTGTCTCCCTCAACTCTCTCTTTTATTAACTTCGCCTCTTTTATGAGTAGTTTAATAAAACTATTTTCTAGTCTGTGCGGGGAAGATCATAAACACTCCTGCTTTAGAAAAATAATAACAAGATTCCAAGGATATCCAGAAGAGAGTGAGTAGCCAGAATGGGAGGGGTGGGGGGAGGTGATGAACAGTAAAGGGTACCACCTAAGGGCTCCTGTTATCTGGAGGCCTGTGTAAGCCAGGCATGAGGGTCCCTTCTGAAAAGCCTACTGACATGGTGTGAAAGAAGACATACGTTTTTTAGGCCTGGGAAGGAAGATAATCCTTTATGACTCCTAATTTAATGTGTTTATATCCAGTGATTTATCATCTAATCCCTGGGCTTTGCCTGAGGTCACAAGAGGCCCATCTTATTCCGTGTGCAGAATGACGTTGAACAGGGAGAGGCAGCATGGTCTAAAAGCCCACTCTCTACTCTGAACTGGCAGGCCACCCAGAGACTCTAAGACCCCTTGAGAGAGTTAATGAAGCAGTTGTTCTCTCTCCCTGACACACAATATCTAGTTCATCAGCAAATCCTGTTGGCTCACTTTTAAATATGTTCCAAATCAAATCACTTTTATTATCTCTTCTGTTATCACTCCAGTGTGTACTAGTCTCTTTGCGACCCCACGGACTGTAGCCCACCAGGCTCCTCTGTCCATGGGATTCTCCAGGCAAGAACACTGGATTAGGTTACCATGCCCTCCTCCAGAGGATCTTCCCAAACCAGGGACTGAGCCTGGGTCTCCTGAATTACAGGCAGATTCTTTATCTTCTGAGCCACCAGGGAAGCTCCACGTATGGTCCAAACCACCCTTATCCTTCATCCATACTGTAATAGGGAAGAATAAATCTGAACCCCCCCCCCGTATTGGACCTATTTCTTTTAATTTTAACATTTGTATTCTATTGCTTTTGCTTCCAGTTAAGAATATTGCCTGTAGCCTGAAATATATAGGGTAGCCCATTCTCAAGGCTCTGACCTTTAAGGGTATAATACTTTTCTATTCATATAGAGATAAAAAGTCATAGAACAGAGAATAAAATGTGCCTTGTTGGAAGTTTACAGGAACATCATGTCCTGACATGCGTGGACAAGCTGCAAGAACAAAGGATTCTGACACCAAGAAGTTTGCAACGACCAGCCACACCTCCTTCCTTTTTTAGTCTAAAAGTCTGATTTCTGACTTGGGTAAGATGGTTCTTTGGGACATGAGTTCACCCTCTCTTCTGCCAGCTGGCTTTGCAAATAGTTACTATTTCTTGCCCCAACAACTTGTCTCTTGGTTTATCAACCTACTGTGCAGCGAGCCGTACCAGCTTGGCCTGAGTGACAGTTGACTGCAGGAGCCACAGCCTGACCTTTCTGCTTCCACTTGTGCTCCCACCTCCCACTCCACCTTTCTGTTTATGCTCCACAGCAGAGCCCAAGACAGCTCTTGGGGTCTCCCACAGCCACCACTGGATCCCAGGTCTCTCCTTTGCTTCCTGCATTTTCTACATATGCCCTCTCACTCACCGTGAGTCAGCTGTCTTGGCCTCCTAGAGAGGTCTCTGGGGGAATGGCAGGACTGCCCCATGCCTAAGCCTAGAACCCTCCCCGGATATCTCATCACTCTCTTCCTTCAAGTCTATCCGAGTCTCACCTCCTCGGCAATACGTTTCTTGGTCACCCAGCTTAAATCTGCAATGACCATGCCAGCATTCTCTGTCCACTGCATCACCCAGCTTAAATCTGCAATGACCATGCCAGCATTCTCTATCCACTGCATCACCCAGCTTAAATCTGCAATGACCATGCCAGCGTTCTCTATCCACTGCATCACCCAGCTTAAATCTGCAATGACCATGCCAGCGTCCTCTGTCCACTGCATCCACTTTACTTTCTCTGTAGCATTTATCATAGCCTAACACATAATATATTCAATCCATTCCCTGGTCTGTACATTGCATAAAGGCAGGATTTTTATGTTTTGTTCATTGTTGTATTCTCAACTCTCAATGTCTAAAAGAATTCCTAGCACATAATGTGTGTTTAATATGTATTTTGGAGAATAGTTGTCATGTCTATTCTTTGGTTAAAATTCTGAAAAGTTGGGAGTAAAGGTTACTTCTGCATGCATCGATGGTGCGGGCTGCACAGATTTCCTGGGGCTCCAGGAACCGACTCTCCCTATGACATGGGTGTGCGGTGATTGGGTCAGAGAGCTTTTCTGATCTCTCAGGAGTATGGGTCAGCTGCTGACCCAGACCTTGGGAAATTGGTTTTCAAGTTTAAAAAAAGAAAATAAAAAAATTGCACCTACTATATTCCAATCATTCATGCTTAATGAAAGAATACCTCTCAGTAGTTGGGGGAAAACCTTTGTTTAACTCTGTGGCAGCATTCTGGAACAAAAAGCAGCTAACCAGCAAGAAACAGCATCACCACTCCAGCTTCTCCAATCTCATTTTTACTACTGTGTTCTTGTCACTACAGGATCCTCAGGGTCGCCTTGCGAGAGCAATGAGGACAGAATCAGCTGCTGAAAGATATACGTGAATCCATTCAGAAGGAGATTTTATAGCATGGATTCCCAAGGCTTTACTGGGAAAGCTCAGGAGTCAAAGACTTTGCATTAATTGTCCTGTCTTGGCTGCTTTTCCTTAATACTCACATGGCCTCGATAAAATGTCTAATCTCTTATTCTATCTTATTGACCCAGTGATGAGTATCACAGCTCAAAGTCTAGAACCTGGACCTGTCTTTGACTTATATGACAGCTTCTCCACTTGCTGCTCTTTAAAACTGAAATTGAAGAGTAGAATTGACCAAACTCTTCCCACACTAATGTAAGATCTCAGCATCTGTTTCCACCTGGAGTTCCAGAGTCTACAGAGGACACAGGGGTGGTGTGGTACTGACTCTTAAGGGAAATGATTAGAATTAAGAGCTATGCAAACTGACAGCATCTGGAGGTGGCTATGGTAACCAAGGAGAAGGTCTAGATGTAAACGATCTAGAGGTGACAACTGAGCGAAAGAAAATAGAAATAAGCAACAGGTCTTGAAGGGTGACTAAAGCAAACGGAATCCTGGAGCCTGAGCCTCCTGCATCCTCTCTCTTGGAAGGTAAGGGATCTGTTAAGGCAACTAAGTGTATTCAGACAGGAATAGGCAACACTTAGCTAAGTTTGGAACAAATTTAATGAGCGATAAAGGGTTGTCATTACTTAAAATTCTGAGAAACCTGTATGTGGGTAAGAAGCAACAGTTAGAACCTTACATGGAACAACAGACTGGTTCATCATTGGGAAAGGGGTATGTCAAGGCTATATATTGTCACCCTGACTTTTTAACTTATATGCAGATTACATCATGCAACAGCCTGGCAGGATGAAGCACAAGCTGGAATCAAGATTGCCAGGAGAAATATCAACAACCTCAGAGGTGCAGATGGTACCATCCTAATGGCAGAAAGTGAAGAGGAACTAGAGAGCCTTTTGATGAGGGTGAAAGAGGAGAGTGAAAAAGCTGGCTTAAAATTCAACATTCAAAAAGCTAAGATCATGGCATCTGGTCCCATCACTTCAGGGCAAATAGATGGGGAAAGAGTGGAAGCAGTGACAGATTTTATTTTTTTGGACTCCCAAATCAATGTGGACAATGATTGCAGCCATGAAATTAAAAGATGATTGCTCCCTGGAAGGAAAGCTATGACAAACATAGACAACATGTTCAAAAGCAGAGACATCACTTTGCCAACTAAGGTCTATACAGTCAAAGCTATGGTTTCTCCAGTTGTCATGTATGGATGTGAGAGTTGGACCATAAAGAAGACTGAGCACCAAAGAATTGATACTTTTAAACTGTGATGCTGGAGAAGACTCTTGAGAGTCCCCTTGAACTGCAAGGAGATCAAACCAGTCAGTCCTAAAGGAGATCAATCCTGGGTGTTCATTGGAAGGACTGATATTGAAGCTGAAGCTCCAATACTTTCTACACTTGATGAGAAGAGCCAACTCATTGGATAAGACCCTGATGCTAGAAAAGATTGAAGACAAAAAGAGAAGGGAGTGACCGAGGATGAGATGATTGGATAGTGTCACAGACTCAATGGACATGAGTTTGAGCAAAAAAAAAAAAATCACGACTAGCAATCATGTGGTGGACAAAGACTGAAATGAATGCATTTGGAAAATGGAGCTAACAGAATTTTAAAGCTACCACATTTTGCTATCATCCCTACTTTAACAAGTAACTATTCTGCTACTCTCATCAGATTTCACTATGTGCTCTGAGAGCTTTAGTGTTTACAAAACATGGTTATATACATCATTTCATCTTGTCCCTGTCCCTCTGGTTACCAATGGGATAAAAGAAAGGGATTATTTCAGTTGAATCACAAAACATGACCTCCTGGTCCCCATTCCATCTGTTTATGGATTGAGTTAAATATTTTTAGTGCAAATAAACAGATCCCCTGATTTGCAAAACACTCAGCCCTAACTTCAGGCCATAGGATAGAATTCTTCTGTTAAACAGCAGATTCCTGGGAGCAGGAGGCTGAAGCGTGTGACAAGGACATCCTGTTTATCCCTGTGACTTGAGCTCTGCCTAACTCTCAGCTCATACTTAGGGAATATATTGCAGGTTGTGCTTATCTTTCCTCTTCACGGAAGAGGAAGCTAATGAAGGCTCCCCTGACTGAACTTTGTGTGTAAATTTCTCCAGGTGAGACTGTAAGGAAAGAAAACATGAGTGGGATGAAATGATAGTCTCAGGTAGCCTGTGCCACGATTTGAAGGGATCTTAGAGGCTTCTCAGGAGCTTTGTCTATAGTCACATGATGTTACACCTGCTTCCTGCATTCCTCCTCCTGTTCCCAACCCACCTCAAGACTTCCTGAAATATTCCCCGCTCACACACGTGGCAGGAGAGTGTGACTCAGGTCTCCACCAGCCTCCCAGCCTTGTAGACGCACACTGAACGCTGCAGGAGGGCAGATGCCTTTGTCTGGCAAGAGCAGACTTCCTCATCCCGGAAACCACCGCAGGGCGGCCCTAGGGCTCTTCTGCTCTTGCTTTCCCAGGCCCCCTTGTCAAGGTCCTCAGCTTTGCCGGCTGCTTCACTGCTGCTCCAGATGTGGATGCCCACTGTGAAATGCCAGCCTCGGTGTCAGAGGCTGCCTCGCCCAGCGAGGCTGGGCACTGCAGGAGTAGCGACAATGCCTCTCTCCTCCACTGGCTGTCATCCTTTCTCAGCTGGGATGCTGAGAGTGCTTCTTGACCTTCCTCTCTCGGAATGAGAGCTCATATCCCATAGTCTTGTTGTGTGCTCTGTTGCTCAGTCATGTCCAACTCTTTGTGACCTTATGGGCTGTAGACCCCAGGCTCCTCTGTCCACGGAATTCTCCAGACAAGAATACTGGGATGGGTTGTCATTTCCTCCTCCAGGGATCGAACCTGCGTATCTTGTATCTCCTGTATTAACAGGTGGGTTCTTTACCAGCTGAGCCACCTGGGAAGGCCAACCAATTGTCTACCTGGACTCAAACACAGCCCAGGGCATTGGGTGGAAGGAACACGCCCGCTGTCACTACCGCCTTGCCCACACCCCTCACCTCTGACCCTGGAAGCCACTTTCTCCTTAACAGGTAAGGAGGAGCAGAATTTGCTACCCTAAAATGTCTCTTTGGTAGAATTATCTCAAACTGATTATTTTTAAGAAACTGCAGTTACAGAAAAAGACCTGAAAAATGGTTAAAAATTACTCTTTTGTAAGACATGCATGTTCATAAAGGAAATTCTTCTGTAAAGATGTCTTCCTGTCTGTACCAGAAGCAGAGAATGCTTCTAACCTTCTAGAGACTTTTATCCATGGAGAAGGCGATGACTTATATCTGCAAAACAACCTTATCCTGTTCACTATGCTGCCATGGGTCAGTTCGGGGAGTTACTCAGTTTTCCTGGGGCTCTCCCATGTATATAGGAGGAACACACGACATTTATCTGCTCTTTGTTTTTCTGTTTATCTGTCTTTTACTGCAGGGAGCTCTTAGCCATGACCCTAAAAGGGAGAAGGGGAAATTATTTTTTACCTGACGCAGGCCTCTTCCTTCTTGTTGAATCACTCACTGGAACTGCTGTCTGAGGAGTGACCAGGTCTGTAAACCCCACCAGGGAACCAGCTGGCTGCAACATCCTCTCAGGCTTCTGACAGTGACCCGTAGGCCTTCAAACTGCAAAGCACTTATCCTCTCCTCTCCACCCCACCCCACTTGTACGATCTGCAAGACTACTGAAGACCTGTCTTCAGACAGGTGATAGACGAAACAGAGCCCCCACCTCTAACCCCCATGACTCACAAGTCATGGACTTTCAGATGCAGCCACCACTTCTCCTGAACTTCCGTTGCTTTTCTCGGGCATTTGCAGAGTTTTGTCAGTAACCTAAACAACCGGCCTCCAGGCTTGCCCCTTTCTGAAGGATCAATCCAGGGCTATTCTAAAACCAAACTTGCTTAGAATAGCAAGTTCCACTTCCTGGAACTAGCTGCTCTGAATGAAAAGATAAGCTCACGTATTTTCAGTTCTCCTGTCTTGCTTAAGGCTCTCTTGAGAATCTTCCATGAATCCTGACCCATTTCATTTTCAAACTTTTCCAAGATTTTGAGAATTCCTCATTTTTGGTGTGCAAAGGTGCACAGGAAACACCAAGACAGGCTAAGCAAGTACAATGTTCTGATCATCCCCAAACGGATCCTGTAGAAAAATCTTACCAAAGCGCTTGCTTCCTCTGTCAAAGCACAGCACTCCCATCCACAAGGTGTCAGCAGGTAATTTGCAATAATGATGTTATTCGAGTCCAAGAGGAAACAAATGGGCCAACAGTGAACTGGATAACTAAGGAAGATTCCTTCCTCATGGTCCTGCTACTGAGTTGGTCAACTATACCTCCACCAGTGTCCTAGACCAAGTTGAGACCCGCTGTCTCAGCCAGGGAGGTTCTTTTTCTGATTGGGTTCCTGCAGTCAATAACAAAACCAATTCTGAGACTGGAACAGTGCAACCTTTATTCAATGGTCAAAGGATGAAGAAGCAGGAACCTAGTTTGCAAATCAACTTCTCAACCCAATTCAAGTGGAGACACCAAATATATAGGAAGGTGAGGCAAAGGGGAGGGAACTGGAAAGAGTGGGAGGAACACTCATGAATTATCCAAGAACAGGGGCATGGTTTGGACCCAGAAATGATGCAATTCTCCTTCTCAGTCATTGCATGGGGTTTTTCAGATGTCATGGCAATCGTCAACTATCAGGGCATGGTTGGTGTGTTCAGTTCAGTTGCTCTGTCGTGTCCGACTCTTTGCAACCCCATGGACTGCAGCACGCCAGTCCTCCCTGTCCATCACCAACTCCCAGAGTTTATTCAAACTCATGTCCATTGAGTTGGTAATGCCATCCAACCATCTTATCCTCTGTTGTCCCCTTCTCCTCCTGCCTTCAATCTTTTCCAGCATCAGGATCTTTTCAAATGAGTCAGCTCTTTGCATCTGGTGGCCAAAGTACTGGAGTTGCAACTTCAGCATCAGTCCTTCCAATGAATATTTAGGATTGATTTATAATAAGTCCTATAGACTTATTTATAATAAGTCTAGCTATCCTTTAGGATGGACTGGTTGGATCTCCTTGCTGTTCAAGGACTCTCAAGAGGCTTCTCCAGCACCACATTTCAAAAGCATCAATTTTTCGGCACTCAGCTTTCTTTATAGTCCAACTCACATCCATACATGACTACTAGAAAAACCATAGCCTTGACTAGACGGACCTTTGTTGGCAAAGTAATGTCTCTGTTTTTTAATATGCTGTCTAGATTGGTCACAACTTTCCTTCCAAGGAGTAAGCGTCCTTCAATTTCATGGCTACAGTCACCATTTCAGTGATTTTGAAGCCCCCCAAATTTAGATGCTAATGCATTACAGTGAGCGTATAATGAGGCTCAAGGTACACCAGAAGTCAAATCTTCCACCATCTTGGACCTAGTTGGTTTTAACCAGTCCTTATTTTTTCTCTTTGCAGCTTTCTCCTGAAACTTGGATAAGAGTAATTAGTTCCTACTTGACGGAGAGGCAGGGGTAAGACTCTGGGGCAGACAGCCTTAATAACAGTCCTTCATAGAGATGTATTTCTGCTCGGCTGTGGCCTGCCCACATAGATTCCTTGTTACCTGGAAAGCAGATGAGAAAATTACCAGCATCATTCAATGAAGTGGAAAAAAGAAATCAACAAGTCAGCCAGTGTTCTATTGCATTTCTGCCTTTTACTTCCCTAAGAAAGCCGCAGAAAAATGGCATTCCTTATTCCCTCCTGTAAGTCCTAGAACAGGTAGTCCTCACTTCCCAAACAGAGCTCCTGTACTTAAGTCCAACGTGGAAGTCACTTAAGAACACTCTGTCCTTGATTCTGATCTTTCCTCCTGTCAAAGTGACGGTGACATTAACAAGTGTGCACAGAGGGGGGCTTTGTGCCAATTAACAATTTCTCATTAGCTTAATTAGGGGACACATGTCTTTAATCACAGCTAAGAAAGTGGAATGATTGAAGAATTGATTCGGAGCTTTTGAAAGCATCCCTGGCAGTGCCTGGAATTTAATTCTGCAGATGTGCTTGAAAAGAGACAGAGGCAGACAAGAGACAGCCTTAAATGGCGTGGCCTCACTGAACATAATAGGAGAATACCAGATAAACAGAGTAAGTGTTCCCATTTTGATTCTGAGACAATCTTTTTCAGGCTCTCTGAAGAATAAGAGGCCTTGCCCTCTCAGTTATGTTATATGAGATTTCCGTGTAGGACAGTTTTATTTTCGTTTCCACTAACTCCTTATCCCTATGTTACAAATAAACAGGTCTGATGCTCGCGGAGATGTTCAGATAATGTGGGTAGTTTAGACGCAGCTGAGGGGAGCTGATAGCTGCTGTAGTTGAATTGAGTGTAAAATTTGGACTTCATGGATTACTCGGGAAGTCTGAATTCGCAGAACCTCTTTACGTCAGAAAATAGTTTGATTTATGGTTTTGCATGCTTGTAACCTGAAGATAGGTAACTGTCATGGTCTATATATCACCCAAAAGACCAGTCCTTCAGACCATGCAATCCATGGGCTCTTGAAAGAATTGTACTATACACAATTGATTTAAGCGCCGATCTTATTTTTCGCTCTACACAAGGCAGTAAAGTCATATCCTTATCATTTAAAAATGCAATAGGCTAAAGCTTCACTAATTACACTTTAATAAAGTATGCAAACAGATTCCTTCTTTGCAAAATGCAGTCTTTACTAGTATAATCCTTTTGAAAATAATGTTTTCTTATTTAAAAAAGCAATGTATTTTAATTGCATACAAATTGGAAAATTCAATAAAAAATAAAGACAAAAAAAGTTACATAACCCCACCTACCCAGATGTAAGTGCTATTTACATTTTAGTGTATAGCCTACTTTACACTATATATTTCCTAATAAAGTGGAATTATGTTGCACTTATGGCTTTAAAACATGCTTTTTCACTTAGTATATCATCATTATCTCCCCACATCATTAAATATTCTTGTAGAGCATGATTTTTAATGACTGCATAGTATTCCAGCTCATGAATTTGTTATATTTATGATCAGACTTAATGGATATTTCCATTTTTGTTATTATAAGCTATGATAAAATGGCTGTGCTTGAATGTAAATCTTTTCAAGCAGCTATGATCATCTCATTTGAATAAATTTCTAGAGGTGGAATTGCTGAGTCAAAAATTATGTGCATTTAAAAGGCTTTGGAACATACTGTCAAGCTTTTCCTCAGAAAAGATTCCCAGAACCAGTGATTCACATCCCTAGAACAAATAGTATGGGAAAAATAAGTAAAATTTTTAACAAATATAGTACAAAAAGTGATATCTCACCATTGTTTTTACTTGTAATTCTGACTACCAGTGAGATCAGATATTTTCTCTTGCATATTGAATGCATTTCTTTTGTGAACTGTTAAATCATGCCCTCTCTCCGTTTGCTCCTGGGATACTCATCTTTTGAATGTTCACTTGTAAGAGTTATTACATATTGAACCATTTTCGCGTATCCTCAACAGTATCTTTCTTCCATCTTGCTACTTCCTTCCCCCCACCCCCACAGATGGTGTGTTTTGTTGTTGTTTTTTACATTTTAATTTTAATTTTATCTAAATTTTAATTTTATCTAAATTTTATTATTATCTAAATTAAATTCATTATTCTATGATTGCTCTTTCTTTGCTTTAGTGTTTGGAAAATGTTACCCATTCTGAGATTTTGTAATCATTATAGTTTATATTTTCATTTTTTTTCTTTTAAAAATTCATCTGTAATTTAGTTTTGTATGCAGCACAGGTAGTGTTCTTTCTATTTCATTTTTTCTTTGAAAACTGCCAATTAGCCCAACTTATGAAATTATTCAGGATTTCCCTAAATGTGTTCCAGAGAATACTATTACTGTATGACTTTAAATAGAAAAAAAAAAATTCAGATACTTATATATTTGAGGTATGCTGAATAATCTTCATTAAGATTCACATAGCATATTTCTATTTAAAGGTTTCCAAAAGTCCTGCAGAATAAAATACCTATTTTATCTTGCTTTACCTAGAATTATACATTTAGCTATGCAATCCTTGTACTAACAGCATCTGTTAACATCAAAGAAATTAATGTTCCATAGAAGACAAAATGAGTGTATAACTTGGAAGGTCAAGCAGCCACTTTTGTCAAATGCTAGTGTTTGAAGAGGTCCAGCATGCGTGTAGTACCCTTGGGTTCTAAATAACTTGAGAATAAGGATCAGTAGGGCAGATGGGCATAAACATACTACCTTTATTACTGGCAATAGGTATATTAGAGGATGTAACTCTGTTGGGAGAGCCAAATGGGCCCTGATAACAGCCTCAAAATTCAAGGTGGTTGCTTAGTCCTCTCTCCAAGGACTGCCTTCCCAGGTAGGACTTAAAGACTGGAGGCTGTAGCTGTGCCCAGGAGAAAAAAGGAGAGTGTTGAGTATAGCAGCCTGTTTCATCCTTTTGAATTCTACTGATAAGTCAGTTACTCCCTTTTCCCTTGGTGTAAAGAGTGAGATGCTAGAGCAAATCCTTTCACAAGGGATCCAGGGAGTAGAAAAAAAGACATTCCTCATTCACATTGCTCTACATCCACTGGGTTTCACCGAACGGAGTAAAGCATGTGGCTGTCTCTCCAGGGAGAAGGTCTATCAGAAGAACTCAGGGTCTACCTTCCTTAGGCTGTTATCTCCAACACTGGCCACTACTCTTTTGCGCATCTGGAGTAGTAGAGAGAGTTTAGATTTTGTTTCCAGAAAGCCCTGAAATGGATCAAAATAGTACATAAATCAAATAAATTCAAGCCCTACCTCCATGTTGAAAATTCCCTATTTTATTTCCTATCCTAAATTATATCTAGCTACCTTGTCCCATATACATTATCAGAGATTCTGCTAGGAGACTAAAAACAACATAAAGTTGCTCCAACAATAAGATAAATAAAAGGCTCTGATAATAAAACACCAACAATATTTAGGTGACCCGACTTTGATGCAAAGCCTTCTCCTATTTTCAGACTTCCAAGGAGTTAAATCCTCTGGCAAATGAAAATCTAAAAATGTTAAAACATGAAGTCAGGATAAAACATATTCTCATGCCATTTTTTTTTTACTGTTTACCTATTAAGTTTTATAATAAGTCTAGCTATCAGCTAGTATAAACTTACCATATTCTTCTTCAAAATTATCTTAGCTACAATTCTATAGGCTCTTCTAGAAAAATGTTAAGACCATTTTATCTAGTCAAAAGTGCAAGTGGCTTGTATTTATTTCATAAAGTTAATTTTATTTATTTCATAAGTTAATCTGAGAAGGAATGACTGTATTGGATTCTTCTATGCAAAAACATGAACTAGCTCTTAGTATAAAAATGTTCAAGCATCATTAGGTGCTCTATTCACTCAAATAAATATGTTAATCACAAAAATCATTCCCAGGGCTAATTCCTTACCTTTATTTTTTAAGAGATAATGTCAGCAAGCATAAAAGGAATAGATAGGAACTGTGAGATAGCAACAGTTAAATTTGATGCAGTGTAGAACCAAAATAGTGACAACTTAGGAAGGCAGGTCTTAGCTATATAAGAAGCAAATCAGATTAAAGGTGCTTGAATAGTGTGTCCCAATTATTAGATTTTCTCTAATTTTAATTAAACTTGATTCCCTTTATATAGGAGAAATGAGTTAATTGGATGAAACGAAAGCAGTGACATATATGGTGTCTAAAGACAGAGATGACTAGAGAAGTAGGCTGTTGGTTTCCTTGATCTGTTTATCTGCCTGGGTGCATGTGGCCAGGCCTGTGCGACTGTCTGCATGATGGACCTGTCAGTCCCGTACCCTGGTGGATATCTACAACACGAAGAGCTGAACCAGATGACATCAAATCGGTTTCTCTCTCTTTTGCTGATGCCATACAAGTTATACGCAAGCAGAGTATAGTAAGAGCTTGCATGCTAAACTGTGATATTCTTGGTTTTATCTCAGCACTATCGCTTCTTAATTATAGGATCTGGTGAAATTCACTTAGCCTCTCTGTACCTCAGTTCCTAAACCTACATAACTAGATAGGAAGGTGAAATAGTACCTACCTCAAAGGATTGTTGTGACGACTAAATGGATCAGTGGATGCAGTATTCGTACTTAAAACAGCATCAGGCACAGAATACATGCTCAATAAATGTTAGTAGTTATTTTTATTTTTATAATTGTTCCAACTCCCAAAGAGGGGAAAACTTTTTCTGCAAGTCAGCAGCTCCTGAATTTTGATTTTTTTTTCATGTCTTATTAACTCTTACGGTATCTTTCCATACTGCCTTCAAACAAAGGTGACCACCTTTTTAGGCACCAGCTACCTGTACAGGATGATAGAGGTATAGTAAGTTTAGGACTGGCTTTATTTATTTTGGGCTCCAGAATCACTGCAGATGGTGACTGCAGCTATGAAATTAAAAGATGTTTGCCCCTTAGAAAAAAAGTTACGACCAACCTAGACAGCATATTAAAAAGCAGAGATATTACTTTGCCAACAAAGGTCTGTCTAGTCAAGGCTATGGTTTTTCCAGTGGTTATGTATAGATATGAGAGTTGGACTGTGAAGAAAGCTGAGCGCTAAAGAATTGATGCTTTTGAACTGTGGTGTTGGAGAAGACTCTTGAGAGTCCGTTGGACAGCAAGGAGATCCAACCAGTCCATCCTAAAGGAAATTCCTGAATATTCATTGGAAGGACTGATGTTGAAGCTGAAACTCCAGTACTTTGGCCACCTGATGCAAAGAACTGACTCATTGGAAAAGACCCTGAGTCATCAGAAAAGACTCATTGGAAAGATTGAAGGTAGGAGGAGAAGGGGAAAACAGAGGATGAGATGGTTGGATGGCATCACCGACTCAATGACCATGAGTTTAACTAAGCTCTGGGAGTTGGTGATGGACAGGGAAGCCTGGTGCGCTGCAGTCCACGGGGTCACAAAGAGTCAGACCCAACTGTGCAACTGAACTGAACGGAAGTATAGGACAGCATCTAGAATAGTTACTCAGCTTCTTCCAATTTATTACCCAATAGGGGAGTTTGAAAAAAACTTCTATATTAAATGCAAAATTCTGATGCCCATCTTTTGCATTAATTTTGGGTGTGATGATTGCTGTCAGGCAAGTGTAGACAGTGAAAAAATCTGTGACGTTTCCATAACTCTTGGGTGGCTTGGCATTAGCATTCCTCAGGAGAATTTATGTCATCATCTTTGTCAGGAAGTCTGATATAAAGCTCAGGATTTTGAGAATTGCTGGAAATTATAATGAGTTGGGGGATGATTGTGTATAATGTTCTTAAATACTTTAGCTGGATCAAAGATCTGAACCTCAGCTGCATGCTACAATTACCAGAGGAAATTTTTTAAAATGTCCATGCCGGGCCTAACCTAGACCAATTAAGTCAACTCCCTCTGGGGCAAGGTAGATGCATGACTTTTAAATAATCTTTGGCTCCATGGGACATACCCTTGCTAATATCTTTGATAGTTCTTTTTCCATGTATTTTCCTCCAAAATCCAGAATGTTTTCACTCTCCCATGTTACCCTTAGAATTCTCTAAGACTCTTAGAGTTAGAAGACTCTAAAATTTCATTATTTCTCAACCTCTGCCCGGTATTTCACCCTCTGAAAGAACCTGATCTACATATTCCTTGGCAGATGGGCGTCACTAAATGATTGAATGCCTTGAGTGACTGAGGACTTACCACCCCTTGAGCTAGACCATTGCATTATGGATGGGGTCAATTGCTCAAATGTATCTCCTTATGTTGTTACAAAATACGTCCCTGGAACTAAAATCCAGCTAGTCCTAGACTTCTCTCTAAAAACTAGTGAAATAAACCTAATCTCTCCCAACTGGCAGCCCTATAAAAGCTTAAAGGAATCAGTCATGTCCTTCCTAAGTTGTTTTGTTGCCCTTAGCAAAATCAGATTCTACCACTGCTCCTAGAATGATAAGATTTGTAGACCTCTCCTAAGCCAGTTTAACTTCCTATGAACATCCTATAGTTGGCCAAATCTTTAAATGCAGTACCCTACATTGAAAAAAGCATTTTAAGGGTTATCTGAGAAACCTCATACACATGTAATATCCATCCTAAAACTAAGTGGAACATCCTCTAGATGAAAGTCTTAAGGGTTTAAAGTCTTAAGATTGTAAAGGATATAAGGATTTAAATGGGCCTAAAAGAGTCTCAAATGCATATGTCAAAAGATTTGCATCTGGGAAAGTAATGTGTTTATCCATAAAGTGAAAGCCACTCAGTTGTGTCCAACTCTATGATCCCATGGACTGTAGCCTGTCATGCTCTTCTGTCTGTGGAATTCTCCAGGCAAGAACACTGGAGTGGGTAGCCATTCCCTTCTCCAGGGCATCTTGACCCAGGGATCAAACCTGGGTCTCCTGCCTTCTAGGTGGGTTCTTAACCAGCTGAGCCACCAGGGAGGCCCATAAAGGCAAGGGGAAGAATGAAAAGTTTAGACTACTTAAAAAGGACTAATTTAATACAGATTTATTTAGAATATACATGATTATTTTAATTTGCTAGAGCTGCCATAACAAAATGTCACAGACCGAGCAGCAGATGGCCCAGATCTCCTGGTTCTGGATGCTAGCAGTCCAGGATCAAAGGATGGGCTGGTTTGGTTTCACCTGCGGTCTCTGTCCTTGCCTTGCAGGTGGCCTCCTTCTGCTTGTGTCTTCACTTGATCTTTCCTCTAGGAGTCTGTCCCATTTCCTCTTCTTACAAGGACACCAGTCAGATTAAGGCCCAGACTTAACTGCCTCATTTTAATTTGATCACCTGCTTAAAGGCTCTAACTCCAAATATAGTTACATTCTGAAGTCCTGGAGGTTAGTGCTTGGACATATGAATTTAGGGGTACACAGTTAAGCCCATAGAAATTACCATTTTTGTTGTTGTTTTTCAGTCACTAAGTCATGTCCAACTCTTTGCAACCCCATGGACTGTAGCACGCCTGGCTCTTCTGATCTCTACTATATCCCAGAGTTTGCTCACATTCATGTCCATCGAGTCGGTGATGCCATCCATCCATCTCATCCTCTGCCACATCCTTCTCCTTTTGCTTCCAGTCTTTCCCAGTGTCAGGGTCTTTTCCAATGAGTTAGCTCTTTGCATCAGGTGGCCAAAGTATTGGCGCTTCAGTATCAGTTCTTCCAAAGAATAAGCATGACTATAGGTATATTTTATATATATATATATGTATGTCATATATTTTAGCTTTTTATATATGTCATATGTTACTGTTTTTAGATATATGTCATATGTTATTGCTTTTATTATGTTTTTAAAGCATTTTGTTGTTTATTATTATTATTTTATATATACATATGTATATGTTACTGTTTTATTATGATTTAGATCTATATTATAGTATTATATTAGAATATATAATATATATTATATCTGAGAACATATAATATATTCTATAATACTATTATGATTTAGATCAATATTATAGCATTATATTATTAGAATATATACATATATAGTATTATATATAATACTATATATATTGAAATACTATAGATATTATATGTATAGTATTATAATAGTATTATATTAGACTATATGATATATTAATATATTATAGTATAATATAGGTCTAATATCATGTAATATAGATATATAGTTCATGTATATGTACACATATATATTTAACATGTCCTTTTGGTTTAGATTTTCATGAGCTATACTTAAGTAAAGCTCAGCGCCATTCCCCAGACTTAGAACAATTCTTGGGGTTTTCATTATTCCTTATGTTATGGTCACAGGATCTTGATCTGTTTTCCCATCCTCTTTAAGGCTTTCCTCCTAAGACTGATAGAAGATTGGGACCCATTTTTGTAGCTTTCTTAAAAAACAAACACAAAAGACCTTAATGCTTTTTATTTAGTTTTTTTCTTTTAATTTTGAAATAATAATTTATGACTCATAAAAGTTGCAAAAAATGTATAAAAAATGACCCTATATCCTTCACTCACCTTTCCCTAATGTTAACATCTTACATAACCATAGTACAATAATTAAAACCAAAAACTTAACAATGATACAATGGTAACCAAACTACCGTTTCTAGAATTCTGCTATTTTCTTCACCAGTGAAACTTTTCCATCACAGGATCTTATCTCTTGTCCCACATTGCTTGGAGTTGTCTCCTTCAATCTGAGACAGTCACTCAGGCTTTCCTTATCTCACATAACCTTGATATTTTTGAAGAGTATCAGTATTTTATAGAATGTCCTTCAATTGGATTCGTTTAATAATGTTTTGTCATGAAAAGCTACAACAGAATGAAGTTATACATTTTTGGCCAGAACATCATAGAAGTGACATCGTGTGCTCAGCGCGTCGTATCAGAGGGTGGATGATGTTCAACTCTGATGGCAGTGCTAACCCAGATCACTTGGTTAAAGTGGTGTTTGCCAGGCATTTAAACTGTGTTTTCTTCCTAGTCACCGGAATACATAGCTAGTGAGAAATTCAGAAAAAAACTAGAATAGTCAGAAAGCTTAAGAAATCTTATAAGTTCATTTAAGAATCTAAAAAGAGTGAATATATGTATTTATGTATAATTGATTCACTAACAAAGTTTTTGTGTTTGTTTGTTTGTTGAGATGAAACCTTCCACCCTGCAATCATTGCATTTAATCTTTATAGAATAATAGCTGTTGAATGATAGGATTCCACTCAGATAGGCAATTAATCCTCCAAGCTGATAATTTTGGAGTGGGCTTTAGCTTCCACCATAACATCTATCAGTCGCTAGCATCCCCTTCCAAATAAGTGTGTACTCTAATTAAAACTGGTGTGTTTGTTATACTAACACAACTTCAAATGCATTCCTTGGGGCACCTGCCCTCTTTTCTCTAAGCAGATTTCTCTTAGCCCCTCACTATATTTGCATACAATTGCACTCATTTCACAGGCTAGCAAGGTAATGCTCAAAATCCCACAAACAAGGCTTCAACAGTATGTGAACTGAGAACTTCCAGATGTACAGGCTGGATTTAGAAAAGGCAAAGAAACCAGAGACCAAATTACCAACATCTGTAAGGTTATAGAAAAAGCAAGCGAATTCCAGAAAAACATCTGTGTGGATGACAGCAAACTGTGGAAAATTCTTAAAGAGGTTGGAATACCGAACCACCTGACCCGTCTCCTGAGAAATCTGGATGCAGGTCAAGAAGCAAAAGTTAGAACCAGACATGGAACAATGGGCTAGTTCAAAACTAGGAAAGGAGTATGTTAAGGCTGTATATTGTCACTCTGCTTATTTAACTTATATGCAGAATACATCATGTGAAATGCCAGGCTGGATGAATCATAAGCTTGAATCAAGATTGCCAGAGAAACATCAATAACCTCAGATACGCAGATGATACCACTCTCATAGAAGAAAGCAAAGGGTAACTAAAGAGCCTCTTGATGAAGGTGAAAGAGTAAAGTGAAAAAACTGGCTTAAAATTAAACATTCTAAAAACTAAGATGGCAGCCAGTCCCATGACCTCATGGGGATAAATGGAAACAGTAATAGACTTTATTTTCTTGGGCTCTAAAATCATTACAGATGGTGACTATATCCATGAAATTAAAAGACGCTTGCTCCTTGGAACAAAAGCTATGATAAACCTAGACAGTGTACTAAAAAGGAGAGACATCATTTTGCTGACAAAGGTCCTTATAGCAAAGCTATGGTTTTTCCAGTAGTCATGTATGAATGCGAGAGTTGGACTGTAAAAAAGGCTGAGCCCTGAAGAATCAATGCTTTTGGACTGCGGTGCTGGAGAAAACTCTTGAGAGTTCCTTGGACTGCAAGGAGATCAAACCAGTCAACCCTAAAGTAATTCAGTCCTGAATATTCATTGGAAGGACTGATGCTGAAGCTGAAGCTCCAATACTTTAGACATCTAATATGAAGAGCCAACTCATTGGAAAAGACCCTGATGCTGGGAAAGATTGAAGGCAGGAGGAGAAGGGGGCAATAGAGGATGAGATGGTTGGATGGCATCGCTGATTCAATGGACATGAGTTTGAGAAAACTCCAGGAGATGGTGGAGAACAGGGAAGCCTGGCGTGCTGCAGTCCATGAGGTGGCAAAAAGTCAGACCAGACTTAGCAACTGAACACATCAATATCTACTTACAGGAGACTACCACTTCCCCAGTCTAACAGATTTCTATACTAGACTTCTCTCCAGATGGAACAGACTCTTGAGGATTTTACACACACACGCACACACATGCACACACACACCATTTCTATTAGATTTTCTTTTGGAGTTTTTGTTTGTTTTTCCCCTTCTCAAGTAAAGGGACGACTGCATTAAGGAAACTGGTAAATTTCCTCAGGCAACATAAAAGAAAGATCTTACTCTTTAAATCTTGTTGTCCAGAGTCAGAAATTTCTTTGTAAAACCAGGTACCACTTAACAGCCCCTCCCTCATTTCTGAATCTCAAGGTATGAGTATTAGACAAGGATAGAACTTGTCTAATAATTCCACGTCTTTAATAGGAAAGATGAATCCCAGGTGGGCTCTGCCTAATGTCTGACAGAACACCTTATTTTAAGATGCAACACTTCCTTCAGACAAAGGAATGAAAAGTCATCTCTTTGCTATAGAACAGTGCTTTGCAAGCTCTATAATGTCTTAGAATCTCTTCACATCTTTTTAAAATGCAGAATTAGATGCAGTAGGTTTGGATGGAGCTTGCAATTCTGTATTTGTAACAACCCAGGTGATACTGACGCTGCTGGTCTGTGGACCACAGTAAGGCTGTGGAGGCTATGGGAGATTCCTGGTCAGGAGAGGGGAGAGGCATGAGAACTGCCTTTAGAAATGATCACTTCCCAGCTGTGATGGGAATGGTTGTGATGGCAGCGTAATGTTGGATCACCTGCCATACCTTTGGACAAACTTTCCATTATCAAAAACAAACCATCCCCCCCCAAAAAAAAACAAAAACAAACAAACAAAACTTTTAATTATGTTTTCTCAAGAGAAATTCAGTGAAATGAAAAAACTTTAGACTAAACCACTACCTCTGAAATTGGTTACCTAATGTGATATAAAAGAAATTCCCATTTAGAAATTGTGTGATAAACTTGGGGAGAAGGTTGAAGTTACAACACATCATTCAAAGGAACCGTGTACATTGGATACTGTTTCAGTTCAGTTCAGTCGCTCAGTCATGTCCGACTCTTTGTGACCCCATGAATCACAGCACGCCAGGCCTCCCTGTCCATCATCAACTCCCGGAGTTCACTCAAACTCATGTCCATCGAGTCGGTGATGCCATCCAGCCATCTTATCCTCTGTTGTCTCCTTCTTCTCCTGCCCCCAATCCCTCCCAGCATCAGGGTCTTTTCCAATGAGTCAACTCTTCTTCTCATGAGGTGGCCATTGTTCCACTGAATTTGAGTAGGAACAGGGGTAGAGGTAGAGATGGAGAAGGTTGAGAACAGAAAGACTAGTCAGGAATGACACAGATAAAATGCAGATTTTAAATGACTGTTTAGGATGATCTAGAGTATACGAATACCTTATACATATAAACCGCCTGATTATGAAGAAGTGATTCTCATTGTCCTATTACAGGTGAGTAGTAAAGTTGAGGGAAGTTAACATGCCAAGAACACAGAGATTGTAAGTGATGGAGCCAAGATTCAGACTAAGGTTTTCTGATTCTAGAACATTCTAGCTTAACCCCTGTACCATGGCACTGCCTCTGAGCTGGACTCACAAAGGACTGAAATATTAGAACAAAGACACCTTAACCAGGCCTCAGCAACCCACCTCTCTAACCAAAAGTTGCATCTTGCTATCATGTGGACCCACCTATCCCACTTGTGAAAACACTTGTTCCAGCATCTTCCTTTCTGATCATCACGCCTGTGTTACCATTGTTCTCATTTTATTACTAAAACTCATGCTTTTAGACCTCACCAAGACCACCAGTTCTTCAAATTCACATTTCTTCCCTTTCCTACGCACCTTCCTGACTTTAATTCTTTGACTGCCTGAATAACTTCTAACACCCTAACCACTTTAACCTTTGCTCTCAGGGGCTCTTGTTCTTCTGCCTTCTCCACTCTGTAAAACCCTAGCCTTGGATGAAATGTGGTCAGAAGTGAGATATACCTCTTTTAAGCCTGGCACCTAAGAATACCTAGTAAAATCCTTCTTACTCACATTCCCTGTATGCGCCATCTGGATGTCCATGACCGTGGCATTGTTGAAAAAAAGATGGCAAAGATCCTGAATGAAGGAAGGCTGGGATCCCACATGCACCCCCACTTGGAATTTATGATGAAAGAAGATAAATGTCCACTAAATCATTAAGATTTCAGGTATGCTTGATATCTTAACAACTAAAGAAATTGTTATGAGAATTGGGGTACCATCAGATGAAAAATCTGAAGTATGTGGTACTGACTTGGCAGTGGGAGAGACAGAACCAAGAAACTGATATGGGAGGCGGGCAAGTGAACTTGTTATTTAGAAGCAAAATTTTCATCAAAATATCTGATAAAACATGGAAATAAGATTATATACCTGCTAAGCCAGTGATGCTAAGGAAAATGGCTAAAAGAATCAGAAAGAAATAGTTATGATGGTTCATCATTGAAAAGCTATTATAAGAAAGATACCATCTCAGGGTACAATTGACTGATTTTCAATTAGAATGAAAAGAAATAAAGAAATACCAGCAGTTTTTGGATTTTCAAAAGGTTGGAAAAACTCTGCACATACAAACTCAAACTTTAAAAAGATGTAATTTGAAAAAATATACTTAGTAGCAAATGGCTTATAAAACACCAATTGAAGAAAATGACTCTTCCCTGTGGCAAAGATGAGATTACAGGTGTCACCTTTCCGTGAATTTTTCCAGGCTGAAAGTAAACCAATATTAAGTTAAGAAAGAGAGACGTAAGGTAAGAAAGTAAAGAAATAAAACAGATTGAGAATTGTGTCTAGAAAATAAGTTTGGGCTGGGTTTCTGATACAAGGAGCTGATCAGAAGCAAATAGAATCAGAAGCCTCCTAAGATTTCAGGAGAACTGCATTGGATATTGAACCAAAGGTACCAAGCTGCTGCTGCTGCTGCTAAGTCGCTTCAGTCGTATCTGACTCTGTGCAACCCCATAGACGGCAGCCCACCAGGCTCCCCCATCCCTGGGATTGTCCAGGCAAGAATACTGGAGTGGGTTGCCATTTCCTTCTCCTCGAAAGAGCTATTAGACTCCTTAATATCACTAGCCAAAACAAAAAGTATACTGTACAAGCTAGACAGCCCTCAAGGACCTTTAGATTTAGAGAATAGTAGGTAAAGAAGAGCCACCTGGAGGGGGTGTCCCCAGGGCCCACAGAGACTATGTGCCAGGTAACTCCTCGTGCAGAGAGCAGTTAGAAACTAGCCAAGGAAATCTGTACGACTTCGGCCAGGGACCTCCACAGCACCTGCCCCACAGGAGTCCGTAACCAAAGGGAACCAGTGACTGCTATTTGTTTTCTGCTCTTTTTTTTTTTTCCTGAAGTGGTTCTATCCCTACATCACCACATCACCATTATTTGTGAGGACGGTTCATTTCTCTTCTTGGTTCAGATTTTGGGAAATAAGCATGGCAGCTGATGGAGAGCACTGACTATCACCTGAAGATCCTGGACTTTGAGCGGGAAGAAGGGGCCACACAGGACCTGGGGCTGCCTCATGAGGATGAATGGAGGTGAGTGAGTGTGGTTTATTCTTGGGAAAAAAGAGTGCAATGGTTGTTTGGTGACCGGAAAGATTGACTGTGGTATAGACTGCTCTATGCTTGCCAATTCTTTTCCTTTTCTTGCTAGGCACCCAGCGCCAGCTTTCCTGGTTTTCCTTGTAGGCAAGCAGAACCACAGGACTGTCTCCTAGCCAATGGAATGAAACCGCAGTGATGCCATCCACTGCCAAGCTGGGTCCTTAACGACCAGCTCGGCTCCCTACGCTGGAGTTTTCTCTGTGTGCCGGCTTCGTGCCAGTGCTGAGGGCGACCTTGGAAACCGTGTGCTGTACGTGGTAGAATCTATCACCCTGAGCTTCTGAAGAACCGTGTGAAGCTAAGCTCGCAAGTTCACTGACTGGACTTTGTGTAAGTTAGAAATAAACTTCTTTTGTGTGTCAACCCACTAAGATGTGGGCCTTTCTTTCCCAGAAACAAAAGTTATTAGTACACGGTGGGAAAAGCTCTTCAGATGGTGCAGAAAGCACATAAGTAACTATTTCCCCTGCTCGTCTGTGTTTCGGAACAGAAGAAACGTTTCTGTTCTTGGACCCTGCAGCCCAGAGTAGGTACCACTGCCAATCTCTATAACCAGAAAAAAAACCCGAACAAAAGTTCAGTTATGACTTTTCCTCCCATCCTGCAGAAGGGCTGGGTGTTTTTCTTTCTTTGATATATTTTTCAGCAAGATCTGGGTTCTTATACCACTCTTTGTCCCTTACCTACAGTGTTATCTGGATCGATTTAAAATAATTCTTTGAGCTTCAGTTTTCTCATTTATAAAGCTCAGTATATTAATAAGGATAGGTCTTATGCTCTGTAACTAGCCCAGCCAGCTCTAAGTTATTTAGCACAACAAAGGCTTATTCCTATGCACAAATATCCACGTGGGTCTAGATGACCTTTCAGGGTAATTTTACTTTATGTGATAACTTTAAAGTCCAGGCTGATAATGACTTCATCCTGTAGCTTCATCATGTGGGATGTATAGTCTAACTGGTCAATGAACTTGGGAAGAGAGGCCAGATAATGATCTATGGTCATCTCGTCACCTCCCCAGGAATGAACCCATGTCATTTTCTCTAGCAGCCAATAGGTTTTAACTCATTTCCTGGCCTGACCTAAGAGCAAGGACGTGTTTCATGGGCTAGAAGGGCACTAGCGATATCTATCTCATTTGGATAACAAAAACTTCCCTATAAGAGTCTGGTGAAAAATCATGTAAGATAAACAAAAGAGAGCTTTTTTTTTTTCTTTTAATAAATTCTGAAAAGCTACATCCACCCTATAAAGCTCTGGTTTCTTCATTCCCCACTGGAATATAGATCTGTGAAATCCTAGAATATATTTGTTTTAAAGAATTGTTTTCACATGACATTCTCTCATATTTACCTATTTTGGTTTTGAAACATATGTACACTAACCTTAATTTAATTCAGTGAACACATATCAAATACCTACTATATTCAAAACAGGGGCTTCTCTGGTGGCTCAGTGCTGAAGAATCTGCCTGTCAATGCAGGAGACATGGGTTTGGTCCCTGGGTCAGGAAAATCTCCTGGAGAAGAAAATGACAACCCACTCCAGTTCTCTTGCCTGGGAAATCCCATGGACAAAGGAGCCTGGCAGGCTATAATCCAAGGGGTCACAAAAGAGTCAGACACAATTTAGCAACTAAACAACAACATGTTCAAGACACTTTTGCCAGTTCAGTAGAGCCAGACCTGAACTTTGAGCCTAACTAATGTTAATAACAAATGAAAGTGAAAGTGAAAGTCACTCAGTCATGTCCGACTCTTTGTGAGCCCTTGGACTGTACTGGAGTGGGTAGCCTTTCCCTTCTCCAGGGTGTCTTCCCAACCCAGGGATCGAACCCAGGTCTCCCACATTGCAGGTGGATTCTTTACCAGCTGAGCCACGAGGGAAGCCCAAGGATACTGGAGTGGGTAGCCTATCCCTTCTCCAATGGATCTTCCTGACCCAGGAATAGAACCGAGGTCTCCTACATTGTAGGCGGATTCTTTACCAACTGAGCTATCTCAGGGAAGCCCTAATAACAAATGGATAAGACTAAATAAGGCCTTCAAAGGGTGCATGTAGAGATTTGATTTTTATTGGGTTCTGATGAAGTTCAGATGCCCTATTTCTACAGAGTCCTTCAAGTGCCATTCCCCAGTGTCTCTGACACGCAGGGATGGTTGACTTTAATCCAGAACCTTTGTTATTTATTTAACTAATAATTTAAAGAGGCAGGGGAAAATAATAGTACTTTATCACCTCTCTATTTTTTCCCCAGTGCATCACACTGTACAATACATGTTATCACTTCAACTTTCCCCACACATTCCCCTCAAGGATGGTGATTATTTAATATCTTGGGGTTTTTAGTAGCTCAACTCACCATGGGCTGAAATTTTCTCTGTGAAGTTCAATGTTACCTTATATGTCTTTCTCTTTGTGTAGCTCAAACTTTTCTAAAAGGAAGTCAAATTGTCCTCTGTCTGCCTTATCCCCTTTACCCTAATCCATCTGTTATTATTCCCCTGGCTTCTCTGAGCACTAAATGTCCCTAACTTAATTTTGTTGAAGCTAATGATATGGCGATAAGAAAAAAGACAGAGGGAGAAAATGGTAGGATGTAGATTGCCATTAGTCTATACATATATAATTGAAGATTTCAAGTGGGGGAAAGTTTGCTGCAGTGCTGTTAGAACTGCTCTTCAGGGTGCCATTGCCAGCCAGGTTTCAAAATTGCAGAGTGGGGAGAGCAGCCTGACATCAGGGAGGTGGGTAACAGGCTGCTGAGCCTCTTGCCAAGATTTAATAATTATGATGAAAATGCAGTAATCTCATTGCAAGAGGCAGAGGCTATTTAGAGCAACAGACTCCCCCTCCCCTGCCCGCACCCTCCGCCCTGTCTTTGCTGATCAGGGCTCACTGTTCTCTCACTTAATGCAGCCGTCAGTTTCCCAAGCGCTTCTTAAGTTATCCGTCTGTCATTCTGCTCGCATCTTGTCTTTGGAAGATGGAACACAGCTCACAGTCATAACGCGCACCCACTGTGGAGGAGCATGACACTTCAGACACTTGAACAAGGACTAACAAGTGCTTTCAGGGTGGGATGTAGGTGGCAGGTTTATGAAAGTTCTCTAACCCCCAAGAGTTTGGATCAACAAAGCCACAGGTCAAAAGTCTACCACTGAAAGTTATTTATTTTCCTGGAGACGTAAATGTTATTTTTAGAATCTTTTGACACAAGCTGCCTCTGTTTCTTTGCCTTCAGAAACCACCCTCACCCCCAAATATTGCTCGTATCCTTCCAGAGCACATGGCCATTTACAAAGAGCTGTCCCTGACAGCCTCTTTCTCTCAGATCTCACTGTTGAAGGAAGGAAGTAGCTATATACCGAATGGATTCTGGGGCCAGGGCCTGTGCTGGATACTTTATGATATTAGCGCCAAATATCTTTAAGGTATTTTATAAGAATGCATAAAATGTACAATGACCCAACACAAAACTGAGATAAAACAGAGGAAAAACAAAGGCAAAAATTTCAAATATAGTCAGGAGTAATGCTGGAAATATTATTATACATTCTTGCCACGGAAACTGCTGGTTTGGTTTCCAAGTTTGACAACAGTCAATACAAAAAAAGAGGGAAAATTAATAACAAGCATGAAAAAAGGGAATCAAATGGTTGTACAATTCATAATGTTCATCAGATAAAAGCAATCCAGTGGCTTAGGAAAAACATCTCTATTTCCAAAAAAATAAGCAGAAATCCTCCTGGGGTTTCTCATAGTCTACTCTGTACTGGATACAGAGTAATATCCTCAACAACACCCTTGAAGAAGAACCAGTTATACGCAGAATCAGGTTTATCCTTGTTAAAATTATGCTAATACCACACATTAGAAGAAGGGAGAGGTATGTGAGTGTCTTAGGGTGCAAATTTAAGGAGGCGCTCATTCTCAGGATTGTACTAGAGTCTCTTTAAATTGTGTGCCCTGGACAACGCCCCTTCTCCCCTTGTCCCTTTAGTCCTGCCCCTGTGATCACATCACCCAAGGCCATATCCAGTAGAAGGAATCCTCTGAGGCAACAGCTCTCAATGGAGGGTGAATTTTCTTCCCAGGGCTCATTTGGAGACGTAGTTACTACTGGACAGGCGGTTCTTGCATGGAGTGGATAGAGGCCAAGGATGCTGCTGAACATTCTTCAGTGGACAGGTCAGCCACTGTGATGGTTAATTTTATGTGCCAACTTGACAGGCCAAGGAGGGCCCAGATTAAGCATTCCTTTTGGGGTGGGAGGATATTTCTGAATGACATTAACATTTGAATTTGTGGGCTCAGTAAAGCAGATTGTCCTCTCCAGTGAGGCCTCCATCATCCAATCTCTCCAGGGCTTGGGTAGAACCAAAGGAGGGAGAAGGATGAATCCGCCCCTTAATTTTCCTGCTTCACTGGTTGAACTGGGACATCTCATCTCATCTTCTCCGGTGCTTGGACTGAAATTCTTAGCTTTTGCTCCCCTGGTTCTCAGGCCTTCGAACTCAGATGGGAACTTCACTTTGGCTCTCTTGTATCTCCATCTGGCAGACAGCAAATTATGATGCTGTTGAGTGGCTGTGGGGTGGTGGCTGCGGTGTATGGCAGCTTGAAGTGGGATCTCAGTTCCCCGATTAGGAACTGAATCCAGGCCACGCCAGTGAAGGTACTGAATCCTAGCCCCTAGACCAGCAGAGACTAGTGGCCCCTGGCTCTTTTCTGATTTAAAGAAAGAATTCAGCCAAGAGACATAAAGTAGTGAGGCAAGGAAAGAGTTTACTAGGAGAGATGATACATGCAGAGAAAGCGTGAGCGGTCTCAGAGAGAGAGAGAGGAAAGAGAGTGTGCTACACCCTTTCAGGGCGGTTTCTGCAAGAACAAACCCGTCAACCCTAAAGGAAATCAGTTCTGAATATTCATTAGAAGGATAGATGCTGAAACTGAAGCTCCAATACTTTGGCCATCTGATGCGAAGAGCCAAGTCATTAGACAAGACCTTGATGCTGGGAAAGATTGAAGGCAAGAGGAAAAGGGGACAACAGAGGATGAGATGGGTGGATGGCATCATCGACTCAATGGACATGAGTTTGAGCAAGCTCCAAGAGTTGGTGAAGGACAGGGAAGCCTGGTGTGCTGCAGTCCATTGGGTCGCAAAGAGATGGACGTGACTGAGTGACTTAACAACAAAAATCACACATATGGGGACAAGTCTGTGGTTTTCTTCTGGCCGGTCATCTTGCTTTCTTGGTCTCCCCATCCACATCTGGTCTGTTTCAGGGTGCTCCCTTGTATGTGTGCCTCTTTTAGCCAAGATGGATTCCCGTGTGAGGATCTCTGGGAAGTTAGCAGGGCATAGTATGGTCCAGGGTCCCCTCCCTTGAGGATCTTTTCTGCACACCGATAGTTTGTGGGAAGCATCTCTTTGATTTTAAGAAAGATATATATGACCTCCTTATCTTTTACCTAAGCAGGTCTTAGCCCCTGTCTACCATTTCCATTATCTTGGAGTGTTTACAGGAGACCAAGTCCAGCTGCCTATCCTGCTTCAGCTATAATCTTTGTCTCAAAGCATAAACAAGAGTCTAGTTGTAAATGTCTAATTTGGGGCCATCTATCTCCTGCTTCAATGGGACTTCTCGGCCTCCTTCAGGTGAGCTAATTTCTCATATGTATGTTCTGTTTCTCTGGCAAATTTAATACAATCACACACACACACACACACACACACACAAAATTATCTAGCCCAATATTGTATTAGTGTCTAGGCTAAGATATTCTGCTCTTAGAAGCACCAGATTCTTTACCTACATAATGCTCTGCTCATATGGCTACTTGTTCTACTAGAAGATACCACTTTCTTAACCTCATGACAAATGAATCAATGAGTCCTGTTATTGTAACTGCCTAAATATCACCCTTGGCCTGCTATTTTCCATCTTCTACTTGAGATCAGTGGAGAAATAATTCTAGAAAGAATGAAGGGATGGAATCAAAGCAAAAAGAATACCCAGTTGTGGATGTGACTGATGATAGAAGCAAGATCTGATGCTGTAAAGAGCAATATTGCATAGGAACCTGGAATGTTAGGTCCATGAATCAAGGCAAATTGGAAGTGGTCAAACCGGAGATGGCAAGAGTGAACATCGACATTCTAGGAATCAGCGAACTAAAATGGACTGGAGTGGGTGAGTCTAACTCAGATGACCATTATCTACTACTGTGGGCAGGAATCCCTTAGAAGAAATGGAGTACCCATCACGGTCAACAAAAGAGTCCGAAATGCAGTGTTTGGATGCAATCTCAAAAACGACAGAATGATCTCTGTTCGTTTCCAAGGCAAACCATTCAATATCACAGTAATCCAAGCCTATGCCCCAACCAGTAATGCTGAAGAAGCTGAAGTTGAATGGTTCTATGAAGACCTACAAGACCTTTTAGAACTAACACCCAAAAAGATGTCCTTTTCATTATAGGGGACTGGAATGCAAAAGTAGGAAGTCAAGAAACACCTGGAGTAACAGGCAAATTTGGCCTTGGAATATGGAATGAAGCAGGGCAAAGACTAATAGAGTTCTGCCAAGAGAACACACTGGTCATAGCAACACCCTCTTCCAACAACACGAGAGAAGACTCTACACATGGACATCACCAGATGGTCAATACCAAACTCAGACTGATTATATTCTTTGCAGCCAAAGATGGAGAAGCTCTATACAGTCAGCAAAAACAAGATCAGGAACTGACTGTGGCACAGATCATGAACTCCTTATTGCCAAATTCAGACTTAAAGAAAGTAGGGAAAACCACTAGATCACTCAGGTATGACCTAAATCAAATCTCTTATGATTATACAGTGGAAGTGAGAAATAGATTTAAGGGACTAGATGTGATAGACAGAGTGCCTGATGAACTATGGATGGAGGTTCGTGACATCGTACAGGAGACAGGGATCAAGACCATCCCCATGGAAAATAAATGCAAAAAAGCAAAATGGCTGTCTGGGGAGGCCTTACAAATAGCTGTGAAAAGAAGAGAAGTGAAAAGCAAAGGAGAAAAGGAAAGATATAAGCATCTGAATGCAGAGTTCCAAAGAATAGCAAGGAGAGATCGCTTCCTCAGAGATCAATGTAAAGAAATAGAGGAAAACAATATAATGGGAAAGACTAGAGATCTCTTCAAGAAAATTAGAGATACCAAGCGAACATTTCATGCAAAGATGGGCTTGAGAAAGGACAGAAATAGTATGTACCTAACAGAAGCAGAAGATATTAAGAAAAGGTGGCAAGAATACACAGAAGAACTGTACAAAAAAAGATCTTCAACCAAGATAATCACGATGGTATGATCACTCGCCTAGAGGCAGACATCCTGGAATGTGAAGTCAAGTGGGCCTTAGAAAGCATCATTACAAACAAAGCTAGTGGAGGTGATGGAATTCCAGTGGAGCTATTTCCAATCCTGAAAGATGATGCTGTGAAAGTGCTGCACTCAATATGCCAGCAAATTTGGAAAACTCAGCAGTGGCCACAGGACTGGAAAAGATCAGTTTTCATTCCAATCCCAAAGAAAGGCAATGCCTAAGAATGCTCAAACTACCGCACAAGTGCACTCATCTCACATGCTAGTAAAATAATGCTCAAAATCCTCCAAGCCAGGCTTCAGCAATATGTGAACCGTGAATTTCCAGATGTTCAAGCTGGGTTTAGAAAAGGCAGAGGAATCAGAGATCAAATTGCCAACATCTGCTGGATCATGGAAAAAGCAAGAGAGTTCCAGAAAAACATCTATTTCTGCTTTATTGACTATGCCAAAGCCTTTGACTGTGTGGATCACAATAAACTGGAAAATTCTGAAAGAGATGGGAATACCAGATCACCTGATCTGCCTCTTGAGAAACCTATATGCAGGTCAGGAAGCAACAGTTAGAACTGGACATGCAACAACAGACTGGTTCCAAATAGGAAAAGGAGTACAATATACAGTCAAGGCTGTATATTGTCACCCTGTTTATTTAACTTATATGCAGAGTATATCATGAGAAATGCTGGGCTAGAAGAAGCACGAGCTGGAATCAAGATTGCCGGGAGAAAATATCAATAACTTCAGATATGCAGATACACCACCCTTATGGCAGAAAGTGAGGAAGAACTAAAAAACCTCTTGATGAAAGTGAAAGAGGAGAGTGAAAAAGTTGGCTTAAAGCTCAACATTCAGAAAATGAAGATCATGGCATCTGGTTCCATCACTTCATGGGAAATATATGGGAAAACAGTGGAAACAGTGTCAGACTTTATTTTTTGGGGCTGCAAAATCACTGCAGATGGTGACTGCAGCCATGAAATTAAAAGACGCTTACTCCTTGGAAGGAAAGTTATGACCAACCTAGATAGCATATTCAAAAGCAGAGACATTACTTTGCCAACAAAGATCCGTCTAGTCAAGGCTATGGTTTTTCCAGTAGTCACGTATGGACGTGAGAGTTGGACTATGAAGAAGGCTGAGCACCGAAGAATTGATGCTTTTGAACTGTGGTGTTGGATAAGACTCTTGAGAGTCCCTTGGACTGCAAGGACATCCAACCAGTCCATTCTGAAGGAGATCAGCCCTGGGATTTCTTTGGAAGGAATGATGCTAAAGCTGAAACTCCAGTACTTTGGCCACCTCATGTGAAGAGTTGACTCAATGGAAAAGACTCTGATGCTGGGAGGGATTGGGGGCAGGAGGAGAAGGGGACAACAGAGGATGAGATAGCAGGATGGCATCACCGACTCGATGCACATGAGTTTGAGTGAACTCCAGGAGTTGGTGATGGACAGGGAGGCCTGGTGTGCTGCGATTCATGGGGTCGCAAAGAGTCGGACATGACTGAGTGACTGGACTGACTGACTGACCTGCACCATGCTCTAGTCTCTGGGGCAGGCACTATTTATTGCCTCCCCAACAGAATTCCTGCAGCCACAGCTTCTCTGCTCAGAAAACCCATATTTGACCTTGGAATAAAATAAAGGGCTGTTTGGATTTAGATCAATTTTTGTTGGTCCTGATCCTCTTTGTCAGAGACCTAAGTTTGAGCATTTATTCAATGAAATATAAGGGAAGTCTTCTGTGGGACTTCTTGGAACGTTTTTAATTTCTGACAAAAGGAAAGATAAAATCTAGTATTTTTCCCTTTTCCCTTATTTTGTGACTTGAATGTGAACTCAATAATCTGGACATTGGGTGGACATCTTGCTACCAAGAGGTGCTAAGGGAGGGGAAGGAAAAACAGGAAACAAGGAAAAGGGTGAGGAGGGGAAATTTTTACTCTTGCCACACAGCATTTTGCCTGCCATTCCTTCTGTCTGGAATGTTTTTCTTTCCTTTTACACCGGGTTAATTCCTGGTCATACTCGATATCTCAGCTTAAGATTCCCTCCTCAGGAGAGCCTCCCTGACCTCTCTGACTCTGTCCAATCGTGTTATAGGTTTACAACGTCTTACTGGGCAAGCCTCCTTCACAGAATTTGCCATGGCTGCAATTTTACCTTTGTTCGTGATTTGAGTTGATTGTTTTTTTGTCTCTTGACTAGACTTAGTTACAGAATGACTAAAATTATCACAGTACCTCCAGCCCTTGACATTTAGATGCTTGATAGCAATTTCTTTTTCTTTTTTTCTAAAAAAAAAGAAAAAAAAAAGCATAAAATATTTGGTATGTAGAATATTTTTAGTCTTTTATGCAGTCTTCCTGGAAAAGTATTCTGCTCAACAGAATATTTGATGAGTAGTAAGTAGATATGAGCTCAAGATTATTCTTCCTTGAAAATGCTTAGCACCCAGATATTCTGTGTGTCCAGTTAGATATAAACTCAATCAGATAAGTGGAGAAGGAAATGGCAACCCACTCCAGTTTTCTTGCCTGGGGAATCTCAGGGTTGGGGGAGCCTGGTGGGTTGCCGTCTATGGGGTTGCACAGAGTCGGACATGACTGAAGTGACTTAGCAGCAGGAGCAGCAATCAGATAAGAGATCTTGAACTGGGGCAGGCAGAAATACATTCCTTTCTGAAAGCTGAGAGGGATATAAGCAGAATGCTACAAAGGAGATCCTTCTACCTGCTTTCAGAGGTAAGCTGAGGGAGGGCTATGCTGCTGCTGCCTCTGCTGCTAAGTTGCTTCAGTCATGTCCAACTCTGTGCGACCCCATAGATGGCAGCCCACCAGGCTCCCCCGCCCCTGGGATTCTCCAGGCAAGAACACTGGAGTGGGTTGCCATTTCCTTCTCCAATGCATGAAAGTGAAAAGTAAAAGTGAAGTTGCTCAGTCGTGTCCAACTCTTAGAGACCCCACGGACTGCAGCCTACCAGGCTCCTCTGTCCATGGGATTTTCCAGGCAAGAGTACTGGAGTGGGTTGCCATTGCTTTCTCCAAGGGAGGGTTACAAGTAGAACCAAAGTTCTCAGCAGAATGTCATTTCAAATGCTTCAATAAATAAGCTCTGAGTGAATGAATGAATGAATGAATGAAGCTTTGAAGTCAGGCAGTATACAGCTAAAATCCAAGTGCTTTACATACACAATTCTTTTTAAGCTCCATAATAACATTGTAATAATATGAAGTAGCTATGATTATCTCCATTTTAAAGTCTTCTGATACGATAAAGGGGCAACATTGGAACCCAGGTTTGTCTAACTCTGTAGTTAATATTCTTCTCTTGATACTGTGGATTTTCAAATTCAGCTGACATTGTGATCATCTGGTAAAATTTGGGTTCCCTCTTCAAAAATTCTGATTTAATTATCAGGGATTTTATAAGCTCTGCCCAGTCAGCTTTGAGATTCACTACTCTATGTCATCTTAAAGCAGTCTAGTAGGCTTGTCATGGGTCAAACAACAGCTCTTAAAAGGATATGTTCAAGTTCTAACTCCAAGAACTTGAGAAAATTGAGTTAAGGATATTGAAATGAAATCAACCTAGATTTAGGGTGGGCTTTTAGTCCAATGACAGGTGTCTTTATAAGAAAAAGGCCGAGGATAATTTGAGACAAAGAGACACAAGGGAGAAGACCTCGTGAAGATAGAAGCAGACACTGAATTTAAACGCCCACAAGCCGAGTACGTTTGGAGTCATCAGAAGCCAAAAGAGGTAAGCAAAGATTCTCCCCTAGAGCTTTCAGGAGTAGCATGACCCTGCTGACACCTCGATTTCAGACTTCTGGTCTTCAGAATTATGAAATTGTACATCTTTGTTGTTTTAAGCTTCTAAGTTTGCTGTAACTTGTTAGAGAAAACCTAGGAGAATAATACAAGGCCCCACGTTCAGAGTTTTGCAGTCAATAGTTTTTGGATGGGACCTGAAGATTTGCATTTCTGAGTTTCTGATGAGTCATTAGTTGCTGATGCTACTGATCCAGGGACCGCACTTGGAGAAGTATCACTCTCTGCCACGCAGCCCTAGCCCAGCGGCTAAGCTTACATATACCCTCTCTCTGGAGTCTTTCCAGAGAGGGATGTGAAGAATAACTAAAGAAAAGGAGAAATCTGTAAACCCTCTATATTTCAGTTATCATTGCTCATTTCGAAAAGTGGACCAGGACTTAAATGTGAATATTTTCTTCTCCCTTTGTAATTTTCATAAGACTTATGTCAGTTTTGATTTAATACACAAAACACCAGGAGAAGCCCTTCGGCCTCCTGCTCCCCAAACCTCTACATATGAGTCTGCACTCACTCTCTCTGTCCCTTGGTTGGCTGCAGAGACTGAAGTGTCCCTTTTCCCAACCAGGGCTCTTACCTTTTGCTCTATTGAGGATCCTACTGACTCTTACCTTCTTCAAAGATGTTCTTCAATCCATATTCAGTATCTAGTTTTCTGTGGCTTTTGCCCAGTTCCATTAACAGATACTCAAGATTTTAATATCTTTTAAAAAGTCTTTTTTCCCCAAGTCCCTTGTCAGATTTGTCACCATAATATTTCTTTTCCCCCTTTTAGGCAAATTAAGAAATAAAGTATAATGCCATTTCAATCACTTTCCAATCTCAGTAGCTGCATTAGTCTGTTTTAAAGCTCATCTTGTTTTCCTACTCCTTAAATTTTGATGGTCCTCAGTTATCTTCTCTTGGCCTTCGACTATTCATGCAATTTTCTGTTCCTGGGTTATTCATCTACTTACAAGATTTCATGACCTTTGCTTTGCTAAGGAATTCCTGATATTTGTATCAGGCTCAGATCTATCTCTTGAGCTCTAGACTTAGTTTTCCCTCTGATTAATTCTCTTAGACACTTTTAAGCCAACAAAACCATACCTGAAATCTTCCTCTTCCTGCGTTCCAATCTGATAATCAGGCAAGAGACTTATAAATGACCCTTTCATTAAAAGAGAAGAAAAGAAGTTGCAGTAGAGATTAGAAAAAAATTGGAACTAAATGATAAAAATCAGATCAGATCAGTCGCTCAGTCATGTCCGACTCTTTGCGACCCCATGAATTGCAGCACACCAGGCCTCCCTGTCCATCACCAACTCCTGGAGTTCACTCAGACTCACGTCCATCGAGTCAGTGATGCCATCCAGCCATCTCATCCTCTGTCATCCCCTTCTCCTCTTGCCCCCAATCCCTCCCAGCATCAGAGTCTTTTCCAATGAGTCAACTCTTCGCATGAGGTGGCCAAAGGACTGGAGTTTCAGCTTTAGCATCATTCCTTCCAAAGAAATCCCAGGGCTGATCTCCTTCAGAATGGACTGGTTGGATCTCCTTGCAGTCCAAGGGACTCTCAAGAGTCTTCTCCAACACCACAGTTCAAAAGCATCAATTCTTCGGCGCTCAGCCTTCTTTACAGTCCAACTCTCACATCCATACATGACCACAGGAAAAACCATAGCCTTAACTAGATGGACCTTTGTTGGCAAAGTAATGTCTCTGCTTTTGAATATGCTGTCTAGGTTGGTCATAACTTTCCTTCCAAGGAGTAAGCGTCTTTTAATTTGATGGCTGCAGTCACCATCTTCAGTGATTTTGGAGCCCAGAAAAATAAAGTCTGACACTGTTTCCACTGTTTCCCCATCTATTTCCCATGAAGTGATGGAACCGGATGCCATGATCTTCATTTTCTGAATGTTGAGCTTTCAGCTAACTTTTTCACTCTCCACTTTCACCTTCATCAAGAAGCATTTTAGTTCCTCTTCACTTTCTGCCATAAGGGTGGTGTCATCTGCATATCTGAGGTTATTGATATTTCTCCCGGCAATCTTGATTCCAGCTTGTGTTTCTTCCAGTCCAGCGTTTCTCATGATGTATTCTGCATATGAGTTAAATAAACAGGGTGACAATATACAGCCTTGACGAACTCCTTTTCCTATTTGGAACCAGTCTGCTGTTCCATGTCCAGTTCTAACTGTTGCTCCCTGACCTGCATACAAATTTCTCAAGAGGCAGATCAGGTGGTCTGGTATTCCCATCTCTTTCAGAATTTTCCACAGTTTATTGTGATCCACACAGTCAAAGGCTTTGGCATAGTCAATAAAGCAGAAATAGATGTTTTTCTGGAACTCTCTTGCTTTCTCCATGATCCAGCGGATGTTGGCAATTTGGTCTCTGGTTCCTCTGCCTTTTCTAAAACCAGCTTGAACATCAGGAAGTTCACGGTTCACATATTGCTGAAGCCTGGCTTGGAGAATTTTAAGCATTACTTTACTAGCGTGTGAGATGAGTGCAACTGTGCGGTAGTTTGAGCATTCTTTGGCTTTGCCTTTCTTTGGGATTGGAATGAAAACTGACTTTTTCCAGTCCTGTGGCCATTGCTGAGTTTTCCAAATTTGCTGGCATATCAAAATTTGTGAGACACAGCCAAAACCAATTTTAAAGGGAAATTAGTGTGTTAAATTCATATAGTAATAAAAAAGAAGAAAGGCTAGAAATTAACTAAGTACTTTCTCAGGCAATAGGACAAAACAACAGTAAATTAATCTAAAGAAAGAAGGGAATGATAAGGATAAGAGTAGAATTTAATAAACTATAAAACAAATGTACAAGAAGAAAATCAAAAAGTCAAAAATTTCTTCTTTGATGAGTCAAAAAATATTTGGATATTTTATGATAAAAACTAATTACAATTTTAAAAGCACAATTTATTAATAACAAGAAAGAGAAAAGGAATATCACTACCAATTTAACACATGATATTAAAAACGCATGATACTAAAAACATAAATATATGTGTAAGAAAAAAAATGAATAGAATTGTAGAAAAATATTTTGTCAAAAGGTAACCCCAAAAGAAATAGAAAATCTGATAAGTCCCGTATTTATATGAGCAATTGAGCCCTGTCTAATTAAAACTGTCTTATTTAAGAAGTATTTGTTGAGCTGAGAGAGATGAACCTTGCTCAGTGGGAGCCCAGACTTCAGATCTCTCAGAAATAAACTGGATAGATATTGAGGAACTAATCCATAGAGAGCTGAGGATGATAGTCTGAGAAACATTGATTTGAACTGGTAAGTAAGAGCATATCTCTGGGCTTTGTTATTTAAGTAACCAAAGGAAAGTAGAATGTAAGATAAGTATTTTTGGAAGCTTCATGTGGTACAGATTTGTTAGGCCAAGGAGTGGCAAAGAGAGGTGCTCAGAGATGGTCACAGGGATTGAGACTTGAGATATCCTGACCTGGGGTGGTATAACTGGAAACAGAGAAGAAAGTTTGGTCTGTGAGATTTTTGAAGAAGGAGAAAATAAGGCAATAGAGGAGATGGGGAGAGGCGGGGGAGCCTAGTCCCTGGGAATGAAAGTGGGTCCTCTGCACACCCTAATGGTTCCTCTGTAGCCAATGGGCCATCCTAAGATCACCTTGGATACTTCTATCTTATCTGCACAGAGTTGGTGAAGGTCCCTCCCTCAGGATAAATGTCTCTCTTCTCTTTCTCTTCATGCCTTCACTGCCATTCCAGCTAAAATATAAGATTTCAGCAGGGCATTCTGCTAAGTCTGCAGTGACCTTGTAATGGATGATTTGCCTGAGTAGGTTTGGGACAGATTTTCCAAAATGAAGCACAGTTCTGTGTATAATAAATGCATGCACGGAAATCTTTATTACTCTGAATTGTTTTTTTCCTAATCCAATAAATATTATGTAAAGGTCAGGGTCAGAGGGAGCCGGAGTCTCCTCGCCTGCAGAATGTAAACACCCACACAATGAAGCCAGAAAAGACAAAGGCGCTCTAATGGTCTTCACCCTTTAAATCTGTGTTCCTTCACTAACGCTCGCATTCTGAAGTTCAAGACAACTTTTTCAATTTATGAGCAATAAGGAGCAAATGGAGAAGATCATTCATGAAAAAGAGAAAGTTTTCCAATTATCAGTGACATTCATCTTTAAACCCCCAAAGCATGGTTTTCCAGAAATGTTGCAGTCAATGTGAAAATGTAACTATTGATTTCACTTTTATGGCAACCTTGTAGGACAGAACCTTAGAAATTTAGCATCAGAAAAGTCTTCCCAATCCATTCATTTTTACAAATGATTCCCAGATGGCTTTGGTGACTTACCCAAGGTCACCCAAGTAAGGTCACATATACAAGTAATATTATTAGCAAAGAATTATTGTGTATTTACTATGTGGTAAGCATTGTTCTAGAAATTTACAAGTATTAATTCTCTCATCCTATCTAACATTCTAACAATGCTAATATAACATGCCATTTCATAGAAGAGAAAACTGAGGCAGAAGGAGGTGACATCACCTGTCTAAGGTTACATTCCTAGCAAGAAGTACAGTCAGGACTCAGTACAGGTACTCTGACCTCAGAGCACCCGTTAGAGGCTTAAATATTCTTAAACATTATGGGTGAGGGGACAGGAAGAGAAAGTCTTTTCCACGCCCCTCTTTAGGATAAGAGTGTAACGGTGGCCACATAGAAGAAATGAGTTAAATGTAGATACACAAGTATTTCCAGTGGCATCCAAGAGAGGAAGATATTTCTAGTTCATTCTCTTGAGATGTTTATTACTGCTAAGTCACTTCAGTCGTGTTCGACTCTGTGCAACCCCATAGAGGGCAGCCCACCAGGCTCCCCCGTCCCTGGGATTCTCCAGGCAAGAACACTGGAGTGGGTTGCCATTTCCTTCTCTAATGCATGAAAGTGAAAAGTGAAAGTGAAGTCGCTCAGTCGTGTCCGACTCCTAGTGACCCCACGGACTGCAGCCTACCAGGCTCCTCCATCCATGGGATTTTCCAGGCAAGAGTACTGGAGTAGGGTGCCATTGGGGAGTATACATGTGACTCTACTTTCCTGAACTGCTCTTTATACCAGAAAGAAAACCAAGAAGAAGCTGCTTAAATTATGATTGTGTCAAAAAGTCTTCTCCTCTCCAGCCATTTGAGAAAAAGAAAATCTAAATTAAGGTATAGACTAGCAAAGAACTTCAGCTGCTTTTTTTCTTTTTCAGTCTTTTTGTAAATCGAGTAACGCCTGGGAGCCTCAGTTCCCTTCTCTGTAAAAGGAAGAAGCAGGAATAGCTCGGGTCTAACCTCCCATCCGTCTCAGAGTCTATCATTTCCTCTTCGCTTTTGTTTCACTAAGAATATAGGAAAGCGCTTTGCCCGGAACAGCTAACTTTTGGCCCGTGGAGGTGGGCGGTGGTGCGGCAGGTGTGGGTATGCCTGAAAGAGGCCTGCTCCAGGGCCACGGGGAGTTTCCTTTTCTCCTTCGTGTGGACCATGTGGTTTAAGCCTGTGTTTCAGTAATTCCCAGGTTATGCAAGACATTTTGTGCTGAATCACTGCCTTTCGAGGTCTCCTCGTGGGCTTTCTCTCCCCATAGCTAACCAGGGGGCCGCTTGGGGTAAATGTGACCACACCCCGGAGAAGGGGCCGTGTGAGAAGGTTAGAGTCTGACCTTAGCATTCCACACTCTGAATTTGCTGACCTTTGTCCCCCATTACAATAATCGGGGAGTTGCTTTGTTTCCAAAACCTGAACGCATCTTACACTCAGGTATTATTTGTAACTAACTACTCACCCTATCAGAGAAGGCAATGGCACCCCACTCCAGCACTCTTGCCTGGAAAATCCCATGGACTGAGGAGCCTGGTGGGCTTGCAGTCCATGGGGTCGCTAAGAGTCCGACACGACTGAGCGACTTCACTTTCACTTTTCACTTTCCTGCCTTGGAGAAGGAAATGGCAACCCACTCCAATGTTCTTGCCTGGAGAATCCCAGGGACGGGGGAGCCTGGTGGGCTGCCGTCTATGAGGTCGCACAGAGTCGGACATGACAGAAGCAACTTAGCAGCAGTAGCAGCAGCACTCACCCTATGTCTCTCTGCCGAAACCCAAAAATCCTTGTCTGATAACAAGCAGGACACGTACCACCTTCAGGACTATGCCTGGTGGCTCCTCCCCTCCATTCCCCCTCACCGTCCCGTAAAATGGAGTCTTTCCCCTTGAATCCCAACCCTGCATCTGGGCTCTGCGACTGTGAAGACACTTTCCAGATGCCCTCCCTGTTTTTATGGATCTTCCTGCACTTCCTAGAATTCCTCCCAGCCTGCTTTGTTCACCTGTCACCTGCCCCATTTCAGCTTTAAGCTTCCATCTTCCTGACAGCCTTCTTGCTGGCTGCGAGCCTGAAACTGCTTAATACCTGGGCCTTATCATATGTTCTCTGGGTCCCCTGTTCCTCCTGCCTCAATATTTTCTCCAATCCCTGAGCAGAAAGGATGAATTTCCTCCTTTTGTATCATTTCTTTTTTGTTCACACACACTGGGAATCATGTATAGATGGAGCCAGATTTTATTACCTTTTTAATATCTGGTGTATGGAGTTCTCCAGGCCAGAATACTGGAGTAGGTAGCTGTTCCCTTCTCCGGGGGATCTTCCCAACCCAGGGATGGAACCCAGGTCTCCTGCATTGCAGGTGGATTCTTTACCAGCTGAGCCACAAGGGAAGCCCAATATCTGGTGTTTAACCCAAGAATTGCCATGCAGGGCATGCTCGATAAACACAGGCAGAATGAATGGAGCGATGTCCCAGGCGCACTGCTCTGCTCAGTCCGCTGCAGTGAACACGGCCATGCTGTGTCATGTCCTCAGGTCGGCATCTCCTCCTTTCCTTGCGTGTTTCTGTTTATATCACTCACTCACCAAAAACCCTGGTATCTCCACCGAGTCTCCTTCCAAAACTTCCCTTTTATCTTGCGTGCTGAAACTTCTGTTTACCTCTCCAGAAATGGTCAGCTAGCCGTGTGGGAGCTTATCTTTCTCCAGGCAAACCAAAGAAATACACAGGCCAAGCATAATCAGAACTAAATGAAGGAGACACCCTGACCCCCACCAAGTGATGGTCCAGTGGTTAGGACTCTGGACTCCCAATCCAGAGGTCACACGTTCGATCCTTGGTCAGGAAACCAGATCCCGCATGCCACAACTAAGACCCGATATAATCGAAGAAATAAATAAACTTTAAAAAAGCTAAATGGAGAGAGAGATTTCAGTCAATCATCCTCCAGTGCGTGAGACCTGAATAAATGGCATTGGCATGGTGCAGGTAGAGAAAAGCTTTCTGTCACTGTAAACTTCCAAGGATTGCAATCATTATGAGCAAGTTCTCCACAGCACACAGCGCGGGAACAGCTGCATAAATAATGAACATTAAAAACATTGCCTTCCCCACCCTTCAACTAGAATTTATCAGAAGTGAAGTGGGCTAAAGAGGTAAAAAAAAAAATATTCATTGCCAATCAGGCGGCACTTCACAGACATAATTTGATAATGAGAGTCAGATGTCAGCCCCCTCTCTTCCAAGCCCTCTGATTTTTTCTTCCCTGTCTTGCAGAGTTAAGGCACAGACGTGAGGGTGACCCGGTCCGTACCCCTGGCCTCTCCCACCTTGTCTTCTCCTCCTTGTTCTCTGACCTGTCCCTCTCCAGGCATGCTGCCCTCTGGGCGGTTCCTCGCGTGTTCTGATGCCCTCCTGGCCTCAGGGCCTTGACACACGCTGCTCCTTCAATCCAGACGCTCTTTGTATTAGTTTCCAAGCCTGCTATAATAAAGCACCCATGACTGGGTGACTTCAAAACAACAGGAATATGTTGCCTCACAGTGCTGGAGGCAGGAAGTCTGAAATCGAGGAGTCCATGGGGCCATGCTCTGAGGGTTAGGGGTGTCCTCTCTGGCCCCTCCTAGCGCCTGGTGTCTGCCAGCACTCCTTGGCTTTCTCTCACTTCAGCCACATGGCCATTTTCTCCCCGTGTGTCTTCAGGATGTCTTCCCTCTGTGCCCATCTGTCTCTCTACCCAAATTTCCTCTTGATGTAAGGACACAGGTCATATTGGATTAAGACCCATTCTAAAGTGAAAGTGAAAGTCATTCAGTCGTGTCTGACTCTTTGCAACTGGTCCATGGAATTCTCCAGGCCAGCATACTGGAGTGGGTAGCCTTTCCCTTCTCCAGGGGATCTTCCCAACCCAGGGATCGAATGCAGGTCTCCCGCATTGTGGGCAGATTCTTTACCCGCTGAGCCACAAGGGAAGCCCAAGAATACTGGAGTGGGTAGCCTATCCCTTCTCCAGGGGACCCTCCCTACTCAGGAATTGAATCAGGGTCTCCTGCATTGCAGGTGGATTCTTTACCAACTGAGCTGTGAGGGAAGCCCGCATAAGACCTCCTTTTAAACTGATTACCTCTACAAAGACCTTATTTCCAAGCAAGTTCACAGACTGAGTTACTCGGCTCTAGGACTTCAGCGTATCTTTCGGCGGAGGCACACAGTTCATCCCGTAGCAGTCTTCTCCCCGGCATCCCCGTGACCTACACTTTCACCCCTGTGTTTATCACCATGTGTTACTGCGCCCCCTTCCCCACTGTCACTTCCTGTCCCTCTTCCATGTTTTATGTTTCTCCCAGATTCCATGCCACCCATCTCACCTGCTATTTATCCTCCTTATTAATCTTGTTTTTGTCTGCCTCACTAAATACATCACCAGCTCCACGAAGGCAGTGATTTCACCTACTTGAGTCACTACTGTTTTCCAGTGCCTGAAACGGCACTTGACACATGGTACGCACTCAGTAAATGTTCGTTGAATACATCATCTTTAACCCTCATAGCAGTCTTGAAGTTATCAGAATGATGCTTACCCTCTATTTCATAAATGAGGCAACTGATGCTTGAAAAGATTAGGTCCCTTGCTCAAGATAATATACCTAATGAGTTTTGGAACTGGTATCCAAACAAGGTCAAATTGACCCTAAAACTTATGCTCTAGCCATTACCCTGTGCTGCCCAGGGCAGAAGGAAAGACTTCTTGCAGATGTGTGGAGAATTCTGCAGCTGCTGAAAATACTGCTTTTTTTTTCCTCCAGATAAAACAGCACTTGAAAAACATCATCAAAATGTAAATCTTCAAGTCTAGGTAAGTGGTCTGGCTCAGCTCACAATGTCACTCAGACGACTGCAACATTAGAATACATTTTGTGTATCTCCGGAATGGAAAAAAAAAAAAAAATCCAATTAAGCAAACTACTCTTTGGCTCAGGTGATGGTTTTATTTCTCTGGGCAGATTAGAAAACCAAGAAGCATATGCAATCTGAGTTCCCAGACATCTGGAAGATAGGTATGTATTGCAGCTTTAAAATTTTAGGCACAGGGGCTTCCAAACCAAAGTGAAACTTGAATGTCAAATTAACAGATGCTGTGGTTATAGCCCCCAAACCCTCACTTAACCAGCAAACACATGTACTGCCTTTCCACAGGCAAAGAAAGTTAAACACTGATCTCACTAAATCAAGCCCCAAACCTGCCAGTGAAGCAAAGGAAGTTGTTTCTATTTGAATTATCCAGATTGGCTGTCAGCATGGATCACGTCCACTGGATAATTGCTCATCTTTCCTCCTTGCTCTGCTTGCAAAGCCATAGTCTAGGAATCACTGTTCAGTGGAAATCACCCACTGCTGACATGTTCCTGTCACAGCAATGATCCTGTAATCAGTCAAGAACATTAACTGGAACTGATGGTCACATGAAGCTGTGTCCACCATCATCAAGCCTGGGGCTAATCATGGGTGCTGGGACAGAAAGAGATTGTCAAGCTGGACACAGGACAAGTTTACCATATAGAGGCTGATGGTATTTGGATAATAAAAATTAAAAAAAAATTAAGAAGGGGAACCCAGGTGCCAGAATTTAGCATAATGATCCAACTAAGTTAAAAAAAAAAAAGAAAAAAGAATACCATTTCTGGCCTTGGAACTGTAAACAAAAATGCTTCGGGCTAGCTGAACGTGTTGATCAGGGTTTGGCAGTTATGCGAGTTTGGTTATTTGTTTGTTGCCTCTTTAAGTCTGGCTTCGTGGGGACGTCCTTGGTGACAGTGAATTGCATGCTGCAAACACTGCCTCACGGGAAAAGCTGATTCTCATACCCTAACCTACACCCCATGGAAAGGAAGATCCTTGGTCTCTGCCATGGAGACCTTTTAACCTACAGAAGTCGCAAGTCTCCAAGGACAGCTGCAAATCTTGTTTTGCACAGCAGATGGAATTTAAGAAAAGGGAAGACAAGCTGCTGCCTGGCAGGCTTTGGGCCATTCTGGTGCCAGCACTGACCTCTCATTGGTTCCACTAGCAACGGACCATCACTTTTCTTCCTGACATGCTCCTCCTTAAGCTCCTCCAGGGACTCTGGCCTTGATATTAGTCATATTTCCCAATTCTGTGTGAAATTGGTCAGAGGCCAAAAATGACTTTTAGTGTGGCGGGTGTTAAATTTTGCTTTATAGCCCTCACTTTGCACCTCCCTAGCTTGGGTAGGCCTTAGAGATTACCGTACATTTTAGTTCAGTTTCATCATTCCCATATATTGCAGTTCCAGGGAATATTGCTTTCTTAAGCCCACAAACTTTTATTACTCTATCCAAAGATGAGGATAAAGTTTCAAAATTTATTGCCCAACCTGCTTCTGTGAAATACACCCACATCCACGAGCACGAAGCTGAACGCACCAATTTGCCAGACAGGCACGAACCAGTCAATCACCACCTGTGAATATGCAAGCAATTGACGTGTCGCTGTCGCGAAGATGCAGATGGTTGTGCGTGGATGCATATTACAACCTCCTTTTAACCATTTTTGAGACAAGCACTGTATCATAGATCAAACATTTGGACTTGCATCTCTATTCACAAAGGAGTTCCCTCCTGTTGCCTTTAATGGATAGAAATGTTTCAGATCTCTAAGATGTTGAAAACACTGGTAAGATGGAACCAAATAAAGCATCACTGTTACAAAACTTGCAGCAATTTCTTCTACGTGCAAGGCATATGAAATCATATAGAAAAGACATGATATTCACTAAAACGTTTTTTTTCAAAACATCTGTGTTGGATTTAGACCAACACTCTCCCAGTCAACAAACAGGTTTTCCAGTGACTCACTCTGTAGGTGCGAACACTATCTTCTAAGTAAAAATCTTTAAAAGCAACATTCAAATTCCATTCAGAGCGTTAAGGAGAGGACTTATGAAAGACACGCAAATTACTAGCTAAAATAGTATCCAAGATAACAGAACACATCACTTATGGGAATGTGTTATCTGAACACATGTTAATGTGAGTATGTGAACACATCACTTATGGGACTTCATAAGAATTTTGTATTGTTTTTATATTGTTTAAAATACATGCTCGGTCCAAGCAACAGTTCTGTATTAATACTCTATTTAGAATACACTTGCTTTCCAGGTGGCACTGGTGGTAAAGTGTCACTGTGATGGGGACTGCACCATCTGCAGTCCCCATCTGCCTACCCATGCAGGAAATGCAGGAGACACGGGTTCGATCCCTGGGTCGGGAAGATCCCCTGGAGGAGGGCATGGCAACCCACTCCAGTATTCTTGCCTGGAGAACCCCATGGACAGAGGAGCCTGGAGGGCTACTGTCTGTAGGGTCACACAGAACTGGACATGACTGAAGCGACTTAGCACAGCAGCGAACACACTTGACCCTCTAAAGAGTGCGAGGAGGGAAGAGACTGAGAGGTACTCAGTGAAACAGGTGGGCTTGGGTAGCTGCTCTGGCTTTTCTATTTTCTTTCTTAGCCCTGGGGTGGTGAGGAGGAGTTTGGTCACATCTAAATAGAGGTCTGGCCTTTGTCCTTGGTTCCTAACAACAGTGCTTATTATTTATGATGTCCCCTAAACACACTCCTGAGAGTTTATCTCACAGAATGACTCAGGGTGGGCTGCTCATCCCTGATACTCTCAGGGTGGGGACTGGCTGTGCCAGAAAGGCTGAAAGTATCGTTAGAGGGCAGAGGCTTTTGGTCTTGAGGTATCAGTTTATCTAGAGACTGAGATCAACCACAGGGACAACCAACCAATCATGACTGTAATGAAGGCTCAGTAAAACTCTGTACACCAAGCTTGAGTGGACTTCATCTTGAGGATGGTGGAACAGCGGGTTTAGAACCCTCCTAGATGCTATCCTATGAGTCTCCTCCTTTGGTCGGTCTTAATTTGTATCTTTTTCCTATAATAATCATGGATCAGTTCATTTCAGTTGCTCAATTGTGTCTGACTCTTTGCAACCCCATGGACTTCAGCACGACAAGCTTCCCTGTCCATCACCAACTCCCAGAGTTTACTCAAACTCATGTCCATTGCATTGGTAATGCCATCCAACCATCTCACCCTCTGTCGTCCCCTTCTCCTCCTGCCTTAAATCTTTCCCAGCATCAGGATCTTTTCCAATGAGTTGGTTCTTCACATCAGGTGGCCAGAGTATTGGAATTTCAGGTTCATCATCAGTCCTTCCAATGAACATTCAAGACTGATTTCCTTTACGATGGACTGGTTGGACCTCCCTGCAGTCCAAGGGACTTTCAAGAGTCTTCTCCAACACCACAGTTCAAAAGCATTAATTCTTTGGTGTTCAGCTTTCTTTATAGCCCATCTCTCACATCCATACATGACTACTGGAAAAACCATAGCTTAGACTAGACAGACCTTTGTTGTTAAAGTAATGTCTGCTTTTTAATATGCTGTCTAGTTCTGTCATAGTTTTTCTTCCAAGGAGCAAGTGTCTTTTAATTTCATGGCTGCAGTCACCATCTGCAGTGATTTTGGAGCCCCCCAAAATAAAGTCTCTCACTGTTTCCATTGTTTCCCCATCTATTTGCTATGAAGTGATGGGACCGGATGCCGTGATCTTAGTTTTCCAAATGTTGAGTTTTAAGTCAACTTTTTCACTCTCATCTTTCACTTTCATCAAAAGGCTCTTTAGTTCTTTGCTTTCTGCCCTAAGGGTGTTGTCATCTGCATATCTGAGGTTATTGATATTTCTCCCGGCAATCTTGATCCCAGCTTGTGCTTCATCCAGCCCAGTGTTTCTTATGATGTACTCTGCATATAAGTTAAATAAGCAAGGTGACAATATACAGCCTTGACATACTCCTTTCCCCATTTGGAACCAGTCTGTTGTTCCATGTCCAGTTCTAACTGTTGCTTCTTTCAGTTCAGTCCAGTCGCTCAGTCGTGTCCGACTCTTTTCGACCCCATGAATCGCAGCATGCCAGGCCTCTCTGTCCCTCACCAACTCCCGGAGTTCACTCAGACTCACGTCCATCGAGTCAGTGATGCCATCCAGCCATCTCATCCTCTGTCGTCCCCTTCTCCTCCTGCCCCCAATCCTTCCCAGCATCAGAGTCTTTTCCAGTGAGTCAACTCCTCGCATGAGGAGGCCAAAGTACTGGAGTTTCAGCTTCAGCATCATTCCTTCCAGAGAAATCCCAGGGCTGATCTCCTTCAGGATGGACTGGTTGGATCTCCTTGCAGTCCAAGGGACTCTCAAGAGTCTTCTCCAACACCACAGTTCAAAAGCATCAATTCTTCAGCGCTCAGCCTTCTTCACAGTCCAACTCTCACATCCATACATGACCACAGGAAAAACCATAGCCTTGACTAGACGGACCTTTGTTGGCAAAGTAATATCTCTGCTTTTGAATATGCTATCTAGGCTGGTCATAACTTTCCTTCTAAGAAGTAAACGTCTTTTAATTTCATGGCTGCAGTCACCATCTGCAGTGATTTTGGAGCCCCCCAAAATAAAGTCTGACACTGTTTCCACTGTTTCCCCATCTATTTCCCATGAAGTGATGGAACCGGATGCCATGATCTTCGTTTTCTGAATGTTGAGCTTTAGGCCAACTTTTTCACTCTCCACCTTCATTTTCATCAAGAGGCTGTTTAGTTCCTCTTCACTTTCTGCCATAAGGGTGATGTCATCTGCATATCTGAGGTTATTGATATTTCTCCCGGCAATCTTGATCCCAGCTTGTGCTTCTTCCAGCCCAGCGTTTCTCATGATGTACTCTGCGTATAAGTTAAATAAGCAAGGTGACAATATACAGCCTTGACGAACTCCTTTTCCTATTTGGAACCATTCTGTTGTTCCATGTCCAGTTCTAACTGTTGCTTCCTGACCTGCATACAAATTTCTCAAGAGGCAGATCAGGTGGTCTGGTATTCCCATCTCTTTCAGAATTTTCCACAGTTTATTGTGATCCACACAGTCAAAGGCTTTGGCATAGTCAATAAAGCAGAAATAGATGTTTTTCTGGAACTCTCTTGCTTTTTTGATGATCCAGCGGATGTTGGCAATTTGATCTCTGGTCCCTCTGACTTTTCTAAAACCAGCTTGAACATCAGGAAGTTCACGGTTCACATATTGTGAGTATAATAGTTTTTAATGAATTCTGTGAGTCTTTCTAGTGAGTTTTTTAACTTGCTGCTGCTGCTGCTAAGTCGCTTCAATCGTGTCCGACTCTGTGCGACCCCATAGACGGCAGCCCATCAGGCTTCCCCGTCCCTGGGATTCTCCAGGCAAGAACACCAGAGTGGGTTGCCATTTCCTTCTCTGATGCATGAAAGTGAAAAGTGAAAGTGAAGTCGCTCAGTCGTGTCCGACTCTTAGCGACCCCATGGACTGCAGCCTACCAGGCTCCTCTGTCCATGGGATTTTCCAGGCAACAGTACTGGAGTGGGGTGCCATTGTCTTCTCCGGTTTTTGAACTTAAGGGTATGTACATAATTATTTTTATATCTGTTTCTCTGTTCCTAGTTCCTGCTAACATTTGGCCTTTGATCTGAGCTTATGACACAGAACTCTTAAATCCCTTGGAGTTTCCTGGGTGACAGGACCATCTTTTGTTCCAATGAGCCAGCTCTTGGTGGGCTTCTGGATGAGGGCTGGTCACTAGAAATGTGAAACCATGTTTAGAAGCTTGGGACTTCTGGCCCAACTTCCCATCCTCTAGAGAGCAGAAGGAGGCTGAAAAAGTAGTTAATAACCAATCATGGCTACATGCTGAAGCTGCCATAAAAAATAAATCCCCGAACTACAGAACACAGAGAGCCTGGGAGTTGATGAACACTTCTGTATGCTAGGTGGGTGTTTTAACCAAACTCCACAGGGACAGAAGCTCCTCTACTCAGGAGTTTTCCAGACCTTCCCCAATGTATCTGTTTATCAGACACTTCAATTGTGTCTTTTAACATTTTCTTTGTAATAAACTGGCAGTAGTAAGTAAGGATCTTCCCTGTGGCTCAAATGGTAAAGAATCTGCCTGCAATGCAGGAGACCTGGGTTCGATCCTTGGGTCAGGAAGATCCTCTGGAGAAGGGAATGGCAATCCACTCCAGTATTCTTGCCTGGAGAACCCCACGGATAGAGGAGCCTGACGGGCTACAGTTCCTGGGGTCACAAAGAGTCGGACACAACTGAGTGACTAACCCACCACTAACCAGTAAGTAAACTCTCTTCCTGGGTTCTAAGCAAAGCTTGAGCAAATTATTGACCCCAAGAAGGGGACCATGGGAAACTTTGATTTGCAGCCCCATCAGATGGAAGTGGTGGGTAACCTGGGGACCTACTATTTGCAACTGACATCTAATACGGGGAGCAGTCTTGTGGGACTAAGCCCTTAACTTATGGAATCAGAATTGAACTGAATTGTAGGGCATCCAACTAGTGGCAGAGACTTGATTAGTATGGGGAAAAAAAATTCTACAAATCTGGTAACAGAAGTGTTGAGGGTGAGAGTCGAGGAAACAGTGAGTGTTTTCCTTGACACAGTGATTTGGGGAAACTCCTGAAGCTGTAGTTGGTGTCAGAAATTTGGAGCAGACCTGGCGGTCTGCAGGACTGATGCCTTAACCTCAGAGCTTGCTTATTTCCTGGGCACCCCTCCACATCTGATGTCCAGCCTTCAGCCAGACTAACAAGACCTATTCAAGAGATGTTATTTGGGGACTGTGATGAAGATCATTCCTCAGGTTCATAGAAGACGTGCCCCTGCACTTGAATTTGGTGGGATAGAGCTAAAGAAAAAATGCTATGGTCTCTCTCTCTCTCTTTTTCTTTTTTTGCATTTTCTTACCCAAGGCCCAGGTAGTAAAGGAGTAGCCAAGCCCTGATTGGGTCAAAGGAGTAGGGAGGAGAAACACGGGCGGATGGAGTAGGTGACAGAAAGGGAAAGACAGGAAGGTGGGGAGAAAGGTGCGTGCAGCCCTGTGCGGAGTGATCCTTATGCTGCCCAAACATCCATCAGCCAGAGAGATTTCAGCTTCTCACAGCCTCACCACGCTCTCCATAATCCATGTGCTAAGACACCCACTAATTACACAACAGATGATTTACTTTTCATAATATTTTCTCTAAAATATTTCAGAGGGCCATATTGACGGAGGTGGTTCTCAGCCTCTGTGTTGGAGGTAGAAACAGAAATTACGTATCGCTTTGGGGGCAGATATGGATATGAAGTCTAGTAAAAACCAAATCACTTGTGGGCCTATTCTCTTTTTTGTACACACGTTTTGGAGAATAAAGTATCAGCAGAAATTCCTCATCACTAGCAGCAAAAAATTCTAAGGAGAAGTGAGCAAATAGGAAATGAAATGATGTGAGGAAACCAATGAGGGGCAATGATGTTTTTTAAATTAAAAACTGAAATATATACCTGCTGAAAAGGGGAAATTAAACAAACACAGCATGATGGAGGGTAATATAAGAAAAATATTTCACCCAGAAAAATGTTCAGGATGATATCAAGGGTTCCTCTGAAATTGATAAAAATCCTTTTCCTTCATTTCTTCTCTCTCCCTGAGAAACTGTACCTTTTCATTAGAAGTCAGCCATGTGAAGGAATCATTGATAGCTGCAATATTTCATCTTGTATTTTTTAATCAGTCACTGCAATGCGTGTGCAGCTCATAAACTGTGTTGTGGTTTCTAGGAACTTTCTCGATGGCTCGGCGCTGCTGTTCCGTAGCTGGGCACCAGGGGCAGTGATGATCCTGGGAGAGCAAGGTGAACTGCCAAGAGGGAGCTGGCTTCAGCTCAGTTCAGTTGCTCAGTCCAGTTGCTCAGTCGTATCCGACTCTTTGCAACCCCATGAATCGCAGCATGCCAGGCCTCCCTGTCCATCACCAACTCCCAGAGCTGGGTTGGTCACCCACTGATGGTGAAGGGAAACAGACAACTGTTGACGTGGTTAGAGACTGTGTAAACATTTATCAAGGTTGCTTCATTTTTACGTTTTGTTTCCACAGTGAAAATTATGAACTATACTGTATAATTGTAAACTACGCTCATAATCTCATAAGGCCTGATCCTTTAATATATTTGATTACACTTTTTCCCCCTGCTCAACTGGTTGGTTGAAAACTCAAATTGTAGATCAGGACATTCAGTCTTGGAGAGAGTGTCTAAATGGAATTCACCATGACCCTGGACTTGCAACTTGCAACCTAGTGCGCTGCAGTCTTTGGGGTCACAAAGAGATGGACACAAGTGAGTGACTGAACAACAATGATAACAGATGGACTTGTACATGTACTTTCTCCTAGACATATAATACTATGTGCACTGATAATAAAAGCTAACATTTACTGGCAACATAGTAACTCCTGGGCTCTCTTATGAGTGCTTTTTGTATATTTGCTCACTTAATTCCCATAACAATCATGAGATAGGCAATAGCATTGTATCTGTTTTACTGAAGAGGAAACAGTAACATAGGGAATGTGAATATGTCACTCAAAATTGCAAAGCTAGGCATCGTCAGAGTGGGGATTTGAACAGAGACAGTCTGACTCCAGAACCTGTGCTGTCCTGCCCCACACGCCTGTTCTATTGTGATAAAGGAGCGCCGTGCAAACCAGGAGAAGCACGTGCAATGATCACAAGTAGATTCTTCTCCTGATCTGTGGAGAGAGAAAGAGGAGCGAGGTTTGAATAAATAATTTTGAAACTACTTCAGTCTGTGGCATGTTATGAATATCCCACTCTCAATGGGCAAAGGCAGCATTTCTATCACTGGATAAATTTGCCTTAACCTCATCTTTTGTCATAATCTAGGTAAAAACGTAGGATACAAATCGATAGACATGACCTAGCACTCAGTTGCTTCAGTCGTGTCCGGCTCTTTGTGACCCCAAGGACTGTATCCCACCAGGCTCTTCTGTCCATGGGGTTTTCCCAGCAAGAATATTGGAGTGGGTTGCCACGCCCTCCTCCAGGGGATCTTCCCAAGCCAGAAATCAAATCTTCATCTCCTGTGTCTCTTGCATGGCAGGCAGATTCTTTACTGCTAAGTCACTGGGGAAGCCCAGACATGAACTTAGTTATCCATAAAATATATTTACATATTATGCATATGAATATAAGTGAATATTTTATATTCTCTCTCTCTCGGCTAAATTTTGTTGTGGCATCATGCCCTCTCTTTATAACTCTCTGATTTTCAGATTTTCTTCAATGTGAATGTGTTTTCAAATGAACTCCATTCTGAACCGTGGAAAACAGCACAGCCACATAAAGTCTGAGTCTAGTTTTAGCACCTCACATATGGCAGCTTATGGCTCTGGCTCTTTGAGTGTCACTTCCAACCCCTTCCTGAACTGAACGTGCTCAGTAAAGTGAGACATCCTCTGTACCTAAACCCCGCCTCACCCCTCTCAGCACTGGGGTGGCAGAGACTCTGGTTTCCATAAACCCCGCCTCACCCCTCTCAGCACTGGGGTAGCAGAGACTGTGGTTTCCATAAACCCCGCCTCACCCCTCTCAGCACTGGGGTGGCAGAGACTGTGGTTTCCATAAACCCCGCCTCACCCCTCTCAGCACTGGGGTAGCAGAGACTGTGGTTTCCAGAAGTCTGAAGCCAAGAAGACAGTGCCCAGGACAACAGCCTGGCGGTGTGTGAAGTTAAGCAGGTGCTTTAAAAGACAAATCAAGATACCACTTTCACTGAAGATTTTCCTCCCTCAGTGACACTTTTGTAGAAAGGGATATTGAGAACTTTTAGCAGAAAAGTTATTGACATATGAAGACCAATTAACCACATGGGCGTCCACCCTTGAGTTGTACAACATGAAGGTCTGTTCACTCTGTAATTTCTTCTCCCCGACAAGAAAAAAAATCTGAGGTCATGGCCTGAATTCCGGGCTCTTGTCTCAGCAGAGATATCCTTTGCTAATTAAGCTTAAAACATCTGAAACAGCACCTCTCCAGTTAATAATTGTTACTTTAAAACGTAAAACATCTGATATTTTCAGACCACCACACCTAGAAAAGCCATTCTTTGAAATAGACACACTGCCTCTACTCATTCAAATTTGTGATTACAGCATAGGTCAATGGACCCAGGTGATGCTCTGTTCATTCATTATTTAGTTTATCTATCAACAAACATTTATTGATTACCTATTTTGTGGCTTGCCTTGAGCCAGGCATTGGCACACAATGAAAATAAAGCATCCTCTGCTTCATGGAGCTGAGGGTCTAACGAGGGTCACAGTCCAGCATGTGGGTAATGGCTGTGCTGCTTTCTGAACCAATTTCTCAGGTAGATACTAAATATGTCAAGGTATACCAGACTTTGCATAAATGCACTTGTGTAAAAATACAGAGGAGTTTGCTCACGTGAGTGCTGACTATGATGTCGACTAATTTATTCATCTTCCAAAACAAAGCACTTGGAAAAAAAAAATATTCTGCTTACAAGTGGTTAAATGCACCACCTCTCTAACTGGGTAAACTAGGGCAGCAGATTCACATTCTAAATAATAGCAACTTTATTTGCAAAGCATCTTTTATCTTGTTAGCCCATAACATGCTTTACAGACTCAATAAATGACGGTAATAGATCTTTATAAACATTGGTTAAAACACTGACGTCTTAATATATTTCATGTCATAAAGTATATGCGTTTTCTAAAAAAGCCCTCCAACAGTAATTTTGTCAGTACTTACATTAAAAGCTGTCACTTGCCCTTCATAAAACGTGTCAATCAGACATAGGGTGGTGGTTGTTTTCTCTCGATAGTGACACAGGTTTTTGATGATGTCTTAGGCATGGGTCTTCTTGGGGGCTTCACCCTCCTTTTCTCTGACTTCATTTTAGAAAAATGAAAACAAAGGGATGATGAGAGTACTGGATAAGCACGGGATCGCCTTTCTGGGTGGTGATCCTATTGTGATCTTGGTGTAATGTTAATGAGCCCAAAATGAACCTGCTGTTAATTTAGTGACTTGTGAGCAAGCATCTGGAGTTGAACTTGGAAAAAATGCAGTCACACTGCCGGCAGGGCTCAGTGGCCTGGATGACAACCCAGCTGTTAGTCAGCGCCTGGAGGGCATTCGAAGCCCAGCTGGAGAGAGGGGGGTTCTCAGGAAGTGCAAGGACACGTTCCCTGATGCCTCCACTCTGATGCTCTACTGTTTGGGGATATATGATCCAAAAACAATTTCAGGAAGAGTTTTGTAAAACAGATAGGAAAGGAGCACATCTTGGCGGGGTGCGGGGAGCGGGGAGGAAAGGAGTAAAGAAGTTCTTTATTTTGCTTTTCTCTTTTGTCATTTTACATGTGTCTCATCTGATAGATCATAGAAAGTACTGATAGTCTCTCAGTCATGTCAGATTCTTTGCTACCCCATGGGTGTAGCCCGCCAGGCTCCTCTGTCCATTGGATTCTCCAGGCAAGATACTGCAGTGGGTTGTCATTCCTTTCTCCAGAGGATCTTCCTGACCCAGGGACTGAACCTGGGTCTCCCACCTTGCAGGCAGATAATTTACCATCTGAGCCACCAGGGGAACCCAGGATTTTTCCATAGAGTGTGTATTCATTCTGCATGACGACATCACACTTAGAGATACCATTGGACATCTGATAATATACAGGACCATGCCTAGGAACAATAGTTGGAACTCGAAATTTGAAATAGTGGAATGAGTCCTGTTAATAATAGTGATAACGTATTTTTGATAAAAGAATATTGGAGTGGGTTGCCATGTCCTCTTTTAGGGGATCTTCCTAACCCAGAGATTGAACCCAGGTTTCCCGAATTGCAGGCGAATTCTTCACCATCTGAACCACCAGGAAAGCCTAAGAAAATGTTACTGAGGTGCTAAGTCATTGTCGCGATTATGCTTCTTTGATACTCCTGAATTAGGTTTACTTGGATCCTTATGTCTTGGAAAGTAGTTGGGTAAGGAGGAGACAGAAACATACATGAGTGTTTGGAGCTGTATTTTTCTTTCTTCAGAATACAGAGAGGCTGATGGAAAGTGTTTGATCATTTGCTTGCTTAAGCAATGCCTATGATATTTTGACATTGCCGCTTCGTTGATGATAAATAATTTAATGTCTAAAATGTGCATGTATTAGAATTCCCTGGAGCCAATGGCTGAACATATTGAAAATTCATATCATCAAAAGGATTTATTTGGTCTATTTTATTATAGTTATGCAAATGATAACTTCATAAACTCCACAAACCATTCGACTGATTGTGTGAAGGAGATGGAAAGGGGTCCCTAACATTAGGGTCAGCGGTAATTTTCACATGGGGCTTCCTTGATGGTTCAGTAGTAAAGAATGAGCCTGCCAGTGCAGGAAATGCAGGTTTGATCTCTGGTCCAGAAAGATCCCCTGGGGAAGGAAATGGGTTACAGTCTATGGAGTTGCAAAGAGTCAGACACGAGGTAGTGACTGTACAAAAACAATATTCACATGTATCGGCACACAGCATTCTAATTAAACATGCATATCTCCATTCTAGACCTCACTCCATATTCAAGTTTCTTTCGTAAATTTACGCAAATAACTCTCATACTTTGCATGTCACTTTTCCCATCTGTAAACTGGGAACAGATAGTACCCATCTACCCTATACATATTTATTTTTGCAAGGTTATAAATAGCACCAAAGGAGAAAATATATGCAGATTTATTGTGAAAAGTATAAGGAATTACAAGCATTTAATAGTCTGTTGCTATTCGAAATGATTTGAGTGTAGCTGCTCCCTGTCCTAATAATCTCTAGGGAATATGAAAGCTCTATAGAGGAGCTGCTTTCAGTGACTTTCTAGATAGGAAATAGACACCCCGGAAGGGACAAGCAGAAGTGCATGAATAAGTATGTGGTCAGAGTTGCCAGCAGCCAAAATAGATTTTACAGGAATTTATTCTCTCCCTGTAAACTCCAGGAGGGTGGGAGAGAACCTGATTTCAATGTCTTCCTTTTAACCTTCCTTGACATACAATGACATTATTTCATCACATATAATAATATGCCTGTATGCAAGTGATGATTTCCAGGCTATTTTAAGTATCTCTCCCCACATACATAGTCATACATCATACAATTTGTCAGAATCCTGATTGCAACAAAAAGTGATGCCTGGTCAGATGTTCATTCTCATGTGCTCACACAGGCCATATGTAATAGAAATACAGAAGAAGCAAGGTGAGTAAAAAGGAACATTAAAAGTTTTAGTCTTGTTCCCTTTCACTTCCTTTCCACCCCTGTTCTCTGCCTATTAATGAAAGAATATAAGAAATAACGGGCATTTAAAGTAGAAAGCTTCCCTGGTGGCTCAGATGGTAAAGAATCCGCCTGCAATGCAGGAGACCTGTGTATGATCCCCGGGTTAGTAAGCTTCCCTGGAGAAGGAAATGGTAATCCACTCCAATATTCTTGCCTGGAGAATCCCCATGAATAGAGGAGCCTGGCAGGCTACAGTCCACGGGGTTGCAAAGAGTCGGACATGACTAAGCACCTAAGCACAGCACAAAGTAAAAAGGGGTTTGTCAGATTGCTTGCTATTGTCTCAGAAGTTCTTAAAGAAGGGAATCACAAGTCTCTCAAGGAAACAACATCTTCCCCTACCTGGGGATATGCTTCCTCAAAACCCAACCACACAGAGAGAGAACACCTTCTCTCTAGGAAGGACTGATGGTTTATATCAAGCTGGCAATTAACTAGGGAAGGAACACAGGCTTTAACTACCAGTATTTGATACAGTTGACATAAAGTGGAAAATTGAGACCACTGATGGGAGATTTTATACAAAACAAGATGGAACTCCCAAACACTCTTGAGGTGTGTAGCAGAGAGGGCTATAAATTCACCCACACATGTTTCTTTTCCCTCTTAGGCTCACTGCCATAGTCCATTCTCCTCCATCTTTCCAGTGATATGTGCCGTATCTGGGCTAACGTGGTGAAGAAGGGGTGTGCTTTCCCCTTACTCTCTTTTCCCACCCACCAGCTGAAGGGAGAGGACTCCAAGGACATGGAGAAGGACAGAGATAATATAAGATAGGATGCAGAAAAGGAATATATATTCGTAAGAATATAGCCTACCCTGATTGACAATAAAAGAAAGACATTTTCTCTCTGTAAGATATTATCTGTAAGATAATTCAACTGATCGGGAAAGTACTGACTTGAAGATGTGACCCAATGGACACCTAGAGTCTACGCCAGTGTTCCTACGAGCTTGATCTCCAAGGCACAGCAGCAACATTACCTGGGAACATGTTACGAATGTTATAAACCCTACCCCAGACCTCTTGAATCAGAAACACCAGTAGTGGAGCTCAGCAATTTTAATGGGCTTCCCTGGTAGTTAGGATGGTAAAGAATCTACCTGCAATGCAGGAGACCTGGGCTTGATCCCTGGGTTGAGAAGATCCTCTGGAGGAGGGCTTGGCAACCCATTCCAGTATTCTTGCCTGGAGAAATCCACGGACAGAGTAGCCTGGTGGGATACAGTCCATGGGGTCCCAAAGAGTCAGACATGACTGAGGTGATTTAGTATGCACACACAGAGCATTTTCTGAGGCATATCTAAGGAGCCGAGATGCCCCCCAATTCCTCAAAGCTTAGAAAATGAAAGTGAAAGTCACTCAGTTGTGTCCAGCTCTTTGCAATCCCATGGACTATACAGTCCATGGAATTCTCCAGTCCAGAATACTGGAGTGGGTAGCCTTTCCCTTCTCTAGGCAAATTCTTTACCAGCTGAGCCACAAGGGAAGTCCTTAGAAAGTTTTGTGTAATTTCCCAATAGTGTTTTGAGTACAGAGAGGGAGGGGGTTCAGCACTGTGGTAGGTGGTCCTGATAGTGAGACAGTCCAGAAGCCTGCATAGTCAGCCTCTTGTTTGATCAAAAGCTTTCCTTTTAGTCTTAAATCAAAAGGACTGTAAGGGATAAATGCTGTGCAGCCCTACTTTATCACGGGGCACAGCAGAAGACCCTCATAAAATGCTTAATCCCAGGACAGATCCTTACGTGCATGGAAACGGGAGAGGAAAAGCCATGCCATTGGAAGCCTGCTGCCTGACTCCTCCATCGACGCCATCCTGCACCCTGACGGTCAGGTTCATAAATAACCCCACCTCTAGGCTGGCCCGTATTCGTACCCTATCAAAGCGGGCAAAACGAGATTTCAAGGATCAGCTGGGGAGATTTGAAGGCCTAACCCTTAGGTCATGTAGATCGCAAATGTGTTTCCCTGCTTGCCTTTTGTTTCGTGTTCAGTCCAAAGAAATGTTTACTTCTGCTTAAAATTGACTCTCACTTCCTGTCCTCTGCAATGATCAATACCAGGTGGGTGGCCATTGTAGAGAAGATATGTCCTTTACAAGGGTCCACACAGACTAAGAAGAAAAAAATAGGGTGACTGGAAGAAAATTGATCTCTGTGACAGCCAGGGCTGGGGCTAAAGTAAGGCAAGCGATGCTCATAATGCATTGCCTTGGGCACAAATTAAAGTGTTATCAGAAGCTCAATAAGCAAGATAAATGACATTTTAATGTACTACTTTAAATAAAATCTAAATTAAAACAAAGAGACCCATGATGAACAAAAGATAAAATTTTTAAGCAAGTACAGTATCAGTATTACTGAGTTTGTTTTTTTTTTTTTTTGCTTCAGGCTCTGATGGGTCTACATGGCACTGTCTGTGACTATCAGCCAACCAGTGGAAATAATGTTCAGCTCTGGGTAGAAAGAGACAGGTGGGTGATCAGTAAAAGCTAATCCTCTGAGGTCAGAATTCCCAGTGGTAAAAAAGAAGGGCTAGAGAGAGACTGGGTAAAAAGGACAGGAGAATTGAAAAAAAAAAAGGGGGGGGGGTGGGGAGAAGAAAAGATTTATGGAGTGTTTATAAAGTATGAAACACCATATTGAACACATTACATGTATTAGTTCATTTAGTCCTTACAACATTATGAAATAAATATAACTGTTATCACTGCTTCATAGATAAGGACGCAGGCACAGGGAGGTTAAATTCGTTTTCCATGATCGCACAGCAAACAGCAGAGCTGGGGTATAAACTAAGGCTTGAGCGCCCTTGTATGAAGACAAGAGAAAAAGGAAGCAGGAAGGAATTCAGAGAGAGGGAAAGCAGTACCGAATTTTCAGCCATTTGTGGTCCCCAGTAGCGAAGGAAGCACGCTGAAATGGTGGCTGTTTGCTGGAGACCAGTTTAGCATCTTTGAACAGGAGACAAAAGCATATTCCAGACACTTGCTGTCGTGCTGGCACAGAATATCTACTTAATGTTGGTTGTTTTCACGTCCTGACATCCCCCAATTGACAAGGAAATGCTTAGCATCCCATGAAATGAACAGGAGCCAGGGCTGAGCAGAAGGCAGTGTCAGCCAACAGCAAGGAGTACAGCTTGTCTGCGGATCCGCCGCCCTCCCTGAGAAACAGGGCTCACTCTGCCTCCTTGTCTCTAAATCTTCCTCCACAAAACTCCAGAAACAACAATCAGAGATGTCTATATATTATTTATTGACTTACTTATTTATAGGCTATATCTGTGTGTATTGTGTAAGTATTTAAAACGTGGCTGGATCCGGAGCCGCAAGAATGATGTCTCAATTGCAGGAGGGGACACGCGGCGCAGGTTTAAGTATGATAGATGGGATGCCCTCCCTTGCTTAGCAAACTGCAGAGAGAGAGCGAGAGAGCGAGAGCGAGAGCGAGAGAGAGAGAGAGAGAGAGAGAGAGAGAGAGAGAATAACCCTGAAATTAGAACGGGAGGGCGGGGGAGGGTCACGCGGTGTAATATGACTGCAACAAGACGCAGAGAAAAGTAATTTACTCTGAAGTGACAGTCTGAAGGCGACAAAAGAAACTAACAGAGAGGGGAGTTTAGGCTCATTAGCAGCCTGCGCTCAATATTTCATTATTAATGATAATAATACAAAGGAGAAAGGAGGGAGAAAAGGCATATGAGGTGTGCGCCCCCCTCCTTCCGATCCCAACCCCCTCCCCAAACAGACCCAGGGGACCCCCCTAGAGGCTCACAAGGGCACAGGCTCCAGGGCGCCACAAAAGCACCTCCAGGAGAATGCAATCGTCAGGCAGGATGAAGAATGGGTTAGCTCTGGTTCTGCTCAGCTCTTGCCTAAATGCCTGAGCCAGTGGGGACCCTCTGCAGGATTCCGCCTGATTTATTAGAACCTCTGTGGCAGGCGAGGAAGCATTCCCTCACCCCAACCCTTTCCCACCACTGATGCTCAGCAGTCCAGCCTGGTCCAGACACCGTCATTCAGGGGCCTGTGGCCAAGCTGCTTCTGGGATTTCTCAGGCTGCAGCCTCTGGGGAGCAGGCAATCCCTTCTCCTGGAGAGTGCGTATTGTCTGCACCTAGACAGGGGTGCAAACATGATACTGGGAATCAATACAAAAGGAAATGGGATATATCCTAGAGACTGTGACCAAAGCCTAAAAATAAAATTAGAGAGTGAGCAACCATAGACTGCAGATTAAAAAGCAGAGACATCACTTTGCCAAAAAAGGTCCATCTAGTCAAGGCTATAGTTTTTCCAGTAGTCATGTATGGATGTTACAGTTGGATTATAAAGAAAGCTGGGCACCAAAGAATTGATGCTTTTGAACTGTGGTGTAGGAGAAGACTCTTGAGAGTCCCTTGGACTGCAAGGAGATTCAACCAGTCCAGCCTAAAGGATTCAATCAGTCCTGAATATTCACTGGAAGGACTGATACTGAAGCCGAAACTCCAATACTTGGACCACCTGATGCCAAGAACTGGCTCACTGGAAAAGACCCTGATGCTGGGAAAGATTGAAAGCAGGAGGAGAAGGGGACGACAGAGGATGAGATGGTTGGATGGCATCACCAACTCAATGGATGTGAGTTTGAGTAGGCTCTGGGAGTTGGTGATGGACAGGGAGGCCTGGCGTGCTGCAGTCCATGGAGTTGCAAAGAGTCAGACACGAATGAGCGACTGAACTGAACTGAAGCAATCATGCTGGATTCCATTTAATTTAAAATGGCAAAAGGGCTATCGGGTTCTACCTATTGTCCAAATAAAATGTCCCTTGTCTTCTGTGCCACCAGGCTGCCTCTCCCAACAAGTATTTTGCTGTGGATAACCGATACATTTTCTTCTTGACGTTGACCTTCATAGCCCAACTAGCCTGACTTGGTCCATTTTTCTGCTTTCTTGGACCATTTCTGAATATTCAGAATATATGTGTTTGTGTTATTGTTAATACTGTTGACTAAAACAGTACATCCCTTCCTCAACAGCTCTTACCCAATGGCTTTGAGCAATTGAAAACATACTCGAGATCATCTTTTCTATCTTTTATGTCTTTTAATTTGTTAACATGACAGAATTATCCATTCATCCAATAGGTATATCAGGGTCTACTACTGTGTTGGTCATAGTTCTGGGTTAGACTGCCTATAGACGTAAACCAAATACATGGTACCATTCTTTTGGTTGCTTATAAACTATTGAGGGAGGCCAGTATGAAGCAGTAAATGCACAAATAAATATGTAATAACAAATTGTGTTAAATGGCCTGAAAACAATGATCAGGTGCTCTAACGAAACCTGGAGGGTGGGAAAGCCATTTTCCGGAAGATGGTCTAATCAGCCTTCTCAGGGGAAGTAACATTTGCTGAGACCTGAAGGAAGCACAGCCAGCTTGACAAATCAGAAGAGGAAGCGAATTCCAAGCAAAGGAACCATATGTGTGAAGGCCGAGTCAGAAAGAAGAGCTCCAGTTTGTGTTCAAGGAAGAGGAAAATGAGTGTCTCTGGAGCATGGCGCTGAACCAAGAACCGTGCCCTGTGTGACAGGAGAGTGGGCAAAGAGTGACAGGAAGTGTGTCAAAGGTCAGTGAAACAGGTAGGACCTTACACTGAGGCTCAGGGGACGCTTCCAAGGTGGTTTAAATCAGAGAAGAGATGTGGGCAGATTTATCTTTGAAAAAGATCTTCTGGCTGCAGTGTGCAGGATGAATCGAGGATGGGACATCCCCAGAGGCTGGGAGAACTGCCAGGGGGCTACCAGGTGGGACGGGAGGGCAGTGGGATGGAGAAAGAAGGAATGAGAAGGTCCAAAGTTGTTTTCAAGGAAGGAGACCCGGGTAGTAAGGGATCGTGCGTTGGGTGCAGGGAACAGGAAGTGTCAAGAAGGCCCACGGATGACTAGATACACCCTCTGAAGCTAACCTTTAGTGGAAGGTTGAACTCTGCAGTCACTGCATCTGGACCCAGACATGCATGCTCTGTAAGCTGGGTAAAAATCTCCTTTCTGGTTTGTCTTACTGTGGACAACTAGGTTCAAGACCCAGAGACCATCTTACTCTTTCTATCCGGCAGGCTGAGAAGCTGATGTTATTTCTTCTGGTTGAGATTCCCACCCCACCCCCCTTGCATATTCCAAGGTCTTCTTTGTTTTTCTGATTTAAATCTAGAACCTTATGGTTTCTGGGCTTCCCAGGTTGCACTAGTGGTAAAGAAACTGTGCCAATACAGGACCCCAAGAGAGCTGGGTTTGATCCCGAGGTCCGGAAGATCCCTTGGCGTAGGAAATGACAACCCGCTCTAGTATTTTTGCTGGAGAATTCCATGGACAGAGGAGCCTGGCGGGCTATGTCCATGGGGCTGCTGCAAAGAGTTGGACATGGCTGAGCACACAACAGGTACATATGATTTCTAAAGTGGGGCTGAGGAACCTGTAGATCAGTGGTGGTCCTGGGAGCAGCTGAAGCAGCAGCATCTGGGAATTGGTTAGAAATGTAAATACGTGAGTCCCAACCCAGATCCACTGAATCAGTAAGGCTATCAGTGGACTATCAGCCATCCATGTTCACAAGCCCTCCCAGGGATTCCGATCTGTGTTGAAGTCTGAGAACCCTACTCCGTCACCCTTGTCTATCTGCACTATCCTGTAGGGCTATCACTCAACACGTGTGCATTTGAATTCGTGAAAGGTCTTCAGCCTGAACAGAGATGTGTGAGTATAAAGTACACACCAGACTGCGAAGTGTTAGTCGATTAGTCGTGTCTGACTCTTCGTGACCCTAGCCCATTAGGCTCCTCTGTCCATGGATCCTCGAGGCCAGAACACTGGAGTGGGTTGCCATTTCTTCCTCCAAGGGATCTTCCTGATCCAGGGATTGAACCTGGGTCTCCTGCATTACAGGCAGATTCTTTACCGTCTGAGCCACCAGGGAAGCCCCTTGCAAAGACTTAGTCCAAAAAAAAAAGAATATAAAAATGTTTCACTAATCATTTTTTATTGACACATATTAAAATGATAATGTGTTCAATATTTGAGGTGAAATGTATTAATAAAAGCAAAATTAATTTTACTCATTCCATTTTACCTTTTATTGACTCTACGAACACGCCAAGTACGTATGTAATACATGCTATATTTTTACTGGGTAGTGCTGCTCTAAAGCATTGCTTTTTCAACTTCAGTATGCAGAGGAACTGCCTGGAGATCTTGTTAAAATCCGTATTCTGATTCAGTAGGTCTTGGATGAAGCCTGAAATGCTGAGTTCCTAGCCAGCTCCCAGGAGTTGCCTGCACTGATGGTCTGTGGCCCATCCTGTGAGTAGCAGGGCACCAGTACATGCTGGGGATGTTTCCTAAAGTAAGTATGGCATCATTGAACAGCCACCAAATGTGAACTCATTACACCTGGCTCTAAGTCCCACCTCTGCTTCTTATTGGCTAGATGACTTCAGACAAATCTTGTTTTTTAAATGAAAAATGTAGATAAGAGAAGCAACCGTACAGGGTTATTGCAAGGTTTAAATAAAATGATGTTGATGGAATTGTTTCTATATTATCCAAGCTATATTAGTCTAAATAAGTATCTATACCAGCACATACACAAGCACTGAACATATGGGAACAAATGATGCAGAGCTATTTTTCCAGTTTCTATGATAATTCAGGACTACAAACCTATCAACAGACATCATCATTACTTGGCTACTCCAAATTGCCTCAAAATTATTTCTGGCTGTGTTATCTGAATCACTGTGACCAGGGAGAAGTCATCTGGGAAGGGCAATAGTAGTTGGCCAGCATTTCTCTCAGAAGCATTTGGTACTTGTGGTCAATGCTGACTTTGTTACTGTCCCAAAGGGTGAGGGAGGCATTATCCTAAATGCCCAGCTAAATACTCAGCTCTCAGATCTCAGCGAATCAGAGCATCCATACGGCCACAGGCTCCATCAGATCAGACTTCATCCGTAATTAGCAAGCAACCAGACTTCTAGAAGGAGTCACTTCCTGACCTGAGGGAAAAGAGAATAGAACTGGCCCTGCGACTTTGTCATCATTAGGAAGGCGGAGAAAGATGCAAAAAGCAATAAGTCCCTTGAAGTGGAATTGTCATGCTGTGGTGGCAACATCCATATGGTCAAGATTAGCTCAGTTCTTCCAGGAGCAGAGTGCTGGGAATCCAAGATGGCAGGAGAGGAAAGACACTCAGAAACTGAACCTGTATTGTGCCCAGCCCTGTGCTGGGTCCCAGAAATGGAAATGTTGCAATTAGCTTTCATAGGGAGAGAAACTGTTCTGTTACCTACTAGGTCCAAATCCTCCATTACCTACACACACACACACGATTCAGTTTTTCCATCTCCCACCCAGACAGGAGGTTTGTGTAATACACTTTCTGCTCTCATGAAAGTTACTGATACGTCACTTGGAATTTCTGGGACAGGAAAGGGCAGAAAGCTCGAGGATTCAAGCTTCCTAAAAGAGGGTTTTTCCAGAAGGGGAAAAGCTAGGCTGTTTAGAGCAAGATTCCTGCCCAGCAACGTCCACTGCGGACCTCACTGGCGCGCAGCACACGCACAGTGCAGAAAGCTGTGGAGACCCAGAACAGAAGACCAAGGGCATCCCTAATGCATGGACGGAGGACCGATCACTTCCCTCCCCTGGGACCTAGGCGCAACATCTGTAAACTGAGAGGGTCTAACGAAACGGCTTGGAAGGTCCCCTCAAGCAACCATATCCTGCTATTCCAAAGGGTCACTTTGCTGATACAAAGTGACCACCCCCGGCAGGGGCCTCTTCACTGAGAGGCACATGTGGGTGCCCTGTGGAAAGCAGGCATCCCTGCCGGCGGGCTGGAGAACACAAACACCGTAAACAAAGCTCGAAGAGCCAGTGTTTGAGAAACCTGGACGCAGGAGCGTCTCTGGGGCCGCCAATGCATTGGTTCCCCGCTCCTCTGCAGTGAGATCCTTAGCACATGAGGAGGAAGAGTCACTCATGGGCTCCAGTGAACCAAGCAGGGTCTAAGCAAATGTGAAGTCTGTCAGCAAACCAATCCCCCATCCCTTTCTTGTTCCTGGTGACCCCAATTCAAGGGCAGTGGGTCTCTGCCATCTCTTCTCTTTCTTGTAATCAACTGTGCTGCCTAGGAAACATCCCACAATATTAATCTCAAGAAAAATGAAGGAAATGTGTATGTAAGAATGCTAGAAACCCGAGTAAAGGATCTCGCTTAACCTTTGCTACTAAGGCCAAGGGAAGGATGAGGTTAGTAAGACACCCACTTGCTTGGACCTCAAAGCCTAACAAGGAATTGGCTTCCATGGGCAGTGTGTAGGGATTCTTCATGCGCTGTCCTGAGTGGGAGACCCTCCTTCAATCTGGCACCCAGGTATCTCCCTTGCCTCCACCTAGTTCTGGGCCTTGCGGCTTGGCTTGCATGTGTATTCTCATGTCAGATACATGCAATCAGCCATGCATGTATGCATGTTCAGTCACTCAGTCATGTCTGACTCTTTGCAACCCCATGCACTATAGCCTGCCAAGCGCTTCTGTCCAAGAGATTCTCCAGGTAAGAATACTGAAGTGTGTTGCCATTTCCTCCTCCAGGGGGTCTTCCCAACCCAGGGATTGAACCCATGTCTCCTGGGTCTTCTGCGTTGGCAGGCAGATTCTTTACCACTGAGCCACTTGGGAAGCATGAACTCAGCCATGTAGAGGCCCAAGTCACACAGCCCTAGGACTGACATTAAGACCCTTCTGTTTGCTCTGACCTGACAGCATGGTGGTTCATGGCAAAGACCCTGGGTAGCCAAGAAGAGCTCATAGTTTAGAATTCTGGCACCTACATTTGCTAACTGGGGCAAACATTCAAGTTGGGTAGCCTGGGCCAATTTGCTTAAATATTCTGTTCCAGTTTCCTTATCTATGAAAAAGGGGATGATAGTAACACAGGCATCATAGTGCTGTGATGAGGATCCAAGGAGCAAAGCACTGAACGTGTGTAAAAGGGTCATGATGGTGATGACCCCCGTGGTGACGATCACATCTTGATGGGTATCGATTGTTATTGCTATTAGCCTATCACATTATTGATTTGCAGTGCTCAGCGTGTATCCTTTCCATGTGGTCTCTGCAGTTTAGCCTCTTGCATACTGGATCTCCAACTGTGAATTACTAGGTATTATCAGTGACTTCTGGGACATGACTAGGTATTATCACTGAATCCAGGCAAATTATCTTTTGCAGGAATTTACAGGAGGGACCTCAAATCACACAGGGAATGTCCTTTCAGCTCTAATGGCCAGACTGTGAACGTATGGCTTTGTGCATTAAGGAAACGACTCTCCCTTCAGAATGTGAGGCTTAATCCAACAAAGAGCCTTTGTCAGGCATTGCAATTCTGTGTTCACTGCAGCACCAGGCCAGCGTTTCCTCAACTTTGTCCCCTGGGAGCCCCACATGTGCCTCCTCCGTGGCTCAGGGACTGCTCATTCAGGAGGCAGTCTACTCCCTGGGGAGGCCCTCACCCCAGGAATGTAAGGTTGGATGGTGGTCCCCGCCACCCCCCTGGCCTCTTTCACAGTCAATTACCCCTCCATTAATTGTTGTTGTTAATAATCCACAAAGCACCTTTCACTAGCAGTGCCAAGCGCCAGGGGGAGGAGAAGCAGTGCCTGGAGTTATTTCATTGACCTGCCCACCTGCAGCGCTTGCGAGTGTGGTCCTGGAGCCAGGATCACACAGGGACTGACTGCCAGGCCTCGAGCACAGCTCCCATCCGTCAGAGTCAGCCCATCAAAGGGCGTTTTGCAGAGCTGCACAGAGGGTGAAAAAGCCGGCAAAGCCGAACTGGGGTCCTGACGGTGACGTGTGAACTTGGCCTCCAGCCTTCTCCCTCGTGCCTCGGCTCTAAACCACCTTTCGGGAGGACAGACACAAAGCAGGGGTGACAAATGAAAAGTGAAGGCCGAACCACTGTCCTCGGGGCGCAGAGCCTGGCACGCAGCGAGGCCGCCCAGGACACAACGTGGGCCGTGGTTTCCCTTCCGCGGCTGGGGTCCCTGGCTACGGCCAGAGCTGAGCTGCCTGTCTCCACACTGACAACTCTAATTCATCAGCCCAAAGAGGCGCCCAAAGGGGACCCTGATGGATGTCACTCGGGATGTCACCTTGGATGATGCCCAGACACCCACCGAACCCCTGAACTGCAGGGAGCTTTGAAAAGATCTGACATCGAACCACTCCCCTGGAGGGAGGACACTGAAGCCCTGGGTCTGTGGCACCATTACTAAAGGGTTTCCTCTTCCAGATGTCTCCTCTGTTTCACTCTATTCTCTTTCTCTCTTCCTCTGTTTCTTCCCCCTTAGTTTCCTGTCTCAGTTTTCACTCTGACAAATCGCACCACCCCTCATCGCAACACACACACATCCACTCCACCCTAGACCTATGAAGACATGACCCCTCTGTGACGTTACATTTATGTCACATGCCTGAAAGCGGATGGAAGTGCAAATAATGCATCTAATTGTGACTCAGAGAAACAAGGGCCTCCTCCCTGTCTCTCTAAAAAGAGTTTCTGCTTTGTGAGAAGAACAAAGACAATCCCCATGTGGTGGGCCTTTGGGAGCAAAGAAAACAGTTACAGAAAAGACTTGAGGAAGAAAGCCATGAAACCAGACTTCACTGCAACCAAAGGAAGGCATGCTCAAAACAAAAACAGAGAGAGGGAGAGAGTGGACGTGGAGCCCAGAGGGGCCAGATGATGGGCTGCGATTTGAATTTAGGAAAAGCTACAGGCAATGCCTCCCAGGTAGCGTGTGTTTCCGTGTGCTTTTTACCAATGAGGGACACCTTCTTCCCTAAGAGGAATCAGGAACTGTGGCTGCAGGCCACGTGGTGGACTGATGGTTTTCCATGGCTTGATGCCTTCCGACAGAAAGAAGAGGGGCACGGTTTAAAGAGATGGAGGCTAGATTTTTGACTTTCAGCAACTGAGTCCACAGGGGAATGTCCTTTGAACACCTGTAAACATAGAAAGGCGGCAGGTGGACAAAACAGGCCATCTGATAATACTGCTTTGCCCATAGTCACGGTCTTCCACTGAGGCTAAGCGTGCCTTCTACACCACCTCCATCCACACACACACACACCTGTGTCTACCTGGGTACCTTTCTGTCCAGCAGTGACTCTCACCTGGGTGTCTGCAACATGTATGTGCTGAAAGGTCAGACATTCTGCTGAGCAGGAGGAGAGGATATTGCAGAGGAAACTCTTAAGCACCAAGGACTTTGCCACGTCCACTCTCCGCCTCAGAAACCTGATCCTGCAAATGGACCACGGGTCTCTGTTTGACCAGCAGGCTGTCAGGTAGCCTGGCTCAAGCGCTCTGTTCAGCAGGAATGATGAGGACTCACTGAACAATGAGATCTTTTCTCAGAGAGTTTGTATGTGAGCAGAGAGAAAGAGGAAAAAAAGGAAAAACAGAAATAAGGAAAAGGGCCTCTGAGCAGCTCTAAATAGGGAAGACAGTGTAGGATTAAATCCTCTGCTGGACCTCTGGAGCTCCTCAGAACCTTTGCCCATGCTGATTCCTTTGCCTGGACTACACTTGTTTTATTTGGCTGTATTCCACCTTCCCCAGTGTATGGTTTCCCAGGTGGTAAAGAACCTGCCTGCCAATGCAGGAGACATAAAAGATGAGGGTTCAATCCCTGGGTTGTGAATGTCCCCTGGAGGAGGGCATGGCAACCCACTCCAGTATTCTTGCTGGAGAATCCCATGGACAGAGGAGCCTGGTGGGCTACAGTTCCATTGGGTAGCAGAGAGTCAGACACGACTGAAGTGACTTAGCACTCAACACGCATCATCCCCAAAACTTATGTAACCTGAGAAATCAGGAGGGTTGCAGGAGGGAATGCCTAGGGAACACTCGAGGAATGAGAAGTGCCTGGAAAAGTGTGGAAGATTAAAGAGAAGGCAATGCGTAATCTTGGAGATGTGAGAGACATGAGCGAGCCCTGTGCGGTGGCAGCGTGGTTGGGACCGCTGAGCTTGCACTTCATCACAGCTATGCCAGCAGGCTTTGCCTTGACACACCCTCTCCCAAGGTCATGGTTCAGTCACTGGTTAGCTGTCTTTGTTGCAGAAATAGCCGAGCTCCCATCTAAACAAACTGCAGTCTTGTTTTTAATATCTTAACAAGGCAGACAAACCAGTTTCAGATAAGAAAGAAATAGCAATAAAGTAGGGGGAAAACTGACTTAGATGTAACAGTTGATTAACAATTTTTTTTGCCAGACTTTCCCTTTGGAGACTCAGAGCTGAGATGAAAATATTTAGCTTTTTTGCCACACAAAGGTTACACCGAATCCATCCTCAGCAATTTACCAATGTGAAAACGTGGATAAGTGTTTTAACCTATCGGACGCCAGTTTCCTCAGGTAGAATGCATGTATTAATAGCTGTCTCATAGACATTTAAGGAGCAAATGCGATGCTATGTGCAGCAAGCCTCAAGCATATTTGGTTGTAAATAAATGCTAGTTTTATGTACTAATGTATTAAGCGATTAAATATGCCCCTGCTAGGTATATAGTTCTCTAGTTCCCCCTTTTACATACCCTGTCTCAGCAGATTATTGTTCCTGAATTCCTTCAGTCAATTAATACTTACTAAGAGTCTATTATACAACAGGTGCCTAGAAGCTGAGGAGAGACACTTATCAGTGGAAAGTATAACCAGGCTTAAAAAACAAACGAAAACTGTAGTGGCTTTTACCTTCAAAAAGCTAAATCTTTCTCTATCTGATTTACCTCACTTAGTATGAGACTCTCAAGGTCCGTCCATGTTGCTGCAAATGACATTATTTCATTGTTTTCTATGGCTGAATACTATTCCATTGAATAAATCACATGTTCCTTTTCTAGCCATCCACTGATGGACATGTAGGTTGCTTCCATGTCCTGCTGTTGTGAATAGTGCAGCAGCGAACACTGGGGTGCCTGCATCTTTTTGAATTACCATTTTCTCTGGATACATGCCTAGAGGTTATCATACTAAGCGAAGTAGGCCAGATGGAGATAGACAAATATCATATGAAATTGCTTATATGTGGAATAAAAAAAAAAGACACAAATGAAATTACCTACAAAACAGAAAGAGACTCACAGACATAGAGAACACATTTACAGTTACCAAAGGAGCAAGAGACAGACAAAGGGATAAATTAGATGGTTGGGATTAACATATACACATACTACTGTGTATAAAATAGATAACTGACAAGGACCTCTGTGTATAGCACAGGAAACTATACACTGTACTTTGTAATAACATATAAGAGGAAATAATCTGATAGAGGATATATATATATAGAGAGAAGGAAATGCCAACCCACTTCAGTATTCTTGTCTTGCCTGGAGAATCCCATGGACAGAGGAGCCTGGTGGGCTACAGTTCATGGGGTCACAAAGAGTCAGAAACGACTGACGCGGGCATGTATATATGTATATGAATCCCTTTGCTGTACACTTGAAACTAACATGACATTATAAATCAACTACATTTAAATTTTTAAAATAGCCTAAGTCACCAATAGAAGAGGTGACAAGAATACACAGAAGAACTGTACAAAAAAGATCTTCATGACTCAGATAATCATGATGGTGTGATCACTCACCTAAAGCCACACATCCTGGAATGTGAAGTCAAGTGGGCCTTAGAAAGCATCACTATGAACAAAGCTAGTGGAGGTGATGGAATTCCAGTTGAGCTATTTCAAATCCTGAAAGAAGATGCTGTGAAACTGCTGCACTCAATATGCCAGCAAAACTCAGCAGTGGCCACAGGACTGGAAAAGGTCAGTTTTCATTCCAATCCCAAAGAAAGGCAATGCCAAAGAATGCTCAAACTACTGCACAATTGCACTTATCTCACACGCTAGTAAAGTAATGCTCAAAATCCTCCAAGCCAGGCTTCAGCAATACGTGAACTGTGAATTTCCAGATGTTCAAGATGGTTTTAGAAAAGGCAGGGGAACCAGAGATCAAATTGCCAACATCCACTGGATCATGGAAAAAGCAAGAGAGTTCCAGAAAAACATCTATTTCTGCTTTATTGACTATGCCAAAGCCTTTGACTGTGTGGATTACAATAAACTGTGGGAAATTCTGTAAGAGATGGAAATACCAGACCACCTGACCTGCCTCTTGAGAAACCTATATGCAGGTCAGGAAGCAACAGTTAGAACTGGACGTGCAACAACAGACTGGTTCCAAATAGGAAAAGGAGTCCGTCAAGTCTGTATATTGTCACCCTGCTTATTTAACTTATATGCAGAGTACATCGTGAGAAATGCTGGGCTGGAAGAAGGACAAGCTGGAATCAAGATTGCCGGGAGAAATATCAATAACCTCAGATATGCAGATGACACCACCCTTATGGCAGAAAGTGAAGAGGAACTCAAAAGCCTCTTGATGAAAGTGAAAGTGGAGAGTGAAAAAGTTGGCTTAAAGCTCAGCATTCAGAAAATGAAGATCATGGCATCTGGTCCCATCACTTCATGGGAAATAGATGGGAAAACAGTGGAAACAGTGTCAGACTTTATTTTTGGGGGCTCCAAAATCACTGCAGATGGTTATTGCAGCCATGAAATTAAAAGATGCTTACTCCTTGGAAGGAAAGTTATGACCAACCTAGATAACATATTCAAAAGCAGAGACATTACTTTGCCAACAAAGGACCATCTAGTCAAGGCTATGGTTTTTCCTGTGGTCATGTATGGACGTGAGAGTTGGACTGTAAAGAAAGCTGAGCACCGAAGAATTGATGCTTTTGAACTGTGGTGTTGGAGAAGACTCTTGAGAGTCCCTTGGACTGCAAGGAGATCCAACCAGTCCATTCTAAAGGAGAACAGTCCTGGGTGTTCACTGGAAGCACTGATGCTGAAGCTGAAAATCCAATACTTTGGCCACCTCATGCAAAGAGTTGACTCATTGGAAAAGACTCTGATGCTGGGAGGGATTGGGGGCAGGAGGAGAAGGGGACGACAGAAGATGAGATGGCTGGATGGCATCACCGACTCAATGGACGTGAGTTTGAGTGAACTCCAGGAGTTGGTGATGGACAGGGAGGCCTGGCGTGCTGTGATTCATGGGGTCACAAAGAGTCGGACATGACTGAGCGACTGAACTGAACTGAACTGAAGTCACCAATAGGAGAAAGGTTCTGAGTCTAGACAAAGCTCTAGCAGAAGCAGCGGGGTAAGCATGGCTTCCAGACTGAAAAGAGACTGTGCAGTCAAGAAATCAAGGAAGCAGAGATGGATGGGGAGGCTGTGCAGTCCTTCTTGTTCCTGGAAGACAGCAGAACCCCAGAGAGACATGGCTACACAGCCATTCTGGACAGTTTATCAACATACCCGAGGACAGGTTTCGCTGGTCCTGAAGTATTGGCCCATGTTTAGACTTAAAAGAATCACAGCTTGAAACACTTAAGAGGTCATTGGATTGACTTCTTATTTTATAGATGAGGAACTTGAGGGTGAAAATAGTTAAGCAACTTAGCCAATTCATAGAGTAAGAGAGTAGATCATTTTGTGCATAACCTAGATGTAGACAGTACTGACGGTGGAGTCCAAGGTCAGAAAGACAGTCTAAACTGCCTGGGGTGGGGGGAGGGAAGCTTATTAAAATGCAGGTTCTCAGGCCCACTCCAAAGGGCTTATGATTTTAATGGGTCTGCCATAGGGAACTGCCTTTAATAGGCACGCCAAGGTGATTCTGATGCCGGTGGTCCGAGGACTAATTGCCACCTTTGCCTTCTCCAGTGCTAATTTGCATGGAAACCCACAACCTCTGAGATGTAATGAGGTGGTATCAGTTCCATAAAATCCCTGGCTAGTGCGGCTCCCTTCTATAGGTGTAAGCTGAACCTCTTCAGCTGAGTTATGGCGTGTATTTGCATAAATTACCATGCGAAACTTGTTAATATTTCCTAGATATGCTTTTTCATTGCTCCATTAGACAAGGCTTTGTGCTTTTGTTTGGAGTTGAATGTCAGCCAATCCGAATTCACAACTGTGATGGCATAGAACCTGAGGTGGTAATTTATTCCCCTCATGGAGCCCAGTGTCACCTATCTGTCCTAAGAAATGCGGTCTGAAATCAGTTGAATTTTATCATGCAAATTATGGGAAGTGTTATCATTACAAGCAGCAGGAGGTTCCTGATTTGCTATCATTTACACTTTAAATGAGTTCGACCTGCTAGGTGCAGGGATGGGTTTAGGGAGAAGAGAGGCAGGGGTAAGGTGGGGAGGAATTTCACCAGGATGGAGCCCCCAGGGCTTTGTGACGTCAGTAAAACAGGGTTTCAAAAAATGCTTGGATGTGTTTGATATAGAAGAGTTTGGCCTTTGGAGGAGAGTCATGCAGAAGAAGAGAAAAGACATGAGTTAGCTTCTCTGTGGTGATGCCAACAGGTTATATCTGGACAGATTGGTCAAATGGAATTGCAATGTTAGAGAATCTGGGTGTCAATGCAGTTGGAAAAATACAGTTGAGACCTTGGGATGATCAAGTCTAACTGACTCATTTTACAGTGAAGAAGGCTGAAGCCCCCAGTGGAGAAATCACATCTTCAAAGTCAAGTAAGGATTTTGAGAGTAGAAACTACATCTCCTATGTCCAGTCCTTCAGTGTTCCACCCCCTCTTGCTTTCAGTTTCTGATTCTCCAAACCATCATCACAGCATTAGAGCTCTCGTGTTTACCTTGGTTCCTAGGGGGCCTAATCACAACCACATTCCTCTGAAAGCAAAATGGAAGTGTTAGTCACTCAGTCGTGTCAGATTCCTTGAGACCCCATGGACTGTAGTCTGCCAGGCCTCTCTGTCAATGGAAATCTCCAAGCAAGAATATTGGAGTGGGTATCCCTTCCTTTCTTCAGGGGGTCTTCCTGACCCAGGGATCAAACCCCAGTTTCCTGCACTCCAGGCAGATTCTTTACTGCCTGAGCAACCAAGAAAGCCCTGCTGCTGCCGCTGCTGCTGCTGCTAAGTTACTTCAGTCGTGTCCGACTCTGTGCAACCCCATAGACGGCAGCCCACCAGGCTCCCCCATCCCTGGGATTCTCCAGGCAAAAACACTGGAGTGGATTGCCATTTCCTTCTCCAATGCATGAAAGTGAAAAGGGAAAGTGAAGTCGCTCAGTCGTGTCTGACTCTTAGCGACCCCATGGACTGCAGCCTACCAGGCTCCTCTGCCCATGGGATTTTCCAGGCAAGAGTACTGGAGTGGGGTGCCATTGCCTTCTCCTAAGAAAGCCCTACGTTCCTCTAATCCAGCCGGATTCCTTTTTTTGAAACAAAACTTACTCACCTGCCTTCTTTTCCATTGTCTGGTAATACCAAACCAAAGTTGGAAAATCATTTCCTCCAACTGGTGTGGTCCTCCCCCATCCACAGATTGTCCCTCCCTGGCATCTACTCTGTTCACCCCTTTCCATATGCCCTTCTCCATCTGTATTGCGTGCCTACACTTCTAGATGGTTCTTCACCTTGCATTGTGACCTGGGTTGGGAAGTACTGTGTTAGGCATTCTTCCTTGGATATGTTCTCTTCTCTGCAAATAAAAGAAAGTGAAAGGGAAATCATGATACTTTAACCCTTGAGACTGAAATCTCAGTCACAATTATAACAGTAACAGGAGAAACATCCCTGGGAAGAGTTGCTTCTTAATAACTTCCCTCAGGCTTCACTGGCAAGTCATAACAGCACTTATTTTCTGTTCGCTCAATTCTGTGTGCCTTCCTAAAGGTGACTGAACAATAGAGTAATAGTTGGGGTGGGTGGGGGTGCAGACACAGGAAACGTGGTAGAAGAAGGCATAGACATTAGAAAGAGCAGGATGGATAAAAAAGTGAGATGTAAGATCTTCAGGGAAATGAATATAGGAAAACAAGAGAACTTTAATCATGGAGTTTGGAGTAGAATCATTGAAAACAGTTAATAAGGATGATCGGTGATCTTGGAGTTATTTAATAGAACACATAGATCCTAATTCCTGGTCAGACACAATAATCTGTTTGAACTTGGGCAATCCAGTGCAACTCTGCAGCCTCTGTGGCCCATTCTATAAGTGGGGTATAGAAGTGAATGACCTCTGTCAGCATATATTTCGAAATGATCTTATGTCCACAGGAGTCACTGGCAGCAAGCCTACACTAATGCCAGTGTTTCTGGAAGAGACAGCACCTGTGGTGGCTAAAGATTCCGGAAACTGGCCAAAGAAAGGAGAAGCTCATTAATAACCAACAGCAAGCAGGGCAATGCTGGGTAGTCAGATGCCAGGGACAGGAAGAGAACAAGTGATGAACGGATGTGCTGATTTCATGTCAGAGCTTCTCTCAGAAGGGATCCATGCCATGGCTCAAGGAGGTCACCTTCTGCCTGCCCAGCAAGAAGACAGAGCACGTGGGGACAGGCTTCCCCAAAGAAAGGCCCACATTACAGTGATCAGGGTCCATCGGAACAAGCCCAGATGCCTCAGTCCCCCGGGCCTGTCACTGCCTATTATTAGCTTTAATAACAGTGATCAGAACTTGCCTTCAGAGGGCACACGTCTTCTCCTCCTGAAGAATTTTGAGCCCCATTGGCAAATGGAATGGGCATACTTCCTTGGGGAGTGCCCTGGCCTGCAAGGCCATGTGAGGTTGGAAGAGGTGGTGGGATAGGAAAGGAGGGATGTAAATAAGAGGAATTAAGTCCTGCCCTCATCCCAAAACTGGAGGACACTCTAAACTTCAGCTCACTGGACTGGTTAAAAAATATATATGTATACTGGAATCCACAAAGGATGTGGGAGGCCTTTTTCCCCAGTCTAGTTCCATTTGTGACTATGTCATAATGGAGGAATGTGAGAATGTCCGTTTTTTGTTTTTTTTTTTCCATTCTAAGCAGAGGAAATGCAGTCAAGACCTGCATTTTTCACTGAAGCCTTAATATTCCTCATGAAGAAAGACTTACAACTGAAAGTCGAGAGTTCCTGAGAGTAACACTTTCTTCTGAATCTGACTTTTTGAGCAGTATGTGTATATATATATATATATATATAGTAATCCTACTTGAGAATTCAGTGGACTGATTCTTCCCTGACAGTGGTCAAACCCCCGTGCATTCTGGTTCTGATGGTTCCAAAAGCTACAGTTACCGGGTTTCCCTTCCTACTTCCTTGTTGCTCACATGTCCTGTCAGACATTTGATTCAGGAAGTTTAGTCCCTGGACACAGAGGAGAGAGTGTTTTATGTCTATGAGGCCTCCAGCTGGGTTTTGAGGTTTTAACACATTTAATTACTGGCAAAACATCACTCAGTAAAGGAGGCAAGGCAGATGGAGTCCTTTACCTCCTACCAACACCTTCCTGGCCAGACAGACAAATATAAGGAGCTCAGGGAAGCTGGCCTGCAGGTGGACCTCGGTGCTTTGTCTCCGTGATGTTCTTCATGCCTGGCAGGCATCGCTGCCTAGTAGCCATCCCCCTCCCCGGCTGCCATGTCTGACAGTATCTCAGACACGCATCCTGAGCATGGGCTGTCCCTGGAGAAGCTTCAGCACTTAATCCCGTCACCGTGAGCCATCCATGCACAGCCCCGCTACAGGCAGACCCGATGTTCTCAGGGAATGGCTGTCAGTCATCTGTAGTCCTACAGCCGGCGAGATCACATGCTGCAGCCACGTGCAGATGGGCTTAAGCAGAAGCAGGAAAGGCCTTGGACGGGAAGGAGTGCTGCCGACCCAGCCGGAGTGAGATTCTGCCAGGCAGTGAAGAGTTTCAGGTGGAAGTGATTTCCAGGGTGATGGCCTTCAAGGTAGTCTGGTCACGCTTGGAAGGCATCGCCCCCACGGACTCTGAGACATAACCTGTTATGGCTGATCAGGCCATCACTTTGAGGAAAATATCAGTGACTCCTTAAGGGACTCCATCATTCATCCATCCACTTATCTTCCATGTAAACTCTACTGAGCAACAGTCACACGTGCTGCACGCAACAGTGGCCAAAGACAGTTGACTCTGAAACAATGTGTCTCATGAAAGTTCAAAGTCAATATCTTCAGCCTCCACAATAAAGACACCCCCTGTGTCTCTTGTTTCACCCTCTTCCTGCTTCTATCTTTGCCTCTAATTTCACTCCTTTGTCTCTGTTTTGGTTTGGGTGGATTAGTAAACAGGGTTTTGATAACTGCCCTGAAACCATCACTCTGTTCTGCCTTTATTTTCTCTGGCTCATATCCTTCCTACAAGCTCCTTTCTCCTTGGACAATGGAATACCTAGATTAAAACAGCTGTTTGCTGATACGCTGTAACACGGTATATATTAAAAATCCCAATGTGCCCATGGGTTTTGTGACCCCATGGATGAAAGCCCACCAGGCTTCTCTGTCCATGGGATTTTTCCAGGCAAGAATACTGGAGTGTTGCCATTCCCTTCTCCAGGGGATCTTCCTTGCCATTATTCCCTTCTCCAGGGGATCCTCCTGACCTAGGGATCAAACTCCCATCTCCTGAGTCTCCTGCATAAGCAGATTCCTTACCACTGAGCCACTTGGGAGGCCCGCCTTTGTAATATAATTAGCATTATTTAAAGATAATGACTTTAAAATCACTGCAGATGGTGACTGCAGCCATGAAATTGAAAGGCACTTGCTCCTTGGAAAAAAAGCTACGAGCAACCTAGACAGCATATTAAAAAGCAGAGACATTACTTTGCCAACAAAGGTCCAGATAGTCAAAGCTATGATTTTCCCAGTGGTCATGTAGGAATGTGAGAGTTGGACCACAAAGAAAGCTGAGCACTGAATAACTGGTGCTTTGAACTGTGGTGTTGGAGAAGACTCTGGAAAGTCCCTTGGACCGCAAGGAGGTCCAACCAGTCCATCCTAAAGGAAATCAGACCTGAACATTCTTGGGAGGACTGATGCTGAAGCTGAAACTCCAATACTTTGGTCACCTGATGCAAAGAACTGACTCATTTGAGAAGACCCTGATGCTGGGAAAGATTGAGGGCAGGAGGAGAAGGGGATGACAGAGGATGAGATGGCTGGATGGCATCACCGACTCAATGGACATGAGTTTGAGTAAACTCCGGGAGTTGGTGATGCACAGGGAAGCCTGGTGCGCTGCCGTCTGTGGGGCACAAGAGGTGGACAGAACTGAGCGCCTGAACTGAACTGAAAGATAATGAATCTGCAAGTGAGTGACTTTAAATGACAATGGCACATCTCCAAGTAAAGCTCTGCACCTTCTGCCTCAGACTCCAGCACTGGAGTCTGCTTCCCACAACTCTGTGCCTGCAGGGCTCGCTGAGGTCTGTGGTCTCCAGGTGGATGAGTGAGTCATGGGCTCAGCTGCTCAAGAGCCCCCAGGAGTAGCCTGGCTTGGTGATTGTGTTCCCTGTCACAGAACTCAGTTCACACGAAGAAGGGAATTAAAGGCTCTTGATAAAATTTCTAACATCCTCAAACAGAGAACATGAATCAAAGTTTGTTGGCAGTTTCTTCACAGGAAATTGTCTGCTTGCAAACTGGATGTCTTGAACTTATCAGGTGACAACAGGAAGGGACCCAAAAGTGACTTTGAACCACTCTTTGTGAAATGTGTATCCTGAAAACTGTCTAGGAGATACAATCTCTCAAGGTCATCGAGTCTGTTTTTCTTCTCTCTGTCACCTTTGATTCAAGATAGAGGGCATTTATGATGGCCTAACCTTTTGGTCTCCTGGGATTTGTGTTTGACATTTCATTTAAGGGGAAAAAAGAAAAAAAAAAAAAAGGGTTAATATATTTCCACAGCCATGAACTTTTCACCAGGGTTTAGTCCCTGGCAGGATGGTGAAGTAGGTATGATTTACTTCCAGGCTCTCCTGTGTTTTGCTGATTTGGCCCTCCAAGTTTTTTACATTTCTTTCCCAACTGGTCTTTTTTTTTTTTCCAGCCCGACAGCAGTGATCTTACATCAGATCACCCCTCATACAGCCCTGTCAACAGGTTCCCGGGCCTTTTAAAGCAGGAGATTATGTAACACCGGAGTCAAGAGTATTGACATTTTAAAGAGGTTACCTAGCAGTGTATAAATAAAGATACTTACCACTTAGTTGGGAAGGATATGTCTTGTTGCTAAGAGAGTGCTGGGAAAATCTCCCCCATTTCCTTCTCCACCTCCCACTCATGCTTAAGTTGACCAATCAGGTTTGGGTGTGTGGATGGTCATGCTCTCCAATCCCAAGAACTATGTGAAAATACCCAAGGGTATGTTTTTATCTACTCAAGGGTATCAGAATGGAGACTGTGTTGGGACAGCCCTGGTTTCATAACTGCCTGCAAGTCATCCAGGCTCTGCTCACATAGGAACTCACAGAAAAGAGTCTCTCTATTCATCCAATTCAACAACTGTTTTTTGGACGCCAACCTTCTCTAAGAAACATTAACTCATTCGTCATGCTGTTCAGTGCTTTTCTAAGAAGCAGGGAAAGGCTGAGAGGAGCAGGGAATAATATTCTTAAGGAAAGCTGAGATTTATCCTAAACAAAAGATTACTGAAGGGCTTAATGATGAGCTTTAAACATCAATATACGAAAGTGTATTATGTGACCATCTGCTCCCCATTTCCCCCTCATCTGAAATTCTCCAGCACATGTTGTCCATAACATTCTTCCGGTCATTTGTCACATCCTGCTTCACGACATGTTTTCCATTGTTGTCCAGAAAAGCCATGCAACTTAATCACAAGCTTTTCTTTCTTCTTCCCAATTAGGACCAACACTCCTTGAGGGCAGGGACCAGTTCCTACTCACTTTTTCTATCTCTTTCCCTTCTGAGCACTAGACTTCACAGAGTAAATCCTGAAAAATCATAATAAATGTTTTTGATTTGGTGATTGATACTGTGGGGAAAAAAGACAAATTCCTATCTGGAATCTAGGTTAGACATAAGGACATAATATCTTGACTGGAATGAGCTCAGGAGGAGCATGATGGGCGAGAAAGGAAGCACTTTAAAGAGTAGAGTACTTCGGTACTCTACAGTCTGAACATAGATTCAAAATTACCATTCACCAGCTGTGTTGCCTTAGTCAAACATTAAACTTCTTAAACCTTAGTTTTCTGACCTATAACTTAGAGATAATAATGCCCACCATGAAGAATGACTCAGCAGTTGAATGAGGTTAGTGGGTACAAAGAACCAGCCCACAGTAGCCACGCAATCCCATACTCAGTTTCCTGATACTAACACCTACTTTGCAGGATTGTGGTCCATGCTGAATGAGTTGATTCATGTAAAATGCTTAGCACGGTCTTTGGCACAACTTAGATGTTTAATAAATATTAGGTTCTTTTAATAGAAATTTCTCTTTTGCTCCAGGACAAAGCCTTAAAAAGAAGAAGGGAATCCCATCTCTCTTTTCATCTCTCTCTTTATTTTGAAGAACAAGAGGATGGATGATCCTGCCTCTCAGAGTCCTTTCCAAATTGAGGTAAAATGTAAATTCTCAGCTGTTATAAAGGTGCCTTCAAGTAGATCATCAAAGAGACATCAGAGAATTCTGTTGCATAGCCAGAAGTAACGAAATCTAGGTCTGGCTGGTCTGGTAAAATTTACTGGATTTTACTAGAAAATCCAGTAAATTTTCTGTAACAGAAATTACAAGCTGATTACAGAGCATCTGCTCTATCCACTAGAATAGTCTCCATTTTGGATCATTAGCTTTATATGATGCTTCCTGTTACATTCATCAAGACAATGGAACTACGAGCTTTGGCTTGGGTTTCTCCTTTGACCTGGCACAGTGTCTTGAAAAATAGACACTAAATTATGATTTCATTAGAGTGTGAAGGATTATATAGTCTGTGGGGCAGAGTTGATCTTCCTTTCAAACAGATGCTCAGGCCAGATCATAGAGATAAGGCAGGTCCACAGAGAAACAACACAGATAGAAAGACCAGAAGTAAGAGAGACAGAGGACTGAAATCAGAGGTAAAGACAGGGGGAGAAATAAAGAGAAACACAGAAGGTAAGTAGCTACTGCTTATGTTTGAAGGTCCCCTTCTAAATGTAAGGGATTTATTTCTGGAAATTCATTTGTCTTCTTTCTTAATTGCTGAGATCTTTTTAAGTAGTGCCATACCTGTGAGCTAGTTCCAATATATCACCAGCACATGCTCTCCTGAGAGAGAAAATAGGAGCTTTCTGGTTACTTAAGAGTCTTTGCCTGAAGCCCATTAAAGTTATAATTACACTATAATCTTCTCAAAAGATGCAGAGTGCCATTGTACTGGCCTCCAAGGTCACAGTCCATAAACAAACGTGTTATGACAATTGCTGAAATGCAATCTCTCTCTCTCAAAGGCCCATCACTTCATTAATGAACCTGTAATCCCATGCACACCTGTTTACCTGATTTATAGATGTTTCTGTCTTTTCAACAGACTCATACATTTCCATGTCAGTCTCAGGAATATCTTACTTGCCTTATGGTAATAAGGTTGAGAATGGCCCACCATTGTTCTCCAACTCCACACTGTGAAACTCACAACACCCTTTCTGGGGCACTGGCTATAATGCTCTGTTGTTTTCAAATGTTTCTTTAAAAAAATTTTTTAATCTATTTATCTTAATCAGAGGCTAATTACTTTATAATATTGTGGTGGTTTTTGCCAGGTATTGGCATGTTTCTGAACCCTACAACCATTTCTGGCAGTTCCAACCACCCTGAGAATCAGAGCAGTGCTCCCTGAGTAAAGTCACACTGAATCAAGACTCTGCATTAAGCCTATAAGCTGCTTTATTCTGGAACCAGCAGAAAGAAAGGATGTGCTTGGTGACCTTGGAGGCCAGATACTGCAGGTGGCATATTGAGAAGGTGATGGGCATCATCACCTAGGGGAGGAGTGACTGAGAAGAGCCCCTCAATTCACATCAAGCTCAATTCACATAAGCAATAAATAAATATTTGTTGTGTTAAGCCCATATTATTTGGGGGTTTATTTGTTGCAGCAGTTATCATTAATTACTTTATCAATGTACCAATCCATCCTTTGGGTTAAAATCAAGTATTACCTCTATCAAGACACCTTTATTTAAATGTATAACAATTTAACACATTTTTGCATTCATCTAACAAGGCAATGGCACTCCACTCCAGTACTCTTGCCTGGAAAATCCCATGGACAGAGGAACCTGGTAGGCTGCCGTTCATGGGGTCACTAAGAGTCAGACACAACTGAGCGACTTCACTTTCACTTTTCACTTTCCTGCATTGGAGAAGGAAATGGCAACCCACTCCAGTGTTCTTGCCTGGAGAATTCCAGGGACGGAGGAGCCTGGTGGGCTGCCGACTACGGGGTTGCACAGAGTCGGACTCGACTGAAGTGACTTAGCAGCAGCAGCAACAACACCATCTCAGTCATTTTCTTTCAAATCTGTTTCAGTAATGTACATTTTAGCTTTAAAATGAAGTTTTTAGTCCCTGGGAAAGTTTCTTTAAAGTCTGTTAGGTCTTTTCTATTACCTACAAGTGGTCTTTAGGGACATGGAAGAACAGAAGGAAGGAAGGAAAGAAGGAAGAAAGGAGCTGATTATTTGATATGAAGAGTCCCTTGGACTGCAAGGAGATCAAACAAGTTAATCCTAAAGGAAATTAGTCCTGAATATTCATTGGAAGGACTGATGCTGAGGCTGAAGCTCCATTACTTTGGCCACTTGATACGAAGAACTGACTCATTGGAAAATACCCTGATGCTGGGAAAGACTGAAGGTCGGAGGAGAAGGGGATGTCAGAGGATGAGATGGTTGGATGGCATCACCAACTTGATAGACATGAGTTTAAGCAAGTTCTAGGAGTTGGTGATAGACAGGGAAGGCTGGTGTACTGCAGTCCGTGGAGTCACAAGGAATCAGACATGACTAAGTGACTGAACTGAACTGGACTGAATTGAGCTAATCCATTCAGGATCACCTGGTGGCTCAGTGATAAAGAATCTTTCTGCAATGCAGGAGAGGAGGGTTCTATCCCTGGATCAGGAAGATCCTCAGGAGGAGGGCATGGCAACCCACTCCAGTAATCTTGCTGGGAAAATCCCATGGACAGAGGAGCCTGGCAGGTTACAATCCATGGGGTTGCAAAAAGTCAGACACAACTGAAGTGACTGACTACCTAGACCACTAATCCATTCACTCTGATCAACTGAGCAGCTGAAGATAAATGGTTACTGTTGGCTTCACAAAATATGTGGAAAATAGAAAGCAGAGGTAAAAAGTACCTGAGGGCAGGCAGAACAAAGGAAAATATGGAAGACATAAATTTTGCAGTTTTCAAGAAATATTGGTAATTTCCATTTCAGGAAAGGGCTTCCCACGTGGCTCAGATGGTAAAGTGCCTGCAATGTGGGAGACCTGGGTTCGATCCTTGGGTAGGGAACATCCCCTGGAGACAGAAATGGCAACCCACTCCAGTACTCTTGCCTGAAAAATTCCATGGACAGAGGATCCTAGTAGGCTACAGTCCATGGGGTCACAGAGAGTCAGACAGGATTGAGTGACTTTACTTTCACTTTCACTTTCATTTCAGGAAATCTGTTTTGGGAAAATAGATTCAGTGGATTTATTGATGATACAGTTCATTCCAAGTGTTGCAATAGGATCTTTTGCATACATTAATCCTCATGACCATACTTTAAATTATGTCTACTATATGATTGTATGGATGAGGAAACACAGTTGGAATATTCCAGAGACTTGCCCAAGATCACACAGCAATAACCTGTTTGCAAAACCAAACTAGGTTCTTACTCAATGATTTATTCAATAAATGTTTATTGAACACCTCCTACATGTCAGGTGATTTTCTAAGCATAGAGAACCCAGTAGACAAAATCCTTGGCCCTATGAAGCTTGCATTCTAGGAAAAAGAGTCGTAAAATAAATGCATCCATTTTTAAAAATAGCATGCCATATGTTGGTAAGTGCTATGGAAAAAATAAAGTTTGGAAGGGCATAAGGAATAGGAGGATGTGGGGAAACTGGCTACAATTTAAATAAGTTCATCAGGGAAAATCTGAAAAATGAAATTGGAGTGACTCATTTATGTAGGAAGGACTGAGCTATGTAGCTATCAGCATGGGCAAAAATGCTGAGGGGGGCATCTGTCTGACCCAACCGAAGTATGATGAGATTGGTGAGGTTGGAATGGAATGAGAAAGGGGTGAGGAGGGGGAGATGATGAGCTCATGGAGATAACATAAGGCTTGACCATGCCAAACCCTGTAGGCTTTTACTGAATGAGTTCCAAAATTGTCATTGGGTTTCAAACAAAGAATAACTGATCTGACTCAAACCTTGAAAGAATTGCTTTTAGCTCTGGTGTCAAAATTAAACATCACAGAAGAAAAACCAGAAGCAGAAGACCAGTTAAGAGGCTAAGATAATAATCCAAGCAAGACATAATAGTAGATTGGACCAGCCTGATTATTGACATGTGTATATAGTTTGAGTGTTGGAGCTTATAAGATTTGCTGATGGGTGTTATAAAATGTGAGAAAAAGATAGGGCATAGAAGGGCTCTATAGTTTTTGGACTGAACTGCTAGAAGACTGGTGTTGCTGCTTACTGAGATGGAAAGACTGAGGAAACAGCAGATTTAGACAAGATCAGGTATTTGGGTTTGGTTACAGAGATTTGCTATGCCTTTTGGATATTAAAACAGAGCCATTAAAGCTGTATTAATCATATATGCAACAAAGGGGTTGTATATATGATTTTAGAGATCTGGGAGAAGGTTATTGTCATTCAGTCGCTAAGTCATGTCTGACTCTTTGGGACCCCCATGGACTGCAGCATGCCAGCCTTCCCTGTCCTTCACTATCTCCTGGAGTCTCCTCAAACTTATATCCACTGAGTCGGTGATGCTATCCAACCATCTCATCCTCTGTCTCTGCCTTCTCCTGCCCTCAGTCTTTCCCAGCATCAGGGTCTTTTCCAATGAGTTGATACTTCATATCAGGTGGCCAAAGTATTGGACCTTCAGCAGTCCTTCCAATGAATATTCAGAGTTGATTTCCTTTAGGATTGACTCCTTTCATCTCCTTGCAGGCCAAGGGATTCTCAAGAGTCTTCTCTAGCACCACAATTTGAAATCATCAATTCTCCGATGCTCAGCCTTCTTTATGGTCCTACTCTCACATCCATACATGACTACTTGAAAAACAATAGCTTTGTCTATACAGATCTTTGCTGATCTGTATTTTAATCTGTCTCTGCATTTTAATATGCTGTCTACATTTGTCATAGCTTTCCTTCCAAGGAGCAAGCGTCTTGGGATTTCATGGCTGCAGTCACCATCCTTAGTGATTTGGAGCCCAAGAAGAGAAAATCTGTCACTGTTTTCCTTTTTCCACTTCTGTTTGCCATGAAGTGATGAGACTGGATCTGATGGAACTGCCGTGATCTTAGTTTTTTGAATGTTGAGTTTCAAGGCAGCTTTTTCATTCTCCCCTTTCACCCTCATCAAGAGGCTCTTTAGTTTCTCTTTGCTTTCTACCATTAGAGTGCTATCATCTGCGTATCTGAGGTTGTTGATATTTCTCCCAGCAATCTTGATTCTAGCTTGTGCTTCATCCAGCCCAGCATTTCTCATGATGAACTTGAATTCTCATGAAAGTTAAATAAGTAGTGTGATGATATACAGCCTTGAAATATTCCTTTCCCAATTTTGAACCAGTCTGTTCCATGTACCATTCTAACTGTTGCTTCTTGACCTGCATACAGGTTTCTCAGGAGACAGGTAAGATAGTCTGGTAGTCTCTTCTTTTTACGAATTTTCCAGTTTGTTGTGATCCACACAGCCAAAAGCTTTAGCACAGAGTGTGAAGCAAAAGTAGATGTTTTTTCTGGAATTCCCAGGGTTAGATTAAAGATACATCTGGGCTTGCTAGGAAACATACGGTGCTTAAATCCAAGAGCTTGATTAATGACATGACTATAGATAAAGAGGAGTAGATTTTAGAATTAAGTGTAAATAGAAAATAATGATGAAGATGAATTAAATCCCAGCATTTCCAATCTAAGAATTTGTGGAGATAAGGTGGGAGAGTAAGAAGGAAAGATCAATGTGAAAAGATGATAGCCAGAAAATCAAACTGTTCCTGAAGGCAAGTGAGGAATATATCTCAAGGAAAATAAAGCAATCAAGTGACTCAAATACACCTAAGAGTCAAATAAGGTGAGGAGGAGAATTAGCCATTATATTTAGTAAGATGCATTCCACTGGTGCCATTTACAAGAGAAGTGTTGATGGAGTGGTGGCAATGGAAACTTAACAAACACTGATTCGAGATAAGGAGAAAAACTGCAGGTATTAAGTGTGGCTATTTGGGCGGGGTGGTTACTATAACAGAACAAAGAAAACAGGCCTAGGTTAGACAGGCATCTGGTCCCAAGATGGTAATTTTAAGATGGCAGAAATACTTACCATGTTTATGTCCTGATAAAAGTGATGTAAAAGATAAAGGTAAAAGTTGGTGATGCAGGAAAATGAACAAGGAATTGATTACGTTCTCAAGAAGCAAGATCTAGGACACAACTCAGTCCTTGAGACATTAAGCTGCTCGTCCAGACTAACAGTAACAGAGGGACGCCAGTGCAGCGGGGAGATGCTCATGGTGAGAGCTTAGAAAGTTCTCTTCTGAATGATTCATTTTCTTGAAGAAATAGAACATGATAATCAGCTGGAATGTGAGCATGGAACAGATATGAGGGGTTTCAGAAGAAGAGAAGATAGAAGACAATATGAGCCCATGCACAGAGATGACAGAAATTTGGATTTAACTAAGGAAACGAGTTTTGCCAGGCTAGTTCAGTTCTTAAAGAGGCAGGTAAAGAATTTGAAGCAACATGCAAAGAGAGTGATTATAATGATGGTGAAGAATAGACATGATGACTTGCAGGGGATAAGTGACAGAGGAGGGTTGATGAATCAATGTATTACAGGTTCCAATGTGGCAGAAGAGTTGTCATGCTGGCAGGTACCAAACAGAACGAGAAAGACAGGAGGGAGCTGGAGGGTATGATACTGTGGAAGTGGGGTTGATATTACCGGCAACAGGTGTCAGGGCGTGGGGAGACCACGTCGTCAGAGAAGAGGGAGTCAAGTTCTGAGAGTGCAGGGGAGCAGAAGATGTGGACAGTCTTCTGTGTCTCTTTGGTCCATCCTGGGGGCTACCCTAGGAAGCTCTCGGAATGTGACGCTTTCCTGCATCTCCCTGCCTGGGTGTTCTCTGGACACAAGCATTTCCTTGGCCTTCTTGGGGTGGAGAATCAATTGACTCTTAATCGATAGGGGAAGAGAATTAGTGGCTAAATTCCCGAGTTGACTGGCTCTTTGACACGCGCTTCTAAAGTCAGTTCTATAGTCTCTCTGAAGGTCTTTAGTTGTATTGGACCCCAGGCCCCAAACATGAAACCCACTCAGTAATCCACCTGCTATTGACTTTTCCTCCTTTGTCTTGCTTCCCTACTAGTGTTCCTGGGATCATATCTCAGATAAATCACTTGTACCCAAAGCCTCATCTCAGAATCTGTTTTGGGGAAATCCAGTTTAAGATAATGGCTTCCCTGATAGCTCAGCTAGTAAGGAATCTGCCCACAATGCAGGAGACCCTGATTCAATTCCTCGGTCAGGAAGAGCCACTGGAGGAGGGACAGGCTACTCACTCCAGTATTCTTGGGCTTCCCTCATGGGTCAACTGGTAAAGAATCTGCCTGCAATGTGGGAGACTGGGTTTGATCCCTGGGTTGGGAAGATTCCCCTAGAGAAGGGAAAGGCTACCCACTCCAGTGTTCTGGCCTGGAGAATTCCATGGACTGTATAGTTCATGGGGTCACAAAGAGTTGGACACAACTGAGCAACTTTCACTTTTCAACTTAAGATAGTTGGATTTGGGAAGGATAAGCTATGTGGACATTAAAGTCATCAATGAATAATTAGATAATCCTCAGTGATATGTGATGATGCTAATATTTGAAGCTCTATTTTTAAGAGCAAAAATCTGATTTGTATGTGTGGACCTGAAGACAACCAATGGAGATTGGTTGAATAGAGCAGAGAACCATTTTACAATGGGCTTTTAAGACTAATTATAGCAATAGATGGGCTTCCCTGGTAGCTCAGCTGGTAAAGAATCCACCTGCAATGCAGGAGATTCCAGTCTGATCCCTGGGATGGGAAGATCCCCTGGAGGAGGGCATGGCAACCCACTCAAGTATTGTTGTTGGAGAATCCCATGGACAGAGGAACCTGGTGAGTTACAGTCCATTGGGTTGCAAAGAGTTGGACATGACTGAGCGACTAAACACAGCCCAGGGCATAGGTATAGATACAGAATAGTCCTGAAAAACACCTATGCTAAATTGCATGAAGACTGAAAATCAGATAACAAAGTGGTGTGTGTGTGTGGTGGGGGGGACATGTGTGTATGCCTACAAACATATCTACATGTGTGTATATATAAACACAAAATTCCATAAATTCAAATATATTAATATATATTTCATATAAAATACTTATTAAATATAATTATATAATATACATTCTATAAATATGATATATATATTTATTGCTAGACAATATAAATTATTTGTATCTGGATAATAGAGTGTTGCTTTTTATTTTCTTGAGTTTTAAACTTTGTTGCTAAATTTTTAAAAAACTGTTTACTTATTTATTTCTGGCTGTGCTGGGTCTTCATTGCCATGTGGGATTTTCTCTATAGTTACCAAAAGCGGAGGCTGCCCTTCAGTTATGATGCACCGGCTTCTCACTGTGGTGGCTGCTCTTGTTGCAGAGCACGGGCCCTCGAGGGAGAAGATGTCAGTAGCTGTGGCCCCTGGGCTCCAGAGCTGTGGCCCCTGGGCTCTGAGGCACAGGTTCAACAGTTGTGGTGCACACGGGCTTCGTGGCATGTGGGATTTTCCCGGATCTGGGATCAAACCCTTGTCTCCTGCATCGGCAGACGAATTCTTCACCACTGAGCCATCGGGTAAGCCCTGGCTCTGAATTCTTTAGGTTTTATTTTTAATTGGGATTAAAATCACTAACAAAAACCTTAACATGTTAAGCAACCTAAAGTGTACAGTTCAAGAATTTTAAGTATATTTACATTTACAGAATTTTTCCTCTTATAGAACTAAGTAAGACTTGATAACCCATTAAGCCTTTTTGATGTATGTGTGTGAGTGTGTGTACTTTCTAGTTTTTTAGCAAATATGAATAATTTGTGCCATATAAATTTATAAACAACAGCACTGGGAGAAGCTATGGTGACCAATAATTGCAGTCAAACTGAAATGGCTGGTCACAGTACAAAATATTTATGCTCTGTCTTCCCTCCTTCCCAATAAGTGGAAAAACGACAGACGGTCTTGGAGTCTTGGACAGAAAGACATGACATTATTATTCAGGAAACACACATTCTTTGATACAAAGATCCAGGGAGAAATCGGAATAGTTGGTTGATAATCTCCTTCCCATGTGCATGCAAGTTTGGCTTTCATTTCCATCTGCAGGGAGCCTTTAACAGCTGTTACCATCAGGCCTTTGCACTATGCTTCCAAAGCTTTCGGAGCCATACAAGGACAGAAATATTCTGGGGATGATGTTGGATGAGCTTAAGGATAAATCGCTCACCCGCATTGTTATCTGGAAACCAGCACCTCCCTTTCCTTCTGCCTCAGTCGCTGGCTCTCCTGGGTGCTATCCTTTGCGTACCAGGCACAGAATGGGATGGACATCAGTGAGCCTGCTTGGTCTACACAGCCCATAGGAGGCCAGAGAGCGGCCCCTCACTCCACTAGCGCTCTCTGTTAAATCACATTCATTAGCCTCTCTGTTAAATCACATATGCTGTTACCTAATGGCACATTCCTGGAGATACTACAAAGACAAGAGGGGAGAAAGGATCACCCCTCTTATATTTTTCAGACCTGTCATAAGCACACTCATCCAAAGATCTGAGACCTGTAACTACAGAAGCCTTGGTTACTTTTGTTTCTTTTACTGAAATTATATACACTCTACTTCTGTCCTGAAAGAACTGAATTGTCCATATTTCCATCTGAGGAAGGTTCCCAGCTCCTCTCAAACACAGATAATAGGAAGCCTAGATGCTAACCTCTGCCATGTGTAGAGAAACACAATAGCAAGTAAGAAATAGCAGTGTCTTAGTCCTACCCTAGAAAAATAAAATAAAAGTCTCTGGATTATAGGCACTGGCATGTCTAAATATTTTACCAGAGAGTAATGTGCAGTTTGTTCCAGTTCCTTCTCATATATCTGCTCATTACTTCACGCACTTGTTATTTATTTCATTCATTAATAATTAATGTGTGAATATCCTCTAGGAGTCCAGCCCTATGTAAGACAGAAAAGAAGCGGAAGATACAATTCCAAACGTCAGGAGAGTTACAAACCAGTGGAGGAAATAGAATGAATACACAGATGAAGTGCCCTATTAAAGATGAAACTGATATTAGTGAGGGGAATCAGAGGATGCTTAATTTAGGAGGTAGTGTTTAATTTAACATAAGAATCTAAGTCATAAAGCTAAGAGACTCTGGCTTGAGTCCTAACTCCACCACACAGAGCTCTGTAAGTCTCTGTACAAGCTGTCTTCTTCTTTAAAACTTTTTTTTCCCTCTCATTTACAGATTTTTCTCCAAAGTTCATAAAGATCAGCTGAAATAATGCATGGGAAGAAGATTTTATAAACTTTCAGGTGCTACCAGATGTTTTAATTGTTAGTGATTGTATACTTAACATAGGGACATATTTTCTATAATCTTTCCCCAACTTGACTTTCAAAGTTCATATTCAAGTCTCTAGCTTTATAACCTAAGCCTTTCTTTGACTTGTGTATTCAATGATTGCTGAGCTGCCTGATTCATCTACTTCCCTAAAACCCACCATGTTTGCTTCCATAATCACGTCTTTGCTGATGTCATTTCCTCCTGGAAGTATCTCTTGCCTCCAACTCCCTAGTCCTTACTCAACTTTGGCTACTCCATTTACTGATCAACTTACATATCAGAGTATTTTCTAACTATGCTGACTCACACTAATCTCTCTCTCCCAGGAACTTGTAGCCGATAACATATTCCATCATAATATGCCTCATCTTATTTTTCATACGTTAACACTTCATTCCACGGTTTTGTAAATTCCTTGAAGAACAGATACCACCAGGGGTTACACCTATTACTATAAAGACCTGTGCCAATTATAGGTTCAAATCATGTTAAAGAAGGAAGGAGGGAGGGAGGAAGCGTTGATGGGAGACAAAAGGAGGGTTGGAAAGAATTCTTGTTCATGTTCTAAGATTCCTAAATTCGTAAAGCTTGATATAGTTGGTTTAGCATTCACATGGTTTTAGACGCGGAACTAAAAATCAGAAATAGCTACATGCTGTCCCTCACAAATATCCAGAACACTCTCTTGCTCTAAATAAATGTACCTATTCTTTCCTAGGCTGAACTTGCGGCCTCCTCTGGTTTGATATTTTAAGCATCAGTTATACATGGCCTAAACGAGGCTCATTTCCTCTACCTCTGCTTCTCCTCTCCCTTATTTTGAGAACGAGGAAGGGGAAGTCTGGTGATAGTTTCCTAGCAAAACTACTTGAGATGCCTGCCCTTTGAACAATGCTGTTCTCAGATCAGGCTGGAACCCTGCATTCAAGGTCCTGTCTGTCATCTACCCACCACCTCCGCACAAGCGTCCCTGGTATCAGGATGTGTGCTCAACTCCATCCCGTGGGCCCCTCCAGATCAACAGGCTCTGAAGACCTGATTTGTTACCAAGTGGCCCGCAGAGCCTGTGTGTGCCTTGGCCTCGGGTTTATCCTTCCATTCTCAGTGTGCGCCTCCAGAAGAATGCCCCAAAGGTGTTTATGAGCTATGTGGATGGAACCTGGACATAAATGCTGAGATACCCTTATGATTACGTGAAACACAGGTAGGTAGAAAGACAACTGGCTAAAAGTCCATATAACAATGTTCCAGAGTCTGAGGGCTCCAAGAACGTTGAATTTAGATTTGGCTTCCAGGTTGCAATAAATGTATTAGAGTAAAGCTAGCAAGTTAAGAACATATCTTATGTAAGCTTTAGTATCTAGATATGATGCTTCGTAAGTCTTTAAGCGTATAGGAACTTCTGTTTCTATTGTATTCACAAGTCCCACAAATTAAGGACAAGCTAAACTTGAGAATAAACTGTTTTTTTTTAGGCAAGCCCACTCCTTGCTTTTTTCTTGTTAATTTAAAAATCAACATTAGTGATATATAATTTAGCAACAATGAAAAGTATCAATTTAAAGCGTACAATTCAATGAGTTTTGACAAATATATAGACCAGTGTAATCACCATGCCAATCAAGATACATCAGATTTCCAGAGCTTCCAAAATTTCACTTGTTCCCTTTTGTTGTCAATGCCCCCTCGTTCATGATGCAGAAAACCGCTGATTTGCTGTCACTATAGATGCATTTTGCCTGTTCAAGAATTTCATCTAAATTGAATCACATGGTATTCATTCTTTTGTATATAACCTGTCTCTTTCAGTATAATGCTTTTAAACTTTGTCCATGTTGTTCCATGGTCAATAGCTCATTCAGTTTTATTACTGATCCATACGCCACTGAATAAGCCTACTATAATCTGTTTATCTATTCACTTGTTAATTTTCAGTATTTGGCTATTATAAGTAAAGATTCTATGAATATTCTTTTATATGATCTTGTGTGAACAAATGTTTCCATTTCTCTTGAATAAATGCCTCTTGTACAACTGATGAGTTATATAGTGAGTATATGTTTAGTTTTATAAGAGATTGTTAAGTATTTTTCAAAGTGGTTCAACAATTTTATACTCCTAAACTAATATGTAGGAGTTCAGTTGTTCTAAATTCTCATCAAAACTTGTCAGTTTTTTCCAACTTTAGTAGGTATATAGTGGTAACCTTGTAGTTTAAACTTGTATTTGCCTGAAGTCAAATAATGTTGAGCATCTCTTTGTGTGTTTGTTGACCATTACTATATCTTCCTTTGTGAAATGTTTGTTCAAGCATTTTGCCTATTTTAAAAATTTGTGCTTTTAAAATTATTATTGAGCTGTGAGAGTTTTATTTTTTTTTATCCTGGAGATAAGTCCCTTGCCCAGTGTGCTATAAACCTGTTTTTCCATTGTAAGGCTTGTCTGAATTTTATGAGTGGTGTCTATCAAAGAGATCAAAGAGCAGGAATTTAAAATGTTTATGAAATCCAAATTGCTATTTTTATGTTTCCAGTATTTTTGTACCTTGTCTAAAAAATATTTGCCTACCCCAAAGACAAACATTTTCTATGCATTTTTCCTATAGGTTTTATAGTTTTAGTATTTATATTTAGATCTACAATGGCAACCCACTCCAGTACTCTTGCCTGGAAAATCCCATGGGCGGCCTGGTAGCGTGCAGTCCATGGGGTCGCTAAGAGTCGGACACCACTGAGCAACTTCACTTTCACTTTTCATTTTCATGCATTGGAGAAGGAAATGGCAACCCACTCCAGTACTCTTGCCTGGAGAATCCCAGGGACGGGGAGCCTGGTGGGTTGCCATCTATGGCGTCACACAGAGTCGGACACAACTGAAGCGACTTAGCAGCAACACAGCAGCATTTAGATCTATCCTTTCGTTTATTTCCAGATCTACATCTATTATTTGATTTTTCTCTTAATTATGGGTCACATATAATTCCCTGGTGTGTGTGTTTATTTATTTTTCAATTTGATGATTGACATTGTAAATGTTACATTTTTGAACACTGAATTTGATTATTTTCTTTTAAAGAATGTTGAGTTTGGTTTGGGCAGGCAGTTAAATTATACAGAGTCCCCTTAAAACTATAAATGTTGTTAAGGTATGCCTAGAATACCTTCAAGTCTGTATCTATTTTATCCCTACTATTAAACTGTGAACTTTCTGAGTTCTGTCTAATCTGACTGATTGGAACTTGAGCGTATCCAATTCTCTCTGAGAATTATTCAGCATGTAGCTCTTGGTTGTTTTTTCTTTCTTTCTTTTTTTAAATGACATTTGTGCATTGCTCAGCCTTATCTTATCCAACAAGTGTAAAACTTAAAATTCAGCAACCTGTTCAAAGGAACTTCCATGCTGGTTTCTAAAGTCCTTAATCCATGTAATCTCTCCTCTCAGGTGCTCTGTCCAACAAATTAAACCTCCTTATTCTCACCAAATTCTGATTGTTGGAAACCTAGCAAGACAATTGTACTCTGAATGTGTCCCCATCTCTGCATTGTGTTCCAAAAATTGTTTTAGGGCTCGCCTAGTTTGTTTTCCTTTCTGCATAGTCCTTTACTGCTTTCTACAGTTGTTTCTTATATTTTTTGAGATTTCCAGTTTCTTATGCCAGAAGGGCGAGTCCTCAACTAGTGACTATCTTGTGGATGGAAACAAAGTTTACTTCATTTGGATTGTAATTCCTTGGCATTTCTGATGTTATTTGTGGATTGGGAGCACATTTCTCCTCTGGAAATCTTTTCTGAAATTTCCTTACCAATTGTGCCAGAAAAAAAGATTAAATAGGGTATACAATTATGCCCCAAAAAAGAATAGGACACATTTTGACTACAGTGATTGATAAACTTTAATTCCAAGAACTAGAAAATATAGTTTTAGGAATCCAGAGCAATATTTGAATATAGGGAATAGAGTGACCAGCTCTGTATTAAATACCATAGGGGTGTGTGTGTGTGTTAGTGTATTTCATGTCTGACTCTTTGTTACCCCATGGACTGTAGCTCACCAGGCTCCTCCGTCTATGGACTTCTTCAGGCAAGAATACTAGAGCAGGTTGCCATTCCCTTCTCCAGGGGATCTTCCTGACCTGGGAGTTATATACAATAAAGTTTAGTGAAAACTACCATAGTCAACTCCTTGGCTTTTCCAACACATCTTTACCTCTACACTAACTCAGAAACCTAGTATTCTTTGACTCTTCTCATCTTTCTGGCTCAAGGTCTGCTATCCAGTAAATGTAAAATAAAATTTTTAATTAAATTCTAATGACTCATACAAGGAACAACTGACTGGTTCAAAAATGGGAAAGGATTATGACAAGGCTGTATATTGTCATCCTATTTATGTAACTTACATGCAGAGTATATAATGTGAAATGCCAGGCTGGATGAGTCACAAGCTGGAATCAAGATTTCTTGGAGAAATATCAACAACCTCAGATACGCAGATGACAACACTCGAATGACAGAAAGTGAAGAGGAACTAAAGAGCCTCCAGATGAAGGTGAAAGAGGAGAGTGAAAAAGCTGGTTTAAAACTTGGCACTCAAAAACCTAAGATCATAGCATCTGGTCCCATTATTTCATGGTGAATAGATGGGGAGAAAGTGGAAGCAGTGACTGATTTTATTTTTGGGGGCTCCAAAATCACTTGAGACTGTGACTGCAGTCATGAAATTCAAAGATGCTTGCTCCTTGAAAGAAACACTATGACAAACCTAGACAGCATACTAAAAAGCAGAGACATCACTTTGCCAACAAGAGTCCGTATAGTCAAAGCTACGGTTTTACCAGTAGTCACGTATAGATGTGAGAGCTGGATCAAAGAGAAGGTTGAGCACTGAAGAACTGATGACTTTGAATCGTGGTACTGGAGAAGACTCTTGAGAATCCCTTGGACTGCAAGGAAATCAAATCAGTCAACCCTAAAGGAAATCAGTCCTAAATATTCACTGGAGGGACAGATGCTAAAGCTGAAGCTCCAATACTTTGGCTACCTGATGCAAAGAGCTGACTCACTGGAAAAGACCCTGATGCTGGGAAAGATTGAAGACAAAAGGAAAAGGGGGTGGCCCACGATGAGATAATTAGACAGCATCACAGACTCAGTGGACATGAATCTGAGCAAACTCTGGGAAATAGCAATGGACAGTGAAGCCTGACATTCTATAGTCCATGGGTTTGCAAAGAGTCGGACATGACCTAGCAACCGAACAACGACACCAAAAATGACTCATAAAATTCAGTACGTATTGTACTAAAAATTTTAGGAAACTTTAAATTGAAAGAATGAATGACTGATTGTGGGAGTTCAGGCCTCTGTCAAAGTTATAGAAAAGAGTATTGGAAGACTAAACCTCTCCCAGCATGTCTTATTGGCTTCCCTGGTGGCTCAGATGGTAAAGGGTCTGCCTGCAATCCAGGAGACCTGGGTTCGATCCCTTGGTGGGAAAGATCCCCTGAAGGAGGACATAGCAACCCACTCCAGTATTCTTGCCTGGAGAATCTCATGGACAGAGAAGCCTGGCGGGCTACAGTCCATGGGGTTTCAAAGAGTCGGACACGACTGAACGACTAAGCACAGCACAGCGTATCTTATATAGGCTGTGATGGAGGCCTCTCTTCCTACATTCTAGGATGGGAGAGACAAAAGTAAATATTCAACCAAGATCTAAAAAGAAGCAACAAGCACTCACTATTTCACCTCTTCAATAACCCCACAGTCTAAAAAGCATGGCCTGGACTTGCAATAACCCCCATCATCCCTCTTTCCCCTGCCCATTAGCTGGAGTCAGTGAGTTATGGTGAAAGGCAGGAGCCCTCGAGCCTCTAGGGTGGAAATGACTTTAATCTCATCAGAGCCCTGGAGAAGAGACTATTAAAAGAGTTAATGGAACAAACTTCTGAGTAGATGGGTCAGGCTGTGACAAACCAGTCTCTTTTTGATTTAAGAAGGAAAAAGAAAGCTGGAGATACAGACCTTGTAGCTCTGATGGCCCCTGAGTTCCCCATCAAATCAATCAAAAGTGCAGTAGAGTCCTGATAATTTAATGAAGAACTCTAGAGGTGATATGGGAATTTAGTCACCAAGTTGAAATGGGCAAAATGTATGGTACGCTATAGGGAGTGTCCACCCCGACTTGTTATCTGAATTTCAATGGGGGAAAATGAAGAGTTACTCTATTTTAAAATGTTGACATCAGAACACAGGTTGTTGGAGTTTAAAAGACCATAATTAGAAAGTTCTCCTTAGAGTACAAAAGTGTATAAGCATAAAATTGGACTGTGGTTTAGCAAATACAATGATTAGGGTAAACAAGAAGTGAGAGGGGGCTAAAAGGAGGGTGTCAGAGTTCATTTGGCAGTGAAAATGTGCCCCAGAGTGAATTTTCCCAGTTGCTCCAGGAGAAACAGTGAAATTATCATATTGTGATGACTCAGACTTGCCAAACTCTATGGGATATTTGTAGATTTAGTTTGTAGTCAGCAGAGACTTTAAAAAAGGGGTACAGGTTGTTTTGGGGTGTGTGTGTGTGCGTGTGTGTGTGTATGTTGGCAATGGTTATTTTGAAAATAGCTATCAAAAGATACACATTTAGGAGAACAGAAAAGTGATCCCGAATGTAGATCATCAAGATCTTCGATATTCTTGGAAACAATGATATAAGTGGCCACATGTCCCTGGAGGTCTCTAAATTCATTCATTAGGCAGAGTTACTCTACCTTAAGTAACTCCATGGGCTCAGGGTTTGAGAAACCGCATCTTTAGGAGTCCTTCGATTACTCTCAAAGGAATGACATCCAAACCCCCTTTGTGGGTGAATCATGTTCTCATTCTAGGGAGATGGAAAACCACTAATAGCTGGGCTTCTGACACTTTTAAAAATCACTGGCTAGTATCAAAATATTAGAGTATTATGCAGCATCCTAAGTCAACTCTGTCTACTGTGGATCATCCGATTGCCAGTGAAGTAGGAAGATGAGGATAAATGCCATACATGGAGTACCTTGCATTACTCCTTCTAGAGAAGACATTTTTGTTTAATGGTGACTAGAGTTGATAATCAGAGAAGGCAATGGCACCCCACTCCAGTACTCTCGCTTGGAAAATCCCATGGATGGAGGACCCTGGTGGGCTGCAGTCCATGGGGTCGCTAAGAGTCGGATACGACTGAGCGACTTCACTTTCACTTTTCACTTTCATGCATTGGAGAAGGAAATGGCAACCCACTCCAGTGTTCTTGCCTGGAGAATTCCAGGGACGGGGGAGCCTGGTGAGCTGCCATCTATGGGGTTGCACAGAGTCGGACATGACTGAAATGACTTAGCAGAGTTGATAATGCTGTTAGACAAATCAAATTTGTGAAGAGAGTAGAACTTAAGTGCTCACACACACACACACACACATGGACTCAAAGTAAATATGTAAGAAATATGTAAGGTGATGGGCTTCCCTGGTAGCTCAGATGGTAAAGAATCTCCCTGCTATGTGGGAGATCCAGGTTTGATCCCTGGGTCGGGAAGATCCCCTGGAGTAGGGAATAGCAACCCACTCCAGTATCCTTGCCTGGAGAATTCTATGGACAGAGGAGCCTGGTGGCCTACAGTCCATGGGGTCCTAAAGAGTCAGACATGACTAAGCGACTAATACTTAAGGTGATGGATGCATTAGTTAATTCAATTATGAGAATTCTTTCTCAATGTACACAGGTATCACATAATCATATTGTACTTGTTGAACATTACAGTTTGTCAATTGCACTTCAAAAAAGCTGGAAAAAAAGACATTTTTGTTTCAGAACACAAGCATTCGTTTCCCCTCCCAATCGTATCCCATTTTCCTTCTTGAAAACAACACTCCCACTGAAGAGGTATTAGAATACCTCATGCACATCTTGCTATATTTAAAATAGATAACCCACAAGGACCTACTGTATAGCACAGGGAACTCTGCTCAATATTCTGTAACAACCTAAATGGGGAAAGAATTTGGAAAAGAATAGATACATATATGTGCATAACTGAATCTCTTTGCTATACAACTGAAACTAACACAACATCTTTAATCATTGAAGCGCCAATATAAAATAAAAATTAAAAACAAAAGCAGAACTGTAACACACATGGAGCACCTATGTGATATAATTTGAGGGCATGAGGTACATATTATCTAGTGGAGCAGTCATGAGAAACAGAGGCCTGCCTTTCGGGTCCCCTCACTGCTCTAACAAGGATCCCAAGGAACTGTGTAAGTCAATATCAGCTGATACTTAGAGACTGGCCTTCACCTTGTGTTGATTATGGGCTTACTGTTTCAAACTTTCTGATTGAAAATTAAACACATAAATAAATGACCATGGCGATTTCCCTGGTGGTCCAATGGTTAAGACTCCCCACTTCCAATGCAGGAGGCACAAGTTCAACCCCTCAGGGGACTGAGACTCCACATGCTGTGTGGTGTGGCAAAAACACAAGAGCAACTCACTGAAGACAAGAAACTGTAATCAAAGTTTCTCCCTACTTCTGAAAAAGAAGTGACCTTGTGACTCAATATAGACCAATTAGATGTTTCTTCTCTAATATTTCAAACAAGATCAGAGAATCAGATAGTGGTAAAATTCTATTCAATTTGATTGCACACCACTGGACTAGAAATTAAAAGATGCTTACTCCTTGGAAGAAAAGTTATGACCAACCTAGATATCATATTGAAAAGCAGAGACATTACTTTGCCAACAAAGGTCCGTCTAGTCAAAGCTATGGTTTTTCCAGTGGTCATGTATGGATGCGAGAGTTGGACTTTGAAGAAAGCTGAGCGCCAAAGAATTGATGCTTTTGAACTGTGGTGTTGGAGAAGACTCTTGAGAGTCCCTTGGACTGCAAGGAGATCCAACCAGTCCATTCTAAAGGAGATCAGCCCTGAGTGTTCTTTGGAAGGAATGATGCTAAAGCTGAATCTCCAGTACTTTGGCCACCTCACACGAAGAGTTGACTCACTGGAAAAGACTCTGATGCTGGGAGGGATTGGGGGGCAGGAGGAGAAGGGGACAACAAGAGGATGAGATGGCTGGATGGCATCACTGACTCAATGGACGTGAGTCTGAGTGAACTCCGGGAGTTGGTGATGGACAGGGAGGCCTGGCGTGCTGCGATTCATGGGGTCGCAAAGACTCAGACACGACTGAGAGACTGAACTGAACTGAACTGGACTAGAGTTGCTGTTACAAAACTAATTCTATCTTTTCTGCTTCTGAGCCTCTAGAACTGAGTCAGTTCAACCCCATTCCCAAGCCTGATTCTTCAGGTTCTCATGGATATCGTCAAGCCCCAACATCCTTCTAAAAAAGGATTTTGCTCAATTTACCCAAAGTTGATTTCTTTTGCTCAAAATAAACAGTCCTTAAGAATATGCTACCTCACATAACACACAATTCTAAGGTATTATGATGATAACCATTTCACAGTAGGGAAAAGTTTGGCCCAGAAAGATTCAGGGACATGCCCAGAATCCCACAGCTGGTAAGACTGACAGAGTGTGGACTCAGATCTGGGTGTGTCTGACCCTGCCTTTCAAATTGTTAACCTGCATTAAACCAATTTCCATCTGTAATTTTCAAACTACTTTCTCAAACAGCCTCAATGTTCCACATGCTGATCCAAGATTTTTCACAGCTGAGATTGAATAATGGCAGTCTTGCCAATTTAGAGGAAATAATAACTTAATGGATAGAATGTTTTCAACTTCAAATTTTCGTTACATAAATTTGTCCTAAACCTTTGGTGGTTTCTACTGCGTGTCTGTGAGGCAGACAACAAAACAAATGAACAAGCAGCAAATGAATATTAATGGCCAAACTCGGAAACAACAGATCGTGCTTCCCTCAAGAGCTTGTTGTTTGCATGCATGTGTGCTGTGGTTTTATGTTGCATACCTCTAATATTGTCATTTTCTGCTAGTAAAATTGTTCCTAGTTCAAATGTTAGAATTAAACGCATTCATATTTCATAGTATTCTGCAAAGAGCACCATGATTTTCAAGTTACCTGCCACCCACCACAAAATGTTTTTGTTTTTTTTTTAATTGCCTCAAGTAGGCCTGAGACAATGGTAGCCAGATATTTTGGATGGTATAAGCCACAGAACTTTTAGGAAAATCAGCCCTTTATCCACATCCAAAGCCATCATATTTTGAGGATAAGGGCTTTGGCACTTACTGGATTCTACAAGAATAATGTCATTTGTCAGCCTAAATGCAAGCCCAGAATCAGTTTAAGGGGCTTGAAATCTTATTTTAGTTCTTGGCCTGGACACCAGCTAAAATGCCTGGGGCCTTGAGAAAGGCCAGGGTATGGTGTATTTATTGGCAGTGACTGCAAATCTGGTTAACTTGATGGGAATTTATAGAAAAGGGATGAAGCAAAGTCAGATTTGCTTTTGGCTATAGATGCATCAGGTTAACAAGACACAGGATAGTAGCCTAGCTTTAAGTCAAAATGGCGCCCTGGGACAACTTTCCAGGGTTTAAGGATTGACACAATGAGGGTGGAATTTGGACCCCTGGGCCTTTTTCCAAGCTTCCCCTATAGCAAGATCAGCTACCACTGCCCATTTTTACCATGCTCCCCTCAAGATATTTCTCTTCCCAAATTTACACTGTTTCTGAAACTTCTTGGTCTCCAAGAAACCAGACCAAAATAAAATTATTTAAAATTTACTTTGGGCCAGCAGTATTGCAGAAAGGACAAGAGACATACTAGTGATCAAAACATGGGTGATCCTTCACATGTAAAGTTTACAGTCTAGCAAAATAAAGCTTCCCAATTCCCCAGAAGATGAGTTATCTATCAGCCATCCTAGCCTGAATAGAAAATGTTGACCACTGGAAGTTGTATCTTCTTTAGCATACACAGTATAATATATAAATATTGCATTAGTCTGTTGAGTCCCTATGCTAATTGGAGTCAACATGAGTTGATATTGCTTTTCCAGTGACCATACAAGTAGAGTCACCAACTGAAATCTCTCAGGTTGTAACACTGGATCTCATCAATTTAGATGAAGCTCATTTTCAATCAAATATATAGGTACCAAAGCATCAGGGAGGAGCCCAGGTATTATGCTCCCTTGGTGAGTCATTCCCTTAAAGAGGAAAAGCTGCTTCTCATCTCCTTGCGTGAATCTGTATCTTTTTCCATATGGTCTGAATGTTCCTCTACTTTCCAGGCTCATACAACCCACAGAGTTTAAAAACTACTTCTGTGACATCTAGAGACAGCAGGGGAGCCATTCCATCTTTCATGGTTGATCTTTACTATCATATGTCTCCAGGCAGTGCACTGGGCTTGTTTTTTGACTTCCATCAGCCATTTATATTGAGATATAATCCTGGATCCTAAAAAAGAAGAACACTTTATGTCCCAAGTGAGTGATTCACACTCAACACTATGTTGACATATTCTATGGGATGTGAAAATCTCTGTTCTTGTGGTTTCAGCTCCATCAGCACAATTTTCATCCACATGGCACAGGTAAATCATGGTTAAATATGGAATCATTTATCAACCCATGCTTTGTAAGCCAGATCTCATAAAATCTCAGAAATAGATTGTGTTAACAAAGCAGCTAGCAACCAACTATGATTATCAAATTTTCCCTTCTACAGTCTGTTCCTCATTTAGAGAGAAAAATGCTAGGCAAATTAAAAATTAGTAAACTTGATCCCCTTTATTGGTAGCAGCATAAAAATATAATAATTCTCTTCTGAATAAATATATTATTTGAGGGCTTTATATGGAAAGGAAATATTTGAAATCTCTGTGCATCTAGAAGATGAATTGTCATTCTCTGTGAAAGTAACACATTTCAGAAAGCGTATCTTAGGTCCCCTGTGCTTAAATTTAAACCCACAGGGACAGCACATTGAATGAAAAAATAATTATGATTAGATGAAGGGGTTCAGTGACAACCAGGGAAGTCAAGCCTTAAGGATTCTAGTAAGGAAAAAAGTATCTAGATAGAGTTGTTCCACAGACAAATCTCTGTACAATCAAACCTCATTTACTTCTAAAATGGTACCACCAACTGCTTTGCCAGGAAATGAGGTGAAATCAAGAAGGCATTTTCTAAAGGCCTTCAATCTGACTTGTTCATTGCTTGGTTCTGTATATTTACAAACAGGGACACAGAAAGAGAGCAGTTCAAGAACAAAGAAGATAATGGTTGCCTACCACCAGGCTCCTCTGTCCATACTTGAGTGCCACACACCTGATTATGAAAAAGATCACAAACTTGAATCTACAGAGGGCATAGAAAATGATGCGGAGAGATGATGTTGGTGCAAACTGAACAAAGCCTGAGTATGTAAATGGTTTGATGTGATTTTAAAAGATGAGATTAAGGAGCTTGAGTTTCTGTCACTCTGAACATTTCTTGCCTCTTAGAAATGGCAAATTAAGTATCACCGTACACCAAAACAGTGATTCTTTCTATTTCAAAACACTGAGTTCACTGTTATTTCAATGACTGGTGACCCAAAAAACAAGGTTGAATAAACACTGTCTCATTGAGTACATGAATGCCCAGCCCATACCTCCTTGCCTCTGGGGATTGTTTTAGGAAAAAAAAAGCAAGCTGTCAATACACTTCTAAAATAAAATGTTTTTAGTCTTGGGTTGTCAGAGGGCATTAAGCCAAACCCTAAGCTCTTTCCAAGATTAGGACAAGCTCCAGGCAAAATTAGGAAGTAAATGCTTGCTTGTCCTGAGAGAAATTTGATTGCGGTCAAGCTAGGCTGGGCGAAGTTATCTGGGACCAGGAATCCAGGTAGAACCAGAGGGTCAGGGTAGGCTGGGGGCGACTTTGGGAGCATAGTCAAGGATCTGTTGTCTTTGGCAAATCAGACAGAAATGGGAGTCTAGAGAGTATATTTCCCAAAGAGGTGATTTATTTGAGGCATAACAGAAGAGAATAAGTGGGGAGAAAACACCAGGGTAATTCACTCAGTGAGGATGGAGGAGGCAAACCAGTTAGCTTCAAGCAGTCTAGATACATGCACTGGGATGAGTAAGAGGATATTGGGAAAGGGGGACCAGGCCCACTGTGCAACTTGGAGATACACAGCATCAACCTACTTTCTGGGGAATAAGGGGAGACAAGGACTGTGTTCTTGGAACACCAGAAATCACTGATGCCAACCCTGTGAGCAACTGAGGGAACGTGCTTCATGCCAACTGCCTAGAGCCAGAATTTGTGTCAGATTAAACCTATTTGTACAAGGTTGGACCCGCAGGGGAGGATAAGTAAGGTTCACTTATCAGGGTTGCAGAGAGAAAGTTTGGCAAATCTAGCAGGCCAGCACAGGACTCCTTAGGTTACCAGGCAGACTCAGGGAACAGAACACTGATTTTAGCATCCTGAGGCTTACTGTGAATATCAACTCTATTTCAGGCCAGTATGTATACAAGTTAGGAGTATGGTATCTGAAACCCATTGTGTGGATTCAAAGCCAGCTTGTTGCTCTGGATAAGTTCCTTCATCTTTCTTTGCTTCAGTTTTCTCATCTATAAAGTGAACGTGTCAGTCACTCAGTCATATCTGACTCTTTGCAACCCCATGGACTGTAGCATGCTAGGCGGCTCTGTCCATGGAATTCTCCAGGCAAGAATACGGGTGTGGGTTGCCATTCCCTTCTACTGGGGACCTTCCTGACCCAGAGATGAAAACTGGGTCTCCTGCATTGCAGGCAGATTCTTTACCACTGAGCCAACAGGGAAGCCCTGTTCCTCATTTATCAAGTGGACTATAATTGTAATGTTTTTCTCAATAGTCACTGGGAGGATTAAATGAGTGTGTACGTGTGATCATTTAGTTCTGTCTGAACTTACTAAGTGTACAATCAGCATTAATTATTATTATTATGGGGCATTGATCAAGGCCTTAGCTCTTTTTATTTCTATTTTCTCATCTGAAAATAGGCACGATAGGGTTCATTTCATAGAGTGAATATAATATTTAAATAAGATAAGGTGCAGAGACATGACCTCACGGTTGGCCCAGGACAGGTGTGTTGATTTAGAGTGACCTTGTGTCTCAGCAACAAAAACCACTATTACAAACAACTTAAACCAAAAAAGAGTTTATTTTTGTCACAGAGTAAATCGTCCAGAGTCTGGATGTTTTATACATTTAGCCAGAGACTTCGTGATGTCTGAGCTTTGAGTCAGCATCTCTGTGGTTACTTTGTCTTAGTCCTTGTTTAAGACTAGAACGAGCAGAGGACACTGAGCTACATACAGTGGAAATATACACCTGGATAAGGCTTCTGGGTAAAATACAGGGTTGCCAGTGAAATCTGAGGTTCAGATAAACAATGAATACATTTTTAGGATATTTCCTAAGCAATATCTGAGACATAGCAACTTATATTAAATATCTATGGTTTATCTGAAACTTAACTGGGCATCCTGTACTTTATGCTAATCATGGCCTCCCTATGCCAGGAGTTCATAGCAGATTGCCGCTGCAACCCCATTGGCCAGTCTCTGTGACCCTGTATTCAATACTGCAAAGGAGGCTGGGAAAGTATTTGATACTCTCATTCTTCGTAGATGGCAAAGCACAAAGGGACAGGAGACACCACTAGGTTGGTCAGTTAATGTCACCTGCCTTTGCAGGCGTTCAGTAAATGTGCATTTCCTCCTCTGACCCTCTTCTCCAGGGCCTAATGGTCCCTTTACACAGAATAAAATACATAATCACCTTTATTGCCTTAAAGCATTACATCATGAACATCAACATATGAAACCAGGAATTTGTAATAAATAAAAAATCTGAAATTTAATTGGCAAATCCAGATGTAAACTACATAAAAGATACATGGGCTGGTTTTTAGCTATTCAGTTATATTTGTGCTAGCAGGCCTTCCTGCCCCGTAGGGACATTTCTTTTCCATGTTTGAAAGCAGGATTAGGACAAAAGTGACACAAAGCACCTGAGAGCAAATTCTTGGGAAACATACACTCACTTTTTTTTTTTTTAAACTTTAAACTTTTTCATTTTGTATTGGGTTACAGCTGACTAACACTCACTCACTGGCTTTTGTATAAACTCTTTAAATTATGCAACTTCAGTGCCCCTTGCCCTGTGCTATTTCCAGGTGTGTTTTTGTTTGTATATTTTTTGCTTAAGCCAAAGGATAACTCACTAATAGACATTAGTTCCTGACTCCCAAATGACTCACAGATTAGAAGTCATCTACGATGTTGGTTATCTTGGTCGTGAAGATCTTTTTTGTACAGTTCTTCTGTGTATTCTTGCCACCTCTTCTTAATATCTTCTGCTTCTGTTAGGTCCATACCATTTCTGTCCTTTATCGAGCCCATCTTTGCATGAAATGTTCCCTTGGTATCTCTAATTTTCTTGAAGAGATCTCTAGTCTTTCCATTCTGTTGTTTTCCTCTATTTCTTTGCATTGATCACTGAAGAAGGCTTTCTTATCTCTTCTTGCTATTCTTTGGAACTCTGCATTCAAATGGGTATATCTTTCCTTTTCTCCTTTGCTTTTCGCTTCTCTTCTTTTCACAGCTATTTGTAAGGCCTCCTCAGACAGCCATTTTGCTTTTTTGCATTTCTTTTCCATGGGGATGGTCTTGATCCCTGTCTCCTGTACAATGTCACGAACCTCCGTCCATAGTTCATCAGGCACTCTATCTATCAGATCTAGTCCCTTAAATCTATTTCTCACTTCCACTGTATAATCATAAGGGGTTTGATTTAGGTCATACCTGAATGGTCTAGTGGTTTCCCCTATTCTTCAATTTAAGTCTGAATTTGGCAATAAGGAGTTCATGATCTGAGCCACAGTCAGCTCCTGGTCTTGTTTTTGCTGACTGTATAGAGCTTCTCCATCTTTGGCTGCAAAGAATATAATCGATCTGATTTCCGTGTTGACCATCTGGTGATGTCCATGTGTAGAGTCTTCTCTCGTGTTGTTGGAAGAGGGTGTTTGCTGTGACCAGTGCATTCTCTTGTCAAAACTCTATTAGCCTTTGCCCTGCTTCATTCCGTATTCCAAGGCCAAATTTGCCTGTTACTCCAGGTGTTTCTTGACTTCCTACTTTTGCATTCCAGTCCCCTATAATGAAAAGGACATCTTTTTTGGGTGTTAGTTCTAAAAGGTCTTATAGGTCTTCATGGAACCGTTCAACTTCAGCTTCTTCAGTGTTACTGGTTGGGGCATAGGCTTGGATTACTGTGATATTGAATGGTTTGCCTTGGAAACGAACAGAGATCATTCTGTCGTTTTTGAGATTGCATCCAAGTACTGCATTTCAGACTCTTTTGTTGACCATGATGGCTACTCCATTTCTTCTAAGGGATTCCTGCCCACAGTCGTAGATATCACCCATTCCAGTTCATTTCAGTTCGCTGATTCCTAGAATGTTGACATTCACTCTTGCCATCTCCTGTTTGACCACTTCCAATTTGCCTTGATTCATAGACCTAGCATTCCAGGTTCCTATGAAATATTGCTCTTTACAGCATCAGACCTTGCTTTTATCACCAGTCACATTCACAACTGGGTATTGTTTTTGCTTTGGCTCCATCCCTTCATTCTTTCTGGAGTTATTTCTCCACTGATCTCCAGTAGCATATTGGGCACCTACTGACCTGGGGAGTTCCTCTTTCAGTATCCTATCATTTTGCCTTTTCATACTGTTCATGGGGTTCTCAAGGCAAGAATACTGAAGTGGTTTGCATTCCCTTCTCCAGTGGACCACACTCTGTCAGACCTCTCCACCATGACCAGCCTGTCTCAGGTGGCCCCACAGGACATGGCTTAGTTTCATTGAGTTAGACCAGGCTGTGGTCCTAGTGTGATTAGATTGACTAGTTTTCTGTGAGTATGGTTTCAGTGTGTCTGCCCTCTGATGCCCTCTTGCAACACCTACTGTCTTACTTGGGTTTCTCTTACCTTGGATGTGTGGTATCTCTTCACGGCTGCTCCAGCAAACTGCAGCCGCTGCTCCTTACCTTGGAGGAGGGGTATCTCCTCACCGCCGGCCCTCCTGACCTTGAACGTGGAACAGCTCCTCTAGGCCCTCCTGTGCCCGTGCAGCCACCACTCCTTGGACGTGGGGTTGCTCCTCTCGGCCACCGCCCTGACCTCAGGTGTGGGGTAACTCCTCCTGGCCATCGCCCCTGACCTCGGACTTGGGGTAGCTCCTCTCGGCCGTTCCTGCGCGGTCACAGCGTGGCTCTCGGGGCCACTGCCCCTGACCTCCGACGTGGGGTAGCTCCTCTTGGCTGCTGCCCCTCGGGCATGGGGTCCTCCCGGCTTCTGCCCCTGACCTCGGATGTGCGGTAGCTCCTCTCAGCTGCGCTTCCGCGCTGTCGCAGCCAAGGGATGGGACTTCATGTCTGAGACCAGGTTTTAGAGGATTGAGAGTTCCATCTTGCTGGCATGTCTCTTGGCCTCCACTGGCTGGCTCAGATGAAGTCTGTCGTCATATTGGGGGCTGCCCCACGGAGGTGCTCACCTAGCCAGGGCCTGAGGGAGACACCCAGTTCAACAGCCTGCAAGGAACCGAGAGCTTAGAGGCAGTTTCTGCCCCGGTTGAGCTTGGAGATGATTGCAGTCTTGGCAAACTTCTTGACGCCTCTGTAGAAAACCTAGGCTGGGGAATCCAGCTAAATCATGTCTGGATTCCTGGCCCTGTAGCAACTATGGGATAAATAAATGCCGGTTGATCTCAGTCACTAAGTTTTGGAGTAATTTGTTAGGCAGTAATAAAGCAGAGACATTACTTTGCCAACAAAGTCCGTCTAGTCAAGGCTATGGTTTTTCCAGTGGTCATGTATGGATGTGAGAGTTGGACTCTGAAGAAAGCTGAGCACCAAAGAAGTGATGCTTTTGAACTGTGGTGTTGGACAAGACTCTTGAGAGTCCCTTGGACTGCAAGGAGATCCAACCAGTCCATTCTAAAGGAGATCAGTCCTGGGTGTTCTTTGGAAGGAATGATGCTAAAGCTGAAACTCCAGTCCTTTGGCCACCTCATGCAAAGAGTTGACTCATTGGAAAAGACTCTGATGCTGGGAGGGATTGGGGGCAGGAGGAGAAGGGGACGACAGAGGATGAGATGGCTGGGTGCCATCAGTGACTCGATGGACGTGAGTCTGAGTGAACTCTGGGAGTTGGTGATGGACAGGGAGGCCTGGCGTGCTGCGATTCATGGGGTCGCAAAGAGTCGGACACGACTGAGCGACTGAACTGAGCTGAACAACGTTGGTTATTTCTGTGGAGAACACTTTGGGTGACTCACGTTACCTTGTTTTCCTTAGTGGCGCTGGCTTCTCCACGCGTGCCAGGGGGCTTCTGTGCCTCTGCTCTTTTCCCAGTGCACAGAAATATTTATGGATTCAACTCCTCAGAAGAGAGCTCTATGTCAGGTTATATGAGGATCCATCAACACTATGATTTGGTTGCAACATCTCCTCAGCTATTGAGAGATCTCTGTTTTTTATCAGACAAGATTATAGGCTCTAGGTGTTTCTATTTTCTTAATCTGCCATGAAGACTAAGGGAAAATATTACTGTAAAATTAATACTTTTTTTAAGTTCTGTTTTGCCGCTTTCTCTTCCCAACCTCAACTTCCCTCTTCTATAATCATTACCAACAAGGAGATTACATGATTAGCTGAGAGCATATCCCCTACTGTGCCCCTAAATCAGAGAAGAAATTTGGAGATCAGAGAACAACTATTTGGATTGGTATGCCTTTGAGAACAGAGGTATTCTTAGCTAACAGAGGGACTGTATGAAATGGAAGTAAGTCTAAGAAGGGTGCAGTATGGTACTTTAGCAAAATACTGATGGGGGTTGTAATTTTACAGAAAGCAAAAACATTCCAATAGAAGAAATATGCACATCTAATGTGAGATTAGAGGAAATTTTAGGAGAAAATTTATGCTTCTGGTGCTAAGAGTGTCTGCAATCAAGTTATTCTGCAGACATGTAACCAGAGCTATTTCTACCAGGGGACCAGACTCTGATCGAAAGAAACACTGTGTTTCTCCATCCCTTCAGAGCAAAGCTCCCTCAATTCTGTTTCTGATACCAGGGAAAGCCCTGGAAGAAAACTATCCCAACTCTTACCATCAATATCCAGATGAAGCCTTCAGTCATTGAATGTTAGTAAAGCCTTCCAGAAAGGTCTGTTAGAAGAAGGCAAATAGCACTGGGTAAGGTCAGCAATTAGGAAAGACAGTCTTACTTACCTGGGACAGCTCCCAAAGGCCTGCACCGTGAGGTGGTCAAGTGGCTCCTTACACGGCAGGAGGAAACTGGCTAGCTGCCTCAAGCTCAAGTAACATTCTTCTCACTTAACTTCCTTGAAATATTTACTTAAACCTTCCATGCACAGGTCAGCTTAAACCCTAATTGGAGTCCAACATGTATTTAATTTCTGGATGATGTTCGGGTGACACTCAAAAAGGGGCAGGTTCTGCTCCCAGGTCAGCATACCCACCCTTCTGAAACAATGCCAGACAGCTGACTTCCCGTGTGATCGATTATGGGCTGGTTTCCCTGGTTTCCTGACCTAGCTGACACCTTTCCCAAAGAATAAGAAGAGCCATTCTTGTGTAAGAAAGAAGGGCATGCATTAGTGCATGCATTATTCTGCTAACTGAGACCCAAAGAGATGGAGGCAGACTTTACAGTGGGGGTGGCATGGGGCAAATACCCTGCAGCCCATCAAGCAGAAAATAGACTCTTGCGATAGTTATGAGGTCAGCTTGGTTAAGAGGCAGCAAAACCAAGGGCTGCAAGAAAGCAAACGGACATTGTCATTTCAGTATCAGATATTTTTGCCTTCTTTCTGTCTGTATCCTCAGCAAATAAAATAATGTTTGGAGGAGAAATAGATTTACAAACAAACCATCTTTCTATTTGGATACACGGTCACAAAAAGGAAAGGTTTTGTTCTTCTAGTCATACACACACACACAAATCCTGTACAGAAAATGCATACAAATGATTACCGCTGTCACTATCACAACTTAGAGAAAATGCAGATGGTATAAAATAATATTCAAAAATGGCTAATAGAATTGGAATGGCTTCAAGAGAGAAGAGAAAATGAAAGCACTGAATCTACTCGGGATGTGAAGAGAATGAGAAGGTCTCGGGAAGAGTCTAAGGCAGAGAAATCCTTGATTTCCCCCCCTGTTTAGAAGTGGCTCTCCCTGGTGCACTGATTTATGTGAGGATTAGGCAGCAATCATACTCTCTAGACTAGCCTGGAAGGCATGTGCATAAAGTATGATATTTGCAATATGCAAATGTCATGTATGATGAATGGAAAGCTCAGTATGTCTCGAGGACACCAGATGCTAACCAGCCACCGCTTCTGTGTTGCAAATTGGAAAGAAACTTGGAGTGAAGGTATCTTCCAATAGCTAATTGATTTTTTTTTTAATAACATGGTCTTGGACTCTAAATACCAGTCACTAAAACATAAGTCATTTTACCTATGTTCGTTTTGGGAGACTGTAGATATTTCTTAACTGTCAAAACTGGGGATTAGGCCATGGAAAGCTTGGCCAATCTATGTACATACAGCACATATGAGGCAAAGAGGCAAGGTCAAATGAAGATAGGACTAAGGAAGGGATAACAAGAGTTTAGTGTGGTAGTGGAAATAAAACTTGAAAACTATTCCTCACAGCAGAGGGTGAGTGGGTCACAAGCACACTCACCTAGAGCCTACAGTGATGCAGGACAGTTCTTAAGGAGAAAAAGGACAGTGAAAGATGGAGGTTTCATAAAGACAAAAGATCAGCATCTAGGTAGCTTGGTAGCAAGTACCGAAAGATGACATGTTCAGAGCAACAACTCAGGCAGATATTATATTACTGTGGAGAGAGGTCGGAATCTAGTCAAGGCAGACCTAAGAATTCATGGTAAGACCAGGAGCAATATTGATTCAGGGCTGAACTGAAGGCAGCCTATAAACTTGGGGATTTTCTTTCTTCCTGTGCTAGAATAAATTTTAGGTTCTTTAGAACCTGAGACTGGTCTGGTTCCAACTGCACAAAATAAAGAGACACGGTGTGCAGATTCTGGCTTGTGGTCCACAGAGCACCCATGCCTAACACCTTGCAGAGGCTCAGAATGGTTTGCTGAAGCGCCATCTGTCTCTCCTGTGTGTGAGACTATCTTTCTTCTTACCACTGTTTGCCTGTATCTTTTCCATCCCTGCTTGATGAGAACTAAATGAATCATTCTAGAAGACTGCCTGAGACTGAGTGCAAGAGTCATGACAAGTGAGGGACCTTCTGAAGCTTGAAGATAGGTGAGGGACGTCCTGGAATGCAACAGTGATATTCGTAAGGGGCTCGTGGATCTGGGGAGCCAGTAAGTGTGATGCGGTGAGGGCTGTAGGACTGCATTGTCCAGGCCAGCAGTCCTGGAACCAAGTCGCTGAGCACCGCCGTGAGTCCAGCCCAGGTGGAGACGTGCTGTAAGTATGTGATATACACCAGTTTCAAAGGCTTAGCACAAAAAATGATGCAAAATATCTTAATTTTTCATATTGATTAAATATTAGAATGCTAACATTTTGGAGATGTTGAGTGAAATAAAATACAATGTTAAGATTAATCTCATCTGTATCTTTTTATTTTTATTAATGCAACTCCTAAAAAAACTTAAGATCAGTATGTGACTTGGATTCTATTGCACCGTCTGCTCTACAGGGAAAATCAGAATTTGGTGATCTATGTTGGGCCTTTTCCAGGCACTACGTGTGGCATCAATCCATATCCCAATCCTTGTCAGTGAGGGGACACATGCAGAACTTGAGGGGAAAGATCTAGAAACTTTTATGTCAACTTGGCGTGGCCAGGACATCTGAGTGTGTGATATTTAATGATTAGGACAAACTGGGAGAAAAACTGTTTCTTGTTTGTTTGGGTTGGGTTTTTACCAGAGGCAGTTGGAGGAACACTGAGGATTTATCACAAGATTGAGCTTACATGGGTCAGAGAAAGCTGTCAGGGCTTTAGAAACTTGGGATGGTGGAGGCAGCTGTCAGAGGCTTGCTAAATATGTTCCAGAGGAGGCGTGCTTCGGGAGCCACACAAAGGAGGAAGCAGGGGACAGCTTCCCATTACTTTCAGAAATTGGCAGTTCTGAGTCTCTGTGTGGAATGCTAAACTGAATCCAAAACCAGGGAGGCTGAGAAGGCAAGATTTGTGATGTGGAGTGGTACCATCCTTGGAGAATATAAGGCCCAGATGGCCCTAAAAAGTGAACATCTGCACTGTAAGGCAGAATCTCACAATTCTATCCTGCACAAGCCAGGTGTGGGTATATTTAGTCATTTGCCCACCTATTCAATAAACATTTATTGAGTAGTTTCTACATTCCAGAAACTCTACTAGATGTGGGAGCTGTTGTGTAACTAAGAAATTGTGGCTACCTACAAAGATTGCACAATGTGGGAAGGGTGAGAACGGTACACCTTCTATGATCAGACAGGACGTCCAAGCCTGGGGAACACCAGGTGGGATAGGGCTGCCATTAGTCAAAGGCTAAAGGAACTCCATTGACTCCTGGAAGAGAAACAGTTGGCACTGCCTACCTGGGTCCTAGTGGGAAGAGACAGCAAGGAATTTGAGAAAAAGACCAGTGGTGTCAGATTCATTTACAACTAGTCCTGAATATTCATTGGAAGAACTGATGCTGAAGCTGAAACTCCAGTACTTTGGCCACCTGATGCAAAGAACTGCAGATCCTGATGCTGGGAAAGATTGAAGGCAGGAGGAGAAGGGGAAGACAGAGGATGAGATGGTTGGATGGCATCACCGACTCAATGGACATGAGTTTGAGTAAACTCCAGGAGTTGGTGATGGACATGCAGGCCTGGCTTGCTGCAGTCCATGGGGTTGCAAACAGTCAGACACGACTGAGAGACCAAACTGAACTAAACAAGTTTGAATGCTGTTTCTCTGCTTATAGGCAAATGGCCTCGAACCTCAGTTCCCATTCCTCTAAAATGGAGCAGATACACCCACTGAAGAGAATTTGCACATGTTAAATGAAACAATAGATGCTAAGTGCATTTTAAGTGCCCAGTAGAGAGAGTGAATGCATAAGCTTTACATTCAACATTCTCCATTGCCTGGGGACAAAATTTTTCTCCCAGTTTCTCTTAAGGCTGGAAGTACAGGTGGAGTTAAGTGGACCTCGCTCTGAAGATTGGAGAATCACGAGGCCAGAAGGCCAGACAAACCAATGAAGAAACAGTAGGCTGAAACTGCCTTCGGGCTAGACAACAGAAATGTATTTCAGCTGAATGTCAGGTAGATAAAAGGATACATTTTCAGTCACTGAGGAACTCAAGTGAGGGTCTTTGAGAAGTTATGAGTAATCCGAGTCTAGGTCACTAGCTGCTGCTGCTAAGTCACTTCAGCTGTGTCCGACTCTGTGCGGTCACTAGCTAGTCAGAGAATTACATGTGAGTAGCAAAGACTAATGTTTATGGCAAACCACAGGAATGGATTAAATGAGATAATGGGTCTGCAAATGCTCTGGGAAGTGGAGAAGACTAATCAAGTAGGGTGTTATTATTATTCATAAGTGCTATCTATCTAGAAAGGCTCGGGCTGGGAAAAACAGGCAACATGCAAGTTCAAAGACTGTGTCTTACAAACAGCTAAACAAATGGGCGGTCCCTCCTTGAAGAAGATGATAGCTGATTAGTTGGGGATCCCTGTGCCCCAGCTCCGGGAGCCAATCCAGGTCCAGAGAGAGGACAGCTGCCAGCCCTGGCAGAGGAGCCAGCCGGCTCCACGCAATGTTAGTCTTTTAGTGGCACGGATTGATGGTGAGGAAACGAGCTTCCGCTGCGTCAGTAGCTCCTGCTTAAGACAAAAACAAAATGAACTGTCTTGGCATCTTGCTTGCAGTTCTGTGCAATTAGCTGGGGGAGGCGGGAGCACACATTCAATCCCATTGTTGACATCTTTAAAAACACACTCTCGTGGGTCACCACCTCCTTATGCAAATGAGGGGGCAATCTCTGCAGCTCTAATTGATATGTATTGTGTGTGTGTGTGTGTGTGTGTGTGTGTGTACAGTCAACTGTGCCTAAAATAGCACTGTAACCATGAGGGGTTTTGTTTTGGGGTTTTTTTTTTTTTTTTTCATTTGATACAAGTACCGTTCTTAACTGGACTCATGGAAATTAAGATGAAAAAACTATATTATATGACTGAACTCTGTCACCAGAGAGCTAAAATAAGAAGATGGCCTCTTTGCAGCTACACTCTGACATCCCCAGTAACAACTGAGCCAACTCTCTTGACTAACAGTTATACACACTGAATAAAGGTTTCTTGTTTTTTTCCTTAATCCTCCCAAATGTTTCATTCAATCAACCACAGATATGATTAACAGTGGATTTTTTTAAACTAATTTAACCAAATTTACATACTTAGTTGTGTGTAGGCATAGACTCGCCCTTGATGTGATGTAGAAGTGTGTATATATCTATGAGAAATGGAGAGGAACAAGCTGGGATTCTGGAAACACTGGGCTTTATTACTTGTATACTGAAAAGCACATCTAAGAGAGAAAGGTACAAAGTTTAAAAATATTTTTATGGAAAAGAATCATATGTATGCATAGCTGCAAAATGTTTTCAGGAAAATTATATAGAAGGAAGTGTTCTTTTAGAAAAAGTTTGGAATGAGTATAATGCAGACCGCACCATGTAGACAGAGCTGAGAAAGCCAGGTTAAGTTGCGGCAGGACTGGACATTTTATTTCCTTAGTTAGGAGGTCAAAAGGGGTGTATGTATTAACTAAATCACTTTGCTGTACACCTGAACCTAATGCAACATTGTAAATCAGCTGTAAAAGTGAAGTGGCTCAGTCATGTCCACTCTTCGCGACCCCACAGACTGCAGCCTCCCAGGCTCCTCCATCCATGGGGTTTTCCACGCGAAAGTACTGGAGTGGGTTGCCATTTCCTTCTCCAGGGGATCTTCCCGACTCAGGGATTGAACCCGGGTCTCCCGCATTTCAGGGGGACCTTTACCCTCTAAGTCACCAGGGAAGCCCAGATCAGCTATACTCCAGTATAAATAATTATAAATACAAATATAAATAAAAAGATCTTTGTCTCCTCCACCACTTGTGAAGCAAGCCACAGCAAGAATGTGCCGTCTACAAACCAGGAGGTGGGCTCAGTTGATCTGGTAGTTCTCAGCCTCCAGAATTGTAAGAAAAACATTTCCATTGTTTCTAAGCCACCCTGTTTATGGCGTTTTGTTATGTAGCCAAGTGGACAAAGATAGATCAGCTTATAAATGCCGTGGGAAGCAATGTGTACAAATGTGTGGCAGTCCACAGTGCTTTTATTTATTTATTTATTTTTTTCACAATGCTTTTAAAAATATAGCACCCGTTTACAGTTTTTGGTACCATGCTGACCTCAGGGGACACTCTTCAGCTTAGCTTCCTTCAGCAGTGTCTAGCTTCTGAACAATCCCATTGGTCTTCTACAGTTTTCAGGCATGTGTGTTAATGTTCTTTCTGAAATCTTTTTAGGAATGCTTCAGCATGAATTTACCATAACTCTGGTTCATTTTTTAAAATAAATCTAATTAATTAATTAAAAAAAAAGTGGGTCCCAAGCATTCACATTTTTCACAAGTTCCTAAGTGCACACCAAAGGTAGAGAAACACACACACAAACACTCACATACACATCAATCATTATAAAAATAATGTAATTAGAATAATTGCAAAAGATAATGATTACACACAATATTACTCTCCTAACTCAACTACCATTCAGAAAACAAAGATCATGGCATCCAGTCCCATCAATTCATGGCAAACAGATGGAGAAACAGTGGAAAAAGTGGCAGACTTTATTTTTTGGGCTCCAAAATCACTGTAGATGGTGACTGCAGCCATGAAATTAAAAGATGCTTACTCCTTGGAAGAAAAGCTATGACCAACCTAGACAGCATATTAAAAAGCAAGACATTACTTTTTTAACAAAGGTCTGTCTAGTCAAAGCTATGGTTTTACCAGTAGTCATGGGTGGATGTGAGAGTTGGACTATAAAGAAAGCTGAGCACCAAATAATTGATGCTTTTGAACTCTGGTGTTAGAGAAGACTCTTGAGAGTCCCTTGGACTGCAAGGAGATCCAATCAGTTCATCCTAAAGGAAATGAGTCCTGAATATTCATTAGAAGGACTGATGTTGAAGCTGAAACCCCAATACTTTGGCCGCCTGATGCGAAGAGCAGACTCATTTGAAAAGACCCTGATGCTGGGAAAAATTGAAGGCGGGAGCAGAAGGAGGCAGAAGAAGGAGGCGACAGAGGATGAGATGGTTGGATGGCATCACTGACTCAATGGACATGAATTTGAGTAAACTCTGGGAGTTGGTGATGGACAGGGAGGCCTGGCGTGCTGCAATTCATGGGGTCGCAAAGAGTCAGACACGACTGAGTGACTAAACTGAACTGAACTGAACCCAACTACCTATAGCATTTTGGGCTGCTGACTTCCAAATCTTCTCCCCAGTGTACATGGAGTGCTGCTCTTTGTAAGGCTGCTGACTTCCAAATCTTCTCCCCAGTGTACACGGAGCGCTGCTCTTTGTAAGCAGACTTAAAACCATATGACTACTACCTCCCAGATTTTAAGTGAAACTTAAAAGTGGAAGCTTAGTGGCTTCTTTTGCAAGGCTCTCGCCTACTTCACACAGCTGCCAACCAGAGGCATTTATTTCCTCCCTTGACACGGCCACCAAATCACCCTGCTCTGGGATTAAGCTCAGGGCACCCAACTACCTTTGTATTAATTCAGCTGTTCTCTTGGTGAGTGCCATCCCTTCGTCAGAAAGGCTTGAACTTCAAGTAGCAGCATGGGGAAGCAGGCGGAGATCTTAACCTAGATTTATCCATGTTCTCCACTGGGATTTCTATGTTTATATATATGAGAATCCCTCACCACCCATGAGGTCATGAATCTCTTTCTTTCACTTACACTGCAGGGATATTAAACACATTGTTCTGTTCTGATTGAAAGCCGGTAAAATTAAATCCCATCTTCCCATCTGTGGAACCACTCGGGGACCACTGTCTTATGGAAGAGGGGAGCATGGCTTAGAGAAGGGGCCCCTTCAGGACACTCATGAATGAGCCATTTTTTGCCAGACAAGAAGCAGGTCTCCTTTCCATGACACAAATCTCAACATCTGCTCTGTCTTAACCTCCCAGACACCCGACAGGTGTGGCCGTCTTTAAAACATGTCTAGGAAGCAACATATGGGCTGTTGGCCATGAATGAAGGATAAAATCATGTGTGTGGGGGGCAAGAGGGGGTGCTCTGATTCTGATCTTTCAGCCTTATTGTTATTATTTCTTTTGGTTTTTAATTTCTCCAGGGTTTCCTGGGTGTCCATCTTTCACTGTCCCCTCGACATGCTTGGCACAGAATTGTAAGTTTCATCCTTGCCTTTTCCAGCTCTTTCTCACCATTGAGCCCCCCCTTGTCTCTCCTCACATTGCCCCCCAACTTCCCAACCCCACAGGGAGAGGAAAGTTAAATGATGTTAATCCACCAAATATTTTTGATCATTAGGAAGCCATAAAAATTAACATAGCCATCAGAGGAAATTAATTGCCAAAAAGGCAAGGTTAGAGCAGGACAGTGAGGCCGGGAGAAGAGCGGTGTAGGCAGAAGGGCGCTTTGTTTCTCCTTTGTGGTTTTGAGAGAGGGGCTGCGGCTGGAGGAGGCCCAGGAGGAGGCCCAGGAGGCTCTGTGCAGGTCGGCTTCCCCCACACTTAATTACAAGATCAGCTTTAGAAGAGCAAGTGGTGCTAGTGCTGAAAGACTGGGAGGGATATCCTTGATTCCTGCCTTTTTCTCCTCCGGCTCCTCTGGGGGAGATTTTTGGTTATTTTTAATTCCAGTTCAAAATAGAGGTTGGGGAGAGAGAAGCCTACTGCTGGCCTCCTGCAGGAAATACCATTAATAATTAATACCCAATAATAATCAAATCCATGGGAGACTCGTTACAAGTAACATCTTGACAGACCCACGGATGGATGCCCATAGCTTTTCTTCTTCATCTGCTTGCAAGATGGGTTCAGCGGGGATTTGAGCACACATAAGCAGTGACAAAAAAAAAGGATAAATAGCAGGTTTGTTCACGGAAAAGGCTTATTCATCCCTGTAGGGTTTTTTTCATTTTAGGTTTATGGCTTAGTGGGGAATTTCGCTTTAATTGGGATTGTAATATAAGGATGGAACCTGTCGACATTTACAAGAGAGACAGAAGAATAATTCTTCCTAACTTGTTTGTTGTTGTTATTACAGCACTGGCTCCTTTAGGAGGCTCTGTACAAAGGAAGCAATCAAGCTGATCAGAGATAAAGTAAGCTAGTGAGAGGGAGGAGACAGACTGCCAGCCACAGGACCTATCTGCTGTTAGTAAACCCCTGGACTCACAGTCTGGAGAGTGTTGCTCACGTGAGGGTTCATATGCTTGGTGACTCTTTGCACACTCACTGTTTTATTTCATCTGTGGGCTTCCCTGCTGGCTCAGGCTGCAAAGAACCTGCTTGCAGTTTAGGAGACCCCAGTTTGATCCCTGGATTGGAAAGATGCCCTGGAGAAGGGATTGGCTAACCTCTGCAGTATTCTTGCCTAGAGAATCCCATGGACAGAGGAGCCTGGCGGGCTACAGTCCGTGGGGTCGCAAAGAATCAGACACGACTGAGCAACTAAGGCTTTCACTTTCTTTTTAGAAGAGAGCAGAGAGGGTATTTTCCCAAGATCTCACAGCTAAGGGTTGGGTTCCATTAGGGTTGGATAAGCAACAGGGTTGGGATTCAGTTCCCGGGGAGGCTGGCTACAGTGTCGGCTCTGACTAGTGTTTCTCTCCTGGCTTCATGTAAGTGTGAGGAAGGACTCTCCACAGACAGGAAAGCGGGGTAGGAGGAGAGGCCACCTTCCTTGACACGATGTCCAGTCATTCTACTCTGTGTTCTGTGCTGTGCTATGTCACTTAGTTGTGTCCTACTCTGTGAGACCCCACGGACTGTAGCCTGCCAGGCTCCTCTGTCCATGGGATTCTCCCCACAGGAAGACTGGAGTGGTTTGCCATGCCCTCCTCCAGGAGGTCTTCCCAACCCAGGGATCGGACCCAGGTCTCCCACATTGCAGATGGATTCTTTACCATCTGAGCCACCAGGGAAGCACTCCTGTGTTCCACAAATGTGTGAAAGTATAGGGCTTCATTGTCCATCATCCTCACGGAGGAAACAGGTGGGGTCACAGCAGGAAAATAAAAACACACGCGATGATTCATCCAAAGCTAATTTAATGCAGGGACTCTGTACAGAGGTGTGGACAAGGTGAAGAACCAAGAGCAGATGCAGGGATCTCAGAAGCCAGCAGGAGCAGCTGTGTGACCACCAACACCTAATCTAGGGCAAAGCTCCAACCCTCAGCTCCCTGGAAACCATGAAACACTTCTTTCCCTTCTAGGCAGACTCTCACCTGAAGCAGGCTGCATTTGCAGTTTGGAATTTTTGAATTTCAGTTTGAAATTTTATTATTTTACATAAGAAAATCTTTGGAATGAATAAAGGAAACTGGAGATCATATAAGAAACCCAGTAAGTCCAACATCTAAATTTAACAAATGTTCATACATTAGTGTATTGGCCCCACATCTGTTTTATTTTCAGAGACATTGACCTTCATCTGTCTCAGTCACCTTCCCCCGTACCGAAGGCAAGCACCATTCTGGAGCTGATGGTGTATCAAGGTATGCTTTTCACACTTTTACTAATTGTTGATGGGCCTACAATCATATATAGTATCACTTCGTGCAGTTTTAAATACATATAAATTGTACTTATAGTTAATTATTTCGTATATACACATCATGTATTTGTAAGCAACTTGCTTTTTTCATTTAATGTATTTTACTTCTTTAAACTTTTTATTTTGCTTTAGGGTGTGGCCAATTAACACTGTGGTAGCTTCAGGTGACAGCAAATGGACTCAGTCATCCATGTACATGTATCCATTCTCCCATCCAGGCTGCCGCATAACGCTGAGCAGGGTTCTCGGTACAGAAGCATTGAGCTTATTTCATTATCTGAGTGGCATTTTATTTTGTGACTACACTACAGTTTATCCTTCATTTGTTGAGATATCGAAGTGTTTTTTTTTTTTTCTCCATTAAAAAACAATGCTATAGTAAGCATTCTTGTATATCTACATGAGCACACAATGCAAGAAATTCTCTGTGAGCAGAGTCACTGGATGAAGTATTCCTAGCCTTGATTATATTAGATTGTGCCAAATCGCCTTCCAAAGTGCCAATTTTTATACTCACAAGCACTGAATGGTAGTTCACAATTCCCCACAACGTGGTTTTAATTTACACCTTCTGGTTCTAATTTATATTTCCTTTATTACAAATGAGGTTGAACTTCTTTTCATATGTTTACTGAGCATTCATGTTTCTGCATTACTATTTCACATTTCTGTCCAAATAAATTTTCCGTTATTTTTAGTTGGATGATCTTTATCTTACTTTTTAGGGGAGTATTTACTATTCTAGTTACTAATCTCTGTATGTGTTACAGATAGTTTTTCTTTCACTTCCTTTATATTCTGAGTTGGGCAGAATATTTAATTTTAACATATTCAAAGTTGTCAGTTTTTTTTTTAAGTTTTGTGTGTGTGTGTGTGTGTGTGTGTGTGTGTGTCTTGCTTTGGAAATTCCTATTCTACAAGTTTGTAAAGATATTTTACTATGCTGTCTTCTAAAAATAGAATTTTGCTTTTTATGTTTAGGTTTTAACTGTATTTGGAATTAATTTGTTGTAAATGATGTGGAATAGAAATACCATGTTATCTTTGTGTCGTGTGCTAAGTCACTTCAGTCTCTCAGACCCTTTGTGACACCGTGGACTGTAGCCCTCCAGGCCCCTCTGTCTGTGGGATTCCCCAGGCAGGAATACTGGAGTGGGTTGCCATGCCTCCTCCAGGGATCTTCCTGATCCAGGGGTCAAACCCATGTCTCCTGTCTCCCGCATTGGCAGGCGGGTCCTTTACCATCACCACCACCTGAGAAGCCCGTATGTATATGCACACATTTTCAAAGACTGGAACGTCTCTTCATTACAGTATGCTTGCTCTACTAAATGTAAAATATCACTCTATAATATGCTTTATATAGGTGAGAGCTTGTTGCCTGGGTCCTTTGGACTAGTCTTATACCAGTGTCTCACTGTCTTAATCCATACATTTTTTGATAAGCACTAATAAACATGTACAGTGAGTCCTCGTATCTTAATCCCCTTAGATGTCTTTACTCTATCAGTTTTAGCATTAAACAACTTTCATGAAAATTTCTGTTATAATATTTATGGAATTGCCTTGAAATTTTCTTTTCATTTGGAGAGAATTGTCATCTTCCTATAATTGAGTATTTCCATTCACAAGTATGCTGCTGCTGCCAAGTCATTTCAGTCGTGTCGGACTCTGTGCGACCCCATAGATGGCAGCCCATCAGGCTCCCCTGTCCCTGGGATTCTCCAGGCAAGAACACTGGAATGGGTTGCCATTTCCTTCTCCAATGCATGAAAGGGAAAAGTGAAAGTGAAGTCGCTCAGTCGTATCCGACTCTTAGAGACCCCATGGACTGCAGCCTACCAGGCTCCTCCGTCCATGGGATTTTCCAGGCAAGAGTACTGGAGTGGGTTGCCATTCCCTTCTCCAATTCACAAGTATACCATATCTTATTTATTTATATTTTATGTTATTCAAATATTACTTTTCTCCATTACATGTCTTGGTATATTGCTTGTATTGCATATAAAACATTTTTAACTTCCTAGTCAATCTCCCTTACTCCTAGTCCCAGGAAATCTGTCATTTTGTCACTATTAGACTTTGTCTTGCTAAGAGTTGACTCATTGGAAAACACCCTGATGCTGGGAGGGATTGGGGGCAGGAGGAGAAGGGGACGACAGAGGATGAGATGGCTGGATGGCATCACTGACTCAATGGACGTGAGTCTGAGTGAACTCCGGGAGTTGGTGATGGACAGGGAGGCCTGGCGTGCTGCCATTCATGGGGTCACAAAGAGTCGGACACGACTGAATGACTGAACTGAACTGAGACTTTGTCTTTTCCAGAGTTTCATATAAAGCAAATCATATGTACACTGTCCAATAATCAGCAAATTAGTTTACTTTTTAATTCAAATCAGAATGCCATTTCATTAATATTTTCTTCTCTTACTGCTCCACTTCAAGATAAAAAAGGAAGTGGTGAAAGCAGACTTTCTTCAGATCAGATCAGTCGCTCAGTTGTGTCCGACTCTTTGTGACCCCATGAATCGCAGCACGCCAGGCCTCCTATCCATCACCAACTCCCGGAGTTCACTCAGACTCACGTCCATCGAGTCAGTGATGCCATCCAGCCATCTCATCCTCTGTCATCCCCTTCTCCTCTTGCCCCCAATCCCTCCCAGCATCAGAGTCTTTTCCAATGAGTCAACTCTTCATATGAGGTGGCCAAAGTACTGGAGTTTCAGCTTTAGCATCATTTCTTCCAAAGAAATCCCAGGGCTGATCTCCTTCAGAATGGACTGGTTGGATCTCCTTGCAATCCAAGGGACTCTCAAGAGTCTTCTCCAACACCACAGTTCAAAAGCATCAATTCTTTGGCACTCAGCCTTCTTCACAGTCCAACTCTCACATCTATACATGACCACAGGAAAAACCAGAGCCTTGACTAGATGGACCTTTGTTGGCAAAGTAATGTCTCTGCTTTTGAATATGCTATCTAGGTTGGTCGTAACTTTCCTTCTAAGGAGTAAGCATCTTTTAATTTCATGGCTGCAGTCACCATCTGCACTGATTTTGGAGCTCAGAAAAATAAAGTCTGACACTGTTCCCACTGTTTCCCCATCTATTTCCCATGAAGTGATGGTCCCGGATGCCATGATCTTTGTTTTCTGAATGTTGAGCTTTAAGCCAACTTTTTCACTCTCCACTTTCACTTTCATCAAGAGGCTTTTTAGTTCCTCTTCACTTTTTTTTTTTTTCCTCTTCACTTTCTGCCATAAGGGTGGTGTCATCTGCATATCTGAGGTTATTATTCTTACCTTGTTCTTAATTTTAGGGAGAAAGTGAAAGTAAAAGTCACTCAGTAGTGTCTGACTCTTTGAGACCCTATGGACTGTAGCCCACCAAGGTTCCTCTGTCCATGGAATTCTCCAGACAAGAATAGTGGAGTGGGTTGCCATTCCCTTCTCCAGAGGATCTTCCCAACCCAAGTCTTGGGATCAAACCCAAGTGTCCTTCATTGCTGGCAGATTCTTTACTGTCTGCCATTTACATTAATAAGTATATCAGAAGTAATTCTTTTGCAAATATCTCAGTAACAAAATATGAAAGAGCTTTTTTTGAAGGTATCATACTCTCTAAAGCTTTATAAAGCACTTGGTTATTGCTTTGAAAAAAGAATTTGAAGTTTTGTCAGTATACATTCATTCATATTATGCTACTTCTATGGTTTTCTGCATATGTAATAATATTCTTTTAATGCAAAATCACAGTATTCATTTTAAGTTCATTTTAAACTGCATTAAACCCAACATGTGTAGTACCATTAACCCAAAAATTTCTATTGAATTAGGAAAGTGTCAACAACAATGACTAAGGTCTCGCAGTGCAACCAAGGAAGACTTAAGTCAAGACCGAGGTGATGACAGCACTTCTAGGATGTATCTTGTTTCAGAAATGTAAAAGGTGAAACAATTTGTCCCTTAGATTTGATAAAATGTGGCAACTATTTCCATCGTGGGTAAAATTGAGATCACACACAGTAAAAGGGTCAAAATGGAAGAGATCTGAGGTCTGAGTCCAGCAGGGAATGCTCAGTCACTCAGTTGTGTCCAACTCTTTGTGACTCAATGGATTATATCCCTCCAAGCTCCCCTGTCCATGGAATTTCCCAGGCAAGAATACTGGAGTGGGTTGCTACTCCAGGGGAACTTTCCGACCCAGGGGATCTTCCCGACCCAGGCATTGCACCCATGTCTCCTGTGGTTCCTGCATTGAGAGGCGGATTCTTTATCAGTGAGCCATGTCCAGCAGAGAAGGCTAAAAGGGAGCAGCCAACAAGGTAGGAAGAAAATGAATAGAATACGGATTCTGTCAAGTCACGGAAGAGAAGGTTGTAGGAAAGTGGGAGTGATCTGCAATGTCAAATCCTGCAGAGGAAATGCAGAAGAGTGAAAACTGCTCACTGGCATTGTATGCAGTTGTTCAGTGATATATTCTCAGCCCCTTGGACTGTAGCCTGCCAGGCTCCGCTCTCCATGGGATTTTCCAGGGAAGAATACTGGAATGAATTACCATTTCCTCCTCCCCCAGGGACTGAACCCGCATCTCCTAAGTCTCCTGCATTTCAGGGGGTTCTTTACCCGCTGAGCCTTTGGGAAATCAGGTATGGTAGAGAGTATAAACTGATTGAAATGGGATTAAGAGGGAATGGGGAAATTCCCTGGTGATCCAACAGTCAGCATTCTGCACTTCCACTGCAGGGGGCTCAGGTTCAATCCTTGGTTGGGGAACTAGGATCCCACAGGCCATGCCTCTGGGAAACGAGATAGTAAAGAAAACCCCTCCAAGGCTTTTTACTCATTTGTTTGTTTGATTTTGTTTTGTTCTTCTTGTTTTTAAGTAGGAAAATAAGATCAGTCATTAGAAAGAGATAGATTAAAAGATTTTCTTTTATACTGAGAGAGTTTTACAGTATATTTATATGTTAATGAGAAAAATAGTAGAGAAAGAAAACTTGATCACATAGAAGACAAAGGAGCAATGCCCTTGTTTACACATGAAGGGGTAGGATCCAATGTCATCCAAGCCTCTGTAGTATTCCCATGTTGTACTCAATATAATTATTTATATATCTAAATTTACTAGGCTGTGTGTGTGTGTGTGTGTGTGCCAGGTCACGCTAGTGGTAAAGAACCCACCTGCCAATTCAGGAGATGCAAAAGACCCAGGTATGATCCCTGGGTCAGGAAGATTCCCTGGAGGAGGGCATGGCAACCTACTCCAGAATTTCTTTCTGGAGAATCCCATGGACAGAGGAGCCTGTGGGGTTATAGTCCACAGAGTCACAAAGAGTCGGACACAACTGCAGTGACTTCACGCATGCACACACCCAGGCCAAGCAGAAGAGCAGTGTTTGTTACTGTGGGCTTTGGACTCCTACTGCCTGGATTTGGAAACTAAGTATCAAGAAGTTATACCTTAAGTTATCTATGCCTCTGTTTCCTCATCTATAAAAAGAGGATAATAATATTACCTTATGATTATACAGTGGAAGTGAGAAATAGATTTAGGGGACTAGATCTGATAGATAGAGTGCCTGATAAACTATGAACGGAGGTTCATGACATTATACAGAAGACAGGGATCAAGACCACACCCCTGGGAAAGAAATGCAAAAAAGCAAAATGGCTGTCAGAGGAGGCCTTAATAACAGCTGTGAAAAGAAGAGAAGCAAAAAGCAAAGGAAAAGGAAAGATATAAGCATCTGAATGCAGAGTTCCAAAGGATACCAAGGAGAGATAAGAAAGCCTTCCTCAGTGATCAATGCAAAGAAACAGAGGAAAACAACAGAATGGGAAAGACCAGAGATCTCTTCAAGAAAAGAAGATCAAGAAAATCAAAAGGTACCAAGAGAATATTTCATGCAAAGATGGGCTCGATAAAGGACAGAAATGGTATGGACCTAACAGAAGCAGAAGATATTAAGAAGAGATGGCAAGAATACACAGAACTGTACAAAAAAGATCTTCATGACCAAGATAATCATGATGGTGTGATCACCCACCTAGAGCCAGACATCTTGGAATGTGAAGTCAAGTGGGCCTTAGAAAGCATCACTACGAACAAAGCTAGTGGAGGTGATGGAATTCCAGTTGAGCTATTTCAAATCCTGAAAGATGATGCTGTGAAAGTGCTGCACTCAATATGCCAGCAAATTTGGAAAACTCAGCAGTGGCCACAGGACTGGAAAAGGTCAGTTTTCATTCCAATCCCAAAGAAAGGCAATGCCTAAGAATGGTCAAACTACAGCACAATTGCACTCATCTCACACGCTAGTAAAGTAATGTTCAAAATTCTCCAAGCCAGGTTTCCGCAATACGCGAACCGTGAACTTCCAGATGTTCAAGCTGGGTTTAGAAAAGGCAGAGGAATCAGAGATCAAATTGCCAACATCCGCTGGATCATGGAAAGAGCAAGAGAGTTCCAGAAAAACATCTATTTCTGCTTTATTGACTATGCCAAATCCTTTGACTGTGTGGATCACAATAAACTGCGGGAAATTCTTCAAGAGATGGGAATACCAGACCACCTGACCTGCCTCTTGAGAAACCTGTATGCAGGTCAGGAAGCAACAGTTAGAACTGGACATGGAACGACAGACTGGTTCCAAATAGGAAAAGGATGTCACCTGCTTATTTAACTTATATGCAGAGTACCTCATGAGAAATGCTGGGCTAGATGAAGAACAAGCTGGAATCAAGATTGCCAGGAGAAATATCAATAACCTCAGATATGCAGATGACACCACCCTTATGGCAGACAGTGAAAAGGAGCTAAAGACCCTCTTGATGAAAATGAAAGAGGAGAGTGAAAAGGTTGGCTTAAAGCTCAACATTCAGAAAACTAAGATCATGGCATCATCATCCCCATCACTTCATGGGAAGTAGATGGGGAAACAGTGGAAACAGTGTCCAACTTTATTTTGGGGGGCTCCAAAATCACTGCAGATGGTGATTGCAGCCATGAAATTAAAAGACATGTACTCCTTGGAAGGAAAGTTATGACCAACCTAGATAACATATTAAAAAGCAGAGACATTACTTTGCCAACAAAGATCCGTCTAGTCAGGCTATGGTTTTTCCAGTGGTCATGTATGGATGTGAGAGTTGGACTGTGAAGAAAGCTGAACACCGAAGAATTGATGCTTTTGAACTGTGGTGTTGGAGAAGACTCTTGAGAGTCTCTTGGACTACGAGGAGATCCAACCAGTCCATTCTAAAGGAGATCAGCCCTGGGTGTTCATTGGAAGGACTGATGCTGAAGCTGAAACTCCAAAACTTTGGCCACCTCATGCGAAGAGTTGACTCATTGGAAGAGACCCTGATGCTGGGAGGGATTGGGGGCAGGAGGAGATGGGGATGACAGAGGATGAGATGGCTGGATGGCATCACCGACTCAACGGACATTGAGTTTGAGTGAACTCCGGGAGTTGGTGATGGACAGGGAGGCCTGGCATGCTGCCATTCATGGGGTCGCAAAGAGTCGGACACGACTGTACTGAACTGAACTGAACTGAACTGAATATTACCTACCTGTTGTAACAATCAAAGTCTGAATGCATGTAAAATGGTTAGAATTGTGTCTGATATTACAAATGCACAGTAAATGTTTGTTACACACTAAATTTTTTATAGAACTTAGCACATTGTATGCATTCTGTGAATGAATGAATATTATTTTAAAATATCTTTATAGGGGATGTTTACTATATAGCCCTCTCCTGATCCCTGCTTTGAACTCTGTTCTTCCTGTAGCTAAAGTCATATAACCATCATCTGCAGACTCAGCTCATCCTGGTCTCCTGAGATAAACTCTGACCTAAGAGAAGAAGGCTTTTAGAAGCCTTTGGCTGGATGTTTAGCCCTGACTCTGTGTACCATTTATGCAAACTAAGTGGATAGCTGCCTTTTTTTTTTTTCCTCTGACACTCAAAACTCCCTTGTTCTTAGAAGTTCTCACCTTTATGATTGTTTCTTCATCTTTTCTTGATTCCTTCTTTGACCTCATATAATCTGGACTGGCCTTGTGTGCTTCCAAGATTATGTCTGCCTAGCTCCATGCATGACTTTGGAATGGGCATTGAGTTCCCAGGGCTTCCCTGTAATTAATGTTCATAATTAGTATAAATACACTGAAGAGGTTTGCAGCACAATATGCTACACATGGACCTAATTGGGACCAAAGGACCAGTAGCCCCAATTCTGAGGCCTTTAGGATAAGGGAGTTAGAGGCATCTAAAGGGTTTGAAGAAGGCTAATAAGGCACAGAGGATTAGATAATTAATGGCTCTAATGCTGTCCTAGAAAGTGTTATAAAAAGACTTCTCACCAGTCCTGGCCATCTGAAGGCAAATTTCTTGATGGGGGTGGTTCTTCGTTCCTTTCCAGTGTTGGGGGTTTCCCTCTAGGGAAATATCTAAGGAGAGTGTGGCTTTGTTTGCCTTTCCTCATGCCTGTGCTCTTAAAAGATAATTAAAGTTTTATCAGCAGAGTCCCATGAAGGGGAGTACTGAAGCAGTTATCTGGATAATCCACACTGAGGGAGAAGGAAATCTTCATTTGGGGGTTTAGATTATCTTGTATGTCTTTATTTTTGTGCATCAGTAAGGCAACCATGCAGAGGGCATAAGGCATGAAATAGGAATTCATTAAATATTTGCTGGATGGATGACTCTTTTATTTGAAATATCAATTAATACTAATAGTCCTTAATAGTTCTGGTTTGCACCTGAATATCATATTCAGATATGCTCTCATCTCTTGGCTTGGCAAATTAATGAACAGAGATATGAAGGTTGAGTTCTAGTCCCTAAATGGGCCTTAGTTTATTTACTTGTCTCTGGAAGAGAACTGGGCTTAACTGAATGTTTTTTTTTTTTTTATAAAAAAAAATATATATATATATATACACTTATTTATATATATATTTAGCATTATACACATTTAGCTTTAGCACACACACATATATATATTATATATATATAAGAACATCCCATGGACAGAGGAGCCTGGTAGGCTGCAGTCCATGGGGTTGCTAGGAGTAGGACACGACTGAGCGACTTCACTTTCACTTTTCACTTTCATGCATTGGAGAAGGAAATGGCAACCCACTCCAGTGTTCTTGCCTGGAGAATCCCAGGGACGGGTGAGACTGGTGGGCTGCCGTCTATGGGGTCGCACAGAGTCGGACACGACTGAAGTGACTTGGCATAACATAGCATACACATATACATTATTTTAATGATTTACCATATATATATGTATATATATATTATTTTAATGATTTACCATATAATGTTGTGCCTTTGCTCTTTTCTTAATCTGAGCAGTTTAAACCTGAGACCACATTGGTCTTTGAATTTGGCGGGGAAAAAATTTATTAAGCCATTAGTTTGCCTTTCTGCAGGATGATTATTGAGTGCATTGATTGGCTTTTAGCTAACAGTTTGTGAAGAATTATGTCTGAAGTTTTTACACCTTGGGGCAGGACATGGGCTTCCACGCTCCGTGTCTTCCACATGGCCAGACATTGGTGACCTGTAACTGTTTTCTGTCATCACAAGACCTTCAAAAACATCCACAACTTGGAAGCTAGAGGTTTCCAAGCTAAGAGTAAGACATAAGGAAGAAGGAAAAAGGACCAAGGTTATAGACACAGAAGGCTCTGGATTTTGAGTTTACCTTTTTCTTTATTTCCTAGTGTTCATGGAACAAAATGAGAAACAGATTGAGAAAGCAGAGGTCCTGGGCTGCTTCCCTTTGATTTTGCGTGGTCCCCTTAACTGCCCATGACTTATTTTGCACACCTGGAAAAAGGAAACGATTATATCGACTCACAGGATGTTAGTGAGAGTGACTTGAAATGCATGTGAAAGATTTAAAAAGCCTCTAACCTGGGCTTCCTATGTAGCTGGATGGATAAAGAATCTGCCTGCAATGCAAGAGATGCGGGCAGATGCACGTTCAATCTCCGGGTCGGGAAGAGCCTCTAGAGGAGGAAATGGCAGCCCACTCCAGTATTCGTGCCTGGAGAATCCCATGGACATAGGAGCCTGGTGGGCTACAGTCCAAAGAGTCAGACACAACTGAGGTGACTGAGCATGCACGCATGCATAACCTGCCTGTAAATGTAAGTACAATGTCAGAAATACCTGTGCCATGAAGACGTTTTGATTTTCATATTGTGGGGATAGCCCACAATCAGAACTTTAGAAAACGAAGACTGTCAAAGAACTTGCCATGGCAATATCCATGCCCTAAGTCATAGATGAACAGTTAAGAAAGTAGATAGCGTTCTGCCTCCAAATGAACTCTGTACCAATCAGGATCCAAAGACCTTGTCCTTGATTAGCCTGTAGAGCAGGTAGCAAAGTCACACAAAATGCATTTTACAAAATTAACAGATTATTTCACAGCCTCCTCTCTCTTTTTTCCCCCAGAGCACTCCATGAGTTAGCAGAGCCTCGGCTTATGTTTCCTCCTCACAGGACGTAGATAAGGAGTCGGGAATTTGTGATGACACTGTTTAGGACCATTCCCTCAGTACACAGCTTAAATCTCCAGCCCATCCAATTTTTGCAAGGTTCTATTCAGTAACAGAGAGAGTTTAGGTACTGGTTTTAAGATATCAGCTCTGCTTCTGATGGGCTATATGACCTTGAACAAATCATATAACCTTTCTAAATCTTAATTGCCTAAATTTTTGCATAATTTCCATTAAGTGCAGAAAATAAAATAGACTTTATGGTTGCTGGGGGGTACCTAGATCATTGTGGAGGTTTAATAAATGTTGGTTTCCTCCACATTTTCTCCCCTATTTGTTGGCTAAGGAGAGCCAAGTGAGTTAACCCTTCATACAACTATCCAATGGCTTCCCACTTCCCTCCTTTTCCTGTCTGAATGACAAAATTAGACATCCAGAGCACCCCAGTTATCTCACCACCTCAGCCCTTCTGAATACGTCCTCACTAGATACCAGACAGAATAATCATCCTGGACACTCTCTTGAGAGTTCAGTGACACTTCAGTGATACCGTGTTCATTCAAACAAACATAGAAAGAACAGAGAGAATGAGAGAGAGAGAGAGAGAGACTGAGGGACAGAGATCAAACGCAGGTATGCCTTTGGTCTGTCTAGAAGGAGTTGGTAAGAAAGATAAGCTGGGAAGAAAGCCTGGATTACAGAGAGGGTGGTGGGAGAGGCAGGAAACAGTAATTGAGCTCGGTCTCTTAGCTCTAGCTAAGCCAACCAATATTAGGAAGTCAACAAACTCTCCTTGGGTTCTAGGTGCTAGAGTACAAAGATGAATGACAGGCTAATCCAATTCTGTCCAATAACGTAGTTTATGATAATCAGTTCAGTTCAGTCGTTCAGTCATGTCTGACTCTTTGCGACCCCATGGACCGCAGCACGCCAGGCCTCCCTGTCCATCACCAACTCCCAGAGTTTACCCAAACTCATGTCCATCAAGTCGGTGATGCCGTCCAACCATCTCATCCTCTGTCATCCCTTTCTCTTCCAGCCTTCAATCTTTCCCAACATCAGGGTCTTTGCCAATAAGTCAGCTCTTCGCATCAGGTGGCCAAAGTATTGGAGTTTCAGCTTCAGCATCAACCCTTCCAATAAGCATTCAAGACTGATTTCCTTTAGGAAATCTATGATAATGGACAGGGGCTATCTTTCTTCTGTCCATTATGGGAACTACTAGCTATTGTGGCCATTGAGCCCCTGAAATGTGGTTGGTGTGTCATAAGAGCTAAATTCTTAATTTAATTTAATTTTAAATGTAAATAGCTACATGAAGCTCATGGTTATTGGTAATCTGTTTTTAATATTAAGAGTAATCTGTTGTTATAGGGCACATGGATTTCTGAATGCTTGAATAGGTAACAGTAGATGATTTTAATCCACCTGCTCTGTCTTCTGGAACAAATAGAGTTACCTAAACTATGGCTGTGGTGTAATTGGATTATGGAGAGTGGGGGAAGGGTGGAGACATATTTGATGCAACCAAATTTAGCCAAATGAATAATACACCAAACAGACCTCCAATTATAACAGTTTATCAAGGGCACTGGGGCCAGATTTTGTTTGAACATGGTATATCAGCCTCTGTCTTAGGCTGGCTGTCCAGGCTGTGCCTACCATTTGTCAGTTGAGAATTGGGTGTGGAGGAAATTCCTGCTGAAATCAGCCACTGATCCTTAACCTTCTGCTCTTCATAGGAGGGTTCCTTGCACAGATCCAAGCTTTCAAAATCTTTTTTTTAAATGGTCCCTTGAGACACATCAACAACCATTTAACTCTGAGCCTGTCATTTCCAGAGCCCAAGAAAAAAATTGTTCAGAATTAAAGGAAGATGGCCAAGATAGCAAAGAGGTATAATTGAGTGTGCACTTTCGTCTCACATGGACATTCACTGCTGCATGGTACCTACTGAAGTAGGCTAAGGCTATATTCTACATGAAAGGTCTAGACACCTACATTCAGGAAAATAAATAAAATCAGCCCAGAGAGCTCTCCAGGCAGCTCTCGCAAACGCCATGCAGGACTTCCATGCCTAGAGTTTGCACCCTTGGTTTCTGTCCCCACAGCTTCTGACCATACCATCAATGACCGAAGCAGAGACTTCTTGGGGAACTTGACTCCGCCACAGGGCTGGAGCTCAGCTGAGTCTTATCGCCATGGATCCTGCATCCAGGGTGCCTGGTATCTGCCACGGATAGCTCTGCATACTGGTGTTTGCTCACCTCCAGTTGTGTTGGCTTATTCCATAAAAATGAATTTCAGTTCTCTGGTTTCTTTTTAGAACCCCAAATTCTTCAACCAGGAAATCTTACATCTGGTTGCTTAGTTCTTGTTCATCATTGTTTCTTTTCTTGCCAACTGAAAGCTAGGGTTTTTCTCCAAGTCGAGCCACAATGTTCCCATTGACTTAATGCTCCCCCATTTCTTAACCATTTTCACTTGGAGTTTAGGTTGTGGCAGGAGCTAATAAAGAGCCTGACATTGCCAGTCTCCTCCCTGACTTCCATTCTCCATCACTGTCCATGCCCTATATACCAGGGCTTAGAACTGACTCCTTTTCCAAGAAGGGCTTCCCCTTTTTCCTACCAGCACTTACCACCCCAGCCCTAACCTCCCCTGCAGCAAACCAGGAGGACTCACGACTAACCCCACTGCCAAGTAGTCAGGGATTCTGAGAGCTCACTTCAAGTCATGCTACTGCTTGACATGCGGTGGTTTGGCGCACTTTGCAGTTGACTACAAAATCCCCAGTGCTTCATCCCACGGACCGCCCGTCACTAAATATTTCAGCACTTGCAGCGTCCGTGACATTGAGTCGGTAAAGGTCACCGGCAGAGACAGAATGAATCTTCCCCAGGCCTTTAAGACGCGCTTTCCAGCTCATTATGATAAGGCGCCTGTTAGAATCTCTGTCCTCTCTATAGAGATGAAGCCTCCTGTGTGTTCTGGGCACTAATGAATCACTTGCTTGCGTGTCTTTTTTCTAGATGGTTTGTCACCACAGCTGTCCTGTCCTGTAAAGCCTCAGTGACAGTGAGTTGTTGACAGAGTATTAGAAAGAGCTCAGATCTTTAAAGCCAGGGATGTGACAGAATTTTTTTTTTTTCATTCTCCCTGTCTCGGTGCTCTAACACGATTCCATTAAATCATAAAGATTAGAGCTTGTCAGGCCCTTAGCATCTTCCCTCTGATTTGCAAAAATGAGTGGGTGTTCTGTTATTAATTCTTGTTGTTGCAGCTACAGAATGGACACCATTAACTATAGCTAAGGCATTAACCTGATTGGTATTAATCAGAAGTGTCCCATGAGTCATATTGGTTGGAGAGGTCTGGATGTTGTTCAGTAAAGGGGCTTTGTGGAATCAAATGAGAATTGATTGATGATCCCAGAGTACACATATCCAAGTGAAAAAAAAAAAAAAAAAAACAGCTATATTCTGGGTATCTCAGTTTAATGGAATCATTGTCCTCTCTGCATGCAAAGAAGGCAAGTTGATTTAACTGACCCATCACAAAGACGATCTGTGCTTTGAGTTACTTCTCCACAGTAGGACTGGAAAGAGAGAGACATGAATGGGCCGAACTGGTCCATGGAAGACAAACAAGGGATAACCGGCATCCTGGGCACTCCCAAGTGGTATTCTTTGGAAGATGTTGGCCCAGAGATGCTACTGAGTACCAGCCCTTACGGAGTATCTCCAGGGGTTCCCATAGACTACAGGGCAGACATGTTTGAGGCAGGTATCTAGGTACGGAGTCACCAGCTAAGGCGCAGAAACAAAGTCCAAGAATCCACCAGGGGATTAAGCCTGTGACCTTGGTGTCATCGGCACCAGGCTCTAATTAACTGAGCTAACAAGACACAGATGCTCTGTACAGCTGAGCTAACTCTCTATAGAGAATGCCAAAACAAAAAAGCATTCCTCACAGTTTTCAACTTCTGTTATTTCCTAGTCAACCTTATTAAACATTTTTGCAGAATGGCTGTCCTCAAAAACTGTCATATTTATGCCATGAAAAGGACCTAGATATTGGGACAACTACCCAGATTATTAAGTAATATTTATATTGAGTAGTATAAGGAATACTTTTGGAAAGAATGAAAATTATATAAGTGAAGGGCTTTCCAGTAACACAATCCCAATTAATTTGTCATTTCCCTCGTTGCACACATATAGACAACAAAGATCCGAAGGGGACCAAAGCAAAATGTGGTATCACTTTTTCTGTGGTCTTGCCTACCTACACGGAATCATCTTGCTTATGAACTCCACAAAACAAGAGTGTAGTTTTTTCAGGTTGGTCATATCCTGTTTTAAAAAAGATTTGGGGAAACTTATGGAAATATATAGTTTACGAAAATATACACTAGTACTACAGTGTAAAGACATAAATAACTTTGGAAATTCAGCGATGTAGCAAACAAAAAAGGAAAATAAAATAAAATCAGAAATAGAGTTAATGTGCGTAACACAAACCAGCAGGTTCTGTGGAATTGCCAAAGGCATTTTAAAATTTTGATTGTTCTGTTGAATTAAGAATCACAATATTCATAAAATACAAACACTCATTATGCAAAAGCTGCATAGTGGTTCCTGATAGCAAGAACTGAAATATAGGAATGCTGAGGATTTTACTAAAGAGGGCAAGCCCCTGGTTATAGAACAGGCAACATCTTTATCCTTGACATTTCGAGGGGAAGTATAATAATGAATGGAGCTTCCCTGTGGTGGCTCAGACAGTAAAGAATCTGCCTGCAATGCAGGAGAGATGCAGGTTCGATCCCTGGGTTGGGAAGATCCTGTGGAGAAGGGAATGGCAAACCACTTCAGTATTCTTGCCTGGAGAATTCCACGGACAGAGGAGCCTGGCGGGCTGTAGCCCGTGGGGACACGACTGAGCGACTGACACGTAGTAATGAGTGCCTTATGACTCTTCTTTCAGTGTTGATGACACAGGTCTTAAAACACCTATTGTTTGTTTCACTCACTGGCACTCAACACGTGCTACTTAGACCGTAGCTTAAGTTTTCTTATGCCCAGTCTTGACCTTCTGTCTAAACTCTACCTCTCCTTAACACGAAGGTTAAATCCTATATCTTTGCATTGCCTGAAACATAACAGCATGGAGGAGGTTTCTAAAAGTTTGATCAATCAAGATATTGACTGATAAAATATGAGACCTCTGTCATTTTATCTATCACCCGATTTTTTTATTCAACACCTTCTAATCAGTACTAACTTCCCCTATTCACATGGTCACAACAGATAAACAGCCATGTAGAAACACTGAAACACAAAATCTTGACCACGCACAAAGATGTTTTGAGGGAGGGTACTAATTTAAGCTGTGCAAACCAGAATCTTTACCTTCAGGAATTTGGAATTGAGACTAAGCAGGTCTGGTTAATCTTAATTCTTCAGCAATGAGTTGTAACATCAAGTACTCTTGATACTTTTGAGAACATTTTTACTCTCTGAAGATAGCAAACTTGGCCAATTCTGTGGAAACTTGTGAAGAAAGACTCACACATGCTGGGAAAAGGGAAGAAATGAGAGCCAGCGGGAGAAACTTCTCAGTGTTTACTCAGAGCTTCAGTCTCTGAATAAAGTCCCTTGGTTCTACTAGATATCTGTGTATCCATATGATAAATGTAATATTTTTATTTAAACTAGTTTAGTGGGTCTCTGCTATTCTCGACCAAAGGTGTTAACCAGTACAGTGAAACAATGATCAAACTTTCCAATCATGTTTATTTGCTCATTCATAAATATTTAGTAGATATCATGTGCCAGGTACTATTTGAATTTAAGATTCATCATGGAACAAAACAAAGATTTCCAGCCTGTTGCATATCATATTACCTGTCCCTATATTTTGCCAAAGAAATGGGTGATGTTTATCAAAAAGATGGTATTCAGGTACATTGGGACAGTTACACTTGAAAGTTAAACAGCTTTTTAAAAAGGTACTTGACCTAAAGGAATGAGAGAGGGAGAAGATACCAAAAGTTTGATAGAAAAAAATAACATTCAAAGTTGTCTAAAGTAGTGCTTCTCAAAGTTTGTTATCCACTGCGATCACCTGTTCAGTTCCATTCAATCGCTCAGTCATGTCTGACTCTTTGCGACCCCAAGGACTGAAGCACGCCAGGACTCCCTGTCCATCACCAACTCCCAGAGTTCACCCAAACTCATGTCCATTGAGTCACTGAGCCATCCAACCATCTCATTCTCTGTCGCCTCCTTCTCCTCCTGCCCTCAGTCTTTCCCAGTATCAGGGTCTTTTCCAATGAGTCAGTTCTTCTCATCAGGTGGCCAAAGTATTGGAGTTTCAGCTTCAGCATCAGTCCTTCCAATGAATATTCAGGACTGATCTCCTTTAGAATGGACTGGGTAGATCTCCTTGAAGTCCAAGGGAGTCTCAAGAGTCTTCTCCAACACCACAGTTCAAAAGCATCAATTCTTCAGCGCTCAGTTTTCTTTACGGTCCAACTCTCACATCCATATGTGACTACTAGAAAAACCATAGCTTTGACTAGAATGGAACTTTGTTGGCAAAGTAATGTCTCTACTTTTTGATATGCCGTCTAGGTTGGTCATAGCTTTTCTTCCAAGGAGCAAGAGTCTTTTAAATTCATGGCTGCAATCACCATCAGCAGTGATTTTGAAGACCAAGAAAATAAAGTCTGTCACAGCTTCCATTGTTTCCCCACCTATTTGCCATGAAGTGATGGGACTGGATGCCATGATCTTAGTTTTTTGAATGTTGAGTTTTAAGCCAGCTTTTTCACTCTCCTCTTTCACTCTCATCAGGGGCCTCTTTAGTTCTTCACTTTCTGCCATAAGGGTGGTGTCATCTGCATATCTGAGGTTATTGATATTTCTCCCAGCAATCTTGATTCCAGCTTGTGCTTCCTCCAGCCCAGTGTTTCTCATGATGTACTCTGCATATAAGTTAAATAAGTTAAATCACCTGTAGAAATTGTTAAAACACAGCCTGACCCACTCCCTGAGATTATCATTCAGTAGATCTGGAGTGAAGCTTAATAGTTTGCATTTATAACAATCTTGTAGGTGATGGCAGATGCTGCTGATCCACTCCTCAAACATCAATGGTCTAAAGAATTCATAAGCTTGACTTTACTGTGAATTATACTAAGAGTTTACAGAATTAATACCAATTAATTAATTAATTAATTCTCCACACATGATTCCAAAAAATAGAAAAGGAAAGAACATCCAGAGTGCAATCAACTACTAAATGAATAAACAAAAGGTAGTATATCCTTCGGAGAAGGCAATGGCACCCCACTCCAGCACTCTTGCCTGGAAAATCCCATGGATAGAGGAGCCTGGTAGGCTCCAGTCCATGGGGTCGCTAAGAGTCAAACACGACTGAGTGACTTCCCTTTCACTTTCATGCATTGGAGAAGGAAATGGCAACCCACTCCAGTATCCTTGCCTGGAGAATCCCAGGGACAGAGGAGCCTAGTGGGATGCCGTCTATGGGGTCACACAGAGTCGGACACAACTGAAGCGACTTAGCAGCAGCAGCAGTATATCCTTACAATGGAATATTTTCAGTCTTACAAAGGAGTGAAGTACCGATACATACTACAAGGTGGAAGAATCTTGAAAACATAATGCTAACAGAAAGGAGTCAGTCACAAGAGGTCACATATTGTGTGAAACATCCAGAACAGGCAAATACAAGGATAGAAAGCAGATTAGTGGTTGTCAGGGTCTGGGGTGAGTGAGAATTAGAGAGATACAGCTAATGGGTTTATTTTGGAGGGGGAAAATGTCCTGAAATTTGACAGTTATGATGGTTGCATCACTGTGAATAAATGACAAACCATTGAATTGTATATTTTAAGAGCATATATCTATAAAGCTATTGTTAAAGTTAAAAAAAATAGAATGCTTGATTCACCTTGGGATTGATGATAGACTGGCATTTCTGGTAAACTTGCAGCTATTTAGCAGCCTAAATCTAGTTGGAGATGGATGTTAAAGAACAGAAACATCAACTAGAATCTCACCTTCTGAAGTCTCTTCTAATCCTTAGTAAATAGACGAATGAAAAGATCTAGATTTTAAGATCACATTATCCTACATTATCATGTAGACCAGCACATACTTTGTGGGTATCTCAGGAATTCTTCAGGGGACAGTTAACTCTCATTGTCCTGCTCTGCATGTTAGGCAACTCCTGACCTCCCTCACATGCGCAGGGTGAAAATCGAACTAGTACTTCTACACTCATCCTGGAGAATGGAGCGTCTAGTGTTCCTTGTTGACTTCTGTGCCTAGATCAACACCTAGAAAGGAATCATAGAAACAGCAAATCCTGTGTCTCAGAGAAGGGCTGATGTGAAGACGACAGCACAGCTCGCTGGCTAAAGTGATGCACTCGGGAGCCAGACTCCTGGTGCACTCAGCCTGACTCTGCCACCGATTACTTGCTCTCTGATCTTTTCAATTCTCTTAACCTGTTAGTTCCTCAAATCTCTCACCTGCAAAATGGAAATAATAATAATACCCACCTACCTACAGTTGAGGCTTGTTATAATCATCAGACAACTCAGGCTTTGCAAAGTTCTACATGAACAGATGCCTCACACACAGTAAGCACCATATAAGGATTTGCTACATTAATCCCTGAGTCCAATTTGGATAACTTTTCCATGAGGACATCTATTGGGAAGGGAGATACTTGTGAAAATGGGGCGATTCTTCTAAATTGTCCCCTTTTCTAGGATGATTTCTGTTTTTTGTTTTTTTTTTTTAACCACATAGTCTTAATTGCTAGTCTCCATTTAAGACTTAACAGAAAAGTTGAACCTCCAAATTTATTTCAAGGCAAAGAAATATAATCAATGGTGCATTAGTTTCAGTATAAAATATATTGAGCTCTGTGTTCTTCCTCTTAAAGAACCTATTGGTTCTTTCAAATTATTGTTTCAAATTATGAAAAATTTGTCTTTTCTATGATGTTACTCCAAAATTCTTCTCACCATAAAAATATGCCTTAAGATTTATGTGTACTAAACTCTAACTCATTTAATCCTCAAATAGGCACTATAATCTCCATTTTACAGATGAGGAAGCCTGTTCTCAAAGGATTTAAGTGACTTCTGCCAGGTGACACAGCTAGCAAAAAGAACAGAGATGGGAGTTAGACCCAGGGCAGTATAACTTTAATACAAATGTTCTTTTCACTCTCCTCCATTCCCTGCTGCACCTACAGTGATCTATCATACATACATTTTTGCCTTTTAAATTTATGTGCTCATGCTGTACTAATTCTTGGTTGTGAGTTCCCTAAATATAGAACATTTCATGGGTTTGCCTCCTTTATGCTACAGAAAGAGAAGAAAACCACAGGAGAGTGGCTGAAAAGTCCTGCCCTCGAATTAGCCACCCCAGGGTCCCAGGCAAACAGAGAAGGTAACAGGTAATTCCCAGGGTTGTTTCCCAAAGCTTTTGCAAACCAACTGGCAAGAGCCCCTGCCTAAATGTCCACTTCTGTTGACTGCTTCTGAGGACCAGCTGGATCCTTGTCAAGCCTGAGTGATTGACCCCAGGTCATTCATTTGCCCCTCTTCAAGGATACAAGGCCCCTCTTGCCTTATCTAGAGACATTAAACAAGGCTGCTTGAAGTTGGACATCAAATTGATTTCATGCCAAGATTTCACTCAACCATGGGTGACAACCAATGACGTGTCAAAGCCTTACAAGAAAAATAAACACGTCTGATGCAAAGAGTCCTTTGTTTTTGATGCCAGGTTGAATTATGCACCTTCTCTCAGATCTGACACTGGCTCTGACTGTTTGCTAGAAGGCTGAGTGGAGGCATGTAGGGTCTCAAGCTGGAATGTCAGAGAAGGGATCACAACAGCTCACTCAAAAGGTGGCTGCAAACTTAGACCTGGAGAAGAATCTTCCTTCTTTCTGCGTCCCTCATATTCCTTCAGTCCTGTGGAATGGAACCCCAGGGATCCCAACTCATCATTCTCTGGCTCCTGCTTTTGTTTATTGAAGCCATTTATTTGCTTGTCCTCCCCAGACAACAAGCTTGCTTCTTGGAAAAGGATTAAAGCCATAGGAATATTCTTGTCTTCAGTCATGCTTGCTCAAGGCCCCATATGTCTTAGGACAAGCATTTCTACCAGGCTTCCCAGCTGCTTGGCTTGGCTAAAGGCGGGGCGCTGTCCACAGTATGAGTCTTTGTGTGTGGCTATTTCCTCCCCTCCCACCTAGCCTGAGGGATTCATAATCACATCTCTGATGAGCTTCCTAGCTCCCGGTTTCCCTGAAATCTTTTCATCCAGCTGTGTTTACTCTTTTTAAATTTTTTTGTATTCTGTCTGAAGAAGACTAGAATTTGCATAATTAAGAATGACCTGAGCAATCTCTGCTAATGCCTCCACTAAAACCTCTGACTAGCCCTGTTAACTAATTACATCTATCATTGTGTCAGACAGGTAAAAGACTCCTTCAGTCTGTTGAGACAACATTATTCACCTGGGATTATCAAAGGTTTCAATTCTGGCCATTAGCTGAAATTGCTTGGGTCATTCATTATGGCAAATTCTGCATCCTTTTCAGACAGAGCAAAGTAAATGCAGAATCAGGAATAGATTAAATAGCCATGCATCCGGGGCCTAATTCAGAACCTCAGCCCCTTCTTTTCCTTAGAGTTACCAGATGAAAAATGAACAGAAAAACCTTGTATTTTCCTCTCCTTATAGCAGTGAATATGCAAGTTCTTGCTCCAAAAGGTTGGGCTTGAAATATAGGCATTATTGTTATAGGGTTGAGTAGTTTCAGCAAAGCCAGGCAGTGAACTCAGTCCCTTCCATGTATATCTTTCATTTATTGGACACATAGTTTCATCTGACCTGTCCTTAAACAGAATTCAACTTCCTTGCCACAAGTCAAAGAACTGATTCACAGTCTATTATGCACAAAAATGTTGATGGGCTTGTTAAAAAAATATGCTAAGTAATATGTTAAAATATAAGTAGTCTATGTTCAGGGCTTCTTTGGTGGCTTGGTTTTAAAGAATCCACCTGTCAAGCAGAAGACATGGATTCGATCTCTGGGTTGGGAATATCTCCTGGAGAAGGAAAGAGCAACTCAGTCCAGTATTCTTGTCTGGTAAATTTCATGAACAGAGGTGGGGTTGCAGTTCATGGGGTTGCAAAAGAGTCGGACATGACTTGGCGACTGAACAACAACGGTTTATGTTCACAATGGGAAGACAGGTCATACAAAAATAAAGATAGCTAGCAATTAAAGTTTGCTAACAGAATGTTTCATTAACCATATGATAGTATGACTTCTTGAAGAAAACACACCATTCACTCAGAATGTCCAATTTATCGTTTTTAGACACATCTTCATTTAACGCACATGGGTACCACTCTCATTAAAGTGTGCTTGCCTGGCACCAAGAGTGAGCTAAGAGATCATAGATCAAATCATTATAGAACCCAAAACATTGGTTAATGGAAACATCTATATAAGTGACTAAAATCTATTTTCCCTTCAGTTTTTGGAAATCTGAAATAAGGTCTATTTTTTTTTCTATTTCTAAAAGAATTTTCTAGTCAGAAGGAGGATGGGAGAAGACGGAAATCTGAAGTGAGCAGGACACTTTCATATAGTAATTCATTAGCAAAATGTACTTGTTATGTATTCCTATTCCTAATAGGAATTTGAATTCTGATTGTGTATCAGGAGGCATATAACATGCTAGGGACATACCAATGAACAAAGCAGACAGCAAGGCCTTTATGGAAGCTGTTTTCTATTGTGAAAAGACAGACATCAAACCTCAAACATAAGAAATAAAGAAGACAATATAGTGTATTACAAAGTGAAGGGATCTGTGGAAGCAGTAGAGGAGGGTTGAAGGACTTGAAGGAACTGGGAAGGACAAATAAACACAGTTGTGTGAAAAAGCCTCATTGAGATGATGGCATTGGTGAAAAGCTTGAAGGAAAGTGAGGATGGGGACCGTGTGGACAAAGGGAACAGCCAGGAACAAAAGTCCTGAAGTAGGAATGTGTCTGCCCTCTTTGAAAACTGGAAAGGAGTCTGTACAGGCACAGAGAAAGGAGGGAGGAGAAGAGCTGTAGAGGGCGGAAAGTCAAGAGTGAACTATGAGAGTGTGGTCGTGAGCGTCCTTTTAAGCCATTGCAGCACTCTGGCTTTTACCCTGAGCAAAATGTGAATATGTTGATAAGTTCTGAGCAGACATAAAAGGCACTGATTTTTATTGTTAAAGACTTGCTCTGGCTATCTCCTGAGAGTGGCCTGTGCGGGAGGCTAGGGAGAAGCAACAGAAGTGAAAAGACCACTGTGAAGGTTGTCTCAGAATTGCAGGTGAGACGTGCCTGTGGTCTGAATCAAGGTGCTTGTAGAGCAGAAGGAGGAAACGGCCAGATCGTGGGTTCTGAAGGTGCTGCCAGTAAGATTTGCTTAGAGATTGAACAAGGAATAAGAGAAAAAGAGGTAAGCCAGTGACTCCAAGACTTCTGCCTTGAGCAACATTGAGATGTCACTAACAGGAAGTAGAAGGCACGAGTGGAACTGATTTGGGATAAAAATCAGAAGTTTGGTTTGGGATCTGCTAAACTTGAGATTCAAGTAGACATCCAGCTGAAGATGGGAAGTAGGCATTTGGATAGTCTAGTCTAAAGTTCTAGACAGAAGAAAAGTAAATTCGGGAACTGTCACTGGATAGATGTTATTCAAGTCAGCATACTCGATGAGAGAACAAAAGGAAAGGAGGGTCAACAGAGGAGAGAAGACGCCAAGAACCGAGGCCTTGGGTGTTGCAACTTTAAGAGGCAATGGAGAAGAAAAGAAATCAGAAAGAGAGACTAAGAAATCTAATTAGTAGAATGTTAACAATAGCCCAAGGAAGAAAGTAGAGTAAGGAGGGAATGAGCAGCAGTGCAGAGTTTGGCAGATAAGACAAAGCTGAGACTTGGACATGAGTGTAGCAATTGGAAGCAATTGATGACTGACCAGGAGCAGTTTCATTGATGGGATCCAAAGCTTGATTTGAGTTAGTGTAGTAAAGAATGGGCGTAGTGGAATAAGAAATAAAAAGAACTGAAACTTTTCACACAAAATAAAGACACATAGAGAAAAATGGTCCTGATGAACTTACTTTCAGGGCAGGACTAGAGATGCAGACGTGGAGAGTGAACATGTGGACAGAGCAGGGGAAGGAGAGGGTGGAGCGCATTGAGACAGTAGCACCGGCTTATATACACTGCCACGTGTAAACTAGCTAGCTAGTGGGAAGCTGCTGGACAGCACAGGAGGCCAGCTCATGCTCTGTGATGACCCAGAGGGTGGGATGTGTGGGTGGGAGGGAGACTTAGGAAGGAGGGGTTATATGTATACTTGTAGCTGATTCACATTGTTTGTGCAGCAGAAACAAATACAATATTTTAAACCAGATTTTATTTTTGTAAAGAATGTATTATAAAGAATATTGTAAAGAAGAACTGATGTTTTTGAATAGTGGTGTTGGAGAAGACTCTTGAGAGTCCCTTGGACAGCAAGGAGATCAAACCAGTCAGTCCTAAAGGAAATAAGTCCTGAATATTCATTGGAAGGACTGATACTGAAGCTGAAACTCCAATACTTTGGCCACCTGATGCGAAGAACTGACTCCTTGGAAAAGACTCTGATGCTGGGAAAGATTGAAAGTGGGAGGAGAAGGGAATAAAAGAGGATGAGATGGTTGGATGGCATCACCAACTCGATGGACGAGAGTTTGAGCAAGCTCCGGGAGTTGGTGATGGACAGGGAGGCGTGGTGTGCTGCAGTCAATGCGGTTGCAAAGAGTCAGACACAACTGAGTGATTGAACTGACCTGAACTGAAAGCACTTATCCTCCAATTTAAAAAAAAAAATAGAAAAGAAATCCCACAAAAACAAATACTTGGCTAAGTGAATCATTATTAGGTGCACACACTTTTAACCACAACCCACAGCAAGAAACAGAGCTTTGCCAGCCGTTCCAGAAGCCTGCCCACGTCCTGTTGCTGTTGTTCAGTTGCCCAGGCATGTCTGAGTCTTTGCGAACCCTTGGACTGCTGCATGCCAGGCCTCTTTGTCCCTCACCACTTCCTGAAATTTCCCCAAGTTCATGTCCATTGCATCAGTGATGCCATCCAGCCATCTCATCCTCTGATGCCCTCTTCTCCTTCTGCCCCCAATCTTTCCCAGCATCAGGGACTTTTTCAGTGAGTCGGCTGTTGGTGTCAAGTGATCAAAGTACTGGAGCTTCAAGATCAGTCCTTTCAATGAATAGTCAAGGTTGATTTCCTTTAATATTAACTGGTTTGATCTCCTTGCTGTCCAAGGGACTCTCAGGAGTCTTCTTCAGCACTGCAATTTGGTGGCGTTAATTCTTCGGCACTCTGCCTTCTTTAAGTCCAGTTCTCCCAATCCAACATCCAGCATCCTGACTTTATAGCTATCACATCCTTATGTTTCTTCATGGTTTTGTCATCTGGGAGATGACAGAAAATACATATGCTGATCTTTGTACAAGTTTCCCAGCACAGAATCCCTAAAACCCTTATAAAATCCTAAATGATGTGCGCACTAGGAACATCCTTGGTTCTACTGAGGCAACTCTGGGTGAGCTCTTGGATAGCTCTTGGTGGCAGGGGCAGGGAGTGGTGGTCACCAGAAAGATCAAACTCTAATAAAGAGGACCTTAGAATTTCATTCCCCCAAACTGCCACTTCTCCAAAGAGGGCAGAGGGGCTGAAAATGGAGTTAAAAATTGATCATGCCTACATGAAAGGAGCCTCTATACAATTAGGGGTACCTTATAACCTTTACTGACAGCAAATTTCTTTCAGTCCAAATTCTCTCGGATCAGGTTTTCATTGATTACCACCTCTTACCTGTCCCTTTTTCACATTAGAGCCCACACGGCCATCAGACCATTCTACTTAGCATGTATTACTTAGGACTGGCTGTGGAGTGTCAAATTAGCTATCCTGAGACAACACTTCCCAGAATTCCCCTCCCTTATGAATTTTAGTTTGTTAGCCATAAAGAGTTATGAGATTTGGAAGACAAAAATGCGGGAGTGAGCATTTTCAGTCTGAAGGTAAATGTAGGGTGTCAGGCAGTATGCCTTGTAATTTGTTGCTGATCAATTGGCCCCTCTTCTTACTTGGGGCCACTCCTGGACCCTCGACTCCTCCAGAAGCAGCTAGATTTCCTTCTTTAGTCTCTCTAAGTCTGGAGTCACATCTCCATGCTGAAGGGTACCAGCATCTCTCCTCCTGCTTAGCTTGGACTTCACGGCTGGAGGTTGTAAGAAACAGAGAAGAATCCAGTCTGTTCTGTGGGTTCCAACTCGTCTCTGTGGATTTCACCATGTTCCTGCTTGAATCCATGTCAAGTCTTCCTTCCTGACTCCTAGTCTAGTGGTCTATCTGTAGCAGCTTCAGGCTCATCAACAGATTCAGGGCAGTAGGCCTCTCTGCTGGCTCCTATGACGGCATAAAATCTAATCCCCTTACTCTGTATCACTCTGCAGTTTGGCTTTTCTTCTTAAACCCTAACTGATACGCTGGGGCTTGTCTATTCTTTCAAACCCGATCTCTTTGCAGTGGACCCAAACTGCTGGCCTCCAATAAAGTCATCCTGGACCAAATGTTGAGGGTTCCTTGTTGCAGCCAGCAAAATGTGAGAGACAGCCGGGCTCCGCAGGCTTCTCATTCTGCCACAGCACCAGGCCAGGGCCTTTGTCTCTGCAGATGTTTCTTTCCTCGGATGAATCAAACGTGCAGTTCCTAATATCAGAACAATGTGGTTGCCATGCTGGAGCCTGAGATGAAATGCTTTTTATAAGAGCTAATCAGATTCTACATTAATGAGAGAAATATGAAGCTAATCAACACCACAGAAGGTCTCTAGGCTCAGGCCTATTAAACTTCATAAAAAATTAATGACTGAAAGAGCCGACTCTTTTGTAAGGGGTCTCTTGTGGTTGGATAAGGGCCTGAAGTCCCATTCACCTCTCATTACATTGAATTAGCCTCACTTTCCAACCCAAAATATAATCCATCAAGTGGCATTTTCCACTGGGTGTTAGACGGGCAGTGTTTGAAAACACTTGTAAAATATTTATTACTTTTCCTCCTTCTCTTTCTTCCCTTCATCCCCCTCCTCCTTCCCCTCTCAGCCAAGCTTCTCTCACCTCGCTCACTATGGTTTTCCTATTTTAATTAAAGAGATTTGTACTCTGAAAGCCTTCTGGGAAATGTCTTCAGTGACTGTGGTTTGTAGATGCCTCTGGAGCTGCTTGGCAGAAACCCCCTAGCCCTGTGCTCAAGCCATGTTCAACATCTGCCTGCAGAAGCCAAGGATGGTGAGGTGGGGATCTAGACCAACTGGGTTGAAAAATGATCTCAACATTCCCCTTTCTGAACTCAGGGGCACTATTTTTTTGTGGATGAATGTGGGCTGTAATTATTGAATAGATTCAGAATAAAAGACATTTATCTTCAAAGCTGGTGGCCTCTACTCCAATTAAATCTAAATTCCCACCACCCTTTCCAGCTACCTTTGCCCCAAGCTATAATTCACCTTAGGTTGTTGCTGGAGGTTAGAGAACCAACTCCATTATTCACCCAGCAGGACACAGCAGCTAGGACCTGGAGCTGGGTGTCAGGACATAGACAATTATAGATGGTAGGTTGGAGGGGAGCTTCTATGTGGGCTCAAATCAGAAGTGGACTGTCAGAATCATTGATTAAATGCTAAAATGTTTTCTACCTTGAATGGGGCTACTATAAAAATGTCCCTGCCATTGGGATACACCCCACCTTAAGGGGTTATTAGGTAATACAAAGTGGTGCCATGGTGCTGTGCCTAAGTACTAACTGAGGATAGTGTCTTAAAAGAAATGGGTGACGTTATGGGAACCCTGGGGAGAAGTGTGTTGACCAGGGACTCTGGGATGAGTAGAAGGGAAATCAAGGGAAAATGGAAGCAAATCAGAGAAAATCTCTCACATTTTGGCTGGAAAGCCAATCCTGGCTCCAGAGCTTTCTAAACTGCACCTCCCTCCTGACTCACCACCTCCAGGTCATATCAATGGACAAGGGCTGCCCAGCACCCCCAAAGTGTTTTTCCACTATGTTTCATCTTCTGAAGATTCTAAACTTGGAGGCAGCTCTGGGGATTTTTGCTGTACAAGCTATCAGCAGATCCCTGCACGCATGTGCCAGTGAATGAAAGTGAAAGCATGAGTCACTCAGTTGTGTCCAACTCTTTGTAACCCCATAGAATGGGTCCATGGAATTCTCCAGGAAGAATACTGGAGTGGGCAGCCATTCCCTTCTCTAGGAGATCTTCCCCACCCAGGGATGGAACCCCAGTCTCCTGCATTGGCAGGGGGATTCTTTACCTTCTGAGCCTCCAGGGAAGTGCGTGTCAACAAAGGTGCAAGAAGGATAGGAGTGGCCGGTGGTGGCCAGGATGCACCGGAGGAAGCTTTGTCAGGATGCGTGTTCCCTCACAGCGTTGGCTCATCTCTGTTTCTCTGCTCTCGTGTGCAGGGGCTCAGAAGCAAGGGGAGTTCAACACGCGGGTTCATACCTGCGATTCAGGAAATACTGACCTCCACTACAGTTCAATCTGTCTCTCAAAGGGGCTCCGGGAATCCACTGACTACAGTAATGTGTGGACTAGACAGCTTGGTATGACATTTCCTAACTGTGCTTGACTGTTCTGATGCCCTATAAATTGTTTTTCAATCAAAGCTTATTTATGAAGTATAAAAATGCCCTATTAACCCAATGGTCAGCCTTTTAGGAATCAAAATTATCCAAAATATAGTTGCTAAGCTGGATATAACAGTAAGCAAAGGAAAAACTCATGAAGAGCATACACTTTGCAGAAGACACTTCGGGCCGCTGTCAGGGGACTAACTTAAGATAAGGATACAAGCTTCTACAGTCTAACTTACTTCAACAATATGTAATTGCTTTTAAGCTATAGTTAGCAATAAATATAAAGTAGTTAGGTATGGAAAGTAGGAAAAACCTAGCCTCTGAAATGAACAAGGGAGGCTCTGGAAGAATCACCAAGCTTTGAACCTGCAAGTGGACATGGGGGTGACTAAAGGAGAAGGGAAGCTAAGCTCTCGGCCACTAAAACAACCCTAAGAGATCTCTGTGCTGAGATATAGATAGCACCTTACCCTGTGTGTGTGTTTATGACTCTCTCATAAAGAAAAGGAAATTATTTTCTGACTACTCTGCTTAGTAAAACAAGGAATTTTATTAGAATTATCTATAATTGTACATATGCGCGCACGCACACACACACACACATAGTGATACTTGAAATGATGTTGTTGCTCAGTCGCCCAGTCATATCCAGTTCTTTGTGACCCCATGCCCTGGCAGCACGCCAGGCCTGTTTGTCCCTCACCATCTCCTGAAGTCTGCCCAAGCTCATGTCCATTACATCGGTGATGCCATCCAGCCATCTCATCCTCTGATGCCCTCTTCTTCTTCAACCTTCAATCTTTCCCTGCATCAGACTTTTCCAATGAGTCAGCTGTTCACAACAGATGACCAAAATACTGCAGTTTCAACTTCAGCATCAGTCCTTCCGATGAATATTCAGGGTGGATTTCCCTTAAGATTGACTGGTTGGATCTCCTTGCAGTCCAAGGGACTCTCAGGAGTCTTCTCCAACACCACACTTCAAAGGCATCAATTCTTTGTCGCTCCGTCTTCTTTATGGTCCAGCTTTCACAACCGTGCGTGACCACTGGGAAGACCAGAGCCTTGACTGTATGGACCTTTGTCAGCAAAGTAATGTCTCTGCTCTTCAGCGGAGACAAACTCTCTAGGTTTGTCATAGCTTTCTGGCCAAGAAGCAAACATTCTGATTTCACGGCTGCAGTCAACATCTGCAGTGATTTTAGAGCCCAAGCAGAGGGAAGTATATATATAATTGGAAATCATAGCCATGTGCATAATACTATCTTTCCATACTATGGAAACTCTGCTCCACTCTTGATAAAGTGTTTAATTTTTGTTTAACCCTCTTCATTGCCCAGTAATTTCTGGTGCAATGTTCAGCCTGACTTTGCCCCTCTGATGTATGTCCATAATGATTGTAACCGTGAGTAAGTGATGTGTACAAGCTTTACCACTTTTGAGTATAAAGTTAAGTTACATTTCAGTTACTAACCAAATTATTCTAACTTAACCAAAATTTTGCTGTTTTTATCCAGGGATGCACACTATCCTTACAGGTTGCCTAAGTTCAAAGGTCTTCCTCTTTCCTCTGCTAACAGGATTGCCCTTGTCCAAAAATGATAGCCTGCCTTCTCTTTAGGAAAATTCTGATCATCACCCACAGAAATAGAATACTGGGTGCTCACTCAAGAACACAGTGATCTCAAAACAGTGCATTTCTCAAAATGTAAATCATTTACCTACAATTTTATATCCGTGCAAGGTTGAATTTTGTGAACACAGAACTTCAGGTTATTTCTAAAATCCTTCTTTTTTTAGCCTATGTCTTAAAACAATACTTTTAAACTCTCATTTGTAGAGCATCTACAAAATGCCCATCACTGGGCAACGTACTTGACACACATTATCTCACTTAATCCTCACAATAACCATATGAGCTCTGTAGTTTGCATCGTCTTTTTGTTTTTGTTTTAATTGGGATAATAGCACTTTCGAGGATTAAGTGACTTATCCAAGGTCACACTCTTGACAGTAGTAGAATTATAAGACAAACAAATCTCTTATTATTTTTCAAAATTGGACAATTAACCTTAATAATAGCTTGAAGTTTATAGGCTGGTATAGCATCAAATCCACATAGAAAATTAAATGCTTTTTCGCTCTGGTTCTTTTTTCCTTCTTTTACTTTTTTAAATATTGAGATATTACTGATGTGTTATACTATTTGCAAGTGTTTAACATAATGATTTAGCATTTGTATGTATTACAAAGTGATCACTGAGATATGGGCTTCCCTGGTGGCTTAGAGGTTAAAGCATCTGCCTCCAATGCAGGAGACCCAGGTTCGATCCCTGGGTTGGGAAGATCCCCTGGAGAAGGAAATGGTAACCCACTCCAGTATTCTTCCCTGGAGAATCCCATGGATGGAGAAGCTTGGTAGGCTATGGTTCATGGGGTCCCAAAGAGTTGGACAAGACTGAGCAACTTCCCTTTCACTTTCACTGAGATAAATATAGTTAACATCTAACTCCGTTCTGAGTTATATATTCTTCTTGTGATAAGAACTTTTCAGACCTATTCTTCTGAGACTTTCAAATATCCAATACAGAATTTTTAACTACAGTTACTAGGCTATACATTGCATCCCCTGTCACTCTTTTTAAAGTAGCAATAGACATATCTCTGAGGATGGTATGAAAGAGGTTTTGCATCCCTGTGGTTATCCTCTAAAGGTGCCCTAATGAGCCATACCCCTCATATCCAAGCCTTTGCGTGGGTCCCTCTCCCACTGAAAGAAGGATAGTCCTTTGCTTCACTCTAGCCAATAGAATGAAGAGCCAGATCCCATGGAACCATTCCCATGGAGCAGGGCTAATCAGGAATTAGCATCATGTGCTCAGTTGTGGATCAGAAACCACAAAGCGCTTCCTACCTCTCCCTGCTTTTTGATAGGGGGAGTCTTTTTTGGTTTTTGTCTCACCCTCGGATGTGGAGTGGAGGTGAAGGACAGGTAACTGATTTCTTTAGTCTATAAGTCATAGACTAAAGGTTGAGAGAAACCTTACTCGAGGAGGTTATAACCTCAACAACACTGTGACCCGATTTAGAGGATTCGATTCTAAAGCTCAAGCTTGGGCCTGATGCCTTTGAGGATATTGGAAAGGTAGATGAGCGTGTTTGTATGTGCGAGGAATGTAAAGTATTGGGAGCCGGGGATCTTTCTGCATGACTCCCAGTGAGCTACCAGGGCCTCTTCTATTGGAAACTGCTGGACTCTAATCTTCATCTCCTCTGCCCTGCTTGTCAGTAGGGTTCGGTGTACCTTTTTAGCATAAAGCCTTGCCTGATTTCAAACTTGAGAACTGCCTGAGCAGAAGCCTGGCTATATGTTTTAGCCCTCTCAAATCTCCAATTTAGTCCCTCACGTCTCTGTATAACTACTGAAATATCTGCTTGTTTTTCTGTTCCCAGCAGTGGCTCTATGCATGGGATAATACCAGTTACTTATTATCTATGCTAGGTTCACCCAAGCAGAAGCAGCGCCATCAGCTCATTTTCCAGTTTTCCCCTCTCTAGAAATTTAGCCACTCTTGTCTGAAGGGCTCTGATATTCCTATGTTGCAATTATGCAGGTGATTTTTATCTCTTGTTTGGTTAGATTTTTGTTAGTTTGTCCATTTTTTCTCAGCTGGAGCATTGCTGTACTGTGAAATACTCCATCCTGCCAGAAGCAGTGATGTTCTTGATCATCCAATCTGAGGTAGCTGGCTCCACCATCACTCTTTATGAACTATCATCTTCTTGGAACCTATGACTAACTTAAATGATCTTGCCTGATGTTTCTCTTGTTTTCTCATTTTTGCTTCTCTTCCCACTACAATGTAGCTCTCTTTCTATTTTATAGAAAAATATATTTTGCCTTTTTTGTTTTAACTTCTGAATATTTAGATAAAAAGAGAACTCAGCACATAATAGGTTCTCAAAAAATAGCTGCTGAGTGAATGAATGTTGAAGGGGAGACACAGAGTCCCTCAAATCAAGAACTCTGTTTTTCCATTGATTTGGTTCTGCCCATGACCTGAAATAAAGTTCTGCATCCAAAGTGCTACAAAATTTATTTCAAATAATTTGTTCCTGAAGGAATTATGAAATGAAAGTCACTCAGTCGTGTCCGAATCTTTGCAACCCCATAGGCTGTAAACCGCCAGGATCCTCTGTCTATGGGATTCTCCAGGCCAGAATACTGGAATAGGTAGCAGTTCCCTTCTCCAAGGGATCTTCCCAACCCAGGGATCAAACCCACGACTCCCACATTGAAGGCAGATTCTTTACCATCTGAGCCACCAGGAAGTATAAATGAGAGTATCTAGCAAGGATTAATTCTTCTTCATCTGATACCAAACTTATTCAACAGTTTGTCTTAGAGCCATTGTTTCATATCTTATTTTTTAGATTTTCCTTGTGTTGTTGCTGTGTGTGATCTCGTTCCCACTAATGTAAAGAAACATTGGAAAGAAAGCTTTATCTGTGTCCAGCTCTGCCTAGTTCTAGCTCAGTTCTATTTTCACCTGAAAAGTATGGAACTATAATGGTTTTTGTCTTGATTTATTGATTTTTAAATAAAAACAGTATATAAGGTATACAACATGGTATTTTGAGATGCACACACACAGTGATGTGATTATTACAGTCCCAAGCGAATTGACTTGTCTTCTCATATTTAGTTACCTTTTCTTTTGATAATAATAACACCTGAAATCCCCTTCATAGCAAATTCCCAGTTTCAATACTGTTTTATTAATTGTTGTCAACATGCTGTATGTTAGAGCTCTAGACTTGTTCATTCTACATAAATGCAGGAAACCTAATCATTCTGGAACTCTTCTATCTACCTAGCTTCTCATTTTTGTTACCTGTGCTCACAGAATGCTCTGCTAGCCTGCTTCAGCTTCATCCATCATAAGTAATATCCCCAACTGATCATCAATAATACCGTGAAGAGAAGCCAGAATCACCAGTGTGATGGATGAAATGATATCCGCAAACTGAAGTCACTGTTAGTCAGCCCTCTGTCATTTTCCTGGTGACCAAAGAAGCTTCAAGGGCTAGAGGATGGTTTGCAAGACTTAGAGAGTCCTGATAGTCATGCCTTCCTTTTTTTCATTTAAAGACCAATAATCGACTTGCAGTGAAGTCTGTCTTTCAATCCCAATTTCACATGACATTCAAGTTCAAGAACCGTCATTTGCTATGTTGAAAATAAAAGGGCTTGTTGCAGTCTGTTGGCCACATGGTTCTTGGCTGTAATACAAAAACAATAAAACAACTCAAGGTATGATATTGCAGCATTTCTGCTGAGAAGTGCTTAATCTTTGCATCATCTACTCTGGCTTTTCCAAGAACAATCTCTTGGGGGAAGTCCATAGACCTAAGTCTGACTCATTTAATATCCTACTGAGCCAGGACACTGAAGAGTGAGCACAGTATTTAACTTGTAACTCTTATTAAAAAATTAATTTAATTAGTTGCTAAACAGTGAAGGCCAATTAACAGTTGTGCCTCCAGCCAGGACCATATCATCTGAATTGAGAAACTGTTTCTTCTTTCTGTGATTCTCCATAATCACCAGTAAGAGCCATCCTCAGAGTCTAATATTCAAGACAAGGGACAGGGAAGAGTTGAGAAGATACTACTTGGAGATACAGACAGATGGCCCCACTCTAGACTCTGAAACAGGCTCTGCTTTCAAACAATGTCTTTAGCTTTCTCTCATGATTCAGCCCTTAGACCAGGAGCACTCGTGAAATAATTCCATCAGACTGCAAAATGCTGCCCTTAATAGAAAGGCCAAGATGGGCTTTGGCATTAGGACTACGTGGTTAGATCATTTCTAAAAGAAAAAAATTTTGGACTTTGCTGACCAAATGTCAGGATTTTTTAACATCGCTACATATTTCACTGGTATGTGTCTAGCATTTCAAGAAGGTTGGACTTTCACCAATGAAATTGAAAGAGCTTGCTGATTATCCACCTCGTTTCTCTAAACAGAGTACCAATACCTTGAGAAGCATGATAATCCATCTTTAGCTGAGGTACCAGTGGCCTAAAACATGAGCCTACACCCAAAGGTAGAAATATTTATGTTTAACTCCTGATGTTCTTGAAGATTATAGTAGAAGATCATTGTGAATCCACAGTCTAGCCAATATGGCAGTATCTGGAGCTGGGACTAGCAGCGCTGGAATGATGGGCAGGGGAGTCAGCTGGACTTGGTCAGAGCTGTGGTGACTTCGTCTCGCTCACCGGTCAGAGGCAGAGTATCACTGGTGACCTAGCAGAAGTGACAATCACTGCATGACGTGGAGCTTGGAGACAGTTTGCAGACCATCCAAACTGAGATTCAAAAATGTAGAAAGCCAAGCTTCTGTGAGTTGCATATGCTAGGGAAAGCTAAGCTGTTAACTGGCATTATACAAAAAAAAGGGAGGGAGTTAGATAAGTTTGGGAAATTCTGTATTAAACAAGTTCAAAGGCTTGTTTAAGATGTCTTGCATCTTTTTCCTGAAATATCCTATGAACTTTCAACCTCATACAGAAAGTAACAAAATAAATATGTGTTGTTGATATAAGATGTATTTTATATATATATGCATACTATATATATGCAAATCTTAGTGAATTATGAATATGGCATTAGTTATAGAAGAGTGGTGTAGCATTTCACAAAAGTTTGGAATCCTAGAGAAGAATCATGTGTAAGAATTTCTAGAATGCATCTTTGAAATTTTGCAATTTCTTCTTTTCACATGTAAGATACCCTGAAGTTAAATGATTTATCCAAGACTTTCAGCTAGTTGGTAACACACCTGGGCTGCAGGCTTTCCTATATATTGATGTTTAAACTGCATTCAAATTTGGTTTAGTTTTTAGCATTTATTAAACAGCTAATAGGTACCTAATTGGATATAATAGTTAAGATACTTACAATCTCATGTTTAAGAGAAGACTGGCTCGCATCAGCAATGAGTCTTGCAGAGTTTCAACAACTTGACTATATATTTTCAGCCAGAATTCAAGGACAGTCAATTTTGACCCCAAAGCCCACATTCATTTCATTATTCTACACTGAACTGCAAGTGGTCAGGATTCTGCCTCATTTATCCATGCACTTGTAACAACTAGAACAGTAACAAGCACCTCATTAAAGCTCAGTTAGTATTTGAATGAATAAATGTAACGAATCTCAGACAGGGCTTTGATAATAGCTAGAATGTGAACAGAGGAAGAAGCAGGGAGACTAGGCCACCCTTGGAAACTTGATTACTAAGTTGATCAGGGATCAGTGGGGCAGAAAAAAGGGCAAGAAGTACAAAGATTAACTCTGGATGAACTTCCCGGGCTTTTTCCAGGGCTTGGGCGCCTCTGCATTCTCTGTGTCTCCCTTTCCAGAGCAGCCTCTCACCATCCTCCTGTAGATAAAGAAAGAGGATACGGTAGTGCTCTCGCCTTCCCCTCTGGGCACCTCCAAGTCCTCCTTGGAGTCAGCGATCTGACAGTGAGTAGGGCAGGGATGGAAGGAGCCAGGGGTGGTGAGAACAGCAGAAACTGGTGGTGATGAGCACAGAGGGGTTAAGGCTATTTTAATACAACAGTTTCACTTGCTTTTCCTAATGCACTATTCGCTCAATCTTCTCACAGAGAGTGTACCTATGACAAAAGGAACCATAAATTTTTTTCAAGAGATGAAAGATGCTGGGAAGAGATGAAGCACATTGCCTGATCTAGAAATTATCTAATTGCTGACGAGAATGCTTAGATTTGTGTGTGTGGGCAAAGCACACACACACACTCAAATGTTCAGACAGATGAACAGCTCAATTGGGCCATGGAAATAACACTGAGCTTGAGTCTGGAAGGAATCAAATTTCAAGTCTAAGAGAAATTGAATGGTTCCTTGCATTTCCTTTCTCTTGGATTTGTGTTTGGCTTCTGTGGGAAGCTACAAAACTGGATGCTGCCGGGAACTGATGTTTTTTTCCTTACTTAATCCAGCTCAGCTGAATTGGCTAAAAATGTTTATATTCCGTATTACATAAAAGGAAGTCACTGCTGTTTGTCCAAGAAGTAGCTGCTGTGTCTGTACAATTTGTTTCCAGTCAAACTAGATGTTTAGGGAATTCCATACCACAGTGAATCTTTCCAGGTGACGCTAGTGGTAAAGAACCCTCCTGCCTTTGCAGGAGACATAAGAGACATGGGTTCGATCCCTGGGTCAGGAAGTAGGGCAACCTACTCCAGTGTTCTTTCCTGAAGAATCCTATGGATAGAAGAGCCTGGCGGGCTACAGTCCATGGGGTCACAAAGAGTCAGACGTGACTGACGTGACTCTGCACCACACATACAACAGCAATTAATATGTATATAAGTCATCTGAAAATCTCATTGAAATGCAGGTTCTGATTCAAAAGGCTTTGGGTGGGGTTGGAGATTCTGTATTTCTAGCAAGCTCCCAGTTGATGCTGAGGCTGCTAGTTTACAGATCAGGTTTTGAGGGAAAGGAGTACCCAAGAGGCTCCTTGTAGACAAACATGTGTTATGGGATCTGCAGAGAGACCCACAGAGAATGGAATCATAGCTGTCCAGTGGTTTCCAAAAGATGGTTGAATAGGAATCAGCTGACTGGCTGGGTCTGGGGGACCTCTCTCCCTTGCTATTTAGGGAGCCATTTTCTCTCAAGGTCTATAAAAATCATCCCCACAAGGCATCCTGGGAGGATTCCCCCATCCCTTCTCTTCTTCCTTGGGTAGTGTGGGTGTATCTAATGGCAGCTTGTGCTTCATTGCCCATCACTGACAGGCTGCGAGCCTGTCACTGCCCAGAGTGACAACTGATCGGTCCCTCCATTCAACCCTGCTATGAACAACCAGATTAAATTTATACACTCCTTCACCCTGTGGAGGGGTGTCCTGACATCCAGGGAAAATTGAGGGTAAGGAGGTCACCGCCGCTTTATTTGAGGCCCAAAGTCTTTTCCTGATGCTGTTTGACATTATTCCAGATACATTTTTAAATCTGCAGCAGGAGTGAAGAGTTGTAATTGGTTTAAGGTACCCAGGGACTTCTGGGCAGTCAGGATCTAAGTCTTTGCCCCTGTAAATTACCAGCAGCTGAAGTATGGAGAATAGAAAATGAAGCTCTCCACATTGGCTTTAACAGAAACTCAGGCTCCAGGGCCAGGGACCCCCCTGCACAGTCCTTGCAGACCAAGTCTGCCAGCACCCAGCAGAGGCCATGTCCTGCTCTTTTAATCTTCATGGTACACCCTGCCTTGCCGAAGGGAATAATGTGCAAAATCAACCTCTCAATCCTTCCCTTTTAGTCAAAGGCTTTTCTCCTCCGCAGCATAAATATTCTAGAGCCCAAGGTAGGCCAAGTTCAGCAGATTTCCAGTCCACGTTGCATGTAAAGCTTAGCTTCTTCCCAGCCCAGCGGTCCTTCATCCTGAAAAGTCTCTTTTCTCAGTGCTATCAGTCACCCATAAACTAGCCATACCTCCCTTCCTCGGCGGTTTTCTCACAACCTTCCTCTTCTGGAAAATAAGACCTTTTGTGGGCTGCTTCCTTGGTACAAGAACACATCCAAAACCTTCCAAAGAATTCTTTTATTCTTCCATACTCCAGACCCTGAAATCTCTAGAACCTCTTCTCTAAGACTGCATTACATTGGTAGACTGTCCTTCCCAGATCTTGTCTTTTCCTTAAAATACAAATTCCTTTTAGTTCTTAAGTATTTTCCTTTAGGTTTCTTCCTTCCTACCTCTGTCTCTCACCCTCTCCCTAACCCCCTTATACACACACACACACACACACACACACACTCACACACACACACAGTCACACACACCATCCTTTCCTTACTCTGTTGCAGAAGAGAAAAATCCTATAAGGAAATCAAAGGGTGAGTTGAACTTGCCCTTAGGAGAATGGACATGTGCTATCTTGAACCCAGAAAGCGTATGAGCTGTGAGATCGATAAAATGCCTTACATGAATTGCTTTTGGCTTCCTTCATTCAACAAAAAAATCTGAACTCTGCAGCAGCATGGGCCTAGCTTTTGGTTTTTCAGCAAAGAGGTGAGAGTAGGCAGAAAAGAGCATTAGTTTTTAAGAGGGTGTAATCTCACAGTCACCGCCATTGGCTGCTCCTTTACCTCTTTGGTCTGGTTTCTCTCCATCTACCCATGACCCATGAGGAATTAATTCTTAAAAGCACTTATAGTCACCATTAGTATGCAGATGAGAATTCTTCTTTGGAGTGAGAGAGAACAGAGCCTAGGCCAGGGCTGTTCCATGGTCTCAGAAACGGATCATTTGAATGGGGCCCTTAGCCATCCTTTTGTGATATGATCTTAGGCCAGTTGTTGTGGTCATTCAGTTGCTTGGTCGTGTCCGACTCTTTGTGACCCTATGGACTGCAGCACGACAGGCTTCCCTGTCCTTCACCATCTCCCAAAGTTTCATGTCCATTGAGTCGGTGATGCCATCCAACCATCTCATCCTCTGTTGTCCCCTCTCCTCCTGCCTTCAATATTTCCTAGCATCAGGGTCTTTTCTAATGAGTCAGCTCTTTGCATGAGGTGGCCAAAGTATCGGAGCTTCAGCTTCAGCATCGGTTCTTCAGAGCCACTTGTTTCAACCCTCTTGAAGCCACATTTTTGCTACACTTCTGATTTCTGATGTGATGTGCATAAATCTCAGAACTGACATCCAGTTCCAAATTTCTAGATGCTACCTAGCTTCATCCTTTGATTATAATTTGCATTTTTCCTACAGATACCTGGCCTATTCAGCCATTCATAGATAATCACCAGAATTGTTTAGGCTAGTCCTCACATAAGTTACTACCACAATACTTATCCTGTATATATTAATGGGAACTAGGCACATAGAGTTTTCATAGTTTGAGTGTTGTTAAACACATATTTTGACTTTTACAAATATAACCAAATTTATATACAGTGTAGTTTGTTTTTTAAATAATTTCTTTCTTACCTATGGTGATGCATTGCCCAAATCAGGTATCTTGCTCAATTTAGTTCTATGGTCTGGATATTTTTACTGCCTCTTACCATTACTGGCCTTTCAAGATCTATAGGGAAAGCTCAAGGGGTATTTCTTCAAGGACACTGCTATGAAAGATGACACAAATGAGAGAGAGACAGAAAGAAAGGAAAAAGCAAAATCCCCTGTGAGGAGTCAGTGCTTTTTAGCTGATGGCTTCATAGTCATATTTCCATTTAATTCTGAATTTCCTTAAAGATGCTGTAAGTGATTTGGATTTGCCTTTGAGAAAATGGACACGTGGTGCCTTGAACCCATGGAGTAAATGTGCTGTGCAATCGATAAAGCACATTAAATAAATTGCTTCTACTTCCCCCCACCCTACCTCATGAGAAAGTCTTGCTTCCTTTTGCTGCACACTGCACAATCCCAGCTGTTGGTATTAAAGGAAGGGAAATAGGGAGAGAAAAAATGGAATTGGTGACTGAAAGATTAACACAGACCAGCTCTCTATTCAGCAAGTTCTGCAAATGAAGGATGTTTTTTTCCTCTTTGAGCAACATAACATGCCTTAAATGTGTGTGAATTGTATACCTCATGTTTGTTGACTGCCCATCAAAAGTAATGATTAAACCTCCTTCTGTGGTTAAGCATGTTCTCCCCAAAGGGTAGCTATAAGATGCCTATTTGCACAGGTCAGGAGTAAGAGCTTCCCTGGGTGGGTGGGAAGTTAGGAGGAGGGTTTCCCCAGTCGAAAAACACTTTACTAAAGAATTACCCAAGAACAGTGAGATCTCAGAGGAGTCATGACAAAGTTGTGCAGAGGGACAAAGGCTCAGTGGAGTGGGTAGAGGTGAGCTGCTGCCAAACCAAGACAACTAGCATCACTAGTAGAAGAGGCACGTTGCAAATGCTGGTTAGTCAAAAATAGTGTTAAACACTGTCCTTTTAATGTTAAACGTTACCCTGTGTTAAACCCTACACTAATTTGTATATATATTTCATTAATTAACATATGCTTCTGCTGCTGCTGCTAAATTGCTTCAGTCATGTCCGACTCTGTGCGACCCCGTAGATGGCAGCCCACCAGGCTCCCCTGTCCCTGGGATTCTCCAGGCAAGAACACTGGAGTGGGGTGCCATTGCCTTCTCCAATGCATGAAAGTGAAAAGTGAAAGTGAAGTCACACAGTCGTGTCCGACTCTCAGCGACCCCATGGACTGCAGCCTACCAGGCTCCTCCGTCCATGGGATTTTCCAAGCAAGAGTACTGGAGTGGGGTGCCATTGCCCTCTCCTAATTAACATATATTATATTATTTCATTAATCTTGTGATGTTGGTGCTTTTATTTACCAGCCCCATTTAACAGATAAGAAAACAGAGGCAGAGAAAGTAGACTTCCCTCTGCCACATGGTTGACTCAAAGGCAAATAAAGATTCGAACCAAGGCAGTTGTCCTCATAGTCCAACTTTTTTTACCCTACATGGTGCTGGAACTTCCAGAAAAGAGTACCTTCCTTGCTTTTCTTTCTGCACTTTGATCTTTTTTCACATATGCTTATAAGCTGACCTGGTCAATTCCATGAATATCAAATAACATAGACAGCGATTCTGTTTGGTGGGATTTCTCAAATGAGCACACATTCGGAAGAAACAGGAATCAAGGACAATAGAGCCAGGATCGGCTTTCAAACATTAGAGGAGTGTCAGAACCTCAGGGTACACCTTGCTTCCACCCAACAAAGGAAAATCAGGAGAGTTCTAAGCAAAAAGACTCCTTTAACTCCCTTTGACATTGATGGAAAGGTGACAATTAGTCTGGGACTGACATGTTGTCATAAACAGAAGGCTCTGAAAATGTCATTAATGCAGGTGGGCAGGGGGTGGGGAGCAGGGAGAGGGGGTCGATTGCTAGAATTCCATAATAATTGTTTGGTGTTTGGAGTGGCGTGACATCCAGTTTCCATTCAGCCTTCACTCTCTAGGGAGATACCGTTGCTTAGAATTCATAGAATCCAAGAGTTGAAGAACTGCAAAGGTCATCTGGTTCACATCCCCCAATTAACAGGTGAGGAAATGGAGACCCCACGAAGGGACCTGGCAAGCTCAAGGCCATGCAGCTAGTTAGTGGCAGAGCCAGGCTAGACCTCGTAATACCTGACTTCCCGTCCAGCAGTCTTTCCATCCCACCTCTATGTTACAACAGCAGGGAAGAGAACTCCCCAGGAGCCTTGTCACCAGCAGTGCAGTTTCATGAAGGCAGTGGCGAGCAGAGAGGTCACAAGACTAAAAACAACATCCCACGCAATGATTTTAATGATGAAGAGCTTCTAAACCACAGGTGGATGAGGAAACCACCTGCTAAACCCAGATTAGAAGAATAGCCATTAATCGGACGGTCACCTTTGGTATTTCATAGACTATTAATGTTTTGAGACCATTGTCAGAATTGGACGCTGTATTTTTGGACATCATTGAGCCTAGCCCTCTTGTGTATTGATGATGAACCTGAGTCCCAGGGATGGAGCGATTATCCAAATAACTCAGCTCCTCAGTGGTACAACTGGGGAAGGAATTCAGGCCTCTGGCTTCTGCTCAAGAGTCCTCTTACCCACGGCACAGTTTTCTGTGAATGTGCTGAGGGAGGCGCAGAGTTTGGGAGGTCCATAAGAAATTATCCAGCCCAGCTCCTATCTTTCCTTTAAAGAATGACTTGAAATTGCCATTTCTCTGAGCAATTTTTGAAGGGTCAAGTCCAAGGTAAAAATTCCACTTCTGTAAAGAAAAGACTTTGCAGTTGCGGCCTAAGAGACAGGGCAGAATGGATTTTATGTGAAATCTCCTAGGTGGGATCACCCTTTTACATGGCAACCTGGAAATATTTCTAAGAAGAATGAAGAGGTAGTCTATTTTGTTGAGGGCCTGTGAACGAGCTGTTGTGTTAAGCTTGTGGATAAAAGAAGCCTTAACAGCATCTCTGGGCTTCCTTGGTGGCTCAGTGGTAAAGAATCCACCTGCAATTCAAGAGCCACAGGAAACGCAGGTTCAATCCTTGGGTTGGGAAGATCCCCTGGAGGGGGGCATGGCAGCCCACTCCAGTATTCTTACCGTAGAATCTCCATGGACAGAGGAGCCTAGTGGGCTACAGTCCATGGCGTCGCAAAGAATCAGACATGACTGAAGAAACTTATCACGCACATACAAACAGCATCTCTGAAGCAGCTCTGAGTCCATTTGGCCATAAAGAAGGTCTTTGATAATGGAGTAATGGATTCAACCTGGGAGGTCGAGGGAAGAAGGCACGTGGAGAGGCATATTATTTGGACAGGAGTTTTTAAAATAGATTTGGGGAAAGGGACATTCCATACAGAAGGAACACATAGGAGCACCGAAACAGTCCTAAATTCATGTCACGTTCAGAATTTTCTTCAATAAATCTATCTAGGAAGTAAAAAGACACAAATTATCACCTGTTATTTGGACTAGGACAAAACAAAACAATTTCACCAGGGCCACAAAACTGGTCTCTGTGGTTGGCTCAGTGAGTGAAATCCATAACTTGCTTGCCTGATGGTGGATCTTTTCTGAAGACCCTCAACTGCTTTGCAACCCAGATTGTTGTTTGTATCCTAGAAGGCTGTGTCTTAGTTTCGTAAAGCCATCAGTTCGTCTCAAAAAGCCAATTCTTCAGTGTCAGAATCACGTTTTAGTATTAGCTGTTCTACCAGCATAAGACCCTGCCCCCTCCATTCCTGTCAAATGTAATGTGACTCTAGGGAGCTGCTGTTTAAAGAAATTAAGTAACATTTTTGAGTCCAAAATTAGTTTACGAATCACCCAGCCTACACTAACTAATCCTGGTATCCCTAACCCAGCCATGGCAGTGCTTTGATCTCTCTAGGGTCCTTGGCCTTCTCTGAGTCTGCTTAAAATATGGCTCTGCGTATTTTAAATATGCAAAAACATGGCTATTAGGGGGTATTTTCTTTCGTTTTATTGTGTTGTATTATGAAACAGCCGCTAACAGAAAAAGGATTGAAACAAAGGAGTTACCCTTTTTTTCCCAGGCAGAGAGGAATGAAATCTAATGAAGGACACATCTCATTTCCACATGAAACTTGCCATCTTTCACAGTGTATGAATGTATCACAAGGTGCATAACTCCAGAAAAGTTAGGGAAAAAATAAAATAAAGAAGGAAAAACAAGGCAAAGTTGGGTGAAGCCATGAAGAAAATCCTACCAAAAGGCCAATGGCCACAGCCATGTTTCAACTTTCTGCCTTCTCCTCCTGTGTCTTACTCCTAGCTCCTTCCTGTGGCCAATCTCTGAGGATTTGCAAAAAGAAGGACTACTTGTGGCTCCTTAATGATTTCTTAGAATTCGATGATTGTCAATGGTTGTATCAGAGACATAACCAAAAGCTGGAGTATTCAAATTGAGGGATCTGAAGAGGAAATGGGAATCAGAAAGTTACCATGTGTTCCAGTCCCTAATTTTGGTCTCAGTATGAGCCTTCAGGCAAATTCTATTTCCTTCTATCTACCCAGATTAGAATGGGTTTCCAGCTACCCTTTACGGCCGTGGGGTATTTCTCAGGCTAAAGAAAGATCTGAGAGAAAGCGATAGAAATGCCAATTGCATCAAATGAACAGCCTGGAGAAATATGGATTAGTTCAGACCCTGACACATCTGATGCCAACTTTGAAAAGGACAAGCAAAAATATTGGGGGGTCGATTTCATGGGTCATGCTTTCTGACCCAATGGGTAAAATATTTGGAAGGAGAAACAAATGCTGATGTTGACAAAAGATACAGTGACTTATTCACAAAGAGCGTGTCTCTGGGAGGTGGGAAAGGACCGAAACAGGGAGCCTCAGGACCATGCGGGTAAAAAGTCCCCAATGGGCATCTGCAACTTCTGTATTATATTTTTAGGATCAACGGGAAATAGCGGCAAAGTCCAAGAACTAAATGGCTAATCATGTTGATGACAAGAAATGGAGAGATTTGTTAAGCATCTGATTTTTATAAAGGACAAACAAATGAGAAGAAAGTCTTACCTTAACCTCTGGAAAGATTTGCTAGGGTTTATTCCTTTTTCTACTGGAACACAGTTTGTTGAATAAAACTGGAAGGAGAGTAAAGTACACAGAATCATGTGTACAATATTTACAAACATTATCCTTCATATGTACGGGATGCTCAAGTGCCTGTATCTTCTCCTCCATCTCTTTCTGCACTTTCCTATCCCTGTTTCTCCCCTGAAATGTGTTCACCCAATGGAATTGAAATAAAAGCCGTAATGTGCGTAACTATACCATGTCTTACAAAATGCATCCACTGTATTACACCAGAAAAGGACGATAACTATGTAAACTCAAACTTTGAACACCAGCTCTTTCTGACTCATGGGCTCTAAGTGACTACAGAAAAACTGCTGCTGCTGCTGCAGTTGAGTCCGACTCTGTGCGACCCCATAGACGGCAGCCCACCAGGCTCCCCCGTCCCTGGGATTCTCCAGGCAAGAACACTGGAGTTGCCATTTCCTTCTCTAATGCATAAAAGTGAAAGTGAAGTCGCTCAGTCCTGTCCGACTCTTAGCGACCCCATGGACTGCAGCCTAACAGGCTCCTCCGTCCATGGGATTTTCCAAGCAAGAGTACTGGAGTGGGGTGCCATTGCCTTCTCCGAACATATATAATATTACATAATTAATTGTATATAATTATAATTCTATTGGATTTCCTGGTGGCTCAGTTGGTAAACACTCTGCCTGAAATGCAGGAGACATGGATTTGAGTCAGGAAGATCCCCCAGAGAAGGAAATGGCTACCCACTCCTGTATATTTGCCTGGGAAACCCCATGGACAGAGTGGTGGGGCTATGGTCCATGGGGGTCACAAAAGAGTATGACATGACTTAGAAACTAAACAACAAGCAATTCTATACAAAATAATATAATTGTATGCAATACAATATATAATTATATATTAACATACATCATATAATTATATCAATATTTTAATGCAGATATGTTATATATAATGGTATATGAATATTTCTGTAAAATGAATATAAAATACAGCTGTATTCACAAGAGAAGAAAAAAAGTAATTTAAAATCCTATTATCAAGATATAACCACTATTTATATTTTGCTATATTAACTTTCTAAACATTTTTGTATGTAACTATACACATAAAGTTAGTTTTTAAATAAAAGATATAGTTATCTACAAGAGACAGTAAGTCTAATTGACACCTATGGTAAATGCCAGGTGGCTTTATCAGATTTTTAACTCTTCATTTACCTAGATGTACTCTTATTATTGTTAATAATAAAACATCTTATTGTACACATTTTTAGTACCTTAAATTTATGTGTTTTATCACATCTGATTTTCTTGTCAGCTAGAAGAGATAGATAAGATATTAGGTATTATTCTGATTTATGCTATGTAAAAACAACAGCCAGGCAGCAAGATAGGGGTTGAACAAGGTGTTGCTGCTTTGGATAGAAAATGTGTCACATGGCAATCAAAAAAAAAAGCTATAGAGGTCAGCAGGCTAGAGGGCCTGAGAGGTCCAAGAAAGAGGCATTGTCTTACCCCAAATTCACCATCTCACATCCACAGGCTCCGAGTCCTTACCTTCTCAGTATTTAATACTGGAGTGGTCTAACTCAGGGGAAACGAGCTCATACAAAGTTCACTGAGACTGATAACTAGAATCTCAATTGTAATTCCCTTATGTTTCATAAGAAGTACAGTTAAGCTAGCTATGTGTTCATCCTGGCTCATCAACCCAACCATTCCCTATGAGCTAGATATAGTAGAAGCCAAGTTTTTCTTCTAGTATCTCTTTACTATTAGTTTTTTGAAGTATAGTTAATTTACAATGTTGTGTTAGTTTCAAGTGTATGCAAACTGATTCATTATTCATGCATATACATGCATTCTTTTTCAGATTATATTCTATTATGGATTATTATAGCATATTAAGTATAATATGCTATACAAATGCCATACAGTAGGTCCTATGTATGTTATACAGTATGTCCTTATTGTTTAGCTATTTTTATAAACAGTACTGTATATATATTAATCCTAAATTCCTAATTTATCTCCTCCATTTCCTACTATCCTCTTTTGTAACCATAAGTTTGTTTTCTATGTTTGTGAGTCTATTTCTATTTTGTAAACAAGTTCATCTGTATTATTTATTTAAATTCCAAATAGAAATGGTATCTATGTTGCTTGTCTTTCTCTGTCTGACTAACTTCACTAACTATGGTAAAGATATGGAAGCAACTTAAATGGCCATTGCCAAATGAACGGATAAAGAAGATGCGGTATGTATATACAATGGAATATTACTCAGCCATAAAAAAGAATGCAACGATACCACTTGCAGCAACGTGGGTAGACCTGGAGTTTAGCATGTGAAGTGAAGCCCTCCCTCCCAAAATTATTTTGTTGGCCTGAACAACATTGACTAGCAATGATGATTGTCAGTTATGTGACCCAAATGTTAACCACACACTTGCCATGACCTCTCAAGACACATGGCATCCTTGTACCCTCCCCCACCCACTAGTGCGAAGAGGACCTTTCTTATTCCTTTTGCTGCCTTATTTTGTTCTCTAGATTGATCTATTTCCTCCTCCTACTGCCTTTCCCAAATAGGCTAAAATGGAATATGAAGTGTTATGTGTTAGTTGTTCAGTCATGTCTGACTCTTTGCAATCCTGTGGACTGTAGCCTGTTAGGCTCCTCTGTCCATGGGATTCTCCAGGCAAAAATACTGGAGTGGGTTGCCATTCCTTTCTCCAGGAGATCTTTCAGACCTAGAGATGGAACCCAGGTCTCTCACATTGCAGGCAGATTCTTCACCGGCTGAGCCGCCAGGGAAACCCCAATATACTTCACATCGGTTTGGGCTTCCCTGGGGGCTCAGCTAGAGACTCTGCCTGGAATGCAGGAGACCCTGGCTCAATCCCTGGGTCGGGAAGATCCCCTGGAGAAAGAAATGGCAACCGACGCCGGTATTCTTGGGGCTTCCCTTACTAACTTGTCATCACGTCACTGCCTGCTTCCTTAAGATTATAGCTGTATAGTTCAGAGTATTTTCAAAACTATCAATCACACATTCATACACAGTCTTCTGGTTTACTCCCACAAGTAGTTCTCTTGTAGCTCTCGTGTGGGTTTTATTAGCTTAGACCAGTAATTCACACGCACTTTAGCACCCATGTTTCTCCTGAAACAGCCACACTCCACTTCTAGACCTTGCTGTTCTCTCTGCTCAGAGACCCTTGCCCACCTCCTCCTGGCCTTTGTGCAATATCGTCTTCTCAGGAGGGGACCCTTGGATACCCTGCCAATGTTTCAATGCCTCCCCTCGCATAAGGGATGTTTCCCTTCCTTCTTTGATTTTTCTTCTTGGCACTTTTCACGGACTTATATACCATGGATGCTATTGATTTATTTGTTTGTTGTCAGTCAAAACCTGCTAGCATATAAGCTCTATAAAGGCAGAGGTTTTGTGTGATTTGTTCACTGCTACATTGCCAGCCTCTAGAATGGGGCCTAGCGTATAGTAGGTAATGAGTACATATTTATGAAAGTAATGAATGATTGGTTCTCAGCCCTGGCTGACTAATATATTCTGGGGGGCTTTTGAGATATCTTGACTCCACCTTCCAGGGAGATTAATTTAACTGGTCTAAGCTGGGGCTCAGACACTGGCACATTTAAAAACTCACTAGATGAATCTAATGTGCAGCAGAGTTAAAAACCATTCATTTGAACTCAAAATACAAATTTATCTCTAATTTTTGCAGGACGCACACACCATTACCTCCATATACCAGTGACAAGAACCACACCCCACATCTTCTGACTTCTCTCCATGCTGATCTAGCAAAGAACATAGAACACAATTTGGGAAATTATACATTTTATTTCAGGAGTTACCTACTCACATGATATAGTTCCCTGGTGGCTCAGATGGTAAAGAATCTACCTGCAATGCGGGAGACCGGGGTTCAGTCCCTGGTTTGGAAAGATCCCCGCAGAGAAAGGAATGGCAACCCACTCCAGTATTCTTGCCTAGAGAATTCCATGGACAGAGGAGCTTGGCGGGCTACAGTCCATGGGGTTGCAAAGAATCAGACACGACTGGGCGACTAACACACACACACACACACACGATATAGTAAAAATAAGTGAAACCACAAAAAAGGTGGACATTTTCCAGAAATCTTTGATTTCTGATAAGAATGACCAATACTTACAGGAAGTAAAATTCCTCCAGGGCTAGAAATGTTTCAGATTGCTGAAGCTCTAGGTGAAGATTCCTAGGTTCATAAAGTAAAATAATAAAGCTGCATTTGGAAGCTGGATAAACAAATGAAATTTTACAACCTCTTGTTTCTGAAATGTAGGCCTTCTGCTAGTCCCCCCAGAGTACCCTCCTAGCAGTCCTAATTGATACAAAACTCATTTAGCTGTAATTGCTGGGTAGCCTAGCGCTGGAAAAGGTGCTTGAATACACACCAAGAAGTCGTTCTGATCTTCACCAGTGCTCCCCTCTGGAAGGAGAAAATCATTTCTTGGCTACCCCACGCTGAGTAGAATCCACGAGCTAAAATCAGGGTTAAAGGAGCCAACACGAGGCGCCATCCTTTCGTTCATCAGTTATTTGCTCTCTGCGATCTAACAATGTCATCAGAGCGAATTTTGTTCTTGGCACATTTAAGAGGCAAAAGGGGGCACGAGGGACTCTACCAAAGTAGTAATTTTCTAGGTAATCATCCTAATGTCTTTACCCTGAGTGCATTTGTATGAGTAAGTTAATTAGGGAAGTCAATTTTCACAAACGGCACAAAAATGCCATTTGTTTGGCAATACTGCCTGTGCCAATGCCTGGCTCAAGGTAACCAGGAAAGAAGCGGATGCTCTGTATCCATTACTGAAGCCTAGCTTGGACCACAGAAAACCACATCTGCCAGCTTGGCACATATGTCCAGGATTTGGAGTTTTCCAAAGGTTGAGAGAGAGAAATTCTAACTCCGCCACCAGCAGCTAAACAGTATGGTTGAACTTGTTTGGAGTGTACCTCTGGCCAGTAGCCTCTAAGGTTTGGTCTGAGAGAAAGAACGAGAGAAGTGGCTCCACGTGGGTGTGACTCAAGACAGGGAAGGCCTGCTAAGCCTAGGCTGGCCTCCTAGGTTCCTTGCCAAGAAGCAATTTTATCTCCTCGGTGCTCCACAGCTGCAATGGTAGAAGCCACACATGGCAAACGGAATCCTGGGGAGGTCTGGCTCTTCATTCCTGCAGCAGGGCAACTCTGGAATCAGACCAGATGGTGACAACGCTCTCTTTTCTCTCCAGGAGAAAATGTATTTTTCTTGTGCAGAGGTAGATGAGAAAATGAAGACGGGGAAAAGCTCGTTCTACACTATTAGTGAACTGTGGGTGCAGCTCAGCTTTCAGGAAGAAGCAGCTGGTGAAGAGGTGTCCATTCTCAGGGGCGGCAAGAGGACAATTAGCTTGGAGGAGTGATAGACACCTGAAGTTCACACCCAACTTGAAACATTTATTTCACAGTTTTTCTATGGATCTATCCAGTCCATCCCATCCTGGAAGGGAGCACGATACAAGCAGAACTCGGGATACAGAAGGTTCGATTGCCAACAACAGCCGTAAAGCACAATCACAATAGAGAGAGTCACAAACTTTTGGTGTCCCAGTGCATATAAGAGTTACGTTTATATACCATAACTCAAATGTGCAATAGCATTATGTCTAAAAAGATAATGCACAGTCCTTAATTAAAATGCTTTGTTGCTAGCCATCATCTGAGCCTCAGCGAGTTGTAGTAATGACGCCAGCAATCGCTGATCACAGACCACCGTAACAAATACAATGAGAAGAAGTTTGAAATATTGTGAGAATCACCCGAATGTGACACAGAGACATAAAGGAGCCAGCGCTGTTGGAAAAGAGTTGCCAATACACTTGCTTGATGCAGGGTTGCCATAAACCTTCAGTACTGTATGATACCACTTACATGTGGAATCTAAAAAATACAACTCACTGTGAATATAACAAAAAGCAGCAGCCTCACGCGGCCTCACAGATACAGAGAACAAATTAGGGGTTGCCAGTGGGGAGGGGGAAAGGGGACAGAAAGAGGCAGAGAAGTGGGAGATACAAACTAGTGGGTATAAGATACACTCAAGGATGTACTGTATAGCAGAACATGGGAAATACAGCCAACATTTTATAATAGCTATAAATGGAAAGTAAACTCCGGGAGTTGGTGATGGACAGGGAAGCCTGGCATGCTGCAGTCCATGCAGTTGCAAAGCGTCGGACACGAGCAACTGAACTTGAACTGAATCTCCAAAAAAATAAATACATACATTTAAAAAGTATTTTTTAAAACAAAGGTTCACCAACCTCCAACTTCAAAAAAACCCACCATATGTATGAAGTGCCATAAAGAGAAAAGCAATAAAATGAGGTATGTATGTATAATCAGAAAAGAACAGGCTAAGTCCCTGTCTTGATTCCTAATGATTTCTATCACATTACGGAAATTTCCACCTTGCCGAGCTACTTTATTTTGAAAACGATAGTATTTGGCACCTTCCTCAGGACCGGTGGGCGGATGACCTCAGATAGTTTAGGCTCAGCCCCTTGTATGTAGCAGGCAGCAGTAAATATCACTTCCCCTTTGTGACATCTGAGTGGAAGCACTTTCCTCCCTTCCCAAAGAGCATGCTATGTGTTTCCCTAATGAATTATCAGAAGGAAGGAGCCTCAGCCTCCCCCTGATTTTGACAGACTTTGTTGTTATGAAGTAGCATTTCACTTCTGCCACTTGTCAAAGAGTAATTGGCTTGACTTTGGGACAAAAAAAGAAGATGCATAAGTATATCGTGTGTGTTAGTCGCTCAGTCATGTCCAACGTTTGCGACCCCATGTACTGTAGCCTGCCAGGCTCCTCTGTCCATGGGATTCTCTAGGCAAGCATTCTAGAGTCGGTTGCCATTTTTTTCTCCAGGGGATCTTCCCAACCCAGGGATTGAACCTGCGTGTCCTGCATTGCAGGCAGATTCTTTACCATCTGAGCCAACAGGAAAACCCCAATAGTGAATAGCATTAACTCATGGAAATGTGGCAGGATGGATTTTTCTAAGGCTGCCATAGAGTTTTATGAAAGGACAATAATCCACTCCACACCTTCATGCAGAAAATAAAATATATACACTAGAACACATGCCTGGCAAGTGTCTGAAAATACCTTGGAAGGCAGGAGGGAGTCTGACAGAGTTAATCACAGGTGATTCATCTTGTCAAGTACTGCCTCCCCAAGCACTCTGATACTCTGGGTAGTTTTTGAAATGGTCCCACAACCCCAGAACCAGCACCTCAATCTCTCTACTGGTACAAAGTTTTCCTTTCTCCCTCCATCATCTAGGGCTGCACCAACTTAAAAAGGAGAAATACATTTTCTGAAATACATATTCTTACATCCTATGATAAGATAAACTTTGAAAGTGGGACAAAGACAGGTTACAAACAAAAGTTTACTTGCTCCCTTCAAACATTCTTGAAAGACTTCCAACGAAGTTTGAGAAAGGTAGTTTTCTTTGCCTTGCTTCAACTTTCTGAACCATGTTTCCTTATATGTGTTCTTCCTTGAGAAGTAGGGGCATGGAAAGGGATTCTGAACTTGTGGGTGCTTTAATACAGGATGTCTAGAAGTTCTCAAACAAAAATCATGAGATGGCACACAAGGGGAGTTTTCTGTTGAGTTAAGCATTGCTCTCTCATTGCATCTATTTTTAAAATGCCAATATTCCTGGAAAAAGTCAATGCTTGTCTTAAGAAAGGAAAAGCAAAGATGATCTATCCCATGTCTTCTGTATTCTAAGTACTTTATATATGTTATTTGTTTCACCTTGATAACCGTCTTGTGGAGGATAATGTTTTCTTCATTTTGTACAAGTGGATGTTTTCTTGATGAAAGATTTGCTCACTTGTCCAGGATTGCCCAGCCCATAGCGGTAAAGGCAACATTCAGACCTATGTCTGTTAAGACATTATACTTTTTCTCATTATTCAGTTGGCACTCCCAAGACTGTTCTGGGTACTTGATCACTGCACAAAGGTGAAGAAGAGGGCCCAACAGGAAGGCAAAAAAGACAAGTTGTGCCTAAAGCAATGTTTTAGAAGAAGCTGGCCAACTCCTTGATGTGATTATTCCTAAGAAGGTAACAACCCCAGTGAAGAACTTCAGAGGAACATTTGTGATACAGCAGATGTGATACAGAAAGAACTATCATAGTTCTCACTCAAATTTCAGAATACACAGCAAGTTACAGGCAAGAAGTGCACTTGATCCATTCTTGGTTAAACTTCCTAATTATAGCAAAGCCTCAAAATGTGCCTTCTATTTTTCCAGAAGCAAAGATTGTTGTAACCTCCGTACTTTCGCACATTTGTTCAGCATTAACTGTGTACATGCTCTTCCCTAGGCACTGTTAGGAGCCAGGAGCTCTTCAAAGATAAACAGATATGAATCCCATCCGCAAGGATAAAGGGAGTAAAGAATTCATGTAAAAATGCTCCTGCTGGAGATATGTAAACATAATTACAATTCTGGGTAAATATGTAAATATGAACAACCAGTAAGAAAATAATACATCAAATGCCATATATTTCAGAGAACGGAAAGATTATTATTAGCTCTGATGATCAGAGATGGCTTCATGGAGAACACAGTATTTAAACATGGACTTTAGCAGGTGAAGTCATACACATAATGATGGGGTACAGTGAAATACTCTAGGAGGAAATTTTAGGTAAAACTACAGAATTTTATCTCATGGAGTAATTCTCAAAAAGATCTCACTAAGTAATTGATCATTCTAGTCTCCATATGGATTCTTTATAGTGGTCTAGTGGTCTCTCTCAGCTCCAAAAGACGACTAGTTCTAACCTAAATGCATCCTCTTAATAGGCATCTATTTTACTTTTAAAGAAGCTTTTAAAAATAGGAGAACAGATGGCCGATAGACACATGAAAATATGCTCAGGATCACTAATTATTACAGAAATGAAATCAAAACTACAATGAGTCATCACCTCATGCCAATCAGAATGGCCATCATCAAAAAATCTACATATAATAAATGCTGGAAAGGATGTGGAGAAAAGAGAACCCTTCCTCACTGTTGGTGGGAATGTAAATTGATACAGCCACTATGGAGAACAGTAAGAAACTCCTTAAAAAAAAAAAAAAAAAAAAAAAACTAGGAATAAAACTAACATATAACCCAGCAATCCCACTACTGGGCATACACTCTGAGAAAATCATAACTGAGAAAGATACATGTACCCCAATGTTCATAGCAGCATTATTTACAATAGCCAGGACATGGAAGCAACCTAGATGTCCATCAACAGACGAATGGATAAAGAAGATGTGGTGAATATACACAACGGAATATTACTCAGACATAAAAAAGAATAAATTTGTATCAGTTCTAGTGAGGTGGATGAACCTAGAGGCTGTTACACAGAGTGAAGTAAGTCAGAAACAGAAAAACAAATATAGTCTATCACTGCATATATGGATTCTAGAAAAATGGTGTTGATGAATCTATTTGGAGGGAAGGAGTGGAGACATAGATATAAAGAATAAGACTGTGGACACAGTGCGGGAAGGAGCGAGGAGGACGGATGGAGAAAGCAGCATCGACATATGTACACAACCATGTGGAAAGAGATGACTGGTGAGAAGTTGTTACATGACACGGGGAGCGCGTCCTGGTGCTCTGCGATGACCGACAGGCGTGGGGTCGAAGGGAGGGGAGAGAGGCTCAGGAGGGAGGGAATATATCTATAATTGTGGCTGATGTGCCTTGTCATAAGGCAGAAACAAGCATAACACTGTAAAGCAGTGTTCTTCCAATTAAAAAAATAGGAGGGTATTTTAGATTTAAGTGGATAAAGATGTCAAGTGTCAACACACACACACAAAAGAAGGAGACACATAAATTCTGCATTTAATGAATGCAGGACACTTGTAACTCACAAGTAGAATATGTGAAAATCAGAAGTGATGAATAAATAGTAACAAATTTAAAACTCAGTTGAACAGAGATAGGGAAACCAATGAGGCAAGCTGCTTTACCCAAAGGAAACACAGAAAAGTTCAGAATCATAGACATCAAATAAAATGAATTGGAATAAGAGGTGGAGTATAAATCAGGAAGATTGGTGGAAATTCTGTTTTAAATCTGCATCATTATCCTTATTCTGCCCAGCCGCTCAGCTACTTCTATGTCACCCATGGCAGGGAAGAACCTTCTTTGGAGAGTATCTACAGACTCAAAAGGAAACACACAGATACTATTATTGGATGTTTCTTAATATAGAACACATGCTATCAAAGTAATGTTCAAACTCCTTCAAGCTAGGTTTCATTAGTATGTGAAAGGAGGACTTCCAGATGTACGAACTGGATTTAAAAAAAGCAGAAGAACCATAGATCAAATTGCCAACAACTGTTGGATCATAGCAAAAACAAGAGAATCCCAGAAAAATATCTACTTCTGCTTCATTGACTATGCTGATGTCTTTGACTGTGTGGATCACAACAAACTGGAAAATTCTTAAAGAGATGGGGATACCAGACCACCTTATCTCTCTCTTGAGAAACCTGTATGCAGGTTAAGAAGCAACAGTTAAAACTGGACATGGAACAATGGACTGGTTGAAAATTAGGAAAGGAGTACTTCAAGGCTGTTTATTGTCACCCTGCTTATTTAACTTATGTGCAGAGTACATCATGAGAAATAATGGACTGAATGAAGCACAAGCTGGAATAAAGATTGCTAGGAGAGATATCAATAACCTCAGATATTCAGAAAACACCACTTTAATGGCAGAAAGCAGAAGGAGCTAAAGAACCTCTTGATGAAGGTGAAAGCGGAGAATATGAAAGAAGGTTTAAAACTCAATACTCAAAAACTAAGATCATGGCATCTGGTCCCATCATTTCATGGCAAATAGAAGGGGGAAAAGTGGAAACAGTGACAGGTTTTATTTACTTGGGCTCCAAAATCACTGCAGACAGTGACTTCAACCACAAAATTAAAAGATGCTTGCTCCTCAAGAGAAAAGCTATGACAAACCTGCTGCTGCTGCTGCTGCTAAGTCGCTTCAGTCGTGTCCGACTCTGCTCGACCCCATAAATGGCAGCCCACCAGGCTCCCCCGTCCCTGGGATTCTCCAGGCAAGAACACTGGAGTGGGTTGCCATTTCCTTCTCCAATGCATGAAAGTGAAGTCACTCAGTCGTGTCCGACTCTGTGCGACCCCATGGACTGCAGCCTACAGGCTCCTCCATCCCTGGGATTCTCCAGGCAACAGTACTGGAGTGGGGTGCCACTGCCTTCTCCCATGACAAACCTAGACCGTGTATTAAAAAGCAGAGATATCACTCTGCTGTCAAAAGGTTCATCTGCTCAAGACTTTTGTTTTTCCTGTAGTCATGTATGGATGTGAGAGTTGGATCATAAAGAAAGCTGAGCACTAAAGAATCGATGCTTTCACACTGTAGTGCTAAAGAAGACTTTTGGGAGTCTCTTGGACTGCAAGGAGATCAAACCAGTCAATCCTAAAAGAAATCAATCCTGAATTTTCATTGGAAGGACTGATGATGAAGCTGAAGCTCCAGTACTTTGGCCACCTAATAGGAAAAACTGACTCACTGGAAAATACCCTGATGCTGGGAAAGGTTGAAGGCAGGAGGAGAAGGGGGCAACAGAGGTTGAGATGATTGGATGGCATCACCGACTCAATGGACATGAATTTAGCAAACTCTGGGAGATAGTGAAAGACAGGGAAGCCTGGTGTGCTTGGTCCATGGGTCCCAAAGAGTCGAACATGACTTAATAACTGAACAATGAGCAACAATATAGGCTACCCTATAGTACAGCCTACCTCAAACATGCATAAAATTATTTGGCAATCTTAGAAAACTCTACTAAGAGGCTTTCCCAGTGGCTCGGTCCATAAAGAACCTGCTGGCAATGCAGAAGACGCAGGTTTGATCCCTGGGTCTGGAAGATTCCCTGGAGAAGGAAATGGCAACCCACTCCAGTATTCTTGTCTGGAAAATCTCATGGACAGAGGAGCCTACAATGCTTCCAAACTGTGGTGCTAGAGAAGACTTTTGAGAGTCCCTTGGACTTCAAGGAGATCAAACCAGTCCAGGACCCATGGACTGCAGCACACCAGGCTTCCCTGTCTTTCTCTATTGTGAGCTACAATCCATGGGGTCACAAAGAGTTGGACATGACTTAGCGACTAAACAGAAAACTCTATCACCTTAAAACAAAATTTGTAGTGTTTCAATCATAAATAGAAATAGACAGTCAAGTATCATCTAATGTGAAAGACATAAAACAAACAAGGAAAATGAAACTCAATAGATAAAGCAGAGAAAGGGGGGAACACTTAAAATAAATTATAATTAACATTCCCAGAGAGATAGGAGATACTACTTCCAAAGAGAAGAATATGATATCGTGATATTATGAAGATGGTATCATGAAGAGGATAGAGGGGAGAGTGGAAGAAGGGCGGCAGGAGAAAAGGAAGATGGGGAGGGGAAAGTGAGGGGGAGGAAGGAGGAGGAGGGGAGAAAGAGGAGGGAAAAGAAGGAACTTGAAGTAAGAAATCCTCCTGGATATTAGGTACATAACAGGTAATTTAAAATAAAAACTTAAATAGAAGGATGGAGAGTTGAGTTGACACAACCTAAAGGAAGTTGGACGATAACACAAAAGTATGGTCAGTAGGAGCCATAAAATTTTAAAAATAGGATTAATGAAGTAAATCTAACATTTGATAGAGATTTATAGAAAGAAGAAATAGTAAGAAATAAATTAAGAAATGAATACTCTAGTAAGTACCAGATATTTAGGAGTTTTTATTTTAAATATATGCCAGTACCAATGAATTACAAACGATCTTAACAAGTCACAACATTATAAAAACTATTCAACTTTAGGGAGAAAAGCAACCTATTAACTTCCAAAGATAGAGAAAATAAGTCACATCCAAAGTATCCAAGATCTGAATACTGAATACACTGAACATCTCAACTGCAACAACAGAAGTCAGAACAAAATGGAGGAGTGCCTTCAAATTCCTAGAGATGATGCTTTTCCACACAATATGCTCAATGTACCTAAATGAGGAATCAAGTGTGACAACGGAATAAAAGTTTTCTTCTAATGTATCCCTTTTCCTTGGAAGACTCTAGAAGATAGGTTCCTTCAAAATAAGAAAACCAAGGAAAAAGAATGCACAGAAGCCAGGAAATAGGAGCTCTAAAATAGGATAAAGTGAACAGACTTGGAGATTAACCAGTCCAGATTGGAGCAGGAATCCAGAGAGATCCTGAAAGAACATTTCCGGGGCGGGGGGTGGGGAATGAAATAATAGGAAAGGAGCTTATAGACCATCTGATACATTTGAATATACAGAACCTTGTATTCAGAAACTGTGGTCTAAAGAGGTGGAGAAGGATGAGAAAGAGGTTGAGGAAGGGGAGGAGGAAGAGGGAGGTAAAGGAGCAGGGAGGTGGAGAACTGAAGAGACGTGGGAAAGAAAGATGACAAGCGTTAGAATTTGTTGCCTCTGGAGAGTAGAACTTGATGGAAAGGGAACTTCCCTTCACCTACCAAAAGCAAAAGCTTTTAATAGTGTTTAACTCCAACAATGTGTGTGTATTACTTTGATAAATTAAAATGTTTGAAGACTAACAATTAGAACTAGGCTTGCAAAAGCAAAAAGATCTGCAGTTAGTCCAAAAACTTCATTCCCTTTTCCTCCTCCAAATAAACAGCTAAAACAGAGCTTTAAAAATACCTAAAGGAGTGCCACCTACCCACTGGGAACAGAAATTTCTGATTTAGAACAACCAAATGGAGGCTTCTGAAGTTCGAAAATTTAGGACACTTATTTCAAAGTGTTACTCTAGGTTTTATAGTAGCTCATTCTCCTGTGTACTTAGAGCTGAAAAGCCCCTATTAGCACTATGGAAAATGTAAACTTCTTGGTTGAGTGTTTAAAAAAATCATATAATTGAACATTGTGTGAAACGAAGTACTCTTCCAGTGAATAAAGTCAGCACTTGCAACAGTGTTAGACTGAGGACGCTGAGATTTCCATATTCTTTTCTTCTTAGATTGTTCAGCAAAATAAGAAATAAAAAATATTTACCTCGTAAGACTATGCTCGAAGATTAAGGTCTAAGAATGTTCATCTTTTTATATACTCAAATACTGAGTATATAAATTTTGTATATACTCTTTTTATATACTCAAAATGGAAAGCTTTCTATAATATTCAAAATACTCAAAGATGGAAAACTACCTAGAATGCTGTTAATGGAATATTGGTTGATAATATGATCTATTTTTATAACAGAATATACTCTTCTGATATCCATAAAATTATTGGTATCAACACCAAAATATGTTTAATGTATTTGTAAGAAAAATAAGTGATCCTATATTTGACTTAATTTGCTTTATTTGGATATTGTTTTATTCTGCCTTAGAGTAACAATGGCACCCCACTCCAGTACTCTTGCCTGGAAAATCCCATGGGCGGTGGAGCCTGGTAGGCTGCAGTCCATAGGGTCGCTGAGGGTCAGACACAACTGAGCAACTTCACTTTCACTTTTCACTTTCCTGCACTGGAGAAGGAAATGGCAACCCACTCCTGTGTTCTTGCCTGGAGAATCCCAGGGACGGCGGAGCCTGGTGGGGTTGCACAGAGTCGGACACGACTGAAGTGACTTAGCATATAGCATAGTATATAGAGTAATTATATGTTTGAAAGTTACCTAAACTCTTGTCTGTAAACAAAGACTGTTTCAGCCATTAAACCTTCAGCCATTGCAGCAGCCCCAACTGTGTACTCTGAGAGGTTTCAGGATGGAAAAACCAGGATACTTGCTCTAAATATCAAAGGAACAATTTCAGTGAGCCCAGACTCTTGCATTTTCCCATACATAGAATTGTGAAAATATTTTATAATTATGAAATATAGAAAATTCATTAACTGAGATATCTGGTTTTTCTTTAAGTAACTTTTGATGTTCTAACTACCTGTTTTTTGTTGCAAAATTTCCTATATATCCTGGATCCTCCTTTACTTCTTTGGAACAGTCCCTCTCTCAGAGCTGTCTGAGTGGCTACATCTGGGCTTAAATCCTCAATTGATCCACTGAGTAAAACATAATTCACAACTGTTAGGTTGTGCTTTTTTTTTTTTTTTTTTTTCAGTCAACACTCTTTAGGGCTCAGTTCACCATAAAATAAGAATACTGCTAGTACCTACGCCGTAAGGTTCTTTTTGCAGAGCAAATAAATTAGTATATAAAAATGCTTTGAATATTGGCTGGCATGTAGTTATCGGTTTGTGGCTATTGCTAATGTTATTAGCAGCAATAGAAGAAGTATTACTGTCACAGGGATATCAGTGGTTATCTCTGCAAGGTGAATTCTGAGGTTTTCAGTTTTTTTTTCTTGAAAAAACTGATAACCTTTACATTTTCTGTGATAAATATGTCACTTTGTGTCTGTAAGACAAATTTTAGTAACAATTTTAAAGTAATATATTTAGCAATAGAAAAAATAAGATAATGCATCTCTAGCCAATAGCCTTTCATGGAAAGGAAAGAATAATTCCATTTTTTTCTGCTTTAAATAATTCTTCTCCCATTAGACAGTGTTACTCAACCAGGTATCTACAGATAAATTCTATAGATGGTCCAAAAGCTTTCTTATAAATTATTTTAATCTGAATTTTTTATTTCGTAGATAATAAAAAATTGACATAAGCATATCTAGACCCTGTGGGTGATTACAGAAACCCAAACACTGACAAATTGTTTCAGCACATCATGACCTTGTCTCAGGTGGGAGGAAGAAAACAGACTTAAAAATAATGGTGCCATTTGGCTAAAAAAATCCCCACTGACCTGATGCCACACAGAAGAAATAAAGGTTTTGCTGTATTATGTACTGAACACAGGAGAGTGATGTAAGAAATGAATCATGCCAAGCTCAAGATCTCCAAAGAACTTGGTGGTGGTGGTGGTTTAGTCACTAAGTCGTGCCTGACTCTTGTGACTCCACAGACTTAGCGTGCCAGGCTCCTCTGTCCATGGGATTCTCCAGAAAAGAACACTGGAGTGGGCGAAGGACATGGGTCAGAGCAACTCCATATCATGATGTTGATGTGATTTGCTTTTAGCAAACATCCTACATCACAATAAACTTACACTGTTAATTTAACTTTATAGTGTTTATACTATTATTTATATTAACTTTATAAATCTGTTTGGGTTTTATAGTGATTTAAGAGCCTGAAGTGTTTATTAGGAGTTGATACTTAGTTTTATGTTAACATGCTTAAGTGACGCAATAAAAATAAATATTGGAGGTTTATGAGAAACGTGTCTTCTCTACGAGGGGTTCATACATTGAAGAGTGAGAAATAATATCCCGTGTAAGCTCTGACTAAAATAGAATTTTCATTTAATTTAATTTGAATATTTTTTTAAAACCCTTATTATATTCCTAACATCAGGCTAGCACTCTGGGTAATACAAAAAGCATTTGCTATGTGATCTTGGTACTTGATGGGTTTACAGTTTGTAAGACATTAGCCAGGAAGTATAAAGTATCAATATAAAGAGAGACTGTGATCACACGCCTAGACTTGTTCAGACATAGAAGCTTGAACTCAAGAAGAAAGCTCCAGATGGCTGGAATGACTAGCGAGGCACAGCTGCTTGGAGGAGCTGGCGCTTGAACCTGTAGCTGTGAAAGAGCAGAGAGGGACTTCAGCCAGAGGAGTCCCTTGGAAGAAGACGACTAGGTATAAATGAGATGTCCCTTCTTTTCTATGCTCAACAAAGACTAGAATAGGGGCCCTGTGTGCATGGCCTTGCGGCAGCAGACCGGAAGCCATTGTAAGTTTTGTAAGTTTTTTATCAGAAGAGTGACATAATAAAAGTGGATATTTTGAAAAGATGTTTCTGATAGAAACATCCAATAAGCTCTTCCTACATGCCCAGCCCTGCCCCAAGCCTCAACAAAAAACTTCAGTGCAAGATGGCCTTACAATGGAGGCAGAGAGACCCCGGCTGGGACCACAATCCACGTCCCAGAATCTGAACCAGGTCTGAGTGCCTGTCCTGCTTTTGTTGTCCCAGACAAACAAAAACAAACAAACAAACACAAAAGATAGGGAAAGATGTAATAACCAAAGTCATACCTGCCAGCTGAATAATTCGTCAGTTAAGGACCTATGATTACAACTATAACTGGTGGTCTGTACGTCTCAAGGAGAGAGAGTCACAGAGGCCCAGGGGATGTGTAGACACAAGACTAGGTGTTAGGTTATCTCAGTGAGAGCAAGATAGGAAAACAAACAAACAAACAAAAAAAACAGAGCAGGGAGTGTAACTGTGTGTGTGTGTGTGTGTGTGTGTGTGTATCTGAGGCAGGTGGCCCTCCTATTTGTCCATCATGTCCTGAGAGGTCAGCCAGTACCCTGGACAATTTGCCTTTTTCTTAACAAGCTCAACCAGGCCAGCCAGCTGTTGGTGGCCAAGTCCTGCCATCAGAGCTGGGTGAGTCTGGGAATTAAATGTCAACTGTGCATTTTATCATCTCTATGATCTCCTACCAAATGACAACCCACTCCAGTATTCTTGCCTGGAAAATCCCATGGATGGAGGAGCCTGATAGGCTACAGTCCATGGGGTTGCAAAGAGTCGGACAGGACTGAGCGACTTAATTTTCACTTTCACTTTCATGATCTCCTCAGTTCAGTTCAGTCACTCAGTCATGTCCGACTCTTTGCAAGCCCATGAATCGCAGCACGCCGGCCCTCCCTGTCCATCACCATCTCCCAGAGTTCACTCAAACTCACGTCCATCGAGTCAGTGATGCCATCCAGGCATTTCATCCTCTGTCGTCCCCTTCTCCTCCTGCCTGCAATCCTTCCCAGCATCAGAGTCTTTTCCAATAAGTCAGCTCTTCACATGAGGTGGCCAAAGTACTGGAGTTTCAGCTTTAGCATCATTCCTTCCAAAGAACACCCAGGACTGATTTCCTTTAGAATGCACTGGTTGGAGCTCCTTGCAGTCCAAGGGACTCTCAAGAGTCTTCTCCAACACCACAGTTCAAAAGCATCAATTCTTTGGTGCTCAGCTTTCTTCACAGTCCAACTCTCACATCCATACATGACCACTGGAAAAACCATAGCCCTGACTAGATGGACCTTTGTTGGCAAAGTAATGTCTCTGCTTTTGAATATGCTATCTAGGTTGGTCATAACTTTCCTTCCCAGTGCCTTAACCTCTTTCTGCCTGAGTTTCCTTGGCTGTAAACCACAGATCATAATGCCTCACAGAACTGGTGAGAGGAGGAATCAAGAGAAAGCTTGTGAAAGCCTATGTGTGTGCCCCTCCCTCCCCCGACCACTGATGCTTTCCTTTCCCAAGGTTCTTGGTGGGGTCGTGGTGGGGCAGTGAGGCAGACGCTAACCTGGGCTGGCCCGGAAGAGGCTCTGGAGCAAAGGAGGACATCTGCTGAGGGATTCCTGTGCCCACCCCCCAGAGCTGCATGCTGGGGTCATGTGACAGCCCCGGTGGGATGACTGGGCTGTAAACACTGCCCGCCAGCTGCCTCTCATGGCTCCTTCAGCCTCATTGTACAAGGGTGACTGCCTCTGAGTGCTCAGGCTCGCCGAGAAAATGACAAGGGATGGCGTGATGGGGATGGCATGGCATGGACGGGCAGGATTGGAGCAGCCCCCACACAGGGGCCACTCTGAGCTTTTACCCTCAGATGTATTTCCTGCCCTCCCCCAATCCTCTCTGCCTCATTCTCTTTCTCACAATTTCTGGAACTGAGAAAAAGCACAACAAAGATGATCAGAGATCTGTAGTGATGCAGCAGGGCCACGTCGTGTGAGACTTGCCCACAGAGATGGGTCTGAAGCAAGAGCTCCCAGGTTGCCCAGAGAAACGAACTCAGATGGATGTGCCAAACACAGACATCCCTCTCTCTGAGGCTGCATGTAGAACTGCTCTGAAGTGGGAAACCGATGCCCTTTATGTTCACCTTATGCATCTCTCTCCTACAAGCAGCAGCTTTGGGTAGACACATATTCCTTTTGCCCAGCTCACAGCCTCTCATCCTCTTGACTTTGTCTGTCTACAAAAGGTCATTGAATTTATATTCTGTCGTCCTTCATTTGGCCCTTGAATTTGCCTGATAAAAGAGTAATTTTCCAGTACCGAAGATAGAGCTCAGAGCAGATTCTTCTATTTAGATATAAATGAACTTTTACACACACACATACACACACACACACTTGGGCTCACAGAATGTAATTAACACACAAGGGAGCTTTAACGTCCACTCCAGTCCTTCTGGAAGCCCATTGGAGAAGAGATGGGTAAAGCTGCCAACCGTGGAAGGGAGTTAAGAGTTTCTCATCGCTCCAGTGGGCTGATTTTTACCCCCTTTTATGACTCTTTCTAATTCACCATCCTTACAAGCACAGGTTGAGCTTAGTCATTCTGCATGGGACAAGGAGTTTACCATTTAGTGTTGGACAGGACAGCGTTTCCCCAGCAAAAGTACCTCACTCAGTTCAGTTCAGTCGTTCAGTTGTGTCCAACTCTTTGCAACCCCATGGACTGCAGCACGCCAGGCCTCCTTGTCCATCACCAACACCCAGAGCTTACCCAATCTCATATCCATTGAGTCAGTGATGCCATCCAACCATCTCTTCCTCTGTCATCCCCTTCTCTTCCTGCTTTCAATCTTTCCCAGCATCAGGGTATTTTCCAATGAGTCAGTTCTTCGCATCAGTTAGCCAAAGTATTGGAGTTTCAGCTTCAACATCAGTCCTTCCAATGAATATTCAGGACTGATTTCCTTTAGGATGGACTGGTTGGATCTCCTTGCAGTCCAAGGGACTCTCAAGAGTCTTCTCCAACACCACAGTTCAAAAGCATGATTTCTTCAGTGTTCAGCTTTCTTTATAGCCCAACTCTCACATCCATACATGATTACTGGAAAAACCATAGCTTTGACTAGATGGACCTTTGTCAGCAAAGTGATGTCTCTTTGCTTTTTAATATGCTGTCTAGGTTTGTCATAGCTTTTCTTCCAAGGAGCAAGTTTCCTTTAAGTTCATGGCTGCAGTCACCATCTGCAGTAATTTTGGAGCCCCCCAAAATAAAGTTTCTCACTGTTTCCATTGTTTCCCCAATTTTTGCCATGAAGGGATGAAACTGGATGACATGATCTTAGTTTTTTGAATGTTGAGTTTTAAGCCAACTCTTTCATCCTAAGAGTAAATCATATACTTAGATTTCACACATAACCTTGGCATCTAAATTCAAGCTATAGAATTTTCAGAAATGTGGGTGCCTCTGCTTTGTAACAGATGAACTTTGACTATATAGAGATCACATTGGTTACTAGATGCAAAATTAACCTTTCTGTAAAGTGGGTTTAGCTTAGAAAACCCTAGGCCCCCAAGGAGATTGTTAGATACAGTCTTTAACTCAGCCAACATTAATGGGACATCTTGTGGCTGACCAGCGCTGATCTGTGTGTTACAGTAACTTAGCTCAGCAGTTAGTTTAAGCTAAGCTTGAATCACTTCATCCAGCTGAGTTTAACCTAAACCCTTTTTAACTCACTATCCTTATCAGGCACTGGATTTCTTAAACCAGCTCTTCACTGCATTATACATATCCTTTTGTTCTTGCATAGAGGAGAGATGAGTAAATGTTGTCCCCAGTCTCCTGAGTACCACATAAAGATCTTCTAGAAAAATGGGCATGCATAAACTTCAATATATATAGGTTTGAGAGACCCCATCCATTTCCTGAGCCTTGGTTTTCAGGTTCCATGGTTTTCACGCTCCTGCGTTTCCTGGGCCAGAAACTGAGGACCTGTGTCCTTATGGCCGTTTTTGTGGGACTGAATGGGCTGGGCAGAGAGTAAGGGACAGACCTAAGAAGAAGCAGAATGAGTTCCAATTCTACCCTCATTGACTTCTGACGGTGGCGTCTGTGATACATCCTCCACGTTTGCTGGACCAAAGGTGAGTGATGAGAGCACAGGCAAGCTGGGAGAGCCAAATCTCTGCTGGCGATTTCCTTTCCTCTCTTACCCTTTGCTGTGCTGGATCCCAGAGTCAGCCCTCATCTAAACCTGTTTGTTTAGCTCTCTGCTGCCTAAATTTCTTAGGGCAGTAGCTCTGGGGGACGGGGGAGGAATGGGCATGCAGGGAGGTAACGAAGCTGTTTAAAAGTGTAACTTTGAATATATTAAGCCAATTCTTTCCACATGGAAGAAATCTGAGAAGAATAGTGATGAGGTTATGGGATGTGGAGGGGGGTAGAGGGAGAGTGTTATGGAAGAAACCACATTGGCCCTGTACTCCAGAAGATCTGTACTCTAATTTAGCCAGAAGACTTAATGATTTGTTGTGATCTCAAAACAACAGTTAAAAGATAAATCCACATCATTAAGACCATTATGGTGTTTTGCTTCATTTAGCAAATGGTGGTGAGTTGAGGGGCTAGGGTTGAACGTTTGAGGTTGTTTTGCTGTGAAGACACCCACATTTAAATAATAAAAATGGGCTCCTGGGGCCCAGGAACAACTGGCTCCCAAATGCTTTGCAGGCAGAAATAGAAAGATGCCCTTGAAAACATAATCCGAAAGTTTGTTTAAGTGCCTTTTCTGTGTATGCCGGGCAGAAAACAAACAAGAACAGAAAATTGAAAGCTGATTGTTTTTCATCTTGGCTTGATGGGCCAGTCTAGGGAAAAAGACATGTGATTCCCAACACCTTGATACTCTGTGGGAAAGTCCAGCTGTGCTTCTGGAATAACAATTGAAGGCCATTCCTGTTGTTATGTACAGAGAAGGGGCTGGTGATTACATTGTTCTTTGTGCGATGAGGACCCAGAACTGTCAAAACAATCGAACAGTAAACTCGGCTATTTGGAGTTCTCTATTAACTGCCACTCAAGCATATCTACAACACAAAGATCACCCAAATTTAAATAAAGATTCTGAGGCATTAAATGTATTCTGAAATGCTTCTGGAGTCATCAGCAAAAGCGCCTGCATACTAAGTTTCTTCTTTGAACATTTTTGCTTTTTACATTTTACTGACTTTGGCCTCAAGGTAGAGATATACAAGCCTAGAGTTCTTAGATAAAGAAACAAGTCCCTTTGTATTATTTCTATTATGAGGCATAAAGAGGTGGTTTAATTAACTCTGTCACAATCAAGATTCTGAGTTCTAGGGACTAGCAGATATGAACTATTATATATGGAATGGATAAATGACCGAGTCCAATAGTGTAGTGTAGGGAACTATGGTCAGTACCCTGATAACCCACAATGGAAGAGAGTATTAAGAACCCATGTATCCATGTATCCATCTCTCCATGGCTGAGTCCCTTTGTTGTGCCCCAGAATCTGACACAACATTGTAAATCAATTGTACTTCAATTAAAAAAAAAAAAAAAACTTAAAGATTCTGAATTCTAGATTGGGCAACTGCACTTCTCAGAGTATTTTCTCTAAAGATTTATTCCTGCAAATTGACGACACATATCACAATGATTAAGTGTTAAACTGTGCAGCAGCAACTCTACGTGCTAAATGAATACAAAACATAGGGAAGTCAATGGGAATTAAAGTCACCAAGGGAAGATATAGGGAATGTGGTGTTATTTCATTGGGAAGGACATATGCTTTGGAAAGCATCGTCAGGAACTTGGATGGATTTTTGTGGCCAGGGGTGCCGGGCGGTCAACAGAAGCAAAAGTGCAAGGCCAAGATAGAGCAAGGCTCAAGAGTAGATATGGAGAAATGCCCCAAAGGAGGATGGGTTTTCCCCCAGTCTAGCATTCCTCTGACATGCAAAGGGCCTGTAGTCTCCAGGACATGACTTCTTGTGCCAGTGAATGCATCAGGCAATCCCCATAGAAACAGGAACATCAAGAAAAAAAGATTGACTTGGCCTTTCCAGAAATTATTAAAATGATACCTTTTGATATTGTTCTCAAAGTGTTTTCCCCTTGCAAATATTCTGAGATAATGGCAGGAGACAATGTAAACCTGACTCCATGAGCAAGACGGCCTTGAAAACCAGGTGTTTGTAAGCTGCCAGTTAGCATATATCAAAGATCAAAGTGGACTCCAAAATTGTAGGTAATAGTGTCTGGGGCAAGAAGGTCAGTGTGTATGTGGGGATAGAAGGGTGGTACATTAGCTACTAGAGTGAATATATTCTGGCTGTTTGAAGCAGAATTACTAAAGAGTATTAAATAGTTCGTGGAGTTTCCAGAAAAGCCAGAAAAACAGGCTCAGAATTGCATCTTTAGGAAAGGGGAAAGGTTTATAAAATATACCACTGGAGTGCACGGAAGAGTGGTCCCTCTAGCACAGAGCAGAGGCGCTCAGCTGTGTGCCCAAGGCCTCTGTGAGTCTGTCCATCTGCTGTGCTCGCCACGCTCACTAGGAGACACATGGCAGAAAGCACTTCTTCCTCCACGCTCTTTCTTCCGAATCCAGGTCTCATGCCGCTGGTGCATCTGATCATGAGCTGAGGTCATGGTTGTGCCCTTGATACAGAGAAGACTGGAAAACCAAGTCTGGCATCTCTTTAGGGATGCAGACTGAGATATGGAGAGAAAATGAAAACAATGCTGTTCAAAGATGCTGGGCATTCATGCATAATACATATATATAATACATATATAAGTATTATGTGTGTATATATGTGTGTAATATATATGTAATATATAATATGTATATATACACAATATATAATATGTGTGTAAATATAATATGCATATATGTATGTGTGATATATATGCAATACATGTAATATGCATATATAATACATACATATAATTATACATATATAATGCATATATATTATATATAAAGTATGTTTTTATATTTTATATATATTATAAATACATATATATTTTATAAATGCATATAATTATACATGTATATATTGTACATTTATATACATATAATATGTATATAATATACATATATGATACATATATATGTAGGGAAGTCTGTTAGTCATGTCCAACTCTTCGTGACCCCATGGACTGCAGCCTACCAAGCTTCTCTGTCCGTGGGATTTTCCAGGCAAGAATACTGGAGTGCGGTGCCATTGCCTTCTCCAATATATATGTAATATATGTGTAATGTATGTAATATATAATAATATATGTATAATATATAAACAATATATAATAATATATACATATATATTACATATATAATATATGTAATATACATATAATATATATGCAATATATAATACATATATATACACATATATAGAATGTGTAAATGTCCAAATATAGGAAAACAAAGTCAGCTCATCAGGCCTCTGAATATGGGAGGACATGGAGAACGGGTCACAATGGAGAAGGCAAGATGGCCATGTGGTCCTTTCTGCTTCTGTCTTGCAATGAACAGATACATCAGATCATGGAGACATTATGGAGAGAGGGAATACTGGAGATCTCTGCCCTCCTCTGCTTTTCTTAAACTGCTTGTATAATAATCAGCATCACAGCCATTCTGACATCTGGAAAGTTTGGGGCTTGAGGCCTGGAGATTTAGCTTTCTGAGGCCACTTTCAGTTCAGATGGACTGAAAGAAAATTATTTTTTCTTCTGTTCTGCCAGGTGGCAGCTTGAGAGGAGCACTGCAGGTGTTTTAGACAAAATAAAGAAGATTAATTTTTCCAACTTGTCATGAGAGTTGATTTTATAGCTCTATCAACACAACCAAAAAAGAGGTCTGCTCACACCATTTTCAGAAGTCATAACAAAGAAATAATTGCAGAAAGGATGGAGAAGTTATGGATCAGAGAACATGCCTCTATAAACATTGTCCAACTGTTTAGCTCTCTGTGAGAAGAGAGTGTCCCTAAAAGACAAGAGGAACACAGACTGAGTCCTCAGAACTAGCAATATTTAAAGAAAGAAATGACACAGAAAGCCACTAAGGGGTTTCCGGATACTGTAATGAACTAGACCAAAAGGTCTCGTGAAACAGGAGAAAAATTACTCTGAAAAGAGAAAGGGTGTCCAGGTGAACAATAACATAATTGCGAGATCCTTAAAGGCCAGGTAGGGGAAATTAGACTTGACATGGGAGGAAATAGGGAGTGACCTGAATCTTTTTATCAGAAGAGAATCAAGATAGAATAAGCATTAAGGAAGATTCTGCTATCGTAGGTTGGAGAGGGGAAAATGCAGACTGTAGGGTCTGTTACAGAAACCCTGGGAAAACCAACGAGACCTTGTGTAGGGTGCACACTCAGGGGTGTAAAAGGGGCCACATATAGATAACACAAGATGCTGTAGGAAGATGCCTGTCAAGCAAAATGAATAGAAAATGGTTCCCGGGATTAAAGTTTCCTCAACAGACCGGAAGTTGGAAAAGGAACAGACTTTTTCCCCACTATGGGAAAAGAGGCCTAGAACACAACAGTGCTGAGTTTGAAGTGTTGGTAAAACAGCAAATTTTATTTGCAATATAAATGTGTTTTATATGCATGGATTTAGCATAGTACAGAATACAGGACACACGTATAAAGCGCCTTGGTCCCAAGACATGCTGGATTACAGATTCAGTAGCATCTTTTTCCCTCTAGGCTCACAAGACTCCTTGCAACATTTTTTTCCTCCTTTCTAACTTGTGGAATTATTTATGAATAATTCTGGTAGAGCTGATAAAACCATTCAAAGACATGAAGACTCAGAAAACTTCAGCTATTTACCCCAAATCACACATCAAACCTGTGGAGGAAAAAGATCACGACTGAAGTTCCTCAACCTTTTATTGTATTCTTCCACAAGATTGGTGATCACAAAATATCTTAATTATCTATACAATACAAAGAGACTTGGAGAGGAAAGTGTTCTTTTGGCCCATACCTGTGTGGACAAAGTGTTCTGACCAGAACGAGAGTCACAGCTAAAAGGAGAAAGAGTCCTAGAAGGGGGACAAAGCTAGGTCAATGAGGCCTCGGTTTAGTTGTTTGTGTTTTGCTAATTGCAAAGTTTGCCCCTATAAATGCTGCTGTTTTCCCATTTGCAGAGTGTGAACTGCTCACTGGATTAGGGGGTGGAGCCTCTGAAACTCTTCTCCCTGATTTGTCATGCAATCATCACCCACTGCTATACAATAGTCTTCAGAGGGTCAGGATTGTTTTCACTTGCCTTTTAGCTGCCAGGTAGCCACGAACAGAGATCAGTTTTGTCATGAGCACAAAGCCATCTGTGTGAGCTGGGCAGTTTACTTGGTTGGCCCAGAATCAATCCGGTACGTTTCCCGGTTAGCCTGGATGATGGTAAGAAAAAAAAGTAAACGTGTTAGTCACTCAGTTGTATCTGACCCTTTGTGACCCCATGGACTGTAGCCCACAAAGCTCCTCTGTGAAATTCTCCTGGCAAGAATACTGGAGTGGGTAGTCATTTCCTTTTCCAGGGATCTTCCTGACTCAGGGATAGAACCTGGGTCTCCTGAATTGCAGGCAGACTCTTTACCGTCTGAGCCACCAGGCCATTTCACAGTTAGCCTGGATGATAGTATGTGCTCAATAAATGTTTGCTGAACTGAAGGAGAAGGTCCTATGTGGGTGATATTGGGGCTGAAAGCATTAACACACATTATCTCATCGACTCTTCATGAGTCACATAAAGTGAAGTCGCTCAGTTGTGTCCGACTCTTTCCGATCCCATGGACTGTAGTCTACCAGGCTTCTCTGTCCATGGGATTTTCCAGGCAGGAGTACTGGAATGGGTTGCCATTTCCTTCTCCAGGGGATCTTCCTGACCCAGGGATGGAACCCAGGTCTCCTGCATTGCAGGCAGACGCTTTACCCTGTGAGCCACCAGGGAAGCCGGGGTAGGTGTTAATTTCCAAATTTTTCAGATCAGATCAGAGGCCAAGACCCAGAAGGACTGCCTGACTTACCCACAGTCCTATCCTTAAATAAGCTGAAACTTGTCTACCTGGCGTGCTGCAGTCCATGGGCCTCAAAGAGTCAGACGTGACTGAGCGACTGAACTGAACTGTCCACCTGTAAAGATACCATCCTTCTATCATCCCAGTTTCCTCCCAAGCTCTTGGTCAGGTTGTCCTTCATCCAAATGAACGTACTTAAAAGTGTCTCTGATGCTTACTTTTCCTGTTGGAAATTTAGAAAAGATGGAGGTCTGTGCTACAACAACAACAAAATATGCTTGTGGGCAAAGAAAGCAAAATGCAGTGTGGTTCTGTAGCTGATACAAACCACAGCTGGTCATGTAACAATTGTCTTTGAAATTTTGATTCTTTATTTGAACTAGCAGTTGTTTGGCAACTGGAGGATGAACTTCTAACCCGCACTGGGTCTAACTAGAAGGTGAAATTTGGAGCAAAATCATCCGAACATCCTTATACTGGACCTTTCTGATTTAATCTTGAGATTTCCAAGTTGAGAAGAGAAAAAGGAGACTTTATAAGCCAAGTATATCTGTAACACATCCTAGGTGGATTCCATGAAGGAAGAACCTATCAGCTTTGTAATTCAATTCTTGGTAGCGTCTTTAAGATCTTTCTTTGAAAAAATTATTTTAGATTTGTGCGTGTAGCACAATAACACTAAAGAGAAAGCTAAAAACACACAAAATCCTACCAATCCAGTAAATAACAGCTATTTTATTTATTTATACTCAGAACTTGTCCATTCAAAACATAATTTTATATAATTTAAAGCATGGTACATTTTCATTGTTTAATGTAAAATTATATAATAAACATTTTCTGTGTTGAAAAATAAGGCTCATATTTATCATTTTACTACAGGATATTGTTATTATTTAACCATTCCTATTCTGTTTAAATTGTTTTCAATTACTCACTATTGCAAGTAACGCTACAATAGATTATCTTCGTGTATGCAACATTTTCTTTTATTAAGATTATTTACATAGGTTGTATTCCCAGAAGTAGGATTACAGAGTCAATTTAGAGTGAGTGTTTTGAAGTTATTGATTCACACTGAAGTGTTACTTTCCGAAAGTACCCTACTACAGTATCATTGCCGTCAGCTGAATGTGTGCAATAATGTCACTGAGATCTCCTTATTGGCACACTATCTTTTTGTTTACTTTCAATCTATATTTTAAATTGAAGTATAGTTGATTTAAATATTATATTAGCTCCAGATGTACAACATAGTTATTCAGTATTTTCATAGATTATACTCCATTTAGAGTTATTGCAAAATAATGGCTATTTCTCTGTGCTGTATGACACGGCCTGTTGCTTATTTCTTTTACACACAGTAGGTTGTAACTCTTAACCCCACATCCCTGCGTTGCCCCTTCCCCCTTCCCTGTGCCCACTGGTAACCACACCTTTGTTCTCTATGTCTGTGAGTCTGTTTCCGCTTTGTTATATACATTCTTTTGTTCCTTTTTTCAGGTCCCATATATAAGTGAAGTATTCATCTTTCTCTGTCTAACTTGCTTCACTAAACATGATATCCTCCGGCTCCATCCCTGTTGTTGCAAGTGACAGAATTTTATTCTTTTTAAAGGCTGACTAATATTCCATGTACAAACCTACTATATATCCTTGATCTCTTCGTGTGTTACTGGACACTTAGGGTTACTTCCATATCTTGTCTTCTGTAAATACTGCAACTAAGAACCTTGGGGAGCAAGCATATGTTCGAACTAATGTTTTTGTTTTTTTTGAATATATATCCAGCAGTGGAATTGCTGAATCATATGGTAGTTTTACTTTTAGGATTTTGAGGAACCTCTGAACTGTTTTCCATTATAGCTGCACCAATTTATGTTCTCATCAATGGTGTACAAAGGATCCCTTTTCTCCACATTTTTTCTAACATTTACTATGTGTAGTCTTTTTAATGGCAGCCCATTTTGAAAGATATGAGATGATATCTCACTGTGGTCTTGATTTGCATTTCTCTGATGATTAGTGATGTTGAACATCTTTTCATGTGTCTGTTGGTCACCTGTATCTTCTTTGGGAAAATGTCTATCCAATTCTTCTACACATTATTTGATCAAGTTTTTTGGTTTTTGGTTTTGAGTCATATGAGCTGTTTATATATTTTGGATATTAACCATTCATCAGTCAAATCAATAGTGAATATTTTCTCGCATTCAGTAGGCTATTTTTTCCTCTTGTCAATGTTTTCATTACTATGCAAAAGCTTTTAAGTTTAATTAGGTTCCACTTGTTTCTTGTTTATTTGTTTGCTTGATTTGCTTTTGTTTTTTACTTCATTTTTGCTTTCTTTACCTTAGGAGCTGCTGCTGCTAAGTCACGTCAGTCGTGTCCAACTCTGTGCGACCCCAGAGACGGCAGCCCACCAGGCTCCCCCGTCCCTGGGATTCTCCAGGAAAGAACACTGGAGTGGGTTCCCATTTCCTTCTCCAATGCATGAAAGTGAAAAGTGAAAGTGAAGTTGCTCAGTCGTGTCCAACCCTCAGGGACCCCATGGACTGCAGCCTTCCAGGCTCCTCCTTCCATGGGATTTTCCAGGCAAGAGTAATGGAGTGGGGTGCCATTACCTTCTAAAAAAATAAAGTTTAAATTTTTGTAAAAGAATATTCAGCCTGTGTTCTCTTCTGAGAATTTTATCATTTCCAGTCTTGCATTTAAGTCTTTAATCCATTTTAAGCTTATTTCTATATATGGTGTAATAATATGTTTTAATTTCATTGTTTTCCATATAGCTATCCAGTTTCCCTGTATCACTTATTGAAGAGACTGTTTTTCCCTCATTGTGTAGTCTTGTCTCCTTTGTTATAGTTTAATTAGCCATAAGTATTGCATGTTTTCCTCTGGGCTCTCTATTCTGTTACATTGATCTGTATGTCTGTTTTTGTGGCAGTATCATGCTGTTTTGGTTACTGTGACTTTGTAGGGTAGTCTAAAGTCAGGGGACATCATACCTCCAGTTTTGTTGTGTTTTCTCAAGATTGTTTTAGTAATTCAGGGTTTTTTATGGTTCCATATAAATTTTAGGAATATTTGTTCTGGTTATATAAAAAATGTTTATAGAAAATAAAAAATGAGTCTTCCCTGATAGCTCAGTTGGTAAAGAATCTGCCTGCAATGCAGGAGACCCTGGTTTGATTCCTGGGTCAGGAAGATCCACTGGAGAAGGGATAGGCTACCCACTTCAGTATTCTTGGGCTTCCCTTGTGGCTCAGCTGGTGAAGAATCTGCCTGCAATATGGGAGACCTGGGCTCCATCCCTGGGTTGGGAAGATCCCCTAGAGAGGGGAAAGGCTGCCCACTCCAATATTCTGACTTGGAGAATTCCATGGACTGTATAGTCCACAGGGTCACAAAGAGTCAGACACGACTGAGCAACTTTCACTATAAAAAAAATGTTATGGGTGTGGTTTAGTTGCTAAGTCATGTCCAACTATTGTGACCCCATGGACTGTAGCCTGTGCCTAGGATTTTCCAGGTAAGAATACTGGAGTGGGTTGACATTTGTTTCTCCAGGAGATCCTCCTGACCCAGGGATCGAACCTGGGTCTTCTGCACTGCTGGCAGATTCTTTACTGACTGAGCTACCAAGGAAGCCCCAAAATTGCTATGGTTATTTTGAAAGGGATTGCATTAAGTCTGTGTATTATTTTGGGTAATATGGACATTTTATTCATTTTATTCATTGAATGGTCATTGGAAGGTCTGATGCTGAAGCTGAAGCTCCAATTCTTTGGCCACCTGATATGAATAACTTTCTAATGAATAACTGACTCATTAGAAAAGACTCTGATGCTGGGAAAGATTAAAGGCAGGAGGAGAAGGGGACAACAGAGGATGAGAAGGTTAGATGACATCATGACTTGATAGACAGGAGTCTGTGCAAGTTCCAGGAGTTGGGATGAACAGGGAAGTCTGTCATGCTACAGTCCAAGGGATCTTGAAGAGTTGGACATGACCGAGCAACTGAACTGATGGACATTTTAACAATATTAATACTACTAGTACAAGATCACAAGATATTTTTTCATTTCTTTGTATCAGTTCAATTTCCTTTAAACATTTTATAGTTTTCAGAGTGTAAGTCTTTCACCTCCTTGGTTAGGTTTTATTCCTCTATATTTTATTCTTTTTGGTATGATTTTAAATGAGATTGTTTTCTTTCTATTTGTGATAGTTAATTATTATTGTATAGGAAAGCAACACACTTTTGTATATCAGTGTTGTATCCTGCAACCCTACTGTACTCATTTAGTAGTTCTAGTCATTTTCTTGTAGAGACTTTATCATTTGTTTTGTTAATGTGGTATGTATTATATTGATTGATTTTTGAATATTGAATCATCCTTCCATCCCTGAAATAAATCCCATTTGATCATGACTTAAGGTCCTTTTTATATATTGTTGAGTTTGGTTTGTTAATACTTTGTTGACTATTTTTGCATCTATATTCTTCAGAGATATTGGCCTATAATTTCCTTTTTTCATAGTGTCTGCACATTTTGGTTTTGGTATTAGGATAATAATGCTCTCATAGAATGAATTGGGGGATGTTCCATTCTTTTTTACTTTGGAATAGTCTGAGAAATATAGTCATTAGATCTTCTTTATATTTTTGGTAGAATTCGCCTGTGCTTTGAAGATTTTCTTCAGTGGTAGCTTATGTTTCTTTCTCTCTAGTTTTTGATTTGTTGCTACCATAGGCTTCATGTACATTTACCTATAAATCTATTTATTTTAAACTGGTAGTCATGTTAAAATCTACAATTTTACTCCTGTATCCCATATATCATGTTTTCATTGTAATGTTTCACATTTTCATATATATTCCTTCACTGTTTATTTTAGTTATAGTTGATTTTACTATATCTTTTAATTTTGTACTAGCTTATTTAAGTGATTATTAGTTCTGTTTTCAGGGGTTTTCTCTTGGCCTTTTAATTGAAACAAATTCCTATGTCTTTTCATTTGCTTACCTTTCTTTGTCTTTAGGAAATTATGGGAAACAGTTACATATTGTGATCTTGAAGGGACTTCCTAATTTGGGAGCATAAGTCTGCATGTGCAGACAATACAGTCTGCTTGTGCCCAGTGGCTTTGGTGGAAGAGCTGGCTTTGACATAAACATAGGTCACCTCTTCCCTCAAGGAGAGCTGCCAGCTGTCACCTTGGCAGCAGGTGGGACTGGAGTTGGATGGGCCACAGACAATGTGAGCAGGGGTTTCTCCTCTGCTCAGTGGCTGTCGTTTCTTTATCCAGAGTAGGGTCAGGTGCCAGGATGCTGGAGCAGAAGCCCTGAAGGTCAAGTCCAAGCTGGCTATGTTCCCCCTACGTGTGTAATTCTCCCTGCTCCCAGCACCACTACACTTGCCCCAGAGGTGAACAGTGCTGCAGTAAGGATGTTCAGGTGCTCAGTATGGATTAGGGCACAGACTAGGTCAGCCCCTGCCACGGCCAGCCACCCCGCCCACTTCTCACATATCGCCTATGTCAGTAATAGTAATGACTGCCCTCACCCTGCTCAAATGATGCTCTGGGCCTGAGATACCTTTATGCCTCATTGCTGAGCTATCCTCCCAGCCATAGATGCCCTCATCTCAGTGTGCTATTGGGTCATATAGAAAGTAGGGCTAGACCATCCACTTGGATTCAGGTAAAGGTACACTCCAGAGTGGACAAGAGAAACTGGTCAGCAATCCATGCACCTTAATCTACCTTCTCCACTGCATTGCACAAATAAGTAAGTGTGTGTCCTCATGCAAGATGGTAGGTGCTGGAGTGGTGGCTGTGTGGCACTGGAGTGGCCAAGAGGAGATACCAGATATCCAAGGGCAAAGGAGAAGCTCCAGCAAGATGGTAGGAGGGGCAAAATCATGTTTAGAATCAAACCCCACTCCCACCAGAGACGCTCAGAAGGCTCAAACTAACCTTGTGCACACCAGGACCCAGAGACCCCAGAGAGACTGAGACAGAACTGTGTTTGAGTGTCTCCTGAGGAGGTCCGGGTCGGCAGTGGCCTGCTGCAGGGACAGGGGCTCTAGGTGCAGCAGACCTGGGTATGGCATAAGCCCTCGTGGAGGAGGTTGCCATTAACCCACTATAGAGCTGCCACAACTTACACAGGACTGGGGAAACACACTCTGGGAGGGCACAAAGAGAACCTGCGCACCAGGACTAGGAGAAAGGAGCAGTGACCGCACAAGAAACTGACCCAGACTTGCCCAAGAGTGTCTAGGAGTCTCCAGTGGAGGCACAGGTTGGCAGTGGCCTGCTGAAGGGCTGGGGGCACTGAGTGTAGCAGTATGTGCATGGAACCTTTTGAAGGAGGTTGCCATTATCTTCATTACCTCCACCATGGTTTCAGAGATCAGATCAGTCACTCAGTCATGTCCGACTCTTTGTGACCCCATGAATCGCAGCACGCCAGGCCTCCCTGTCCATCACCAACTCCCAGGGTTCACTCAGACTCACGTCCATCAAGTCAGTGATGCCATCCAGCCATCTAATCCTGTGTCATCCCCTTCTCCTCCTGCCCCCAATCCCTCCCAGCATCAGGGTCTTTTCCAATGAAACAACTCTTCACATGAGGTAGCCAAAGTACTGGAGTTTCAGCTTTAGCATCATTCCTTCCAAAGAAATCCCAGGGCTGATCTCCTTCAGAATGGACTGGCTGGATTTCCTTGCAGTCCAAGGGACTCTCAAGAGTCTTCTCCAACACCACACTTCAAAAGCATCAATTTTTTGGCGCTCAGCCTTCTTCACAGTCCCACTTTCACACCCATACATGACCACAGGAAAAACCATAGCCTTGACTAGACGGACCTTTGCTGGCAAAGTAATGTCTCTGCTTTTGAATATGCTATCTAGGTTGGTCATAACTTTCCTTCCAAAGAGTAAGCGTCTTTTAATTTCATGGCTGCAGTCACCATCTGCAATGATTTTGGAGCCCAGAAAAATAAAGTCTGACACTGTTTCCACTGTTTCCCCATCTATTTCCCATGAAGTGGTGGGACCGGATGCCATGATCTTCGTTTTCTGAATGTTGAGCTTTAATCCAACTTTTTCACTCTCCACTATTAAGAACAGATGGCAAGAATACACAGAAGAACTGTACAAAAAAGATCTTCATGACCCAGATAATCATGATGGTGTGACCACTGACGTAGAGCCAGACATCCTGGAATGTGAAGTCAAGTGGGCCTTAGAAAGCATCACTATGAACAAAGCCAGTGGAGGTGATGGAATTCCAGTTGAGCTATTCCAAATCCTGAAAGATGATGCTGTGAAAGTGCTGCACTCAATATGCCAGCAAATTTGGAAAACTCAGCAGTGGCCACCATAGTTTGGCCCCAGGTAAATAGAAGGGAGGGAACACAGCTCCACCCCTCAACAAAAAATTGCATTAAAGATTTACTGAACATGGCCTTGGCCATCAGAACAAGACCTAGTTTCCCCCTCAGTCAGTCTCCCATCAGGAAGCTTCCATAAGCCTCTTACCCTTCTCCATCAGAGGGTAGACAGACTGAAAACCACAGTCACAGAAAACGAACCAATCTGATCACATGGACCACAGCCTTGTCTAACTCAATGAAACTATGAGCCATGCCGTGTAGAGACACCCAAGACGGACGGGTCACGGTGGACAGTTCTGACAAAACATGGTCCCCTGGAGAAGGGAATGGCAAACCACTTCAGTATTCTTGCCTTGAGAACCCCATGAACAGCATGAAAAGGCAAAAAAATAGGACACTGAAAGATGAACTCCCCAGGTTGGTAGGTGCCCAATTTGTACTGGACATCAATGGAGAAATAATTTCAGAAAGACTGAAGAGACGGAACCGAAGCAAAAACAGCACCCAGTTGTGGATGTGACTGGTGATAGAAGCAAAGTCTGATGGTATAAAGAGCAATATTGCATAGGAATCTGGAATGTTAGGTCCATGAATCAAGGCAAATTGGAAGTGGTCAAACGAGATGGCAAGAGTGAATGTCAACATTCTAGGAATCAGCGAACTAAAATGGACTGGAGTGGGTGAATTTACTCAGATGACCATTATATCTACTACCGTGGGCAGGAATCCCTTATAAGAAATGGAGTGGCCATCCTAGTCAACAAAAGAGTCCAAAATGCAGTACTTGGATGCAATCTCAAAAATGACAGAATGATCTCTGTTCATTTCCAATGCAAACCATTCAATATCACAGTAATCCAAATCTATGCCCCTACCAGTAATGCTGAAGAGGCTGAAGTTGAACAGTTCTATGAAGATCTACAAGACCTTCTAGAATGAACACCCAAAAGAGATGTACTATTCATTATAGGGGACTGGACTGCAAAAGTAGGAGGTCAAGAAACACCTGGAGTAACAGGGAAATTTGGCATTGGAGTACAGAATGAAGCAGGGCAAAGACTAATAGAGTTTTGCCAAGAAAATGCACTGGTCATAGCAAACACCCACTTCCAACAACACAAGAGACATGGACATCACCAGATGGTCAATACCAAAATCAGATTGATTATAATCTTTGCAGAAAAAGATGGAGAAGTTCTATACAGTCAGCAAAAACAAGACCAGGAGCTGACTGTGGCTCAGATCATGAACTCCTTATTGCCAAATTCAGACTTAAATTGAAGAAAGTAGGGAAAGCACTAGACCATTCAGGTACGACTTAAATCAAATCCCTTACGAATATACAGTGAAAGTGAGAAATAGATTCAAGGGATTAGACCTGATAGAGTGCCTGATGAACTATGAATGGAGGTTCATGACATTGCCTAGGAAAGAGGGATCAAGACCATCCCCATGGAAAAGAAATGCAAAAAAGCAAAATGGCTGTCTGAGGAGACCTTACAAATAGCTGAGAAAAGAAGAGAAGCAAAAGGCAAAGGAGAAAAGGAAAGATATACTCATTTGAATACAGATTTCCAAACAAAAGCAAGGAGAGATAAGAAAGCCTCCCTCAGTGATCAGTGCAAAGAAATAGAGGAAAACAACAGAATGCAAAAGACTACAGATCTCTTCAAGAAAATTAGAGACACTAAGGGAACATTCAGCTCAGTTCAGTTCAGTTCACTTCAGTTGCTCAGTCGTGTCCGACTCTTTATGACCCCATGAATCGCAGCACGCCAGGCCTCCCTGTCCATCACCAACTCCCGGGGTTCACTCAGACTCACGTCCATCGAGTCAGTGATGCCATCCAGCCATCTCATCCTCTGTCGTCCCCTTCTCCTCCTGCCCCCAATCCCTCCCAGCATCAGAATCTTTTCCAATGAGTCAACTCTTCGCATGAGGTGGCCAAAGTACTGGAGTTTCAGCTTTAGCATCATTCCTTCCAAAGAAATCCCAGGGCTGATCTCCTTCAGAATGGGCTGGTTGGATCTCCTGCAGTCCAAAAGACTCTTAAGAGTCTTGTCCAATACCACAGTTCAAAAGCATCAATTCTTCAGTGCTCAGCCTTCTTCATAGTCCAACTCTCATATCCATACATGACCACAGGAAAAACCAGAGCCTTGACTAGATAGGCCTTTGTTGGCAAAGTAATGTCTCTGCTTTTGAAGATGCTATCTAGGTTGGTCATAACTTTCCTTCCAAGGAGTAAGCGTCTTTTAATTTCATGGCTGCAGTCACCATCTGCAGTGATTTTGGAGCCCCCCAAAATAAACTCTGACACTGTTTCCACTGTTTCCCCATCTATTTCCCGTGAAGTGATGAGACCGGATGCCATGATCTTAGTTTTCTGAATATTGAGCTTTAAACCAACTTTTTCACTCTCCCCTTTCACTTTCATCAAGAGGCTCTTTAGTTCCTCTTCACTTTCTGCCATAAGGGTGGTGTCATCTGCATATCTGAGGTTATTGATATTTCTCCTGGCAATCTTGATTCCAGCTTGTGCCCTCATCCATTCCAGTGTTTCTCATGATGTACTCTGCATATAAGTTAAATAAGCAGGGTGACAGTACGCAGCCCTGACATACTCCTCTCCTGATTTGGAGACATTCTGTTGTTCCATGTCCAGTTCTAACTGTTGCTTTCTGACCGGCATACAGATTTCTCAAGAGGCAGGTCAGGTGGTCTGGTGTTCCCATCTCTTGAAGAATTTTCCACACTTTGTTGTGATCCACACAGTCAAAGGCTTTGACATAGTTAATAAAACAGAAATAGATGTTTTGCTGGAACTCTGTTGCTTTTTTGATGATCCAGTGGATGTTGGCAATTTGATCTCTGGTTCCTCTGCCTTTTCTAAAACCAGCTTGAACATCTGGAAGTTCTTGGCTCACATACTGTTGAAGCCTGGCTTGGAGAATTTTGAGCATTACTTTACTAGCGTGTGAGATGAGTGCAATTGTGTGGTAGTTTGAGCATTCTTTGGCATTGCCTTTCTTTGGGATTGGAATGAAAACTGACCTTTTCCAGTCCTGTGGCCACTGCTGAGTTTTCCAAATTTGCTGGCATATTGAGTGCAGCACTTTCACAGCATCATCTTGTAGGATTTGAATTAGCTCCACTGGAATTCCATCAACTCCACTAGCTTTGTTCATAGTGATGCTTTCTAAGGCCCACTTGACTTCACATTCCAGGATGTCTGGCTCTAGGTCAGTGATCACACCATCATGATTATCTGGGTCATGAAGATCTTTTTTATATAGTTCTTCTGTGTATTCTTGCCACCTCTTCTTAATATCTTCTGCTTCTGTTAGGTCCATACCATTTCTGTCCTTTATCGAGCCCAACTTTGCATGAAATGTTCCCTTGGTATCTCTAATTTTCTTGAAGAGATCTCTAGTCTTTCCCATTCTGTTGTTTTCCTCTGTTTCTTTGCATTGATCACTGAGAAAGGCTTTCTTATTTCTTCTTGCTATTCTTTGGAACTCTGCATTCAGATGCTTATATCTTTCCTTTTCTCCTTTGCTTTTCACTTCTCTTCTTTTCACAGCTATTTGTAAGGCCTCCCCAGACAGCCATTTTGCTTTTTGTATTTCTTTTCCATGGAGATGGTCTTGATCCCTGTCTCCTGTACAATGTCACGAACCTCATTCCATAGCTCATCAGGCACTCTATCAGATCTAGTCCCTTAAATCTATTTCTCACTTCCACTGTATAATCATAAGGGATTTGATTTAGGTCATACCTGAATGATCTAGTGGTTTTCCCTACTTTCTTCAATTTCAGTCTGAATTTGGCAATAAGGAGTTCATGATCTGAGCCACAGTCAGCTCCTGGTCTTGTTTTGGTTGACTATATAGAGCTTCTCCATCTATGTCTGCAAAAAGCATAATCAGTCTGGTTTCGGTGTTGACCATCTGGTGATGTCCGTGTGTAGAGTCTTCTCTCATGTTGTTGGAAGAGGGTGTTTGCTTTGACCAGTGCATTTTTTGGCAAAACTCTATTAGTCTTTGCCCTGGTTCATTCTGTATTCCAAGGCCAAATTTCCCTGTTACTCCAGGTGTTTCTTGACTTCCTACTTTTGCATTCCAGTCCCCTATAATGAAAAGGACATCTTTTTTGGGTGTTAGTTCTAAAAGGTCTTGTAGGTCTTCATAGAACCATTCAACTTCAGCTTCTTCAGCGTTACTGATTGGGGCATAGACTAGGATTACTGTGATATTGAATGGTTTGCCTTGGAAATGAACAGAGATCATTCTGTCATTTTTGAGATTGCATCCAAGTACTGCATTTCAGACTCTTTTGTTGACCATGATGGCTACTCCATTTCTTCTGAGGGATTCTTGCCCACAGTAGTAGATATAATGGTCATCTGAGTTAAATTCACCCATTCCAGTCCATTTCAGTTCGCTGATTCCTAGAATGTCGACATTCACTCTTGCCATCTCTTGTTTGACCACTTCCAATTTGCCTTGATTCGCGGACCTGACATTCCAGGTTCCTATGCAATATTGCTCTTTACAGCATTGGACCTTGCTTCTATCAACAGTCACATCCATAGCTGGATATTGTTTTGCTTTGGCTCCATCCCTTCATTCTTTCTGGAGTTATTTCTGCACTGATCTCTAGTAGCATATTGGGCACCTACTGACCTGGGGAGTTCCTCTTTCAGTATCCTATCATTTTGCCTTTTCATGCTGTTCATGGGGTTCTCAAGGCAAGAATACTGAAGTGGTTTGCCATTCCCTTCTCCAGTGGACCACATTCTGTCAGATCTCTCCAGCATGACCTGCCTGTCTTGGGTTGCCCCACAGGCATGGCTTAGTTTCATTGAGTTAGACAAAGCTGTGGTCCTAGTGTGATTAGATTGACTAATTTTCTGTGAGTATGGTTTCAGTGTGTCTGCCCTCTGATGCCCTCTTGCAACACCTATTGTCTTACTTGGGTTTCTCTACCTTGGGCATGGGGTATCTCTTCAGGGCTACTCCAGCAAAGCGCAGCCGCTGCTCCTTACCTTGGACGAGGAGTGTCTCCTCACCGCCACCCTTCCTGACCTTCAACGTGGGATAGCTCCTCTAGGCCCTCCTGCTCCTGCGCCCGTGCAGCCACAGCTCCTTGCACGAAGGGTTGGTCCTCCCGGCCGCCGCCCCTGGCCTTGGGCTTGGGTAGGTCTTCTCGGCCGTTCCTGCGCCATTGCAGCCTGGCATTCTCAGCCGCTGCCCCTGACCTCGGACGTGGGGTAGCTCCTCTCGGCCACACTTAGTGCACCGGTTGCACTAAGCAGAACATTAGAACATGGCATCTGGTCCCATCACTTCATGAGAAATAGATGGGGAAACAGTGGAAACAGTGTCAGACTTTATTTTTTTTCTGCTTCAAAATCACTGCAGATGGTGATTGCAGCCATGAAATTAAAAGATGCTTACTCCTTGGAAGGAAAGTTATGACCAACCTAGATAGCATATTCAAAAACAGAGACATTACTTTGCCGTCAAAGGTCTGTCTAGTCAAGGCTATGGTTTTTCTAATGGTCATGTATGGATGTGACAGTTGAACTGTGAAGAAAGCTGAGTGCCAAAGAATTGATGCTTTTGAACTGTGGTGTTGGAGAAGACTCTTGAGAGTCCCTTGGACTGCAAGGAGATCCGACCAGTCTATTCTAAAGGAGATCAGTCCTGGGTGTTCTTTAGAAGGAATGATGCTAAAGCTGAAACTCCAATACTTTGGCCAACTCTTCATGCGAAGAGTTGACTCATTGGAAAAGATTCTCATGCTGGGAGGGATTGGGGGCAGTAGGAGAAGGGGATGACAGAGGATGAGATGGCTGGATGGCATCACCCACTTGATAGACATGAGTTTGGGTGAACTCTGGGAGTTGGTGATGGACAGGGAGGCCTGGCGTGCTGCAATTCATGGGGTTGCAAAGAGTTATACATGACTAAGCAACTGAACTGAACCAAACTGAAGGGAACATTTCAAGCAAAGATGGGCTCGATAAAGGACAGAAATGGTATGGACCTAATAGAAGCAGAAGATATTAAGAAGAGGTGGCAAGAATACACAGAAGAACTATATAAAAAAGATCTTCATGGCCCAGGTAATCATGATGGCATGATCATCCACCTTGAGCCTGGCATCCTGAAATGCGAAGTCAAGTGGGCCTTAGGAAGTATGACTACAAACAAAGCTAGTGGAGATGATGGAATTCCAGTTGAGCTATTTCAAATCCTACAAGAGGATGCTGTGAAAGTCAGCAAATTTGGAAAACTCAGCAGTGGCCACAGGACTGGAAAAGGTCAGTTTTCATTCCAATCCCAAAGAAAGGCAATGCCAAAGAATGCTCAAACTACCACACAATTGCACTCATCTCACACGCTAGTAAAGTAATGCTCAAAATTCTCCAAGCCAGGCTTCAACAGTATGTGAGCCAAGAACTTCCAGATGTTCAAGCTGGTTTTAGAAAAGGCAGAGGAACCAGAGATCAAATTGCCAACATCCACTGGATCATCAAAAAAGCAACAGAGTTCCAGCAAAACATCTATTTCTGTTTTATTAACTATGTCAAAGCCTTTGACTGTGTGGATCACAACAAAGTGTGGAAAATTCTTCAAGAGATGGGAACACCAGACCACCTGACCTGCCTCTTGAGAAATCTGTATGCCGGTCAGAAAGCAACAGTTAGAACTGGACATGGAACAACAGAATGTCTCCAAATCAGGAGAGGAGTATGTCAGGGCTGCGTACTGTCACCCTGCTTATTTAACTTATATGCAGAGTACATCATGAGAAACACTGGAATGGATGAGGGCACAAGCTGGAATCAAGATTGCCAGGAGAAATATCAATAACCTCAGATATGCAGATGACACCACCCTTACGGCAGAAATGAAGAACTAAAGAGCCTCTTGATGAAAGTGAAAGGGGAGAGTGAAAAAGTTGGTTTAAAGCTCAATATTCAGAAAACTAAGATCATGGCATCTGGTCCCATCACTTCATGGCAAATAGATAGGGAAACAGTGGAAACAGTGTCAGAGTTTATTTTGGGGGGCTCCAAAATCACTGCAGATGGTGACTGCAGCCATGAAATTAAAAGACACTTGCTCTTTGGAAGGAAATGTATGACCAACCTAGACAGCATATTAAAAAGTAGAGGCATTACTTTGCCAACAAAGGTCCATCTAGTCAAGGTTATGCTTTTCCAGTAGTCACATATGGATGTGAGAGTTGGACTGCAAAGAAAGCTGAGCACTGAAGAATTGATGCTTTGAATTGTGGTGTTGGAGAAGACTCTTGAGAGTCTCTTGACTGCAAGGAGATCCAACCAGTCCATCCTAAAGGAAATCAGTTCTTAGAAACACCAATATTTTGGCCACCTGATGTGAAAAACAGACTCAGTATAAAAGACCCTGATGCTGAGAAAGATTGAAGGCAGGAGGAAAAGGGGACGACAGAGGATAAGATGGTTGGATGGTATCACTGACTCAATGGACATGACCTTGAGTAAACTCCAGGAGTTGGTGATGGACAGGGAGGCCTGGCATGCTGGGGTCCATGGGGTCTCAAAGAGTTGGACACGACCAAATGACTGAACTGAACTGAACTGTCCTCATGAGCAGATTCCAGACTTCTCACAGCCCTCCTATGAATCCCTCTGGTCATCCAACCAGCCAAGGGGACTTGTCTTCCAGGGTCAGATCCCAAGACATAGACACCCCACATGTGCCTGAATCACTCATTCCCCAAGGTGGGTTTCGCCCGTGCAATTTCCCTTTTCTTCTGGGTCCCTTCCCACAGGCACAGGTCCCCACCTAATCAGTTTTCTACCTGATTCCTACCTGATTCTATGTGGATCTTTCTTACGGAGTCAGTTGTAGTTGAGTCTTTCTGCCAGTCTTCAGTTAGTCTTTGGTGAGAACTGTTCCGTATGCAGATGTATTTTGATGTGCTTGTGGGGAGAGGTGAGTCCCATGTCCTCCTATTCTGCCATCCTGATCTCTTCCCTTAACACTCTGTTTTCCTTTTTCTAATCTGGCTGATGTAAAGCCTCATTTCATTTTCATTCATGTGAACTTTAACCACACAATTCCCTGTAACTTCTGGCTTATATCTCTTTACTTTGCTAATCTATAATTTTGGTTGGGCTCCTACAATTTAGTTGGTATTTTACTGTATGAATCGAAATAGAACAGCAGAGAATCTGCTCTTTTCTGTACATTTCTGTCTAAGTAGGGAATCAAATAAGACAAAAAAGGAAATTGTAATACCATGTGAGAAAGTTTTACCAGAGTTAAGTTCAGGGACTAAGGGAAGACAGTGAGGGTGGGGTCAAAACAAATATTGAAAAGGAAGAGAAAGCTTCCTGTAAAAGGTAACATTAAAATTGAAAGGACCAGTTAGAGTTAAAAGGGTAAACACGTGTGGAGGGAGATGGGTGTCTGCACTGGGGGACTGAAGAAAGTGTTCCTAGTGTGGGCAACTAACAGAGATGCAGACTCAGAAGCAGACGAGGGCTACTCTAAGTACGTAAATGCATAGCTTAATATTGCCAGCCAGAATTCCCAGGTATCAAATGTGGGTGAGTTGATTCCCAGATCCATTCCTCACCTCCCACCCTACCCTCATAGATGTCATCTCTCTCTTTAGTGACCATTATGCACAACCGTTCATTTTCTTTCCACACAGCAATCTTTGCCAACTTTTAATTGCACTCACAAATGGAAAAATTGAAAGCTTGTCTTGCTCCTGAGTTGATAAGGAGTGATAAGTTGGGGATGTCTGTCTGTATGTTGGAACAAAAAAGGATATGCATAGATAAAGTGTGCAGCAAATTGCAAGCACAGCAGTGACTATAAAAGCATGGTCTGTCTTCTGTCTCCACCCCAGGCAAGTCCTTCAATTCATTCCTTCAGATATTACTCAGAAATTGCCCGTGTGGCTTCCCACTGTCCGAGTGTACTGCAACCCTGTACATCTCTTCACTACAAAGTGGGAGATGAGACAGAGACAAAGAGAGAAATGGCTTTACTGTGCTGGGGAAGTTAAGCACTCACTGGGTTGCATTTCATTTCCACTGAATTAGAAGCGCTGGCTCAGCATGGGTGGCACAGTGATGCTTCTTTAATAACACAAAGTAAATAAAACACACAGGATTTCCCTGTTTGCTTTGGAAGACCTTCATGCACACTCACTCTGCCTCTCTCCTATCGAGGAACATTGGCCCCTCTCTTAATGCCTTTATAGTACCCCAAAGATGCAAGAATTGACCTTATTCTCAAATGAATCATAAAGTAGCTCAATTATTTGGAGACCAACTCCTGAAGCCTCCAAAAATCCACAGTTTCCTCAAGTCTGAACACCTGAGGAGAATGGACAAACACCCCCAGCCTATGGCAGCTTGGATTGGATGACCCCTGGGATGACATCTGCTAAGCGGGAATGAAGCTGCACCTTACATAGGGTAATTCCTGGCTGGCTGGGATTCTCCTGCTGGCCCTCACAACTTATGGAGTTTCTGTACAGGTGGATGAATGTAACGATTGTGTGCCAACTTCCCTGGTACACTGTAACTTCTTATCCTGACTTTTTTTTTTTTTCCCTGCAGTCCCAGAAACGTTACTACACCCCAGTTCAAGCTCATTCTCTAACAAAGGACTTTTGAAAGGCACTGTAGAACACAGGAGCTTTCTAGTTTATTGTTTGAACCTAAGCTTTCGGAGAAGGCAATGGCACCCCACTCCAGTACTCTTGCCTGGAAAATCCCATGGATGGAGGAGCCTGGTAGGCTGCAGTCCAAAGAGTCAGACACGACTGAGTGACTTCACTTTGACTTTTCACTTTCATGCATTGGAGAAGGAAACGGCAACCCACTCCAGTGTTCTTGCCTGGAGAACCCCAGGGACGGCAGAGCCTTGTGGGCTGCCATCTGTGGGGTCGCACAGAGTTGGACACGACTGGAGCGACTTAGCAGCAGCAGCAGCAGCAGCAAGCTTTAAGTGTATTTGTTACCACTGAGTATTTTATGTAGCTTATGCCTCAAAACCCCCCAAATTCAACAGCTTCCCTAAAATGTACAGCGCTCTATGTCTAACTTAGCCACCTTAAGATGCCTCCTTTTTGAAACTTGCTGCCCTCCACATTTTCTCCAGATGTAACTCTTTTGAAACTTTTCCTGCCCTCTGAATCTTCTCTAGATATGCAGGTATTTCACTGCACTCTAGACAGTCTCCTATTACCGTGCTCTGATCCTTTCCTGCATTGACTTGTTTACATGTCAAACTTTTCTATTGAACTAAAGCTACGTGTGGCAGGTTGCATTTTCTAACACAGCCACAAAAAATATCTTCCATCATACATGTTCTTGTACAGTGTGACCTCTACATACCTCTCACCAAGAAACAGGATGTATGTTCACTTCCTTAGAATCTATTTGAGTTGTAACTTGCTTGTAACCAATAGAATGCAGTGGGAGTGATACAACCTGATTTCTAAGAAAAGGTCAGAAAAGGCAACACGACCTCTGCTTATAGTTAAGACAGTCTCCTTTGGAGTCATGTTAGAAAGCCAATACATTAAAAAGTCACATACACACTGGCCAACAGAATCTACTGCCAGACATGCAATGGCTAAATCTTCTTTCAAATGAGTTCAGCCTTCAGCCATCTGGTCACGCTCAGCCTGGAGTTTGTCAGCTGAGGCCACAGACTTTGTGGAGTAGAGTACAGCTATCCCCACCATGCCCCCTGAATTCCTGCTTCATGGCATCTGTGAGCAAAATAGAAAAACAGGCCTGAAGCTTTGGGGTGGCTTATTATGAAGCAATGGTTAACTGGAATGCTACTAAGGACAGGGGTAGTATTCACGTTTATACTCTCGAGGTAAGTTTTCAATATATGTTGATTGTATAAATGAAAGCACACAGTGTGTGTGTGTGTTTAATCGTGAACGAACATGTGTGCTAAGAGTGAACCTCCCCACATACAATATCCTCTAAGATGCCGAGTCCAGGGAAAATGGAAATAAAAGCTAAACTATTACCGGAATCAAACAAATCCTCTTTTTCTGCTCAAAATTGGCCTTGCTTTAAGATGATATGGATTTGCAAACTGGCTAAGAATATTTAAATGTTGATATTTAATAATTTCTGGATTTATTACTTTGCAGTTTATTTTATGGTTTATTTAATTTGGGTTGCAATTGCAAAAGAACAGAGCAAAGATTAGATATGGTACACATCCCATATTTCTTGGATAGTTTCCCAGAGGTTCAGACTGAAATGGCCCAAGGTCTTTTTCTATGTGAAAAAAAAAAAAATTGAAACAGATGGCTAAATGTTTGGTAGCCTCTGATTAAACAACAAAAATATAGGTTTTCTTTTTAAAAGAAAGAGACATAGAAGAGAAAAATAAAGATACAGAGATAGAGAGTAAGAAAGAGATCCAGTTAATTATATCAGCTTCCGTGTATATTCCTGTGAAGTGATGATGCGCCTGTGTGCTCAGCTGCTTAGTCACATCCCACACTTGGCAACCCCATGGACTGTAGCCCACCAAGCTCCTCTGTCCATGAGATTTTCCAGGCAAGAATGCTGGAGTGGGGTGCCTTTTCCTACTCTAGGGGATCAGTTCATGACAAAGGCAAAAATACAGAGATGAGGTGGAAGGAAGACTTTTCACTAAAATGTCCTTTGCCTCATTTGAATATTGCATCACATGAAAATACCTATTAGAAAATAAATGCTTAATATTTGAGGGGAAAAAAATCAGCAGCCACAATCATTCTTAGGACTAGAGTTTGTTTTTGCTTTTTCCTCATTCCACCTTGAGCTGATTAGACACTGGAGTATATCTCTTGGGAGCAGACCAGCAGGCAGTCTTCTATTTGGGGTTCTGAGTTGGACCATCATTTTTACATAAACCTTTGTCATGGGGCCTGCTGAATCTCTGATGCTGGGGAACTATCCCTCTAGGTAGAACAAATGTTTAATTTCCTGCATGGAAGTTTCTTCAAATAAATCACACACTCACAGGCTCAGAGGAAATTAACAAGAAACTTTGCCTAGAAGGCTAGACATAGTGTACAAGACTTCAAATAACCTGGAGTGCACTTTGGGATTCAAAAGATGTATATATGCCTGGATGTGCAAAGGCAACACTGTATACATATATATACAACTGCACATATATATATATGTGTGTGTAATATATATGTGTAATATATATATATATGTAAACAGCTACCACTGTGTATGCATATGTATATTACAGATATTTGTGTGCATATATGCATGAATACAAATTCAAACTTTATGCACATATACGCTTTTTTCTTCTCTATAATGAAAAGCCAAATAAACAGACTGTCTTTCACTGAAAGTTCATAGTATGCATACTTCTGAATCATGTTTATTTACTTAAACAATCATCTGAATGACTGATGGGAGTTGTGCTTGATGCCAGGAGAGCAAGAAAAATAAAATATGATTCCTGTTCTCGAGCAACTCAATTCTAAATGGAAAATGGAGAAAACTCAAGCTGTCCTAAAAACAAGCTCTATCTGTACAGTATAGCCAGGGGTCTCAGAGTTGCACTCAACTCAAAATGTATCTTCTGAGCACCTACTATGTGCCAGTCCTGGTGCTTAGTGTTGCAATTATAAAAAATAAATAACTAAATAACTAAGGCACTGTCCATCCAAGAGATTGTAATAGAAAAGAGGGAGATGGAAATGCAAACAAGTAAAGATGATCCAGTGAGAGATGTACAAGAATAGAAATGTGTATAAAGTGGGGAAAGTGAGTGCAGGAGGGAGTGATTAACTTAACTTTGGAGTGGGAAGAAGGAAAACGGAAGGGCTGAAGGCACAGAAAAGCCTCACATGAACAGTGACATTAAAGCTGAACTTTGAAGAATAAATGGGTATTCCCACAGAGGAGTCATTGAAACATCCCATGTTGAGAGAACAAGATATGAATAATGCAGCGACATAAAATGGCATGGTTGGTTTCAGTTCAGTTCAGTCGCTCAGTTGTGTCCGACTCTTTGTGACCCCATGAATCGCAGCATGCCAGGCCTCCCTGTCCATCACCAACTCCTGGAGTTCACTCAGACTCACGTCCATCGAGTCAGTGATGCCATCCAGCCATCTGATCCTCTGTCGTCCCCTTCTCCTCCTGCCCCCAATCCCTCCCAGCATCAGAGTCTTTTCCAATGAGTCAACTCTTCACATGAGGTGGCCAAAGTACTGGAGTTTCAGTTTTAGCATCATTCCCTCCAAAGAACACCCGGGGCTGATCTCCTTCAGAATGGACTAGTTGGATCTCCTTGCAGTCCAAGGGACTCTCAGGAGTCTTCTCCAACACCACAGTTCAAAAGCATCAATTCTTTGGTGCTCAGCTTTCTTCACAGTCCAACACTCACATCCATACATGACCACTGGAAAAACCATAGCCTTGACTAGACGGACACCATGATCTTCGTTATGGTTGGTCTAGGGAACTCCAAATAGTTGATTGTTGTTAGAATGAAAACAATGTGAAATTATGGCAAAAGGAAAAGATGAGAAAAGGAAAAGTCTGGAGAAGGAGGCAGAAATGAACCCATGTTACTGGGCTAATTGTAAATAACTGGATGGTTTAAGCAGCAGATGAAGCATGTTTATTTCAAAATTTATTTTAATGTATTGAAAAATTAAATGACATATGGGTCAAACAAAACTGTCTGTGGGCCTAATTTGCTTTGTTGACCTCCATTCTGTGCTTTCCTTATTTGAGATCTGGATTATGCTCTAAGCTCTGTCACTCAATTGCTGTATATAATGCTTGATCTTAACTCCAATACTTTGGCCACCTGATGCAAAGAGCTGACTCATTTGAAAAGACCCTGATGCTGGGAAAGATTGAGGGCAGGAGGAGAAGGGGACGACAGAGGATAAGATGGTTGAAGGGCATCACCGATTCAATGCACATGAGTTTGAGTAAATGTGCAACTCGGGGAGCTGGTGATTGACAGGGAGGCCTGGCATGCTGCTGCCCATGGGGTCACAAAGAGTCAGACACGACTGAGCAACTGAACTGAACTGAATGCCTAATCTTAGGCTATTTGTAGAGCTCAGTTTTCTCATCTGTTCTGTGAGTAACATAGATGATCACTGAGTCTTGCTTCAGATCTAATTTATCTCCTAACTCAGGCAAAAGCAGAAACGCAGGAGGATAAAGCAGATCTCAGCAGACTGGAAGCATTACCTTTGTTTGAGGCTTTTTTATTTAAAAGGGTTCTGTTTGCATATAGAACTCTATGCCAGGATGAATAGACATGAGTTTTTTGAGAGTAAAAACCATGTCTTAATCAGCTTTCTCTTGTTCTTTTTTTCTGTCTTTAATATAAAAAATATACAGAAAAACATGGAGAGAAATCAACCCACGTACCCAATACCAAAATTAATATATTTTATATGTGCATCATATTATTCAGTCACATAGTCATGTCCGATTCTTTGCAACCCCATGGACTACATCACCCCAGGCTTCCCTTCCTTCATCATCTTCCAGAGTTTGTTCAAACTCATGTCCATTGAGTTGGTGATGCCATCCAACCATCTTGTCCTCTGTCGTCCCCTTCTCCTCCTGCCCTCTGTCTTTCCCAGCACCAGGCTCTTTTCCAATTAGTCAGCCCTTCGCATCAGGTGGCCAAAGTATTGGAGCTTCAGCTTTAGCAAGTCCTTCCAATGAATATTCAGGACTGATTTCCTTTAGGATTGATTGGTTTGATCTTGCAGTCCAAGGGGCTCAAGAGTCTTCTCAAGCACCACAGTTCAAAAGCATCAGTTTTTCAGTGCTCAGCCTTCTTTATGATCCAACTTTCACATTCATATATGACTACTGGAACAATCACAACTTTGACTATACAGACCTTTGTTGACAAAGTGATGTCTCTGCTTTTTACTATGCTGTCTAGGTTTGTCATAGCTTTTCTCCCAAAGATGGGACACAATCTATTATATATGACTCTGCAGTCTCATTCTCTCCCTTTCTCTGCAGAAGCAGTCACTACCACAAAAGTTCGTTTGTACTCCGTCCTTCAGGTATTTATACTTGGACCGTGTAAGTGTGTGCCTTAAACAACACATAGAATTGTTGTCCTAAAAGCTGACAGGAAGCCTGGCGTGCTGCAGTCCATAGGGATGCAAAGAGTCGGACATGAATGAGCAGCTGAACTGAACTGAAAAGCTGACATAAATGGTATCACACTCTACATACCTGTGTGCTACATAATACTTCCTTCACTCAACGGTGCACCCTTATCTCTCTTGACAAGATATCAATTCATTTTCTTACCTGCTGGCCCCTTGGTCCAAAGTGCACTGGAGGGCCAAAGATAGAACCCATTCAAAGCGGGCAGGGTCCCATGTCATCTTACCCAACTAGCATTCCACATGTGCTTCCCAGGTGTGGAATTGCTGCCCCTAGCCCTCGAAGAAGACTGCCGGGCATGTTCCTTCCTTCTTTTTTACTTCCTTCTTCATGCTTTCATTAGTCTGTTCTTCACTGGAGGGAGGGGTGATTCTTAGCAGGCCAGAAACACCAGACAGCTAAAATCTGACCAATGTGACAGACCCTGAAACTTCAGAGTTTGTCTCCAACTTTCTGAAACACATGCTTCTTAACAAAGCCCCCAGCTCGTATCTGCTTTTAGCTCATATGGTTCCATTAGCATCAATATCAAGAACAAATGTGATATTCTGTGCGAATAGCCAGATAATCTACACCTCTTGTGACTAATTTCAATAGGGCAGAAGTGTTAACCCAGCACTAGAATAAGCTTTTCCTGTTTTCTGTTGTCCTTTTTCAGTAAATGAAAATTCTTTCTTCTCTTCTTTTCCTAAGGATGGAAAAGAATGTGTCTGCCAGATGAGTGACTGCCTACCATATATCTAATGCCATGTTAATCTGTTCTGGTAAAGATACCACATCTGCTATTGGACTTAATGCCTGGCTGTGATTGCAGTAATTCACTATAATGATTCAGGATATGCTTGTTTTTGTAGTGTGCAGATTGCTGAATAAAACGGTGATTGATGGGAATCATCTACTCTGCATCCTTTAATGGATTTTAAAGATAATACCAATTTCAGCCATTCCTATTCAAATATGATTTCTCTTCTAATTTACTGGGCTTTCCTTGGTTTAGCTGGGAAAGAATTTGCCTGCAATGTGGGAGACCTCTGTTCGCTCCCTGGGTTGGGAAGATCCCTGGATAAGGGAAAGGCTACCCGCTCCAGTATTCTGGCCTGGAGAATTCCATGGACCATATAGTCCGTGGGGTCACAAAGAGTTGGACACAACTGAGTGACTTTCACTTTCACTCCTGATTTACTATCCTGAACTCAGGGTGGGAGATGGGGTAGATTTATTGTCTTCCACTTGACTTTTTCACTGGAAATGGATTTGGCTTCAATATCAACTTGAACACTGAATGAACAATCCTCAAAACAGATATTCCTCATTTCATAGTAACCCAATAGATGGTAGCAGATCCCTTTGGGAAAGAGCTGAGGAAATCATTGCCGTGCATATTTATTATGATATTGCAGGGGCCTCCTTCTGAACCAGTCTCTTCTTTAGTCAACGGGCTTGGGTCTGAAAACTGGATATTGTACAGAGGATTATAAATTTTATTAGAATGATTGTTCTTAGCCTTCTGACCATAAGCCTCAATTTGTTTTTAATTTTACAGATAAACTATTTCTCATGCTGGTACCCATTTAGTTTGCCCCTATGGATGCCACACTCTTTTAACCTTGCCTATAACTTTCTGAACATCAGGCTCCCTGGCTGTTCTTCCAACCATGCCACTTATTGCATTGATAATAATTGTGCTTATCTGGCTTCTGAGTATAAAATTCTGCCACATGGCCTCTATTGTTTACCGGCAGAGTGTTTTAGGGCTCTCCTTTGCTATGTATTAATGAGTCTGCTAAAGTAGTGGCTTTCCCTGTCATTAGCCCTGACTTGCAACAGAGAAGCATGACTAAACCTGCTGCTGATGCTGGTGCTTTTCTCTCTAGTGTGTTCCTTATGTTCTAGTAAATGATGTATCCCCTCAGCCCTCTTATGAGACCTGGTCATCTAACAGGCTTCTGGTCTTACGTGGTATATCTACTCTAACTTTCTAAGCCCTTTAATTTCTTTTTATCCACTTCCTTTCATGAGTGCTCCAGCTTTTATTCTTTACTTAATGTAGAATCGTGGGGTCCATGGGGCCACAAAGACACAACTGGGTGACTTAACAGTAACAAGAGCAACAATGTGAAATCACTTTTCCCATGTTTCTAGGCACTTGTTCACAGCGTTTCCTGAGGTCCTCTCCAGAGTGTTAATGTCTTAATGCTTGCATTTCTGTAGCATGAGCTCCTATATCAATAGTCTCTTTCATCCATATTTATATTCCTTTTTTCTCAGTCTAGCAGCCTCAGAATGCAGTCCCAAGTATTCAGCTCTTACTGGTATATGCTGCTGCTGCTTCTGCTGCTAAGTCGCTTCAGTCATGTCCGACTCTGTATGACCCCATAGATGGCAGTCCACCAGGCTCCCCCGTCCCTGGGATTCTCCAGGCAAGAACACTGGAGTGGGTTGCCATTTCCTTCTCCAATGCATGACAGTGAAAAGTGAAAGTGAAGTCGCTCAGTTGTGTCCGACTCCTAGCAACCCCATGGACTGCAGCCCACCAGGCTCCTCTGTCCCTGGGATTTTCCAGGCAAGAGTGCTGGAGTGGGGTGCCATTGCCTTCTCCACTGGTATATGCTATTAGGTCCTAAAGTTCTATGGGAGGAGTTAGTCCCTTCTGCTCCCTAGTGGGTGCAAGTGTACCTAGTTCGGACAGGTTATGTTTTGACTTAATCCCGCTTATTGGCCTACTGAGCTGGAGAGTGATACGGACAGATCCTGGGAGCACAGTGGAACCTGCATATGTTTCTACATCACCTTTAAGAAAGGGGGACTGCTAGATCTTTGCATCTGAAGGCTTCCCAAGCTCAGATGTGTCTGGGAAGTCAAGACTTTCAGATGCATCAACCTGGATGCCCCTGTGTCACAGGTCCCAACTAGAGCCTTGACCTTGATGTAACAGACCTACCTGGGTCTGTATCTGGTCTTGAGATTTCTCTGCCATCCTGCTGCAGGACAGGAGACTCTCCTTGTATACTTACAAGGAGGACTTTTAGCTTTTATTCTTGCTTTAAACTGCTAGTGAATCACCCACTTTTTACATGTCTTTATCCAGAACAGTCAATGGGACACAGCAATAGTCCCCAAATTCTCTCCTTTTGATTATGATTTCCCCCTGGAGAATGGCATGGCAACCTACTCCAGTATTCTTGCCTAGAGAACCCCAAAGACAAAGGAGCTTGGCAGGCTACAGTCCATAGGGTCTCAAAAGAGTTGGACATGACTGAGTGACTAACACTTTACTTACATAATTCATTCAGACTCTATGTATGTATGCCTGTGTACATCTTCTTATTTGACATTCTCTATTTACTATACTTTTTCTTGTTGAAATGGCTGCATTTTTTTTCACGTTCTCTGTTTCTTTATCTATTGATTTTAAGTCTAAATATTCCATTTCTTCTTTTTTTCAAGTGGGAGGAGGTCTTTAGCTTTATAGCTTTAATACACTAAGTTAGCACATCTAAGTCTCATCAATATCTCTATTATACTATTTAACACATGAAAAATGTAGGGTGCTTTAACTCTGAACTCCCCGCCCCCCACAGCCCCGTATCCTCCCATGACTGTTGTATCCCAGTTTGGTTCTACTTTGGCTTGGTAGCACCCATCCCCCTTAGGCACATATTTGGTTCATTTATCCCCACAGCAAATGTCGTTCTACAACTGGGGCTTTGAGTTAGTTTCCTTTTCATTTCTAGGACTTTGTAATTTTTTTTCCCTTTCGTGCTTTCCATTTCAGCCATGTACTTTAAAGGAAGATTTGTGTTCTCTCTCATTCAGCACTTCTGTGTGTTTGGAGCTATATAAGATGTTTCCTATTTCTGCTTAGCCCACCATTTTCACTAGGAGTTTCTTTTTATTAATATTAACTGCTTTTCAGTCCTTGAAAGCTATCCTGCATGTAGCAGATCATCAAAGTCATTCATTCATTCAATAGTTATTTATTGAGCACCTACTGAGAAGCGATGCTAAGCCAGGGAGTTAAGAAAATTTGCTCTAGTATGTCTGGAAAATGTTTACTCTGTGACTGAAAAGGTGAGGAGAGGGTTCGCTTTTCCCAGAGGGTTCTTGTAATCCTCTCTTTTAGTTAAACATTCCTGGGGACACATGCTCTCCCAAAAGGAGGTAGACTGACAATCTACAAATTTCCACTCTGTTTGAAATGACAGCAGAGTTTTGATTCTCCCAAGTAACAGGCCTCAGGGAAAGTCTGTGAAATCCAGATTCACCAGGAAATTGAAAATTCATTTCAGCCAAGAAATCCCACCTCACTTTTATCCAGCCTCCTCCCTCCCTGCTCTCTAATGCACCAAGCTTTTCAGCAGGGTTCTCTCTCTCTCTGGCAGAACTCTGGGGAACAGAGAAATGGTTGGAAGTGGCGGCGATGAGACACTTAGGGCTCCGGGTGGCCCACATGAAGCCCAATTAGCAGACACGGTCTTTGAAAAGGCTCATCCTCTGTGGCTCTGGTGTGGTCCGTGTCCTCCTCAGAGATCTGCTCCTGATCCGGCGTGAAGTCAGCCAGGTGTGCGGATTGTATTTCTCTCCTTGTTCACAGTGTTTGTCTCTCTCTCCCAGAGGCCTTCGACCCCTGAGTAAGAACATGCAGGAAATCAATGTGTCTGGAGTAATACGCTAAGCCTCTGGGAGGTGCAGGAGAAAAACACATTTTTCTCCCTCCACACCTTCCTCCAGAAACTCCTGACCGTCTTCAGACCCCTGGCGCTGGCCCTCGGGCTCTCTGGAGTGCCCTGTCAGGCCCCAGGTGGTAAACATCACCCGCTTTTCATTCGAGTCCTGCTCCATCTGAGCCAGTTTTGGAAACAGCCCCTGAGAGCTTGTTTTCCATCAGCCCTCTGACACCTCTGTCTCCCTCCCAGAGACCCAGTAATTGGGGCCTCCTGGGTCCTGAGCTACAGACACTTACACTCACGCTACAAAGATTTTCTTTTTTCTTTTACAAAACACGGGTTTGTGACTGAAGTGCTCCTTTCCCATTCCCAAGGCCAGTGTAGAATCTCATCTACTTTTCCTTCTGGTCTTTGGTTCAAATATAAAGGCCTTTATTTTTAAGTATCCTTGGTTCAGGGGGCCTAAAAGAGCATCAGGTTTACCAAGTGAATTATTCCCTTGTGCCATGCTTTTTGAAAAAAAGATTATACATTTAAGAATATAAAATAATGTGTCATTGTAACTCTCCTTCCACATTTTCATCTGTTTGATATTGTGATTGATGATGATAATGATATGACAATAATGGGATAATAATAGCTAAATATCAACCATATATGTACCTAGCATTTGGTCTTCATTCAACTTCACAGCAACTCTTTGAAATAATAACTATTTATTTCACTGCTGTAAAGACATGGAAAATGAGACTTAGAGTCTTATCTTACACAACTCATACAACTGCTGGATGGTAAAGCTGCAATTGAAACCCATAGCTGATTTTGTATCTACCATATTATGCTACCTTCTGAATATCCTAAAAATATTTCTTTAGACCAGACTCAGTACAAAAATATCACAATTAGTAAAATAACTTCATTGATGGCAAAGAGGTTACACACACACAAAAAAACAGATCATTGAGTCTTAGGAGAAGTTAACCAGGCAAAAGCTGTCAAAGTATTGCTATGGGAGAGGCTAAGTGAGCAAAGGAAAGGATCATAAATGAACTGAGGTGTGATGTCAGCAAGACAGAGGGCTAGGGGAATCCATTGCTCATTCCTTCCACAAAATCAGCAAAACAATAACGAACAACCACAAACCAAATGAAGAAAGCTCTGAGGAAGCTCTGGACTACCAGGAAGAAGCAGCAGAAATCCTGTGGAGCTCAAAAGTCGAGGATGATCACGATGATCACGAAAACGAAGGAAATATCTCACTTGTGTCACGCAAAGCCCTGGTCCAGAGAAGCCCAGTGCCAAGAAGAACCCTGTCGGATTCTCCCTCCACGGCGAAAAGGAGCGCTATTACCCGCCTTGAAGATTTGCAGCCTTTGCTCCCGAGGACCCCCCAGTCTTCACTGGCACTGACCCTAGCTGACAGAACTGCCCAGAGTTCCAACTGCTGCATCTTTTCCCCAGGGATGAAGCTATCACAAAGGGGAGACTTGTCTCCAGGCTCCCTAGCCTCTGATGTGCTCCACAATCTGGAATCAGAATGCTGTAGCGCCTTGCCAGAGCTTCTGATGCTCTGCACCCTGCCCTCAGGTTCCAAGTCCCAGCTTTGACCCATCATTACTGGGGCTGAGCCGCTGCTACTCTACGCCCTGAGCATGGGTCCTAAGTGGGGGCTTTTCCCCACCATAACCAGGGCTGTACTCCTTCTCTGTAACCTGCCCCCTGGGTCCCAACCCACAGTTTTAATGAGCCATCCTTGGGATCACGCTGCTGTTGATCTGGGACTGCCCCTTGACCCTAAATCGCAGCTTCATGCCGCCACCACCGGGCTGCCTTGATGCTCCTCCACAGCTGGGGCCGGGTCAGGGCTGACTGCATCCCCAGGGCCGGCTGCTGCCAGAGGGCTCTGGTCCCCATTGAGTACTGCACTCAGTCACCCCAGGGCCCGTATGCCACTCTGCTTCTCCGCCCTCTAACCCCGGGCCCGACTCAGAGCAGCGAGCCCCAGACTCAGTCCCAGATGCTGGTGTCCCCGCTGCAGCAGCTGGACCCCCAAACCAGGTCAGCGGTAGCTCTATGTGCACCTGACTCCAGCCCCTGACTCTGCTGTGGCTCAGAGCACCAGTGTGCTAGACCTGACCCAAGATTCCCTCAGCTAGAACTTCCTCCCACAGGCACAAATGATTACCAGACATCCTCAGAAGCCTTTGCTTCAAGGACCCCTGTTGTTCTAGCTGCCACTCCCACCAATGGGGCTTCTACAGTCTTGCCACTGAAGAACTCAACATTCTTCACCAACTTCAGTTGATGAAGCTGCAAATAGGTTATGCTGGTGTGCTTTCCCAAGAGCAAGAGACATTGCACCCCACCCAGCCAGCACTTACAGCCACAGTCAGGTGGAAGTCTTCCCCCAGTGATGCCAGTCTGAAAAGGGGAAGAGGCAACTGTGTCTTCAGATATGTAGGAATCAGTGCAAAACTCTTAGAATGCAAAACACAAGAAAACATTATGTCACCAAAGGAATATATAGTGTTTCAGCACCTGTCCCCCCCAAAATGGAAATCTGTGTGCTACCTGAAAAATAATTCAAAATAATTATTTCAAAAAATGTCAGTGAGATTCAAGAGAATACAGATTGAGAACACACTCAAGGAACCTAGAAAAAGAATGCACCCACAAAACAAGAAATTCAACAAAAATATAAATCGTAAAAAAAGCACCAAATAGAAATTCTCGAGGTGAAGAATATGATAAAATGAAAAAATTCAACAGAGAGCTTCAACAGTGGGTTCATTTGAGCAGGGGAAAAAAAAAAAAAAAAAAAACACCTGTGAATTGGAAGACAGATCTCTTGATGTTATATAGTCAGAGAAGAAAAAAAGAAAAGCTAAACAAAAGTAAAGAACGCCTACATGAATTATCAGATACTATCAAGTGAAACACTATTCAGATTCTGGAAGTCTCAGGAAACAAAAAAAATTTATTTAAAGAAATAATGGCTGAAAATTTCCTAAATCAGAGGACAGACAAGGCATACATAAAGCTTTATGACTCCCAAATATTCAATTCAAAGAGATTTTCATGGACAGACATTATAATCTATCTCTCAAAAGTCAAAGACAAACAAAATTTTGAATGCAGTGAAAGAAAAAAGACTCATCACTTACAAAGAAAACCTATTAAGGCTTAAGTAGATTCCTCAGCAGAAACCATGCAGCCTAAAAGTGGGGTAATATAGTCAAAGTGCTCAAAGAAAACACTACCAACCAAGAACACAGTACTCAGCAAGGCTGTCCTTCCAGCAGAGGTAAAGAGTTTCCCAGACAAGCCAAAGCGAAAGGAATGAATCACTCTTATACTTGCCTTATAAGAAATGCTAAAGGGAATTCTTTACATTGAAATGAGAGGACACTAATTCATAACATGAAAACTTATGAAAAAAGAATATTTACTGGTACAGGTAAATATATGGTCAAAATCGAAGTATTCTAATACTGCCATGCTTGCAGGTTCTGTCACTTCAATTATGTCCAGCTCTTTGCCAGCCTGTGGACTGTGGCCTGTCAGGCTCCTCTGTCCATGGAATTCTCCAGGCAGGAATACTGTAGGTATTGGGTTGTCATGCCCTGCTCCAGGGGATCTTCCTGACCCAGGGATTGAACCCACATCTCTTGTGTCTCCTGCAGTGGCAGACAGATTCTTTGCCACTAATGCCACCTGCGAAGCCTGCTGTTGTTGCTCAGTTACAAAGCTGTGACTGACTCTTTGCAACCCCATGGACTGCAGCAGCCAGGCTTCCCTGTCCTTCACTACCTCGCAGAGTTTGCTCAAATTCATGTCCACTGAGTCGGTGATGCTATCTAACCATCTCACTTTCTATCGCCCCCTTTCTCCTTTTGCCTTCAGTCTTTGCCAGAATCAGGGTCGTTTCCAGTGAATCAGCTGTTTGCATCAGGTGGCTAAAATACTGGGGCTTCAGCTTCAGCATCAGTCCTTTCAGTGAATATTCAGGGCTGATTCCCTTTAGGATTGACTGGTTCGATCTTATTGTTGTCCAAGGGACTCTCCAGAGTATTCCAGCATCACAATTAGAAAGCATCAGTTATTTGGTGCTCAGTCTTGCTTATGGTCCAACTCTCACATCTGTACATGACTGTTGGAAGAACCGTGGCTTTGACCATATGGACCTTTGTCAGCAAAGTGATCTCTCTGCTTTTTTAATATGCTGTCTAGGTTTGTCATAGCTTTCCTTCCTAGGAGCAAGCATCTTTTAATTTCATAGCAGCAGTCATCATCCACAGTGATTTTGGAGCCCAAGAAAATAAAATCTGTCACTGCTTCCACTTTTTCACCTTCTCTTTACCATGAAGTGATGGGACGGGATGCCATGATCTTGGCTTTTTTAATGTTGAGTTTCAAGCCAGCTTTTTCACTCTCCTCTTTCACCCTCATAAAGAGGATCTTTAGTTCCTCTTTATTTTCTGCCATTAGAGTGGACTCATCTGCATATTTGAGGTTGTTGCTATTTCTCCCTGCAATCTTGATTCCACCTTGTGCTTCATCCAGCCCAGCACTTCACCTGAGGTACTCTGCATGTATGTTAAATAAGCAAAATGACAATATACAGCCTTGCCATACTTCTTTTCCAATTTTGAACCAATCTGGTTCAAACTGTTGATTCTTGATCTGCATACAGGTTTCTCAGGAGAAAGGTAAAGTGGTCTGGTATTCCCATCTGTTTAAGAATTTTCCAGTTTGTTGTGATCCACACACAGTCAAAGGTTTTAACACAGTCAATGAAACAGAAGTAGATGTTTTTTCTGGAATCCCTTTGCTTTCTCTATGATCCAACAAATTTTGGCAATTTGATCTCTGGCCCCTCTACCCTTTCTAAACCCAGCTTGTACATCTGGAAGCTCTCAGTTCACATACTGCTGAAGCCTAGCTTGAAGAATTTTGAGCATTATCTTGCTCTTGCTAGCATGTGAATGAGGGCAATTGTACAGCAGTTTGAACATCCTTTGGCATTGCCCTTCTTTGGAACTGGAATGAAATTTGACCTTTTCCAGTCCTGTAGCCACTGCTGAGTTTTCCACATTTACTGCCACGTTGAGTGCAAAGCTTTAACAGCATCATCATTTAGGATTTGAAATAGCTCAACTGGAATTCCATCACCTCTGCTAGGCTTTGTTCATAGTAGTGCTTCCTACAGCACCCTTGACTTCACACTCCAGGACATCTGGCTCTAGGTGAGTGATCACATTATCATGGTAATAGGGGTCATTAAGACCTTTTTTTGCATAGTTCTTCCTTGTATTCTTGTCACCTCTTCTTAATCTCTTCTGCTTCTGTTAGGTGCTTACAATTTCTGTCCTTTATCCAGCCCATCCTTAAATGAAATAGTCCCTTGATATCTTCATTTTTTTTTGAAGAGATCTCTAGCCTTTCCCATTCTATTGTTTTCCTCTATTTCTTTGCATTGCTCATTTAAGAAGACTTCCTTATCTTTGCTTGCTATTCTCTGGAATTCTGCATTTAGTTGGGTGTATCTTTCTTTTCTCCCTTGCCTTTCCCTTCTCTGCTTTCCTAAGCTATTTGGAGCTATTTCCTCAAGTCTCCTCAGACAACCACTTTGCCTTCTCTCATTTCTTTTCCTTTGGGACCAACTCTGAGTTTTAACAAACATGGAATGAATGCTGTCTTTTTTTTAAGATGAAAAATATGTTCATTTATTTGAGACGGAAAGATTCTATAAATCTGTTGCACATTTTATAGTTTAAAATAACATTTAAAAATTAAATCTCTCAACCGTTTAAGCCATTATATAATTCTTGAGATTCTATTGATCATTAGTCTCTTTGTGTCTTTGTAAATATGTTGGATTAAATAATTTCAATTTAATTATGTTTTTTTATTATCTTTGTGTCACAGTAACACCCATTATTCTCCTCTTATTTTCCTTGGGAGTACTAGTAATTCAACTGTTCAGGAGTTTTTAGATTGTATCTGCAGAGCCCTACAGGCCAGGCCTCCACAGTTTTCCCTCCTATCACTGTATGAACACTTGTGTCTACTTTAGACAACGTGATGGTGTTTTGGTCGAGAAGTCATGTCTGACACTTTATGATTCTGTGGACTCTAGCCAGCCAGTCTCCTCTGTCCATGGGATTTCCCAAGCATGAATACTGGAGTGGGTTGCCAATTCCTTCTCCAGGAGATCTTCCAACCCAGGGATCAAACTCACATCTCTTGTGTCTCCTGCTTTGCAGGCAGATTCTTTACCACTGGGCCACCTGGGGAGCCCCTCTTTGGCAATAGATGTCAGCAAAATCATTTAATAAGTCATTCTACTGGAAACAAATGTCATACCTACATAGGTACATAGATAAACATCTAGAGAGAATGACACGGAGAGATATGTAAATATAGGTGGTAGACAGTACAGACAAAAAGATAGAAATATAGATAGAGAAGGGGAAAAAGAGAGAGAGAAGTTTGTTTCTAAATCACTCCTAATGATCCTTGCCCCTGTTACTCACATCCTTAGGTGATTACCTCCCCTGTATGTGAATTGAACACAGTCCTGCTTCTAGAAGTATCTATCTATAACATAGGAAAATTGATGAAATATCACTTTCCATTTTCCACCGTGTGTGTACTCCCTCTATGGCTCCTCTCACTTGCTCAGTCTGATGAAACCAGCTGCCAAGACATGAAATACCCAATGGAGAAACTCACATGGCAAGGACCCAAGAGGGGCCTCCAGCCAACAGCCATCAAGGAACCAAGGCCCTCAGTGCAACAACCCATGAAGAAATGAATCTGACCAACAACCTTGTGAAAGAGCTTGGAAGCCAGTCTCTCCATGCTCAAGCCCACAGGTGAGATGGTAGACCAGCTGACATCTTTCTTGCAGATTTACAAAGCCCTTTGAGCTAAGCTGTGCTCCATTTCCTGACCTATAGAAACTGAGAAATAATAAATGCTTATTTAAAGTCACTAAGTTTTGGGTTAATTTGTTATACAGCAATATAATTAACACCATAATGTGTTCATTCTATGAAATTTGGATGTAAATTATATAAATTTATATTTGATATACATGGCATCTGGTCCCATCACTTCATGGGAAATAGATGGGGAAACAGTGTCAGACTTTATTTTGGGGGGCTCCAAAATCACTTTAGATGGTGATTGCAGCCATGAAATCAAAAGAAGCTTGCTCCTTGGAAGGAAAGTTATGACCAACCTAGATAGCATATTGAAAAGCAGAGACATTACTTTGCCAACAAAGATCCATCTAGTCAAGGCTATGGTTTTTCCAGTGGTCATGTATGGGTGTGAGAGTTGGACTGTGAAGAAAGCTGAACACCAAAGAATTGATGCTTTTGAACTACGGTGTTGGAGAAGACTCTTGAGAGTCTCTTGGACTGCAAGGAGATCCAACCAGTCCATTCTGAAGGAGATCAGCCCTGGGATTTCTTTGGAAGGAATGAAACTCCAGTATTTTGGCCACCTCATGAGAAGAGTTGACTCATTGGAAAAGACTCTGATGCTGGGAGGGATTGGGGGCAGGAGGAGAAGGGGAAGACAGAGGATGAGATGGCTGGATGGCATCACTGGACTTGAGTCTGAGTGAACGCTGGGAGATGGTGATGGACAGGGAGGCCTGGTGTGCTGTGATTCATGGGGTCGCAAAGAGTCGGACACGACTGAGCAACTGAACTGAACTGAACTGAATGTGTAAGCAGGGTACAACATGAGAAATGCTGGGCTGGAAGAAGCACAAGCTGGAATCAAGATTGCTGGGAGAAATATCAATAACTTCAGATATGCAGATGACACCACCCTTATGGCAGAAAGTGAAGAGGAACCAAAGAGCCTCTCGATGAAAGTGAAAAAGGAGAGTGAAAAAGTTGGCTTAAAGTTCAACATTCAGAAAACTAAGATCATGGCAACCAGTCCCATTACTTCATGTCAAATAGATGGCAAAACAGCAGAAACAGTGACAGACTTTATTTTTGGGGGCTCCAAAATCACTGCAGATGGTGACTGCAGCCATGAAATTAAAAGACCCTAGCTCCTTGGAAGAAAAGTTATGACCAACCTAGACAACATATTAAAAAGCAGAGACATTACTTTGCCAACAAAGGTTCATCTAGTCAAAGCTATGGTTTTTCCAGTAGTCATGTATGCATGTGAGAGTTGGACTATAAAGAAAGTTGAGCACCAAAGAATTGATGCTTTTGAACTGTGGTGTTGGAGAAGACTCTTGAGAGTCCCTTGGACTGCAAGGAGATCCAACCAGTCCATTCTGAAGGATCAGCCCTGGGATTTCTTTGGAAGGAATGATGCTAAAGCTGAAACTCCAGTACTTTGGCCACCTCATGTGAAGAGTTGACTCATTGGAAAAGACTCTGATGCTGGGAGGGATTGGGGGCAGGAGGAGAAGGGGAGGACAGAGGATGAGATGGCTGGATGGCATCACTGACTCAATGGATGTGAGTTTGAGCAAGCTCCAGGAGACAGTGAAGGATAGGGAGGCCTGGCATACTGCAGTCCATGGAGTCACAAAGAGTCGTACATGACTGAACGACTGAACTGAACTGAACTGAAGCTGAAAAAAAAGGGTATTCAAGGTATGATGTGCAGGTAAATTTGATTAAGCCCATTTAGAGTTGCCAAGAAGAAATGAAGCCCTAAAAGCCATACTGTCATGTCCCACCATCACCCCAAGATTCTTGCTTCTCTAATTCTGAGGAACATAAAAGAAGACATATTAACTGGTAGCTGAACCTACTCTAGAGGTCTTTGTAAAATAATTATGAACCATATCAGCCAAAGCATGCTGAGTATTAAATAAGCACTTTTCTGATGGGTTGGATTTCCCAGGTGGTACTAGTGATAGAGAAGGCACCTACCAATGGAGGAGACATAAGAGATGTGGGTTCGATCCCTAGGTTGGGAAGATCCCCTGGAGGAGGGCATGGAAACCCACTCCGGTATTCTTGCCTGGAAAATCCCATGAGTAGAGAAGCCTGGTGGGCTACAGTCCATGGGGTCACAAAGAGTAAGGCACGACTAATGTGATTTAGCATGCATGTTGGTGGGTTGCATGCATGTTGGTGGGTTGCATGCATCACCTCAATCTTCACCATAATTTTTTGAGACCGTAGCTGTTACATGCATTTTACAGATGAGATGGAGGCACAAAGAAGTCAAGGTCCCACAACTAGGAAGTGCCAGAAGATTCAGTCCCATTTACACCCATCCTCCTAAGGATTTCAAGGCACTGGCTCTCTTCTGTTAGAAGTGAGGGAATTTGAAGGTTCAGGAAAGATTTCTTCCAAGAACTGGAGCCACTTCATGCTGAAGATTAAAGATGTGCATTCCCTTTCTTATCTGAGCTCCATCTGAACCCAAACTCCCATCTGAATCAACTTCCTTCTCCCACCCCATGTATCCCTGGATGTGTATTTTAGGCTCACTGTCAGGTTAGAAAACACTCAGCGTGAATTTTGTGGCCAAACAACCTAAATTAGAATTGCAGCTCTAGTGTTTACAGTCTTGTGAACTCTCTGAGCCTCAATTACCTATCTGGAAAATGGAATCAATATCTGTGTTATTTGTTGGGAGTATTAAGTTAACTCAATGCATATAAAGGTTTCAGAGCAGTGCTCATCCCATAATAAGCACTGAATTAGCTGTCATGATTACTATTGGACACAGATTTAGTTAGCATTCAGTGGTATTTTGTTTCATCCTATAAATCCACTTGTCTGGTTTATAACACAAGATTGTGGCAATACTGCATTGTTGGGGACATATCTCTTTCACAAATATAAGAATCACTATGAAGGAAGGCCATGTGTGTTTAATAGCAGAAATAATTTTCACTCTAAGTTGTGTTCATATGCCCTTTGATCAATGGGATTGCTGAAAAACTAAAGTAATTCACAGTATGACACTCCAAAATATACCACCATAGCTTAAGGATTATTCTGAGATGAAAACAACTGAGAAAAGAACAGACACAGTACAAACTCTCTCCTGGGAACAGGATGATTCTAAGTCAGTGGAGACTACTCTAGACTTTTATCAGCCCAGAGAGGGCACTGGAGCCAGCTATGAAACAAATCTTCCTAAACAGCCTCTATCTTCCATTCAGTTCAGTTCAGTTCAGTTGCTCAGTCGTGTCCGACTCTTTGCGACCCCATAAATTGCAGCACGCCAGGCCTCCCTGTCCATCACCAACTCCCGAGAGTTGGACTATGAAGAAAGCTGATCACCGAAGAACTGATGCTTTTGAACTGTGGTGTTGGAGAAGACTCTTGAGAGTCCCTTGGACTGCAAGGAGATCCAACCAGTCCATTCTGAAGGAGATCAGCCCTGGGATTTCTTTGGAAGGAATGATGCTAAAGCTGAAACTCCAGTACTTTGGCCACCTCATGCGAAGAGTTGACTCATTGGAAAAGACTCTGATGCTGGGAGGGATTGGGGGCAAGAGGAGAAGGGGACGACAGAGGATGAGATGGCTGGATGGCATCACCGACTCGATGGACGTGAGGCTGAGTGAACTCCGGGAGCTGGTGATGGACAGGGAGGCCTGGCGTGCATTAGTTTCTCCCATATGCTTACCTTTCCACAGTTTGCCACCCCTAAAAGCCTAAAATCATTTCTTTTCTTTGTCACTTCTCTGTACATTTATTGCTCTTTGTTTGGACACTAGCAAGCCCCGAGTGCTAACCACACCTTTGAGTTACTCATCACTGATTTTCTCCCACGTGTGTGCAAGCTGCAAATGTTAATAAACTTCTCTTCCTTTTTCTCTTGTTACACTGTCTTTTGTCAGCTAATTTGCAAGGCCTCACGTCATAAAACCCAAAGGGTAGAGGGAAAGTGGAATGTTTTCCTCTCCTACAGAACAAATCACCATCTTGGTCTCACTGCAATTTTTTTAGTTTTCATTTTTAGAAGTACATTTGCAGTTTAGAAGCATTATGATTCTCTTGATCATCAGGGTTGAGTACTACAGTCCAGATTGCCTGAGTTCTCATTTCTCCACCACTGCCAGGAGGGCGGTTGTATGAGCCAGTCCCTTTCTGTCTGTCATTCTTGTTTTCTGATGCATGAATCCTTCCTAGAGCCGGGGAGCAGCATCAAAGAAAGGTTGTGGAGCTTATTACTGTGTGTGAAGTACCTTGCAATCCCTGTCTGAAAGAAGCTATAGCAATGTAAAGAATTCTGTGTGATTTTATCTGCAGACTAAGCTCAGGTTAGAACATCAGCCTGGATTTAAGCCATATCTTAGCTTCCATGGCTATTGTGGATTAAAGTCAGTCCATTTTAATGTTCCTAAAATGCAATTTTTTTCTGAGGGTAGCTAGACATGTGAGGCTGAGAAGGATTTAATTCATTGTTTTGTCTCAGGGATGATGATGTTGGCTCAATTTCGGATGTTAGGAGAAAGCCATAGGATGCTAAACTCTCCCACTGTTGCAATTCTCACAATACAATATAATTAAGGAGAAGCAGAAGGACACCTAAGCAAAATGTTAGGATGCTGGACAGTTTGAGAGTAGGGTCAGAGAAGGTTGAGCTTGGCAGTATGGCTCCCTGGTGTGGGGCGTTATCAGGCCAGAATGGATGAGGGGAGAAAAGAGAGACACAGGCAGCCACAGGATTGCAGAGTGAGGCTAACTGCTGGAGGGCATTCTGAACAAACCACAGAATATTAAAAAAAAAAAAAAAGGACACCCTGGGATTAATTGTCATTCCACTGGCCTGTGAGGCAACTGATACCAAATATAATTGAATTACTTTGTAATTATTTCTTTTGGAGTATTTAACCTAAGCTAGGCTTTGGAGATGGATTTTTTTCCCTCTCTTTCTCACTTCCTTTGCACCGCAAATGGTTTTGCATGATGGATATTTTTCTGCTTTACTGTATTATCTTGTGCAAACTACTCTGGTTTGTTTTCCCCCCTCTTCCTTGCCAATGGGGTTGTTTACTTATCGGAATTAAAGTCAGAAGTGAGCGTCTCTTGCCAGCAGGACAGAATTTCTAATAAATATGTAAATAATGCCTCTTTCTGCTGTGGCTGCGGGCACCGCTCTCACGTGGCCCGCCCGGGCCACCGTCTGGGGCTCAGGCAGGCTTGGAGAAGATGAGAGATTTTCATCAATCTGTAGATCAGAAAGAAATGAAATTAAATCCAACCCAAGAGGGCAAAGGAGCAAAGGTAAGGTAAATGAGAAAGGGCATTCATCCTTGTGGTTGTAGAGATGGGTCATTTTGTTTGGAACTGTAGGCGAAAGTGTCTGAAGCTTGACATAACCTCTCATAAGAAAGGGACCTGGGACATTCGGGAGTGGCTCAGGCTGAAGAGGAAGAAATGTCTCCTCTCCAGGCAGGCCATGATCATTTCAATAACAGTGGTGGCAATACCATCATGAATCCTCACGTAGACCTGTCTCGTGCCCCACTTCTATGCCGGTGGTAATTAACACCAGGTGTCTGCATTGCACCTTGAACTCAAAAATATTTTAAGGACATTTTGTACATTTATCTTTCTGCAAAGAAGAAAATAAAATTGAACTTCTGCAGAGGTCAAGGATGTACCACTGAATGATGCTTAACAGTATGAACTCTGAAATCAGAATACAAGAAACTGACATTTACTTTGCCACTGACGAGCTCTGCATCTCAGTTTTCTGATGTTTAAAAAGGTGTCCGTGCATTCAGCAAATATTGGTCACCTACTGTGTGCCAGGCAAGTGCTAAGAAAGGGAGATACAGTAGGGACCAAAACAAAGACCCTCTGGTTAACTATGTCCCCTCTGCTTGACGACAGTGGGACCTGCCTCAATGAGCTGCCATGAGCATCAGCTGAATGAGTAAGCCCCTGGTGCTTCCCAGGTGGCTCATTAGCAAAGCATCTGCCTGCCAATGCAGGAGACAAGGGTTCGATTCCTGGGTCAGGAAGATCCCCTGGAAAAGAGCATGGGAACCCACTCCAGTATTGTTGCCTGGAGAATCCCCATAGACAGAGGAGCCTGGCGGGCTTCAGTCCATGGATTGGCTACTGTCCATGGGGTCAGACACGACCGAGCAACTGAGCACGCCCACACACAAGTCCCTGGTGTATATAGTAAGTTCTCGATAAATGTGAACTGCTAGGGTTTAAAGTCACATAAAAAGGCACTTCGGATTAGCAGGCTCCTCAGCCCAGCATCTAGTCACTGAGCAATGCTAAGTGTGCTATTACGCTGGGCTACCGCCTTGCTGAAAGGTGTGCAGGGCTAGGATATACCCACATGAGATCAGCAGGCTCCAAGAGAGTGCGGTCGTTAGGGTTTCATGTAACCAAGTGATGAGCTGGGTGTGTCTATGATACGCAGAGAAGTGCTGTGGGAAGACACTTGATTTCCTGACACACTTCCCCTCCTTTCTGAGGACCTGCCTCAAAGCCTCAGGACTGCAGAGGATCTGCTCTTGGTGAACATGCCCTGGTCACAGTTACACCTTATTTACTCTCAAGCAGACACGGGCTACACTGGCTCCTCTTACAGGAGATGTGTCCACAGTAAAATGGCACAGTCAGATTCGCTCTCTGATCGTCTGTTCTCCATGAAATAAAGCAGAATGGGGGCCGGATGCTGCCTCTGGTGCTCTGGGTCTTTCGCCAGCTTAATGGGTTTTGCGAAATGAGTTCCCGGCAAGGAAATCCAGGGGTTGAGTGGAGCAGCGTACGGGAGCTTTGTCAGAGTGACATGCTTGGGTGAGCCTCTCTCCATGATAAAGGGAAGAATTAATTAGAGCCATAAATTATGGATTACTAATTACTGTGCATTGTAAAGAAAAAATATGCAGCTAGGTTTGGGCTTGGGGGGGACCATATGAATGTTTGCATACATTAACTCAGCCTCCTCTGGGGCTTCTTGTCTTTTTACTCTTCCCTCTACTTAGGGTGTCTGACCTAAGTGACATCCTAGAGGCATTATTGGCTTATCCACTAGAAAACCGAGAGTGCATTAGCTTTAGAAACCTCCAGGAGTAAATACTTTTAGGAAGTACTAGAACCGCCAAGCAGATTGGCTGCTACCTTTTGGATTGAGGCCATCACTGAAGAGAGAAATGCAATTTTGTTACATATTTAAACAGCAGCCTCCAAGTGTCATCAAGCTATGGAGACAGACCCCCACTACCCCTTAGTCTCCCCAAAAGTAGAATAATTAGTTTTAATATTGGGCAAGAAGACAAATTTCAAAATGAAAGTTCTAATATCATAGAATGTTAAGCAGCTATTAAAATGATATTTACATAGAGTTTTTAATGATATGGAAAGAATCTTATAACCTTAAGCAGAAAAACGGAATAGAAAATTACATTAATATACAGAATGTTCCTAATAAGATTTTAAAAGCGTGGGGTAGATGTTTGGAGGAAATAAGCCAAATTTTCAGGATGGTAGAATTAAAGATGGTTTTTCCAGCTCTTTAAAAAACATATACATTTTCCAAAATTTCAAAACATGAATATGTATTACATTTAAAGGGAACGTGAGAATATGAAAATTTAAAAAACAAAAGCAAAACCCTCCAAATCAGCAATAACAATCAAGTTGGTCAAAGACCACTTCCCCAGTCCCAAACGGTAGCCTTTCAGATTGTTCAGGGAAGGAAGCAATGGGCAAGTTAGGAAAAGGAAGTGCTGTATCAGTGCATTTTATTTATCGTTCCTGTGTGTGGGACAGCTCTAGCTGTCTGGAGATCCATGCCAGTGTTTCTAGATTAGAACTGGTGATTGGTGAGTGTTTTTAGAAAAAAATCATCCTGATAGCAACGTGATTAGTGTCTCAGGGTCAGGAGATTACAAGTCTATACAGGTAAGAATCAGTGGTGGTTTGGACAAGTGTGGAGATAGTGAAAGATGAGACATAAGTGGACATAATTGAGACTTCTTTAGGAGCTTAAATCACTTGGTCTTACTAATGGATTTCTAATTGGGGAAATGAGTAATAGAGTTAGTTGTCAGGAGTGATATCTGTTTTTCTGTGTAATGGAGGGGTAGTAAGCTAGTCACCAAAAGAAGCTCTGGAATCTGATCATTTATTAGGAGGGCAGGATATGGAACATATTAACTATCTATTTTTGCAGAATAGATTGTCTCAAACTTAGTGGTTAAAATCATAAATATTTGTTCACTCACTTTCTGAGAATCAGGAATTTAGAAGTGTCTATGTGACTTTGGCTCAGGGTATTGGAATCACAATATTGGTCAAAACCACATTCATCTGAAGGTTTGAGGCTGGAGAACCTATTTCTGAAGTTGCTCATATTAACTGCTGCCTGGAGGCCTCACTTCCTTACCACATGGGCTTTTCCATGACAGCATTGTAGCTGGCTTCCAGAGCATGAGTGACCCAAGGATGGAGAAGGAAGCAGGCAGCTGAAGGGCTTTAAATGATCCATTCTCAGAGGCCACACACTGTCATTTCCATTTTAGGCTGTTCGTTCCAAGTGAGTCACTAAGTTCAAGCCGCATGAGGTAGAATTAGGTGCCACTTTTGAAGAACGTGTCAAATAACTTCTGAATATATTTTACAGTTATTCTAATTGTATTAAGATTCATTTTGACTCTTCTTTGGAAAATAATTTTAAATTTATATTTTATTTATTTTTGATTGAGGGATAAATGCTTTATAATGTTGTGTTAGTTTCTGCCATACAGCAATGCAAATCAACTACAAGTATATATATATATCCCTACCTTTAGAAACTCTCTCCCACCCACCCCATTCCACCTCTCTAGATCATCACAGACCACAGGGCTGAGCTCCCTGTATGACATAGCAACTTTCCACTAGCTAGCTATTCTGGATGTATTTTAAACCTCCATGGAAGAGAATGCTAGATTATGAGCCTAATTTTTGACATACTAAGTTTAAGGAGCAAGCAAGGAATTCAAATCTCAAGTATAAGTAGATATGAAGCTCCAATAAGAAACTGCAGCAGAAAATATAAAATTGCAAGTCTTTTAGCTTTGCATCTTTGAGCATGGTTGAGATTGCTTAAGAAAGAAGTGTACAGTGAGATTAAAAAGAATCAAAGGGTAAGGAATTCTAGCGTTGGGTCATCCACTTTATATCTGGGTAGAGGAGGATGAATTTGCAAGAAGGCAGAAGAAAAGGCCAAGCAGATAAAGGAAAACATGAGAGTGATGTACCACTGATGAAAGCCGCTGACTTGGTATCAATTATTTGTCAGAGAATGGTGTTTCAAAAGGAAGATCTGGTGTGCTCATCATGGTTGGAGAGTCATTGCTTCTAGATCCTCTTGGTGGAAAGAGCTGGAAAATAGACATATATGTATACTAACCCTCAAGCACAGACACACAATATTTCTCTATCTTTATGTGTGTGTTTATATATGTAGATTGGTACACATATTTATTTACAGTTGACCCTTGAACAAAGTGGCTATTAATATGCATACAACTTATGGTCAGCCCTCAACACCTGCAGATTCAACCAACCATCGACCATGTAGTACTGTAATTATTACTGAAAAATATCCATGTATAAATGGACCCATATTGTTTAAACACACATCATTCAAAGGCTATATATATATATATATTTGTTTATATATGTATATGTGTGTATATATACATATATACATGCATGTAAGTGTATATACCTGAAATACATATATATGTATATAACATACAAATCATGTGTTTCTACTAATAACTGACTTCAATTTACCTCCACAGAGTTTATTTTAGCCTTCTCCTTTTCTTTATTTCTAACTTATCCAGTAACAAGAAAGCTGATTCTCATTTATACTATACTTGATTGTTCTGGTATGCACAAAAGTTATTTTAGAACTGTCAACCCAAATCCCTGTGAGGAACAAATTAACTGGGGAAATTCAGCATTTGAATAGTTATTTTGGCCTGCACTCTTCTAGTATCCAGTCAAGAAACCGTAAACCAAAGTTAATTCTTTTCTTCTCTCTCTAGTGTGGTTCTGCTATCCTCTCACTAGAGTTAAGTTCATTTGTTACTTTTTGAATTTCATTATAGGTCCCTCACTCCTATCCTGGTTGGTTTGTTTATGTGGTTGGAGTTTGAAGGACATGTGAAACATCAGTATGATTTCAAGAGCCAGAAACTGCACTCAGATAAGTCACTTCCTTTCTCACTCCTACGATCTGGTTCCCGTTCTTCTGAGTTCCCCTTTTTTTCACCCATTTCTCATTGCCTATTCCCTCCAGTGGGTAACCAGTTTCCTTAATTTGTGATTTATCCTTCCTTTATTTCTTTTGTACAAATGAGTGAGTACCTGGGCATTTTCTTTTATCCTCTTTTTTTCACACAGGAAAGAAACATACTATACATACATTTCTGCACTTTACTTTTTCACTTACCAGCATGTCCTGGAAATTATTCCATATTACTTCATGGATAATCATCGTCATTTTCTCATGTTTGTGGCTGTGTATCTCTTCGTTGTGCGGTTTTAGTTTAGTTTATACCACCAGTATTCTATGAATGTGCACTTGGGTGGTTTTCAATATTTTGTAGTTGTAAACAATGCTACAATGAATGGGCTTTGTGTGTGTATTTCAGTGTTGTTGGAGACACATTCCCGGCTGTGGGATTGTGGACCAAAGGGCAAGTGTATATGCAGCTTTGTTCAGTTCAGTTCAGTCTCTCCGTCGTGTCCGACTCTTTGCGACCCCATGAATCGCAGCACGCCAGGCCTCCCTGTCCATCACCAACTCCCAGAGTTCACTCAGACTCACGTCCATCGAGTTGGTGATGCCATCCAGCCATCTCATCCTCTGTCATCCCCTTCTCCTCCTGCCCTCAATCCCTCCCAGCATCAGGGTCTTTTCCAGGGAGTCAACTCTTCACATCAAGTGGCCAAAGTATTGGAGTTTCAGCTTCAGCATCAGTCCTTTCAATGAATACCCAGGACTGATCTCTTTTAGGATGGACTGGTTGGATCTCCTTGCAGTCCAAGGGACTCTCAAGAGTCTTCAACACCACAGTTCAAAAGCATCAATTCTTCAGTGCCCAGCTTTCTGCACATACTGACAATTTTTCCTCCTGAGGAAATGAGGATGCTTGTTTTCCTGCAGCTCTGCTGGCAGAATATGTTGTAATTTTTTTTTTTTAATTTTTGCTAGCCTATCAGGTGAGGAATAGCATCTCAGAGTTCTTACACACACACATATACATATTGCAAAAGTTCCTTATTTATAAGAGATATTATCTCTATGTCTGTGTTATATTTTGTGAATGTTTTTGCCCAAGCTGTCAGTTTCTTTACAGTATTTTTTGATGCCAAATTAAAAAAAATTTTTTTTTATGTAGTCAAACTTCCCAATCTTTTCTTTTCTTATCTCTGGAATTTTAGTCACTCATTGTGTATTTATTGGCTTAATTCCTGCTCCTATTCCCAATCCAAGCTAAATTGTCACACTAAACACTCTTAACCATCCAAGGACAAAATAGTCTATATTTAGTTCTTGGAATCCTTCTCCTATCTTGTCTAGAAATAAACTAGAATTATCTTGGTCTCTAAGCAGATGGTTCATTCATTCGCTAACTTCTACCCAACCATTTCTCATTTGCTAACTAGCCTTTAATTTCAGCTCAGATAGATTTCTTGGCTCTGTTTAGTATGTGGTTATACCTATGATTCAGAGATTCTGTCTCTGGAAGAACATAAATCCCTTAGCAGTTAGCCACCTCCTATCTACCTAAGAGTTGGCGAAACAAATGTTTAACACAGATTATAGCCAATAAATTCCATACATGTATATAAGCACATGTACTACAGAAGATCATAGTGTCAGCAACATCCAGTGAATTTCAGTGTGGTTGATTGCCTCCTTGAAAAATGAGCTCTGTGCTAAGTGCTGCGGGTTCTATAAGAGAATTAAAATACACAGCCCCTGTCCTTAGGGAACTCACAGTTTTATCAAAAAGCTAAGGTAAACTCACATGAGAGAAGTAGATTACAACAGAACATTTTCTATAAACAAGAGCCTGCCTCTGGGTTGCAAAATACTAACTTTAGATACAGTAAACATTAATTCAAAGAAGGGAGAAATTCCTGAAGGCTGAAAGTATTGGGTGAATCTTGAGCTAGAGGAATGGGTAGGAAAGGCTTCCCTCGTAGCTCAGGTGGTAAAGAATCTGACTGCAATGCAGAAGACCTGGGTTTGATTCCTGGGTCCAGAAGATCTGCTGGAGAAGGAAAGGCAACCCATTCCCGTATTCTTGCCTGGAGAATCCCATAGACAGAGGAGCCTAGCAGGCTACAGTCCATGGGGTCTCAAGAGTCAGACACAACCTAGTATAAACCAAACGAAACAGGAGAGCAAGCAGGAAAAGGATCAGTCACTCGTTCCACAAAATTGTATGGAACTGAGAACCTACTATGGGTAACATAGTAAATATCAGCTACATATAAAATACAAAATACTATAACCCCAGACCGCCTTCTTAGAAAGTACATACACAAACCACAAGATTTCTTCATTATTTTAATATTTGCAAAGTACTTTTTACTGAAAAATTTTTGGTGAGCTGTACCCAGTGGATCCTCTAAAATGATCTTCCCTGGTGGTTTATGTGGTAAAGAATCTGCCTGCAATACCGGAGACCGGGGTTTGCTCCCTGTGTCAGGAAGATCCCCTGAAGAAGGGAATGGCAATCCACGCCAGTATTCCTGCCTGCAGAATTCCATGGATAGAGGAGTCTGGCGGGTTACAGCCTATGGGGTTGCAAAGAGTCGAACATGACTAAGTGACTAACACTTTCTCTTTTTTCATCCTCTAAAATATTAGAGGTAATCTGATCTGGTATATTTGCAAGACCTATAGAAAATAATACTTTTCAATTTTTTACTCTTGACAATATCATTTCACATTTATCCCCTCTCTCACTTTGTTTTTTCACTCTAAAATACCATTGACTAGTGAGCCTTTTTCCTGGGTGAAGGAACTAAGAACCATGAAGTCTAAGAATGTTTAACAGAAGAAATGAGAGCAGGATCCAGGACCAACACAGTGAACTCCTAGCTCCTGTTACTCCACCTTCTCTCTGTTGGAGGAGCTGGTTGTGGAACTGAGATGAGTCTAGAGTCTAGATAACCATTCCCAAGCACTCGTCATGGTGTCTGTAGACCCACTGGCTTGGTTATGAACCAAGTGATACAAACAAGTCTCTTTCCTTCCCTTTCCAGATCTCAACTTCTTCATTTGAAAAATGAGGGGTGTCGACAGGATGTTCTCTGATGCCTCTCGTGTACAATCAGTCTCTGCTTCTAACTGCCCACACAGCTCATGCTGTGTTCTCCCGTGGTTGGTCATGGGAATGTTCATGGAGTCAAAGACAAGAAGGAACTTGGGCTTGTAGACATTTTGACCTATCCCCCACCTCCACATCTGTGACAGGGAGTCCCTACAAGAATGCCACATTCACATCATTCCGGAGGCCTTTAATGTCATAACTTGAGGGCTGTGAGCAGTGAAAGAAGAATTAGGAGCATGGAGCAGGAAAGAATTTCAGGAAAGAATTTACCTCTGATGTAGATATCTTAGGTTAGAGGATTTTGTACTTAAGTAGCAAGAAATGTTATATAAAAGAATCACCAGGGAAAGTGAGGTCTCCTAGCCCCTGTTCTGAGCAGCACTGTGAAAAATGAACTGGAAAAAGCCAAATTTACAGATCATCTAGGGAAGCTGAAATCAAGCAGTAGGATATTAAACACAAAAGAGCTGAAGCTAACATGAGCGTTATTGGTTTGGGGAGATGGGCAATTTCCCCACGGTCCATAATTAGAACAGGGAACCTTTTGCATGTAATTAAGAGTATGAGATTGGTTTAACAATCACAGCTGAGCAAGTCTGAAACATTTTTTTTTCCAACTAGCATTTGGGATTAGGAATTTTTTTTTTTTCCTCCTCTCACTTGTAAAATGTTAGTTTCCTATTTAGGAAATTGAGGCTAATTCTACTGGCACAAGCATTTTTGTTGCTAATAATAATAAAATGTGTTTTGCATATGTGATGTGAAATCAACAAGGTGCCCTACAGAAGCAAGATGGCCTTTGAGGCACTTTTTCCCCCTCAAGGAAGCTGTCACTGAGCAGCTGATTAATTACTGTAATAATCATAATTTTTAAAAATTAAAAAAATTCCTCTTCCCATTCATTAAGTACACCGCAGATAGGTGCCAGAGGTAATTATTATCTAGGAGTACTTCCGAATTATCTTTTCTAATCCACCCATGCTGACATTTTTGAGAGGAAAAAAAAGTGTTTTGTCTTTCCTCTTATGAACGGGGTGACATTTGAATATGCAAACAGTGTCAAAGTCTGCCCTGTGGATGTTTTCTGGAGGTATGATTTATGAGGCCAGCCTATTGTATTTGCTATCACACTAAGAAAAAGGTCATTAGACAAAGGAGTTCTACCTACTGGGGTCTACAGCTCATCTTGTGATATTTTAATTGTTGCTCTTATGCTGACTTCCAAGCATACCTCCTGGGGTGTGGGCATCAGTTTGCCTGGGTTTTGTGTATATTCTCTGTTTGTGGTGTGGTTTCCGCCAACTTGCCCTCATTCCTGGGATAGATGAGGGACATTGAGTGTAACAGAAGCCCGTGAAAATCTAAAAAAAAAAAAAAATCTCATTTTACTCAATGAGTTCAACTTTCTCCCAAAGACAAAAAATTTTCTCCAGGTAAGAATAGTAGAGTGGATTGCCATGCCCTCCTCCAGGGGATCTTCTCAACCCAGTCTTTATTGAACCCCAGTCTTTATCACCCCCTGCATTGACATGCGGGTTCTTTACTACTGGCACAACCTGGGGAGCCCCTCTGAAGTATACAGTGTTGTCTAAACTTGAAATCATGAAGAAAGCGAGCTGTCTGTTGGCAGTTCCTCTTTAGGGAGACTGACTATGTGCAGTGTCCTTTCATTGGCTCTATGGTAAATACAGTTACAGTTAAATCGTTCAATCTTAGAACTAGAAAGAATTCACACATCATCTTCTTTAACCCCTCTCACAGCATGACTCTCCTTTATTAACACTCCCAGAGTGACATTAATCTCTACTTAATTATCTCCAATGAGAAGCGACTCACTTTCTAGTCTATAAGAAGCCACATCCATTTCTGAGCAGCCCTTAATCTATAATGATAATTTTCTGATGCCCACTGTAATTTGCCTCCTTGCCAAGTTTTCCCTAGTTTCAATCTCTAGAGCCACAGGGAAGAACCTATCTCCTGTATCACAAAGAAGCTCAAGGAGAGCTATGCCACAAATTTGTCCATCTCCTGGCTAAACATTCTCTCAGCTGAGTAAGATTTTGCATCCTCTCTTAATGTCCTAATAATTAGAATAATACTTTTTAACCACTAGTTAAAAACCATAGTCTACTGGTTACTGTGTTTAACCAGTAGACATAATGGATCATAGTCATATACGTGTGCTTAGTGTTACATACGGGCTTCCTTGGTAGCTCAGCTGGTAAAGAATCCACCTACAATGCAGAAGACCCTGGGTTGACTCCTGGGTCGGGAAGATCCCCTGGAGAAGGGACAGGCTACCCACTCCAGTATGCTTGGACTTCCCTCGTGGCTCAGATGGTAAAGGGTCTGCCTCAATGCAGGAGACCTGTGTTTGATCCCTAGGTTGGGAAGACCCTGAGGGGGAGGGCATGGCAACCCACTCCAGTATTCTTGCCTGGAAAATCCCCATGGAGGGAGGAGCCTGGCGGGCTACAGTCTACGGGGTCGCAAAGAGTCGGACAGGACTGAGCAACTAAGCACAGCACAGAACATTCTTACATACAATCTCTAATGTCCCCCATATACAACTCTATCCCTTTATCTCCCATTAGGAAGTTCTATTGGAAAGGGAAAATAATGAATTACTATAGAGATAATTTGGAATATATATCTATTATGGGCATTTTAGCTGCAAGTAACAAAAAATTCAACAGCTCAAACCAGTTTAAACAAAAAGGAAATATATTAACTTACATAATAAATAATATAGGGGTGGTGTGGGACCTCAGGATTGATTGGTGTAGTGACCTAGTGATTTCATAAAGGACCCTGATTCTTTGTGGGCTTCCCCAGTGGCTCAGTGATAAAGAATGGGCCTGCAATGCAGGAGCCATAGGAGACACAGTTTCAGTCCCTGGGTTGGGAAGATCCCCTGGAGGAGGGCATGGCAACCCACTCCAGTACTCTTACCTGGAGAATCCCATGGACAGAAGAGCCTGACTGGCTACAGTTCACGGGGCCACAAAGAGTCCGACATGACTGAAGCGACTTAGCACACGCACATCTGGTTCTTTGCAGATCTCTTTCTCCACCTACACTACCACCTTTAATTCTAATCCCTGTCATGCGTGCAGAGTAGCAAGCATGGCTATTCGCTTTTTTGGACATGTCTGATGAAAAAGAGTCTAGCTTCTCACCTCTCTCAAAGAACTAGGAAAATATTTCTCCAGCAAACTTTTGATGTAGTATTATTGACTAGAAGTGGTTTACATACCTATCCATAAACTTACTGCTGATAAAACTGATCTCAAAGCCAAGCTTAGACTCATCAGATACCACCCCAGAGGTGGGCATGGCCTTTTGCCCAGATCCCATATGTGACTGAATAACAAACACAGGGAATTTTAAGTAGGAGGTAAGCAACCAGCATTATGTTGTAGATTGCTATAATGAAAAAAAAAAAAGCTAAATATTCACAAATGTCAGTGTTTATAACCAATATTTTTTATTTTATCTCTTGAGTTGATTATTCATCTGCTGGCTCTATGCTCCATTTTCACACCATTGAGTTCCTTTGTAAATAATGGAAAGTAAGCCTGTAGACTATGTTTCCTAGACATCTTTCCCAAATAGTTATTATTAGATTCTGCCAGAATAAGGAACTGGAGAAGACTGATAGGCAGAAGGAAGGCAGAATACATTATTTACTTGTTTCTGTCAGTGTCTCCAGCAGAAGCATTACCGAGTATGGGGGTGAGGATAGGGGTGGTGGATGGGTTCCTAGGTGAAGATAACAGAATGCTAACAGAAGTGGTGACGGGAAGCAACCATTGGTTCAATGCTCATCACATCACATCAGTCAGTGTACTTGTGTCTGTCCTTCAGTGCATCCTGGGTAAAGGCTATGGACAATTTAAGAGCAATCTAATTTGTTTATCTGTTTTGTTACCTCATATTTAGTAGCATATAGCTTAGGGAAGAAAATTTATTCATTACCAAAAGAATGTAAGACTCTTCCAATGAAGACCTTATTTACAAAAGAAATATCTTCCCCCGTTAAGTTAATAATCTATAGATTCACACTTGTTGGTGTTGAAACTTAATGTTTACTTTTTTTTGCTACTGGGAAGACTTTCTCCCAGGGCAGTGAATCTCCCGTGGTGACTCTCTGCTGAGCCATAATCAAATTGAGGGTATATAAGTCAATATTCAGTCAAGAAAACAGAATCCAGCTTCTGTTTAAAATAGGGAGTTTAACAGGCCATCAGTCACAAAATTATTAGAACACTTTCATTCTTAGAGAAGATCTTGGCACAAGGACTTTCGGTGCCTTGTTTGAATTAGGTTATCAGCATCAGGATGATTATTCTATTGAAAGGCATGTCATGGAGAGAAAATTCTACAAACAGATTCTTAAGTTAATACAACTTAGGGTGACTTCCATGCTTTAGGGGTCCTGCGAAGTGGTGCCAGAGCAGCTTCAGCAACCTGCATGTCAGAGCTCTAAATAACACCATCGTCTATCCTGTTTCTTCAGCGCACGATTATTCATCTTTAAGTCATCACTTCTTCATCCTCTTTGCTTCTTTGATACTTCCAATAATTTTGTAACAAAGTCCCTAAATAAAATGTTATCTATTAGAAATACCTAGACCTATTTCTACTTTCCTGCCTGGATGGTACGGCTTTTCTTTAACGCTACAACTCCAAACCAATCAAGAGTCAGGGAGCCACAGTGAGATTCACTGCCCTGGAGACCACTGTTTCTCTAGCTCAAAGCATGCTTGAAATCTGGGGCCTTTATTTGCCAGTTTACAGGAGGTAACGACTTATATAACTTTGTATTATTTAGGCTTAGCTTCTTTCTGCCCCAATCACCTTTGTATTATTTAGGCTTAGCTTCTTTTTTTGGGGGGGTATGGAAAAAATAAATTCACTCAAAATACCTTAAGACAATGCAGTTCTTGGACTTGTTCATTCTTCCTCAGACGCTACATGACCACTTTCTTGTGATCTCTTTTTCTTCTATGCATTTGCTGTATTCTCCTCCTACTGACTTGCTCATTTTTTTAAACGCATCTCTTTACAGGAAACTGCCTCTTTGCTTCTTCATATTTACTATTTCTGTTTTCTGGTACTTTTAGCTTTCACCTGACCACTGTACTCCCAACTCTGCTGGATCCCACAGTATTTCTCAATTTGAATTCTGGAGGAAGGGAATCTGGTTGACCCAGCACCTCTCTCTTTGTCAAGCAAAGCTAGAAGCCTTGGACTGCTCTAGGTATTGGCTGCCATTAAGTCAAATTCTACCTGTGGTCCAAACAGCCATTCCCTGGGATGAAAGAGGCTTGACCAGAATAAGGCTCCTTGGCTTCTTCCGCATCACGGGGACAGAAAGCGTGTTGGCCTGTCTTACATAAGCTGCAAGGTAGACAGTGCATTAGTCTTCCTGCTGCAGACTCACAACCACGCAAAGCACAAGTTCAACATTATGTTTTGTTTTGTTTTGCCTGTTTGGAGGCATGTTAACATGTATAAAAACCTTATAAAACCCTTATGGAGACACACAACGGTTATACTCTCAGAGCCATTAAACATGTTGAGAAATGTCCCAGATCTCATTTCTCAACAAAAATGACCCTGAGTGCAGATATTAGATGTTTACTAGGCAGTGTGAAATAGTAAAACACACCAAACAAAAAAGCAGAGTCAGACAGATCAGGGTTCAAAATAATACATCAAAGAATTTTTTTATATGTTAAGTCACTGAAATATACAGAAGCTGTCCCCATTTATGCTTATATCTTAATTTAAAGGGAGAGACATAAAACATAAGTAATATATTTTTATGTTGTGATAAGGGTCCCCTGTTGGATCAGCTTTTAACAACAAACTACCTTATACATAGAAAATATCTATGATATCCTGAAAACTTCTCAAAGAAGCTCTACACGAAAAATCTGATTAAATGTATTTCATCATTTTTTTTTAATTTCAAAGGATCTAAAGTAATCTAGATCTACAGGATTGTACCTAGTCAATTCATCCACCTACACCTAAAGTCCTTTATTCCTGCAGCCTTGTTATTCCTTGTAGGTTCTTTCCCTGATCTTCATCCTTGTCTCTAACTGCCTTCTTTCCTGACACCCACTAGTTAATTCCAGTGTCATTCCTTCATCTCTACCTTTGCCTCCCAAGACTGTCTTAGATGTTTCCTCCATTTCCTTTTATTTCCATTATTTCTGCATTTTGCCCCACCCGGTCATTGGTTTGTGATACAAAAGTGTTGGTGAGTACTTGAGAGACTAAAGTTATTCCAGTGGAAATGGAGACAAGTAATCTGAGACCAGTTCACTTTTAAAATACAGCTTCTGGGTCAGATAAGAAGGAATCTGTTTAAAGATGATATTGACACAATGAACTTAAAAGCCAAAACTCCATTCAGGGCCTGGGCTGCATTTCTTATGTTGATTTAGGGGATCATTGTTTTTTTGTTTTTTTTTTCTTTTTCTCCATTCCTTCCTTTATGATTTCACTTACACAAATAAATATTTCAGAACCCAAAGTAAGGATTGCTAGGCTATTTTTTAATTCCACCATGCCTCTTTTCTTTCAATTCAAGGCTGCCATTTAAAGAAAAAAAATTCTGATTTCTTACCTTCCTCAGAAGAATAAAGGATCTTTGTCTATTTTCAATATTTTTTATTCTAATCAATATTTGACTTTTTTCTTCTCATTCACCTTCACCCCTCTCCCTGAACATTGACATGTCCTATTCCTTATCTCTCTCTCTTTTAATCTGAAGAGAAAAGGTGGCTGTTTTTGCAAGCAATGTAAATCCAACTTCCCGGTCATTCAATTGTGATCAATTTCTGCCTGGGAGACTGAACACACTACATCTATGAGGCGGGCAACATCTGTCAATAAGAATGAGATGGGCGATCCGCAAACTTCCAGTGCCTGGACCGACGCCACAGACATGCCTGTTGGGAAGCTGGCTTCTATCTGCTGCTTCCTCAGTCTTCCTTCCAGAGGAATAAGCTGTTCTGCAGACCCCAGACATTATTCCCATAATCCAAACAGGAAAATCCATTCAGCAAATAAAACACCACGGCCCCACCCAGAAAAGGACTTCCAAGGGACTGACTTTATTTTCTCAATACACAGTCAGCTGTGTCATTCTCAGAGTGACAGGTTGGAGCTAAAGACAAGAAGGGAAGAAGGCTGACTGGTGAGACTTGGATGAAAATCCTCTTAAAGGTGAGCAGAAAGCCTAGGCTGTGCCACTGACACAGCAAAACTGGGTGGTCAGGCTCTGGGACAAGTCACTGAAGTGGGTAGCAAAGAGCAAGCACTCAGAAACATGTTGTGTATAAAGAACTCACATCATTTTACCTCATCATTTATTCAAATAATATTTATTGAGCACTTACTATATGGCAGACGCTGTCCTAGACACCTCCCTAGAAATAAAACAGTGGATAATATAGAGATAAGCACTGCCTTCATAGCAATTATCATCTAATAGATGATGTAGTAATAAAAGTTTCACATATGACCCACAAAGTGGGAAAAAGCAGAATAACTAGAGAATAACAAGGTAGGGTGTTTACTTAAGACAGGTTGACAGGAATAATCCTTCCTGGGAGTGGAACTTAACTAATGAATGGAGGGTGGAGGGAACCATGAACCTATGTGGGAATGAATATTTCATACGTAGGACTAAAAGGGGCAGGGCGGATGTGTGCTTATTTTGTAAGAGCTGAGAGAAACAAATATGGATGAGCATGGAGAAGGGAAGAAAGACGGGAAAGAAGCTGGGAAACAGATGAGGCAAGGACTTGTAGGCCCTGGCAGAGTTTCGATTGTATCCTGGTGGTATTGGGAAACTATGAGACATCGGCTTGGAGGTGTTGACATGATGGTGGTGGTGGCGGTGGTGGGGATCATGGTGATGTGTGTAACTGCTATACCGCAGGCACCAGACCTGGTTTCCTTGTCATTAAATGCAGCCAAACAACCTCCCCACCTCCTGGACATTCATGGTGATTAAACGATATGGCATGCAAAGCACTTGAAATAATGCTCAATAAGAGTTATTACAATTATTATTGTGGTCATCAGGGACCTGGCTATTCGTGCTCACCATCTTGACCCCATTTGTCCCGCAAGTACATTTTAAACACAAACATTTTAATCACAATTATGCTAACTTCAATAAATGTCTGTGGAGGAAGTATTTTCCTAGCAAACTCCATTAAGCCAATTTAATTTTTTGCTCGATGTCCTATATTGCACAATTTGATCATTCATAATTTTTCCCATTTTGATTAGCACTATTTTTTTTTCCATTTCAAATTTACTGCAAGATTAAACTATCTCTTAAGTTTAAATGATGAAGTCAAATGGCAGTTTCAAATCAGTGTGGTTAAAATATTCTGCTGTTTAAGAATCCTGAACCTCAGAGAGGTGAACTGATTTTCCCAAATACAGTCAGCTAGCAACTAGCAGAGGTGAAATCCAACCTAAATCCATTTCGTTCTGATACCGTGACCTTCCACCATGGTACTTTTTTGGAAAAGAGAGGCAGAGTAGGAGGAGGATGAGGACGAGAAAAAGAGAAAAAGACTTAATTACCAGGGTTAACGTGGGGCTCAACTGACATAATACATGGAAAGTGCTTTTGTAAATTGTGAAGTACTGTGCTATTTTTAGTAATAACAGTAAAAATAAGATTCATTTCCGAATCTAGAAGAGCACAGGGAATGCATGTGAATGCACACTCATTCCTGGCTGAGTGTACTTAGCTAGATTGGTGAATTTCATTTCCTAAAGGTCTTGATTTGTCAAATGCATCACAGACCTACTTTAGCATATCCTAAGAGCCTCCAGCAAGAAGAATGGATGTGGGAACCTGTTTGGATTCATCCAAGATGGGTCTAAGAACAAAAATTGTCTATGATGGCAGAGGAGGTCTTTAAGAGTGTCTTGGAGATCTGAAACAACTTGAATGAGAGCTCTAAAGGACAATCGGGGCCTGTTGTCTGTTGAAGAGGGTCTAATTCAAAGATTTCAGCATCCAGACATCAGGGAGATAATAGTTCTTGACAGAAGTGTCATTCAATAGTCCTTCTTTGAGTACTTAATATCTTGAGGCACTGAGATAGCAGCCAATGATAGGTTGAGATGCTATCTCAACCTCAAGAAGCTCACTGCTTCTTAGGGAAGATAAGCTTGCTAAAAAAAAAAAAAAAAAAATTGAAAGTAAAAATGAAGTCACTCAGTCGTGTCCAACTCTTTGCAACCCCATGGACTGCAGCCTACCAGGCTCCTCCCTCCATGGGATTCTCCAGGCAAAAGTACTGGAGTGGGTTGCCATTTCTTTCTCCAGGGGATCTTCCCAACCCAGGGATTGAACCTGGGTCTCCTGCATTCCAGGCAGACACTTTAACCTCTGAGCCACAAAATAAATAAATAAATAAAATAAGCATGATACAATATCAAAGCCATGGTGGAGGCAAAAGGGAGACATGTCTACCTTTTTGGGAAAGAGTTCCTAATTTTCAAGGACTAATAGTAACAAGATAGACAAGGTAGAGAGTGCATTCCAGTAAAATAAGATTGTGCAAGTGAAAGGATAGTGATAAAAGAGAATGGGGCTGCCAAAGGAGCATATGCCATGGCTGCAGAGGATGTGAGGTGGGTGAAGGATGAAGTGACTCAGGTGAAGTGGGAGGAAAGCAGCTGGGTAGAGAATTACATAAGGAATGGACAGATGAGTCAGGGAATGACTCAGATGCAGAGAGTTCAGTTCAGTTCAGTTGCTCAATCATGTCCGACTCTTTGTGACCACATGGACTGTAGCACACTAGGCTTCCCTGTCCATCACCAACTCCCAGAGCTTGCTAAGATGCATGTCCATTGAGTCGGTGATGCCATCCAACCATCTCATCCTCTGGTGTCCCTTTCTCCTCCCACCTTCAATCTTTCCCAGCATCAGGGTCTTTTCCAATAAGTCGGTTCTTCGCATCACGTGGCCAAAGTATTAGAGTTTCAACTTCAGCATCAGTCCTTTCAATGAATATTCAGGATTAATTTCCTTTAGGATGGACTGGTTGGATCTCCTTGCAGTCCTTCTCTAACACCACAGTTCAGTAGCATCAATTCTTCATTGCTCAGCTTTCTTTATGGTCCAGCTCTCACATCCATACATGACCACTGGAAAAGATGGAGAGAGAGCACTCAAAAAGGTCTGGGAAAGAGGCTGAGTGCTTATCTCCGCAAGACAGGTGGAGGCCACAGAGAAGTAGTTTTGTGTCTCAGGAAAGAGACTGGCAGAGACCAGCTCTGGTCATAACCCACTGCAGACACTGAAGGTTAAGACAGTGACCAAGGCCAAAAGTCATGGATAAGAATGGGTTAGTTAGATAAAAGGTATCTTGCAATTGCTACTATCAATAGAATTACCAGCAAACTAAATCCATTCCAAGAAACTAAGAAAATGTACCTAGAGGTGCCTCCTGTTATCTTTGGCACAGCTTCTAAATAGCTAGCCTAGGACTGAGTGAGACAGGGCTTGCAGGTAGAAGATTTTGAAACACAACTGGATTGGGACATGGGACAACTGGGGACTGATACAGTTTATATTCCAGAAATACATGTGGGCTCTTGGAGATAAGGTTGTTGTTGATTCATTAATAATTGTTAATTATATTAATTAATAATAATTCAATAATACTTCAGTTACCATTTACTGAGCCCTTTTATTTTAATTATTACTTCCAGTCTGTGAGTTAGTTGCTCTTACTCCTATGTCTGCGGAAAGTGAGAGCTATAACTTGCTTAAGTGAACGAGGTGGTGGCTCCCAGACAGATAGACCTATGTCCTAAATTCCTGGATTAGTGAACATTTCCTTCTGTGGCAGAAGATTGAATTTCTTACATTGGAAACAATGAGTTTAAGCTAAGGATCTTGAGAAGAGGAGCTTGTCCTGGGTTACCCCAAGTGGGCCTTAATTGCAATCACATGAATCCTTGTAAAACAGTTACACAGAGAAGACACCCAGAGAAGGGAAGACAACATGACCACAGAGCTAGAGACTGGAGGGATGTGGCCACAAGCTAAGGACTGCTGGGCAGCCAGAGCCTCTGTAGGAACCAGAGCTCTGCCAACACACTGACTGTAACTTTTGGATTCCAGAACTGTGAGAGAACAGGTTTCTTTTAAGCCACTAAGGTTGTAGTAACTTGTTACAGCAGCCGTAGAAAACTAACGCATTCCTCAAGATCACGGTACTGAAGGTAGCGGCGGCACTCAAACCCAGGTCTGTCAAACCCCAAAGATCTTGGTTTCTCCCACACCATGCTGTCCTACAATGGTGCTAAACTGGTTTAAAGCTTCTACAGAAAACAATTCAAAATGGTGTTGTAGAAACAGCATCTCATGAAGTATAATTAGAAGAATTGGTGTCTACCACCATGGCCTTTGCCATCAAGTAATGGAGCTGCAACTTGGCAGCAAACTGGAAAGGAGAGCTGAAACTGAAGACAGGAAACAGGAGGTCTGGAGGTCAACCCAGGTGATGGGGTTACGGTGGGAAAGAGGTCAAGGAAACAGCTCAAGTATTCCAGACACACGGAAACCAGGGTCAGCTATGAGTCCTCTTATTACACATCTTTATCACTAGACAGGCAGAATACATCTGTGCTCAGGTTACCAGCAGTACCAGGAAACAATAAGCTAGATTGGAGGGGACATGAAGATCAGGAAGAATTTGCTATTTGTTTTTTTTTTTTTTTTCAAGGCATCAAAGCAGTCAGGATTGGAAAAGTCAGAACTTTTGTGCAATTTCCTAACAAAGTCATAACATTTCTATTTTAAAGTATAAATGACTGGAGACTGACCATAATTCTTCTCTGTATTAATTCTCTCTAGTGTTACTAACCCAGCCTCAGCCTCTAGATAGAATCAGAATGTATTTAATGCTGGAAAAGGACAGACAGCATTCAAACCCACCCCACCCTATCTGCACAGCATATCCCTCGTGAGAACAACTCTCCTGCTCTCTGGTGAGCTTAGATAATTCATTAGATTACATAGAAGCATGCAGAGTCAAAGGTTTGGGGGTTGGGTGAAAAGAGACAAAGAGGGCAACTGGGCTAGAAAATCCTAAACACTGGTAATTTTTGTCTCAAATGTTAGCTGTCGTCATTTTTAGTCAAGGAGTTAAAAGCCATTATTCCACATTCCATGCAGGGTTTTCACAATCTTCGTATCCATTTGACCAAAGAAAGAAATGGTTGAAGCCACGAGATGACAGAGGTGGCTGTGTCCCTCCTCAAGGCCTGGATGGGACCAATGTCAGGACCACCAGCAAAGCCTAACGGAGTCCAGTTTTCATCGTGTGGATTTGGTGACAAATCCATCATGGTAGGCGACACACATGTGATCAGAGTGACTTCAAAGGCTTCACGCAGGCCTGTCTCTGAATGTTCTGAGTTACTCACAAAGGGAATTCAACCTAAAATTAGAAACCTTTACCCGCTGAACATGTCTCAAATTAAAGATTCCTTTTACTTCCAGACATTCAGAAATTAATTCTCATGTGCTTGAGTATTTTCATGTTTATGCTACATTGTAAAATAAAAACCTATTTTTACTAGCTTAACTTATTTGGCTTATTAGTACCAATTTTCTATTAAAGAACACTAGGCTGCCTACTCCTTGGGGCAAAGAAGGTGTTAAATTCTTCATATCCTAAGGGATTTACACCTAGCAGATGCTTATTAAATGTTCAGTGGAGGAAAGGATGGATGATTTTTGTCTTTTCCTTTATATGTACTATATTTGAAAGTGGTCAAAAATAATCTTTATAAAACATTGTTATTCAGACTTTTCATGAAGGCATGTTTTGCTCAAACTGCCCTCTACCCTTTCAGCATTTCCAGACAACCAACTTTCATAGAATTTGCATGTCTGCTTCAAAGTTTACCAATTAAATTCACTGTTATTCTAAAGAATTTGGTGAATGCTTTCTTTAATAAGAGACAAATTTTGAGATGTTGCTACAGAGGTCGAATGTAGGCCAGGATTCAAGGGCCGAAGCTGGCTACTGCAGTATTAGCAAAAACCTAATAAAATACAAGGAGATGGTGAATGAAGTCATGAGGCTCCCCAGGTTGATGCCGTTATTGTCAGCATTTCGTAGATGAAATGGAGACCTTCTGCTGGGTTTCCTCCCCACATAATAGCCCGCTCATGAGGCTGGCACTGCTCTGGAGTTAAGGGTTAAGGCAGCATTTGTTCTTGGAGCATTTTGTTTCCCCCGGATCTCCATTCCTGCTATAAATTTTTCAGTGTGGCTTTTATGTAAATGTGGCAAGAAAGGCAAGACAGAAAATTTTATATGTAAGCTTTAGGAGGGGGTAATAAGGAATGTGAAACTGTTTATTGAAAATAAATGAATATGGAATGTAGAATAGAGGCCCAAGAAGAAATGAATATTTTGTCTGAAGGACCACACCAACCCCTAGGGCAGCAGGAGGCTGATGGAGACTGGTTGCAGGGGAAACCAGGCATGCTGTTTTCTCTAGCTCCAAAGTCTCACTCATTCTAAGAAGCCGTGGGTCCCACCAAAATCCACATCCCAGGCTGGTGGTCAGACGAACGTGAAAGTGAGTCCAGCTTTGCTTCATCAAAATGAAACCAGAACTGAAACAGACACATGTACCCCAATGTTCATTGCAGTTTACATTATCGTTTACAACAGCCAGGACGTAGAAGCCACCTAGATGCCCATCAGCAGATGAGTGGATAAGGAAGCTGTGGTGCGTATACATAGTGGAGTATTACTCAGCCATGAAAAAGAATGCATTTGAATCAGTCCTAGTGAGGTGATGAAACTGGAGCTTATTATACAGAGTGAAGTAAGTCAGAAAGAAAAACACCAATACAGTATGTTAATGCATATATATGGAATATAGAAAGATGGCAACAATGACCCTATATGTGAGACAGCAAAAGAAACACAGATATAAAGAACAGACTTTTGGACTCTGTGGGAGAAGGGGAGGGCAGGATGATTTGAGAGAATAGCATTGAAACATGTATATTACCATATGTGAAATAGATCACCAGTCCAGGTTCAATGCATGAAACAGGGTGCTCAGGGCTGGTGCACTGGGATGACCCTGAGAGATGGGATGGGGAAGGAGGTGGGAGAGGGGTTCAGGATGGGGGATGCGTGTACACCCATGGCTGAGTCATGTCAATGTATGGCAAAAACCACTACAATATTGCAAAGTGATTAGCCTCCAATTAAAATAAATAAATTAATTTAAAAATATATATCCTGAAGCAGGTCATTGAATGTCTCTTCTGTCCTCCTGCATCTCCATCCATCATAGACAAATATTCACATCCCACCCCCACTTCTGGTAGACTGTTACTTTTCATGCTCTTAATTCGGTTTCTTGAGAGAGGGAACTAGGTAAGAATTATACCTGTGTAGCCAGGACTTCACACATAGCGATCAATTACTATGTTATATTATGTGAAGGAGTGTATTGAGAACCTTTAAGTTTAAGGTGCTTTATCAAGCACTCTGTGTTTTAAAATATGAATTTTACAAAACAGAAATAGAGCCTACAAACTGATAGAAAATATTTGCAAATGATGCTACTAAGGCTTAATTTCCAAAATATACGAATAGCTCATGCAGCTCAATATAAAAAACAAACAATTATATCAAAAAATGAGCAGAAGACCTAAATAGATGTTTCTCAAAAAAAAAAAAAAAAAAATACAGATGGCCAAAAAGCATATGAAAAGATGCTCAATACTGCTGTTTATTAGAGAAGTGCAAATCAAAATTACAATGAGGAAGTCAGAATGGCCATCATCCAAAAGCCTACAGATAGTAAATGCTAAAAAGGGTGTCGAGAAAAAAGAACCCTTCTACACTGTTGATGGTAATGTAAATTGGTATAGCCAATGGAGAAGGTATGGAAGTTACTTTAAAAATTAAAAATGAAACTACTGTATGATTGGCAATCCTACTCCTGGGCATATATCTGGAGAAAACCATAGTTTGAAAAGATACATGAACCAAATGTCCATTGCAGCACTATTTACAATAGCCAAGACTTGGGAGCAGCCTAAATATCTATCAACAGATGAAAGGATATAGAAGATGTGGTACATATATACAATAGACTATTTAGTTCAATTCGGTTCAGTCGCTCACTCACGTCCGACTCTTTGCAACCCCATGAATCGCAGCACACCAGCTTCCCTGTCCATCACCAACTTCTGGAGATGACTCAAACTCATGCCCATTGAATCGGTGATGCCATCCAACCATCTCATCCTCTGTTGTCCCCTTCTCCTCCTGCCCTCAATCTTTCCCAACATCAGGGTCTTTTCCAATGAGTCAGCTCTTCTCATCAGGTGGCCAAAGTATTGGAGTTTCAGCTTCAGCATCAGTCCTTCCAATGAACACCCAGGATGGATTTCCTTTAGGATGGACTGGTCGGATCTCCTTGCAGTCCAAGGGACTCTCAAGAGTCTTCTCCAGCACCACAGTCCGAAAGCATCAATTCTTCAGTGCTCAGCTTTCTTTATAGTCCAACTCTCACATCCATACATGACTGATGGAAAAACCATAGCTTTGACTAGATGGACTTCTGTTGGCAAAGTAATGTCTCTGCTTTTTAATATGCTGTCTAGGTTGGTCATAACTTTCCTTCCAAGGAGTAAGCGTCTTTTAATTTCATGGCTGCAATGCTTTTGGAGACCAGAAAAATAAAGCTGGCCCCTGTTTGCACTGTTTCCCCATCTATTTGCCATGATAGAATATTACTCAGCCATAAAAAGGATGAATTAAAGCCATCTGTGGCAACATAGATGGATCTAGAGATGATCGCACTAAGTGAAGTAAGTCAGACTGAGAAAGGTGAGCATATTCACTTATATGTGGGATCTTAACAAATGATACAGCTGAACCTATTCACAAATAGAAATAGACTCACAGACATAGAAAACAAACTTATGGTTACCAAAGGGGAAACAAGATAGAGGAAGGATAAATTAGGAGTTTGGGATTAACATACATACACTGCTATATATAAAATAGATAAACAATAAAGACCTACTGTATAGCATGAGGAGCTATATTTAGTATCTTTTAATAACCTATAATGGGAAAGAATCAGAAAAGAATATATATATATATATATATATGTGTATATATATTTGATAAACTGAATCACTTTGCTGTATACTTGAAACTAACAAAATGTTGTAAATCAACTATGTTTTGTTTAGTCGCTCGGTGTGTCCAACTCTTTGTGACCCCATGGAGTGTAGCCCTCCAGGCTCCTCTGTCCGTGGGATTCTCCAGGCAAGAATACTGAAGTGGGTTGCCATTTCCTTCTCCAGGGGATCTCCCCAACCCAGGAATCGACCCCGTGTCTCCTGAGGCTTCTGCATTACAGGTGAATTCTTTACCACTGAGCCATACTTCAATAAAACATAAAATAAAATACTATAGGTTTTACTATTTTTCAGGTATATTGAGGACAATAGTTCAGGAGATGATTGTCATTGTATGGCAATGTAGGAGAGTGGGTAGTCATTTCCTTCTCCAGGGGATTTTCCCAACCCAGGAAATGGACCCATGTCTCCTGCACTGGCAGGTGGATTCTTTAATCACTGCGCCACCTGGGAAGCCCTGATATTTAGATTACTGAGAAAAAAAAAGACTCAACCAAGAAACTGCATTATCTCTGCTAAATTATTTCCATGTCCCTCCTCAGGTTTAGCAAGACTTGGTCACTTGGGTTTGCCAGGTCAGAGTTCATGACTATGGACATGTCAGGCACCCTAGACTGTGTTAGGAATAAGCCGCTTGGACAGGTGGCACCCTGGGCTGCAGTCTCACCATGCATCCAAAGATCTGCTTCTGTAAGAATCTCTGCTACAGAGGCGATTACAGGAAGTCGTTTGGCTTTGAGCAGACCTGATGAGTCATCAGTCTTATTCCTGTGCAAGTCTGGGTTTTTTCCTCTTTTTAATTAAAAAAGAAACATCCTGGCATTCCATAAATAACATTATTGGTGATGCAAAGAACAGAAAGGCACAAAAGAAGGAGAAACTGGAGCAACCTAACACTAGCACAGCAACCTAACACGAACACTGTACTCACTCAGCACCATCAGATTGTAGCAGCTGGATGGCCTCCTTCTGAGCCTGCCCTAGCATTGTAGGGAGGGGAAGACGTTCTGTATCATGGAGAGAGGCTTTGTCATATACCAGAAATAGCAGACTGACAAGGCCATTGATCATGAGTTGGAACTTGGACCATCTCTGTGTTATTAGGATGGCTATGGAGACAAAGCAAAAGATAGGAAGTGAGAGGTTGAGTTTGGACGTTTTCAATTGATGTTTGGGCATCAATATGACTTCAGTTCAGTTCAGTTCAGTCACTCAGTCATGTCCAACTCTTTGCGACCCCGTGAATTGCAGCACGTCAGGCCTCTCTGTCCATCACCAAGTCCCAGAATTTACTCATTGAGTCCGTGATGCCATCCAATCATCTCATCCTCTGTCATCCCCTTCTCCCGCCTTCAATCTTTCCCACCATCAGGGTCTTTTCAAATGTCAGCTCTTCACGTCAAGTGGCCAAAGTATTGGAGCTTCAGCTTCAACATCAGTCCTTCCAATGAACACCCAGGACTGATTTCCTTTAGGTTGGACTGGTTGGATCTCTTTGCAGTCCAAGGGACTCTCAAGAATCTTCTCCAACACCACAGTTCAAAAGCATCAATTCTTCGGCACTCAGCTTTCTTCACAGTCCAACCCTCACATCTATACATGACCACTGGAAAAACCATAGCCTTGACTAGACGGACCTTTGTAATGTCTTTACCTTTGACATTACAGCAAAGTAATGTCTCTGCTTTTTAATATGCTGTCTAGGTTGGTCATAACCTTCCTTCCAAGGAGTAAACATCTTTTAATTTCAATATGACATAATCCACTGTAAAAATTACTAGTATTTTCTCCTAATGTTGCTTTTTTTTTTTTAAATTATATGACCTTGGACCAATGGTTTCACCACTCTGAGCTTCATTTTTTCTACCCATTACATGGAAGATTAATCCTGATTCTTTCCTTTGTTCATTAAACTGACACTCCATATTCATCTGTGAGCACAGGGCACAGGGCTAAATGCTTCCTTTGGGGAGCCCATGGGCTAAAGAGGGTGCTATTTGATGAGATCTTGTGCACTTTCCAGATGACAGAGTGAGCCATAAGTCATAGCTCCTCTCATCAAAGTATTTGGATGGTTCTGAGTCTCTTACAGATTTCATAGTCTGTGATTTGTTAGGAAAGTGACTTTGTTAATTTTTTTGGGCTCCTGGCAATGTTTTGACATAGCAACTCATTAGATCTTTAATCTTACTTAAAAATATTAAACCATTCTAATAACAGAATCACACGCAGAATCCCAACCCATAAAACAGTCAAAAGCAAAGCTGCTCTGGTTGGAGTTGAGACAGAAAGCCTGCAGCTTCCTGCTTGGACTGTGCCTCCCCTCCTTGAATCACCTTTCTCTTAATCCTCTGACACCTTAAAGCATAGTGTGGAAACCCCGGCTCTATTACGTTTCAAAGAGACGTGTACGCTGAACACAGTTTCACCTGAAGAAGCATGAGAGTGAAGTACACTGCTTTTAGTTCATGTGCCTACCTTTGTTTCGCTGGTCCGTGTCATGTGTAGAGTGAAGTTCACAGAAACTCACAGAGCCAGGGGGTCAAGCACTGAATGGTGGAAGCTCACCCGGGATGGACGTCTCCTTGAGTCTGGAGCAGTAAAGCAGCCATTCTTCTGGTTTAACACTTGATTTCCACACAGTAACAGCAAAGCAACAGAATTGAATCTCTACCTTTGTTTTACTTAGAAAATAGCCAGGAAGATATTTACTGGAGAAAGCTTAGTGGTATGAGAACAAACCATTTCCTACACTCTTTGAGGGCCGGATCCATGTCACTGTCTTAGTTGTATTCCCCACAGCTCCCAGGACAGGTATATGTAGTAAAACAGTAAAAGATATGTAATAAATCTTATTGCTGAAAGAAATGGATAAGTGAGTTAGTTAATTATATATATATATATACATATATATCTGGAGAAGGGAACGGCAACCCACTCCAGTATTTTTGCCTGGAGAATCCCATGGACAGAGGAGCTTGGCGGGCTACAGTCCATGGAGTTGCAAAGAGTAGGACACAACTTAGCAACTAAACACACACAAACACACACACATATACATACTGTTTCAAAATAATTACAGAAAATCATCAAATAAAGATGGTATCCATTCAGAAGTTCAGAAGAAAATACACTGTGGACTTATAAAATTAGGGTCATGGCATTTTTATCTTTCACTGCCAGCATCTCTCATGGTGTTTAACACATCACTGCAGATGGTGACTGCAGCCATGAAATTAAAAGATGCTTACTCCTTGGAAGAAAAGTTATGACCAACCTAGATAGTGTATTGAAAAGCAGAGACATTAGTTTGCCAACAAAGGTTCGTCTCGTCAAGGCTATGGTTTTTCCTGTGGTCATGTATGGATGTGAGAGTTGGACTGTGAAGAAGGCTGAGCGCCAAAGAATTGATGCTTTTGAACTGTGGTGTTGGAGAAGACTCTTGAGAGTCCCTTGGACTGCAAGGAGATCCAGCCAGTCCATTCTGAAGGAGATCAGCCCTGGAATTTCTTTGGAAGGAATGATGCTAAAGCTGAAACTCCAGTACTTTGGCCACCTCATGTGAAGAGTTGACTCATTGGAAAAGATTCTGATGCTGGGAGGGATTGGGGGCAGGAGGAGAAGGGGAAGACAGAGGATGAGATGGCTGGATGGCATCACTGACTCGATGGACGTGAGTCTGAGTGAACTCCGGGAGTTGGTGATGGACAGGGCAGCCTGGCGTGCTGCAGTTCATGGGGTCGCAAAGAGTCAGACACGACTGAGCGACTGAACTGAACTGAGGCTGTTTTAAACCAGTTAGGCTGGAGTGGTTGTCTCTAATGATGTTCTGAATTCTTCTGCCTGTCCAGCTTCCAGGCTCATGGTAGGGTTGTACCTCCTGCTCTTGACTGGGACCATTTGACCAAGTTTAACCAAAGAGTTGTGGGTGGGAGTTCTGCGTGTAACTCTTTGGCCGCTAGCTGAATGACTAATGAAACATTGTCCAGGACTCTGTTCTCTGTCAGATGACAAGCAGTGATCCAGACAGTGGACAGATGGACAAGCCTGTTCCATCAGGCTTGACCTCAGAGAGGGGGTGACAAAGTGAGCAAATTGGGAGAAGATCCCTCCAACAACCTCCAACAGTTAAGCAGCATGAGTGAGAAATACACATTTCTGGTTTGAACCACTGAGGTTTTTAAAGACGCATCTTATAGCCTGCTGCTGCTGCTAAGTCACTTCAGTCGTGTCCGACTCTGTGCGACCCCATAGATGGCAGCCTACCAGGCTCCCCCATCCCCGAGATTCTCCAGGCAAGAACACTGGAGTGGGCTGCCATTTCCTTCTCCAATGCACGAAAATGAAAAGCGAAAGTGAAGTCGCTCAGTCATATCCGACTCTTAGCGACCTTATGGACTGCAGCCTACCAGGCTCCTCCGTCCATGGGATTTTCCAGGCAAGAGTAACTGGAGTGGGGTGCCATTGCCTTCTCCGAGAGAAATGTATAGCTGTGTCCAAAGATGGATTTTGGTAAATAGTTAATCACCCCACATAGGTGCTTAATAAGTATTTGTTGAATAATTGGACAAATGAACAAACATAAATACAAAAGAATGGCTAGACTGATGAAAAGGTTTTTTTTAGTTGGTAGCCCAGGGAATCATTTTACTTACACAGACAGGACAACTCCTCAAAGCCCTTGTTCCTAGCCTAGTGTACCTGTTTCTATTTTTCTGAACCCAATCACAATTCCATTTATGCCCTCTCCTTAGAGTGCTATTCAAAACAGTTAACAGCAATCACCAACTCTGACCACTCAGAATAGACCTTTGCCAATGAATTAGCATGGGCGCCAATCGTAGAGAGTTAGTATACTGGTCATTTCAGGTGAACATGCTCGCAGCTTCTGCCTCTGGCCACCGCAAGCACAAGCAACAAGATCTAGATATTACATCATGTACATATTATTCTGTTAAAAAAAAAAAAAAGAAATACAAGTACACACAATTGAGACTGTCCAGAAAAATCTAAGGAAAATGGTCATCATATTACTGGGAATTAGAATCCTTATAATTCCCCAAGCACATGTCATACCTTAAGGGAGCTATCAGAGAAGTGTTCACGAGGACAGGTGACATTTGTGAGAGTTTGGAAAGGTATGCCATGTCTGACAACCAGTAATTGGTAATGGTAAGGACTTTCTAAACAAAGACATCAGCAAATAGAACATTTTGTTTTTACCTTTCTTATAATATCTATTCTAGTTTATGTTCAACTTTTGTGGTTATTTGTCTTATCCTCTCTACTAGACTGTAATATCCTTAAGGGCAGGGAAGAGCTCTATTCTCCCCATCTCATTTCTTTTCTACAAGGACCTAAAAATTATAGGTATCTATTATGTGGCTATTGGCGGAATAATAAGGGATAAAATCATTGAATGGTGACTGCTGCTGCTGCTGCTAAGTCGCTTCAGTCGTGTCCGACTCTGTGTGACCCCATAGACGGCAGCCCACCAGGCTCCCCTGTCCCTGGGATTCTCCAGGCAAGAGCACTGGAGTGGGTTGCCATTTCCTTCTCTAGTGCATGAAAGTGAAAAGTCAAAGTGAAGTCGCTTAGTCGTGTCTGACCCTTCACTACCCCATGGACTGTAGCCCACCAGGCTCCTCCATCCATGGGATATTCCAGGGAACTGTGACTAGAGCAAATTTAAAACACAATAGCACAGGTTCAGGTTCGGCATTGAATAAAGCATACTTATGAAATCTATACTTTCAGAAGTCAACTTCAGAGATTCATGTACTTAAGAAGTAAACCCTTAAAACGTGAGGTCCTAGCTCTTAAAACTACTCTTTAAGTAACTTGCTCCCTACCACCTTTATCTACTACCCATTCTTTGGCTATCTGTTCATGTCCATCAGCCTTGGTCCCATGGGCATTTATTTGCCTTCCTCAGACTTTTTTTTGTGGTACTGTGCAGTCTGTGGAGCTTTCTCCACCAGGGATCAAACCCATGCCCCCTGCATTGGAAGCAGAGTCTTAACCTCTAGACAGCCAGGAAGTCCAAACTTTCTCAGACTTTAGTCTACCTTAGTTATCTAATGGCCAACTTCATTCCCTTTCTCTGTTTCTGTGAATAGGCTCACTGCCTCGTCTTTTCTTTTCCTGGTTCTCTTTTTTTTCTCCTCTTTCTACCAATCAATGTATCTGGCTACCGCAGGAAGCTACATCTATTCTTCATCCAGGTTGGCCCAGCTACCTGACTCTCATGGTGTTTCTTAAAGAATAAATTGAACTTGGTAAAACAGAGTTAAGAGATGCAATTATCTCTACTTTATAAAAGCCTTTGACTAAATTATACACTAAGTGAAAATTTTTTTTCTAAAAACATCACAGAATTAAAGAGATCTTTTCTGTTCTTAGTAAGGAATTGGCATAGATCCAAGAATGAAAGGCTGAAAATAAATGAGCATTCTGTGATAAAATGTTAATGGTAGGATCACCAAGATATTAGTATCTTGATCACTTTTATTTAAAATTTAACTAATGAAATAGAAGAAGAAATATCTAGCAAATACACAAGTTTGTAGATAACAGAGAATTTCTTCACATGAGAAAAGAAAACTGGCCTGATGTACTCATGAAAAATGTCAGCAGAAACCAAGTGGAGGTCAAAAGATGGAGGATCATTTCCCCACAAACAAGAATGAGACCAAAAAAAAAAAAGTCCATCTATTCTCAAAGGACACTAGGCTCTGAGTGATCATTAGAACTTGATAAGGGGATGCAGGAGACACTATAACCATTCCCTGAAATGAGTCTTTGGACTTTAGGGGCAAGAAGATACTGTAATAAGACAAAAAATATTGCTGTTTCCTTGTATAAACCATACACCTTTCACTCTTGGAATCCTGGAACCTTCTCAGGCTGCCTAACTTGTCCTCATTTTATAAAAGATGAAGCAGCACTGCAAAACTCAAGAGAAAACAACTAAAATGATCAACAGGATGCAATATATGAAAATGAATCAGAGAGATTAGAACCATCTGGAAAGAAAAAACTTGAGAGGAAGTGTGTTTTGAATTCTTTAAAAGACTAAAGAGTGTGAAAAAACTGTGTCACGTAAAGTATCCATCCACAATACTGAGTGTATATATGTGAAAGAGGAGTTAGCTCTTGCTTCTTAAAGAAAACAAAGTTAAAACCAAACAAAGACTCAGTTCAGTTCAGTCACTCAGTCGTGTCTGACTCTTTGCGACCCCATGAATCGTAGCATGTCAGGCCTCCCTGTCCATCACCAACTCCCGAGTTCACTCAGACTCATGTCCATCGAGTCAAGTGATGCCATCCAGCCATCTCATCCTCTGTCGTCTGCTTCTCCTCCTGCCCCCAATCCCTCCTAGCATCAGAGTCTTTTCCAATGAGTCAACTCTTCTCATGAGGTGGCCAAAGTACTGGAGTTTCAGCTTTAGCATCAGTCCTTCCAAAGAAATCCCAGGGCTGATCTCCTTCAGAATGGACTGGTTGGATCTCTTTGCAGTCCAAGGGACTCTCAAGAGTCTTCTCCAACACCACACTTCAAAAGCATCAATTCTTCGATGCTCAGCTTTCTTCACAGTCCAACTCTCACATCCATACATGACCACTGGAAAAACCATAGCCTTGACTAGATGGACCTTTGTTGGCAAAGTAATGTCTCTGCTTTTGAATATGCTGTCTAGGTTGGTCATAACTTTCCTTCCAAGGAGTAAGCATCTTTTAATTTCATGGCTGTAGTCACCATCTGCAATGATTTTGGAGCCCAAAAAATAAAGTATGACACTGTTTCCACTGTTTCCCCATCTATTTCCCATGAAGTGATGGGACCAGATGCCATGATCTTCGTTTTCTGAATGTTGAGCTTTAAGCCAACTTTTTCACTCTCCTCTTTAACCTTCATCAAGAGACTTTTTAGTTCCTCTTCACTTTCTGCCATAAGGGGGGTGTCATCTGCATATCTGAGGTTATTGAGATTTCTCCCAGCAATCTTGATTCCAGCTTGTGCTTCTTCCGTCACAGCAATTCTCATGATGTACTCTACATAGAAGTTAAATAAGCAGGGTGACAATATACAGCCTTGACATACTCCTTTTCCTATTTGGAACCAGTCTATTGTTCCATGTCCAGTTCTAACTGTTGCTTCCTGACCTGCATACAAATTTCTCAAGAGGTAGGTTAGGTGGTTTGGTATTCTCATCTCTTTCAGAGTTGTCCACAGTTTAGTGTGATCCACACAGTCAAAGGATTTGGCATAGTCGGTAAAGCAGAAATAGCTGTTTTTCTGGAACTCTCTTGCTTTTTCCATGATCCAGCAGATGTTGGCAATTTAATCTCTGGTTCCTCTGCCTTTTCTAAAACCAGCTTGAACATCTGAAAGTTCACAGTTCATGTATTGCTGAAGCCTGGCTTGGAGAATTTTGAGCATTACTTTACTAGCGTGCGAGATGAGTGCAATTGTGTGGTAGTTTGAGCATTCTTTGGAATTGCCTTTCTTTGGGATTGGAATGAAAACTGACCTTTTTCAGTCCTGTGGCCACTGCTGAGTTTTCCAAATTTGCTGGCATATTGAGTGCAGCACTTTCACAGCATCATCTTTCAGGATTTGAAATAGCTCAACTGGAATTCCGTCGCCTCCACTAGCTTTGTTTGTAGTGATGCTTCCTAAGGCCCACTTGACTTCACATTCCAGGATGTCTGGCTCTAGGTCAGTGATCACACCATCGTGATTATCTGGGTCATGAAGATCTTTTTTGTACAGTTCTTCTGTGTATTCTTGCCACCTCTTCTTAATATCTTCTGCTTCTGTTAGGTCCATACCATTTCTGTCCTTTACCGAGCTCATCTTTGCATGACATGTTCCCTTGGTATCTTTAATTTTCTTGAAAAGATCTTTAGTCTTTCCCATTCTATTGTTTTCCTCTATTTCTTTGCATTGATCGCTGAAAAAGGCTTTCTTATCTCTTCTTGCTATTCTTTGGAACTCTGCATTCAAATGCTTATAACTTTCCTTTTCTCCTTTGCTTTTTGCTTCTCTTCTTTTCACAGCTATTTGTAAGGCCTCCCCAGACAGCCATTTTGCTTTTTTGCATTTCTTTTCCATGGGGATGGTCTTGATCCCTGTCTCCTGTACAATGTCACGAACCTCAGTCCATAGTTCATTAGGCACTCTATCTATCACATCTAGTCCCTTAAATCTATTTCTCACTTCCACTGTATAATCCTAAGGGATTTGATTTAGGTCATACCTGAATGGTCTAGTGGTTTTCCCTACTTTCTTCAATTTCAGTCTGAATTTGGCAATAAAGAGTCCAGGATCTGAGCCACAGTCAGCTCCCAGTCTTGTTTTTGTTGACTCTATAGAGCTTCTCCATCTTTGGCTGCAAAGAATATAATCAATCTGATTTTGGTGTTGACCATCTGGTGATGTCCATGTGTAGAGTTTTCTCTTGTGTTGTTGGAAGAGGGTGTTTGCTATGACCAGTGTGTTTTCTTGGCAAAACTCTATTAGTCTTTGCCCTGCTTCATTCCGTATTCCAAGGCCAAATTTGCATGTTACCCAGGTGTTTCTTGACTTCCTACTTTTGCATTCCAGTCCCCTATAATGAAAAGGACATCTTTTTTGAGTGTTAGTTTTAAAAGGTCTTGTAGGTCTTCATAGAACCGTTCAACTTCAGCTTCTTCAGCGTTACTGGCTGCAGCATAGACTTGGATTACTGTGATATTGAATGGTTTGCCTTAGAAACGAACAGAGATCATTCTGTTGTTTTTGAGCTTGCATCCAAGTACTGCATTTCGAAATCTGTTGTTGACCATGATGGCTACTCCATTTCTTCTGAGGGATTCCTGCCTGCAGTAGTAGATATAATGGTCATCTGAGTTAAATTCACCCATTCCAGTCCATTTTAGTTCGCTGATTCCTAGAATGTTGATGTTCACTCTTGCCATCTCCTGTTTGACCACTTTCAATTTGTCTTGATTCATGGACCTGACATTCCAGGTTCCTATGCAATATTGCTCTTTACAGCATCGGACCTTGCTTCTATCACCAGTCACATCCACAACTGGGTATTGTTTTTGCTTTGGCTCCATCCCTTCATTCTTTCTGGAGTTATTTCTGCACTGATCTCTAGTAGCATATTGGGCACCTACTGACCTGGGGAGTTCTTCTTTCAGTATCCTATCATTTTGCCTTTTCATACTGTTCACGGGGTTCTCAAGGCAAGAATACTGAAGTGGTTTGCCATTCCCTTCTCCAGTGGACCACATTCTGTCAGATCTCTGCACCATGACTCACCCGTCTTGGGTGGCCCCACAGGCATGGCTTAGTTTCATTGAGTTAGACAAGGCTGTGGTCCTAGTGTGATTAGATTGACTAGTTTTCTGTGAATATGGTGTAAGTGTGTCTGCCTGGAGGAGCTACCTCGAGTCCGAGGTTAGGGGCCGCAGCCAAGAAGAGCTACCCCACATCCGAGGCCAGGGGCGGCGGCCGGGAGGAGCAACAAAGACTCAGTGTTTATCAATACTTGATTCTTTATTGTTTCATTTCCTAAAGATGTATTAAGCACCTACTATGTGTCATTCACTCAACTAGACTCTCAGAATACCCAAACAAATAGGATATGACTCTGTCCTTATGGAAAATTTAACAAAAGAGAGTGAACAGTAGAAAAATTGGCGTGCTTGCCTTATTGTAAGTGTGTGGTAATTAGAGAAAAGGGTCATCACATTTCACAGTTGAGGTAACATTTGATCTGAGCTTTGAAGAATAAGGAAGATGATGTCATCAGGCAGGGTGGAAAAGAACATTTCAGACATAGGATAAGAGCATAAGAAAACATATGGAGATATGAAAACAGACAGTCTGTTACGGGAAGCGTAAGAGATACTGAAAGTCAGTCTCCAGCCCAGGTGGGAGGAGCTTTTGAAACAGTACCAAGAGGCTCATGAGTGACAGAGCCATTGGAGGTGCTTTGCTGAAGTGTAGTTGGCTTGGAGTGTTGTGTTAGTCTCGAGTGCACAGCAAAGCAATTCAGTCAGATTTTCAGATTCTTTTCCATTAAGTTATTGCAAGATACTGAATACAGTTCCTGGTACAATACACACCAAGTTTCCATGTAGCAGTGCGTACCTGTTAATCCCAACTCCTCATTTCCCCTCCTCTCCTTTCCCTTCTGGTGACCACAAGTTTGTTTGCTGTGCCTGTGCGTCTGTTTCTGTTTTGTAAATAAGTTCATTTGTGCCTCCTTTTTAGACTCCACAAATAAGTGATACAAACCATCCTTGTCTGAACTACTTCACTTGGTGGGACACTCTCTAGGTGCACCCACGCTGCTGCACATGGCAATGTGCCATCCTCTTTTGGCTGAGAAATATTCCATATGCACCACGTCTTCTTTACTGCCCATCTGCCAATGGACGTTTAGGTTGCTTTCATGTCTTGGCTATTGCAAATAGTGCTGTTGTGAACATTGGGATGCATGTATCTTTTTGAATTAGAGTTTCCTTCTTTTGCAGATATATGCCCAGAAGTGGGATTCCTGGATCATATGGCAACTTTTTTGTTTTAGATTTTTAAGGAGTTTCCTTATTGCTCTCCATGATGACTACACCAATTCACATTCCCACCAACAGTACCAACAGTATAGGAGGGTTTCCTTTTTTCCACTGGAGTTGTTAAGTAAAGAAATGATACAATCAGGCTTACATTTTAGAAATATAGCTCAACATTTATTGATCTCTGAAAGTAATTCAGCCTAGAAAAGAAATATCTCAGTTCAAAAACTTTGGATGAATTAATACGTAACAGAAAATCAGAAGAATTCATGGTATATTCCACATTTTTTGAGGTAGACGTCACCAGAATGTTAGGACAGAATAACAAATGCCATGGCTTTATTCCTGCCTAGCACCAGCTAGGGCCTGAGTGTAACTGTACAGTTTTGTATACAGTTTTCTACATCTTGATCACCCAAAACAAAGCCAGCTTGGGCTGGATGTGTCCATGAGTATAATAGAAAGCTAGATGCCCTCTTACAAAGAGAAGCATTGCCCTTTTTTGCGGTGTTGAAGTTCTGTGAACCCGAGTGGCCTTTGCCCAGCCTTGACAATAGGGCCTGTGAGATTTCACATGGATATGCAGCTGCTGTTCAAACCTGTCAGTGCTGCAGCAAATACAAGGGCAACAGAGTAACAGCCCATGAAAAAAGATTCTACTATATGACAAGAGGCTGGCACAAGGCGACAGAATGAAACCATCTGGCTACCAACTCAGGACTTTTTCTAAATTAAATGTGGAATGTATTATGCATTTAGGATGGAATACGACGAATCCTAGGCCTTGTTTTTGGCTAATATTTACAGGAATTGGTGGAAGGAACTACTTCTACTTGGGTAATGGGGAAGTTGGAGAAAGCCAGTGGATTTCAACTGCTGAAGTAAAGAGTTTAAGAGTTTTCATATTCATACTGGGGTTGGAGGAGAGGTAGTAGAAATGAGAGGGTTTATGAGAAAATTTAGAATAGGAGCCTGAGCCAGGAATAATCTGTAATAATAATAATAATCTATAACTGAAATGCCAATTATAGATCCTGGAACCCATAATTGAGATCAAGATGGCAACTTGAAACCAGTAGGAAACTCTTTCCAAAGGTAAAATGTTTGTTTGTGACTAACCTATCTTACAAATAGAATTTTTTCTGTGTATAGCTTGCAAAATACTTTCATGTTGTTATTTCATCTTTACAATTTTATTTTATTTTCTATACATTTTACATATAGAAAAACCTGAAACTCCGTGAGGTCAGTGGCTCAGCCAAGTTTCCATAATTAGCATTAGACCTGGTAGATGTTCTGAAACAGGACTCTTCTCCTTCCTCTGAACTACCCCACTGTGGAGTTAGATAGCTCTGATTCCTCGTGTCACTGGGCACTCAGCACAGACCTCACTGTGTATCCCTATGAGATGTCTCCGTGTGAGTAAGGCAACAGTAATAGAAGGACTCTCCTGTTCCTTGGGCTGATGGTGGGCTTTTGAAGATCCTCAGGTGGCAGCAACAAAGCCAGAACCAAAGAACTCAAAGCACCTTGAAATCCAGAAGAATAACAGTATTATTTCTTTCTCTTGGAAATGGTAAGCTTAGACCTGCAGTTGCCTCCCTGGGACCAAGCGCACTACTAATCTCAGGGCACATTCGTTAGTCACCTTCCACTACTCTTATGAGACAGAGAAAGGACATTTGGTCAGGTTCACAGCAAACAAGTGAACTTTCAGCAAACAGCATCATTTAGAAGATCTTGGCTAGTATTTCCAGGAAACGGTGGAAGATGTTACTTCTACTTGAGTAAAGTGGAAGTTGGAGAAAGCCAATGGACTTCAACTGCTGAAGTAAAGAGTTTAAGAGTTTTCATATTCAGATTGGGGTTGGAGAAGAGGTAAGAAGAGATAAGAATGTGTCACTGAACTATCCCTCAACACCTAGATCCCTGTCCGTAGCTTCCTACCTATGTTACTCCTTAGGCTACGCATTGTTCTAGAATATGACACTATCATGAATGCACATAGGTAGAGAACAGTGGGTAAGTTTGTCAGACGATTGCCCCTTTAGAAGACAAGAGGACAGCCCTGCAATGATGACCAGTAAATATAAAAATCAATTTTTATCAGCATTTGAGTTTTAACATGGCAATACAATAATACCATTTCAAGCGAAAGCAGCACTAATTTCCTATTATTTTGCTATAATAGACTCAATGATACCAGTTACCTTACCAAGGGTCATCCTTTACTGCAGAGCAGTTCTCCACACTGACAAAGGAGACATTAAGATGCCACTTTGAACAGGCGCTGCTTGGTCTATACATTCATACTTAGAGCTCTTGGTGCATTTAAATTGCTTTTTTGCAGCAGTCAAAGGAATCAATAGCTCTTAGACTCTTTAAGGGACAAATAATATACAAGATGGACATTTTAAGCTCTTTAGAAAATATATTCATGAGGTCGTCCAGTTTCCCCTGGTACCCAACTTTGCTGGTGACATTTATTAATGTTTTTGCAGCAAACAGGAGGAGGAGTCCTCCAAAGACTCTCATCTCTGCTCTTCTAGAAAATATTGATTTTTTTTTTTTTTAACAAGAATTGCGGAGAGGGGAAGGGGTAAAAAAACTGCTCAAAGCAAAAAAGAAATCTCACAAAAGAATAACTTAGCTCAAAGCTGGCTTGACAAAGTAATTCTATCTAAATAGCTTTGTGCCACTTGATAGAGAAAATTTCTGCTGATTTTCTCTTTGAACAATTTCATAGTCTTCATGAGAGGCATGCTTTGAGAATATTATGTTCTTAATGGTAGTGTGGGACTTTCTACCAAATCTTCCTATGGGTGAGAGAGGACAGCTTTACGATACTGTGGATTTGGAAAGCGATTTTAAATTCCAATTAATTAGGGTTAATTAAGTAGACATTTAGTAAAAAACAGTTTGCGATGCCAGACTGGGTAAAAAATAAATACTTTGTGATGGTCGCTTGAAAGAAAAGGCTGGAATGCATTAAAAACCTCCATCTGACTGAGAGAGGCCTGAATGCATTTGGTTTTGTGATTGACTTTGTGAAAAATCATGTACTGGAGTTTTCTCCTCCAAAAGAGAAAATTAATTACACTGACTCTCTTTCATTAAGCTGATGTTGTATAAGACTTTGGACAAGAGAAGACTTAAGTATATTTGGATGAGCCGGGCAGGCTGGTGGTTAGAGTATGGGATACAGAGGTATCCATTTATCCCTGTGCATTAGAGACAATCCACTCCCAGGCACCACAGGGGCTGGGAGATGACAGCATGCAACGTAAGCCCAATTCTCACCTGCCCGCTGCTTTCTGTCCTGAGCTAGACAGCAACAGCTGACTCACTCAGTTTTCAAACAGGCATTTCCTTAGTTCTGGAGGAGGAAACGGCAATCTGTTCCAGTATTCTCGCCTGGAAAATTCCATGGGCAGAGAAGCCTGGCAGGCTACAGTCTATGGGGTTCCACAGAGTCGGACACGACTTAGTAACTGAGCACATTTTCTTAGTCCACAAAACATTTGATAACATTTGGAAATGAGTAAATTTCACATGAAAGTCCAGATATTTAGCTTGTCTTAAAAAGATGATTACATGTGACTAGGTAATATTCCCGAATATCCAGGAATCCAGCAGTGATGCTCCCTTTAATCTGATTGCATCTGCTCCGGCCTCCCTGCCTCATACGTTACTACTGCCCCTTCCTGCGGACACTGATTTGGCCACAGTTACTATGCACGCACACATCGAAGAGGAAAAACACGCGAAAACTGAAGAAGACTTGCGTCTGAATAGCTGGAAATCTTTGGCTAAGCCTTTGTGGCTAGTGTGTGCACACTCCACATTTCATTTGGTCTTTTTTTCCGACCCTCTTTCAGTACTATGGAAGACCTCCTTTCTCCTCAAGGAAACACTCAAGACCCCTTGAAAGGGGTCTTCCTTTCAAGTCACCACACATTATTGATCTAACAACACTCTAGCCAGGTTCTCCTGGGTTCTAACCCCAGAAGCCCCTCTGGAAGAGAAGACAGTGCTCCCCTACTGACACATACACCCCGCTGTGAACCAAGGGTGAAGGGCGGGGAGGCTGAGAAGTGTTGCCTGTATAACCAATGAGTTTGCTGCCCTTGGCCTAGTGGCTCTTCTTATTCACTAGGCTGTAACATAAATGCCAGCTCCTGAGAGAACCCACCAGTGACCACCCTGCTGAAAGAAGCCGCTTCCCAGTGTCTTATTCTCACATATCATTTCTTACTGGTTTAATACAAGATAGAATTGTTCTTTTAATTGTTTTTTGAGACTTTCAGTGATGAAAGAGCATATTTGTCTTGTTCTTTATATCCTCCATGTCTAGTTTAATGCCTGGTATATAGAGGGCACTTAATACTTGCTAGATAATGAATAAAATCCTTAAATACTGCAAAGGGGAAAGACTTTTCTGGCAATTATGGGAGAGAGTCAAAGAACGCTTGTGGTTTGATTTCAGCTTTCAGGAACTAAACTCAAACTGAAGTGTATCTGAGTCATTTTAGTCCTATGGATATGATACTCCATAAGTCAGGGTCAAAGGCAAGGTCACTTGATCATACTGTTACTAAAGACATAAGTAGTTAGGAAGGTTTAAGTTCTCTGCCCCAAGATGCCAACTTGGAAAAAAAAAAAAGTACCTAAATAATCATCTTAAATATTTATTCCCAGTCTGTTCCCTTTATTTTTCCTGTGTTGTCAGCTTTCGGCTCACTTTGAAAACCATGTAGAATAACCCAAAGATTTGAAGCCAAGCCACCCTGAACAGAAATTTTAAATATTAAGGGATTTATCTTCCTTGGACCCAGCTTGTGAGAGACAACCACTCAGTACTTCTTACCACAATCTGTGCTATTCTGGGAAAGTGTGACAAGTCTGGGTTGCTTTGTGGGTAACAGATCAAAAAAAGGAACCAGCTTCCCACTGTCCAAAAATACAATTTCCACAAATGAAAGTCATCATGCTTTTCTTTTCCCAGCTTAAAAAAAGAAGGTATTGTAGGCTTGCTGATTCTATCTCTTTGTTTCCTTTGATTTCCTTTGAGTTTTTCTAGACTAAAAGCTATCGTCCCATCTTTAAAATGTCTAGAGGGGGGAAATGTAAAAGTCTCTAATATTTTATTCCCTTCATCATCAGACACTATCTCTTTTCTCTTTTCCAAACAATTCAAGGTCCTAACCAGGAATCAACTGCATATTTTCAAGTGCATCAAGTATTGAGAGATGGTGGTGGTTTTTCTTTTTTTTTTCCTGCTTCTAGGTACCAACAAGTTTTACATGAAATTATATGAACTGCAAGCACACTAAAGAACACTAAGACTCAGGGATCAGGAACCACAGAGCATGGTTTTTCTGTGATGGTGTGAGCATGGTGTAAGTCTAGAGTGCCTTAGGGAGAGAGCGCAAGAAGACCAGAGGCATCAGAGAACTGCTTTTACGCAAGACCTTGGGATTTCCTGAACCAGCAAAGAAGATGGGAAAACACAGGAGGGAGGCCGGAGACAGTAAGGTTTATAACCACTTCTCAGAACTGAGGATTCCATGAAAGGTCCCTGCAAAGTCAGCCCCCAGGTAAAAGCTGAGGATTCAGAAAGCCAGTCATTGCAGGCACCAAACTGGGGAGCCAATCTTCTTCATGGGCCAAAATGGTGCTGCACTCAGGTTCCCTTATCTCCTTCTTGCCTTTCAGGCTCTTTCTTTTTAATGCCATTCCATTGACCCAAAGGCAAGCTGATACAAAAAGATTTCTTTCTAGAAAGAATAATTTTTTTAACTCACTTTTGATCAGAATCTCTCCTGTTCTCCATGAATCTCTTCCAGAAGAATCTGATATTTTTGTTTCCAGGACATAGTTGGTGAGGTCAATTCAGTTCAGTTCAGTCCCTCAGTCATGCCCAACTCCTTGCGACCCCATGAATCACAGCACGCCAGGCCTCCCTGTCCATCACCAGCTCCCGGAGTTCACTCAGACTCACGTCCATCGAGTCAGTGATGCCATCCAGCCATCTCATCTTCTGTCGTCCCCTTCTCCTCCTGCCCCCAATCCCTCCCACCATCAGAGTCTTTTCCAATGAGTCAACTCTTCGCATGAGGTGGCCAAAGTACTGGAGTTTCAGCTTTAGCATCATTCCTTCCAAAGAAATCCCAGGGCTGATCTCCTTCAGAATGGACTGGTTGGATCTCCTTGCAGTCCAAGAGACTCTCAAGAGTCTTCTCCAACACCACAGTTCAAAAGCATCAATTCTTTGGCGCTCAGCCTTCTTCACAGTCCAACTCTCACATCCATACATGACCACAGGAAAAACCATAGCCTGGACGAGACGGACCTTTGTTGGCAAAGTAATGTCTCTGCTTTTGAATATGCTATCTAGGTTGGTCATAACTTTCCTTCCAAGGAATAAGCGTCTTTTAATTTCATGGCTGCCGTCACCATCTGCAGTGATTTTGGAGCCCAAAAAAATAATGTCTGACACTGTTTCCACTGTTTCCCCATCTATTTCCCATGAAGTGATGGGACCGGATGCCATGATCTTCGTTTTCTGAATGTTGAGACATAGTTGGTATAGCTCCTCAAAAACGAAAGAATCCTTGCCTTTGCAATTGTCACCACATTCAATACATTTCAATCCTTCCTCAGGTGTCAGACTCACACAAGTTAAGAAGTGATTCTTTGAGTGGATTCTAACCCTGGAGGTGAGAGCCTATATATACAACTAAGAGATAGGGAGGAATGTGCTAAGTGCTTTTGGGAATTCAGAGACAATTCAACATGCCTTGCCTCCAAAGGGTTTACAATCTAATTAGAGCCTAAAAAATAAATAAATTGCAATAAATAAATAAATATTTAGTTTGCAATAAAAAATAAATAAATTGCAATACAAAAGGTAGTATATGGCTGTATTGAAGGGACATTGGACACGTCATATGGATATAACCACTATAAGCGTTTGAAGGAGAAAGAGGTTGGGGTTTTGAGAGGCAGGAAAACCTAAATCAAAAAGAATGGAACTGAGCAGGTCACTGGAGTATGGGGAGGACTTACACACTTTTAAAGCACAAGAAAGTACTCTCGGTGGATGACATTCCGTGAGCGACAGGAGGAGGTGGGAGCAGTGAAGAGTTAAAGCAAAGAGAAGCAGTGCACCCCAGCTGTAGATGCTTGTCTTTTCTCTACAGTGTCCCCAGGAGGCCCTGCTTCTGCCAGCTTATTACCATCCTTTGAAGTACTCCATTATTTTATTAGTTCCCCATATAAATTATTTATCTGAGAGATTGCTGATGCTGACCAGCTCTGATAAGTAATATTTTCTGTGGGAAATGCTGCTAGAGGGATTACAGTCTCCAGAGGCTGCCAAAACATTGAAAATCAATTTTAATTCCTGTGTGTGTTTGTGTGAAGGTCTTTGGGAATGGGAGTCATTCAGATGCCCCTTCTAGTGGGTCCCCATCACATGTACAAATTAGATTTCTGGGGGCAACATTAGGGAAGTTGCCTAGGGATGCTACTGTGGGTATTGGTTGTTATGAAGCAACTCATAATAACTTGACTGGGAGCAGAACATTAAAAGGTCATCTTATTTTATCTCCAGTATGCTTCCTTTGTAAAAAGTCACCTCACAGCCACATTTGGGAAACCATTTGTTAGTGTATTTACCTTCTCCTTGTCATTCAGGCTGAGCAGAGCAGTCAGAAAGATCATCACTTTCCAGGCTGTTTCCAAAAACTCATAAAAAGCTTCACACAATTACATTTGCTTCCTTTACCAACAACCACCTCCCTTAACTACTCAACTGCTGCTGTTTTCCTTGGGATTCTATGGGGCTGCTGTGTCTGGTCTCAAGGCTACAAATAATCACCCATAAGATGCTCCTTGTAAGGAAACCTTGAGCTATAACAGTCAAAAACGGAAAAGCAGAGGGGAAACTTGATGGAGGAAGAGTAGAAATTAAATGAAGAGAAGAGACTTGGATTCACTTAACAGAACATCCTTCATGTATCTGACGTTCTCCTTTTGTGCTCTTTCAAATCTGACTCAACTTACAAAGTTAAATATCAGTCACTTTCTCCTGTATAAAGGTAGAGATATCGCATAGACTTCCATCTAATGGCCGCTTTTTCCTTTAGGAAGAACAGTTCCTGCTGTCATGGGCATAGCATTTGACCCTCTTAGAATGGAGTTTTGGTTCATGTATTTTTCAGTAATTACATATCCTTGAACCTTCAGTGTCCTAGTCTCTGTCATATATGCATATATTTTCCCCATGAATTGGCAATATGTCTGGACAACTCTAAAGAGACTTCTGATGAGATCAGGCACATCCAAGGTGGTATGGCCATAGACTAAAGACATTCTGAATTGCACTCCACCTCATAAAGTTTTTTGGAGTGTCTACTGCACTTAGCATGAAAATTACCTGTTAATGCTTATGAAGTAACTGTGACTCTCTTTCTGGAATTTCCCCACAGAAGATAAGCAAGGGTTCAGTGTGGGGTCTTAGCCCACACATGTGAATTTGGATTCTCTCCTGTGTTTTATAGACCATCTCACCCTGAGGTGAGTTGGGAGGTTTGCAATTACTTGTCTCTAATTCCAGAAAAGACATGAAGTAAATGTCTAGGAGGAGGCAGCCTTTCCTCCTTGGCATGGCAGCCTTGCACTGAGGGGCTTCCGCTCCAAGGAAAGTTCTAGCCACCTGTGTGATTCCACCTGGACATCCACCAGAGGAAGTCATGTTGAATTTGCTACAGTGGGTACTCCATTTCTCTCCATCTGCGTCTGGAAATTAAACATTATCACTCAATCAGTCAGAGTTGCTCTTGGCTTCAACAAATTCATAGAGACACAAAGGGGATAATTCTTCTGGTGCAAGAAGAAGTCCAGAGGTAAACTGCTGAGGAACAGTACAATGGCTCAAAGGCTCGAACTAGGCCGGCGGCCTTGGGCTTCTGTTCAGCCACCTCAGCGGTCTCTGTCATCCTCAGGGTTACAAGCCTCCTGGCTTCAATTCCTAGAAGAAAGAACAATGGGCAAGGAGAGGGGGGATGTGAGAGCCAGATGAATCTATACTCTTCCCAAGACACCTCCAGAAGTTCCATCCAGTGACTTGCATTTATATCTCACTTGCCAGAACCTTCTTTCTATATGCAGGGAGGGGCTGGGAATAACCGGAGTCACTGCCATCTTAAAAAAAAAGGCAGAGAGAAGGGTTAAAGTAGGGGCCTGGGATTAACATACACACATTACTATACATAAAATAGATAACCAATAGTGACCTATTATATAGCATGGGGAACCCTACTCAGCATTCTGTTATAACCCATATGGGGAAAGAATCTGAAAAAGAATGAATATATATATATATATATATATATATATATAGTATTTCTTTGGAAGGAATGATGCTAAAGCTGAAACTCCAGTACTTTGGCCACCTCATGCGAAGAGTTGACTCATTGGAAAAGACCCTAATGCTGGGAGGGATTGGGGGTAGGAGAAGAAGGGGACGACAGAGGATGAGATGGGTAGATGGCATCACTGACTCGATGGGCGTGAGTCTGAGTGAACTCCGGGAGTTGGTGATGGACAGGGAGGCCTGGCATGCTGCGATTCATGGGGTTGCAAAGAGTTGGACACGACTGAGCGACTGATCTGATCTGATCTGATGCTATACATCTGAAACTAACACATCATAAATCAACTATATTCCAGTATAATTAAAATTAAAAATAATTTTAAAAAATTAAAAAGCAGAGTTGAATTACTAAGAAAAAGAAGACAGGAGTATGTGATAGACAATTTGCAGTAGCAACCACAAAGGGCAAGAATCCTTTTCTTTCTTAGACCCAAACTACAGCATGAAAATGAGTGCATATTACACGGGCTACAAGTGAGAAATAATCACATCTCTGGTGAGGATAACTAGATGCTGTCATTCCCTTGTGTTTCCTCTGCTGGCCTTGCAGATTTCGTCCAGTTGGTATTTACTGTGGCCAAATCTAATTCATGCATTTATGAAGCTATCTCAGGCACCAGCAGAAGTCATAAACTATTCATCTCTGGAATGTTTGTATTTGAGAAGGTCACAGTATTGAATGTGTGTATACCTCACGGCCCCCTCTCTCTGTTTGCACCCCTTGTGGCCTTGGCCGGCTATTTCCCTTTAAACAGTGAAATGAGATGTACACAGCTCAAAATACACTACTGTGTTTTCCCACAAGCTTCAGAGAACTCCCAGTAAAAGAGGTTTGAACCCTCTCTGACTCCATTTTTCTTCTCTGTCTTTCTCACTCTCCCTCCTGCTTTCAGCCATTTGCAAGCATCTGGTAATTAGAACAACTTTCATCTTATTCATGATTTTTTTTTCCCACCATGGATATCTCTAAAACCCTAACTCGAAATATGGAAAAGGGAAGATGCCAGCTCCTCAGTCTTTCATTCTGAAACCCCAAATAAAAAATAAAATTAAAGAGAGACATTTTCTTGAGGAAAAATGAGCCTAGAATCTTTCTATACCCCAACCTCATTGCTCATCTGCTCTTTGGAATGATCTTGCAGCTGAGATAAGTATGGAGTCCCAGGCATGGAGGTTAACACATTATTATATTAATGCTTGCACAGATTGGCTTGGGGGTTGAGATAGCTCGTGTAGTAGAAATATTTATATTCTAAGGATTATTTTAGAGCTAAATAATACACATATACATGGCACTTTTAGGATATTATCATCTTCAATCAGACCAAGAACTCTGAAAAATACAATTGACCCTATTTTAGTCTAAAGACAGTGCAGTTCAACAAAGTTAAATGACTCACCCTGTAGCCAGGGTCACCTCTGATATGACCTGTGCAATTTCTAGTTTTCAAAAGCAGTGCCTCACACTTTTCATGCCACCTGCCCCCCACCCCATGAGCATTACCCTCCCCTAGTAAGTTTGTTTTGGGGTCAAACTTGTCCCTCCTGGGCTCCCTGCTGTCCACTCCTCCCCTGCCACCTGCTCTTGGTCATCTCTGTCCTTGCTTTCTGAGGTCTCCACCGGCTTATCAGCTGCTGAGATCCTGGGTTGTAGCTCTCTCTTCCTACGATGCTGTTATCTCTTCCGGGCTTCAGAGGCTCCAGGGATGGAGTACTAGGAAGTCCGCCCTCCTCCTCAGTACCCAGAGGCCCACGGGTGGGCTTTCATTCCACCCAACACCATGAACGCCGTGCTCAGCTATGAAGCAAACCTTTTCTTGAAGGCCAATGTGATAATATCAAAGTGGCATCAAAAGTTTTGCCTAAAACAGTGTCCAGAGCCACCTTCATGCAAGCGGCCCCTGCTACCTTCTTTATCCAAATCTGCAGAACCCACAGCCAGCTTCCGCTCAGCCACAGCCCATTCTCCCTTCTCTCAGCAAGCAAAGAACCCACGAGAATTCTCCGAAGGATATCTACCCTGCCCCCACTCAGCCCAGTCAGAACACATCCGAACAATCTCTCTAGCCCCAGGGAGTATGCACTTCTATTTTACTATGTAGTTTTATACAGTCGACCTAACTTTCCCATTTTAGACAAAACCCAAGGCTGTGCCTTTTATGGGCCAAAAGGAAAAAAAGTACATTAAAGTGTATTTCTAAACAAAAGAATAAATTTTCCCCTTGAGGTATATTCTGTGACTCCCTTAGAATTAAAAAAAAAAAAAAAATTTAAGTACATCTATATTTAGTTCCTTATTTAATAGTGAGTTCCCCTTCGCTGCATCTGCCTGGGAGCTCTGACTCTGTATTCAGAGCCTCAGATTCTAATTCTAGCACTGTCACAAGCTGTGTGATCTGGGACAAAGTCTCCTCTTTCTCTGGCTCTTCGTTTCTGTGAATAGACAGTGAGGGTAGGGCTAACTGACTTCTCTAAGACTTCTTCTGGTATTAAAATTCAAAAAATTTATTCAAAATGTGATCATAATTGAGAAACAAAAAAAAAAATCAAGATTTAATATGTCTTGAAGACTATTCCTGGCTGGGGAATAAGGCTACGTTTGCCTATGATTCCCCTCGGGCGGCCAGGAAGGATTAGAGGGTTGGAAGTCAATTGAACACAAAGCTATTTCAGCAGCCATGGGTTCCAGCTGAGAAGCCCAGCAGGCAGGCTTCTAATAGCCTCCACTGACCCCATGGGGAGTTGACTTTGCTCCCCGGGGGTGATATTGGAGAGCTGATGCCTTGCAGGCAGCAAGAGCAGACATTTTATTATTATTGGTTTTGCAATTTGTCCGCATTTTGCTGTCATTTGCCTTAGTGGCCATGGATCTCTACATTAAGATTTCAATTCCATTCCCCCGGGCTCCCATGTTTTATGGAGATCGCTCATGTTTGCCGTCTTTATTGAAGTTGGTGTACAGCCCCTGGCTGCTGTGTTGAGCGTAATCAAATGTCATTTATGAAGTCCTCCCGCCACCAGAGGACTGAGGGAGAGCTGTGTGGCCCGTGCCTGAGCAACTCAAACAGACAGGCAGCCTCCACAACGCACTTCCAGGCGCTGATGAATTATGAGGCTGAGGCTTGATTATGTCTGACCCTGGGTTGCTGGCTGTGAGTTATCGGTCCCCTAAGTCTGCTCCAATGAGTTTCTTCCAGATGGGGGTGTCAGGTGCAGCCTGACAACCTAGCCTCGATCCTCTTGCTGAATCTCTTGCCTGGCATAAGCCGACTGCGAGAGGCAACACAGAAAGAGCAACGGCCTCAGATTCTGGACAAGGTTCTAACCCTGGCTCAGCCCTTCTTTTGCTGTGTGACCTTAACCGTCTTTTCGAGGGCTCAGCTTCCTCATCTATCCATTTAAGGATGAATGAAATGATCACTAAGGATGGCTTCACTTGAATTATTCTAAGTTAACTTCATGTAGTATTTTCTCCTGGTTTCCTTGGGCATTCTGGATTCCTGGCTTAGGTCTACTTTCTGATAATGGCCTCATAAACTCTGATTCCAGTATTTGATCCTGGAACGATGGGTACCCACTTAACAACTTTTCTTACAAGTTCTTCCTTCCCTCTAAATGTTTCCAGTAAGATCAGTAATGGTTTCCTTTTCTTACTTGATATCTCAAACAGACTTCAATTCAGCTGGCCAGCCCTTCTTTCTTGATATACTTGCTTCAATAAACCTACATGCTCCTGGTTTTCTCCTCACCTCACTGGCAACTCTTCCTCTAAGCAAGCTCTAAGTGACAAGTGTATGCCACCAACTTCCACATTTTTATCTCCAGCTCCAGAATCGTGCACACAATTGTCTACTTAGCCTCTCTCTGTTTAGGTGTCCCACAGACTCCTTAAATCCAGTGTGTCTTGAACTCAACTCCTTATTATCCTCCAACCTAAACTTGGCTTCTACTCAGAGTTCCCCTTATCGATAAGAGGCTTCTCGGTTCACCTTTGTCCAGACCAGAAACCTGGCAACTGTCTTTAATGCCTCTCTTTCTCTTATCCAACTGTATTCCCAGTCCCTTTCTTTATACTTCCAATACTATCCCAAATAAACTCTTTCTATCTATCCATAATGATACCTGGTCCAAAGCACATTGCTTCTGGACACCACAATGAAGTCTCTGCTGCTGCTACTGCTAAGTCACTTCAGTCGTGTCCGACTCTGTGTGACCCATAGACGGCAGCCCACCAGGCTCCCCCGTCCCTGGGATTCTCCAGGCAAGAACACTGGAGTGGGTTGCCATTTCCTTCTCCAGTGCATGAAAGTGAAAAAGTGAAAGTGAAGTGGCTCAGTCACGTCCAACTCTCAGCAACCCCATGGACTGCAGCCCACCAGGCTCCTCCATCCATGGGATTTTCCAGGCAAGAGTACTGGAGTGGGGTGCCATTGCCTTCTCCGAATGAAGTCTCTAGAGAGCATATTTAAAAGCAGAGATATCACTTTCCTGACAAAGTTCCATATAGTCCAAGCTATGGTTTTTCCAGTGATCATGCACGGATGTGAAAGTCAGACCATAAAGAAGGCTGAGCACTGAAGAATTGATGCTTTCGAATTGTGGTTTTGAGAAGACTCTTGAGAGTCCCTTGGACCGCAAGGAGATCAAACCAATCAATCCTAAAGGAAATCAAACCGGAATATTCATTGTGAAGACTGATGCTGAAACTGAAACTCCAATCCTTTGGCCACCTGATGCGAAGAGCTGACTCATAGGAAAAGACCCTGATGCTGGGAAAGATTGAGGGCAGGAGGAGAAGGGGATGACAGAGGATGAGATGGTTGGATGGCATCACTGACTCAATGGACATGAGTTTGAGCAAATTCCAGGAGATGGTGAAGGACAGGGAAGCCTGGTGTGCTGCAATCCATGGGGTCACAAAGAATTGGACATGACTCAGCAATTGAACAACACATTAAATTGGAAGTTTTACATGAGTTAAGGTTATATTGGCTACCAGATTCAAATACACAATTAAGATGCCAATTTTCAGAGGAAATGATAAGAAACAGTGTAATGATTCTTGGACCTCCTCACCCGCCATGAAGGATATATAAGGGTCAAGAGAATATAAATGGACAGAATAGTAATAAGACTCTTTCTGGGGAGAGTGGTACCATGAATATACCCTCTTGACCGTCATCTAACTTCAAAAGACGTATTGAATGAGACACTCTGTGGGTCTGATAGGTGTCCTTGCCCCTGGATGTGAGGGAAGGGTACCATGGTGGGCCGATATCTTAATCTCACTCTGGAAATCAAGAGAACAAAACTGACTATCTGCTTGAGAGGAGGGAGGAGGATTAGAACAAAGGATTTCTGCTATTTTTCAACCAGGAAGAAATAAATTTCATAGATCAAAAGATACTAAAGAGAATGTCAAAACTGAGGGATTTTTAAAATGCGTTTGAAAATAGTTCGCCTGAAGGAGGCTGAAACATCAACAGAGAGAATCTGAGGGTGAATCATGGATTCAGAAGGAATAAAATTGGGCTAAAGAAACATAGACCCAGACTAAGACACTACAGGTAAGAAACTACCGGTGATTCGTTGTTCAGTAACTAAATCATGTCCGACTCTTTGCAACCCCATGGACTGCAATGCACCAGGCTCTTCTGTCCTCCACTGTCTCCCGGAGTTTGTTCAAACTCATGTCCCTTGAACCAGTGATGCTATCTAACCATCTCAGCCTCTACGGCCCCCTTTTCCTTTTGCCTTTGATCTTTCCCAGCATCAGGGTCTTTTCCCATGAGCCATCTCTTCGTATCAGGCACCTAAAGTATATTGGAGCTTCAGCATCAGTCCTTTCAATGAACATTCAGGGTTGATTTCCTTTAAGGTTAACTGGTTTGATCTCCTTGCTGTCCAAGGGACTCTCAGAGTCTTCTCCAGCATAGGTCACAGCCCTGTTGTGGTAAAGAGACTTGCATAACTCAATGAAGGTGTGAGTCATGCTGTGCAGGGCCACTCAAGATGGATGGGTCATAGTGAAGAGTCCTGGCAAAACGTGGTCCACTGGAGGAGGGAATGGCAAACCACTCCAGTATTCTTGCTGTGAGAACCCTATGAATAGGATGAACCAGTGATACGAAGTCTCTAAAGAACTTATAAAAGAGCCTCACAAAAGAAAGGACAGATATATACATCTACCTCTCAGGTCCAGCAGTGTCTATGAAGTAAGAACATTTTTACTCCCCTTATCTCTCCTTAAACCCTGCTGCCACCCCCCATTCCATATCCCATTTTGAGCCAGGAGGGTCAGTTAAAAAAAGGAAAGAAATCATCTTGCCAAAGGAGACTCATGTGCAACATGCCTCTAGCAAGCAGGAGGTGAAGGAGTAAAATGTGACCTTTCAATGAAGTTAGAAACTTTGATTATTATACAAGATATACATGTTTAAACACCAAATTGAAGCTGGATTTGCAATTTTAAGTAAACATGGGCCTTTTTCTTTTCTAGAAGTGAGTAGAAAAGTTGTGAGATTTATCCTTGTTTGTAGGGGAAGGAAGGATCTCTACCTTCCTTTTTTTCCAGGTAGACAGTGGAAAATAAATACAAAAGTACTTTCTGATCAAATCCCACGAGTCCTGCTTATTCATAATAATAGCTACATTTATAATGCTATGAGTAAGTAACGAAGAAAAGTCGAAAAGGTATTTTAAGCATATGATAGGCTTACAATATTTGAAGTAAATTAGACTAACTGAAGAAGCAAATAACCCTTCAAAAACGTATAGAACAAACACAATAAAGGCTTATTTCTTGCTGGTTGGGTAAACAGTTGGCAATTTTCAAGGACCCAGACTAATGGCGGTTCTACTGCTTTCTAAGCTTGGCTGTTGTTCTTCAGAGATGCTCCCACCCTGGAGATACAGACACGCACAGAATGTGCACGGGCCCAGCCTGGGCGTGACGTCATTTCCTGTGTCAAAGCTGGGCCTCTGTCACACAGATGCTCCTACTGGCAAAAAAGGCTGGCATCACATTGTGTCTGCCCGGGAAGAAGAGCAAAGCATAGACTTCGGTGAGAAGACAGCAGTTTCTGCTTCATGGAACATTATAAAACTTTATAAAAATTATAAAAACATTATAAAAATTATATGTTACACTGATGCTCGCCATCCTCATCAGCCTATGGATACAAATGAGATGACATTAATATTTATGTCCAAATTTGCAAAGAACTTTGTATCAACTGATTGACTATAGATCCTCTGTGTCTCCTGTAAGAGCTTATGCAGTGCCTTGTGGGAGCTCCAGCAAGATATCTAATGAGCTCCAAAACAAGTCCATTAATGGTATCCTCCTCTGAACCCCTCATAGCAACAATGCAAGCAATAGTAAACCAATGACAGCAAATACTTGCTGAGAACTTTCTGTGTGTTAGTCACTGCTCTAAGCATGTAGCATGCACTTCTTTAATCTTTAAATATTAGACCCATTTATCAGATGAGAAAATCAAGGCACAGAAAGGTCAAGTAAGTTGTGCAAGGTTGCAGAGCTAGGGATATAAATTTCCTCAGTCTGGCTCCAGTGCCTTCATTACAAAACTCTAAATCCTCCACCCTGACAACGTACTTACTCTAAAGAAGCAAAGATATCTGGGACAAGGGTGCTGCCTTCCTCTGTTTAAGCTGCCGTGACACAGTACCAGAGACTGCATGCTTAAACAGCAGACATTTGTTTTCTCGTAGTTCTGGAGACTGGAAAATACAAGGTCAGGTTTCCAGTAGAGTTCAGTTCTTGACGAGGGTTTTTTCCTGGCTTCTGTGTGGCCAACTGTCCTCACGTGGTAAAGGGAAAGAAAGCAAGCTCTCTGGTATCTCTTTCATAAGGTACCAGCTCTGTGGAATCAGAGATCCAGTATCAGAGCCCCACCTTTATGAGCTCGTTTAGCCTGAATCACCTCCTTAAAGCTCTCAGCCTCAGTATAATCACTTAAGGGGTTAAGGCATCAACATTTGAATTAGAGGGGGAAATACAGCCAGCTCATATCAGGGCTTCACTGGAGACTTAGATAGTAAAGAATCTGCCTATAATGCACGACATTATATTTATGCAGTTCAATCTGTGGGTCCGGAAGATCCCCTGGAGAAAGAAATGGCTACCCGAGACTCTGGTATTCTTACCTGCAGAATTCCATGGACAGAGGAGCCTGGAGAGCTACAGTCCAGTCCAGGGTCTCAAAGAGTCAGACACAACTAAGCAACTAAAACCTCACATGCATGAAGTTTTACATCTAGCTCACAGCAGGTGCTCTCTCCCGGTCTCCCAAACCATAAATCCTAGAGATGCCTGAGTTTCCAAAAGAAAAAGAGAGCGTCTCTCCTAAATCTCCTTTACCACTTGGATCCTAAGCAACAATATCCATGCCTAGAATTTCACGAAGCTTCCTGAGAAAACTTGTCCTGTATTTTCTTCTGTCCGGAAGATCAATTTCAGCTCCATATCTTAGTCTAGTATAAGAAAAGCAAGCATGCCCCCTTTTATTCTCATTTTCCTCTGCTTTTCTCCAAAGGAAAATGCCTTCTTTTCTTTTATACCCCAAATAGAGTCTCCATCCTAACCTCTGCATGTTAGCTCAATGCAAACTGGAGGAGAGATTGTCAGCCTACCATGGCCTGGTTTTCAGGGTGGCTGGTGTGGTTCCCTCAGCCACAAGAAATTCTGGAGGATTCCTACCCGCCCTTTCTGTACAGCCCTAGAGGAGTGGGTGGAGCCAAGAACACAAGTTGTCAATCATCTTCAGGCTGCAGATAAGCTGAAAGCAGGAGTCACCCCTCCAAGAGGAAATAGGGATTTACAAACTGGGTGACCCAAAACAGAAAGAGACAGCCTATCTTGGACCATCAGATGAAGCTGTCATGATGCAGACAGGCTTCAGGGAAAACGGTGTGTGTTATCTAGGCAGCTTGGCCATTATGTATGACAGCTGCATGTCCTGAATTTTCTAGGTCAGTCTCAATTCCAAATATTCTTTCACCTTGTCAGACCATGTATTCCAATTTTTGCCTTTGGAAAATGTGGCCACTGAATCTTTCAGACACTAGATCAGCATATTTGCTTAAGGGATAGAACCAGTTATAATGATATTGAAGAATATGTTTCAGAAAAATAAACCTTTTTTTCAGGGGAAAAATTAGAGTTTATAAATTGAAGCCTTAGAGACAACTAGCCAAAGGGAAATAATGACTCTAAGTCAGTGTAGGAGTTTCTGCTGACCTGAGAGGCTTCTGTAAAATCAGATAGGATGGAATCCCCTTCCTGATAAATGGGGAAGGGGATATTTTGAGGGAGGGCAGTCTCAAGGTGCGTGTGTGATCAAGCCCTGAACACCCAACCCCGCCCTGCCAGGCCAGAGAGGGTGAACTGATGGGCTGGACAGGACAATTGGCCCTACACAGACGTTTGGGAGGGAGACTGAGGACTCCATTATAACCCAGGGTTGAACCGACCTCTACTACAGGCCAGAAATCTGCACATCATGACATAGCATGACATAGCATCCATCTTAGAAAGGGTGAATAGAATTTGCAAACAAAGCTGGTCTCTAAGCACTCTGAAAAATACAGCACTGTCCTCTGGCTAAACAGTAGAAAATTATGCTCAGATGTCTATGTTCTACAAAATACCTCTCTACTTGTTTGTGGATTCTGGTGGTGTTTCCTTTTTCTAACCACAGTCCCCTTTTAAAACACCAAATGCCATTTTTGCTGAAAAAAAAAGGAGATAATATTTTCCTTGGTTGGAATAGAGAGAGGACTTGAGCTCTTATAAAAGAGAGTTTGTGGTGCAGCCTTGAGTTTGATAATCACAGGGATTGGGGGGTGCAACAGCACTGAGATAGGTGGAGTCTGTGTGTGTGTGTGTCTTGAGTGCATGCTGGTGGGAGGCACACGGAAGTTCATGTGGAAAGTATCAATTTCTTTGGAGATGTTGATCCTTTCCCTTCCAGATTCAGGCAGAGGCAGCCTTTATACGCTAGCCCCCACCCGTGATCTTCTAAATAACTCCTCTGAGTAATGACTCTCAAAGCCCTTTCACATCATGGTGAAGATAAGCAATTTACTAAAATTAGCAGTAAGGACTGCTAAGGAAACGTGTATTCCCCTTGTCTTTCGGTAAATGTAAAATGAAACTTTTTTTGAGGACGTGGTCATTTTTGTTAGTTAAAATTTCTAGGGGAGGACAACCCCCTAGCAATGTTAGAGTCTTGATTTCTGAGTAAGAAAGGGCTTGGTGCCACTGGCCACCAGTGCTTCTTACTTTAGGCGAAACCAACACCCACGGCCTCTGAGAGGCTATGTGGAGACTTTGTGCAAGTTAGAAAAAGGTGTTTCTCCCTCCTGGTGGCACAGCCAGAAGCCAGAGTACCAGGCTTGGGAGGGAAATGCAGGCTGGTCCACAGGATGCCTTCCGGTGCCCTTGGGCAGTCACGTGCTGCAGTTCTGCCCACAGCTTTGTTACTGGTCTCAGGGCCACGGAGATGGTCAGCTGGTCACAATCCATGCCTTAGGCATTTGTAAAAAAAATTCCCTGGGTCTAAAGTCACTTAAAGACAGAAAGTGTAAACCACCTCTGCAGAGATCTAAGCTCTCAGAGCACTCCCAGGTTGGACCATCTCATACAAGGGTCAACTGTTCTCTTAAGAACTCGGAGGCTCAATGATGTCTGATGCTTTTAAAAGAGTTACCACAGGCTGGCTATTTAACATGGACACATGTCCCCATAGGAGACCTCAAAGATGAAGAGGGTAAATCTGTGCCCTCTAGAATCGGATGCCTTTTGTATGGGTGATGAGGCAATAAAAATGCAAATTTATGTAAGGCTCCAGGTGAGTGGAACTGAGATCTGCAGCTGAGAAGGGGAAGAAGGAACTTTATGGGCCAGAGGACTCACAGAAGGCTTCATGGAGAATTCAGATACATACAAATGAGAAAGGGAGGGGAAGAATGATGTGTTGGTGACAATGCAGCAAAAATAGTCTAGTTACAGTGTGAAGACAGCAGAGAGCAAAGTGGGTGGACAGGAACGAAGTTCAAGGTCTACCTGGGAAGACCTCCCTGTCTTCCCTGGAAGGCATCAGGTCTCCCAGGTGAAGACCTGGGACCATGTCTGTGTTCTTAGAAAAAGTGATGAAAATTGCATATTTTTATCGGGAAGTAAATATTTAAAAGATGACACGACACTTTTTTAGAAAGTCAATTTGACGAACTGAAAAGATCAGAGGCTTGGTAATGAGAAAAATGCAAGTTCAAAGTCTGGCTTCAGTCCTGATTAATTACATATTAATAATCAAAGACCTGTTACTTAATCTCTCTGAAACTTCATTTCCTTATTTGTAAATACAGAAATAAAAAATTTCTGATTTCCAAAGCAATTACAAGGATTAAATGCAATAAAAGACATATGTATCTGTCACATAGATCTTCCGTAGCCATGAGCTCTCCGGCCTCTGAGAGCTTCAAAACCCTTTTAACATGAGTGACCAGCTCATTTAACTTTGACTACTAAGACTATTGGAAAAATTGCTAGCATCTATGCCTCAACAGTAACCAATCATAAACTAATGGTAAGGTGGTCTCTTGTCAATTTTCTTAGTTATAAAGAGCAGAAACTGATTCTGGTTGTCTTTGGCAGAAACAAAGTTTATTGGAAGGGTATCAGGTAGTACACTGAACTGACTGGGAGGAGAGGTTCAGGCAGAAACCACGACAGGCAATATTCAGCCAAGAGCTCACTAAAAGCAACTTGTGTGGCTGAACACTCACCGCCACGTTGCTGGATCCCTCCAGCCCAGCACATTCACCACCAACCCTCTGAATAGGATGTTTGCCACCAAGTAGCTGTTACATCAAACATATCTCTAACTCGCTCTTTGCATTATCCTTTTAAGGCTTGAAGTCCTTGGAAGTTGCATTTTACTTCTTGCCAAAAGTGGGGAGATGAAATATCCCCTTTACTTCATCTTCTGTAGTAAGAGGCAGGCAGGACCAAAGCAACTCCTCTCTTCTACAGCAAATATCCGATATGCAGTAGCAATAAAAATCCATTAAATGCTTGTGTCAAATCTAACATGAAATGTGCAAGACCTATAGAAGAAAAGTGTAAAACTTTCCTCAAGGAAGTATAAGAAATCTCAAGTAAATGATGAGATACAGAGTTTCTGAAAGAGAAGTGAAGTGTCAGTATAGTTAGGCTGTCAACTCTCTCTCGATTTACAAACCCAATAAAATTCTGATCCGAATCATAAGATGTTTTGTTTATATGTTTGTTTTAAAGTTTGACTAGGTGATTCTAAAGCTTATGTAGAAAATAATATATGCAAAGAAGCAAAAGCATTTTTGAAAAAGAAAAACAAGGAATATTTGCCATATCAGACATCAAAATATACTATAAACTTATCATTGTCTAGCATGGCATTGACCTAGGTATAGATACATAGGTCAGTGGAGCAGAAGAGAACCTGAGAATAATCATTATATAAACAGACATTTAGTATCTTAAAGAAGATATTTCAATTCAGTAGGGAATCAAGGATCAGAAAAAAATAAATATGTACGTTTATGGATCTGTCAATTAACTAGATGGTAGGAATCACAATGTATGCATATATCAAATCATTATGATATATATTTCCATTTGTATTTGTGAATTATAGCTCGATAATTGGCGGTCCAGTGGTCAAGACTCCTCATTCCCAGTGCAGGGGAGACAGGCTCTATCACTGGAACAAAGATCCCACGTGCCACATGGCATGGCCACAAAAAAGAAAAAACAACAAAAAACTTGTCCTTTACAGAAAGGACAAGATTGCAAGTATCATAGGCTTGTAACTGCATGACAAGTACTCTGCTCTGCTGATGTGATCTGAAAGCAGCCATAGGAAAAGCTGAACAAGTAAATGCAGCTGTGTTCCAATAAAGCTTTATTTACAGAAACAGGTACCAAGCAGAATTCAACCCTTTATATTAACTATTCAATAAATGGTGATGAAATCAGTGGCTATCCTGGAAAAAAAAAATCTAGAGTTTCACATCATGCATAAAAATAAAATCTATTTAGCTTTAAAAATTTAAATATATTTGTGTAAGATAGAAGATCAATATAAATTAAATATAAATCTATTATATTTAAATTATTAATGACATCATTCCAGATGCCCATATTCTTATTTTTTCTGCACTTGATAAAATATTCTCAGAGAAATGTTAATACATCTCGCTATGATTATATATATTTTCTTTTCACTTATATTTCTTCTGATTTTTTATTTATGTATCTTTGTTTCTTTGTTTTTAGGTGTCTAATGGTTTATGTCTATCTTCTTCATGAATTGTACCTTTTATCATTAAAAATATTCATCTTTATCTCATTTAAAATAAGTAAATAAAATTTAAAAAATAAACCAAAGATTTAATACAATAAACGTGAACATGAAAACTATGTAAGTATCAGAAAAATGTAGATGTAAAAACATGAAAAAAATGTATAGATGCAACTACATTAAACTTTTAAATTTCTACACTATAACAATCATAAGTAGTGACAAAATACTAGGAAAGACTGTGAGAAAATATTTGCAATATCATAGAAAATAGAGGATTCATACCCAAAATATATAAATCACATCCACAAATTAATAAGAAAAAGATAAATAGACCAATAAGATGTAAAGAATATGAACAGGCAATTCACAGAAGAAATTAAGTAGCCAATAAAAATAAGAAAAGTTGTTCCACATCACCAGTAATAAGAGAGAGGCAAAAAAAGATGTTTTTTCCTATCAGGTTAGCAAAAATAAAACAAGTAATATTAGTGTAGGCAAGGATACACAAAAATAGACTGAGAAAATGAATTGATAATCTAATTTCTAGAAGAAAGTAGTATCTAATAAAATTTTAAAACACATATCCTTTGATATGGTTATACCACTTGCCTGGATTTATTTAAAAGATGTACTTGCATGTGTATACAGAGATTTCTTTTTGCATAGTTTATTAACTGAAGTTTGTATTGGAAAAAAACAAAAACAAAACTAGAAACACTATTGCAGATCAAAGTATGATAAGAATGAGGTAAATCTATATATATGCTTATACGAGATATAAATTTAACAGAAAATAGGAATATGGAAAGCAATACAAATAAATATACGTAACACAGCATGAGTCCATACATTTTTTAAAATTATATATATATGAGGAAATAGAGAAAATCAATTTTTCAAATAGAACTGAAGAAAATCCTTTGGTAGTGGTTACTTCTGGGACAAGGAGGGACCAGAAAAGTAAACGGTAGTTTTAATCTACGCGTGTCTCATGTATATCTGTGGCTGATTCATGTTGATGTATGGCGAAGACCATCACAATATTGCAAAGTAATTATTCTCCAATTAAAACGGATTAATTAGCTAAAAAATGTATACGTGTCTGCAGTGCTAGAATCTTTTCCTCTGTCAGAAGCAGCACACAGGACCCATCTCCAGCAGGCAGGTCTGCCTGCAATCCCCTTGCCCGTTTCCTTTGAAAGCTTCCTCTTCCTCACGTTAGCTAATTGTGTGTTCTCTGCACAGCTAAAGTCATATGTGTTTGTTGTTTTCCAGTCATCCAGTTGCATCCAACTCTCTGTGACCCCACAGACCGCAGCACGCCAGGCCTCCCTGTCCATCACTCTTTCCTGGAGTTTGCCCAAGCTCATGTTCATTGCATCAGTGATGCCATCCAGCCATCTCATCCTCTGATGCCCTTTTCTCCTTCTGCCCTCAATCTTTCCCAGCATCAAGGACTTTCCCAATGAGTCATCTGTTCACATCAGATGACCAAATACATGTGTATTTACATAGAACATTTTCGTATTTCAATTTTATTGATAACAGTTGTTGTTTGGGTTGATCGTGTCACCCAAAAAGGTATGTCCAAGTCCTAACCCCCTTATACCTGTATATGTAACCTTATTTGAAGGGACTTTGTCATTTTAATCAAGTGAAAATGAAGTCATATTGACATAAATTGGGCTCTAATGAGCAGAAGAAAAGAGAGGGATATTTGGACATACAAATACAGGGAAGAAACAGATAGAAAAGGAAGCCCATGAGGCGATGGAGGCAGATATTAGAGTGATGTCACTACAGACCACAGAGCACCAGTGGTCCAGCAGCTGCCAGAGGCTAGGAGAGAGACAAGAGCAAGTTCTCCCTGAAAGTTCCAGAAAGATCCAGTCCTGTCAACACCTCGATTATGGGTCTCTAGCCTCCAGAACTGTGAGAGAAGAAGATTCTGCTGTTTGAAGCCACCCAGTGTGTGGTGACTTGGTACAACAGTCCCAGGAAACTAATAAAACAGTATTTCTGAAAGCTATGTTCTTTGATCCACCAGGCGCTCTGTGTGTGAGTCAAAAAGTGTCTGACATTGACAAAACTGAAGGTCAACAGTGGGTGATTTCCCATCATGGATAGGGTTCAGACAGAGGCTGGATGGCCACCAGTTAGGGTACTGTATGGGAGATTCCTGCACTGAAGGGTGAATTAATGACTTCTTCACGTTTATAAAAACCAAAAGTCCCTGAATCTCTGAGGCAGAAAGCATCATGCTAATTAGCAAGGATTTGTAAGGAGAAAGACCTAGACGGGCATCCCAGTTTCACTCTACACCAGCTAATTGACCTTGAACAAATTTCTTAATTTCTAAGAAAAAAAAAAAGTTTCTTTAATGAGTCAGCATTCCTAGATGGAAGAAACTGACAGTAGCTGATATTGTAAGGAGAAAAGAAATGTGTCAGAGAAGAATGTTGGGTGGTCCAAGGGAAGCAGCAGGAATCACTGCTGCCACCAATGTCTCTAGAAACTACTCATACTTGCTGCTTTTGTAGTCTGTCACCTGACACTAGCCAAAAGGGACTCATTTTTGGTAGCCCCTGATTCTTCTCATCAGCATGTGAAGTGCATGTGTCTGAGACATGAGCCTATGCGGTAGCTGCTTGGGTGGCTGGGAAAGTAATCACAATAACAATAGCTGTCACTTATTGAGCACTTACTATGTTCGTGCGTGTGTGCTCAGCCATGTCCGATTCTTTGCAACCCCATGGACTGTAGCCCACCAGGCTCCTCTGTCCATGGGATTTCCCAGGCAAGAATACTGGAGTGGGTCCCCATTTCCTCCTCCAGGGGATCTTCCTGACCCAGTGATCAAACCTGTGTCTCCAGCTTCTCCTGCATTGGCTAATTCTTTACCACCCAGCCACTGGGGAATCCCCACTTATTTGCAGTTTCCTCTATTGCCATGTATTAATTCACATGATCATCACCAGACTCTATGAAGATGGTTATGTGAACTCAATTTTCACTGGTGAGGAAACTTAGATGCAGAAAGCTGACTAACTTGATGAAGGTACCCAGTTGGTATATGCACAGCTGGGATTAAAGCCTAAGTTTTCTGGCTCCAGAGGCTATCATCTTCAGAAGTATTCTTTTCTACTCCTTAACTGGCATTTCCAACTTTTACAGCAAAGATCACTGTCCACTTCAAAAGGCAAGCATAACAAGGGTAGTCAGGTTCTGTATGACCAAATTAGAAAAAAAAAATGTGCATAGCCTACAACTTGCCTTACAGAGGTGGTTGCATGTATGAAGAGGAGTGAGTCATAGGTAACAATTAACACAGCGATGGTGCCCAGTGAGCACTCCACTGGTAGAAACTGTTCTGTGACTATCCCTCCATCACTCTTGCCTTTGACCAGGCACCTCTTGACTGATTCCGCCTTTTTCATTTGTTTGATTACTGTTCCACCACTCATTCCCTCCGTGACCCCAGGTCAGTGGTTTATACTTCTGAGTCTTAGTCTCGTCCCCTGTAAAATGGAGTTGACTTTGAAAGGGGTCATAATAATTGAACCACATTATTTCCAGGGCTCTTTCAGTTTTGACGTCTCCAACTGTGATCTTGCAGTCCACAACGGTTGATCTCTTCTCATGGATTTCTGTAAATCTTCTCATCTGTAACTCACAATTTCATTCCAGGTTACATGCCAGCTTCTATTTTCCTAAAATCATTTGTTCCTGTTTCCTCCTCCAGAGGTGTTGTACAAAATGGCATTTTGGAAAATACAGTGTCTTTAGAAAGTGGATTCATTTGATGAATAAGAGATTAGCTGTAGGAGCCCCTTATATGTGTATACACACACACACACATACACACACACACACACACACACACACACACACTTGGCATCTAAAGTGATGCTCTGGTGGGGAATCTCGTCTAGGTGGGTCAGTACCAGGTTGTTTGGCTATCAGAGAAAAGAGGGTCTACCTTCAGCTGCCTCAGAAAACACTCTGGAGTTTTCCTCAATATGGCGGACTTCTTCCTTTGTCTCCACATGGGACCTGAACAGTGTCCTGAATAGATGTTCCCTGGGGCTTCTTAGGGCCCAGTGCTACCATTGTCCTCCATTTTCCCTCCTTATTCCCCATATTTATCTCCCTGTTTGTCAGTCATCAGAAGTTTCTTGGTTTCTCGTTTTCAGATGAATTATTTTGTGCACCTTGGTGACTTCACCTTGTGTTGTATCTTTAAAATTTTTGCTTAAAAAAAAAAAAAGGAAAAAACAACTTTTCGCTTGCCTTTGTTTTTAGTCTTAAAGGCCCTTTCTGTTCAACACCTTTTCAACTTTGCCTTTCAACCACGTCAACTCACATTTACTTTTCTTTTATGCCAGATAGTAAGAGTTCCCAAGGCTCTGCATTCATTTTTCATATTCAGAAAAAACATCCATCACTTTTACATATCATTGAATAATTGACAGGGCGAATTCTCCTACATAGTAATGACCCTTGAGATAGGCAATCTTAGCCCTTTTACAGATAAGAAAAACGAGGCTCCGAGAGTAAAGTTACCAGCTCAAGGTCACATAATTAGGACAGGGTCTAGTCGGATCCTGACCCTGGATATTCTGCCTCTCTGCTGAGTATGTCATCTCCCCAGCATGGTGGGAAGGCGGGGTCAGGTTCCAGGCCGCTGCCTGAGGTGCGGTCAGTACTCAGGCGACTCTACTGTGGTTTCTTCCTAAGCACACACTGGTGTCACTACAACTCTGAGAACCGCTGTCTCCACTGGGCCCTGTCACCCTGCCCGGGAGCCCTGGAACAGCTCACTTGCTTCCTCTGCCCTCACTGTGCCTCCCCAGCCACGTCTCAAATAAGACTTTCCCAGGCCACTACAGTGGAAATGCAAGCCTCCAGCCACCGCTCCCTCAGCCTGCGCCCCGTCATTGCGTTCTGACCTCCATTTGTACCTACTCTTCCTTCTGTTCTACTAAGAGTAATTTCTCTATTAATGGTTTAGATCCCCTTGTACTTCCTAACCATGCTGTTTCATTCTTTATCTTCCTGTTTATTCAGCTTCTCCCTTGTAATGGTTCTTCCTGCTCAGAAAATAAATACTCTCGGATTTCCCCCATTAAAACAACAACAAAATGAAACAACACAGATCAAAACCATATCCTCATAGACCTAGAAAACAAACTTATGACTACCGAAGGGGAAAGGTAAGGGGGAGAAATAAATTACAAATTTGGTGGTAGCATATCAATACTACTATATATAAAATAAGCAAGGACCTACTGTCTGGGCACAGGGAACCATACTCAATATTTATAACAACCTATGTGGGAAAAGAAACAAGAAAAGAATGAATACAGGTGTATGCATAACTGAATCACTGTACACCTGAAATTAATACAATATTGTAAATCATCTATACTTTAATAAAAAATTTTTAAATTAATTTTAAAAAATGTAGAAAACACTGTGTCCTCTTCCCCAGCCTTCCTGTCTACCACTTTCTCTTTATTATTTTCTTGAAAGTATTATCTACATCAGTATTTTTCCTATTTCTTATAATGCATAATTTCCCTGACTTATCATTCATCTCCTTGTAGTATGGCTTCCAACAACATCACGATCATGAAATCAATCCTTTTAGGATACCAAAGCCCTTGACGTCATCAGACTCTCCAAACCATCAGATCTCTGTCTTCTAAAGCATTTAACCATGTAGAATTCTTCCTTATGAGAATTTCCACCTCCTTTGTCCTCTGTTGAAATTACTCGTCTCCAGTTTTCCTTCTGGCAACTCCTTAACCTCCTACATGAACTTCATCCTCATCTTTCATTTTTCTGAGACTTAACAGTCTCATTGGGTGATCTTGTCCACAGTCTTCTGTGAATGATGAATCAAAAATCTGTATTTTCAAAGATTTCTTCCCGGACACCCACAAAGTCAACAGCTATGCTAGTATCTCCAGTTGATCATTCTTCCAACTACACATTCAAAGTACTCTAAAAGGAATTAATTACTTTGCCTTGGGTAATGCTCTTGCCGTGTGCAGCTCTGATCATATTCACTATTTCACTGGATGGCACCACCATACAAATAATTGCTCAAAGCAGATTCCCGATTCCTCTTTCTCTTTTATCTCTACATGCAGTCATGTATATCTTGCCTCTTAAATATCTATTTAATATGTCTTCCTATCTTTAGCAACAGTTACTGCTTTATTCTGGATCCCACCTGGATTACAGCAATAACCTCCTAACTCATCTTCCAGCCATCAGCCTGGCCCCTTTCCAACACATCCTCCTCCCCATAGACAGAGTAATCTGTCCAAAACATAAATCTGATACTTCCATTCACCCCTATTAAAATCCTTCAACAGCTCCCCTTAGTTTTCAAGATAAAGTTCAACCTCCTTAGCTTAGCACATAAAAGTCTTAGTGATCTGGTGCCTGAATAATCCTCTAGCTTCTTCCCTCCCTGTCCCACTACTCTACCACATGCGTCCTGTACATCAGTAATGCTGAAGTTCATGCAGTTCCCTAAACCCATTATGCTGCTTACAGGCACCTTTCCCTCTGCTTCAAATAAACTTCCCAAGCATCCTGCCTCCATCTCCAATTTATCCAGAGTGTCCCTGCTGCTGCTGCTAAGTCATTTCAGTCATGTCTGACCCTGTGCGACCCCACAGACGGCAGCCCACCAGGCTCCCCCGTCCCTGGGATTCTCCAGGCAAGAACACTGGAGTGGGTTAGAGTGTCCCTATTCTACTTCAAAATTCAGCTCAATGACCACTTCCTCCAGGGTGCTGATTGTTTAATTTGATTCGTCTGTGCGTCTGTAGAAACTCTAGAACAACTATAACATTTTAAAAAATAGATGGATGAATGGATGGATGGATGGATGGATGCCTTGAGTCGTTCATCTTACACTCCCATCACCTAACACAGTCCCAGGCACATCAGTCAGTTCAGTCACTCAGTCATGTCCAACTCTTTGCTACCCCATTGACTGCAAAATGCCAGGCCTCCCTGTCCATCACCAACACCCAGAGTCTACTCAAACTCATTTCCATTGAACCAGTGATGCCATCCAACCATCTCATCCTCTGTTGTCCCCTTCCACTCCCATCTTCAATCTTTCCCACATCAGGATCTTTTTTTGAGTCAGTTCTTCCAATCAGGTGGCCAAAGTATTGGAGTTTCAGCTTCAGCATCAGTCCGTCCAATGAATATCCAGGACTGATTTCCTTTAGGATAGACTAGTTGGATCTCCTTGCTGTCCAAGGGACTCTCAAGAGTCTTCTCCAACACCACAGTTCAAAAGCATCAATTCTTCGGTGTTCAGCCTTTTTTATAGTCCAACTCTCACATCCATACATGACTACTGGAAAAACCATAGCTTTGACTAGACAGACTTTTTTTGGCAAAGTAATGTCTCTGCTTTTTAATATGCTGTCTAGGTTGATCATAGCTTTTCTTCCAAGGAGCAAGTGTTTTAATACCATGGCTTTAATCACCATCTACAATGATTTTGGAGCCCCCAAAATAAAGTCTTTCACCGTTTCCATTGTTTCCCCATCTATTTGCCATGAAGTGATGGGACCAGATGCCATGATCTTAGTTTTCTGAATGTTGAGCTTTAAGCCAACTTTTTCACTCTCCTCATTCACTTTCATCAAGAGGCTCTTTAGTTCCTCTTTGCTTTCTGCCATAAGGGTGATGACATCTGCGTATCTGAGGTTATTGATATTTCTCCTGGCAATCTTGATTCCAGCTTGTGTTTCATCCAGCCTGGAATTTCACATGATGTACTCTGCATATAAATTAAATAAGCAGGGCAACAATATGTAGCCTTGACATACTCCTTACCTGATTTGGAGCCAGTCTGTTTTTCCATGTCCAGTTCTAGCTGTTGCTTCTTGACCTGCATACATATTTCTCAGGAGACAGATCAGGTGGTCTAGTATTCCCAGCTCTTGAACAATTTGCCACAGTTTGTTGTGATCCACAGAGTCAAAGAATTTGGCATAGTCAATAAAGCAGAAGTAGATGTTTTTCCGGAGCTCTCTTGTTTTCTTGATGATCCAGTAGATGTTGGCCATTTGTTCTCTGGTTCCTCTGCCTTTTCTAAATCCAGCTTGAACATCTGGAAGTTCACAGTTCACGTACTGTTGGAACCTGGCTTGGACAATTTTGAGCATTACTTTGCTAGTGTGAGAAGAGTTCAATTGTGTGGTAGTTTGAACATTCTTTGTCATTGCCTTTCTTTGGGATTGGAATGAAAATTGATCTTTTCCAGTCCTGTGGCCATTACTAAGTTTTCCAAATTTGGTGGTATATCGAGTGCAGGGTTTTCACAGCATCATCTTTCAGGATTTGAAATTGCTCAACTGGAATTCTATCACCTCCACTAGCTTTGTTCATAGTGATGCTTCCTAAGGCCTACTTGACATCACATTCTAGGATGTCTGGCTCTAGGTGAGTGATCACACCATCGTGGTTATCTGGGTCATGAAGATCTTTTTTGTATAGTTCTTCTGTGTGTTCTTGCCACCTTAATATCTTCTTAATATCTTCTGCTTCTGTTAGGTCTATACCATTTCTGTCCTTTATTGTGCCCCAGGCACATACTCGATAAGAATTTGTCAGTTGGTTTTATCTGAGAGGTGCTTTTGTGTGATTAATAAAAATCATAGTCTATCTCATGTATTGTTTTCTGCTTTCTGAACTCTGAACCTAACAATGCAGGTAATCCACCTTAAAGAGAACTGTGTATGGACCTACATTTATACATGACATCAATTTCCTCTGCTTATTCCCTCATAAAAATGCAGAATTGTCAGAATAAGAGTCAGAGCCCTTGAAGATAATATTTCAATATGGCAGGGAGCCAGCTAATATGAAATAGTGCAAGTTCACTGGCAGGGCACTCCTATACCTTCCCATGCATGGTGACTGGTGACTGCACGGATTTGGGCAATCCAGGCAGTGTGGGGACAGTAAAGCCTTTCAATAAAAACACAATATGCCAGCCAGCTGCAAATCCTCCCTGCAATTTCTTCTCTTCCTTCTTCGATCTTGGGGAAATATGTCAGTGGATTCTGTCAGATAAGAACAAGCCATTGATCTATAGGGCGTGAGGCAAGGCTAGAATACTGATGTCACAGAGTCTCTCTATGTATAAGCTGTTCCTTAGTAAATGAAGTGCTCTGGGAATTTAGGCTCTTTGGACTGAGAGACGCCCAAAGGAGTTAAAATTACCTGCAGGTTCTGCCTTCACTCTGTAGGTCTGTGTCCTCACAGAAACCGAAATTTGGGCCTCGAAGTTAGAATTTATATACAATAATTAAAGCAGTTACCTTCCTTCACCTTGAATTTCATTCTTTCCCTGAGTGTACTTTTTTCTCTCTGCACAGTTAAGTATGAGAGGCCCCTTTGGGTAGTAAGATTTGAAAGGCCTGGATCCTACCTCCAGGTAACTGACTAATATTTCTTTCTCCTCTCTCTTGGTTCTGGCTTCTCCATAAGTACAGTGATAATTTGGACCAGATTATGGATTTTTTTCCTGAGGCTGATGGTTGAAATTCAGAGCTTGTTAATCTAAGAAGTTAGATATAAAATTGATATGTAGGTATATTTTTTCCTAGAAAGAAGGAACACAGCTTTACTCAAATTGCAGGCGAGTCCATGGTTACCCACATTCATGAAATTTAAGGTTGTGCTAGATCTCAGCATGTGTATTTCTTTGGGGCAAAGTATTTTTCAACACTCAGGTGAGATTAAGAGGAAGAAGCCTCACTTGAGAGTCAGACAGACTTGTGTTCAAACCCTGACTCTCCCACTTACTTTGTGTGTGCCTTTGAGTGAGTCACTTTACCTCTGTGGTTCTATTTCTACAGGTTGGTAATATTAATATCTATCGCACATATCATGAAAATGAAGAGAAACAATAAATGTGAAAACACTTGTGTCACATATTTCTGTGAAATCTTTAAGGAATGCTTATTCAGTGTGTGTATAAGAAGCAGAAAAAAAATTACAAATGAATTTATTTACAAAACTGAAATAAAGTCACAGATGTAGAAAACAAATCTGTGGTTATCAAGGGGGGAAGGGGGGAGGGATAAATTGGGAGATTGTGATTGACATATATACACTGCTATATATAAAATAGATAACTAATAAAGACCTACGTACAGCACAGGGAACTCTACTCAATACTCTGTAATGACCTGTAAGGGACAGGAATCTAAAAAAGAGATTTTATAGATCTATAATATATATAGAGATATATACATATATATATATAACTGATTCAGTTGGCTGTACAGCAGAAACTAACACAACATTGCAAATCACTATACTCCAATAAAAATTAATTTAAAGAATAAAATAAAGAAGTGGAACACTGAGAGCGACTACTTCATCTCCCACCTAAATTGATACTTTCCCAGGTGTGCTCATAGACTGACAAAGTCTCCATAGTTTGGCTGCTTTTTCCCTCCAGAAAAGTGAGGCACCGGCTGATACGATTGGAAATCTACCGCAACTAGCAGAAATATTCCAAGTCTTCTAAAGTAAAAGCCAGCTGATATGGCATCTGCTCTGATCTGAGCATTAAAAAAAAAGGAGGAGGAGGAGAAAGGACCTTTCTCCTGAGACACTATTCTGAGACCATGTCTGTCTGCAAAGCTTGGTCATCCCAGGAGACACCTCAGGGTCGAGCACAGGCGGATGTGGAGGTAGAGGCAGCAGTGGGGATGAAGCCAGGGGCTGACAAGGAGGTGGGCGCCCAGCCAGCTTGCACTACAGAAGACCCAACAGACCTAAACCTTTAGAATCAGCCCATAACACCCACACCACCAACACCTTCTATCCCCATGCCACCAACGGCTGGCTTCATTGCTATCCACACTTTCTCTCTCTTACGTGCCCCCCAATCTGTGAACTTTTTGTGACATCTTTTCCCCTTCAGAGAGGGTCCTGATGTTCAGCCAATAGTCACTTGATAAAAAACAAGACTCTGTAACAAGCTAAAGGCTCATATGTTTTGAAGCATATCAAACTTTGAGGCATTATTATCTTCATTTTACAGAAAAAGAAATAAAGTTCATGAAATGATAAGAGGCCGAATAGGTTTGACTCCAGAGGTCTCTGATGCAATAGCTTTTAAACTAAACCCTGAGCCCTCCAGACGCAAAAGAGGTACGTGTGAAGTTGAGGAAAGACTTTTCTGAGAAGTTGACTCTTTGAGGATGGAGAGGAATTAGTCCAGAAGAAACAAGCCATTCCACACATAAGAATGAGCACAGCCAAAATCACAGAGGCAAGAGTGAGCCGTCAGGGAACCCAACACCATATGTCACTGAGATGTAAATGTTCCTGGCAGTGTGACTTGCAAAATACCTTGTATCCTTTTAGCAGCCCTGACAGAGGACGCGCTGCCCTGAACCTGTGCTCTTGGCTCTGCTGCTTCGGAAAGAGATAAGGACTTTGGAGACCCCAGAAACTGGTTTTCCTCTCTCCTTCTCTAACCTAGACATCCCAATCTCAGCACAAAAGGTTACAATTTCCCAGGGAAGAAATTGTGCTGACCTCGGGTTTTCACAGAGTGTGGTATTTCTGCTTGACTGCACAGCCTGCTGAAACACTGTTAAAATAACTAGTGAGCGAGGAGTCCCAAAGGCCGGCAGCTGCACGTGAGGGCCGAGCGCAAGTTTGTCTATGGCTTGTCCAGCTCACATTTTGATTAAAAAAAAAAAAAGTGACTACTTTCTGAGAAGCCATAAATGCTCCAGGGCTTCCCTGTATCTAGCAACTCAACTCTACCCATGACAGCTTCCGCATCAAGCTTCAAACGAGGGGAGGGGTCCACAGTGCAGTTGACATCAAGACCAAGGAAAGGCTCTAGGGCCAGTAGCAGTAGTCTAAGCGTCCTTCCTGGATCTGTCTTATCAACTGGATGGGCTAAGAATCTCTAAGCCTTTATTTGCTGCTGTTGTTTAGTTGCTCAGTCGTGTCTGACCATTTGTGAACCCATGAACTGTAGTCTGGCAGGCTCCTCTGTCCGTGGGATTCTCCAAGCCAGAATCCTGGAGTGAGTGGCCACTTCCTCTCTGGGGGATCTTCCTGACCCAGGGATTGAACTAGCATCTCCAGCTTTGGCAGGCGGATTCCATCCCACTGATCCACTTCGGAAAACCCAGTCTTTATTTACCTCTCCCTAAAACAGGAAACTATTTTTCACCACGATGCTGTGAACTTAGTTGCCACAAATTTTTGTTTGAGTATCTGATTCTGATGTTTTTAAATAAGATAATGCATAGACTTGGTCTTGGAATTCTAGGAATTGTAGAAATTAAGCCTGACTCTAACTTTATTAATTAAATTTATTCAATGCTTGAATTGAGAAAGCCAAATAAGCCATAATAAGTATTTCCCAAGCAATTTTCCTAACTTTGAAGATTCATGAAAGGGGTGTCTTTTACCCAACTCATATTTGCTAGGGGAATATACATTCTGAGTTTAATTCCTCAGAGTTAACAAATTCTTCTTTTAAAAACAAAATTCTTATGAAGAGGGGGAAAAAATTACTAATCTTTTAGTATGATTATTTTAATCAATTTACTGTCCCCAACCCAACTGATGGCACACAGAAAAAGGAAAACCTCCTGAGATGAAAGGAAACATTTTTTAAAAGTAATTTTGGAGTTTGGGATACGACAAAATGATGAGCCAAAAATGAGGAGCATAGAAAAGCAACACCCAATGAATGAAGCACTTCTGATGGCCCAGACACCAAGTTTGGTGAATCTAGATAAAGGATCTCATTTCATCCTCAACCACCCTATGAAGCAAATGAGGAATGAGACCTCTAGCTGCCAGGAGATAGGTTGCCAGGGAAAATGAAACACCTTACTTCATTCAACAGTGAAGGATCTGCCCTGCCTGGAATTACCCAATTCCAATTTGAGTTACAAAGTGAGGAAAGGCAGACTGAGATGAATAACATGGAAGTTTAAAGCGTAAAAGATGTTCTAGCTAACTGCTCTTTATCCATTCAAAGTAAAAGAGATTTATTATTTAATTAATTCACTCATTCAGCAATAATGTCTTTAACATCCACACATTGGGCAGATATTGTGAGATATCAGACACCTATATCTTTCCCTTCTGGAATATCTCACAGTGCCCTCAATGATCTCAGCACCCTTCCAAGTGGCTCCTTTCGGATGAGCCATACATTTGATACTACATCTGCATGTGACATGTTGACAAGTTATTGGACCAAGGAGAGGCACTTATTCCAAAGCAATCATCTGGTCAGCAGCCTATGATGCAACCCAGAATGAGAGTTCAGCCCGGTTAAAACATAGAAAGATTGTTGTTTAGTCACTAAGTTGTGTCCATCTTGTTGCGACCCCATGAACTGTAGCCCACCAGGCTCCGCTGTCCATGGGATTCTCCAGGCAAGAATACTGGAGTGGGTTGCCATTTCCTTCTCCAGGAGATCTTCCCAACCCAGGGATGGAACCCAGGTCTCCTACATTGCAGGCAGTTTCTTTACCACTAAACCACCAGGGAAACCACATAGAAAGATTAAACAGAAAATAAAAATGAGCTGAAGAGGAGATTCATGTAGAGAAGGCAGGAAATTGAAACTGTGATGCCATAAAGTCATAAATAAGTAGAAGCCAATCTTTTATTTGGCTGCTACTTGAAGCCTTCTACAGATTGACTGGAAGAAGAGATAGTCAATCCATAGAATGATTAAAAACCAGAAGGAAAGCCAGAGAGAAGCTAAGGCATCTCATAACTATAACAGCAGAAGAGTTGGGTGAGAAGTAACAGAGGATCAAAGAGCTACCAAGAATATACCAAGACCACCTGACCTGCCTCCTGAGAAATCTGTATGCAGGTCAAGAAACAACAGTTAGAACTGGACATAGAATAACACACTGGTTCCAAATAGGGAAAGAAGTACATCAAGGCTGTATACTGTCACCCTGTTTATTTAAATTATATGCAGAGTACATCATGCAAAATCCTGGGCTGGATGAAGCAAAAGCTAGAATCAAGATTGCCAGGAGAAATATCAATAACCTCAGATACTCAGATGACACCACCCTTATGGCAGAAAGCAAAGAGGAACTAAAGAGCCTCTTGATGAAAGTGAAAGAGGAGAGTGAAAAAGTTGGCTTAAAACTCAACAGTCAGAAAACTAAGATCATGGCATCTTGTCCCACCACTTCATGGCAAATAGATGGGAAAACAATGGAAACAGTGGCTGACTTTATTTTTGGGGGCTCCAAAATCACTGCAGATGGTGACTGCAGCCATGAAATTAAAAGATGCTTACTCCTTGGAAGGAAAGTTATGACCAACCTAGATAGCATATTCAAAAGCAGAGACATTACTTTACCAACAAAAGTTCATCCAGTCGAAGCCATTTTTTTCCAGTAGTCATGTATGGATGTGAGAGTTGGACTATAAAGAAAGCTGAGTGCTGAAGAATTGATGCTTTTGATCTGTGGTGTTGCAGAAGACTCTTGTGAGTCCCTTGGACTGCAAAGAGATCCAACCAGTCAATCCTAAAGGAAATCAGTCCTGAATATTCATTGGAAGGACTAATGCTAAAGCTGAAACTCCAAAACTTTGGCCACCTGATGTGAAGAACCATCTCACTGGATAAGACCCTGATGCTGGGAAAGATTGAAGGTGGGAGGAGAAGGGGACAACAGAGGATGAGATGGTTGGATGGCATCACTGACTCAATGGACATGAGTTGAGTAGGCTCTGGGAGCTGGTGATGGACAGTGAAGCCTGGCGAGCTGCAGTCCATGGGTTCACAAAGAGATGGACACAACTGAGAGACTGAACTGAACTGTCGTAACTACAGGATGTTGAAGTATGTTCTCATTCTTCTTAGTGTTTAGCTGAGTTGTCCTGAGAAGATTTCTTGTCTATCTAAGTTTCTTAGTAACTTGACTAAAATTGTGTAAATTAGAATAATTATACAAGCAAAGATCTGCTTTTCCTGCAACCTAAAGGAGCCAAAATAACATAACCTACTGTATAGAAAATAGCTATTCTATGTACATATGTATATATGACATTGACCTAACAGTAGCCAATTAAATAGGTTGGATTGGAAATAAGCAGATAGATAAGCAAGTTTGAATCTTTTATGAAAAACTAGAATTATAAAGAAAGGCAAATAGTTCAAGTTTAAAAGTGATAAATGTCTTAACGTCTTCAAAAATACTGATGAACCTCTTATTAGGAATAATGTACCTCTTTAGTCCATCTTTTGTTTAAAAGTGAGACAGACTATCCTAAGAGACTCATACTTTAACTTATTCCTCTATTTTCCTTGTTCTGCAACATAGGAAGAATTAAAGTACTTTAAAAGAAAAAGCTAACAATCCAACTCAACCCTAAAGCAATCTTCTTTCTGTAATAAGGGTGTATTCATATTCTCTAGTCTAACTTCTAAGGATAGGCTTGGCGATGGAGGTTCTTGACCTAACCTGCTGGTTATCTTGTCATCTTCCAGAATCAATGACTGGAGCATTGTAAAATAGAAATCCTGCAAAGTGCTCAGATCTCATGATGCATGAAGATAGAATGTCCCTGGTTACACAATGGCACCTGCCATGATGATCCTTCCTCACAAGAACACAGTTGCCATGCCCTCACTAGGAACTCCACACAAAGCCCCACAACCTCAGTCCTTCCGGGTCACTGAGGAATCTTGTGACCACATAGAAAGAGCCCACATGCTTAAAACTCCAAATCTATTATCCTTTCCCTATTTCTACTATTTGAAAGCTTTTATCCAGTTCCCACCTTTTATTTCAATAATAGATCTTTACTGACAGTCAAACAATATTGATAATTTATCAGAAAAAATTGATCAAAATGTGTTTACCAATGACCTCTGCTTCTGTGATTGAAAAAAAAATGGTGTAAGATTTACCACTTGCCTTAAACAATCAGAAAATCAGGAAAAAAAAATATTTTTAGGCATCAAAACATAGGTAGCACACAACTGTGAATCCTAAGAGGAAAAAATATTTGAGGTAGTCTGCATGATTGCACAAGATTACTTTCTGGAAGCAATTTCCAGGCTACTATTCAAGGAAGGGAAACTCACCTAGAGCTCAGTCATTTTGGTGAGTGGAAGATGTGGAGATTAGAGTTCAGGAAGACAGAAGTGGCTACAATTTGCAAGGATGCATAATTGGAGATGTTTGCTGGGAGATATACAGAGATCTGAAGAAATGTCCCCTAGAGTCCTTGACTGAGTACCTTTCTGAAAGTACATGGGAGAAAATTACCATAATCTGGGGGAAGAACAACTAGAAAGCTGTAGTCAGAACAACGTCCAAGATCAAATGAGAATTAGGATAATCTACACTACCCGCAGTGAAAGGACTCCAAAAACATGGGATGTTAGAGAATACTCAGCATGAACTGCTCTACTAATGGAAATAAATTAGCACTACACCAAAGTCTTCATTGGTGGCTCAGACAGTAAAGAATCCACCTGCAATGTGGGAGATCTGGATTTGATCCCTGGGTCGAGAAGATGCCCTGAAGAAGGGAATGACAACCCACTCCAGTATGCTTGCCTGGAGAATCCTCATGGACAGAGGAGCCTAGCAGGTTACAGTTCTTGGGGTCACAAAGAGTCAGACACAAATGAGTAACTAAGCATGCACACACACCAAAGGCTACCCTAAACCTGTTTTCAAATACTTGAGGTCAAATCTTACGAAGATTGAACTGGTAATGTACAGAATGACAAATATAACCAGCACTTACGTATTTAGTCACTCAGTCGTACCCAGCTCTGCAACACCATGGACTATCGCCCACAAGGCTCCTCTGTTCATGGGATTCTCCATGAAGAATACTGGAGTGTGTAGCCACTCCCTTCTCTAGGGTATCTTCCCAACCCTGGGATTGAACCTGGGTCTCCTTCATTGTGGGCAGATTCTTTACCATCTGAGACACCAGGCAAGCCATAACCAACACTGTTGTACATTAGATATAAAATTGTTAAAAGGTAAATCCTAAAAGTTCTATAACAAGATTTTTTTTTATTTTTTTATTTTGTATCTATATGAGATGATGGATGTTCATTAAATTTTGTGATAATCATTTCCTGAAGTATGTAAGCCAGATCAGTATGCTATATACCTTAAACTTACACCCTGCTGTATGTTGATTATATTTCAAAAATAAAAAATGGAAGAAAAAATAAAGATGAAATAAACATTCTTTCATACAAACAAAAGCTGATATAATTTATTGCCACCTGACCTGCATTACAAGAAATGATAAACAAGATTTTTCAAGCAGAACAAAACTATATCAGGATCATATTTAGTTCTACACGATGGAATGAACATCACCAGTATATGGTAAAATGGAATTAGCCATAAAAGAGTTTTATCTCATTTTCTAATCTCTTTCAGTTCAGTTCAGTCATTCAGTCATGTCCAACTCTTTGCAACCCCATGGACTGCAGCACACCAGGCTTCCCTGTCCATCACCAACTCCTGAAGCTTGCTCAAGTTCATGTCCATTGAGTCAATTTACAATTTAAAGCAAATATAACAATGCAATGTGTAGGTATATCACAAGTGAAAGTAAAGTGAATGACAAAAAAGTCAAAGAGAAGGCAATTATAGCATTCTAAGATTTGAACACAATACAGAAAGTGATTTGATATTACTTAAAGATAGACTATGACAAGTTAAAACTATATATTACAAATCTAGAGCAACCACTAAAAAATAAATTAGTTACAGATAACAACCCACAGTGGACATAAAATGAAATTAATTTTAAAAATTCAGTGATCTGAAAGAAACAAAAAAGGGAGAAACAGAATAAATAACAGATATAAAAAATAAAAATGAAGTAACAAGATGGTAGATTTAAACCCAACTTCCCAACTATATTGATAACAACATTAAATGGAAATGCAGTACATGTTGCAATTAAAAGGCAGAAATTATAAGAATGGATAAAAAACCAAGACCAAACTGTACACTAACTATAAAAAAGTGGCCTTATATAAAGAGATATAGCTTAAAAGAATGAAAAGCTGTACTGTAAAAATGTTAATGGAAAGAAAGTTTGAAATGCTATACTAATATAGACAATGTAGACTTCAGAATCGGTAATATTACCAGAAACAAGGAACTTATGAAGTCAGTTCATAATAAGGGCACAATTTTTCTAGATGTGTATTCACATAAAAACAGGACAACAAAATATAGAAGACAAAAACTTACAGGACTAAAAGAATAGACAAAATCACAATTATTATTGGATATTCCAACACTTCTCTTTCAGTAATTGATAGAATAACAAGTCAAACACAACGGACTCTAGGTGGCTCTGTGGTAAAGAATCCACCTGTCAATCTGGGAGATGCAGGTTATATTCCTGGGTTGGAAAGACCCCTAGGAGAAGGAGATGGCACCTCATTCCAGAATTCTGCAGCCAGAATTAATTCTGAAATTAAAAGATGCTTGCTCTTTGGAAGAAAAGTTCTGACAAACTTAGTGTATTAAAAAGCAGAGATATCACTTTGTTGACAAAGGTTCATATAGTCAAAGTTATGGTTTTTCCAGTAGTCATGTATAGATGTGAGAGTTGGACCATAAAGAAGGCTGAGCCCTGAAGAATTGATGTTTTCTAATTTTGGTACAGGAAAAGACTCTTGAGAATCCTTTGGACTACAAGGAGATCAAACCAACTAGTCCTAAAGGAAATCAACCCTGAATGTTCATTGGAAGGACTGATGCTGAAGCTCCAATACTTTGACCTCCTGATGTGAAGAGCCAACTCATTGGAAAAGACCCTGATGCTGGGAAAGATTGAGGGCAGGAGGAGAAGGGGTTGACAGAGGATGAGGTGGTTGGATAGTGTCACTGACTCAATGGACATGAGTTTGTGCAAAGCCCAGGAAATAGTGAAGGAAAGGGAAGCCAGGCACGCTAAAGTCCATGGGGTCACAAAGAATCTTAAGAGTCACTTAGTGACTAAACAAAATGACAAGAACATAAAGTCAAATGCAGAGAGATAAAGATATAGAACACTGGAATAGTATCAACAACTGTGACCTAATTGGTCTTAATAGAGTGCACAATAGCAGTAAGTGTTCCTATTATTCTTCTATGTATACATGGAACATTCACGGGATAAACTATATTTTGAGCCATAAAATGTGTATCAGTATGTTTAAGAAAATTAAAATCATACGTTCTCTGATGGTAGAATGAAATAGAACTGATTAACAAAGAACTATTTAGAAAATCCCCAAGTGTTTGAAAACAAAAAATACACTTCTAAATAACATATGGGTGAAAGAAGAAATCAAAAGGAAAATCAGAATATATTTTGAAAGATTTGTAAATGAAAGTGAAATATATTAGATAAAGTTATATAAAAGAAAAAATCTCAAACCAATTACATAATTTTTTATCTTTAGAAACAAGGCAAAGAAGAAATCATTAAACCCAAAATTGCAGGAGAGCAAAAATTTAAAAGATGAGAGTAGAAATAAGTGGAATTGAAAAAACAGTGATAGATAAAATCAAAGATTTACAAGCTGATTGTTTGAAGAGATCAATAATATTGATGCCTCTCAAGTCTTGAACTGTCCAGTATGGTTAGAGCCAGCCATTTGGGGTTATTGGGTGATTAAAATGTGGTCAATATGAAATAAAATATGCTGTAAAGTAAAATAAGTACATACAGACTTTTAAAAACTTCTGGAAAAATAATAGAAGAAAATCTTTACCACTTCAGGTAAACAAAGGTATCTTAGGGCACAGAAAGTCAAACCAAACAGAAACAAAAAATAATAAAATAATATTACCAAGCATTTTTAAAGTATGCTTTTCAGAAAAGATCACTAAGGAAATGCAAAGGTAAACTGCAGACTAGGAGAAATATCTGCAAACTGTAGCTGATAAAACAGTTGAATTCAAATTATATAAAGGACTCTGACAATTATTAGAACACAATAAAATACAACACAATTTCTAAATTGTGTTGAAGCTATTTCACTAAAAAATGATATGGAAATTCCTATCAGTATGTTAAAAGATACTTAATATAATTAGTGAACAGGAAAATAGATAAAACTGCAGTGTGATACCTAGTCACACAAGAGGTCAAATTGACTGAAAAGAAGTACGAGGCAGGATGAGGCAACTGAAACACTTATACATCCTTGATGGAAACACAAAAGACTGCAAACACTGTGAGAAACAATTTGCCAATTTTTTTTTTTTATCAAGTTAGGCATATACTTATCAATGCGATCACTAACCCCCACCATTCCAGATTTGTCCAAAATAAATTACACGTGCATAACAAAGACTTGTGCATGAATATAAAGTAACAGCTGTCCTCCCCCAAAATTCCCAGGAACAAGTCTGTAGTTGAACGAGTTGGGCTGATTACTCACTATAGTGAGTGAGAACACACGCAGTGGGGAACCATAGGGGATCTCGGTGGGAAGATATTGGAGAGGGACAATTATAGGATTTTGATCCTAGTTGGGTGATTTGAGGGGGTGACCTAACGAAGTAGGGGCTGACTCTAGACTGAGACTGTCAGAAAGTAAAGTCAGTTCTATGATTGGGTATCTGAATAATAAATCTATAGGGAGGCAGATGAACATATAGCTCTAATTAGTAAAGAATTAGTAGTCGACTAATGGGGGGAGGAGCTAAGATGGCGGAGGAATAGGACAGGGAGAACACTTTCTCCCCAACAAATTAATCAAAAGAACATTTAAACGCCGAGTAAATTCCACAAAACAACTTCTGAATGCCGGCAGAGGACATCAGGCACCCAGAAAAGCAACCCATTGTCTTCAAAAGGAGGTAGGAAAAAATATAAAAAACCAAAAAAGAGACAAAAGAGGGAGGGATGGAGCTCCATCCTGGGAAGGGAGTCTTAAAAAGAGAGAAGTTTCCAAACACCAGGAAACATTCTCACTGCCGAGTCTGTGCCGAGCCTTGGAAGCACAGAGGGCAACATAACAGGGAGGAAAAATAAATAAACAATTAAAACCCACAGATTACGAGCCCTACAGTAACTCCCCCAGCGGAGAAGCAGCGCAGATGCCTGCATCCGCCATTAGCAAGCGGGGTCTGAGCAGGGAGGCGCAGTGCGGGCTGCATCGCTTAGAGTAAGGATCTGGCCTGAATACCCCGAGCGCTACCTGAGCAAAATAATTTGGGCTAGCAAACCAGACTGTTGGATATCTACCATGCGAAAAGCCAGCCCTAACCTAAGACACCGCCAGGCTCGTGCATGGAACAAAGGACTGAACAGAGATAGCCGGCTGCAGACCATCCCCCTCCAGTGACAGGCAGCCAGAGCCGGAAGCGGGCAATCGCAGCCCCAGAGAGACATTATCTATAAAACTGTAAGCAGGCTTCTTTACTAACTAAGACTTCTTGGGGGTCTGGACGGTCAACATCCACCTGAGAAGGTGCGCCGGTTGTACACCTAGATAACTGAGCAGCAGGGAGGCGATAAGTCACAGCAACTGCGCTCGCCAAACACCTCATCACTGAAAGACAAGTATATGTCTTGTCTTTCTTGTCTGAGCTGCTCCGACCTGGGAAGGGCACAAAACGCAGGCCCAACTGAGTCTGCGCCTCTGAGGACTACCCGAGTGCCTGAACCTGAGCGGCTTAGACCTGGGAGGTGCAAGCAGCCCAGGGCGGGCCGCGGATGGTTCCCTGCGGAGCAACCTACAGCCTGAGAAGTGTGGGCAGGGAGGCTACACGCGCCGTGAGCAGGGGCAGGTCCAGTGTGGCTGAGGCACTGCGAGCACATGCCAGTGTTATTTGTTTGCAGCGTCCCTCCCTCTCCACAGCATGACTGAACAAGTGAGCCTTAAAAAAAAAAAAAAAAAAAAGTGTCCACCATCGCCCCCTTTGTATCAGGGCGGAAATCAGACACTGAAGAGACCAGCAAACAGAAGAAGCTATAACAGAGGGAACCTCCTTGGAAGCAACAGGAAATAGATTAAAACCCCATGGTTAGTACCGACTACATAGGAAGGGGCCTATAGATCTTGAGAAATATAAGCCGAAACAAGGAACTAGCTGAAAATGAACTGAACCCACAATATCCACAACAATATCAGAGAAAGTCCTATATACATTTTTACTATTTTTACGAACATTCTTTGTTTCTTTTTGTTTAATTAAAAAAAAAATTTTAAGTCCTCTATTACTCCTTTAATTTTCACTTTTATAACCTACTATTACTTTGCAAAAAAAAAGATCCTTTTTTTTAAAAAAGCAAACTTCATATATATATTTTTTATAACTTTTGTGACCTTGTTTTTTTATTTTTTATTCTTTTCTTTAACATTGTATTTTTGAAATTCCAAATTCTGCTCTAGATTTTTAATTTTAGCTTTTTGGTATTTGTTATCAATTTTGTACCTATATTATTTTTTTTAACATTGTATTTTTGAAATTCCAAATTCTGCTCTAGATTTTTAATTTTAGCGTTTTGGTATTTGTTATCAATTTTGTACCTATATTATTTTTTATAACTTTTGTGACTTTTTTTTCTCTCTTTCTTTCTCTTCATCTTTTCTTTAACATTGTATTCCTGAAATTCCAAACTATACTCTAGATTTTTAATTTATGCTTTTTGGTATTTGTTATCAATTTTGTACCTATATCTTCTTTATAATTTTTGTGACTTTGTTTTTTTTTTCTTTTCCTTCTTCTTTTCTTTAACATTGTATTTTTGAAATTCCAAACTCTACTCTAGATTTTTAATTTTTGCTTTTAGGTATTTGTTACCAATTTTATACCTTTAAGAACCCAATCTTCAGTACCCATTTTTTACTAGGGAGTGAGATTACTGGCTTGACTGCTCTCTCCCCCTATGGACTCTCCTTTTTTTTCCACCAGGTCACCTGTGTCTCCTCCTTAACCCTTCTCTACTCTACCCAACTCTGTGAATTTCTGTGTGTTCCAGATGGTGGAGAACACTTAGGGAACTGATTACTGGCTGGATCTGTCTCTCTCCTTTTCATTCCCTCCTTTTATCCACCTGGCCACCTCTATCTCCTTCCTCCCTCTTCTCTTCTCTGTATAACTCAATGAACATCTCTGAGCGGTCCAGTTGTGGAGTGCACATAAGGAAGTGATTACTGGTTAGCCTGCTCTCTCCTCTATTGATTCCACCTCATCTCATTCGGGTCACGTCTAACTCCCTCCTCCCTCTTCTCTTCTCCATGTAATGCTGTGAACCTCTCTGGGTGACCCTCACGGTGGAGAAACTTTTCATCTTTAACCTAGATGTTTTATCAATGGTGCTGTATAGAAGGAGAAGTTTTGAGACTACTGTAAAAATAAGACCAATAACTGGAAGCAGGAGGCTTAAGTCCAAATCCTGACTCCAGGGAACATTAACTGACAGGAGCTCATCAAATGCCTCCATACCTACACTGAAACCAAGCACCACACAAGGGCCAACAAGTTCCAGGGCAAGACATACCAAGCAAATTCTCCAGCAACACAGGAACACAGCCCTGAGCTCCAATATACAGGCTGCCCAAAGTCACCCCAAAACCATAGACATCTCATAACTCACTACTGGACACTTCATTGCACTCCAGAGAGAAGAAATCCAGCTCCACCCACCAGAACACCGACACAAGCTTCCCTAACCAAGAAACCTTGACAAGCCACCTGTACAAACCCACACACAGCGAGGAAATGCCACAATAAAGAGAACTCCACAAATTGCCAGAATACAGAAAGGACACCCCAAACTCAGCAATTTAAACAAGATGAAGAGACAGAGGAATACCCAGCAGGTAAAGGAACAGGATAAATGCCCACCAAACCAAACAAAAGAGGAAGAGATAGGGAATCTACCTGATAAAGAATTCTGAATAATGATAGTGAAATTGACCCAAAATCTTGAAATCAAAATGGAATCACAGATAAATAGCCTGGAGACAAGGATTGAGAAGATGCAAGAAAGGTTTAACAAGGACCTAGAAGAAATAAAAAAGTCAATATATAATGAATAATGCAATATATGAGATCAAAAACACTCTGGAGGTAACAAATAGTAGACTAACAGAGGCAGAAGATAGGATTAGTGAATTAGAAGATAGAATGGTAGAAATAAATGAATCAGAGAGGAAAAAAGAAAAATGAATTAAAAGAAATGAGGACAATCTCAGAGACCTCCAGGACAATATTAAATGCTACAACATTCGAATCATAGGGGTTCCAGAAGAAGAAGACAAAAAGAAAGACCATGAGAAAATACTTGAGGAGATAATAGTTGAAAACTTCCCTAAAATGGGGAAGGAAATAATCACTCAAGTCCAAGAAACCCAGAGAGTCCCAAACAGAATAAACCCAAGGCGAAACACCCCAAGACACATATTAGTCAAATTAACAAAGATCAAACACAAAGAACAAATATTAAAAGCAGCAAAGGGAAAACAACAAATAACACACAAGGGAATTCCCATAAGGATAACAGCTGATCTTTCAATAGAAACTCTCCAAGCCAGGAGGGAATGGCAAGACATACTAAAGTGATGAAAGAAAATAACCTACAGCCCAGATTATTGTACCCAGCAAGGATCTCATTCAAATATGAAGGAGAAATCAAAAGCTTTACAGACAAGCAAAAGCTGAGAGAATTCAGCACCACCAAACCAGCTCTCCAACAAATACTAAAGGATATTCTCTAGACAGGAAACACAAAAATGGTGTATAAATTAGAACCCAAAACAATAAAGTAAATGGCAATGGGATCATACTTATCAATAATTACCTTAAACATAAATGGGTTGAATGCCCCAACCAAAAGACAAAGACTGGCTGAATGGATACAAAAACAAGACCCCTACATATGCTGTCTACAAGAGACCCACCTCAAAACAGGGGACACATGCAGACTGAAAGTGAAGGGCTGGAAAAAGATTTTCCATGCAAATAGGGACCAAAAGAAAAGAAAGCAGGAGTAGCAATACTCATATCAGATAAAATAGACTTTAAAACAAAGGCTGTGAAAAGAGACGAAGAAGGTCACTGCATAATGATCAAAGGATCAATCCAAGAAGATATAACAATTATAAATATATATTCACCTAACATAGGAGCACTGCAGTATGTAAGACAAATACTAACAAATATGAAAGGAGAAATTTACAATAACACAATAATAGTGGGAGACTTTAATACCCCACTCAAACCTATGGATAGATCAACTAAACAGAAAATTAACAAGGAAACAAACTTTAAACGATATAATAGACCAGTTAGACCTAATTGATATCTACAGGACATTTCATCCCAAAACAATGAATTTCACCTTTTTCTCAAGCACACATAGAACTTTCTCCAGGATAAATCACATCCTGGGACATAAGTCTAGCCTTGGTAAATTCAGAAAAATTGAAATTATTCCAAGCATATTTTCTGACCACAATGCAGTAAGATTAGATCTCAATTACAGGAGGAAAACTATTAAAAATTCCAACATATGGAGGCTGAACAACACGCTGCTGAATAACCAACAAATCACAGAAGAAATCAAAAAGAAATCAAAATTTGCATAGAAATGAATGAAAATGAAAACACAACAACCCAAAACCTGTGGGACACTGTAAAAGCAGTCCTAAGGGGAAAGTTCATAGCAATACAGGCATACCTCAAGAAACAAGAAAAAAGTCAAATAAATAATCTAACTCTACACCTAAAGCAACTAGAAAAGGAAGAAATGAAGAACCCCAGGGTTAGTAGAAGGAAAGAAATCTTAAAAATTAGGGCATAAATAAATGCAAAAGAAACAAAAGAGACCATAGCAAAAATCAATAAAGCCAAAAGCCGGTTCTTTGAAAGGATAAATAAAATTGACAAAACATTAGCCAGACTCATCAAGAAACAAAGGGAGAAAAATCAAATCAATAAAATTAGAAATGAAAATGGAGACATCACAACAGACAACACAGAAATACCAAGGATCATAAGAGACTACTATCAGCAATTATATGCCAATAAAATGGACAACTTGGAAGAAATGGACAAATTCTTAGAAAAGTACAACTTTCCAAAACTGGACCAGGAAGAAATAGAAAATCTTAACAGATCCATCACAAGCACGGAAATTGAAACTGTAATCAGAAATCTTCCAGCAAACGAAAGCCCAGGTCAAGACGGCTTCACAGCTGAATTCTACCAAAAATTTAGAGAAGAGGTTACACCCATCCTACTCAAATTCTTCCAGAAGATTGCAGAGGAAGGTAAACTTCCAAACTCATTCTATGAGGCCACCATCACCCTAATACCAAAACCTGACAAAGTTGCCACAAAAAAAAGAAAACTACAGGCTAATATCACTGATGAACATAGATGCAAAAATCCTTAACAAAATTCTAGCAATCAGAATCCAACAATGCATTAAAAAGATCATACACCAAGTGGGCTTTATCCCAGGGATGCAAGGATTCTTCAACATCCGCAAATCAATCAATGTAATACACCACATTAACAAATTGAAAAATAAAAACCATATGATTATCTCAATGGATGCAGAGAAAGCCTTTGACAAAATTCAACATCCATTTATGATAAAAAATCTCCAGAAAGCAGGAATAGAAGGAACATACCTCAACATAATAAAAGCTATATATGACAAACCCACAGCAAACATTATCCTCAATGGTGAAACACTGAAAGCATTTCCTCTAAAGTCAGGAACAAGACAAGGGTGCCCACTTTCACCATTACTATTCAACAAAGTTTTGGAAGTTTTGTCGACAGCAATCAGAGCAGAAAAAGAAATAAAAGAAATCCAAATTGGTAAAGAAGAAGTAAAACTCTCACTGTTTGCAGATGACATGATCCTCTACATAGAAAACCCTAAAGACTCCACCAGAAAATTACTAGAACTAATCAATGAATATAGTAAAGTTACAGGATATAAAATCAACACACAGAAATCCCTTGCATTCCTATACACTAATAATGAGAAAATAGAAAGAGAAATTAAGGAAACAATTCCATTCACCATTGCAATGAAAAGAATAAAATACTTAGGAATATATCTACCTAAAGAAACTAAAGACCTATATATAGAAAACTATAAAACACTGGTGAAAGAAATCAAAGAGGACACTAATAGATGGAGAAATACACCATGTTCATGGATTGGAAGAATCAATATAGTGAAAATGAGTATACTACCCAAAGCAATTTATAGATTCAATGCAATCCCTATCAAGCTACGAAGGGTATTCTTCACAAAGCTAGAACAAATAATTTCACAATTTGTATGGAAATACAAAAAACCTCGAATAGCCAAAGCTATCTTGAGAAAGAAGAATGGAACTGGAGGAATCAACCTACCTGACTTCAGGCTCTACTACAAAGCCACAGTCATCAAGACAGTATGGTACTGGCACAAAGACAGAAATATAGATCAATGGAACAAAATAGAAAGCCCAGAGATAAATCCACGCACCTATGGACACCTTATCTTTGACAAAGGAGGCAAGAATATACAATGGATTAAAGACAATCTCTTTAACAAGTGGTGCTGGAAAACTGGTCAACCACTTGTAAAAGAATGAAACTAGAGCACTTTCTAACACCATACACAAAAATAAACTCAAAATGGATTACAGATCTAAACGTAAGACCAGAAACTATAAAACTCCTAGAGGAGAACATAGGCAAAACACTCTCCGACATACATCACAGCAGGATCCTCTATGACCCACCTCCCAGAATGTTGGAAATAAAAGCAAAAATAAACAAATGGGACCTAATTAAACTTAAAAGCTTCTGCATAACAAAGGAAACCATAAGCAAGGTGAAAAGACAGCCTTCAGAATGGGAGAAAATAATAGCAAATGAAGCAACAGACAAACAACTAATATCAAAAATATACAAGCAACTCCTACAGCTCAATTCCAGAAAAATAAATGACCCAATCAAAAAATGGGCCAAAGAACTAAATAGACAATTCTCCAAAGAAGACATACAGATGGCTAACAAACACATGAAAAGATGCTCAACATGACTCATTATCAGAGAAATGCAAATCAAAACCACTTTGAGGTACCATTTCACGCCAGTCAGAGTGGCTGCGATCCAAAGTCTACAAACAATAAATGCTGGAGAAGGTGTGGAGAAAAGGGAACCCTCTTACACTGTTGGTGGGAATGCAAACTAGTACAGCCACTATGGAGAACAGTGTGGAGATTCCTTAAAAAACTGGAAATAGAACTGCCTTAAAATGATAGGATACTGAAAGAGAAACTCCCCAGGTCAGTAGGTGCCCAATATGCTACTGGAGATCAGTGGAGAAATAACTCCAGAAAGAATGAAGGGATGGAGCCAAAGCAAAAACAATACCCAGCTGTGGATGTGACTGGTGATAGAAGCAAGGTCTGATGCTGTAAAGAGCAATATTGGATAGGAACCTGGAATGTCAGGTCCATGAATCAAGGCAAATTGGAAGTGGTCAAACAAGAGATGGCAAGAGTGAATGCCGACATTCTAGGAATCAGCGAACTGAAATGGAAAGGAATGGGTGAATTTAACTCAGATGACCATTATATCTACTACTGCGTGCAAGAATCCTCAGAAGAAATGGAGTGGCCATCATGGTCAACAAAAGAGTCTGAAATGCAGTACTTGGATGCAATCTCAAAAACGACAGAATGATCTCTGTTCATTTCCAAGGCAACCAATTCAATATCACAGTAATCCAAGCCTATGCCCCAACCAGTAATGCTAAAGAAGCTGAAGTTGAACGGTTCTATGAAGATCTACAAGACCTTTTAGAACTAACACCCAAAAAAGATGTCCTTTTCATTATAGGGGACTGGAATGCAAAAGTAGGAAGTCAAGAAACACCTGGAGTAACAGGCAAATTTGGCCTTGGAATACGCAATGAAGCAAGGCAAAGACTAATAGAGTTTTGCCAAGAAAATGCACTGGTCATAACAAACACCCTCTTCCAACAACACAAGAGAAGACTCTATACATGGACATCACCAGATGGTCAACACCGAAATCAGATTGATTATGTTCTTTGCAGCCAAAGATGGAGAAGCTCTATACAGTCAGCAAAAACAAGACCAGGAGCTGACTGTGGCTCAGACCATGAACTCCTTATTGCCAAATTCAGACTTAAATTGGAGAAAGTAAGGAAAACCACTAGACCATTCAGGTATGACCTAAATCAAATCCCTTATGATTATACAGTGGAAATGAGAAATAGATTTAAGGGCCTAGATCTGATAGATAGAGTGCCTGATGAACTATGGACTGAGGTTCATGACATTGTACAGGAGACAGGGATCAAGACCATCCCCATGGAAAAGGAATGCAAAAAAGCAAAATGGCTGTCTGGGGAGGCCTTACAAATAGCTGTGAAAAGAAGAGAAGTGAAAAGCAAAGGAGAAAAGGAAAGATATAAGCATCTGAATGCAGAGTTCCAAAGAATAGCAAGAAGAGATAGGAAAGCCTTCCTCAGCGATCAATGCAAAGAAATAGAGGAAAACAACAGAAGGGGAAAGACTAGGGATCTCTTCAAGAAAATCAGAGATACCAAAGGAACATTTCATGCAAAGATGAGCTCGATAAAGGACAGAAATGGTATGGACCTAACAGAAGCAGAAGATATTAAGAAGAGATGGCAAGAATACACAGAAGAACTGTACAAAAAAGATCTTCATGACCCAGATAATCATGATGGTGTGATCACTGACCTAGAGCCAGACACCCTGGAATGTGAAGTCAAGTGGGCCTTAGAAAGCATCACTACGGACAAAGCTAGTGGAGGTGATGGAATTCCAGTTGAGCTATTCCAAATCCTGAAAGATGATGCTGTGAAAGTGCTGCACTCAATATGCCAGCAAATTTGGAAAACTCAGCAGTGGCCACAGGACTGGAAAAGGTCAGTTTTCATTCCAATCCCAAAGAAAGGCAATGCCAAAGAATGCTCAAACTACCACACAATTGCACTCATCTCACACGCTAGTAAAGTAATGCTCCAAATTCTCCAAGCCAGGCTTCAGCAACATGTGAACCGTGAACTTCCAGTTGTTCAAGCTGGTTTTAGAATAGGCAGAGGAACCAGAGACCAAATTGCCAACATCCACTGGATCATGGAAAAAGCAAGAGAGTTCCAGAAAAACATCTATTTCTGCTTTACTGACTATGCCAAAGCCTTTGACTGTGTGGATCACAATCAACTGTGGAAAATTCTGAAAGAGATGGGAATACCAGACCACCTGATCTGCCTCTTGAGAAATTTGTATGCAGGTCAGGAAGCAACAGTTAGAACTGGACATGGAACAAAAGACTGGTTCCAAATAGGAAAAGGAGTACGTCAAGGCTGTATATTGTCACCCTGCTTATTTAACTTACATGCAGAGTACATCATGAGAAACACTGGACTGGAAGAAACACAAGCTGGAATCAAGATGGCCGGGAGAAATCTCAATAACCTCAGATATGCAGATGACACCACCCTTATGGCAGAAAGTGAAGAGGAACTCAAAAGCCTCTTGATGAAAGTGAAAGAGGAGAGTGAAAAAGTTGGCTTAAAGCTCAACATTCAGAAAACTAAGATCACGGCGTACGGTCCCATCACTTCATGGGAAATAGACAGGGAAATAGTGGAAACAGTATCAGACTTTATTTTTCTGGGCTCCAAAATCACTGCAGATGGTGACTGCAGCCATGAAATTAAAAGACACTTACTCCTTGGAAGAAAAGTTATGACCAACCTAGATAGCATATTCAAAAGCAGAGACATTACTTTGCCAGCAAAGGTTCGTCTAGTCAAGGCTATGGTTTTTCCTGTGGTCATGTATGGATGTGAGAGTTGGACTCTGAAGAAGGCTGAGCGCCGAAGAATTGATGCTTTTGAACTGTGGTGTTGGAGAAGACTCTTGAGAGTCCCTTGGACTGCAAGGAGATCCAACCAGTCCATTCTGAAGGAGATCAGCCCTGGGATTTCTTTGGAAGGACTGATGCTAAAGCTGAAACTCCAGTACTTTGGCCACCTCATGCGAAGAGTTGATTCATTGGAAAAGACCCTGATGCTGGGAGGGATTGGGGGCAGGAGGAGAAGGGGACAACAGAGGATGAGATGGCTGGATGGCATCACTGACTCAATGGACGTGAGTCTGAGTGAACTCCAGGAGTTGGTGATGGACAGGGAGGCCTGGTGTGCTGTGATTCATGGGGTTGCAAAGAGTCGTACACGACTGAGCGACTGATCTGATCTGGTCTATGATCCAGAAATCCCACTGCTGGGCATACACACTGAGAAAACCAGAATTGAAAGAGACACGTGTACCCCAATGTTCATCACAGCACTGTTTATAATACCCAGGACGTGGAAGCAACCTAGATGTCCATCAGCAGATGAATGGATAAGAAAGTTGTGGTACATATACACAATGGAATATTACTCAGCCATTAAAAAGAATACATTTGAATCAGTTCTAATGAGGTGGATGAAACTGGAGCCTATTATACAGAGTGAAGTAAGCCAGAAAGAAAAACACCAATACAGTATACTAACGCATATATATGGAATTTAGAAAGATGGTAACAATAACCCTGTATATGAGACAGCCAAAGAGACACTGATGTATAGAACAGTCTTTTGGACTCTGTAGGAGAGGGAGAGGGTGGGATTATTTGGGAGAATGGCACTGAAACATGTATAATATCATATATGAAACGAGTCACCAGTCCAGGTTTGATGCACGATACTGGATGCTTGGGGCTGGTGCACTGGGACGACCCAGAGGGATGGTATGGGGAGGGGGGAGGGAGGAGGGTTCATGATGGGGAACACAAATATACCTGTGGCAGATTCATTTTGATATATGGCAAAACCAATACAATATTGTAAAGTTAAATAAAATTAAATTAAAAAAAAAGAATTAGTAGTCATTCATTTTAGCCAAGAGGAAGGAAGTTTAGTATTTTGTGGGTAGCAAGTGATATTGTTTTTGTCTGTACTTATACAAAATTATAAAGTAGACTTTCTCTGTCTCAGTTTATCATGGTCTCAAAGTAACCTTGTCTGTTTTGTATTTATGAGTTTTTTATGTCCTATAGGAGAATAACAGCTGTGAGGATCAGGTCAACTTTCAAATGTAAAGAAGATATTCTTTTTTTTCTTTTTTTCTTTCTCAGTCAAAAACTAGAGACAATCCAAATGTCCATCAACTGGTGATTAAATAAGTTATGAGGTGTCTGTATAATTAAATACTAACCAGGATTTTAATAAATGAACTTCTACTATATACTTCCCTGGTGGCTCAGCAGGTAAAGCGTCTGCCTATAATGTGGGAGACCCGAGTTTGATCCCTGTGTCGGGAAGATCCTTTGGAGAAGGAAATGGCAACCCACTCCAGTACTCTTGCCTGGAAAATCCTGAGGATGGAGGAGCCTGGTAGGCTACAGTCCATGGGGTCACAAAGAGTTGGACATGACTGAGCAACTAAACTTTCACTTTCTTTTCTATTATATACAACAACACATACAACAGTAAAGATAAATCTCAAAAGTGAAAGAAATCAACCATACAAATTAATGTACTATAAGATTACATCTATATGAAATTTTAGAAAAGGGACAACAGTGTCATGAGCTGATCCTTTGCTGAATGCTGAGGGTAGATGCAGGTATTGACTGCAGGGGCAGAGGGAAGTTTTGGGGTATGAAACGGTCTATGTCATGATGGTGATGGTAGTTATGACTGTAAGCATAAGGCACAACTCATAGAATTGATGCTTTATGTTGTATGTAAATGTTAACCTCTATAATCCTCATATGCACACACACACACACAAAATCTTTGCCCTCCTTTTAGGGTGAGAATGATTCTGTTCTTAGAAACACAATAAAAACAAAATCCACAACAAAAACTGTCTCCTCTCTCTCGAGTCAAGTGAAATCGCTCCCATGCCTTCTGGTTAGTTAACCTCCCCCACGAGTAAACAGAAGTTTTCTAACACAGGAAAGAAAATAAAGAGTTGATTTCATAGTGAATCACTCCATTAGCCACTGGTCAAGGGACACCTGACTACTTTGCTTTCCTCAGAATTGCCCCTGTCAGTGGCCTCAATATTTCTGTTTTCACAGTCACAATCAGCTCTGAAGAAATAAGGGTCAGCAAACAAAACATGGGCAAGTCATTTCCTTCTCTTGACCTCAGTTCATACCCTATACAGAGGGAAAGGGTGGATAGAAGAATTTCTCAGGGCTCTTCTAGTTCAGAAACATTTATTGTATGAGTTACACTTCCAAGGCTCAATCGAGGTGATAACTTGCCTCTGCTGCCAAACACTGTGTGTTCACGTGTGTGCTGCCAATCACCGTGTATTCACGTGTATGCTGACAATCGGTGTGCGTTACTGTGTGTGTGCACATGTATGTGTTGTTGTGATGCAGGGTGGGTTGAATGGAGGCAGGAGAAGAGGAGATGCCACAGGGAGGGGAGATGGTTTCTTTGAGCTAAAACCACAGCCGTCTGGATGATTTATGAGAATTCTTGTGAGTTTATAATGCTTATTAATTTAATTAAAATGGTAATTGCTTATAATAATGGAAACTAAAAAAAAAGTTAGATAGAAATATACTTAATCATTTAATATCAGCTCTGATTCTTTGCACATTAACTCCTCCAAACTCCACTGAGTTTCTAACAGCAATGCTATCCTTTGGTCCCACAAAGTGAGCCTCTACCCTGGGCTTAACACTTTAGAAGGCCCCCCTTTCTCTCTTTTCCCCAGTGATTCTCACCCCAGGAAGGTGGAAGTTCACAGGGCCGAGGGGGATGTCTATCCAAAGAGTACGTGCTTCCCAACCCCATGTATGTAGACCACACTCAAGAATACCTAACCCACCCCCAGTCCCCACCCAATCATCCTGAGGTTCACTTTCAGAATGTAGATAAGCCTTTACTCCAGTGTTCTGCTTTCCTGCACCTCAAATTGAGGGGAAGAGAGAGGTTTGCTGGGGAAGATTGGACAGAACTTGGTGGGCAGGTTATGACATCACCTGGAGGCTCACAGGAACCCATGCAGCGCAAGTCAGATCCAGAGTGGAGAGAAAAGAGGGCCACAGACCACACTCCCACGCTATCACGTTCACCAACTCTAAGAAGGTCTAAGAATTCTAGATGAAAACCCGGTCTTCTACTTACTATTTAAATATCATTGTCAATGTAGACTGTTAAAACATATTTCATTTAATAGCTTGTTAGTTGGACTTAGGATATTTGGGTACACAGACACATAGTGTGTGAGCCTTCACTTGGTACATTTTCCCTGGGGTCCTATACTTGTGAAGGGAACTCTATATACACTAGGGGCTAGCTTGTTCCAAACCCATGAACAGGTTGAGCAGTGTTGAGAGTTGGACTGTGAAGAAAGCTGAGCGCCGAAGAATTGATGCTTTTGAACTGTGGTGTTGGAGAAGACTCTTGAGAGTCCCTTAGACTGCAAGGAGATCCAACCAGCCCTGGGATTTCTTTGGAAGGAATGATGCTAAAGCTGAAACTCCAGTACTTTGGCCACCTCATGCAAAGAGTTGACTCATTGGAAAAGACTCTGATGCTGGGAGGGATTGGGGGCAGGAGGAGAAGAGGACGACAGAGGATGACATGGCTGGATGGCATCACTGACTCGATGGACGTGAGTCTGAGTGAACTCTGGGAGTTGGTGATGGACAGGGAGGCCTGGCGTGCTGCGATTCATGGGGTCACAGAGTCGGACACGACTGAACAACTGAACTGAACTGAACTGACTTCCTCAGATTGTGCTAACTTAAAAACATCACACACATTAGTGACTCCCCTCTTGCTCTTGGCTGGAAGAATTTAGACAGTGATCCTCAATGCTCTGTCCCTCCCATTAATCATTCCACTTAATTTAAAACAAACCTAATGAATGAATGGATTCTCATTATAAGCTCTGACTGGTGGTATATTTAATATATATTGACTTTAATTGGCTACCACTGAGATTACTTTAGGGGAAAGCCAAGTCTAGCATGGAAGAACTGGGAAAGGGAGATGTTTTTAAATGAGTTAAAAGAAACCATTAAAAGGAATTTTAAGCTGTACCAATGAAATTGCTAGCCAGAGTAGAAGTTGAATCAAGAAAATAAGTAGATAATGAAGTACTTGGGGAGCTCATAGGACACATTACCCAGAAATAGAAAAAAATATAGGAAGAAAATGATGGCAAGGCCTATTTAGCTGTAAGTCTACCTTGATTAGTTCTTAGGCTTTCCATTGGAGGTGTGTGTGTGTGTGTGTGTGTGTGCGTGCATGTGTGTGTGTGTGTGTGTAGCTGGAAAGGGACGGGAAAATGAGGGCTTGTTTTGTTAATATCTGTATCTATCATGGAACAAATGGGCTCTGTTCCTCCCTTAAGGGCAAAGTACCTGTAAATAACTCCTTGTATTTTATGGAAAATGATTCAACGATTACCTTCCATAGTAAGTCATATTTTCATCCGGCTTCCTCTCTGGGGGAAAAAAAAATCTCAGAAGACACTCAGCCTCTGCAGAATTTCTGGTGTCATCACTTTGCCTTCAAAGTCCTGCAAGCTTAAGAAGGGCTTGTGTGAAGAATCTTGCTACAGAAGGGAGCATTTGTGATTAACTGTGGGACCGACAGGTGTCCAGAACACCCAGTAATTTGACATTTTGTTGTCAAAATAGACATATTGGGAAGGTATGTGGATTTAAGAGATGTGCACACTTGGTGTCTGCTCACTTCACATGAGGAGTTGTTTGTATGATTTATAGTGGGCTTCCAAAGTACATAATCCACAGGACAGAGACCCACTCAAATTCAGCACTAAGTACTGGGAGCCAGCAGGCTGGATCAGGTCCTTGGCTAGGAAAGATCAGAGACAGCAGCCATAAAACATTTAAAGCTAAAAAACCCCTTGTTCTGCTGAACTCATGGTGCATTTAAAAAAACCATGACACATCTCATTAAAAACAACTTTAATTTGATGGATATAAGACTTTGTGAAATGATATTAATTCACTCATCAAGTGGGTATAATACTGTGGAAAGCCCCAGGCTGCGATCAGGAGACCTGGCTCCACCCAGCTAAGCAAATCACTTTCCTTCCCCATGAACCAGCACTTACTGAGCACTATATTTTTTTACTGAAATAGAGTTGGTGCACAGTATTATGTGTTACAAGTGTACAATATAGTGATTCACAATTTTTAAAGGTTATGCTCCATTTATCACTCTTATGAAGCATTGTTTATATTCCTTGGGCTGTAAAATATATTCGTGTAATTTATTTTACACATAACAGCATGTACCTCTAAGTCCCCCATCCTAAACTGCCCCTTCCCCCTTTCCCTCTCCCCAATGGTAACCATCTAGCTTGTTCTCTATATCTGTGAGTCTGCTTCTTTTTTGTTACAGTCAGTAGCTCGTTATATTCCATATATAAGGGATATCATGCAGTGTTTGTCTTTCTCTGTCTGACTTATTCCACTTAGCATAATATCCTTAAGGGCCATCTATGCTGTTGCAAACGACAAGATTCATGATTTTATGGCTAAGTAGCGACTTCACTTTCACTTTTCACTTTCATGCATTGGAGGAGGAAATGGCAACCTACTCCAGTGTTCTTGCCTGGAGAATCCCAGGGATGGGGGAGCCTGGCGGGCTCCCGTCTATGGGGTCGCACAGAGTCGGACACAACTGAAGCGACTTAGCAGCAACAGCAGCAGTATTCCATTGCATGTAAACATATCCATTGATCTATGGGTCTGTTTCTGAGCAAACACCATACTATTTTGATTACTGAATCTTCGTAATATAGTTTTAAGTCAGGAAGGATGATTCCTCAAGTTTTGTTCTTCTTTCTCAAGATCCAGGGTCTTCTGTGTTTCCATACATATTTTTAAATTATTTGTTCTAGTTCTGTGAAAACTGTCTTGGGTATTTTGATAAGAATTGCATTACTCTGTAGATTTTCTTCGGCAATATGGTCACTTTAACAATATTACTTCTTCCAATCCAAGAATACGGTATATCTTTCCATTTCTTTGTGTTATCTTCAATTTCTTTCATCAGTGTCTCATAGTTTTCTAAGTACAGGTATTTTACCTCCTTAGATGGATTATTCCTGATTATTTATTCTTTTTAATGCTATGGTAAATAATATTGTGTCCTTAATTTTTCTTTCTGGTATTTATTTCTAATAATGTATAGAAATGCAACAGATTTCTGAATATTAATTTTGTATCCTGCAACTTTAGTGAATTCATTGATGAGCTCTGGTAGTTTTCTAGTAATATTTTTAGGATTTTCTGTCCATAGTATCATGTCATCTCCAAATAGTCAAGCTCTAAGTAGATTACACTGAGATACACCCCAGGAATTGAGCAATGAGCGGAACCAAGACTAGCTGTTTATAACTATACCCTCCACACAACGTGTATAGGAAGTATGGAAACAAAGCATTAAACAGTCTCTGATTACCAGGTTGAGTAAATTTAAAAGATCAGCAATAGAAGCAGGGAACCAACTTCCATGCTTTACCCAGCATTATCCAATGCCGGATAACCATCCAAGCATTATCCAGGGGAGAAGGAGCTCAGAGTCAAATGAGAGTCTGATCCACCTGGAAGGTATACCCCAATTATGGACATTGCACGAAGACACTAGACAATGTTTAAACAGTTAAATCACACAGACACTTCCTCATTCTGAGGCTATCCTCCAACTTCTAATTATACCTTGTCAAAAGGGAGATGCTACGCTTGCCAGCAAATGTACATGTAGTGTCAACCTAGAAGCCCTATTCTCATCATGCTTTAAGAAACTTCCATTTTTATGGCTTAATCTCCTGTGTATTTATTCCGACTCCACCACTTATGAGTTCAGTGCCCTAAGCCACATTACCTTACTCTAAACTTCAGCTTCCTCACTTCTTAAATGAAAAATACAACCTCTCCATCCTCCTGGAGTTGCAATGAGGGTTTAGAAAAGGGCACTTAGAAGAGAGATGAGCTCATCAGTTCAGTTCAGTTCAGACCAGTCGCTCAGTCGTGTCCAACTCCTTGCAACCCCATGAATCCCAGCACCCCTGGCCTCCTTGTCCATCACCAACTCCCGGAGTTCACCCAGACTCATGTCCAGCGAGTCAGTGATGCCATCCAGCCATCTCATCCTCTGTTGTCCCCTTCTCCTCCTGCCCCCAATCCCTCCCAGCATCAGAGTCTTTTCCAATGAGTCAACTCTTCGCATGAGGTGGCCAAAGTACTGGAGTTTCAGCTTTAGCATCATTCCTTCCAAAGAAATCCCAGGGCTGATCTCCTTCAGAATGGACTGGTTGGATCTCCTTGCAGTCCAAGGGACTCTCAAGAGTCTTCTCCAACACCACAGTTCAAAAGCATCAATTCTTCGGTGCTCAGCTTTCTTCACAGTCCAACTCTCACATCCATACATGACCACAGGAAAAACCATAGCCTTGACTAGATGGATATTTGTTGGCAAAGTAATGTCTCTGCTTTTGAATATGCTATCTAGGTTGGTCATAACTTTTCTTCCAAAGAGTAAGCATCTTTTAATTTCATGGCTGCAGTCACCATCTGCAGTGGTTTTGGACCCCCCAAAAAATAAAGTCTGACACTGTTTCCACTGTTTCCCCATCTATATCCCATGAAGTGATGGGACCAGATGCCATGATCTTCGTTTTCTGAATGTTGAGTTTTAAGCCAACTTTTTCACTCTCCTCTTTCACCTTCATCAAGAGGCTTTTTAGTTCCTCTTCACTTTCTGCCATAAGGGTGGTGCCATCTGCATATCTGAGGTTATTGATATTTCTCCCAGAAATCTTGATTCCAGCTTGTGCTTCTTCCAGCCCAGCACTTCTCATGATGTACTCTACATAGAAGTTAAATAAGCAGGGTGACAATATACAGCCTTGACGTACTCCTTTTCCTATTTAGAACCAGTCTGTTGTTCCATGTCCAGTTCTAACTGTTGCTTCCTGACCTGCATACAAATTTCTCAAGAGGCAAGTCAGGTGGTCTGGTATTCCCATCTCTTTCAGAATTTTCCACAGTTGATTGTGATCCACACAGTCAAAGGCTTTGGCATAGTCAATAAAACAGAAATAGATGTTTTTCTGGAACTCTCTTGCTTTTTCCATGATCCAGTGGATGTTGGCAATTTGGTCTCTGGTTCCTCTGCCTATTCTAAAACCAGCTTGAACAACTGGAAGTTCACGGTTCACATGTTGCTGAAGCCTGGCTTGGAGAATTTGGAGCATTACTTTACTAGCGTGTGAGATGAGTGCAATTGTGTGGTAGTTTGAGCATTCTTTGGCATTGCCTTTCTTTGGGATTGGAATGAAAACTGACCTTTTCCAGTCCTGTGGCCACTGCTGAGTTTTCCAAATTTGCTGGCATATTGAGTGCAGCACTTTCACAGCATCATCTTTCAGGATTTGGAATAGTTCAACTGGAATTCCATCACCTCCACTAGCTTTGTTCATAGTGATGCTTTCTAAGGCCCACTTGACTTCACATTCCAGGATGTCTGGCTCTAGGTCAGTGAGCACACCATCGTGATTATCTGGCTCGTGAAGATCTTTTTTGTACAGTTCTTCTGTGTATTCTTGCCACCTCTTCTTAATATCTTCTGCTTCTGTTAGGTCCATACCATTTCTGTCCTTTATCGAGCCCATCTTTGCATGAAATGTTCCCTTGGTATCTCTAATTTTCTTGAAGAGATCTCTAGTCTTTCCCATTCTGTTGTTTTCCTCTATTTCTTTGCATTGATCACTGAGGAAGGCTTTCTTATCTCTTCTTGCTATTCTTTGGAACTCTGCATTCAGATGTTTATATATTTCCTTTTCTCCTTTGCTTTTCACTTCTCTTCTTTTCACAGCTATTTGTAAGGCCTCCCCAGACAGCCATTTTGCTTTTTTGCATTTCTTTTCCATGGGAATGGTGTTGATCCCTGTCTCCTGTACAAGGTCACGAACCTCAGTCCATAGTTCATCAGGCACTCTATCTATCAGATATAGGCCCTTAAATCTATTTCTCACTTCCACTGTATAATCATAAGGGATTTGATTTAGGTCATACCTGAATGGTCTAGTGGTTTTCCCTACTTTCTTCAATTTAAGTCTGAATTTGGTAATAAGGAGTTCATGGTCTGAGCCACAGTCAGCTCCTGGTCTTGTTTTTGCTGACTGTATAGAGCTTCTCCATCTTTGGCTGCAAAGAACATAATCAATCTGATTTCGGTGTTGACCATCTGGTGATGTCCATGTATAGAGTCTTCTCTTGTGTTGTTGGAAGAGGGTGTTTGTTATGACCAGTGCATTTTCTTGGCAAAACTCTATTAGTCTTTGCCCTGCTTCATTCCGTATTCCAAGGCCAAATTTGCCTGTTACTCCAGGTGTTTCTTGACTTCCTACTTTTGCATTCCAGTCCCCTATAATGAAAAGGACATCTTTTTTGGGTGTTAGTTCTAAAAGGTCTTGTAGGTCTTCATAGAACTGTTTAACTTCAGCTTCTTCAGTGTTACTGGTTGAAGAAGCTGAAGTTGAATGATGAGCTCATGCTGCTAAGTCGCTTCAGTCATGTCCGACTCTGTGCGACCCCATAGACGGCGGCCCGCCAGGCTCCCCCGTCCCTGGGATTCTCCAGGCAAGAACACTGGAGTGGGTTGCCATTTCCTTCTCCAATGGGTGAAAGTGAAAAGTGAAAGTGAAGTCGCTCAGTCGTGTCCGACTCTTAGTGACCCCATGGACTGCAGCCTACCAGGCTCCTCCATCCATGGGATTTTCCAGGCAAGAGTACTGGAGTGGGGTGCCATTGCCTTCTCCGATGAGCTCATAGTGTTCTCTAATAAATATCAGCCAAGACCACTGCTGTGGCCCCTTCCCTCACTCTTTCTGTCTTCTCCCTGCCTTCTTATCTCTTCACCCATCTCTTCACTCATCCACCCAACCAGTCAACCAATCACTAGGTCATTGAAACGTTATTTCCATCCATCAGAATGTATTTAGAGACCAGGCATTGGGGTGAACACTGAAGCTCTGAAGATAAATAGTACCCAGATTCCCTCTCCAAGGGCTCCCTCTCTCCCTTGTACTGGACTCTGCCATTCGTTAATACAGTGAAGGGCACACAATAGATGCAGTTGTATTATTATTGATGGTATCAGTCTCCCTGATAAACTCTAAGAAACTGAAAAAAATTGAGCCTCTGAACCTGTAAAGCTAAGAGGTAATCTCTAAAGCTTGGTGAATTCACCAGAGTCTTATTAGATCTCCTAGAAGTCATGTCTTCTCTCTGCAATTCTTACTACTATTTATCTCTTACAGATTTTATACCAGGTTATATGATTCAATGTGTTTGCACATAATAGAATCTAGATTATTTGAATATTTGATATTGGCAGGCCTTGGGCCAGACTGTCCAAATCCTATGTACATTTACCCAGATCTCATAATACAGTATATTATTCCCCTTGAGGATGTTTCCCTTAGCACTATTTCATTTCTGCCTCCAAGTAGCTTGAAACCATAAAACTGCATCTATTCCCTTAAACGTATGGTGGTGACTGAGTTAGAGCATCTGCCTTCCTGCAAAGATACTAACATTCTCAAAAGTCCTTGAAGAAAATTGTTCCAGTGGTCATCACCTTTGCTCTTGTTCCTAGAATCTCTGAAAGACAGGGTGGGAAGGGTTTTTCACAACTATAAATGGATTTGAAAAACCCAGAGAAGGAAATTATCTGTTTCTCTGGCAAGCCAGAGTGACATGACAGATAATTAGTAGGATGACCTGTTTCTCTGAGATGGGAAGCTTAGCCATATCAAGGACTTAAAACCCCCAGCCCTTCTTCTATCCCCTAGTGAATTCCTGCTCTGCAAACAACCAGCTCTGCGAGCTGACAGTGACTTTCACCTCGCATCCTTCAAAGTCATCTTTCTTTGAAAATCCTTTGGCTGTGACGCAGAATAGCAATAGCTTTGCCATCTTGGCTACCGTTTGCAGGGTATGTAGAGGTGGAAATAAGTTGAACCTCAGAAGAACTGACCTGTCCAGCAGAATCATGCTTTAAATATGGATGTGCTTCAAATACCATCTTTCCTATGCACAATTTCTCAGTTTCCCCTTTAGAACACAGTGTCTGAAAAGCTGGGGAGTTTCCCAGATACCTATTTGAGGGAAGATAGACTTTAGGTCAAGGTGGAGAAAACACTTCTCCCCCTGGTATATTATGCTGCATTATTTTGTGTTAATGTGCAAGCATGCTTTGTGTAATAGGAAAATGAAGAGAGGTAACATACAAGAGAACTGTTTGGTAAACAGGCAAGTTACTCAATCTATTTTACCAGCCTTGAGCTGATCACTACTGAATTTCAAGGATATTGCAATTGTAATTCATAAATGCTTCCTTTGAAACAATTAGATTGTTCCTAAAATACACCCCTTGGAGTAAATTGGCATATATAGAAAAATCCTTCTTTAACTTTCTTTTCCAGGAAGGGGTGATTTTCCTAACTTTCCCATGGTTTTTATTTACATCTTATCCAGTTATCAGTTCAGTTCAGTTCAGTTGCTCAGTCATGTCCAACTCTTTGCGAACCCACGGACTGCAGCACGCCAGGCCTCCCTGTCCATCACCAACTCCCAGAGTTTATTCAAACTCATGTCCATTGAGTCGGTGATGCCATCCAACCATCTCATCCTCTGTCGTCCCCTTCTCCTCCCGCCTTCAATCTTTCCCTGCATCAAAGATTTTTCCAGTGAGTCAGTTCTTTGCATCAGGTGGCCAAAGTATTGGAGTTTCAGCTTCAACATCAGTCCTTCCAATGAATATTCAGGACTGATTTCCTTTAGGATTGACTGGTTGGATCTCCTTGCAGTCCAAGGGGCTCTCAAGAGTCTTCTCCCACACCACAGTTCAAAAGCGTCAATTCTTCAGTGCTCAGCTTTCTTTATAGTCCAACTCTCACATCCATACATGATTACTGGAAAAACCATAGCATGTAATGTCTCTGCTTTCTAATATGCTATCTAGGTTGGTCATAACTTGTCTTCCAAAGAGCTAGTGTCTCTTAATTTCCTGGCTGCAGTCACCAACTGCACTGATTTTGGAGCCCCCAAAAATAAAGTCTCTCACTGTTTTCCAGTTTCCCCATCTATTTGCCATGAAGTGATGGGACCAGATGCCATGATCTTAGTTTTCTGAATGTGGAGCTTTAAGCCAACTTTTTCACTCTTCTCTTTCACCTTCATCAAGAGGCTCTTTAGTTCTTCACTTTCTGCCATAAGGGTGGTGTCATCTGCATATCTGAAGTTATTGATATTTCTCCCAGCAATCTTGATTCCAGCTTGTGCTTCATCCAGCCCAGCGTTTCTCATGATGTACGCTGCATAGAAGTTAAATAAGCAGGGTGACAATGTACAGCCTTGACGTACTCCTTTCCCAGTTTGGAACTAGTCTGTTGTTCCATGTCCAGTACTAACTGTTGCTTCCTGACCTGCATATAGATTTCTCAAGAGGCAAGTCAGGTGGTCTGATATTCCCATCTCTTTCAGAGAGAGAAAATTCTCTATCAGAATTTTCCAGTTATCAGACTTCTCCCCAAAAGTGAGTAAGTCGTAGGAAGGTGAAGAAAACGTCTCAGGAACTTGACAGAAGAGCCCCAGGTTCTCCACTGAGAGAAGACCCAGCCAGTGTGAGGAAGCAAAGGGGCAGGAGAGCCGGGCATCTGCTGCTGCCATCCCAGAAAGAGCTGCCTCCAGGGTTGGTTCCTAAATTTGAATTTAACCTGACTCTCTTGACCAGTTCACCATGCTATTTTCTCACCTGTTCAGTCTCCTTCCAGAAGTGACAACCAGGAGATCATCAGTGTGTTATTTCCTATCTCAGTATGCCTCAGAACATCTGACTCCAGTTAAATAACATAGGACACACTTAGCTTGTGTGAGTGAGTGCTAAGTCACTTCAGTCATGTCCGACTCTTTGTGACCTTATGGACTGTAGCCCATCAGGCTCCTCTGTCTGTGGGGATTCTCCAAGCCGGACTGCTTAGCTTAGATGACTACAAATGACATTTCGCAAATCAGGCAAGGAATTGGTGCTATCCTGGCATTCATTCTATAATCAAGCCACAAGCACAGGGGTCTTAGTTTCTGCGACGCACGGCGCTGAGAGCTATAAACAGGGTCAGCCATCATTCTCTTCTGTTCTTCTCCCTTCACCTTTTTTTCCCCCTTCCTACTCTCCTGGCCCAATAACAATAATAGCTAACATTTACTGAACAGGGGGACGTTAAGCATGTGCTGAACAAGTACCCGTGTCATTTTCTTGTCCCCAAACTGTATAAATGCTTACCGTCACTTTTGCCATCATCGTCATCATGTAGGGGCTTATCAACTTGCCCAAGCAGGTGGAAGAGTTCAGATCTGAATCCAGGTAGTCTGATACAATGCTTGCACACTAACATCACTTTATATTTCCCCACCCATTGACCTTAACTTTGTTCAGCATGCTGAGTCATGAGAAAAAGAGAGTTCTTTAATTATTCAAGAAGATATAATAGGTTGGTTAAAAGCAGCAGGATTCATTATGATAAGCTAGAAGGAAATAAACTAGAAATAAGCTAGAAATAAGCTAGAAGGAAATAAAAATTCATACTGAATTGCAGTATGAAAAATATAAGTTAGTTATGAAGAAGGACTTCTCAAAGGTAAGGTGTATTTTAAATTGTCATCCCATTATCTTTTGGATTTAGAATAAGTTATGAGGAACAGAACATTTATACCTACATTTTCAGAGCTGTTCGGGTAGTCATTCCTAAAGCAGAAAATAGATTACTTATGTAGCAGCTTTCCAGAAACATTAAATTATTGGTAAATGAAATTCTGGTTTTAGCTGTTCCAGGCTTGCTCTTTCCACAGGACACACAGGGAAGTAGTCCCTTGACCCACGAGTCCACCACCCTTTCCTTTTTATCTCCTCGCTTTATGTCAACTGACAGTTCTTAAAGGATGGAATGACTTTCCCTAAGTGTCAGCTTGCAGGTCAGTAGGTAATGCCTATCTCTTGCTGAACCAGGAAGGGCTGGCAAGTCAAAGAAGGCCAGGATCCGCTTCCCACCCCTGCCATAGACTGAAGAAAAGAGCGCCTGCCAGTCATCAGGGTCTCAGCTGCCTCCTTCAGACGGTATAGAGGGTAGACGTGTGCAATTGATGCTGACCTGAGTTGGGAGCCTGCAGCAAGAGGCTGATCAAGTGTGGACAGAAGAGATTCAGAAGTTGAATTGGAAACCCCCAAAGTCACAGATTAACTATGTCACCTTGGATAAATTATTCAAGCTTTCCAAGTTTGGGTATTCACATCTGCAAAGGAAGGCAGGCAATGAAAGTGCCTATTTTTATTGTTTATAAAACAAGCTTCCTTGTTTGACTTTTAATCATAATCTGAATTCACTTTCTCTATGTGTGTGTGTGTGTGTGTGTGTGGTGGTGGTTCAGTTGCTAAGTCATGTCTGACTTGACTATATAGCCCGCCAGGATTCTCTGTCCATGGGATTCTCCAGGCAAGAACACTGGAGTGGGTTCCCAAGCCCTCTTCCAGGGGATCTTCCTGATCTCTTATGTCTCCTGCATTGGCAGGCAGTTTCTTTACTACTAATGCCACCTGGGAAGCTCTTCATGGATCCTGCTATCATTTAAATCCTATATTGTCTAAGAAACTTTCCCCAAATATCCAAGGGTTATCTCCTTTAACCCTTAAAAGCACATAAGATTCTTTGTAATTCACTCTAACCATTTCCCCAGTCTCATCTCCTTCTACCCACTTCTTAATTTGAGCTTCAGAATGCCAAATTATTCATAGTTCCAGAAATCATCATATTGTTTTGTGTGTCTGTTTTTTTGAAACAGATTTTTTTTTGTCTAAAATACCTGTCCTCTTGGTGGACTCCTACTCATCCTTCAGAATCCTATGGGCATATCACTTCTTCTAAGTATTCCCTAGTAACCTCACTGACCCACAAGAATTCATAAACCATATTTCTGCATTAATTGAACAACTTAAGTGTTTGCTATTTTTGCCTTTTTTCATATGATAATATAACCCACTTCTTCATGTATATCAAGATAAAAACTGCTTGTGGATAGGAAATATGCTGTGTGTATTTTGTGTGACTAGTGCCTGGCATGTAGTAAGAAGGTGCTCAAAAGCATCTGAAGGGCTGAATTACATATTTTGCATTTGGTAATGTGTTTTTCTTATTCTCTTGTTATGCCTATCCATCTCGACTTCTCAACAGGTTATAAGCGCTGTGGAAGCAGAAGGCACCTGGTTTATTCTGTCTCCTATAGGCCTGGGAATTTACTAGGTTATTAATTGTCAAATGGAATAACACATAGGGAATGGATTTGCCACAAGAAGCGAGTGAATCTCACTAGCTCACAGTTATGAGGCTGGCAATGACCCTTCCAAACACACTGGAAAAGGACCTGGGGCTGACCCTACTCTTGTCCTCCAAAGGAAGTCTGGAGTCTTATTTATAAGGCAGAACTCATGTCTCACAGCTGGAACAGGAATAGAAAGAAAACCCAACTGCTGACACTGAATTCAATTGTTCAAAACCTCTCCCTAGTTCCTTCCCAAAGACCATCGGGTAGCCTGATATGAAAAGGTATTTTACTTTAAGCAATTACACATATTTTGGAAGTGCTAATAGTTCTGTGGTGAAAAGAAAAAAAAATGAAGGCATAAGGGGAAAAAGGAGAAACAAAGAAAAGAGAGAGAGAGAAAGGAGCTGATTTGAAGGGATTTTATCTAATTTCATTTTAATTAGATCCTTTTTCTAACTGAGTTTCTAATTTTTCAATTAGCAATTAGCAGCTGCAACTCATTCTGAGCATCACGAGGTGCCAAAGACACTAATTACACCACAGGAGTAGGAGGCTGGAAATGAGAAATAAAATTATCCATGAATGTTATTAGAAGAAAGGAATGATTACTCCCTGTAATAATATACTGATGTGAGCCTAATTAGATTGAAGGATTCAGAGGGAAAAAATGAGATTTAAAAAGTGGATTCCATTTAGATGCCTTGAGGTCATAACTTTGCTATAAATGTTGCTTCAGAACATCTCACTTGGAAACAGGTCTGTAAGCCTGATGCTGTTTTGTCAGGTTGTTGGGCAATGACCCGCATCCCCGATAAACAATAACCCAAAACATCAGTGGCTTCCGAAATGCCGATACTCTTCCTGTAAAGCGCGTGTCTGAGATTTCAAAAATAAACACTCAAGCACATGAACATACATCAACAGAGCAATGAAAAGAACACCCAGGCACTGGGAGATACCAAAGCGGCGATGCCCATCTTTGGCATTGCAAACTGGGGGTGGAGTGTTGAGCCATGAAGTGGAAATTTGTATGGGTGTAGTTTCTAATGTGCGGGTACAATTACTTTCCTTCCTTCCATGACAGTGTCGAGCTTGCCACTGTCTTTCAGGGAAGACACAGCAAGCCCATGTCTGCTCCGTATCTATAAGCTGCTGGTGTGAAAAACACTCGAGTCAAGAGGCGCGTAGGTTTCTATTAACAAAGCAGCCACCCAGACCATTCGTATTCTCAGAGAAGAGCTAATTTTCTGGCTCTGGACACAGAGAATCAAACTGTGGTATTGATCCTCAAGAGTGACTCCTAATTAGCTGCAGAGTAATCTCCCAGACGCCCTGAGGCCAGAGGGGCTGACCATGGCTTTAAAGGACTCCTACAGAGTCGCATCCCTTTCTGTCTTAAGTGCCACACTGGTGATTGAATGCATCTCAGCAAACATTCTTACAGTCTCTGTGGCCAGAAGCTTGCTTCCTCACAGAAGGAGATAATACTGACCCCCTCTATCTTCCTGTCCTTGGAAGAGAGGAAAGATGCTTTGGAAGGGAAGCAGGAAATTCCTTGAGCAAGTTAAAGCTACACACCCACCTCATCTTCCAGTAAACTTCCTGAAAATCTTGCCTCCGTTCTCTCCTCTCTTCTGAAACCCTTCATAGAGCGCCCTAATACACCTGGCTTTTCCTCATTTCTAATGATTTCAAAATGCTTTGACTGCTCTCCTAAACTCTAGTCTGATGATTTTCACCAGTTAAGTGGCAGGGTCTAGCTGTAGGTCTCACATCAGCACCTTAAAATCAACATTGGAAGGATCTATCACATTTATTCCCTTTTCCATCCCCTCCCTAAAGTGCCCCTTAATGGCATTCTCGATTTTATCAACAGCTTGGCCATCCTCCCAGGAACTCAGAGTTCAATCCTTGAAGTAATCTCTGATTTCTCCCTGTATCCTCATATCCCCAGCTCCTCCCATGGCATTGCCATCAGCCCTGTGAGTTCTGCCCCAGTAATTCCTCTTTTTTCATACCCAATGCCATGGTGAGAGCATCTCTAATTTCTTACCGTAAATTTCTAAACAAGCTCCCTTGGACAAATGCCTTCTGCTCTGCACTCCCAGCTTCATCTTTCTGCAAAGCTGCCTACACCCTGTTTTTCCCCGCCAGAACTACTCAGAGGCTGTTCTGGCTTTGGCAAAAAGCAGCAGCTCCTAAGCCTCTAATGTTCTTGCTCCAGCCCACACTTTGGATGCAATGTTCTCCTCTTCTGTTTCAATATTCTGTGCTACAGCCACACTAATGTATGGGTTTGGTGTTTCCTTGTTCTGTATCCTTTAATTGTTATCCCTCATATCTATTTCCAGAAAGTCAAATCCTACTTATTCTGCAGGATCTAGCTCAAAATAGTGATAATATTCTTAATCCTCCTTTGCATATATGTAGGTCTTTGAATTTTCAAAGCATGTCCACGTCCATATGGTTTATTTAAGCCTCACAGCAGCTCCCAGGGAAGCAAGAAGAGAAGGTGTTAGTAATCCTTTTACAGAGGAGGAAACTGAGACACAGTCAGGGTAAGTGAGTTGCCCAGGAATCAATGGTGGACCCGACTGAGGCTGAGCCACTGATTTTCTCCTGATGTGTTTCCCTTTGAGGACTGATGATGCTCAGAGTGTGCTTGCTGTTGCTTTCCAATCACTAGGATGGAGGCTTGCAGAAAAACAATCGCCCTCCTGTCGGAAACTGGAAAAATTGATGAGCTCCCGTTCCTTGGCCCGTCTATCTGTCTTTATATAGCTCACCACATTTGCCGCTAATTATATTTCTCTTTATAATCTGAGCTCTCCAGTTAAGTAATGTAATTGATCACTCCTGAAAAATATCACTAATTCCAAAATGGCCCAGAAGTATTTTGTCATGCTGTTCTCCTTTTCCTTTCTCCACCCCCAGTGTTAGAATTATTAAGATGTCACGTGCATCAGAGGAAAAACAGTATTAAGGGCCTAAAGGTGTAGCTTCTGCATGTGTCAGAGGAGAGAAGGAGCTGGCAACAAATATGATACTTTTTTAAGAAAGAAAAGTAAAAAAACTGATTTAAAATACAAGGAAATAAAAAGAGAAACCTGCCATAATCTGAAGCTTCTAAAGGAATACAGCATCTGCAAAGAAGAGAAAGTGGGGGGCAGCCCTTAGTCTGTAAACTAATCACTGTCTTTGAGTCGTCTGTTATTGCCCAGAGGTTGTGACAGCACTGTGGATGAGCATAAAGGTGGGATGAGGGTGGGAGCCTGCTGACTTGGAAGGGGAAATGGTTTGGGTTGGAATTTCCCACCACCCCCAATATATACTGGTCAAGCTACTATTCCCTTTTCTCTCATTTAGAAAGGCAAAGCCAAAGAACTACCGCCAGCTTGCATGGAGGGGCACGTTGTGGGAAGGCGTGATTGACAGCACCTCCCTGGGCTGGTTGGAATGCAGAGCAGGGCTGGAGGCATCTGCGTGGTGCTTCAAAGTCACCTCCCCCCACCCCATTCACTTTTGAGCAGAAAGTTGGATAAAGTAGAAAGGAGAGAACCAAGAATGACAGGTCTCAGAACCTCTCTGCTCTCAGACTTCCCTCTTCTTCCCTTAGAGTCTCAGTTTTACCTTCAACTCCCTCTTCTGGATCTTAATATCTTGTTTTTACTTAGACAAAGCTCTTCAAACTATATGGGTTATTTGGTCTAAGTGAGGACTAGGGAATTAGACCCAAATCAGCACTAAAGATAGAACACAGACAGAAGGTCAAGAGATGTCTTGTATTGAGTACCTACTATGTTGGACACTATGCTAGAGACCTACCTTATAAAGCACACAGTAGGATCACTATCAATCCCATTGCCATAACTGATGAAATTGAAGCTCAAACTGACTAAGCGTCTCACCCAAGTGCCCAGAGCTAATAAATGATAGACCTAGAATTCTGACCCAGGGTTGACTGACAACAAAGCGTACACCTTTCCACTGGACTCCTCTGCCCCCACTGACCTGCAGAGTGTCCCCTTGTCTGATTTCCAGAGTCACGGAGAGAGCATAGCTATAGGGTCAACCAGATCTGCAGCGAATCCTGACTCCACCATTTACTTGCTTGTAGAAGAATAATTTTAATCTTAAAATAACTATTTTAAGAACTAAATTAGATAAAACAGCTCTCCAGGGCATTCCCTGGGAAAGATAAAAGAACCCCTTTACGAGTACGCTGTCCCACCCCATTCTTCCACCTGCTATGAGAAAGGCAGACTCACACAATGGGAAGAACGTAAAAGGTTACGTTAAAAAAAAAAGAAGAAGAAAATGAGGTTTGAATTCCAGTTATGCCACCCAGGAGCTGTGAGACCTGATGCAAGTCACGACCTCTCTGAACGTTCATTTCGTCTCTAAAACGAACATTCTGACATTGCACATCCTTCCAGGCTCTCACGTGAGTCATATTGAAGGTAGTAATAGGCATGGAAATACTTTATAAATATAAAGCATATATGAATATTTTAAAGATTGTATAAATATTTCACTTACACATAGATTGTATGCATATATGTGTATGTTTATATAATGCATGCATACATATGTATTGTGTGTGTGTGTGTGTGTGTCTGTGTGTGTTAAGTGTGTGCTGCATAACATGCTTAGGAGAATGTAAACATCCTCCTTCTCGACACAGGACTCTTTTTCAGCCTCATCTATCTTTATCCAGGTAGGAAAGTGCCCTGGAAGCCTCAAGTCAGATCAAGGGATGGTCACCAGTTAATGGGAAGAAATGACTAAAGGGTACTTGGCAGTGTGCTTGTTTCTGAGCAGGGCTGCAGCGGAGGACGCCTTTAATCTCCCCGAGTGGTGGGCAGCCGGGATATGCAGCAAGAGAAGCTCTCTGACGTGGAACTTGCCGTGTGATCTTCCTAGGATGAAAAGTTCAGCCAGAACACAAGCCGGGATGGCTTGTCCATCAAGACCGGGACAGAGCACGTGGCAGGCACAACCGGGCGGGGACTGCCAGGCCCCGGTCATCCTCCTGCTGTGCGCTTATGCTTCTGTTCCACGAGCCGAAATTTGGAGAGCCTGAAACATTCCAGAAAGACCCTTTCAGTTGCTGACCTGAGACAGAGTCCCCAAAGTGGGGGTGGGGAGGAGCAGCCTCTGCTCTGAGACTCACTGGATCGCATAGCCTCTCACCACCTCCCTCTCCTCTTCCTCCCTTCTTCTCCCTCCTCCTCCCCCACTTCCCCCTCCTCCTCCCTAGCATCCTTCTCCTCCTCCTCCTCCTGTCCTCTTCCTCCCACTACTCCTCCTCTGCCCCTCCCTCTCATCTTCCTCCCCTTCTTCTCCTTCTTCCGCCCCTCCTCCCTCTCCTCCTCCCTCCCATCCTTCTCCTTCTCTCCCTCCTCTCCCTCCCCCTGCTCCTCCTCCCTCGCATCCTTCTCCTCCTCCCTCGCATCCTTCTCCTTCTCTCCCTCCTCCCGCTCCCCCTCCCTCACATCCTTCTCCTTCTCCCCCTCCTCCCACTCTTCTTCTCCCTCCTCCCGCTCCTCCTCCCTAGCATCCTTCTCCTCCTCTTCTTCCTCTCCTCCTCCCTCTACTCCTCCTCTGCCCCTCCCTCTCCTCTTTCTCCTCTTCTTCTCCCTCCTCCTCTCCCTCCTCCTGCTCCTCCTCTCTCATCTTTCTCCTCTCCCTCCTCCCTCTCCTTTTCCTCTTCTTCTCTCCTTCCTCTCCCTCCTCCCACTCCTCTTCTTCTCCCTCCTCCCACTCCTCCTCCCTCACATCCTTCTCCTTCTCTCCCTCCTCCCACTCCTCTTCTGACTGTCAGTCACCTAAGAGGAGGGGTCTTGGTCCCACCCACCTAGCGGCCAGGGATGGACCTGCAAGGCTGAAAGATGAGGAGGGCAGGAGACCAAAGCCTCTCCGGTCTCATCAGTCTCCCAGGCCCTGGTACCAAGCAGACGGCACAGCTCGCCAGGCTTGTGACAACGCTAGGGGCCTGGAGCTGGGGTGGCAGCTGTCCACGGCAGGCCAGACTTTTGAACATCTCGGCAGAGCCTTTCTTGTCTCACAGCCCCCTCCCTGAAGCTCACACCCCTTTGTCTCCAGCTGGTTCTTGGCCCCTAACTGTTCTCATCTGTGATTTTATTTCCCCTGAATGGGGGGAGTTACTCAGAGCTGGGCTCTTGGCCAGCTGGTCTGGCCCCATCTTTCTTCTCCCTGGGCTGTTCGCTCCTCTTCCAGAGGGTTCTCGCTGGGTCGGCCTTCCCTCTCTCCATCTGGTGCTGCACGCCCGGCTGCGTGGGGCCTGCAGGACTGGGGCTGACCGTGCAGGGCAGCCAGCAAGCAGGAAAGCCTTTATAGCAGTGATCTGGGAATCCAGGCTGTCTACACTGTTTCCCTGCCAGTCTGTGTCAGAGAGACAAAACACCTAGAGAGGTTTAAAACATTCAAGAGAAGAAAAAGCAAATGCGTAGCCTCAGAGAGCTTTGTCCAGACAGCACTTTTGCTAGCAATAAATCTGCTTTAAAAATGTATAAGGAAATAAAAAAAAAAAAAAAACAATTTAAAAACTGGGCAAATCGCTTTGGTGGAAACCCATTTCTCCCATGCTCAGCTATTTCCCTGCATCAGCTCTTCAGCCTCCCAGAGAGAGCTGCCAGCATGTAAGACAGCAGTGCAAATGAAACTCAACCCAAGCCCCAGCCCTGGTCTGCTGCGGGGCACAGAGTGCTGTGGGCCCGGGGTCCAGCTGGTTGGCTGCTGCAGCCGGAAGAGCCCACTGGGTTTCCACTTTTGTGCTGATCCTTGCAAGTGTGCTTCAGTTGGAAAAAAAAAAATTAGACCTGTTCATCTTTGTGTCGAAGCCCCCAGGGAGGCTGTGGCAGATGAGCCCTAAGTGTCTCATCTTCCCTGATCCTAAGGATATCAGCAGGTCCCTGAAAGGGTCCAGAGTGATCTCAGCCAGGCGGCCAGGAAATGACTGCTTACCAGTCAGAAACAGAGCCTGGTATCTATTCTCTGGGGCTGGATGGATAGAGGTTAAATGAATCTGCTTCAGAAATATCCATCCATTACCCATCGGGTGTGCATCTCTAGCTGTGTAATTGTGGGGCTTCAGGTCCTTACAAAATAAAGAGGACAGCTAATGCGAGATGCTTGTCACACATCTCTGAATGCAGAGCCCCATACCAACTTCCCAGGACTAGGCTCCTCACTCATCTGCTGTATCCATGTACATCTGTGATCATTTGAAACACACCCTGGGCCCACACAGTATTTTGCAACACTCCAAGAAGACCAGGCAAGTTTCCAGAGCAGGGTCAAGATCCAAGCCACCCCTTGTACCACTCAAAAATCCCTCAGAAATCAGGGTCTGCCACCTTCTCTCGGAGGTTCTTGCTGATGGCTTTGGGAGTTTGAGTCTCAGTAACCACTCTCTGCCCTCATCTGATCCCAAGGGCACAGCCACGTAGTGACCTGGAGGTGAATGCATGACCCCAAGGAGAGTAATTATGTCGTAACCAATAAATAAGCAATCACTTGAACAATTAGTGCTCACCCCTTTGGAATTTGCATCTCACCTCAGGACAGTCTTGTTCTGCGACCCCATCAATACATTGATATGTTATAAATAAGTGGTTTTACTGGAAGTGAGATGCAAGCTATCTTGAAACTAACTGAACGTGACCAGAATATACCACCCACTACCTCCCAGGAAATCATTCGGGTTCTGATGCAAGGTGATGCTGGAGTCCCAAACTCCATCATGATCCTCAGCAGCAGTAAGGAACACTGACCCAGTGATGGGCTAAGTAATGTTCCTATTGGTGACTCGAAGCACTGAAAAGGAATCAGGAAGGGGTGGCTCAGATGGTAAGAATCTACCTGCAATGCAGGAGATTCGGGTTCAATCCTTGGGTCAGGAAGATCTCCAGGAGAGTGGAATCCATTCTCGTATCCTTGCCTGGAAAATTCCATGGGCAGAGGAGCCTGGCGGGCTGCAGTCCATGGGGTCACAAAGAGTCGGACATGACAGAGTGACTAAGGAAGGGGAGAAGGCAATAAAAGAAGAAAAGATATAAGCCATCATCCGGGAAACTGGGATGATGGAAGGTGGGGTGGTAGGGGGGAAAAGTAGCAAGAGACAGAGAGGGGGTACATGACAGGCGCAGCAGAGGGCCGTTCACCGAGTGAGGTGGCCTCTCTCTGCGGCATTTTTTTCTCCACTTAATTCAGTACAAACAGATTGAGCACCAATTATAGGCAAGGCTCCCTAGAAATCCTCCTGGATGAGATATATAGAGATGAACGAGATATATGTTTTCTGCTCTCAACTTGCATACAGTTCAATTGGGGCTAAATTACAGGCACAAATACCAATATTACAAGTTGGACGTTACTAAGTTGACCGTAGGGGTATACGCTGGTTTCAAAGAATAAGAGATTTTTTTGCTGGGGGTGGTGAATGTCGTAGAGCAGCTGGAATTTGAACATCATCTAAGGCAAATGGATGCCCTCTTTCCTGGCATGATGGAATTTTTTTCTTTCCAGGGGTTCATGGAAAAAAGATACAGTTCTTCATCTCAGAGGAAACAGTGGTGCAAAATGATAAATCGGTTGATGATGCAAAACTGCTTCTAGATTATTTCTAGGTGTAAAGTTTGGCCACGCGATGCAGCCACAGTCATGAGTCTCACTCATTCTGACTTTGTCTTCTACGTTGATTTCTGGTCCCCTCCCCAACTCTCCAAAGCACTTAGAGCATCTCCTGAAAGAGGCATCATTTGCATCCCTGGTTGCAAGAAAGCCTCTTGGGAGCCTGTTAAAATACAGATGAATCCACCCCCACCTCAACTAATTGGATCAGGACCACAAGGGGTCATTTGGAATTTCTCTATTTATGGCAGAATCCCCAAATAATCTAAGGAACAGTTCTATCTGTAACTCACAGGACCAACGCTCATGGTGAAGTTTCTTCTACCCCTTAGGCTGAGATCAATGAAATTTCCTGATTGTGATGTAGATACATTGTGACACCTTCCTTCTGAATAGCAGCAAGTAATGAGGACAGAGAGTGTTGCACTTGTTAATTTTTTGTGGTGGTTGTTTTCTTGAAGTCTCAGATCTGCTTGAGGATGAGTTAGGGATGTGGCAGGATGATGTGGCAGTTAGACCCCAAGATCTCTTTATCCAGTCTGGCCACAAGCCACCTATGACCTGGTTGAATCTCAGCATACCAGGACACCCGATTACTCTGTACCAGCTCCATAAACTCTGGGTTGACGAGGCTCAAGTGAAAGGTTCTTGAGAGTAAGAGCACAAAAATCTTCTTTCCTATACAAGGAACTCTCTCTCCCCAGAATGCTATTTCTTTCCAAGAAACACAAATTAACCAGCTGCCACTAATGACCTCCAGACCAACACAAACCCACTTCCCCTTGAAATTAACCTTCTATTCTGAATCTAAACAATGTCTAATTAGCCCCAAGCACCGGTGAGCTAACTAGAAGAGAAGGATCCATGGAATTAAAATAAGGCCTAGCTTTACTGATGAAAACAAAAAGAAAAAGAAATAGCAAAAAGCCATCCTCCAATTACCTGCCTGCTAACCTCCGCCCCTGGTTTTTTATCCTGCATCCTCATCTGTCTTCCGTCTACAAATCTTGTAAAGGAGTCTTCTTTTCAGACAAATATTTTTCCCATCGCATTTGACACTGAGAAGGCAGGAAAAATATTGCCCATCACGATAAATATCAGTATAATATTCCAATTTTCCAGCATTTGACAGCAATCAAGGGAAGAGTAATGTGTTCCCTCTGTGACTAAATCATTTAGGGACCAAGGTATTCTGTCTCATTCTCATTAGGAAAAAAAAAATATTCCAATAATCTCATTATCCCAGTGTGAATAACAGTAAAAAAGCGTCAAGACTAATGACTTCTTCTGCACTTGCCTCCACTGAGCCCAGCCGGGCTGTGCTTTTATGGGACATGTCTTGGTAATGGGGTCTTTTTTAGCAGCAACCCCAAAGCATCTGGTGCTCTGAGAATCATGTCTAACTGGTCCTGCTTTGTCTGCAGCCACAGATACACACACCCCTAGGCTCCAAAGACTCTTTTTATGTTTTTTTTTTTTTTTTTTTTAAAACGAACTCCAGTGGCAGAAGAATGTGTCATGGCGTGTTAAACTTTATGGAAATTCTTCTGGAGAATAACATAATTTCACGGTGCATTACTCTGAAATGACCTAGTACTTGAACAATTAATTTTTAAGGTGTAGCACTGACTTCCCCTTGCTGTATTTAACCCGTATCTGAAATTGTCAACAAAGCCAAGGGTTGGACAATGAGTTGTGAGAAGGCAGGAGCCTGAAAATTATTCCATGTCTACTGTGTTTTCTTTTATCAGACACAAGGCTCCTCTCTTTGGTTCAAAATGAAAGGAGAAAGGAGCCGTTACTCTAATTAGGGGCACCTTGCAATTAGCACAGCTTGGCAGGAAAACAGCACAGTTCAGGAGATGTAATCGCCACTGCCTACTGTGACAATTTTCCTGTGTTACCTTGGACAAACTTCTTTTCCTCTCTGGGCCTAAAGGTGGGGAAAGCAGAGACCTTGCTTGTTAGTTACCTAAAAAAAAAAGTCTCCAGTGGTAAGTAAGTAAATGTATATGTCCTCTGACAGCCTTGGAATAAAAGATCAGAATTTCTCCTATTTTTTTTTTTTTTTGCTGTCCTTTCTACACTTTATTTTGGCTTCTATCAAATTACTTTCCTCACCTCCCCCCATACCCCCTTGCCCCTCCACATATGCACAGAGAAGCAGAGAATTGGTATCTAACAGCATCTTCTTAGGACTCACATGAGACGATTTAAATTCATAGGAAAAAGCCAGGGTGTGGTACAGTTGGAAGAAATCTTACAAAACTTCATCTGAGGTTCTTCACTCTGGGGGAAAATAAAACATTCAGAGAGGAAAGTTTTTTTTTCCTAAGATTACACAGTTGTTTATTGGTAAAGCCACCAACTCCCAGTCCAACACTTGGCCCCCCAAACCAAAATAATGACACAAGTTTTGTTTCCTGTTATACCAAGCCCAGAGTTCATGAAGGCAGTACTGCACTTACACACACAGGCATCAGACTGAAAGGGTTCTAGAGTCTGAAGAAGAAATTACAAATCACTGAGGCCAACCTGGTGGGTGGGTGACTGGACATCCTGTTTAGCCTGAGATTGAGGGGGTGTTTGAGACATGGGCTCAAAACCAGGAGAGTCCCAGGCAAACCAGGGTGGGTTGGTCACCCAAGCTCATTGCCAAATGATGCTGACATTTATTCTCCATCCCTCAGTATTCTAACTTGAAAACCTTCAACAGTAGGACACTTGAGACATTCCCATTTAGTAAATTCCATTGCTGGAACTTTAGGCTGTAACTTTGTGTCTGCATTCTGCCCTGTAGTGTCCCACTGACCAAGAGAATGGATCTTTAGACAACTGCCCACAGTCATTCAAATAAGAGTCTTGCCTCCCAGAATCTAAGACAATAAAATCAAAAGCTATTTGGACACAGCAAAGCTTCCCAGGCATGATTTTCCTCTCTGCCAAGCTTTGTTTGATGAGAACAACCTCTTGTCTCATCATACTGAAAGCATGGCCTCCCCGGCTGCTCATAGCCAGCATTATTAAGTGACCGAGAGCAGGATTTTTTGCTTTGTTTCGCTTTTTATTTATCTGAGATTTCAGTGTCTCAGATCCTATTTGGAGACAGTCTTCCTTTTCAGGGCTGATGATCAGGTTGCCAGAGGAGACAGATTTCTGAGGCCAACAGAAAAACCAGACTCTGCGGCATTTTGTAAGATGTTTCTAGGACCAGATGACTTTCCAGACATGTGTATCCAACAGGGCAACAACCCCTCCCAATGAAGATGATTTTCTTTAGTACTGTGATCAGATGGGTGAGTGGCTGCTGCAACCTCACCACTTATTTCCTTGGAAACTGTCTTGACTGGCCATTAGTTCTGTTCAGGGGATTGGTAATTACTTTCTTCCCATAGGACAATGGCCATTTGGGTGATTTTCCAGGGCATGAAGGCAGATAGCTGAGTCCACAAAAGAAAAAAAAAAAGGTTGCAAAAATTCTGGTGGAGCTTTCTCCTCTCCCAATCTTCAACTTTTCCTTCCATCCTCCTCACAAGTGCAGGCTGAGCAGCTACCCTTCAGCTGCCCTTAAACATCCCCCTCTCTGATTAGGCACCTTCTTTCTCCTAAATGCCACGCGCTCCCATAATCACACCCCAAAAGCTTTTTAATTAAAAGGGGGGGTGGGGAGATTTTCACAGTTTGTGATTCTGAGAAGTGCCCAAAATAAAGCATTTAATTATCTGATTAAAGAAATTCATACTAAGGTGAGAATATGAAGTTTAACTCTTATAAGGGTTTTGTCTTAAACAAGGAGCTCATTAACCATAAAGTAAGTCCCTAATGGATGTTCAAAATGCACAGGAAAGAAGTGGCCTCCTCTAAGCCTGGTTAGACTGCTGCTCTTTTTGGCTCAGTCTATTGAAAGCTTACCATTTATATGTTGAACTGCAGTGGACGCTGGCAATCCACCTGGCTGCTTCTTTAAAAATAGAAATCATTGCTGTATACAGCCAGTCACTTTTTAGAAAAACCTTCAATTTGGATCTGTTTGACATTTCCTCGTAATTATTTTAAGGTTTTTTTTTTTTTTTTGCAGAAATGCCACAGCAGTGATGTGTGTCCCTCTCAGTGAAACACAACAGAAAGCATAATGTCTGTGTGTCCTATTACTGGTGATGTTAAAGTTTATCTCTTGATTAGAATGGAGCCTTCCAGGTGATTCCACTATAAAGTTAATTCCTAAGTATTTTGTATTTATTAATCAATAAGCAGTTTGTGGGAGATGCTTTGATGATACATCAATTGCTTGTTCCTATTCAGGCTTTTGACAACCGCTCTACATGTCTAGTTGGCTTAAAGCTCAACATTCAGAAAACAAAGATCATGGCATCCGGTCCCGTTACTTCATGGGAAATAGATGGGGAAACAGTGGAAACAGTGTCAGACTTTATTTTGGGGGGCTCCAAAATCACTGCAGATGGTGACTGCAGCCATGAAATTAAAAGACGCTTACTCCTTGGAAGGAAAGTTATGACCAACCTAGATAGCATATTCAAAAGCAGAGACATTACTTTGCCAACAAAGGTCCGTCTAGTCAAGGCTATGGTTTTTCCTGTGGTCATGTATGGATGTGAGAGTTGGACTGTGAAGAAGGCTGAGCGCCAAAGAATTGACGCTTTTGAACTGTGGTGTTGGAGAAGACTCTTGAGAGTCCCTTGGACTTCAAGGAGATCCAACCAGTCCATTCTGAAGGAGATCAGCCTTGGGATTTCTTTGGAAGGAATGATGCTAAAGCTGAAACTCCAGTACTTTGGCCACCTCATGCAAAGAGTTGACTCATTGGAAAAGATTCTGGTGCTGGGAGGGATTGGGAGCAGGAGGAGAAGGGGACGACAGAGGATGAGATGGCTGGATGGCATCACTGACTCGATGGACGTGAGTCTGAGTGAACTCCAGGAGTTGGTGATGGACAGAGAGGCCTGACATGCTGTGATTCATGGGGTTGCATAGAGTCGGACACGACTGAGTGACTGAATTGAACTAAACTGAACTACATGTCTGTGGATGATATTTGCCTGAATTAATTAATATTATGATGGTACTGAAATGGTGGTTTTTAAGTGCTTATACCACTTCTACAGTTACTAGTTGGCATCCTACCAGAAAATATAGCTTACCCTTCTCTTCCATTTATTCATTAATTTATATTAATATGGAAATGTGGATTGTTATTTTATTTACTGTTACTATCTCTATTTATTTTGATACTCAAATTGCCATTTTTAACCAGTAGGAGTTCACACAAGCAGGCTCTTATATGCTGTTGTCGTAACTTTTAACATTCTTTGAGCACTTTCTTAATTTCTGATGCATTGAGATGTGGCAGACTCAACTGATATGTCCCCTGACCCATTCCAAGAATTGATTATTTCTTCAAGAAATCCTGGCAATGGTAATTAGAGAGCAAAATTAAGGTGTGTTCATTGTTCCTGACACGTCATTGATTCTATGTCCTCTCGATGGGAAAAGTTAGCAAATACATTGGTGTGTATACACATAACATCCATATTTCCATTTCTCCATTCATACAGGGCTTCCCAGGTAGCTCAGTAGTAAAGAATCCACCTGCCAATTCAGGAACTTCAGGAGACCCAAGTTCAGTCACTGGGTTGGGAAGATCCCCTGGAGGGAGAAATGGCAACTTGCTCTAGTATTTTTGCCTGGGAAACCCCATGGACAGAGGATCCAGGCTAAATAAAGTCCATGGGGTCGCCAAGAGTCAAACATGACTGAAGCAACTGAGCATGCACGCATGTACTCCATTTATATGTATATCAACAGGCAGGTAGCCAGACAGATAGAGATAGATATAAAACCATGAGTTTGCAACAACACTCCAGCTCTACCCCAGCACCACAGGCTTATTATGGCCTTTTCTGTCTACATATTTGTAATTCACCAGGGTAACAGGAAATTGCCCCCAACACTCCTCAAAATGTTTGCTATTTGCCCCACCTCCCTGCATTTATCCTTTCCTTGGCCATAGCTACAACTCCTCCTGACCATAAAAAATGGTTTATTGGCTTTCACCCCACTAGATCACTCCAGGTAAATTTCTTATCCCTGGCCCCATAAGACATACTGGACAAGTGGTCAGTTCTTCACAACTCAGCTTACATTTTTAAAATTTTATGTTGATAGTCTTTAGTCCAATAGGGAAGTTTAAAGAAAATATAAAGATCTTTTAGATTTACCCCCAGGCCCACCCTTTGTGGCATTCTTTATGGAAAACTCTCCTGTATCAGAAGGATATTGTTGTTCAGTCACTAAGTCGTGTCCTACTCTTTGCAACGCCAAGGACTGCAGCACCCCAGGCTTCCCTGTCCTTCACTGTTTCCTGGAGCTCGCTCCAACTACGTCCATTGCGTCAGTGAGACCATCCAGCCGTCTCATTCTATGTTCCTCTCTTCTCCTCCTGCCCTCCGTCTTTCCCAGCATCAGGGTCTTTACCAATGAGTTGGCTCTTGGCATCAGGTGGCCAAAGTGTTGGAGCTTCAGCTTCAACATCAGTTCTTCCAACGAATCTTCAGAGTTGATTTCCTTTAGGATTAACTGGTTTGATCTCCTTTCTTGCTGTCCAATGGACAGCAAGGAGTCATAGGAGTCTTCTCCAGCACCACAGTTCAAAAGCATCAATTTGTTAGTGCTCAGCCTTCTTTATGGTCCAATTCTCACATCCATACATGACTACTGGAAAAACTATAGCTTTGACTATATGGACCTTTGTCAGCAAAGTGATGTCTCTGCTTTTTAATAACGATATCTAGGTTTGTCATAGCTTTTGTTCCAAGGAGCAGCCATCTTTAATTTCATGGCTGCAGTGATTTTGGAACCCAAGAAAATGAAATCTGTCACTGTTTCCATTTTTTCCCCATCTATTTGCCATGAAGTGATGAGACTAGATGCCATGATTTTTAGTTTTTTGAATGTTGAGTTTTAAGCCAGCTTTTTCACTCTCCTCTTTTACCTTCATCAAGAGGCTCTTTAATTCCTCTTCCATTTCTGCCATTAGGGTAGTGTCATCTGCATATCTGAGGTCATTGGTATTTCTCCCGGCAATCTTGATTTCAGCTTTTATCTAGCCTTTATTGTGGAGAAGGTGATGGCACCCCACTCCAGTACTCTTGCCTGGGAAATCCCATGGATGGAGGAGCCTGGTAGGCTGCAGTCCATGGGGTCGTGAAGAGTCAGACACGACTGAGCGACTTCTCTTTCAATTTTCACTTTCATGCATTGGAAAAGGAAACGGCAACCTACTCCAGTATTCTTGCCTGGAGAATCCCAGGGACGGGGGAGCCTGGTGGGCTGCCGTCTATGGGGTCACACAGAGTCGGACACGACTGAAGTGACTTAGCAGCAGCAGCCTTTATTGGGTCACTTGGTACTGGTACTTGGTAAAGTTCTAGTGGAACTTAAAGGCATTTCTACCACTTCTACCTATACCTTGCTGGACCACTGCCTTTCCCTTAGAAAACACCCCTTGCACTCAAGGGTAATTGTCTGTTTTTCTGTCCTGCCCCAGCTTTCGGCATATGGTCCTGGTGTGGCAGGATGATACAGAAAACACCCATGAAAAGATCTGGTGGTTGTATGCAGAATCACTCTGTGACTGGGGCTTTTCAAAATTCTGTCTTGTTATGCCAGTCCATATGTAGCCATTAAATGTTCATTAAGAGTTAGGCTGGGAGACTTCCCTGGTGGTCCAGTGGTTAAGACTCCACGCTTCCACTGCTGGGGCATGAGTTCAATCCCTGGCCAGGGTCCCACATGCCAGATGGTATGGGCAAAAAAAAAAAAAAGTGTTAGGCTGACATCTCATTACACTTTCATGATGGGTTCACTTTATTTTCTAATATGTCTTCAGCAATTAAAGCAGCCATGAGACTCTTTTCTCTTAGAAAGGACTCATCTCTTTCTGCATTTAATTGATTTAGGATTCTTCAAATCCTCAGTTTGCTGACAGGCATTTCAAAAAACACTATAATTTTATAGTTTATCCAGATTGTCCTCATTGTTAGGATGAAAACAACTGTCTCCTGCACCAGCCCTGTTTTTGATACTTTTCTTTCCCTTAAGTTTCTGCAACACTAACCCTACTGACTTCTCTAGTTTTTTATTCTCTTTCTTTGTCCGAATCCTCTTCATATCAAGCCTTGGAAAAGCACCATTTGTGGGATCTATTCAAAATGCAAAAATTTGAGTCTTTCTTACCCATTTATGCTTTTTCATTAGAAGGCATCTTCCCCAAGTCCCTGGGAAAAACACTGGGACAGTCACTCTCGGGAAATAAATAAATCAAAGGATTAGTTAAGTCACAGAGTCTCAATTTGAAAATTAGAAATTCCTGGTTAAAAATTGTTAATTGGAATTTTAATCTTTATTCAAAGTTAAATTATCCTCTTTCTGCTCCTCATACTCCAAATAAGTCACAGTTGAAAGCAGAATGACTACCTTCAAGAGAGGAGGTGAGGTTCAATTTTTCCTCTTTTTCTTCAATGCCTCATGCTAGTTGCCATTTTTTAAACTTACCATAGTTGAACTGGGGATAGGATGAAAGAAAGAGGGCAGAGGAGTGAGAAGGTTCTTTCTTGACTGGTGTTGTCTTCAGAGGTCTCTGGGCTTGGCAGGAATGTAAAGCTGAGTCTCTCATGAGCAAACAAGTGGGTATTTTGGAAGCTCCTCTACAAAGCCTCCAGAACTAGAGCACTCTCTGACATAAGGTCTCTTGGCCAAAATAACTATTTAAATGACATCGTATTGTGAGCTCCACATCCCTTCTCTAGAAGCATCTGCCTTGGCCACGTTATCAGAAGGAAATGCAATCATTTCTCACGTCACGACCATCAGAGGTTGGTTCCTCTGGCCTCTCCCTCACATTGTGACTCCTAAGGCATGTGTTAGATGTCACATGATCCCCACCCCACACCCAAACACAAGGTTTACATACGACGCTGTCCAAGTGATCTCCTTTGAGGCTCTGCCTAACACATCAGAGTGAGAAACAATAGAAATCCCAGAATAGATTCTTCCCAAAGAAGCCTCCATCATAAATTCTTCCATCCATCTCTACAGATCCTTTCATACTTCCCTCGTTGACATGAAACTCAGCAAAACATTCTCAGACACTTACTTTTAAATTTCTTCCTGATGATCTGATACATCGCTTTGCAATTTTTATACTTATTTTTTTCCTTGACTCAGTGAAAGCTTCCAGTTTAATATTCTGTTTCATCTTTCTTTCTCCACCACCCAAATATTGGTATTCCACAAATTTCTGTCCTTGAGCCAATTATCACTTTACTCAATACATTTGCCTTCTTGAGCAGTTTTTCCAATCTCATGGCAACAATTATGTGTATGCAAATTGCTTCCAAATCCTTCTGTCCAGTTCCATTCCCTCACAAGTCTCTGACTCTTAAATCCAACTTCTTATTGAATAATAACACTGTGGAAGCTCTCTGGGAATTTTAAATTTAATAAATCCCAAAACACATGTATTATTTTCTTCATTCTGTTTCTCACTGGCATCATATATGCCTTTAGTTCTGTTTTTTCCATTCTGGGGGATACTCTTACCTTCCCTACCATATGTCATTTCTATCTATGTATTAACAAAACTACTAACCTGCTAGATTAGATGTCAACTCCTCATTTCCCACACCCAGAAAAGTGGATTGCTTCTCTCCTGGATTCCTCGGGTTCTTCTTCCCTCTATCAGTGCCATTGCCTTCTATGTAAATTCACACCTGTTCCTGTCTTCATACCCTGGGAGTTTCTCAGAGGCAAGGACCATGTTCCATTCATCTCTGGATCCTGCCACACCCAGGGCAGTCCTGGTACAGAGTCGGTTCTTACCAAATGTTTGTTTTATGTTAATTTTGGTTTACAGACATCATATCATCTGATGCTTATCCCATGTCATCAGAATAAAATTGCTACTATCGACAAAGTTCAGACAAGAAAAATATGATTCACAAATTATAAATCACTAGAAATGATGTCCAACAGGAAGAAGCACTTTTAAGACTCTGTATTTCATCCACAGCCAAGGACTCTTCTTTTCTAGGGTGTGTGTCTTCATTCCAGCCTTCTAGAATCTGGCCTTTTAACCACCCCTAAAGAAAGTTCAATCCTTAAGCTCCATATGTGGACTTTCTCTCTACTCTTCGGCCTCCTCTCCTTCCAAAGAACAGGGCTGAAATACAGAAATCAAGCCCTTTGGCTAAGTGATATATCCGAGGCGTTCCACTTTGTCTCGTCATGATGTCCGTGTAAGCGATGAATAATACCATTAATAGTTCAACGCCGCCTCTATACTGCCCTGTGGTGTCTTCCCAAGAGTCCTTTGGTTTATTACAGGCAGCAGTCCTTGACTTGGCCTGACCTCACATCTCTTCCCCCAACTCTTTGTAAAGCCTTCTTCTTGTATTTGAACTTATGGTGGGCCAAATAATGTCCCTCCCCACCAAAAACATCTGTACTTTAAATCCTGGCATCTGTGACTGTGTTGATATTCTATTACAGAGCAAAAGGGACTTTGAAGATTTAATTGTTAGAGGCCTGAAGATAGATTATCCTGGATTATCCATGCAGGCACAATCTAATCACTTGAGCCCTTACAAGGTAAGAAGTCCCTCCAGCTTGAGTCAGTCATAAATGTGACAAAAAAAGAAGCAGGAAAGATGAGGCAAAAGTGGAGGTCAGGGAGATGGAAGTGTGGGAAGTACTTCATGCATCGTTGCAGGACTTGATGATGAAGAGGACCATGAATGAAGGGAGGCAGGTAGTCTCTAAGAGATGAAAACAACCCCTGTCCAACAATCAGCAAAGAAATCACCAAGGCCTCAGTCCTACAACCTCATGCAACTGGATTCCGCCAACAACCTGAGAGGACTGGACACAGATTCTTGCCCAGAGCCTCCGGTAAAGAACACAGCTCTGCAGACATCTTGATTTTCATCCTGTGGGAGTTATTTCTGACTTCTGAGCTAAAGATTCTGTGAAATATAAACTTGTGTTAGTGAAAGCAGATTATTCATGCTAATTTGCTAAAGTGGTAATAGAAAACTAGTATGGAGTCTTAAGTGTTTCAAAGATAATTGTTCTGTTTGTCCCTGACAAGCAGATTAACTTTAAGGTGCTTTGGACTGGCTATCTTACCCTTCTCCAGAGAAAATGCCTCTTCAAACTTGGGAGCAATATGGAAAAAATGGAAGATTCTGAGACTGGGGTACCCATCACAAAGACCTGGATACCTTTGCTCTCTATCAACAAACTTAAAATATTGGGATTAACATTATCAACATGAAGGTACAGAGCAAAAATTGATGAGGGATCCCCAACCTGTATGGTTAGGATTGCCTCAACCGGCACCTATGCTTATCCCCATTGCTTGGAATCCTGAGAAATGTGCCATAAGGATGCTCCAGACAATTGCACACCCTGCTTCCTAGAATCCCTTGCCATTCTCTTGTCCCAGAGCTCTGGACTGAGCAGATCTGTACTCCCCGCTTTTGACCTCCTGATTCCCCCTTTCTCTGGCTGGCTTTCTTCTGTAAGACAGGATCTGCTCCAGCTTCCATTCTTTCAGAGAAGTGGAAAAGGGAAGCCAAGAAACCATGAGAAATAGTAACACAATTTCTCCTTCTGCTATCAAAGGATTCTCTATCCAGAGAAGGAGGCAAAGGGGGGAGTTACTCTGTGATGTCCCCTTTGGGTCCTCTTGTTCCTGACCCCATTAGAGTCCCTCTCTGAGATGAGAAGGGAAAGAGAAGAAAGGGGAAGAAATAACGGATGCGTAAAGCAAAACAAGAACAATGACAATGAGGTTCCAATTATTCATCTCTTAATGGATATGACAAAGTAACCATCCTCCATGAATAATTACAATATCTTCTGAAATTGACTGTTTCTCTGTTATTACAAAGTCTCCCATTAATTGACTACAATGCAGCTCTACCAAAACCCTTCTATAATCTTTCTCCTTGGCAAATACCTTTTCCCCTTTGACACACCTTTCACAGCACATAGGTGGTTCCAGTCACTCACCTTCTACCCTTATATTCAAATTGAGTGGTTGCCTTTATTATTTTGCATGCCTTTAGGTTCTAAGTCTTGTCCAAGTTTCCTTTATTTCTCTGTTATTGTGACAGCCTCATCTTAACAATGCATGCCAGTTGCACCTTGGTTTCACCTATACTTTTGATCTCTATTTCCAGATTACACCCTACTCTGACACATCACTTTTCCATAACGGTTCAAACTCATATATCAACCTTCTTCTGATCTCAACTGAAACTGGCCCATATTGTCACCTTGGTCCCTCAGGCAGAATGTGAAAATCTGATACCATTTCTGTTCCAGACAAGTGCACTCTATAAAACGTAAAATATACAGGAAGCAATCTGTGGATGCTAAAATTAGTGGGTAAAAGTTTATGGAGAAACAAGAAAAGTATCTTCCCCAAAATATATATTTATAAAAGGAAAATGATACCTTTTCAGGGAAAAGCCTGGTAGACACAACTTTAATCAAATGGTCAAAGTCAACATCCCCAGTTATAAGACATATATCTTGTATGCCCTGGTATGATGCATAAGCTTACCTTGGAGACATTGTGTATTCAGCTCTGCTGCTGCTGCTATTGCTAAGTCGCTTCAGTCATGTCCGACTCTGTGCGACCCCATAGATGGCAGCCCACCAGGCTCCGCTGTCCCTGGGATTCTCCAGGCAAGAATACTGGAGTGGGTTGCTATTTCTTTCTCCAATGCATGAAAGTGAAAAGTGAAAGTGAAGTCACTCAGTCATGTCCAACTCCTAGCGACCCCATGGACTGCAGCCTACCAGGCTCCTTCGTCCATGGGATTTTCCAGGCAAGAACACTGGAGAGGGTTGCCATTGCCTTCTCCAATTCAGCTGTAGACCACCACAATAAAGCCAATATTGCAATATTGCAGGGCACACAAATTTTTTGGTTTCCCAATGCATATAAAAGTTATGTCTATCACAGATGTAGAGAAGAAACTAGTGGTTACCAATGAGGAGAGGAAAGGGCAAGATAGGGGTGGGGGATTAAATAAAATAAATAAGCTAAGATGATCTATCATACAACACAGGGAATATAGCTAATATTAAAAATAATTATTTGGAGAAGGAAATGGCAACCCACTCCAGTGTTCTTGCCTTGAGAATCCCAGGGACAGGGGAGCCTGGTGGGCTGCCGTCCATTGGGTCGCACAGAGCTGGACATTACTGAAGTGACTTAGCAGCAGCAGCATTTTTTAATAATATGAGTAAATCCTGCCATAATGAGAATAAAAATTTGCTGAACATGTAAAAAAAAATAAAAAAATAAAAATAATTATAAAAGGAGCATAACCTTTGAAACCTGTGAATCTCTATGTTTTACATCTGTAACTTACGTAATACTTGTACATCAAGTATATCTCAATAAAAAGTTATTTTTAAAAGTTGTTATATCTATACTATTAAGTGTGCAATAGCATGTTTAAAAAATACACTGCATATATATACCTTAATTTTAAAATATTGCTAAAGAAATTCTAACCATCATCTGAGACTTTAGCAAGTCATAATAGTAACATCAGTGATCACGGATCACAGATCACTTTATCAAACATAATAATAATGAAAAAGTTAAAATATTGCAAGAATTACCAAAATGTGACACAGAGAGAAAAGTGAGGAAATGCTGCTGAAAAAAAATGGTTCCGATAGACTTGCTTGATGTGGGTTGCCACAAATTTGTAAAGCACACAGTATCTCCAAAGAGCAGTAGAGGGAAGCACAATAACACGAGGTCTGCCTGTACTGAGAAAGGCATATCACAGCTGAGGCTTTTTCACCCCAAATGTATCATCCCAATCAGTCATGAGAAAACATCAGACAAACACAAATTGAGGAAAATTGTACAAAATATCTGACCAGCACTCTTCAAAAATAGCCTGATCATAAAAGACAAGGAAAAACAGGAGCTGTCAAAGATTAGAGGAAACTAAAAAGACATGAAACTAAATGCAACGTAGCATCCTGGACTGGATCCTGGAACACAAGAAGAAAAGCAGTGGAAACACTGGTGAATTCAGAATACAGTTTTTGGCTTAACCAATAGTATTATGCTCAGTTGCTCAGTCATATCTGACTCTCTTGACCCCATGGATTGTAGCCCACCAGGCTCCTCTGTTCATGGGATTTCCCAGGCAAGAATAGTGGAGTGGGTTGCCATTTCCTACTCCAGGGGGTCTTTCCCACCCAGGGATCTAACATGCATCTCTTGAATCTCCTGGATTGGCAGGCAGATTCTTCATCACTAGTGCCACCAATTGTATCAACATGAATTTCTTAGTTTCAATGTCTATTACATGGTCATGTGAAATATTAGCATTGAGGGAACAGGGGCTGAAGGAAACTCTCTGCACTATTACTGCAACATTTTGTACATCTGAACTTAACTTGTTACCTGTATGATCTCAAAAAATTAAACTCGAGTCTCAGTTTATTCATCTTTGAAAACTTTTAGATCAATGACCCGCAAAGATTCAAACTGAAGCAAAGAAAGAAGCCACTTAAATAAAACAAGAAAATGAAATTGGAATGTGCACATATATGACAAAATTGTTCACATATACACTAATATTCAAAATAACCAAGGTAATCATATATGACAAGTGAGTAAAGTTTCAGCAAGATAATGAGTAAAAATACTTAGCACATATAGTAAGCACTCAATAAATACTGTTTATGACTCAACAAGGTGCTTTTGCCTAGAAAGTAGAAAGGCATTCATTTGGATCCAGGCCTTTTTGACTCCTGATGTAGTTCAGAAAGAAAGAGTAACAAATTAGGAAACAGTCTGAAAAAATTTAAAAAAAGAACTGGCATTCTAAACAGACAATGTAGATCCAAGAAAGACAAAGAAAACTGTAAAGTCAGCAATGATCCAAGAAGAGAAAAATCCTCGGTGGAATAAAAGTCTGAGGGTGAAGAGGATGATTTGGTGTCTTTGAAATCTCATGCCTACAGGACCAAACATCCAACTGGACCACCCAAGTGAGGTCAGAACCCCTCCTCTCTCCCACCCTCTGCCCAGGATCAGAACTAGTCAAGTAGATCAGATCTCTGGAGTTGTATTCATCCCCTTCTCGTGTAAATGAATAAACAGCAGCAGAGACTAAACCGCCTGTCTAGACTTTGCTCTAAAGATTTCCAACTTTAAATGGTTTTAAAAATAGGTTTTGGGGGTTGGTGGAAAACATATACTGACATACCTTTGAAACAAAGTTCAAACATGTAACCAAGGGATAGTTTGAAAACATACAGAGGACTTTGGTTTCTACTGAATAGTAATGGCACATGAGGTTATTTGAACTAATTCTCTAGCTAAGAAAAAAAATGCTGGACAAAATATTTTTGAATGTTTTCTTGAAAGTGTTAAAGAGCTGAGGCAGTGACTTCACCAAGATGGCAGAGTAGGAGATGCTAGCCTCCATCCCCCAACAAAGATCTAGATAGCTTATCCATGACTGAAAACAGCTCTGGGAGAGCTCAGAAGTCCAGTTAAGAAACTTCTGCAAAAAAGAAAGGAAAAGAAGCTGCTGCAACACAGTGAAGCAAACCAAAAAACCTGAGAATACCACCACACACACCAAGTAGAGAAAGGATGGCTCCGTTTTGCCTGCACCATCCCATGGCCCCGGCCAGCACCGCTCAGTGCGAATAGGAAACTCCCAACTCAGAAACAGTTTCCTCGGCCAGCAGAGGGAGAGTGCAGTGAGCAACCACCATCTCCACCTTTCAGGGCACTGCACAAAGAATCTGCTTTGATTTCACCCCATTCAGTTCAGTTCAGTCACTCAGTCGCATCCGACTCTTTGCAACCCCATGGACCACAGCACGCCAGGCCTCCCTGTCCATCACCAACTCCCACAGTTTACCCAAACTCATGTCCACTGAGTCAGTGATGCCATCCAACCATCTCATCCTCTGTCATCCCCTTCCCCTCCTGTCTTCAATCTTTCCCAGCATCAGGGTCCTTTCAAATGAGTCAGCGCTTCCCATCAGGTGGCCTAAGTATTGGAGTTTCAGAGCTAAGATATCTAGAAAATGCTAGGAACAAGATGGGCAGGGGTCACCTGTGTCAGTCACACAGCAGGAGCCACCATGTCCTGCTCTTTCACAGTCTCCAGTAGCCTCCACTGCTAAGGACCTCAGTGGCCTCTTTGGATACCGCACACACCCCCAACTTTCGTCACTGGAAACCTTGCCACAGACCCCAGGAGACTGCTCTGCAGCAGATCCCAAGAGCTTCACCTGAGAGGAAACCACCAGTCAGTGTGGCCGCCCTGGATACCCATCAGATTTCACTGCTGAAGTTGTCTCCTCATGGGTTTTCACCTTTGCAGATGCCAGCTACCAAGAGTCACTCCTGACTCCCTATCCTCTCCTTTCTCCAGAGCCCAGGATGCCACACAGACAGCCAGCTCCAGCCTTCCCAGCTGTGGGCACGTAAGTCACCCTTGTAAAACTCACTGATGACTCCCAGCACCATGTATTCTTGGCTATCCCCGGAAGCCCAGGAGTGCACACTGACAGCCAACACCCTCCACCTCCGCAGATGTTTGGGAGCCTGAATGGATCCAACCCTGACTCCTGTCATTGGCGGGCACCTCTGGGTTCACTGGCAGCTAGCCCCTGCAGCTGTGTCCCTGCACACAGCCATCCAGACGCCCATCATGAGTCTCCCTGGGTGAGAAACTGCAGCAACTTGAGTGTGTGCTAACAGCCAGGGACCCCCAGCTGCTACTGAGCCTGCAGGCGGCCTGGCCCTCTGGTGACAACCCCAGCCCTTGCCCCTGTGTGCATCTACACCCGGCCCTTGCCACTACACAAGCATCTGCAGCCAGGCCCCAGCGATCGAGCATGTGCACACCCCCCACTCCTGGCTGTCCAGGTCTCTGGCTCTTGGGGTGCTGCTATGGACCCCAGCACCTCTAACAGCCACGGTGGACCCCCCACGGCTCCCTTGAAAAGAATCACACAGTGCTAAGTGTGTGGCCCCCAGCTGCCTGAGCTGGTGAGACATTACACCTTCCCTAGCTGGAACCCCCTTCATGCCCCTGCTCTTGGTGCCCTGCACCCCCAGACTGGAGTCACAGTGCAGTCCCACCCCCGGTGAATGTCTCTCCTTACTGAAATCAGTCCATAAATTCTGAAAGAATTCTTCAAATGCACAGACACCCACCCAAGGCTACAGGGATCAAGAAAATCAGGAAAACTTGACACCACCAAAGGAACATGACAAACTCCCAGGGTAACTGTGTTAGTTGCTCAGTTGTGTCCAATTCTTTGCAACCCCATGGACTAACCGACCAGTCTCCTCTGTCTGTGGAATTCCCCAGATAAGAACACTGGAGTGGGTAGCCATTTCCTTCTCCAGGGGATCTTCCCAATCCAGGGATTGAACCTGGGTCTCCTGCATTGCAGGCAGATTCTTTACCATCTGAGCTATCAGGGAAGCCCCCTGGAAGAAATGGAGATACATGAATTGCATGACAAAGAACACAAAATAATTGAAAAGGCAAACTCAGATAAACTCTGGATGTTGGTATCTTCATCCAGGGCCTCAGAGAGCCTAAACATAATTCTCAAAGGCCATAAGAGACAAAGAACAGCTTTCAGTTATGTCAAGAAAAAGGATAACAGGAGTGGGAACCAATACAGAGCAACAGAAAACAGTGAGCAGAAACTGATCCTGAAAGCCGTCCAACGCTGAAACCATTAGAAATCTATTTTAAACCATTGTACTTACTATTTAAAGAAAACAGAAGTTAAAATATCTGTTTTTAAAAATGATAGCATTTGAGGAAAACTGTTCTGAACTCAGTACATAAGGAGCTTGGAAATCATCATTCCCATCCTCACGAAAAAAGCTGAACAAACTGAAAATCATCAATTTAGATCCATCAGAGAATTGAGGTCACAGGGCATACGGATATCTCAGAATTGGAGAGACACACAGGCAGATATAAAGAAGCACAACTTAAACAAAAAAACCTTCCCAGGATCCAGGACTAGAGTAGGAAAACCTGAACTTTAACTGATGAATTGCTGAAAGCTCAGTGTGGACAATTCCCAGAGTTAAAAACTCCAGAGAGGCTCAGTATTTGAGGGCACACTCCCATTTGTGAGTTTTCCCTCCAGAAGGTCTATCAAGATCTCACAGTTAATATTAGAGAAAAATCCCCTCAAGAAACCATTTCTAAGTACACTGGAGCATTCTGTTCTTTTTAACAAGGCATCCCTTTAAGAGAAACTATTTTAACAGAGTCTAACACACTGATTTATATCAAACCTTAACTGACCTGGAGGTAGGGAAACACCAAATTCCAGCCGATGCTAGCACTCCTGCCTCATGTAAAGGCAGGGAAAAACAAGACAAAACAGAAAGCACTTGTGAAGGTCGTAGCCCAGGAGTCCAGGCTCTGTGAAGGATTGACGGCTAATCGTAAGATTATAAAACACTCCTCTTCCCTCACACTTCACATCAATAGGATTCCTATATAATAACAGAGGAAATAGAACTGAAAAAACTATGCCTCAGATCTTAATATTTTCAGCAGAAGACGTTACGAAGAGGAGGCAAGAATACACAGAAGAACGGTACAAGAAAGATCTTCATGACCCAGATAACCATGATGGTGTGATCACTCACCTAGAGCCAGACATCTTTGAATGTGAAGTCAAGTGGGCCTTAGGAAGCATCACTATGAACAAAGCTAGTGGAGGTGATGGAATTCCAGTGGAGCTATTTCAGATCTTACAAGATGATGCTGCAAGGATGCTGCACTCAATAAGCCAGCAAATTTGGAAACTCAGCAGTGGCCATAGGACTGGAAAAGTTCAGTTTTCATTCCATTCCCAAAGAAAAGCAGTGCCAAGGAATGCTCAAACTACAGCACAATTGCACTCGTCTCTAATGCTCAAAATTCTCCAAGCCAGGCTTCAGCAGTACACGAACTATGAACTTCCAGATGTTCAAGCTGGATTTAGAAATGGCAGAGGAACCGGAGATCAGATTGCCAACATCCATTAGATCATCAAAAAACCAAGAGAGTTTCAGAAAAACATCTGCTTTATTGAATACGCCAAAACATTTGACTGTGTAGATCACAATAAACTGGAAAATTCTTAAAGAGATGGGAAAACCAGACCACCTGAGCTGCCGCCTGAGAAATCTGTTTGCAGGTCAAGAAGCAACAGTTAGAACTGGACATGGAATGACAGGCTGGTACCAAATCAGGAAAGAAGTACGTCAAGGCTATAGGTTGTCATCCTGCTTATTTAACTTATATGCAGAGTATATCATGCCAAATGCCAGGCTGGATAAAGCACAAACTGGAATCAAGATTTCCAGGAGAAATATCAATAACTTCAGATATGCAGATGACACCACCCTTATGGCAGAAAGTGAAAAAGAAATAAAGAGCCTCTTGATGAAAGTGAAAGAGGAGAGTAAAAAAGGTGGCTTAAAACCCAATATTCAGAAAAATAAGATCATGGCATCTGGTCCCATCACTTCAAAGCAAGTAGATGGGGAAACAATGTAAACAGTGAGAGGCTTTATTTTGGGGGCTCTAAAAATCACTGCAGACGGTGACTGCAGCCAAGATGCTTGCTCCTTGGAAGAAAAACTATGATCAACTTAGATAGCATATTTAAAAGTAGAAACATTACTTTGCCAACAAAGGTCCAGCTAGTCAAAGCTATGGTTTTTCCAGTAGTCATGTATGGATGTGAGAGTTGGACTATAAAGAAAGCTGAGCACTGAAGAATTGATGCTTTTGAACTGTGATGTTGGAGAAGACTCTTGAGTCCCTTGAACTGCAAGGAGATCCAACCAGTCAATCCTAAAGGAAATCAGTCCTGAACATTCATTGGAAGGACTGATGCTGAAACTGAAACTCCAATACTTTGGCCGCCTGATACGAAGAGCTGACTCATTGGAAAAGAGCCTGACGCTGGGAAAGAATGAAGGCAGGAGGAGAAAGGGACAACAGAGGATGAGACAGTTGGATGGCATCACTGACACAATGGACATGAGTTTGAACAAACTCCAGGAAATGGTGAAGAACAGGGAAGCCTGGTGTGCCGCAGTCCATGGGGTTGCAGAGAGTCAGACATGACTGAGTGACTGAACTGAACTGAATATGTACTGCATGCTCCATCATGTCTGATACTTTATGACCCCATGGACTGTAACCCACCAGTCTCCTCTGTCCATGGGATTTTCTAGGCAAGAATACTGGAGGGGGTTGCCATGCCTTCTTCCAGGGGATCTTCCCAACCCAGGGATTGAGCCCACATCTCTTGCATCTCCTGCATTGCAGGCTAATTCTTTACCGCTGAGCCATGGGGGAAAGCCCAAGGAAGGTATAGGAACAAAAAGCACAATATTAATAAGATGCTGTATTTAAACCCAAAAGCTCCAGGAATTACATTGTGTATAAGTAGACAAAATATTCTAGATAAAAAATTGACTTTCAAAAAGCATTTGCTAAGTCTGCTAAGTCGCTTCAGTCGTGTCTGACTCTGTGTGACCCCATAGACAGCAGTCCACCAGGCTCCCCCATCCCTGGGAGTCTCCAGGCAAGAACACTGGAGTGGGTTGCCATTTCCTTCTCCAATGTATGAAAGTGAAAAGTGAAAGTGAAGTCGCTCAGTCATGTCCGACTCTTAGCGACTCCATGGACCGCAGCCTACCAGGCTCCTCCGTCCATGAGATTTTCCAGGCAAGAGTATTGGAGTGGGGTGCCATTGCCTTCTCCATCAAAAAGCATAGTTATGTGTTATTTAGAAGAAACATATCTAAAAGTTAAGGGTACTAAAGGCTTTTAAAAATTGAAAATTTTAAACAAAAGAAATCTCACATAGCTATATTAATATCAGTCAAAGTTGACTTTCAAATGAAAAGCTTTGCTAGCGATAAAGACAACATTACAAGGATAAAAGCTAAATTTAAACTGTGCGTGCAGTATTCAGTCACTTCAGTTATGTCCCACCCTTTGCGACTCCATGGACTATAACCCACCAGGCTTCTCTGTCCATGGAATTCTCCAGGCAAGAATACTGGAGTGGATTGTCATGCCCTCCTCCTCCAGGGGATCCTCCCGACCCAGGGATGGAACCTGGGTCTCCTGTATTGGCAAGCGGGTTCTTTACCACTAGCACCACCTGGAAAGCCCAAATTTAAACTGTAAAGTATAACAATTTTACATTTGCATGTGCTTCATGATACAGAAGCAAAATACATAAAAGCAAAATATTATATATCAAAATGCCTAAAACAAAAATTATAACTACAAGGAATTTATATAACAAGAAAAATCAGTAAATTATAGCATATTTGAACAAGACAATTAGCAAAATTAGTTTGATAGACATATGTGGAAGACTCCATTCAAGACCTACAGAATATATATTTTGAAGCATACAAAATTGAACATTTTTTAATGTAATTATATACTGGGATATAAAGCAAAGTGAATAACTTAAAAAATAAGCTTCACAGAATATGCTCTCTGACAACAATGCAATCAAGGTAAAAATCAATAACAAAAGAAAACTTGAAAAAGCTTGTTTGGTAAAGTTAAGAAATATACTTTAAAATCGGACAAAGAATAAAGCATAATAAAAGTTTTTAAATATTTTGAACAAAAATATTACAAAATTATGTATATACCATGACCTGGGATGAAACTAATAGAATATATAGAATATATAAAAATGGAATAGAAGTTTATATATATATATATATATATACACACACACACATATATATAAGCATAGCCATATTATTCATATTAGAAAAGGTTGAAAATCAATGAGCTAAGCATCTCTCAGAAGAAATTAGAATTAAAAATACCAAAATGAACTCAATAGCAGAGAGGGAAAGAATTAATATAGGTAAGAGTTGAAGTTTAATCTTAAAAAACATTTTTAAAAGAATGAAGTTATTTGTGAACGCTTCAGTGATGGTTCCAAGACATCTTGTGAAGAAAGAGTTAAAAACTAACATATAAAATCTGCTACCATTTGTATAAAAGGGATCTATTTAGAGTTTGAGATTTTCAGTGCTTATACTCTTCATAATTTCTGTTTTTTAAACAAAATGAAAGTTGCATTTAAAAAAAAAAAAAAAGTAAATAAAATTTTGAATTAAAAAAAAAAAAACGTTAGCCAAAGTTGTCAAAAGGATCTAGAGGGAAGGGAGACTCACAGAGCCCTCATTCAAACATAGGGACAATGCTGCCACCTGCTCATGTGCTGATCTGAAGTGGGTGGGGTGGTGGTGCTGGGGATGGTGAGGGGATGGGAGTGAGAGGATGAAGGTCCTGGGGATCACTGCGGCTGTGGAGGTGACACTGGCAATGGAGGAGGTGGTGGAGGTGGAGAAGAGGTGGTGGTGAAGTTGGTGCTGGAGACAGTGGTCATGTTCTGGTCGGGGCTGTGATAGTCAAGTTCTTGGAGCTGTTCCCACAGACCATAGAGGTTCTATCTGCCAAACTTCCCAGGCAACAGACAAGCCTTAGTCATCAATATGAGCCAAAAAACGAGAAATTTGATCACATCCTTCCACTTGAGATCACTGTGTGTTCTCTCTTCTTTCCTTTGTGCTCTGATTAGATCCCTAAAATTCAATCTTCTCATTAGTTGCCATCTGGTGCTGAACTGATTTTCAAAGGGAAGTTGGCCACATAACATATGGGCTCTGAGAAGAGGTGAGCTATATTACTTCTGATTACTGATGGGACCATAGAATCCGAGAGCAGTTACCAAAAGAACAGTTAATCATTTTATGCCTTGATAACATCTGCTATGTGTTTGAACAAGGCCATGCACTTGGTGAGCAGGGAAACCTGAGACTGGATCTTTAGAGGTGAAGGGGAGGTCCCTGGTGATTTACAGTGAGGACATGTGACCAGACTGCCATGGAGGGAAATGATTAGTAACCTCGGGAGAAAAGCCAAAACCTTGCATAGACCACAGTTTTACAGTTCCCGCTCCCCTTCAGATTCATTGGCCCTAGGTCAGACGTGAGGTGACAGCGTGACTTTCCTGCCCCAGAGAAGAGACTGTCTCCTGAGGGACAGCATCTCTGTATCACCAGCCAGAAACTTCAGTCTCCCTCTAATCATGCCCCTTAATTGGTCCAAGCAGAGGGGGCTCATTGCTCAAAGGGATGAAAAGCAAAACCCCTAGAATAACATTTTATCCTCATTTAATCAATCATGTTTCATTCTCTACACCTCTCACAAACCCCACTTAGGCAACAACACAGGACCTCTCTGATTATCTCCCTGGGTTTCACTGTGCACTCAAAAATTTCTCGAAATTAAATTCTCTTAATCCACTTTTATTTAGAGAGAAATTCTACATGACGGTTTTGAGAGGAAAAATATAGCCTTAAGCATTGAACAAAAAAAAAAGACAGGAAGAAAGAAGAAAAAAAGGAAGATAGAAGAAAAAAAGAGAGAGAGAGAGAGTGAAGGAGGGAGGGATACAGAAGGAAGAGAAAGGATACAGAAGGTTGTTGTCCCAAAGGTCTGGGACTTACTGCCTTCGGAAAGTCCTAGTCAAGAGAAATTTCCCCGCCCCTTAACTAATTTGGAGGCAAAATAAGAATCATGTGAACAAGCAAAACTGACCAGGTCCTATCTATCCAACACTAAGTTCTCTGGGGAGGAAAGGTGAGTGACATTTACTGCTTCAAGACAATCTTGTTATCATTAACAGCACTATTGTTATTCCAGCTTCTTTCTGTCCTTGTCCCTGCTTTACCACTGAAAGTGACTTCTGACTACTTGGGTCCTTTCAGCTTCCTTTGCAGTATAATACACAGGCTAACAATGCTCTAATTTTCCTCCATTGAAATGTACCCTCTCCCCAACCCCCAAAACAGATTGGTGTGATTACTGAAGTAGTTCTGGGTGCTTCGTGCTTCATCATTTCTTGCTGTAACTAGACAGCCCTTTCATATTCTTTTGATAACTGAAACATTTGAACAATCATTGTCCTACAGAGGAGCTGATCTTTGAGCAATTGTGCTTTGTACCATCCCATCCCCTTTGGGAGCAAGATCGGTTTTAAAATAATGACTTCTCTAGCAGTTTATTACCAGCCTGGAGCCATTTTCACACCTCAGAAGTGAAGGCTTAATGAGCAAAGAAATTAAAGAGTAAAACTCTGCTAGTGTCTTCTTAAATGGTGGCATTTTGGCAGCTCAGGAGAAGCTTCTGAAGAGGAGCCGTGTCACAGACACCTTGTTCTCCAAATGACCTTTAGGTAATGAACCTCAGAGTTTCCTCCCCACAGCTCCACCCCCTTCTTTTCCATCCTGGAGATGCCTCCCAGGAAGATCGGACAGTGAATAATGGAGTTGTGTGAGCATAATGAATTCACCTAACACAATGCTGGGAAGACAGTATTGGCTCAATAAAATCCTCCCGAGTGGTGATCACACCCCCAGACCCTCCCCACCACAACAACTCCTTACCAATAGTTGCCAGTTCCTGGGCATCTTTTAGAAATACACTCAAATACCATTTATTCTTACGGATGTTGGAGGGGCGTGTAATTTCCTCGGTTCTGTCTCATCACAACAAACATTTGAAGCGACGGACCAGCATCACAGCCCTCAGACAGACCACTGTTACAGCTTTCGGATGGACCAGTGTTACAGCTCCATGTGACAGCTCAGTTTTATTTAGAAAATAAAGGAAAATACATCCTCGAGGCATGAGGGCATGCCAACCCAAAAGATGCAAAGAGACAGAGACCCCCGACCCTTTGGCTCCTTTTTTTATATGTTTTTTCTCCTCCCCCTGGGCCTGCCCTACGTAAATTGGGCTAGCCAGGAGGGCTGTTTGTTTTACCTGAGGTCCTCACTCCAGTCTTCAGACCTTCCTTTGTTCTATTTTCAAGGATTTTTCCCTTCCTTGTCTTTTAGCCACCGCCATGCTGGAGTCCTTTTTCCTATTCTAACTACCTAACATAACCCTTTCATAACTTTCCCAGTTTGTCCTCCCTCTTCAGGGTTTTAGGGCAATTATGTACATATAGTATTGTAATTCCTTCCTAGCATCAGAGTCTTTCCCAGTGAGTCAACTCTTCGCGTGAGGTGGCCAAAGTACTGGAGTTTCGGCTTTAGCATCATTCCTTCCAAAGAAATCCCAAGGCTGATCTCCTTCAGAATGGACTGGTTGGATCTCCTTGCAGTCCAAGGGACTCTCAAGAGTCTTCTCCAACACCACAGTTCAAAAGCATCAATTCTTTGGCGCTCAGCCTTCTTCACAGTCCAACTCTCACATCCATACATGACCACAGGAAAAACCATAGCCTTGACTAGACAAACCTTTGTTGGCAAAGTAATGTCTCTGCTTTTGAATATGCTATCTAGGTTGGTCATAACTTTCCTTCCAAAGAGTAAGCATCTTTTAATTTCATGGCTGCAGTCACCGTCTGCAGTGATTTTGGAGCCCAGAAAAATAAAGTCTGACACTGTTTCCACTGTTTCCCCATCTATTTCCCATGAAGTGATGGGACCAGATGCCATGATCTTTGTTTTCTGAATGTTGAGCTTTAAGCCAACTTTTTCACTCTCCACTTTCACTTTCATCAAGGGGCTTTTTAGTTCCTCTTCACTTTCTGCCATAGTGACTGGGGGCAAGAGGAGAAGGGGACGAAAGAGGATGAGATGGCTGGATGGCATCACTGACTTGATGGACGTGAGTCTGAGTGAATTCCGGGAGTTGGTGATGGACAGGGAGGCCTGGCGTCCTGCGATTCATGGGGTCACAAAGAGTTGGACACGACTGAGCGACTGATCTGATCTGATCTGATCTAAGTATTGTAATTATTGTGTTATAATAGTCTATTTACGTATCTCACTTTCCCATGAGGGAAAGCAAGGGTAGTGACCAAGCAGTGTTCATTTTTACATCCCTAATGTCCATCACTTTAAGAGCATCCCTTGTAGCTCAGCTGGTAAAGAATCCACCTGCAAAGCAGGAGACTCCAGTTCCGATTCCTGGATAAGAAGATCTGCTGGAGAAGGGATAGGCTACCCACTCCAGTCTTCCTGAGTTTTCCTGGTGGCTCAGATGGTAAAGAATCTGCCTGCAATACAGGAGACCTGGGTTCAATCCCTGAGCTGGGAAGATCCCCTGGAGAAAGGAATGGCTACCCACTCCAGTATTCTGGCCTGGAGAATTCCATGGACTGTATGGTCCCCGGGGTTGCAAAGAGTCAGACACAACTGAGTGACTTTCACTGATATCCATTGCAGTGCTTAGCAAACGTAAATTAGTGAATATTTGGTAAAAAAAAAAAATGAATGATTGGATAATTCTGATGAGTCTTTTCAAATAAATGATAGTTTTTTTTTTACCAAGGCTGTTGCTCCAGAATCATATTCCTATCCCACCTTTGAACAGAAACAAATTACTCTTAACTAAGTTTCAGGAGGAAGCTGCAAAGAGAGAAAAGCAACTGGTTGGAACAAAAGAGGACCAAGATGGCAGGGGATTGACTTCCTGTAGACTTGAGCCTCACTGTATGTTCACTGTAATTTATTAGCATGCTAAGTGACACGCCCACCGGTGACTGACAGTTGACGATTGACATGGCAGTTGAAGGTTGCCATGACAACAACCAGCAAAGTCCCACAAAAGGACTACAAGGGAACAATGCATCAGTTCAGCTCCAAATCACATCCCTGATCTCAGAAAACTCGTAAATATTCCTCCCACTCTTTCCAATTCCCTCCCTTTTACCTGGACCCTCCTATATATTTGGTGTCTCTGCCCAAACTGGGTTGAGAAGTTGATTTGTCAACTAAGTTTCTGCTTCTCCACTCTTTGGCCATTGAATAAAGCTTGTGTTGTTCCATTTTAAGCATCAAAAGAACCTTCCTAGCCAGTATCAGGGCTCATATCAAAATTGATTCAAACTATAGGAATAAAAGGGCTTCCCTGTGGCTCAGATGGTAAAGAATCTGCCTGCAATGCAGGAGAACCAGTTTCCATCCCTGTGTTGAAAACATCCCCTGGAGAAGGAAATGGCAATCCACTCCAGTATTTTTGTCTAGAGAATTCCATGGAGGAGCCTCACGGGCTACAGTCCACGGGGTCACAAAGAGTCAGACACAACTGAGTGACTAACACTTTCAGTTTCATAGGAATAAAAACCAGTAGACATAAGGATCAACTTCCCTGCACGTGAATGCCATGGTGGTGTTAGAGAAGAAAGATTCGCCAGTCCTCATCCAACCTCTTAAATGAAACTTTTCACCTCATTGCTAAATACAGATGCCCTGAGAAGCATTTATGCAAATCTATTAGCTTTCCCATCTGGGCCAGAAAGATCAAAGATCTCATGTTTGGATGGTCTTTCCCTCATAGCATCTGTAATCTTTGGGGATCTGTTTCTGGCTAAGGAATCTGTTGTGAGGGTGGAATCAAATTGCCCGGAGTAGCCAAGTCAAAGTAATGAAGTAGTAGAAATCAGTCTATCTCAGCGACTGCCGAGCCAGCATCTGCCTGCCTAATTGCATAGTTTGCTTGGTTGGATTTGAGGCTGTTATTGATATTTGGAAAAACTTTCCCTTTCTATTAATATTGGTAGTTAGAGAGATAGATTTTGATTTCCAATACTTTGTGTTTATTTCCTCTTTGTGACAGAGAAAGCCACAGAGGGAGCAAATGAAGAGAAAATGGCTGTTTAGGGGTGCAAGGGCATCTTTGAGGGGGAAGGGAAATAAACATAGGAATATGAGAGCCCTGTTCTCTAGAGAACTCAGGAAGGTTGAGATCTCTTCCACATGATTGGCAGCCAATGCTATTGATAGGCATGGAAAGCATTTCTATGCAATCCTAGGTTCCACGCATTTGTCACGGAGGGCTCATTGTCATCAGAGGGAGATCCACCCCTCCTCTGCAGTAGATATGAGAATCGGGGCTGATTGCTTTAGAAAAGCCAATGGAATTAAGCTGATGTTTACTGCTTCATAAAGGCATAGTGGACAAATTACCCAGCTAGACCATATTGGGTGGAATTGTTAGTTGAAAGTGACAACCAGGCCTGTAATTTACACTGCACTTTGGAAATTTAAGCTGGGAGGCTCGGCGCTCTCAATCGTGTATTGTAAAGCTTCTTTTGTACTTCTGGCTCATTTTGTGCCGGGAATCATTTAGCCATTGACTTTAACTGCTAATACAGTTCCATCAAACACCAAGAATAAATCAAAATTACTGGATCATTCAAAATCTGTCCTCAGAGTTGTTTATATGTATTTTTTTCCACCATTACTTCAGTAGAGTTACCAGAGAAGCTGCTAAATGATGATATATTGGACATGCCTTGTTGCCATCTTCCCGGAGTCTCTTGCAAATAAGACATAATCCATGACAAATTCTTCTTCTAGTTATACAAAACATAAATAATGATAATAAAAAAGGAATCAACTTTATGAAAAATGAGGAAGAGATAGGAGAGAGATGTTTCAGATAAATAGCTCTCCTCTCAGTCTTGGCTCTTGTTGGGAAAGACAAAGAAGGAATTTTAAAACTAACTTCACCACACAAGGGCCTAAATTCCCATCTGTCTAGTCTATCTTAGAGTGATAGAAGACTCATATACATAACTTTTTGTTCAAAGCTGTACATACTAAATTTTAGCCTTATATATAAAAATTCCAAGCATCAATTGTAAAAGTCACTCCATCCAAAGAAATATTTGGTGTATACAAATCTTGAAGGTAACAGTGAGAGAGACCCAAGTTGGTGATTCCAAGTTCACTAATATTCATTATGCATCAATAGATCTCAGATGGTAAAAACCACTGGAGTATTTAATCTGAGAAAACCTGCCACCCTGCTTGAATCTTTGTTTTATGGCTTTTTAAATTGCAGTTCAAAGGATAGATAGATAAATACATTAGCATCAGATTTGTTCTCAAAGGAGTAAGAAATATTGTGGCAGGAAGAAATTGCTAAGGTCTTAACATAGTCTCTCTGCCTCTCACCACTTTTACTCCTGAAATTTCTAGCAAATATGCCTGGAGAATTATAAAATCCATCCACAAATGTTAACAATGTCTTGTTAATTGAAAGCCCTGCTCCTGTTTTCTCCTGAAATCATTATTTTCTCCCTTTGTGCCTGATATTGGAAGACATAAAGCAACAACAAGATCTCTTCTCAAGGCCTCCTGGTCATTGATCTTACATTAACACAGCAAAATAAAAGGTTTGGGAGTGAGCATTTATCAAATTATACTTTCTCCTGACTGGTTAGTTAAGTGTCAGGTGGTAAGTCGTGTCTGACTCTTTACGACCCCATGGACTGCAGCCCACCAGGCTCCTCTGTCCGTGGAATGCTAGGCAAGAATACTGGAGTGGGTTGCCATTTTCTTCTCCAGGGGATCTTCCCTACCCAAGGACAGAATCCAGGTCTCCTGTATTACAGGCAAATTCTTTACCATCTGAGCTACCAGGCTGGTTTTATATAAACATGTATAAACATGAAGCTGATGGATGAGGCACTAACTGAACTCTCCCATAGTAATATATAAAAAGACCATTCAAATTATATCATAATAACAAGACTTTTTTTTTTTTTTTTCAGATTCCAGAACTCAGGAACATCTGTTGGCAAGGAGGTTTCAGAAACTGCTATGAGGGCTTCCCTGGTGGCCAGTGATGAAAAGTCTGTCTGCCAATGCAGGAGACACAGATACAATCCCTGACCCAGGAGGATCCCACATGCCACGGAGCAACTAAGCCCGTGCACCACAACTACTGAGCCTGTGCCCCAGAGTCTGGGAGCTGCAACTCCTGAAGTCCTCACAGCTGGAGACAGTGCTCTGCAACAAAAGAAGCTGCTGCAACGAGAAGCCAGCCCACTGCAACTAGAGGAAAGCCTGCACAGCAATGAAGACCCAGCACAGCCAAAAACAATAAGTAAATAAATACTTGTTAAAAGATCCATCTCAAAACAAACTAACAACAACAACAAAAAGCTGTTATGAGTCTTGCAAATTTGGACTGTCACCGCTGTATCCACCTAGCATCAATAATCAGCCACCCTCACAGGATGTCGGCTCTCCAGGGACCCAGACCAAATCAGCATAGCGGTTTAGAAATCTAAGGAGAGAGAAGAGCCTTTGCAATTAAGAGTGTTCTGCCCATTTATAGAATCAAATTTTCCAGGAACATAGCTTAGGATAAACCACGTTAGATGAACATTTCAACATAATATAACGAACGCAATCATTTCAATGAAGCAGATAGCAGAGCAATTTGTTCTAGCAGATGGTTCGCCCTGGGATCAGAGCAATTATCTCCTTACTCTACACACAGGGGTAGCCAAAGATTCAACAATTGACTATTCAAAGCAACTTAGCAATACAAGGAAATTTCTGTTATGGTAAAACACAGGGTTTGCATCCGCCTTCTGCACAAGCAAGTCCTGGAGAACGTTCTGCAGAATAAAAGATAATTGCTTATCTGTACACACATGGTCATCTTGCTGAGTTATCTCAGAGAACTGGACCCAGAAAAGGTGAGAACTCAGAAGAATGCTTGTCATTCTGCCACCCCTGGAAGACATAGGCCTTTTCTTGACTATTGCCTAGGAAAATAACTCTTCTTGCTTTTATCTTTCCATTTTGTCATCTTGAATCTATAGACAGATTAAATTGCCCTACCTAAAACAAATCAACAGTTACCAAAACAAAGTTTGTAAATTATATTTCAAGCAGTGAAGATACAAGAATTTGTGTTGTTTTCTGATAAGCAGCTACAGAAATGGAGTCAGTGTGCAAAAGCCAGCTTAAAAAAATGTTTACCAAGAAAAAAAAATGGTTGAATACAGAAAACAGATACATAATCTTTACACAGATCAAAACATTAGTTCAAATCACCTAAAGTATAAATACTTCTATCAGTTCTCCTGAGTTATGATACAGATGCTTCCAAATTATAAACACATGCCTAACTTTGGCAGAATTATAAATACGGAATTAAACATGTTATGTATGGGCTCAGTCACTTTTGCATATGTGAGGAAAACTAAAGCTAGAAGTAAAGTTAAACAAACAAACCACAGTTGGTTGTAGAGGGTTGGATGTGGGAAAAAAATGAAAATCAGAAAACTATATAGATTGGGGAGTTACAGGGAGACAGTTACCTAGGAAAACTTGAAACAAAGAAATGGTCATAGAATGTGTGACTTGCAAAAACAAAAGAATTTTAAGAAGATGGTTAGAGATGGTTATAGGACAGAGACACTCAGAATACTGAAGACTGGATTACACATTGTCTCATACGTACCAGCCAGAAACTAGGTGTGACAGCTACCTCCATCCTCAAGGAAATAGAAAGAGGTAGCCTGTAGTGCGGAGTAGAGGTGAAAACCAAGGCAGAATTAGAAAACAAAGTATAGAAGCTACCCTGAAATCCTGAGCATCGCCTTCAGCAGAGCTTTTTGGATCCAGTGACTCCTGAAGTCTGTAAATCACTACCAGGTGTGACCTTCTCCCCTTATATGACTAAAGTATTATACATGCCCCATGGTTGACTGAGCAGATCTGATCTTAAGTGTATTCTCTATTTAGGAGGAAGGTTTCCCTTGGAGAGACCCATAAGCAAAAGTTTATATAAAGTGGGGGCCTGGCATGAGAACTGCCTTGGCCTTGGCAACTGAGTTAATTTTATTATCTGACAGGAGAGTTTACTGAAGGAGGGCTTCACTGTCTGGCTTCTACTCATAACAATTTCAGATACTTTGAGATGTCTATGTCTACTTTGGTGCTAATGAGAAAAATAAGAACAAGAATCATAAAAAATTTTTTTTAATTTTATATTTAAAAATGGTTTAAAAACATTTAGATACCAAGTGCCAAGCATAGTACTAATTACTTTGAAGATATTTAATTTAATCCTTATTACACTGTATGAGATAGGTCTTATTATTCTCATTTTCCAAATGAGGAAACTGAGGCTATTACTTTATTTTTTAGATTCCAAACTAAAACTCTGACTATCCTTTAGAATATATTTTTACTATTTGAACCAAGGATCATTCTGTCAGTCTGAGATTCTTCAGAGAGAGTTTTTTGCCTCTTTACAATTTCCTTTTGTTTCAGCTATATTGAGGCTTCCCTGGTGGCTCAGACTGTAAAGAATCTGCTTGCAATTCAGAAGACCTGCGTTTGATTCCTGGTTGAGGAAGATCCCTGGAGGAGGAAAAGGCAATCCACTCCAGTATTCTTGCCTGGAGAATCTCCTGGACAGAGGAGCCTGGTGAGCTATATTCCATGGGGTCTCAAAGACTGATTAGCATTTTGACTTTCACTTTTAAGCTATAGTAATTTCACCCAAGATGATCAGGATGAGAAACCACATATTGAGATAGAGGTAATAGAGTGAAGACAAAGAGAAGGAGAAAAGGGAAGAAGGTTGTCCAAGCACCTCTGTTGATTATATTTAACTGACGGTGGGGTTTAGGCCATGGGAATGAGCTTCTTTATCGTATCTGTCATAATGACAACAATAAGGAAAACAACATCAGCAACAACAAAATATATTTGTGATAAAAGGGCTTGTTTTGTGCCATTCATTGTTCTAAGGGCTCAATGTAAGTCATTTAATAAATTAACTCATTCACAAGAATTAATGAACCACTTTCATACAATTATCCTTTCTATGTTCTTTTATCTATTCACAGCTGTGAAGAATTTGCCATACAATTAAATACTAGTAATTTATTTTTTTAAGAACAAACATATTAATGGTTGTAGAGATCTGAAATACAAGTTTCAAGCATTTCTTACAGTAGAATTATGGGTTTTATTTTTTCACCCACTCCAAGAGGGGAAAAAAAAATAGTTTGCTCTTTATTTTTCTGTTGAGCAAGAGATATATAAGCCAATTTATTGTATAAGACTAGAAATCTTGAATTTGAACCTGTCCTGTTTTCCACTTTTAAATTCTGTTTAAAGACATCCCTGTACCTAGTCTAAAAAGACTCAGGCGGCCCTGATATGAGGTGAAGTAATGCCATCTTATTTAATGATTTCAAAAGCATCAGGCATTAGGTTTTCTTGCCAACTCACTAACTCTCTTCCTCATAATGATATTGGTGAAAAAGTACAACAGATGCGTAACAGCTGCTCATGAGCTTCGACATCTCAGCCATTTCTTGGCACCACTATCAACGTTTTTCCCCAAATACCAGTTCTAATTGGTTAACGTTGTACAACTCTGTGGTTGGAAGTCTTAAATAGACTACCAGTTATCTATTTCCAAATTATATAATTCTACACAATAAGTGGTAAATAGTTAGGCGCTTAGAGTCCAGCATTGCTTTATTTCCATGAGCATAACTTCTAGGTTATAGGACTTTCCCCTAATTAGTTAGCCTGCAAAGAGTCATTTCTTTTCTAAATTTTATCTGGCAGTATAATTTTTTTATGGTTGAGTTGTAAAACCTTTGAAAATAGGATTTTATAATAGGAAGCGACAAATCCTAGCTCAGTTCAACCATCTGCCTTTAATAAATACATGTTCCTTTCCCCCTGCAAACCCTGACATTTTCTTCCTGTGACCCAAGGTCAATCAATCAGAAAAAGAGAGGGGATGATAATTTAAAAAGTGCTAGTAAATAAGCATTATGAAAAATAGTTAGAAATGAAGTGCATATATCTTTGAGAAACAGTACTGCCAGAACTTTACTTTCAAACATGCTTTTCTGATATCTACTACTGTCTTCATTAATGGCTTTCCTACATCTGGTCACAGAGAGCTTTTCAGGACCATGGACAGGAACACACAGGCAGCAAAATTCTCACTGCATATGGCAACATTGGGTATTGAGAGTTTTGAGTGACAATTACACACATTCATCTTAATTTCGGGGGGCCATCTGGTTTGCACGAGCCACTGGGATTTCAAAATTCAATGAAGATCGATATCGCCCAGGAGGCTAAAGCCTTCAAGCAGACCAAGGGCAAATGTGCCAGTCCAATAGACAATATATTTTTTACAAATCATGATGTCACCTGATTTGCTAACAATTATGTTGAATTTAATCAAATAATTAGTATTTTAGAAGCAGAGTGCCAGGATACATCAGCATTAGGTTTCTCCCTCATTCCCTTGAGAAGACTGAGAGGTGAGACCATCATTAAAGGTACTATTTCATAACTGGATTTTTTTTGTTTCTTTCAGTAACTTGCCTTGAGTACTATGCAGACACATTTCAGAGCGCTGTGCTATGAGCTAGAAGTAGAAATAAAGGATAAGGAACTGAAATGTGCTAAGTGGGCAAGTTAGAAAATAAAATGCAGACTCTTAGTTATGAAAGAACTTAGCTTAGATATGCTGTTCTCAAAAAAAAGAAAACAAACTTATACTGAGAGATGTAAATATTATAAATATGGATACAGATATATAGAGAAAATTATTATCTATATGTCAAATAGAAAAACTTAATGGATGTGAGGATGAGTCAAGGAAACAGACTATACTTTCTGCTTCAAGATTTTATACCTTTATGTCTGTCTATAAAATTTTGCCTCTAATCTTCTAAATTTGAGAAATGGATCACAATTTTATGCTTGTTGAATAGAGGTGAGGTATTGTGATTTTTAAGATATTTATTCAGAAATCATTGTTACTTGTCATCATAAAATTTAGATTTTTTTTTTTTTTCAGATCCAAAGAACATTCATTCAAATGTTCCTTCCTAGTTCCACCAAGCAAAGCAATTCAGGTGTATGCTCACATCTGAATCTCTAACACATGAAGGAGTATCTGGCAGGTACTCAATGCATATTTGTTAAATAAATGAACATTTCTGCCTTTCAAATTTGTATTCATTCTTAAAGAATGCATCTTCACTCTTCTTTAACTAAACTTCTTCTGACCACCTCCATCCCTGCTGAAACTGGCGTGTCTCTCCTATAAATGCCCATAGCTCCCAGTAGGTACCTTTCTTATGGTACTTGTATCATTTTGTCTCAGAAGAAAGTATTGATACATTGTGTTGTTTTCTTATTCTCTTTACTCAAATACAATGTATTTGGAGTCTTACATGCTCTTTTCACTCTGACTTTTGATCCCTTTTCTCCTAAAATGTCTGAACTTATTCTCAGTTTACCTTAGTATTTCAATTCTGCCTTGGAGATATTGTCTTGATAATCTGAGTCATTGCTCCTATTCTCAATAAAGTATAGAAGATGGATAGCTTTAGTGCTTTCCTTCTGCTCTTATAAATCTAATAAACAGCTTCATCCATATTGGTTCTTTTGGAATCCTTCACACTGCCTTGGTTGGTTTTTGTTACAGATAAGAAAGGGAAACATTCGCCAACCTTGATACCGATGAGACTGAAACAGCTACTCTAATAATTCTACATCCATACAACTTAATTCTTGGGCTCAGTCACTAAGTCGTGTCAGACTTTGCAACTCCATGGAAGGTAGCCTGCCAAACTCTTCTGTCCTTGGGATTTGGGCAACAACCCCCAAGTGTAAAAAACAAACAAATGAAAAGAATGTGCCAAAACAATAAGGAATCAGATATCGCCAAATCATCTGTGTGCCTAAATGAGACTGGGCCAGGCAACTCTTAGAGATGAGCTTCTAGCAAATGCTACCAAATAGTGGTAGCAGTGATTCACTCCAAGCATTCAGATAAGGAGATTAGACAAACCTGAATGTATCCAACTTCTTTGTTGAAAAACAGGAAAATTGCCTCATCAGAATGAAATTTCTTCCTACTGTATAGCACAGGGAATTATATTCAGTATCCTGTGATAAACCATCCTGGAAAAGAATATTAAAAAGAATGTATATATGTATCACTGAATCACTTTGCTGTACAGCAGAAATTATTGCAAATCAACTAAATATTTCAACTTAAAAAAAAAGCATGAACTTCCTATGATTAATCAAGTCTCTAAAATTAGGAGACACGATGTGTTTCAACAGAAGAAAGAAATCACAAGAACCAGACCCTGAGCAAGAAACTTTTTTCTTTGCTTTACCTCATATCTCATCCATCTTATATTGTTTCAGCATATGCTTTGTAGAACTAATTTCTTCCCCCACTCTCCTCACCAAGACTCTTTATAGATGTAGAGATGATTTTTCAACCTATGAGACTGAGTTAGATAATTTTAGACCTTAAGTGTTGCATTTTGTTTGTTTGTTTGTTTTGTAAGGCAAGTGAGAGAAAAACAAAAAAAGTAAAAGGACGTTACTTGCTGTTCTGCCCTGATTGGACTATAATTATCATGAGATCATTTACAAAATGAATTATGCTAGAAAATGCATTCTTGCCATGAGTTTAAGAGAATTCTCACCATTAATAAGATTGCTTGCTTGATACCCTTCTTGATCACACTCTCTGAGATTTCCAAAGCTCGCAGAGATGTCTTATGTCCCTTATATTTAAATGAAATGAAAACAAGTCTTACAAGTATCTACCTGGCGCACTACCAGAGGCCGACCTATTTGTGTTGTGCCTAGCGAATTATCAGATCATGTGAACCGTTTAAGGAAGCCCAGTATACTCACATTGCCACTTGGTTTCTCACTGGCAACAGCAGGGCAGGCCCAGCTGTTCCCAGCAGCTGTTCGGCTGAAATGCCTTCCAGCTGATGATGGTCCCCAGGAGTACTAGAGAACAGTCGCCATGTCTAGGGACAGGGGTCAGCCCCAAACGGAGATAAACACAAGGGACCAGAAGGAAGGAAACCACCCCGCATCCTGCCTCTGCCTCTTGTAGAAGAAAAAAAAAATAGCTCTGTAAACCTGTTCCTTCTCAGCCTGCCCTCCCGAGGGCTTCACCTTTATAATGAGCTAGACTAGACAAGGAGATTCCATTCCGCTCCAAGTGAATTATCATTATAATAGGCATCTAGGCTGCTCATCAAAGACCCCAGAACTGGGGTAGCAGTAGAGTGGAGGGGGTGAGAAAGAGGAGGGCGCAAAATTTACATACAGAGACAAGCATGGACAGTCATTAAGAGAACAGGCCTTCACTTCAAAAAGACATGAACTCGGCACAGGTCTCCTGCCTGTTAAATATGTACAGTGTGTGCTTATTTGATGATGAAAATCAGAGGATGGCTATTTGAATGGAAATGAATTTTAATAAGCTTTGGAGGCAGAAGAAGCAGAAGCCCTCCATTCTCCCTTCTATCGCCAGGCACCTTCTTGACCATCATTACCACAAAGGAAAGAATGCGGGCATGCTAATCGCCCAGCGGAGAATGCCCCCCTCCTCCTCCGTCTTTGTGGGTGTTCATTAACCTTGTGGGCTCCTCAGCCAGCAGAGAACAGCTGTCCCGGGGACATTTCCATATCCTTTAAGAAAAGCAGAATGTCTACTTAGCCTCAGAGATCCTGCCTGTAGAAAGAAGTGGGAGAGAGCTCCCTGAGGAATAAAAGCAAAGGACGATTAGCATTTAGCACGTGCATTGCACTATTTAAAAACTTGCAAAATTTTGCACTTACTTTGCACTTTCGTCAAATTAAGTATAATATGGCTATTTATTACTCATTTTTTATCTTGACAGAGAGACAAAAGAAGCAGTCTAGCATTGTAAATCCTAATCTCCACCTCCGCTCTGAGATGAGAACTAAAGCAAATACCCTTGGGTTATTTATCTCTTATTGGTGCATAGCCTGAGAAGGGGAGAAATATTCTGGTGACCTTACGAGGTTATGAAATCTATTCCCTTATTCCACCAAGCAAAATCACACAAAAATCATTCTGGTAAAGACAGCAGGATAATTTTAACACACATCAAAGAACTTTGGTTTGAAAATGGCAGAGTTCATTTGGCCCAAACTTCTCCACACTAATTTGTATGGTGATTGGTCTTTCCTCTGTGCCCTAAGTCCTAAGTTTGTAAGGACATTGACTTTAAAGGCAACACCATCTCAGTTACACTTTTCAGCGAAAATCATGCAACAGATTTTTTTTCCCCAGTGCCATTAAAGACAGTAAGACTCTTCTAGTTTGTTTCATACTAAACCACATAAACGGTGCATTTTTAGGATGGAAGGAAAATGCTCCCATTCCCTAGTAGTAGAATATCTGCTAACTTATATTATTTAATTCTAATATCTAGAAATAAATATTGTCATCAGCTAGATTTGTGGCCTCTATACACTCTACCTCAGATATGCAGATGACACCACCCTTATGGCAGAAAGTGAGGAGGAACTAAAGAGCCTCTAGATGAAAGTGAAAGAGGAGAGTGAAAAAGTTGGCTTAAAGCTCAACATTCAGAAAACTAAGATCATGGCATCCGGTCCCATCACTTCATAGCAAATAGATGGGGAATCAGTGCAAACAGTGGCTGACTTTATTTCTGGGGGCTCCAAAATCACTGCAGATGGTGACTGCAGCCATGAAATTAAAAGATGTTTACTCCTTGGAAGGAAAGTTATGACCAACCTAGACAGCATATTAAAAAGCAGAGGCATTACTTTGTCAACACTGGTCTGTCTAGTCAAGGCTATGGTTTTTCCAGTGGTCATGTATGGATGTGAGTATTGGACTATAAAGAAAGCTGAGCACTAAAAAACTGATGCTTTTGAACTGTGGTGTTGGAGAAGATTCTTGAGAGTCCCTTGGACTGCAAGGAGATCCAACCAGTCCATCCTAAAGGAAATCAGTCCTGAATATTCATTGGAAGGATTGATGCTGAAACTGAAACTCCAATACTTTGGCCACCTGATGCGAAAAGCTGACTCATTTGAAAAGACCCTGATGCTCGGAAAGGTTGAGGGCAGGAGGAGAAGGGGATGACAGAGGATGAGATGGTTGGATGGCATCACCAACTCAACAGACATGAGTTTGGGTAAACTCCAGGAGTTGGTGTTAGACAGGGAGGCCTGGTATGCTGCAGTTCATGGGGTCGCAAAGAGTCAGACACAACTGACCTACTGAACTGAACTGATACATTCTACATGTCAGGGAGTTAGAGATACTGTCACGAACCCCACTTGGCACCAAAACCCTTGGGAGAGAAGAAAATGGAGGACGTTCTAGCAAGTGTTTCCCTCTCTAAAGCAAGTACTGCATTTTATTTATTTATTTATTTGGCTTCACCCCATGGTGTGTGGGATCTTAGTTCCCTGACCAGGGATCAAACCTGAGACCCTTGCATTGGAAGCACAGAATCTTAACCACTAGACCGCCAGGGAAGTCCTGGTATTGCATTCTTAAAAGCATTCACAAATGAATGTTCACTGGCCTGTGTATCAACCATATTATTTTACTTAAAACTTAATCACTGAGATTTCACCATGCAACCCCTAATATCCCATCTTTTTTTTTCACTAAACCTCAATATTTGATGAAGTGAGAGAAAGCAAGCACAAAGAGATCCCCACCAAAAATAAATAAATAAATTGCCCCCCCCCCCAACTCCAGGAAACTAAAATTAACCTTTGTATTCCCTTTTGCTAGAAAGGTGCATTTTTAAAAAGTCAACAATAAGTTTAATGATGTTGCTCTCCCTCCCCCTCCTTTTCTCTGGAGCTACTCTAACCAGCCCCACCTGGGGGTCCCAAGAGTGGACTGGGTAGAATAGCAAGGAGCTGGGGCTGGGCCCCTAAAGTTCCTGGCCATTTCCTCCCCATTATCACCCTGTTAAGCTGCTCAGGGCTCTGACAGCCTAACAAGGTGCTAATGGGCCATGCGTTCTAGCCCGGTTCACAGCAGGTTGTTTCAAATGGGTTGAGGAGGTTGATTTGCATTCAAAATCTTCTCTCTCTCTCACTTGCTTTTTTGTTTGGCCCCTTGATTTCTACTCCCCAGACACTCTTCCAGGCTGACTTAGAATGGAACAAAATCGCATCCGCTCAGTATTTGAATTGCCTGAGTTTGGATTTTAAATGTGCCCCATTATTTCATCAAATTGTAGTGAGGGGGGAAGGAGCAAAGGGGAAGAAAAGAGAGTAAAGAGATTTTAAAATGAAAAGGGAGAGTTGATGACAGACGGATGCAAATGTTCCTTTTAAGTGGCGAGGAGCAGCTGATGTCGGGGCATGAAATTAAATTAGTACATCTGTGGCTGGATGCCTGTCATTCAGTTTCATATTTTCCACTCCAGAGGCATCAGTTAGCTCATGATTAGCTGGCTTACTTTCATGGGACTATGAATACTTCCTGCGCACAAGATGGAGGTCATTGTCGTAAAAGGGGGCTGCAGGAGGAAAAACATTCTCGCAGCGAGATGACCCCCAGTCCTGGAAGGAAGAGGTGGTTTAGTTGCAACTCCAACTCCAGTTCTTGAAGTCAAAAGGAGATGGAGGTGAGGTGGAATGAAATAGAAGTCAGCACATTTTCCAAGGAGACAGCGTTTACGAGCAGCCAGAGGTGTGCTCAGCAAGTGGACGGTCTGCTTTTGAAAAGCCTGCCCGCTGCATCCTGGAAATACTCAGGATTCGTAAATGTTTACAGCCATTTCTACAGACTGACAGCCCAGGCTGTTTCTCCAAGACCAGGCCCCAGGAGTGCTCTCCATAAATAATGGTGCTCAAGCCTCTGTGTCCCTGTTGAAAGCCGAGCAGTCCTGGAGCATCAGGGCCACTGCCAGGAAGGTTTATGGCTCAGCTCCGCTCCTCGCTGTCTAGATTTCTGTCCTTCCTCTTGCATCTCAATTTCCATTCTCCTTCACCCAAGAGCTAAAGGTCTCACCCAGTTATCTCCCAACCAGTAAGGCCTAAATTGCTGGCCTTATTGACACAGGGCTGCTATGTAAAAGCCAAATGAACAGGGCAGCCCTATGACTCAAAACCAGTTCCCTGAAACTTAAAAAAAATGTAAGCATAAGTGAATTCCTTGATATTTACAGACCCTGAATCACCCTCGCTTGCTTGTTATGGCAATACTCCAACAGTGGTTCCCAAAATGTCTCACGAATTTATGGGTGGGAATCACAGAGTTGTTTGTTTGCTTTCAAAGACATTATCCAGAGTCAGTTTGAATCTATTTTTAAAAGTAAGAAAGGCAATGAGCTTAAAAGTGCCATCATGATAATGATCCAGGTACAAGAGCGATTGAAGTCTCTTTTCACCCACCAAACTATCTCATGGACTTAAAAATAAAGTTTGAAGCACTCATTATTTTACTGTTCTCCTCTCTGCAATGACAAGGTTCAGAACACGTTACCCCAAAATGCAACACCTTGGCATGTTGAATATTTTAAGCTAAAGGCACTTGAGAAACCATAGGCGCTGGAAGGACTTCCTGAATTTCTCCAGACGCAGTTCATAAGACCCTCACGTGAGAGGTGCCCGCCCTACCCCTAGAGGAGAGGAGCATCCTAGCTCCAAGTCAGAGGAACTGCAAGAGGAGTCAGAATGAATGGGCCTTGCCAAGTTCGCCCGTTTATTCCTATTAGCTTGTTTTCCTTTGTCCTGCCACATTTCCCCACTACTGTCCACTCTTCATCAAACCCTGTATAAAAACTCCCAGTTTTAACTATTTCATTAGATCTTCATTTCCTTATGAAGGCTCCCATAGCATATAAAATTATAAACTTTTTTTTTTTAAGAGACTTTTGTTTTGTTGGCCACACCACATGGCATGTGGGCTCTTTCCTCAACTAAAGTTCGAACCTACACCTCCTGAATTGGAATCACAGAATCTCAACCCCTGGATGGCCAGGGAAGTCCCTAAAATTGCTATGAAATACATATGAGAGTATATGCTACTCTTTTGTTAGTCTGTGTTCTGTTACAGATCCCCTGATGAAAGCCTAGAAGGGTAGAAAGAATTTTATTTTCCTCCCCTCCAGCAAACAAAATAGAAATGGAAAAAAAAAGCAGATGACTGCCTCAGCATTTTATGAAGAAGACTTGCTCCAAAGGGTGTCCACCTATCAAGGTGCATAAACGTGGGAGGAGATCCAGGTGTTGCTACTCACATCATCTGCTTAGGCGAGCATGCACCATGTGGTCTTTCTTCAGGCAATTTTCAAGTTGTCTTTTCACATTTCTTTACACTGGAGATGCACACGCAACAGAGATGAGGAATGCATCAGGTCAGGGGAAGAAAAAGAAGCAGAGAGAGCACCCTGTAAATCCATCGGTGCGGGGTATTCTTCCCGGCTACTCCTTCCCCGTACATTTGCTGCATCTTATGCCTACAGCCCAGGCAAATTCCCCATAGCGTTTTGCCCACAAGATCATCGCCGTAACTGCTTGGTTCCCCTTCAGAGGTGATGAGCCAGCCGGTCCATAGTTAGCTCTTGTTGTTATTCCTTTCCCAGCCAACTCCGTGATTCCCTGAAGCCCTTCTAATGTGGTTCTTGGAACTGTCTCCAGTATGCTAGGACTGATCTGCCTCGAGCAAAATGCTCTGCCCATCTGTGCCAGGAAGATGTTTGTATTGTTTCCCATCAATCTTTCTCTTTCCAAAAGAATTGGATAAGAAAGCATGTCTCATTCCATTGTTGCCACTGTCCTGTAACAAGAATCCTAAGGGAATCACTAAGGGAAAATCAAGCCTGGCCTAGAAAATCAAATAGCTTTGCTTCAGTAGCCAAGCCTACATGGATCTAGGACTCTGATGTGTGTGAGCTGTACCTTGAGTGCTTTCTCACCTTCCCCTGTAGACTGCCCCTTTCTGCTCTAGCAACCCTGGTTCCTGGCACTCTTCCCACAGATCCTCACAAGCAACCCCTACTTCCTTCTTTTTTTTTTTTACTATTTCTGCCTTCTAGAACTTTTTTTCCTTGCTTCCTCCCCCACCAGAATTGAACTTTCAGCTATGATTCAATGTCCATTTTTCTTAATTATGTTAAAGTAATTCACATTAACAGTTTATCTCATTGGAATTCAATTCCAAAAGAATGACTACGACACAATTTTGAAGTCCCTGTGGGCCACTTCTATCTCACATAAGGTGATAAGCCTGGCACGGGCTGTGAGCCCCTAATCTCTTGATAAACAAGTGCTCCAAGTCCAGCCCTTTCTTTTGCAGCCATGTAGGGGCCAAAAGACCACCCACACGAGGCTGTTTTTCCTAGCAGGCAGCATATATACAAGAAAATTGAAAACATATGCTCATGGAAATACTTGTACACAAATTTTCATAGTAGCATTATTCATACTAGCCAAAAACTAGAAGCAACCTAAAGCTCATCATGTGATGAACGAATAAACAAAAAAGTATATCTGCAACCAGGCGTTATTCAGCCGTAAAAGGGAAAGAAGTACTAATACAGGCTACAACATGGATGAACGCCTATATAGGAAAGAATCCAATTTTACCCAAACAGAGATCTGGCCTTTTCCCTTGGCTCCTGGGAATCTGGGCCCTTGGAATGTCCTGACTGTTAAAAGTGTTTTTGTTTGACTTGGAGCCTTGGGCCAGCCAGAGTCTAACAGTGGAATTTAGGATGGGGCTTTGGGACACATGTTATTGGTTGACCTTTGAGGACTGGAGACTAAAGTCAGCCATGTGGGCAGTCAAACAGGTTTCCATAATCACGCCCCTTTGTACACCAGGGCTCTGTACACCAAGGTCCCACAGCTGCTACTTTGGTGGACTCTGCCTATGTACGTCCAGCTTTGGCTGACTTTAATGCTCTTCTTAGCTGTAATGAACAGTAACCGTGAGTATAACAGCCTTCAGGGAGTTTTGTGAGTCCTTCTAGCTAACTTTTAAATCTTTGGGTTCCCAAACTTGCAATTGATGTCAGAAGTGAGATTGATCTTGCAGACTGCTCCCTTTAACCTCTCAACTTTGAATGTATTATGCTAAGTGAATATAGCCAGAACCAAAATGCCATCTATCATATTATTCCATTTTTACAAAATGTCCAGAAGAGGCAAATCCATAGAAACAGGCGGATTAGTGGCTTCCAGGGGCCAAAGAAACGAAGAATGGGGAATGAGTGCTAATGGGTATAAGCTTCTTTTTGGAGTGATGAAAACATTACAAAATTAGATCATGGTAATGGTTGCACAACTTTGTTAATGTACAAAATTGTATATCTTAAATAGGTGAATTTTAGGGTGTATGAGTTTTGTCTTCAAAAAAAAAAAAAGATAGCTTGGCCTTGGCAGCCAGTCAGTTACTCTTGACCAGGCCCAGAGATGGAGAAAAGGGGGACTGACCAGAGCTGGTAATCTAGCTATCTCAAATGCAGTCATGAGCTTGAAGCCTTCCCGGGGAGTAATTCTTCAGCATCTCTCTTTGTGACTTCTCCTGAGAGGTTCCAGTGGGAGAGACCAAGGAAGCTGCTGAAACAAACAGAAGTCAACAGCCCTGGTCTCTGCTCGCCCGTCCCACCAGTACCCTTTGGATAGGCAGGCAAATTCAGTCCCAATTTCCCCATTAAAATAGCCTGTTTAAAAAAAAAAAAAAAAAACACCTTTTCTGCTTTCATTTCTCATTAAAATGCCACTCTTGAGTCATTTAGAAAGGGTCAAGCTGGATGTTGGCTCTAAAACCTTTGACAACTACTGTAATTGCCTAGAGGGCCAATAACAGTGATGTCTTTCACAAGTTTAATTTTGAAGTTTCTGCCAAGCCATTAACATGTAACCAGAGCATAGAAGTCGAGGGAAATTAGAGATGAGTTGAAGACCAGTCCCATCTGTCTCTGGACTGTCACCTATTCCCTAGGCCAGGACAAGTCCTCTTGAGTCTCCTGGTGTAGGAGAGAGGAGCCCTGGGGTCTGATCTTTAGTTCTGGCTCTAATTACTCACATGGGCTCAGAAGTTATTACAGTTTTTTGGTATTCTTAAAAATGGGACAATGTTACTTCTCCAGTTCTACCCTCTGCCTGAGTGTCATCTTTCTACCCTCTGCCTGTGTCATCTTGACAAGACTCTTCTATAAAAATTTTGTGAATGAGAGAGGGTGAAGAGAGATGTGTGCACAGGGAGATCCCAGGGACACCCTGAAAGGGCATGTAGCTTAGTGCTGAATGAGGATGGTTTCCTGCCCAGAGATTGAACTGGGTTAAAACAGAACACTGGATCACATGCAGTTGGTCACCTTTAGATAATACAAAACAATGCATCTTTTTTTTTTAAATTTCTAATAGATTGTGTCTCAAGCACCATGGTGGAAATTTCACTTTTTTGATCATTTAATCACATTTAATCCTTTCCTTAAATCCTTACAACAAACATTCCAGAGATCATTATGCTCCCCATCCTACAGATGTGAATACTGAGCCCACAAAGTTTCCATAACTTGGTTAAACTTCACTTGACTTACTTGTGACAGAGATTGACCTTGAACTGTAGTTTTCTGGGGATAGCATCCATGTTCTGTCTCCTAGACTTGTGGCTCTCAGGTCTTTGTTTTTGTTTGTTTGTTTTGTTTTTTACTCAACTATGCAATGGAAATAATGCACCTGCAAAGGATTATTGCAAAGATTAAATCGGTTAGTGATATAAAATGGTCAGCAAAGGGGTAGACATAGAGTTAAGTATTCAATAAATTCCACCTGTATCCCACCTTCTTTAGGTAAGGAGATAAAGAAGGGAAAAGTGCCCAAATCCAAAGTATATAAGCAGTCTGTCCCTGGGAAGAATATTAGTCAGTGACAACTCTTCTTGTGTGACTGTCCATTGAGGACTTGAATGTTGCCTCTCCAGATCCAGATGCTTCCTGTAAATTTGTTTTTCAAATCAACTTAGAAAGCTCATGCAACTTCAAAATTAGAAATACAGATGCTAATGCAAATTCTTATTTAATCACTATTTAATGATCACCTACAATGTGCTAGTCCGTGGGAGATAAAGAGAGATAAGAAAGACACAGTCCTTGCCCTTGAAGAACTCAGGGTTCATTAGAGATGGTTAGATAAGACCATAAATGATCATAAACACGGTGCGATAGGAGAAGCCCCATAAGAGAGAGAAGTGCCCTAAGCATTTCAGAGACGGAGATGCTACTTCCTTTTTGATAAAGATGTCGTGAAGGAGGAGAATTCTCCCAACTTTGAAAGGTAGGTAGAGCTTCAACAAGTGAGTAGAGTAGGCTGAAATGTCAGAAGAACATTCCAGGTGGAGGGGTTAGCACCAACCAAAGCAGGAATATGGAAAAGTGAGGTCTCAACTGGACAACATCAAGGAGTCAACTTCCCAGCAGGAAATCAAAGATACATTTATAAGTTGTGGGGAAAAAATCCAGAGAGGTGGATGGTAGTCACATCCTGGAAACTGAATTCTGGAGGTAGAGGAAGGGCAGTGCTTAACTCAATTTAAATATGAAGAGCCAATGAAGTATTTTGGATGGGGAAGCAATCTAATTGGAGTCTTTATCAGAGTCCACTGATCCCATGGTAAGTAATAATAGGCACCTCTCCAGAGGTGATGAAGAGTCAATGAGCCCCAAAACAACGAAGCATCTAACAAATTTAGTAAATACAAAATCAATTCTATTTCTCTTCTCCCTTCAATAGCACCCTGAAAATCCACTGTTTCTGAATCTTGAGGGTCTGCCCTACTTCTCTGGGGTCTAGAAAGTCCCGAGGTGGAGGACAGAGGAGGCGTTGGTATGACCTCTGGCTATTCACTTCCACCTGAGGAACTTAGAATTCCACAGCTTAAACCCAGCCACCCTCGCCCTCCGTGCGAAAAGCCTGCCTGTGGGAAGGCTGGCCGGCTCATCTTTTTTAATATCTCTCTTCAGAGTCTCGGTTTGACTGACCAGCCAACATCACTTGCATTCAGGAAGCGTGCCTCCCTTATTCTCTCCACTGCTCCTTGACGATGATTTGGGGGTTGCTAGCCTTTCATTTTTCTCCCCCTCTCCCCTTCTGCTGCTCGGAGGAGTCTTTACTCCCTGATAAGAACCTTCTAGCAGCCTCATCAGAGCCATTGTTAAGAGAAGGTGCAATTCATCCACAATGGATACCTGATGACTTCTCCTTTCTGCAGACAAATCGGTCCTTGGAGAAAGGTCTCATTATTACTCTAGTGCCATTATTCTGAGTGTGCCAGCTCTGGGGCACCTCATTCTGTCCCAACAGGGAGGGAGGGCAGAGGGAAAGAAAATTCTGTGTCTTGCCTTTCAGCTTTTTAAAAGGTGGCTGTGAAAATACTTTCTTTCTCCACTAATGGGATTTGCACTTCTTACCCTCCCTGCCAAGTCTTTTATAGACTTCGAAGTTAACCACGCTTTTCTGGGGTTCCTCGTCTCTTGTCCGACTCAGGGTGTTTCATCTCCCCAGAGATCAAAATGCACTGACCTCTGCCCTCTCAAGCATTTCACAGGCTCTTAAAATCGAAAAACCATTCTTTCTGCCCTCCGCCCCTCCTATGTAATTTCCCTTGTCTTTTGTTCGCACACCTGCAGGCGAGCCTCCATCAGAGCACTCAAAAATCACGAATTCAGTGTCCCTCATGGCTGAGGCACTGTGATAGGCACGGGGGGCATAAATTGCCTCTGAACCTTCACTGTTTCACATTCCTACACACCAGAGAGCAAGGACAGGCACTTTCATTGTAAAAGGCCAAATTCTTCATAAGGCCAGTGAGGCTTTTAACCTACCCGATTGGCTTGTGATGTCCCCCAAGTAACACGCTGTCATCAAGAATAAGCGTTCTTTAGTCACAGCTAGTCATCAAGGAATATTTAAATCTAAATTTCCTAACTTAGTCCCCCTCCCTTTTTTTTTCAAGACTAAATACCAATTAATTAGTTTCTCACTAAATCTTTGGCTGCCTTTTTGAAAAGAAGTAAACTATTTTTAAGCCAGACTGAGAAGTGAACATACTCACCAATAAGGGGAAAATGCCAGAAAAAGGAAAGGTAGAGATCCTCATTAATAGGCAAGAGAGAAAAGAGAGAGCGGAGAAGAGAGAGATTTGAGATTTGGTGTGATAACTGAATCATTTTTTGCAAGGAAAGCAAGCTCTGTGAGTTTTGCTATTGAAACCAAGCTGGACCTTGTGGAGGTCCTGGTCACAGAAACCTTTCAGTGGCTAATAAGGGAATAAAGTGATGAAGAGACAAGGGAGGGGCAGTCAAGAAAGAGTGGTGCCTTCTTAGGGGAGAGTCCTTGTTCCACCTCAAGGGCGGAACACAACAGTATCTCTGAGTTTTTCTGCAGAACTAAAACTCCCAACAAATGGAAGATGCTAACTACTTGATGAAGCATTCTTCAGAGATGATCAGGAAACCACCTGAGACCCTGCACACATGCTGATCCTTAAGCAGCCCTGCCCTGAACCAGTGCTCTAAAACTCCTCATCAAATCCTCTTGCATTGGGACACACAGTTTTTCAGGGTACAAATCTGCTGTGTCCCCTTTGTCTGACAGAGCAATTAAACTATTCTTTTCTACTTAACCCGAAGCTCTATCTCTGTGATTTGATTTAGCACTGGTGCACAGAGGCTGAGCTTTTGGCATCACCACTATTGACTTCTACAGCAGAAGATTTTAAACAGATAGTCAAAGGCATTGAGTTTGGTAAAAGAACATGGAAAACCAATCCGGTTTTGACAGCAGGGCTACAATCCTCTCCCTGCCTCCTTTCATCCCTGTGACCCTCAAGAAGTGGATGGAGCCAACTCTCAACTGCCCAAGACAAGGGAAAGTCCTCTACACCCTCTGAGACTCCAAGGCCTCCTCTGTAGGAAGTAGTGCTTTGCCTGCATAATGTCTCACATGAAATAAAATTCATATTTTATGGCAAGTCAAGAAAAATTTAAACATAAAGCATTTTCTCTGCCCTTTGGTCCCCTCTCTCCCCACAGTGTGCATTGTGTATCTATATAATGCATTGACTAAACCTCCCCAGTGGGTGGGCTTCCCAAGTGGTGCTAATGGTAAAGAATCCACTTGCCAATTCAGGAGATGCAAGAGAGGCAGGTTCGATCCTTGCATCAGGAAGAACCCCTGGAGTAGGAAATGGCAATCCACTCCAGTATTCTTGCCAGGAAAATTTCATGGGTAGAGGAGCCTGGCGGGCTACAGTACACGGGGTCGCAAAGAGTGGGGCATGACTGAGTGACTAAACACACACAGCACACACACACATCACCACAGGCAGAAATACCTGCTCAGTCATAGAAGGCAACATTATCTTAGCACCAACAAGACAACATTTTTAAGATACATTCATTCTTGATAAGGTGTCACGTGGTACTTAGATCTTGATTGTGTAAACTGTCAATAATAGTTCAGTTAGTGTTCAGCCATGGGGGCTCAAAAAATGAATATAACTCTGCTTTGATTTCAAATGGGCAGAACCTTCCTCAGAGTTTTCTGAGATGTTCTTCTTGAGCTATAATCCTCAAATTTGGCTTGAATAAAATTTCCTATTTCTTTCTTAGGTTAACTGGTTAATTTTTCATTGACACTCCTTTCTGACTATTGAATTTAGATAGTGGCAGCTTTTTCAAACTGATTAAGTGATAAGTGTTAGTTGCTCAGTCATGTCTGACTCTTTGTGATCCCATGGACTATAGCCCACTAGTCCTCTGTCCTCTGTCCATGGGATTCTCCAGGCAAGAATACTGGAGCAGGTTGCCATTCTCTTCTCCAGGGGATCTTCGCAACCCGGGGATCAAACCCAGGTCTCCTACATTGCAGGCAGATCCTTTACCATTGGAGCCACTCAAACTGAGAATCTCTTTTATCTGCTTCCTTATTCTTGGCTACAATTCAGAACTGGGGTTATTGAATGATGCTCTAGTGAAGTGCAGTTGCTCAGTCGTGTCTGACTCTTTGCAATCCCATAGACTGTAGCCTACAGGCTTCTCCATCCATGGGATTTTCCAGGCAAGAGTACCAGAGTGGGTTGCCGTTTCCTTCTCCAGGGGATCTTCCCAACCCAGGGATCGAACCCAGGTCTCCTGCATTGCTGGCAGACGCTTTACCCTCTGAACCACCAGGGAAGCCCACCAGGAATGACACTCTACTTTAGTCCTAATAAAGATTAATGCCAAAAACAAAACAAAAGCAAAAATAGATTAATTTCAGAATAGCATTGATATATACACACTGCCATGTGTAAAATAGATAGCCAGTGGGAAGCTGCTGTACTGGGAGCTCACTTCGCTGCTCTGTGATGACCCAGAGGGATGGGATAGGGGAGCAAGAGGGAGGCTCAAGAGAAAGGATGACGTGTGTACATATAGCTGATTCACTTTATTGTACGGCAGAAACCAAACAACATTGTAAAGCAATTATACTCCAATAAAAAATGGGGAAAAAAATCAAGACCAAAGCAAAACAAAAGATTAATGTCCAGTGCTAAGGGAATAACTACAAGCAGAGTTTTCCTTTAACCAAATTGGTCATTTCACAGGAAGTTCACATAAATTCACACTGAAGTTCCCGGAGGTTCACTAGACGTAAGTAGTATACCAACAAGCCTTAATGCTACCCTCTCTACCCCTAGCCCAAGTGGAGAGAAAGTGAACATCTCTGGCCCAGGGCTATAGTTCTCATCAGCCCAAACAGGGTGAGGACAGTGCTGATGGATGGATGGACGTCGGCCTGGTGGCCTGTGAACTCTGAAAAAGCGCTGAGTTCTCTTTCGGTCAGGGAGGGTCATCTGTTTTATTGCAGGTTCTAGAATGAGCAGGTATGACAGGATGCCAGAGAGGAAAGTGGCTACTAGTTAGATATTCATGTGCTGGAGACCCATAGTAAGAGTTACACTAGCTCTTTTGAATTATATACATCAAAGTCAGCCACATCTTTCCAAACCAAATAGAGCGGTTGCACCAATATCAAACCAATGAAGTCGAATCTGCTTGCAACTCAGTTTCATTTCAAATGTTGATAAGAATAGTGCCAGGAGAATGGCCAAGATGGCAGAGTAGGAAGACTCTGAACTCACCTCCTCCCATGACACACCAAACTTACAACGTTTACAGAGCAACTACAGATGAGAAAATTTAGGAAAGCTAGCAGAAAAGACTCCTATAACAAAGTAGGAGAAGGGGACTCCTAAAGTCATAAAGAACTAATCACAATGAGACAGGCAGGAGGGGCAGAGACGTGATATAGTCAGGACTCATACCTGCAAATGAGGGGGCAACCTACAAACGAGAGGATAATTACAACTGCAGAGGATTTTCTCAAAGAACAAGTGGTCTGAGTCCCACATAGGAATCTGTAGCCTAGGAATCCTACAACTGGAAGACAAACCCCCAGAATATTTGATTTTGAAAGCCAGTGAGGCTTATTTTCAGGAGAGCCAGAGGACTCTGAGAAATAGACACTCCACTCTTAAAGGGCACTCACAAAATCTTACAGGCTCTGGTACCCAAGGCAGTAGTCATCATTTGAAAGGATCCTGGATCTGACTCACCTGCTGTTCTTGGAGAGCCTCCCAGAGAGGCAGGAGACAACTGGAGCTCATTCTGGGGATACAGACACTGGCAGCAGCCGTTTGAGGGGCTCCAACTACTATGTGGACACTAGTGCTGGCAAGTGTCGTTTTGAAATTCTCTTTTTAGCGTATTAGCACTGGGATCCTGCGCCACCCACCAGCCTGTTGGTGCCAGTACTTGGATGCCTCAGGTCAAGCAGCTAGCAAGGTAGAGACACAGCCCCTACCAGCAAGCCCACTGCCTTAAGACACCCTGAGCCCAGAGCTGTCCCTGTCCACATGGATGCCTACACCTGACTAGCAGTGCACTGGCACTAACCCCGGGACACCCAGAGCACTGCATACAGAGACACTGAGACCCGGCTCTGCCCAGCAGATAGACAACAACCCTTTGGTTCCCTGGGCCAGGGTTCTATCCATCAGCAGGTCTATGCAAGCTATAAGACACCTCAGCCAGCTGCCCTGGGATCCAGTCCCACTCATCAGCAGGGCAACACCAGATTTGAAGGAATTAACAGTAAAGATGATATGGAGGAATAGATCAGTGAGTTGGAAGACAGAATAGTGGAAAACGCTTAGTAGAACAGGAAAAAATAATGAAAAGAGATGAGGACAATTTAAGAGATGTCTCGGCCAGCATCAAGTGTTCTAATGTTCTCCTTATAGAGATCCCAGAAGGAGCAAGAGATAGAAAAAGAGGCAGAAAATATATTTGAAGAGATGACAGCTGAAAATTTCCCTAACCTGGGAAAGAAAATAGACATCCAGTTCCAGGAAGCACAGACAGTCCCAAACAGGATGAATCCAAAGAACACAACACCAAAGTGAAAGAAAAGTGAAAGTCGCTCAGTCTGCCTGACTCTTTGTGACCCCAGGAACTGTAACAGTCCATGGAATTCTCCAGGCCAGAATACTGGAGTGGGTAGCCTTTCCCTTCTCCACAGGATCTTCCCAACTCAGGAATCGAACCCAGGTCTCCCTCATTGCAGGCAGATTCTTTACCAGCTGAGCCACAAGAGAAGCCCACAACACCAAGACACATTATAATTAAAATGGCAAAAATAATGGATAGAGAGTATTAAAGGGAACATGGGAAAAGCTACAGGAAAATAGCCAGTTTACATACAAGGGAACTCCCATTGGAGAAGGAAATGGCAACCCACTCCAGTATTCTTGCCTGGAGAATCCCAGGAACTGGGGAGCCCGTTGGGCTGCCGTCTATGGGGTCGCACAGAGTCGGACACGACTGAAGCGACTTAGCAGCAGCAGCAGCAGAACTCCCACAGGGCTATCAGGTGACTTATCAGCAGAAACTCTGCAGGCCAGAAAGCAGTGGTAGAATTTATTTAAAGTGATGGAAGGGAAAAAAAAATGCAACCAAGAATACTCCACCCAGCAAGCTTTTCATTCAGATTTGAAGGAGAGATGAAAAGTTTTAGAGTGGGTAGCCTATCCCTTCTCCACGGGATCTTCTCGACCCAGGAGTTGAACTAGGGTCTATCTGCATTGCAGGCAGATTCATTACCAGCTGAGCTACCAGGGAATCTCTTTTATAGACAAGCAAAAGTTAAATGAGTTCAGCACCACCAAACCACTTTTATGAGAAATGTTTAAGGGACTCCTTTAACCCAAAAAGAAAAGGCCACAAGTAGAAACATGAAAATTACAAAAGGGAAATTATCATTGGTAAGGAAAAGTATATAGTACAAACCATGGGTTAGCCATGTATAAAGCTGGCAGGAAGGTTAAAGACAATAGTTAAATTATCTGTATATCCAATAAGTAGTTAAGGGAAGCAGAAAACAGAATTGTAAAATATGAGGTCAAAAGCAGTCAATGTGGTAGGAGGGGAGTAAAAATGCAGGGTTGTTAAAATGCATTTGAACTTAAGAGATCAGTAACTAAAAATTACCAGATAGATAAATAGATGATAGATAGCTATGCATAGCATGGGAAATAACTAATCAATAACTCGTAATACCTCTGTATGGTGACATATTACACCCAGACTCATCGTGGTGACTGTTTTGAAATGTATGGAAATATCAAATCACTGTGTTGCATAACAGGAACTAACACAGTGTTGTAGGTCAGCGATACTTCAAAAACAAACAGACTGAGAAAAAATAAAAAAGATTAGGTGTGCGGTTACCAAAAGTGGGAGTAGGGGGACAGGGAATTGGGAGAAAATAGTCAAAAGGTACAAACTTCCAGTTATAAGATAAATAATTACTATGGGTGTAATGTACAACATGATAAATATAATTAACACTGCTGCTAAGTCGCTTCAGTCGTGTCCGACTCTGTGCGACCCAATGGACGGCAACCCACCAGGCTCCCCCATCCCTGGGATTCTCCAGGCAAGAACACTGGAGCGGGTTGCCATTTCCTTCTCCAATGCATAAAAGTGCAGTCGCTCAGTCGTGTCTGACTCTTAGCAACCCCATGGACTGCAGCCTTCTACTGTACATTATATATCAAAGTTGTTAAAAGAATAAATCCTAAGAGTTCTCAACACAAGGAAAAAGTTTTTTTTCTATTTTTGAAGTTTCTTATCTACAGAAGATGACAGGTGGTCACAAAACTTACAGTGATAACCATTTCATCATATATAAGTCAAGCCATTATTCTATACAGCTTAAACTTATACAGTCTGTTATACCTCAATACAACTAGAAGAAACAATTTAAAAATAAAAATGAAGTTTTTAAAAAAACTTTTAAAATTTATAATATGACTATTCAAAAAATACCGCCAAACAATGTAAAAGGCAATGTACAAAGTGTTCTTTAAGTTACTTCTACCTATTACTGTTTCACTAAAATTTGGACTTTTATAAAAAATAAAGTCCAGTAAAGACTAGGTTAAAAAAAAAAAAAAGTAATGCTTGCCTCTTACACTTCCTAAAGTTGCTGTGGTTGTTCTGTTGCTAAGTCCTGTCCAACTATTTGCAACCCCATGGACCTCAGCTCACCAGGCTTCCCTGTCCTTCACTATCTCCTGGAACTTGCTCAAACTCATGTCCGTGGAGTCAGTGATGCCATCCAACCATCTCATTCTTGGTCATCCCCTTCTCTTCCCTTCAATTTTTCCCAGCATCAGGGTCTTTTCCAATGAGTCAACTTTTCTCATCACATGGCCAAAGTACTGGAGCTTCAGCTTCTGCATCTGTCCTTCCAGTGAATATTCAGGGTTGATTTTCCTTAGGATTGACCGGTTTGATCTCTTTTCGGTCCGAGGAACTCTCAAGAGTCTTCTCCAGCACCACAGTTCAGGAGCGTCAATTCTTTCACACTCAGCCTTCTTTATGGTCCAACTCTCACATCCATACATGACTACTGGAAAAGCTATAGCTTTGACCATACGGACCTTTGTCAGCAAACTCATGTCTCTGTTATTTATTAATAATATGCTGTCTAGGTTTGTCACAGCCTTTCTTCCAAGGAGCAAGCATCTTTTAATCCCGTGACTGTAGTCACCATCCTCAGTGATTTTGGAGCCCAAGAAAATAAAATCCGTCACCTTTTTCAATTTTTCCCCTTCTATTTCTATTGAGGGGCAGGGAAATAGGTTAATGCCATGAAGATCTAACCACCTATTGTTTTCTTTATTGGACTCCTTGAATAAGAGAACACCGTCAATGTTACTGCAAGATGGAACCCTAGATGCCCTATGCTTCAGTGCAAATACCCAGGAATTCAGGGCACTTAAGAGCCTCATAACCCTCGTCATTTATTTACCAGTCAAGTTCAGAGCACACGTGCAATAGAAATTCTAGAAAGTGTTATATACACACAGATGTCCAGGGTAGAGAGGTAAACTAGATGCTGAGAGCAACTGCAGTGGAAACTGGCTGTAACTCACCAATCCTGTTTCTTCTCCCTGAGTCTATGGCTGGGCTGTTTTTGCCTGTCAGCCTTGCAACTGGGTCTGGCCAGTGACCGAGTTCTGGCTCATATAATGTACGAAGAAATGATAAAGCCCACTTTCAGGCCCACAAAAACTCCTACTCTTCATCTTCCCTTTCTTGTTTTTTCTCCTTATATGCTAGCTCAATGGAGAAGATTTAAAATCCCTGCTGGACAGTGGAATGATACTATGGACCATCATCCAGGGAAGAACGTGGACATTGGACTGTAACATGAGTGAGAAGTAAACGTTTATTGTTTTAGGCCACTGAGATTTTGGATTTATTACAGCAGCAAATATTACTTGGTCTACCTCATAAGGGGACCCTTGTTCTATTTTCAACATAGCATGCAAATAAGAAAAACAATGATGTATAGATAAAAAAGAAGACAATAAAGAGGAAAAACTCATACATCTTTTCCATGAAAAAAAAATTATCTTTGCTTAATGGTATAAAAAGCTTCCAGTAAGTTGATCATACCAGAAATGATTACTAAGAGAATCATATTTCTATAACTATTAGAGAACAAGTTATATGTTTTTCTGTAGAAAAAAATAGTTCCCGTGTGATGAAATTATACTTTAGGATACAACAAATACTTTATGAATCAAATTTTGATTTGATTTAATCAAATCAAAAGAAAACTTGGATAACATATCACAATGATAAACTACCATAAGTCTTGAAACAATAGGCCTTGGGAATCCCCTGGAGGTCCAGGAGTTAAGACTCCATGCTTCCACTTCAGGGAACATTAGTTCGATCCCTGATCAGGGAACTAAAATCTCTCATGCTGCACAGCACTGTCAAATAAAAAAAAAGAAAAGATAGTCCCCAAATGGAGTCACTTATGCCAAACCCCACCAAGACTAAATATCTAACCTGATTGCAGTTTCAGCTTCTCCCAGGAGTGGAATTTTAAACCCACCAGTCTGGAATTTCCTGAAACACTAGTAAGGTAGTCTGCTTAATAAGACCCCTTGCCTTCCCCTTCAGGAAGATGACCTTCCCTGAAATAATCCATTCTTTAACTTCCTTGTCCCATCCTGATTCTGCCTATGAAAACCATCCATTTTGGTTTGTACAGCTCCTAGGATTTATTAGATGGGTTGCTTCCTGATTCGTGAAACATGGAATAAAGCCAATTAGTTTTTTAATTTTACTCAGTTCAATTTTTCTTTTTTTAACATAAAAAATTATCAATAACATTTTGCATCATTACAATAAAAGAATATCTGAATTATATCAATTGGTGAATATTATTCAGCTGCCAGAGTTTCACTGTTAACCTCATCAAGGAGATTCTGCCCTTTTGTCCAGTGATGGCAACAAGGAAAAGCTGGCTGACCATCTGGCAGGGATGCTCCGGTGAACTGTCCAGTCCTGGGTGAATGTGGGCAGGAGGATGCTCTGATAGACAGTCCTGCCCTGGGTGAGTGTGGGCTGGAAGACATCTGAGGCCACTTTAAACCAAGAGTTTCTGTCCTATAAAAGAAGCCAAATAATTTTGCACACCTCTAGATTACTGAAGTTTTACAGATGTTACTTTGGGGATTTCTAGAATGATTCTGTGACTTATTTTGTGAAAATTACCAATTCTAAAATCTAAATAAGTAAAGCAAAAACAAAACAAAGAAAGTCAAACATATTTGCATGTAATGAGGTCTTCCTGTTTCCCTGATGCTCTTTTGGAAAATAAAATTATACTGACTTTTATTACTGGAGCTTTTCCTAATTCAGGGATAAAGCGAGTGTGGGTGGAATGGCAATTCTTTCATCCTAAAGAGCTATCAGCATTTCAAAAGCAGGAAGGTCATTCTGCAACTTCCGCGTAAAACTAGGAGGGGGAAATGAATTTGAAATAAAGTAAATGGTTAAGAACTAGTGTTAATTGAAGATCAATCAGAAGTTAACCTACTTTACATCTGAGATGACTGTGCTAATTGATGGAAAGCTAGGATTCAATTTAAAAGCAGATGGTTCACATGCAAATTTGCACAATTCAAGTAATATAAAAGATTAGATACCCCGCCATAATTGTTTACCCCTTCAACAGACGGGAATGGACTCCTTCAAAGACTCACAGGTGAGAGAAGGAGACTCCCTCTTTCATTTTAGCGTTATTGGTCTGGTGTCAGTGGGCAACTACACTGGGGATGGAGCAGGGTAAGGACAGGGTCTGGACAGGAAGCAGATGACATGCATATTATGGAACACAAATGGCCAGCAAGCTTTCTGCTTAACTGCTGTTGCACGCGGAACCTCTGTTCCCAGCAAGGAGGAATTTGCAGGCTGGTCGCATTCATCACCAGGAAAAGCCCTGGATTTTATGCCGCTGCTGTGTTTGGTGGCTTGTTTTAATTAGGGACCAGGAAATTGATCAGTTTTAGCCTCCCAAGCACGGATTCGGGCTTAGGTGCTTATTCCTTTTGCTTCCATTTTCAGAATTAATTTTTTTCACAATTCTTCAGCTGCATCAGCACTTTGACCCTGAGTTCACGTGAATCCCAAACAGCTGGCTGAGTTGGTCCGTGCAAACAAGGAAATGCATGAAATAAAGTCAAGAAAAATCACCATCTCCGTCAAACAGTTGATCTAAATGCAGGACGAAGAGCTTGAAGTCCCCCTCTTTAATGACAAGCAAACAGCTGTAATAGAATTTACTTGGAGCCATCTTAGCTAAAGGCAAAATTTAAGATAAGACAAATGTTTTTAAAATGTCACTGTCTTAACAACCTAAGGAGCCTTTAGCACAATTTCCACGGGTGTCCTTTTAACAGTGAATGAATTTAGCATTCTGTAAACATTTGCCTGTAGTTTGGCTCTACACCCCAATACACATACACAAAACAAGACAAAGCCACCAGTTTCAGATGCAAAGATTGCACTCTAGCCTTAACAGATACATTCATCGTTTAAAGGAACTCATTATTTTGGAAGCAAATAAATCCTTTAGTTCTTAAGACGGTATCAAGTACAACATTGTCTCACATTCCAGAAAACACTGAATTGAAAATAAGAATTGAAAATAAGAAAATAGGAGGAGAAGAAGGCTGTAAAAGGAAAAGGTGATGAAAGGAATGTTCTATAAGGATTGGAGAATAAGTAATTAAACCCATACCACATATAAAGTACAATCAGACACTGCTTCGTTCTCTGTGAGGTCTCTGACTGCTGAAACATGTGAGGACATGTGAAATTAGCATGGCCTCGGTTGCTCCCAGCATGTTAGAGAGACCAGTGCATGCATGCATGCCTGCTAAGTTGCTCCAGTCATGTCCGACTCTGTGCAACCCCATGGACTGTAGCCCGCAAGTTTGACCCCGCGGACAAGCCCCCTCCCTACCCGCCACCCCACCAACCCTCTCCTTCCCCTTCATCCAACTCACCTACTGGCCCGGAAACCTCTCCAGACACCCCCTGGACTCCACCACCCCGTCTCCCCGATGCCCCCTCTTCCCTTCCCCCGCCACCCCTGCCACAGGGTCACGTACCCAACACATGTTTCCCCTGAGAGAGGTGGCAGGACCAGAGGGCAGGTGGCAGGACCCCACCCGAGTCCATGTGCCATTTTCATTGTCAGATATGAGCCAGATAGAAGAAAAGTTAGGATCATTTCTGAAAATCCTACCAGATACAGAAAAGAATTCCTGAGAGTCTCCCAGGCCTATAACCTCACGTGGAGTGACGTATATTATATCCTAAGTGCCACTCCAACCCCTGACGAAAAAGACCATATCTGGCAAGCAGCAAAAACCCGTGCTGATCATTTACATAACCAAGACCGGGATAGCCCAGGTGCTGATGAGGCGGTGCCTCAGTTAGATCCCCACTGGACTTACCAGCCCGGTGACCCAGGTATCAGGAGACTCAATCATATGATTACCTGCAAGGAGTAATTACCTAGAAGGAGTGCAGAAAAATACTCATATCCGTGTCAATTATGATAAAGTCAGAGAAATCACCCAAGGGGCAGAGGAAAATCCAGCCTTATTCTTGGCAGCCCTCACAGAGGCAGTCCAGAAGTATACCAACCTAGATATCACCATCCCCGCTGGATTACTCTACCTTCACTTCCAATTCATCAGCCAGTCCGCCCCTGACATCAGAAGCAAGCTTCAACAACTAGAAAAGGGCCCTGAGACCCCCTCAAAGAGACCTTCTAGAAGTAGCCTTCAAGGTGTTCAATAATAGGGAGGAAGCGGCTAAGAGAGAAAAAGAACATGAGTGAAAAGCTGCTGCTGCTAAGTCACTTCAGTCGTGTCCAACTCTGTGTGACCCCATAGACGGCAGCCCACCAGGCTCCCCAGTCCCTGGGATTCTCCAGGCAAGAACACTGGAGTGGATTGCCATTTCCTTCTCCAATGCAGGAAAGTGAAAAAGGAAAGGGAACTTGCTCAGTCATGTCCTACTCTTCACGACCCCATGGACTGTAGCCTACCAGGCTCCTCTGTCCATGGGATTTTCCAGGCAAGAGTACTGGAGTGGGGTGCCATTGCCTTCTCCAAGAGAGAAAAGTTAAATATGCCTTTTTGGCGGCAGCAATTAAGGGATGAGATCAGCCTGGCCCAAGTCATCCCAGAACGGGGCTTAAGACCCCACCCCCCCCACCCCCACCAACCCTGCTTCCGATGAAACCAGTCAGGACACTGGGCAAAGGCATGCCCAAACCAGCGGCCCCCCACAAAAGCATGCCCAACCTGTGGCCAGTGGGGACACTGGAAGATGGATTGTCCCCAGGGACGCCCTGGAACCCCCGGGGAGGTCCCCACCTCCCAGACCTGGAGAGTGGAATATCCATAGGGACACCCTGGCGCCTCTGGGGAAATCCCCACTTCTCCCCAGAACCCCAGCCCAACCCTATGAGAGTTGTTCCAATGAGGGGGCCCAGGTTCCAGCCCCCTGGCCCGTGTCCCGAACATGAGCTCGGAACTTAGGATAGATGGGGTAGTGGCCGGAAAAAAAACCTCTTTTATAGTAGACACTGGAGCCACTTTCTCTCTCTTAACTTCCTACTCTGGCCCAACTCAAGACTCAGAACTCACAATCAAAGAGTTCCCCTAAGGCCAAAAATCAGCCCTCCATTACTCTGTCAATTTGGAAAGTCAACCCTTATACACTCATTCCTCATAATGCCTCAGTGCCTAATGGCACTCCTAGGGAGAGATTTGTTATCCAAATTGGGGGTCTTTATTACCCCCCCCCTCGATACAGTCTCTATATTCTGCACGCAGATGGCACCTGGACGGTCCCTATCCCTCACCCCTGACCTTCCTTTGGATCTACCCACCTTAGACCCCCAAGTCTGGGACACTGATCACCCTTCCATAGCCAAACACCATCCCCCAGTCCACATTACCCTAAAAGACCCCTGGACTATAACCACCCAACAACAGTACTCTCTCACCCCGGAGGCCCACAAGGGATTTAAGCCTGTCATAGACTGTCTTCTTCAAGCATCTATCCTAATTCCTACCCATTTGCCACACAGCGCCCCTATTCTGGCAGTAAGGAAGGGACCACACTCTTGGAGACTGGTCCAGGATCTGCGGAAAGTCAATGAGGCCATCACATCGACACTCCCAGTAGTCCCTAACCCTTACACCCTGCTGTCCACCACACCCCTGACTGCAACCCACTTCACGGTATTAGATCTCAAAGACGCCTTTTTCACCATCCCTCTCCACCCCCTCTTGCCTTCACCTGGCAAGACCCCGAGACGTTTCCCAATAACTAACATGGACAGATCTCCCCCAGGGGTTCAGAGACAGTCCTCACTTTTTTGGACAGGCTTTACAAAAGGACCTACAGACACTCGACCTAGCCCCGAGTCATCTCCTTCAATATGTAGATGACCTCCTCCTTTGTAGCCCAACCCCAAAACTCTGCCTCCAACATATTGCCAAACTCCTTGGGGCCCTGGGATCCTGGGGTTATCGGGTATCCCAATCTAAGGCCCAAATAATCCAGACAAACGTCACCTATCCGGGCTCTCCATATCCCATCAACAAAGAACTATTGCCCCAGGTAGAATCCAGGCCTTAACTAACTGTCCACTTCCAAACACGAAAAGGGAGTTCCTGTCAATCCTCGGCTTCCTCAACTTTTTCCATATCTGGATCCCTAACTTCTCCCTCACTGCAAAGCCACTCTGTGAAGCAACTAAAGGATGTCTGGGTGAGCCCCTCTTTAACCCCTCCTCGCTGGCCAATCCTCTTCACCAGCTCACCCAGAGCCTCCTCCGAGTGCCAACTCTCCACCTGCCAGATCACACCAGACCATTCTTTCTCTTTGCACATTCCAACCAAGGACAGGCCCTGGGACCTCTGTGTCAGCAGGCCGGAGACACCTGGGCTCCCATAGCCTATCTATCAAAACAGCTTGACATGGTGACCAAGGGGTGGCCTCCCTATATACAGGCCATGGCTGCTATCGCAGCCCTCGTACCTGAAGCAAATAAATTCTAGACATGCCCCTTTAACAGTCTGTTCTCCACACACCTCCCGAGACTTACTACCACATCGGGCTTTCCTCTCCCTTCCCCCTTCCAGGGTGCAGGTCCTACATGCCTTTCTCCTCGACCCTCACCTCTCATTCTCTCCTTGTTCTCCCCTTAACCCTGCCAGCTTATTACCCATGTCCTCTACAACAGACTCCCTCCTACATAGCTGTAGCCTAACAGTAGATTTTACCCTAAACCCCTTCCAACATTTAACAGATCAGCCCATCCTAGACCCAGACACCCCACACTGGTTCGTTGATGGCAGCTCTCAAAAACCCCCACCCTTTGCAGCAGGATATGCCATCATCCAGAGGGACGTTTGTCACAATCACAGAACCCAGACAATTGAAGCTTCACCTCTGCCACTTCACACCACCTCCCAACAGGCAGAACTGATAGCTCTCACCAGAGCTTTAACTCTGGCTAAAAATCTAAGGGTTAACATCCACACAGACTCCAAATATGCCTATAACATATTTCACTCAAACATCCTAATATGGAGAGAAAGAGGTTTCCTAACCCAAAAGGGATCCCCCATTATTAATTCGGACCTGATCCACAAACTTCTAGAGGCAGCACTCTTACCAAACAAAGCCGCCATCCTCCACTGTAGGGGACATCAAGAGGGAAGTCTCATATCCGCCTACAACAATGCTGCAGGCCAGAAGGCAAAGGAGACAGCCCTGTCCCATCCTTCCCTCCAGAGGAGGCAGTGGCACCCACTCCAGTACTCTTGCCTGGAAAATCCCATGGACGGAGGAGCCTGGTAGGCTGCAGTCCATGGGGTCGCTAAGAGTCGGACACGACTGAGCAACTTCACTTTCACTTTTCACTTTCATGCATTGCAGAAGGAAATGGCAACCCACTCCAGTGTTCTTGCCTGGAGAATCCCAGGGACGGGGGAGCCTGGTGGGCTGCCGTCTGTGAGGTCGCACAGAGTCGGACACGACTGAAGCGACTCAGCAGCAGCAGCAGCAGCATCCTTCCCTCCAGTCCCCTGTCATCTTAGCTCTGACTCCTCCCGACTCTCCCACCACCAGAGAAATCCTCTCTTATCTACACTCACTTTTTCATCCCTCATCCAAGACACTCCAACAGTTCCTCCGTAACCACTTCCCCATATCCAATGCTGACCAACAACATTTAGATAACCTTACCTGCTCCTGTCAAACATGTCAACATACTAACCCCAATTCCAACCTTAAACCAACATCCTTTCCAATCCATCAAATGCGAGGCAGCCTCCCAGCACAGGATTGGCAGCTAGACTTTACTCACATGCCCCCGGTCCGGAGAGTCAGATACCTCCTGGGCCTTGTGGACACCTTTTCGGGATGGGTAGAAGTATTTTCCACTACAAAAAAAAAGAGCCCACACCAGGCCCAAATCCTCCTCACAGAAATTATCCCTGAGTTTGGCCTGCCTTCAGCCCTAGTCTGATAATGGCCCGGAATTTAGTTCCAAGGTCACCCACAACTTGTCCAGTTCTTACAGATACCCTGGAAATTCCACATTCCATACCTTCCCCAGTCCTCAGGAAAGGTAGAAAGGATGAATAGAATAATCAAAGAAACCCTTACCAAACTAACCTTCGAAGTACATCTGGATTGGACTAAACTTGCCAATTGTTCTCCTCAGAATACGGGTTTTGCCCAGAAAGCTCCAGGGGCTGAGCCCCTTTGGGGTGATGTGTGGAAGGCCCATGCTCCCTCCTGGACTCCCCCGAACCTCCTCCCATACCAAGCTTCCTACACGCCCCTCTGCTGGCGGAACTCCGCAATGCCCTCTGGAAATACGTCAACCACACCTTGCCTGCCCCTGGCCCCCAAGCCTCCTGCCCCCTTTACAAACTGGGGACATGATCTATCTGTCTGATAATCTCCAGAGTGACCTAACCCCAAAGTGGCAGGGACCATTCAAAATCATCCTCCGTATCCCAACTGCAGCTAAACTTGAGAAGGTCACCTCCTGGGTACACCTCTCTCGCCTAAAACGGGTCACCTCCGACCCTGCGCTGCCCTCCTTAACTGACCCCTATCAGGTCTCCCTCACAGGACCCACCTCCTTAAAATTCACCTGGTGACAACCTCTGTCAACCATCCAAGAGGACACTGAATGACCTGGATTCTCCTTAACCTACAACTGTTTCTGACCCAACTACCACCAGACCTCTGGACCAGCGCCCTGACAGGAACCCCCTCCAAAGACCTGACTACACGGGTGTCTCAACTATGGCTCCAGGGAGCCTTCTACAGCCTGACTCCAGACGAAACTGATTTCTTTACTCTCATTCTCTACATCATTCTACATCCTAATGAACACTGTTCCCCCTCAGATTCAAACAACCACCAACTTGGGGCCTTTTTCCCCTCACCCTGACTGGCCTCTCCCTGTCTCTCTAACTATAACAACACTCTTAATCTTAATGCTTGCTATAGGCCTAGTAACTGTCTCCCTCAGGACTGGCCACCTATCCTCGTCTTTCCGTGGGTATCGCCTGCGTTGCTAGCTGTGTTCCACTCCTAGGGTGCTCTTTCCTCTGCACTGCCTAACTAACAGCCCATGACTCCTCTGTTCCTCATCCTTGCTGCAGTCCCCAGCCTTCTGGCTACTCCCTGCCCCTGCTCTGAAATTTATTCCTACGTACATTCCTCATGTTATAATACAGCTCCAAAACCACGCACCATGAACCTCGGGGGCGGAAAGTCCAAATCCCTACTCACTATTAAAGTACAAAAGAGACGGAGTTTCGTGAGTACCTGCCATAAGCCAAATGGAAGAAACATATGTTTCTATCCCATTACCCACTGGGGGTACTCAGACGGGGGAGGGGTACTAGATCAAAATCGGGAAAAGAAACAAGAACAAGTCATAAAGAACATAATTTCCCGGTTACAGGCGACCCCTGAGCCTTATAAACGCCTAGACCTCCTTTCCCAATTATGGCGTCTCCTAAAACCTCCCTCTGGCAACCAACACCTTACCCGCCTTCTCAACTCTTCCTTCCAATTCTTCCAGTACACACAACACACATCCCAGTGTTGGATAAGCATGTCACTGTCTCCCTCACTGCACATAGCAATTCCCTTACCCTCAACCTGGATGTTACAGGGCAACTATACCTCCCCTTCCCAACAAAAAACTATACAACTCATTGGGCCAGTCTCTCACAACGTCCTACTCTCAGCCTTTTCAAACCTAACCTGTATCAACTACTCTAGTCCCAACTACACTGGTCTTACAAGCTCCGCTCCCTCCTTCTGTTCCACTTGGGTTCTCTGGAACAGCACCAACAATTGCACCAGTCCGGGAATCTTCATTCTCTGCGGGACCTGCGCATATTCACGTCTCCCCCTGGACCCCCCTGGACCTTGCATCTTGGTCTTCCTGACCCTGGCCCTAACATTCCTCAAAGAAGAAGAGGTAGAACCAATAGTCTACCACCAAGGGGAACTTTCCCACAGGAAAAGATGAACTGTCACAGCCCCCTTCCTGATTGGGATTGGCATAGCAGCAGCCCTAGGCACCGGGCTTGGAGGCATCTCGACCTCTTCCCATTTCTGATACAAGCTGTCCCAAGGACTTAATGAAGACATGGAGCAGGTAGTAGAGTCCTTCTTTTGAATCCAAAGACAAATTAACTCATTAGCTTCTGTGGCCCTACAAAATAGGCGAGCCCCGGACCTTCTCACCGCGAGAAAGGGAGGGACCTGCCTTTTCCTAGGAGAGGATTGCTGCTGTTTTGTTAATGAAACGGGCATAGTGCAGGGTAGAGTCAAAGAACTTAGAGACAGAATTGAACGCTGCAGAAAAGAGTTACAAAGCCTTTACAGTCCCCAAAACCTGTTCCAACAGGTCCTCCCTTGGTTGCTCCCTTTCCTGGGACCATTGGTACTTATCATTCTATTCCTCTTATTTGGACCCTGTCTCTTCAGTCTCTTTCAAAGGTTTCTCCAGGAACGGATTCGGGCCATCTCTCGAGATCAGGTCAAGACCATTCTTCTTCTCCAGAACCTCACCCCAAGCTCAGAAAAAGGAGACGCTGGGCCCTAAGACGATCCTCCATTCCAGACCCAAAATCATTGCCCCTATCCAGCAGAAAGTAGCCAGAGAGATACGGCCCCTTTTTTCCCATTTTTTTTTATGATTTCAGGGTCTGAAATGAAGGAGTCTTTTGGGCCTAGAAAAGAAAACAACAGTTTCAAAGGCCCTTGCTGAATCATCTAACTTCGGAGAAAACAAAACAGAACTTTGGGTCCCACCCTGATGCTCCAGGCCGGTTGCATCTATCTGGGACTTATCACCCCCTGTCCAGAAACCTTCCACCCACTACACCTGCCCAGAAGACTTATCACCCCCTGTCCGGAAACCTTCCACCCCCTACACCTGCCCAGAAGACTTACCACCCCCTGCCCAACTACAAATGCCATCTCAACTAAAGTACACCCAAAACATCCCGCCTGATTAACGTTTCCTTTATCGCTTCCACAAACCTCCCTATAAATATGGAGCCTCCCTGATCCCTCTCTGTGCTCCGCCTGCTCCTTAGGCCGACTGTCGCCCCTCCTTGCCTGAATAAAGGTAACCTCCTGTTGAGGTCGTCTTTCCTTTTTCTGCCTCGGCCTGAACTATACCTTACATTACTGACGCCTGTTTCTTGTTAAGTCTCACCCACTCACCTCCTCCAGTTGCACGTCAGCTCCACGAGGGCTCCAGGCCCTTTGTGTGACAGGCAGCGAGACGTTGACCCAGGCCAGCCCCGGGGGTGTGTGGCCTGTGCAGCCCTGCAGGGCCCGGTGCGCAGATGGATCTCAGCTTGCTTTAATGCTCTGTTGTTGCTGTATTGAAATTCATCCATTTTCAACAAAGGACCCCAGATTTTCACTTGTCAGTTGGCTCCACCAGTTAATGACCCCGTCCTGGTTTTAACTGAAAGCTCAGACTCTAGAGACAGATTTTCAAGCCCAGTGACTTCCCTGGGGGCTCAGATGGTAAAAAATCTGCCTACGATGCAGGAGACTCGGGTTCGATCCTCAGGTCAGGAAGATCCCCTGGAGAAGGGAGTGGCTACCCATTCCAGTATTCTTGCCTGGAGAATCCCATGTACGGAGAAGCCTGGCGGGCTACAGTACATGGGCCACAGAGAGTCAGACAGAACTGAGCAACTAACACGTTGACGTTTCCTTTTCCGCCACTTACTACCTGTTTGGTTTTGGACAAGTCCGTTCAGCCTCTGTGACCTTCAGTTTCCTCATCTGTGAAGCAGGACACTCTGAACTGGGTCTGGCGCACTGGAAGTATCCTACATGCCTTAAATATCACAGCCTATCCCAACGCCAATATGAGTACTGACTAAAAGTAACACTAAATATTTATTAAATTAATGAGTGCATATGACGTGACGTTCATATAAATCTTTCCGAAAGGAAAATACAATATGTATTTGACCATTGTGTCATTTGACTTCAGAATCTGTGCTCTTGCAAAATCCAAAGAGTATACAATGAAGGTTCCCTTTTCCCCCCTCAACTCTTTCTGCTAGCCCACATCTCTCCTTGGGGACAACCAATGCCACCAGCTTCTTAAGTATATTCAGATAGCCGATGCAGAAATGAGCAAGCTTAATGTTTTTTATTTCTCCACAAATGGTAACATATGTAACAAAACACACGTTTATATATCTATATATACCTAAAACGTATCTGTTTTGTTATACATATTTGCTACATAAATGTGTGAATGTAAATATACACCTTGATTTTTTTTCACTTAATTTTTCAAATCTTGAAGGCAGCTCTAAGATCCTTGACAATCTATTTGTGGATACACTGTATTATGCTGTATAGATACACCGCAATGTACTTAATGAGTCATGCACTGAAGGATATTCAGATTGTTTCCCACCTCTTGATGTGAACAGCCTTGCCTTATAGACTTATCATTGTGTGACTGCAGCTTCAGAATACATTCCTAGAACAGAATTGCAGAGTCAAGGATACACATGTTTATGTTTATAATTTTGATGTTTTTTGCCAAATTCCTTATCAACACTGTCTGCTGGATACCTTGCCCCACTCTTATGGACTCTGTATGCAAAACCTTTAGAACCTTTACTAACTGCTATTGGAAATAAGTGTCAGCTTAGTTTTAACTTGAATTTCTCTTATTATGAATAAAGCTGGGCATCTTTTCCTGTTTTTCAAGGAAACCATTTGCTTTCTTATTTCCTTCCTTTCTCCCTGTGTGTGTGCTTGCACATGTGTGTGCATCTGTGTGTGTGAATTTTCTGGTCATATCCTCTGTGTGGTTCTCTACTGAGATGAACTATTTAAAAATAAACTGTGATTTTATTATTAAATTGTAGGCATTCTTGATATACTCGGGAAACAAGTGTTTTATGATCTGAATTGAAAACAATTTATGAGGTGTTTTTTGTTTTTTTTACTTTTTTGTAAGTTTATTATATACACAAATTTTCATTTTCAAGTCAAATTAAGAGTCCTTATTCATAATCACTTTATTATACTGCTTATCTGAGCTTATCCTTTCAGATGTAAAGAGATTTCATATAACTTCATCTTACTCTCAAGAAGATGCCTTTCTTATCACCAGTTTCCAGAAGAGGAAAATGAGGCTCAGGGTGGATACTTAACTGGTCAGATGGTAGAGCCGAAGTTTAAACCCAGGTCCTTCTATCAGAATCCATCCTTCTGGTTGCCTCGCTGGTTGCCCTCTAAGATACCTGTGAGAACCGTGAAAGTTGTGCCCGCCTTTATTTTCTGTCTTTTCATAGCACTAACACAGGGCCAGGCACATAGAGGTTCACGAAATGTGCGGCTGTTTGCCTTTACTTCTCTCTCTCTCTTTTTTTCTCTTTTAATGTGGCTCTTCTGAGTAGCTAGTGCTGACTTCCTTTCAGCCTCTTATATTGATTTTTAGGAAATCCACAAAGTCCCCAGATAAGAGAGAAAACACAGGAAGACAAACATCAGACACAAAATAGCTAAAGGACATTTGCTTTTAGAATAGTCTAGGGTGGCTTCATTTGGCCAGATAAATGTTTTCACTTTAATAGGAAGCAAAGACTCTAACGGCACATAGACATCCAAGTCCTCAAATAATTACAAGGTCACCTCCACAAAATCATCCACCTTCAATGCCAGAGACCTGGGTTCGATTCCTGGGTCGGGAAGATCCCTGGAGAAGGGGATGGCAACCCACTCCAGTATCCTTGCCTGGAGAATCCCATGGACAGAGGAGCCTGGCAGGCTGCAGTCCACAGGGTCACAGAGAGACACTACTGAGCGACTAACACTATCCACAAAGTCAAAGGCCAAGTGGGGAGCGAGCAACATTTCCCAGCCACAGGGAGGTGTGATCTGGGAATCACAGGGCTTCGGTCACCGCACACATGCTGCAGGAGTTAGCGACCCTCAGCCAGAAGGCACCCCATCCCTGGTAGCCCCCTCAGGGGCAGCAAGCATGTAGGCTCCAGTCTGCACTTCTCAGAGCCATGCCCAACGTGGACATTTCCCACAGACGCCTGTATTTGTCGTACACTTTCTGAGCCTTTGAGAGGCAGCAGCAATTCACCATGGAGAAGGGAATGACAACCCACTCCAGTATTCTTGCCTGGAGAATCCCAGGGACAGAGAAGCCTAGTGGACTACAGTCCATGGAGTCGCAAAGAGTCGGACACGACTGAAGCGACTTAGCAGCAGCAGCAGCAATTCACCATGCCCGAAGATCAGCCTGGAAGTAAAGGGCTCCATGATTGCAGCTGCCCCCTCCCATCGATTAAAAATGGAAGCACAGAAATCTGATCAGTTAAGGTTTGATGTAACTTTGGCCTGAACAACAAACCTCTTTGCTTAGGCAGCATGGGGGAGAGAAAGGAGACACTGGCTCCTCAAGAATTTCTGTTTGATTTCTTGCTAAAAAAAAAAAAAAAAGCTGCTAATGTTCTGCATTTAAAAATAAATAAATAAATGGACTTGACTGTTTCTGAAAGTCAACCTCTTGTACAGCCTTGTGATCACTAACCTTTCCTCCTGCAAGCCTCCAGGTAATTCAAGCCAACTCCCCGATTCTCCTGCCCAAGCCCTTTCTTTCTCCTCCCTGCTCCGGAGCGGAGCACAAGTTTCCAGCCTGCTTGGGCTGGTGAAACCCCTGGGAAGCTTTTAATATGAATCTGCAGACCTCAGTGCAAAGCCTTGGAATAAGAATGTGGGGGAGGAAGCTGGTGACTGGGGAGTGACAAAAAGCTGGAAAAGTGAAAGTGAAGGTCACTCAGTCATGTCTGACTCTGTCAGACTCTTTGAGACCCTGTGGACTATACAATCCATGGAATTCTCCAGGCCAGAATACTGGAGAGGGTTGCCTTTCCCTTCACCAGGGGAGCTTCCCAACCCAGGGATCGAACCCAGGTCTCCCGCATTGCGGGCAGATTCTTTACCAGCTGAGCCACAAGGGAAGCCCAAGAATACTGGAGTAGGGAGGTGATTTCAGAAACTTGATGATTTGCTTTGGTTTGCCTTGCCTTTTTAGTGATTTTAATACAACAGGTCAAAAATGGCAAGAGTCTGAAAATCACTGCTACAGATGAAACTTCTGTCTTGAGGTGAGTGATTGAATTAGGTGACTTTTAAAGTGGTTTTCTACAGTCAGGATCTGACTGGTGACTGGGGGCATGATAATCAAAGTCCATTACTTGATTGTGATGACGAGTGGGCAAATAGGGTTTGGATTTTGGTCCCATGACTTACTATCCGACCTTCACCAAACTACTTCACTTCTCTAATCCTCATCTGGATTAAACATTCATCTAATCTAATCTGTAAAATGGGAGTCATGACTGTACTGACCTTATACCAACATGGTACAATTTACCTGGCATTGTGTACAGAGAAGGCCTTATGCAATAATAATAAACTGATCAGCTCAACACAGGTTAGTTCTTATCAGTAACTTCAAGTTTAACGAAACAATCACTTAAATTCTTAATTTCATTTTTTTTTTTTAATGTAAGCAAGTGCTATATCATTGACTTCCATTGGTATCCAGACTCTGCTTTGGAAGCTCAAAGCTCCTTGTTGTGTCCGCCACAAAGGAAAAGAAGGCCATGCCTGGCCAGAGGTGGCCGACAGGCCAGGGAACTCTGAAGTCTCACATTTGCCTGGGTAAACTTAGAGGTTGCTGAAAGGTGTTTTCCCCCTGTCTTCAAGAGCTCTGGAGGCTCCAAAGGCAGAGCTGTAATTCCACAGTCTCTCTTGGAGCGAGGAGTTAACAGAGGAAGGATTTTATATTCTGTCTGCAGCCTCCTGGGCAGCCTCCACCCCCGCCCCCCACCACCCCCTTCAGTCTTTGTCTGTTTACTAATCAGAGCCCAGAAAGGAACAGTGGAAGCAATCTGGTCGTATGATTATAATTGTTTATGCTTCTTAATATTAACATCATCATCCGGATCATTTCTGTTGTTATTCTTACTTAATGTCTAAAGGGCCCACAGGGCTCTCAAGGTTTACACAATGGAGATGCTAGTTAAAGCTGCGGCAGCGCCCGAGGTCAGGCCCCAAGGCTTACGGAGGCAGCGGTGACAGTCCCTCTCTCACTCACTGCACCACCGGCTTCCACCATCAACTCCTCCTTCATCTGCCAGCCCCTTTCAGAGACAATTCGAAAGGCATTTCCCCGGGACTTGAGGGAATTGCAAGCTTATTCTCCTGCCACTAGGTGGCAGGCAACATGATGTGCCTTTTCCAAGTAAGATATTAACGGCAGTCATAAAGGATCCCCCTCTGTCTCCAAGCATTTATTCCTTATAATACAATCAGTAAATCTCAAGCTCATTTCTGATTTCAAGCTCAACTTGCTCCATGTCTGAGAGCACCCTGGGTCTGCCTGCTGTAATGTTCTGCCCTTCAGGGATTCCTAATCACCCCTCTGATGAGAGCAAGCCTGCGTATCTGTAGTGTTATACAGTTTACCAAGCCCTGTAGGGTTGGCAAGGCTCTTTTGCATGCAGGATCTTATTTGAAATCTTATTATGGGGCCCGGCCACAATGCAACTTCATTATATTGATCAACAATGCCCACACAGTGTCCTGCAGATCTATTTGCATCCTCTTTATATGAAAACAGTTGCTACCTCAGCTCTGGGGATGCATGGCCGGACTTGAAGGCGTTTGACAAGGAATAGGCATCATTTTGGCTCATTCTCTCTGGAACTTGAAGTGCTCTGCCCTGGGGTGGGGGGTGGGGGCGCAGCTGAAAGGCCAAGTATTCTGGGCTTGGCACCCTGGGTTGGCGTTTCCCAGCTTGGCTGGGTAAAGTCATATTATGGGGGATGGTCAGTTTTCTCCACACAAAAAGGAACCAGCCACAGATTGTCATTTACATACAACCAGCCTGAGTTAAGTCACTCCTGTACTTCCAGAATAAATTAGTTCATTCAGGAGAAAAAAGTTCTAGCCTGCACATACGTGTGCATGTGTGCGTGTGTGTGTGTGTGTGTGTATTAAGGGGGATCATTTGAGGGGGGGATTGAGGGTGGGTAAAACAACTGAAATCCACTTGTCTGAAATTATATAACTGCAAAGATCTGATTCCTTTTATCAATGCTTGAAGGTTCCCCCTGCCCCTCGTCTAAAGTTCAGAGTCACACTGACTCCGCACAGGCAGGTAATAATATACTGGAGGTCTCATTGTTTTCTGCTGTGAAGTACAAATGACACACATTTGTTTCATAAAATCAGCATAAAAGCCAAAAACATATTGGCTTAGGGAGTGAGTTGGTCCATCAGTGTAATATTCCTATTAGTATAGCTATTCAGCTGTGGGGGGAAAAAATCATTGCATTCCAATAATTAAATACAGCAGGTGAGTATTATGGTTTTTGCATTAGAAACTGCTATTTACATATTGCATATATTTTCTTATGGGTCTGGAGGGAAATGAATTTTGCATAAATAGAAAAAATTTCTAGTTGCAGGTACAGGATATAGAAAACCAGGGCTGCTGCCCAAGAATGATGTATAATCAAGGCTCTTCCTCCCAAAGCAGCCAACGAGCTGACCCTGCTGAATCTCCCCGGGTCACCTACTGTCCTGGGCCTCCCAGCACTGGCCTCCAGCTTCTTTTCAATGTGGATTTTCCACTTCTGAATGCAAGTTGCATAACAGGAGCAGATTCTGTAATGGAATTGGCAGAATGGACAGCACAAAATCTCACCAGTTTCATTTCATCTCTGCCCCAAGCAGACTCTATAAAGCAATAAAGACTGAATGTCTAAGGACTTAAAAGAAATGTGCTGTGTTATCATCATCAATTTATGAAACTCCCACAAGGAAGCAGACGTGATACAAAACATACAAATTGTACAGCCACTGCCTCCGGAAGTTTCGATGGCAAAGAACAAAATGTTGAAATTGGATATTACTTTCTCTCTCACCTCCTCTCTCCCTCTTCTCCCTTTTTTTCTTTTCCTTTTCTCTTTCTCTTCTGAGTTGGAGGATTCCCTCTGGCGATTCAAGTTTGGAGAAGGCGCTGAGTAGAATAGCTTGGAAGATACTGAGAGGTGAGCCATTTGTGAACACTGTGGGGCAGACTTCCTGGCGGTCCAGTGATTGGGACCCACGCTTCCAATGCAGTGGGAGTAGGTTCGATCCCTGGTTGGGGTATTAAGATCCCACATGCTGCACTGAGGCAAAAAAAAAAAAAAGACAAAAAAAACAACACCACTGGGTGGGGGCCAGGGCCAAAAAGAGAAAGTCACAAGTGGGGTGTGTGTGTGTGTGTGTGGTGTGGAAGAATGGAGTGAGAATTAAATGGGCTTGAGAAAAAAAGGGAAAGAGACAGAGATGTTCACTGTGCTCCTGTGTTCACCTGGTCTGCGTTATATACCAGCCTTTCTCAATCCCGTGCTTTGGAAATCACTGGCTGGAAGGAGCTTTTCAGGACCCACGTTGCTGCTTGTGGACGAGACTGCCCACCCAAACTGTAGTCACTGTAAGAACACTCCTCTGTGTTTACGTGTTAGGCATTGTGGAAACGGACATGATAGGGATGTCCCTGCTCTCGCCCTTCGGGAGGTCATAGTCCTGAGCATGCGTGTGTGCGTGTGTGCGCAGTCGTGTGCTCAGTCATGTCCAACTCTTTGCAACCCTATGGACTACAGCCCGCCACGCTCCCCTGCCCTTGGGATTCTGCAGGCAACAATACTGGAGTGGGTTCCCATTCCCTGCTCCAGGGGATCTTCCCGACCCAGGGATCGAACCCGCGTCTCTTACGACTCCCACATCGGGTTCTTTACCACTAGCGCCACCTGGTATAGGAGACAATTCTGTAATCCTGGGACCGGAGACCACATGCTAGGAAAGTTTCGCCAAGTGCTATGGGAACAAACAAACTCCCCTGGCTGTTCAGAGGAGACGGGACACCTTCCGCGAGGCTGAAGGAGATCCTGGAACGCTGCAGAGTCCTGGGCAGAGAGAAGGATGAGGAGCGGAAGGCCGCGCAGTCTGTTTGCAGTGCCAGTTGGGTCTGATGGAGAGCATCGGAAGCTGAAGTGAAGTTGGTTTGGGTCTTCAAATATGATGCAATCGGCCAAGCCCTTCTGATAGTTAGTGACCATAATCTGACTAGAACTGGGGTGTGGGGTGGAGGAGGGCCTTTTTGCTTTGTTTTAAGGGAAATAATTATTTTAGAAGTGCTGAGGTGTCTCAGGGAACCCAAGCACTATGATCCGTGAGGCCTCAGGAGCAACTGGAAGCAGAGACTTGATACTGTCAGTAATCGGCTTAGCTCCCCATCTCACATTTCTGCCCCCTCTCTCTGTTTCTTCTATGTCTATCTCCCTCTCTTTCTCTGTGTGACGTGCGCACACGTTGTGTACAGGTCTCCCTCTCTTTCTCTGTGTGTGACATGTACACATGTTGTGTACAGGTATTCTCCTCTGCTTTTCTTAGCCATCAGAAAATATGGTGCCAAGAACACCCTGACTTTCCATCTTACTATCTGGGAACCTGATAAGAGACTGACTTCTTTTTCTCAATTTCAGTGTCAGAATTCCCACAGAAGGACTGGAACTGGCCCAGGTTATACCAGATGTCCAGGCTTCCCAGGTGGCCTAGTGGTAAAGAATCTGCCCACCAATGCAGGAGATGCAGGAGACACGGGTTCAATCTCTGGGTCAAGAAGATCCCCTGGAGGAGGAAATGGCACCCCACTTGAGTATTCTAGCCTGGAGAATCCCATGGACAGAGAAGTCTGGAGGGCTACAGTCAGTCCATGTGGTCACAAAGAATCGGACACGACTGAGCAACTGAGCACGCTCGCTGAGCACACCAGGTGTCCACAGCGGAGCACTCTGCTAAGGATGGGGGCATTGCGGTGTTTGCACCAGCTTGGGTGGAACACCCATGCATAAGGCAATGTAATGTAACTAGGGCATACGGGAAGAGGTTAACGGTGCTGCCTCTCCTGGAGCCTGTGGATGGAGGAAGGGGTACATCCTGGGGGCAAAGCCGTCCTGAGTGGTCAGTTCTGTAGGTCCCCACTTCATCATGGACTCAGCTCTCAAATGACAGGGACATGTGACCAGCCACAGGAGGGATGACATTGTCTGACCTCATCTGCTCCCAAGAGATAGGTAACAACTCAGTTTGGAATTCATTACAACTTTATTACTGGGAAGTCCTTCTTTACATCTCACCAGCTGTTGACCGAATTTTCTTTCGAGAACATGAAATACTCACCTCCTGACCATAGACTTAAAGACAGCTCCTAAGTGAGCCTATAATTTGTCTTCTATAATCAGGTGACTGTTGGTAGCAAGCATCCTGCTTAGTGATAGGGTTTTAGCTGAGAAGGAGATCCAGCCTGAGCTGACAAGGAGTGTGAAGTCTGGTCTCTGGGATGACAATAAGGAAAAATCAACACAGTCCCCCTGCCCCCTGGGCCAGTTAGCATGAGGGCATCCGGGTACGTCTCTCTGTCCCCTTCTGGAGACCCCACTTTGTGGGAAGAACTCATACACACCCCATTCCCATTTCTACCCCACCCTCCAGCAGCTGACGTGCAGGTCCAGGGATTGAACCACACGTGGCCAGCCTGGACGAGGACTCTCTCTGCTCGCTGCTGCTCAGGTCGATGCCCAGGGAAGCCCTCTTTAGCTCCAAGCTTCCTGGTCCTGGAAGCGGGAGCAGAGGACACAGAGTCCAGCAGGCTCCATGCAAGTCCCTCTGCCCAGCAAGAGACTGAGTCTGCATTGCCCTTGACTGATCCTCAGGACTTCCTGAAAGGGTGCGCAGCCTGAAAATCAGGACACCATGGGCCCCAGTCACAGCAAGGGAAAGAGGCAGACAGACACTCCTGGTGATCAGAGGACCAGGCTTAGAAGGTCCTAAGCCAAATCTTAGGACCATCAGAAGTTTGGCTCCATCAGAAGCCAAACCAGCAGAGCTATGCAGCAGCGGCAACCATTGAAAACCAGGACCAAGAAAGAAAAGTCCTGAGCATCTGGAGGGACCAGGGCGCATGTGGGCTCCCCAAGCTTGAGGATTTGATGCCCTACTGTGACCCAGTGACTCTGCCACCCCTGGCAGTGACACAGGTCCAGAGACTCAATTCCTAGCACCTAACCTCAACCTAACCCTAAACTCTCAAGAGGATTGAAAACAAAATCTTTATTTCTGGAGGGATGAGGAATGGAGGTGGAAGTTGGTATCATTTTTTTCCTCTCTCCTTGGATTCTGAAACCCTCCCTTGGTGGTTCAGATGGTAACGAATCTGCCTGCAGTGCAGGAGACCCGGGTTCGATTCCTGGATTGGAAAGATCCCCTGGAGAAGGGAATGGGGATAATATTATTATTATTAATTAATTAATTAATTATTATTATTATTAATAATATCAGTATTCTTGCCTGGATAATTCCATGGATACAGGTGCCTGAAGTGCTACAGTTCCTGGGGTCACAAAGAGTCGGACAACTAGGTTTTCAGTTCAGTTCAGTTGCTCAGTTGTGTCCAACTCTTTGTGACCCCATGGACTGAAGCATGCCAGGCCTCCCTGTCCATCACCAACTCCCAGAGTTTACTCAAATTCATGTCCATTGAGTCAGTGATGCCATCCAACCATCTCATCCTCTGTCATCCCCTTCTCCTCCCGCCTTCAATCTTTCCCTGCATCAGGATCTTTTCCAATGAGTCAGTTTTGGCATCAGGTGGCCAAAGTATTGGAGCTTCAGCTTCAGCATCAGTCTTTCCAACGAATATTCAGGACTGATTTCCTTTAGGATGGACTGGTTGGATCTCCTTGCAGTTAAGAGACTCTCAAGAGTCTTCTCCAACACCACAGTTCAAAAGCATCAATTCTTTAGCGCTTAGCTTTCTTTCCTGTCCAACTCTCACATCCATACATGACCATTGGAAAACGCATAGCTTTGACTAGACGGACCTTTGTTGGCAAAGAAATGTCTGTTTTTTAATATGCTGTCTAGGTTGGTCATAACTTTTCTTCCAAGGAGCAAGCGTCTTTTAATTTCATGGCTGCAGTCACCATCTGCAGTGATTTTGGAGCCCCCCAAAATAAAGTCTGACACTGTTTCCATTCTTTCCCCATCGATTTGCCAGGAAGTGATGGGACCGGATGCCACGATCTTAGTTTTCTGAATGTTGAGTTTTAAGCCAGCTTTTTCATTGTCCTGCTTCACTTTCATCAAGAGGCTCTTTGGTTCCTCTTCGCTTTCTGCCATAGGGGTGGCGTCGTCTGCGTGCTTGAGGCTACTTCAGCCGGGACGATTCCCAGGACCGCGGCCCGGCTGGGTTGGGGGCCGCGCCTGGGCCTCGCTCACAGTGAGCTCGGCGCGCCCTCTGGCGGCCGCCGCGCTCACCGCAGCCCCGGGAAGCCGCTGGCCACTACATACAAATGGACTCCGCGTAGTTAAGCTGTCAGGCCTAATGTATTTATTTGACTCTGCTGTTAAAATGATTTCTCTACAGCACCGCGGTTATTTACGACTATTGTCAGTACAAGGCGATGAGAAGGCAGCCGCAAAACAAAACAGCAACAGCTGAAGGAAAGGTTCTGTCTGGGAGGGCGAGGGGGCTTGGTCTCAGCCTTCCTGCGGCTGCAGCGGCTGTGTGTTTCCTTAATCTGCGGTGGGGGCTTCGGGGGGCTCATTCACTCACCATGCAGGACACACTGCCCACAGCCCGCAGCAGCCCCCCGTGAGCGCTGGCGGAGGGGCTCTGACCCATCAAGGGCGGCCCCCCAGTCGGCCGCAGGAGACGCGGTTGTAGAGGCCGGCTGAATGGGGGCCAGACCGTCCCAGATTTTCTAAGCTCCTTGTTCAGACGAGGTGAGTTTTTCAAGGGCTGCCGCGGGGACCTGGATTCCTTGGCGTTTAGCATTTCCCACTGTCCAGGACCGTGTTTCCCCAAATGCGGTCCCCCAATCAGGCGCGTCCATGTCACCTGGAAACTTGTGAGAGATGCCAGGTCTCAGGTCCCACCCTTGATCTGTAGAATGGAAATTGTGGAGGAGGAGGCAGCCCTCTGTGCGACCATGGCCCCCGGGTGGCTCTGATGGTATTCAAGGCTGCCCGCCGCAGTCTTGGACACCTACCCCGAGGTAACCCTTGCAGTGCGTTCACAGAGGCACATGGCCAGTGCGCCCCACCCCAGGGCCTCCTCCTCGCCCCTCTTTTAAAGGTTCCCAGCAGCCAGTTGGGTACTTTCCTGGTGGCTCAGACGGTAAAGCGTCTTCCTACAGTGCGGGAGACCTGGGTTCAATCCCTGGGTCGGGAAGATCCTCTGGCGAAGGGCGTGACAACCCACTCCAGTGTTCTTGCCTGGAAAATCCCATGGACAGAGGAGCATGCTGGGCTACAGTCCATGGTGTCACAAAGAGTTGGACACGACTGAGTGACTTCACTCACTCACTCACTCACAGCCAGTTGGGCTCCCTCCTCTCCTGGAGCTGATTTGGAAAAAAATCTGCTCTGACCTGCACTAACCAACCCTACAATGCGTGTGATCTTAGAACGGCAGGGGAGGGTCCTGGAGTCAGTCTGCGCTCAGATTCAGCTTTGTGATCTTAAAGAAATGAGTTATGTATGATAAAATGAACATAATAATAATATTCTTACTGGGTTATTCTAAGGTTTGAATGAGTTAAGACAGTAAAATTCTTAGAAGAGTAGCTGGCCCATAGAAAGTGTTCATAAATGCTAACTATTAATAAATATGTTTAATATCAGCCTTCAGGTCCATCCATCTAAGCCTCAGACATCATTCAGAGCTAGCTGTAGTTCACAGATAGATCACTTGTTGTCAAAAGACCTGTGTTTATATATGGCCTTTGCTGTTTATAAGCTACAGCACTTGGAGCAAACCACTTAGGTTCTGTGTGCCTCAAATTTCTCATCTAAAAATCAATACCTACCTCAAGTTTTCATATAAATTATCCTATTTACTTCTCGCACAAGCCTTTGCTCTAGAAAGAAGAAATCTGTTACCATGCCAATTGTACAAATGAAACTGACCAGGACTCAGAACGGTCAAGCCACGTGCCCAAGGTCACACAGGAAGTAGAAGATGGAATCAAGACAGGAATCCATTTCCTCTGACTCTGAATTTTTATGAGGTAATGCACGTGAGAGTACTATACGCATAAAAGTTATTATTATTGTTTTGGGGAAGAGCAATCAGAAGGAAAGCATCCCATTTTCTGAATATGAATTCAGGAAATTAAAATAACAAACCATAAAGTCCTTCTGGGGAAAAAAATCAATAATACCAAGAAGAAATAAAACTGAAAACTAAAAAAAAAAAAAAAAAAGCACAACATTCTGAGATCAAGATTGAGAGTAAACAGCAGACGTAAATGGAGAAGCGACACCAACATATTTCCCTTCTTGGGGAGATATGTCTGTGTTCATGAAAGGAGAGGGACTGACAGCGGGAGCTGAAGGTCTATTTATCCTGGGGACAGGCGGCCGTCTGTTTAGCATTTTTATGGCACGTGTCCCAGCAGCGTCTGGAATGTGGGAGAATGGGTCATTGCTGGGTGGCAGAGGGGCAGCAAGGGTGCTGACGATGCCGGAGCAGAAGGGGTGCTGAGGACCCCAGGAGGGTCTTAGCCCCACCCCTCCTCGGGAGTCCTCAGACCCCCCTGCCGCTGTGCTCTTAGCAGCGGACTCACACAGCTGGAGCCCTGGAGGAGACAGCCCTCCAAACTCTCCTGCCGGGAGGAAAGAGCCCGCCCTGGGTGGTGATGGAAAGAGAGCTGGGCAGCCCACTCTCAGGTGGACCACCTTACACACTCCTCCTCTCCATCCCACTCATCCATCCGGGTCGCTCCTGCCCTGGACCTCCCACCAACTCCTTCTTATCCCCCATGCTTTATCAGTTCCTCAGCCTGGTTTCCAGCCCTTCTCCTCCTCTCCAGTCTTGTTTCCCTGGGTTATCAACCGCAGTCTCCACTTCAGGTGTGCTGGGAGCAGGCAGTAAGCCCAGGAGACGTTGAGCCCTGGCCTTGGATGCTAGCTCTGTTCCAGCTCTGAACTTGCAAAGAGTGTCCAACTCTGCAACCCCGTGGACTGTAGCCCCCCAGGCCCCTCTGTCCATGGGATTTTCCAGGCAAGAATACTGGAGTGGGCTGCCATTTCCCCCTCCAGGGGATCTTCCCGACCCAGGGATCGAACCTGGGTCTCCTGTATTGGCAGGTGGATTCTTTACTGTCTGAGCCACCAGAAAGCAAGTCTCTTAACTTTCCCACACCTGGGTTCCATCTCCAGCAGAACAGTGCAGGGCTCCTTTGAAGACAGAAATTTGTGAAATAACACCTCTGATAGATACATCTCAATGTTTTTAACTTTTCCAGAAATTAAAGGAATCTGTCTGTCTGGACCAAACACCAGGAATATTTTTTAATAGAAAGAATGCAAAGAAAGAAAGAGTGAAGAATCCGCTCTTGTCATCAGGGGCAAGAATTTCCATCCCAACCAGTAAAGTAATTGTCCTGACAAATGATTTTCAGAGATTTCTTGATGTCACGTTATAGCAAGAATTCAGCCCAGGAGTCCCAGCCCATGGAATTTTCCCCTAGCATGGAGGAAGCAACCCATTGACCTAAGACAGCTAAGCCATGAGACTCCCTGCTTTCTGGAAGAAGGAGGTTATTTCCTAGAGGATCCGGGAAGGGATAAGAGAAAGAAAGTAGAGGGAGAAGGACAGATACAGGGGAGGGAAGCAGGCCTGGGGTGCATTTGCCATCACTGTCTTGCCCCATTATCTGCAGAGGGTTCTGGCCCTGGGAGATGAATCACAGGCTGTCCCTTGGTTGGTGTTCAGTCGCTAAATCGTGTCTGACTCTTTTGCGACCCCGTGGACTGTAGCTCGCCAGGCTTCTCTATCCATACAGCCATATGTATGGATATAAATGCAGCCTGCATATAAATGCACTTAGTAATACAATGGGGTGGGGGGCCACAAACACCCCCTGCAGCTTGGCTTTTCCAAGACTCGTTGAGTTGCAGTGATATAGGAGGCATGCAGAAGCTCCCATAACACCCCGTCCTCAGTCTCGCCAATGAGGCAGAGAAGACAGCTGAACTGACACCCAGTGGGAGCCATAAGGCTCCCTGTGACAAGCAGGAAGGGGAGCCCGGAGCAGAGACTGGCTGATGGGGAGATGTAGCTGAGAGATAGACCAAGCTCTACTGTGCTAACCAGAGCAGGAGTGGGGGTTGGGGTGGGGTGGGGGTCAGGTAGGAAGGGCTACTAGCCGTGGTCAAACCCAGGCAATGACCTCATCACCAGAGCCCAGCTGAGCACCCAGCAACCAGAGGACTCCAGGACCACACAAGTGCTTCTGTGCTCTGCCCCCCAAACGCCAAACAAACCTCTCCTCCTCACCCTCCAGGCACAGTCTCAGAAAAGAGCAGCTGAGTATAAGGGACAACGAGGAATTGTCCCCCTACTCCCCAGTTCTGAGCATTACCTTCAGGAAGTATTTCAATTAACAAAACAAAGCGAGTTTAACCATGGTAGATGAAATAGCAATCTCTTTGTCACCGCTCAGGGGACAGGGGCTTGTAAGGATACAGACCACATTTTCTGAGTAGATGGGTCACAGCTGGGAGATCAGGATTCATCAGACCACTCTAACTTTTCCCCATAGAGGCCGACTTCTCTGCTTTCGTGGTTTTACGGCACCTGGAGAGCCTTCGTCTCATCCCTCTAAATCCCAGCCATCATCAGTGTCCCAATCACAGCTGTCCTTCTCCAGGAGGTGTCTCTGAGTCCTCCATCCTTCCTGCTGCTAAGTCACTTCAGTTGTGTCCGACTCTGTGCGACCCCATAGACGGCAGCCCACCAGGCTCCCCCATCCCTGGGATTCTCCAGGCAAGAACACCAGAGTGGGTTGCCATTTCCTTCTCCAATGCATGAAAGTGAAAAGTGACAGGGAAGTCGCTCAGTCGTGTCCGACCCTCAGCAGCCCCATGGACTATAGCCCACCAGGCTCCTCCGTCCATGGGATTTTCTAGGCAAGAGTACTGGAGTAGGTTGCCATTGCCTTCTTCCCATCCCTCCTAGGGTGCCCCTTTAATTTTTCCTTCTTTTATCTGCGTGTCCATGTGCAGAGCCCAGACCAAATTCTCCTATAAATCAGGCCCTCAAGGTACCCATATGGCTAAGGCACACGGGAGAAGTGTGCTTCAAGGAGAAGTATGCCCAAAGTCTCACAGCGCTTAGATAATGAGAGTTTAGGTTAATGCAGCTGTTGAAGCTGTGTGCAAGATTGATCTTTAATAAAGTACTGGTTGAATGAATGAAGGACAGACAGCCTGATCTTGGATTCTTGTCCATCTTCTTTCCCCATTTGTTCTCCCCAGCACGCATGCTCAGGGTTTCGGAAGCTCACGCTTCCAGCGGGCGGGGGATACTAAGCCTGTAAATCGCTCCTCAGGTTCCAGGGGGCATCACCTAGTGCACCCCTACAAGGACACCTTTCAGCCGCCCAGGGTCACCCCGGTTGGGGAGGCTGCTGGACGGGGCACGACCACAGCATAAAATAACAGGTTCTATGGCTCACAACTTCTGTAGTTCGTCTAAATATGTATATATTTTTTGGTTGCTACTAAGCTCAGGATAATGATAAAAAGACTCATTTCACATGACTCTTCCCTGATCTTTTTAAAATAAGTCCATCAGTCCATCACTAAGGCCCGTTGGTTCTTTGGGGGGGGGTGGGGGAATTCTCCAGGTTTCTCTTCTTCCCCTTTATCCTGTAGTCATCACATGGGTCCATCTGTCCACCCTCAGAAGCATCCGTCAGGGTCCCCCCGCCTCCTGTTAAGATAAGACTCCCCCAGCCCAACACACGATTCTCCCCTTCAGCTCGCTGGATATGCTTAATCACTTTTATCCCAGTGGGCAGAATGGCACTCACCCCGCGTAAGCACATCATAAACGGTTATTGAATAATGGCCTGAATATTCATTGGAAAGACTAGTGCTGAAACGGAAACTCCAATGCTTTGGCCACCTGATGCGAAGAGCTCATTTGAGGCGAACAGGGTCATTTGAAAAGACCGTGATGCAGAGAGAGATTGAAGGCAGGAGGAGAAGGGGACGACAGAGGATGAGGTGGCTGGATGGCATCACCAACTCGATGGACATGAGTTTGCTCCAGCTCTGGGAGTCGGTGATGGACAGAGAGGCCTGGTGTGCTGCAGTCCATGGGGTCACAAAGAGTCGGACACGACTGAGTGACCGAACTGAACTGAATTTGGCACATTTTACCTAACATGTCAGGTGTAAATTAGTCCGCTGGAATTCAAACCCCTCTGAACCCATGTCCATCACCCCCATCCCATCCCCAGCCTCCTCTCTTCCTGCTCTAGAGCCAAACCCTAATCCAGGGCTCCAGTTCTCTCATTGCTGTCCCTCAGAGGCAGGGGTTCTTCTGAACTCAGGTGGGGGACCCCTTCATCCTGGCATCCTCCCCGTTTGCCCCCAGGCTCCCTTTCTTCGACCCTCTTAATTCTGTGTGCATGTGTGCTAAGTCACTTCAGTTCTGTCCAACTCTGCAACCCCGTGGACGGCAGCCCACCAGGCTCCTCTGTCCACGGGATTCTCCGGGCAAGAATACTGGAGTGGGTTGCCATGCCCTTCTCCAGGGGATCTTCCCAAACCAGGGATCAAACCAGGGTCTCTTGCATTATAGGCAGATTCGTTATCGTCTGAGCCACCAGGGAACCAGAAGAGGCACCATTTCATGTGCTACTCAATTTTGTTATCTTGATGACTGTGAAGGTTTCCTGAAGCCAGGGACTAGTTTGGGCTTTTTATAAATCCTCTTTAAAAATCCCTAATGCCTGTTTCACCCTCATCACAAGTTACAAAACAGCCGCGCTTACACCCACCGCCACAGCCGGCACAGCTCCATACACACAGCAAGCGCTCAATAGTTACTGATGCCTGGGTGGCTTCTCTCTTGCTGTCTCCCGTGGTCAGTTCCCAGTGAATTTTCCAAAGTTCTTGCTAACTCCTCCATGTGCCAGACTCGGGGTATTTAGTGAATATGGACAGGCAGAGGGCTAAGTTCAATCACCTTTTTAGAAAGAATCTTCTCCATCCACTCTAATCAAATTACCTTTAAATTTCTAGCAAGAAGACCCGAGGAAGGACCAGGAAAGGAGAGGAGAGCATTCTGGGGAACTCTGGCCCTCCAGCTGAAGCCCAAGGGCAAATGTCCTTTGCAGCTTGGGATGCTCGTTTTCTGCCATCGTAATACCAATGTGCTTGGGAGGCAGTGATGTTTGCCAGGAAAGTCTGTCCCTCTGAGAAACACTGGGCCAGCCTGTGGTGTGGAGGAGGGGCCCGGATAGGAAAGAAACTGACTCCATCTGGGCCCCCATTATTAAGCTTGGGAAGCAAAATTTACCCAGGTGAAAATGACCCAAGACACTTCCTAACATAAAGCTTAAACTCTATTTAAAGTGTTGGTATTCGGATTTTTTTTCACAATTCCAGAGAGTTAAAGTTAGTGTAAAAGTTGTGTTGTGAACGTAGGGGAGTGAATGTGAGCAAGGATTTATAAAATTCAGTGGGGTCCGTCTGGAATGGACCCCGGCTCTCTGCTTCACCCATCTCTCTCCCCACTCGGCAGCACCTTTGCAGGAATCTTTCTATTCTCTGAGCTTCAGACTCCTCCTTGTCAAAAGGAAACATAGGATGAGTTTCAAGAAAGTGCCTCCCAAGTCTGACCATGAATCTACGACTCCTTGACCTCCAAACAACCACGGTTTTATTCTCTGGGCAAGCTTTCCAGTCACACGCGGGGCAAATGCTTCATCACACATCTGCCGCTGGGGGATGATTTTCGTTTACAGAGAACGTGTTTCATACCTCCAGGAAAGGAAGCCGTAATGGTGGGAACTCAGGCATCAACCAGGCAGACTGAAGAGAATCTTTGGAGGCAGGGAGTCCTCCTAAGGGTCTGAAACCTCTGGTCACCTTCCACCCTCCCAGTAGGAGGGCTGTCCCTTGACTCGAGGAACAGGACAATTCCTAGAGCTCAGCTCTGCACCTCACTGGATGCTCTTAGTCCCTCACGTGTGTAAGTTCATGGGTTACCGCCTGCAAAGCTGGGCAGGTCATACAGGGTCCGCATCTGGGGGTAGATCTTGCTATGAAAAAGCACAGACATAAGTTGTAACACAGACATAGGAGTGATGGTCATAATAGCTGTGGTGGGATCTTTCCTGGTGGGCCGACGGCAAAGACTCCATGCTTCCAATGCCTGGAGCCCAAGTTCAATCCCTGGTCAGGAAACTAGATCCCACAAGCCGCAAGGAAGATCAAAGATCCTGCGTGCTGCAACTAAGACCTGGCACAGCCAAATAAAATAAAATTTTAAAAAGTACCTATTGCGTCTGCAGGCAGAGCAACCAGGTTCTCATGTGTCAGACTGCAAGCAAATGTTGCCAACTTAATTGCTGTACATCCAGTAGAGAGAGGGATCCTTGGTCTCCATTTATAGATGAGGAAACCGGGGCTCAGAAAGGGTAAGGAACTTTTCCAAGGTCACATTAGCAGTCGGGGGGCACCACGATTGTTATTTGTCTGTTGCCTGCAAATCCTGGGTCCCCCCTGGAGCTCTCTGGCCAGCAGCTCCTCAGGCAGGGGAGGCCCTTGCAGAGGGAGGAGGGGGAGAAGGCTAGAAGTCCGAGGCTGTGGCCTGCGTGTGCAACCTACGCGTGTAAACTGCAGCTTCTCTGTCCTCGCGCATGGTCCTCTCCTCTGAGCAGGAGGGCTCGGGGTCCCTGGACAGGCTCTTTCCAGCCAGGGAGTGCAGGCTAAGATGATTTTTTTTTTGTTAACACGCCTGTATATTTTTGGAAATGTTCTGGTGTGTAAGTGAATAAAAGGCTGGGTCAGACAGCGCCCCGGGCTGTGGGGTGGGGAGGAGACCCGGATCGCCAAAGAAAGCCGGAGCAGCAGCTTCAAAAAGTGGTTTGATATATCTCCCCCCTGATTTTGATCTTAAGAATGTCTGGAGCCCAGACAGCCCCCGGCAGCTTGGGCCGACGGGGGCTCTAACCCGCAGGACCTCACAGCAAAGGCTTCTAGTTAACAGATCGCTTTTGTGTGATGGGAAGCCAGGGAGCGCGTGAGAGACAGAAAAACACCAGGGTTGCGGGAGACTGCGGGTGGCAGTGGCCAGGCTTCAGAGTCGTCAGCGGAGAGACGCCGGGAAGCTCGCTCCTCCGGTCGGTCCCGCACGGACAGAGCCCAGGGTGGCGCCCGGCCGGGTTTCTTCTGAGAAGGCAGAGGACGGAGCCATGCGGGTCCTGATCTTTCAGCCCCTCCATCCTTGACCAGTGACAGGAGGGCCCTGGTGGGCTCCCAAAGGAGCCTGCTTCTCCAGGGTGGTTCTCACCCCCTGTTTCACACTTGCCCTGTTTGAGCAGTTTTTCATGAGTGCAGACAACAGAAGCAGACATCACGGTTCTCCAGCCATCCTTTGATCAGGCCATTCATCTGAGTGGCGGTCAGAGGACACAGGTTAAGCTGAGTGATGCTGGGGGCACTCCCCCGCCCAGAAGAGTGCTCAGCTCCAGTCTCTTGGGGGGAGTGGGGAGTGGCAGGTGGGGGTGGGGGGCCTTGGGGGTGGGGTGTTGAGAGGTGGAGCTGCAGCAGCCCCACCTGCGTGGGACTTCCAGGGTTCTGGGCTCTGAGTTCCCTCTCTCCCCAAATCTTACCTTCCCTCTGCCTCTCCCACCCCTACACACACACACACACCCCAAAATCACATATACAACATATAAATACACAGGGCCAAACACTTATTCAACAGGCCTGAAATTCAGCTCCAAACTCTCTTATTCAAATATCTTCATAAAAGATGAACATTAAAAAAAAAAAAAAAGATACGTTAAGAAAGGGACTTGAAGGAAACTATCACTAAAATATTAAGAATGGTTGTCTCTGGATGAAAGAAAAAAATGATTTTTCTTCTATTAATTTTGTTGTCATAAAATATTCATCATGAGAATTTTTTTCAATCAATGGAGAATACTTAGATTTTTTTTTTTAATGCATCACATCTAACAAGGGTAATATGTGAAGAGCTTACCAAGTGTCTTGTATTTGAGAACTGTTTGAGGGAAAGGTCATATAAAATGATAAAGGTCTTATGCTTATAGGGCAGTAGAAATGTCCAGAAAGCTTAGAAGGTGCTGGAAAAGGTTCTAGAAGGACCACAAGGATAAATCTGTCTTTTTAAAATAAATATCCTGGGGCCGATCCCTGTGCTCTAATTTCCTGATCTGTAAAGTGAAAGCATCGCATTGCAAGATGGGGAAGATCCTCTCCAGTTTGTGATGTGCTGTAACTGTATTTCATCAGCCTGTCACGTCCCAGGAGTTCCCGCCTCCTCTCACCCCCCTCTTCTCATCTCCCTTCTACTTGGAGCTTGAAGGGCAGAGCTAAGTTCTTTAGATCCAAATCACAGCTCTCCTAGAACCATGGGCATCACAAGGAGAGAAGGGTTAATTTTTAATGATAATGTGGATCTAGATGAAGTATCCAGAACTCACGCAGGCTGCCTGCCTGCCCCTCTCTGATAAGGAGCTGAAACAGGAGCAACACCTGTATTTCCCTCCCATCTATCATTCAGACACCTACACTAGACGGTCTCTTGCCAAAGGTTCATAATCTTTTTCAGATCTTAGAACCTAAAGAGCTAAAAACACATTGATGAAAGCCTAGGTTTTAATATTGTTCAAAACAAGGCTTCCACCCTGTTTTTTTCTGAATTGTGTGATTCAAACCATGTTATTCAACCTCCTTGACCCTCCGTTTTCTATTACTGAAAAATATAGATCCTGATGACCTCAATGAAAATGTTGAACATATACTAAGAAGGCTAAAAAGGGTACTATTTTCTCTTTTTTTGCACATGAAAGTTATGAGATAGTCCCTCTTCCTAGTGACTTAATTCCCTCTTGGTTCCATAAAACCCCATTTCCTCTTGTCCTGACTTTGGGAGATGCTGAAACAGTGCGCAGTCTCCCAGGCAAAATCCTCTTATTTTTCCCAGGTTCGAGTCCCATGCATCAACATTAACACTCAGAACTGAGGTTCCTGCAGCCCCAAGAAACATCACCCTAGAGTTCTTGATCCTACTACTTCGTTACTTGTCTCTGTAAACTATCTCACACACACACACACACACACACACACACACCCCAGCCCTTGATCAAATCCGCTGCTCCGGTGCAAGGTCGACTAAATATCTAAAGATTCGCCCTGCCCTTTCACCACCAGCTACGTGTCTCCCAACGTTGCCACTTTGATTATAATCCCTGCCTTCTCTTCCTGTTATCTCAGATGCCAACCCCATGAGACGCATTAAATACATAATGCATTCTGACTTGCATCTGGGCTTCGCAGTCTGGTGTGGGGAGGTTACAGCAGAAGCATATGCCTCCTTCTTAAAATTCAATTATTCAAATTCAATTTCTTCCTCTGCTCCCAGTCCTCACCAGCACATAGTCTGGGACTTTTCATCAGATCACTCAAACTGCCAGCACTGGAGCCAGGAGTTATTGGCTCCCGTTCAATTTGCTTCCACTGCGATGTAGTGTTGTTTTTTAACAATGCACCGTTCTGGGCACTGCAGGTCCAAAGATGTAGAAAATGTAGTCAAAGAAGTAGATAAAGGGACTTACATGCATGTAACCCCAGCAGCGCTTGACAAGGGCAATTATAGCATAAAAGATAAAGCAATGTAAGAGTGCAGAGGAGAAAGCAATTAATTATTTCTACTTCTACAAGGAGAGGAAGGGATCAGTCAGATAAGATCTCTTATCTACAATATGGGTGATGAAACAGCATATTCTCATAAGAAAAAGAGATTAGAATCAACCAAAGCAGAATTCGGGGGCCAAGCATTGTTCTAAGCTCAGGGGTGGGGTGGAGTGTAGGGGTGCCTCTAGTAAGAGCTGAGTCCTTTCTCCGTCTATGCTGCTTTCCTTGCGACCATGTCCATCTGTCTCACCCCCTTTACTGCCTGAAACCCCATTCAGCCTTCAAAACTCCAATCCCACCTCCTTTGTGGGTTCTCACTCCTAACAATTACTCCTCCAGTGTTATTTTATTTTTGCATTTGCTATTTGCTCACATTATTTGGGATCCACCTCTAATCAGTGACTTCCTGACACTGTAGCACGTGTGTCTTGAGAGCTGAACGTCTATCTTAGTTATATTTGTATCCTTGTGATAACTCACAAATGCTTAGTGTCATAGACACTAAATAAACGTTCTTGGTGTTGAAAAGTCAAGTGGCAAATATAAACCCAGTGCAAAATATATAACAAAACACTAAGTATGTATTTTTGATCAGATTAAAATGGGAAGCATTTACTATAATAAATACATTACCTGGTCAGGGAACTGAGATGCCAGGAACTGCAGAGAGTAGCAGCCAAAAAAAAAAGAAAAACCACAACAAAACAAAAAAAACACTTCCATCTTTTCCGTCATAGAACTCATTATAGTTTGTAAATACATATATATCAGTGTGTGACTGTTGAGTGTCTAGCTCATCTCTTTGGCTTTAAGTAGGAGGAAGGCAAGTCCCATCTCGCTCATCACTGGCCCAGTACCTTTCTCATACAGACTGAGGTTGCAGTATTAAGGTGAAAATTGTAAATCACCACTTTCTGAAGAGCAGTGTGCCTCTTCAGTGACTCATAAACATGCACATTGTTTGAGTTAGCAACTCTTTCTTGTTATTTACTTAAGGAAAAAACCATAAAGATTTATGTACAGAGATTTTCATCACACCATAATAATCAACTAATTGTACACACATTGTATGCTTCTAAAGATCCTCAGAATAATAAGAGAGAAGTTAAATACATTCATCGATTGAAAGTATTTACTATGCAGCTGTTAGTAATAATCTTTTAAATCATATTTAATGACTTGAAAAAAATCATAATATATGGTTTAGTCAGAGCTGGATACATAATTGGCACAGCCTAGAAGAATGAAAACATGCAGCCAATAAGCAGGATAAAAGTACCTTTTCTTTCGCTATGGTCTCTTGCTTGACTTGACATGGCATTTTTTTTTTTTTTTTGCTATTTAATGTTGTTCTAAAAGAAAAATTGAAAATCTAAATTATTAGCATAAATCTCACCATTCATCTGTCCATTACACAATGCAAGTTTAAAATGATAATAATGAAACTGTTTAACTCACTTGCAGAATTACCAAAACCATACAATCTATATTCCAAAGTTTATACACACGCGCGTTTCTTTCTTGCCAGAGCTGTGACAGTGCTGCAGAAAATGATCTCACTTGAGTTTATTCCACTTCTTGGTACACACATAACCTACCCACATTCTCAACTGTCAGCTCACCGGTGAGTAAGGAAGGACCGAAAGGAAAAAGAACAATGGGTTGCCCTGTTCTTGGTTTTCATTCCTTCTGGCATCAGTGACTGGCCAGTGGACGGAGGCTGCATGACTAAGAAAGGATATAATAGGGTTTCTAGGTCATTCACCTTTCTTAGAAGGTCATTGCCTTCCAAGTTAGAGGTGAGTTCCGGTTCAAATGGAAAGCATGACCTTTCTCAACTGTCAATATTCCTACTGGCTCAAAGATGCTATATGCCTAACGTGGTCCATGTTTCCATCTCACGAAAGTTCCATGAGGTGTGGGCTCACTGCGATTCTGTGCTCACGGAGCATAGCGAACGCTCTCTGCAAAGAGGGCAGTGAGAACAAGAGTCACCCTGCCACCCGAATGTTCTCTGCTCACACACACCCCACAGGACTTCACTCACAAAACACAGTTTCAAACATGAAATGATGAAGAATTTCACGATGGCAACAGCAGAGCATTCAACCAAGCACAGGCTGTGTGCTCATGAAGCCGCCCTGCGTTAAGTGTAAATAACTACAGTTTGATCTCAGCTTTACTTTGAAGACACACACTCACATGAATACAGAAAGTTTTAAAAGATTGGAAAGATCGACACTGAAATATCAATGTTAGCTATCTCTAGGTTTCATGAATGATTTTTATTTTTATGTGTTTATTTTTTTTGCTTTGTGTCCTGCTGTGTTCTCTTCGGTAAACATGCCCTGTATTTGCAGTGTGTTTATAAGACTGCTACCTAGAAAGGCATTCCTTTGTGCACTCGCAATGGGCAGAATGTCAGGTGTGGGGACAGGCCCTGCTCAGGTCCCATTCCCACCAGGATGGACAGCCAGAGTGCCAGACGGCAGAATGGCTTTGCAATCCGTTGAAGACAGCTTCATCCATTGTTAGTTCGGTTTAAGCACTCAAAATGGTGTCACCTCCTCGTCTCTGCCAATAATGTCATCATTTGATATGGAAACGATGCATACTATTAAAACCGTAATTAGATTTTTAAATGGGCTTGGCAGCCGGCTTTCTCTGACAGAAGTATTTATCTTACTTTTCCAAACCCGTTCTTCTTGAGCCACAGTGAGAGAGTGGCAAGGATTAAGTGCAAGAGTGTGTTACATCTTCTCTATCCCTTTTTTATATTTTTGATGGATGGAATGGGTTTGCCAAATATCCTAGCCTAGAAGAAGTCAGGAAGTGACCTCTGCTCAGATTTCACTCCCTGGAAAACTGGTTTATTCGTCATTTGTATTCAAGGCATCTCACACAGCCTGAAATATAATAGGTGTTCAGTAAATACTTGTTAAAGGAAAGAATCGATTGTGTGGACACATAAATGAAGTGAGCAATTACTCAGCTAGCATTTCTAGCCAAAATTCTATGGGATTCTCCAGGTAAGAATACTGGAGTGGATAGCCATTCCCTTCTCCAGGGGATCTTCCTAACCCAGGGATCAAACCCCGGTCTCCAGCATTGCAGGCAGATTCTTTACCATCGGAGCCACCAGGGAAGCCCTCAGCTTAATGTGTCCCTATTGTTCAAGCACTACACTACTACTAGCGTAGTGTCCAAATACACTAATTTTCTATTTTTATCCCAAAATGAAGTCATTTCTGGCTGGCAGAAATGACTTCATCTAGGGATAAGATAGAAAATGATAATACTTACTAGTGTTTGAACAATAGGGACAGACATTAGCTCAAAAATTTTCTACCAAGGTGCCTAGAATTTTACCAAAAAATTCATTCCTTTAGGAAGTCATTTCTGTCTTTTCCAACTTTTTGCAATATAATTGACATGTAACAGTGTGTAATTCAAAGGTGCACAACGTGATTTGACACACTTACATATTGCAAAAAAATGAACGCCATGGCCTTAGCTAACACTTCCATCACATCATATAATTACCATCTCTTTTTGTGTTGAAAACATTTAAGATCTACTCTCCCAGCAGCTTTCAAGTACATAATGCAGCATTACTATCTACAGTCACCATGCTGTGCTTTGGATCCCCAGAACCTCTTTGTCTTATAACTGGAAGTTCGCAACCTTAACATCTCCGCATTTAGGCCACCCTCCAGCCCTGGCAAACACCATCCTACGTTCTGTTTCTATGAGTTCATCTTTTTAGATTCCACATAAAAGTGAGATCATACAGTATTTTTTTTCCTTTGTCTGACTTATTTCACTTAGCACAATGCCTTCAAGTTTCATCCATGATTTTGCAAAAGTCAGAAGCTTCTTTTTTTATGGCAGAGTTATATATATACACACCACATTTTTATCCATTCATCTGTTGATGGGCACCTAGGTTGTATTCTCTGTACCATGGCTTTTGAGAATAATGCTACCATGAACACAGGGGTGCTTATATCTCTTCAAGATTCCATTTTCCTTTCCTTTGGATAAACCCAGAAGTGAGATTGCTGAATCATACGGTAGCTTTAGTTTTAATTTTTGAAGGTATCTTCACACTGTTTTCCATAGTGGCGGCACCCATTTACATTACCACCAAGAGAACACAGGGTTCCCTTTCCCCACATCCTCACAGTCTGGGTTAAGTCATTTCTGAGGTCACCTTTTAAAATTCAAAAACTCACAAAAGAGGATAACAAAATAACCTTCCATTCCTCAGTACAGTTCTGATTGGTTATCAGTTAACTAGTGTTTATCTAACTAAATAGAGAGTTGGGATCTGTGGCTCTATTTGGATGGGGGGGAGGAGGGAGGCATCCCTTGTAGTACAATAGAGGGTGTTCAGGATAACAGGAAAGTCACAGGAGTGCCCTGGGGCTAGAAAAGAAAAGGGGAACGTTAGTAAGGAGATGAACGAGGGAAGAAAATATCGAAGGAAAGGGAAACTCCGTAAATTTCACCTGTTCAAAGTTTGCACCGGACTGACCCTCTTTCTTCTTACTGATCACTGTTCAAAGACGCCCCGGCACTATCTGGTCTTTCATCTAGATCCTGGTCTCTTTTTAAAAAAGAATTTGTTGACGTATAGTGGCTTTACAATGCTGTGTGAGTTTCTGCTGTGCAGAAAAGTGCCTCAGTTGTGTGTGCACGTACATATATCCTGTCCGTTTGGGATTTCCTTTCCACGAGGCACCACAGGGCCCTGAGTACAGTCCTGGTGCCGTCCAGTAGGTTCTCGATAGTTATCTGCTTTAACTAAGGAGATTGTCGGTGCCAGTCTCCCAATTCTCCCCCCTCCCTTCCCCACCCCTGTTGGTGTCTCTGTGTTTGTTCTCTACTTCTGTGTCTCTGTCTCTATTTTGCAAATAGGTTCATCTGTTCCACTTTTCTAGATTTCACACATATGTGTTAATATGCAATGCTTGTTTTTCTCTTTCTGACTTACTTCCGGATCCTGGGCTCTTAAGTGAACCTAGCCCCCTTGACTCTAGTGTCTGGCAGGACTAGGAGAGGGGATTGACAGTGGACGGGTTCAAGGATTCAATTCTTGCAGGGATTGATCCCCCAGCATTGAAATGAAGTCTTGCTAATTGATCCAGGCATTCAAAAAGAAGAATTAAGCTTGAGATATGACCCCAGAGATTTCTAGAATGAAACAAGGAGAATGGGACAGGATGGAACAGAACCAAATGAAATGGATTGGAATTGAAAGGGGAGCTGTTGAATTTTTACCCAGAGAATGTATAATGTCAGCCACATAAGAATTAAGTATCTGAAAATAAATCTTAGAGAAGAATCAAACATTTAAAGAAAAAAGATGAATAACCTGTCTATAAGATTTAGGCTTAGAGAAATCTAGGTTATTAATGGATATTGGCCACGTGGAGATTAAATTAGGTTCTCATTCAGTTTGTGTTTGTTTAATGCAGAAATTGGCTGGGCAGTATTACTAAGGCTTCATGATAAACAGGAGCTTTAATCCCAAGAAACAAGGCACCCATCTCCTTGAGTCCATGTCCCTGCCAAGCCTAGTTCAGCATCTAAAGTTGTGAGAGATGGGGGGAAGATATGAGAAGGATAAAAACACCACGACGTAATTTTATTTCTTGTTTAATCATGGAAAGGTTGCTTTACTATCCTTCCTTTCACATTGTGAGCCTTCAGGGAAGAGTAAGAAATTTTCAACCTGCTTACCCAAGTCATTATCAGAGTAGATTAGAGCTGGGTGCCTTGCATGCAAATGGGCCAACTTGACAAAAAAAAAAAAAAATTGGAATTTAGATAGCAACAAATAAACTGGATTGAAGGCTCATTTCGGTGCCTTGCCCTTGCACCGACAGAGCCGAAACTAGGGCAGTTATTGAATTGCTTAGCTGTCCTCCCTGTGCTGCAGGACTTATTACACAGGACTCTTCTCTCTTCACCTCTCCTATACCACACGCGTGCGTGCACACACACACACGCACCAGCACACACACTCTGTCTACTTCAAGCTAATGGTTGTCATCACCCCACAGATGTCATATTATCAAATGACTCTGCCTGGGTCTTCAGGGCACAGCCAGTCATCACAGGTTACTTGCTGGAACAAGTCATCTCTTAGTCACTTCTCACCTGTATGTCTTTCAGAAAATACCCCCAAGCTTTTATTTTTTTGGATACATTTGTCCAGCCACTCTACTTAGCTCATTTCCTCATCTCCCACCTCTACCCAACTCGATGTCTATATCTCAGAAGAGAGCTAGTAACAAAATGTTTAAGTCGGTGCAATTCATCTTTGAGTTATCCGGTCAGTCTCACCCTTGACCCATCCTTGGTGTCCCCCTAAGTCATTCAGCAGCCTCACGCCTCCCCCTCCAGACTCCCATCAAGACCTACTTCTAGAAAAGACTCACACATGTCACTTACACTTTGGTGTGATTGTATTCTTATTGAAGACATTTGGGCTTCAAGCCCAATGAGAAGTCTTCCCTTGGTGCCCCAACAAGGATCCTTCTATTGTTAATGAGGAAATGGGGAAGAGAGGTTCCCTGCGGCTCTGAAACAACACCTCCCGAAGCAGTGCTTCTCAAACCATGGTCTGAGGACTCTGGGCATCAGACTCACCTAAGGCACTGATGAGGCATGCAGTCTGCTAGAAGGCTTCTTCCCCAGACACCACCACACACGATCTGCTGGAGTGAGCCCAGAAACCTACTTTTTTAATAAAGCGGCCCCATGATTCTGAAGCCTAACAAAGTTTATGACTCTCTGATGCTGAGAGAATCAACGTAAAACATGATGCCTACCCAGAAACTTAGCTTCCTTGGTGATCGCCCAGGTCCACCTCTACTTTCCAGGTGAGAAATCAGCCCAGAGCCACTGTGTGACTCACCATAGACCATTCTACTATTAGCAGAAACAAAAATGTTTTAAAACAAGCTTCCTGGCTCCAAAACTGGGACACGTCCCCTGCACTTCAGAATAGGTTTAGGAAAGAGTGATATAAACCAAGAGCCTACTCATATAAAGTGACTGTGGAAACTGCCTAAACAGAGAACAGCATCTTTCAGACATTCTTCAAATTATAGTTCATCACATGTCCAAGTATTCAGTAAAATACTTCTTCGACCTGACATGGAGACTCTTGGCAGAAATTCTAATTTTTCACTCATTTTTGAGACACTCGGCAAAAGCCCTCCGGCTCCTGGTCCTTTTCCTACGGTGACCACATCACATTAGACCTAAATCTTTGAGCCTCTTGATTTCAGAAATTCACTGCCTTCAACTGCAGAGGCATATTTGGTCAGGCATATTTGGTCATATTGGAAGGTAGCTGCCAGAATATAATCAGTTCTGAAAAAAAGAAACTGCATGAACTTCCTAGGTAAAGAAATGAAGATGACAGATCTCACAGGCTCTGAAGGAGGTTCTTTCAAGCCAGAAGAGGCCAAAATGAACCCAACAAGTAGAGAAAGATTTTGGAAGCAAAGATCACAGCAGTGATGCTACTAAGGTCACATCACGATGATGACTAGCGATGGGGATGAGCTACTTTTAAATACCGAGATGCTAGTCTTTCGTAATAAGAAAGGACATCTTAAAAACACCTGGTCCAGTCCTCCTTCTGAGGCTTGACTCTCCTGACTCAGCTCTTCCAAGAGACCACATAGGAACCCCCACGGATTACGTCTCAAAACAATGGATCTTATGCTTGGATCTTCTAACTTTTAGATGGTTTATCGTTTTATGGAACTAAAACCAGACCTTATCCCCCTGAGCAAAACAGAAAATAAGAACAGAAGAGCAGAAACGAAACTGATGTAACACTCACAGGGGAAGAGTTAAGAAAAGGAAAAGACCTTTCATTCACTAATGGGATAACGAATTACGGAGCAGATTTGGGAGTTTGGGTTTTGTTTTCTGTAATATGCAGGCAGGGTTTTCCACTCCTAAAGGTTTTACTCCTTACTAATTCTAACCGTTCCCCAGAGGGCAATTTCCTTTAGCTAAATAAGGCTCCTCAGGTATAATGGACTGTAAAAGAGATAAATAGGCTCTTGCTTCCTTGTGAAACTATCACAGAGGAAGAGCAGTTGAAGCATCTTGCTTTCCTTAGCCCAGGGAAAGTGGAGCAGAGGCTGTCCAACAAGGGGCAGGCTTTGAAGTCCAACTCCAGGTAACGGGCTTCATGGCAACAGGAAGGATGCAGGGAGACAGAGGATGAACTCCTCACCGACATTCCTTCTACGCTCAAGAGACTCTCACATAGTCCAGGAACTCTTGAAAGAGACGCTCGATCATGAAGCACCTCTCATTTGAAGGGTAAGTGTTCTGTGAGATAATATTAACTCACCAGATCTGTCATTTCAGAGAAACGTGGCCCATTTATAAATGAGTGACGAATTCCATGCAGGATTCAGTGACCCCTGGGAGTTGTCTACCGAAGTGTGGGCTCCACCGATATTTCTTCAAAGATGGAAAAGCCTAATTTCGCTTAAAAAAATCTAGCTGATCTCCCATAGTGGCCTGAGAAGCATGCATTGAGGCCCTGGGCTTTTCATCTGGGTGAAGCTGGCAGACGCAGTAGGAACAGTTATCCTTTATAGGAAGATTATGAGAATAAATTCTCTCTCATGGCCCTAACAAATCTATATGGGGAATAGGTACACAAACACCTGCTTTAGGAAGGATTAAGGTATTTATAGCAGGTCTTCCTGAGCCTGGGAAATAGAACAGTACCTGTGAACAAGTGGAAACCAAAAAACATTATTAAGCTAAAAACATATTCAGGTTTGCTTCCCTATGTTTAAATCATTTCATAAAATGAAAACAGCTCCCATCCCTCACACCACCACCTTATTTTGATTCTAATACAAAATGAGCTGTGTTTCCACAACACCAAGCCTTTGAAAGAAGGGCGAATAATTCAGTCTAACATCTGCATGCCAGTCAACAAGGTTGCCAAAAATCTGAATATTTTGAATGATCTGGATAACTAGCCATTTTTCCCTCTTTATTTCTCCAGACTCCCTAAAATGACACGTAGTGAAATTACATTTAAAATCTAACTCTAAAACACCCTACCCATAAAGTGCAGCCATTATCGAGGGCTCATTGCTCTAAAAAATTGGTATGAATCCTTTTAGAAACATTTTGAGTAAAGAAACACCTTCTTGTCTATAAATCAATACTAAAACTGTGTATTTCCTCACCATCACCTCTCCCACATTGAATGTTATAGGAGAAACTTAGGAAAACAAGAGAGGAAAAACAATAAATGATATCATCGTGTTGCTTTGAAATGAGAATTGGTAGCGTGGGACAAGAAGGGGGGAACAGATGGGAAAGAAATGTACCCGGAGAGGATGATTTTTGTTTAAATAAGTTCATAATACGTGAAATGAACGATGGAAACTGACGGGGGAAGTGGAGGACCATTGTTTGAATAGCATCAATATAAACACAGATGCAAAAGCAATTGGCTTGGGAGACGGAAGAGCCTAGCCTGAATAATGTTGTATACCAATAAAAGCCATAAAAGGGGGAAAAATATATAGAGTAGGCGATTATTTCTGTGATGCTTAAAGATGTACATTTCTACAGATATCAGGGGGAAAAGTAAATATGCCTCAGTGAGTCCTTAGTTGGCTATTTTTGCCACAGTTTGTAATTCTTCCAGGTTTCACCAAATCACAACTTGTCTGTCGGCCTGACTGTATGCTAAGCAGTCCTCTATCTTAGGATAAAAGCAAGCGTATAAGGGTCAGTCCTGGGAAATATAAAACATGGAGACGTGAAAGGTGCAAAGGTTCCACCACCTGCCAGCCCTTGCCGACATCCGGTCCAGTTAGTGAGAAGCACAAGATGTTCAGCGCAGGCAGAGGACTGAGCAACGGCCCTTCCTGTGCTCACCGGACCATCCACCCATCTCGTGCTCCAGGGAGCCTCTCACTGCCATGGGAATAGATGGGATGTTCCCACAGATGCCTCTGTGCCTTCTAGAACAAAACGTGTTGGTTATGTAGTCATATTTATCAAATATATCAGTAGGAAGGAGCAACAACTCCCCATTGGCCCTTCTTAGTATTCCAATAGTCCATGCAAAAATCTTTGACTGTATCCGTACCAGTTTGTACTAAGCATGATATGCCTGGCAGGCATTGTGGAAAGTACGTTATCTGCATCATCTCATTTGATCTTCTCAACAACTTATGATGCAGGCTGATTATCCCTCCCCCCGCCAACCCATTTTGCAGATAGGAAAAACAAAGCAAAGAGACATTTAATAAGTTGGCCAAAATAAGGGAGCTATTAAGGAAAGCCAGATGCTGGTTTCCTGAAGTTTATACCTGGCTGCCTTGACTCAATAGTCATGATTGATCTTATAAGCATGACGTTATTGGGAGGAATGTGGGCAAAGTTCACACTAACCCCAATCTCCCTTTCAGAGGTGCCTGAAATGTCATCATTAATAATTCAACATCTTGTATTATACATTTCTTTCTTCTTGCAGGGCTCATTTTGCAAGGGACTGATGTCTTTAAAAAGTGCATTCATCTACTTTCTTCCATGACAATTAAGACTCTGAAAAACCTGGGAGATGTAAACCCCAGAGGGCGCACTACAAGGAAGGAGAAAAGAGATGGCACCAACTTCATTATTACCCATGGGCAAGTCTTGTGAGGAGGAAAGAAAGTAAAAAATATAGGAAAGATTTTGATTACACTTTCTCTGGGGACTTCCTTGGTTGTCCAGTGGTGAAAATTCCAACCTTCCAATGTAAAGGATACGGGTTCAATACCTGGTTGGAGAACTAAGACCCCACAGCCAAAACCGAAAAAAAAAAAAAGAGTTTATGTCTAATTCCCAAATATAAGACACTGGCATGGTTGTAACCGAGCCAGGCCCTATGGGGCCTTTCTAGAACAGATTCGTCCCCCATATCCTCTGCTGTAGCTCCTCTCTGAAGTACCTACATAATAGCGTGTGAGTCTTCACTCACTTCCGTTTTGTCCGACTCTTTGCCACCCCATGGACTGTAACCTTCCAGGCTCCTCTGTCCATAGGATTCTCCAGGCAAGAATACTGGAGTGGGTTGCCATGCCCTACTCCAGGGGAATCTTCCCGACCTAGGCATCGAACCCACGTCTCCAGCATTTCCTGCATTGAAGGCAGATTCTTTACCCACTGAGCCACCTGGGAAGCTCAGCTACCTGAGAGTATCTGATACTTATCTCCTGGGTTGTTTTTCAGACACTAAAGCCATCACCAAATGGAAGAAATTAACTACTTGATGATTATAGCCCCCAGATGTTCTGGTCCCTAAGGGTTAATGATGCCAATTTCCCTGTGATCTCAACATCACTCGATCAGAGATCTGTGCACGAGCGGATCACATACCCTGGGCTGCCCCTCTCTCACCTTGCCTTTAAAACTGCTTTGCTGAAATTCTCTAGGGAGCTCAGAGTTTAGGGGTGGTGGGGTAGTGGTGGTGGTGCATGAGCCACCTGTTCTCCTGGCATGGCCCTGCAATAAACCCTTCTCTGCTCCAGACTCTGATGCTTTGGTTTGACAGTGCATTGCACACAAAGTGCATTTGGTAACATGGTCAGTAGCAGGAAGCTAGGGAACGCCTTTTCCCAGAGACGTTTAGGGTGAAAGACCTCTCTTGGCTGAGTTGAAGAGCATCTTTCTAGAAGACAGAAGATGGACAAAATGGATGATCTTTAGAAGGGGCTCCTCGTGCTGGTATCCTGTGCACTGTCCTACACTGATCGGCAGTCCACCTGGAGCTTTATGAGTCACGTCTAGCCTACTTCATCTTATTTCTATTGTGTAGACAGAAGCAGCTTTTCTCTGTGAGAAGGGTCACTGGGGAAAAGCAGTTTGCTGGTGAGAAGAGCCAGGAGGAAGAATAAACAGAAAGGAAGGGATAAAGCACTTTGCTGTTCACTGTCGTCATAAAGATGACAAGCAATAGTCTCTTCACTAGGGTGATAACACTTCTGGTTGATCTGATGTGTGTCTGTCCTGGCAGCCTTGTCTGAAGAGAGCAAACTGCGTTAACCGGCTCATAAGGTACTCTGGTAAAAGAGTTTGCTTCTTTCAAATCGAAGTATTATTTTCTTTCACCGATCGCAATTTGTAGTTCAATGAACAACGATGGGATTTTATTTACAATCCTTTTTTTTTTTTTTGGTTCTTTGAAACCTCTGAGATGCTGCAGCTCTCAGCCCCAACCCCCCAAGCATATAGACTTATTTGCCAAGTGAAGCCAAAGATTTGGGATACAAAATGAATCAGAGAATCTTTTTCTTCCCCTGCCTTACAGGAACTGTGCCTGAGACTGCAAGTCCCTTAGGCAAGATGAATTAACTGCATGGCTGTCTGAATCCCACCTCATGGAGCGCTCAGCCACTTCTTAGCACTTCTCTGCCTTTGTGCCATGGGTTCAGGCTGGTCCCTTCGCGTGAACACTACTGACTCCATATATTCCAAGCTTCCCAGCCTGACATGATAAAGTGTTCGAATAACGATTTGAAATGTTACCTCGCATATTGTTTTCTTTTTTGTTATATTTATTATCTTTTATTGAAGCATAGTAGATTTACAATGGGTTGATTTCAGATGTATAGAAAAGTGATTATATATATATATATATATATATATGTTCTTTTTCAGATTCTTTTCCATTATAAGTTATAACAAGATATTGAATATAGTTTACTGAGTTACAGAATAAGTCCTTGCTTTTTCATCTATTTGATATAGCGTAATGTGCATATGTTAATCCCAAACTCTTAATTTATCCCCCTTTCCTTTTTTGTAACCATAAGCTTATTTTCTATCTCTGTGAGTTTGTTTCTGTTTTGTAAGTAAGTTCATTTGTATCATTTTTTTATATTCTGCATATAAGTGATGGTATACGGTATATATATGGCATTTGTCTTTGTCTAATTTATTTCACATGACAGTCTCTAGGTCCATCCGTGTTGTGGTCAATGACAGTATTTCACTCTTTTTTATGGCTGAGTAATATATACTTACACATAGGGCTCCCCTGGTGGCTTAGTGATAAAGAGCACACCAGCCAATTCAGGAGACACAGGTCCCTGGGTTGGGAAGATCCCCAGGAGGAGGATATGGCAATCCACTCCAGTATTCTTGCCTGAGAAATCCCATGGACAGAGGAGCCTGGTGGGCTGTAGTCCATTGGGCCTCAAAGAATCCAACATGATTGACTAAACAACATCAACAAATACACATCTTCTTGTCTTCTTTATCCATTCATCTGTTGATGGACACTTAGGTTGCTTCCATATCTTGCCTATAGTAAATAGAGCTGTTATGAACCCTGGGATGCGTGTATCTTTCCAAACTCGATTTTTCATCTTATCCCCATATATGGCATATTATTTTCTTTATTCCTTTGTAAACACTCCTGTTCCTGCTGTTGAAAAGGGGTCACATTTAACTCCAGAGCCAGAGAACAAGGATGCCACATTGTCAGCTTCAAATATAAAGTGCAGAGATTTCTGCCGTAAGACAGAAGTCGTAAGAAAAGGAATGCTCCTAAGTACTACCATCTCTACCCCAGCCCCGCTCCCTATAAGATAGGGAGAGGGAGAAAAGAGATGGAGAAGATCTGGGAAGAAAGATGTGGATCTATCTTTGTGTCATACCCCCAAATACCACCAAACATTTTGGAAGAGAGGACTGGAAAAAGAGTTACAGCCTTCTGCTTCCAGCAACCCCTGTGACTTTGGACAAGTGAACAATAAATCAGAGAGGCTGCACAGGGGTGTGTCAGAAGACAGCAAAGACTGACCTCTGACAGCCCCTTAGCCTTTTTGCCATCAAAGAGTGATTCAGATGTAAGTGATCCCAAGCTAGGAAGGGCTAGGAAGGTCTGAGGAAGGGTGGATGGAGAACAGGAGCCTGGAGTTCTGAAGGAAAATAAAGAATAGCCCTTAGGAACCCCGATGGTGGAGGCTACAGCAAAACCAAAAATACTTCAGTGAATGAGAATGATTAATGTTTTACAGTGGGATGTGAAGAGGGCTCCCAAAGGACCCGCCATTCACATTATATGTGAAAGGATAATAACAGTTTAGAAGAAAGCAGGCTGAATCTGGGAAATTAGTAGCCCCAGCCCAGACGACACCACAGTGGAGACCACTGCAAAACCACCCTCCTTCCCAGTTAAAAATCAGCGCTAAGGAAGAGGGAGAGGAAAAAGCTGCAAGGGAGAACGTTTTCAACCTAGAATGTAGCCTCGTTTGCCGGAGAAGTTGCTCCATAGGACTGAGTGTACTTGAAGATGATGTATTAAGTTTTCACATCAGGTGGACTGAGGGCTCAGATTCAGAACATTAAATTGGTTTTAAGGAAAATGAAGAAATTTATTTTTGTTCACCTGAGCCTGTGTCTCTGAAAACTCATATCCAACAAATAGGTTATGCTCCATGGAGAGGCTTATATTACATATTGTTAAGAAAGGATGTGACTAAGGATGTATCAGTAAAATCACATGAGCTCCCCATCATTAGCACTTAAACCCAGCACCTCCATGAGCCCTGAAGGAATCTGAGTTACTCAAATACTCTTCCACTCCGAGCAATGATTGCTATGAGAGATAAAAGTTTTAGCCTCAGCTCAGCCCACTGCAAGGCATCATCTCATTAGGATTCTTCCCCCCAATTAATTATGCAGATGGCTATTGATTATTAATTAGAACATTTAGTGATGCTATTAAGAACTTAGAAGATAAATCTTTTTGACTTGCATTTAACTGGTAGATTATATAAGCAATAAAGAATACATGAGCAATAGCTGCATAATTACATTTTATGAATAGCAGAAACCTGTAAGGGATGTGGAGAGACTTAATTGACATTTAACAAGATAACTACAGCAAATTAATTAGGAATTATCTGCTAAAATATGAATTAACTTCTAATAATATTTTAACCAGCTACTCTGTGATGCTAGCATCTTCTTATTGTTGCTAACATACCTAAATAAAATATCCTGCTGGTTAAGATGAGAGTGCTAATTTGTCTTCCAAATAATCAATCATGTTCTATTGAGATTTATTGTGTAATCAGGACATGTTAGAGGACAGAGGAAGTATAGCTGTAGTTCCCACTGTCAAGAGATGCACAGCAGGTTGAAGGGAAAGAATTCATCACAGTGAAATGGTAGGAACAAGAATTTGACTGGGATCTCTCATCCTGACCCACTTTAGCTCTTTAAGCCTCAGTTTTCTCATCTATAAAATGGGAGTGATAATACCTAACTCAAAATTTGTTGTGTAAATGCCTGTCTCAATGCCTGGTTTTTAGGAATCTTTCAATAACTATTAGCTTCAGTCTAATCTGTGTGTGATACTGAGAAGAAAATGCAACCAGAAAAAGCAATTCTTATGGGCAAAAGGTGAGTGATCATACCATTATGATTATCTTGGTCATGAAGATCTTTTTTGTACAGTTCTTCTGTGTATTCTTGCCACCTCTTCTTAATATCTTCTGCTTCTGTTAGGTCCATACCATTTCTGTCCTTCATTGAGCCCATCTTTGCATGAAATGTTCCCTTGGTATCTCTAATTTTCTTGAAGAGATCTCTAGTCTTTCCCATTCGGTTGTTTTCCTCTATTTCTTTGCATTGATCGCTGAGGAAGGCTTTCTCATCTCTTCTTGCTATTCTGTGGAACTCTGCATTCAGATGCTTATATCTTTCCTTTTCTCCTTTGCTTTCACTTCTCTTCTTTTCACAGCTATTTGTAAGGCCACCCCAGACAACCATTTTGCTATTTTGCATTTCTTTTCCATGGCGATGGTCTTGATCCCTGTCTCCTGTACAATGTCACGAACCTCAGTCCATAGTTCATCAGGCACTCTATCTATCAGATCTAGTCCCTTAAGTCTATTTCTCACTTCCACTGTATAATCATAAGACTCTAGTCAAGGCTATGGTTTTTCCAGTGGTCATGTATGGATGTGAGAGTTGGACTGTGAAGAAAGCTGAGTGCCAAAGAATTGATGCTTTTGAACTGTGGTGTTGGAGAAGACTTTTGAGAGTCCCTTGGACTGCAAGGAGAGCCAACTGGTCCATTCTAAAGGAGATCAGCACTGGGGGTTCTTTGGATGGAATGATGCTAAAGCTGAAACTCCAGTACTTTGGCCACCTCATTGGAAAAGATTCTGATGCTGGGAGGGATTGGGGGCAGGAGGAAAAGGGGACGACAGAGGATGAGATGGCTGGATGGCATCACTGACTCGATGGACGTGAGTCTGGGTGAACTCCGGGAGTTGGTGATGGACAGGGAGGCCTGGCGTGCTGTGATTCATGGGGTCACAAAGAGTCGGGACACGACTGAACGACTGAACTGAACTGAACTGATGGGCAAAAGGACATGTGCCCCAGTTGTTCCGTGAAGCTGTGTTTGTAAACCTAAACACTGAAACAATCTTATGCTCATCAAGCAGGTAATAGTCAAACAGTGACAGATTCTTACTATAGAGTAGTACCCACCAGATAGCTCATCCAGGTGGGCTAACGTGGAGAGATGTCTAGTAATTTTACAAGCACTTGTGAGTACACTGTACACTTGTATGATGCCACTTATATTAAAATGGCCACATGCAATATAAACATTACAAACCTCTATGGGTACATATAGACGGATATAAAAACACCAAAAATATCTGGAAGTATACACCCCAAACATTAAACCACACCTCGTCTATATAACGGGGAAAGAACCATGATTGGAGTAAGTGATCAAGGGGAACTTAGCCATCTCTACGAAATTTCATTTTTAAAGAATTTATAGAATTAGGAGTTTGGGATTAACATATACACACTACTGTATAAAATAGGTAAACAGCAAGGACCTACTATGCAACACAGGGAACTATACTCAATATCTTGTGATAATGTATAATAGAAAAGAATCTGAAAAATAACGCATACATACATATGTAAAACTGAATCTTTGCTGTATACTTGAAACTAACACAGCATTGTAAATTAACAACATCGCAATAAAAAGAAAGATGAAAGAATCTGTACATTATATCACTTGTGTAATTAAAATTTAAATTACTTTTTAAATGAGCTGAGAACCCACATGAGTTTTAGAGGGCTCTGTGGGCTATAAAGGATGGGGAGATGCAGCAGGAAGTAGGAGGGTGGCATACGTTCGCCGTGTCCCGCCTGGGCTTCCGACATGATGCTCATTATATGTACCGGGTGACACAGCTTAGGTGGGGCGGACAGAGACCAGGCAGACTGAAGCCGGAAATAAAGGGAAATGACTGAGCAGATCACAAGGGACGTAATATGGGAACCAGGCAGGGGCTTGGTACCTGGGGAGACGACTGTGACGTATCCGTGGGGTCTGGAGCTCAGCTGGGGGGGGTAAGACCCAAGGGGCATTTTAACATGTTTATTTGGTGAAAGATGAGGAGAAACAGGAAGCCATGCAGGTCACTGAAGGCATCTAGGCAGGCAGTGTTACCACCTGAACAAAAACGGCGAGAATAGGGCAAATCTGAGAGACATTTGGAAGCAAATCATGATAGAAGTTGATGAATTGGAGGGATGAGTTAGAGAGCGTTTCCAGCTGTCCAGCCTAGCAGCCTGGGGGCTTGAGGGATGGTACTTCAGACAGATACGTGGTCTGGGGGCAGAGGCAGCTTTAATGATGGAAATAAAAGCGTTCAGTTTTAAATGCAGAAATCTAGATGGTAGTGGGACATCTGAGAGGAAAGCCCCTCTCGATGAGTTGCATGCTCATCGAGTGTGATATTCTAGTTTCCTTCTGAGAGCATCAGCCAAGGCCATGAGTAAGGACAGACTCCGCAGGGCCGTGAGTGAAACAACGTGAGGAGGGAAACAACAGAGTCGAGAACCTGGGGGAGGAGGTACTAACGTGAGGAGGGGAAGAGGAGCGCTCACTCATTCAGAAGTTCACTGTCCCTACCGGCTCTTCTCCACAGATCCTGTTCACCAGGCGCGTGACTTCAGTCACGCCTGACTCTTTGCGACCCCTCGCCTGCCAGGCTCCTCTGTTCGTGGAATTCTCCAGGCAAGAATACTGGAGTGGGTTGCCATGCCCTCTTCCAGGGGATCTTCCAACCCAGGGATTGAACACAGTTCTCTTATGTGTCCTGCATTAGCAGGTGGGTCCTTTACCACTAGGGTGACCAGCCAGTGCAGGCGTCTCCAAGCGAATACCTTATCCACACCAAGAGACCACTGTCTTAGGACCAGCCCCAACCACTCATGTTCTATTCTCTTTTTATAATCTTGGAAACTTCTGTTGCTGATTAAGAATGGCAGAAACTTCTTTGTTGGGGAAAAAACTAGAAATTATTTTTTAAACTAAGGAAGGACAGAAGTGGCCTGTCAGTCAAGAAAGGAACGTGGTCTAAGAGTCCACCCTAAGAAGGTCTCTCCCTGGCAATCCGCATTCCTCTCTGCCTTCTGGTTTGAATAAACTGAGCTTCCCTGCAGAAGTAACTGCTGTCCCCAAGGCTGAGACTCTCCAGGGAGGGCCCTGTTGTCTCCTGCAGAAACATTGACTGATGGGCTGAATCTCCGTGCTGGTCTGGTGTCCTGTGCTCCCATTGACGGGGCCTTGTTGACGAGCTCAGAAAGAGTACCCTGCACGCATGGAGGGACATCTCTACCCCAAGACCTGCTCTTGTGTTCATTCTAACCTCACAACACCTCTTCCAAGAAGGAAAAGGAGGAGAAGTATCCGTTTTCCTCTCTCAAGGTTTTTTTTTTTTCCTTTGAAAAAAGAATAGGTATTTTACCAAAATTCCTTGGTAACTTACTGAAGAGAAGCCATTAAGGTCTAACATAATGCACACTCATAGATTCAGTGCTAAGAACTGAATCTGCATCATCTCTTTTATAATTGTGCCCATTATAAAGATGAGGACACTGAGGCTTCCTAGGACAAAGATGCACAATGCTCATGGCATTGGCTGACACCCCTCAGAAGGAAACTAGAAAATCATACTCACTAAGGCTAGTACTAAAGCCCAGGTCATCTGACACCAGGCCTCCCCAAGCTTAACCAGTGCACTGTGTTGGCCGGACTTGGGACATGTTGTTTTTTTAATTTAGATTCTTCCATTTAGTTGATCCGCTGGGTTAGTCAGGGTGCTCCAGAGAGACAGAACCAACAGATGTGCAGATATAAATGTAAATAGATATTAAAAGAAAACGTTTCAAATTTAAAATGTAGAATTTATGAAAGAATGCCATTTGCAGCAACATGGATGGGCCTAGAGGTGATCATACTGAGTGAAGTAAGTGACAAACACCATATGATTATCACTTATATGTGGGATCTAAAATATGATACAAATAAACTTATTTAGAAAATAGAAACAGATTCAGAGACACAGAAAACAAACTTACAGTTACCAAAGGGGAGGGGGGCCAGGGGAGGGATAAATGAAGAATCTGGGATTAGCAGATACAAATTACAATATATAAAATATATAAACAACAAGGACCTACTGTATAGCACAGGGGATTATATTCAATATCTTGTAATAGTGTAACAGAAAAGAATATGAAAAAGAATATATATGTGTGTGTATAACTGAATCATTTTGCTGTACATCAGAAACTAAAACAATATTATATTAATAAATCAACTATACTTCTGTAAAATAAATTTTAAAATAAAGTGTCGTTTTAGGTAATGGTTGGAAACCTAAGTGGAAACACCCATATATGCATGGATATGTATTTGTATACATGTTACAAATCTTTCTATTTATATCTATATGTTGCAAGGAATTGGCTCACAGGAGGACGCAACAAGGAGGCTAAGAAGTCCTAAAATCTACCGTTGAGAAGCTGAAGATCCAGGAGAGCTGACAGTCTGCTTCCAGTCTAAAGCCAGCAGGCTTGAGACCTCAGAGGAGCTTATGTTTGAATTTGAGTCCCAAAGCAATAAGACCCCGATGTCCCAGCTCAAAGGTAGGCAGACAGGGGACGTCCCCCCTTGCTCACAGAAAGATCAGCCTTTTTGTTCCAACCAGGTCTTCAAAGAATGGATGAGCCCCACCTTCACTGTTATATAGGAAGGGCAATCTGGTTTGCTCAGTTCAAATCTCACTCCAGAAATATCCTGGTGACACACCCAGAGTGCTGTTTGACCAAATGTCTGGGCACCCTGTGGCCCAGTCAAGCTGATACACAAAACGGAAATCATCACACTCGTATTGTTTCCTAGAATTTCTTTGATGGATAGAGGTGCAAAGTTTTTTCCTGATCCCCTCTCTCGGAATGTTTCCTCCTGGAGAGAAAGGTGATGATGGGAAGACAGAGAAGGTGACTTGCCACCTTCCTGGGCAAGCTGGTCCCAGAAGTGATCCAGCAGAGTGTGTGATCCTCCTTCACAGACAGTCCTGATGGATGGGAGGCTGGGCTACATGGCCAACAATTTTCCAGCTCTCGGATTCTGTGCACCTGATTAGTTTGCTCTTTCTGGGCCCCCCTTTTTTTTCTTCTCATCTTTTGGAAATGAAGAAAGCTTCAGAGCTCAGTGAGGGTAGGATATTAGTTGTAGCCATTCAACTTCTTCCCCAGATCAGTAGGGTATTTCCCTAAGGCTACAGTAGAGTTCAGTTTCAGAGAACACAGCCTGGGTAATCAGAAGAAAGTGAAAGTGTTAGTCACTCAATTGTGTCCAATTCTTTGCAACCCTGTGGGCTGTAGTCCACCAGGCTCCTCTGTCCAAGGGATTCTCCAGGCAAGAATCCTGGAGAGGGTTGCCATTCCCTTCTCTAGGGGATCTCCCCGACCTAGGAATTGAGCCCAGGTTTCCTGCACTGTGGGTGGATTCTTTACCATCTGAGCTACCAGGGAAGCTCTATCAGAGTTGGGGTCAAATTAAAGCTCTGCAACTATAGTAGGTGACCTTGGGCAAATGAGTTCCTCACCCTCTGAGAGATTCATGGGAGTGTTGCAAAGATGAACATGTTAAGGTACAAACAGCACTTCTGATGATGTCTGTTCTGTGGTCAGCATCCAAGGTTGTTTTTGAGACAGTTTCAAAACAGGCCCTTTTCACCAGTATCACTGCCTACATCCAATAATCAAGCCAGGAGGTCTTTGTCGCCACCAAGTGGCCACCAATCACACTACACCATACAGGCCAACCTGACTCAACCGCTACTGGAAAAGAGACCAGGGAAACGGGTTCCTAAAAAAGGAGGCAAAGGAGGCAGGAAAAGATAGTGTACGCTACAGCTACCACCTCCATCCCCTGAAGTTTGGTTTCCAGGATCCTGCTGCTCCGAACTGTCCCCTCAGGAAGGCACTGACTCCTGTGCACCAGATGATTTTTTTTTTTTTGGTCCTTAATTGGAAAATTTATTTTATTAAAGTTTTCAAGAATCTGTTTACAAGATGAGTAAAATGTAGGGAAAGGTGGGTAGAGAGATAAGTCTGCGTTCAGACTGGATGGAGTACAGGCCAGTGCAGCGCTGTGAGTGACTCTGATTGCCTGGAGCCCCACACCGGGGTTTTCAATGAAATTCAGGCCAAAGTGCCTTTGGCACAGTGTGTGGAAGGTTTTAGCAAACCCAGGCAGAGAGCGAGCTTCAAATCCACCTCGCCTCCTCTCCTCCCTGTCTTCCAAACTCCACAGAGACATCCTTTCCGAAAAATAGTTAGGCGGGCTCCTTCCATTTCTCCAAATGTCAAAGTGAAGTCCAACAGGAAGCAATTAACAGATGTCTGCCCAGCAGAGAGTGTGGGAGTTCCAGGCTGAAATGAGTGCAGGCGGATCTTAGCATATCACAGGGTGGCCCCATTTACTCCCCATTACCTGGCTAAAAATAGCCTCTCCCTTTCTCAGCTTTCTGTCTTTATTAGCATCAGTCCCAACCGGTTAGCTCTTTCCCCTTGAAAGCTTCCTTAAACAAGTGGCAAGTGAGAAAACTGAATTCGGACCCTGCTCAGGTAAAAATTTCTCCGGGGAATTTCTAGCCTCTCCCTAGACTGGGAGGTGCCAGGGCACCACCACCCAATATTCCCGACCATTCATCCTGGGCCCCCACCAACCCTGCTGGAGGAGGTGGGAAAACAACCAAACTCTCCCTTAGGGGATGAGATTATATGTGGTTTTACAGCAAGAGCTTATTTGTGGCATTAAATGAGCAAATCATAAAGCATCGAAAATGATTAATTTCTCACTGGGCTGTCAGCGAGCTGTCACCAAGTGACAGTTCTGTCGTAAGTGTCATTTATAATGTCACGAGTCTATTCCCCCATCAATGTCATTAAACAATTACGCTTGGTTTAGAAAGAAGGAAGGGGGAGGGCGGGGGGGCCACGCAGAAAGCCATGTGTAAGGCTTAAGCAATTATATACTTTGCTGTTCCTGGGTGGCAATCCCTGCCAACAATTAAATCTTACTTGATTTGTTCATTTAGGCAAATTATCAATTATTTGGAGGCATCAGCCTGGGTAATTTTTTCCTCTCCACTGGCAGCAGCCACCATGCCCTGCCAGGATTGATATCAACAGGACCTAGACAGAGCTTTAATAATTAGCCCTTTCAGCCCGGGATCCGGCAGCTCTATTCTCTCTTTTCTGTGCTCATATTGGTGTGTTTCCTTTGTTAGAGCTTGGCATTTGGGTGAGACCACTGATTCTGTGAGCTGTTTAAATAAAGATCGCTTTTCCAGTAACGACGGCTCTTTTCCCCTTTCCTTGTAAAAGTTTGGTAAATGTAACCTGTTATGCAGCTACCCATCCTTTCCTCTTTTCCACCTTTTTTTTTTTTTTTCTGGTTTGTTGGGCCACACTGTTAGACTCCCATTCTGTCCTCAGCCGTCTCCCATGTGTCTGTGAGAGTGGCGTCTGTTCCAATGGCTATGTTCCCCAGAATGGCTATCAAAACGATCCTTTCTGATTACTACGTAACATCAATAGAGAAAGATGCTGTAGGCAAGTGGGAAGAAGGCTGGAGTGGGTGAGTCTGTAAGACCAGAGCTTGTGAGGATTTAAAAAAAAAGAAAAAAAAGGACAGAGGCTACTCTGGAACTCTAGAAAGGAATTCCCTTCTGGAATGGGGTGTCTGGGCTTCACCTGGAAAGGGCAAGTTTCTTTCAAGAGCAGCAAGAAGCAGGCCAGGGAGGCCCTGAACCAGTTATCAGAGAAGAGATGCTTATACCAAATGTGGTCTGGGCAACTGTCATATAAGCCTTGAGGCCTCACATGCCTGCCAGCCTGCTAAGTCGATTCAGTCATGTCTGACTCTTTGAGACCCTATGGACTGTAGCCCACCAGGCTCCCCTGTCCATGGGGATTCTCCTGGCAAGAATACTAGAGTGGGCTGCCATTCCCTCCTCCAGTGGGTCTTCCCGACCCAGGGATGGAACCTGAGTCTTCTTGCTGTCTTCTGCATTGGCAGGTGGGTTCTTTACCTCTGAGCCACTGGGGAACCCCGAGGCCTCATGTAAATCTAGCCTATTCCTGGTGGATTCCAGAACGTGGTACATGACTGCCCTTGACTCAGTGTTTTATGAATTTGGCTTCTTTTTGGCATCTGGGGAGGACATCTGATGGTTTTGGCCTGCCTGTATTTTTCTATTATGCAAAGAAGATCCCTGTTTTTTCAAGCAGGCCCATTCCTTGCCCACTCTCAGACCATGTGCTTTGAGTGGGGTTAACCCCCCTCCTGGCTCTGGAGGTGAGCCCCTGGTGAAGGCACGCCCAGTGAGAGCATCCTGTCTCCCTGGCCCCAGGCATTAGTCTTGAGGGGAAAGACGGGTCCAACCCATCCAATGGGAGCCCACGGGGAATGTGTTTCCTGGTACTAATGAGATGGAGCTTGAGTCTGGAAATGCTGGGGTACTCCTGCCACTACAAGAAAAGAATATGCCCAAGAATGAGGCCAGACCAGAGAAGGGCAGGAGAGGGAAAGAGGGGGAGCACTGGTGTCACTGGAGAATCTCGTCCAGCCGGCCTGAAGTCAGTGTGCCCTCAGGCAGTTTAACTGGATTGACCAATAAACTTCTCTTTCACCGAAGCTTCCTCAAGGTGGGCTTCTCATACCTGCCACCAAGAGAACTCTGACTAATCCAGATTTTTCCGTCCTCAGTCCTCCAGTTTCCTCTTCCATCCATTCTATCTGTGTGCTTCTGTTTATGTCTCCCAATTACTGATATAAGGGTTTCCATTTTATTTCTATATTGTAGCTTCACTTTGGTTTGGTAAAGGGACCAAACTCACCATCCTTGCCTGTTGACCCCGTGGTGGAGGAGGCTTTGGGGTGGGAAGTGACATCCAGCTGGCTGTTTGAAACCTCATCCCAGCATTCAGAAGCTTTCTCACTTGCTGGCTGGACTGAAGCCAACTCTTTGAATTCAACTGAGCATGGCTAAGATACTGTAAGTAGTATTCAAGTGTCCCTTTCAATCTTAGCAATAGTGAAAGAAAGGAAGAAAGAAGTGAAGGAAGGAAAGAGAAGAGAGAGAAAAAAAGTAAGGAAGGATGGAAAGAAGAAAGAGAAAAGGAAGAGAGAGAAAAAGGAAGGAAGGAGAGGGATGGTGGAGCAGGGCATGAACCCTTGTCTTTCATCCCCACGTCCCACATAAGCATGTCATGATGACATGCTGCCCCTTCCTGGGACACAAGCTCTCAAGACCCTTCAAATCGGTCTACTGAGAACAGTGTGAGAGTCTGATCAAGCTCTCCTCTTAAGCGTTGCTCAGCTTGAATCAACTGTGTTTACAGGTTCTCTTCTGAGATTTTCTTCCCCGTCACCGTTGTTGTTCAGCCGCTAAGTCGTGTCCAGCTCTTTGTGACCCCATGGACTGTAACACACCAGGCTTCTTTGTCCTTCACCATCTCCTGGAGCTTGCTCAAACTCATGTGCATAGAGTCAGTGGTGCCATCCAACCATCTCATCCTGTCGTCCCCTTCTCCTCCTGCCTTCAATCTTTCCCAGCATCAGGGTATTTTCCAATGAGTCAGTTCTTCGCATCAGGTGGCCAAAGGATTGGAGTTTCAACTCCAGCACCAGTCCTTCCAATGAATATTCAGGGTTGATTTCCTTCAGGATGAACTGGTTTGATCTCCTTGCAGTCCAAGGGACTCTCAGGAGTCTTCTCCAGGACCATAGTTGGAAAGCAACAGTTCTTCAGTGCTCAGCTTTCTTCCCCTATTTATCCCCGTTCACTCAGTGAATATCAATTTCCCTTCACCCACACATCTCTAACCCTCCTGCTCTGTCAGCACCATACCACCTCCAGCATCACACCATTGCCCCCTCCACTCTGCCACAGGCTCCAGGGAGTCTCCAGCCCTTGTAAGATGGCATTTATAAAACCACCTGGTGATATTTCACAGAGAGGATGTTGTGCCTACACTGCAGGGGTAAGTGTAAAGATACCCACCTGGGGTGGAGAAGTTGTTCGTCACATCTTCCATGGTCTTTGGATAGGGTCTACTGGCTGCCAAAGAGAAGCCTGACAAAAAGTGAAAAATGGAGTCCGTCAGGTGCCTGCTTTGTCCACAACACTACTTGTGCCAATGATGTGCTGCTGAATTGACAGATTCTCTGGATGAATCGATTGGGTCTTTTGTCATCTGGTTGACTCAGAAACAGTTCTCCCTTGAGCTCCTTAGTTTGCAAAAGATAAATACACACTGTCCGGAAAGAACAATATGTAGAATAAACATGTGAGACTTCTAGTTGCATTTTGCAAGCAGAATCAGAGAAAGAAAAGGAGAAAGACGGGAAAAGACAGGTGTAGCAAGAGGGAAGGAGGGAGAGAGAAGGGGGCACCTGGCGGCAATTCTGCCTGGACCACTCAGCCACGTTGTGTTGGAAGGTGGGTTTGCCCTGCCCTGGCAGCTATAGTTGGGGCCCAGGTGTTTCTGGAACATTGAAGGGATTCTGTGGTTGATATCAGAACTAACGTCAGGAGAAAAAAAAATCTAAATTACATTTAAAAGGAATCTACCTTTTTATCTTTTAACCTTAGGCCTTCCCCAGCCATGCAGAAAAATCAATCTTGCCTAATCCACTGACCAAGAGAAAGAGAAAAGAACAGACGAGAACCTTGCATTAAACAGTTGCTTGATGCTTAAAGAGGTATCAGAGGAAAGGAGATCCAAGGGCTCACCAGCAGGAGCTCAGGTTCCAAGGGCTGAATTCGAAACTGCTTATCCATAGCCCATGGCTGGTCATTAGCCAGAGACAAAGGATACATTGCATTTTAGCTTATTGATTTTTAAACCAACTACAAAGCATGGCTTTGCTGAGGGCATGCTTTCTCAATTGTCTCTTTGCTGAGAGCTGGAAAAACTGATTTCTCTTCTATCCTAGATAGAATATAGCCAACTATATGACCATTATGGAAGCCTTAACTGGAGGAATCAAAATTGAGTTATTGCTATGTGTGATATAATAAAGAATATATCTGTTCTTTGTCCCCAGTTTCCTGGCACAGAACTTCAAATTTCCAGACTGGTGGGAGTGTTTCTGTATTTCATAAGGAGTCTCTCTGACCCGAATTTTTGCTAAAGAGGTAACTTCTGGATGAGCACTTCAATAGTTTCAAGAGACAGGCTAGCCACTCCAGGAAGACCAAGCACATGATTAGAGAATTGGAACTTACAGGCTCATACCCCCAACTCCAGGGAGAGAGGAGAGACTGGAGATTAAGTTCAATCATGTGATTAATTATTCCATCAATCATGCCTATTTAATGAGACCTCAAATAAAAACTCTGGACACTGAAGCTCAGGGGAGTTTTCTGTTTGGTGAATATATTTAGGATGGTGAAGAGGAAGGTATTCACCCTGTCTCCATAGGAACAGATGCTCTTAGGTCTAGTTCTGTGTATCTCTTCGTCTGGCTGTTCATTTACATCCTTTATGTTAACATGGTAATCGTAATCAGTTCTTTTCTGAGTTCTGTGAGTCATCCTAGAGAAATACTGAAACTCAGGTAGTGTTTTAGGGAGTTTTAGCCTTAGGGAGGAGAAGGCAATGGCACCCCACTCCAGTACTCTTGCCTGGAGAATCCCATGGACGGAGGAGCCTGGTAGGCTGCAGTCCATGGGGTCACAAAGAGTCGGACACGACGGAGCGACTTCACTTTCACTTTTCACTTTCATGCATTGGAGAAGGAAATGGCAACCCACTCCAGTGTTCTTGCCTGGAGAATCCCAGGGACAGGGGAGCCTGGTGGGCTGCTGTCTATGGGGTCACACAGAGTCAGACACAACTGAATTGACTTAGCAGCAGCAGCAGCAGCAGCAGCCTTAGGGAGGCTTTAAATTTGTAGTAAATCTGTGGTCCCACTGAAATTGGCATCTGAAGTAAAGAGAGTTTTGTCAAGGAGCTGGCCCTTTAGTTCATGGGCTCTGACACTAACTCCATGTGCTTTAGCATCATAACTGATTTGGATTTTAGGACACTCAGTGTCAGAAAACTGGTGTCAGAAAGCATCGTCTGTTGAGTATTCCCAATTTAAAGAATCACAAAAGGGACCATGAGGTATAAAAACACAGGGTCTCTGAAGTCTAGAGAGATGGTGATCACCTTATATTTCATAGAAATAGGAAACTGGTGACTGACTGCACTCGGCACAATGTCCTCAAGGTTCATTCATGTTGTAACATGTCAGAATTGCCTTCTTTTTCAAGGCTGGATAAGATCCCATTGTATGTGTATATTACATTTTATTTCCCCATTCATCCATTTATGGACACGTAGGTTGCCTCCACTGTCTGGCTACTGTGAATAATGCTGTTGTGAACATGGGTTTACAGAGTTTTGTTCAAGTGTCTGCTTTCAGCTCTTTTGCTGTATCGTAGGGTCGCTCTGCTTGGGGTTTTCTCTCTTGCTGTATCACACGGTCGCTCTGTTTAGTGTTTTGAGGAACCACAGTGTTGTTTTCTACTATGGCCACATAATTTTTCTTCTAAAATTATATATATTTAGAATTGGTAATATAGTCATATGCTACAAAGCACAAAATTAATAGTGAAATAGCTACTTTTCACTCCTGTCTCCAAGCCATTTACTTCCCCTCCCGAAGGCAGCCCGTGTTACTACTCATCACTGCCTTACTATAGGGCCTCCAAGTACCCCAACATCCAAGCAAATTCAGGATCTAGGCTGAGGCTGGCTCTTCTAACAGAAAGCTTTTAAAACTATCTGCAGTCTGCTCAGAGAAAGAGTTAATGGAAAGCAGAACTTTGAAATGCACTATACATAATGAATAACAAATACCCCTTAAGATGAATATTACTAAAGCACCAACATGTTATTATCCAAAGCGTATGAAGTGTCTTCTTTCTCTTTTTCTGGCTCTTAATACTGCATTGAAAGCATTACCTAATGCCCACTCTAAAGGATTAGATCCCTCAGAGAGTCGGCAGGCATAACACACCTCACCACCATTCTGTATCTCTTCCATTTGGGTTCGCAGTTAGACGTTCTCTGGTTTAAGGGAAAGAGCATTTGCAAAATGGCTCTTGGGGCTTAATTGGTGTTTCTTTCTTTTGCCTGCCAGCATAATCCAGGAGAAAAGACCGCAAAGCAATTTAAGAGCATTAGCATTGTTCCTAAATACCCACATCCAAGGTTAGTGAAGACAACTGGAAAAAAACCCCAAAGAGCACCTAGGGAGATTAAGGGAGGTTTTGAAGCAGAACGCATGATTCTAATGAACTTGGGCTCTGCCTCCGGAAGAAGAATCTATCTAAATACATTAGGGCCAAAGGAGCAGACAGGAGGCGGCTACCTCAATACGAGAGATGCTGTCCTCAGTAAGTTGTGAAACTGCAAATAGATGTGGTGGGCTCGCGGCCCCGAGTCTCTGCAGGGCGCTAATTACGCTTTCCATGCTGTTGGCGACCTCGCCATTCCAGCTGGATGTTCAGAGCCACAACACGTGCGATCCAGCTTTCCTAGTGGACGTCCCCTTGGTGCCTTCACAGCAGAGGCCTCTGCTTGGTTCCCTCCTCTCAACTGAGCAGATGAATTAATTTGCTCAGAGATGGGAGAAGGGTTTTTGGAAAGAAGAGAACCCCTGACAGGGTTAGTACCAGACATGAATAATTTTTCAGTTTTTGACTTCGATATAATCATGACCTAAATGTTCAGTTGTACAGGGCCAACGTGATCATATTTTAACACTATGCATGGATAACGAGCAACAATAAATAAGAATGCCAATTTTAAACAGATCTGAACTTTGAGACTGCAAAGCATGTCCCTTATAAAGCATTGAACCCTGTTGAGGTTCTGCGTGAAGGGACAGCAAGACTTCTGATGCCAAGTTTTCTCGAGCAGAGCAAGACAAAAGGTCACAGGTCAAGGGCAAAGTCCTCCACCCAGTTGCATTCACTTCAGACACCAACCACAAATTTCAAGGTCCCCAGCCTGCCCTCACTTCTGACCAACTGGCTACAAATTCAGGGTTTCCCACTGTCCCCTCAAGTTCGATAATATGATAGGACAACACACAGAACTCTGGAGAGCACTCTAATATGATTACCATTGTATAATAGCAAAAGGAAACAGATGAGAAACCTCCCAAGGGGAGACTCAGACAGCAGTGTCCGGGCGGGTGCCAAAAGCAAAGCTTCCTTTGTCCTCTCCCTGTGAAGTCAGCATATGCCACTCCCCTACACATTGACATGTGGCAGTGTAGAGTACTGCCCACCAAGGAAGCTGACCTGAACATCTGTGTCCATAGGCTGCATTTGGATTTCACTGCATAGGCATGACTGATTAAGTCACTGGTCATGTGACTCAATCTCTAGCCCCCTTCCCCTCTCCAGGGGTTGGTCTGGTATCATGGTGGATCAAAGCCCCAGCCCTCTAAATACACAATTAGTCTTTCTGCCCTGCCAGCTCCCATCCTAAATATTTCCCTTGTGCTGTGCTAAGTCACTTCAGTCGTGTCCAACTCTGTGCGACCCCGTGGACTGTAGCCCACCAGGCTCCTCTGTCCAGGGGATTCTCCAGGCAAGAATACTGGAGTAGGTTGCAGTGCCCTCCTCCAGGGGATCTTCCCAACCCAGATATCGAACCAGAGCCTCTTACAGCTCCTGCATTGGCAGGTGAGTTATTTACCACTAGCATCACTTGGAAAGCCCGAAAATATTTTCCTCAGCATAAATGATAACCTAAAATTTAGCATATACAATAGCATATAACCTATTTCCTTAGCATGAACTACCTAGTAAACATAACCTATCCTAGTAAACATAACCAAAGATGAATAACAAAGACACTCCTATTACTTGGGAAATTCCAAATTGTAGAGGCTACCTCCCAGGAACTGGGGACAGAGGCCAGTGAAACCCTTTATTAGTCAGACTAAGGTGGGTGGAGGGCAGTTAAGGGGCAGAGGGAGTTGATAATGCAATCCAGGAAGCAAAAACTCAGGTTTTATTTAGATTTCATTATACCATCTTAAGCAAGTCACTTAATCATCTTGGGTCTTAGGTCTCATTCTCTTCACTCATAACAATAATTACTGATATCCTTTAATGATTGCTTACTATGCACCAGATGCGGTGCCAAGAACTTTGCCCACTCAATTTCATTTATTCTTTACAAGGAGCTGGCAAATTTTGTTGTCTTATTATCTCTATTTTGTAAAGGGTGGAGAGGCGACTGAGTTCTCAGGAGGTTAAATAGCTTGTTGGAATAAGTGGAGGGGCTGGCCCTGAAACACAAGTGGGAGTCCAAGTTTCCTGTCCCTGGGTTCCCTTGTTAACACTGTAGTGACAACACTCTCCTTGGCTCTCAGGCATATTGGGGAAATGAATGAGACTGATACGCATTATTACAACCTGAAACAGAAGAACCTTATAACTCAGGGTTATGCGATTACCATTATTATGATGTCACTGATTATTACTATTAGCAGTATTATTTTTATAGTTTATATGACTCTGACTACTTACTACAAGAATGGTTTCCACTTCCCATATGAGTTTCTGTTATAAAGAAAGAACTCTTTCAGAGAGAAGGCAGGTCTTTGAATTATATTATGCAAAATTCCATGTCCTTCCCCAAAGATGTGTTAAATATGACACCTACTATTTGCCATTGTGGAGAAGGCAATGGCACCCCACTCCAGTACTCTGGGCTGCAGTCCATGGGGTCGCTGAGGGTCGGACACGACTGAGAGACTTCACTTTCACTTTCATGCATTGGAGAAGGAAATGGCAACCCACTCCAGTGTTCTTGACTGGAGAATCCCAGGGACGGGGGAGCCTGTTGGGCTGCCGTCTATGGAGTCACACAGAGTCAGACACGACTGAAGCGACTTAGCAGCAGCAGCATGTGCCATTGTGCGTCCAATGGCAAGGAACAGAAAGATAAAGTATGACCTAGGCTCTGCCAGTAAGTCAAGGGTGCACAGAATAACACCACCCTAGGCAGACTATGTCATGTGCTCCAGAAGACACTGAACATCCTCTGCTGGTTCAGAGGAGAGAGAAAAAGAGCACATAAGCTTCAAGGGATCAAGAAGGATTTTGTATCCAAATCCTGAAAGGTTAATGGAATTTTGAGAGACTTGGAAAGGGGCAGGGAGGGGGAGGAGGCAGGGGAAGGGAGCCTGGTATTAAAATCAAGAGGCTCAACTCAAAACGTTCCCAGGGATTAATGAGTACACTGATTAGTGGTAACATATTACCGTAGGGTGAGCACAAAATTCAAAATCAAAATTCTGGGTTCATCACATATTAGTTTTGTGATGATGGGCAAAGCTCTAGCTCTTCCAGCACCACTTCGCCCATTAAAAAATAAATGAAGGTTAAGTAAGACTTCAGATCTTAAGACTTTTGTTGAAATATATTGAAAAACTTACATCATATGAACTAAATGATATTAAACAAATATTCAGTTCAGTTCAGTTCAGTCACTCAGTCGTGTCTGACTCTTTCTGACCTCATGGACTGCAGCATGCTAGGCTTCCCTGTCCATCATCAGCTCCTGGAGCTTGCTCAAACTCATGTCCATTGTGTTGGTGATGCCATCCAATCATTTCATCCTCTGTCATCCCCTGTGATGCCATCCAATCATCTCATCCTCTGTCATCCCCCTCTCCTCCTGTCTGTTTCAAGAATAGCAAACATTAACTCCAAGAAAAAGTAAAAGCATTTATCTGGAATTTTCAGTGAGAATAAGCATGGAATGTTGTTGGGGGCCAGAGTGAGGCACTCCGCCTGTGGCAAAGGTCATGAGGAAGGAGGCTCCAGATACGCAAAGGCGGGATTGAGCCTCAGGAGTCCCCCCTGGAAATCCTCGAGCATCTACCCCCCATAACCAGAGCCTGCCTGCTTTACTACTTTGTGCTCCCCCCTACACCTCTGACTTTATGGGGGGCTGTCCCCCACCACCTCTTTCGGAGAAGGAGTTAACCTAGAGCTCCAGTTAATAAAAACTCCTGGGCGTGACAAGAGTGTTTTAACCTACAAACTCCTCTGAAGGTTCTCTAGCCTGCCTGACAGGCTTGTCCAGCCACATGTGATCGCCCACAGCCTCCCAACCGTGAGAGGCATGAGATGCTTTAAACCTTCTAAAAACAGGTTCCTTAGAAAAGTTAGAAAACTATTAGTATAAGTATAGTGGGCTGATTAGAAATTGTATTGGTGAAGGGTTTTTCATTTGTTGAGCCAATGTTTGTTGCTAAGTCTCCACATCCCCTGCCCTTATACACATTAATGAATATATAAAAGAAATAAGTATTAACCTTTGATATTAATCACGTTAGACCTTAGGCTAAGTAAATTCTTTCCTTAACTAAAACCCACTACACCCTCACCCTATAGGAATGTAACTTTATTTGGGTGGTGTCTGTTTTAAGAATAATCACCCCTGGAGAAATAAGTGTCTTGGTTGACTGACCGCTGTCACAAGGAGAGGGTCATAAATTGTCAGCAGGCCCCCTGGACAGAAGATGATGTAACACCCATAAGACCTCTGTATACATTTGTATGAAGCACCTGACTTTGATAAAAGTCAGGACTGCTGACCTCACGTGTCTTTTGCATAACATCTCAGTGTATAAAAGTAGACCATGGAAAATAAAGAATGGGGATCAGTTTCTTGAAATACTGGTCTCCCCATGTCACTCTCTCTCTCACTCTGGCTGAGTCTCCATCTGGAGCGCAGAACCCGCCATGCTTACTAATTATGCCTGGGCTTCTAAGATCCGACCGGGGAGGCCTCAGTGTCTCCTCTCCTTCGGGAGAACGGAAGGACGCCTGCGGCCTACGTAAGTGGTGCAAGCTTCTTGTCTTGAAGTTTTATTGGTCTCCCGCGTAAACCAAGCTACTCAGCCTCTTTTCTCCACTGAATTTTCCTACTGAGCTATCCTCATTCTATTAGTCTTTACATCTTTAATTAATATCTAATTGAAGCTATTGTATCCTGATCCTCGCCGACGCCGTCCCCGCTTCAAACTCCCTGGATCAGCCGGGGCTGGACCCCGGCAGAATGTGGCTAAGAATTTGTCATTGAAAAGCATTTGAGCAGGTTTACCTTCCCCGGTGTCTCAGATGGTAATGAATCCACCTGCAATGCTGGAGACCTAAGTTTGATCCCTGGGTTGGGAAGATCCCCTTCAGGAGAGCATGGCAACCCGCTCCAGCCTGGAGAATCCTCATGGACAGAGAAGCCTGGTGGGCTACAGTTCATGGGGTCACAAAGATTTGAACATAACTGAGTGCCTCAGCACAGCACACCGACTCAGAGGACAGTTCAGAGAATAAAGACACGCACCTGGATTGCACAAGCCCTACCTGGAAGCATGATTAGGGGTGAGGTGTTCTGTGAAGGTCCCTTTCCTGGGAACTCGGGGCACTTCTGTCAGTAACCCTGACAGTCTGTGTAATTCTCTTCCTTCTTCTCAGTTTACCTAATATTGTCCTCAGAAGCAGAGGCAAGAAGAAATGTGATTCCTCATTAGGCCCAGAACCAGAGAGTAGAAAGAAACAGCTGTTACTCTAAAGTACTAAAACATGCACGTACAATTAATTTTCTATTAAGTAGAGACTCCAAAGAGATTTAGCTTAAGTCTGACTGTAAAACTTTAATCAAATCATTTTAATTAATTCATATAGGTATGCTTTGATAGCATGGAGCTAGAACCTAAATATCTTTATTTTTAAAACCAGGATTAACTATTTTAAATTAGTTTATTACAAAATATTCCAGCATACAAAAAAAGAGGAGATACTGTAATGAATATTGATGTATTCGTCATCCATATTCAACAACGGTCACCATTTTACCATACTTGCTGGATCTAGCATTTTTTCTCATCATTTTTCATGGTACAGCTTTCCACTGTTTGTATCTACTTTTGTATCTTTTAGATTCGCATAAAAGCTTTATAGGTATAACTTATGGACATTTTGTTAGGTTTATGTCTAGATATTTTTTCTCATTTGTTTTTATAAATGGAGTTGTCGCTTCCATTAAAATTTCTAATTTGTTATTGCTTGTATATGACACAATTATTGATTTATATCAGTCCATTTTATATCCTGCTATTTTACTAAATTCAGTTATTGTTTAGTTTTTTTCAATGACTCTGAGTTTTACAAATACGTAGTATCTTCATTATTGTAACTTCAAGAAATTCTACAATTTTGCTTTGTATTTTCCCTTTGACCCAAGAGTCTTTAAGAGAGATTTTTGATAATTTGTTATTTCTGGTTTAGTTGCATTTTTTGGTCAAAAAGACTTGCTTATTGTTTCTATTTTCTAAAATTAGCTGAAGTTTTTCTCTGTGTTTTTAAAATGGTAAATGTTAGTAAACCACCCAAATGGAAATGAATAAAAAGTGTGTTTTTTATTGTTGGGATACAAAGCTAAATATACAGTTAGTGGACAACATTAATGATTTTTTTAGGTCTTGCATATTAATAATTTTCAATCCCTTTTTCTTGAAAGAGATTTGATTTAAAAAATCTCATGTTAATAATTTGACTTATAGCATCTGTTCACACCTTCTTTTATCTCCTATATTTTCTATTTATAAAAGGTCCAATTTTACTTTCTGCATAGATATTAATAATTATAAATTGTACTCTTTAAATTTATAAAATGGCCTTTATCTCTTTTGATATTTGTTGGCTTGAAAGCTCTATTTTCTTTGTTTTCTTTTAGTTTCTTTCTGGCTGTGCTGAGTCTGTTGCTGCGTGCCAGCTCTCTCTAGTTATGGAGAGTAGGGGGCTTCTCTCTAGTCGCGGTGAATGGGCTTCTCATTGCTGTGACTTCTCTTGCTGCCGAACACCAGCTCTCGTGCCTCGGGCTCAGTAGTTGAGGTGTATGGGCTTAGTTCCCCCCACCCCCAGCTTGTGGGATCTTCCTGGACCAGGGATTGAACCGATGTCCCCTGCATTGGCAAGTGGATTCTTAACCACTGGACCAGGGGAGTCCTGAAAGTTATTTTCTGATATACTGATCATGTCCTTCACTTTCTTTTTATTTTCTATTGACTGGTATATCTTCATCTAAAGTTTCATTCTTAACCATTCTGATTCACCTTTTTTTTTTCTTAGTATGTCTCATATAACAGCATGGATTTTGATTTACTAAGATCAGAAAAAAATTTTATTTTAATTGGTGAGAAAAGCCCATTTGCTTTTATTAATATAATCAATACTTTTCCTTAGTTCAGTCACATAGTTTATTTGCTTGCTCTTTGTTGAATCATGTGAAATTGTTACTAGACTACTGCTTATGACCTACAAAAACGCCAGTTTCATGTTCCAAATATGTACATATATATGATTTTGATGTCTATAAATAGACATGATGCATACACAAAGTCCTTTGTGATTATTTTTGTTTCTTTTGCCATTTAGAAAGTTTCTTATTTCTGTTTCAATGGTTATCATTATTTACTACTTATTACTTATATGGGGCTTTCCTGGTGGCTCAGTGGTCAAGAATCCACCTGTCAATGCAAAATGTGGGTTTGATCTCTGGGTCGGGAAGATCCCCTGGAGAAGGAAATGGCAACCCACTCCAGTATTCTTACCTGGGAAATGCTACGGACAGAGAAGTCTAGCAGGCTAAAGGCTGTGGAGTCACAAAAGAGTCAGACATGACTTAGCAACTAAACAACAGCAACAAATTCCTTGTATAATAGACTCATTTCTTCTCTCCTTCCCTTTTCTTTTCCCCATGATCCAGTTTAAGTCACTTGTATTAATGTAATGATAATTTTTAAATGTTAAGAAAGCTCAAGATCTGACCGCTTGAACTGTCAGCCTGACTTGATGTCCTCCTGCTGCTGTATCTGCTGTGTCGCTCAGTCATGTCCAACTCTGTGACTCCATGGACTGTAGCCCGCGAGGCTCCTCTGTCCATGAAATTCTCCAGGCAAGAATACTGGAGTGGGTTGCCATGTCCTTCTCTTATTCCCATCTAATGCATACCAGGCAGTCTGTAAAAATTGTTCTTTTCCTCCTTTCTCCTCCCATTTTTGCTGGTTTAATTCTTTGACACTGTTTAAGAATATGTCACTAGTACACTATTTTTTTCAACTTACCCTCCAACTTTTGACTGCTGTCCTACAGTTAAATGTATTTCTCACTTATGCCTGAGAACTTACAGTGAATCGTCTAGAACCTTTGATTGATTGCCCGAAGCTCATTCTGTAGTAAATTTCTGAGAAAGTGCCATGAAGGCAACACCTCGTGAAACCTTGCATGTTCGTAACTCTAGACTTTACACTCTTAGCTTGTACAATCTCTGAATCTTTGTGCCTCTAAAACATTTCTCTTGTTTTCTAACAAATAAACATTGCTGTGGAGAAGTCTGATTTCAATCTGATTTTCTTTCCCTGAAAATGACTTTGACTTTCTGTTTGGATGTCCAAAGGGTTTTCCTCTCCTCTCTACAGCCCAGTCTTTTTACTAGAATTCCCATGATTTTGATGTTGGTGTTGGTATTCTCTTGGTGGTACAGATTCATTTTTCCAGTTATAATAGATAGAGAGACTTTAAGCTTCTTCTATTTCATGACATTTTTCCTGATTTACAGTTTTAAGTTTAGTTGTCCTTCAATGGGGACTTCTTTGTTAGATCCTTTTTTTCATTGTTTCTTTCCTTTACTCATTTCATTATTATCTTATCTTTGCCTGTCATATTTTTCATTTTCTCCCCAATCCTTTTTATCTTTTCTTTATTTCTTTACCATCTGAGCCACCAGGGAATCCCTCCTCATAGCTGCAGTCACTGTCTGCAGGGATTTCGGAGCCCAAGGAAATAAAATCTGTTGCTCTTTGCATTATTTCCCCATCTATTTGCCATGAAGTGATAGAACTGGATCCCATGACCTTAGTTTTTTGAATAGTGAGTTTCAAGCTAGACTATTTATCTTCATCAAGAGGCTCTTTATTTCCTCTTCACTTTCATTCAAGAGGTATCATCTGCATACCTGAGGTTGTTATTTCCGCTGGCAATCTTGAGTCCAGCTTGTGATTCATCCAGCCTGGCATTTTGCATGATGTACTCTGCAAGAAGTTGAATAAGTAGGGTGACAACATATAGCCTTTTCATACTCCTTTCCCAGTTTTGAACCAGTCAGTTGTTCCATGTCCAGTTCTAGCTGTTGCTTCTTGACCCGCATACAGCTTTCTCAGGAGACAGGTAAGGTGTTCTGGTATTCCCATCTGCTTAAGAATTTTCCACGGTTTGTTGTGACCTACACAGTCAAAGGCTTTAGTGTAGTCAATACAGTGGAAGTTGATGTTTTTCTGGAATTCCCTTGTTTTCTCCAGAATCCAAAGAATGTTCGCAATTTGATTTCTGGTTCCTCTGCCTTTTCTGAACCCAGCCAGAATACCTGGAAGTCCTCAGTTCACATACTGCTGAAGCCTAGCTTGAAAGATTCTGAGCACAGCCTCGCCAGCGTGTGAAACCAGCGCAACTGTGCAGTGGTTTGGATGCTCTTTCATTGCCCTTCTTTGGGGCTGGAATGAAAATTGACATTTTCTGGTCTTGTGTCCACTACTGAGTTTTCCAAATTTGCTGACATATTGAATTCAGCACTTTAACAGCATTATCTTTTAGAATTTTAAATAGCTCAGCTGGAATTCCATCACCTCCTCTAGCTTTGTTCACAGTGATGCTTCCTAAAGGCTACTCAGCTTCATACTCCAGGATATCTAGCTCTAGGTGAGTGACCACACCATGGTTATCCAGGTCATTAAGACCTTTTTTTTTGTATCGGTTCAGTTCAGTTCAGTTACTCAGTTGTGTCTGACTCTTTGCAACCCCATGAATCATAGCACGCCAGGCCTCCCTGTCCATCACCAACTCCCAGAGTTCACTCAAACTCACGTCCATTGAGTCAGTGATGCCACCCAGCCATCTCATCCTCTGTCGTCTCCTTCTCCTCCTGCCCCAAATCCCTCCCAGCATTAGGTCTTTTCCAATGAGTCAACTCTTCGCATGAGGTGGCCAAAGTATCGGAGTTTCAGCTTCAGCATCAGTCCTTCCAATGAATACTCAGGACAGATCTCCTTTAGAATGCACTGGTTGGATCTCCTTGCAGTCCAAGGGACTCTCAAGAGACTTCTCCAACACCACAGTTCAAAAGCATAAATTCTTCAGCACTCAGCTTTCTTCAGAGTCCAACTCTCACATCCATACATGACCACTGGAGAAACCAAAGCCTTGACTAGACGGACCTTTATTGGCAAAGTAATATCTCTGCTTTTCAATATGCTGTCTAGGTTGGTCATAACTTTTCTTCCAAGGAGTAAACGTTTTTTAATTTCCTGGCTGCAATCACCATCAGCAGTGATTTTGGAGCCCCCAGAAATAAAGTCTGCCACTGTTTCCCCATCTATTTGCCATGAAGTGATGGGACCAGATGCCATGATCTTCATTTTCTGAATGTTGAACTTTAAGCCAATTTTTTCACTCTCCTCTTTCACTTTCATCCAGAGGCGTTTTAGTTCCTCTTCACTTTCTGCCATAAGGGTGGTGTCATCTGCATATCTGAGGTTATTGATATTTCTCCCGGCAATCTTGATTTCAGCTTGTGCTTCCTCCAGCCCAGCGTTTCTCATGATGTCCTCTGCATAGAAGGTAAATAAGCAGATAGTTCTGTGTAATTTTGCCACCTCTGCTTAATCTCTTCTGCTTCTGTTAGGTCCCTACTGTTTCTGTCCTTTATTATGCCCATCCTTGCATGGAATGTTGCCTTGATATCTCCCAATTTTCTTGACAAGATCTCTAGTCTTTCTCATTCTATTGTTTTCCTCTATTTATTTGCACTGTTCATTTAAGAAAGCCCTCTTCATGGATCACAGCCTTGTCTCGGTGAAGGAGTTTGCATAACTCAATGAACCATCCATGCAGGGCCACCCAAGACGGATGGGTCGTAGTGAAGAATTCTGATAAAACATGGTCCACTCGAGGAGGAAATGGCAAACCACTCCAGTATTCTTATTGCAAGAACCCCATGAACAGAATGAAAAGGCAAAAAGATACGACCCTGAAAGATGAGTCCCCAGGTTGGAAGAGAGGAGGACAATTACTAGTAGCTTCAGAAAGAATGAAGTGACTGGGCTAAAGTGGAATCAATGCTCAATTGTGGATGTGTCATCTGGTGGTGAAAGTAAATTTAGTAATCACTGCAGATGGTGACCGCAGCCATGAAATTAAAAGATGCTTGCTCTTTGGGAGAAAAGCTATGATCAACCTAGATAGCATATTGAAAAGCAGAGACATTACTTGCCAACAAAGGTCAATCTAGTCAAGGCTATGGTTTTTCCAGTGGTCATGTATGGATGTGAGAGTTGGACTGTGAAGAAGGCTGAGCACCGAAGAATTGATACTTTTGAACTGTGATGTTGAAGACTCTTGAGAGTCTCTTGGACAGCAAGGAGATCCAACCAGTCCATCCTAAAGGAAATCAGTCCTGAATATTCATTGGAAGGACTGATGTTGAAGCTGAAACTCCAATATTTTGGCCACCTGATGCAAAGAATTGACTCCTTTGAAAAGACCCTGATGCTGGGAAAGAGTGAAGGTGGGAGGAGAAGGGGCCGAAAGAGGATGAGATGGTTGGATGGCATCACCAACTCGATGGACATGAATCTGAACAAGCTCTGGGAGTTGGTGATGGACAAGGAAGCCTGGTGTGCTGCAATCCATGGGATCACAAAGAGTCAGACATGACTGAGCAACTGAATTGAACTGAACTGAACCGTGTATAATTCACACCTATTTTCTTACACTATCTCGATTTTCTGTTTGGTTTTCAGGAGGATTTTGGAAAGGTTCAGAAACTGCACTGCCATCACGATCTCATCAGGACCGAAACTCAAGATCAATTATTGTTTGATAGAATGTGGAAGGATGAAGCTTCCACAAATCCTTCATAAAATCTTATTGTAGAATATGAGTTCCCTGAAAAGATCAGACTTCAATCATCTCATTTAATAGAAAAGTCAGTTGAGGCTCAGAAAGTGAAAATGACTTTCTCAAAGCCAGATTAAAAAGTAACAAAGTGAAGGGTGAAGCATGATTTTCATAGAACCTAGGTTTTGGAAGGGAACTCAGAGGTCATGTGGTTCATCTTCCTACTCAACACAGAAATCCCCAGAAGAGAAGCAGCCAATATCCTCTTGAATACCCTAAAGAACCAAGGTATTAACTCAACACATTCTCATATGATGAACACAGACTTTTATCTTTTCATTTTCTTTTCTTTTTACTTTGAAAAGTCTAAGCTGAGACAGACAAGGATGAATTGATGGTGGTGCTACTGCTCTTGTAGCCTGTTTTTTCTCAGTTTAGAAACTGCCTTGGAAGCATCTCTGGGTTGATTCACAGTGTGAGTTGAAAACAATCCTCGAGTTCATCTAGTCTAATGTGATGCCTTAGTCTCTGCCTAAACATACCTGGCACCTCATTTTATCACCAGTTGTTCAGGAGTTCTTCCTAAAGTGAGATGATGCGCATGAGAATATATGTGGATTATGCAAGATTACATAAATTTAAGAGATGCTTAGAATTTCTTATATTGAATGGAATTTTCTTTCCTATAACTTCTAAACTTTGTTCTTGGTTCTGCCCTCTGAAGTTATGCAGAATAAGTCCCATTACTCTTATGCTTTATAATCCCTGCAATATTGGAAGACAACTATTGGATTCTTTCTTCATGGATAAGGCTTGCATGTGTGAGTGCATTGTGTGATTCATGATTATAAATGCAACCAGCACCAATCTCTTTTGTGGCATTGCCCTCAGTCTTTTCAACAATCTATTTAACCTCCTGTGATTGAGCATACTCCCACCTATCATTTTTTCTCTTGAAATGCCAAAAATAAAGAGTGAGAATAAACTTTCTTCATCTGGGCATCACACTCTTATCAGCACACCCTAGTTCAGCTCAGTCGGTCGCTCAGTCGTGTCCAACTCCGTGTGACCCCATGGACTGCAGTATGCCAGGCCTCCTTGTCCATCACCAACTCCCAGAGTTTACTCAATCTCATGTCCATTGAGTCAGTGATGCCATCCAACCATCTCATCCTCTGTTATCCCCTTCTCCTCCCACCTTCACTCTTTCCCAGCATCAGGGTCTTTCCAAATGAGTCACACTTCTTAGCATCAGGTGGCCAAAGCACTGGAGTTTCAGTTTCAACATAAGTCCTTCCAAAGAACACTCAGGACTGATCTCCTTTAGGATAGACTGATTGGATCACCTTGCAGTCCAAGGGACTCTCAAGAGTCTTCTCCAACACCACAGTTCAAAAGCATCAATTCTTCGGCACTCAGCCTTCTTCACAGTCCAACTCTCACATCCATACATGACTGCTGTAAAAACCATAGCCTTGACTAGACGGACCTTTGTGGGCAAAGTAATGTCTCTGCTTTTTAATATGCTGTCTAGGCTGATTTGGGGTTTCTTCTTATACCTGATTCGAGTTCAGCTTGCAGTCAATTATTAGCACCTAATCTTTTCTCACAGACTTCTAGTAAAGCAGTTCTTCCACTTTTCAAGTTCAGGCACTTGATGTTTTCGGTCCTAGATGCAAAACAACAGCTTGGTAAGCACCTATACAATTATTCCAGAGTTCCATTTGATGTATTAAACCTGGGGACTTTGACTATTTTAGAGCATCAAGGTTCTGTCTCAGATGGTTCATACCTTCTTAGGATTTCATTCTTTTTGAGCTGTGTTTCTTCTATTCTTTTCAATTTTAAGGAAATATTCCTAAATAAAGAAGACAAAAGGAAGCTAGAAGAACAATCCTTTTTATAAACTCTTAGTAATAGTTTCCTATCACTTCCTCTAACTCCCTGGATACTACTTGCTGTTGTTTAGTCTCTAAGCTGTGTCTGACTCCCTGTAACCCCATGGACTGTGACCCTCCAGGGTTCCCTGTCCATGGGATTTTCCGGGCAAAAATACATCTCCAGGGGATCTTCCTGGATCAGGGATTGAACCTGCATCTCCTGCACTGGCAGGAAGGTTCTTTATCACTGAGCCATTGCTGGACACCACTGCTGAGTCCTTTTCCCACTTTCTGGAGCTGTATACCATTGCGTGTCCAAGCAGAGGTGCAGCCTGCCCTTGTTCTTCTACTTTGGGGTTGAGGGAGAGAGAGAGGGAGACAGAAAGAGAAGGAGAAAGACCTACTCAGCCTTATTTAAGGGACAGATACCTGCTGTCAGTATGGCTTGACCTACATTCCCCTTCCATTTTCTACCAGGACAATACCATTACGGTCCTCTAGCACCCTGCATTTTCTTATCTATGAGATATGAATATTTAATGATAACCTGAATTTCCTTTGATTGTAGACCATTCATAACATTATAGCTGATTTCTTTATCACTCCCATATTTACCTTATCTATTGAGCCTGTTCATTAAGGAAGACTCTTATGATTGGAAGTGTATGTCTAGGGATCAAGAGGTCAAAAGGTTCAACCTCAATGAGTTTTCAAACACTAACCGATCCATTATACCAAGGCTAACAAGACCACTGGTGAAAGCCTTGAAAATAAACATACCTCAGAGCAAACTCTTAGAGAGAAAGGTTAAGTGAAGTTTTAAGTTCATTCTTATCATTCCTCCTGATAATGCCCAAGTACTCTGTCTTAGGTTGTGTTTTTATGTTGATAAGGAAGAGAGTGGAGGTTGCGAGGTAGAAAAGGAAATAGAGCTAAGAGATGGGATCAAGAATATAACATACACACTTTCCATTAAACGGCTCTATGAGCTGGAATTCAGAGATCGTATTTCCACTTCCAGAATTGTGATGAACATCATGAAGTCAGTAAATGTTACAAGACAGATGTATGTATTTTCATTTTTGTATTCACTACCGATTGAATTCTTCCATGCATCCACTTACCTACATTCCAGTTTAAGAAATAGAACAACTCCACAACTCATAAAGCTGTCTTTGTGCCATCAACAACCTCATCCATTTTCCTGTTCTCTTACAGACCACTTTCCTGTATTTTCTGTTTACAAATCTATTCTTTTAATTCATTATTTTGTGACATATCATTATGTCTAAAGACAACATGTTTATTTTTGCCTGTTTCTAAACTCTACATAAGTGGAATACCACTGTATGTTTCTGGACCTTGATTTTTTTGCTGTTCAATTTCATATCCCTGAGATTTATCTATGTTACTGTATACTGCTATAGTTCACTTATTTTCACTATTTTACAACATTCTATTTATTCAGCAATATATTTGTCTATTTTTTGTTGATAGATATTTGGGTTGCTTTTAATACTTTGCTATCACGTGGTATCAAGTATGAACATTCTTATGCATGTATCCTGGTGGTACATACCAGAATTTCTCTAGGTATTTATTAAGGACTGGAGTTGTTAGATTAACAGGTATGTGCATTCTCAGGTTAACTAGATAATATCAGATTCTCCAAACCATTAGGGCCAATTTTCACTTTTGCATGCTATGTATAAAAGTTCTGGTAGAAATCGCATGCTTGCCAAATATGGTATTACTGAATTTTTTAATTTTTCTAAAGGTATTGAATGTGAGAGATTTCACTATGGTTTCAATTAGTATTTTACTAACAAGGAGATTGATTTTTAAAATCTGGTGCTTCTAAGACGTGATTGCCCATTTTCCTACTGGATTATTAACATTTGTCTCCTTGGAAATTACTTATTTTTGTGGATGCCTCTGGACTTCCCTGGTGGCACAGTGGTAAAGAGCCCGCCAGCCAGTGCAGGAGACACAGGAGACGCGGGTTCAGTCCTTCGGGGAGATCCCCTGGAGTGGGAAGTGGCAACCCACTCCAGTATTCTTGCCTGGAAAATTCCATAGACAGGGGAGCCTGGTAGGCTACAGTCCCTGGGGTTGCAAAGAGTCAGACAAGACAGAGAGTGCATGGGTGTGCGTGCACACATGTACACACACACACACACACCCAACACACATGTATACACACAAGTACTCAGACATTTGTATTGCTCCTGAGATGTTCTTTACAGATTCTGGATACTAATCCTTTGTCAATTATATGTATTACAAGTTTCTTCACCAAATTTATATCTTGTGTTCTTAACTTTCTTTATGTTACCCTTTTAAAGACAAATTTCTTAATTTTAATCTAGCTTCACTCGATGGTCTGTGTATGAGACAATATATTTCCCCAGTCTGATAAGTAAATATTTAAAATTTTGATATCTCATTTATCCGTTACTTTATTTTATAATTGCTGCTTCAATGTTCATCCAACAAAAATGTTTAAACCCCAGTGCAAATTTAGCTTTTAATTTTATCTCTATGAGTTAATTGCTTTGTATGGCAAGGTAAGGGTTTGAGGCTCATTTTTTCCCATATAGATATCCAGTTGTCCTAGGACAATTGTTAAAATTTTTCCTTTTCCCACTGACTTGCTTCATTGTCAAAAATCAATTAATACTATAATTTTGGGTATATTTTGAATTCTCTTTGTCATTATATGTCTTCAAATATTTTTTCAGCCTTATTCTTTTCTTCTGGGTTCCCAATTACACATATATTGCTGCTAGTCACTTCAGCCGTGTCCGACTCTGTGCGACCTCATAGACGGCAATCCACCAGGCTCCCCTGTCCCTGGGATTCTCCAGGCAAGAACACTGGAGTGGGTTGCCATTTCCTTCTCCAATGCATGAAAGTGAAAAGCGAAAGTGAAGTCGCTCAGTCGTGTCCGACTCGTAGCGACCCCATGGACTGCAGCCTACCAGGCTCCTCTGCCCATGGTATTCTCCAAGCAAGAGTACTGGAGTGGGGTGCCACTGCCTTCTCCAACACATATATTAGATTGCTTAATATTGCCATACAGGTCTCTGAAGCTTTGTTCTTTTTAGTCAATATTTTTTTACTTCTCAGGTTGTGTAATTTCTATTGTTCTAGTTTTATGCTGACTGACTCCTCTGCCATCTCCGATCTGCTGTTAAACTCATTCAGTGAATTTTTCATTTCAGTTATGGTAGTTTCAGCTCTAGAATTTCCATTCTGTTCTCTTTTTCTTATAGGTTTTAGTTTTCTGATTATATTTCCCATCTGTTCATCGGGAATGCTGTTGTTGTTTAGTCACTAAACAATAACTCTTTTGCAACCCCCATGGACTGCAGCCCACCAGGCTCCTCTGTCCACGGGATTTCCCAGGTAAGAATACTCAGTGGGTTGCCATTTCCTTCTCTAGGGGATCTTTCAGACCCAAGGATGGAACCCACGTCTCCCTGCATTGGCAGGCAGATTCTTTACCACTGACCCACCAGGGATCTTCCTCTAAATCCTTGGACACATTCTCAATAGCTACTTCAAAGCCTCTGTCTCCTCATTGCAGCATCTGCATTGCCTTCAAGTTGGAGTCTATTAACTTATTTTGTGTATAGATTACACTTTTCTATTTTTTCACATGTCTATTGATAATTAATTGATATTGGGCATTATAAAATTGAATAGGATCTGGATTTTGTTATTTTCCCTTGAAGAAAGATTTCTTTTACCTTAGCTGGACCCCAACTCCAGCTTTTGTCTTTCCTGCGATGAACCAAAGCATGTTTCCTCCTTTGTTTCAACTTCCATCATTTTTGTTTGTTTGCTTTTGTTTTTCATTGCCACACCTCCTTCTGGAGTCTATGCTTTGCAAAGAGAGCTAATGTTCATCCAAGGATGTGAGTGAGTTAAACATGCAAACTTTCTGTGGATCCCTACCGTCTAGGATTCCTCACCTTATCATCTACCTTTTTGTTTTTGACCAGTTTCAAGTTATGTTCTTTAACACGTTAAGCCAGTACGGTTGTGGCTTTCTGCCAATGACTTTACGACCTTGTGCTGTGCTTAGTCGCTCAGTTGTGTCCGACTCTTGCGACCCCATAGACTGTAGCCTGCCAAGCTCCTCTATCATGGGATTCTCCAGGCAAGAATACTGAAGTGGGTTGCCTTTTCCTTCTCCAGTCCAACTCTTTAGGACCCCACAGACTATAGCCCTCCAGGCTTCTCCGTCCATGGAATTTTCTAGGCAAGAATACTGGAGTGGGTTTTCATTCCCTTCTGCACATTACTACCTTAGAATGTCATAAACTAGAATATTTAATTCACAGTTCATTTATCAAGGGTTGACTCCTGACTGGCATCTTTCTGCTTTTGGTAACTCATGTTTACCTCAAAAGTTGGATAATTCTATTTTTTTTCATATTTTCTAATTGTTATTTGAGAAAAGGTGAGTTTAGCCAAGCTATTCTACTGTTCCTAGAAACTGGAACAAGCTTTTTAAAATTAAACTTTCTAAATGTTTGTTGCTGGATATAGAAATGAAATTAATTTTTGTATATTGATTTTATATTCAACATCCTTACTTAACTCTCTTTTTTATTAAAATAAATTAGGTCATTGTAGGTTTTCTACATATAAATCATGTAATTGTGGGAAATAATAGACCTTTTAAATTTTCTTTTTATTTATTTTACTTTGTTTCTTAGCTTTCTGCTCTAGCTAAGGTAGTGCAATGTTGAAAAAAGTGTTGAGACTGAACACCCTTATTGATCATATTAAGAATATTTTCAAGATTTCACCACTAAAATATTACATTTAACTGTTTGTTTGTTTGTTTTTTGGCTGCTTTGTGAGGCATGTGGACTGTTAGTTCCCCAACCAAGCCTCAGACCTGAGCCCCTGCAGTGCAAGTGTGGGTTCTTAGCCACTGGACCTCTGGGAAGACCCTAAAATATTATACTTAACTGTGATAGAAATTTCCTTCTCTTGCTTACTCCTAAGAGTTTTCAAATAGTAATAAATAAATGCATAATTCTATAAAACACTTTTTGCATCTATTGAAATAACTATGTGACTTTTTCATATTTTCCCTTTAATTTAATCCATTGAATTGTAGGAACTGGTAGCCTAATGTTGAACTAATCTTATTGCAGAAATATAACCCAAGTTGGCCATTATGTACCCTTTTCAATGCATCACTAGATGGTACTTGCTATTATTTTGTTCAGGACTTTTGCATGCATGTTCGTGAGAGATACTGAACTATAATAATCATTTTTTCTACTGTTATTCGGTTATTGGTATCAACATTTTGCTAAGTTCATAAAAAAGAAGGAGAGTGTTCCCTTTTTACTGTATTTCTCAATAGTTTAGGTACCAGAGAAATATGTCTTCTTTGAATGGTACAGTTTGGCACAAGGAAAGAAAAACTTCCTGGGACTTGGTGCATTTTTAGGAGAAGATTTTACTACAAATTCAGTAATTTTGTTATAGCTAGTCAGTTTTTTTTTTTTGACTCAGAATTGATAACTTATTTGGGGGTGCTTTGTCCATTTCATCCTTTTCAATTTTATTGTCATTGAATTGATTATAGTATCCTCTTTGTATATTTGTATCCTCTTTTATCTCTGTAGCAGTTATAGTTTTAACTTCTTTTCCATTACTAATATTTCTGATTTGAGTTTTCTCTCTTTTGGATTGGTTAATGTCACCATGGGCTTTCTGGACAGGTCAGCTGGTAAAGAATCTGCCTGCAATGCAGGAGACCCTGATTCGATTCCTGGGTCAGGAAGTTTCGCTGGAGAAGGGATAGGCAACCCACTCCAGTATTCTTGCCTGGAGAATCCCCATGCACAGAGGATCCTGGTGGAGTTGCAGGGGTCAGACATGACGGAGCAACTAGCACACACCGTCTCACCATAGTTGTGTTAATTGTGTCAGTCTTTTCAAAGAACAAACATTTGCTGTTGCTATTATATCTTTGGAAATTTTTTACTTGCATTGATGTTGCTTCATCATTTTCATTTCCTCTTGCTCTTTCCTTTGGGTTTATTTTGTTGTCCTTTTTTTCTAAAGTTGGATGTTGATCTTATGCATTTCCACCTTTTTTTTTTCTTTACCAACATAAGTAATTAAGGCTAAAAATCTTTATTATTATTTACCTATATACTTTTTGAAATGAAGTCTATAAATATTTCCAGACCCCATGCTTTCCTGTTTTCCCCTTACCTTATGGATCACTCTCTCCTTATCTCCTTTGCTGATTTTTCTTTCCAGCAGCCTCTGAAAGCCAGAGTGCTCCAGCACTCAGTAATCGGACCTTCTTTGTTCTTTATCATCACACATTCCTTTGACAATTTAATGCTAAGCTATGGTTTATATATACATATAATTACTATATTATACTATACATAATACAATACCATATATTATATTTTATATATGATTATATATATTATAATATATATCAGGGCTTCCCTAGTGGCTCAGATGGTAAAGCGTCTGTCTGCAATGCAGGAGACCCGGGTTCGATCCCTGGGTTGGGAAGATCCCCTGAAGAAGGAAATGGCAGCCCACTCCAGTATTCTTGCCTGGAAAATCCCATGGATCACGGAGCCTGGTAGGCTACTGTCCATGGGGTCACAAAGAGTTGGACACGACTGAGCGACTTCACTTTCACTTTTCATATATATTATAATATATATATTACTAACTCCAAAATTCTTGTCTCTAGCTAGATTCCTGTCTTGAAATCCCTACTTATATATGCATCCAAGGACTCAAATCATCACACTTACTATAATAGGTCAAATTTTTGTTCAGAAAATAGTCACTCCACTCCTTTCCACCGTGGGAGTATATCTTTCCCTATCCCTTTGTTGCTGGGTGTAGCCTTGTGACTTGACCTGTTCAATGGAAGCTTAGCAAATGTGACATGAAGAACGGCTTAAGGTTTAAGGAAATGTGACATGTTTGTGAAGTGGGACTTGTTTGCCATTGTCATGGGAAGAACAGGCCCTGGGTAGCCCACCGGTTCCAAAATAAAGCAGTATATAGAGTAGCGGCTGACCCGCAGGTCTGCAGCTTGAAGCAATGCCATCATAGCCAGTGTTATTGTTGTTCAGTCACTAAGTCATGTCCAATTCTTTGTGACCCCATAGACTGTAGCATACCAGGCTCCTCTGGCCTTGGGGTTTCCTGGGCAAGAATACTGGAGTGGGTTGCCACTTCCTTCTCCACATAGCCAGCGTGTTAGTACACAGTCTGAAGCAGAGCATCCAGGCCGACCTGAAAGATCATAAGCAAAATAATAAAGGGCTGTTATTATATGCCACTGAACTTGGGGGTGGTTTGTTATATAGCAAAAGCCAACTGATACAGAAATTTGTATCTAGAAATGGGTGCTTATGCTAGCAGAAACCTGAAATATATGGACCTGGCTCAGAAAACTATTAACTGAAGCTGAAGAAATGGAGACCTGTGCTATGTGGTGGTAAAACATTTGGTAAACTGCCTCCTGCGATCATTAGGAAGACAGAATATGTACCTAATGAACTGGTTGAGTGAGTAATATCAAGGCAAAATGTGGAAATATAACCCGGCTTCTCCCGACTATATTTAAGAAGATATTACAGGAGAGGTATAAATTCAGGTTAAGTATTAGCTTGAATTCAAACAGAATTAAAAGGAAACAGAAAGTCAAAAAGTCCATAACTTGCAGCCTTGAAAAATAAAACTCTTTCTCACCAAATCAAAGATTCCAGGAAGAAACAAATATCTCATTAACTCCTGTTGGTCAAGCCCCACTGGCTGTCCCCCAATCTTATCAGCTTCTGAAGGTTAAGAACGGCTACCTAGCTTTATTGCTTTGGGGTCCCATCATTTCCGCTGCATTAATAAACCAAGTTTTGTGACAGCCTCTTCTGTTGACAGCCTGACCTGCATGGGAGAAATGCCACTGAACTTGGTAATGTTAGCAAGTTCATTAGCCCCTCCCCTACTTCAGGACAGTCTTGGAGGGAGTGTCCTCTTGGCCCTCTCAGGGAACATAATCTCCTGGTGTGCATTCTGGCCTCTGATAATGCATCCACTCCAGTGCGCTTACTTCCGAGAGCCTGAGTCTCCTAAAGTATTCCTTGTTGTTAGGTCACTAAGTTGTGTTTGACTCTTTGCAACCCCATGGACTGCAGCACACCAGGCTTCCCTGTCCATCACTATCTCCCAGAGCTTACTCAAACTCATGTCCATTGAGTCGGTGATGCCATCCAACCATCTCATCCTCTGTCATCCCCTTCTCCTGCCTTCAATATTTCCCAGCATCGGGGTCTTTTCCAATGAGTCAGCTCTTCGCATCAGGTAGCCACAGTATCAGAGCTTCAGCATCAGTCCTTCCAATGAACACTCAGGACTGATTTCCTTTGGGATGGACTGGTTGGATCTTCTTGTTGTCCAAGGGACTTTCAAGAGTTTTCTCTAACACCACAGTTCAAAAGCATCAATTCTTCAGTTCTCAGCTTTCTTAATGGTCCAACTCTCATATTCATACGTGACTACTGGAAAACCCATAGCTTTGACTAGATGGACCTTTGTCGGCAAAGTAATGTCTCTGCTTTTTAATATGCTGTCTAGGTTTGCATAGCTTTTATTCCAAGGAGCAAACGTCTTTTAATTTCATGGCTGCAGCCACCATCTGCAGTGATTCTGAAGCCCAAGAAAATCAAATTTCCCATCGTTTCCATTTTTTCTTATACCATCTTTAACAGCAACACACGGAGGAGCCTGGTGGGCTGCAGTCCATGGGGTCGCTGAGAGTAGGACACGACTGAGCGACTTCACTTTCACTTTTCACTTTCATGCATTGGAGAAGGAAATGACAACCCACTCCAGTGTTCTTGCCTGGAGAATCCCAAGGACGGGGGAGCCTGGTGGGCTGCCATCTATGGGATTGCACAGAGTCAGACACGACTGAAGCGACTTAGCAGCAGCAGTAGCAGCAGACACTTCTGCTCTTCTCAGCATAAGCTATCATTTTCTGTAGGTATCTAAGTTTCTAACAGCTAGTTTTTCTCAAGCCCTAAAATCTTTTGCAGGATCTAAAACCATATTCTGAGAGTATGCCCCAAGTTGGTGAACATTTCTTTTCCAGTCTTATGTTTCAGCACCTGAGCACCTTCAATATTCATCTCCATGGCTTCCTCTGGCTTCTGCCAAGAAGTGCTGTCTGATTTTTGCATCTTCTCTGGGATATAGTCTCTTCCCTTCCCTATAAGGCTCAATGCTTACCCAGGTGTGTTGTGCTGGACTTTAACCCCGAAAGTTGGCCTGGAGACTGGGAATGAAAGTACAGGAAACTCCTTACATGGGTGCCTGTTGCTTTGTGGAAGGAAGCCCTCTGCAGTGTCTTCCAAAACAGGAAAAGTGCCAGCTCTTATCAGGTAGAAGTAGTTCACGTCTCCATGCTTCAAAGGTTCAAGAGTCTACAGGGGTACAGTCCCCATGACATCCACCCAGATGTCCCTCTAACCATACTTAAGGGTTTCAAAGGTTTTCCCAACTAGGGCCTTCCTTACCTGAGTCTTGGCCAAGGAGTCAACATCATAAGTTCTGTGAGCATACCTACCAGAACCTACATTTGCGCCTCAGCTTAACCTTACCATCCGCTCTAGGAGACAGGGACTTTTCTAAGTTACCAGAAGGCTCTCTGGTCAACACACTTACATTTCAGCTGTTTTTCGACTACTCTTAGTTTTTCATTTCCCCTGTAGGGAGTTAAGGCAACTTGGTAACAGCCAGCCAAGTCCATTGCCCTGTGTACGTTGCTCCCTTGTACCTTCCCAGTGCCTGAACCATCACACCAAGAAGGGCATTCCTCCCAGTGGGACATTTATGAGTTACAAGTAGTGGGAATTCAACCAGTTGGATGCCACTTTATGGCAAGAACTGTCTGTGAACCACATACCACTCTGGTTGAGACCCTTTGGACAGTCAGATGGTGATCGGGGATCCATTCCCAAACTCCATCCTACCGCTTGACTCTTTTTGACTACTTCCAGGAATGACTGTGTCAGCTTGCATTTTCAAAGACACCCAGATGGAGTCAAAAACACAAGAGATCTATTTAGGATAATACCTCTGAAAGATACTGGAACAGGGAACCAGGAATAAGCAAAGATGTAGGTCCAACACGACTGAAAGGAGAGAGGGAAGGAAGGAAGATTAGGTAGGAAGAGGCTCAGATGGCCGTGCAGCTCTGGCCAGCCCCATGTTGGGCAGTAAAGGCTAGATTATTACTTCACCCACACACATACCCCTGTGCTCGGTCATTGGCTGGGAGGCTGGAGGACACACTGCAACAGGCTCCAAAACCCTGCAACTGGAGAATGTTGACTCACTGCACTCATTGCGGGGGCTTCTCTCCTGAAAGGAGATCTGAGTAATGTACTTCCATGGTGGCTGTAATCCTCTAGCGGAAGAGGCCCAGAAGGCTTTCCAGGTCACACCAATGGAAGAAAAATTGCATCAGCTCTGCTACATTTATTGCAGGACTACTGTGAAATCTGTAAGTTCATGGTTATATGAAAATGACAATATCACCTGCATTGTGGCTCACAGTTTGCAGAGGACTCTGACACGTAAGATAATAACTAGGGTACAATGTGGAGATCAGTACAGTCTACATAAACCCAGAGTTCTCTAGGAGCATAAGTGGGAGGTTGATTTCTTCTGCCTTGGCCAGTCAGAGGCGGCTTCACAGAGGTGGGCCTCTCAAAGAAGAGCAAGTGTTGACGGCCTGGCAGGTCGTGCAGCCAGGGCACTGCAGGCAGAGGTAGCCATGCCCTCAGCAGACCTGAACTTCACTGGGTCATAGTAGTAGCCCAGTGACTACGTGCTGAAATACACAGGGTATTTAAAGTGGGAGTCTTCAGGTGGCCAGATACAGAAACTAGCTCAAATAAAAAGAGGTTTTATAAAGGACCTAGAAATCTCATTGTATCCAAAACCCCAAAATTTCAAAATAAATACAGCTGGGTCCTCTGGGAATTATCACTGGGTACTGGAAAAGCTTCCAAACTGCAGTAATTTCTCTCTGCATTTCAGTGCCCCAAAGCAGCCATAGGCCTCCACTTTCCATACACCTGTAAAATGGAGTATTTCCTGCCATGTCAATAAACAGGGATGGCACAGCCATCAGGGGTCCTTGCCCTCCAGAGGTGAATTTCTGAGCCCAGGAAGAACCATGCCTGCTATCCGGCAGCCAATGAGCTGTTGCCATAAGCTGCCGTCACTCCTTACAGTGAGCAAGGAAATAGGATGTGAATAATTAAATCACAGGATGCTGGTCCCAGGTAGCTGAGATGCATATGAAAGAAATTATTTCACTAAGCCCAGACCCTTGTATCTTCTCATACATAGAAAAGCGCTAAATTCCTTAAGATATCTGGTTTTCCTTCGGTGCATGCATGCTAAGTCATTTTAGTTGTGTCTGACTCTTTGTGACCCTATGGACCACAGCCCATCAGGCTCCTCTGTCTGTGGGATTCTTCAGGCAGGAATACTGGAGTGGGTTGCCATACTCTCCTCCAGGGGACTCTTCCCAACCCAGGAGTCAAACCCACCTCTCTTACATCTCCTGCATTGGCAGGCCGGTTCTTTACCACTAGCGCCACTTGGTTTTCCTTAATTAACAATAATCTTTTGATATTCAGTCTACCTGCCCCTTGTTGCAAGCTTCTATATAATCTGACTCCTCCCACTGCCACCTCAGGTTTCTTGAGATGCTGTCTCCCAGGCTTGAAGTCCTAAAAATTCTCACCCAAGAAAACATGTTAATAACTCTCAACTTCTTTGTAGTTCAGCCACTCAGTTGTGTCCAACCCTTTGCAACCCCAGGGAACTCAAATTCTAGGTTGTGACTATTTCTGAAGTCGACACACCCCTGTTCCGTTTCCTCTCAGCACACAGGATCCATCACTTACCAGCTGTCCAGGACTCGAACCCAGTCACCTCCATCCCCTGGTCTACATGACCTTCCAACTCCAATACTCTCCACCAATTGACCACAGTCTCCAGATCCCTGTGTCTCTTCATAGAGTGATGCCTGCACCATACTTTGACATGCTTGAGAAATAAGATGTATTAAGGGATCACTAGAAGAATGTTGAGAGGCACAGATAATTGAGAAATCAAGTAAAATGTTAAGTGTAGAATTCAGCGGTAGGCTTATAGATATTTAATGTATAATTCTTTCAATTTTTCTTAACGTTTGACATGTTTCATAATAAAGTGATGAGGGAAACCCAAATTCTCAAAATGATGAGTCTGATTGGCCCAGATTTTGCAAGTTCCAGGCCAGGGAGTGAGTAGCCTGGCTATCTCTTGTCAGGAGTTTGTTGCTGGTTCTATCAGCCATGACTAAGGGGGCAAGAAGTCACGAGAGACCCAAGGCAGCTCCCTCGAGGGGCTGTATGCTAGGCTGACACTGTGAAACACGCATCCACCGCAGGTTTAAAGGAGACAAGGGAACAATAAATGTGGAACCAGATTTTTACTGTATTCGAGATGAAAACACTGTATCTTTGTATGTAAAACTCAGGGAGCCAAGGGAACAAGCAAAGAACTCTACAGTTATTCCAAGTGCTACTCAGAAAAGGAAGCGTCTGCCCTTCCTACATCCTCTGCCCTTCCCTCCCCGACAAATCCCATCACTCAGAGGGAATACATCTCCAGCCTCGGCAACAGGCAGATCGTTTTCATTTGCCAGGAAGTAGTGAGCCTTGACTTAAGGGATCTCTTAGGTAAGGAAGAGAATGAGATACAAGCAAGGCCAGAGTGAAGAGAAAGGGTGGCAGGAAGCAAAAGAAGCATGCAGGATAAAACAATTTCTATCCAGTGACAAAATTCAGTTGGCGAACTCAGAAGTTTTCTGCCATAATAAACAAGCAGAAAAAGTGCAAGAAGTGGACATATAACTTTATGACCTGTGAAATTGAATCGCCTCTTCCAGATTTTTACCTTTTGATGGACAATGAGGAACTTTGTCATCTCAGGCAAAGATGGGTCATAAAAGCCACTGGAAGGAGAGAAATCAGGCCTGTCTGATTAGACTCCGGGAGGCCTTGGTTTTCAGGAAAGGCTTTATATATCTGAGTATCATCCAGTGGAAGCCACAAGCTTTGTGAATTACAGTGTGTCGCAGACTCTAGAGTCCAAGTCTCACCCATTGTAAACACTAGTGAAAGGCAAGGCCGACCCCTTAAATCAGCAGCCTGAGAGAGAAAGCCAACCCAGACAGAACAGCTGGGCAAGGAAGACCGGTGGGGAGCCCCCCAGGCCATAGCAGCTGAGCAAAGTCTGTAGCTGATTAGGATTTGGGGTCTCTCTGAGTAGAGTTTCCTTCACTTGCCTGACCTGCCCCAGGCTATGTTTGGTAACCCACCTTACTAAATGAACACAGTCCATTCTACAAAACATGAAATACACCATTCCTTCCCCATCTTCTTTCTGTCCAGCTAGAATAAAGACAAGAAGAGCAAGGTGGATGAGAAAGATGCCACTCTTGCGTGGTCTTGCCAGACTGTGATGTAGAATTTCAAGCTCTGAATTATTCAGTTCTACTCAATTTATTTCCTGAGTATTGACTCCATCCTCTTCCTCCTTTGCCTCTTCTCTGATCTTGCCAACACTGTCTTAGTGTCTCAGTTGTACTGTAGTGTTTGGACAACCATTTTTCCTGCTGTAGTATGGCTTTCCTTCAACCCAGATTCTATTAGCTACTCGGAGGAGATTTCTGAAAGCAGAAGCTGGTGAAGGTACCGCCCCGGTCAGTGGATTCCATTTTTCTAAAGACCTGGTTGACTTGTCATTCATGGTCTCCTGTGACCTCTTCATGGAAACCTTCCAGAATCCTTAGAATAGGTCCAGTTCCCTTGCCCTGTGCTCCCAGAGTCCCCTGGGCATACTGACATTGCAAGATGCAATCTTAGATGTTTTGCTCTTGCATTGTATAATTTCTATATGTGTTACAGGGGAAAAGCCAATATTTGTTTCTCTTATGGTGGAAGGATCTGATAAGATTAAAGAGATTGGTGGAGCCAAGTCAAGGGCTTGACCTGGACTCATTATGGATGGAACTAAAGCTGTGTAACTGTCTGAAACCTCTCCTCCACTGCTATCCAATCAGATCAAGCCTATTTAGTTACTGCCCTCAGACGATGGACTTGGGGAGAGTTTGGTTTCCTTGGGACCGAAAGTTCAAATGGAATCCCTATCCAAGTCAAAACTGTAGGGCAATTTAATCCAGTTCAAAAAGAAACAGTCCTATCCAAAAAAGAATAGGATTGAAGAATTCATAGAAAGGGAGACCAAGACCTGAGGGGCCAAAAGCTAGAACCAAAAGCATGAATGAGGAGCAAATGTGACAGGATCCAACCATGCGGTGACCTGAACAATGGGCTCAGAAGCCAGGTGGTAAATCTCTAATATTTATGTGTAAGTGACCACACGGCAGTTGGACGATGGAGGCATCTTAAAGAACTACAACAAAGCAAACAGGACTTTTGGAGGAGCAAACTATTTCAGGATCATGCAATGAGGATGCCACTTCAAAAGAAATACAGGTTTAGCCAAAAACTTCATTCAGTTTTAAGTAAAAATAAAAGACACATTTTTCATTTTCATGAAGAAATTTATTCAACAATATATTCACCAACCTAATGAACTTTTTGGCCAACCCAACACATTTATCATGAAATTCGTGAAGCTTAAGCTTCCGGTCCTTCATTTGCATGGGTTCCTTTTAATGCCCTGCATGTAATCTTTTATTTGTAGTATTAAGTACATTTTCTTGTATGAACTTTAGACCCCACAAAAGCTGGATTACTCTACCTTTGAGCATTGCCAAGTTAACTAATTTAATAAGGTTAGCCAAAGTTCTCTGTCTCGAGTAGTTACTCTCCATTAGAATAACTCCCAGGGTAGGAGTCAATAACCCCTCAGCTGAAACTGCCAAGCACCAAGCGCAAAGGACGGGAACTGAGAAGAACCTCGGGATCTAGGAAATCCTCTCCAACCATGAAAATCAAGTGCTTCGTAGGAGTAATAGTCACCAAATAACTCATCAAACGACTTCACTTGAGCATCAGAGCTTATAGAACACGACAGGAGGGATTATTTATATGAAAAAAGATGATCCAACCAAGAAAGTGACTGTGTATGCACACGGGGCTGGGAGAGAAAGAAGAAGGAAAGAGGGAAGAAGGGACAGGTGTGATGTAAAAAGCAAGAAAGTAAATTAAGAAATAGAAACACAGTGAAAACATACGGAAATAGGTGGTTCAGAGGGTAAAAGATAAAAGGATGGTGTCAATTTAATTTTTTTTTTAAGCTTTGTTTTATTGGGCTTCCCTCATAGCATAGTTGATAAAGAATCTGCCTGCAATGCAGGAGACCTTGGTTCAGTTCCTGGGTTGGGAAAATCCACTGGAAAAGGGATAGGCTAACTACTCCAGCATTCTTGGGCTTCCCTGGTGGCTTAGCTGGCAAAGAATCTGCCTGCAATGCGGGAAACCTGGGTTCAATCCCTGGGTACCCACTACAGCTTTCTTGGGCTTCCCTGGTGGCTCAGCTGGTAAAGAATCCACCTGCAATGCAGGAGACCTGGGTTCCATCTCTGGGTTGGGAAGATTCCCCTGGAGAAGGGAATGGCTATCTCCTCCAGTATTCTGACCTGGAGAATTCCATGGACTGTATAGTTCATGGGGTTGCAAAGAGTCGGACACAACAGACTTTCACACATTTTAAAAAAATTTTTTTACTTTCAATATTCATTTATTTGGCTGCACTGGGTCTTAGTTGCAGCATGTGGAACCTAATTCCCTGACCAGGGATAGAACCTAAGACTCCCTGGATCAGGAGCATGGAGTCTTAGCCACTGGACCACCAGGGAAGCCCCTCAACTTAATTTTAAAACAATAAACATACCTGCCAAGTAAATTTCTCCCTTTCTTCAGTGACAAGCCAAGTAGAATAAAAACCAATGTCTAAAATGTTTACAGGGAAGGAAGAGCAAAGCTTAAAATCATCAGTAGCAGAACAAAAAGTTCTTGCCAGTCTGGGTCACTGGGTCACTGCCAGGCACAGGGGATGGTGGCAGGCTGGAAAGAGAACCCAACCCAAGGCAGGTGCGTGCGTGCATGCATGTGTGTGTGTGTGTGTGTGTATAAAATCAGGCTACAATAGAATTAGATCCACATGGCTACCTTACATGTGTGATTTGAGATTAGAGAAACACCAGGGAAGCACTCGGGAGTGAATATATTTCCCCTCAATCGCTGGTAGACTGCCGGAAATTGCATCATTAGAGAAGCATATTGAAGGTTAAGTACACATTTCATGTGGTCCTCATTCAAATGGCAAATGCCCTTGATAAGGTCAACACAATAAATTATTAGCACCTTTCTGTAAATTAGGACATTTGATGACATTCCTACAGTGACTGGAGGGTTAAATTATCCTGAAAGCACAGGAGGGGTCTGGAGGAGCTGGAAATTCAAGACAGCTTGGAGAGTCCTTACCTACCCCATCTACGATGCGCTGTGGCCACACACGCTACTTAGAAAATTTAGTTCCCAGACCACTTCACTGACTTTACTGTTGCAAAAGCTATTTAGTCAAACTCATCCTGGGTTCTTAGCAAAACTGGCACTAAGAGAACACCCAGGGTGCCCGGCTACCTGATGACAGGGCTGCCACCATCACATCCTTACCAGAGAGGAAATGCTAAAGCTTCTCCCCCACCACTCTTGGGCTGGCAGCCACTGGAAAATTGACAAAGTAGTGAAAATCAAAAGGCAGAGTCTCATTCTCCTTTGAGCACTAGGAGAGCAAATGGAAAAGATGCGAATCAAAAGGAGTTTTATTTGAGATGCCTGATTTTGAGGAAGCGGGAAATATGGGATATCTTAGTCCCCTTTCCAGCTCAGTGATGGTGAAAATAAAGCTTCGGGATGATCTATAATGTAAAAGTTTGGAGATGACTTTGTTTCAGGGGAGAAAAAAAGCTCCGGAACTTGTGAATGTCAGGCTGTCTCGTAGATTGCTCACAGGAGAGGAAGGTTTGGCAACAACATTGCTCAGCGCTTGAAGGGATTAATGGCTAGCGGAGAGGAGGATGTACACTTGTAGACCTGACACCACCCTTCATCAAACACAGGACCACCCAGCTGAGAAGCGAGCGGAACGGTAGGGGCTGTGTGCTAAGGGAAGGAGGGAGTTCAGCACAGCAGGCAACCTAACAACTGACCTAGTAGTTGAGGGAAATTGTAAGAACACTCAGTGAAAGAAGATGGGAAAGGAAATGAAATAGATGCCACTATAGAATAAGCAATATTTGACTCACAGACTCTCAAACTGAAAAAAAGATCTATCTTCACCCAATCTCCTCGTTTCACAAATAAGAAAACTAAACTAGTGACCACATCTAACAGGTAGTGAGTACTTATGAGGCAATTGACTACACACAAGACATCAGCTAGTCTTCAGGGCTTCCCTGGTGGCTCAGATGGTCAAGAATCTGCCTGCAATGCAGGATACTGATTCCATGCCTAGGTCAAGAAGGTTCCCCTGGAGTAGGGAATGGCTACCCACTCCTGTATTCTTGCCTGGAGAATTCCACAGACAGAGGAGCCTGCGAGGCTGCAGTCCACAGATCACAAAGAGCTGGACATGACTGAATGACTACCGCATGCTTCTGTGAAGTAGGCAATCTCATCAAAATTTCAGGGAAGACAAAACTGAACTGAGTTGAAAGGGTTTCTTTGGCTTGGGCAAGGTTATCCAGTTAATAAGTGGTGGACCCAGCTGGACTCCAGCATCTGCACCCTTAAGCTCCTTGTCATGAGGGCTAAAGAAGCACAGAACTTGAGGCACAGTTAGTCAGGGGCTGATCTAGGCCCAGACTCAAGTTCCTCAATCCCTAACATGGCCCTTTCACCACCAACATTCAGTCTTCTTCCTCAGCCCGAAGGGACAGACTCAGTTATTTCCCCCAGGTGCTCAGGATACAGGGCCACCCAGGCAGATAATTAGTACTGAATCTCTTGACTTGCTCAGAGTTGCGTGGGAATCACTTAGGTATCTGGGGGAAATGGACATTTTCTTATACTAATGATAGAAGATTCTGGCATCTGTGAGAAGGTACTGTTGTTGAAGGTACTGAGCCGATACATCACAGGGACTTATCACGGATAGATCACTTGCAGAGAGTCAGTGTCTTCGAGTTCTTCCTTAGAAAAGTGCAGCTAGCTGATTTTCACTCAGGGAGCACACTTTCTGGATGAGTGGTTATAAAAATCCTTGGGTTAAGAAAGACCTTGAGAAGTCATTTAGCCCATTGCCCTTCCTCCAGGCAGGATAGCATCTGAACTATCTTTGGAAAGTAATTTGTTTTCCTTTCTTTAAAAAATAAAAATATCAGCAAGGACTGCCACGATCCCCTTGTGTGAAGAAGTTTTGCTCCTCCTTAGGGTCAAAAGTTCTCCTAAATATCTAACCCATGTCTTTCTAAGGAAATACAAACCTATTTTCTATTTTACCGAGTTCTCACCAAGGATGAATATTAACTATGTGTATAGCACAGTTATGGGTTGGGGATCTACCTGACCCTTGCTCTCCCTAAGATAATAAATACATTTAACCATATCTGAATATGTGTGGTACATTTGGGTGGGATAAACAGCCTACTTAGTGGACCATGGGAGTCTGAAGTATGATCTACTAAAGTGAAAGCATTCTTCAACTAGTAGCTTCTCATCAACCCCCAACCAATGCAGAATAAATCTGGGCCTCCCACTGGAATGAATTGGAGGGAGAACCCTAAAGTTTCTGAAAATAGAATTGAAGTGGGACCTGGAAAACAATACTGAGGAAGAGGGAACGAGGTTAGGGGAAGGACTTCAGAAGGAAGAGCAGACCAGCAAGACTCTGGCTGAAATATGAATAAACTGGGATCCAAAATCTGTACTTCCTATTTGGAGGGGATTTTCCACGTTGTGTTTCACAGAAGAATTGAACCTCCTGATACATTTCAATCACTTATATTTAAATCAGGGAGAAGAGGTACACTTTCTTAGATCATAAAAAGGTTTCTTGGGCAATGGGGAAGGATGCTGGGGAGGGAAACCAAGCTCACAATCGACTCGTAGTGAGCGAGTGGATGGGAGAAAAGTGAACTGAAAGTGAAAGTTGCTCAGTCGTGTCTGGCTCTTTGTGACCCCATGGACTGTATAGTCCACGGAATTCTCCAGGCCAGAATGCTGGGGTGGGTAGCTTTTCCCTTCTCCAGGGGATCTTTACAACCCAGGAATCAAACTCAGGTCTCTGACATTGCAGGTGGATTCTTAACCAGCTGAGCCACCAGGGAAGCCCAAGAATGCTGGAGTGGGTAGCCTTTCCCTTCTCCAGCGGATCTTCCCGACCCAGGAATCAAACCAGGGCCTCCTGCATTGCAGGTGGACTCTTTACCAGCTGATCCATGAGTGGATGGGTGAATAGTCAGTAAATCAGACTCAAAATCTAGGCACAGGCAGGGACTGTAGAGGACGGACACCCAACAGATCTTCCTCCTCCTTCCCTTGCATGTGTGGAAATAGAACCCTGAGCTTTTAAAACAAGTGTCCCTCAGACCAACAGAGAAATAGGAAGGGACAATGCTGTGATTGGGTTTTCTATAGTAACATGAAGAATAGCCAAGAGGGACAAGAATTTATATGAATATTTGGAGTCCAGACGAGTGTGGATCCAACTAGACCATGCCTGGGCTATGACTCTAGTTGGATCACTCCCTTTGGTTTCACCTCTCCCTGCTCTACTGGCAGTCTGTCTATATGCATAGCTTCCAAGACCATCCATGTGTCCTGAGTCCTAAATCCTACTTTGGTTTCAGACCTCTCAACTGAACTTCAGACTGATGAGCCAGATCCTACTGAATATGTCCAGTGTAACATCACACACATGTAACACAACCAACTTAGAACTCAGGGAAGAGTACGATCTTGGCAACTGGAGAGAATCAGATTTTGAGTTACAACAGTATCATTTATTGACCATCAGTTTCCTTAGGCAAACCATCTAGTTTTCCCAAACATAAAATGAATGTTGTCTTACGGACCAAATTAGATGATATTTTAAAGTCCAAAAGAGTCTGATGCCTTGAGTCTTGTAAGGCACATAGTCAGGCATATTGAATGCTTGTTGATTAATGAATGAATAAATGAATGAATGGAAACAGAGATCCCGTGAGGTGTAATTTCTGTACTAAGATCACATATTATTATCATGGATAGATATTGGTATGCAATTAAAGAAGCTTGGAAAAATTAACACTTCCATTTACTTGGTGAAGGAAGAGTTGAAATGCTGAATGGAATGAAAGAGACCCTATGAAGAACTGAAACTAGCTTATCACTTTTTGGACAGCACAGTTTCCGAAGCTGCTGAGATATGTGACATTCCATTCAGTTCATTGACTCAGGAAAGACTAGACATTAATGGATGAATTGTGAGGCTAAGCACTGTTAAAACAGAAGCTGGTAGGGATGGGGAGGAGATAACACCAGTGGTTTTGTCTTTGAGCAAGACACCTGCCGTTTATGAAAATATTCTACATCGACAGCAGATATAGATAACAAATGTGGCTGTTATCTGAGAGAAGAAGCTTAGAGAAAAAAACTGGAACTTCAGACCTAGAAGTCTCCCAAAGTCAGAACTTTAAACTTTTCATCCAGATTAAAGCTTTTAAATAAAATTTCCCCTAAAATATTTATCTATTAAAGAACTCTATGGATGAGGTAAATGGTGTTTCCAGGTATGTTTAGCCACCTTTAAAAAGCAGCAGAGGGACTTCCCTGGTGATCCAATGATTAAGACTCTGCCCTCCCAATACAAGGGGCACAGGTTCAACCCCTGGTCAGAGCAGTTCCACATGCTGCAGGACATGGCCAACAAAAGCAGCATAAAAAGGGAACTTTGTGGGGTAAAGAAATTGCTGCATCTAGATTGCAGTGATGGGTTACACAACTGTACAATGATTACAAATATTCACCAAACCATGCACCTAAATGGGAAAATTTTATTGCAAGAAAATAATACCTCAAAAACAGCAGAGAAATGGGGGGAAAAACCTAGAGATAAAACATTATATCTATCTTTGTGCCTAGCCAGAAAATAATGCAGTGAGAACAAACATTTCGGATTCAACATAGTCAAAGGCTGGTCGCAGTTGGGGGAAGGGAGTGATAATGGAAGAAGTTGACTTACCCTGAGAAAAATATAATAGAAAAATAAAATTCCCATATCTGCAACTAATTTCAGTAGTGTCCAAAAGAACTAGCTGGCTAGAGATAGGAGACAATGCCGACACTTCAGTGAAGCTGGGAGATTTCTTATTTCCCAGACAGTTGACCTCAGAGCCTCTGGCAGAATCACAGTCACTGATGTAGGAAAGTAAAATGGAAATTTTGGAAAGTTTTGCTAGCAATAATGAATAGGCACTGAGTCTCAGAAAGAGAACCTTCAGAGAGCCAGGGGCAGGAACCGTACCCTCTTCCCAGCATGAGAAAACTACCTTAATTCCAAACGAAATTAGCCCCTTAAGGCAAGTAGGCATGAAAGTATCTGCCAAATGTATTCATATTCTGGGCAGATCAGACATATTTGGGCTCAATGCATCTCTTTGGATCACTGATGCCCCCACAGTCAAAGGAGACCTAAGAAGAACTGCCTCCCTGTATCGAGACAGGACGTGGTACAGAGGGGGCTCCAGACACCAGACGGGCCACAGAACAGGACAGGACAAACGGGGCGCCATCTACAGGGAGAGATCGGTGCCATGAGGATATGGAGGATCATCCCTGGAAAGGTGAGGGAGAGGGGTGAAACAGGAACATCTCGAGAAAACAATATGACCCCACATAGGAGGTCCCTTGTTGAGTTCACTTCCACATAAGATCAAGATTATAGAGTGATCCACATGAGCTTCCCTGGTAGCTCAGCTGGTAAAGAACCCACCTGGAATGCAGGAGACACCGGTTCAATTCCTGGATGGGAAAGATCCCCTGGAGAAGGGATGAACTACCCACTCCAGTATTCTTGGGCTTCCCTGGTGTTTCAGATGGTAAAGAATCCACCCACAATGTGGAAGACCTGGGTTTGATCCCTGAGCTGGGAAGGTCTCCTGGAGGAGGGCATGGCAACCCACTCCAGTATTCTTGCCTGGAGAATCCCCATGGACAGAGGAAACTGGCAGGCTACAATCCGTGGGGTCAAAAATGGTCAGACACGACTGAGTAACTAAGCGCAGCACAGTACATGAATTAAACTCACACAAAACTAAATGTGTAAATCAAAATTGCAATTCATGCATTTAGAGTGGAAACACTCTTTGTTAAATAACCCAAAGAGTGGAATCCAATATTGAGAGTTCCCTCTTCTAAGCATCAGAAATTCTGAAAACTAAGTGATATACCACAGTGCCGTTTTGATGAGTACATGGAGTAGGAAATGGGGAGCTGTGAAGGGGAGCTCCAAAGGGGGCACAGGAAATCCTGAGGAGCTACCTGTCCCTGCAGGATCAACTCTCCAGAGACCCGAATGTTAATTTCCTTCCTATTCAGTGTCTTTGACCTCTGCGTGAGTTAGATGAGCAGTGACAAATTTTATCCTTTGTTGTCTTTTTTTCAGCTTTATGCAGACCCACTTGCTAAATGTACCACAACACTGTACTAAATACTTTACAGGTATCACCTCACTAATCAGCACACAACCCTAGAGACATATCAATTATCTTCTTTTAATGGATGAAAAAACAGATTCCTATAAAGTGATCAAACAAAGTCACCAAAGGCTGGCAGGGATTTGAATCCAGATCTCATACGATTCACTTCATCAGGCTTTCCTGTCTTGAGTCAGTTACACTCCAGACCAGCTCACCAATATCTTCCCTCCATTACTACCACCTCACTCAGCTGTCCATTCACAGAATATCTTTCTAATGTCTCCTATAAATAGACAATCAAATGTATTATCTATGGGCTTTACTATTTTAACCCTCACAGGAGAACCATAGTTTTAATATTTCGGAGGACAATCAGTCAGTTCAGTCACTCGGTCATGTTCTACTCTTTGCGACCCAAGGAACACAGCACACCAGGCCTCCCTGTCCATCACCAACGCCTGGGGCTTGCTCAAATTCACATCCATCACGTTGGTGATGCCATTCAACCATCTCATCCTCTGTCGTCCCCTTCTCCCCCTGCCTTCAATCTTCCCCGGAATCAGGGTCTTTTCCAATGAGTCAGTTCTTCACATCAGGTGGTAGAGTATTGGAGTTTCAGCTTCAGCATCAGCCCTTCAAATGAATATTCAGGACTGACTTCCTTTAGGATGGACTAGTTTGATCTCCTTGCAGTCCAAGGACTCTCAAGAGTCTTCTCCAACACCACAGTTCAAAAGCATCAATTCTTCGGCACTCAACTTTCTTTATAGTCCAACTCTCACATTCATACATGACTACTGTAAAAATCATAGCTTTGACTAGACGGACCTTTGTCAGCAAAGTAATGTCTTTGCTTCTTAATATGCTGTCTAGGGGTTGGTCATAGCTTTTCTTCCAAGGAGCAAGCATCTTTTAATTTCTTGGCTGCAGTCACCATCTGCAGTGATTTTGGAGCCCAGGAAAATAAAGTCTGTCACTATTTCCATTGTTTCTCCATGTATTTACCATGCAAGTGATGGGACCGAATGCCATGATCTTAATTTTCTGAAAGTTGAGCTTTAAGCCAACTTTTTCACTCTCCTCTTTCACTTTCATCAAGAGGCTCTTTCGTTCTTCACTTTCTGCCATGAGGGTGGTGTCATCTGCATATCTGGGGTTAATGATATTTCTCCTGACAATCTTGATTCCAGCTTGTGCTTCATCCAGCCTGGAATTTCACATGATGTACTCTGCATATAAGTTAAATAAGCAGGGTAACCAATATACAGCCTTGACGTACTCCTTTCCCAATTTGGAACCAGTCTGTTGTTCCATGTCTGGTTCTAACTGTTGCTTCTTGACCTGCAACTATTGGAAGATAAAAGTGAGGAATAAAAGAGAAACTGGCCTGCGTGACCAGCAATACCTTCCTTTAGTTCAAGGACAGAAACTGAAGGTCACAGTAGTTTCTTGCGAATGGTGAGCAAAGTCCATGCAGCAGGCTCGAGGAGTTCGAAAGGCTCCCCTTTCTTTGTGGCCAAGACTGAACGTGAAGCCTTCCCAGATCCAGTGGATTTTTCTTGGATAGGGATGACAATATCTAACTGGGCAGAGCACACAGATCCACAAGGACATAGGATGCCTGTTTCTGGATCTAAGGAGCATAGAAAATTGGATAAGAGTGAGCTGCAACAAGATTAATGGCTGCTACAGGATTATCGACTCCATCCCTAGAGAGTCGGCGGGACATGAAGAAAGAACATGAGCTTTCCTTGCTAATATCAGTACTTCCCTTCTGCAGGTCCACAGCTTAGAATCATATCTTCTCTACCATGTCTGGGTACCACTTGTTCCTTCGCAATTCATCTTGCAAAACAGCTTAATTCTTTTTACTCACCTTTTCACTAATTCAAAACTTGTTTGCCTACTGCCTGCTGGTTTCTAGGGAAACACAGGTGAGCGGAACTGGAACTTACATTCTGCCTACTGTTGTCACTGTTCTCAGTCACTTTGTTCTTCTATTTCTTGTGATTGTTTCAGGAAGCTTCGGTGAGGAGAAGAGATCGATGTGTCATCATGCCACCATGCTTACTCCAAAGTCCTACGGCCAGGCTAAGGGTTTACTTTCCTGACCTAGATATAAAAATATCTCTGAAAGGACTTTGAGGTCACATAATAAAACACAGCCCCAAACTAATGGACTACAAGCAAGAACATTAAACTTAGTGTCATGGTTTATAAAAACCCTTTTCAATAGAGACAGGATATGATGATTTCATTCTCCTTTTAATTTATAAGAAAATTCCCCAACTTTGCCCAAGATTTTCTCCTACTTTGATATTTGAGGGGCTGCTGATAGATTCTCTCTCCTTTGTGAAAGAATATCCCTCTTGCCTGCAAAGTCCAAACTCCCTCACATAGTACCCTACACTCTCCATGACTTGTGTGCAAACAACTTTGAGCCAATCTCCCTGGAGCATCCACCAAACACTGATAGTCACACCTCAGTGCTCCTCCCCCACACAATGCTGTGTTCCTTGTATGTCTCCCCAAGCTGTTTCCTCAGCCTGAAACACACTCCACTCTCTTATCTTGTTGGCTCAATGTCACTTCCTCCATGCAGCATTCCTTCCTTCATCCCTGGTCAGAACCAGTTCTTCATTGCTATTCATGACTGCAACACATCTTAGCTTGGCTTGTTATCGACTGTTAATGTCTATTTCTTATTCCATCCTTTGAAATCTTCTTCATGGAAGATGAGAATTTCATGTACAATGTAGACTCTAAATAAATGTTTAAATCAGTTTAAAAAAAAAAAAAAAAAAAAGACACACATAGCTGTAGTGGAAAATGAGTCAATGCAGTGGAAAATGGACTTCCCTGGTGGCTCAGAGAGTAAAGAATCTGCCTGCAATGCGGGAGACCCAGATTCTATCCCTTGATTGAGACAATTCCCTGGAGAAGAGAATGGCTCCCCACTTCAGTATTCTTGCCTAGAGAATTCCATGGACAGAGGAGCCAGGCAGGTTGCAGTCCATGGAGCTGCAAAGAATAGGACATGACTGAGTGACTAACACTTCACATGAGGTCATAGTTGGGAAACAGGAGGAATTTGTAGAGGAGAATTTCAATCCACCCAGGAAGAAATGACCCCAGGTTCAACTGTATGACAAAATCGTGGCACCTCAATAATTTGACAGATGTCTTTCTCAGCCTATGTACCTGTCTGGTGAGAATCCATCCCTTCTCCTCTCCATTGAAGAGGAGCTGTCACCTCCTCTGGTGACAGCCCAGGTCAGAGGGAGTTATGCCTGTCTTACATTCCCAAAGCATTCTGTGCAAAATTCTACTTGAGAAACAGTCACGCTGTGTTATAAAGGCTTCTTTACCTGTCTTTCTATCACCTAATTATGAGCTTTATCTTTTTTTTTCAAATAAGATCTCATATGCACAGAATTAGGTTAAGCAGTGTTCTTGGTTCATCACAGAACTCTGCGTGGTCCCTCCATTCCTTTTTTGGGGGTAAGAAAAATCCTCAGGAATTCAGAGAAAATAAAGCAGAACATTTTCTGTTCTCAGAGAACCTAAGTTAATGTCTTTTCTTTGTACCTCCACCACTGAACTGAATGGTGAGTGCTTCCCCTGATGAGTCTGTCCCCTCTGCCTGATTCTTGAATATTAGAGAGCCCAGATGTAGTTTTTATGATGCTTATTGTCTCCACTTTAGAGAACCTCCTCTAATGCCAAAGCTTTAAGTACCATCCTAAATACCTGTCATCAGCCTTAATGCATACACTGAACTCCAGACTGGTACATCCAACTTCCTCTGTGAAATCTCTACCAGGATATATCATAAGCATCTCACACTTCATAAGTCCAAAACAGATTTCTTGGTTCACTTCCAAGTCTGCTTGTTGCCACGCCTTCTCCTCCCTTGGTTTTCTTTTTCTCTGTAGATGTACTCAGTTTCTCAAGCTAAATTCCACACAGTCATCCTCGATTTCTCTCTTTTTCTAACATCCCCACAGTTAATCCATTAAAATACTGTTGGTTTTACCTGATTATATATTTACTTGTTTGCTCCTTGTCTGTGCACCCCACTAAGAATAAGCACAGTGAGAATAGAAATACTGTTCATTTTTTTCCTTCCAATATCTTTGGCACTTAGCATATGACACATGCTTAATAAATGTTCGTTGAATCCAATTTGACAAATAGTTGTAAAAGAAAGAAAAACGAATGCATAGTACCTCAAACCTGCCATCTAGATAAACAAATTGTGAGAACAACAGTTGCTATGCTTTCATTCGGAGTGAGCCAATAAAGTTGTTTCCTGCTAATATTTTCAGACCCAGAAACCAAACATGGCAATACTTTTATTATCCTAAGAAAACAGGAAGAAAGCTGTTATGAAATTCTTCCATCTTATAAAGAAGTAAACTATGTCAGAAGTATTTTGTCCTAAAGAATAGAAGTCATAAATGGATAAAACTTATCTGACTGAATATTCTGTTCAAATATTGGCTTCTGCTACAAAATAAAATACTATCTAACCCAAAAAGTCTTGTTTTATTTTTTCCAGGTTAAAAAAAAAAGAGAGAAAGACACAGAGATGGGAACCCACAGCTGTATATAATCTACCTGTCTCTTTTTTCATGCAAGTGATAATAGATGGCAGAAAATTAAAAGAAATTTACAGAGGAGCTAGCAGTAATACCAGTTTCGGCTGCAGGATTTGAACCAAAATTGGGTTATGGGTGTTACGCAGAAGCTTAAAGATAGTGTTAAAATGGGTACATACCCAAGCGTAGCAGAAGGAAGAGCCACAACAATTCCTGGAATCTGTCCAAGGTATTCCAACTCTTGATCTAGGGAGGTATTCATGATAAATAAATTGGTCCCAGAAACTGGACTATGATGTTTTCATGACCCTACAGTTTTTGTATGAATTTACTGTTCACCTGACCTCACCAAAGAAGACTGCAGTTTCTTTTCAGCCCTGATAAAGTAATTTTTCAAAAGGAATAGGAGAATCATAATTGCACATATAGAAAACATAGCCATTTTAAGTCTCTATATGAAATCACATCTGAGACATTTATGGTTTCTCTCAGAGTGATTCAAGAGGCAGGTTTAACAATAAATGTCAACTCCTGTTACCTAGAGTGCTGTACACAGATCACACAGTGAGGAGTTGAAAGGCAACACTTTTCTGGAATAAAGTGAATTGTGCACACAGATGGAAGTCTCCAAATTCAAGAGAAGAATCTAGGAGTTCAACAGGTTCTTTGATCTCTGTTTTATCCTTCAGGTTTTACCTTTAAATGCAAAATGAATAATACTGTCTGAACTCATGGAAGCCAATGGGATTTTAAACAATTGCATTCTTTTCTCCAGAGGTATAGTTCCCTGGTGGCTATGACTGTATGTCTCAGTGCAGATCCTCTCAGAAGCAGGCACCAAGGTGAGATTAAACATAATGAAGGAGTTTCGTTAGAGAGAAAATAGGAAGAGAACCAGGGAGCCTGGGAGAGCCATTGGCCCACATGGCAAGTCTCATCTTCCAGAGGAAGCAGAGAGGAAGAAACTGTTCTAGAACACCAGACAGACTCAGGAATGTTCAGCAGGCCCACCAGAGAGTCATCAAGCCAAACTTTCAAAAGAGTCCAGGATCTCCCATGGCAGTCTGCTTTAGTGTCCCTGCCAATCTCAGTCACTGGCTGGGAGCCACCTAATGGAGATGTGGCCTTAGCAGGGCTGCAGGGAAGGAGCTCAGAGTCCAGCAGGTGGAACCCTTGGTCAGCTACAGTGCCTGGAGTTGGAGATTTGCCAGAGGCATTCTCATGGTTGCTGCATGGGAATTCTCATGGTGCAGAGATCCTGCCATTCATTGCAGGGTAGTAGAGTATATCCTAAGTACATGACAAATGTTAACTTCCTTTTACTGAGCAAAAAGTTATTAGAGCTAATTAACAGTTTCAGAAGAAATTGTCTCCCAACTTTAAGTTCTAAAAAATCTAAGCTTATCTCCAGTGGCAACTCATCTCAGAGAACCAGATACTACAGGGTTCAATCAGTTCAGTTCAGTTGCTCAGTCACGTCCAACTCTTTGCGACCCCATGGACTGCAGCACTCCAGGCCTCCCTGTCCATCACCAACTCCTGGAGTTTACTCAGACTCATCCACTGAGTCAGTGATGCCATCCAACCATCTCATCCTCTGTCATCCCCTTCAATCTTTCCCAGCATCAGGGTCTTTTCCAAGGAGTCAACTCTTCACATCAAGTGGCCAAAGTATTGCAGCTTCAGCATCAGTCCTTCCAATGAATAGTCAGGACTAATTTCCTTTAGGATGGACTGGTTGGATCTCCTTGCTGTCCAAGGAACTTTCAAGAGTCTTCTCCAACACCACAGTTCAAAAGCATCAATTCTTCAGTGCTCAGCTTTCTTCACAGTCCAACTCTCACATCCATACATGACCACAGGAAAAACCATAGCCTTGACGAGACGGACCTTTGTTGGCAAAGTAATGTCTCTGCTTTTTAATGTGCTGTCTAGGTTGATCTACAGGGTTAAGCACCATAAAACCTTTGACTGTCATGAGCCTTGGTGCTGGATCCCCGGGTACCATATTTCCAAATCCTCAAATGTGATGGCAAATGCATTCCCCAGAAAGGTTTTGAATTAATCCATGGACTGTAACATTAAAAGGCATGAACTATCATTTCACTTGAAAAGGCTGAAAGAACTTGTGAGGCTCTGGCTGTTTGAATCACCCTGCCAGTGAGAGATAATCAGGGCTCCTGATGCACTTCTGCTCTTAAAAGGGGAGAAGTGATCCCCAAGAGTCTAGAAAGGGTTCCTCAGAGTGGGGATCCCCAGACTAAAGTAAAGGGGAGAGAAGGAGGTGGCCTGTGCATTCCATAAAGAAAACTGGTGTACTCGACTTCCGGCAAGATGGCAGACTAGGGGTCATAAATCTGCACATTATCAATGTATTCCTAGTGGGCTTTTGTAGGAGAGAGAGAGAGGGACAGGAAGAGGCATGGGGCTGGGAGTGAGGAGGAGTGGGTTTCAGTGGAGCAAAGTACATTTTCTTTTATTCCCCAGGACCAGCTTTAAGAGGAAATGAAATTGCCCAGTTCATCTCAGAAGGACATTGGTACCTCCAGAGACCAGTTTCGAGCAGCAAAGCCTGACCAGCTGCAAGCCTGGGGGGACCTAGTGAAAGACTGAGAAAATGTCTAAATGAAGGCCAATCACCAGGTTTTGATGCTATTTCCCAGGACCTTTCTTCATCCAGGATAAAAAGCTGGGAAGGAAGGATGAGCTAGAGCTGGGGGGAACCAAATGACAGCCTTTAGGTAGCCAGTCCCTGGCCGGGGTTTCCCTGCTCCTCCCCATCAGGGATCAGGGGCTCCACCCAGAGAGCCCACCTGTCTGGCTGTCTGCTCGTGGATTGGTTGTGCACCGAGCTCCAAAGGGATACAGACAGAGGAGTCAGGGAAGAACCTAAAAATAGAAAACCAAACAGAAACTCCACGATCATCTAGGATGACAGCAAAGGATAAAGGAAGGCAAAGTGGTCCCAGCTCACAGAAGAGAGACGGGATGAAGATGGCTAATACATCACCTGCTGCTGTTGAAAGGTTTACAAAAATCCGGTTGTATTTTTTAATCATCTTGCATTTTAGATCTTTAAAGTACAAATATGGATTTCAAACATATCCAGGGAACAAATTAACTTAGAAAAATGGTAATGCTTTCCAAAGTTGCACCTGCCATGAAATTGCTCCAAGTTTGCATTTTCCCCAGGTCTCGGGTGTGTCATTAGGCCAGATTGATTGCCCTCCTCCCCTGAACAGCTCCCCCATTAGAGGGTTATTGTATGGAAATTAATGGAAGGTTAGGAACATTTTTTTTGCAGCTGCAGTAGCTGGAGTCAGTTTTGATTAAACGATGGAAACCCAGCAGACGGGGGAGATCTCTTTGCTTTAGCTGCCTCCTTTATTATCTCTGGAATCAGACTTAGCACTCACAGCCTCTCTGTGTGTAGATGTTTTGCCACCTTTGGATGGTGCTATTTACACTGACTCATCTCTGTATTTTTCAGATGTTTCCCCACTCAATTTTCCCCATCAGTATTCCAATTTGATGTGAAGCTTAAAGCCAGTCTGTTCATTCCTCATGTTCCATTTCCCTGCCGGTGACCCTCTTTCCACATTCCCACCCCATCATCACTGGGAGATGCAGAAAATGGTTCTTATTCCGTACCCTGCACCCTTCTATCCTACTTATCCCCTAAGAGAAACTATTGAAGGGCCTAAACCAGCAATCAGAGCCCCGTGGCCTCGGGGGATTTCAAGGTGCAAATTAAGCCTTGAACAGGCTGCTCTGAGAGCTGACAAGTGAGGGCTGACAGTTTTCCTCTCCTCCGGTTCTGTCAAGAGCTTTCAAACGTCCCAGAAAAACTGGGGCTCTGGCAGATTAAGAGTTGATCTGCTTGTCATGCAGGGTCACCGTCAGACTAAAGCAATTGAGGGCAACAAGACATGATGGAACAGAAAAGGAAAGGACGGTTCAGGTGTGAATTGCCGGCAGAGGGCCGGAGGCAGGGGATGGAGGTGGCGCTGGACGGTGTGGCCTCCTCTAGGTCTTTTCTATCTTTAAATTCTAAGCCTCTGCGTCTGCACCTTGCTTTTCAGCTCATTCAAGCTTTGTTTCTTTTCTCTTCCAATGAGTGTTTACTGAGGACCTCTCTGAGAGGTATTGTGTTAGGGCTGATGCTGGAAAAAAAAAGTGGGTTAGCATAATCTCAGTGGAGAAGACAGACATGTAAACAAAAAATCACATCATAATTTGTATAGCGCAGGTAAATATTCTAGCAGGAATTCATTTAAAATGCTTTGGGAGACAGACATATGTCATCTGATCTCAAAGGCTAAAGCAGGATGGGGCCCTTGGATGGGAGGCAGCATAGGAATGCCCGGTGTTTGTAGACTTTTAGAAAAAAAAAATGCTTTGGGAGAACAACAAAGGAAGCAACTAAATCTGGCTGAATGGGGAAGGGCAAGGAGCAGGTACCAGAGGAGCCACTGGAACGGGTTCTCAGGAATCCACTCGCCTGCTGGGAGAGGACAGGGGATCCTGGTTATAAGGGCCAGCACGCGGTAAGGTGAGAAAGAGAAGAGCTCATGCACAGAAAAACAGGTGGTCTCTGGTGGCTGGGGGAGAACGCGCAGGGAGGAGTGATGGACGATGAGGCTGGACAGTGAAGTCGGCGTCGGATTATGAAGAAGGAGCTAGGGCTGTATCAGTGATAGAAACTGAGGCTTTCTCGAGGTTTTTCGGCAGAGGCATTTTATTTGTAAGCTGTTTCAGAAAGTACGGACCAACAGCTGTGTGGAGGAGGCACTGTTGTGGGTACATCTCAGAGGATACACCTGCTGGCAGAGGCTGGGAGGGGCGGTTGTCCTGGTGAGCCCCAGTGACGCCCCAAACTCATCCATCCAGCCACAGGCTTGCGCTCAAGCTTCCGCCTGTCAGAAAACCATCCTCAGGTCCTCTCTGGGCTCATACGCCAAGGACGTGGGTTTTCTTTTTTTTCAAAAGTTAACTTTAAAAAATTACCACCTGGTAGTTTAATAAGTTTCCTGACACATTGAGTAACATCTCCTGCCTCCAGCAAGTGAGGATGGGGTCAACTTAAAATAGATATTTGCCAGTGGTCAAGACTGGACTGCTGGCCCCAGGCTTGATGGATGCTTCCAGGACAGCTTCTGAGTGGGCGGCACAGCCCACACCATTGACCTCATGAATCTCCGTCCTCCATCCAGGGAGAAAATTAGCTCCCCCGCCTTTGAAGAGTGGTGTCTGCCCTGAAGCTAGAGTCCCTCTGCTGAACAAGAGCCAGCCTGATTTTTCTTCCTTGATTTAGTCCCAGAGGGGCAGCTCCGTTTGGGCACCAGGATGACACTGGCATTCCACAAACCTGTCTCACCTGCTCCGGGCGCCCATCCACTTCACTCCTTCAAGGTCAGGCCCGGATCTAAGGCTCCCACCTTCCATGCTCCCTGTACCTAGGATCTTTATGCAGCTGCTGAGAGCGCTGGCTGTTATCAGGAAGAAGCGATAGCCAATTGGCCATTACTATCTCAAATCCCCCCTGCTTAAGTCAGTCTGGGGATTAACGCTGGGCAGCTCCAACATGATATACTAGGAGCCAATTTCTTTTCCCGCCTTGGTCAGCCACCTTCCACCTGGCACGGTAATCCTCAAAGCTCATTTGGGAATCCAGCTCATCTTGGTCCCTTTAATAACCTTAAAGGGACAGCTAATTCCCTGGGGTTGGTAATTTGTGATCCTGATAGCATCCTCCGGGAAGAAAAGGAGGCAGGTTCCATCTAAGGGCTGCCTCCTGCCAAGAGCTTTGACTACAATTCCCGCCTCTCTTTTCTTTCTTCTTTTTTTTTTTTTCTTCTTCCCATCTACCCCTCCCACAAACAGTGAGATACTAAGATGATGAACAGTCTTATGAATGTCTAGCCAGTTGTAGGTATTGTTATAACCAGAAAGTTGTTATTATTTCAGCTCCTGAAATGCTTGGGGTGTTTGTACTGTTTCAGTTGCTCTAAAAGTAAACCGTTGCCTGCTGCCTTAAAAGGGTAGGGTCATGCCAGGTCATGCTGGAGAAGCTAGTCCCACTGTAGAAAAGCAGGATACTTGCATCAGCTGATGAAATGCTTCCCAATTGAACACCCGCAGCCACATCCCCACGCTGAATACTTTATGTCTACAACATTCTAGCTTAGTAAAAGCATCATGGTTTCAGGGTCGCCTAATTTTAGCTTGGCAAGATTTTGAAAAGATAATCTCAAGTATGTCTTCAACTCAAGATGTCATTAATGTGGATCATCTTTTTTGCTCAGTGCCCACTCTGAGTATAATTCTGAAAGAAAGGATCCGTGTTTAGGGAGCCTTCCATTGGTTGCAAAACTAGATGATCTAAACACAGAGCACAGACAGGCTATTTGAAAAAAAGCAGGCTGCACTGCTCACAGGGACACAGGCCAGGAAATGAGCATGAGTCGGTAAACTGACAAGGGACAGTCACAGCGAGGATTCCACATCAGTAAAGTGCAGGCCAGGCTACCGGGTACCAGACCTGACCGGTAAGAAAACAAAGCATGAAGTCCTTGCTTCTGAAGATAGAGTAACATTGGAGAGATGTCTGTTCCTACCCAGGCACCCACTTCCACATTCCTTCAGCCTCCTTCAGACAGACACTGAGATGCCAAATATTAATACCATTAAAATCTACTCTGAGCAAGACTCCAGGAGCTACTTCTAAGGAATCCTTAATGGTAGATGAGCATAGACTTGTTTGCAAATCTGGGTGGGGGGGAAAGCTATAGATTCTTTCTTTTTTAAAAAATACTCACATGTACAGAAGCATTGCTTCTAATTTCAAGAGGCCCACGAGATCCCTGAAGCCTCACAACACACAGCAGAATAAGAAGCCCCCAGGGTAAGCTGCAGCTGTGATGCCTGCTGAAGAATTGCCCTCATTTCTGTATTCATTCCATGAAGTTATAATAAATGTCTACAAGGCACCTAGTCCTGTGTTGGTGGATATTAAGGACTAGAAAGGGGCAAGGGAAGTTCCCTCTATGACTTCAATAAGGCTCCAGTTAGATTTTAAAGTGCCATGAGGAAGCTCTGTGCCTGTATGCTGGTGGCTCAGCTGGTGAAGAACCCACCTGCGATGCAGGAGACCTGGGTTCAATCCCCGGGATGGGGAAGATCCCCTGGAGAAGGAAACGGCTGCCCACTCCAGTGGGGCTCTGTTTACAACTAAACAGAAATGGCCTGTGGGAGGCTTGTGACCTCCCAGCCTGGTGTTCAGTTTCACACACCGATTCATATGGGAACCAGGACCCTCTCCACATAAAAAGACCTCAATTCTCAGCACTGGGAATTCAGAGACAAAAAGACTTTTCTGAAATATCAGGATGGGTTTGAGAAAGAGTCTGAGGGTGATCAGCCCTGGAGGAGTGTAGGTCCAACCCCTGGAAAGCAATCTGCTTGGAGGGAAGAAAAAGAAATCTGTTTGGAAAATGAGGTGAATTTACCAACGCGACACTGGGTGCAGAGAGCTGGTTCTACCCACCACGCGGCTACTGTCTGTCAGCCTCCCAGACGCATGTATATTCTGAAAACTAAAAGCTTGTGTATCAGTTCAGTTCAGTGCAGTCGCTCAGTCGTGTCTGACTCTTTGCGACCCCATGGACTGCAGCACGCCAGGCCTCCCTGTCTATTGCCAACTCCCGGAGTCTACTCAAACTCATATCTGTTGAGTCAGTGATGCCATCTAACCATCTCATCCTCTGATGTCCCCTTCTCCTCCTGCCTTCAATCTTTCCCAGTATCAGGATCTTTTCAAAATGAGTCAACTCTTCGCATCAGGTGGCCACAGTATTGGAGCTTCAGCTTCAGCATCTGTCCTTCCAATGAATATTCGGGACTGATTTCCTTTAGGATAGACTGATTGGATCTCGTTGCTATCCAAGGAACTCTCAAGAATCTTCTTCAACACCACAGTTCAAAAGCATCAATTCCTCGGCCCTCAGCTTTCTTTATAGTCCAACTCTCACATCCATACATGACCACTGGAAAAACCATAACCTTGACTAGACAGACCTTTGTTGGCAAAGTAATGTCTCTGCTTTTTAATATGCTGTCTAGGTTGGTCATAACTGTTCTTCCAAGGAGCAAGCGTCTTTTAATTTCATGGCTGCAGTCACCATCTGCAGTGATTTTGGAGCCTAAAAAAATCAAAGCTTGTGTATGACCAAGAGCAAATCTCTAATCCTAGGGGCCCAAGCCATCATGCTGTGGATATCCTCTGAAAGAGTAGAGTACAGAGAAGAAGGAGTCATCTACATTCCGGGAGGTGAGAGGTGATACCTGGGGACCTGGAACAGGAGGCAGTGGCGTGGGAGTGGCAGTGGGCAGATGGGCAGCATGAGTGAACACCAGGGCCAAGGTAGAACAGCCACGTGGTCTCCTGGAGGCAGGCCAGTGGCCGAAGAATGTGATGTGTTAGCTTTGTGGGCAGCATCTCAGGAAGATTGCGGCTGAAGGCTTGAGAGCATCAGCACCCGATTAGTAAAGGGAGGCAGGTGGATACAGGAATGGACCACAATGATGCCGACTGCAGAGACTGTCGGCGCTCTGGCCAAGAGTGAAGGCAGTGCCATCATCAGTGATGCCAGAAGCCTGGATCACATGCTCAGGGTTCTACTGGGATAAGAGAAAGCGAAATGGAACATTGCAAAAATCCATTCACTTTGCACATAAACGCTTTCAAGCTGGGTATATATGTACTGATGCCACCTCATTGGCCACACAGGCTAATGAACAGGGGTTTAGATGACCCATGTACACCATGACTGATGTTCAAAATATCTGCCAACTCCAGTGGTATGAGCATCAACCAGGAAGAGCATGATTATGGAGGCCCTTTACTGAGCCATGCATAAGCCTTAAGAGTACCAGCAGGTCTCGGGAGGTCCCAGGTAGAAACCAGTATAGCTGGAAGGATGGTGGGGACGTTTACTTAGGGATTTAGAGTAATAATTATTCACCACCATAAAAATATTATAGTTTAACAACCTGTATAACCACACTGGAACATACCAGCCAAATATCAGCTCTAGACTAAATTAAACAAAATATTCAAGACTACTACTTGATTAAATGTCCCTTGAGGATCAAAAAGAGCTGAACTTATAGAAAGAGAGTAGAATGGTGAGTACCAGGGCCTGGGGGTGGCGAAAATGAGCAGAGGCTGGTCAAAGGGTACAGAGGTACAGTGAGAAGATGAGTAAGTTCTGCGGGTATAATGCACAGGATTGTTATCATAGTTAACAGTACTGTATGACACACTCAAAAGTTGCTCAGAGACTGGATCTTAAATGTTCTCACTAGCAAAAGGAAATTATAATTATATAATGTGATGGAGGTGTGCTGTGCCATCATACCTAGTGCTGTGATGCCAGTCCGACTCTTTGTGACCCCATGTCCTCATGGGGACCTCAGTCGTGTCCAACTCTTTGCAACCCCAGGGACTATACAGTCCAGGCCAGAATACTGGAGTGGGTGGCCTTTCCCTTCTCCACGAGATCTTCCCAACCCAGGAATTGAACTCAGGTCTCCCATATTGCAGATGAATTCTTTACCAGCTGAGCCACCAGAGAAGCCCAAGAACACTGGAGTGGGTAGCCTATCCCTTCTCCAGCGGATCTTCCCAATCCAGGAATCAAACTGGGGTCTCTTGCATTGCAGGCAGATTCTTTACCAGCTGACCTTCTAGGGAAGCCCGTTACAGTACATAAGTGGATCAAATCAATGCATATTCACCTTAAACAATGTTATGTGTCAACTATATCTCAATAAAAAAGATGTGATGAAGGAGTTTTCGGAAGATAATAGTACTCCTGTGGATCTTGCTTACAGTGGTAGTTACAAATCTATTGACATTGGCTTTGGTTCGTTTGTTTTACAAGGTTTATTTATTTATTTAACTGTGCTAGGTCTTCGTTGTGGCAGGCAGGATCTAGTTCCCTGACCAGGGACCAAACGCAAGCCCTCTGCATTGGGAGTGCAGAGTCTTAGCCACTGGACCACCAAGGGAGTCCATATTTATATTGTTAAAATTTATGGAACTGTACATTACAACTCAATTTTGCTGTATGGCCATTGGAAAAATAAAAGTAAATAACTCCCCCAAAAATGTCACTTGAGAGGCAAAGTTAGTAGACGCTATACCATCTCATCAGGAAGTGATCTCCCCAGCCACTGCAGAGGAGGGTAAAAGGAGCTCACATTTGACTAGAAGTCAGAAATCTGGGTTCCGCTCCCAACCCATCCCTCCCCTAGCCTTGCAATCTTGACCTCAGGCGTCCTGTGCAGTGTGAGAAGACACATAAGGGAGTACCTTGGCCAAGCAGACAGGAGTCCGACCATGACGTCTACGAGTGTGAACTTTAAAGGCAGGCTGCAGAGGAAGACGCTGTTGCTCTGGGGTGTAGGGTAAGAATGAGGGAAAAGAGGCTTCAAGATCCTCAGGAACATATTTCCTGAGCAGGTGTTTGGCTAGAGATCTGAATGTTGTTATTGTCATGTGGCCAACAAGAAAATGTCAACAGCAACATGTAATAGCTTTGGGTAGGAATAATAAAAGGAATCTAGGCAGAAGGAGAACTAGCAGTGGTTGGATTCCTCTCCAAGTGACTGCCACCTGCCATTATGCAGAAAAGGAAAATAAGGAAGAAAAAATAACAAGGCTTCAAGGCACACAAATTGAAGAGATGACAATTTGGTGGGCTTGTACGCAGTCTGGGAAATGAACAGAGAAGAGTGAGGAAGAAAATAAAAATGGCCACATTCCCACAAAGCAAGGGCTCCCACGGGTCAGAAGACTGCTGAGCAGATAACAGCCACTCCGTTTATTACTGGAGCCAAGCAGGGAGTTGGCAAAGCATATTTAGTGCCTGGAATTTGTCTTCCCCCCTCTAGAGGTTTAAGGAAGACAGATGATGTAAATAGCACTGCCCGAATGACAATGTGGGAGTGATGCTCTTCTGAACATTCTCATGCCCACCCAGCTTTCCTGCCTGCCTGCTGAATCGGCCACTCCAAAGGTCCCTTCCTCCCGGAAGCCTGCCCGACGCTCTTATATGGAGTGACGTCTCCCTTCTGATCAGTGGCAGCACTGAGAGTCTGAAGTCTGCATCCTGACACTTCTCTGAATGCTGTCTTGAGTTGTTCTTGGGTTTTGTCCCTGGCACGAGACAAATTCCTCTACTAAATTCTAAATTCCACTTGGAGGTAGCTTTTTTGTTGTTGATGCTGTTCTTGTTTTTAACAACTCCCAGCACGTTGCATGTTGCTGGGCTCATGCTTAGAAGTTATTTAATAAACAATTATTGAAATTCATTTCAATGAACTCATTCATTCAATAAGCATTTATTGAATGTGCATTATGATCCAAGTGCTAGATCAAAGCAAGGGAGAAAGTAGAGAATCTAGCACATAGTAGCTACTCAATAAATTGCTGTTCTGATACTGGAAAGCATAGGATGCTAAGGAAATATATGGGACTTCCTATCACAGATTTCCTGGTAGAGATGAAGCATCAGAAAGCAGTAGCTTTCCACACTGGTCTCTTAAATCACCTATTTAAGAAATGAAGCACCAGAAAGTCGTAACTTTTCAAATTTCCATCACAATTTGTGTTACCCCAAGAAGTAGCAACACCATAAATCATCACACCACCAGGGAGGCATTCAGGACCACAGTAGTAGAATTAATTGTCCACCGCATCAGCACCAAATCCATTTTGCTCCCTATCTCTGACTTGCTCCAGCCTGGCCAGAAGTCTCCAGAGAGATTCACAAAAATATTACATCTATAAAACAAGGATAAGATGCTATGAAAAAGAAACAATAAGAAAATTATTGGAAACTGAAGAATGGACAGTCTCTAAGAATGTAAAAATTAAAAAGAGATACAAAAGAATAAGAGATGCAGGCATTCAACCTAGGAGCTTCAGCATTGATGAAGAAGAATTCCAGAAATTGAGAGCTGAGAAACAGAGGAGAAGAGATTATCAAATAAATCACAGAAGATGATTTCCCAGAAATGAACAGACATGTTAATTTTAAATTTCAAGTATGAATAAAATCCTAAGCAGTTTAAATAAAAGATGAAGATCCATATTTAAAGACTTTTTTTTCCAGATTTCAGAATACTAAGGCTAAAGAGAAATTAAACTTTCCCAAAGGATTGGGGAGGGAAAAAATAAAGTAGGTCATTGATAAAACAACAAAAATCAAACTGTCAATCAACCTTCTCATCGGCCACACTGATGCTAGAAGACAACTGAGCAATACCTGGATTACATATTTAATTTTGCTTTCACACCAAACCTGTGAGGCAACTCCTGGAAGACCCTTCCTCCCACTTCCACTTGATGTTTTCTTCATGTGGAGACATGTGGGCAACACTCTCTGATTCCCTCTATCCCATCTCTGGAAGAGAGTGACCTAATCTGACTTGTGGATTTGGAAGATAAATTGGACAGGAAAATCCAGCATGTTCTTCTGTTTCCTCTTTCTTGGGAACAAGCTTCCCACAGGAAGCATCATTGTCCTGCCTCTGCAGACTATAAAGCAGCCAGTCTTGTCCTCACAGGAAGGCAGCTTGGTTCTCTGGTTCAATATTTGGAAGCATTTGGGAAGCTCACTTGTTTTCAGACACACTGTATTTCATCTCATGGATGACACCATCTGCTGGAAAGCAGTATTTTATGTTCCACAAAAAGAGAAAAACACTGACAATTAAGCAATGCAATCTCTTCTACCACTCTCAATTTTTAATATTTATTAAATAAGATTGTTTCTTTTAGACACATGTATTTATGACACGTTGCTCTTTTGTATACAAGGAAAAGAAGCTGGTTATCATATCTCTAAAAATTTACATTCAGAGTCTGACTGTTTTGACTCCGAGCTATCTACACACTTGATTTACAATATAAAAATTTCCTCTTTGCCAATGAGATGTAGCATTGGACTCTTAAGCTCTAGGATTTTCTTCCAAGCTACAGATATCTATTCTACAGATTCAATGCCCACAGTTTACCTCTTAGACGGTGTCAGGGGAAGATTTTTAGACAACAACCAGGGCTTATTCCTTCCTTAAATGGCCCTTAATAGTTTATTGACAGAAACATCAAGAGGTGCACGGGCACTGACAGCTAGGTCATGACTGCCACCTTGCCAGCCCACAGTGGTAAGATGCTCTTGATGATGAGATGCCACCTCAGATCAAAGATGTTAAATGTAAACAGAAAGTACATCTTAGAGTCAAGCAAATTCAGCAGCCACGTCCTTTAGTACCAGCTTAATCACTAAGAAAAGGCATGTTCCATTTTTCACTTGCTTTATCGTTGTACCATGTTTTCCAATTTGGTCAAAACTTGGGTTAGAAAGAGGGCCACCATTTATGAGCCTTCTTTGAATTCTAGCAGTGTTTACTTGCAAGCTAAAAAATGAGGTTCAGCAAAGTCAAATAACTCTCGCGAGGATTCACAGCTCAGGGGCAGAACCGGGCTGAATTCTAGTCTGCTGGGCAATAGCGCTAATCACCGAGAATACTGCCCCTTGTAAGGTACCCGATGAAGAGAGTGTAAAAGGTGGAGAGGGTCTGACATGTGAGGAGGACGCACCAGAATGAAGAGGCTCGAAGATGTGAGAGAGAGTGGTCCTTTCAGGAACCTCTAAGGAGTCCTCAGGGCTGGAGGGCAGGAGGGCAGGGCTGGGGAGGGGAGGGAACAGAGAGGCTGACTGACATGGAAGAGGGAGTGCTGCCCTGTGCAAGGATGATGGGCAACTTCGTGAAATAGTTCCTTTTTTTTAATTTTCCAGGTAAAACAGTGCTTGCTTGGGCAGACTTCCCGGCTCTCGTCGTCTAGATGAAGGGTCCTACCACCTGCTCCCATGGTAACTTCTACCTTAGAACTTCTCACCCTTTGCTATAATTACCGATTTAACTATTTTTACCACCTACTGTAAATAAGTTTTGTGAGCAGAAGATTGAGTCTCTCTAGGCCACTGTTTTATTCCTGGAGCTCAGCCTTGGGCCTGCCACAAAGAAGGTGCCCCCAGACTGGCCGGTGTATGAAAATACAACTCAATTAGCAGTAGGCAGGGGTTAGCCAGCAAGCGTGGATGTTATGCAAATATAAAAAGGGGGGCACTGGAGAAACTGAAGGACTGTGCCATATGTTAAAGAGCTATCTCTGGCCGTTGGGTCAAGAATGAACTGGGGGGAACAGACTAAAGGCAGAGAGACAGTTAGGGGGCTGCCTCGGTGGTCCAGACTTGCAGTCCTACAGCAAGGAGGTGGAAATGATGAGATAACCATTAGCAGTTAAGTAACACGTTGTTGAATTCATGAGAGATTTGCATAAGAAGAAGACCAAGGCAGAACCTGGGAACACATCAGCATTTACGAGATGTTGGGAAGAAAGAGTCAACAAAGGAGACCAAAAGGAGAAAATTTCAGAGAAAAAGGAAGAACATGGTGTCAGAACCACTAAGGGAGAAAAGAATTGCAGAAGAAGGATGTGGTCAACAAGATCCCACTCAGGCAAGAACTGAAGATAAGATTTCCTTGAGAGTAGGAGTAAGGGGTACGGGGTCACACGTGACACCAAGGGACAGCTTGCCTGCTGAGGAAGCAGAGGCCGGTGGCAGCGGGCCGAGCCAGAGCAGGGGACTAGGGATGTAGGAGACAATGTTTGAAGAAATCCATTTTCTAGGAGCTTCAGTGCAAGGAAAGGGAGGCGCTCAGTGACAAGGAAGTGAAGTGAAAGTCGCTCAGTCATGTCCGACTCTTTCGACCCCACGGACCACATAGTCCATGGGATTCTCCAGCCAGAATACTGGAGTGTGTAGCCTTTCCCTTCTTCAGGGGATCTTCCCAACCCACGGATCAAACCCAGGTCTCCCACATTGCAGGCAGATTCTTTACCAGCTGAGCCACCAGGGAAGCCCAGGTGACAAAATGCGCAATCCAGGGAGCTTGTTGACTTTGCTGTTTTGTGATTGAATACAATTGAGTCTGTAAGTAAAGAGGGGATGAAGTGCCAATATCAAGGGAGAGAGCAAATATCTTGGGAAGGGAGACGTATTAATATTTGATGCAGTGAGGTCTCCGAGGAACTGAAAGTCTAAGCAGGGCAGTTGGAGACTGTAAGTATCAGTGAAAAGGGGAGGTGGAGGCTTTGGGTCCTGACCTTGTGGGAAAGAAGGCGAAGGGAATGTCTTTTCTGGGGGGAAGCCAGGATATATGGAAAGAGAGAAGGGGAATGAGAGGAGGGGAGGGGGGAGAGGAAGACAGAGGAAAGGGAAGACAAGTGAATTTCTCTCTTGTCAATCACAGAAATCCTTCTTTTAGAAGAAGCAGTGACGGAAGCATCAGAAATCTCCCCCCCACCCTGCCCCGCCCTCTCCCCCACCCCCGTATGGCTTTCCCTGGGATGTGCAGAAGAAATCCCCTCCCCACTCCCTAAACAGGAAGTAAAAACCCTCAGGGCAGTTCTCCAGCCCTCAACCTAGTTAAGGCCACCGGAGAAGGCTAACGGAGAAGCCTGGTACAGGTTACTTTCCAAGACTGAGTCAGAGCTTCACAGTAGAGGGTGTTGGCTCCTGGAGGGAGGTTCTGCTCCATTCACTTGAGCAGGCATGGAGAGACGATGCCCGTTGTTGAATGTGTGGCCCTGAGAGCAAGCCCACTGAACCCTATCAAGACCCAAAGATCATACTCATAATCCATCTGCAAGCTATGCATGAGACCTGATCACCGAATAACTTCCCATCCCAAACGCATAAAACGGTTGTGATTCTCAGCACATTTTTGCAAACCGTTCGATTTCACTTGGAACAGACTGCTGTCAGGAGGAACATTTTCCAGGTGGAGAGCTCCCCTTTGTCACACCCTTGGCAGCCCTTCATGACGCTCTCCGCACAGCTGCCTCCTTATGCTGTGAACCTTTTGTCCCTCTAACCTCTTTCCTGGGCTAATGGAGCCCCTTGCCACAGCAAATCATTCCGTGAGCCCGTGTTACGTCTCTTCTTCTCAGGATTTGCTCCACGGATGTAATTGGCTGCCTTGAGCTCCCTTCTGTCCATAACACCATAGATCATGCAGGCAGAGATGGATCCCCAGCGAACCAGAAGAGGCGGATGGTTTCAGAAAGGCATTAAGATATGCATATTTTATTTTAACGCCCTATGGGTATATAGGGCCGCCAAAGTTTGTGTCTTCGTAAACAGTCTTCTTGGCCAAATAGTCAAAACTTAAATAATGCCTTGCATAGGTTACATCTAAAAAAAATCAAAGGCCACTTATAGAAGCAAACAGGTCAAAATCTCGCCTCCCTCTTTGAATGATGGATGAAGTCCATGCTTCTGTTGCAGAACACAAACTCAATTAAAATACTTCCTATACATTGCTGCTGGAATCACTCTTGAATGTTCCCATCCTATAAACATATCATATTATAATATTAATGTGGAACCTGCTCACTTTATTGCCTCATTCCCTTCACAGCTCATTGACTAACCAGATGCCAAGCATCCGTCCCCTTGACTACGTGTGTGTGTGTGTGTGTGTGTGTGTGTGTATTTCATCATGGAGGATGCGTAATCCATTCCATCCCACATTCCTCGTTGCGGTTTTTCCTATCAATTGTTTCCTTATGGTTCACAGTATATGGACAGTTGATTCTGTCATCAATCCTCAGTGGGCCATTTGTGTCCTTGATAATAATAACAGCATTAATGGATGTGTTCCCATTTCAGGATACATCATTATCTGGAGCTAATTTAATTAAACTGCTCTACAGCCTTGTATCCTAGCTTCCTCTTTTCCATCATGCTGTTCTCCCACACCCCCAAAGAATGTGTTCCTGAGCCAACGAGGCTCATTTTTTACCCCTGAGAAGCCTGGAGGGTCCTTGGGTGAGAGTTCAAGGAGAGCAGGATTGGTTCATGGGAGAGGGTTCCTAGGGGAAGACAGGAAAAGACCGTGGAATAAAGATGGCTTTTGTCAAGAGTTCCATGGTCTCATAAAATGAGCACAGAGATTCAAACCATGGCACTGCCACCTACAAGCTTTCTGAACTTGGAAAATTTTGCTTCTTTTGCTTTTAATGTCCTCATCTATAAAAGGGGCACACACAGTAAGCTTCTTTTATGACTCTTTCAGAGAATTAATAAAGCAATATATGTGTCTCCAGCACACGGGTTGGTACTCCATTAATATTAGTTCCTTCAATTTCTTCTTGTTTTTCAACTTGAGTTTCTGCAGTGGCTGCTGTTAATATATATTGCAGGTGTGTGCTGCTCTAACAAAAGGTGTGCTTCTAAATAAAGGGTGTAAATTAGGTTGGAGACATGAGTCATAGTTTAAATGTAGTACAGAGTACACCTTTTAAAGTTCTCTTGTACTGCATTCTTTTGTAAAGCAAAATCTACCCCTCCTTAATGAGTGTGCATAAAGAAATAGACTGCCTTTCAAGGGCTTCTCTATACCTAAGCTATAGGCTTCCTCCACTATGTGGTCACTGAAATAGAAAAATGTCACTGAGTAACACTGTCTACCAAGAGTTTACCGTTTATCCTGTGCTAGTGATCCTCACATCCTCTGTAAAACAGATGCCGTATTATCACCTGTTACAGAGGTGGAAATTGAGACATAAAACGGTTATACAACACGTTCAAGGTCACATAGCGAGTGGCAAGCACAGATTTAGATACAGACGGTCTGACTTTCCTGAGTCAGAGGAAGGGGTTCACTCTAATGGGAACCAAATTGGAAGCCTTGAAAAACCTACCCTCCCCTAACCAAGACTGCTTAAGAACCCACACTGTACTCTCCATACTTCCTTTGACTGTCGTTGCAGTTAAGATGGGACTGTGGCTGACGTCCGCCATCTGACTCCTCAGAGGTACAAGATGGATGGAATTCTAGATCTCGTTTGAAAACAGCTTAAGTCCTGGAGGTCTTTCTCAAGACCCACAGAGAACACCACCTGGCAGAAGCTGACACTGGAGTGTGGAGCTTCTTCAAAGGCAAAGAGGTGCCAGCCACACGGGAGGCATGATCCCAGCTGCCGTGGTCTTCAGAACAAGCAGGTGACTCCTCCTTACCCTAAGTCTTTTGGATAAAATAAAATACCCCAGATTCTTGGCAAGGAATCAAACAATTTTCTTAAAAGAATCATCAAAAGGAGGAGAGCAGAAGGGGTAGGAAGGATTTTTCAAGGTTTGAAGAATGGCTCAAGCTTGAGTTACGCTTTGCCAGCTATCTCTTCAAATCCTGCTTCTGCCACTGGTCTTTTCCCAGGAAAACAGACAGATAAAGGTGGGGCTATGAGGGGAAGTCTTCCCTCTGGGGCTCAAATAGAGGGAAAGCTCTATGATACCCACACCCCCTAGGAATTTCAGATTTCCCATTAGTCGTTTATTTACTCAGGTAGGTGGTTTAACTTCACTGATGACCAAGAATTTGAAAGTTGATTGAGGACTAGACTCTGTATCCTCTCCTGGGGACCCTTAAGTCACTAAAGTGGGTTCTCCAAGCATTTATAATGCTGTGCCACCTAGTAACTCTTGGCAATTCCCTTGGTTCCATAATGCCCTGGGGTTTGCTTTTCTTTAAAAATGATGGTCATGTCCTTTGAAGTAGAGAGTAGGGATGTGTCACTCTGAGTGACAAGAAAAATAAAGAGACCTCTGCTCTTTGGATGGATCCTAGTGTAAATGACTTTATAAAGATAAAACCCATCTACTCTCTTTTGGTGGGGGGTTAAATTTGTGGTAACAGGGATATACTTAAAAAGATGAATTTCTAAGAACCACTCTGACTAGCTAGGTGAATTTGGATGTGCTCTAGTTTTGGTTTCCAGATGGGATGCAAGTATGTTGATCTGACCTATCAAGGTTTCCATGGTAGTTAAGAGAAATGAAAACCAAGATTGGCACTTGTACAACACTGGAGGTCAGAATGTTTTAAAATTTTGCACCCAGACATTCTCTCCTGTCCAGTCCTATTGAAAATATCCAGCATGACATTCGGTGCAGAACAAGCAAAAATCAGACTCCTGACTTCTGTCCCAGAGCCCAGCTGCTCTTACTGCCGTAACCGCGGCCGGGCATTGAGAAGCCCTTTAGGCAGCAGTGATTGCCCGCAGTCTCCAGCCAGGGCCCTACTGGTAACATCATCAAGAAGTGGGAGAAACTACCCACCTCATGGAGTGAGTTTTGACCACTAGGAAGCACATGAGAGAGACACGTGAATTTCCAAGGCCTTTCAGGAAGGCTGCCAGAGACCGAGCCATGATGGCATTTGTTACAAAGCTGAGGCTGGTTCAGCAGCACCTCCCTGCATGCTTGCCCTTCCCCCTTTGCTGTCTCAGTTCCTTTGTCCTCACTACCCTTCAAATGCACCCCTTAACAAAGAGCTCTTAAGTGCCTTAGCAGCCCCCAATATTCAGGGGACCCAGGCTAAAACAAATGATAAAAATTATATACAGTGTTCATCATCAACCCCGTTCTGGTCTATTCTAGTGCTGGGACGGAATCGATATTCCATGAAACAAACATAGGCCATGTTCATGGAGTTTCTTCTTCTAAGTATATAACTACAAACTGAGATGAGTGCTCTGAAGAGCAACCCAGTTCTGGAGATTGCACAATAAAAGAGCTTGGTGTAGAATAAGGTCAGGGAAGGTGAGAGCTATCAGTGCAAAAGAGTTAAGCAGGTGCAGTTTGATAGGGAGGAAAGGAAGGGAAGGTGTGTGCACGTGTGTGTGTGTGTCTGTGTGTGTATGTGTGTGTGTGTGTGGAATGGAAGAGTGATGTGACTGGCATGTTTACAAAAGCTCTGTGGATGAACGCTCAGTGGCTGCCACCCAGAAAGCCATTTTAAAAGGATAAATGGCCGGGCCCCACCATCGACCTACTAAATCAGAGTCTTGACTAGCGCAGGGGGAGTCTTCTTCGTCTTGAACCTCGGCCGGGTTTGGAAGGCACTCAATGAGACATGTAGGGCCTGCCCTGAATAAGGGCAAGTTTTGCTCTCAGTGTGCCCTCTTCCTGCTACCAGAGGCCACCACCTTTCTTGTGCTCACGCTCTATTTCCCTTCCCTTCAACAGCCCCTGTCCAGCCTGCATACATGTGCACGCACACGCACGTGCACACACACCCTCTGCTCATTTCTTTGCTTGTCGAGTTCGCCCCCCAGCCATGCTTGCTTCTGGCCCGCTCTCCACAGCTGTGTCCCGTGTGGAGGGCCTTTCTTGATCTCTTTCCCAGCAAAACTGACCTGACCCATTTGAAATCCTGCAGGCTCCTGATAGCTGCTAATTAAGAAAGTTCTCTATAGCTTCATAGTGATTGCTGAACACCCTTCCAAAGAATGGTGGTAACTTGCACGTTAGAATATGGCCCTGTCTGGTGCCATAGTTTAGAAAGATATTTTCAACATTATGTTTCATTTAGTATCTCTAGCAGAACTAACCATGCAGTATTACGAACACCGAAGAGATCACACATCATCCCTGACCAGTGTTAAGTAGCAAACTTGCCACTCTCTCTTGCCATTTCTATCCCAATGGAAAGTTGAGTTATGAGTTACATCTCATAAACTGGGTGTGAAGATTAAATGAGCTAATGCATTGAAAGCACTTAACATAGGGCCTACCACATAATAAGCCCACTCCATTATGACTGCTACCACTATATGCAGGTCAGGAAGCAACAGTTAGAACTGGACATGGAACAACAGACTGGTTCCAAATAGGAAAAGGAGTAAGTCAAGGCTGTATATTGTCACCCTGCTTATTTAACTTCTATGCAGAGTACATCATGAGAAATGCTGGGCTGGAAGAAGCACAAGCTGGAATCAAGATTGCCGGAAGAAATATCAATAACCTCAGATATGCAAATAACACCATCCTCATGGCAGAAAGTGAAGAGGAACTAAAAAGCCTCTTGATAAAAGTGAAAGAGGAGAATGAAAAAGTTGGCTTAAAGCTCAACATTCAGAAAACGAAAATCATGGCATCTGGTCCCATCACTTCATGGGAAATAGATGCGGAAACAGTGTCAGACTTTATTTTTTGGGGCTCCAAAATCACTGCAGATGGTGATTGCAGCCATGAAATTAAAAGACGCTTACTCCTTGGAAGGAAAGTTATGACCAACCTAGATAGCATATTCAAAAGCAGAGACATTACTCTGCCAACAAAGGTCCGTCTCGTCAAGGCTATGGTTTTTCCAGTGGTCATGTATGGATGTGAGAGTTGGACTGTGAAGAAAGCTGAGTGCCGAAGAATTGATGCTTTTGAACTGTGGTGTTGGAAAGTCCCTTGGACTGCAAGGAGATCCAACCAGTCCATTCTGAAGGAGATCGGTCCTGGGTGTTCTTTGGAAGGAATGATCCTAAAGCTGAAAATCTAGTACTTTGGCCACCTCATGTGAAGAGGTGATTCATTGGAAAAGACTCTGATGCTGGGAGGGATTGGGGGCAGGAGGAGAATGGGACGACAGAGGATGAGATGGCTGGATGGCATCACTGACTCGATGGACGTGAGTTTGAGTGAACTCTGGGAGTTGGTGATGGACAGGGAGGCCTGGCGTGCTGCGATTCATGGGGCCGCAAAGAGTCGGATACGACTGAGTGACTGAACTGAACTGAACTGAACTACTACTGCTGCTGCTGCTGCTAAGTCACTTCAGTCGTGTCCGACTCTGTGCGACCCCATAGACAGCAGCCCACCAGGCTCCGCCATCCCTGGGATTCTCCAGGCAAGAACACTGGAGTGGGTTGCCATTTCCTTCTCCAAAGCATGAAAGAAGTGAAAGTGAAATCGCTTAGTCATGTCTGACTCTTCATGACCCCATGGACTGCAGCCTACCAGGCTCCTCTGTCCATGGGATTTTCCAGGCAAGAGTACTGGAGTGTTATTATTGGGCTTTCCTGTTGACTCAGATGGTAAAGAATCTGCCTGCAATGCAGGAGACCCAGGTCTCCTTCTTTCCTTCCTTCCCTGGGTCAGGAAGATCCCCTGGAGAAGGGAATGGCAACCCACTCCAGTGTTCTTGCCTGGGAAGTCCCATGGACAGAGGAGCCTGACAGGCTACAGTCAGCAGGATTACAAAGAGTCAGACACTGCAAAGCAAGTAAAACTTTCACTTTCATTGTTATTAGCATACCAGGTGGGCAACAAGCCTTAGAGACGGCCACTAGAAAATGCAGGTGAAATATTTCTGTTGGAGGGAGTAGAGGGATGAGGAGGAAGAAACGGGAGCAAAGGGACACAGACTGAAGAGCTCTGGGCTCTCCCACATGGCCTTCTTCGGAGTCCACAGGCCCAGCCAGGCCATTTTCCAGCCCCGCCAGAAGGAGTGAAAATTGAACTGTGATCTGGAGAGCTATCCGTTCTGACCATTAGTCAAACACTGGGAGCCAGTTAGACCTAATTGTCTTTGAAACATCCAAAGACCAGACACATTTTTGGAGGTCAGGCTGCGCTGCTGAAAAGGAGACAGAAATACCTGGGATGAAAATAAAGGCATAATAGGTTCATTCAGTTGGTCTGAAAATTAGCTTTCGGGGTCTCCTTACGGTAGTTTCTTAATGATGTGAAACGTGATAAAGGCTTTGGCCACAATAAAGATGAATTACTTCTTTTTCGTAGAAAAATAATGAAATTTTGGTAAACATCCCAGGTTTATCACTTGACTTTTCCTCAGCTCGTGGTAGGGGGAGGGGACGGAGAGGGAGAGACAAGGAGGGAAAAGAGAGGCATACACCCACCCCAGCCCCCATTTTTAATATTCTAAGCTATTAGATTTCAATAGCCCACACTCCGCAGCAACGTGTGTCTCATTTCCCTGGATAGACCAAATAGGCAATAACAGCCTCTCGGTTAGAACACTAATGTTGTAATTTAGAACTTCTGTCAAGATGAAAGATCTTTGCTGGGATCCTCAGAGGACCCACAGCAACACTTCAACCCAGGCCCGGATAATGAAGTTTTCATTATTAAATAAAGATATTTTAGGAATGTCATAAACCATAAATCCACTCTCCTCCATTGCCCCGCCACCTTGTTGTGTTTATTTCTAATGAAAGCCCATCATCTTTCCAAGGGCCCCAATGCCTCCAAACGTGGCATTTCTTGCCTCTCAGCCCCCTAATCCCACTGGGATGCTCTGAAGTTGCCATGGTGACAGAAGAGCGTCCTCTCCCACTGTAGACCCATGGTGGCGGGGGTGGAGGAGGTGAGTCCTTGTTCCCTCTCCTTGTTTGCTCCTTCCTCCCCTCCTGGCCCTGCCAACCAGCTCGAGAGACTGACTCCAGGCAGTTTTATCTCACCTCAAGGAAATGCTAACGTGCACCATCAGGTCTGGCTGTTCTTAAAAATGATGGAGCAATCAATTTTTAATGTGAATTTAGTGCTGGATGGAAGCATTAGATTGCCAGTCCCAGGGAAATGACTCATCTGTTTATCCATTTGAAAACACTGGGGTGCATTTCCTCCAACCCACCTGCCTTAACCTGGCGCTTGTACCCACCTCAAGAAGTCTCATGCCCATATCAGGAACCTGCCACCCCTGCTGGTCATCTTCACAGAAGAGATGACTCTGTTTCCCAAACCCAAGCGGGACTGAGAAGGCTCAGAAGGCAAAGGGACTTCGGACACATCACGTCTCAGTGGATTCTACAAGTAAACAGAATCCAATTTCTGAAATTAGAAACTCATGTAGTCAACCCCTGGCCGCTGTTGAACCACACCTGATGAGCCAGCTGTCTTAAAAATTTAGGAGAAATTTTCAGGTCTGTCACAGTAAAGAAGCTCTCCTTTACACATAACCAAATGTCTCTCAGCTGTAACTTAAGCCCGTATTCAAAGGACATAAATATCTTCTTATAATACACCAGATTTTGTCCATAGAAGGGGAGTATTAATACCTAGACAGGGTATTAATTTCTATCCATATTTTTGTTTATACCCACAATCCAAACTGAAGCAATAAATACTATCAGATTAATCAAAGAAGAATTTGTAGATGTATTCAAAGACAAAGATCATGACCCCAGGGTTCCCAAACATATCTCTGGAGCTTCTTCCATCATGGTGTGATTTGAACTTGGACAGAGTTAGCTCTAAGATATGCAAAAACAAGCAAACAAAAATCATGTTTTCATCTCCATCTCTGAATGGGCTTTAGGAACAAAAACCACTCCTTCTTGAAAACATCTGAGAATCCAATTACTGGATTCTGTATTTCCTTTTAAGGTCCATGTAGGAGTACATATCAGTTTGAGAGATTTCCTGGGGAAGAGGGCACAACAGACCACCGCACCCCATCGGCACTTGAATTAATTGAAAATAAATTTCCCCTCCCTGCACTAAACAAATGAGGAGCTTTTTGTGTGATAACACTTACACCCATCTGTAATAGGTTGCTAAGATTCCACTAATTAAAAAAAAAACCTCATTTGAAGATAGTTAATGGTGTCTGCATTTCTACAAAGCGCTAGTCAGACTACATTTCCTTGAACTTCAGGGTCTGTGCTGATTACTACTCAATTAGTTTTGATTCAATTCACTGAAGAAAAATGTCCATTTCATTAGTGCGGAGAAATAACCATGGAACGCAAAATATAGTTCCCCGCATTGCTATGGCAACCAGGATGACACAGCTGAGCTCGGAATGTTAATGCCTTCTCTGAGACTGTGTTTTTAAGTCAGCATGCGGCCATTAAGACTTACTGGGTAGGGGTGGCTGCCTGGTGCCACATGGCTCCTAGAATTGGCAGCAGAAGTGTCCAAGGGACTCCCAAGAAGGCTGCTTTCTGCCACTCATCTCCCCGGCCACTCCCCTGAGGGCAGGGCATCTGGGCAGCAGCATCCATCAATTGCTGCGTTGCATGTCTCCAGGGCCCTTTTGATGTGACATGCGAGCATCCAGCTGGAAAGTGAAAAATGCAGCCCATCATCCAGACGTGTTTGTCTATGTGTTGCCTGTTTTGTGAATGCCTGTGACTATTGAGGTGAGGGATTGACGTCTGAGCTCTTCATTAACACAGTCCAGCCCACCCAGGTTGGCCCACGCTGAGAGTAAGGTGAGGAGCTGGGAGGTTATCCACATGCAATTCAATAAATCTGGCTGCTGACCAAGGGGAGCTTGATTCCTACCCACACTCCCCAGGCCTGTGTAAGCAAAGAACAGAGATAAAGATTCTAGATTACCGAACCAAAAGAAATGGATCTGTTTGTATGGGATAGGAGGCAAAAACCCCAATACCAGTTTTCAAGAATGGTAGATGTGACCATTCAGTTCAGTTCAGTCGCTCAGTTGTGTCTGACTCTTTGTGACCCCATGGACTGCAGCACACCAGGCTTCCTGTCCATCACCAACTCTGAGTTTGCTCAAACTCAGCTCCATTGAGTCAGTGATGCCATCCAAGCATATCATCCCCTGTTGTCCCCTTCTCCTCCTGCCTTCAATCGATGTGACCATTAGTAAGTGTGAATTAGGGCAAAGGGGTTCCTGGGTGGCTCAGACAGCAAAGAATCTGCCTGTAATGCCAGAGACCTGGGTTCAATCCCTGGGTTGGGAAGATCCCCTGGAGGAGGGCACGGCAACCCACTCTAGTATTCTTGCCTGGACAATCACCATGGACAGAGGAGCCTGGCAGGCTACAGTCCATGGGGTTGCAAAGAGTCAGGCACGACTGAGCGGCTAAGTACAGTGCAGGGCAGATAACCAAAATTATACGAGCACAAAAATTTTATTTGGGAGACTGAATTTTCCAGGTTAAATGCATAATTACTTATATTTTCCCTTAGGCTATGTCAACATAATCTTAGATGATCAATTAATAATGAATGTCTGTGTCCTGTGTTCAGGGTTCCTTATCTTAGGATACCCAGATTAAAGACAAGGGACCAGACTCTCAAGGAACAGTTTAGTTGGTAGACAGCACACAAACTATTAATGAAAGCTACCATGTCCTCAGTGCCTGGCAGTGTACTGAGTGCTTTATATGCTTTATTTTATTCAGTCCTCACAAGGGTGCTATGAGGAGGGTGTTAGCCCCATTTCAGAACCAAGTGCACCAAGATTCAAAAAAGTACCTGACTGGTCAATTACTAGCTAATTACAGTTAGTAATTAAAGGAACTAGTTTCAAACACAAGTCCCTCTGGCTCCACAATCAGTTTCAACCACCACGCACTCTGGTGTACACATGAATAGCCAAGTGGGAAGCCTTAGTATTGTAACCCTCACTGTAGCCCAGTGAGGGTTACAACAGTAAATGCCTGATTTGTAAAGAAAGCAGCAAAGTCTTGTGCATTGAATGAATTTAGCTTCGCTTTTAAAATTCAGCTTCAAATGAATGGGCAAAATCAGAGCATCCCATCTCCTCCATTAACCAGATGTTCTAAACCGACTTCCGTAGACCACAGGGTGTGGCAGGAAGGTTACTGGGAGAGCTGCAAAAGGCAAGGACCAGGCGCTCATTGTAACACAAGAGCAAGCACACAATTATCTCATTGGCAGAGCCCCAGTCTCCCCGCCTCCACACTGGCCCCTTGGGATCCTGTGTATCTGACTTCTTTATTTTGAATCATCATCATGTCACCATCAAAAATATTTATTAAGTTTCGCATACATAGAGTTCTGGTCACCCCATTTATTCCTGCTCCCTTGGCATGCTTGTCATTTTCACTCTATCTGTTTGCAGCTGCTTGACATGATTTTATGTCATCTTTATACATCTTCAGATGTGGCATTCAAGACACTCAGAACTCAGAGTGGGTCCCCAGCCTTCTCTTTGCTTTCGTGTAGCAATACCCCTGGGTGTCGGTGACAGCAGAGCTTGGTTCATGAACTGACGAACGGTTGCCTCTTCCAAGTATAGCCCAGAGCAGAATGCAATGGCGTATGTGGTGGTTTCTAATCTAAAATCATACTACAGATAAAACACGCAGTCTATAGATTGGCTTTGTTGCTAGAGCAGCCTTCGTCAACATACATTCAAGGAAATCTTGTTCCCTTGGGATATTAAACTCCGTTACTAGAAAAAAGGAGAGAGACAGGTTCTATGGTCAGTTGTGTTTTGGAGATGCTGGGTTAAACAAAGTTAATCAGGTTTCTTTACTGCAAGGATTCAGAGTTGTTAATATGCTAACGTACTGTAGAACCCTCCCCCTGAAAGGAGAGAGTAGGAGGAAGCATTATCTACAGAACCATTTTAATCCCAGAGTTTGGAGGGACTAATGTTGTGACCAGTCTGGAAAACTCCCGGGAGGGGTCAATCTAGGAGCCTAATCTGCATACCTGCCTGAGGAAGTCTGGAGAATGGCACAGTCCACTGGAATTTTGCTTGAAGACTCCTAAGCTTCGTGGGAGAAATGTTTAAGGCTTTGGGACTGACATTTGAACCCAGGAAAAGGAAACTAAGGATACCAAAAAAGTAGTGGAAAATATCTGCTTTCAAATTCCAGAAGGAGGGGCCCAGATGGGCTGGAAACTAGTCATCCTGAAGTAGGAGACACCTAAGTGGCTCCGACCTACCTAGTGCAATACTTTTTGTTTCTAGAGAAACCTCTGTATAGAATTCATATAGATATTTTGGAATACAAATGATAGAAAATTCTAATTAAACAGTTTTGAACCATATGCACATTAATCATCTCACAGAATAAGAAGCCCTGGCTCAAATCTTTAGAATCTTTGTGATTCTCTTAGCTCACACATTTATCGTTTCCTGGATCCCACATTATCTGCGGTGATTTTTCTCTCTCTATTGGAGTAAATCACTTAAGAAGGATAGGTGACAGGTAGATTTTCTAAGTTCTTGAATGTCCCAATATACCATGTTTTACCCTCACAATTGATTAATAGTTGGCTGCGTCTAAATTGGAAATCTAGATTGAAAAGTGTTTTTCCTTAAAATATTGAAGTCATTTCTTCCTTGCTTGTTGATATACCGTGATGCTGTATAACCCAAAGCCAGTCTAATTCTTTTTCCTTATGTATAATCTGTCTTTTTTTTTCTTGCATTGGTTTATCTTTTCAAAAATTTTATATATATAATATATAATATTATATATTATATGCTATAATAGTTATATGATATATATTGTATAATATATAATATATTATATGCTATAATATATATAACATATTATATGCTATAATATTTATATGATATATATAATATATAATTATATATAATAAAAAATTTGTGTGTTATATATTATATAATATATTATAAAATTTATAATATAACATATTAGTTTCAGGTGTACAACATCATTAAATATTTGTGTATATTGTAAGAGGATCCTCTCAGTGAGATTAATTAACACACATCAGGACACAAAGAAATTTTTGTTCCTCGTGATGAGAAACTTTAAGATCTGCTTTCTTAAAAGTACTTTCTCAGATGCTACTTTCTCAGCGTCTTTCAAATATTTGAAATTTCAAATATTTCAAATATTAACTGTAGGCACCGTGCTGCTGTGGCATATCGCGTTCCCCAGGACTTCTCCCGTAACTTTTACTCTTGCCCACCCTTTACTCCCCACCTCTGGCAACAACCAGTCTGTTCTCTGTATATATATGCATTTGGTTTTTTCAATATAAGTGAGACCATATCATATTTCTATTTCTCTGTCTGACTTACCTCCCTTGGCATAATGCCCTCAAGTTCCATCCACGTTATCCGTGTTGTCACAAATTGTAGGTTTTCTCTTTTTGTGGCTGAAAAATATCCATTATATACACATATATAACATTCCGTTATGTATATATGTGCTCCAGTATAACTGTGGTCAGTTGCTTCAGTCCAACTCTTTGCAACCCTATGGACTGTGGCCCACCAAGCTCCAGGCAAGAACACTGGAGTGGGTTGTCGTGCCCTCCTCGTTCCAGTATTGTTGTCGTTCAGTCGCTCAGTCATGTCTGACTCTTTGCGACCCCATGGACTGCAGCACGGCTTCCCTATCCTTCACCATCTCCCAGAGATTGCTCAAACTCATGTCCATTGAGTCAATGATGCCATTCCAGTTATACATTCCAGTATAACTACATGTATATGATATTCCATGTATGTATATAACATTTTCTTTATTCATTCACCTATTTACAGGCACTCAGGTTGCTTCCGTATCTTGGCTATTGTGAATAATGCTGTGATAACCATAGGGGTGCCTATATTTCTTTGAGTTATTCCCTTCAGTTAATTACCCAGAAGTGGAATTGACGGACTATATGGCAGTTCTACTTTTAGTTGTTCGAGGAATCTCCATAGTGTTTTCCATGGTGGCTGCCCCAATTTACATTCCTACCAGAAGTGTACCAGTGTTATTCTGGCCAACACTTGTTATTTTTGTCCTTGTGATAATAGCCATTCTAATAGATGTGAGGGAATCTTTAAGCTTGATCTTCTAAAATTTTGCAAGTATGTATCAAAATTTGGGCTTCTTCAGGCCTCTCTGATCCCTTTCGATCTGAAATTCAATCTCTAGATCTGTAAACTTTGTTTTCTAGTGCATCTTTGATAATTTTCTCTCCTTAGTTTTCTATATTTTCTCTTCCTGAAATTCTTTGTAATGCCTAGAACTTCTGGATCGATTCCTTATGTCACCTGTATTTTCTTACGTTTTTCTTTTTCCCTCCCTAATTGCTCTAAATTCTAGGAGATGTCTTCAACTTATCTTCCCACTGTCCTACTGATATTTTTTCTTTTACATCTTGTCAGTTGCATTCCTTAGGGCAGCACTGTCTGCTGCTCTAATAAATAAACCCCAGTGTCTTGTAAAGCATGGGAAATACAGTCAGTGATGCTGTATTAACCTTGTGTGGTGACAGATGATAATTGGATCTATGTTGGTGATCATTTCACAAGGCATGTAAATGTCGAATCACGATGTAGTGCTCGTGAAACTAATATAACATTGTACATCAATTGTACTTCCACTGAAATAAGTAAACACCCACCAAACGTCAGGGGCTTACCACAATTAACATTTTCTACATTCATGTCCCTTTTTAAACACAAGTGCTCCCTGTTCATCAGGCAGTTCCTCCACATAGGAAGATTCAAGACTCTTGATTCCTTCCTTAGTCAGGCTCACGCATCACTCAAGATAGCACAGCTCTCTGTACGCAGCAAAGAAGAAGGAGCAAGCTAATTCTCAACAGGTTTGATGTGCAAATATCACATTGCACTTCTTATATTTCTTATATTGAAATAGTCACCTGGTCTTGCCTAGGTGTACTTTGAAGGGAACTATAAAATGTAGTTCCTAGTTCAACAGCTGCTTCCCTCAATAAGTGCCTGTTTTGGAAGAAGCACAAGTTTTGCGCTTAGCTGATGACCAAAATCACTGCAGATGGTGACTGCAGCCACAAAATTAAAAGACTCTTACTCCTTGGAAGAAAAGTTATGACCAACCTAGATAGTATATTCAAAAGTGAGACATTACTTTGCCAACAAAGGTCCGTCTGGTGAAGGCTATGGTTTTTCCAGTGCTCATGTATGGATGTGAGAGTTGGACTGTGAAGAAAGCTGAGCGCCAAAGAATTGATGCTTTTGAACTGTGGTGTTGAGAAGACTCTTGAGAGTCCCTTGGACTGCAAGGAGATCCAACCAGTCCATTCTGAAGGAGATCAGCCTTGGGATTTCTTTGGAAGGAATGATGCTAAAGCTGAAACTCCAGTACTTTGGCCACCTCATGCGAAGAGTTGACTCATTGGAAAAGACTCTGATGCTGGGAGGGATTGGGGGCAGGAGGAGAAGGGGATGACAGAGGATGAGATGGCTGGATGGCATCACTGACTCGATGGATGTGAGTCTGAGTGAACTCCGGGAGTTGGTGATGGACAGGGAGGCCTGGCATGCTGTGATTCATGGGGTCGCAAAGAGTTGGACAGGACTGAGCGACTGAACTGAACTGAACTGATGACCATTAAGAATCTTTTTTGCAACAATCATATTGTTTTATTTCCATGAGATCAATCGTATCTCCTAATTGTTCCTTTCATAGAGCACAGCTTTGCCTTCTGTTCACTTTTTTCCTGTGGGATCAGCTATTCTTTATTATTTTGGCTGTTCTCATTTATTCTCTAGTTTCCTCCTTGCTCTGGCAACCACTGTTAAGTTTTTACATTAAAGAACTGAGTAGAAGGCTGATTACTCTGAATAGATGGATTTCACTTACTGCAAGTTTGCAGGCATTGTTCCTTCAGCATGCCTCTTTCTTGACGGGCTGAACTTTGTTCATGGGTCAGATTTTCCACCAGCGGGCCCACTCTGGGCTCTGTGGAGTTAGAATGGAAGAGTCACACAGACAGAGGACAGACTTGTAGTTGCCAAGGGGGCAGGGGGGAGAGGGGTGGATTGGGAGTTTGGAATTGTCGGATGCAAGCTATTAAATAGCGGATGGATAAACAACAAAGTCCTACTGTGTAGCACAGGGAACGATATACAGCATCCTGGGATAAACCATCCTGGAAAAGACAGTCTCTACTCTGGGCCACCACTCTCAGTTGTCTTGGCTGCCCCAGAAAGTTCATCTTTAGAGAATTCTCGAAAATCTAGATGTTTCCCTAGAGAGTAATATCAGTTTGCCTGTCACTCTGTGAATAGGAAAGAGGATCAACAAGGACCTACTGTAAAGCACAGGGAACTCTGTTCGGTACTCTGTAACAACCAGTATGGGGAAAGAATCTGAGAAAGAATAGATGTGCGTATGCAAGTGAAAGTTGCTCAGTCGCGTCCAACTGTTTGCAACCCCATGGACTATAGAGTCCATGGTATTCTCTAGGCCAGAATACTGGAGTGGGTCGCCTTTCCTTTCTCCAGGAGAGCTTCCCAACCCAGGGATCAAACCCAGGTCTCCCACATTGCAGGCGGATTCTTTACCAGCTGAGCCACCAGGGAAGCCCAAGAATACTTTAGTGGGTAACCTATTGCTTCTCCAGTGGATCTTCCTGACCCAGAAATTGAACTGGGGTCTCCTGCATTACAGGCAGATTCCTTACCAACTGAGCCATCAGGGAAGCCTAGATACATGTATGTGAAGTGAAAGTCGCTCAGTCATGTCTGACTCTTTGTGACCCCATGGACTGTAGCCCTCCAGGCTCCTCTGTCCATGGAATTCTCCAGGCAAGAAGACTGGAGTGGGTTGCCTGACATTCCCTTCTCCAAGATATATGTGTGAAGTGAAAGTGAAAGTGAAGTTTTGTCCGACTCTTAGCGATCCCATGGACTGCAGCCCACCAGGCTCCTCCATCCATGGGGGTTTCCAGGCAAGAGTACTGGGGTGGATCGCCAGTGCCTTCTCTGTGTAAAGCAACTATACCCCAATAAATTAAAAAAATAAAAAATAAAAGAGCTGACCTTTATTTTAGTAGGGTTGTTGGATCCTTCAGAATTTATAAATGGGAAAAATTAAAATAGTATTCCATACAATACACCTCAATTAATGGGAACAATATCTTTTTTTGCATCTACTGCATTTTTCCAGGTTCCCGTTTAATTATGACCTCCTCTGTTTAAGTTGTCAGCCTACACCTGTGCACACGAGTTCAGTCACTCAGTCGTGCTCAACTCTGTGACACATGGGCTGTAGCCCACCAGGCTGCTCTCTCCATGGCATTTTCAAGGCAAGAATACTGGAATGGGTTGCCATTCCCTCCTCCAGGAGATCTTCCTGACCCAGGGATCGAACCTGCATTTCCTGAGCTCCTGCATTGGCAGGCAGATTCTTTATCAATGAGCCGTCTGGGAAGTCCATCAGTCACTACTACATATTATATAAATGAAGACTTTTTGAGTAGTGACTTGGAAGGATTCAGAAAGCCACAAGACAAATGAGGAAGTATTATAAAAGGGAAGTCATGAATGGAGGTAATTTAGTAACTGTAATTATTTCCTTGGTAGCTCAGACAATAAAGAATTTGCCAGCAATGAAGGAGACCCAAATCTGATCCCTGGGTCAGTAAGATCCCCTAGAGAAGGGAATGGTTATCCACTCTAGTATTCTTGTCTGGAGAATTCCATATACAGAGGAGCCTGGCAGGCTACAGTCCATGGGGTCGCAAAAGAGTCAGACACAGCTGAGCAACAAATGCTTTTCAGTAACTGTAATTAAGCATGTATTAGGTTCATCATTAGGATCATCTGTTCACTATTTCTTCGGACACTGAACCAAGATCTTGGCTTCCACTGGAAAAAGAGAAATTCAAATTAGTGTGGAAAGCAATATCAAAATTTTAATTTTAATTATTATTTTTATTATTATAAATATGACCTTCTCCTAAACAAAGTGGTAGAAGAGAAGAGATTATTGCCACCAATAATCTTGGATTGTAATCCATACTCCTGTGTCTTGTGTTTGAAGCTTTCCCAGTTTACTGAAGACTTCAGAAATTTGAGCAAAACCCCTTGCCTTTAGTGTATGCATAACAAACTGACTTACAATACTTCATTAAAAAAAAATCACTTGGAGACCTCCAAGTGTCTCAGAGTAAAAGGTGTTTATAAGTCTGTTTAGAAAGATATTGTTTTTCCTCCCTTCATCAAATAATGATTTGAATGGTTTTCTACTTCAGCTCTTATAAATAAATACCAGGTTTTCATTTCAGATTATTGCTGTATTGCAAACATAATATAAATGAAACAAATTATTTAAATAATTTTTTTATTTTCATATTCTTTGTTTCAAGTGGTTAGTACCCACATTTCCTACTCATTCCTATATATCCTCTGATGCTGATTTATTATTTCTATTGAAGTTCATTTTTTTACAGTAGTCTAACATCTAAATGTTTGCACTGGTATTAAGAAGTCCTCACATTCCTTTCTCATCACTGACGTAAGCCCTAAGATCACTAATGCTCCGAAAGCCAAAAATCAACTCAATAAGCAACACTCAACATAGAACCTGAAAAGCATAATCACAAGAGAGATAAACTCTTCAATATGAGATTCAAGTTTTAGCTATGAATAATTTGAAACTTTATGAAATGATGAACATCAAGATTAGAAATGCTGAGACTTCTGTGGTGGTCTAGTACTTGGGTATTCACCTGCCAATGTAGGGTACATGGGTTCTGTCCCTATCTGGGAGGATCCCAGATGCCACAGAGCAGCTAAGCTAAGCCCATGTGCCACAGCTACTGAGTCTGCATGCTGCAACTGCTGAAGCCCGCACACCTATAGCCTGTGCCCCACAAGAGAAGCCACTGCAGTGAGAAGCCCATGCACCGCCTGGAGAGGAGACCCTGCTCACAACTAGAGAAAGCCCTTGTGCAGCCATGAATACCCAGTGTAGTCAAAAATAAATGAATGATCTTAAAAAAAAAAAAAAAGATTGGAAATGTTTTTCTAGTCTAAAACATAATAGTTGTTGTTGTCATTCAGTTGCTCAGTCGTGTCCAGCTCTTTGCGACCTCATGGACTGCAGCACACCAGGCTTCCCTGTCCTTCACCGTCTCCCAGTTTTCTCAAATTCATGTCCATTGAGTTGGTGATGCCATCCAACCATCTCATCCTCTGTTGTCCCCTTCTCCTCCCACCTTCAATCTTTCCCAGCATCACAGTCTTTTCTAATGAGTTGACTCTTCATGTCAGGTGGCCAAAGTAATGGAGCTTCAGCTTCAGCATCATCCTTCCAGTGAATATTCAGGGTTGATTTCCTTTACGATTGACTGGTTTGATCTCCTTGCTGTCCAATAACTAAATCACTTTGCTATCCACCTGAAACTAACACAACATTGTAACTCAACTCTACTTTGATGTAAGATAAATATGTATTTGAAAGTACAAAAAAATGTAAGTAAGAAATAAAGAAATTTTTAAAAGCTCTTGGCTGTATTTAGCCAGGACAAATATAGGTAGATATGAAATTATAAAATCTTCAAAATAGCAAGAAGAAAAAAAGAAAGGAGAGGATGAAGGAGCCTGGCATCAGATCAGATCAGTCACTCAGTCGTGTCTGACTCTTTGCGACCCCATGAATAGCAGCACGCCAGGCCTCCCTGTGACTCACCACCTCCCGGAGTTCACTCAGACTCACGTCCATCAAGTCAGTGATGCCATCTAGCCATCTCATCCTCTGTAATCCCCTTCTCCTCCTGCCCCCAATCCCTCCCAGCATCAGAGTCTTTTCCAATGAGTCAACTCTTCGCATGAGGTGGCCAAAGTACTGGAGTTTCAGCTTTAGCATCATTCCCTCCAAAGAAATCCCAGGGCTGATCTCCTTCAGAATGAACTGGTTGGATCTCCTTGCAAGGGAGTCTCAAGAGTCTTCTCCAACACCACAGTTCAAAAGCATCAATTCTTCGGCGCTCAGCCTTCTTCACAGTCCAACTCTCACATCCATACATGACCACTAGAAAAACCATAGCCTTGACTAGACGGACCTTTGTTGGCAAAGTAATGTTTCTGCTTTTGAATATGCTATCTAGGTTGGTCATGACTTTCCTTCCAAGGAGTAAGCGTCTTTTAATTTCGTGGCTGCAGTCACCATCTGTAGTGATTTTGGAGCCCAGAAAAATAAAGTCTGACACTGTTTCCACTGTTTCCCCATCTATTTCCCATGAAGTGGTGGGACAGGATGCCATGATCTTCGTTTTCTGAATGCTGAGCTTTAAGCCAACTTTTTCACTCTCCACTTTCACCTTCATCAAGAGGCTTTTTAGTTCCTCTTCACTTTCTGCCATAAGGGTGGTGTCATCTGCATATCTGAGGTTATTGATATTTCTCCCAGCAATCTTGATTTCAGCTTGTGTTTCTTCCAGTCCAGCATTTCTCATGATGTACTCTGCATAGAAGTTAAATAAACAGGGTGACAGTATACAGCCTTGACGTACTCCTTTTCCTATTTGGAACCAGTCTGTTGTTCCATGTCCAGTTCTAACTGTTGCTTCCTGACCTGCATACAAATTTCTCAAGAGGTAGATCAGGTGGTCTGGTATTCCCATCTCTTTCAGAATTTTCCACAGTTTATTGTGATCCACACAGTCAAAGGCTTTGGCATAGTCAATAAAGCAGAAATAGATGTTTTTCTGGAACTCTCTTGCTTTTTCTATGATCCAGCAGATGTTGGCAATTTGATCTCTGGTTCCTCTGCCTTTTCTAAATCCAGCTTGAACATCAGGAAGTTCACGGTTCACATATTGCTGAAGCCTGGCTTGGAGAATTTTGAGCATTACTTTACTAGCGTGTGAGATGAGTGCAATTGTGCAGTAATTTGAGCATTCTTTGGCATTGCCTTTCTTTGTGATTGGAATGAAAACTGACCTTTTCCAGTCCTGTGGCCACTGCTGAGTTTTCCAAATTTGCTGGCATATTGAGTGCAGCACTTTCACAGCATCATCTCTCAGGATTTGGAATAGCTCAACTGGAATTCCATCACCTCCACTAGCTTTGTTCATAGTGATGCTTTCTAAGGCCCACTTGACTTCACATTCCAGAATGTCTGGCTCTAGGTGAGTGATCACACCATCGTGATTATCTGGGTCATGAAGATCTTTTTTGTACAGTTCTTCTGTGTATTCTTGCCATCTCTTCTTAATATCTTCTGCTTCTGTTAGGTCCATACCATTTCTGTCCTTTATCGAGCTCATGACATAGCATCCTGCAAATAAATCTTGGATTAACCTTTGCTTCAGCACTTGCCCTCCCCACTGCCCTCCTTGCTTAGCAACACAGAGCTGCAAACGTGTCTGGGTTCTGGCCGGCCAAGCCCGCCTGCACTGCAGCCTTGTCCAGCACATGGTCAAGCGTGAGCAGCTTCCCCCACCGCCTCCTCGGTTAACGTGTTTCCACGCATCCTGTGTGCTGGGCTGAAGTCTCTCAGTGGTGAAGCGAGCAGCTACTGCCACCTTACTTTGCTATTAGGTGTTCACTGTTTTATACTTCCAAGCTATAATTTTGATGAGATCTTATGAGGGGAAAGGTCTCAGTTTGCCATCATAAGCAAGATGGGAAAAAACTCATAAATGTCCCTTGGACCAAGTTTATGGGAAAGGAGGGCTATAAAAAAAAAATTAAAAGCAGCGGCTGACAGGACTTTAAAAGAACTTCGGTCAGCTTTTGGCGAAAACTGTCTCTCAGTTTACATGGCCTGGTCAACGTGCTTATGTGTTCTTTCATTTTTTTTCATACATTAGGGTTTATTCTCTACCACAGGCTGTGCCAGCTAGCAGGACAAGACCATAAACAACATGGCCTTCCCGTATGTCTCTTTAAAAACCTTAGAATTTGTGGGAGGAACTAGCATTTGAAACTTAAAATTTGGATTTACTTTTCACTGTTAGAAGGAGTCCAGGACGTTATGGAAGCACTTAAACAAGGCACTGCTGAGAGATGAGACTGAACTGGCCCGGTCAGTGCCTGAGGTAGGTGGGTGCTGCTTCTAAGTCACTTCAGTCGTGTCCGACTCTGTTCGACCCCAGAGACGGCAGCCCACCAGGCTCCCCCGTCCCTGGGATTCTCCAGGCAAGAACACTGGAGTGGGTTGCCATTTCCTTCTCCAATGCATGAAACTGAAAAGTGAAAGTGAAGTTGCTCGGTCGTGTCCGACTCTTTTCAAACCCCTGGACTGCAGTTCACCAGGCTCCTCCATCCATGGGATTTTCCAGGCAAGAGTACTAGAGTGGGGTGCCATTGCCTTCTCCGAGGTAGGTGGTAGGATGTCCCAAATGAGAGCAGCAGCGTCTCAGAAGTGGCCCCCACCTGCACGTGTGAACAGCATCATGTATGACTATTGTCTGTGCGTGGAATGTCCTCCCGTCCACTACTCCCAGTTCACCAAGTGTGGCAAAACCTCCAATTCAAGCATTCCTCCACTCTTGGAAGGGCTCATGGAAAGTTCCCCACAGACCCAGGCATTTTCCTCCATTTGTTCGTTACAGTTTGTATGGTCCATGCTTATAACAATGGACACGCTCTAGAACATGTTTGGTTCTCTCCCTGTGTCTGCCAGTCTAACCAGTCTAACCAGTCTAAACTCCTTGAGGCCAGGATTTGTGTCTTATTCACTTTACCTGCCTGTGTGACCCACAAGTGCTAGGTCCTCAATTAAGACACGTTGAATGCTGAATGAAGTGGCAGTATTGTCACCATATACTGGTGACTTGATGTGACTTTGTTTCAGAGGTTGAAGGTTGAATGACGAATGTACATACTCACTTCTGTAGGAACTTGGTTGAGGCACTTATGAAAGACAGGGCTATGGACAGGTTTCCCTAAACGGCTGCTACCTATAGTAACACAAGTATAAGAAATTCTGAGACCGTGAATTAGCAGGAATCAGACAACTGTTTATTAGGATAACTATGATAGTATCAGATTTACCTCACCTGTTGACCTTACCCCTGCAGGTTAACTGGACATCTGAGAAAGAATAAACTCTCTCCAGATGTATGTAAGTCCTGTGCCAATGATGTAAATTGCCTTTAGATGGGACCAAGGAGGCCGGAGAATGAGAACTGAGATTGCTTCAATCACAGAAGACAAAATTACAGGTTCTTCTCCCTCTATGTCAGTGAGTTCATAAAATATCATTTTGTTCATAAAAATTGCTTTTGCTACAATGAGTATACGTGATGTTATGATGATCCATGTCAGATGGAGGCTTGGAATAAGTGAAGCAAGATGTAAGATCCACTGCAGGGGAATAATGGGTAAGAGCCCTCGCACACATCATTCAAGCACTAAAGAAAGATTGCATATTTACAGGAAAGTGTGAGAACATCTCCTCCTGGGTATTAAAGAGAGCACAAGTACAGCCAAGGCAGTAAACAACCAAGCGCAAAGAGTAACACAGAACCAAAGGGCAACCAAGCGAATAGGGCTGTAACTTGAAATGACTTCAAAGACACCGGGAGACCCTGCTCTCCTGTGGCAATGCTTGCTTCGTAATCACTGCTCACTTATTTGGTATTCAGACTGTATCTTAAACACACACACACAAACTGAGAGCCACCAGAAATTCAACTATACTTAGTTTAATATTTGCATTTTTCTGCTAATTTTTAATTTGGGTAGATTATGCATGCATGCATGCTAAGTCGCTTCAGTCGTGTCCGACTCTGTGTGACCCATAGACAGCAGCCCACCAGGCTCCTCTGTCCACAGGATTCTTAGGCAAGAATACTGGAGTGCGTTGCCATTTCCTTCTCCGTGGGTAGATTATATGCATCTGGAAAATTTTGGACCCTTCATTTAATCACCAACACTGAATAATCATTAAAATTTCACAGTTGAAAATAATGCCTATTATTAAGGTGACTTTGCACCCTGGTTTGCTTGGGACACTCCCGAATTTTATCTAATGTCCCAGATCCTGCACAGTTTAACATGTATCCTAGATTTCTCTCTCTCTCTCTTTTTTTTAACAAAGCAGTAAGATAAACTAAGACAAGTTTGGCAATTTCCACTTGGTACCTCTAGCTTCTGCCAGGGTCTTGTCAAATATGGAGTTGGTTCATAGTAGTTAGTATAGTACGTATGCAGTTGTGTAGGCAGTGAGTGTATAGCATGTAGGGCTTTGATTGCAATGGCAACCCACTCCAGTACTCTTGCCTGGCAAATCCCATGGATGGAGGAGCTGCAGTCCATGGGGTCGCTAAGGACTGAGTGACTTCACTTTTGCTTTTTACTTTCATGCATTGGAGAAGGAAATGGCAACCCACTCTAGTATTCTTGCCTGGAGAATCCCAGGGACGGTGGAGCCTGGTGGGCTGCCGACTATGGGGTCGCACAGAGTCGGACACGACTGAAGCGACTTAGTGGCAGCAGCAGGGCTTTGATTGACATATGGTTAAATCTGAAAGATGACAGGTGATAACCAAATCGACTTTTCCTTTCAAAACATATGCACTAACACTTTTCTTTCGAGAGCAGCATGTACTCCCTGGTAAAACAAAGTAGGTTCAGATTAAGTGGCTAGGGACAGCTTACCTCTCGTCTGGCTATGATGGGAAAGTGTTCAGTGTTGCTGCCCCTGCTGGCCGAAGTGTAAACCTGCAGCCAGTTGTGCTGCGATCAGGACCATGGCCAGGGCCACAGCCTACAAAATGCAGGAAGCTACCAGGCTACCTACCGGTCAGTAGGAATCATCAGGGATGATCGGTTTAGAGCACATGAAATATGTACATGGAATACAGACTTGACTGCCCTACCAGAGATCACAGAAAGAATAGCCTGAATATATTTGTCAGTGGTACTTATTATTTATTGTATGGTATAAACCTACAATTATGTATTTACTGTATTGTTTAGTAAGGTTTGGTTTTATTTTATCTCTTCCAAGGCAATGATCTCAAACAAGCAAATGTCTAATGAAATATTTAATGCTGAATTTCCATTTCTTAAGAAACTTGGTGATGAAAATGTCAGTTGCACAAAATTTTGGTTTACATTTATCATCTACCTGACATTGCCAGAAGACACAAATACTTTGAAGCTACATCCACATCTATTTCAAAAGTTAGTAATTATTTTAAAAAGACTATTTCCAAAAGAGTCAATATAACAAGTACAGCTGCAGAAGGTTCATTTACAACACTGGAAAGTATGACTTATCATTGGGATCAAATGAGTATTTTTCTAAATTAATTTCACTCTTTATTCCAAGTTTCTCCTGTATATGTGTAAAAGTGAAATTATAGCTATTAAAAGTATTGGCTCCATTAGCTAGAGAACTTCACTAAGAGTTAGATGATATCAGTTTTACATTAGTGTCATAAGATTCTTCAAATAGAAATTCAGTTAAATCCAGTAATGTCTTTTAAATTCAACACATGAAATCAAGCTAAAACATTTAGAAGTTCATCCTGTCTTGATAAAATAGTTTAACATTCTCATAAATGCTATTAAGTTCTGGATAAAAAGTTCAACCTTGACGATAAAATTACTTGTATTTGCAGTGATAGTATGATACAAATTTTGGTAGAGCCCAATATTGTGGTAAAAACCATGTTCCAACTAAATCAAGAAACTTGTGTTGCAGGTTTGGAATTGGAATTCTGGTTGGAATAGGTTGTAGTGCACGTATTATTCATGAATGTGTCCAAACAAGCTTTGATAATCTACTTGTCAAAAGAGAGGCTGCATTTAAAGTCAGCCAAATTATAAACTTTTGTGACAAAATTCACGCTGCATTTATTTTAAAATGCTTCAGTTGTGGCACTGCGTGCTTTTTCACTTTACTGTCTGTCACCACCAGATTTTAGAAATGGTTTAATTTTAAAGAACTACTTTGTAGATCCATCTAACTATTTGACAATGATACTGAACCTTATTGTAAAGCAGTCATCTAAATTTAGGTTGCATTTTGTTTGAAAGAAGTTGTAAATCTTTAATCAGATATTCAACTGATGGAACACCAAACAACTTCAGCTTTTAAAATGTGCAGCAAATTATAACTATTGAAAGAAAATCTTGAAACCAGAAAGATGAATTGTAACTTCATAAAAGCAAAGGAAGAAATGGATAAGCTAAATGATAAGAGACGAAAAGCATAAAATATTAAACCTTGAAGTTCTGTAATTGTACTTTGGAATATCTTCACCTCTAGGGAAAACCTTCTAATGGAGATGCCTTGGATTCTTTTTTAATGAAATATTCTATACTGAATGGGACTATATTGAGATAGCCTTCAAACGCTGCAGGTAATTTCTTGATAAGTTATACTTTGTAAACCTATCTTTTGAAGCAATGGAGGAAAAGGACAGAGCATGCAAAAATATTTGGCATAAAATATTTATACATTTACATGTTTTAAAAGAAAATTAAAAATATCATTCATCCAGCAGAATTCACTCCAAGCTTACCAGATAGATACATGAATATCTAAGGTATTCTTGAGACTAAAAATAGCATGGTCTACAAAAGGAAGTCAATGGAAGTTATGAACAATTTTAAATTTGTCAGTCATAAAATGTAGCTTTGAAGGATACTGCAATCAGTTTTATCTAAAAAATGAGTAATAAGCCATATCCAAAATTATATTCTTCATAAAAATACCTGTGTCATAATATTAGAAACTGATACAACCAAGAAGTTAAATATGTAGAGATATACCAAGAATAATTATTTATTTATGCTGTTTCTAATATTTATATAGTCAATATAAAGGAGTTGTATTTTACTTTAATGCACATGATACACATAAATCTTATTTTTTAGAAATATTTCTATTTTTGAAAGTAATGATTGAGTAGAATTCATATCCATCCATATAATAAACCCACTTATATTGCAATAAATAGACAAAATGTTATATAATCTTAACTATTTTGGTACTTCCTTTTATCCTTTTGATTATATACTTACCTGAGGGAAAAGTCAAAGCTATGGTTCTTCCAGTAGTCATGTATGGATGTGAGAGTTGGACTATAAAGAAATCTGAGCACAGAAGAATTTATGCTTTTGAACTGTGGTGTTGGAGAAGACTCTTGAGAGTCCCTTGGACTGCAAGGAGATCCAACCAGGCTATCCTAAAGGAAATCAGTCCTGAGTATTCATTGGAAGGACTGATGCTGAAGCTGAAACTCCAATACTTTGGCCACCTGATGTGAAGAGCTGACTCACTGGAAAAGACCCTAATACTGGGAAAGATTGAAGGCAGGCGGAGAAGGGGATGACAGAGGATGAGATGGTTGGATGACCTCACTGACGCAATGGACATGAGCTTGAGCAAGCTCCGGGAGTTGGTGATAGACAGGGAAGCCTGGCATGCTGCAGTCCATGGGGTCACAAAGAGTCGGACACGACTGAGTGACTGAACTGAACTGAGGGAAAAGTCTTATTTTCCAGGGACCAAGTAGTAGAAAGCTCAGAAAATAAAACAGACCCTAGCTGCAGCCTCTTCCTAGATTTTAGACCACAAAGTCACAGAAACATATACATTTCAAGTTAGAAAGGAACTAAAAGGATAGTGCAACTCAGACTCAATAAGCATCTCCCTTTATTAGATCTACATAGTATTCTTGGATCTACATTTTATCTATAATAACCCTCAACTCTCTCCAAACAGGAGATCTTAGAAACCAGAGGAAGGGCACTTTCTTAGTCAAGGAGCCATGGTAACACATGCAAACTTACAGAGACTCTAGGTCTTTGCTCCAGGAGTAAGTACCCACTTCATAAAATGGACATTCGGTCGTCACACAGATTTTCCACAAAAACGAATTTTTAAAAATACCTTTATAGACTACACAAATATTTTAAACTATTTCTAAATATGGTCTTTGAATGAAATATGTTGATCATAAAATTTGGAGTCTATGAGCATGCTAAACTTTCATGAAAACCTTCCTCTGTAGATGGACAAGGAAAGAGGTAAGATGGCAGGCAAGGGATTGGCTTAAGCGAGAAGAAAATCTTGATTGGAAACTTAAAAATGATACCAATAAGACACATTTAAATTTTTATTAAATTCATAAATAATAGCTTTTTAAACATGTTTATAAAATTTAGCAGTGAATATAAAAATAATGGAGTTAATATTTTCAGTTCCCTTTATGTGGTATTTTAAAAAGTGAGATTGTTTTGTTAAACAGAAGTTTGTTCTCCCTTTTTAAAAATACTCTTTTCCACTAAGGTTTATCGTACGGTATTGAATATAATTCCCTATGCTAGCAGGACCTTGCTGTCGACCCATTCTATACATAAAAGTTTATGTCTGCTAAACCCAAGCACTCACCTTATCCTTCCCCCAACCAACCTCCTCCCCCTTCACAACCACCAGTCTGTTCTCTGTCTGTGATTCTGTAAACAGAACTTTTTTTTTAAACATACTGCTTTTAGGTTTTTGTTTTCATTAGAGCATATTTTTACCTGTTCATTTTTCAGAGGACTACTTTATCTGCAAACATGTAGGTCTGGTCGCATGCTAATAAACCACCAGAAAAGATACACATTTTCAAGAGCTATCAGAAGGTCTGAAAGGAGATTTTTCTCATTTTGAACAAAGTTGAGCTAGTTGACTATCTTCTCCGACATATTATGGAATCAGGGGAAGCAGCTTGTCGATAGCAAAGCTCTGAGCCCTTTGGAAAACAACTGTCTTCTCCAAGCTATGAATTTCATCTACAAGGAAATCTCTTGGTAAGGGGAAAAAAAAAAAAAAAAAAAACCACTGAGTCATTTGCAGCAACCTGGATGGACCTAGAGATGGTCATACTGAGTGAGGTAAGTCAGACAGAGGAGAAATGTCGTGTGACATCCCTTATATGTGGAATCTGAAAAGAATTGATACAAATTAGCTTACAAAACAGAAAAATATTCACAGACTTAGAGAATGAACTTGTGGTTGCTGGTGGGGCAGGGGTGGAGGGGGGGGAATTGGGGGAAGGCACAGTTATGGAGTTTGAGATGGACACATACACACTGCTGTATTTAAAATGCATGACCAACAAGGATATACTGCATAGAACATGGAACTCTGCTCAGTGTTATGTGGCAGCCTGGACAGGGGAGGAGTCTGGGGGGGAATGGATACATGCATAGGTATGGCTGAGCCTGTTCACTGCTCACTTGGCACTCTCATGACATTGTTAATAGGCTATACTCCAACACAAAGTAAAAAGTTTAAAAAAAAGAATCTACTATGCACCAAATAATTTGCATGCCTGATTTTACTAATTTCTATTGAAAATAATTTAAAGATGAGGACATTTTAGCTTATAGAGGCTGAGTATCCAGCCCAAACTCTCATATCTAGTAAGTAGTGGCATTAGGAGGCACGTGACCCCGGGATACATGCTCTTTTATTGCATTTCACCACTTTCCATCTCGTGCCTTTCATGTTTCCCCATCATTCAAATCTCAAGTGGAATGAGAGCAGGGTGCAGTGGAAGAGGAGGAAGGAGCCCACACATTTCACAGCCTTTGTGAGATTCAACTGCCCACACTCACTAGGTGGTAAGTTCAGGGTGACACCGTGTCTGTATTACTCACCTCTCGATACCAAGCACCTCACTCTATACACACGGCGTACAGAGGCCAAGGATATTTAGAAGGAATCAACAATGGGTCAAATTTTAGTGAGCGGAATGGAAAGACTGAAACTGGGTATTTGGACCCTATTAGCTAGAAAGTAATCTAATGTTTCTGCTGCTTTTCACACCTCTTCATATTGAATTCATCCACTCATTCAATATATAGTTTGCTGAGTTCTGGGCATTATGGATGTACCATTGAGCAAAGTTCCTGTCCTCATGAAGACATTCTGGTAATCAAAGAATTTCACCACCAGTTTTGAACCCTCAGAGCTGCCTTGTGAAACGGATGAGGTGGGTGTTTGTTTGTAACCTGCTGGCTCGTGAAAATATTGCAAAAATATCTAATCCATGAAATTTCATTCAACGAAGTACATCAATGACAAAAATAATATAACCATCTGAACATGTTTTTTAATTCCAGATTCCCTTCTGTTCTCAACATAATGTGATAATTTAGTATTATTTTATTCATCACTTTTCCTACCAAACACACACACACACACCCCCTACCATCCTAACCCAACCCCTTCCATGCCCCCACAGCAATGCTCAATGAAGAATTATCACTACCTTGTCTGTTACGAGCTTATCAGGTGCTGGACACCTGGGCCTTATTTTATGTTATTTCTGATCTTTCCTATAACCTCAAAAAGTAATTATTTCTATCCTAGATTTACAGATGAGAAAACTGTGATTCAGGAGATGATTCCACCCAAAATTGCAGGGCCAGTTAGTAGCTTTGTTCAAGTCCAGATATACACCTGTCTTGGTTCTGTCAGTGTTTCTGACTCAGAGTAGAGTTTCCCTAACTCCCTCCTCTTCTTTCTTTAACCCATTCTCTACAACTCACCAAAGTTATAGTTTGAAACACAGGTTTGATCATATAACTACTCTTACAAAGAATGAATGGACTGCCTCGACTTTTAAGATAAAAATGTGCAAACCTCAGCACAGAATACAGGGTCCTTCTTGGCTGTGCCCAGGCTTTGCTTGACTCTCCTAGGCTGTCATTTCCCATGAAGCGTTTATTCCCAGCACACAGCAGGCTTTCTTTGTGGCTGTTCATGCACACATTTCATCTCCACCCTATTCTTTTTCCCTCTCTAGTAAAACCCTACTCCTCCTTTCATACCTACTTCAAAGAGTTCCTTGTTTGGGAACCTTCCCTAGCTTCTCCAGAATTGTCTCCTCCTCCAGGGATCCCCAGCATGCATGCATGCTAAGTCGCTTCAGTTGTGCCTGACTTGTTGCGACCCCATGGACTGCAGCCTACCAGACTCCTCTGTCCATTGGATTCTCCAGGCAAGAATACTGGAGTGGGTTGCCATGCCCTTCTCCAGGGGACCTTCCCAACCTGGGGATCAAAGCTGCATCTCTTAAGTCTCCTGCGTTGGCAGGCGGGTTCTTTATCACTAGCGCCACGTGGGAGACCTGGATCCCAGAGCCATCATGCTAACCGGTGTTAATCATAGAGTCCCTTGTGGTGGCTCAGACAGTAAAGAATCCGTCTGCAATGTGAGAGACCCAGGTTCAATCCCTGGGTGGGGAAGATCTCCCAGAGAAGGGAATGGCTACCCACTCAAGTATTCTTGCCTGGAGAATACCATGGACAGAGAAGCCTGGTGGGCTCGAGTTCATGGGGTCGCAAAGAGTCTGCCAAGAACACACTCGTCACATGGGTTCCTTTACTTGGTATGGCCTTTGTTTAATTGTCTTCCTTCCTTTCCCTGCCCCCTCCCCCCATGCTATGGGCTCCTTGAAAGCTGAGTCAAGTTCTTCTTCACCCGTCTCCCTGGAGCATAGCACTGGGCTTGTCACGTAGTAGGGCTGGAAAAATTCTAGATGAATAATAAATGACTGCCCTCTCCTGCCTCGTCCTTCTTTCATGACCTCAAATCCAACAGAGCCAGAAGAGAAACACTCTAAAGCATGACTAGGAGGGCTCCCTGAAAGGAAGCATTCCAGGGCAGCAGAGTGGCTCCGGCGACGTCCCCAGCAAGATGTAATTTACAGGTTGTCTTGATGTGACTCGATAATGCAATAATTGACGAACTGATCGCATAATGTAAAACCGTCTGGCTCTGAATAGACCGCTCTCAGAGATGAAACAAAAATGAGAGCGTGTCTGCATAATCGGTGTGTAAACGCAAGCAGGGTATTAAGCATTCCTTTTTATTCTTAAAGAGCTGAAATGAGACAAGCTCTCCCCGCCCCAAAGCAATCTCTCTCTTTGTCTCTCTCTCTTTTCTCTGCTAATAAGCTCTGAGCAATTTGGAGGCAAGGTGTGATATTGCTCTCACAGATAAATAATAACAAACAAAAAAAAATCGTAATGTTGATGTGATTATACCTCACTGACTAAAGGGAATTAAAGGTAGATTCTTTTTTTTATTAGTTTGCTGATCCTGGGCATCCAACTCCTCATAACTGCTCAATATATCACACTAGTTAATCATTCTTGTCATTATCTTTAATGTCTTATTAGAGGGCTTCATTCATCTGGTTTTTATCTGTTTCATTGGAAGCAGTTTTAATCTCATTTCCGCAGCGCTGATAAGCCTGTTAGTTTGCACAAATTGGTTTTGGTGACAATGTGTAGATAGCAATAACGTGATTTCCAAACGGAGAGGAGAAATCTATTCAGGTCCAAAAAGCCAGGTGGCTTGAGCAAAGGAGTTGTGGAGAGGTGGAAACAGTGGCCTTGGCTTCCTACAGGAAAAAATGAAGAAGGTAGAAAACAGGGTGAGAAGAAGGGAGAACAGGAAGCTCAGATAAATTGTTACAAGACCCCCGCACCCGCACCCACACCCACAACCCGCACCGGTCCAGCCCCGCAAGTCGGAGAGCCAGCGGTGATGGCCGCGTCTGACCACTAGATGGCCGCGTTGAGTCAACAGTGTCCCATCGCAGCGGTGGAAGAGGACGCACGTTTAGTGGTAGCGCTTTGCCCCTCAGACTGGAGCACCCAACTCTCAGATTCCACCCTGAGGGTGCTCCCAGCGCTGCCAGAGGTCTTTCCTGAGAGACCTTGTCAGCGTTTCCTTCCTGCTCTGGGGTGCTTCATATCAGGCTGTCTCATGCCATCTATGCAGCTAGTGAAGCAGCGTTCCTCACTTCCACCTCACTTTAGAATGGCCTGGCTCTAGGTTTCTTAGAATAAAGGAAGCAATAAGCCTATCAGGTTCAGTAGCTCAAAAATGCATTCATCGTAGATGCTAAATACAGTTTCCGCAGGTTTCCAGGTTGGGAGTCATCTTTTGCAGGCGAGGGGCGGGGGTCGGGGGTCGGGGGGTCAGGGGTCAGGGGTCAGGGGTCAGGGGTCCGGGGCGGGGGTGGGGGAGAGGGGAGGGAATCAATAGCTTTTCAGTCTGATTGGCAAATTTCGGAATGTCTATCAGGTTTAAGAAGGCAGCGTCTTGAATTTCTTGACTCCTGCTGCTCGGGTCCCGGTACTGAAGCCAGAAAATGAGGCTTGTCTATTACAGTCCTGGCCTCTTTCTTGGGAGTGTTGATCTGGATGCGGGTGTCTGGAGAGATTTAAATCCAAAATCACTCTCCAAATGCACTAAACTCTATCAGATTTATACTTCACATACACATGAAACACCAAAATAATAACAATAGGGAAAGGAAGCATTTCAGACAAAAAAAAAAAGGGGGGGGTGGTCTCATGATAGGCTCCAAACCACTTGTTTGGGAGGCAAACATATACCAGCCAGATGCAGACAGTCAGTTATCTGGTGGTGTCTGGGGTGGGAGGGCGCTAATAATATTCCAAAATCCTCAACTGCCAAAACACTTTGCAGATCCATTTTCAGAGCCTCTCGGTTCACGTTTGTCTGATTCATTCTCACAACTCAAATGTTGATATAAAGTCTGCTTGTGAAATTCTGAGACCTCTTGTTTTTAGAAACTCAGGAGGCCACACTTCCCTCAGACCTAGGCAAAGCGTGAACGCCTCTCTATTTTAGAATTTGAAACTCGCTCGACGTTTCAGACCGTCTCAGCTAAGTTCTCGAAATCCCTCTTTATCCCATGTTCTGATTTGCCTGGTTTAAAAGCATATCCATCTTGTAACTAGTCTGTGGAGCAAAGAATTGAGGATGATGTTTAATGCGTCGCTTCTGATCTGAGCCTCCAAGGTGGAAATAGAATCCCAAGACTACAGGGTAAAGAGACCAGTTTCCTGCAGCTGCTGTTAGCTGAGCTCTCCCTCTCGAATCAGGTGCCGTGGGGCAATCATGGCAAGTAATAATGTCTAGAACCCACGAAACCAGCTAGGTTTACATTTCTTTCCAATGTGGTGCTGTTCCTTCATATGGAAATCATAGCACAGGGCAACTGGGTACCTGCCTGGGGCCATGTGAGTGCAGCCGCCTTCATTATCCCAGTGGGGGCATATTGGCTGTGCACGTGGTCTGATGAGAACGTGGCCTTTTGAAACCCGGTTTGTCCGGGTAGCCGTGGCGCCTACTATCGGGGCTGTCTGTTCCAGAGGTTCCCATCAAGATTTGACTTATACATGTGTGTCTTTATTCTTCCTCTGAAACATGCCATTAACTCTTTGGAACAAAATGCACGTGAGGTCTACCTACCAGCCAGTATGCACCAACTGTAGTTGGATTTGCTGCCCGGCAGCTTTGGAGATGAACTCCAGGCCTTTCGGGGACCATCCTCTCTCCCCTCCACCAGTTCCCACCAGCTCCTAAAGGTCAGGGTATGGATCTCTGATGGATGTTCTGGCTCCTTAAACTACCACAGAATGCACTGCTCCGTGGCCGCATAGCGTTAAGAGCCTCAGACGAATTGTGCCAGCCGCTCCGACGCAGAGCAAGGTCTACTTGAGAGGGGCAGAAGGACACCACATGGGGCTAGAGACGAAGCAACTCATCCCTCTACTTCTTCACGTCCTTACGCTGAGAACCAGAAAACCACGTGTGTAAGGACACATGTCATCTACGTATAAAGTGCCGAGTGCATAGGAGTCAGATCTGTTAACAGCCTGATCCAAGTGAGCAAGGGCTGTCGGAAAACAGAAGCCAGGAAAAGCAGACACGTGGCAAATGGTCCATCTGCCCGGGCCCAGAATCCAAATATTACAGACCCGACGTCGGGAACGCAAATGTAACTGCCAACGGGGGTTCTTGCCAAACTTCTTCAAAACTTTCCGTGGTGCAGCTGACACCTATTTGAAAGTTTCTCCCTCCTTCTACCCGCTGGGATAATGTCAGGTTTCTCTGACCTGAGTGCAGAGGGAGAATAAAAATCAAAGTAAGCTGTGTTTCTCGGACTCCATTGTCTGTCTTAGAACAGCATCTCTGCGTCTCTGTCCCCACGTGATCGCCCACATCCCTTGGATTCCAGGTGGTATCCGCTGACTCTCGGCGCCTCTGCTGATACCTACTGCCGAGACCACAGACACCTAGACCAGTGTGCAGATCCTAGGGTGTCTCTTGGATCTGGGGGCATCCAGGGAAGCCGATGCTTCTGTTATGCTCCTCTATTTCTTTTTTTTAAAACAATGTTTATTTATTTGGCTGCGTCAGGTGTCAGCTGCGGCACACGGGGTCTTTCTTCATTGCTTCATGGGGGATCTTTCGCTGAGGCCTACGGACTCTTCAATTGTGGTGGGTGGGCTCCAGAGCTCGAGGGCTCAGTAGTTTGGTTGCCTGGGCTTAGTTACTCCACAGCATGTGGGATCTTAGTTCCCCAACCAGGGATTGAATCTGCATGTCCTGCATTGCAAGGCAGATTCTCCACCGCTGGACCAGCAGGGAAGGTCTATTGTGCTCCTGTTTTACAGCTGTCCCCTCATCCAAGAATTTGTGTTTACCACGGGGTCTGGGTTCTCAAAGATAGATGTCAGAATTTCCTTTCTCTCCCTTTATTGCATGGTCATGGACCACGCTCACACGCTTTGGCCTTCTTTGTCGAGGACATACTCTTTCTCAGCATGTCTTTGGCACCTCCAACAAGTAGGTGCCAGGGGGCCAGTGAGGAGGGCTCCCCAGAGGGAGCCCATCTTTGGTATCAAACAGCTTTGGCTCAATCTGGGACCTCCCACAGCCCTGCATCCACACACACACAGAGTCCACGCCTGCACATCCCAGGGCTTGGGACACTTAGAAGCATTTCTCCTGTTTCCATTTGAGAGTGTCTGTTGAGTCCGATTTAATATTTTGGAAGATGTATGTAACCCAGATAAAATGGGTCCCAAGTTACAGCCCCATCTACAAATTAAGTCATATTCAAAGAAACCCCATCTTTCCAGCTTTTTAGAGAATTTTAATATTGAACAGAATCTCTTGGGGAAAAAAAAAGAGATGTCAAAGCAGCCCAATTCATAGCTCCTAGTAAAAACTTCTTAAAAATTACCTTTCCTCCTTCCTCTGATTCTCAGGATAACTCGCAGCCCCAGGGGATCTGAATCCTTTCCCCAAGGAGTCCTGTGGGTACCCGTGTGAGTTCTTAGCTTTCCCCTGCCTCCCCGTTTCTTCCATTTCTCTTCTTTCATTTTCCCCATGAGTAAAGCTCAGTCCTTTTATATGCAGCCCCTCCTCCCAAACATCTTACCTCTCTTTTCTGCCTCTCACCTCTTTTCTGCATCATCAAAGTCCAAGAATTGAACCTCAGAGAGATTCAGCCATCTGTCTCTCGAGATAGGATTCTTTATAGAGAGTGGGAGATGGAGACGTCGAGGACGCCAGACTGTCCCCTAAGTGTTCAGGGTGGTGGCGGGTGATGGTGGAGTGGACAGTGACTCTCACATTAATGCTTTATGTCTCCAAAACACAAAGATGGAGGTTGGGTTGTAATCACACACCTCTCCCTATGGTCTAAACCAATTGAGAAACAGGCACTACAGCCACAGGGGGACCCAGATAGAAATTTATCTGTTGGCGAACCTGGACTGCAGAACCTTAGACCTGCGATCAAAGTCAGGCTCCTGCCTGCTTTCCATCACATTTAGTTCCGAGGCCTCCGACAAGGGAAATGGAGACAAAGCCGACCTCATCCTGCCCATCAGCCACCCGGAGGAGCCTTTTCTGTCACCCACCTTCCTATACTCAGAGGGCCCAAGAGCCAAGAGGCAGATGAACGTCTAGACTTTCCTGCAAAGGTGCGGGGTCAGAAGGAAGGGTGCTCACCAGAAGGGAGAAGACCTTGGAGGGTTTGAGCCATGCCTGCACCTGCCCTTCATCCAATCAAATGAGTCACCCTACTCTCATCACCCAATGCAAACTCCTCTCCTGTGGTGGTTTAGTTGCTAAGTAGTGTCCTACTCTTACAACCCCGTGGACTGTAGCCCGCCAGGCTCCTCTATCCAAGGGATTCTCCAGGCAAGAATACTGGAGTGGGTTGCCATGCCCTCCTCCAGGGGATCTTCCCCACCCAGGAATCCAACCTGGGTCTCCTGCATTGCAGGCAGATTCTTTACCAACTGAGCTATAAGGGAAGGTTTCAGATCCTCTCCTAGGACTTTTAAAAGTTCAACAAAAGCCCACTCCATGCTAATCTAAGGCATAAAGATAGAAATGGGGAGAAAATAATCTGCTACAATTAATAAGCCTGAGTTTCTGCATACAAAAAATTTGTGTCTTTTCTTATTGAAAAGATTTTGGGTGTCTTTTCATATGAGGTAGCAGGAATAAAAAAAGAAGAATAGGGGGTAAACAGGCTTCTACCTCAGATTCTTACTCAGGCTCTTAAGTTGGAATTTGTCCCCAGCACTCTGTCTCTTGGTTCCTGCCAGACCACTGGCTAGGCAGCCTCTTTATCCATGCACCCAAGGGGCCTCCTTGGTTCAGCAGTCCAAGCTCTAACCTGTATGGAAGAGAGGACACCTCCTTCACAGCAGTTTTATTTTTTTAAGAGCTATAATCTGAGATCCTAGAGGCTGGATAGTGCAGAGAAGCTAGGAATAGTCCCCAGAACACTAACTGCCACTATTTAGCTGAGTGACCTCTGGCAAGTTATTTAACCTTTCAATTTCCTCACCTATAAAATAAGAGACATTAACAGTGTGAGCCTATTGGGGAATTAAGTGTCTTAGGGTATGTAAGGGTATGTAAACACTTGGAGTAGTCGCTGGCACAGAGGAAGGGACATGAAGTGATTGCCAGCTTTGTTGTTGTTCAGTCACTAAGTCGTGTCTGACTCTTTGCAACCCCGTGGGCTGCAGCATGCCAGGCTTCCCTGTCCTTCGCCGTCTCCCAGAGTTTGCTCAAACTCGTGATCATTGAGTCAGTGATGCTATCCAACCATCTCATCCTCTGCCACCCCCTTCTCCTCCTGCCTTCAATCTTTCCCAGCATCAGGGTCTTTTCCAGTGAACTGGCTCTTCACATCAGGTGCCCAAAGTATTGGAACTTCAGCCTCAGCATCAGTCTTTCCAGTGAATATTCAGGACGGATTTTCTTTAGTATGGACTGGTTTGCTCTCCTTGCTGTCCAAGCGACTCTCAAGAGTCTTCTCCAGCACTGTAGTTCGAAAGCATCAGTTCTTTGGTGCTCAAATTTTCTATGGTTCAATTCTCACATCCATACGTGACTACTGGAAAAACCACGGCTTCGACTAGATGGACCTTTGTCAGCAGCATTATGGTTTAGTAAATTTCAGTACAGAAACCAACAGAATACTATAATCTCATCACAATCACTTTATGAACCTTTCTAATAACATGGAAATGCTCAGGCTTAATTGCTAAATTTGAAAGCCAGAATTAAAATGTTTATATACTGTTTTGAACGATGTTTAAAAATAACAGCAACTAGAATGAATTCTAACAAAATGTTAATTGGCTATCTTTGGTCATCAGATTACAAAAAAATATTTTATTTTTTCTTTCTGCTTTCCCACGTGAACGTTCTACAACAGAATGTATTCATTTAAAAACTGTTAATTTTGATTATTTAAATAATTCTGGCATCAGGGGCAGATATAGCAGGCAAGCCATGTCTAACAAAATGTTGCTCTTCTGTCTGGATAAACCACACATTAGAGTGACAATAAATTCTATTTTCGATGGAAGCAAGACATTCCTTTGTCAGTAGTAAATCACTCTGTTGCTACCCCACCCCACCAGCATTATAAATGCCTCTCTCCTTGGTAGGTGTTTCTCCTGGGGCTGCATTCCACAACCCCATGGCAGGTATCAAGTTCTGCCATTCCTTTGAGGATCCATCCATCCTGAAGACAGTTGTTGCTTGAAGCAAGAAGCCTTGTCAGCCCCACCTGCTCCATCACCCCACCCCTCACATCATATTTACCAACGTATTAAGTATTTGATGACGGGATGTGCTCAAGGCCAAAGATGACAGCTAGGCCCACTCTTCTACTGCTGTTCCATTACCCTTCCACCTAGAAGGTAGAAAATTTTTGTTGAATAATACAACTCAAATAATTCCAGCCCCAAGTTGAAGCCTCAGCCTCCAGGTCTCTGACTTCCTAGAATATTCCTTGGATGGAAACTTCCACCTGGGCTCTCATCCTTGAGGAACATTGCCAGTTTCAGGGGGTTGCAATTTTTTCCCCCAGTATTTATGAGTTTAGATTGCTGCAAACCAGGAGAGGTTATCTGCTAAGAGCATCACAGGACTCAATCTGTCAGCTTCAGCATTTAACCTGGGGGGAAAGGAGCTCTCTGGCCAAGCCCTCAGTGATGGCACCATCATGAACTCACACACACCGTGACGCAAAGCTCAGTGTCAGCAAAGATGGACTCAGCTCCAGGCCACCCACATGCAAGCTCCGCCTTGTCTTGCCTTTCTTTTCCCCTATTTCTTGCTTTTTAATACTCCCCTGGACTCATCAAAGTTATAAAATATTGTAGCTAGAAAGGGACTGAGCTCTGCCCAATGTCACAGAGCTAGTTAGAAATAATAATAATAATAGCAGTGGTAGTGACAGTAACAAATTCAGACAAGCCTTCGCTACAGGCCAGGTACTCTGCTAAGAGTTTCGATAAAGTAACTTATTTAATCTGCACCGCAACCTCGTAAGGTAAATACTATCTGGTTGGCCAAAAACAAACTTTTTGGCCAACCCAATATTAGTATTCATGTGTCATGGAGGAGGATACTAAGGCCCAGGATATTAAGTGACTTTTTCAAGCCAGGACCCTTGGTCTCTTGATTTATCACTTGTTCTTTCCAAGATACCAGGCTGTTGCATGGAACTCTGAAGCCAGTACCCTTAGAGTCTTCCTCCTGACTGCTGGACCAGACAGAAACAAAACAAAATAATCACAGAGGTACAAAAAAAGAGTCCATTCAACTTTATCTCAGAAAACATTCTCTGACCACCTGCCCTGGTGCTGGGTGCTGTGAGAAGTCAGAAATGAAACAAAGCAAGGATGATGCTTTTATGCAACTTAAGATGTAATAGGGACAGAGGTCAACACAATATTGCAAAGCAATTATTCTCCAATTTAAAAAAATGTAATAGAAGAAGGCGGAAGAATGAAATAAGTGTTGAACATTGATAACATTTATGGAAAATCCTTTTTTCAAGGACTGAACACAGTGCAAACAAACCATAGTGAGACAGATTCTTGACTCTCCCACCTAGCTCTCCTTCACCAACTCCAACCCTCAAGGTCAAGACCCTCCGTTGAGGCTGTAATTAGCCAAAGGAAGGGGAAGGGGATGCATCTTGGTTGATAATCTCACTGCTTGCAAGGAGGCTAGGGGAAGCTCATCCCATTTTAGAGATTAAATAGCCAAGGCTAAGGGCGATTCAGTCATTTGCCTCTGACATCATAAAACTACTCTGCTCCACACACAGGACTTGAAATCCTCTGTGGCCCCAAGGCAAATGAGCTCCCGTTGCAGAGCACTCCCTCCCCACTCCCTCCATTCCCTGGACTCATCTCCCAGCAAAGCCTTCACCTGTGAGTCCATTTGGTGAGTGATGGATGAACATTTCTGAGCAGTGCCAGCCCCTCCTCCAAGCCTGGCCTGGCAGCTGCGCCATTCCAGAACAAACACACGTTTGATCTATGAGGCTACTTTCTTGCCATGAAAGCCATGAAAGGATGTGTCTCCCAAGTGACCTCTTCCTTGGTAGTTGGAGAGAAAATGTGATAAAAAGCAAGAGCCGTGTCCTTTGAAGATAATTCATACATTGGCCAATAGATGCGATAAAGTAGCTAGAAATCCAGCACGGGCTACAAACAACTCCACATTAAAGGCATCTGTGTTTAATAAAACTAATAAATCAAATGCTCTTAGGTGGTGCCTCCAGGCTATGTTTTAGGGCTATAATTGGTGCACATGGATAATACAAGAATAAAAGGTATTGAGTCAGCACAGAGACCGCTAACCCCTGATGTGCCCCTCAAGTATTTCTGGGACTCTTTTGGTGTTTTGTTTGGGGAAGTTTATCAAAAGCAAAGTCCCTTTCCTAGAAAAGTGCCAGGCTACCAACCTCTGCTCTTAAACAGGGAGTACGCTCTCTCTCCGGGGATCTACAAGCACAGTGGAAAAGCCAGAGAAGATGGTGAGCCCTGATACAGACTTATTTACAAAACAGACTCAGAGAAGGAACCTGTGGTTGTTGTGGGAAAGGATAGGGGAAAGGGATAGTCAGGGAGTTTGGGATGGACAAGGGGCACGCTGCTATATTTAAAATGGATAACCTAACCAACAAGGACCTGCTGAATAGCACAGGAAACTCTGCTCAGTGTTATGTGGCAGCCTGGATGGGAGAGAGTTTGGGGGAGAATGGATACTTGTATATGTATGGCTGAGTCCCTTCGCTGTCCACCTGAATCTATCACAACATTGTTAATCAGCTATTCAGTTCAGTCACTCAGTGGTGTCCAACTCTTTGCGACCCCATGGACTGTAGCACACCAGGCCTTCCTATCCATCACCAACTTCCTGGAGTTTACTCAAACTCATATCCATCGCATCAGTGATGCCATCCAACCGTCTCATCCTCTGTCGTCCCCTTCTCCTCCTGCCTTCAATCTTTCCCAGCATCAGGGTCTTTGCTATACTCCAATACAAAATAACAAACGTAATTTTTTTAAGTAAAAAATTAAAAACGGAACAAAAAAGAAGGAACATTAAACATATTTGTTGTGCCTCTCAGATATGCACTTCAGATGTATTTTCTGATTTAATCCTCACAGGCACCCCTCAGATATGTGACACTACGGCCTTATTACAGGAGAGAACACACATCAGTGAGGTGAATGTCCAAAGGCAGAACTGTTAGACTTCCAAGCCAGTGAAATAAGAAGATTGGAGTACTCAACCTTGAGAAGATGGACTACAAGAGCAGCTGCTATAAACTCTAGGTCCATCTAAGACTACTCCTTGAAGAACAGAAGCCCCTTTGCATTAAACCAGAAGAGAACTAAGGATGTAGGTTTAGAGACAGGAGGAGTTCATTGGTAGCAGTCCTCTCCAAGGACTGTTGGACCTAAAAGGAAGTGGTGGAAATTCCTGTTCTGGAGAAAACCTAAATTCACAGCGATATTGTAGACAGGACATTTGACCGGATCTGTGTTCAGGCCGGAGAAGGCAATGGCACCCCACTCCAGTACTCTTGCCTGGAAAATCCCATGGACAGAGGAGCCTGGTAGGCTGCAGTCCATGGGGTCGCTAAGAGTCGGACACGACTGAGCGACTTCACTTTCATTTTTCACTCTCATGCATTGGAGAAGGAAATGGCAACCCACTCCAGTGTTCTTGCCTGGAGAATCCCAGGGACAGGGGAGCCTGGTGGGCTGCCATCTCTGGGGTCGCACAGAGTCGGACACAACTAAAGCGACTTAGCAGCAGCAGCAGCAGCAGCAGTGTTCAGGCATTGGCACATACAAACGAATAATCACCTCTTTGGCCTTCCCTCTGCTTTGTAAAATGGAGACAGTAATAACTAATTTGGAGGGTTTGGGGGAAAGCGGTAAACAAAATGATGTATATAAAATCCTTGGTAAACCCTAAGGTACTATCAAGCACGAGGATTGTTATGACTCCATCTTTCTGGAACTTTTAACATATAACCCAGCCTGGAGACAGAGGGATGGACTCAATGACTTCCTATGACTCGTTTTTATCACCAGAAGTAGACAATTCAAAGCTTGGGAGGGAAGGCAAGTGGCTTCTAGGGATCGTTAGCTTTACAAGCTTTCAGAAAACCTCAGCCTAAAATAGAGACGGCTCATCCCTCTTCCATGAAACGTTTCAATGACATAGTCAACTCCATCTCGGCTGCAGAGTGTGAGAGCTGTAGAACTGGTCAAGGTCAGCCTGGCTTCTGCCAGGAAGGAGGGTAGTTTCAATGACGAGTTACTGAGTCATGAAATTCTCTGAAGCAAATTCATGATTTGGGGCTGGAAGAAATTGGCCTTTGCCTCAGAGACTATTTAATGCCGTAAGACTCCAAGCCCTGTTTCAGAGGTCAACTTTAAAAAAAAAAAAAAAAGATAATGACCTTAATTATTATAGCATATTGATTAGTTAGGGACAGATGGCTTGAAGTTTATTCCCTACCTTTACAATAACTTACCAGATACACACTAATTCATCTCTTACTCAATATTGTGAATAGTTATCTCCCTTCATTAGATGGGAAGGGAGGGAAGTCGCTCAGTTGTGTCCGAGTCTTTGCAACCCCATGGACTGTAGCCCACCAGGCTCCTCCATCCATGGGATTCTCCAGGCAAGAGTACTGGAGTGGGTTGCCATTTCCTTCTCCAGGGGAATGTTCATTATATGAGAGAGCATCAATCTTTTATGAGCCATAATATACATTGTTGGGTCTCCCAGGTGGGGCAGTGGTAAAGAATCTGCCTGCCAATGCTGGAGACCAGGAGATGCAGTTTCAATTCCTAGGTCAGGAAGATCCTCTGGAGGAAGAAACGGCAACCCACTCCAGTGTTGTTGCCAGGATAATCCCATGGACAGAGAAGCCTGGTGAGCTACAGTCCATGGGGTCTCAAAGAGTCAGACATGTCTGAGCACACGTGCATGCACACAAGAGGCATTCTTCATGTGATATCATTCTAGCACTGTGCAAGCTGGTGGAGAGGCTTAAGCTAAAAACCTTTAAGAGCCATACAGATGTAGAAGAATACAGAAATAGAAATTGATATAGATGTACTTAGTGTGATGAATTATCATGACAAAGCAGCCTGAGATCTTATCTGTCATTTGTTTTAACAGTGAGAAGCTCCAAGTACTTCATAACTACATCCTTATTCTCTCAAAACTCACATCAAAGAGCCTTCTGATTTTTCAATAATATAATAGCATTTTGGCTTTTTTGAAAGCGTTTGGGTATACTTTTGATAAACTTTCCCACACAAGTCACCAAAGATCCTTCATAAAACTAATTAAATCACTAGAAGTGACAGCATTTATCAAGGCCTTTGCAGATTAAAGGTTAAGTCGGTCAGCCTAGCACAGGAATGATGTTTCTGGATGGGAGACTTCAGCTCCCATTGCACAGAAGCACTACCGTAAGATTTTCTTCTTGTATTTACAACTCTAGAGTGTTTTGCCAGAGAAGGCAATGGCACCCCACTCCAGTACTCTTGCCTGGAAAATCCCATGGACAGAGGAGCCTGGTAGGCTGCAGTCCATGGGGTCGCTAAGAGTCGGACACGACTGAGCGACTTCACTTTCACTTTTCACTTTGATGCATTGGAGAAGGAAATGGCAACCCACTCCAGTGTTCTTGCCTGGAGAATCCCAGGGACAGAGGAGCCTGGTAGGCTGCTGTCTATGGGGTCACACAGAGTCGGACACGACTGAAGCGACTTAGCAGCAGCAGCAGCAGCAGAGTGTTTTGCAGAGCCTGAAAAGTCGGAAGTGGCAGACTAACTCAGCCAGCCTCTTGGTACTGATAATTATTATCAAAGGCACACTAGTGCAAAGCACTGTGCTTGGTGAAAGTGAAATGAAAGTGAAAATCACTCAGTCATGTTGTACTCTTTGCGAGCCCATGAACTATACAGTCCATGGAATTCTCTAGGCCAGAATACTGGAGTGAGTAGTCGTTCCCTTCTCCAGGGGAATCTTCCCAACCCAGGAATCGAACCCAGGTCTCCCGCATTGCAGGAGGATTCCCTTGAGCCACAAGGGAAGCCCAAGAATACTGGAGTGGGTAGCCTATACCTTCTCCAGGGGATCTTCCCTACCCAGGAGTCGAACTGGGGTCTCCTGCATTGCAGGCAGATTCTTTACCAACTGAGCTATCAGGGAAGCCCAAGTATGAGGTTGCAAATATCTACTCTCCTCTATTCTTTCCCTCATTTACTTACCACCAAGGTGAGAAGGCAGAGCTATGTTTCAAGTCATGAAGGGCAGCCCAAGCTTGCCTCATTCAATGCCACATGAGTATGATAAGTTTTTGATGGTTATACAAATTCAGAAGAGGGAAAAATCTCTCTGACATGGGGATGATTAAGGAAGTTCTAAAAATTCTTTGAGAATTCTTTGAGCCTCTGGTACCTGCTCAGTATTTTGTGAGCCTAGGGCAAGTGGGCTGCTTGCAGAATATTATTATAAAGCCAATTATGCTCTCAGTGTTCTAAGCAATTTCCCAGCTGCCTCTTGGACATATTGACCCCAGTTTCAGCAACAGGAAATTTCAGTGCCTACAAAAATCTATTGTTTGGTACAGCGCTGGATCTTAAACTTGAACTCAACTGTCCAAATGTAATATTGCCATCCCTTGCATTGGGAAGTTATTTCTACTTTTTAAAGTGTGTTTCCATTCGGGGAGGCATTTTGTCTTAATAGGATTTCTGAGATCAAATAGAAATTATTAACCTCAATTTACATCTCAAGTAACCGAGGTCCAGAAAAGTTGTTCAATACCAGACAAAAGTCTGGAGCAGAAGCAGGCCTAGGACCCAGGACCTTCCAGATCTACATCCAGGTGGGGAGACAAGTAGACCAGCCGACAGTTAATTGACATCAAGGCAGCGGGATGTGATTAATGGTTGTTTGCCAAATGTCTGCAGATCCTTGGAGAAAAAGGCATTGCAAAAGTGCAACATATTACGCTAATTATTACCGGGCAAACTCCTTGGAGACATATTTCCATCAGAAGCTGTCTTTAGAGGCTCCCCAAACAGTAGGTAGTTCTGTAAAGCCAGCTTTTCCTGTGATGCAGAAATCATAACCACTATTTGGTCATGCATCTCTTCTTCAGAACAGAGCTCTGAACAGGATGAGAAATGACTTTCAAGTCACAAGGAATCAGGTTATGGACAGAACTCTTGCCTTAGACCTGTTCCATCAAAAACAAAACCAAGCCTTAACTCCAGCTGGAGTGCGCTGTTCTGGGGAGAGAAGATGACAAGAAAGAATCAGTGTAGACTTCCAGGAGTGAAGGGGCCAAAGGGACAAGCAATGTTTACTGAGTGTCTGTACTGTGCCAGGCCATTTCACACAGACCCTAACACTTGATACTCACCACATCCTGTGAATGATGTAAGCACAGTTAGACCTTTCTAACAGCTGAGGAACCCTTCCAGAGGTTAGCAAATATGTTCCCGGTCACCTGGGCGTGAAGAGGTGGGCTCCACACCAGCACTCCAGTATATCTGATCAAAAGTCATGCTGTGTGCATTCCCAATTCTAAGCTAAGCCATCTGCTGAAGGAGGCTAAGAGTGAATGGAGTTCAGGTTTAGGAAAAAATCTACCTCTGACGATACTTCTCCATTGGAGGACTGGCCATTTTATGCAGGGGGCTGACTGCAAAGTGAAAATGCAGGAGTCCTTGTTTAGAAATTATTCATAATTTTAAGACAGCAGCAGCAGAGGATTAAACCGAATGCAGGAAGCTTCTGAGCACTGGGCCTGGTTTAACTGCATGGGTTGTATGAATAAGTCCTTGAAGTGGCCCTGCTCAACAGAGTCCAGGACATAACAAAGGTGAGAAGGCAAGAGTCCTGGGGTTGGGGGTGAATCTGGAAATTCAGTCCCAGGGGAGGAAAAAATGGACCATGTGGTCCCCAGGAGCCTCCCCTCCCATCATGGGCTGCTCATCTCACACACACACACTGCCTGGGGGAACTCACTGATCAAGACTGATAAAAATTACATGGCAAGGCCCTGGGGGCAATTGTAATCCTTTTTCTAATCTCAGGAAGATTCGAAATAGCATTCCAGTGACACAAGGAATGAGCGAACATCACCCCTATTGCAGCTGTCACTTGTATCTGCAATCAGGTGAATTATAGAGATTAGCCACGTCCCAGAATCACTGCACTTTTTGCATGCTTCTTCGCATGGCCCGTCTTAAGGTGGAATTGCTCAGGTTTGCATTTAGACTCTGGAGAAAGCTTAGGAAGATCCGTGCTGCCACCCAGTGTTCAGAGAGCAAGTCCAGAAGAAGCCACTGAAGGCTGCGCACACGTCGCAGGCTCTGTAGGCACTGGAGCCGTCCTGAAGCTACAGAAAAGGATGCTGTAAAGCTTCTGCAGGCCCCAGGTAAGCTTATTTAGAGGTCACATCCTACATCACATCAAAGATATTAAAATGTACCTACAGCGCGTACTAGAAATTGATGTGTAACCATCTAAGACTTCAGTAATTTTTGAGTTTGGTGCACATGTTTTGTTTTGCAGAGATTTAAACATTTATTCTGATTTTGCAATTTTCTTTTTTGAGATATGGATTCAGTGGGGTGGCCCTGGGGAGAAGGAAGAGCTCTTAGACATTACCCTAAGACAGAGTGTTTGAAAAACTCCCTGGTCTTTATGCCTTTAGTACCTGCTACAGCGTGGGCATGAAAACAGGAAAACCATGGAAGAAGAGAAAACGTGAGGAATATTGGATCCGGCCACCTCTGAACGTACGCTTCAAGTACAAGCCCTTTCACTGTACTTGTGTAAAGCAGCGGCCTCAGTCTGCTGAGTGCATAGAAGAACCACAGACAAACCATGTCCAGGATCTACTAGATCTTATTTGTTTTATTTATTTGTTTTTAACTGAAAGGTAATTGTTTTACGACATTGTGTTGGTTTCTGCCATACACCAACATGAACCAGCCACAGGTATACATGTGTGCCCTCCCTCCGGAACCTCTCTCCCACCCCCGACCCTACTCGGCCCTCTAGGTTATCACAGAGCCCTGGCTTGAGTTCCTTGAGGCATACAGCAAATTCCCACTGGCTGTCTATTTCACATATGATCGTTATACATTTCCATGCCACTCTCTCCGTTCATCCCACCCTCTCCTTCCCCCTGCCCCCCACATCCACAAGTCTGTTTCCTCTGTCTGAGTCTCCATCGGCTGCCCTGCGAACAGGTTCATCAGCACCATCTTACTAGACTTTAGTGCTAAGATTTCATGATTAAAATAACAACAACAACAAAACCCCTCGGTCAGGTCTAATGTCTAGTGCAGTTTTCCAGAAGGCCCCCTGCCCTCTCACAGCGACGGGTTTAGCTGCCAACAGGCAAGCTGCCCGCATGGAGTTTTCACACTCCCCGAGGACCTGGATCCCTCCTGAGTTGTGACTTTTAACTACATGAAAGAAAGTCCCTCGAGATTTTCCAGCAGCAGAGAAACAACATCCAAATCGAATTCCCTGCTTCTCCCGCCTGGCCTTGCTCATGACTGACAAGTGGAAATGCAGGGGTGAGACCGGGGAAGGCACAAATGACCAGCTTTGTGTAAACAATGGCAAATTGGACCAGGAAGAGAAGTGATACGTTCAAAATGGGAAAGGCTGGAGGCAGCATTTAATCTGACCCTCTGCTCTCTAGCAGAACTGAAGCCAATCTATTTTGACTACCGTATGTACTGAATCTCACATGTTTGTGGATTTAAGATTTCTGTGGATTTGGGACACAGGGGTTTTTATTTTGTGAAATCATGTCTTTTTTACCCACTTCCATGACTGATTCTATTTTGTTTTGTTTTTCTGTTTTGGCTGCTCAGCATTCAGGATCTTAGTTCCTCGACCAAGGATTGAACCTGGGCCCCCTACATTGGGAGAGCTAAATCTTAACTACTGGACTGCCAGTGGTTGGAAATCCCCATTACTTTATTCTATAAGCTCTTGAATTTTATCTTTGATCACACTAGTTAAGACCCTGTTCCCCCATCGATTATCCATGGCTGCATTTTACTATAAGCCCCTCAGACTCAGCCTCTAGAGAATGATCATGGGGTCACGTGATTGAGAGTTGGCCAAGTCTTTGTCGATAGAACTGAGCTCCATCTGGAGTGGAAGTCATCTTTACAGCACTCCCGGTCAGTGCCTTTTCAGACTCTCCCTCAATAACTACCTATCTAGAAAGGAAGCTGCCACTGTGTGAAGCAGTCTGCTTCCTGTTAGTGAAGGACACCTGCTAGACAGTTCTTCCTTCTGCTCTCCCTTTAAGACTTAAAGGGAGAGCCGGTGAGAGCCAAGATGAGCCAGTGATGTTGAGTCTGGAGGTAGGCATTTGGCACTTCTCCACTGCGGGTCACCAGTGGAAGCCCTACGTGGCCTTTGGGGACTCCATATGGAAAAGGCTAAATACTCTGAAGAGAAAACACCAGCAACCAGCTCCACTCCTTCCCCCGAAACTGCCTGTACGGAGTCCAGGCTTTTGTGAAAGAAGTCAGTCTACGGCCTCAAGGGGCAGTCGAGCATACGTGGCTGTAAGCAGACCCCTTTCTTGCACTTGCGCCAGGGCTCGGGCCTTGTTCTGAGGACCTGGAACTCTTCCTTGGAGAGCTCATCCAAGTAGCATCCGCAAAACGTCTGAAACCAAAACCCTCCAGAGTCCTACGTGTCTCCCTCCACACACACCAAGTGTCAAAGTACTGCTTCAGGACCGTGGCTGCTGTTTGTGGTTTTGAGTGTGGGTGGGTGTGTGTCCAAATGCTATAAGCTCAGTTCTGGGCTTCTGAAACCCAGAAGGAAAGACCACCCGAATGTGAGCGACAAGCCCCACTTGGCTTTAAATTCTACACCATCCACATAAAAAAAGAAGAAGTTTGCGGGGGGGCGGGGTCAGGGAGAAGAACGAGGGAAGGGAGAGGATGAGAAGGACAAGAAACTCAGGCTTGAGTTCCTGCATCAGCTGGAAGATGGGCTTCAAAGGCTAGACAGTAGGTTTTGAAATCTTGTCCATGTATTTTTCCATTCAAGAGCATGTGATCATGGACTGACTTGCAGCTGAGCATGGGACTAATGCTAGGGATACAGAGATGAACAAAATAAACACAGGTCCCCCACATTTCAGTTTAAAGGGAAAGTAAATGATTAAACACCTAAAAATATTTAGGGGTATGATTCTTACAAGAAATCTCTCCATCTACCCATAGTTATTCACTTCCCCAAATTTAACACAGAAGGATTGTCCCTCAACCAAAAGGTCTTCCACACCTGTTCCTACTGACCCTCCACCCAGAAGGGCCTGAGAGTGGGAGTGGTTTTACAGATTATATGTTTCCTATTGCTGCTGTAATGAATTACCACCCAATTAGTGGCTTCAAGGAGAAAGCAATGGCACCGCACTTCAGTAGTCTTGCCTGGAGAATCCCATGGATGGAGGAGCCTGGTAGGCTACAGTCCATGGGGTCGCTGAGAGTCGGACACGACTGAGCGACTTCACTTTCCCTTTTCACTTTCATGCATTGGAGAAGGACATGGCAACCCACTCCAGTGTTCTTGCCTGGAGAATCCCAGGGATGGGGGAGCCTGTTGGGCTGCCGTCTATGGGGTCACACAGAGTCAGACACAACTTACGCGACTTAGCAGCAGCAGCAGCAGCAGCAGTGGCTTCAAACAATACAAAATTTTTCTCTGACAGTTCTGGTGGTCGAAAGTCTCACTGGGCTAAAACTAAAGTATCAGCAGGGTTTTTGTAGAAGCTTTAAGGGAGAATTTTTTTCCTTGCTTTTTCCAGCTTCTAGAAGTCTCCTATGTCCCTTGGCTATTGGCCTCTTCCTCCAGCTTCAAAATCAGCCACAAAGCATTTTCAAATCTTTATGACTCTGGCCGTCCTGCCTGCCTCTTATAAGCACCTTAGTGATTACACTGGCCCACCAGATACGCCAGGCTAATCTGTCTCAAGATCATTAACTTAATTACATATGCAGTCTCCTTGGCCATATAACTCCACATATTCACAGGTTTTAGAAATTAGGTCATGAACATTTTAAGGAGAGGGGCCTTTATTCTGCCTATCACGTGTCATTTCTTGTGTTTTTAACACAAATAATAGAAAAGTTAGGAAACATAGAAAAATTTTAAATTAGAAAGCAAAATATAAACACATTTAAAAAATACTTCCATTTTTGTCCTTTAAAAAAAAGCAAACAAAACTTGACTAAATATTCTCCAACACACTTCCTCATCTTACCATATATTGCAATCATCTTCCTTTATCGACAGATATAACTCGATATACCAGCATTTTATTGACTTCACGGTGTTCTCCTATGTTACTGATATTGTACTATAGTTTTTGAGCGCGTAGGGTGCTTCTAGATTTCTGTACATACCAGTAATGATGTTATAGCATTCTTCCCCATACATATTTGTGTATTTGTCTGATATTTTCTGAGGATGAGTTCTCAGCAAACCACAATCACTAGGCCCGTGGCTGTGGCTGCTTTTAAGGCTTGAAATACATGTGGTCAAAGGACCCTATAGGAAACTAGAGCCAATTCAGAGACTTCCCTGCAGGACAGACTGTTACCCCACGTGCTCAGAACCCTGGCTGGGTTCTGACTTTTAATCTTTTACCAAACTGATGGACAGATTGAAATCCCGTATAGTTGTTTTAATTCCTTTGAAAACTAGTAATGTTGAGCATTTTTAATGTATTAATATTTATTTTCTACTTACCTTCCTTTTGTTAGTTGCCATGTTACGTTATTTCTGTATTAACATGCTTGTAATTTTCTTAATGTATGTTCATAAATCTATATGTTAACCCTGTATCATATTTACCACAAATAATCTTCTGAGTTTGGTGCCTTTTTTATTGAGTTCTTATTGCAAAATGGCTTCAGAAGTTTCTGTGGTTAAATCTATCGTTTTTTTTGTCTGTTTGTTTTCTTTTAATAGTATCTGCCTTTGGGCTTCCCAGCCAGCTCGATGGTAAAGAATCTATCTGCCAATGCAGGAGACGTGAGACATATGGGTTTGATCCCTGAGTGGAAACGGCAACCCACTCCAGTATTCTTGCCTGGAAAATCCCATGGACAGAGGAGCCTCGCGGGCTACAGTCCATGGGGTCTCAGAGTCGGACCGGACTGAGCGACTGCCTGAATGATGACACCTTTGGTCTCATGCTTTGTATCTTGGTGTGGTAGTATGGTCCTCACCCACCCAATATTACACGAACATTCTGTGTTTGGGCTCTTAGTCCATCTTGACTGTTTTGCCTACAATATATGTTAGTGCCATTTGCTAAAAAGGATTCTGTTCAGGCAGCTGCTTGAAATGCTAAGATGCAGCTCCCTGTGGGGCTGACATCAGGCTCTAAATTATGGGTATGTTGTGAGGCTGCGTCCAAAGGCTTGACAGCCGTGTCTCTAATTGGGGTTACACTTGAGGTCCTAATTCATTGTGATTTTTAAAATAAGTGAAGAGCCTTTAGAGAGAGAGGACCTACCACCTCGTTCTATTCAGTTGAGATGAATGACTCAGCTCTTGCTTTTTATGGTGAAGCAATTTAATTTCATTTTCCTTGGATCACTGAGTTGTGGGAAAAATTTTGATGAAATGGGGTCCAAGCCTGTGGAGTTCTTGGCTCTGGTTTTAGGCTACAACCAAAGAGAATCAGGAAATGAAGGGCTTCGGAAAGAAGAACCTGAAGAAGTTACTGCCATAGACCCATGGACCACTGCCCACCGCTTGGGGGTGGGAGGGGGGACATCTCTTTGTTCTTACCTCACCTGGAGGGGTAGCTGTGGATTGATTCAGCAAGTGTTCCGTGCTGAGTTTGGGTTGGTGCCAGATAGACGCAGAAAACCCAAGCTGACACGGAGAGAACTCCACTTATCAGATGGATTTAACTGTACTTTAGGCAAGCCTAAAGATTTAGGTGGAAGTACTTCTGTTTTTCTGAAAATCTGAGTCCTAGAACTTTCCAGTGAATAGAGAAACTATATGCTGCATTTCCTCCCCTTTCTCTAGGTCTGCAAAAGTACATGGGAGCAGAGACTCTGCTGAGGACATCACAAAGGAGTCAGACACAACTTAGAGACTAAAACAACAGCAATTTATATAATATTGCACATTAACTATCCTTCAGTAAAAATTCTTTTTCTTAAGAGACTCTGCCATCTAAGCAGGCACTTCCCCACACCAGTCCGCTCCTCCTCTTTCCATCCAAATTTGAGTTTGGTCACGTTTGGGGCCTGGTCCCATGAAAGGAGCTCAATTTCCTCAAGCACCCCCTTTAGCAAGACCTTCCTCTGGACTCGACAATCATCTGCTGCTGCCAAATCTCACTCCACTTCCAGGAGGAGAAAACATATGGCCTGTTAATTTTTGCCAAAACTGATCAGAAAACAGAACTCAGTCCTCATAAAAATCGCACAGTACCTGCCTCCCTTTCCTTGCTGACAATAAAAATGAAGCTCGAGTTTGGGGAGCTATCTTTCTTGAAGGAACGATTTTTCATCCAGATTCAACTCCTAGTTCCATCATTTCTCACCTGCTCAAACACCCTGATCACCAGGGCAGAGGACTATAAATAACTGAAATTAAAACTTTGTTAAGAATTGTGTTTTATGCACAATAATATCCAGATCTTTCCATAGAACTCCATTGATAATTTTTGAACTTTCCTTAAAAAGGTGGAAAAGAAACCACAGTAATTTTTTTTGTATTTTAATTACTCACTGAATAAAACCTGAAAGTATTTAATTATTAGATTTATGCCTCAAGATAAGTTCAATGGTAATTACAGGATGTCTTTTTTTTAATTCTAATTCCAAATAACAAAATCCCAAACACATTGGATCATTATGATTATAATTAGAATAAAGGTGTCTTACTGTTGAAACCAAAGTTTGGCTTTTTTGTTTAACCTTTTTGCACCTCATCAAAGGGGAATGCTTTGGGAAGAAATCTGTTTCAATCTCTCTAATGCTGGTTTAAAACAAAATAAAAAACATAATTGTCTTCAGGAATGCTTTTTCATTGCAATATTGGCAGAGAGAAGGCAAGCCCGGAGCTTTCAGCTTACTTGAGGTTTCAGGGCATGCTGACTTTTCTCTGGCCATTTGTCTCCCTTGGACACGGGGAGAACTCAGACAACCAGGCAAAAAGATGAAATAGATGCGGCCACAATATCAAGGCAATCGAAAGAGAGGACCTGTGAAATAATCCATCTTTCCCACCCCCAATTTGTCAACCAGTTTGGGGGTAACTTTTTCTGAGCTCTGCTTCAATTAAAGATGAATGAATGAAGATGGCTGGGATTGGGTAGACCTTAGAAGGAGCTGCACAGAGACTGGAATATCTAAAGCAAAAATCCATAAATAGACCTCTAACTAAGGCTTGGAAGGTATTTAGTGCTTGGGGGCTGACAGCAATCATTTATTGAGAGAAAATGGGCTTATTCTTTCCCTGTGTTGACGAGGCTGTAGAGAAACCCTTGCTGATGGCTGCAGCAGCATCTGAATCCAGCTCACCTCCCTGAGGACTTGTCCGCGCTCTGTTCCGGGATTGGTGAAGTGGTAAGGGCGGCGGCTTGTGGTTTCAAGGGAAAGTTGCAGGATAGGGAGTTCAGGAAGGAGAGGAGACACACATCTTAAGGAAGTAAATAAACCAGCCCCAGATGGCTTCCCCTGGCTGGAGGCAGAAAGGCAAGTGCTTGCTTACTGGAAAGTGCTTGAAGACTAGAGGGCTGAGAGGACAGGAGGAGGGAAGCAAAAGAAGAAAGGAAAGCTGTGCAGAGAAGCCCAGAGAGCAATCATAATACTCAGAAAAATGTCACATTAAACCTCCAGCTGCCGGCGGTTGAGCGGAGAGAGTTCCAGACAATAGCTAAGAAAACAAGTTGAATCTTGCGTTCATTCCTGTGGTTAAAACAAGTCTGTACGACCACAAGGAAAATTCCATTCTCCGCAGACCTTAACTCCCTGCTTACCTGAGTTACAGACACTTTCTGTTGAAAGGCTCCTTAATGGAATCCATTAATTAAAAAAAAAAATGATACAAATGAACTTCTTTACAAAACAGAAACTTAAAGTCACAGATGTAGAAAACAAATTTATGGTTACCGGGAAGGCAGAGGGGGTGGGGGGGTGGGGAGGAGGGATAAATCGAGAGATTAGGATTGACATATACACACACTCCTATACACAAAATAGATAACTAGTAAGAACCTATTTTATAACACAAGGAACTCTACTCCGTTCTGTAATGACCTACATGGGAATAGAATCCAAGGAGGAGTGGATCTATGTATATGCCTAACTGATTCACCTTGCTGTACCCCTGAAACTAACACAATATTGTAAATCAACTATACTCCAATAAAAATTAATTTTTAAAAAAGTTCATTCTTAAAGACAAAACAGAGAAAAGTCTCTTAAAGTTAGAGCTGGTGATGCACAAGCACCCAGCCTCCCTCTTGCCTCAATCTTTCTCTTCTGTTTGGGTCCTCACATCTTGCAAAGTACCCCTTTCCTCCTAGGGGCCCAGTCAGTATGTTGACTAAAGTGCAAAGAATAAAGCAGGGTTCAGGAAAAGGACGAATCCTCTTTGCCACTCTCCTGTACTCCACCCTCAACCACAGCCACATTCACGTTCTGACCCTTGAGACCCCATGGATGTCAAATAAAATTAATTGCTAGCTTAATAAATGTTTATTGAATGTCTACTATGTCTCAGGCTCCAGAGAAGTCATCTAGGAAGAATAACAGAGGTCAACCTGTTGTGAAGGACTTCCAAGTCAGGAGGCACATTGCTGCTAATTGTATGACAGACAGAGCAAACACCGTATACTGTGGACACTGAACTTGGCTTTTTCCTTTCCTTCCGTGGGATTTTCAGTCCAGGTGACATGCGCTGCCTCTGGCCTCAGTGCAGCCACATCCCTCTTCTTCACCAAGAACCCCAGCATCTGCTTCTTTTCCTCCCTCCCAGACAAGCCTTTGATCAGCTTGCTCAGGTAGCTCTCCTGTTGAAGACAGAGTTTATCAATAATTGTGTTGGATCCAGGGGAAGCTGGAAAACAGGTATCTTTTCTTAAGCCTTGGGATTCCTAATCCGGGGCTGGAGGCTGGTTAGCACACCCAGGAGAGGAAGACCGTCCTCAGAGGGGCATGGGTGCTGGAATCAAGCGTGTCTCCCCACTGAGAAAATACAACACCAGTAATGCAATTCTGTGGGAGAGAGGGAACGTTGGTAGACTGTGGCGCTCAAAGGAGATGATAACTTATTCATAGTCAAACTGGGAAAGATTTGCGACCTGACATGTCTTCTGTGCTCATCTTTTAAAAGCTTTCAGTAAATGCTAATATGTGTTTAGTTAGCTATAAAGAGAGCTATAGGAATTGATTAGTGCCCTCAGGGAGTTTATGGAAGTAGTGTGCTTACAAATTTTAACAACCGGTTCTCCGGCAGGGGGAAAAATGCCCTGTTTTCTAGCTTTTGCTAGTTTCCACGGTGTAAATACTCCCTCAGTGGTTGATTTTAAGCTTGAACATGAGGAATGGGGAAGAAATAGACGCCATCAGCTCTTGTCAGCTAATATGAACTGGCTCGGAACACTAATGGCGTATGGTTTAACACACTAACCCGAGATAAACAGAAGCTCCTGGTCAATCGACTGATTGACATCAAATGGAAAATCTTTAACCAAGACCGAGAGGGGAGCATGTTTTAGGAGAGCTGGAAAAATGAACAGTATCTGTATCCCCCTTCAGCTTCCTTGGAAGCACAGAGATCTATAGAAAGTCAGAGCCTGCAAAGACTGTAGATAATCAAGACCCACTCCCTATTCCTCCTCTTACAGAAGGGGACCTGGGGCATGCAAGCGGGAATGATGTGTTATATACAGACTCTGCTCCAAATGTACCACTTTTGTGGATGGGTGTAATTTCCTTACCATCAGGTTGGGGGTATTGAGCAGGAACCTTGAGAAATGAACTACATTATTTTCAGAAAGAAAATCAAGCAGAACTTACTGGGGTCCTCCAAGCACCCATGGGAGAACAAGTCTGTGCGGTCGATGGAGGGTGGGTGAAGGTGCCGTCTGTGGGAAGGCACCGACTGTGTCTGAATTTGTTATTCAATGACTTGCCCTGAGCACAAGCTTTCTTGCAGAACAGAAACAAACCCACAAGTCTGCCAGGCTCTGGCTGCCCTAGCCTTCGAATCATTGGTGAGAAATAAGCTCCGTCTAGGAAGGAAAAAAAATACATTCCCGTGTGAAGAACCCTAGCAGTAATTTTCTGGGCGGGAGAACTACTGCTGTGTCTCTTGGGCAAATGTAATGGGATTGCAAAGTCTTTGGTGCTGAGAAAGCTCCAGCTTCTTCCTGCCTGTGATTCATGATCCCTGAGACAACGATGAGCAATGAAAAGTCAAAGGAACATCAAGTAAAGCTAGATTTAGGAAAATAACACATTACATTTAAATATCCATATATATTTAATCTGTGTTTAATAATGCAAGGAATACATTAGTCAAGGCTTAGGCAGATTCCACACTGATGTTAGTTACAGAACAGCCTGGCTCTCTAAAGTTTCCCAGCCTTGGCGCCACAGGAATGAAAACTTCTGGAGGAGTGAAGCGTGTCGTTGCAAACCTGGGGCACTGCAGACATACAAATGGGAGGTTTGTGGAGGTCACCGCAAAGTCGAACTTGCTGCAGAGAAGAGAACTTGGGGTGAGCAGGAGAAACCTAAAGCTCCAGTCTCTGAACTGACTTAGTCTTTTGGCCACCCTCTGCAGGGCAGGGCAGGGGATGGGAGGTAACATGATAGAGGGACAAAGGGACTAGGGTCTCTGTTCCAGCTATTATTTTATCTCTGATCTCCTCTCTCTCGTCCTTGGGCTTTAGTTCTAGACCACCAGATAGGGAATGGCCATGTGGGCCCCAGGAGAAAGTCAGAATAAGTCCCCAGAGTGCAATGCCAGGCCTCCAAGACTCTTGCTGCCATCTGGAGGGGGAGGCCAGTGAGTGTACTGGAGGATGAAGGAGGAATCACGAGCATGCCCAGCCTTTAGTGCCGTCATGCTCCTCCAGAGCTGGAAAGGGAACCAGTGGGAACACAGCATAGCATATGCCAAGTGGCATCTGGGACCTGGAGAGAAATAAGGGGCTGGACTGCCAAAAAGTACAAGAAATCCTTCTGCTTTGATTTGACCATCACCCAGGATAACAATGATAAAACCTCAATTACTTTGAGCTTGTCATGACTTCCTTATTCATTTGGGGGGGGGGGGGACTCTAAGTCCTTGACAACCTCAACTAAGGCAGTCTGAAAAGCAAAGTTAGAACAGAAAGGATCTCAAATAATAACCCAATCTCCCAACTTTACATATAAGAAGACTGAGGCCGACAGAGCCATGCAGCCCCTCCAAGTTTGCCCTGTCAGTAAGTGGACAACCAGGATGAAAGCCCAAGTCTCTCACTGCAGGGATCTGTCCATGCACTCCCCTGACCTTCCTATGAAACCCTGCTATGCTATGAAGTCGCTAAGTCATACCCGACTCTTTGCGACCTCATGGTCTATAGCCCACCAGGCTCCTCTGTCCTTTGGCTTTTTCAGGCAAGAATCCTGGAGTGGGTTGCCATTTCCTCCTCTATGGGACCTTCCTGACTTGGGGATCAACCCCGCATCTCCTGCATCTCCTGTAGTGGCAGATGGATTCTTTACCACTGAGCCATGGGTTTGGGTGGTCTGTAGAAAAGGAAGGCCAACGTGCCTTACATGCCAGGCACTGTGCTAAGGGCTTGAGTGTATATTATCTCCAAAAGATTAAATACTAACCTACCTCAGCAGAAGTTTACAGCCGAAAAGAAAGCTTGGCTCTGATTCTGGCTCTGCCCCCTTCCACTGTGAGGCGATGGGCTGGTCACTGTGCTTTTCTGGGTGCCATTCTCCCCCCGTCACCTGTAGAACCCCATAGGCCATTCACAGACTCACAGAGGAGGGCTAGTCTAGTCCAAAGCAGAGAGGAAGGGACGAGGAGGAGGAAACCTAGCCTGGGGACGTGAACAGAGGTGACTCTCATAAACGCATGGAGGAAGCAGAACTGTGACGAAGGTCCAGCTAGGAGCCCATATGTATCCTTGAGGAAGCCATGAAACACCTCCAAGTCTGTACTTGGGAGCATCCTTACTCCATTCCCTGTGAGAGTCTTCCTACGAATCGAAACAGTCCAAGCTGTTCCCAGAAAAGAATTGCAGGAGATGCAGGGAGCTAGGTTCTTTCAACCTTCCTTCTAAGAACTGAGTCCCTAAAGATTCAAGCCATCTGAAACTTCCTCATCCCCCAGAGGGCTACTCCCTTGGAGGGAAAGCAAATTACCTCTTTATGTCATTTAGGTTAAGTACCACTTTGAGAAGCATGCTCATTCTAGCAGTTGGCACTTGGAGGAAAAAAAAAAAAAAACATGAGCTGTGACTCACTAGTAATTTTAAGCCAAGTATTTTAAATTGGCTCAGGGCAGGAAAATGGCCAGGGGGGTGGATAGGGAGGGGTGGGGAGGACCCACGTAGATGATGACCGAGATCTACCCAACTCAGGTCCAAAGAGGCAAGTCCAGGGGAGACTCTCAGAACATATGCTCCTGTTCTTGTGTCGCTGCCAGGAGCCTCCTAAATCATTGTGAAATGGCTGCTTTCTGCTTGCCTCCATCATGTATTATGGGGCATTAATAAATAATGGGAGGTTGTAGGACCAAAAGGCGGGAAAACCCAAAGGGAAGGTGATGGAGAGGCATAATTTAACAAGTAAATGAAAGAAGCTATTAAATCATAGTTAAATTATGTTGGCACTGGCAAAAAAAAAAAAAAAAAAGTGTTTCCTGCTGCAAAACGCTTTCAATAAAAGATTGAAATTTCTCTCCTAGCTGACAAGAGGCATCTCCCGATCATAAGGATAGGAGTCTGAGGCCTGCGGTTTCTTTAGACAGAGAACTTGGGCAAGGGCTCTGAGGATGGAGAGTGTCAAGGAGTTTCTCAGTACATACTTGCTCTAGCGTGAGTCCACGTTCAACATGTGATGCCCCATCCATGACCCAACTCTTGCTAGTGGCCTCAAGAACCGTTTGCTAGTCACCGCCTATTTTCCCATTGACTCCCTTGGGCGTATTTTAGATTTCCCACCCTAGAGGAGGGGAAATTGAGGTTACCAAAGTTGTGACTTAAAAATAACTCTTTGTATGTACAGCGTTCTACCTTCTCAATTACCATGATATCCATTAACACTTTGAGATTTACCATAATGCTGCTAGGTAGGGGGTAAACTCAGCAGGGAAGCTATACCCAGTTTATATCTGTGTGCCCAGAGATCAGAAAACTGCACATTTTATAAAACTGAGTCAGAGGAATGGAGAGATGTATCATACCTGGAGAGGTGGGGAAGTGAATGAATTCTCATCTTAGAGCTGAGAGGCTCAGAGAGTCTAAATGGCTTGCCCAAGACTGAACTATACAGCGTGGGAGTTGTAACCAAGCAGCCACACTTTCAAAAACTCAACCCTGGGCTCTTTCAACACAACACGTTGTCTCTCTTCAAGGTCACGCAGTAAACTAGATCAGAGCCTGGACTCACAGAAGCAGAAAAAGGACACGTTTTTCTCTGTTGGGGCTGTCTTTCTGATGGTGGAGTAGACTGCTGTTGGGTATTTGAAGGACCTTGAGGGTCTCTCTATCTGAAGGAAGCTTCCAGAATCCTTTGGCAGAAGAGCCACACAGAAGCCAGGCCACTACACAGTAAGGCTCTCCCTTTCCTTGTTTCCAGGGATGTTTGCTCGAGTGTTGGCAGAAACACTTGCTGCCATTCAATTTCTCAGACATGCTCAGGCCCCAAGCCCCAGTGGGAGAAGTGTGTGCATCAACACGCCAGGGGAATAAAGTCATGGCAGAGTAGATTTGTTTGGACAGGCAGGCTTAGCAGTCTAACAGGGTGTGCAAGACAGCCATGCTACCCTGCATTTTAAAAATGAGCTACTTGGCAAACATGTCAGGCAGCCAGGGGATAAGTCTATCCAGGGTTCCTGAACGGTCGAGGGTACAGGGGTGGTGGTAGCGTCTTTCATGAAGGGGCCTCTGAACCTCTCTCCTGACGACAGCAGCTGCACCAAACTATGCTTGCTCGGAAGAATCTTTCCACCAGGAAAAAAGATAAGAAGATCACTTAGAGGCCCACACTCACTAACGAGAAGCTCTGCAGTGGGCTTCAGCATGGGAGAGAACCAGGCTCCAGCTCTTATAACTTGTTACTTAAGTAATTTTGAATGAGTTATCTAACCTGTTTGAGCCTCGATTTCTTCTTCTTTTAAATGAGAATGTTTGAACCTACTGAATCCATTAGTGTCAGATTCAGCTACAGGTGACAGAAACTCGAAAACCCCAAGGGACTTAAGATGTTAAAGAGAATAAAAATAACCTGGATGCAAGCAGTTCAGATGAGTAGGATGGCTCCACAAGTCAGCAGGGCTCAAGGCTGCTTTTATCTGACTGTCCCACCATCCTGCCACACTGTCCCACTTATAGCACATGGTTCAAGATGGCTTTGCCAGCTCCAGGCACTCTGTCCAAAGTCCAGTCATCAGGCAAGAGGGGAAAGCACCATCCTCACTTTAAGGGTGTTTCTCAGAAGTTCCCCATAGCCCTTCCTCTTAGAGTCCACTGGCCAGAACTTAGTCACACAAGCCATATCTCCATGCAAGACAGGCTGGGAGATTTAGTTTTTATTTCTAATGTCCAGGTACCCAGCCAAAGCTCAGAGGTTTCATTTCTTATTAAAAGCGGGAGTTCAGCATCAGGGCAACAATCAATAAAGTCTCTTGTGTCTAATTTACAGGACAAAATGAGACGATGGCTGTAAATCATCTGCTCAGAGCCTTGCATGTAGGTAGGGCTTGGTAAATGCTGATGTCTGCTGTGGTTAAGGTTGATGTACATTCACTCAGGAATAGATTTCTGTGGGAGATTCTTAGCAATGCCCAATACTTGACTTCATCCCAAGGACACTGTGTCATTCCATCAAATATATCATTCTGATCAAAGTGAAGGTCCAAGTTAAGTCAAAGAGTGAACTTGGAGAGGGCTCAGAGGAGAGAAATGCAGGTGAGTAAAAGCACTGATAAACAGCACTTACGAGAGACAGATGAAGGGAGCCATGGAGATTTCAACCAGAAGGCAGGGGTCTTCAGAGTTGCAATATCTATTTTATTAGTGACGACAGCCAAATTCCACTTTCCTCCACTGATGGGAAAAGCAAAGAAAAAATATGAAACAAGGTGAGAACTGGATACCTGGGGTTCTCATGTATATAAATTTTTGTGTGGGGAAAAAGATGGAGGAGGGGGAAGAACTGCTTTATTGGCATCTTGTGGTTGGTTATCCAATAGGTTATTTCTTGAATATGAGAAGAACCGTAATCTTGATGGAGGAATATGAGTATGAAGGCTGTATCAGTCAAGGTTCTTCTCCAGAAAGAGAGAGAGACCCAGAGAGATGGATTGATTTTAAATAATTGGCTCATAAAATTATGTAGGCTAGCAAGTCTCAATCTGCACTTGGCCTGCAGGCTGGAGACCCAGGAAAGAGTTGATGTTGTAGCTTGAGTCCAAAGGTAGTCTGCCACGGCCTGGGGAATTCTCTCTACCTTGGAAGAGGACAGCATTTTTATTAAAGTGTTCAACTGATTGGATGAGGGCCACTCACATGACGAAGGATAATCTACTTTACTCAAAGTCTCTGGTGCTTAAATGTTAAACTCATCTAAAAAACACCTCCATAGAGCATTCAGGTGAGCTTGGTCAAATATCCAGGTACCATGGCCTAGCCACTTTGACACACAAAATCAACCATCACAAAGACCACTGGAGTCTGATCCAGCAACAGTCATATTCAGTGGGTAACTCTTTTTGCGCTCAGATTCTTTTTGCTTGAAAAGTCTTTAGGAGACAAATAGACGACAAATACTTAGAAATATTTTAAAATACAAAAGACGTACATCAACGAAGGAGTCAGTCTCAAGAAACCAGTCATGGGTTTTCATGTCAGAATTGAAAAACAATTAAAAACAAAAAGACAGGGGGTGGGAGGTTAGGTCTTCAGCATGGACAGCATGGAACAGAACAAAATGACAGGAAATGATCACAGCCAGGAAGTGGCTGGCTGATGAGAAGTCTGTGACTAACTATAGCAGTAGATGGATATTTCATAGAAATTTTCATTGTCTTTTTGTCCTCATTGCTTCCAGTGGATCCAAGGTAGGTAGGGGAGGAGATACAGTGAGTGAGTGAACACGCTGAGTATGTGAGTGTGTGTGTGTTTACGTTTGAAATGCATTTAGACCAAAGAAAGAGGAATAGACAGGAGAAGCATAAGAATATTGATATTTTTAAATTTATTTTTATCAAAGTAGAGTTGATTTACAATGTTGTATTAATTTCTCTTGTATAGTGAAGTGACTCAACTATGCACAAATATACACTCTTCCTATTGTGGTTTATCCAAGGATATTGTATATAATTCCCTGTACTATACATTAGGGCCTTGTTAATTCATTCTGTATGTAATAGTCTGTACCAACTAACCCTAAACCCCTAGTCCAACCCCCCTCCTCCCCCCGGCAACCACGACTCTGCTCTCTGTGTCTGTGAGTCTGTTTCCGCTTTGTAGGTAAGTTTGTGCCATATGTTATATTCCACATATAAGTGAAATCACAGGGTATTTGTCTTTCTTTTTCTGACCTATTTCACTTAGTATGATAATCTCTAGTTGCATCCATGTTGCTGCAAATGGCATTATTTTGTTCTTTTTTTATGACTGAGTAACATTCCATTGTGTATATACACCATGTCTTCCTTATCCGTTTATCTGTTCATGGGATATTTAGGTTGCATCCATGTTTTGACTATTGCAAATAGTAGTCCTATGAACATAGGGGGTGCTTGTATCTTTGAATTATAGTGTTGTCCAGCTTTATGCCCAGAAATGGAATTACTGTGTCATATGGTAATTCTATTTTTAATATTCTGAGGAAGACAATATCAATATTTGAGAGATTTGCTTTCTTGATGTGAAAAATAACATGTGAAACTGAGGAAATCTCAGTGTCCCCTTGACTTTTCAAGACCAAAAAAAGGAAAGAGAAACTACGAGAGGCTTGTGAGGTGCTGTGAAGACAACTATCATCTTCCCTCTCTTCTGGTGCTTCTCCTTGGAAGACGTGCCGTGGGTCATCCCTGGGGTTGGAGCACTGACGGGGCAGGCACGTTGAACAGAGACCAGCCTGGCATGAAGAGCTGCAGGCCATCAAGGCCAAGAAGGATTCCTTCAGCACAAATCCAACTCCTGAGCAGAGGCCAGGAGGATTCGTCCCAAAGCCTAGCCACGATCATGCCTTGCAGAGCTCAGAAGACTCGAGAGGCTCCCGTGGCCAGATGGCTTCAGTGTTGCTCTCTTTGCCTTTCCCAGCATGGCCCTAGCTTCCTGTTTGGGCCTTCCCTGCTGCTCTGCGCCTGCTAGGGATCAGCATGCCAGCCCAGCCTTCCCGGTTCTGGCTCCCTGAAACTTCTCCATGTTTTCCCACCTCCTGGATTTTCCTGGTGTCATATCTTTAGGCTGGAATCTGTCTTCCGGTCCCTCAGCCAACCCACGGAGCTTTCCAAACCCAGTGCTGTGCTGCCTTCATCACCTAGTCCTTTCTTTTTCATTTTAATTGCAAGAAGAATGAATCTATCATAAAATACTCATTCATCAGGAAAGTATAAAGTAAAAGATTTCTCCACGCTGCCCTTCCTACCACCACTACCAAGAACAACATCCTGGCATGTCCCCAGTGCCAGGGATGAGGGCTTGGTGGGCATCTAAAGCCCTGTGATCCCCTCACTTAGGTAAGGAGGTAAGATCTCTCCAGCCTCTGAAGTGCATTGGCACTTAGTATCCTTGTTATGATATGTTATCTTGTTCTGCATTGTGTTACAGTCGTGCTGTGCTTAGGCACTCTGTCGTGTCCATCTCTTTGTGACCCCATGGACTGTAGCCCACCAGGCTCCTCTGTCCATGGGATTCTCCAGGCAAGAATACTAGAGTGGGTTGCCATGCCTTCCTGTTAGTACAGTACAATATTGAAGTTATATATATACTTACCTTGATTGACCTCTGCACTCACTCAAATGTAACTTATTTGAGGATCCTCTGTGTTTCGCCTTTGCAGAGCATAGGACAACCGGCTCCATATTTGGTTTAGTGCACCAAACCTCTGTGAGCTCCTACCCTAGGTCCTATTCAGCTAAGAACCAAAGAGGAAAAAGAAAATACAACCCAATCTTCGAGGAATCTGCAGCTTAGGTGATCTTTCCCTTCTACCAGACAACCAACAAAAATGTTTGTGGAATGTTTAGATACTAACTATAGTAGATGGGAAAACAGTGGAAACAGTGTCAGACTTCGTTTTTCTGGGCTCCAAAATCACTGCAGATGGTGACTGCAGCCATGAAATTAAAAGACGCTTACTCCTTGGAAGGAAAGTTATGACCAACTTAGATAGCATATTCAAAAGCAGAGACATTACTTTGCCAACAAAGGTCCGTCCAGTCAAGGCTATGGTTTTTCCTGTGGTCATGTATGGATGTGAGAGTTGGACTGTGAAGAAGGCTGAGCACCGAAGAATTGATGCTTTTGAACTGTGGTGTTGGAGAAGACTCTTGAGAGTCCCTTGGACTACAAGGAAATCCAACCAGTCCATTCTGAAGGAGATCAGCCTTGGGATTTCTTTGGAAGGAATGATGCTAAAGCTGAAACTCCAGTACTTTGGCCACCTCATGCGAAGAGTTGAGTGATTGGAAAAGACTCTGATGGTGGGAGGGATTGGGGGCAGGAGGAGAAGGGGACGCCAGAGGATGAGATGGCTGGATGGCATCACTGACTCGATGGACGTGAGTCTCAGTGAACTCCAGGAGTTGGTGATGGACAGGGAGGCCTGGCGTGCTGTGATTCATGGGGTTGCAAAGAGTCAGACATGACTGAGCGACTGATCTGATAGTAGAATGGGCTTCCCTGGTGGGTCAGTAGGAAAGAATCTACCTGCCAATGCAGGAGACCCTGCCTTCAATCCCTGGTCCAGGAAGATCCCCTGGAAATGGAAATGGCAACCCACTCCAGTATTCTTGCCTGGGAAATCCCATGGACAGAGGACCCTGATGGGCTTCCGTTTGTGGGGTGGCTAAAGAGTTGGACACAATTTAACGACTAAACAACAGTACAAAAGCAATAGACCTTGAGAAGTCTATTTGAGGAAATACTCCTTTGAGGAGTACTCCTTTGAGTAAGTACTCCTTTGAGTACTCCAGTACTCCTTTGAGGAAAAAAAAAATGCTAATCAAAAATAATAGAAGCACTTGAAAAGCAATCAGCAAGTATGAACACTTGACACTGAGTTAAAAACGGGGGTGCGTGGAGAGCAGGGAATAAGCAGGAATGTGAGTGCAGGGAGGGGTTCAGATGGAAATTCTCTAGAGGAGAGTGGCTGAGGGGGTGGTTGGAGCACCTGGGATGTTATTTATGATGCACTGAATGCTGTCAACAGCATTCTTCCAGAGAATTCTGCCTGCAAGGGGAAATCATTTAAAAAGGATGCCTACCACACTAGACTAGATGAAGCCTTCTAGCTTCTAGTTGAATCCTTCTAACCCTGGAGATAAATTTATTTTTCTGTTGATCTTTCCTGGTCTTTGGTCATCAGCTATTATCTATATTTTCAGTAAGTGTAGCATATATTTAGTAAAAAGGCTTTGATGTCAGAAAGGCCAGGGTTCAGATGTCGACTCTGAGTTCACTGGGCACCAGAGCAAATGAGAGCCTGAACTTTCCCATCTGAAAAATGGGAATAAAAGCACCTAACACATAGGGCTGTTGTGAGATGAAATTTGATTGCATTTGGGAACTGATTTAGCCCAGTATGTGGCACAAAGCATGCGGTCAATGAACAGGAGCTATTTTTATCGTTAGGCCCTTTACCTCTAACTAGAACATAATCATTTCTGAGAGAGAGAGGGCTCTGAGCTTCTAGACACAAGCCAGATTCCCACAGGCTAAGAGCACTCATGAACTACCACTGAGGTTCCTGCTCGAAGAAGACTCCTCCCAAAGGAGATGGAAATATACAAGTTCCTAGAGCAGCTCATCATGGATGGAGCCAAGAATTGAGATGGGTGGACGACACTCTCCCACAAAGTTTTAAAAGATGGTTGAAGAGCCATTAAAGGGATGGAAAGAGAGTAGGAGTGTGAATGACCAAAGAGAAGGAACGGTGACTGAAGACACTTGAACTGCATTGTCTCAAACTCATTTTCTCTAATTTTCTCAAGACAGGGTTAAATATCTTCCATGGAAAGAAGATATTTCTGTAAAATATGACATTTGTGTAAGAAGCCAGACCATGGCTTGTGTGAAACTACAGCTGTAAGACAATGATCTGAAATCTTGAGAGAAGTGAACTCAAATCTTTGTCCTGATCCAAAGGAAAAATACTGTTCACACAAAGAAGAGATGAAAATAGATGATTTGTTCCAGTTTCCTTGGGCCTTACAAATGCATATTTTCATACCAAATCTCATTCTATGTAGTATATACAAGATCAAGCTTGGGGGAGACGAGATCAATATTGAAACCTCTGCCTGAGATCTCATTTCTTTAATACCTTTCTCATATCCTTTAGTGGTAGAAATAGAGCTAATCTCTGTCTTTCAAAAAGTTGTTTTGCATTTTTTGATCGGGGAGAATTAAATTGAATTAGATGGCTCTGGAGTGGTTATTAGAACCATTAGATTTGGCATAATGGATATACCTTAGAGAAAACATTTACATAAGGAAATCAAAGCTGGACTCATATTTTATCCAGTACTCTGACCTCTATTGAATTCTGACAAGCACAATTTAGCTGAATATTTCTTAAGATGGTGCATGTAACAAAATGCATTCCCTAAGATATTTATATAATTCAATATTTCCTTTTGCTCAATAGAAAAACTGCCAAGAGAGAGAGAAAGAGAGTGGGGTGGGGGGTGGACAGAGAGAGAGAGAGAGATCTTTTCAAATATTTATAGACATATTTTTCATCTGGATCCTTATTTGAATTTTACTCTCATTTAGAATACAGTTCTGACAACTCCATCATTAATACCAGTTCTGGCAATATTCCATGAAAAGACACCAGTGTAACACAAAAATCTAGATGTGAAGACGATTATGATGTCATATTTTAAAAAGAAAAAGAGAATTAAAAGAAGACACCTATCTGAAACCATCAGAAACAAAATTCTCTTTGGGATAAAATGGTCTCTTCCAGAAACGCAGCCATTTAAAATAAGATTAAAGTGGTATTTTATAAGAACTAAAGCAGAATATAAATGATCTCTCCCTGAATGAACTCAAATTTGCATACAATGGAAGGTAAAAGAAAAAGAGGGCATTTTTAGGCTATCAGACTGAAAAAACTTCTCCACTATGTCCAACAATTTTCAACATACATTCCTACATCAATAACATCAGGGGGTCCGTGTTAATGAAGAAAATCCTAGGGCTCCAGGACCTCAGAGTCAGAATGTGTTTGGGGGAGAGGCAGAGATTCTGCCTCCACTGATGGTGAAAACCTCTGGTTTGAAGGGTCTCTGGGGGATACAGGTAGACCCGGACAGAACTAAGAGCAGGCTGCTTGCCCCAAGAACCACCATCTGTACTCAGTAGTCCTGAGTTCAAGCTCTTCCTATTTCTACCAAAGTGACCTTAAACTTAATCACCTAATTAAGTCCCGAGTCAATCGCCCAGTTTTCTCATTTATAAGATGGGATCATTTGTTTCACAGCTCTGAGAACTTCTATAAAGGTTCTTCTTTGTTACCACTAGTGTTGTCATGTGGCCAAATGTGTGATAATCAATGGTACTGTTGTTTAACTATCAACATGGCGCTGTCAAGAGAAGCAATGTAGAGATCACAAACTAAATGCTGTAGCCAGAAAATAACTAGCTAGTAAAATTCTATATGGTCATCAAATGCGTGTCAAGAGTAAATATGAATCAGTCTGTTGGCACACACTGAGATGAAAAGAATATTGACGGGAAAGACAAGGCAGAATTAATTTGGGACAAGGCCATGATGATGCATGAATAATCAGACCAGGGTGGTTGCCAGGAAGTATGTGGTTTAGTTTCTCTGGAGGCATCTGGATGATGAGGATTGGTGAGAGGGGGACGTGGACAGGTGAGATCTGAGAACTGAAATCAAAGAGGAACAGAGACATCTCCAAAGACTTGTGTCTGAGATGAAGGCCATCAGACGGAGGAAGGTGACGCAGACATGGCAACTGGAAACCACGGCAAAGGAACAATGAAGAACACTAAGCTAAAGTTTGCTTCTAACTCTGAAGCGAATCATCAGCATGCCTTGAGAGACGAAACTTTAAAATATTTCCCTGACCACAGGTGATGCAAGCTTGTTGAAAACCACAGCCTTGCTCTCCTTTCAGGTTTCCTACAACTGTGGGAGGGGGCGGGGGACGAAAAGAGGGGAGGAGGCCGTTCTGCCTCTTCTGGAATGGGAACCAGAAACATCAGGACCAAACGTCATTTCATTCCAAAAGGGTAGAGCTCTGGTTTCCTTCGTGTCAAGCTCTTGGAATTTAAATTTAAACTGAAGATTCCTGCCCTTGAATCCCAGATACTTCGGTGTTCTTCCTGGGAAGTTCTGTTCCGAGCCTAGCTTTTAGTCACTGTGCTCTCTCTCGTCTGAGAAGGCCCTTCCTTACCCCTGTCCCTGACCTTCGAAGTCCGAATTATCGCTAAGGACCAATTCTAGGTGTCATTGCATCGACTGCCCTCCTCTTCACTACATCCATCACTCCCTGCTCTCTGACCTGTGTTCATGGTAGGCATCTGTGTGAGTCTATGTAAAGAAGGTTCCTGGAAGTCAGGGACTACATCTGATCCACTGTGTGTCTCTTTAGATGCTTTCTTCCATGTAGAAGGAATGCTCAAAACACATTTATAATGATACCCCCCTCATCCTATATCTTTACTGGACCTCGGGGTGTTCTTTGACCTGAATGATAGAACATCATTCAACAGACCCAACAAAGAAATAAACAGCCATGGGGTTCTCTGAACCTTACAGCATGATCTGAAGAAGGCTGCTTCTGTGCCAGCAAGCCAGAGGATCACAGTAAAGGGCTGACTTAACCAGAGACCTTTGTTCAGTTCAGTTCAGTTCAGTCACTCAGTCATGTCTGACTCTTTGCGACCCCATGAATTGCAGCACGCCAGGCCTCACTGTCCATCACCAACTCCCGGAGTTCACCCAAACTCTTGTCCATTGAGTCAGTGATGCCATCCAGCCACCTCATCCTCTGTCGTCCCCTTCCCCTTCTGCCTCCAATCCCTCTCAGCATCAGAGTCTTTTGCAATTAGTCAACTCTTTGCAGGTGGCCAAAGTATTGGAGTTTCAGCTTTAGCATCAGTCCCTCCAAAGAACACCCAGGATTGGTCTCCTTTAGAATGGACTGGTTGGATATCCTTGTAGTCCAAGGGACTCTCAAGAGTCTTCTCCAACAGCACAGTTCAAAAGCATCAATTCTTCAGCACTCAGCCTTCTTCACAGTCCAACTCTCACATCCATACATGACCACTGGAAAAACCATAGCCTTGACTAGACAGATCTTTGTTGGCAAAGTAATGTCTCTGCTTTTGAACATGCTATCTACGTTGGTCATAACTTTCCTTCCAAGGAGTAAACGTCTTTTAATTTCATGGCTGCAGTCACCATCTGCAATGATTTTGGAGCCCCCCAAAATAAAGTCCGATGCTGTTTCCACTGTTTCCCCATCTATTTCCCATGAAGTGATGGGACCAGATGCCATGATTTTCGTTTTCTGAATGTTGAGCTTTAAGTCAACTTTTTCACTCTCCTGTTTCACTTTCATCAAGAGGCTTCTTAGTTCCTCTTCACTTTCTGCCATAAGGGTGGTGTCATCTGCATATCTGAGGTTATTGATATTTCTCCCGGCAATCTTGACTCCAACTTGTGCTTCTTCCAGCCCAGCGTTTCTCATGATGTACTCTGCATAGAAGTTAAATAAGCAGGGTGACAGTATACAGCCTTGACGAACTCCTTTTCCTATTTGGAACCAGTCTGTTGTTCCATGTCCAGTTCTAACTGTTGCTTCCTGACCTTCATATAGGTTTCTAAAGAGGCAGATCAGGTGGTCTGGTATTCCCATCTCTTTCAGAATTTTCCAGTTTATTGTGATCCACACAGTCAAAGGCTTTGGCATAGTCAATAAAGCAGAAGTAGATGTTTTTCTGGCACTCTCTTCCTTTTTCCATGATCCAGCAGATGTTGGCAATTTGATCTCTGGTTCCTCTGCCTTTTCTAAAACCAGCTTGAACATCTGGAAGTTCACAGTTCACGTATTGCTGAAGCCTGGCATGGAGAATTTTGAGCATTACTTTACTAGCGTGTGAGATGAGTGCAATTGTGCGGTAGTTTGAGCATTCTTTGGCATTGCCTTTCTTTGGGATTGGAATGAAAACTGACCTTTTTCAGTCCTGTGGCCACTGCTGAGTTTTCCAAATTTGCTGGCATATTGAGTGCAGCACTTTCACAGCATCATCTTTCAGGATTTGGAATAGCTCAACTGGAATTCCATCACCTCCCCTAGCTTTGTTTGTAGTGATGCTTTCTAAGGCCCACTTGACTTCACATTCCAGGATGTCTGGCTCTAGATAAATGATCACACCACTGTGATTATCTAGGTCGTGAAGCTCTTTTTTGTACAGTTCTTCTGTGTATTCTTGCCACCTCTTCTTAATATCTCTGCTTCTGTTAGGTCCATACCATTTCTGTCCTTTATCAAGCCCATCTTTGCATGAAATGTTCCCTTGGTATCTCTAGTTTTCTTGAAGAGATCTCTAGTCTTTCCCATTCTGTTGTTTTCCTCTATTTCTCAGCATTGATCACTGAGGAAGTGATTCTTTGGAACTCTGCATTCAGATGTTTATATCTTTACTTTTCTCTTTTGCTTTTCAGTTCTCTTTTTTTCACAGCTATTTGTAAGGCCTCCTCAGACAGCCATTTTGCTTTTTTGCATTTCTTTTCCATGGGAATGGTCTTGATCCCTGTCTCCTGTACAATGTCACAAACCTCCATCCATAGTTCATCAGGCACTCTATCTCTCAGATCTAGGCCCTTAAATCTATTTCTCACTTCCACTGTATGATCATAAGGAATTTTATTTAGGTCATACCTGAATAGTCTAGTGGTTTTCCTTACTTTCTTCAATTTAAGTCTGAATTTGGCAATAAGGAGTTCATGATCTGAGCCACAGTCAGCTCCCTGTCTTGTTTGTGCTGACTGTATAGAGCTTCTCCATTTTTGGCTGCAAAGAATATAATCAATCTGATTTCGGTGTTGACCATCTGGTGATATCCATGTGTAGAGTCTTCTCTTGTGTTGTTGGAAGAGGGTGTTTGCTATGACCAGTGTGTTCTCTTGGCAAAATTCTATTAGCCTTTGCCCTGCTTCATACCTTTGTTAGGGCGGATCATCTATTATTGAAGGGCAAGACCCTAGGACTCCTGTCTGGCCTTTCTCTGCTGTCAGACTTGCCCTTTCTAATGCAGTTGCATGTGGTCAGGGTAGATGCCTCTGCTCAGTGTACACTGGCAGGTCTGGTCTGTACTTGGAATTCTCTCTACTGGTTGCCTATTGTAGGAGCTCCCTACAGACTAAAGTCATAACACAGATCAAATCAAGGAGAGGAAAATATGTCAAGTGTCTGAATAGGAATCCTCTAGACTCTAGAAGGAACTGGTCAGGTGCAACTCCAGTTCATATGTTTGTTTCCACCCAGGGCTTGGCTATGAACATTCTAGTGAGTGTGTCCATATTAACTGGGATTCTCAAGCAGGAAAGTTTGATCTCAGTTTCTGTTCTTAGGGGGCTCAAAGACTGCCTGCGCTGGAGGGGAATTTCAGATCACTCAGTCCCGCACCTTATTTCAGTAAGAGACAGAAATCAGAGAGGGGAAGGGACTTCCTCAAAGGATAGAATCTACCAGTGGCCAAGCGGGACCACAGAGCTCAAGTCTTTCAGCTTCTCTGTCCAGTCTTCCACTTCTAAGGAAAGCAACGCTTCGTTTTCCCATGTAAAGGACCCCGGCAGACACTTTCACATCCATTCCTAGCAGAGTCCAACTTCCCACTGGGTTTACCAACCAGTCAAGAAACCACCCCCCCCCCCATTAGAATATAATGCGTGCAAGGAGAACTCACTTGAACAAGCAAACGTGTCCTGCTGGATCTCCACCGCTTCTCCAGCAGCCAACCCTCTTCCCTGTATGCCAGCCCGCCCGCCCCCCTAGGCTGTCTTCACCCATCACCTTCTCAGAGGGTGCTTCTCCAGTACCCTTAACCAGCCTGTGCCCCACATACACACACCTGCTGATTATATCCTATCTCCATGATTTTTCTGTTTCCGTGGTGAGTTTTGTGAATTGAGATTATGGGATTTATTTAGCTTTCTGTCTTCTCGTATCAGAGTGCAAGCCCCACAAGGCCAAGGACCTTCTCTGTAGCGTCTCCCACACCTGGAAGACTATCGGGTGCAGAGCTGGTACTTGGTTATTGCCTGTTGTATAAAGGAGTGAAGGAATGAACTGAAAAGGAATAGAAATCTGGGCTGTCACTTATAGATAGACACAATCTGCACACAGAGAGAGGGGAGAAATCATCTTTTCTTATGGACCCTGGACTTGCCAGCAAAGTCTAGAATGTTAACACAATGGCCACATTCTCTCTGTTCACTACAAATCTAGGGGGAAAGGCAATAATGTTGGGCCAAACCTTGCAACCACCTTGTCCAATTTATTCAAAGCTCTGGTATAGAATTCTAGTCCAATAAGGATATACTACTGTTGGCACTACACACAGGCACACAGGGAGGTGCACACACATATACACTCACTCAGACCCTCCTATTTCCTCCCACCTACTGATACTCTAACAGCTCTCAAGCTAAAACTGACATGATGTTGCTAAGGATCTCAGAGGAACCACATATCCACCGAACTCAAGAGAGCAGAGAGGCTGGGCTATTGGGAAAAAATTGTATTTGTCATTTTTCACAGGAAAAATATTTGTTTAGTCCAAGAACTAGCAAAGAAATGTTGAAAATTTCTTTTGCAGGGACTTTTTGACATCATTCTTTTTTTTTTTCCCTACAATTCTATCCCCTCTGCCTTAGAGATACATTCAGCACGAATATGTAAACATTCCACATTTTTTTTAAAAAAGATTATTTTTTTAATAAAGAAAAGTCCACAATGTCACAATTGTGCATGAGAATGCACAATTCCCATTAAGCACTGTACATGTCCAAATATGGTGGAAAATTCAGAGGGAAACAAATTCAAACTCCAGTTTAATTTCTGTTTTCCTGTTTAGTTCCAAGCTCAGTGTGTGCTCTTATAAGTTGACAAGGAGTAACATTGCACCTATTAGCACTCGTCAACAGAAAGTAGATTGTTCGGGTTTCAATAAATGTTTTTTGAATTGGATTCAGGTTGGTGAGAAAATAAATTAAGTCGGAAAGTCTTTGAGGCAAATTACATATTGAAATGAACAGTTTGATGCATAACCCCTCCATCACCCCCAGAGTGGGGGGCGGTGGAAAGAAAGAAAGGGAAAAAAGCAGAAGTCTTGCTTTTCTGAGCTGTGAGAATTTCTTCTGCTCTTGCATCTGTGAACACTTTACAAGGCGATGTCTACAGTTGGATTTTTACAGCCTATGTTTGAATGGGAGCTTGCGTGACATCTGGGGCTATATTTCTGGAGAAATTTCAAAGCTAGTGATTTCCAGTTTTTAATCACCAGAGTATTTATTTTCTCCCAAAGCATAATTATCCATGGCTCCACACTTATTTTCTATGGGAGCAGAGCAAAATGAGAATCAGGCTGAATTAGTAACTTGATCTTGCATCTGTCAAGGCTCAATGGTTCTTACCTGCTCCAGAGGTTAAAAGCCAGTGTGCTGACCTCACCTCACCGTGTTGGAAAAATTGAACACATGGCCGTTGTCAAGGACAAGACACTCTCAGTCATAAGAACAAAGGGAACGGCAAAAGCTAATGAGGGAAGAGACCGCACCACCCAGACAAGTACAGAGCATCCTGCCCCCTCCGCTCAGACCCTGGTCATGTTTGTGGCTACAGGTGCCACGGAGAGAGGTAGGCTGTGCAGACGTCATTTTCAACGTTCTCTCCTGAGAAAGGAAAACCTCACAATGCAGCAGGCTGCTCCCCTGTCAGGGAATGAATAAGAGCTTGCTTTTCACTGAGGTTTAATCCAACAGCCTGGTGTGCATGAAACTAAGAACAAGAACAGAGGCTGTTCACCCACCAACTCACCAGGGCTTGCCCTGCCCAGCAGTAGGGGTCTTGGGGTTCGGTGATTTGGTTGTGATCGTTGATTTCTTTTCCTATGCTTTGGAGGAAGCTCTTGAAACTCTCAAGAGATAGCAGCCACTAGGCTTGTATCTAAGAAGGTAAGTTATCTGCCCCAGTCACACCGATAGTTCGTGAAAGAGCTTTACATGACTCCTTATGTAATAAACCAAGGCAGGTAAGGCAGGGGAAACCAAAAAAAGAGAGGAAAGTGAGGACCTTAAATTTGTAAGAGCCGCATTACATGGAGGGGCTTTGAGACAAATTGATGGATGGTGTTTTCCATGCCCCCCACCACCACCCCTTTCTCTGGCTTTACTTTTCACCAAGCCCTCCTTTATTCCGAGTTCCGTCTGGGCAAGTCCTGAGCTCCTGGAATGCGTCGCTGCCTTCCTTATCTGGGAGCTAATCACTAAATAGCAGGTGGCGAAGATTCTATTTTTCATCTCTCTTGCTCTTTCCCCTCCTCTCTTTTACTCATTTCCTCAGGGCTATGAATCTCTGAATCTTAAGCAGGAAACCTCCCTGATGTGTTCACACCTGGAATACCTCCCTTTCTTTGTTTGGTGAGGAAGGAACCAGGAGAATCCAGAGAAGAAGCCCCGTTGTCTTGAGAAAGAAGAAAGACATCAGCATTTAAATATTAATACACACCCTGCATGCAGAGGGACACATTCCCATCTTTTAAATCAATCTTTCTTTCTTTTAACTCCATAGTCACCTCCACTCCCAGCCAAGGTCTTACAGGACAAAGAGCATTTACTGCGCGTCATTTCAGTGATCAGCACTCCACACAAATAGGTTGACAGAGGAAACAGGCAAGATACCTTTGCAAGCCTGTTTGGGTCTAAAATAACAACTACACAGCCTAGAGGTTCCCAGAGATCAGCTTACTTTTTCTTCCTACAAATGTTAGAAACAGGCTCTTGAAGGCAGCTCTCATCAGCCTCCTGGTTTCCGTGGGTGTTGGGAAGTCCCAGCCTTGATTAAGCTCTGTGTTCTGTCTTCTTCATGGACTTTTCGTGTGGCCTTTGGAATGTCAACTGCTCCCACTTTTAGTTATCGTGTGTCTCTAAACCCACAGACCAATCACTGTGGCCTACTGAACACTAAGCTCCCTCAGGGGAAAATGGAGAACATACTGGACCCAAGGATGGAAATTTAAATCCATGATTTCCAATCTGTGAGCCTAGGACCCCATGGGGACACTGTTTTTGTGTGAATCAGCACCTATAGTTGTACATGAATCATGCTATTTAGTCAAACGATCCTGATATTATTATTCATTTATTCATTCTACAAATATACATAACGCGCATACTTTGTGTCAGGAACCGTGCTAGGTGCTGAGTATACAGTAGATAGTGAACAAGGGGCAATTCAAGTATGGCCTTTGGCATGTTCAGGCCAGTGGTGAAGACAGAGTTACAGAAACACAGAAAGAAAGCAATAACTCAGATTTGGGATCATATATAGATGGCGCTCGCGGTAAAGAACCTGCCTACCAATGCAGGAGACTTAAGAAAAGTGGATTCAATCCCTGGGTCAAGAAGATCCCCTGGAGGAGTGCATGGCAACCCACTCCAGTCTTCTTGCCTGAAAAATCCCATGGACAGAGGAGCCTGGCAGGTTACAATTCATAGGGTCACAAAGAGTTGGACATGAGTGAAGTGACTTAGCATGCATGACATAGATAAGGCAGTAATTAATAGCATTCAAACTCCCTTAAAGGTAATAGGTTCTGTTATTAAGTATTTGTTCTACCAACGTGTTCTTAAAGTGTATCTTTATCTGCAGTTCTTTAGAGATTAAAATATGCTCTCCATACTAAAAAAGGTTGGACCCACTGACCTAAATCAGCCCCAAGAGATGTCTTTCCTATCCCAGATGAATGAATGAAATAGCAAGAAGTGATATTTCACCAATATTCCAGCAACTCTCGGGTGGATAATTCTACCCTAAATCTAACTTTGCAATGCTTCATTGAAAGCTAATCTCAGAGCTCTCTGTACCCCATCATCCAGGAATGCTACCTCTCTGGGGAAACCTGGAGAAATCAAGACAGAACATTACCCACTTGGTCATAGATCCCTCCTCCCCAGGGGGCAGAGAGCAGCCCCACCTCCACCCTTGACTTGGGTGAGGTCGGAGGGAAAGTCTTGCGGTTGAGATTGGTATGCTAGGGAATTGCAGGCCTGGAGCCGCGGGACGTGACTTGTTGCTCTCTTAGACATGCTAGATAATCTCCTGAAACAAAGAAATAAAGCAAAGATTTGATGGGAGGATTTTCTTGTCAAGAATTATGAATGCAAAAATAACCCAGAAAATATAGCTTGATTTGAACAGGGCCCAGGCAAGATAATGGACAGGAAGACATGTTACACATGAGGTCCCATTTAAATCAAAAGGTACCATCAAATCTCAGTTCCCAGTGGGGCCTCTGTATGTGCATTCAAGTGTAGAAATGTTCTAGGGACATTATTACTGCATAAGACCATGTGGTGGGCACTGAACCTACAAATAAAATATGGCCCTTAAAGTGGCTTTTATTTTTTAGCAAAGAAAAGGTAAACAGCAGTGCTCATTTGAAAGATAATTAAACAGTATTTCAGGCTTTGTGACGATGGGCAGAAGACCAGCATGGGGGCAGCACCAAGTTTAGAGTCAAGACTCTGGACTTTTCCTGGTTCTATGTTAGATTTGAGTCTTACCTTGGGCAAGTCACTTCCTAATCTTCAATTCAGTTTCCTGACCTGCGGAAGGACAAAGGGTATTTCCAGCTCCTCCAGCTCTGATTCCAGGCCCCATATGAGAAAGCACTTCTAGTAAAAGTCCCTGAAATTATCTGTCACAGTTACCTTCCTATAGCATTCGTCACAGCAGGACAGAAAATCCACCTATTTGCAATAGACCTGGGCTGTGGATAAGGTATTTCTGAACAGAGGCAGGAGTACCTACAGATCTTCTCAAGTGGCCCCATGAGAAACCTATGAAAGGAAAGAGAGCAGAAAGCCAAATGGTGATGGCGATTTGGGGGGCTCCCTGTGTTTAGTAAGGGGAAATATAGACATGTTTATCATACAGCTCCCCAGCCCCTGCCCCAACCCCACTCCCACCAGGCCACCAACAAAAGAAGGAGCCCAGCAAAACTGCTGGTACAGTTAGACCACACCCATCTTCAGCCCCGGCCGCTCACTGAGGTAATATCTTCACTGCTGCCAACTAGACATGTTGGTGTGTGTACTTGCTGCTTCACTCTGACTCACCACAGCCTGCTTTGTGGCAGTGAACCCCGCAGCCATTATTCCCCAGTGATCTCTGGCCTACTTCTTCCAAAATGCCGCGGGGCAGTCATGGAGCACGGTGGGGGTGGATCGACGTTCCCTCAGTTAGTCAACTGGCCTCTTTGGCACGGCTCCCTCTCCCTCTTGATCCCCTGTAAGCCTTCCTGAGAAGTTACAAGGTAGAAATTCTAGTAAACCCTCCTATCTTCTGTTAATTCCAAAAGGGCCTTTTCAAGAGTGAAAACTGAGCGTCCCAGGCCCCAGAAAGTGGCACACATGCCACACCCTCCAAAATCAGCTCTTTGAGGAAATCAAGCACAGTGAGAAGAGTATTTGCATTTTGAAGTCAGATAAACCCTAGTCAGACCAACTCCAGGGCAACACCAAACTGCTCGTAGTTCCACATACCTTGCTGTTTCTTAATTCCATGCCTTGATTGTGCTGCCTCCTCTTTCTGAAATGCCTCACCCTTCAGCCTTTTTTCTAACTTCTGCTTTCCATAACTCTCAGCTCAAATGTCACCTCCTCCAGGAAGTCTTCCCTGATCCTCCCAAGCTGCATTAGATGCCCCCTTGGGGCTTAGCCCAATGCCCTGTTATAGCTTTAGCATTGTACCTACCGTACTGCTGTGTAATTGCTGTTTTCCTCTTCTAGACTGTAAATTTCTCATCAACTAGAACCCACTCCACTTATTCTTTTTTTTTCTCTCCATAGCTTAATGCATAATCTGGTTTGTCTGCTGAATTAATAAATTACCTGATTTATCCACTTAGTAGTAGTATGTTCCGAACAATTTAATTTACTTCTCTAGGCCTCAAATTTTTCATTTGTATATTGCAGATAACAATCCATTGCTCATTGAGATGTTGTTCAGGTTTGGAAGTAACCTATGAAAAGGCCTACCACAATGCTGCCCATAGGCACGGAGCATTAAAGCACGTAGGCCGTGGGTCTCCTTAGGGAAGGATGAAAAGGAAAGAAAAAGCAGGAATGAAGAGTTCCATGGTCAGTCCGCAGCCCCTATCTCCACGGACATATGGTCCCACCCGTTTGCTCCCTCCCTACAAGGAAGCTTTTTTTTTTTTGCTTTTTCTTAAATGAGAAATAGTTTCATTTCTAAAAGTCTCCTGGGATTCCAGCATCTCCAGTTGGATTGACTGACTGGCCTAGATACTCTTACATCTCTTCCACTGACACAGAGCCCTGTAAGCCTAGGAAACCTCCCCATCCCCTGACAAACCCTCAACTATATCATAAATAAATAGGTCCTTCCAGTGGTGAGGTCAGGCTTACCCAGAGAGTTTCTGGTGATTTATCCACATACTTTAGGGATGAAAAGAGGAAACAGCAGTGGTCTGAGCCTCCTGGAAACTTGGCAAGTAGCCTGACACTTGGAGGGCTTGTTCAAAGTGTCTGGCAAAGTTTCCGTATAAAGGAGAGAAGCAAGTAGGGACAGTTAGTGGAAGCCAGGCGATCACCACGGCGGCGAGCGCCGGTGGCCTGGCCCGAAACACTGTGCAATGAGGACCACCCCGTGCCCTTAGTTCCCCCAAAGTGCACACGGACAGGAACACACACACACACACACTACCCCCCTTTCAGAACTTGAAGCCCTCTCTATGGGTCAAATCCCCCCAAATCCTCTGGTGAGTCAGGCAGAATCAGACCCTGTGAGTCATCTAGAGCCCATGCAAGCCAGGGTTAATCTGTTCAATAGTCATTTATTGAGCAAGTGCCAGTGCCAGGCTCTGTGCTAGGCACTGGAGACCAATACCTTCTAGAACATTCTTGAGGGCCTTTCCCCCAAAACCACCCACAGGAAAGAAACCACTTCAGTCAGAAAGTTGATGAGGCCAGGACTTAGTGTGGAGGTACTGACAATGAAGAGACTTGAACTGACCAGGATGTGAATCATTTCACCCAGCTCAACCTGCAAGGACACGCAAGAGGGTGCCAAACCCCTTCCAGGGACCCACAGAATAGACCCCCAAGCTGAGCCTGTGGGCGAGGGCAAGCTAACAGAGCAGAGGAGGGCCAAGACTGGGAAAGAGCAAAAGGAAGGAGGGTTTCCCACAGAACTGCTGCCATTTTGAAATTCAGCCATGTTCAGAGAACCAAGAAGCACTTGAGTCGCTTCCCTGTGGTAACCTCCAAAGTGTCCTAGGATCCTAGAGGTGAAAAGGAGGGAGCGTCTTCTAGGGAAAATGACAGAGGGGTCCAGTTCAGTTCAGTTCAATCGCTCAGTTGTGTCCGACTCTTTGCGATCCCATGAACCACAGCACACCAGGCCTCCCTGTCCATCACCAACTCCCGGATTCTACACAAACCCATGTCCATCGAGTCGATGATGCCATCCAACCATCCCATCCTCTGTCATCCCCTTCTCCTCCTGCCCTCAATCTTTCCCAGCATCAGGGTCTTTTCAAATGCTTCAGCTCTTCACATGAGGTGGCCAAAGTATTGGAGCTTCAGTTTCAACATCAGTCCCTCCAATGAATAACCAGGACTGATCTCTTTTAGGATGGACTGGTTGGATCTCCTTGCAGTCCAAGGGACTCTCAAGAGTCTTCTCCAACACCACAGTTCAAAAGCATCAATTATTTGGTACTCAGCTTTCTTTAGAGTCCAACTCTCACAATCCATACATGACCACTGTAAAAACCATAGCCTTGACTAGACGGACCTTTGTTGGCAAAGTAATGTCTCTGCTTTTTAACATGCTGTCTAGGCTGGTCATAACTTTCCTTCCAAAGAGCAAGCGTCTTTTAATTTCACGGCTGCAATCACCATCTGCAGCAATCTTGGAGCCCAGGAAAATAAAGTCAGCCACTGTTTTCCACTGTTTTCCCAAATATTTGCCATGAAGTGATGGGGCCGGATGCCATGATGGCAGGGTCTATTGAATTTCACAACATAGGCTACTGCGGAGGTTTTAAAACCTGTCTGAAAATACAGTCTTACCTGGGAGAAATAGGTTGATAGCCTCCCCACCTGAATCTGGGTGGGCTTCTGACTTGCTGGAAGTCAATTGAATGTGGCAGAAATGATGCTCCAGGACTTCCGTAGCTAGGTGGAAAAGGCCTTATAACTTCTGCCTTGTTTGCTGGAATACTTACACTCTGAGCTCTGAACCCTGAGCCACTGTGTAAGGCTGCCCTGGGGCTGCCATGTTCTGAGGAAGCTCAAGAATGTGGAACGGCCGTGTGTGTGTGTGTGTGTGTGTGTGTGTGTGTGTGTGTGCATGTATGTGTCCAGTCTGACAGCCACTCTGAGGTCCCAGCCCACCACCAGTACCCCATGCCAGCCTCATGAATGGATGAACCTCCTAACCATCACATCCCAAAGCCCTTGAATTGCCCCCAGCCTTTGAGTCTCCCCGCTGAGGCTCCAGACATTCTGGAGCAGAGATAAGTCATCCCTGCCCTGCCCTGGGTGAACCCCTGGCCCACAGAATCCATGAGCAGAATGAAATGGTGTCTTTATGCCAGTAAGTCTGGGCAATCTGTAGTGAATAGCAAGGCTTCAGTGGCTCAATGATCCCCAGTTCAGTTCAGTTCAGTCACTCAGTCGTGTCCGACTCTTTGCAACCCCATGAATCGCAGCACGCCAGGCCTCCCTGTCCATCACCAACTCCCGGAGTTCACTCAAACTCATGTCCATCGAGTCGGTGATGCCATCCAGCCATCTCATCCTCTGTCGTCCCCTTCTCCTCCTGCCCTCAATCCGTCCCAGCATCAGAGTGTTTTCCAATGAGTCAACTCTTCACATGAGGTGGCCAAAGTACTGGAGTTTCAGCTTTAGCATCATTCCTTCCAAAGAAATCCCAGGGCTGATCTCCTTCAGAATGGACTGGTTGGATCTCCTTGTAGTCCAAGGGACTCTCAAGAGTCTTCTCCAACACCACAGTTCAAAAGCATCAATTCTTTGGCGCTCAGCCTTCTTCACAGTCCAACTCTCACATGCATACATGACCACTGGAAAAACCATAGCCTTGACTAGATGGACCTTTGTTGGCAAAGTAATGTCTCTGCTTTGGAATATGCTATCAAAGTTGGTCATGACTTTTCTTCCAATGATCCTAGAGGTGAGAATGAAGAGCATTAGAAAAAAAGACAGAGGAGGGAGCAAACACAAAAATGACACTCTGCAAAAAGGACAGGGACCTGAATAATGCTGTTTGCATTGTTTTATTTTTTAAGGTAAAAGGAAGTGAACGTAATCACACTTCACAAGTGATCCCTGGGCTCAGCTTTGGGTGGTCCAGCCTTGCAGTGGCCCTCAGGCCCTCACACCTGGTGGTCCCCAGCCTCCCATCACATGGACCCTCTCTTATTGCCTCTTAGGTAAGAGCGGAGCTTCTAGCATTTGAGAGGCCGCCCACGGTGGGAAGACAAATGACTTCACAGTGGGACGCCAGTGCTGCAGTGAACCCAATGCGGAAGCTTCAAGTCAGAATCAGTTCTTCACTGCAAGAGAGAGATCACTTCCTGGTGATGCAGGACTGGGAGGGGGCTTCTGCAGCTTCTTTCCCTTCCCACCTCCCAGGGGTGCTGTAGGAGGAGGTGACAAGGACTGGGTCTGCCCAAAGGCATCCCAGAAGTTGCCCAGTTATCCCTGAGACAGTTGATAGTCATCATCCTAAAAGAGACCCTAACCAGCACTGAAAGTGTCCATTTCGTCCCAGCTTCTGGGAGTTACCTGTGGCAAAGAGCTCTTCACATTTTGAGTTTCCTCTGGTTCCACTGCTTGGCCAAAGGAGCACCTCACCAGTACCCCTCTCACCAGACTGCTAGGAATATTTATCCCTGTTTAAATAGGCCCTTAGTAGAGTTCATGTGCATTTTAAGAAACCCCTGTGACACCCATGCTCTAGGAGGAAAGAGAAGTAGCCACTGAATGGACCCAGACCAGAGTCTGGGAGCTCACCGAGCGGTCAGACCTCAGGCTGGGGAGCACCCAGTGGTCAGGCCCCAGGTTGGGGAGCACCCTAGACCTCTGGGCCCTTGAGGACAGGCTGGTCAGAACGCGCTAGAGTCAGTGCAGATGAGAGTTCCCAGATCTGAAGGACTCACCTCTGCTTTGGTTTTCTGAACAGCTCCACTTTCAGAGGTCCATGCATGTTGTCAGAAGGCCTTTCCATCTGTCTTGGTTTGCTCTGATTTCAATCTCCTCCTTCAACTTAGTGGCTCAATTAGACCTGAAGTCATAGACTCTTTGAACTAGAAGGGACCTTAGAAACCACTTAGATCAATCCCCAGGAAGGAAAAGGAACTTTCTAGGATCACACAGCAAGGGTTGTTCAGTGTCAGAGTTAGAGCTAGAACCAGGGCCCCTGGCTCCCAAGCCAGGGCTGTCTGTTTGGTGCTCTTCTTGCGGTCAGACTACCTAGATGGCCTGCTCCCTGGAGAGCATGGATTCAGAGAATCTGCTTGAGCCCCACCAACCGCAAGAATCCTGGATTCCAAAGAGCCTGTCTGCAAGAACCAGTCCTCCCCCCTCTTCTCCCTGCCCCAATCCCAGCCTTCCAAACTTCTAGAATATTTTGGAGGCAAGCAAAAGCAATCAGCCAAGGCAGAGTTCTACTCTTTAGGCATCCTTAGAATGAAAGCTCCTAGTTACTTTCAAAATTAAGACCTTCCTAGCCACCCCTCTCTCCCTTTCCATTCTCCTCCCACCTTTCCTTCTGATTTGATGTCTGCTTTTCTGTTTCCTTCGCTACATGAGGCATTTCATGCAGCCAAGCTTCCATATGGGCCATGTCCTGTAAATGCAGACACTCTCTGGACATACCAATAAAACTTAATTTTGATCAATGTGCTGATTGGGGATTTTTCAACACATCATATCCCTTGAACACATTTTTGAACAAAGTGAAATACCAAGAAAAGAACAACATGGTTATTTGCAGACAATGGAGGAACCACTTAGACATAAATGTCTTACTATAACTGTTTAGGTAAGCATCTGTTTTCCCCACTGGAACTGACTCCTGAAGAGTTTATATCATTGTCTCTTTTCAATTCTACATCTCTCATAACCTCAAACTGCTTTTCACATACAAGGACCTCTATAGATGTTTTTAATTTAGTGAGAATTTACTATGCAATAGGCAGAGGGCTAGATGTTTTCACAGCTTTTGAAAAATTGATTTTCGTGACCATCCATCAGTGATTTCTTGCCACAGTCATGATGTTTTACAAACCAATCTAACAATTCTGACTCCTGTTTCAGTGTGCAGAGGGATTTCCCAAACCAACCAAGCAATTCTGCAACACCAGCTGGCGGTCCTACAATTCAGCTCCCTCCTGTCACTCTCTACTTGGAGACAGTATCAGATCCACAGATTGAGGGCTCATCCCCACATGACTGTCCCCACGTCAATCTCAAGCCCAGGTTGTTACCTGGGCTTCTGACTCCCTGGCTATAAATTAGAGGTTCCCACAATCCCCTACTTGGGTTCAATGAATTTGCTAGAGCTGCTCAAAGAACTCAGAGAAACATTTTACCTACTAGATCACAGGTTTATTATAAAAGGATATAACTCAAGCACAGTCGGATGGAAGAGATGTCAAGGGCAAGGTGTGAGGGAAGGGCATGGAGCTTCCGTACCTTCTCTGGGTACACCACTCTCCCCACATATCTAAGCGTTCACCAGCTGGAAGTTTGCTGAACCCAGTCCTTTTGGGGTTTTATGGAGGCTTCATTACATAGGTATGATTGATTAAACAATGGCCATTGGTCATGACTGATTCAACCTCCAGCCCTTCATTCCTCCCCAGAGATCAGGGGGTGGGACTGAAAGTTCCAACCCTCTAAACACGTGCCTGGTTTTACTGTCAACCAGCTCCCATCCTTAGGTGTTTCCCAAAGGTCACTTCATTAACATAGCAGAAGACTCCCTTGGAGCTGTCCACACTTGAGAAATTTCAAGGGTTTCAGGAGCTCTGTCCCTGGTGGCTCAACGATAAAGAATCTACCTCCTAGGCAGGAGACTCAGGTTCAATCCCTGGGTCAGGAAGATTCCCTGGTGAAAGGCATGGCAACCCACCCCAGTATTCTTGCCTGGAGAATCCTATGGACAGAGGAAACTGGTGGGCTACAATCCTATGGACAGAGGAGCCTGGTGGGCTACAGTCCACAGGGTCGCAAAGAGTCGGACAGACTGAAGCACCTTAGCCCACATGCACATCACACACCCTAAAGCTCAGGAGCTTCACACAGTCCCCTTCTGCTGTATCTTGTCGGTCTCCAGGGTGGCTCATCACCCTGGATCAGTTTTGCTGATCCAGGCTGTGTTGGGTCAGACTTGGTGAAGCATGTTGATGGAAGCATGCCAGCTGGAGGGCAGCTGGGGAGGCTGATCTAAGACGGCTTCAGTTGGGGTGGCAAGGATGATTGGGACCTCTCCCCACATGACTCTTCGTTTTCCAGCAAGCCAGCCCAATCTTATCCTCAGAGTGGAGACAGCAGAGTTCCAGAAGAGCAGGCAAAAGCATGCAAGGTCCTTTGAGGTTTCAGCTTAGAACAATTTCACCTTCACAGTGACCACACTTTATTCATCAAAGTAAGTCACAAGACCAGCCCCAGATTCAAGGGCTGGGGAAATCAATCCCACCTCTCAATGGAAGGAGCAACAAAGTCATGATGCAATGGATGGAAGGATTAGGACTGTGGTCATTTTTGTAATCAATCCACCACATGAGCTCAGTTTTATTAATAAGATGAAGGGGAAAATGGAGGGAGGTTAAAAGATTTATAAAACATGTCATTAAGCTGCATTGTGGCAGTGGTTGCACAAGTCTATGCATTTAATAAAACTCACTGAACCACACACTTACAATGGCTGACTTTCATGGTAGGTAAATTATTCCTCAGTAAAACTGTTTTAAAAAACTGAAAAAAACTAAAAATGTATTGATGATCATTCATCAATAAATAATTGTCCAAATCTGCATTTAAACTCAAGTATTATCCCACAAAACTCAGCAATCTTTTCAATACACTATATTTATCATATCTAAAGTATTAGATTCTCAGAATCAGAGCATCTCAGAGCTAGAAAGATCTCCTCCTGATTGTTTGTCTATCCCTCTTTCTTCAAGCAGCTGAACATGTAAGCCTTCTCATGCAGGTGCAAGAATCCTCTTCTTAGGATGAAAAACAGAAACAGTGCTTCAGAAAACCTGAACCAGATGAAAAACACACCTCATTTTCTCATATGCTTTTGGGATCCAGTGTGATTAGTGCTAGAAAGAACCTGACCCACTGTTCTTTCTAGAACCAGAAGCTGCAGACAATTCTTTTGATTATGGCTCCTCTCATTTTAGGCTGACTATCCTAATTAGCCAGGATACCTAATGTCCTTAGACTCTGGAAGTAATAGATGACATTTTTCTTCTATTTTAGTACTCAGTGTCCAAACCTAAGTTCTTTTCTGGGCTGAGAGTCGTATTCAAATTAAAGGTTGCCCAAGGAATCTTCTTTGTGGGTAAAAATCTCAGATACGAGGACTATGGGAGTAACAACAGTTAAAGAAAAAATTAAAAGGTGGATTATGCAATGTGCTCCATCTCTTGCGAGCATTAAGGCTTCTGTGAGGATGATGATCACGTGGGAAGTAGCATGGGTTCCTCCGATCCTTTGGCCTTGTTTCTGGAAAGCGAAAGAGTGGCATCCCGAGGAGATGCATCCGGGCTTTCCATAAGCAGAGCTTTGAAGAGCAAATTGAGCAGCTTTCATCAATCTCACACAGACCACATCAAAAGCTGCCTGAGGAGAATCACTCACCCGATGTCAGGCAGGGTCAGGCAAGCGTTATCAAACGCTCTTTCAAGATGTTATGAATCAGAATCAGAGAGAGAGAGAAAGGTAAAGAGGAGCATCAAAAATGAGAGCATGAAAGGAAAGGAGGCAAACAAGGCAGAGGATGCAGTGAAGTGGCAAAGAGGACGAGGAGGGAAGACAAAGGGAGAGGGAGCAAAGCAGGAGACTAGAAGCATGGACGGCAGGAGACAGAGCCAAGGACGGAGCCGCGAGGAGAGCGAGACAGACGGGGCCGCAGAAACGCAACGGCTAAAGAGCGGCAGAGAAAGCGAAGTTCAGGAGCCTAGTGGGGAGAAGGAGCCTAGTGGGGAGAAGGAGCCTAGAGGAGGGAAACAGCCTTTACACCCCGTGGAGGCCAGGCTGGCGGCCATCTGTCCTGAGGGCGCGTAGTCTGCGCAGACATCTGTAGAAAATTTGCCTCTTTTCCCCCACCTAGAGGAGCAGAATCCAGTCCCACTGAAAGCGGGTGGAATGGAAAACAAAGGGAAAAAGAAACCCTCCAACCTTCTTCCTCTCCGGCTCCTCAAATTATCTTTTATCTACTATGAAGGGCTCTTTGATCATCCAGGCCGGCTTCACTCGGGCACTGAAAATCAGAGGGAACCATCATTAGAAACCCAGCCTGATGTCCACCCAAGCCCCCACTGGAGCGATTTCATCTTTCATTACAACAAAGCAAGGGCAGTCATGTATCAGCTCACGTTGTAAACCTGTCTTCTTCAGAGATCAAGTTCGATTTTCCAAGTAATTGGAGAGAAACAAATCCATTCCTGGGTCAAACCAAGCAAATTTCCCCTGCTCTGTAAAAGATCTGATTCTGTCTTAATCAAGAGGACCCTGGAGCCTGGGTGTTCCCGTTAGGAACTTTGGGGAGCCCAGGGTCAGTGAGAGGGGACTAGGTGTGCAAAAAGGCAGCCTTTGCAACAAGGGGGCAGAGATGATAAATGGGAGATGGAAGGGCTCTTTCCAAAGCAAACTCTGCTCATTGTTCATTTTCACCCCATAGAGTGAAACTGCAATAAGAAGCAGTGTCCTAGTAGGGTGGGGAGCAGGGATAGTTAGGGAGTCTGGGATTAACATGTACACACTGCTATATTTAAAATAGATAACCAACAGGGATCTACTATATAGCACAGGGAACTCTGCTCAGTACTCCGTAACAACATAACTGGGAAAAGAATTTGAAAAAAGAATAGATACATGCATATGTATAACCGAGTCACTTTGTTGTACACTTGAAATTAACACAACATTGTTAATCAAAAGTACTCCAATAAAAAATTAAAAGTTAAAAAAGAAACAGGGCCCTAGAGACAGCTTTGCTCCTGGTACTCTGTGCACATTTGTTGAAATAAGGCAGGATACCAAAAGGCGGTTTGCTAGTGGCTCCCAGTCCTTAACTGCAGCCTTTAGATAGGAGCTGAGAGAATAACGTGCCCAAATTTATGGAGCCAATCATTTTATAGGCATCATTTCATTTAATCCTCACAACAAATCTATAAGGTAGACACTCTTATTATGATCCCCACTTTACTGACGAGGAAAGAGAGGCTCAGAGAGGTTAAATGACTGATCCAAATGGTTCCAGAGTAAGAATGAAGAGGGGCAGAAATCTGAGCTGCAGCTAAAGCCAGAGCTGGTCTTACATGGCCAAGATCGCTCAAGAGCAGATGGAGACGATGAAGACTGCTATGTCCTTGCCCCCTTGGAGCAGCACACAGCATGGGGAAGCAGGGGACCCCCAACAGCCTCTGCCTGGTTGGGCAGGATCAGGCTTTTGAATAAGATGGTATCTAATAGCCCATGTTGCAAGATAGAAGCCAATCTATGACATGCACATATTTTGAGCTTGAGGGTAAATGGTGCCGCCACACGCCAAGCAGAAGGCAGTGTTACTGTGGGCTGTAACAAGTTTGGGGAGCTCTCAAAATTCTTCTAGTTCCCTTTATAAAAGCAAAAGGCCAGAAAATTATCCATAATTGCAGAGTCACTGGCACTGAGCTGCAACATGTCTTACATGGGCCAACATGACTAATGACTTCACAGCATCAGGGGTCCTAAGCTCCTTCTCCTCGGCCAGCTCCACACTGGCGTAAGCAGCCCAGCCCACACGGCAGCAGAGTGCAGACCGCCGGCTGTGTGGTCAGACAGACATGCATTCAGGTCTTGTCTCTACCACTTACTACCTGAGTGACTTTAAACACTTTGTTCAATGTCTCTGAGCCACAGTTTCCTCATCTGTAAAATGGGGCCTATAAATGCCTTAGACCCAAGTAATGTTAGGATAAAATTAAAAAAAAAAAAAAAAAAAACAAATCCATAACATCTAGAACAATACCTACCATATAATATGCACTTTTTTTTTTTTAAGAAAAGCTATGATTATTATATTTTCCACCCCTTCATCTTCCTTACTTGAAGCTAAGAGAAGAAGAGGCAGACCAAGTGAAACTGCTTATATAAAAGTCAGATCGAGTCTGGCTATTCCACCAGAGGCAATAATTATAAAGCTGCTTCAGAGCACAGAGAGTTCCAAGAACGAAATACACATTTGGAACGAGTTCATTAAAAAAAAAAAACGCTTACTCATAAAAGCCGCTACGGTTATAGCCTGACAAATGGAAAACACAGCACCGATAAATAAGATGCCAGCGGTAAACAAGCCAGCCACACCAAGAAGTCGCTTGATTTCTCTCTTCCCACCCTCCAACAGTTTCTTAACCTTTTATGGGATTATAATGACAAGATCAGGTAGGTTTTATAGGGCTGTTTACCAAGGTCCCCCCACACTCCAAACAGAGGGAAGAGGCCTTGGACTTCTCTGCCAAATTTCCAGCACTGGAAGGAGGCTGCCATGGAGCTCAGGCAGCCTGCTCTCACTTCTTTGCCCAGGAGAGTCAGCTCCAAGGTTTTCCACCTCTTCAGCCTGTCTAGAGACACCCAAACCCTCAGCGTCTCAGCTCCAGTGCTGCCCCATCACCCCCCATCGGTCCATTTCAAGAAGAGCTATCTCCTGGCCAGTCTGCGCCCTGCTGCCCTGCCCCAGCCCAAGTAGGTCACCTGGCTGGTAGTGGAATGCACACTAGACGGGAAGTCAGGAGATTGGGATGATAAGGCAGTGCAAGCCACTCGGTAGCTGATCCCTGTCACCAAACTTCTCTGAGCCTCAGTGTTGCTGTCTATAAAATAGGGCTAATATCACCTCCCTCATAGTGTTTCTGTGAACCCTCAACACATTTGTGGTCATGAACTTCCCCTGTAGAGGGTCTGGTACCTGTGGGAACTGTTACAGCCAGTCGGTGACAATGACTAAGCTCTCTGATATCAGAAATCTGTGCTATGAACTTGGGGTGGGGTGGCAGGTGAGATGACAGTGGAAAATGCGGGGAGAGCGCCCACCTACCTGCCCTTGGAACACAAGAGAAATCACTGAGACTTCAAATTGCTTTCAAAGAGTTTCTAGGTGCAGATAAGACCTGAGGAAACAGATCAAAGAGAGCTAGGTGCTGTCAACCCCCCCCCACCCCCCACCCCGCCTCCACCCACCCTATTCTTGCCCTACTCCAGCCCCTACAGACTCAGCTAGACCTTATTCCCTTGCCAAAGAAAAGTCAGTAACATCAAACAGGAAGCAGGTCGGTGCTTTTACAGGGCCTAGGGCAAAACAAACTTTTGCCAGCATTTACCAGAAACCATGACAAACCTTCTAAATCCTTAGGTAATGAAAGCCAGCAATCTCCATCTACTCCTTTCTCACCCAAATCTCACTTAGTTGACTACTGTTTTTCTGGAGATTTAAACAAAACCTGTGCATCACTAAGTTACACAAATAGCAGTTGATTTAGGCTTTGAAAACTTCATTCTTTTTGTTAAAAAAGGGACTGAACACTAAATAATAGTCTTGAGAACCAAATCCTTCAGAAGCAAAATTTCTGGGAGAATTGGCTTTCTGTGTGAACATGCTTGGAGACAGCATATGGCTGGCTTAAATTTGAATATGCAAACAGTAGGCTTTTAGGCTTCCACTCAATTATTCTAAAAATCTAGAAATCATTCTAGAAGCTGAATGCTCCCTATGCAAGCATTGTTCTCAGTGCTGAGACCAAAACAGCTGACTCACGATTACTTCCTTTTCATCAGGAACACCTGGGTGTGCGTGCTATGTCCTTTCAGTGGTGTCTGACTTTTTGTGACCCTATGGACTGTAGCCCACCAGGCTCCTCTGTCCATGGGATTCTCCAGGCAAGAATACTGAAGTGGGTTGCCATTTCCTCCTACAGGGCAGCTTCCCGACCCAAGGATCGAACCTGCGTCTCTTAAGTCTCTTGCATTGGCAGGAAGGTTCTTTATCACTAGCACCACCTGGGGAGCCCCAGAAATACGTGGGGAGTTTTTAAATAATGTTGATATCTGGTTCTCACCACTAGATAGTGTAATTCAATTGAAATAGACTGCCTTTTTATTTCCTACCCACAAGTGAATTTCATGTGCAGTCAAGGTGAATAAACAGAAGCTAATAGGAAACATGCATGGAGAAGAGAGACAGGAATCCATGCTGAAAAGGACCAAGGACCGATCGTGGCAAGCGGAACTCACTCACTCTACAAATAGCTACATGCTAAGGACTGTGTTTAGTGCTGAGGATATGAGGGAGCCAAAGAGCTGGCTGCTACCATCAGGGACTGGATAGAAGAATGTGACGGGTGCAGTTCTGTGTGTGGTTTCTGTGATGAACTTGAGCACAGAGGTAGCTCCTGAACCACTCTGGTGAGTTACAAATGCCTTCTCAGAGGAGATGACACCTGAACCGTGCCCTGACAGGTGCGAAAGAGCTAAGCAAACACAGGGACAGATGTAGAGAACATGGCTAGCTGAGGAAACCACCCCTGCAGAAGCCCCGAGGCGAGAGAGAGCTCATTGAAATATGGGGATTGCAAGAGTGGTGCAGAACAGGGCTGGAGGCAGAGAAGGGGCTGGGTGGGCAGTGAGGAGGACGAAATGCTCACGTTTCAGACCCTCTGGTCACTGCTCCTAGCCCAGGACGTGACACCTGATAAGCTATAACAACTACTGGTTGGATAAGTGAGAACAAGCAGAAGGCTGAGGACAAAGCCGTGGAGAAACACAGTCACTTAAAGGCCAACAAAGAGGACATAGTTGAAGAGAGAGAGACAGGAGAAAACAAGATGAGTGGTCCAGAAACCAAGGGGGAACAACTGTCCATCCAGCCGGTCTCTGACAAGGCTGGATCGGGAAGGGGCAGGCAGGGAATGGTATCCAGGGCTAAGAGAAGGTTCACTTTTTTTCTATTTTCACATGAGTTAGACTTGAAGACTTTTTTTTTAACATGTTCAACTGAAAGATCCTCTAGAAAACGTTAGCCATGTGGGACAGTGTGCTGGGATGCAAACAGCAGACTCACCACGTGCTTTGTGACTCTGGCAACATGAGGTAACCTCTCCGAGCCTCTGTTCTCATCTGTAAAATAAGGACAACCATGCTTTACTTGAACAGTTATTGTAATAAGTGAATAAAAAGTGTCTAGCGATTGGCTTCTGTAAGCTTTCGAATTCTTTTTTTTTTATCTTTAATTGAAAGAGGAGGTTCACTTAAAAGTTGTTGGGATAGAATGATCTGTGTCCTCCTTCTATCTCTCAGGAGTTTCATGGCCTCTAGTTAGTCCCTAAACACCACAACATCACTTAGGTTTCCTCAATCAGATGGAGACTTGGGTCCCTGCCTTATGAAGCTGGTACTTTTTGATTACTGAGAACAGAACAGCAGAAGACACTTGCAAAAGCTCAAAGTGCCATTGACATAATCTGATCACTATCCAGGCAGTAAAAAAGGGGAACCTTGAGACAGGCGACAGATATTTCTTAGGGTCAGACTGACTCATGGATTTACTTTTAAAAGCCATAAGACTTTAGGGAAGCTGAACACAGAGATTCTATATCTTGATCTTCAAAAGAATTAAAATGTTTTTCTAAGCATATGAAGTTCTCTGAGTGTAGTAAATGTCAATAAATGTTACTTTCTTGTCTCTTGATCTGGAATTTCTAAAAACATCATCGTCTTCCATCTCCATGGGGTAGTCTGGGTGGAATTTAACTTCGTTACAAAGGAAAGACAAGAAAATTCAAATTCAAGTTTATGCAATGATCACTAGAAGGCTCAAAAAAGAGAGGCAAGCTTCCTCTAAATTACACTGCTACTAGAGACCCTCCATGGTGATCTTTTTAACCTTAACAACTAAAACCTTCATTCTACCAACCCTATCCCCAAACCAGCACCTTGATCAGAACATAACAGTCTCTCTGATCTGACTGCAGTTTCCTTCACTCTTTAATCAGTTTTAGTCATCCTTTTTCTCTCCAGCTTCAGGCTCAGGATGTGCTCCACATTTCAGAGTCACTCTGGAGCCATGTTGTGTAGACCTGGGCTCCAGTCCCCATGGTATCTCAAGCAGTTGCTGTCGACAGAGTGATTCAGTCTCAACAGTAAGCTGTGTTTTCTTCATCTATAAAATGGAGACACTCGTGACTTGCAAAGGTAGGAGGGAGGGACAGAGTGAGGGTCTCTAAGGAGCTGACCCTGTGACTAGTCACATCATAGGAGATCAACCCATCACGGGAGCTCATATTATTATAAGAATAGAAGCCCCCATATATACGACCACATGTCAAATAGATAGCCAGTGGGAAGCTGCTGTTTATGGCCCAGGGAGCTTAGCTCAGGGCTCTGTGATGACTTACAGGGGTGGGATGGGGGAAGTGGGAGGGAGAGTCAAGAGGGAGGGGGTGTATGTATACATACAGCCGGTTCACTTTGTCCTATAGCAGAAACTAACGCAACATTGTAAAGCAATTATATTCCAAGAAAAAAAGAATAGAAGCCCCCAGGCAAGGGAGCCGGGTAGATCAGAGTGCACACCAGGGTGATCGACTATGAATGGTCAGATTTTACAGCCAAAAAGGGGAAAAAAGGCTCAAGTGAATTTTCTCCCCATTTTTTCAGTACAATAATGTGCTCCAAGCCTGAGACCTTTTTCCTCCTGTCTACTGCCCAAAACTCATTTCTCCAACAGAGATCTGAGCCACCATAAATCCCATCAGGGGTCAAGATGGCTGACACAATTTTAACTATAAGAGAGCACAGCATAAATGCATCATTATTATCCCCAAGGGCTGCTCTCTGCCTTTTCCAGGGGACAAAAGAAAAAGTCATATTTTTTAACCTGGAAATATATAGTATTCGCAAATTTTTGAGGGACAGATCCAAGAACTCAGAAGCACAAAAGCTGTTAAAGCAAAGTATGACCAGACTTAAAGGGAACAATCTTTCTGTCTTTTAAAAAAATCTCTTTATTGCTATCCTACCAAAAAATCTAGAGACACTGTTTCTAAATAAAGCCAGTTCTGTCTCCAATTGCCTCTGACTATATAGTCCTTTCTCTGCCTCTATGTTCTATAACTACATCTCTTTTAGACATAGGGCACTCAGCCCCTCACTGAGTCTGTTGCAGGAAAGGGGACCTCTTTCAGAGCCTGAAACTGGGCTTTTGTCTAACACTTAGAATGAATTGTCTGAGGAGACACATGTGCTGCTGCCAAAGCAAGAGATTTTATTGGAAAGGGCGCCCAGGAGGAGAGCAGGAGGGTCAGGGAACCCAGGAGAACTGCTCCGCCACGTGGCTCGCAGTCTCTGGTTTTACGTGATGGGATTAGTTTCCGGGTTGTCTTTAGCCCATCATTCTGACTCAGAGTGCTTCCTGGTGGTGCCCGCCTTTTTCAGCCAAGATGGATGCCAGCAAGGAGGATTCTGGGAGGAGGTCAGACATGTGGTGTCTCCTTTTGACCTTTCCCAAACTCTTCCGGTGGGGGGTGACTTCTCAGTTCCGTGTTCCTCACCAGAACCTCCTGTCATAAAACAACTCATGCCAGTGGTGACTGTGCAGGCCAGGGTGGGCGGTTTCAGTCAGTGTGCTTCCCCAGCAAGTCTACATGCTTTCTCCCAGGGCGGTGCGATATCGCAGTGCAATTCTGATACTCACTACCCGGAGTTAGTTCAGACTTCATGAGCGAAGGGCACAGTCTCCAACAAGGCTGCCCTCAATTCAGACAACAGCCATAAGTTCAGTGGTCCCCAGGCTGCCTGCATTTCTGACCAACTGGGTTCCCATTGCCAAGAGTTCCCATAGCTCCCTCAGGTTCAATTATTCAGAATAACCCATAGAATGCAGGAAAGTGCTTTACTAATGATTTAAGTTTTATCACAAAGAATACAACTCCCCAGGCCAGACAAATATAAAGACGCCTAGGCCTCGGAAGGTTCTCAGAGTGAAGTTTTTGCATCCTCCTTGATGGAAGTAGGATGTACCACCCTGGTGGACAGGGTGAAGCCCCTAACCTGGGCCCTCAAGTCACCCTGGCAGAGATCTCACCAGGACCGATCAGGAACACACAAGAGTAAAGACTAACCCTGGTACCCAATCACCAAGAGATGAATCAAAGTGAATTTCTAATCCCCGTGTTCCTCCAGTTTATCCAGGGATCACAGAATCTAAGTAGGCAGAGCCTCAGTTGGCTTACACACCCACTATTCAAAGCAAGAATCCTCTTCATATGGTCCCTGCTGCCGCTGCTGCTAAGTCACTTCAGCTGTGTCTGACCCTGTGCGACCCCATAGACGGCAGCCCACCAGGCTCCCCCATCCCTGGGATTCTCCAGGCAAGAACACTGGAGTGGGTTGCCATTTCCTTCTCCAATGCATGAAAGTGAAAAGTGAAAGTGAAGTCGCTCAGTCATGTCCGACCCTCAGTGACCCCACGGACTGCAGCCTTCCAGGCTCCTCCGTCCATGGGATTCTCCAGGCAAGAGTACTGGAGTGGGGTGCCATTGCCTTCTCCCTATGGTCCCTGACAACACTGCATATTGCTACCATGCAGGCAACACAAGGCCCTGACAAACAGGGGATGGAGAAACACACAGGGAAGATGCCCAAACGTGCCAGCTCTAACTCAAAATTTCTCCAGAGCATGGGTCAAAAACCAGGACAAAGTAACGAACACTCTACATCTTCTTCCCTCCACACATGGACTCCTGTCCCCTTCCCAATGAAACTCTTAGCAACACATTTCTTCAGCCAAGCAGAAGAAACTTGACCACTCCATGATTAAAGGACCATTTTCAAGTAGATTGTGTTCTGGGTTCTAAAGACCTCCACTTGTAAATTTCAGGCACGCAGCTTATTGGTATGAAGACTGACTATTAAATCAGGTTTGAGAAAATGTATAAGTTTCAGCTTGTTTTGTTCAAGGATCCTATCAATCGAGGTAGTATGGCTTACACCTTCTGCCAATAAAGACGATTCACAAAACCTCCCTTCTCTTTATAAGCTGTAAAACCTCTTTCCCTGATGGTTGCTCATCTTACAAAGAGCTGCATGCCCATCCCTTTCTGGATTCCACCCAGCGCCCTCCTGAAATAGCTTGGGAGATGTCAGGAGCCCATGACCACAACATCCCATGAGCTTCACTTCAGACTTTGGCCCCTAACTTCAGGGTTATTAGAGTATTCCCTGGTGGCTCAGACAGTAAAGAATCTGTCTGCAATGCAGGAAACCCAGGCTCAGTCCCTGGGTAGGGAAAGATCCCCTGGAGAAGAGAATGGCTACCCACTCTGGTATTCTTGCCTGGAGAATTCCATGGACAGAGGAGCCTGGCAGGCTACAGTCCATAAGGTTGCAAAGAGTCAGACATAACTGGGTGATGAACACTTCACTTCTCAAGAATCAGCATGGAGAGAATGGCCATACCACCCTGAACACGTGCCATCTCATCTGATCTCAGAAGCTATGCAGGGTCAGGCCTGGTTAATACTTGGATGGGAGAATGCCTTGCCCTGCAACATTGTATGCATCCTTAAACTCTCTCTATGCCTTACCTTCCTCTCCCCAGGCCTTGCTATAGAATCTTAAACAAACTCAGATTGATCTGTGATCTCGGTACAGCTTTCCATTCAGATTTCCGGTGGTAGATTTTCATCCTCTTTGCCTTTTTGCTCTTCTCTCCTTATCAAAAAAGGGCAATAAAAAGAATCAGAGAAGAACTCAGAGTTTCTCACCTTGTCTTGCCTCAGTCTAAACAAGAAACTGTCTTATTAAAAAAAGGGGGAGGAGTGGGCTGGGGGGGGAGAGAGAGGTGATATTTAATTTTATTGGGGAGAATGGATCATTGCTGGAGAATGCCTGCGGCTAAATGAGACCATCAAACCAAGAGCAGAGCGGCGAGCCGTGCGCACAAATATGAAGTAATATCTTTCTACTCCGGGGGAAACTGACACTCAATTTCAGAAGCTTCAGGCAGGCAGCTCAGAGTTGGGTGAAATCACAGACGCCTTCTTGGAACCATTTACAAAGTTTCTACTCTCTGCAGTGAAAGCTTAAAAATGCAAATGAAATGGGGCCATTTAAAGAAAAATATCCCTGCTAACTGTGCTCTGGGAAAGGGAGAAAAAAAAGCCTATAGCTCAGAGGGCAATCTTAAAGTCAGTGAAACTCAGCAGTGCTGGGCGATGCTTCATTCTGATGGATAATGTGTGCTGTGCTTCTCCCTCATGAGTTTAGAAGTATTTAAAGAAAAGGGGGGAAATCACCCTGTTTAGGAGATTAATTTCTTTTCTGAAAGAAATGTCTGTTTTTGCTGTCACTTTGGGTTTGATGAAGAGTAAAACCAGAGCTTATTTTGAATGTTTGCTGCTGAAAATTACCAAGGTTGGAGGCTGGGAGTGGGGGGGACCCTGAAGAGGTTAAGTCCTGCCCCATCTCCCCAGGCAAATTCATGTTTAAATTATCCAAGAAACCATTATAAAAGTATTTCATCAGGAATACAGATTCTAATATGTGCAACACTGCTGAGCACTGAGTGCCAGGGATTGAGCTTAGCACTTTGACATGAATTATCTCATCTTCTCAACCCCCTCCCCACATACACACATGCAGGAGGTCGTTTTACTCTAGCCATTGTACAGGCAAGGCAACTGAGGTTAGGGAGATCAGACAACTTGCTTGGAGTTTCATAGCTGCAAAGTGCTTGGGCAGGATGGAATTGAAGCTCAGACCGGAGCCCAAGCCTACACAATGCTTTGCAGCCCACAGTACTCTCTCAAGGCCAGTTCATTTCAAAACAATTAGTAAGTCTCATCAAACAGTGACATTGCTACAATTTAGTAAATTATGTCTTGCTTTGAAATTTCTTTCTTTGAGGACTGCATTTTGAATATAAGGTCATCAGTACTGGATGAGCAGGCACTGTGAAGCCAGGGCTGAGGGACCAAGCAGCAATGGCCGGCTGATTCTGGCCTTTCCCGCCCTTTGTGTGCTGTGGATGTAGTTGGAAGCCCATCTCTCTTCAACCGTTGAACTCAAAAGAAGAACTCCCACTGATTCGGAACCGAAATTCTCCTTGGTGCAACTCAAGTACATTTTCCCATGTGATGAGGAGATATTAGAGCCAAGTTGTCAATCTTATCACCTCTGTTATCCTTAGGTAAAGGCAGTGGTCTGTGAAAAGATGCTCAGCATCACTAATTATTAGAGAAATGCCAATCAAAACCACTTCACACCAATCAGAATGGCCATGATCGAAAAGTCTACAAACAACAAACGCTGGAGAGGATGTGGAAAAAAGGATACCCTCCTACACTGTTGGCGGGAATGTGAATTGGTGCAGCCGCTATGGAAAACAGCGTGGAGGTTCCTTTAAAAACGAAAAACAGAGTTGCCCTGTGATCCAGCAGTCCCAATCCTGGGCGTATATCCAGACAAAACTGTAATTAAAAAAGATACATGCATCCCCATGTTTCTCGCAGCACTATTCACAGTAGTCAAGACACGGAAACACCCTAAATGTTCATCTACAGATGAATGGATAAAGAAGAGGAGGTACCATGGAATCTTTCTCAGCCATAAACAGGATGAAACAATGCCATTTGCAGCAACGTGATGGACAGAGATGATCCCATTAAGTGAGTGAAGTCAGAGAAAGACAAACAGCATATGATATCACTCATGCTGCTGCTGCTGCTAAGTGGCTTCAGTCGTGTCCGACTCTGTGCGACCCCACAGACGGCAGCCCACCAGGCTCCCCCGTCCCTGGGATTCTCCAGGCAAGAACACTGGAGTGGGTTGCCATTTCCTTCTCCATCACTCATACATGGAACCAAAGAAAATGATACAAATGAGCTTATTTACAAAGCAGAAATAGACTCACTGACACGGAAAACAAACTTAAGGTTACCAAAAGGCAAAGGGAGAAGGATATATTTGGAATTCTGGATTAATAGATACAAACTACCATATATAAAATAAACAAAAGCAAGGACCCACTGTATAGTCCAGGGGATGATATTCATTAATTCATTGTCTTGTAATAATCTATAATGGGAAAGAATCTAGAAAAGAATCTATATCACTATATCACTTTGCTATATACTTGAAACACTGTAAATCAACTATACTTCAATGAAATAAAAATGAAAAAAAAGACTGAAGTCTGAATCAGACATGAACATGAAAACATGAGAGCCGGTACACTGCTGGTTGTCACGTAGATTAATACAATCATCAGGAAGGTGTTATCTTGAACATTTGGGGATGTATGTAGCCTACAACCCAGAATTTTTATTCCCAAGTACTTTCCCCAGACAGCTTCTAGTACACAAGTATGGAAAGTCACACATGAACGTTCCTAGCAGCAATGTCTATAAAAACTAAAAGCTAGAAACAGCCCAAATGTCCATTAACAGCAGAAACGATAAATAAATGGTGGCATATACACACAAGGGAACAGTCTGACCTATTGAAAATGAATTAATTATAGCTGCATGCACGTATCAACATGTGAATCTTATTAGCATAATAAGCTAAAGAAGAAAGTAATAAATAAAAACATGACATGCATACCATTCAAAATTAAACTATGTTACTTAGGAAAACATAACAGGTAATAATAGGGCTTCCCTGGTGGCTCAGACAGTAATGAATCGGCCTGCAGAGCAGGAGACCCAGGTTCAATCCCTGGGTCAGGAAGATCCCCTGGAGAAGGAAATGGCAACCCACTCCAGTATTCTTGCCTGGAGAATCCCATGGACAGAGGAGCCTGGTGGGCTATAGTCCATGGGGTCAGAGAGTTGGACATGACTAAGCAACTAACACTTTCACTTTTCACTTTTACTTCACTTTTCAATAGGTAATAAAGCTATTTTTTAAAACGGTAAGGAACAAGTCATCACAAAAATCTGGAGAGAAGTCATCTTAGGGAGGACAGAAGGGATGTGATTGGGAAAGGGTTCCTGGCACATAAGATACTGGCAATGTTCCAGTGTTGAAACTGGATGGGGGCTAAACAGATATTCATTTTTAAAATGTTCACTCAACAGTAAATATTGAAAATGATACTTGTTATAAAACATGGGCTTATGTTTGTATGATATATTACATGTGAGTACTCATGCATGTCATTCAGTATTAAGTAGGTATGCAATCTGACTCAATCTGTGTCAAGGAGAGCTACAGAAGTTCTGAACTCATTGGCATTGATCCCTTAGAATCATGAAATTCCCTCTAGGACATGTGACATGAAATTGTCTAGCTCCCTGCTTGGCTACCTAGGGTTATGGGAAGCTCTGTATCTCTCGTAGCAGCCCTTTCATTCTTTGTTCTTTTAGGGTTGCTTCTGTAGGTGATGGAGCTCTTAATTTGTTTTTTTTCTTTTTTTTTTTTTTAAACCATGGCTCAAACTACCGCACAATTGCACTCATCTCACATGCTAGTAAAGTAATGCTCAAAATTCTCCAAGCCAGGCTTCAGCAATATGTGAACCATGAACTTCCAGATGTTCAAGCTGGTGTTAGAAAAAGCAGAGGAACCAGAGATCAAATTGCCAACATCCGCTGGACCATCAGAAAAGCAAGAGAGTTCCAGAAAAACATCTATTTCTGCTTTATTGACTATGCTAAAGCCTTTGACTGTGTGGATCACAATAAACTGTGGAAAATTCTGAAAGAGATGGGAATACCAGACCACCTGATCTGCCTCTTGAGAAATTTGTATGCAGGTCAGGAAGCAACAGTTAGAACTGGACATGGAACAACAGACTGGTTCCAAATAGGAAAAGGAGTACGTCAAGGCTGTATATTGTCACCCTGCTTATTTAACGTCTATGCAGAGTACATCATGAGAAACGCTGGGCTGGAAGAAGCACAAGCTGGAATCAAGATTGCCGGGAGAAATATCAGTAACCTCAGATATGCAGATGACACCACCCTTATGGCAGAAAGTGAAGAGGAACTAAAAAGCCTCTTGATGAAAGTGAAACAGGAGAGTGAAAAAGTTGACTTAAAGCTCAACATTCAGAAAACGAAGATCATGGCTTGAGGTCCCATCACTTCATGGGAAATAGATGGGGAAACAGTGGAAACAGTGTCAGACTTTATTTTGGGGGGCTCCAAAATCACTGCAGATGGTGACTGCAGCCATGAAATTAAAAGACGCTTACTCCTTGGAAGAAAAGTTATGACCAATCTAGATAGCATATTCCAAAGCAGAGACATTACTTTGCCAACAAAGGTCCGTCTAGTCAAGGCTATGGTTTTCCCAGTGGTCATGTATGGATGTGACAGTTGAACTGTGACAAGAGCTGAGCGCCAAAGAATTGATGCTTTTGAACTGTGGTGTTGGAGAAGACTCTTGAGAGTCCCTTGGAATTCAAGGAGATCCAACCAGTCCATTCTGAAGGAGATCAGCCCTGGGATTTCTTTGGAAGGAATGATGCTAAAGCTGAAACTCCAGTACTTTGGCCACCTCATGAGAAGAGTTGACTCATTGGAAAAGACTCTGATGCTGGGAGGGATTGGGGACAGGAGGAGAAGGGGACGACAGAGGATGAGATGCCTGGATGGCATCACTGACTCGATGGACATGAGTCTGAGTGAACTCCAGGAGTTGGTGATGGACAGGGAGGCCTGGCGTGCTGCGATTCATGGGGTTGCAAAGAGTCGGACAGGACTGAGTGACTGAACTGAACTGAACTGAAGATATACAAAACATAAACATTCACACTTAATTATTTTTAAGTGTACAGTCCTCTGGCACTAAATACATTCACATTGTTCTGCACCCGTCACCACTACCCATCTCTAGAAGTTTTTCACCTTCCCAAACTGAAATTCTATTAATATTATACCCACTAAACAACTCCCAGTCCTCCCTTCTCTCAACTCCTGGCAACCATCATTCTACTTTCTGTTTCTATGAATTACTACTCTATATACCTCATAAAAGCAAAATCATACACTATTTGCCTGTTTGTGTCTGGCTTATTTCACTTTACATGATGTCTTCAAGGTTTATCCATGTTTTAGTGTGCATCAGGACTTCCCTCTTTTTAAAGACTGAATAATATTTCATCGTGTGTATATACTCCATTTGTTTATCTATTCAACCATTGATGGACAATTCAGTTGCTTCTACTCTGAATTTGTAACTAATGCTGCTATGAACATGGGTTGGAAGCTCATTTCTTCTCAACTACCAGTAAGGGTTTCCTTATACTCAAGTTAAACAGTTTTCTTGTAACTATTGTCCATCAGTTTATATTCTAGTTAAGTTCTTATAAGGTGAACCCTCTCCACTTTTCCCACAAGGAAACCTTAAATATTGGAAGACAACCTTGACATTTTGGTCACCTCTTCTTTAACCCAGTTATTACCCCCCTAAGAAAAAGTGTTAGTCGTTATTCAGTCACGTCTGACTCTTTGTGATCTCATGGACTGTACCCTCCAGTTTCCTCTGTCCATGAAATTCTCTAGGGAAGAAAACTGGAGCTGGTAGCCATTCTTCTCCAGGGGGATCTTCCTGACGCAGGGATTGAACTCAGGTCTCCTGCATTGCAGACAGAATCTTTGCCATCTGAGTCACCAGGGAAGTCCAATTATTATAAGGGCTTTTGTTATTTCAATCATCCTTTCACAAGATACCTTCTCCAAGGCTCTCATCAAATTAATGTGCTTGTCTGGAGCATCTCAGATAACAATAATTTTTATGGAAACCACATCCCACTGATGTTTTATCTCCTGTTTCTTGTCCAATAAAAAGCCCTTCACCTAGAAAGCCCTCTTCCTTTTGATGTTAAAATCTACAAAAACAATCTCTTAATTCTGTGGCTATGCAATTGATTTTTTGTTTCAGTACAACAGATCAACATTTGTATTTGGTAAATCTCATCTTCTCAAATTTGGTTCGGACTCCCAGGCTACTGGGGTCACTTTAATGTTATCCCATATGACTCTATCTCATACAGAGAAATTGGAAATCATACTTGTTATTGTTCCTTCAAAGTATTGATATGTGTGTGGAACATGACATGGTTAAGGCAAAGGTAAATCACTGACTTTCCTTCCATATTATTATTTGTTAACGTTCTTTAAATATGAATATACAGCTTGAACCAACTAGAAATTCACTTAACTGCAATACTTCTTAATAAACCTACGGTAGTCTTATCCACCAGGATATCATGGAAGACTCTGTCGATTGTTGTAGAAATCAAGTCCTGTGTTTATGGAGCTCCAGGGGTCTGTCAAAGCAGTTGGCCCAAACTGGGTCAGTTTACGGTGCCGTGCTCAGTGGCTCAGTCACGTCTGGCTCTTTGTGGACAGGCTCCTCTGTCCATGGGTTTCTTCAGGCAAAAATACTGGAGTGGGTTGCCATGCCCTCCTCCAGGGGATCTTCCCAACCCAGGAATGGAACACAGGTCTCCTGCATTGCAGGCTGATTCTTTACCATCTGAGCCACAGGGAAGCCCTGTGGCTTTTTTTTTTTTTTTTTTTTTATGGTAGTAGTATCCATATCGGCTGCCAGAAATCACCTCATTTTCTTCTAAGTATGCATAAAGTATGAGTTTAATGTACTGTTGAAGAGTTTTATTTGATGTAATGTCAAGTTTCCTTGGAGTTAGGTTCTAAAACTACTTTTCCTCTCTTTTTGAAGATTAGAAGAATATTTTTCTATTTCTAGTATCCGGGGATTCTCCCATTCTTTATGATTGCTAAAAATCAGTTTTGAGATTTCATCTGCAAATGCCTTTAATACATGAGGGTGAAACCACCTGGACTCGGAACCTGTGATATGACTCGAAATGACTGCATGTTAATATTTCCCCACCCACTCTTAACTCATATTTTAATATCTCTCCTTTGACTTTCATATTCTTGATGAAGACTGTACTTAAACTCCCACTGGGCTTCCATCGCATCTCATTCATCTACTAACATTACAGTTTTCTCAAGCTCATCCATTTCTCAATAGCTCATCCATCCTTGGAAACTGTAATTTTCATTGTTTTTGCACTTTTAAGCCCATTCGTTGGTTAGGAAAATAAGGTTTGTGGGCCCCAGTGGATAGGAGAGAAAAAATTAGATATCCAAATACTAAAACTTATATCAGGCTTTGATTGATTCTCTTATTATATAATGGAGAAGATCTCTTCACATTAGTGGTACAACTACTGTTAAAGTTGACAGCAGGGAATAAAAGGAACTGGATCAAATCCAAGCTAGATCTGTAAATCAGCCCCATTCATTGTCATTTTATTGACTTGGAGGATATCAGACCTTAGTGACATTATGACTTAAGTGATGAGCTGGGCTCTGTTTTAAGCAGAAGCATTCCTGCCATTTTCAACAAGGAAATTCTCAACTCCGTGGAACAACGTCACACCATATAGCAGGTAAGCACATGGAATGCTTAGCATCCTTAATTTCAGAACACTAAATTTAATTATGTGCCACGGCCATTGTGGTTGTGACATTCCAAAGCAACCAAATACATTTCCAAGTGCCCTGGTTGAGACTCACTGTAAGATATCTTTAAAGCCTCTTTCAGCTGTGAACTTCTGAGTCTATAATTCTTTGCAGACAGAGACACTGGACTTTCAAATCATTAGTAACTTTATGTTAAGTTTTAGTTAATAACACATTACACCATTGGAAGTTGTTTTCAAGATGAAATAGAAACAGTCTGTTCAATGTCAGCAGACACGTAATATTTATCCAATTTTTTTTAATTACCAAGAGTAACTAATTACAAATCTGGACATTCATAAAAACTAGTACACAATAAATCATTTTAAGTCAATTGGAGGAACAGCCTAGATGAACAGAAATGATGACAAATTCTTACCAGAGTATCACAATAGAGCTAAGAAAGCTGCTAAATCTATATGTCATTTTCCTTTGTTTTAAGGGAGTGAAAGCCTAAAAAGCTTCTTACTCTCTACTGTACCTGAAAATTCTCCTGCAGATCAAAAGAATTTCTCCCAATCCCACAGAATTACCTTCCTGCTCAGAACTTGTCTCTGAGCAAATAATTTTGCCTATCAACACCGTGACTTCCAAGAAGGCTTACTTTTTATCCTTCCCCTTTACAATACCTTCCTGTACCCACCCTCACCCCCAATACACACCAGCCCCATCCTGCACCCCCGTCATCACCACCACTGGCATAGCCACCCTCACCACCCAAGGAGGCCCAGAGCCTTGGCCAGCTGGCTTCCCTTCAGCAGAATTGACACAACTTCCCCAGTGCAATGAGGGGTCTCTGCGGCCAACATGTGCAGAGTTTTCCTCTCCAAACAGAAGGCCACATTCCTACAAAAATATCTGGCACCTTCCAAGGCTTCTAAGCTAGTCCAGACAGAGAGAGATGATTATGAAACTGAAGACACCTCTTTTTCTTTTTCCCTTGGTAGTGGGTAAAAAAACCAGGAAGGTCAAACAATGCGTTCTGTCAAGGCTTCCTTTCCCTTCCCCACAGTTCTAGGATCTAGCATCAGCAAAACATGTCAGATCACGTTCTGGTGTGGAAACAAAGAGAGAAGAGTATTCACTTCACAAGGGTGGGGCTTTGAGACTCTCGGCATCTCTTACTGTATTTCTATCTCCTTTCTTCCCAGATTTGGGGAAAAGGAAAAGACTGCAAAGGATTGGGGAACCTGCCCAGAAAAGAATGGAGGGGCAGAGTATGTGAACAGCTGACATACACGGCTACCGTAAAGACATCGGAAGCTGAGCCCAAACCTCAAATTCAGTTTTGTTTTTCTGCTAATTATCTGGCATAGAAAGCCAGCCCTGGAGCAGCTCTCCTCGCAGCAAATGGATTCAGGTCTCCAACCTGGATTGGAACCAGGCTTTGGACAAAGGCTGTATAATCCCCATAGCTGCTTCGGCCTCATACAGAAGAAATGGGATGAGTTATTCTTCCTTAAGGACAGAGCCAGCGAAAACAGGTTCATACTGTGGCAGTTGGGATCCAGCTTAGATAATGAAGTTACTGGCGATGAGTCTTGCAGCAGAGGGATGTTATGAAACGTCTCATCCGAGGTCTTAATATTTGAAGAGTCCCTCATCTCCCTCTTGCGTCTAGCCTGGCTTTTCCAGGAGACAGTAGTTGGTAACAGTTCATGTGTCTTTCCTTCCTTTCTCTGATTCATGATTTAGCCAACATTTCCTCCACATCTATCATGTCAGTCTCTGTGCTTGGAACTGGGTGGGGGTAGGGGGTGGGGGAAACGTCTCCTTTTGATTCCAGTCCAGGTGATTCACACCTGTGGTCTGCACCAGTGTGGTAACAATGAGAATGGGCAAGGATGGTTGGATTTAAGGCCTATTAAGGTGATGAAATTGACAGGTTTTGATGACCTAAAGAGTAAGGGGGAGAGAAGAATCCGCGGTGACTCCTCGATTTCTTACATGAGCAACTGGGTGAAGGTGATGCTGTTTAGAGAGAAAAGGAACACAGGAGTGTTTGAGGGAACAAGTTTGGTGGGGGGGGGGATATGATGAATTCAATTTTGACATATTGACTTTAAATTGCAGAGGCTCAAGAGAAAGTTGGCGAGAAGGCAATGGCACCCCACTCCCGTACTCTTGCCTGGAAAATCCCATGGACGGAGGAGCCTGGTAGGCTGCAGTCCATGGGGTCGCACAGAGTCAGACATGACTGAAGCGACTTAGCAGCAGCAGCAGCAGCAGCAGCAAGAGAAAGTTGGGCAAACAGGTCTTATGTTTAGGACAAAGATTTGGGCTAAAGACACAAAATAAGGGAGGCATGCCTTAAAGCAATTTGTGAAGTGGGGAAAAAGGAAGGGATGGAGAAGATATGTGTATCTTCCCAGCCCCTAAAAAGAAGATTCAAATAGAAATCTCATGAGGCTTTGGGAATTGATCAGTAGCTTAGATTTCAAAGAAAGATGCTGATCTAGTGAAAAATCCCATAAGTCACTGAAGGCAGCCTTGGTTGGCCAAGAGACTCAAGCATCTTTCCACAACAGGCAAACTGATCCTTGATCCTTGGGCAGATACAGCTGGACAAAACCTCCCTTTCCACTCTGCCAGGCCCAGCCAATGATGGCATGACCTTTCAAATGACATAAGATCCTGGTAAAGAAGACTGGACAAGCAAAGCCCCCTGGGCTCAGCTGAATAGCACCACCAAACCCAGCTTCCAAGAATGGATTCACAAGGTGGGAATTTACCAGCCCATTCAATGGTTTTTAAAAATATTTTTCAGGAGAAGTTAACTTGGTTTTATCTCAAGAGCTTTGAGATCTTCCCAATCTGTCCTGGATTCGTCTCCATCCTTGTGACGGTACCACAATAAGCGGAGTTTCTCCCCAGTTCTAGCCCCGAGGTCCCCAAGGGAGCATTTTAAAGGCATAGAACCTCTGTAGGTGCCCTTGGAAAGAAGGCCGTTAGTAGGTGGGGTGGGGTGGGGTGGGGTGGGGTGGGATGACGTGGCAGGGGCCAAGCTGAGCACAGAGAAGGGAGAGGGCGGGGTACCTCAGTGCCCGAGCGGAGCCAGGGTGGGGCACAGGCTGCCTGCCAAGTCAGGAGCCTCCCTCCATTCCATGCTTAAATGTCAAACCAAGCCCACCCCTTCGGGGCTAAAATCTGTTTATTCTTGGCTGAGGAAGATTTTAGGTTTTTCAAAAAAGAGTGAGGAAATGAGAAATCATAAGAAAATCCTAAAGGTCTTATTAAATGACATTCAAATTCTTCTGTCAACATGGAAAGCACCAGAAACACACAGATTTTTTGAAATATCCCCCCAACAGCACAAACACGTTTTTAAATTACCAGAAAGAGTTTGTGTTTGTTTGTTTACAGAAGTGGCCTTTAAAACATTAACTGATAAAAGAAAAAAAAATAGCAAGTTCATTTTCAAGGTTGACTCAAGACACATCTCATCCCAACTTTCTCACCAAATCAAGAAAACACACCAGGAAGGGGCTCCAGGCCTTTTCTAAGGACAAGAGAGTTTTTAAGAGAGTAAGACCTATTTTTCTTCTCTTTATTTTTTCTTTTATTTTTGGATTTTTAATAAACTTTTTAATTTTTCATTTTAGAATAGTTTCAGATTTATTTTCCTCCTTCTAATATCCCGCATTACTATTTCAAAGAAAATCAAGTATTGATTTATCAACTCTGATGAAGGGTATCTAAGAACCACCAACAGGGCTAACTATGAGGAAACCTGGATTTCAAGGAAAAGCTTAGTCTGACACAAGATACCAGCTGCAAGATTCATATGGATGTTTGTGGCTTCTGAGTCAGTTGAAGCTAAACTCTGGGTGTTTTTATAGCTCAGAGTTGATACAAAAATATTCCTGAGCTTTCAGCACTTTATGATTGACCAGAAGAACCTCTCCAGTTTCAGTTCACAGCTCTGCTGGGTTACCGTGCTGTTACGGATAGGCCCAGAGAGGCAGAGAAGCTAAAGCAACACTGGAAAAGGGCAGAGCTCGGACTAAAATACGGGTTTTCTAGGTCCAAGCCCAGCTGTCACACCCCCAGGTGCTGAAGGGGTCAGGAGACAAGAAAAGAAACCAAATGGAAAGAAAAGCACATGGTCTAGTAGAGACATTCTCCTAAGCCATCAGCAGTGAGCACTTCCGCACTAGAAACACAAATCCCTCTTTGAGATGCTGTGTCTCCAGCATTTCCGAACATGGATCCTGCAGAACCAACTGGTTTCCCTTCTAGGTCCTCCTCAGCTAAGCCAAGGACAAGCCTCACTGTTTCCCAGAGCTGGTTCCCCACCCAGGGGACCATGAATGCACTGAAACATACGAGTCTCAAGACAGAGATGTGAGCCACGCTTTCAACCCACTGACCAGGCCCACGTAAGACGATGAAAGACACGATACCCGCTTGGTGCTTGTGACCCCCAGCTGTGTGTACAGACCAGCGCTTCTCAAATCCGGGGGTCTTGAGAATCTGAGGACGTGAGTTCTGATTCAGTAGGTCTTGAAGAAGACTTGAAACACTGCCTTCCTAACAAGCTCCCAGGTGCTATTGCCAGCCCAAGAACTGCACAGTGAGGGGAAGATGGTCAGACCTAGAAGGACCATTGAGAGCATCCTTCTCAGTGCTCTTCAAACTGGGCTCCTGGGAACTTCTAACGATGTATTTTGAGGGGATGATTTGAAAGACCAGAAGGAAACCAAGAACCCCTCTGTATCCCAGGATTAATCAGAATGACTCTGCTTCTCTGTTATAGAAAGTGCAATTCTTCACAAGATTTCATGTGATATAAGTGCTTCTGCTTTATAAATTCGAGATCTACTGCTTTACTCTGACTGCCTCACTTACCAGAAGAGGAGTTTGAGAATAAGAGAGGATAAGTGACTCATACAAGATGACACAGCAAATCGCTGGCCCAAGCCAAATCGGAGCCCTGGTCTCTTCTTCCCCACCCTACTCTGGCTCTCTTTGAAGGAAGACTTTTTTTTTTTTAAAGCCATAACTCAGTGGTTTCTCCTCTTTCTCCTGGGTTTACCAAAGTAAACCCAGCAGAATCCCACAGTGTTCTGGCTCTCAAAGCAAAGAGTCCCATCTCTCCCCACCAAAGCCTGGCTCTTTGGAGTTGCCCTGCCATCTATACCTGACAAGTCAGGGCAGCCAGTGGAGGAGGGAAGCAGCTTACTGGAGCAAGGTAAAAGTAAGGAGCGTTCCCAGAGGCAAGATGGGGGCTGGCTGTGGAATCATTCCACAGATGGGCAGGCAAGTGCCTGCAAGACCTCAGAATTCCTGGTCTCCAAGGAGGGGCCCGGTTGACTCACCAGGGCACTTACAGACAGCTTACTTCAAGCTGATTTGCAGCAGGCATGCTAGGGCAGCAGCCGGCCACAGCTGAAAAGGAAAGTCTGTCATGGGCAGGAGCAAAGCGGGAGCTGGAGGAAGTGCATGGAGGCAGGAGGGATAGTCCCCTACAAAAATCTGTGACACTCAGGCCAGCAAGCTTGGGTCAGGGGGTGATTCAAGAAGACATGGTCCCTGGCTCCAAGAATGTGCAATCTGGCGAGGTTGTGAAGAGGTGAAAGAACAGCGTGAAACACCTGGACAACAATACAAGGCAACATGGAATTAAAAGCCAGACGGAAGGGTTCAGAATGTTATGGCCACAGCAGGTTGGTGCCAAAGAGATCACCATGGGTGGGAGCAGCTGAGGAAAAAAAAAAATCCATTATGAAGGCCATTCAGCAGCATAGATGAAGGGTAGAATAAAACAGGAGGAGAGAAATAAGTCAGGGATGCTGGTTCATGGGGTCAGAAGAACCGTGGGTGCTGTACGCAGCATCTATAGGGGCACAGCATGAATACCTCTTTAAGAAAGCAAGGGAGGGCATGGTTGGCTTGGAATCAGAGTCCCAGCGAAACCAAGACCGATACAGTCTAGTCTAGACCAATTCAAGTCTGCCTCTCCATTTCCACAGGGTTTTCCTAATTTCTAAATTGTTGGGTAAGTCCAAGAGCTCTGTAGGATACAGGCAACAGAAGAAATGCCAAGCTCCAGTTCTAGTGGTCCTGAGCCAAGTTCAAAGTCACGTGTCAAAAGAAAGGTCAATATCCATGCACTGTCTCTGGCTCTGGCTAAAGCCGCCCTCCTCGAAGACTTGGATATGCTCAAGGAACAGAATCGGATTAGCCCTAAGAAGGACATCAACCCCAGAGATTCAGAGTGACTAAATGGTATGCTGGAAACCACTCGGTTATGAAAGAGAAATCCATCACCTCCTTCCTCCTTACTCCTATCTTTGGTCTGACCCCAACTAAAGAGCGAGTCTCGTTAAAATCTCATCCCTGACTCACACAGTCTTCCCACATCTAACATTTCTGAGGTAGGTAAGTGTGAGTGAAACCCAAAGACGCATTGCTCAGTCTCTAAACCTAAGGATGGAATTGCAAAGCCTTCTATTTGCTACCTCAGCACCTCATCACCCACCTCCAGGGCACCATCTTCAGACCCCGACACTGTGTTCCACCAAAACGACTCAGCAGCCCAGCAATCTTCAAGCTCATTGGGAGTCCCAAGGATTGTAAATAAAAATCATGGAATCTGATCCCTTGACCTTTGTCTCTCTCTGGTGCGTTCTAGGGTCATAACCTTCCTCCTGTCCCTCAGAAACCTGATTTGGATTCTTTCTGAAGTCTATCTTCAACCTTTTGAGGAGTTAAGTTATACATTAATAGTCATCTAAGACTGTTGCTGCTGAAGGGAACCTTAAGAGTTTGTCTTTCTACCTCCATCACTTGACATATGAGAAAACTAAGATCCACAGATGTGGAGAGATTTGTCCAGGGTCACACAGATCCTTGAGAGCAAGTGTGGGGCTGGAATCCTGGTCTTGTAACTCCCAGACCTCAGGGAGTTTGAATCACTTTATAGGAAGGTGGCGTTATTGCCCAAGACCCTACCTGGCCTCCACTTAACCATATCTTTGGGGCCATTTGCAAGTGAAGACACATGTCTGATGGCCACATGTCCCAGGGATCTCGGTGGTGAGAGGGAGAAGAGCCTGGGTCAGCTATTTGATATCATTTTTACTTCACTTTAAGACACAGCCAGAGAGGCTGAGTTAAGGTGCTGACCTAGATGACACACCTTTATTGCATAGTCACCTCAAAAAGGAAGGTAAGGCAATCTGCATCATTAAAGAGTGAACTGGCAGAGCTTTAATCGTGTGATTAATTCAGATCCACTCCCTGATGCTTCTTTTCAGACACTCAAACCACTCATTGTCTGCAACCGTTTTCTCAAGCCCCGAGCAACAGAAATCCCACGCTCACTCCATCCTCGATTCTGCTGGAAAGAATCTGTGTGGGTCTGGCAGGCTGTCTCCAGTGAAATGAGCCCTCGGCTAAGAGCCCGGGACACCTGAGTTTACTTGTTATTCGCTGAGTAACCTTGAGCAAGTGGGTTTGCCTCTCTCTGCCTTTCACCTGTGTGGGAGAGTTAAGGCAGAGGCAGAGAAGTAAACAAGACAAACTTCCCAGATGCCTTTCAGCGCAAGGAAGTCTGTGACATTGGCTGATAGCAATAGCCTTCTCTGTTTCCATTTAGGGCAGAATGAGAGCATGGGAAACTAATATTTACTGACCATTCACCATGTGCCAAGGATTACGCTGGAGCTCACACCTGTGACATGGCATCAGGTAAGTCCCAGATGTGGAAACAGTGATCAGAAATGTAAAGTTGTTCACCCAAAGTAGCATAGTTAATGAACAAGGAAGGGGGAGGGGGGTTTAACAAGTTTCTCCAACCCGAAAGACCTTATTTTTGGCATTACATCACACTGCCTTCAATAAAAGATGATTTCATGTTACTGAGAGATGGAGGGGTGGGGTGGATGCAAATTGAGAGAGGGACCTCAGAGACCCAAGGATACAAATCATTCAAAAGCCATCAGTCAAGAAGGTTAAATGAGTGATGAGGACTGGAGGGTGAGTGGTAATCTCATTGCCTTCCTGAAAGGACCTGAGATTCAGTTCCGTTCAGTCGCTCAGTCGTGTCCGACTCTTTGCGACCCCATGAACTGCAGCACACCAGGCCTCCCTGTCCATCACCAACTCCTGGAATCCACCCAAACCCATGTCCACTGAGTCGGTGATGCCATCCAACCCTCTCATCCTCTGTCGTCCCCTTCTCCTCCTGCCCTCAAAGTATAGTAAACAAGGGCTTCCAGCCCAAAATGGACAGATTTTTTCTTTTTTCAGGAGAAGCTGAAATGTGGAATTTTATGTGAAACCACCTTATTTATATCTGTAGCCCTAACCCATTCCCAGGTTCAACCCACAGACTCCAGTTTATAAATTCTGGACGTTGAGAATAAACTTCACCACAGGAGTGAGAAAGACTGAATCATTTCACTTTGGGACCTTATAAAGCCTCATGTCTGATTTCCTTTTCAGAGAAAGTGAATCTTCTGGAATGTTCAGAGCTAGGATACAAGGGCGCTGTGATTCAACCAACCCCACTAAATCCCTTGGGCTCATACCAGCGATTGCTTTCTCCCTTGGGGAGTCGAGGGGAGCCATATACGCCACTAAAACCAATACGAGTACCCTTTTTTTCTAATAAGCAACAAATTATTTGAGGAGGACTTGGTTGAAAACTAGTTCTACCCCTATGGTTAAATCCAATTATACCATAATTACAGGGAGTCTGCACACATCAGAGCTTAGCTGGAAAAGAATAGGAACACCGCAGGTCTTCAAAACACTGGCCGGAGGTAAGCCTGTAATTTCACCTACCGTCGACCTGGCAGAACCTTCATGGGAAAGAAGACACACTTAGCTCTTGACTCTCCGTCAGAGGAAACCCAGCGGGTGCCCCTTGGCCCCTGTGTGGCATTGGCTCTCACAGCTCAGAAAAGACAGGAGCAGGGAAGCGTCTCTATTTCCTTTTAAACTGGCTGAGGAATAAGAATAAGACACGTATCTTCAGGCCCAAACAGAAAGAAGCGCTAGGCCTACGCAGAAATAGGAAAAATCTCATTGTTAAATCATTACCATTCCCTACTTTTATTATGTTTTTTTCTTGTGATGGAGATGAAGCGGACCCTTAAAGACACAAAGAAATAAAGGATAAATAAATAAATACATCTACAAGGAAAACCTTTGGAAGGGCCTCTTCTTCACTGCAAAAAGTCCATTTACATGTTCACTTTCATTCTCACATGGACCCCCCGCCAGCCGTCCTCACATTTAAGGGAAATGTTAAACTGCTGTCCTGGCTACAACATGATCAAGAGGAAGAAGAGCTTTACGGTAGCTTAGAGGGTCTGACACGGGCACTATAACAGCAGCACATTTTGTTCATAATATTCTTCTGCTGCACGTGCGCGGACGTGTGTCGCTGTTGAAACCTTTTCTGCAGCCTTCACACACACCCCAGGCTTCACTCTGAAGGGAACTTCTAGCTGAGTACCCACGGGGTGGGGGCTGGGGTGGATATGCTCAGGACTTTGCTGAGGACAAGGTTGACTCTGTAGAAGTAATACCATGCTATAATTCCTCCCTAATCCCCACCTCATTTTTATCACAAAAGACGTGACTGAGAGGAAGGGACGTTTTAGTCAATTCATCACGCAGACGGTAAACCCTGACACCGTGCAGGGCACTGAGCTGGGTTCTGTGGGGAAGAGGAAAATGACATCGAAAATGTTCCCTACGAAAATGTGCTGGGAAGAGTAACGGCAAAAGCCCTGGCCCCAGGTCAGGAAAAATCCCTTCTCAAATCTCAATCCTCACACTTCCCAGTTAGGTTACCTCATACGGCCTGCTAAACCTCAGTTTCCATATCTGCACGATGTCTGTGCCATGTGGACTATACAGGCCTGGCATAGTTATCATAAGAGAGCTATTCGTGGAGGGAAGAGTGTGATCAAAAGCACAGAGCTAAACAAACAGACGTATGGACGGCCTCCTCTGGAAACAGGAAGCAGCCCAGGGGAACCAGAGCTTGGCCCTGAAGGGGGCCCTCCCATCCCTGCCCCAACGTGCTGAGCGTTACTGAGGAGAAACCAGGCTGGGAAGCCGGCCTTGGGGAAGTAACACGGAGAACCAGTGAAGGGGGAAAGATGGGGTCAGGGATGGGCTGGGAAACCTTGACACCAGCGCCCAGGAGGACCCTGATTTGCAGCGAGGTGTCGGTCCTCCCACTGCAGCTGATTTCAAGCAACCAACACAGGTAACAGCCAGATGGGAAACTACTTCCTGAAATGCTAACAACTGGCTCTTACAGCTGCGGTGTATCTCTAGGTTGAGTTGAAAACTGGGGAAGTCCCCCAGGTCCTCCTCATCCAACACGGAACCAGAAACAGGGCCCACCTAGCAATTTCCTGAGTCCATACCACTCTGCCTTTTAATGCTTGGGGACCTCAGGTGTGATAAACACTCTTAATGATTCTGAAGTCCTTCATGGTTTCAGGGAAATATTCCCAGGCCTTTCCAGGCGTCACTCTTACGTCCTCGTTACAGGGCAGGAAACAAGAGTGACCTGTGACTTGGGTAAATTGCACAATTAGCAATGAATGGAGTCTGACCCCTCTGCCCACCTCAGAGCACCTGAGACCTGGTTCAGCCCACTTCAGTAAGAATGGATCCTTCTACAGCTCCTCCCCGTCCTGCGCTTCAAATGAAGCTGAATAGACTTAGGTCATCCATTCTCCTAGCCTTTGAAAAGTGAATCCCCTGGTTCCCAGTGCAGTTTGGGCCCTCTTCTTCTTCATCGCCCCCTCATCCGCCACCCCCCCAACCCAGTGTCATAAACCCTGAACTGCTCACATGCTTCTCTCCACCGGGAAGGCACTGCAATCTCATCACCTCCACCCAATTTGCTTCAGTCCTGCCGCGTGTTCCTGCTTATTAAATTGTAGGATTATCCCCCTCCACTGCAGCGACAGGGCTCCCAGACTGGTTTATTGCTCTATTGCTCAGAACTGCTGAACTCAGCACCGGCGTGGGCTTCTCCAGCACTCGGCACGATAGATGAGCTGGCACTCGCCAGCGTCGGGTGAGAGCTGAGACCTGTGCTCTGAGCCCCCAAACGACTCCCCAGCCTGAAGGGTTGGTCTCTTAATTGTCTCATCTAAGAGCTGAGACCCAGACTTGGCTCACCACGCCCTCGAACAACCCAGCGAGGGTTGGAACCTTTCACAGAAAAGTTTTGCCGCTGTCCAATCCTCCCCTCTTTTTCTACCTCCTTCATTTTGCCCACCTAATTGCCTTTCTGTGACTAGTACGTAAACCAGGCTAAAATGCCATGATGTTATTAATTAGCTGCAGGTACCTGTGTGCACACACACACTTATGCACGCACACACTTATGCACGCACCAACCCTTCCCAGTGCTGAGCTAAGCATTCTAGAGGCCTCAGGTCTGCCTATCTCCATTTACCAGCTCACCAGTCAGTTTCTCCCCATTAAAATTTGCCCCTCTTCTGCCAATCTTCCCTCTTTATTTAGCAGATTCTAACTGGCATCTCATGAAACGTACAAAAACACGCACTGAGGCAGCCAGCGGAGATTGCCAAATTTGATTACCTGTGTCGATCCATCTCGCTGAGGTGCTGATGAAGTTTAACTTAGATCTTTTTTCCTCCTCTACAGGGTGGGCTCTTTCAATCCCCTCCCACCCTTCACTCCAGACCCCCCGGGTAGTAAACCTGCTGTCTGGGCAGTGACCCAGGGTACAGCTTGCATTTTTTCATCTTTTACTTTAGGAGGAAGGCAACCTGCCCACGCCTGCTCAGCTCTGCCACCCCGAGGAGTCCCCACACCAAATCCTCTCTTTTCTCCGGTTGGCACATGTCCTCTTGCATTTCTGAGCTCATCGGGGTGGCATCTCTCGGTGACGTCCTCCTGATCTGCTAGGCAGGGACAGAGGCTCCTCTCTCTTGGCCGCTACTGGCTAATGCAGGGGCTCCGTCCGTGCCCCTCCCTCCTGTAGCTCAGATCACCATGCTGGCTCCCTCACTGCACTGGAAAGCCTCTGTGTCCCAGGGCTGAATCTGAGTCATCCATCTATCTCCAGCATCTGATGGAGTATCTGGCACATAGTAGGTGCACAATAAAGGTTGGGTGAAGATCTCAGTTAACAAATGGCACCTGTCTCTCCTCTGGTCTTCAAACCCTCTAATTCTCCAAATGGTGAGGGTCAGGAGTCAAGGACAGAGGAAGATGCAAGCTCTCTCTAGCTCAGTGTTTTTGAATTCCCCTCTTGGTGTCCAGGGGCTTCTCAGGTCGTGCAGTGGTAAAGAATCCACTTGCCAACACAGGAGATGCAAGAGACTCAGGTTCGATCCCTGGGTGGAGAAGATCCCCTGGAGAAGGAAATGACAACCCACTCCAGTACTCTTGCCTGCAGAATTCCATGGATGGAAGAGCCTAGAGGGCGACAGTTCACAGGGTCGCACAGATCAGACGTGACTGAGCATGCACCGCGCTGGGTATTGAATAACCTGAACCGCTTTAGCTTATCCAAGCCTATTCTATTAAGAACGCTCCCCCACCCCTCTGCTGTCCTCAAGTAGTATTCAGATGTTGACAGAGTAAAATAAAATCTCCAACAAGCATTCTCCAGGGAAATGGAATTTCCCCCAACCCACAAAACCTCCAGGCAAGTTGCAGAGATGTTTAGGGGAGCAGATAACTGCAGGAAGTGCCCAGAGTGGTTGCTGTGCTATGCTGTGCTTAGTCACTCAGTCGTATCCGACTCTTTGTGACCCCAAGGACTGTAGCCCGCCAGGCTTCTCTATCCATGGGATTCTCCAGGCAAGAATCCTGGAGTGGGTTGCCATGCCCTCCTCCAAGGGATCTTCCTAACCCAGGGATTGAACCCAGGTCTCCTGCGTTGCAGGCAGATTCTTTACTGCCTGAGCCACCAGGGAGACAAGGACTTGGCTCTCACCTGCTCTAATGTCCCCTGGGCCCCCTCTTCTGCCCAGTATGGGCACAGGGGCAGGCATCAAAGTCAAGCCTCTCACCTGAAGGACTAGATTAGGCCCTGGGAGGGAGGGGTCTGGGAGAGGAGACCCACAAAAGACAGGCTTCACCCACTGTCCAATCTCTGGAGAACACACCCACCTCCAGAATGAGGGCCCTCCAGCCCAGAAATGGAAGAGTAGACAGCAAGCTGTCAGAGCCCCCAGAGCAGGAAAAGAGCTGGTCCGGAAACTCTGGGACCATACTGGAGTGAAATCCAATACGGTTCTGATCCATACTGGAGTGAAATGGGGGCAGGTGGGTGGGGGAGGGGTGTTAGCTCCGGACCCCAAGTCTCCCATTCAGAGCTCTCCCCTACCTTCACCCAGTCAACAAATGTTCACTGAGGACTTACCCCAAGCCAGGAACTTCTACGCGCTGGCTTCCCTTTCTTTTAAGAGGTTCATGATCTCAAGAGAGAGAAAGGCAAGAAATCAATACCCATAAAGTGACGTGTTACAGAGGCGTGCACCAGGTCACAAGATCGTGTGTGCAGAGTGGGGATGTGGCCTTAGGAAACAGCCAGCATACTAAGGGCTGGCTAGTGAACAGCAACCCCAGACTACACTCCTAGGGACACACCACTGGCACGAGGCAAGTCAACTACGGGGATACAACGAAGTGGGAGGGAAAGGCATTCACCATGGCAGAAAGAGGCCTCGACATGATTTACGGACTTGGGTTTAGCCCTTTGGCTCCGCCTGTTCAGACAGGTGTTCTGTACCTCCCAATGGTGTATGCAGAAAGCGTGCCTCATCCTCCACTTTGGGGTGAGACTTCACCCTCTTCCGGGGGCTACACTGACTCCAGATCCATCTGGTTTCCTTTGCTGCCTGCCTGTGCCCTCTGCGGTCTGTTTCTGAGAAGGTACTTCTATGAGGAACTGCTGATAGGAAAAAAACGCAACCCCTCATCCTATCCCGTGAGACCGCTAAGAACAAACATAAACCCCTTTTACATGGCGTTATCTTCAGGTGTTTGAAAACAGCAATCATATCCCTCCCTCCACTCCCCAGCCATCAATTCCCCGGACTAAATAGCCCCTTCTCTTAATCCTTTCTCAGAGTGAAGTGACCTATTTTCAAGTCCACTCACCATTCTGATCACTTTTTTCTCACTTTCAGACTTGTGTGGACCCTTCTTAATATGTGAAACCACAATCAAACCTAATAAACCAAGTATAATCTGAGCACTACTGAGCAGAGTAGAAATATCACCTCCCTCATTTTCCAGCTCGTATTTCTAATAATACAACCAAAGATAGAGCTTGCTCTTTGGGCAGCCACAACATTAGGACAACGTTGAGTCCCACAAAGTGAAAGTGTTAGTTGCTCAGTTGTGTCTGACTCTTTGCAATCCCATGGACTGCAGTCCACTAGGCTCCTCTGTCCATGGGATTTTTCAGACAAGAATACTGGAGTGGGTTGCCATTCCCTTCTCCAGGGGATCTTCCGGACCCAGGGATCAAACCCAGTCTCCTGTGTTGCAGGCAGATTCTTTACCGTCTGAGCCACTAGGGAAGCCCCAGCTTATCATAAACTCAAATCCTAAGTTTTGTTTTCTATGTTGCTGCTAAGTCATACTTCTCTACCCTACATTTGTGCAGTTACTTTCTGGGCCAAAGTATAGAACCAGGCAGAAGCAGGTGAGTTAGCCTGTTTTCCTCTGGACTTTGGGCCCTGAGAAACCTCTCAGGGAGCCTTCCTCCTGGTTCCTCATGACGTGGGGCAGAGCTGGAGCCCCAGAATAAGTGGAAAGCTGGTAACAAAGACTCCAGTCTGCAGGAAGTCCAAGGGGCACTTAGACACAGGGCTGGAGGTCAGAGCAGAGGCAAAGGTGCTGAGTTTCCAGGACCCAGAGAGGCATGTGGGGACCAAGGTCCTCCGCAGCAGACCAGGCTTGGCTCAGCGTGGGGACGGGAGAAGGAGTCGGGATCGGTCCAACCAAACTGTGCGGCTCAGCTGGAGAAAGTGAGCAAACACCGTTAGAACAGCCAGCCCCTGAGTTCAGAGGAGAGCCCCATGCTCTGAGCTCAGCAACTCTGCCATCCCATTCCCTTCTCAATCTGCCCACCAAGACTCTTGGGCAGGCAGGCAGGGCAGCCCTTGAAAGGGTCTGAGGAAAGCCTCTTACAGACGCGGAACTAGACACGTGGGGGAGGGAGATAGCGCGGGGCTTTTGCCTCTCAAGGTGACTCTGGAGGAAAAAGCCAGACCCAGGAGCGGGGGACAGGAGGCTTCCCACAAAGCCACCCTGAGGTGCTTCTCACCACCTTGTTGCCCATCACACAAACCAGTGTCCAGCCAGTCCACAGAGCATCCTCTACACCCTCATGAATCAAGCTGAGGCGAAGGCAGATACTACTACTGCTGCTGCGGGTCCGACTCTTTGCGACCCCATGGACTGTATGCTGCTGCTGCTAAGTCGCTTCAGCAGTGTCCAACCCTGTGCGACGCCATAGACAGCAGCCCACCAGGCTCCTCCATCCCTGGGATTCTCCAGGCAAGAACACTGGAGTGGGTTGCCATTTCCTTCTCCAGTGCATGAAAGTGAAAAGTCAAAGTGAAGTCGCTCGGTCGTGTCCAACTCTTACTGACCCCATGGACTGCAGCCTACCAGGCTCCTCCATCCATAGGATTTTCCAGGCAAGAGTACTAGAGTGGGGTGCCACTGCCTTCCCCAGTGGACTGTATAGTCCATGGAATTCTCCAGGCCAGAATACTGGAGTGGGTAGCCTTTCCCTTCTCCAGGGGATTTTCCCAACCCAGGGATCGAACCCAGGTCTCCTGCATTGCAGGCGGATTCTTTACCAACTGAGCTGTGAGGGAAGCCCCACTAATAAAGGGCAGGTGAGACTTTTCTGGCCATGTCAGCTAGGTTATCATTTGTTTCCATTTTTCTGAACAAATTTAGAGATCAAAAATGTCACTGTGGGGGAAAGAATCTGATGGGCAGAATTTGTGCATATTTTATGCCCTCCGTACCCATCCTTCCTTTCCCAATACCCCACATTTGGGGGCCAGCAGCCAGCCACCTGCCTCTAGTTCTTCCCACAACCAGGGCAAGCTTCTTAACCAGAGGGGGAGGGCTCCTTCTTCATTGCTCTCATTCAAGCCAGCTCATCTTTTCAGAGTCAGCTCAGATGGCACCTTCTCTCTGGGACTTTTCCTGAATCTCACAGACAAAAGTTGGCAGTCTCCTTCTGGGGGTACTCACAGTGTTTTTCTCAGCCTGTTTTTTCTGTCCATGTGTGTGTTTTGCTAAGTTGGGAGTTCCTCAAGGGTAAGCACAGTCCCTCACTCAGCTGGTACAGAATCATGCTGTTGTGGACGGAGGCAGGGAGAGAGAGAGTGAATGAATGAAACACAGGGCGGGAGGGGTGGACAGGGCACAGGGGTGTGTCATCTTGGTCATCTCTGCCTCTCTCTCTACATCACTAGTTGGGGAAAGGGAGAGCTGAGACTGTGATAAGGCGAACAGGGTTCAGCTGGCAGGGAGTTCAGGGGCCCTGATCGTCAAGGGGCGGAGCCCATAGACTTAAGATAATCCTCACCTGGAAAATCTGTTCCCCCCATCCCAGCGGAGCCTTCTCTTCTTCCAGAAAGAGTGTGGAATGCTCCAGAAATATGCAAGACCCTCCAGAGATGAGGAAGACAATCACAGAGTGTCTGTTCTAAAGAGTCCTTTAATGGAGGCTGGGGGATCCAAGTAGATTTGAATCTTAACCCTAGGCGTGAGACAGAAATTCTCCCCTCAGAGCCTGTTTCCCCATCTGTTTGGTAAGAGGCTTGAAGTGACTGATTGTCTAAAGAGGTTCTGAGCTGAGAGTATTCGGGTTCTAAGAAGGGCTGTGAGACAGTGCGGCCCTGCAGTATCCTATCAATCCGGCTCTTTAATTCCCCTCCTTTCCCTCTGCACTGGGAGACCTGCCTTGTAAACAAACGGAAGTCAGGCCAGGAGGCTCCGCAAAATACACCACCTCTGCTGCTGCTGCTGCTAAGTCGCTTCAGTCGTGTCCGACTCTGTGCGACCCCATAGACGGCAGCCCACCAGGCTCCTCCATCCATGGGATTCTCCAGGCAAGAATACTAGAGTGGGTTTCCATTGCCTTCTCCGACACCACCTCTGAGGAGACTTCAACTCTCCTAACCTTCTCGGTGTGGCAAGGGGGAGAAGAGGGGAGAGGGGAGCAGGGACCAGGGAGGGGAGGAGGGGATCTTAAAACAATCAGGAGTTGATAGGCCAGCCGCCTTCATGTTTCCTGACGAGCTGGCTGGCTCTCCCTGCAGTTCCTCTTCCCAACTTCGCCTGACAAGGCTGTCTCTTCCCCACCCTCTGAAGTGAAAGAGAAACAGGTTGCAAAGCCTCTTGGATTATAAAGCCACTTACTCCTCTCAAGGAGCAGAGCAAACTCACTCTGTACTAAATGCCAGGAGAACACACTGGGTGGGATTCTCCTCAGACTCAAGGGTCCCTGGATGGGCTGACGGACCTCTGCTGGATTCCTGAAGTGCCCTGCATGGAGCTAGGACTCAGGGCACAGCAAAAGCTCTAAAAGTTCCAGAGATCAACCGGTCCCACAACTGTGTTTGTCCTGGAGTGCGCATGAGTGCACGCGCGCACACACACACACACACACACACACACACACACACACAGTCTCTCCTAGCCAAAATAAGATCTGTGCTTCCCTTTCTTCCTTCCTTGCCCAGGTCTCTGGGAGCCCAGGACCTTCACAAACAGCGCTCCGATCACCATTCTCTGCAACCCAGAGACCTGCCCTCCCTTTTCTGGTGTTTACAGAACAATAAGAAAGCGAGGGTAGGTGCAGAAAGGCCGTGTCAGTCCAGGCCTCTGAGGGTGTGGGTGCCGAGAGGAGGAGCCGGCAGCCCAGACCTCTCCCCATTGGGCAGACTCCACAGGTAACACGAAGCTCGGCCAAGCGGTGCATAAATAAAGTGGGGGACTAGCACCACCTCCTTGAAAGGGGCTGAGTCCTACCTCTTCACCCTCGCCTTAGGAAACCGGCTCCTGTCTTTTGTATTGTCTGTGCTGAAAATTCAACTGAACCCCACCGTAACTCCAAAATTTTTCTTTCTGGTTAATTTTGCTCCCTGGTATGCCATCTCCCCTTTCCTCCGCTATCCTATGCTTAGAGTGACTCCTTGGGACTGAGCCCCACCTGCCCTCAGGACCCATTTCTGTTCTGCACGGGGCCTGCTCAGCTGGACACTTTATACAGTAAGTGCTTCTCATTTCTTATTCCCTGTCCTCAAATCTTAGGAGTCAACGAGCATTGCAAGACTCGGATTCCTCTTCTTCCTTTCATGCGTGTGAGTCTTTGGGCCTGTTCGTTAGTCGCTCAGTCATGTCCGACTCTTTGCAACCCCATAAACTAACCATCCAGGCTACTCTGTCCACGTATTCTCCAGGCAAGAATCCTGGAGTCTCTAGCCATTTTTTTGTTTGGAATTATCTTACCAGAAAAATCTATGCATTATTTTGAATCAAGCTCAAAAGGAGGCCTTGCTACCTGAAGGTACAGACACTCAGACGTTCAGGTGAGTCTGAATTCTCCGCATCTAGGGGGGGACTTTGGAAAACTAAAACCCAGAGGCTCCATCAGGAGAATCGTTGGGCAAAAGAGAATAAAGTGAGCTGTGGAAAATGCCACAGTCACTAGAAGTTGAGCATCAACTTTCTCCAGGGCTAAAGGGACTGAGCCTGCTGCGTTTCTACCAAATCCCCAGTCAGTTCAGGGTTTTCTTGATCCCTGATATCCAGGGATCTCAGTAAGTCTCCCTGATAATGGGAATAGGTGTGCTGAGCTGGGTGCTAATCAGTTAAGTTCCATGATTGCAGTTCTGTCTGGTTTCATGGAAATTTACCCAATTAAAGGAACAGGGGGCTGGCTGGCTTTGCAGCCTGGGCTGGAGGGTACAGCACTAACAGGAGATTCTTCAGTTCTTGGGTCCAAGTTGGTTTCATTAGGAAGTTACTTAAGGCACAGTCCTGAAGGCAGTTCGACAGTGCAGGAGGGGAGTCAGTGGATGAATGTACTCTATAACCAAATACATGTGTGGTTTGCTCCTCTGAGCAATCCCCACACTGCAAATGACCAAGGCAGAGGTCACTGGGGCATCAAGTTGGTGAAGCCGTACTGGGCAGAAGAATCTTGGCTGAGGGATGGGATCCAGAATGGGTCAAGGCTCTGGATACAGATTCTAGTTCATCTTTTCCCATCTCTGTCTCGTAGCTACAGGTCTGTAGAGCAAGAAGAGGGTGATAAGGGAAGGGCCTGCCTTTTCTGGGCTCTCTGATATCAGTGCTACCTCCTATTTGCACAGCCTTTCACAGTTGAAGTGCTTTTACAGACTGTCGTCGATGGAGTAGCCACCATGGAGGTTAAGGAGCCCGTATGAGGGTGATGCTCTCTGCACACTCCGATTGAAGATTTGAAGACCTGATGGACCGTGCGTGTTAGGAGGGGTAAGAGTGGGGTAAGGAGGATCTGGAGGGAGTGGAATCATCCCTTGTGCTCTCTGAGTTGGGCTGAAATCCAGACAGAAAGCAAAGAATCCTTCCATCCCAGAACTATTTCCTCCCATCATCTGCCATCATTTAACAGGGCCAAACAGGTCGGTCCCCTTTCTCCTTTGACTAGGAAATGTTTCAAAGGCAGTGCAGAGGGACTATATCAACTAGATCACTCACAAGCAGGGCACTCTTCTCTCTCATCATTGAGAACCCTGAGTGTTAAAAAAGAAGGTGGCTGGGGGAGGATGGGTCAGCCTCCCTCCTCCCAGTACTCAGATCTGCGCTCCCAGCCCACCCCAGGGTCCCCCTGACCAAGGAAAGCGTGGCCCTGCCTCAGTGGTAGCTGGAACCCCGGGCCCTGGTTGAAGAGCCTCTTTGAGATGCCCGGTGCCCAGGGGCTTGAAAGGAGGGGGAGGGGAGCCACATTCTAAGCCGCTACCTCCCTGCTTCGGGTCAGAACAAGCCCCAGGAAGAAAGTATTCCAAACAACAGGGTGGATCTGCCCTAACTCACCCAGTCTGCAAGTCGGTGCTGAGAACAGCCTTTTACGGGCTTACACGGAGCCCGGGGCATGTCTGGACGCAGCAAGGGAAGGGGTGGAGCAGGAACTACAGGGCAATGGGCGGATGGCATTTCTTTAGGAGGATGGAGAGCTCCCAGGGTTGCCATTCCCTTGGTGCAGTTCAGTCCCTGAGAGCAGGTGATGGCCTTCGTTCCCACATTCCCGCATCCTCGAGCCCCGAGAAGAAGATGTTAGAGGTGCCATTTCCAGGCAGGTTTGAGAAAGGATGTGAGGTCACCCAAAAGTGGCCAACCTAGCTGAGTTTATAGGAGCGAGACCAAGGACACTCGCCCTCCTGTGACCATCCCAGCCCCTGTGAATGTGCCTAGCCGCAGCTGGCTGCTCTTCTCCCTTTTTCACACCCACAAATGGGCCTGCAATGGGCTGTTCGTGCTCTTTGGACAGTGCATTCTGGAGAGGAACACCTCCACCCCTGCCTCTACCACCTGGGTAAGCAAGAGCACAGTAGGTTCAGAACAACCACCTTCTGCAGCCAGGACCAAGCTCGGCTATGGCACATGCAGGGGAACACAGACATGGGGAGGCCGGCCAGCATCCCAGCCAGGTAGACGCAGAGACATGTCCACAGGGACTTGAGTGGAATAGCTGCTTCGAGGGAGACCAACAGCAAGGGCCCCAGCTCCTGCAGCACCATCCCCATCCCTCAGCACCCTCGGTGCCGCAGGCCTGGTGGGGGGCGGTTCTGGGTGAGCTGGTTCTCTCAGCTCCTGGAGGAAGTGATCCTGCGGAGGGTGTGAGTACTCGGGTCTCCCCCACCTCCCAAGTCTGTGATTCAAAGATCCTGCAGGCTTCCGGCCAAGCAACAGCCCTGTGGGCAGAGGCTGGGGTTGCCACGTGGCCCACCCTCTGAGATCAAGACCTCAGATAGTCCATGTGCTTCTCTTGTCCTTCATTCCACCGGAGTCTGTCTCGTACCCAACCAGATTTCAGTGGAGTGAAGTTCAGGAGGCGTGGAACTGACACCGGAGCTGCCGGCAAAAGTAGGCCTGACTTGGAAAAGGAAAGGCTCAGTGAGAGGCGTGCGAGCTGCAGACACCTTGTGCGTGTGCCCGTCTGCAGACGGGATCTGCCTGTTACTTCTAAATGGACATGGGTGTTTTCTGTAACTCACAAAAAGTAAACGTTGCCTGTCTCTGTGGCTCATGCTATTGCATGCGGATCCCCTGGCCTTCTAAGTCACTTCCCTTTTGGGCTAAAACAGAGTTGTGGGCTTGAACAACTAACACAACTCCCCCCTCCAACCTCCTTGGGTTCTCCAGACAGGTGGCTGGAACTCTATTTGCAGTCAGCAAGGAACCCTACTGCCTTCAGCCTCCCCGCAGTGCCAGCAGGGCCTGCAGAATGGGGTAAAAAAACTCTTAAGATTTTTAAAACCCATTTATATTGTAATAAAATAAATGTAAATAAGATTTAAGTGAAGGCAGATTGAAGATATCTGAGACACTATACAAGATATATCTCATAGAGTACAGATGTAAATTCTGTAAAGGTTAATGCACTTAAACACATTTGACACATAAAAATGTCAGGACCAACATTAATCATTTACCAATTGTAATTGCCTTTATATGGGTCTCTTCTCCCCAAGACACATGATTAAAACACCAGGCTTGGTGGAAATCTGGGAGGGAGGAAAAACAAATAATACTTCTCAGCTGCCAGGGTCTATGATTTGCTTTGATAGATTTAGCATTGATTTCATCGGGTTTACCATCCTGTGTAAATTTATTTTCTCTATCCACATCTCTCCTTTAAGGAGAAAAAAGGTTTGTGGGGAGGAGGGTGGGTCCCTTAATCCAAAGGAAGCCCCACCCAGTTACTGAGGAGATGCCCACGGCTTTCTGTGACTCACCCCTTCCTCAGGTAAATGGGGGCTTCCCAGGCGGCATTAGTGGTAAACAACTCACCTGCCCACGCAGGAGGCGTAAGAGACGCAGGTTCGATCCCTGGGTCAGGAAGATCCCCTGCAGGAGGGCATGGCAACCCACTCCAGTATTTTGCCTGGAGAATCCCATGGACTGAGGAGCCTGGCAGGCTACAGTCCATGGGGTCACAAAGAGTTGGACATGACCGAAGTGACTTAGTATTCATACACAAGTAAATGGGGGCTTCTCCAGGCAACCAATCTGCTAAAGCAGCAAAGTCTGAACAAAGCCTGGTTCTGACAAGACTTCAGAAAACCCGGTTTTCACTCCAGAATGTGCTCCAGATGGTAAAAGTCAATAGATGTCCCCTGGCCTGGCTGAGTGGTGTTTTCTCAGGAGGCTGCTATCAAGGAGACTCCGAGTTTGCAGATGGGTGCTTGTCACTTGGGTATCCAAGCCCCTCCCCCAGTCAGTGACCTCTGAGGGGAGGAGACTCTTCCCCTACCCCACCGATCGCTGGGACTCTGCTCCTCAGGAATAAAGAGCTCCCAGACTGGGGGCAGGAGCCAAGAGGAATAAGCATTTCTTCAAAACATTTTCCTGCTTCAAATTCAAACAGATTCAAAACCTCTTCCCTGTCACCCTCACCCCTTCATTCTGAGGTCCACAGACAACCAAAGGGCCAGGAGGCCAAGCCACAGGCAGTTTTTGAAAACGTGTTTACCCGTAAAATTATGCAGTGACCGGGGGTGGGGACGGGGTCAGAGGACTCAGGGCTAATGAACCAGCAAATATCTTCCATTCAAGGCTCTGAAAGAAAAAGAGCACAAAGCCCGAGTGATGGGGCATTTTCATTTGCAGCTTGGTTTGAGCCCTACCACCTGGAATGCTTTTTAAAGGAAGCAAGATGGGGGGTGTGTGGGTGTGTGCACACGCGCTCATAGGGTCAACTGTAGATAGTGTGTGTGTGTGCGCGCGCGCACATGCACGCCCAGAGGGTCAACTGTCAAACACCACCCAGGACTCAGTGCTGTAGCTCTGTGTGATGCACTGTTGGGTTCCCGCAACCCAAGCCCCACTCAACGCCATCTTCGCTGCAGCCATGCAGGGTCTGAACTGCCCCCCCTCCCCCAATCCGTGCAGCACCGGCTAGATGGCGGATTCCCGTTCAGGAGGCTGAGCCAGCCCGGAGCAGCCTGCCAGGGAAGCCAGTGTGTGCTGTGAGCCGGCATGAACCACCCCATCCATCTTCCTCTTCCACCCCCCACTACTTTATGTCCCGTATCTTCACTGCAAAGCATGGCTCGCCACAATACAGCACAGAGAAAATGATTCAATCAAAATTCCCTTGCAACAACAACAAATAATATTGCCCTGCTTGCTTTATTCATGATCTTTTATTGAGGCGAAAGGCAAGTATCATTGAGCCAAACCTGAACAGACAAATATAGACAACATGGGTAATTTCCTATTTCGTGCTAATGGTATACACTGTAGATACAACCTGAGAGGAGTAAATTACAAACCTATCAATAATACATCGCACCCGGGCTCCGGTTTCCCAGTTCACGAGAAAATGTGTATTGGCAGAGGGTTCTCCAAATAGTAAAAGCCATGCATATAATGAGATGGAAGCTACACGCTCCCCTAGGATGGTAGTCTGGTCTTTATCAAGGTCCTTTATGGAAGAAATTCCCCACGTTGAAATATCCTAAAGCCAGGGCCAGATGAGTTGTCCAGGTGAAGCTTCAATCTCAGAAAAAGCCACAATCTGGGCCTCTGTTTGCCAGACGGCTCAGAGACCTGCATCTCTTTGGACGCCTCGGGTCTATGGTAAATTTCCAGGGTCTGCGGGGTGACCTACGACAGTGGCTGGAGGTCTCCAGATGACCCCTCTGCAGGCGGCAGTGTCAGAGGGAGAAGTCACCTGGCTTCAGAGCTCTCACGCTGACCCTAACCCTGACCCTGTGTGTGGTCCCCCAAAAGAAAGGAAGAAGGAAGGGAGGAGGATAGCGAGCAAGGAGCCAACCACCCGCAAAAGATACGATATTTATTCTGAAATTTTAAATGTCCCCAGTTCCTAAAAGTCAGTGAATCCAAATTCCCTTCTTCCTCCCCGTTTCCTACCACCCGTAGAGGCGAATGACAATTTTATTTGAAAGTAAGGAGGACTTTCTGTCAAAGTAATACTGCTACCATGGACAAATTAAATTACTGTTTACAAGAGGGCTAGTCCCTGCTGCAGTCACACACTAATTCCCATCTTTGACCTCCCCTGATTAAGGAAATAGTGAGGGATCAGACCAGAGGGGCCAATCAGGTCCCTACCTCCCTTATCTCTCTCTTTTTTTTAAAATCAGACCCTGAAGGAAAGAGCCCACAAAAGGATGAGAGCCTGTCAGTGACTTGCAGGCAAAACGAAAACAGGGCAGCCAGCAGCCTCAAACTCAAGCTCAGAAATGGGAAGGGCTGGCCAGACATCAGTTCATTAGTGGAACTAAAAGCTACCTAGACTGCAGGGAACTGACAAGGCTTTCTGGAGAGACACACTTAGGCATCAAAGAAAAATAATGCAAAAGATTCCCTTTGTCTGGAGGCAAGAAGCAGTTTCTAGAAGACCTGTCACAGTCTCCCCCCTCCTCCCCGCAACGCCTCTGTGGTCAGTCACTCAGTCGTGTCCGACTCCTTGAGACCCCATGGACTGTAGCCCTCCAGGCTCCTCTCTCTGTCCACGGAATTTTCCAGGCAAGAATACTGGAGTGGACTGACACATCCTCCTCCAGGGGATTTTCCCGATCCAGGGATCGAACCCGTGATTCCTGAAGCTTTTGCACTGGAAGGTGGACCCTCCTCTGCTGCATCGCCTGGGAAGCCCTCCATCCCTCTTCAGTTCCTTTTTCCCATCTGGAGGGGTGAAGCAGGCCATTTCTCCTTCATGCATTTCAGATAGCAGGGCTGGGTGGGACACCCGGTGGGAAACAGGGGAATTACACTCATACTGGCTCTCAAGCATCACAAGTCTAGGGAGACTTGTGCACCCTCTGGGATCACGGGAAATAACAAGGCAAGCAGCTCCCCAGGGTATGTGGCACTGAAGTGGACTTTAAATACAGTAGCAGTTGGGTAGACACCCACCTACACTTCTGCTATGTTCAACTGTATCAGGAAAGAATTTGGCTAGGAATAAATATAAGTAACTGGAATCTATAAATGAACATACACTATGATGTGCAATACAACTCCCTCATTATTTAAACTTCATTATTTTAAAAGTCATGTTTAAAGGAGATATCATCCCAGAGGGCTCATCATGCTGAACAGCTGGGAGAAGTTCCCCAAAAGATAATCAATGGATGAGAAACTCTCACCAAAGATAATCGAACATTGATTGCTCAAGCTAATACGATTTCTTATTTGCACACAAGTGCATTGCCTGGCAGGAGAAGGCAATGGCACCCCACTCCAGTTCTTTTGCCTGGAAAATCCCACGGATGGAGGAGCCTGGTAGGCTGCAGTCCATGGGGTCGCTAAGAGTCAGACACAACTGAGTGACTTCACTTTCACTTTTCACTTTCACGCATTGGAGAAGGAAACAGCAACCCACTCCAGTGTTCTTGCCTGGAGAATCCCAGGGACGGGGGAGCCTGGTGGGCTGCCGTCTAGGGGTCGAATAGCGTCGGACACGACTGAAGCGATTTAGCAGCAGCAGCAGCAGCATTGCCTGACAGCAGGCAGCAGTTTGCTAGTATGTGAAGTAGTTAAGAGGGGTCAGATTAGATCCAGTGCCAATTTGAGCTGGCCAGGGAACTTTGGGCCAGTTACTTAACCTCTCTAAGACCCAGTTTCCCTATCTGTCAAGTGGAAATAATAGTAATAATGTCAAGTACTTACTAAGGGCCGGGCGTTGCATGCTTGGTGTGTATTAAATCATTTAACGTTTCCAAGCATCTTATAAGTTATGATTGATATTTCAGTTTTTATCATCATAAAAGTGAAGCAGAGAGAGGGTAAGGGACTTGCCCAAGGCTACCAGTTGGTGAGCAGCAGAGATGAGCTCCAAGCCAGACTCCCTGGCCCTAAAGTCCACATACAGGATTCTTTTACTCTCTCCCATATCTTAGAGCTGGAGTGAAGATGAGATAGGATAACACATGCAAAGCCTTCAGCAAGTACCCAGTAGAATCTAAAGAATCAAAAACAGTGTTTATTATTGTCATAACAAGACAATAATGATATCAAGACAAGTACCTTTGAGACGCTTACCCAGTGTTCACCAACCAGGAATAAGTAACTGGCGCATCTTTAGCTGCCAGCAACCCAGTGTTGAGTTTTCTGTGCAATTTAGTCTCAACTACGATCCACCTCAGCTTCTAGAACATTTCTCTCTTCCTCCAGCACCTTCATTTTCAGGGAGTTTTCCATTTTTAGCTTCATATTCAGTGTATGACACATGCACATGACCATAGGGACCTTGAGCATTTTTCTCTTTTGCAAAATAGGCGTGGCATAAATCAGAAGTAGCCGTTTTTCCACGTTAAGTGGCCTTTCAAATTTTCACTCTTTTCCCAAGGGCAGGTGCAAGGTACAAGCGAAGAAGAAGCTGGTGAAGAGCTAATAAAGAAAAGAGCGGTTTTAACTCCCAAGAAAGTGGAGCATTCAAGAGATGAATCAAGAACGAAATCAGGAAATAGCAAACAGATCATCAGCGAGGGGACTGCAATGGCTCTGAACTCAGTACCCTGAAGCTGAGGTTTAAGGAGAGGCTTCGAGCAGAAGCCAGGCTGTGAAGATTGCAGTAGAGAGAATACAGCTCTAACAGAAAGTGTGCCATGTCCCACCCCCACCCCGCCAGGCAGCTGGGCTCCTTCCCCAAGGGTTTTCAGAGACAGAAGTGGGGCTGTTACACCATTCAGACCGGACCTGCCAGGCGCCTGGCTCTCAGGTCACCGTACCCTTCTAGATCGCCATGTCGTTCTCCAGGGGATCTTCCCCACCCAGAGACTGAACCTGCATCTCCTGGGTCTCCTGCATTGTAGGCAGATTCTTTACCCACTGAACCACCTGAGAGCCCCCCAGAGGGCCCAGCTGACCTCAGAGGATGAGGGTCCTGGCTGGAGACTGCCTACCTGGTAGGTGCCAGCACTGGGAAGGGTCTCACCTGCAGCTGGACAAAGGACAGGCTAAAAGAGAAATGGAAATGTTTACAAAAGGAGTTCCTTTTGTCTCCTTACCTTACCCCAGATCATTTGCTTTCTAAGAAAGAGAGCCTGGAACAAAGAAAATGTCCCTTTTTATAACATAACCATATCAATTACATTTCATTGCTACACCATTATGGCACATTGTGTTATAATCCAAATGTTAATGGCCTCACCTCAAAAGCCTCCTGCACTCCCCTTTGCCCTCCTGACAACCTGGCTTTCAGCTAAGTCAGTTTATCTACTGCTATTTGGTCCACAGTCCTTCCTTCTTCAGTCAAGCCCATGACAATAATGGCAGCAACTTTCCTGGGCCCCTCCAAGAGGGCTCTATTAAACAAGTCCTGCGTCTTGGGGGTTAATTTCCAATGTTTCTATGGATTAATAAACCAGCAGTGCTTCTTTAACTTGAGTGTGTACACAAGTCACTGGGAATCTTGTCAAAATGATTCAGCAGATGCGGGGTAGGGCCTGAGAGTCTGCATTTTTAACAAGCTCCCGGGATGCTGCTGTGGCACCAGGACTACACTTTGAGTAGCAAAGAACCGGAGGGCTTGAGAGCCAAAGCCAGTTCCCCCCACACCGTGCCTGCCCTCCGTGCAGCATAGGGCTAGGACCTCTGGTCTTTCCTCTGCTCCTTTTCCTCTGGTCTTTCCTCTGCTCCTTTTCCTCTGGTCTTTCTTTGAAGTCACTGGCACCTCAGCCACTCTGGGGAGATGTGAGAGGCACAGAGGGCAAGAGGGTGGTTCGGGCTTGTCATGGCACTCCAGGCTCTGACATGTGATCAGGAAGTTGGTGTCTTTTCTGGGCCCAAGAATGGCCCATGTGATCCCAATTTGAAGAACTCACAGCAGTTCAGAATAGCAATCATACCTCCAGTGTCTAATATATGGGCTTCTCAGGTGGCGCTAGTGGTAAAGAACCTGCCTGCCATCGAAGGAGGACATGGGTGAGTAAGATCCCTTGGAGGAGGGCATGGCAACCCACTCCAGTATCGTTGCCTGGAGAATCCCATGGACAGAGGAGCCTGGTGGGCTACAGTCCATAGGGTTGCAAAGAGTCAGACACGACTGGAACGACTTAGCATACAATGCCTAATATATAAGGTACATTGTTATAAATAAAATCTTTGAGACTCAGGAACCACAAGGAAACGATTTCAAGGATCTTGGCCTGTGACCAGTGACCTGGAACTAGGAGCCATGAGTATACTTTGGCTGCCAGAAAACTCAGAGCTAAACTTAGTGAGCAGTTTTGAAGATGGAGGAAGAGAGAATTCGGGTAATTTACCGAAGATCAAGACTCTTGGCCAGGGCTTGAACTGACCTAGTCATCCTGCCTTGTAGACAAGTGTTACTTTCAACAAGCTACTCTACTGCTGTGTTAAGAACCGTTGCTGACTTACCATGTAGACTTATCAACACCGTGAACCTCAATGTCTCAATACAGTTTTTTTGTAATATGGAGACCATAGAGCTGATAAAATTCAAAAATGAAATATTTAATATCACATGTATTTATAAATGTATACCTATAATATTGAGCTATGTTCTCACTGTTTACTGGAGAAAATAATACCACAGATAAATGACCATTCTGAGCAGTACTATGTTGGCTCATGAAGTCAATGACCGGGTGGAAAGAACTCAAGCTGAAGCAGGACAGATATGGGTTCAAATCCAGAGTCTGGGCTTCCCTGGTGGCTCAGATGGTAAAGAACCCACCTGCAATGCAGAAGACCCGGGTTCAATCCCTGGGTCAGGAAGATCCCCTGGACAAGGGAATGGCTACCGTACTCCAATATTCTTGCCTGGAGTATCCCATGGACAGAGGAACCTGGTGGGCTACAGTCCATGGGGTTGCACAGAGTTGGACACGACTGAGCAACAAACACTTTCACACCAGCGTCTGTGACCTTAATAAAATAGTAGACCTATTTGTGCTTCAACTGACAAAAAAAAATTACAAAGTAAATCATGTTCTTTATCCCTCAAGGTCATTGTAGGTACAAAAAACACTCAGTGAATGATAAATAAGAATAGGAATATTTTTTTTTTTAATCCCACTGGTTGTAAGTCACAGAGAGAGTAAATGAAAGACAGCAGGACCAGGAGAGCTGAAGAGAAGCAGCGAGGTCATAGCCAGAGGAAATTAAAGACAGAAAAAGTAGGAGCCTGAAACCCAACGGGCAAGTTGGATCCAGATGGATGGTGGAGGGGTATCTCGGCAGAGGGAAGACACACCAATCATCAGACCAATCAGGGACCAATCATCAGAACAAAGTCGTGGTTCAGCAGACCAAGCACACACAATGCAGGAGTTCAGGAGCCAAAGTGAGACTATGAGTTGGAAAGCCAGACAAGTTGGTGGGAAAGAGACACTCACCCCTAGAAACGTGCACAGGAGGCTAGGGGTTGACCTTGCTGGAGGCAAGTGTCTGGTCCAGTCAGGAGCCCCTCAGTGCTTTCCATGAGGGTGTAGACAGCTCCAAGCTGGCAGATAAGGGCAGCGAGGTAGCAGAAGTCACCACATCCGGCTGGGCTGCAAGGAGAATATTGGGGCGGCCACCAACAGCGGATTCTGACACAGCACCACTAACATACTCCTGACCCACTTTCATTTTGTCCAAAGATGCCCTTCCAAATTGAGTCTTTCATTGAGAAGACGTGCTCCCAGATCTGATTTGAGTAGGGAACATAGCTGCATGCAAACTAAGAGGTTAGAGAGGACCTGTTTTACACCCTCACTCTACACTGAGAAGCAAAGCCTCCTACTTTGTATTCACATTCTGCATTCTGGATAAACTGTCAGGTACCTCTGCCAGATTTTTATGGATAATTAGAAGGTTGCAAGAAGCAGATGTTATGAAACTATCTATGACTAGTTCTTAATGGTGGATGACAAGAACTCAGCACCCTTTCTTAATTACATAAGACATAGTGAGTAGCATAGAAAAAAACAGAGGGAGAAGTTGTCAAAGCCTGACAAGGTATCAAATGGTTAATCACCCACATTGAACCTGAACACTTCTTTACTACGTAATTCGGAACACAGATCCCCCAGCTGAATAATTCTATAAGGTGTGCATTCTCCTATGTTTTAATAACTAAAAATACCATTTCAGGTTTTAGTAACTAAAATATGAACTCCTGCATAAAATAGGTGAATTTTCTGGTTAAAACTTCCCTGACAAGAAAATTTGCATTTTATTAAATATAGATACAGTTTTGCTGCATCAGATCACATTCAGTGGGATAAAAAGACACAGTGCCTAGAAAAGTGGGCTCTTGTCCCATGAGGATGACGGCTACAGTGAAAATGCTTTTGAGACCTTGCTCTGTAGTAGGCATGGTGTAAGCTTATGGCCAGGCAGCCTCTCGGCCCTCAGTCGTTCTTGTTCATTGTTCAGTCGCTCAGTCATGTCTCACTCTTTGCAACCCCATGGACTGCAGCACGCTAGGCTTCTCTGTCCATCACCAACTCCCGGAGTTTGCTCAAACTCATGTCCATTCTGTTGAAGATGCCAGCCATCCATCTCAACCCTCAGTAGTTGGGCATTATGCTATCCCCGTTTTTTAGAAAAGGAAACTAGTAACAATAATAACAATGACAACCACAGAAGCCACACCAGCTACAACTCTTGGCGGTTACCAAGTATTTATAATGTCTTCATGTTACATACATCATTTATTTAATAGGGCTAGCACCATAGTGATTTTTACTTATGGTTTTTCCAGTGGTCGTGTATGGATGCAAGAGTTGGACTATGAAGAAAGCTGAGCACCGAAGAATTGATGCTTTTGAACTGTGGTGTTGGAGAAGACTCTTGAGAGTCCCTTGGACTGCAAGGAGATCCAACCAGTCCATTCTGAAGGAGATCAGACCTGGGATTTCTTTGGAAGGAATGATGCTAAAGCTGAAACTCCAGTACTTTGGCCACCTCATGCGAAGAGTTGACTCATTGGAAAAGACTCTGATGGTGGGAGGGATTGGGGGCAGGAGGAGAAGGGGACAACAGAGGATGAGTTGGTGGGAAGTTTTGGATTCAGTTCAGTTCAGTTCAGTTCAGTCTCTCAGGGTCTTTTCCAATGAGTCAGCTCTTCACAATAGGTGGCCAAAGTATTCGAGTTTTAGCTTAAGCATCAGTCCTTCCAATGAATATTCAGGACTGATCTCCTTTAGGATGGACTATTTGGACCTCCTTGTAGTCTAAGGGACTCTCAAGAGTCTTCTCCAACACCACAGTTCAAAAGCATCAATTCTTCAGTGCTCAGCTTTCTTTACAGTCCAACTCTCACGTCTATACATGATGACTGGAAAAACCATAGCCTTGACTAGATGGACCTTTGTTGGCAAAGTAATGTCTCTGCTTTTTAATATGCTGTCTAGGTTGGTCATAACTTTTCTTCCAAGGAGTAAGCATCTTTTAATTTCATGGCTTCAGTCACCATCTGCAGTAATTTTGGAGCCCCAAATAAAGTCTGTTACTGTTTCCACTGTTTCTCCATCTGTTTGCCATGAAGTGATGGGACCAGATGCCATGATCTTAGTGTTTTGAATGCTGGGTTTTAAGCCAATTTTTTCACTCTCCTCTTTCACTTTCACCAAGAGTCTCTTTAGTACTTCTTCGCTTTCTGCCATAAGGGTGGTGTCAGAGGGGGCAAGAGTGGTAGGACTCTTCTAATTTGCAGTCAGCTGGGCACACATGTGGTTCACCTGGGCACCCCATCTATGGCTCATCTGGAGTGGGGGCAGTCTTTGGGGACTGAGCCCTTGACCGGTGGGGTCTGCACTAACATGCAGTGAAGATACTGTCTTCCCGTGGCCGTATCCCTGCCCAGAAAGGGCCTACCCGCTGGGAAGACAATGTCTCCTGCTGCCTCCCAGCCCCCTCAGGGCTTGGCACCAGGATGGAGGGTAACAGAGGGGCCTGAGCCCTCTGTCTCCCCCCAGAGCCCCTCCCACTGTCACCAGGAGCACCCGCCCAGGCCGAGTCTTGGGCCTCTCACTCCTCTGTCAGGAACAGATCTCAGCCCACAGGTCAGCTCTCCCTTCTTTACAAGTGATATCGATTTTCTGCCTCCAGCTCTGACCTCATCTTGGAACTGGATCTCTTAAGTGTCTGACTAGCCTTCAAAATCCTCCCTGAGCACAAATTCCCAACCAGATACACCCTCTCCCTCCAGAGAAATTCCCTCTCCCAACTTGCTGAATTCTTTACGTGTGTTCATTAAATGCATATTGAGTTCTCAATATATGCGAAGCATAGCCCTAGATGTTGGAGGTACAGTAAAAGAATAGGACCCAGTCCCTGTCACCAGAGAGCTTATAATCTAGTTGAAAACGTGTGTGGCTGAGCTCGACAAAGGAGCTGACAACGAAAGCGGTGGTCTTGGTGTCCTGAGCTATCCATCTATAAGCTCCACCACACATAGAACAAGGGAAACGCTCCAGGAAGGGAGCAAAATGCAAAATCAAATGAAGGATTGCAAAACGTACTGAGGCGAAGGGGGCAGGGCACAACGTTTAAAAGAATGACAGCCACCGAAGACACGACATAAACTGGTCAGAACCAACTAGGTCCAAGACGGCAGACAGCGGACTCCCAGTAGACCTTGCCTCTCGTATGTGCTCCTTGCACTACATTAGCATGCGAAGTGACACGCCCGCAGGTACCGAGACAGTCCTGAGGCCAACCGTAAAAGGTCAAAAAGTGGGTGGCGGCCTGATTCCTGGAAATCCCCCGCCCTTCCCCAAAATAGCTGGAATAATCCTCCCACTCATTAGTCTATGAAATTATTACCCACTCTATAAAATCTAGTAGTGAAAGTAAAGTCCAATGTGGTAAAAAAAAAAAAAAAAAGCAATATTACATAGGAATCTGGAATGTCAGATTCATGCTGCTGCTGCTGCTGCTAACTCGCATCAGTCGTGTCCGACTCTGTGCGACCCCATAGACGGCAGCCCACCAGGCTCCCCCGTCCCTGGGATTCTCCAGGCAAGAACACTGGAGGGGGTTGCCATTTCCTTCTCCAATGCATGAAAGTGAAGAGTGAAAGTGAAGTCGCTCAGCCGTGCCCGACTCTTGGCGACCCCATGGACTGCAGCCCACCAGGCTCCTCCGTCCATGGGACTCTCCAGGCACGAGCACTGGAGTGGGTGCCATCGCCTTCTCCGAGTTAGACTCACGAGTCAAGGTAAACTGGAAATTGTCAAGCAGGAGGCTTCCCAGGTGGTGCGAGCAGTAAAGAACCCACCTGCCATTGCAGGAGACGTAAGAGACCAGGGCTCAATCCCTGGGTCAGGAAGATCCCCTGAGGAAGGACATGGCAACCCACTCTAGTATTCTTGCCTGGAGAATCCCACAGACAGAGGAGCTTGGTGGGCTACAGTCCAGGTGGTCACAAAGAGCTGGACATGACTGAAGCAACTTAGCACAAGCAGGAGATGGCCAGAGTGAGCATCTATGTCTTAGGAATCAGTGAGCTGAAATGGATGGGAATGGGCAATTTTGATTCAGATGACCATTATACCTACTACTGTGGGCAAGAATCCCTTAGAAGAATTGCAAGAGCCCTCATAGCCAATAAAAGAGTCTGAAAGGCAGTACTTAGAAGCAATCTCAAAAATGACAGAAGAAGCTGCAGCTGACTGGTTCTATGAAGACCTGCAACACATACTAAAACAAACACACACACAAAATGCCCTTTTCATCATGGGGGGAGGGCACAATAAAGGACAGAAGCAGTAAGGACCTAACAGAAGCAGAAGAGATGAAGAAGAGATGGCAAGAGTACACAGAACTGTACAAAAAAAGTCTTAATGACCCGAATAATCAAGACTGTGTGATCACTCACCTAGAGCCAGACATCCTGGAGTGTGAAGTCAAGCAGGCCTTAGGAAGCATTACTATGAACAAAGCTAGTGGAGGTAGTGGAATTCCAGCTGAGCTATTTAAAATCCTAAAAGATGATGCTGTTAAAGCACTGAACTCAATATGCCAGCAAATTTGGAAAACTCAGCAGTGGCTATGGGACTGGAAAAGGACAGTTTTCATTCCAATCCTAAAGAAGGGCAGTGCCAAAGGATGTTCATACTGCTGTACAATTGAGCTCATTTCACAAAGTTATGTTCAGTCTTTCAAGCTAGGCTTTAGCAGTACATGAACTAAGAACTTCAATATGTACCAGCTGGCTTTAAGAAAGGCAGAGGAACAAGAGACCAAATTGTCAACATTTGTTGGCTCATACAAGAAGCAAGAGAATGTAAGAAAAATAGCCACCTCTGCTTCATTGATTACACTAAAGCCTTTGACTATGTGGATCTCAAAAAACTTGAAAATTCTTAAAGAGATGGAATACCAGACTACCTTACCTGTCTCATGAGCAACCTATATGCAGCTCAAGAATCAATAGTTAAAATCGGACATGGGACAACTGACTGGTTCTAAATTGGGAAAGGAGTATGACAAGGCTGTATATTGTCATCCTGCTAATCGAACTTCAATGCAAAATATATCATGAGAAATGCCAGGCTGGATGAATCACAAGCTGGAATCAAGATTTCTGGGAGAAATATCAATAACCTTAGATATACATATGATACCACTCTAATGACAGAAAGTGAAGAGTAACTAAAGAGCCTCTTGATGAGGGTGAAAGAGGAGAGTGAAAAAGCTAGCTTGAAACTGAATATTTAAAATGCTAAGATCATGGTATCCAGTTCCATCACTTCATGGCAAATAGAAGAGGAAATAGTGACAGATTTTATTTTCTGGGGCTCCAAAATTACTACAGATGGTGACTGGAGCCATGAAATTAAAAGACATTTACTCCTTGCAAGGAAAGCTATGACAAACCTAGATAGAATATTAAAAAACAGAGACATTACTTTGCCAACAAAGATCTGCATAGCTGAAGATATGGTTTTTCCAGTAGTCATGTATGGATGTGAGTTGGACCATAAAGAAGACTGAGCACCTAAGAATTGATGCTTTTGAACCGTGGTGTTGGAGAAGACTCGAGAGCCTCTTGGACTGCAAGGAGATCCAACCAGTCCATCCTAAAGGAAATCAGTCCTGAATATTCATTGGAAGAACTGATGCTGAAGCTGGTCCTTTGGCCACCTGATGCAAACAGCCAACTCATTGAAAAAGACCCTGGTGCTAGAAAAGATTCAGGGGAGGAGGAGAAGGGGACGACAGAGGATGAGATGGTTAGATGGCATCACCAACTCAATGGACATGAATCTGGGCAAACTCGGTGAGACAGTGAAGGACAGGGGAGCCTCGCATGCTACAGTCCACGGGGTCGCAAAGAGGCAGCCACAATTTAGCGAATGAATGATGACAACAATGAAAATTGGTGACTCAGTACCCTGGAGCCTCTCACTTTCTGAGATGGCCCTCACTGGAGTGTGGATCTCCCTGAACAAACCTTTCACTTTGCCATGGTTTGTTCTTGAATTCTTCCTTGTGAGAAGCCGTGGACGGGTGCCCTGTCCCAGGGCCTGGCCTGAGACCTGGGGTGTGACCATCCTCTTGCACCACCCCTTTCTCTCCTGCATCCTTGATCTCCAGGGGCAACAGCACCACGTGTGTAAAGCACCTCTCTCTCTGTGGATGCCTCTCTGCAATTTCAGGTGTGGGCTTGGGGATATCCTGCAAATACTGTTCCCTTTCTCTGGGTGACTCAAAGGTAATAACTGACTTTTCCTTTTCCAGTTACAGCACTCTGCTCCTAACATCATGATCAAGCTTTTAGAGACAGAACAGCTAAAAACTACTCCCAGTAAATGGACACCGATGAGTCAGAAACCCTTAAAAGCTGTAATCAGAGGCCAGTGTGATGCATCGAGTTTCGTGGTTGGGCAAGCAGGAGTCACCTACAGGAAAGGAAAACCATTATTCCCATCAGCAGGAATGTCCTTTCACTCCCCCCACCCACCCGCACTCCCCACACAGCACCTGGCTTCCTGTTAATTTACCTGTGACATGTTGCTACGCTTAATTGCATTTGACAATTAGTAACATTTCAACACCTCTTTTAATGGAACAATTAAGAGTGTGCTTGTCGTGGTTGCAAGAAAATATATGAGCTGATTTTTCAGAGGAAAAGGAAAGAAAATACTAAACATAAACATAAACTGGTAATTCAGTTATAGACAGCTTTGAAGTAGGCCCTTTCCTTTTTTTGCATTTTGCAAGAATTATGGGCCAGCACGCCTTTTCGTGTTTGTTTGTGTGTTGCTTGGTTTCCCTGAATGAGCATTTCTCCACCAGACAGCTCCGGGCTGTTCACGCAGCCACGTGATGTTAATTACAAGGAAGAATGGATGCTAAGCGGTTGCTGTTCCTCATTTCTCACTCTGTTGTTGCATCGATTGCTTGGGGAAGCAGATACCCTGAAGGCAGAACCTCTCACCGTCAGTGTGGGTGTGGGCCCCAGGGAGGGCTGAGAAGATCTCTGAGCCTGTCTTGGTTTCCAGGTCTCTCCAAATAAAAAGTCCTGGGGAAGTGTGGCCCCGAGAAGTCCCTGGAAAAACCTAAAAATTGCTATTTTTTATTATCCAGCACCTTCCCCCCACCACACACACACACTTGCATTATTAACACAGAAAAATTATGCTGCTCTGTGATTACAAAACTTACCTTACAGCAGTAGTTTACAAATCTTTGGACTCACCAATAATGCAATATTGTCACTGTAAACAAGCCCACAAGGAGTATATGCTCGAAACCTCATCTAATAAGAGCTGAGAAGGGCACAGTATTAAATGTCGCTTGCAAGGGTTCACGCGTTTCATTTTCCGACACAACCCTTTAGCCGAGCAGATAGAATGGATCACTGAGATGGTTTCTGTTAGAAAAAGTCCCAAGAATATGATAGACACGCTGGCTGAGGCTTCCGTTGTTGCCCCGTGCTAACCAAACTCAAGAGCAGATCCTGCCTTTAAAGTCCACCTCCATCCTGGTTCTAGACGAATCAGATGCCCACTACCCATGACAGTGACCGCAACTCTCCTGCAACCATGTGGCCGCCTTCTGTTCCCTCCTGCCTGCGACGCCCTCCTCTGCTTGCCCCAAACCCACCATTCCTCAAGACAGAGCGCACATATCACGCTCCTCACAAAGCTTTCCCTGGTCCTCACCCCCTTTCTCTCAGACCCCTCACCACCTGGCTGCCTCCGGCATCACTCATTCTTGCTTTGTCTTAGCAGCATCTGGACCATCTGCTCATGACTGAATAGACTGCAAACTCTGAGGCCAGAAATCCTATATGATTCTTTTTTAAATAATCTATACACTCCAGTATAGTAGATGCTTATTTATATTCAGTTCAGTTCAGTCGCTCAGTTGTGTCCAACTCTTTGTGACCCCATGGACTGCAGCATGTCAGGTTTTCCTTGTCCTGAAAGGGAAACTGTCAGGACACCAACTCCTAGAGCTTGCTCAAACTCATGTCCATCACATCGGTGATGTCATCCAACCATCTCATCCTCTGTCATCCCCTTCTCCTGCCTTCAATCTTTCCCAGTATCAGGGTCTTTTCCAATGAGTCAGTTCTTCGAATCAGGTGGCCAAAGAATTGGAGTTTCAGCTTCAGCATCAGTCCTTCCAATGAATATTCAGGACTGTTATAATAATGTAATTATTATATTATAATAATTTAATTATTTGCATTATGTAAATAATAATGTGATTATATACATTATTAATGATAATTATGATACATTATTAATGATAGTTATGATATTCAGGTATTCTTTAACAAGCATTTGTTGAATTAAATTGTATCGAATTGTCAGAAATGGAGTCTCGTTTTTACAAAACACTGGTTTGATTGCAGTTGCCTTTTTTACCCTACCCATCCCCCAAAGCGCCTGTACAGGTGAAAGGCTGGGAAAACAAAGAAGGCCATTTCTTCTCCTCTGGGTTCGATTTTAACACCCCTCCATCAGCTTAGGTTGGTGCATCGCCCAGACTGGAGTGGCTGGGTGTTTGTAACCCGAGCGCAGCCACAATGTCCCCCGAGGCAGAGATGCAATCAGAAGAGCAATAATGACTGTCCCTGAGCGGGAATGAACAACTTCATCTCTCAGGTCACAAGGGCAACCGTCTTCTGAGATCCAGCACAGGTTTATCACCATTCTTTCTGTTCCTTTCCACCCTGACATTCCCTTTTCCCTTGCCCCTCACACTACAGCTCGTAGCCAAGGGCCCCGGACTGGATTGTCTAAGCATCTATATAGAACTTTCACAGGCCCCATCCCTCTCCTGGATCAGGAAAGAAGGGGGTCACTGGTTCAAAAGATGGGCTTAGTTTCTGCTCGCCCTGAAATCCTCACCACTCGTGTCTTCCCAAAACACACACCCACACACAGCTAACTGCACACGTTAATGCCACATCTTGCTAATTGTATTACCCTTGCTGGTTATGATTAAGGTCTTGCTTTCAGGACGTAGAGAGAAGCAACCACGTAATGATCAAGGAGACAAATGGAGCGTATCACTGCAGCCACCATGCAGCGATAATGAGTTACATAAATCAAAAGTTCGGTAATTTACCTATCAGATGGAACAGTGAATAGGGATTTTTCAGTTATTGTGATTGTTTTGTGATAGATTTTTTTAATAACTCTTGTACATAGATGTTCTGGAAACTGGAAATGTGTTTCCCTGAGGGAGGCAAGGAGAATGCTGTGCAAAGAACATGGTGGCTTGATGAGTCCAGAGACTCGAGCTAATTTTAGGTCTGCCACTTTGGGGAGAGAAGCCAGATCTTTTCTCCGGCTTTCAGATTCTTCCATCAAATACTGTAGAAGGGTCTTTGATCTCCTGAGGGTCCCTTTCTCACTGAGATTCTAGGTACCACACTCCCCAGACAAAATGCAATGTGGCATCTCCTGCCTTCCACTTTCCAGAGAGCTGCAGATTTAGGGAAAGCTGACCAGTCCTTCACTAACTAAAGAAACATGAGTTTTCCCTTACTGTGTGCGCATTCCTTTACTCTGTAGACCCTACGCCAAACCAAGGGGTGGTATAAGCCTCCTCCTCTTTTCACTTGGTGAAATGGTTTGTCTACACGTGTAACTAGGTCATGTCATCCACGATAATTTGTCCTGGTTTAGAGCACAAATTGTTTGCATGATAAACTATTTTGTTTTGTTGTTATTTGAGGGTTAGTACTTAGAAACTTTGAGGAACTGAGGAACTTTTGGACCCAGGGGATTAATAACTCATTTTATTCCAATTTCCCAATGGAATAAACTTCAGGGGATAGGACATCTCCTGAGTCACACCCAGACTAAGGCAACAAAAGCCCCAGCGAGATTGCTAGATTCAGAAAGGGGTCTAAGAACAAGGTTCCTTTTGAGGGGTGGTGGCCAGGAGCACGTGTATGTGCATGCATGACTGTATACACGTGCATGTCTACACATGTATGTTTGGATGTGTGTACCTGTGCGTATACACATGCATGTTTCTCTGTGTGTATATGTGTGCATATAAATGTGTACACGCATGTGTATCTTCTATATGTGATGTATGTATATGTTTGTGTGTATGTGTGCTCATATGTCTGGGTACACGTGTATCACGCCTGCATATGTGTATGTGTGCACGTGTATACATGTGTATGCTTCTCTGTCTTTGTGTATCTATATATGTGTGTATCTGTGTGTATGTGTGCGTAAGTTGTGTGTGTACATGTGTGTATGTAGAATGGGGTATTGATGTCTCCTGGTTTAAGTCCTTGGATCAAATGATGGTTACATTTATGATAAAGAGGATGACTTTGCCATAATCTCACCCCTCCCCAAACCACCAGGCTCTGCCTCCCTTTCCAAACAAGGATCCTTTCAAACTCCAACCGCAGGAAGAAAATAATAATCTCGTCTGCATGGAAAGAGACTCGCCAAGCATGAAGCAAGTTGGCACTGGCTCCATTAGAAATGAACAGATAAACAAACAAATGGGAGCTTGGAAGGAGGAGATGGTTTATGAATAAAACAATGTTTTATTAAGTTGCTATTAAATTTCAATTGAACAGTGCTTGGGATACACAGGCACGGAGATATTCCTGAAACTAATTGGTTTTCCACATCTGCCTTGCTTCCTAATTGGACTAATTACCGCACTGTAGGATAATGTTCGTCGTACTACAGAAAGCAAGAAACCTTGATTTACAGTGAGAGGAGCAGCAATTAGAGGGAATTAATTCATAAAGCAACATCTAAATAAATCATATTATGAGAAGACAGCACTGTAATTATTGTGACTGGTGGGTCCCTGGTGGGGGAACATCAAACTCAAACCTCAAACCAAGCAGCTGAATTCTCCTCGGATCACCGTCGCGTCTCCAATTTCATCAAGCATGTACTACCTATTCTTTAAGGCCTAATTGAGGCTCCATGTCAAAAACAATATGGCCCAACACTTCTCTTTTCTAGCGGCAGAGGAAAAAACATCAAGTTCTCACCACCTCATATTTGTCCTTTGTCAGAATTAAATATGAGTTCAGCACAACATGGATAATGGGTTATGGCTGCAGTTTCAAAATGGGATTCTCTGCAAACTTAAGTGTCATGATGAATCTTCTCCTGACATCCAGTGGCATTTGGGGGGTTGTAGCTAACAGTGCTTATTTGTAAGAATAGCATGTTAAACTTCAGAGTTTCAATAATTCATCTCCCCTTGCTAAGGAGTCACAGGTTAAGGTCCTGTTTGACCAGCAAGGTTCTAAAGGCCCCACAATATTTACACCACTCCCTCCCCTTTAACAGTAGAGATACTCTATTTCTCTTTGTTTTTTGTTTTTTTTCTTCTTTTCGTTTTATTTTTTCCCCTTCTTCCTACTGTCATTCACACTGAATCTAGGAATTCATGAACAGCCTCCAGAATAAAACTTTTGTGCCTCAGTCTCCCCATCCATTAAAAACCCAGTGATTTTCTCCTAACTAACCTGCCACCTGTGATATGCTCTAAATACAGTTTTCTCACTTTTTCATATCAAGGTACAGGTACAAAATGGTGTCTATACAACACAAGGGACCTCAGAAAGGTTGTTTGTGGCCCAAAGTCATCTGGGGCTCTGGCTCCAGGCTCTGGCCATCCTCAAACCTACCTTCCTAGTACTGAGGGAATCGGGGTGTTGGAACTCCTATGATCCGCTGGTGCCATGGACACCCACTAGGAAACTCTTCCCCAAAGAAGCTTCACACCCTACTTCAAAAGAGCCTTGCACTCAGGGCCTGGAGTAGCCCCGTCCTGCATCCCTCGGCTTCATAAAAGGCCACTACTCTCCGCAGGTACCCCCTGCTCACTGTCTGTTGTGGTCCTTTAAGGGATTGGAACCTGGTGGTTCAGAGTCAAAGATAAGAAAGTGAAAGAGAGAGAGAGAGAGAAAGACACAGGGACCCAAGCTCTGATGGAGCAAGGGTGCTTTATTAGCAGAAATGCAGGCTTATGTATCTTTAGTAAGATGATTACTCAGCTATTACACAGGATGAAATTTTATCAATAGCCACAATACGGATAGTCTAATAAATACAAGGTCACTGACGCTGAAAAGAGTCACTGCATGTCTCATCCTATGACCTCAGTCCTGAGAACTGCATGCAGCTCTACTCGTTCTCGGAATAGGAACTGATAAGGAACAGAGAATCCTTGAGAAATAAAAAACAGCATGCAGGAATCCTCCTGTTAAATGTTCCCTGACAACTGTCTGTGAGGAGGCATTGCCTTTGCTCACCTATATCTGCCGGTAGAGAGGTGGGGACCAGTCAGAGGAAAACGCTGTAGGAAAATAACCTCCAATGTAACCACACGCAGTGCAAGGGCTCTGAACTTCCCTGGAAGGGGGACTTCTTCCCTGCCTATTAAGTCAGGAAGTCAAGAGTTTAGCAGAGGTCAGAGAATTCTTGCAAGGAATGTCTTTGACTTCCAGGACTAATTGTTAAGAATGAGTGCCTTTAGAATCAAAAAGACTTGGATTTAAACCTGTTTCTGTGATGTCTAAGCTTGAATATATTATTTAACCTCTGTATTTCAGTGTTCTCATCCTCAAAATGTGAGTAATAACACCTGCTTCATGAAGTTGTTATGAGGATCACGTAATAGAGTGTGTGTAAAGTATTTAGCTCCTTCCTAGGCCTGGAGAAGGGAAAGGCTACCCACTCCAGTACTCTGGCCTAAAGAATTCCATGAAATGTATAGTTCATGGGATCGCAAGGAGTCAGACACAACTGAACGACTTTCACTTCACTAGGCCTAGATAAGTTTCAAAAAATAAAATTTGCCATTATTATCACTATAATTATTATTATGACCCCCGTCTAATTCTTTTGGCCATTATAAAGTAGCTTCACTAAATCGCCACCCATCTGAACACCTCTGAGAAAGAGGATTTACTTTGTTCTGAGTCAGTCCATTCACTTTTCAAGCAGTCTCATAGCTCCTGATTTCTACTTCTGGATCTACATCATGTCAGACTGTGTCATTTCAAAATGATTCCTTTTGCCTGAACCGAATCATTTGGCATCATTTCCAAGTAGCTAAGTGAACTATTTTTTCCCCATTAGGACTTGATCTTAGGAGAACGTTCAACTGGGGGTTGTCTACAGAGGCTCACTTTGGGGATAATTATTCAAATACTGTTCTAGATTCTTCAAATCCAAAGCAATATCTACCCTGATCTCATGAAAATAATTGTACCCAAATTTAGAAAAACAATTGTCAATAGGGAACTGCTTCATGTCAAAAAAAGAAGCTAATTTTATTTCTATTTAACTCCAAGCATTTCCTTAGAATGCAGATCTAAAAGAATAAATTTCCTTGTATCTCATGCCACGTTCCCAGACCCATCTGGATTCTATGAGATGATGTGGGTAATGAACTAATATAAAGTTGAATAAATGTGAACAGGTCCACATGAAATGCAATGGCCTTGAACAACACAGGAAGTGGAGGATGACAAATAGACCATCTGGAATTGTCTGTGTAAGACGAGGGCTCCAGCAACACCAGCAAGCCCCATCAGGGTGAAGGCCCTCTTGGGTGGGACCTTGATAGATGCTCACGGGGGGCCTTCTCTCTACATATTGAGGCCCAAGAAGTTGCCAGAGTACAGCTGGCCCCCAGAAGAAGCCTCCGTCTGCTCACTGTTTTGTGGGATGAGGGTGGGACCAGCTTTGTAAGGGGAGACGCACATTTGGAGCTCAAACATGTAGCGTCTAAGCTTAGGTGCTGGCTCTTGGGGGATGCTGAGAAACACAGCCGGCTGCTGCTGTCTTAGATGCTTGTGGTGCTCAGGACCACCAGGAAGCTAAGTTTTGGCATTGCCCCTCCCTCTGTGGAGGAGGAAGCCCTTGATCCCAGCTAGCTCAGTATCAGGCAATCCAGGCTTCCGAGCTCATGCACTGGACATCCCTCTTGTTTCTCCAGACTCCCAGCTCCCCATCTTAACAGCCAAGTGATTTTAGGAAAGCAACTTGGACTCTCTGAGTCCTCACTGGCTCATTAGTAAAATGTGAGTGCCACTCAAGCTTATCCCTCAAGGTTATGGTGTGAGGAGTAAATGAGGTGCTGTGCATAAAAAGCTCTTAGTCAGCAGTAGTGATGCCCTGGGCTCTCAGGGCTTTTAGGACAATCCATTTGGGAACGTCTTCCCTTCCAGGAACAGGAGGCTGGGCAGTTAAATCCAATCCCATCTTTTTCTTTGATATTTCATAGTCATATCATATTAAGCTGTGTCAAATCACCTTCGTATGATGGAGAAGAATTAGCATAATATGATGTTGGAGGGCATGTTGCTACTCGATACACCATAAATTCCTCCATTCAAAAGAAAAGCTGCACAGCCAATTACCTGCTCTTTAACAAAATTTTCATCCAGCATGTGCCAGAAAGATGAGGGATGTTTCAGGCAAGCAGACAAGGATCCATCCTGATTTGTGATGCTTACTGGCATAGCAAGGAGACCTTGCAATTGGTTCCCCAGCTAATGTGAAAAGTGTAGAGAGATAATGTCACTTCAGAAAGATATAAACCTGAAGGGGCAGAGATTTGCTCATCATTGTTTGCCCTTTTCTCTGTCTCTCTTTCTCTCTCTGTATCTATCTCTGTCTCTATCATCATCTTTCTATCTCTCTATTTCCTCACCCACGGAATCTAGCCACACAGCCTGAGGGGAGCCAGGTACATTCAGAGGCCTCACATGTGGGTTTCAGCCTGCAGCCCTGGTGCAGATCTCAGCAAACAGCCAGCGTCAACCAGTACGTTTGTAAGAGGGACAAGGCTGCAGTGATTCCAGCTCCCAGACTAGCGTCTTCCAGCTGAGACCCCAGACATTGCAGAGCATAGAAAATACCCCATTGAAATCCCTGACCCATAGAATCCAGGAGCATAACAAATGGTTCTTTTATACTACTAAGTTTTAGGATAATTTATTATGTATCCATAGTAACTAGAATATCATCTTAATAATAACAGGCTTAATAATAACAGAGCTTTAAAGCTTTTCATATTCACTACTCATTTAATCCCCAATGGGGAACATATTATTACTCTCTTAATTTTATGGAAAGGCAAAGTTTCTTGATTAATAGACAGAGCTAGCAGATGGTGGAGCTAACATTAAAACCAAAATCTTCTGGCTGCAAACCTTGGGGTTCTTTCCCTATGCTGCCTTTACTGGATCCCACACTGCATTTGGTGAACAGGAGACAGCCTCAATCAGACCTGGGGTTTTCAGCTGATTCTAGTGGTAGTGTAGCACGGTACGTGTAGTCGTGCTGGGATCGATTTGCTGGGATGCAATTCCTGACTCTGCCTCCCAGGAGCTGTATTGTCATTGATCAGGACTCTTTGGGGTCTTCCCAGGACAGACCCCTCCCCCATATCTTCTGCTGTAGCTCCTCCCTGAAGTACCCAGATGATAGTATCCCATGCATATTTCCTGAGTTTTTTAGATGCTAAAAGCTATCACCAAATGGAAAATAACTCCTTGATCATCTTGAGCGTGTAGACCCCGGACCTACTGGTACCTAAGGACTGATGATATTAACCCCCTTGTTACCTTACCCTAGTTGGAGAATTGTGCACAAGCTGGTCACAGATCCTAGGAAGCTCCTCCCTCACCTCGCTGAAATGCCCACCTTTTAAAACACTTTGCCAAAAACTTTGGGGAGTTCAGGGCTCTTTGGCCACAAGTCTCCCATTCTTCTTGCTAAGCCCTGCAATAAACCTTTCTCTGCTCCAAACTCCGTCACCTTGGTTTGGTCTCTGTGCATCAGGCACATGAATTTGTGTTCAGTAGCAGTATGATTCTCATGATGTGCTCTGCTGTTGCTGCTGCTGCTAAGTCACTTCAGTCGTGTCTGACTCTGTAGGACCCCATAGACGGCAGCCCACGAGTCTCCCCAGTCCCTGGGATTCTCCAGGCAAGAACACTGGAGTGGGTTGCCATTTCCTTCTCCAATGCAGAAAAGTGAAAAGTGAAAGTGAAGTCGCTAAGTCTTGTCCGACTCTTAGCAACCCCATGGACTGTGGCCCACCAGGCTCCTCTGTCCATGGGATTTTCCAGGCAAGAGTGCTGGAGTGGGGTGCCATTGCCTTCTCCAGATGTACTCTGAGTATAAGTTAAATAAGCAGGGTGACAATACATAGCCTTGATGTACTCCTTTTCCTATTTGGAACCAGTCTGTTGTTCCATGTCCAGTTCTGACTGTTGCTTCCTGACCTGCATACAAATTTCTCAAGAGGCAGATCAGGTGGTCTGGTATTCCCATCTCTTTCAGAATTTTCCACAGTTTATTGTGATCCACACAGTCAAAGGCTTTGGCATAGTCAATAAAGCACAAATAGATGTTTTTCTGGAATTCTCTTGCTTTTTCCATGATCCAGCAGATATTGGCAATTTGATCTCTGATTCCTCTGCCTTTTCTAAAACCAGCTTGAACAGCTAGAAGCTCACGGTACAAGTATTGCTGAAGCCTGGCTTGGAGAATTTTGAGCATTACTTTACTAGCGTGTGAGATGAGTGCAACTGTGCGGTACTTTGAGCATTCTTTGGCATTGCCTTTATTTGGGATTGGAATGAAAACTGCCCTTTTCCAGTCCTGTGGCCACGGCTGAGTTTTCCAAATTTGCTGGCATATTGAGTGCAGCACTTTCACAGCATCATCTTTCAGGATTTGAAATAGCTCAACTGGAATTCCATCACCTCCACTAGCTTTGTTCATAGTGATGCTTTCTAAGGCCCACTTGACTTCACACTCCATGGTGTCTGGCTCTAGGTCAGTGATCACACCATTGTGATTATCTGGGTCGTGAAGCTCTTTTTTGAACAGTTCTTCTGTGTATTCTTGCCATCTCTTCTTGATATCTTCTGCTTCTGTTAGGTCCATACCATTTCTGTCCTTTATCGAGCCCATCTTTGCATGAAATGTTCCTTTGGTATCTCTGATTTTCTTGAAGAGATCTCTAGTCTTTCCCATTCTGTTGTTTTCCTCTATTTCTTTGCATTGATCGCTGAAGAAGGCTTTCTTATCTCTTCTTGCTATTCTTTGGAACTCTGCATTCAGACGCTTATATCTTTCTTTTTCTCCTTTGCTTTTCACTTCTCTTCTTTTCACAGCTATTTGTAAGGCCTCCTCCAACAGCCATTTTGCTTTTTGCATTTCTTTTCCATGGGAATGGTCTTGATCCCTGTCTCCTGTACAATGTCACGAACCTCCATCCATAGTTCTTCAGGCCCTCTGTCTATCAGATCTAGTGCCTTAAATCTATTTCTCACTTCCACTGTATAATCATAAGGGATTTGATTTAGGTCATACCTGAATGGTCTAGTGGTTTTCCCTACTTTCTTCAATTAACTTAAATGCAGAGTGAAGTGAGGTCGCTCATTCGTGTCTAACTCTTTGTGACCCCATGGACTGTAGCCTACCAGGCTCCATCCATGAGATTTTCCAGGCCAGAATACTGGAGTGGGTTGCCATTTCCTTCTCCAGAGGATCTTCCCAACCCAGGGATCGAACCTAGGTCTCCCACATTGCAGGCAGACACTTTACCATCTGAGACACCAGGGAAGCCCAAACGCAGAAATCATGAGAAACGCTGGACTGGAAGAAGCACAAGCTGGAATCAAGACTGCCAGGAGAAATATCAATAACCTCAGATATGCAGATGACACCACCCTTATGGCAGAAAGTGAAGAGGAACTAAAAAGCCTCTTGATGAAAGTGAAAGAGAAGAGTGAAAAAGTTGGCTTAAAGCTCAGCATTCAAAAAACTAAGATCATGGCATCTGGTCCCATCACTTCATGGGAAATAGATGGGGAAACAGTGGAAACAGTGTCAGACTTTATTTTGGGGGGCTCCAAAATCACTGCAGATGGTGACTGCAGCCATGAAATTAAAAGACGCTTACTCCTTGGAAGGAAAGTTATGACCAACCTAGATAGCATATTCAAAAGCAGAGACATTACTTTGCCAACAAAGGTTCATCTAGTCAAGGCTATGGTTTTTCCTGTGGTCATGTATGGATGTGAGAGTTGGACTGTGAAGAAAGCTGAGTGCTGAAGAATTGATGCTTTTGAACTGTGGTGTTGGAGAAGACCTGAGAGTCCCTTGGACTGCAAGGAGGTCCAAATAGTCCATCCTAAAGGAGATCAGTCCTGGGATTTCTTTGGAAGGAATGATGCTAAAGCTGAAACTCCAGTACTTTGGCCACCTCATGTGAAGAGTTGACTCATTGGAAAAGAGACCTGATCCTGGGAGGGATTGGGGGCAGGAGGAGAAGGGGACGACAGAGGATGAGATAGTTGGATGGCATCACTGGCTCGATGGACATGAGTTTGAGTGAACTCCGGGAGTTGGTGATGGACAGGGAGGCCGGGCATGCTGTGATTCATGAGGTCGCAAAGTCGGACACAACTGAGCAACTGAACTGAACTGAACTAAACAGTATGATTTTGGCAGATTAATAGGTTTGCTGAGTTTCTTCATCAGTAAAAAATTTGCAGTGATGCCTGGCACATCAGTGTTGCTCAGTCAACGTTGATCATGATTATGGTTTATAGAATCGCTCTCAGTCTCAGGAAGAGGGACCCCTGCCCTAGGCCTCCCACTGTAGTAGGATGCACTTTGACCCATATCTCCAGTCATGCCCTACCCAGAGGGTGATAGTACCTGGAACCAGGAGGACAGAGCATCTTCGCCCGTGTCCTTCCCTCTAGAGTGTTCTCTGGGAACCCTGGGAATCCCTGAGCACAGGCTGCAAACCCACTTCCATGGCACAAACAATTACCGTCTTTGATTCTCCCTCCTAAGGTAAGACTGTGGTTTTGTCCTATTCACCCACGGCTGGAAAGTGGCCAAAGCTTGGCTGCTTGCATGGGATGTGGATAAATCTTACACGTGCCAACTCAGAATTCTCACATGTATGTGCAACATACTCTCACATAATTCTTCTATTATGAGCAGAGTCAGGGATGGGAAGACAAAAGGGTGTGGATGATGAGCTAGGGCCCAAGATCTACTTCTTCCTGTTCCACTTTATCCCATCAAGTAACTCAGGAGTACAAAAATGTGAAACTTGATCTGGGCTTTCAGGTTATTATGAAGATCTGTTTCTTCAGACAGAAAGCCAGAATGTACTCTGCTTAATATTTTTTTTAAAGTTTTAATGATTTAGGATTGACAAGTTGATCAGGAAAGAGACTAAAGTCAGGGAGCCTAGCTGCAGAGATCTTACAGGCATTCAGATGACAAATGAAAGACCAGAGTAGAGGTGAGGAGCTTTAAAAAGAGTAAACAGAAGTGAGAGACATTTCAGACACTCCAGTGTTCTTGCCTGGAGAATCTCAGGGACGGGGGAACCTGGTGGGCCGCTGTCTATGGGGTCGCACAGAGTCGGACACAACTGAAGCGACTTAGCAGCATCAGCAGCAAAAGAACTTAAAACACCTACAAAAATAAACCAAAAACAATTAAGAAAGTTATAAAAGAAACATACATATCAATAATTACCTTAAATATAAATGGATCAAATGCTCCAACCAAAAGACAGAGACCTGGCTGAATGGATACAAAAGCAAGACCTAGCCATAAGGAAAACAAACTTTTTTAGGGAGTAGTTTCTAACCACTTTATGTTCACTTACTATCCCTCCACAGTAGCTCAGCACAGTGATACTATTACTGTCAGTTCATAGATGAGGAGTGTGAGGTTCAGGGTTATATAACTCTCCCCAGGGTTATCCAGCTGTGTATGGTTAGAGGCTGGATTCTAACCCACTCCCAACTCTATCTCCCATTGAACTATCTTCAGCATTCAGAAGTCTGCCCCAAGTAAGAAGGAATTCGGGCACAGAGAATACAGAACAAAGGCTAAAAAGAAACTGGGGAGCTAGTTAATAGGCTACACCGATTCACTTTAGGTGGCATCAAAGAGAACAAGCACAGGCCCAAAATGGTGCCACTTGTGCTAAAACCCATGATACTTTACTAAATAAAATCGCATTTAGATTTAATACATAACCTACTTACAATTTAGACTTTTGCCAGAAATGTAACTTTAATCAACCAGTCTGGAATTTTCCGGTCAGCAGCAGTAAGGTAATCTGTCTTGTGGACTCTCTCCATCCCCCAGAGGCAATCTGCATGAATCCCTTGCCTTTCCCTCTCCCAAAAAAGAAGATATCCTGGCCTAGGAGTAATCCTTTCTCTTCTTTTTCTAATAGCTCTCTTACCCCACTCTTCTTTCTATACAAACCTTCCATTTTGTACAACCCCTCAGAGTGCCCTTCTACTGGCCAGAGAGCAAGCTGCCCAATTCATGAGTCATTGAATAAAGCAAGCCTATTAGATCTTCAGATGAAGTCAGTTGAAGTTTGTTTTTGAACAATGGTGAAGTTTATTCCTGGTGGACTCCTGGAGGGAGAGATGTTTTAACTAAAGACTGTTTTAAAAAAAGAAATCAATTGAGTTAACTGTCTAAAAAGAAAGTAGTCACAATGTGAAAGTTCTAAGTTGTTTTATTTGGGGCTAAATGAGGACTGTAGCCAGGCAGGTAGCATTTCAGATGGCTCAGAGAAACTTCTCCAAAGCAATGCGGGGAAAGTCAGCATTATGTATGACTTTAGAGAAGGGAGGAGGGGGTGCATGCAGTCAAGCACATACTTGGCAGTGGCTTACTGCTAGTCAGAAGAGCAGATGTCACCGTTTATGATTTTAGTGCTTCCCTAGTTACGAGGACATACAAAGAAGTGGGTTCATAAAATCTCCTGGAAATATCTAACTATCTGGAGACCTGTTCTGCCGGTTTTCCCACAGCACAAAGAGCCTCATTCCTGATCGCCGCCTTGTGCTCCCTTCAGGGTGTGTTGAAGGTCAGCAGCTGCAGCAGCTCAGGGTTTAATCCTGGTAGAATTAGCTGGCAAGTGCCAGTTTGTATTAATAGTTGGCAAAATGTTAAAGATCTTATTGGTTTTGTTGAACAATTCAGGAATTGGCCATCTAGCAACTAAAAAGGAGCTCTGAGGAGTTGCACAAAGTAGAAGACTCATATGTAGGAGGGATCAGGACAAGGAATTTATCCCTGCTAAAAGTGGGTGGCTTGTGACAAGGTCGTCTTCCTATAGGCAACAATAAGGATCTATCAGTTAGATGACTTCATTAGTGTCTGACCGGGTAATTCCAGGTTGACTGGTTTAAGATTTCATACCTGGGAGAGGCTGAAGTAAAGTGAAAGTCACATCCGACTCTTTGTGACCCTATAGATAGTCCATGGGATTCTCCAGGCTAGAATACCGGAGTGGGTAGCCTTTCCCTTTTCCAGGGATCTTCCCAACCCAGGGATTGAACCCAGGTCTCCTGCACTGCAGGTGGATTCTTTACCAGCTGAGCCACAAGGGAAGTCCAAGAATCCTGGAGTGGGTAGCCTATCCCTTCTCCAGCAGATCATGCCAACCCAGGAATCGAACCAGGGTCTCATGCATTGCAGGAAGATTCTTTACCAACTGAGCTGTCAGGGAAGCCTAGGAGAGGCTAAAACTGTCATTAAATTAAGCATTAGGTCTTGGTTTGATGATGTTTGGTGACAAGTGACTTCATCTTGGGGTCTCTTGTCTTGTTTTTAACATGAAAGACTGTCAAATATGGGAAACCAACATTGAGCAAAGCAACTAGTCTGCTGTGAGGTGAGTAAGGAGAGTGGCGATGGTGGAGAATTGATTTGCTGGAGAGATCATATCAGCTTTTGAGCTCCAGACGAATAACCACCTCCTCTCCCTGTCTTTCCTATCTCCCAAGCAGGTTCACACTATCTCATGAAGCATTTTGCATCTCTCTTCAAGCAGCATATTCTAGCTTCTATTACACATTCATCAGCCTTATCTTCCATCCAAGATTGTAAACTTCCTAACAGCTGCAACAGTGTCCTATTCATCTTGTTTCCCAATGCTTGGTATTTAGTAGCATCTCAGTGTGTCTGCCCAGTTGAGGATTGTTCCTCAAATAAGTCCCCCTATGGGAAAGGAGAGTTGCCCTTGATTGGCGAAACTTTAATGGCTGTATTTTGAAGAGGGATAAGGGAGACTTCTCCAGGGATGGGTGTAATTGGAGAGAAGGAAAGATTATTTCCAGAACATTAGGGGTTGCAGTTATTTGAAGGATCAAAGACAGTCTTCTCTGTCAACTCAGGATGCTCCTTTGCATTTAAAAGCAATGCCATTTACTTACAAATTGCAGTGTTTTTGATGCAAATGAGCCGCTTCTGGACAGTTTCCTGTCCCCCAGATGAGCTAAGAAACATGGGGAAATTGACCAAGGATGCAGAATGCTGAGCCTGACCTAAGGCCTATTAAAAGAAAACTTCTATTTAATTATTCCTCTTTCTGAAGAAAGAGACAATTAGAACCCAGTGAAGTGGCAGGAGGGGGCCACGTCAGGACTTTGTCAGAGCTGGCCCAAGATTTTGCTTTTATCACGTGGACTCTGGGTCTGGAGGTGGCCAGCAGAGCACACTTGACCAGACAGTGTAGGAAAATTGCTGAGAGCAGAGGCCTGTACCAGGCCAGATCCAACCCGGACTTGCAGAAGAATGTGGTGAATTACTGAACCCCTTTGGCCTTCAGTTTCTCTGTTAAACAGGGAGACCCATCACTGCCCTCTTTATATTCATGGTGAGAGAATATTAATCTAGTGGCTGCTATTCAACAACGTGCAATTTATAAAGTGGTTCTGCATCCATTATCTCATTTGATCCCCGCAAGACCCCATGAGGTGGGAATTATCATTATTTGCATTTCCAATAGGAAAACTAGCACTGGTAGGTTAAACTGTGCAGGTCACAAGGTCAGTGATGGGGCATGCTGCTTCAGACCCCATTTGACACTTCCTCCTCCCTCTTAGATAAAACAATGATGAAAAGTGTAGTGGAGGAAAATCTGGTTTTTCTTTACCCATCTTAATTTCTCCAGCAGGAATCCCGTAAAGGAGACTGGCCAAAGCCAGATTAACAAGACAGAAATAAGCAGAAGTTCATTAATATGGGCAGTGAGTAACTCGAAGTGGTTTGTATTTGGGCTTATATATCATCTCAGGCCAAACAAAGGAAAAAGGGTTTGGGGCTCTTGGGGGGAAGAGGGGAATGAGAAGACAGGTCATGGAAAGGTGGCTAGGAAAATGACAATAAACTTGTGTTTTAGTAAAATGATGTTTAGTGAATTTTGTTATGCAGATCTACATTGGCAATAAGAATTGTTAGGAGTCCTCCTCTTCCTGGAATGGGCAAAAACGCACGCCTGTGTGTTTATACTCACTGAGTTGTGTCCGATTCTTCGTGACCCTATGACCTGAAGCCCACCAGGCTCCTCTGTCCATGGGATTCTCCAGGCGAGAATACTGGAGTGGGTTGCCATTTCCTCCTCCAGGGGATCTTCCCAACCCAGGGATTGAACCCGTGTCTCTTGTGTCTCCTGCATCGGCAGGCATATTCTTTAACCTCTGAGCCACCTGGAAAGACCATGGGGAAGAGAGACATCTCCGCAAATGAAAATTTCCTTTGTGAAAAGAAAATTTGCGCCCTTCCTGCTGGTTTTCAATTTCTCTTTAACTCAAAATAACCCATATGCCAAAGAGGTATATTTGGGGGCAGCGTCTTCTGGTACCCTTTAGAAGATAAGCCACACCTAATAATAATACTTCTTAAGAACTAAAGAGCCTCTTGATGAAAGTGAAAGAGCAGAATGAAAAATTTGGCCTAAAGCTCAACATTCAGAAAACTAAGACCATGGCATCTGGTCCCATCACTTCATGGCAAACAGATGGGGAAACAGTGGAAACAGTGGCTGGCTTTATTTTGGGGGGCTCCAAAATTACTGAAGATGGTGATTGCAGCCATGAAATTAAAAAACACTTACTCCTTGGAAGGGAAGTTATGACCAACCTAGTACTCTTGCCTGGAAAATCCCATGGACGGAGGAGCCTGGTAGGCTGCAGTCCATGGGGTCGCTAAGAGTCAGACACGACTGAGCTACTTCACTTTCACTTTTCACTTTCATGTATTGGAGAAGGAAATGGCAACCCACTCCAGTGTTCTTGCCTGGAGAATCCCAGGGACAGAGAAGCCTGGTGGGCTGCCGTCTATGGGGTCACACAGAGTCGGACACGACTGAAGCGACTTAGCAGCAGCAGCAGCAGATAGCATATTAAAAAGCAGAGACATTATCTGTCTAGTCAGTGCTATGGTTTTTCCAGTAATCATGTATGGATGTGAGAGTTGGACTATAAAGAAAGCTGAGCACCTAAAAATTGATGCTTCTGAACTGTGGTGTTGGAGAAGACTCTTGAGAGTCCCTTAGACTGCAAGGAGATCCAACCAGTCCATCCTAAAGCAGACCTGTCCTGGGTGTTCATTGGAGGGACTGGTGTTGAAGCTGAAACTCTTTTGGCCATCTGATGCAAAGAGCTGACTCATTTGGAAAGACCTTGATGCTGGGAAAGATTGAGGGCAGGAGGAGAAGGGGATGACAGAGGATGAGATAGTTGTTCACCAACTCAATGGACATGAGTTTGGGTAAACTCCGTGAGTTGTGATGGACAGGGAGGCCTGGCGTGCTGCGGTTCATGGGGTCACAAAGAGTTGGACATGACTGAGCTACTGAACTGAACTGAACTGAACTAAGAGTTATACATGTACTAATTTATTTAATCTTCCCAACAACTGAATAAGGCGGGTACTATTATTGTTTTCACTTACAGATGAGGAAAATGAGACACAGACAAGCCATGATCACACAGCTAAGAGTTAACAGAACTGAGATTAGAATTTAGGAAGACTGGTCCTAGAACACATGTTCTTATGCCTTGAGCAATGATTTTTTCCATTTCCTGTGGCAGAGCAGAAGGACCCTGAGTAATTACAAGTATAATATTCCTTGAAAAATGAAAGCACATATACACTCCTATTTCCCCTGTCTTCACCCTGAAATCTTTCCTCCTAACCATCACATTGCCAGGAACTCTACCATTAGCAGTCATTTCTCTAGACAACGTTATTAGTTTTCCTTGCTTAAAGGCTCCTGCCTCCTTGCCCATCCCCTTACAGACACATGCATGCACACAGAATAGTCTAAAACTCCAGCAGCATGTCCTCCATGACTTTGATCGCTTGCCTCTGCCCCTCCCCGTCTCTTCCTCACACCCTGCCTTCCCAACTCACCAAACCTTTGGAACTTACTTAAAGGGGCCACGATCTCTTGCCTATCAGTGCAACTTCCAGGCTTCCCACTTGGCTAGTGGTAAAGAACATACTTGCCAATGCAGGAGACATAAGAGATGCCGGTTCGATCCCTAGGTCTGGAAGATCCCCTGGAGGAGGGCATGGCAACCCACACCCTTATGCTTGCCTGGAGAATCCCATGAACAAAGGAGCCTGAAAGATCATGGTCCATAGCGGCTCAAAAAGTTGGACACTACTGCAGTGACTTAGCACATACACACACTCATGTTTCCGTTTGGTCCCTGCTTCTTGTTTCCTGTTGGACACCTTTTATAAGTTCCTTGCTGCTCTCCCGGTTCACTTTCAGTGCACGTCCTTGGTGCTCCCATAGCAACTTGAGCATTTTTTTTTTCCAATGGGGAATAATTGTTTGAGCAAATTAACTATGAAAAGGTTATTTTTCTTTATCTTTGTATTACCTGTCAGTTCCTGTTACTTAGTAATGAAAGGATTCAAAATGAGTCTTCCTAAAATGTGCCACTTTGGCATGTGGGTTAATTTGAGGTGAAATCAATCAAAGTCCAAAAGATATAAGAAGAGATTTTTACCTCTCCCTTTACTCCCCAAAAGATGTTAGATCGAGCATCTGGCCCAGAAAGAAAGATGTCATCAAAACTAGCTTCAAAGAATATGGACAAGTTCTGATAAATTGAGATGAGGGGAAGTAGGCAGGGTCTAGAGACTAAATTCCTCTCTGTGTCCCACTGTCTCTGTGTGGCAGGGCAAATATTTGTTTACCAAACACTTGCTTTTCCCATCTTCCTGTAAGTTTTCTTCCTCGCTTTTGTAGCCCCAGTCCCCTACCTCCTTCTTAGTTCAGAATGGCATATTAACACAATTACCTAACTGCCTGTGGGCCTCGTATTCTTATGGGGTTCCTGTACAGACATAATTAAATTCGTTTCTCTCCTGTTACTCTGTCTTATCTCAATTTAATTATTAGAACGGGCAAATGAACCTAGAACAGCAGAGGAAATTTTTTTCTTTCTCAACAGTTGGTGACCCAGATGGGACTGACTTTTCTTGCTGGACACTGCTCAGTCTGAGGCTGCTGCAGCTGAGAAAATTTGGGACCGCTGACAACAAGCCAGCAAAAGGGGGAAATTCTCACCATGTCAGTCTTCTAGCCTGCAAGGTCCAGGGGAAGCGAGACTGGTGAGAGTCTCCTTTTACTTTTCCACATTTAAATTAGCAGGAAAAAACATCTGCGAAGCTAGTTTCTTAGGTACAGCAGCTCTGGTAAAGATCTGCGGTGAGTACTCTTGCTCCTTTACTCATCCTTTCCCTCCCAGAGATGACCGCTGTTTTCCTCGTCTCTGTCTCTTCTGTCATTTCCCCTAAGACGGAAAACCATAGGGTAGAACAGAGGTTCAGACCCTCTGAGCCTGAAGTTTTAGTCAGCCTCTCAGACTGGTGAGCTCGTGACTCTCGCCAGACTAGAGCCTATTTTGACAAATTATCACCTGGTCTTTTGATTACTTAACTAAATGAAGTCTTCTCAGTATTAAAGGAGCGTGGTTTTCATCAGAACTGTCCAAATTTTTATGTTTGCCTTTGAAATCTTCTTGTCATTTTGCTTAAATGCATAATTAAGTATTGTTTCATAATGATCTGTGATTCTATTTAGTTGTGTTCAAAACTTTTGATATTTTTAACAAACTTCCCCAAATCAAATTTTAAATGAAGATTTTTTTGACCCAGAAGTAACTGTGAGATTTTCCAGAGGGCCTCTGGAACATCTTAAAAGTTTTATTCTCTCTCCTTATAAAAAGAAAGATGTTAAAATACTTAGGTTTGTTTAATAAGTTCATGAAGCATTACCAAATAAGTGATGCTAAACCTTAGATTATATTTATATACTACTACTACTACTAAGTTGCTTCAGTCGTGTCCGACTCTGTGCGACCCCACACAGAGTTATTAATGTGAGTGCTCCAAAAATTGTATGAAATATTTAAAATTCTTATATGTCCTGGTATGCTGTTAGTTATAATTAGAGTTATTATCCTAAAATGTTTTATGTCATAGAAATAAGTAAGTTTCCTCATCAATTGCATTATAATAAATGCTTGTCAGATCTTTAAAAGTGGACATTTTAAAGTATTTCATCATTTACTCTGTGATTGTTTTACTCTGATGCTTTTGCCAAAGTGTTCTTGCAAAACTTCATCTTCAGAGGGATTCATGGAAAAGACTTTTATAAGTATTCTAGAATACAACTTTCTGATGATTTTAATTTTAATATCACTTAACTAAACTGAGTAAAAATTTTCAGGACTAGTGGGAAAACTAGATTTTAGTATAACAAATATTAAGTTCATTGGGCTGAATGAATTGATAGAGGATGATAATAATTTTTTATGACTTTTTTTTTTGAAACATTGCTGGTTCTTTTATGTTTTATTTTTCCCAGAGTGGAGCAAACTTTTTTCTCTTTTCTCTATGCTACCTATGTTGTTCTTGTTTAGTCACTCAGTCCTGTCCAACTCTTTGTGACCCCATGGGTTGCAGCCTGCCAGGCTCTTCTGTCTATGGGATTCCCCAGGCAAGAATACTGGAATGGGTTGCAATCCTCCTCCAGGGGATACTACCTATGACTTAGAGCAATTTGGTAAAAAGTATCTTTGTGAACGTGACAGTGGAGAGTGAAAAGGTTGGCTTAAGGCTCAACATTCAGAAAACGAAGATCATGGCATCCGGTCCCATCACTTCATGGGAAATTGATGGGGAAACAGTGGAAACAGTGTCAGACTTTATTTTTCTGGGCTCCAAAATCACTGCAGATGGTGACTGCACCATGAAATTAAAAGATGCTTACTCCTTGGAAGGAAAGCTATGACCAACCTAGATAGCATATGCAAAAGCAGAGACATTACTTTGCTAACAAAGGTTCGTCTAGTCAAGGCTATGGTTTTTCCTGTGGTCATGTATGGATGTGAGAGTTGGACTGTGAAGAAAGCTGAGCACCGAAGAATTGATGCTTTTGAACTGTGGTGTTGGAGAGGACTCTTGAGAGTCCCTTGGACTGCAAAGAGATCCAACCAGTCCATTCTAAAGGAGATCAGCCCTGGGACTTCTTTGGAGGGAATGATGCTAAAGCTGAAACTCCAGTACTTTGGCCACCTCATGTGAAGAGTTGACTCATTGGAGAAAACTCTGATGCTGGGAGGGATTGGGGGCAAGAGGAGAAGGGGATGACAGAGGATGAGATGGCTGGATGGCATCACTGACTCGATGGATGTGAGTCTGAGTGAACTCTGGGAGTTGGTGATGGACAGGGAGGCCTGGCGTGCTGCGATTCATGGGGTCGCAAAGAGTCGGACACGACTGAGCAACTGATCTGATCTAATCTTTGTGAACAAAAATGAAACACATTTTTCCCTGCCTGATCCCTCCAGAATTCAGAAATTGTCAGGGAGTATTCTTATTTCCATAACAATTATTTGCACAAGTTCACTAAGAACCCGTTCTCCTTGTAACAGGACACAGTTAGAAATCTTGGTTATATTACCAAGGCTTTGAATGAAATGTTACATTTGAGAGGAATGTATATAGACTAGTATATGACCAGACAGGTTTAAGGAACTAAGGTTGACTTTCTGGAGCCAATAAAGCCCATTGCACAAATAAGCCTGGACAACTTGATATCAACTGTAGAGAAGTCACTGGAACAGTTCATGTGTGGACAATTTTTGTGCCTGTGGCTGTGTGGCTACTCAGAAAGGTCACCAGAGACATTCAAATTGCAAACCAATAAATATATCAAACTGACATTGCCTGCCCTCATACCATCTGAAGATGTCTTGAGCTGGACATCTAGAAATCTCCAATGACTGAGGCAGCTCCAATCATTAACTTCTGTTTTATTTTGTCTCCATGGACATATTTGCAACATAGGCCTCACTTTTGGAACCCACCTGACTGAAGCCTCTTAAAATGAGACACAATTGTTTAACCAAACTCATCTATTTTCAGACTAAGGGACTGGTTCCGTAAGATAGAGCAATCTACTAACTCAACTTTCTGGGCTATAAAATTTCTTGACTAAATTTTAAAGGCAGGACTGGAGGGTTCGAGAAAGATTCTCCCCCAAATGTGTCCTTTTGGCATGTGGATTAATTTGAGCTGAAGACCATCAAGGCCCAAAAGACTCAGGAAGAACTTTTTACCTTTCTCCTTAAGAGCTATCACCAAAGAATATGGACTAGGTGTGGTAAATTGTGGTGGGGGGAAGGTAGGCAGGGCCTAGAGACTGAATTCCTGTGTCCCATTGTCTCTATGTGGCAGGACAAACACTTGTGTGCCCACTACTTGCTTTTCCCAGCTTCCTGTAAACTGTCTTCCTTCCCTTTGAAGCCCTAGACCCCCTCCTCCCTTCTCCTTAGCTCAAGATGGCATGTAAGTCTCAACTGCCTGACTTTCTATGGGTCTCATATATTCTTTTGGGGCTCCTGTATATGCATAATTAAATTTGTTTTTCTCCTGTTAATCTGTCTTATCTCAATTTAGTTATTAGGCCAGGCAAATGAGCCTAGACGAGTAGCGGAATTTTTTTCTTCCCCAACAGTAGATATTTGATAAAGTTGCTCTAGGCCAATGCTGTTCAACACTCTATTATAAGCTAGTTTATCAGTATCTTTCTTCCATAATAGAAAAATTTTTTCCTGATTATTAAAGGAAAGCACTCTCATTGTAAACATTTCCCATTATTACAAGAAAATGTAAAGGAGAAAATAAACATCACTGATAATATAGCCACCAGAAATATCCTTTAGCTAGTTTTCTGCAATAGCAGCTAGCTGAAAAAGGATGACACCTGTGACAAGTTCATTCAACATGAACAGGGCCAAGAGAGAAGGAGAGACCTAAATCATAGAGCAATGCCCTGGCAAGGCATTCCTGAGTTAAACACTTCACTGGATATGTTCCAGACCAGCAGGGAAAAGCATGAGGTCACTGGTTACTGAAGAAAGAGCACATGAGAAATAGGACAAGAAAATCTATAGCAAGAGAATAAAGGAAGAGGCTTTTTTGCTGCCTTCAGAGAGCAGAACCAGGGCACATGTAGAAAATTTGCAGGAAATCCATCTTTGACTCAATTTAAATAACTTCCTAATAATCAGAAAGATCTACAAAAACACTAAATTGCCTTCTGAGCTAGTAAGCAGCCTGTCCCTATCCCTGGAGATATCCAGATAGCTGCTGATGCTAAATAAAAGTTACTCATGGCACTCAACAAAAGATGGTAAGGCAGACGTTATTCAAGGGATGGATCGTTATTACAAAGGGGTTTTACAGTAGGGAAGAGAGATGAGATTCAACTCCAAGTACAAGGAAAAGTGTAAATTTACAGCCAAGGAGCAGAGAGGGAGTCAGAGGATTAAAACTTCCTAAGAGGAAACATCAACATCAGAATGGGAAAGACTAGAGATCTCTTCAAGAAAATTAGAGATACCAAAGGAACATTTCATGCAAAGAAGGGCTCGATAAAGGACAGAAATGGTATGGACCTAACAGAAGCAGAAGATATTAAGAAGAGGTGGCAAGAATACACAGAAGAACTGTACAAAAAAGATCTTCATGACCCAAATTATCATGATGGTGTGATCACTCACTTACAGCCAGATATCCTGGAATGTGAAGTCAAGTGGGCCTTGGAAAGCATCACTACGAACAAAGCTAGTGGAGGTGATGGAATTCCAGTTGAGCTATTTCAAATCCTGAAAGATGATGCTGTGAAAGTGTTGCACTCAATATGCCAACAAATTTGGAAAACTCAGCAGTGGCCGGCCACAGGACTGGAAAAGGGCAGTTTTCATTCCAATCCCAATGAAAGGCAATGCCAAAGAATGCTCAAACTATCACACAATTGCACTCAACTCACACGTTAGTAAAGTAAGGCTCAAAATTCTCCAAGCCAGCCTTCAGCAATACGTGAACTGTGAAATTCCTGATGTTCAAGCTGGTTTTAGAAAAGGCAGAGGAACCAGAGATCAAATTGCCAACATCGCTGGAGCATGGAAAAAGCAAGAGAGTTCCAGAAAAACATCTATTTCTGCTTTGTTGACTATGCCAAAGCCTTTGACTGTGTGGATCACAATAAACTGTGGACAATTCTGAAAGAGATGGGAAAACCAGACCACGTGACCTGCATCTTGAGAAACCTGTATGCAGATCAGGAAGCAACAGTTAGAACTGGACATGGAACAACAGACTGGTTCCAAATAGGAAAAGGAGTACGTCAAGGCTATGTATTGTCACCCTGCTTATTTAACTTCTATGGAGAGTACATCATGAGAAACATTGGGCTGGAAGAAGCACAAGCTGGAATCAAGATTGCCGGGAGAAATATCAATAACCTCAGATATGCAGATGACACCACCTTATGGCAGAAAGTAAAGAGGAACTAAAAAGCCTCTTGATGAAAGTGAAAGAGAAGAGTGAAAAAGTTGGCTTAAAGCTCAACATTCAGAAAACTAAGATCATGGCATCTGGTCCCATCACTTCATGGGAAATAGAGGGGAAAACAGTGGAAATAGTGGCTGACTTTATTTGGCGGGGGGGGGGGGGGGAGGCTCCAAAATCATTGCAGATGGTGATTGCAGCCATGAAATTAAAAGATGCTTACTCCTTGGAAGGAAAGTTATGACCAACCTAGATAGCATATTCAAAAGCAGAGACATTACTTTGCCAACAAAGGTCCGTCTAGTCAAGGCTATGGTTTTTCCAGTGGTCATGTATGAATGTGAGAGTTGGACTGTGAAGAAAGCTGAGCACTGAAGAATTGATGCTTTTGAACTGTGGTATTGGAGAAGACTCTTGAGAGTCCCTTGGACTGCAAGGAGGTCCAAATAGTCCATCCTAAAGGAGATCAGTCCTGGGTGTTCATTGGAAGGACTGATGCTGACTCTGAAACTCCAGTACTTTGGCCACCTGATGCGAAGAGTTGACTCATTGGGAAAGACCCTGATGCTGGGAGGGATTGGGGGCAGGAGGAGAAGGGGACGACAGAGGATGAGATGGCTGGATGGCATCACTGACTCGATGCACATGAGTTTGGGTGGACTCCGAGAGTTGGTGATGGACAGGTAGGCCTGGCGTGCTGTGATTCATGGGGTCACAAAGAGTCAGACACGACTGAGCGACTGAACTGAAGAGGAAACATCAGGGCTAAGAGAGGATTCTAGCTAAATTAACCTAATGGGATTCTTGCTGAAGGCATGCCAAGGTGATTCCAGGGTGATCAGACATCACCTGGGAAATAGTAGTGAATGAAGAACTTAATCAGATATTAAAGGTAGAGGATTTTGGTTAAACTGATATAACAGAATTCCTGCTAAAATTGGACAAAGAAAAGTTGAACACAGAAACCCAAAAGTCACAGCTTAGTTTAGAAGACAGTTCAGAGGTGCCCAGTTAGGATTTTGATCAAGAAGAGAATCTGTGTTACTGAGAGAGATGCATTCATTTACTCAATCAGTCAGTAATTCCATCAATATTTATTGAGCATCTGCTATTTGACAAATGATGTTCTTGGTGTAGGGAACTGAAGTCAAATGAGACCTGGTGGGCCTTGTCCTCAAGTGGCCATCCATCAAGGGGAGGATATTGCTAAAATAGGTGTGATTTCTGAGATGCTTTCTATCTACAATATCCGATGAGTTTTACTTCTAAGAAGTCTTGTCCCAGCAAATGTCACAAATACATTTCAACTTGAATGTGAGTAGAGAAGATGGAAGGGTTTCCTGTGATACCCTTCTGTCTCCTGTCCAAGGGGGTATTGCTTCTCCTCTAAGGGAGAACCTAAAGAGTAGCTGCATTTCTAGTTAGGCTTAGGAAAATCCACTTTCCAAAATGGTTTGGATTTTTACAGGATTTTATCTAAGTTCCATCATGGGGCAAACTTGGCTCATGACCAAGGGATTCTTTATTTCATAAAACAGCCTGCAGTTATGTTCTTCACAATTACAAGTGCTCCTCATGTCTTTAGGACTGGATTTAATCTCACCAAAAAATAATCCTATCAACTTTGAGGAGGTTACCTATTTGAGAAATCAAGCCTCAGGTGGTTTAAGTCCCTGGGCCCTTGTTTACTCAGACAAGTATACCAGCTCCTCCCCATCTTGCCCTCCATGCTGTATGCTCAAAATCCCTTCCACCATTACAGTTGACCTGGGGCCTCTGCAGAGAGACAGCTTCACGGAGCACCTATATGATGATGGAGAAAAGACTGGCAAGTCCTTGGAGTTTTGGCTGACGAGGACTCTAGGGCACACAAGATGGTCCCTTCATGTGAACTGAATATCAGGTACTTTTTCACCAGGACTTCCCTGGTGGCTCAGACAGTAAAGAGTCTGCCTGCAATTCAGGAGACCTGGGTTTGATCCCTGGGTTGGAAAGATCCCCTTGAGAAGGAAATGTCTATCTATTCCAGTATTCTTGCCTGGAGAATTCCATGGACAGAGGAGCCTGGCAGGCTATGGGGTTGCAAAGAGTCAGACATGACTGAGCAGCTAATACTGTCACTTTTCACCTGGCAAAGATCTTACTTTATCCTACCTCTTAGAAACTCAATTAGTGCCCCCATAGTAGTGCTCTCTGCCCAATTGTCTGGAGCCCCAACTTGGCTGTTTTACTCCAACAAGATCCCAGAACCAGATTCTCCTCCTTTTTCCTTTTATCTCAGCCTCTTCTCATCTTCAGAACATACTCTCATTGCCCTCAACCCAAAAGCTTTATTTTATTTTTCTTTTTCATTAGACCCCTGAGTGCAATTTTAATGAATCCTAAATAATTAACATGCATGCCTGTGCACACAAGCACACACACACACATGTGCATGCACACACAATAGGTGTTCCTTTTACTTTATGGCAGGGAGAGTTTGGTCTTCAGAAGCACAGTTACTAGTGGGAAAATGTTTGTATTTTATCCAAGAGAAGGTCACCTTCCTGTTCATAAGAGAAATTGACTTTTAATTCAACAAAGTAAAAGCCAAAAGTAAGTTGAGTTGTTGACATTAAAAAAGAAAAAAGAAAAAATGGATTGTACATTAATATTCTGATATGTGTCCATGGAAGCTCTAGCCAAAGCAGCTTAATGACTACTGGCTCAGATGGGTTGGAAGCACTCCAAGACTGGCCAGGAAAACAGTGGAAGCCACCAGGAAGATGGTAGATGACACGAGAAGAAATGATGCCTGGAGTGGATCCCACCTGACTGTCAACTTCAGCAGAGCTTTTCCAACCTCTGCTGCTTGTTTCTATGTACTTCCTAGATTGAATGGTCCAGGTAGGGTGAAGTTGTGGCAGGAGTTCTGTCAAAAGTCCCAGAAAGGCAGTGGGGTAAGTTGTCCAGGTGTTTTTAGCAGATAATTCCTTGAAGGAATTGCTTCAAAGAGCAGAAGGAGGAGGAGAGAGGTAAATGGGAAGTCTTTGTGATAGAAAGCCTCCTTATGAAGCTGTGATTTGAATTCCCATCAGCAGAGCAGCTGTGTGTGGGTGTGTACATTATTCTCTGCAAAAATGAGAAAAAAACAACAGCCTAAAGTATCAGTTCAGTTGCTCAGTCGTCTCCGACTCTTTGCTACTCCGTGGACTACAGCACGCCAGGCTTCTCTGTCCATCACCTACTCCTAGAGTTTGCTCAAACTCATGTCCATCGAGTCGGTGATGCCATCCAACCAGCTCATCCTCTGTCATCCCCTTCTCCTCCCACCTTCAATCTTTCCTAGTATCAGGGTCTTTTCCAATGAGTCAGCTCTTCACATCAGGTGGCCAAAGTATTGGAGTTTCAGCTTCAGCATCAGTCCAGTGAATATTCAGGACTGATTTCCTTTAGGATGGACTGGTACAGTCCAAGGGACTTTCAAGAGTCTTCTCCAACACCACAGTTCAAAAGCATCAGTTCTTCAGTGCTCAGCTTTCTTTATAGTCCAACTCTCAGCAAAAGTCGCTCAGTCATGTCCGACTCTTTGCAACCCCATGGATAGTCCTTGAAATTCTCCATGCCAGAATACTGGAGTGGGTAGCCTTTCCCTTCTCCAGGGCATCTTCCCAACCCAGGGATCGAACCCAGGTCTCCCACATTGCAGGCTGATTCTTTACCAGCTGAGCCATCAGGGAAGCCCAAGAATACTGGAGTGGGTAGCCTATCCCTTCTCCAGTGGATCTTCCCAACCCAGGAATCGAACCGGGGTCTCCTCCATTGCCAGCAGATTCTTTACCAACTGAGCTATGAGGGGCCTAAAGGATAAGTTGAGGCAAAAGTCTCGGCCTGGCACAAGGCTACATTTACCCAGAATAGGCATCTTTTCTCAGCCCCATAAAAGCACTGAATATCTTAGCCTGTCTTCATAACCATCATAGTCCACAGTCTGTTTCCCTGCCTGGAGAAAGCTGGAAGCAGCAGGACAAAACCCTGGATCATCACCATGTCCACATCCTCCCATCACCACCTGTACTCCTCTTTATGGACAGGGGCATTGAAGGCAGCTTGAACAGGAGAACGCATGAAGGGCTGAGGTGTCTGGGGAATCTGTTTCTTGTTCAGTGACTTGTCTCCCAGCTGCATACTGTGGACAAGTCACCTAATCTCCTTGGATCTTGGTTTCTTCATTCCTAAGATGACGTCGATCACACGTCCTAACCGCCTTGAAGTTTACTGTGACAAGGAAACAGACTTCCTGCCTTTCAGCCTTGTGCTCTGGCCCTCACCCACCAGACTTCAAATAAGTGAGAGAACTCTATTTGCTGTACCCAGAGTCTGCTTCTTAAAGTGCTGCAGGCTATTTTCCCAGGGAAAATGTCCTTGGGGGCTTGCAGGCATGGCCCTGAACAATCACAAACCCTGGACCATTTTCTGTCTCTGCAGCATTCTTTCAGAGAGGGAGGGTGTGAATGTGCTTATCAAATTTGCACAAATAACTCCGAACCGCTGAACCATGATGCTGCCCGCCTGTGCTCCCTCCAGCCCTCCACCTGCTGCTCTCTGCTCAGGCCCTCCCCTGAGATGACTAGTGAAAGCCTGAAGTCCTCTTAAGCCAGTGTGATGTCATCATCACCATGCAAAAGGTAGGTCTCTTTGCCCTTCAACCCAGCACGCCTTGCGGAGCAAAGCCTCTGTTGAGATCATCTGCTTGAAGCTTCAGCTGCCAGGTGGGTGCTTCCAAAGCTCTCCATCCAGCAGCCCTTGGCACTGGAGATTTAGTAGCCTATCAGGCATGAGGGCTTCCAATTTACGGTTCGGAGAAAAGAAACCCTATTAATCTGGGACCTTTTATTCTACCGTAAATCCCGGCCATATTTAACTCAGCCACTATCAAGGTTCTCCCCTATCTGCCAACAGCAGAGCCATAATATAAAGCTTGTCAATTCAAGGAGAAATTAAGATCCTGCTTAGTATTCAAAGAATGGTCCCTTTCACTAGCTTCCCTTCCGAAGCTAGGCATGCCCATCTAGGCAGGAGAGGAGCACCTCCATGCTAACTTAGGGAAGCCCTTTAGGCCCTGTGGCTGGGGAAAAAGAGACCTAGCTTCCTTCCACCTGGTAAACGGGAAATTCAGACTGTCTGTGCCGACGACCTGGTGACATTCCTTTCCCCTCACAAAGCCCAGAGAGCGAAAATGACCTCCGAGGCCATGGGCTCCTAAGTGGCAGAGCTACAGCCAGAGGAAGGAGAGGAGGGGAGTTCTTTTAATTAATTAATAATTGCTTTTGTCAGCATCTCTTATGTTCAAGGCAGTTTTTTTTTTTAATTGAAGTACAGTTGATTTAAATGTTGTGTTAGTTTCAGGTGTGCAGCAGAATGATTCAGTTATACATTATATATATATATATATATATATATATATATATATATTCTTTTTCATGGTCTTTCCCATTATGGTTTATTACCAGATATGGAATAGAGTTCCCTGTGTTATACAGTAAGACCTGCTGTTTATCTATTTTATATACACTAATATGCATCTGTTAATCCCAAACTCCTAGTTTATCGCTCCCCAATCTCCTTTCCCCTTCGGTATCCATGTCTGCTTTCTAGTCTGTGAGTCTTTCTGGTTTGTAAATAAGTTCGTTTGTACCATTTTTAAGATCCCATGTACAGGTGATATTTGTCTTTGTCTGCCTCTTACGTATTCTTTCCTATTAAATACTTACAGCTCTGCAAAGTCAGTGTTACACAATCTCTACTCAATAAATGAAGAAACTGAGGCTCTGATCACCCAGCTCTAAAAGCAATTCTTTCTGAGTCGTCATATATTTCCTAAGGGCCTGCTCCAGGCCCGGAACTATACTAAAAGCAGGAAATTTTAAAGCAAACAAGAGATTTTGTCTTCTAGCTTAATAAAGAGAAACAAAAATCAAGAAATAGAGAGAAAAATATCAGAGTGCTGAGTGCTCTGCAGAAAATGAAAATAGGATCATGTTACAAGACAAGTAGTAGATTGAGTAGTCAGGGAAGGCCTCTCCGAGGAGGTTACATTTAAGGAGGGATCTGAAAGCAAGAAAGAGCCAGCTCCTACAAAGTGAGAAGAAAGGAGAATCTGAGTAGAAGACATGGTCACTGCAAAGGGCCCACAGCGGGGCTGGTTTGCATCAGATGAACAGGAAGAAGGTCAGTGTGGGAGACACTGAGCATATAAGGTGAGCCCAGGGCTGCAGGCGAGGACCAGAGTAAGGTGTTTAGAGTTTAAATATAATGAGAACCCATCGAAAGGTTTTCAGTGGGAGACTGACATCATTTGTATAACTGGCACCCTACAGCCTGAGATGTAATTGTTTACCTGGTTAAGAATTTCTCAAAAGGCCCAGTGGGTCAGATCCTTTATGCTGTTATCTGATGCGCCAGCCCCTGTCAAGGTTCCCAAAATTCTTGTTCGTAAAGAATTATTTTCTGGCAAAGAAGATAGCAAACCTCTTGAAAATAAAAACACAAAGGGGTCAGTGCAGGAACCTCAGAATCAACTGAACAGACAGCTCATTCCTGGGTCATGGACCCGAGGTAGCAGACCCTGGATGTGCCAATGAGAGCGGGCATGGCTGAGAAGACACTCAGATGAGGGGCTGGGCCAGGAGTCCCTCAAAACCTAATAGTGTGAACAGCCTGTTTGCTGCAGTCACTTCAGTCGTGTCCGACTCTGTGCGACCCCATAAACGGCAGCCCACCAGGCTCCCTCATCCCTGGGATTCTCCAGGCAAGAACACGGGAGTGGGTTGCCATTTCCTTCTCCAATGCATGAAAGTGAAAAGTGAAAGTGAAGTCGCTCAGTCGCGTCTGACTCTTAGCGACCCCATGGATTGCAGCCTACTAGGCTCCTCCATCCATGGGATTTTCCAGGCAAGAGTACTGGAGTGGGGTGCCATTGCCTTCTCCAACAGCCTGTTTAGCTCCCCCGAAAACTAACATGAACTCAGAGGGCTGGCTTCCCATCCAATCTCTACTCCTTACATGCCCCATGATTTGGCCAAGTCACTAAATGTCTGTCTCTATTTTCTCAGCTCTAAAGAAGAAATGATTCTATTCCTCTCTGCCTTCACTAGGGCTTTTGGGGACAAATAAGATAACACGTTCAAACTAACATGTTTAAAAACTATGGGGAAGTTGAATAGGCAACTTCCCATCTCTTGATGCTGATGGCATCACCGACTCAAGGGACCTGAGTCTGAGCAAACTCTGGGAGATAGTGAAAGACAGGGAAGCCTGGTGTGCTGCAGTCCATGGGATCGCAAAAAGTCAGACACGACTTAGTGATTGGACAACAACATCTCTTGATACACATTGGCAGCTGTGGAGTCAAAGTCTCCGAAGGGTGATGGAAGGTAGAGTTCTCCATCAGCCTCATGCATGGAGTGAGCCAGCCCTCTTCATCTCCTTCTAGGGATGTCAGAGGTGATACCTGGACCACTGGTCCTTCTGCACTAGAATGACATGGAGCTTCTAGGGTTGCTTGGAGGTGATACCTGGACCACCAGTCCACCCACACTAGATGACATGGCACACCACTGATCCTCTGGCAGAGCCTGGAAATGTGACTTTTTCAAGTATGGCAGCATTCTGCTCTCAACGATGTTTGTGGACTACTGGAGGCCCCAGCGGCTCACCTCCTGTTGGCTACAGATAGAACGCTGATGGAGAGGACTTCAGGACATCACTCAGGTCATCTCCTGCTTAGAACAGGTCACAGCTCTACCCTTCTCAAAACAAAGAGTCATCTTATTTGCCCTCAAATGCCCTAGTGAAGGCAAGGAGGAATAGAATCACCTCTTTTTTAGAGCTGAGAAAAGAGAGACAGACGTTTAGTGACTTGGCCAAATCATGGGGCACGTAAGGAGTAGCAATTGGATTGGAATCCAGCCCTCTGAGTTCAAACTCTGTTGTTTCAGATGATAGAAACCATCTGTCCTAGAGCTGAGGAGAGACACCCCATCCTTGTAGCGCTGGGAGGAGGCTGCCGAGCCCCCAGTGGCAGAGCTGCTGTTGGGAAGGCACGGAACAGAAAAAGAAACGCTGTGTTCCTAGGAGAACTTAATTGATCTGATTTATCTCGAGATGGATGAGGAGTGACCAAGGGCCTCAGAGTACAGGGAGTCCTGGTTTACTGCCCTCTCCCTGCGGCAGGACTTTTAAAGGGATAAAAGACTGGACTTGTATCTCTTGATGCCCACCTGGCAGATGAATCATTTTCCTGCTCAAACCCGCCCCCTTCTCCACCAGCACAGGGAAGGGAGGGCCCGGAACTGTTTCTCGAGGCGGGGGAGGAGGCGAGGGGGGCGAAGATGGGGATTTGGGGTGAAATTTCTGTTTGTTCCTGAGCCAAGTGTGCTTGTTCCACTCTAAGCCCTTCAGGGAAGGGAGAGGAATTAGTTCGAAGGGGCTTCAAAGAAAATCCATGACTGACTGGCACGTCTGAATCCTGCCCAAGTTGAAGTGAGTCACGGGGGCAGGTGGGGGAGGGGAGTAGGCGGGGACAGAGATTTTTTAACCCTTTCTGGGGAGACGTGTCTGACCAGCCTAAACCAAAGGTCTTCGAGCCCTAAAGAATCACACTGGATTTTATTTAAAATGCAGATTCTTAGGGCAGCCCCAAAGACTCTGATTCAGGAGGCCAAGTTCCTGAATTAGTGATAGGTCTCATTTTCACTGAGACTGCTGAGTGTGTTAAGAAGCATGGGCGGGGAACAAAGCAAAGCTGTGTCACTCATACAAGGGAACCAAACCCACGGCCTTGACCTCATTAGCGCTCTATTGTCATCAGCTGAACACAATCCATAATCTTGATGGAGTGTATAAGTGGAGACCCTCCCATGGTGAAACTCAATATTCTTTTCTTTAACCAATATTCTTGCAGTGCTTCCTAGGTTCAAGACCCCCACATTAGGTGCCAAGAGTTTGATGACAAACAACTCAGACTAAGTCCCAGTTTGCCTGGAAGATAATTATTCAAACAGCTACAATACTAAAGTAGTAAGATGTTAGGATAGGGAGCATGATATAAGCATAGATGTAATGAAAATCAAATTGCAGTATCCCTTTCATCAATGCCCTGTGGCCTGAATAACCCTGGCAAGCCTTTTATATGTGTGTGAGTCTCAGTTTTGTCTTCCATATGATGACACCTCTCCCTTAAGAATCTTTGAGACACTGTATGTGTAGCATTCTGTACAAATGCATGTTCTTTCCCAAAGGTGAGAAAGTATTCCTGAGATTCCCAGTCTGTCTTCCCTTCCAAAGGCCCCATCATGGTGAATGGTGAGAGAACTTCCTGATGGCCTTGAGTTTTCCCCAAGTCAACAGTACCAGTGTCCATTTCTGGCTGAGCCCCAGGCAGACAGGAACTGTTAGCTGGAGGATTTCTGCAAGTCTCATTCTGAATCCCAGCTGTGTGCGTTCCTGGATATGCCTTCAGCTCCTTGACTATGCCTACTCTATCCATACCTTCCCGACACTTATCATTATGGATAACAGAGCATACCACAATTTTCTCTATGTTACCCAAAAGTATGATCTGAGTACCAGCAACATCAGTATCCACTGAGTGCTTGCTAAATGTAGAATCATGGCCCCTAACCTACACCTCCTGAATCAGAATCTAAATTTTAGCACAATTTCCAAATGGTTTAACATGGCTTAAAGTTTGGGGCACCTTGGCTTAGAATATAAGTTGATTTCCACCCAGCTGTATAATTCTTTTATTTTAAAAAATAATGGCTCTACACCTACAATGCACTGGCACTGTGCTAGATGCTAGATTTACCCTGTTGAATACCCCCAAATAGTGGAGAAAATGGTTATCTGAAATCTTTCAGGAATGAGGCACATTATAGGTTAATAAGAAGTGGCAGTGACTGACACCAGACAAATCTATGTGACAGAATGTAAGAAGCTCTCTGATATGGATCACACAGGGTGGGCACATGGGAAGAGCTAAGTTGGCATGGACGGTTGAGAAATTCTCAACTTCGTAAAGGAAGGTGCAATATTGAAGGATGAGTAAGAGCTGGTCGCTGGACAGGTGGAACAACAAGAGGATAAAATTCCTGGCCAAGAGATGGGGATTATGGACGTCAAAGCAAGAGGAGTCCTGTTCAGCTCTTGGCCGAGGCCCAAGCTCAGCTCTCACCCTGGGAAAGCTCTCCTCCACTTGGTGCTCTGCCAACAATCGCTGCAGGGCCTTGGGCAAACTACCACTCCTCTCTGGGCCCCGTCTTCACCTAAAACTTGGGGGTTGGGTTACCACTCGACAGTTCTCAAAAGGGAAAACACTCCTGCAACCTTTAGCAGTGGCCAAAGGGAAAGGAAAAGAGGCAGGACTCGGGGCCAGCCACCAGAGCAGCTGCCAGTCATGCAGGCAGCCCTCTGTATCCACGGATTCAACCAACCGAATCCGATCAGAATGCAAAGGACTGGCTGTCCTACCCTGTTTTACAGAAAGGACAAGAGCATCCACACACTTTGGTGTCTGCAGGAGTGAGGAGAGGACATAGTGATTCTGAAACCAAGCTTCACCATGCACCCCCTGCCTTCCAAACGCTGAGGACTATTGCATTTGTTTGTCATGATGGACTTCCACTTAGCTTTTTAAAAAAGGACATGTTGGGAACTCCCTGGGGTCCAGTGGCTGGGACTCTGCACTTTCACTGCTGAGGCCCCAGGTTCAATCCCTGGTGGGGAAAAATAAGATCCCACAAGCCACGCAAAAAAAAAAAAAAAGGACAAGTTAAGGTAGAGTGGGATTTCACATATTTAATGTGTGTCTCAGGCCAGTGTTAACACTGCTGCTGCTGCTGTTAAGTCACTTCAGTCGTGTCCAACTCTGTGCGACCCCATAGATGGCAGCCCACCAGGCTCCCCCATCCCTGGGATTCTCCAGGCAAGAACACTGGAGTGGGTTGCCTTTTCCTTCTCCAATGAGTGTTAACACTGAATGAATGCTTATTCAGCTCTCCAGCACCTCTCCAAGTCACTACCCGCTTGAACTATCAACCTTACGAGCAGAAGACTCCTCTCACTATATGTCCTAGAAATGTAATTTCCTCTCTCTCTGTCTCTCTTTTTTAAAGCAGAACTCCTTTCCTAAATGAAATCATATAAGAAAAACACAACATGAAGAAGAAATCAAAGGAATAAAGAAAGCTCTGGGCAGATTACATCTTTATTGTTCAGCGATACTCTTTTGTATGGAATCTCCTTGCCTTTATCACCATCACGCCTCCAGCTCTTCTGTAGACCCCAGGACTGAAAGTACAAAGCAATGACTCTAAGGAAAGGGTTCAAGCTGAGATGAAGGTTGTGGTAAGTCCTGGAACTATGAAAGCAGAGAGCTGTCCTACAAGAATGTATAGTCTGTGTGGCGAGGGTTGGGGGGGCGGTTCGGGGGGGCGTACTGGGAGCAGCAGCTTAATGGAGCTTGCTGCTGCTGCTGCTGCTGCTGCTAAGTCGTGTCAATCGTATCCAACTCTTAGCGACCCCATGGACTATAGCCTACCAGGCTCCTCCGTCCATGGGATTCTCCAGACAAGAGTACTGGAGTGGGGTGCCATTGCCTTCTCTGTTAATGGAGGTTGGGGAATGGGGAAAGGAAAAAGCAGAGGAACAGATAAAAGAAGAAACATACAGAAACAAAAACAAAAAACAGGAATAGAAAGAGAGCTCCCCCAAAGGCCAATTTAGTGATCTGAAGCAACTCTATGAATGCCTTAATGCCTGCTGCGTACACAGCCACCTTTTAAAGAAAGGGGCCCCGATCCATCCTTTCCCACTTGCTGTTATGGGCTGACTTGTGTCCCCAAAAGATATGCTGAAGTTCTAACCCCCAGCACCTTGGAACATAACCTTGTTGGGAAATAAGGTCACTGTGGATATAATTAGTTAAGAGGAGGTCATACTGGACAGGGTGGACCCTTATCCAATTTGACTGATATCCTTACAGAGATAAGAGAGACAGAGATACATGGGAAGAACGCGATCATGACAACAGAGGCAGAGACTGAAATGTTGCAGCTGCAAGCCAAGAATTATAGGCCACAGCCAGAAGCTAGGGCTTCCCTGGTGGCTCAGACTGTAAAGAATCCGCCTGCAAAGCAGGAGACCCGGGTTTGATCCCTGGATTGGGAAGATTCCCTGGAGAAGGGAACAGCTACCCACTCCAGTATTCTTGCCTGGAGAATTCCATGGACAGAAGAGCCTGGCCGGCTACAGTCCATGAAGTCACTAAGAGTCAGACATGACCGAACGACTTTCACTTCACTTCACCAGAAACTAGGAAGAGCAAGGAATGATTCTCCCCTTCCGGTTTCAGAGGACAATTGGCACCTTGATCTTGGACTTCCAGCCTCCACTATCGTGAGACGATAAGATTTTGCTCCTTTAAGCCACTTCCAGGTGGCGGTTCTTTATTCAGGTGGCCCTGGGAGAACAACACATTTGCTTTGGAAGTAGCTGTGGGTTTTGCTAGAGAAACCATCCTTGCTACTTACAGATCAGTTGGGCATGGGTGTAGACACAAGAGTCCAGGGTGCCTCGGAGCCAGCCTGGCGCTGTCTGTCTAGTTGGGTCCTTCTCATTCATCGGTGACAAGACAAAAGAATGACCAAGCATCCCAGATTACCCAGGACTGAGGGGGTTCCAGGGACACAGGACTTTCCATGTGAAAAAGGAGACAATCCCAGGCCAACAAGGATGAGTTGGTCATCTAATGAGAGGGAGTCAAGAGAGGGGAGGAAGAAGAAAGGTTTGTGTGATGGGAGAAGTTGTCAGCCCCCAGAATGTAGAACAGATCTAGAGCAGTCCTGGGCAGTCCTTGCCTTCCTGTGGCTTGGCCAGATGGGCCTCTTTGTCAGTCCAGGGGAACCAGTACTCAGGATTCAAGCAGGACCTCTACTCTGATCAATGAGTCTTGGGAAGGGGGTGCTGGGGAATGGGATCATCCCCCTCTGCAATCTGGAAGACTCTGCTCTGTCCAGGAAGGCTCCAAGGGTAGGAGCCCTTCACACTGAACTTGTCAACACATTCCACTCAGCAGAACTGGTCCACCATATTCCCCAGTCCCACAGGGAGTCTCATAAGGGAGGGAGCCCGTTTCGCTTCTCGCCTTTTCTTTCACTCCACAATAGCCACAAATCTTCGCTGGGATGTTCTCAAGGATGTGTAAAAAGTGTCATTTATCAGTTTATCCCCTCCAGGTGAGAGAAGTCCTCTTGCTTATGTTTCTCTTTTCTCCCAGATATACACCTATTGTAGCACTTTTCAGAACGTAACTCAGTCATGACTGGTTTTATAGTCATCCTCCTCTCCTTGAAACAATTTCCTTCACAGCAGAGCCCATACCTCATGCATCTCTGAGACCCTGAGGACCTGGGAAAATGCTTGGCAGGGAGGAGGTCCTCTTACATCATCTGACAAGTAACCTAATTAATAAATTCATGAGTTTGTTAGTGGGGATCACCACGACCTTCCACTTGGAGTCAGGTACTTATGACCTGGCCCTGTCTGGATCTGTGATGTGTTGGCCCTGAAGCCGTTTGCATGTGTCTAAAATAAAAGAGGGTGGGGAGGAAACCCATCGGAGCCCTACAGCTTCAGAGGCCTCTCCTGAGTGAGGAGTCGCTGTGGGCAACCCCCAGGGCAAGTCTGGGTCTTATGCTGGGGCAGTGACAAGTGCTCAGGAAGTGGGTGTAGATCCCTAGGCCCACTACGATGGGTTCTTCCCTAATCCTGCTTCGTCCACTCTCACCTGATGACCATGAGAAAGAAACTGAGCTAGGGAAAAGCCCAACTGCTGAGCTCCAGACAGCAGCTCGATAAAAGACAAACAGGATGGTATCAATGGGCTAAGAGAACACTTGGCTTGAACACCCTAGAATGTGGATCACGGCTCAGAAGGACGGCCCCAGATGACGGGGCAGTGGGCCCACAGTCTGCTCTCCGTTGCACTGCTGTGCGCCTCCAGTCCAATGGTCTAGCCTCTCTGAGCCTCCATTATCCCATTTCTACGCTCAGCTAATCATCTGTCTGCCCCCGGTCCACTGGGGGGACATTGAATCAAGAAATGCCAGACATCTTGAACTCTTCTCAAGAGGAGACCTAGAGCAATTCAAAGCAGAGAATTTTCTCTGCCTTAAAATGACTCCCAGAGCTCCAAGGACAGTTATTTTAGAAAGCCTACTGATGGATTAAAGTTTATGAACCTGAAAGCTAATGTACCTTTCTCTATAAAGAGCAGGGCACTGCTGGATTTTTGGCTGCACAGAAACTCAAACACTCACCCAAGAAGCCTATTAGTAAATAAGGCTTATCCTTTGTGATGTGGAAGCAGTCTACTTCTAAAACAGCACTGTTCAAAATTCTTCTGTTCTGAATTTTATTTAAAAAAAAAAAAAGATAGGCCTAATGTTTCACTGACCTCCTGTGGGCATAATAAAGAAGTACATTCATTTCACAGATCTTCCTGGCATGGGCTAAGGAAGAACTTCTTAAATCTACCCATCTGATGGAAAATTCACACTGCATTTACAGACCTTCTGAGAATGAGATTCCTCATGCTATTTCATCTTCCCACAAGATCCTTCATGTCCTTGTGGGAAGTTCCCCCTGATAACCGGTACCTAAGTTCAGTTCATAGCTGCAGACAGCAGCAGAGCAGGCGGTGGACAATGGGCATCCTTCAGGAAATGACTGAAGCACAGATTCCTAAGCTCCACTCAGAGATTTGGATCCGGTGAGACCGGGGTGGACCCGGGAATCTGCATTACATTCCTAAGCACCTGGTTGATTCTGACGTAACTATTTCTTTGGATCTCACTTTGACAAGTTCCATCCTGGAACTTCCTGTTGAGTGTGAAAAATGGAAGTCAGACAAATAATCACACAAATACATGTACAATTACCAATTGGCGGAGGAACCAAGAACAAGAAGCTTGATGCATAATGTGAGAATAGAACACTTGGTCACAGGTGGAGGGGTGGGTAATCTGGATTGAGGGGACCAAGGAGAGTTTTCTCAAGGAAGTAAAATTTTACTGAGTTCAAAGTGAACTAAAGAAAGAATGGGAGAAGAAGGATGCCAGCGGGCAGTGAACGTGAGCATATTTCTGCAAAAGGACAGATACCGGCCAGCGATATGAAAGGCTAGCGTAGCCAGAAGTCAGCAGGCCAGGGAGGGGATACGCAGGGTTCCCCCTCCTAGAATGTCCTCTCTACTTCTCCCCTCCAAAGGTTGCCCGTGGGGCTCACTGCAGCCTCACCGCCTCTCTAAGCCCTTACCTACCCAGCCCTCCTCTCTCTCCCCTTGTTCAGTTCTAGACCACCCAGTCCCAACACCTTGCAATTTCAATCAGTTATGTATCACACTGTACTATTCCAAGAGTTTGAAATTTTTCTTTCTCCATAGTAGAAACTCTGAGGAAAGGAACTATAGTGAGTTATCTCCTTGCACATCTGTCACCATGCATGATGTACAACAGACATTCAAAGGATAGTTCGGTCCCTGGGCTGGGAAAATCCCCTGGAGACGAGAAAGGCTCCCCACTCCAGTATTCAGGCCTGGAGAATTCCATGGACTGTATAGCCCACGGGGTCACAAAGAGTCAGACACGACTGAGCGACTTTCACCTTCACTATAGTTGAAGAAATGACCGTGAAACCAATGGTAAAAAATTATAGGACTGGAAATCTGTCTGCACACATGATTGCCCTCTTTCAAATGCACATATGAATACACACACACACATCTATCTGCAGAGCAGGCTCTAAAAGTGGGGTTGGTAGAAAGGACAACTGAAAATCTGGTCATTTTAGACCATCTCAGGTGATTTTAATCCATTCAAAGGGAAAAAAATACTTCTAAATTGTTGTGACAGATTAGACACATAGTTACATTTCTCCTTTCCCAAAATCTCACTTGTATTACCGCAAAGGGATTTAAAACCTAAATGCTCAAAAACAAACAAGCAACAACATTTTAGAAGCTGGAAAACACATGAAAAAGAGTAACTTCGTGACTTAGCAAACTTGAAAAATTTCAACTTAAGCTGGTAGTAGAGAAATCCAACAATAAAGGTATGCATCCATGCATGATTTTCTAGCAGTACGCGTTGGTCATTTGGAAAATATTTTCGTTCATTGATTTATGCAGATCCTCCGATTGTTGACACAGTTCATTATATACCATTCCAAAAAAGTCACAGTGATTAACATCACCATCAATCTCATCAGAAAAGTCTTAAGAACTGGGGAGCTATCAAACTTACAGTGGTAGTTAGAATTTCTTCAAAAGTCTGATTTTCACTTGAAAGCTCAGTTTTCTTTCTGTCAAGAATATTGCCAGTTGTTCTCCTTGAACTGACTGGCCCACGTCATGCCTTTTTTAGAAAATACCTGCTAAACACCCAGGTATGAATAATGGCATTTTGCCTGTCGGCCGTTCTTTCCGGTAAACGTGGCGTTCCGTGGGAAAAGCACACAACTGCTCTTCCACAAATGTTCATGGTACTTTGGCACGCGGCAGAGTACTTTATGGTCACTTCTTGTTTTGCCATACAAAATATTTTGAAGAACCCAATGAAGGTTCCTTATGGAAACCCAAAGTTTTACTTTTCCTTTCAGCAAATGTGTTGTAGTGAAAAACGTGCTTCCTAGCACAGCTCGGTGCCATGGCTTGAGTCCTGCTAAGCTGCCAGCCGATTCACCCCCAACTGATTTGTCATGACCAGTGCTAATGTCAACACGGTGGGAAAGGAAAATAATATTTTAGTATTTGCATGAACAGTGTCTTTTTTTACATTTGGAATTTTAATTTTTAACTCAGTGATCTAGTTTTTAAAACTGCTCTTTTATTGTTTTAAGAATTTTTTGAACTAAGACTAGAGACTCTGCCATAGTTCATTCATTTTTACATAAAACATTTATCCACAAGAAAATTGCTTTTCATGAAGTAGACACATTATATCAACACCTTTCTCTGCTTTTTGTAAATTTATCCTCCAGGATTGTTTGGGTGATATTCATGTGAAATTAGAGCAGACTCCTTAGCAATTTCCTATGGCTACTGTTTTTTTTTCAGTACTTCTAATTGGATATAGTTACTTTGACTCCATGAAATATAATGGAAATGTGAATAAAGACTTTGCTACATCAAAGATTTTAAGCATTTGGTATTTTTAAAAAACCTTTTGTGAATGTGATAGAAACTAGTAGTGTGGAGCAGTATAAATATTTGAGGTAATGATTTGTGAAGTAGCCCAGTACTGCCTTAAATAAAATCACTTTTCATTTCTTGTTTTATACATGTAAGAAAAAAAAAAAATGTGGTTTGATCTCCTAGATATCCTGAAAGAGTCTTAGGGACATCCAGGGATTCCAACACCGCAGTTTGAGAACACTCTCGTAAGGCTTCGCTCATTTACCTGTCCTCACCTCCTGCTGTGTGGCCTAGTTTGTAATGGGCCATGGACCCAAACTGGTCTGTGACTCAGGGGTTGGGGACCTCTGCCATGAAGGACCCAGCTGGGCTTGTGAGGTCCTGGGTCTCCATGGAACACCTCAGGCTCCGGAAGTTTTGTAAGAAATTGAAGGTCTGATACCAGTAGATATCGCCTCTGTTTATATTGTGCTGAGGGAGTTAGTTCCTAAGCACAGAGAAAAGAGAAGCTCCAGTAAGGGCAAGGCCTGGATTCTCTGACCCATGCAGTCTGACCCTTTGCGGCAGGAAATGGCCATCCCTTCAAATCCTCCCAGAAGCAGCCAAGCAAGGGCGCTCCCGGCCAGAGGCGGTGGACTTCCCGCAGTCCAAGGGAGAGAACTGGGCTCAGCACTGCTGCCAGGCGGACAGTGTGACTTCCACGCAGAGAACTCACCGGGAGAGATGCCAAAGCCACTCCCTGAAGGGAAAATCGGTTCAGAAATCAGCTGCACCCCTGTCCCACCACCTGCTGCTGAGCAAGAGGAAATTAAAATGCAGGGGCAACCTGTGGACAAGTGAATAGCACTGCTAAAATCTCGAAGGGGTGAGTGGAAAACAGTTCATCGTTCATGTAGAACAGAGAACAGGAGATCTGTCTTAGGGCACAGGGCATTCTGGGTTTGAAACCTTCCTCTGCTCCTGGCATAATCATGCAAGCTCATGTGAGGTGTCAAGCTTATCTGTGTGCATGTCTAGCACGGTGCCTCAAACACAATTAGCATTCAACTAATAATGCAGATTATCATTATCCTATTAACATTGCTGTTAGATTGTTATTAAACAGATAAATGGATACTTTCAGGACAATATGAATGTACTAGATGCCCGAACACAATTACCATTCAATTACTGATGCTGATTATCAGGAAAGGCACTAACACACAACGAAAATGAAAGGGAAACAGAGAAAGAACAGTGAGGGAACTCGACCTCCCTGATACGGTGGGCTTGCAGGAGAGATTTTGCTCACATCTGCTTTTTCCTTATTCGACGAGTCCCAGGGAGATCAGTGGGCAGGATCAGCCACATCAAGCTCTAGGTATCAATCACAGGGATGTTGCCTCAGCCTTGAAGCCCCTGAACCTGGAAATGCAGTTCTGCTAAGTGGAGCTCAAACAGTCTGGCTCAGAATCTGTCTTCCTTTTGCTCTGGGAGGTGAATTCAGATGCTCAGCCAAGCTTCCACCGAAACAGGGCCATGCAGGGGGCAAGATGAGTATAAATCCCACCCCAGGCTCGGCCCCCTAAGAGCAGGGACAGAGGGGCATCACTTTCAGGGCTACTGGCTGAGCATTTAGCTGGATGACTGAGGTGCGGTGACAGGAGGGGCCAGAAAAAGCAGCCTGCCTGATCTCCCATCCCAAAACGTGCCCTGATAAATCGGCAATGGCTCCCCACTGCCAGTTTCCACAGAGCGCACTCCTGGGTGTCTTACAGTGTCTTTTTGCCCCATCTTTCTAGCCTCACCTTGACACGCCCTCCCCAGCTCTCCCTTTCCTCTGGCCACACGGAACTTGCCCCCTCTCCAGATCATTTGAGCTCTGCGTGTTCTGTTCCCTCGGCTGTGGCAGGCCCTCTCTTCCTTTCCTTTCAGAGAAATTTCTATACACCTGTCAAAGGCTGGCTCTGAGAACTCATACCTGTATGGCCCCTTTGCTTTTTGTTCCCTACAGGATATCCACGTTGCACTGAAAGCATCTATCTAACAGCAGTGACGCTCAGCATCATCAATTAAATGCTACTGGTCTTCTAGGCACCCAGTACATTCATATTACATTTTTTGATCATGTAGTCACTAAGTCATGTCCAACTCTTTGCAGCCCCATGGACTGTAGAGCTCCAGGCTCCTCCATCCATGCACTTCTCCAGACAAGAATACTGGAGTGGGTTGCCATGCCCTTCTCCAAGGGATCTTCCTGACCTAGGGATCAAACCCGGCTCTCCTGCATCGCAGGGGGATTCTTTACTGTCTGAGCCACCGGGGAAGCCCCATATTGCACTGAATACTCTTAATAATAATCTAACAGTAATGATAATATAGTAATGGTAATCAGCATCACTAATTGCGTGATAATTTTGTTTGAGGTGCTGGACTAGACATCGCGTAGGCTTGACACTATTGAACCAATAGCAGAGACAGGATTCAATCCCAGGATGAGCAGTGCCATGAGATAGAACTCCTCAGTGAGAGAGACGGTGCTTTTTCCACTCCTTAACACTTAGATTATATCAGGCCCTCCAATAAATATCCATGAAAGGAAGAAGTAAGGACACTTGGGAACTTTATCCTCATTTTAATTGCTAGCATCAGCTGAATGCTTAACAATGGCCAGGCACCATGTCTAGTACTTTACTTGCCTTCATTTCATTTAACTTTTGCCAAAATACTGATGAGGTCAGCACTATAATTATAAGTATCTATCCTAGTACCTGGCACATAATAGATGCTCAGTTAATACAGGTTGACGATGAGTTCATCTCTATTTAAAGATATGGTAACAGTAACTGAGGCTTAGAAATAGTGAGTATTTGGACCGTATAGGGTTGGAAAGAGCAGAGTTGAAATGGGAATCCAAGTGTATCTTTCTCCAGGCCCACAGAAGAAGGCTGATAAGAAGGGTCTCGTCCTTTAACACTAGTTCGAATGGAATGCAGTTTTTGACATTTTCAAATGGGCTATGGGGGAGTTTACTGAGGTAAGCATTTTCTCTGTAGTATTCTTCAAAACTGATAAATGGCAGAAATCAGTCCTGGACTATTTGGAAAGCCTGAATTCTGGTCCTGGCTTTTGTGCCAAATAGGAAAATAGCCTCGATGAGTCAAATGACCTCTCTGAGTTCAGTTTCAGCACCATCAAAGCAGGTTTGCTTATAGGCTTAAATGCCAATACAGAGAGAAATAGAAAGTGAGTTTAAATGTAAAATTAGGACACTTTTGATTAAGATGAATCCAATAGATTTGCAATAACTAGCGTGACTAAGGCCTGATAAAGCCTGTGGGCTCACTGGTTCTCAGGCAAGATAAACAACAGCACAGGGAGTCGGCAGTTACCTCACCACCCCCTCCGAAGGGCACCTTCGGGAGAGTCTGATTAGCAGCCTTGCACCTTGCCTGGTCCCAGGCAACTCTGGGTCCCTAGAGAAGCCGCTGTCATCTCTCTTCCTCTGATTTTATTAGGACCATAATTGTACATTTCTCCGCTTACCTGTCATGATGAAAGAGCATCATTGTTTCCATAATGCACCATTTGGGAGTGAGGCTAGGGCTCCACACATCACTTCTCATTGCAGTGAAGCGGCACCAAAAAAGCCATCCTTCATCATGTAAAAAACACTCTCCATACCGCAGTGTCTCTATTTGCAACAGCCTCTGAGATATTCATGCGATAGATCATACATTTGCCTGAATCAATATTTCCCTGACACTGGGAAGCCCGCCATCCATCCGTCCCATTTCGTTTGATAAAGCCTTTCTGTAGCACCTTTACGCAGGCTGACGGCATCACAGTTCCTCCTCCCCCACGTGATGGATGATGCCCAGATGAGTGACTGCTTCATAAATTACTCTCTTGGGAGCAGAGCCCCCAGAACTCAGTCAAGTCTTCCCAGCAGTTGAGCAGACAGCAAGGAGACATGGCATGAAGGGCAAAGGCTCAGAGAACTCAAGCTGGAAATGCTTCATTCAATGTCCTAATATAAGAGAGGAGGAAACTGAGGCTTAGAGTGGTTAAGCAAGCTTTACAAAGTCAGACACCTAGTTAGTCGTAGGCTTTTAGCTTCCCAGAGAACGTGGTCATCGGAGCACTCTGTCAGAGGTAAAATCTCTGCCCTGGAAAGCCCCACTCCTCATCCCATGGCTGAAGACGTCAGGTGACTAAACAAAGAACCCACAGACTAAGCCTGTGTGTACCACGTGCTCCACCATCCCTGGACCGATCCCTCCTTCTCTCTCAAAGCCTGAAACAGACACGCCTCCTGGAGAAAGCAGTCCCGGTCAGCCTGTCCTCCCCATCGCTCCACATCCCACATCCCTCACGGGCAGAACTTGCAGGAGACTGTCTCAGACCAGAAACCCTCACACCATTCCTTGGCCTTTCCCTCTGCACGCCATCTGTGGAACTGCCCGGTTCTTCCCAACATCTCTGCTGCCCAGTGGTGGCTGGTAAATGTTTAAACAACAAGCAGCACTCCCCCAAGGAAAACCCCGGATTCATGGAACTGGCTCTAACTATCCCACTGTGGACACTTTCAAGGTGCCAACATGATGTCAGTGAACTTGGGATAAGACCTACATCAGTGCCCCATCACATGGTCTTTCCACCATAAAGAAAACCAGATGAAGTAACCTCAAGAGCATAGATATCAGCAAAAAGCAGTCAAATAACCCAGAAGCTAGGAATTTTGAGTATTGGATTAACTTTGTGTGTGTGTGCGTGCACGCACACTAAGTTGCTTCAGTTGTGTCTGACTCTGCTAGGGGATCTTCTCAACCCAGGGATCAAACCTGTGTCTGTTATGAATCCTGCATTGGCAGGTGGGTTCTTTACCACTAGTGCCATCTGTATGGATATTTTTAATTGAAGTTTTGTTGATTTACAAAGCTGTGTTAATTTCAGTTATATGTGTACACACACACACTTTTTCACATATATACATACACATATATGGGGCTTCCCTGTGGCTCACATTCGCCTGGAACACAGGAGACGTGGATTCCCTCCCTAGATCGGGAAGATCCCTGGAGGAGGGCATGGCAACCCACTCCAGTATTCTTGCCTGGAAAATCCCATGGACAGAAGAGCCTGGCGGACTGTGGTCCATAGGGTAGCAAAAAACCAGACATGACTGAAGCAACTGAGCATGAACATACATACCTACCTATTTTCAGATTCTTTTCCATTATAAATTATCACAAGATATTGAATACAATTCCCTGTGATATATGGTAGGACCTTGTTATTTATTTTACAAATAGTTTATATCTGCTAATCCCAAACCCCTAATTTATTCCTTCCTGCCTTTCCCCCTTGGTAGCCATAAATTAATTTTCTATGTCTGTAAATCTATTTCTATTTTGTAAATAAGTTTATTTATGTCATTTTTTTTAGATTCCACATATAAGTAATATTCATTGCAGCCAAAGATGAAGAAGCTCTATACAGTCAGCAAACAAGACCAGGAGCTGACTGTGGCTCAGACCATGAACTCCTTATTGCCAAATCCAGACTTATTAAGGAAAGTAGGGAAAACCACTAGACCATTCAGGTATGACCTAAATCAAATCCCTTATGATTATACAGTGGAAGTGAGAAATAGATTTAAGGGCCTAGATCTGATAGATAGAGTGCCCGATGAACTATGGAATGAGGTTCATGACATTGTACAGGAGACAGGGATCAAGACCATCCCCATGGAAAAGAAATGCAAAAAAGCAAAATGGCTGTCTGAGGAGGCCTTACAAATAGCTGTGAAAAGAAGAGAAGTGAAAAGCAAAGGAGAAAAGGAAAGACATAAACATCTGAATGCAGAGTTCCAAAGAATAGCAAGAAGAGATAAGAAAGCCTTCTTCAGCGATCAATGCAAAGAAATAGAGGAAAACAACAGAATGGGAAAGACTAGAGATCTCTTCAAGAAAATCAGAGATACCAAAGGAACATTTCATGCAAAGATGGGCTCGATAAAGGACAGAAATGGTATGGACCTAACAGAAGCAGAAGATATCAAGAAGAGATGGCAAGAATACACAGAAGAACTGGACAAAAAAGATCTTCACAACCCAGATAATCACGATGGTGTGATCACTGACCTAGAGCCAGACATCCTGGAATGTAAAGTCAAGTGGGCCTTAGAAAGCATCACTATGAACAAAGCTAGTGGAGGTGATGGAATTCCAGTTGAGCTATTCCAAATCCTGAAAGATGATGCTGTAAAACTGCTGCACTCAATATGCCAGCAAATTTGGAAAACTCAGCAGTGGCCACAGGACTGGAAAAGGTCAGTTTTCATTCCAATCCCAAAGAAAGGCAATGCCAAAGAATGCTCAAACTACTGCACAATTGCACTCATCTCACACGCTAGTAAAGTAATGCTCAAAATTCTCCAAGCCAGGCTTCAGCAATATGTGAACTGTGAACTTCCTGATGTTTAAGCTGGTTTTAGAAAAGGCAGAGGAACCGGAGATCAAATTGCCAACATCTGCTGGATCATGGAAAAAGCAAGAGAATTCCAGAAAAACATCTATTTCTGCTTTATTGACTATGCCAAAGCCTTTGACTGTGTGGATCACAATAAACTGTGGAAAATTCTGAAAGAGATGGGAATACCAGACCACCTGATCTGCCTCTTGAGAAATTTGTATGCAGGTCAGGAAGCAACAGTCAGAACTGGACATGGAACAACAGACTGGTTCCAAATAGGAAAAGGAGTTCGTCAAAGCTATATATTATCACCCTGCTTGTTTAACTTATATGCAGAGTACATCATGAGAAACGCTGGACTGGAAGAAACACAAACTGGAATCAAGATTGCTGGGAGAAATATCAATAACCTCAGATATGCAGATGACACCACCCTTATGGCAGAAAGTGAAGAGGAACTAAAAAGCCTCTTGATGAAGGTGAAAGAGGAGAGTGAAAAAGTTGGCTTAAAGCTCAACATTCAGAAAACGAAGATCATGGCATCCAGTCCCATCACTTCATGGGAAATAGATGGGGAAACAGTGGAAAGTGTCAGACTTTATTTTTCTGGGCTCCAAAATCACTACAGATGGTGACTGCAGCCATGAAATTAAAAGACGCTTACTCCTTGGAAGGAAAGTCATGACCAACCTAGATAGCATATTCAAAAGCAGAGACATTACTTTGCCAACAAAGATTCATCTAGTCAAGGCTATGGTTTTTCCTGTGGTCATGTATGGATGTGAGAGTTGGACTGTGAAGAAGGCTGAGCTCCGAAGAATTGATGCTTTTGAACTGTGGTGTTGGAGAAGACTCTTGAGAGTCCCTTGGACTGCAAGGAGATCCAACCAGTCCATTCTGAAGGAGATCAGCCCTGGGATTTCTTTGGAAGGAATGATGCTAAAGCTGAAACTCCAGTACTTTGGCCACCTCATACGAAGAGTTGACTCATTGGAAAAGACTCTGATGCTGGGAGGGATTGAGGGCAGGAGGAGAAGGGGACGACAGAGGATGAGATGGCTGGATGGCATCACTGACTCGATGGACGTGAGTCTGAGTGAACTCCGGGAGTTGATGGACAGGGAGGCCTGGCGTGCTGCGATTCATGGGGTCGCAAAAAGTCGGACACGACTGAGCGACTGATCTGATCTGGTAAGTAATGCATGGTATTTGTCTTTGTCTGACTGCACTTAGAATGATAATCTCTAGGTCCATCCATGTTGCTACAAATGACATCATTTCATTCTCTTTTAAGGCTGAGTAATATTTCTCTGTATGTATGTACCACATCTTCTTTATCCATTCATCCGTTCATATGTCAGTGAGCATTAGGGTTGCTTCCATGTCTTGGCTATTGTAATTTGTGTTGCTATGAAATTTGAGGTGCATGTATGTTTTCAAATTAGTGTTTTCTCTAGATTTACACCCCAGGAGTGATATTCCTGGATCATATGATATTATCTTTGCTTTTAATATGAATTTTAATTTTTGAGTTTATGTAATTTAATTTATAATAAAAGCAATGTTTAACACATGACTGAAAATTTAATAACTGGCTCTCATGCACTGGCACAAGCTGGCTTGAGCATAGCTCCGCATATCTGTGCTGCTTCTGGGGTGACTTGTGACCTCTTCAGCTTTGCCCTCTATATCCTTTAACTGGCCTCCAAACCCATCTCCCAGCTTCTGGACCCTTACTCCAAAATTATCCAGCTCTGTCTTCTAGTCTTCCCTACTCATGGGTGGCAGCTCCCCATGCCTTCTAACTAAGCATAAACTTGTGTTCTGAGTAGTCAAGCTTCTATACAATAAAAGCCCCAAACTTTCTTCTGCAGTTCTTTCTCCCAAGTGATGCACTGCACTTCCCAAGCCATGCAGAAGCTGACAGGCCTGGGTTTGGCATTTATTTTTGCAGTTTATTAGCTGGATAACCTGGGGCAAGTTACTTAACTTCTCTGACCTTTAGTTACCCCATATGAAAAGCAGAGAACTCATAGAGTGATTGGGAGGATTAAATCAGATCATACATAATATCCCTAAGGTCATGATCAACCCATTTTAGGCAGCCAGTAACAACAATGTCATCAGTTTCTATATGAGGTTATCCTATCTGTAAACACTGGTTCTTTATTGCATCTTGTCTCATTGTTATCCCCATTTGATAGATAAATAGAGATGTTTGGCAGTCATCTCTGCTAAATCCAGAGTCACATCTCCTACTTAAATGCTACCCTCCAGCCAATCAGTTTTATTTCCCACTCTTGACTAGTATTCACCTTTTTCCATATGGAAGCTTTGCTACTAAACTCTGCCTCTCAAAAACTCATTCATTCACTCCATAATAAAAAGACACAGAACCCAATTAAGATGTGCAAAGAATTTGAATAAACATTTCTTCCCCTAAACTCCCATATAAATGGACAATAAGCACATGAACAGATGGTCAGCAGCATCAGTATCTACGGAAATGTAAATCAAAACCCCAAAAAGATACCATGTCATAGCCACCAGGATGTCTATTATTAAAAAGACAGACAATAACAAGTGTAAAGAGAAGTTGGAATCCTCATTGTTGCTGATGGGGATGAAATAAGTAGCAATCACTTTGGAAAACAGTTTGGCAGTTTCTCAAAAAGTTCCATGTAAGAGGTAACATATGACATAGTAATTCTTCTCCAAGGTGCATATCCAAGATAAATATGTTCAGACAAAACCCTGTACATGAATGTTCATTGCACCATTACTCACAGTAGCCAAAATTTGGAAATAACTCAAATGTCCTACAACTGGTGAATGGATAAACAAAATGTGGTATACAATGGAGTATTATCCAGCCATTAAAAATTAAAATACTGATACATGCTACAACATGGATGAACCTTGAAATCATGCTAAGTGAAAGAAGCCAGTCACAAAAGACCACGTATTATGTAATGCCATTAACATCAAATACCTAGAATACAGAAATCTACAGAGACACAATGTAGGTCACGGGTTGTCTAGGGTTGAGAAGTGGTGGGAAACAGGAACGGCTGCTTATTAATGCTGGGTTTCTTTTTGCAACAGTGACAAAATGTTCTGAGTTTCGATCACTGTGACGATTGCTTACCTCCATGAACATACTAAAACTCATTGCACTGTAAAATAGATGAATTTTGTCGCATTTGAAGTCTATCTCAATAAAAACATTAAAAAAAATACCTTGTAGTAAACAATCCCGTTTACAATTGCATCAAAAAAGAATAAAATACCGAGGAGTAACTGTAGCCAAAGAGAGGAATAATCTGTACACTGAAAACCACGTGACACTGAGGAAAGAAACTGAAGGAGAGACAAATAAATGGAGACATTCCAAACCCATGGATTGGTAGAACTGATATTGTTAAAATGTCCATAGCGCCCCAAACAATCTATAGATTCAATGCAACATCTGTCAAAATTTCAATGACATTTTTCACAGAAATATTTTTAACAATCCTAAAATTTATATAGAACCACAAAAGACCTTGAACAACCAAAGTAATCTTGAGAAAAAAGAACAAAGCTTAAGACATCACACTTCCCTATTTAAAACTATTTACCAAGCTGTAGTAATAAAAACAGACAACTAAACAGAATGGACAATCCAGAAATACACATATGCATATATGGTCCATTAATATATGACAAAGGAGCCAAGAACATACAATAGTGAAGCACAGTCTTTTCAATAAATGGTGCTGGGAAAACTGGACAGCCACCTGCAAAAGAGTAACCCTATCTCATATCATACAGAAGAACCAATTCAAAATGGGTTAAAGATTTGAATGCAAGATCCAAAACCATGAAACTCTGGGAAAAAATACATATATAAGAGGAAAGTTCCTTGGCAATGATTATTTTAGGTATGACATCAAAAGCAAAGACAAAAGTAAGCAAGTGAGACTGCAAAAAATAAAACACTACTGAACAGCCAAGGAAACCATCAAAAACCTACTGGATGAGAGAAAATGTTTTCAAATCATATACCTGATAAAGAACTAATATCCAAAATATATAAAGAAAGCGTACAGCTAACGTAATAAAAATAGAAAGAAACCCAAACAATCTAATTTTAAAATGAGCAGAGCAACTGAACAGACATTTTCCAAAGAAGATATACAAATGGCCAACAGCTACATAAAAAGAGCTCAACATCACTAGTCATCAGGGAAATGCAAACCAAAGCCACAATGAGGTATCACCTCACATCTGCTAAAATGGTGTCATCAAAATAGACAAGAGAGAAGTGTTGGTGAGGACGTGGCAAAAAGGGACGCCTTGTGCATGCTTGGTGGGAATTTAAACGCGTGTAGCCACTATGAAAACAGTACAGAGATTCTCAAAAAATTAAAAGTAGAACCACCATATAACTCAGCAATTCCACTTCTGGGTATACATCCAAAGGAAATAAAATGACTATCTTGAAGAAGTAGCTGCACTCACGTGCTCACTGCAGCATTATTCACAATAGTTAACACATGGAAAAGACCCAGATGTCCATCAACAGAGGAGTAGATAAAGAATAAGATACATGCAGGCGTGCGTACACCACACACACACACACACACATACACCTAATGGAATATTATCCAGGCACAAAAAAGAAGGAAACCTTGCCACTTGCAAGGATGGACTTGGAGGTATTATGCTAAGCAAAATAATCCAGACACCAAAAGACAAATACCATTTGATCTCTCTTACAAGTGGAATCCAAAAATGTTGAACTCATAAAAGCAAAGAGTAAAAAGGTGATTACCAGGAGCTGGGGGTGTCTAAATAGAGAGAGGTTGGTCAAAGGGTACAACCTTTCATAAGATAAACAGGTCTGAGGATCTGTTCTAAAACATGATAACTATAGTTAATAACAGTTGTTTGAAATTTGCTGAGAGAACTTAAATGTTCTCATTTAAAAATACAAATAAAAAAGATATGAGAGGTGATAGATGTGCTAATCAACTACATGGTGAGAATCCTTTCCCAGCATATACATAGACCAAATCATCACAATAAACATTTTAAATAACTTACAAGTTATTTGTCAGCTATACATCAATAAAGCTAAAAATATATATCCCTTGAAATAGTTCATTCATCCATCAACGCTTATCTCGGGGGAGGCCCTTTCCCAGTGCCCACTCCGCTGCTCTCAGCTGCACTGCTCCCATCTCTTAAAGCCCCAGAATTCACCATGCGTTGTGTCTTACTTTCCATATTCTGCTTCCTACCCTAGTTATCTGTGTACCATTTCTATCTATTAGACTAAATAGCTTCGACTCCTGTAAATGTGTAAAATGGAGCAGATTCAATAGTATTCCTGCAAGATGGCTCACATTTGTATTCTTTTATCTTTTTTTTCAGACAAGGAAGAAAAGAATGGCATTCCAGCCCACTCAGGGGTTCACTGCCTGATGTGAGCCCACTCATAGAGCGTGTAGCATACACGAGCATCACCCAGCACAGTCAGATCAGATCAGATCAGTCGCTCAGTCGTGTCCGACTCTTTGCGACCCCATGAATCGCAGCACGCCAGGCCTCCCTGTCCATCACCAACCCCCGGAGTTCACTGAGACTCACGTCCATCGAGTCAGTGATGCCATCCAGCCATCTCATCCTCTGTCGTCCCCTTCTCCTCCTGCCCTCAATCCCTCCCAGCATCAGAGTCTTTTCCAATGAGTCAACTCTTCGCATGAGGCGGCCAAAGTACTGGAGTTTCAGCTTTAGCATCATTCCTTCCAAAGAAATCCCAGGGCTGATCTCCTTCAGAATGGACTGGTTGGATCTCCTTGCAGTCCAAGGGACTCTCAAGAGTCTTCTCCAACACCACACTTCAAAAGCATCAATTCTTCGGCGCTCAGCTTTCTTCACAGTCCAACTCTCACATCCATACATGACCACTGGAAAAACCATAGCCTTGACTAGACGGACCTTTGTTGGCAAAATAATGTCTCTGCTTTTGAATATGTTATCTAGGTTGGTCATAACTTTCCTTCTAATGAGTAAGCGTCTTTTAATTTCATGGCTGCAGTCACCATCTGCAGTGATTTTGGAGTCCAAAAAAATAAAGTCTGACACTGTTTCCAATGGGTGACTAGTCCATCACAAATTGGGTAAAAGAAACTGCAGAGCAAAGGCTGAGTTCACAAACCAGGTCTCTTTGCGGCTCCTGGCCTAGTGCTTTGCCTTAGGGAGGAATTCAAGGAACATGGGTGAAGTTCTTCCCTAGACACACAGAGCAAGACTATAATCAACAGAAAATCAAGTAAAGTTGCTAACAGGGTGGCCACAAGGACAGAACGGAATTTATTCTTCAGCACTTTTAAGTATGTCTTTCACCAAGACGAATTTTCCTTCAGAATCACACACTGTCTTTGTTTTGACTTATAAACCAAAATTGGCAGTGAGTCAGACAAAGACAAATACCATATGATATTGCTTATAAGTGGACTGTAAAAGGTGATACAAATGAACTTATTTACCAAACAGAAACAGACTCATAGACCTCGAAAACAAATTGACGGTTACCAAAGGGGAAAGGGTGGGAAGGGATAAATTAGGAGGTTCAGATTAACATCTGTGCACCAGTATATGTAAAATAGATAACCAACAAGGACCTACTATATGGTACAGGGAACTGTACTCAAATCTTGTAATTATGTATAGTAATCTTACAAAGAACACACACATATAACAACATTGTAAATCAACTCTATTTCAATTAAAAAGACAAAACTAAAATGTGTGCTCCCCCCTCCACCCACCCCCAGGGTGAGAGGGCTCTGGATGAACAGAGAGGGCTCTGGATGAACAGAGAAAGGCTGATTGTGTTCCTCTGACTGTGCGGACTCCGTGCAAGCAGGTACCAGCCCTGTGCTTAGGTGGGAAACTGATGAGCAGTTTGGTCAAGACCCAGAGAGAGAAGAGCAGGATGGGGAGAAGCCTCCACTGGCCATGCAACGATAGCACCGAGACAAAGAAGAAGCGGAGCTGGGAAGGAATACAGCCTGTCTGGGGCAAAGGGACTAGGAGGCCTTTTCAGACCGGGAGAAAAATCAGCATCTTCTAGGGAAACGAGCTTGTTCTAAAGAGGGTTGCCATGGAGCGCTCCTTGAAATCTAATTTAAGTCTTTTCCCTTAGCAAGGATCAAGCAGAGAAGACAGAGGCAATCCATTTTCACAGAGTGTGGCCCCGCATGGTCAGTTGCTGCCAGAGTGTTCCTGCGGCCTCATCTGCTGGTCACTGACATTGAAGCAGAACACACACAGATAGGCAAGTGTGCGCATGCGCACGCACACCCACACGTTCACCCAAGGGCATTCAGCCCTCGCATGCCGCTGGCACTTGCGGATGCTAAAACTGTTCTGTCTACTCAGAGGTACGGATGAGTTAGTTGCTTGTAAGCCTGCTGCTGCTGCTAAGTCGCTTCAGTCGTGTCTGACTCTGTGCGACCCCAGAGACGGCAGCCCACCAGGCTCCCCTGTCCCTGGGATTCTCCAGGCAAGAACACTGGAGTGGGTGCTTGTGAGCCTAGGGTTAGGGTTAAAGACAAACCCAAGGCACTTTTCTTCAGGGCAAGGGAAAAAAAAAAACCTTTCCTACATCGCCACCTAATGGTACTTTTACCTCATTGCAGTCTTGGATTTGTTCAAAATTACCACGTCAGTTCAGTTCAGTCACTTAGTCATGTCCGACTCTTTGTGACTCTATGAACTGAACCACGCCAGGCTTCCCTGTCCTCCCCAACTCCCAGAGCTTGCTCGAACTCATGTCCATTGACTCAGTGATGCCGTCCAACCATCTCATCTTCTGTTGTCCCCTTCTCCTCCTGCCTTCAATCTTTCCCAGCATCAGGGTCTTTTCCAATGAGTCAGTCTTTTGCATCAGGTGGCCAAAGTACTGGAGATTCAGCTCCAACCTCAGTCCTTCCAATGAATATTCAGAACTGATTTCCTTTAAGATTGAGAGTCCTTGAGAGTCCAAGGGACTCTCAAGAGTCTTCTCCAACACCACACTTCAAAAGCATCAATTCTTCAGCACTCAGCTTTCTTTATATTCCAACTCCCGCATCCATATATAACTACTGGAAAAACCATAGCTTTGACTAGATGGACCTTTGTTGGCAAAGTAATGTCTCTGCTTTTTAATATGATGTCTAGTTTGGTAATGGCTTTTCTTCCAAGGAGCATGTGACTTTTAATTTCATGGCTGCAGTCATCATCGGCAGTGATTTTGGAACCCCCCAAAATTAAGTTTGTCACTGTTTTCATTATTTCCCCATCTATTTGCCATGAAGTGATGGGACCGGATGCCATGATCTTAGTTTTCTGAATGTTGAATTTTAAGCCAACTTTTTCACTCTCCTCTTTCACTTTCATCAAGAGGCTTTTTAGTTCCTCTTCACTTTCTGCCATAAGGGGTGTCATCTGCATATCTGAGGTTATTGATATTTCTCCCTGCAATCTTGATTCCAGCTTGTGCTTCATCCAGCCCAGCATTTCACATGATGTACTCTGCATATAAGTTAAATGAGCAGGGTGACAATACACAGCCTTGACATACTCCTTTCCCAATTTGGAACAGTCTGTTGTTCCATGTCCAATTCTAACTGTTGCTTCTTGACCTGCATACAAGTCTACTTATCTACTTACGGTCTTGGATCTGTTCAAGATCAGCAGGTAGATGGGTTCAAAGGGTGAGCAGGACTCATCGTTCGAGGTGTAAACTTAGACTTCGTCTTCCGTGTGTGTGCCCCAGCTTTCCAGCTGCAGCTCATGGAGTCTCATGCAGTGCTGGTTACCTGCTCCAATGCCCCATTCCAGTTCCTGGACGTTCGGAGGCTCCCAGCTTTTCGTCCTGGGGTTCCCAGGCCTGTGTTAGCACAGGGTCTTGATGTCTTTTGGCATACCTTCCTGAGGACTGTAACTCACAGCTGTAATCGGTCACTTTTCCAGATGCAGGATCAGGCTCCAAGGCCAGGTTTCGTCTTCTGCACAATGTTTGCCTGAGGTTGACCTGCCACACCCGCCTCCATGTCTTGCTCCAGGTTTCAGCCTGTCTTCGTGGATAAACACTGGGTCAATGGGATTTGAAGACCAACAAGCACTTCATTTTGGCCTCAACATCCTTTCAAACTGAGCTTAGAAACAACTTCAGAATCCATTTTAGCAAGTACTCCAGATGACCATCCAACCAGCCCTGGCTGGTGTGTGAGATGAAACTTTGTTTTGAGGCCCGGGATCTGTCGTTGGTATTTCGTGTGCACATCTGTTGTGCTTTCCAGAACAGCAAAGAAAATGGTTTCAGTCCTTTCACCTAACCGTTAGCTCCACACACAGTCCTCTTCCCAAATAAGGGCTCAGACACTGTTGGAATGTCAGCATGCTGCTGCTGCTGCTAAGTCGCTTCAGTTGTGTCCGACTCTGTGCAGCCCCGTAGACGGCAGCCCACCAGGCTCCTCTGTCCATGGGATTTTCCAGGCAAGAGTACTGGAGTGGGTTGCCATCGCATACCAAGTGTTGAATGGTAATAACTAACGTTTACATAGCACTTAGTTACCAAGTCCTTTCACACATGGTACCACATTTAATTAATTCACACAACAAGCCAGAGAAATGGGTGTGAGTGTGCTCCCCAGTCCAGACCAGACAGTGAGCTTCTGAAGAATGAGACAGTTTCTTATTGGCCCCTGTGGGGCTCCGCTCAGAGTTTGTGGTCCATTTTGCAGAACGGAAGTGTGAGTTCTGAGGATGATACACAAGGACTGTGAGGGTCTATAACCTGTACCAGCCGGGTCACCCACTGGCCAGCCCGGCTCTTAGAAGGGCTTGCAGCCTCTCGAGCACCCTATTCTTGGCTTTCTCCATGTTTGAATTCCGATGTCACTGACTTTTCTTCCTTCCTGGTAATGAGGCGAAACCTGGTGGGTTAATTAATCCTTCTCGATGCTGGGCAGGAGTAACAGGATCAAGAAGAAAACCTTCCTCCTGCTGAACTCCCAGGGGTGCCTTGGCAGGAGAGCGTGAGGAGATGGAACGCAGCCTTCAGTCTGTTAATTGTTCAAGAGCAAATCATCTGTCAGAAGGAAATAGAAAAGAAAGACACCACTGAATCCAGAGTCAGAACGATAAATAACATTCGGCACTACACCCTGGAGGAAAATAAAGCTGCCAACATTCCGCTTCTCAGGGAAAACAAAAATACTCAATGTTTCTGCAAACCTGTGGACTACAAGTGTGATGCGGTAGAAATACCGCAACCAGAGCACATCAGCCATCTCTTTCATCAACGCAGAGGCCATCGACCTCTGCTCCACACTCAGCACACCTACCCTGGGGAGGCAGAGGCAGACAGCAAGGGAAAAATGATCCTGTAAATAGGAAAATATATTTCCTAATAGGAAAGCTTTCTGGAGGAGGGAGATAGTAGAGGGACATATTGTGATTGTCCCACACCAGTCTCCCTGTACTCCCAAAGCCACTAAGTGGTTCCCCAGAACCTTCAAAGATAAAGCCAGACTCCATGATCTGGCTCCTCTGCAGTCACACATCTCCAGCTGCAGCAGCATCCAAATGCTCCTGGTACCGCCCTCAGGACATTGGGCCACTCTGAGCCTCTGTTTCCTCTTTCTTCTCCATCAGGAGTGCCTTTTCCTCCAACTGGCTAAATCCTCCTCCGTCCTTAAGGATCATCTCATCTACTGTTACCCCATCCCTACCTCCAGCCTATGCCACCAGAGCCTCGGGGACTCTCTACCATCATACCCAGAGCAACAGTTCAGTGCTGTGGTCAAGCAAACAACACCTGAGCCACATCACCCAGGTCTCAGTCTAAGCCCTGCCGGGGATTGTCTCTGTGATCTTGGGTGAGTTTCTTGACTGTGAGTGCTCCTGTTCCTCACATAAAATGGAGAGGATATAATAACAGTCTCTACATCACAGAGTTGTATGAGGACTAAATTACTTAATACGTGTAAATTACACATATTACAACAGTGCTTGTGATGAGCTATTAAAGCCATTAATTATATTTCCCTGCAATCATGTCAGGTCCATCTTCCTCTCTAAACTGTAAGTTCATTGAAAGACGAGTCCATATCACATCCATTCTTTTATGCCTAGCACTTAGCGTACCGTCCCAATCACCTGCTTCCCTCTTCCCTGTAAAACAATTAAGCATCGCTCCCCATTGCTGTGACTTGCAGCATTCTCCTAAGAGAAAAGTCGTTTCCATGCCCATTGACAGCACCCAGGATCATGTCTGGGGTTTCCCAGGTGGTTGGTGGGAAAGAACCCGCCTGGCAATGCAGGAGATGCAGGTTCGATCCCTCGGTTGGGAAGATCTCCTGGAGGAGAAAATGCCAACCCACTCCAGTATTCTTGCCTGGGAAATCCCATGGACAGAGGAGCCTGGCGGGCTACAGTCCATGGGGTCTCGGAAAGTCAGACATGACTAAGTGACTGAACAATAGCAACATGATCGTGTGGCTTGTTTTTTGGCCAATGAGATGTGAGGGGGTAGTGATGGTCAGCAGTTCCAAAAAGCAACTTCAAAAGGCATTGCGTGCTATGACAGCTCCCATCCCTACTCTGCTATAAGAATGGCAAGTCCCAGATAGAGGTTGCGCCTTCATCCTGGATCCCAGAAGCCAGAACAGAACTACAATCATAGTTGACCTGCAACCGGTATAGAATATGAAGAAGAAATAGCTATTCAGTCGTATGCCACTGAGGTTTGGGGTGTTTTTCTTACCACATCATAACCTAGTGAAAGCTGATTAAAACAGACACAACAGAGGTTTGTTGAATAAATGCAAGCACCAATAAAAGAATGAATAAGGGAGTGAGTTATGATTTGTACAGTTTCTAGCTAGGATGAGGTTATATATAGGCATCACCAAATCAGGTAATTTAAGCAAGTGTTTTTTAAATAGTAAATGTGTTTTTTGACATTTATTTTGAATATAATTCTTTGTAAATAAAAAAATGAGATTCTATAGTCATTTAGACACATTCAGAATATCTCTCTCCAGGCCCAGATAAAAGTAAAAGTGGCAAGAGTAATTTTTCTTTGGCAGCTAATATGTTTCAAGCACTTTCCATCTACTGATCCAGCAGAACCTTGCAACAGTCCTAGGAACAAGCTATATTTCCAGATGTGCAAACCGGAGGCTCAGAAACTGTGAACCAGAGATAACAAGGGACCATCCAGATGTGGACCTGGATCTGTTTGAGTACAAACCCCTTCTCTCTCCATGAAAGCATGCTGCAACCATGAGAGCATTTGAAGACTGCCCAGGTGATTTGGCTATCCAATAAGACTCCCCCTATAACCTAGTATTCTTCCTTTTTCTCTGGCACAGGACCCAAAAGTTGAACAGAGATCCAAGTGAAACCATTTGAAAATGCAATCACCCTGCTGGGATTAAGCAAACAATCAGCCATTTACTCTCAGTAAATGGATTTGCTTAATCAGATTGTTTTCTGATCACAAAATTAAAATCTGTCCAAGAAAAGAGAAAATGCTAGTTGGGGTGCAATGGCGAAGGGGGAAAGTGGAAAGAGTAATTTCCATCAAAGGCTCCAAACTTCACTGCCTACAGGACCGAGCATGGTAAGGTAACAAATGGAGGAGGCTGGGTGGGCTCTTGGCTCGTGTGCGTGGCCTAAAAGGGACAGGACTGCTCTCTTCCAGTCAATTGCTATCATGGAGGAACGCCAGGCTTCTAAGAGCTAGAAATTTGGATTTATGTGACATCTCCAAATGTTTAAATGTTGGCATCAAATTCAGGTTGCTTTTTCAATACTGTATATTCTACCCACCCCCCTCCCCAAGTTGTCACAAGAGTTCTGACCTACATGTCATCCTTTTGTGATGCAGAGGACACCGGAGAGAATTATAGCCTTAGACAGACCCAAGCTTGGAAGGAAATGAAGGAAAAAAGGAAGTCAGATTCTCAGGCTTATGCTTTGGAGGGAGAGAGGAAGAGCAGAGGGTGGGCAAAGCAGGAACCGAAGGTCACAGCAAACAAACTTCTTTTAATACAGTTGTCTTGGGCTGACCTGGTCCTTCACATTTCAACACTGCCTTGAGTAAAAACAAACTCTGATAAGCAAAAGCCATTTGTTCCCAAATAAACTTCATTATTCTGCTAAATATCTTTACTGGATTTCGTTTGAACCCAGTCATTCTCAATTCAATGCTGCACTCAGCCAACTTAACCTTTTAAAAAGAGTTTTATTGATGGTGTGTTATGCAGGCATTAACATTTCTCCAAAAATAAATTATTTTTTTAATAGAAGGAATTGAATTGCTTTGCTTAGCGATCTTAATTATCTCGAATAATTAGCTCCAGTCAGTTCTCCAACAAGAGCTCTCTGGAGAAATCAATGTTTGGGGAAAGGGAAAGAAAGGGGGAGCCAAGCTTGGGACAAAAGCAAGCATTTGGCCAGTTAGTTGGAAATATCTAATTAACCCCGAGAGTGAGGCTGACAATCAAAGCCACTTCCTTAGTGCTTAATTATTAAAGGCAAATAAAGAAAGTAAACACTCAGGGAGCTAGTCTGTTGGGCACTGGCGAGTAGGCGCCACTTTAAGCCAAAGTACTCAGCAATCCCAAATATACAGGCAGCTGTGTGCTTTTGCTCCTGCAGATCTCTGCTTGGGACACGCCCCCATCCCGTCTCAGCTCAAATCTCCTATAAGTCTTTTGTGACGTGTTCTCTGACCACCTCCCTCCCCAACCAAAGAAAATCGTTCCCTCCTGTGTGCTTCCATAGCCTTCTGTACATAAAAATGATTCTGCTGGGTATTCATTAGGTACTTGTCTGCCTCCCTAAATCAAAAGTGTTGCAAAGCTTGAGTAAATGCTTATTTACCTCTATATCCTCAGTGTCCGGTATATTTGGAACAGAGTAAGTGCTTCATAAACGGAGGTCAAGTAAACCTATAGATCACCAGCTTTTTGTATAAAATCTGGTGTATGTGTGCTCTGTCGTGTCTGACTCTTTGGGATTCCATGAACTATAGCCCACCAAGTTCCTCTGTCCATGGGATTTTTCAGGCAAGAATACTGGAGTGGGATGCCATTTCCTCCTCCAGGGGATCTTCCCAACTCAGAGATGGAACCTGAGTCACTTGCCCCTCCTGCGCTGGCAGTCAGATTCTTTTCCACTGCACTACCAAATCTAGCACATAGTAGAAACTGAATGAATCCTTGCTTCTTTCTTTTTCCTTCTTTCTCCCCTTCCCCTCCTTCCTTCCTTCATTTCTCCCTTTCTATTTTTATTTCACTTTAGATTCTACAATTAATGTTATTGATTCCAGAGCTGCTGGGCCAAGCAACAGTGTTCCTTTATGTGAGTTTGTCATTTGGACTTAGTATTGACTTTCAATAAACCAATGCAGGGGCTTCCTGGGTGGCTCAGTGGTAAAGGATAGCCCTGCCAATGCGGGAGACATGGATTCAATCCCTAGGTTGGTAAGATTCCCCCGGAGAAGGAAATGACAACCCACTCCAGTATTCTTGCCTGGGAAATCCCATGGACAGAAGGCTGCAAAAGAGTCAGACATGACTTACAGCTGAAAACAAGCCAATGCAGATCACCGCACTGACTGAGAAATCCCAGGGCAAGGGCTGCATGGGGACCCCACCATGTAGAACACAGTTGGGAGGAAAACTCCTTGATTTGAAGTCACTACTCTTAGGCTTGCTGTGCTTGAAACTTTAGGACCTAAAAGAAGATTTGATGGAATCCTAGAGGAGGAGGGAAGGGAAAATGGGGAGAGGAAAACCCGGCAACACACAAGATGTTCATTGATGTGACTTGGTGTGATTTGTCAAAACCAACTGCGTATCTGCGTTGCAGACTGTGGACATCCTGGGGCTATTTGTAGAGTTGATTCAGATATTTTCCCCTGAACCTAAAGCTGAGTCTTGAAAGCTGCGTAAGAATTAACTGAGTGAAGAAAGTAGAAAATTCCATCTTCTGTGTGGAGGGAACAGCATAAACGAAGGCACAGGGACGGTATACCGTGGTGAGAATCTAGGCCAAGTGATTCGATTTCCTTCACAGTAGCGCTACTCTGCTTAAACATGCAAATAGGCAGTAGGGAAGATGTAAGGCTAGGCAGGTCAAGAAGAGACATATATCAGTCAGTCAGTTCAGTTGCTCAGTCGTGTCCGACTCTTTGTGACCCCATGAATTGCAGCACGCCAGGCCTCCCTGTCCATCACCAACTCCCAGAGTTTACCCAAACTCATGTCCATCAAGTCAGTGATGCCATCCAGCCATCTCATCCTCTGTCGTCCCTATAAAGAAAGTGAAGTGAAGTCTCTCAGTCATGTCCGACTCTTTGTGACCCCATGGACTGTAGCCCACAAGGCTCCTCAGTCCATGGGATTCTCCAGGCAAGAATACTGGAGTAGGTTGCCATTTCCTTCTCCAGGGGATCTTCCCGACCCAGGGATCGAACCCAGGCCTTCCACATTGCAGGCAGACGCTTTAACCTCTGAGCCACCAGGGAAGCCCGTATAGTCATTGCTAATTTCTGGTCTTGGATGTGGCCAAGAAGTGATGGTTTCCAAACTTGATCTCCTCCTTAATTTCAGTTTCAAAATACAACCCCCGATGGACATTTATCCTCACTTGGGTGTCCAGGAAGCACCCCAAATTCAACATGCACAGCAATCAATGCTTTGTATCTTTCCATAAGCTTCTTCCTCTTAATACTTGCTGGTGTTAATCGCACCATCGCTTTCCTATTTATCTGAGTCAAAATCTGGATATCATCCTTGATCCTCTTTCCCTCCTTCTTACACTCAACCAGCAAGTCCTGGAAACTTGGCCTCCTAATGCTTCCTGAAGCTCTGCCTTCTCCTCTATTCCTACCATCTTTCCCTCTGAATAATAGCCACCCAAGAGGTCCTCTTACTCCCAGTCTCTTTTACTTCAGTTCCAACCTTTCTATCTATTGCTCCTCTGCCAGGAGGTCTTGATTGGATCCCTAGAATGTACAGGGAAAAGTCCAAACTCCCAGGCAACTTACACACCACATCTGAGACCTGACCCTGCCTACCTTTCTCACTTGGTATCCGCCCACTTCTGTATCACACTTTCCACTTTGGGGACTCCCCCAAGTACTCCATGCTCTGTCTCACCTCTGTGGCTTTACTCCTGCTCTCCGCTCGTCCTGAACATGCTTGCCACCTTTCCTCTTCTGGCTCTTATTCACCTTTCAGCATTACGTTCTGTCATCTTCTCTCCCAGAAAATCTTCCTTCAAAGCATAGGCTCCCCAGTCCCCCTCCTCTGTTCTCCTCTAGCTCCCTAGGCACGCCTCTGCCCTTCAACTCTGCCCTTCAACAATGAGCATTGTTATGCTCACATTATCAAATTACTTGGAATTTGTCTCTCTAGGCTCTGGTTTCCTCAAGGGCAGCCGCCACCACCTCCTATTCATCTTAGTAAGTCCAGATCTCAGTGTGGCATTTGGCACTCAGCAGTCACACATATGTTTGCTGAGCTGCAACTCCAGGCTCTGCCCCCTGAGATGGCTCTTTTGGCAAACAGAGGAGCTCAGCCTGAGCCAAAGTGTGCCTGCTTCCCTACATAACAGAGGAAGGTCAGAACAGCTGAGAGCTCCTGAGAGCTCCGAGACATGGCTGTTGTTGTTTAGGTAAATTTGAAAAGTGGGAAGAGCATATACTATGGACTCCAAACAGAATCCAAATACATCCAGTTGAAATCTTAGCTAACACAGCCTTGGGAGAGAAGTTTAATCTCTTTGTGTCTCAAGTGACTTGTCTATAAAATTATGAATAATGATTAGTTTAAATGGAAAAAACATTTTGTAAAACCCCTAGTGAGTAGCTGGTACAAAGTTAAGTGCCCAATAAATGTTAGTTTCAAGTACCTTGAAATAGACTGATGCTGGTTATCTGAAACACAAGATCTTTTGGTTTTTTGCATAACTTAAAAATGTATCATCTATCATGTCTAACTGTAATTATTAGTACTAGTTGACTTTCACCTCTTAGGTGCCTATTATACAGCAGGGACTATGCAAGACCCTTAAGATAGTTTCTCACTTAGTCCTCATGATGGTGGCAGTGGTGATGATGATGAAAATAATAACTAACTTCTTACAGAGTTCTTACTATGTGTTAAGCACTGTTCTGAGTCCTGTCCAAGTATTTAGTCTTCACAGTAACCTTTTGAGATAGGAAGAATACCCCCATTTTACAGATGAGGAAACTGAATCTGAGAGTTGTTAAGCAATGTGACCAAGCTACATATTATGAAGTAGTGCTGGGATTAGAATTCAAGTCTTCCTGATGCTTAACTTCTTAAAAGTGAATGTGATCGTTTTATTTTTAACGCCCTTCCTAGTAATGCCTCCTCCCTTTTTGGTCACTTTATATTGCTCAGCAAATACTGTAATAGGTAAAAGAAACACTAGATAATTTTCAGCCTGAAACTATTCAACGAGATCATAGGAGTCACTGATGGTGACCTTTGAGAGATAATATTTTGTAGACTATCTCCACAAAGATCACCTACTCGTGTTATGATAGACCATTTCTTTGGAAATGGTGGCAACATGTAATAGTCAATAAGTGACTTATACTTACCATACTATATTGTACTTGAATGTACATAGATTAGATTTTGAGCTATAGATTTGCTTTAATAAGAGCTGACTCTTTGATCTAGAGAAGCTTAAAGAACTAGAGTTAATTGCTCATTCACTCAATTCACTGGGTCCCTGATAAATCCTCAGGATTCAGAGATGATTAAGTCATGGTTTCTGTTTCCAATGTACCTACCGTCTTCTGGGAAAGACTCCCAAGAAAATGTATGCCACATAGGAAGACAAGTAGAAGTTCCCATTTAAAGATCCAAAGTGGAATTCCAGCATTTTGAAATAGTTCTCTGTGCAGTATTTAGAACTCCCTACTTCATTAAATCCTCAAAAGTGAATTGGCCTACAACTATGGAAACAGTATGGAGGTTCCTCAAAAAACTAAAATATAATTGCCATGTGATCCAACAGTCCTACTTCTGGGCATATATCCAAACAAACTTATACTTTAAAAAAATACATGGACCCCAGTGTTCATAGTAAAACCATTCACAAATAGCCAAGACATGGAAACAATCTAATCTCCATCAACAGATGAATGGATAAAGAAGATGTGGTACATATATCTAATGGATTATTGCTTGGTCTTAAAAAAATAATGAAATAATGCCATGTGTATCAACATGAATGGACCCAGAGATTATCATACTATATGAAAGAAGTATGATCAGAAAGAGAAAATACCATATGATATCGCTTATATGTGGAATCTAAAATATGACAGAAATAAAATAGAAGCAGACTCACAGACGTAGAGAAGAGACTCATGGTTGCTAAGCAGGAAACAGGTTGGGGAGAAATGGATTGGGAGTGTGGGATTAGCAGGTGAAAACTATAATATAGAGAAGGGATGAACAGTAAGGTCCTATGTACAGAAGCCACAAATACTGGAGTGGATAGCCTATCCCTTCTCCAGCAGATCTTCCTGACCCAGGAATCAAACTGGGGTCTACAAATTGCAGGCAGATTCGTTACCAACTGAAATATCCGGGAAGCCCCACTTACGGAACAGAGAACTGTATTCAAAATCCGGGAAGGAACCATGTGAAAAGAATATGAAAAAGAATGGAGATGCATACATATGTATATTTATATTTACTCATATATAACTGAATCATTTTGCTGTACAGGATAAATATCTCCCAATCAACAGTTGTGCCATCCTCCTCCCCAGTTCCAGCTCTCTGCTCAGTCTTTCCCCCACAGGCTCCCAAGCACAGCACTGATGCTCAGGGTGGACAAGAAGGCCCTGAGCAAACATTGACTCTTGAAAAGTTAATACTTTACAAATTAACTGCTGCTGATAAAAAAAAAAAAAAAAAAATCAGGGCCTGTGCTGCAGGGATTCAGCCTTGATATGCATGCAACCAGCTTTCTCCAGTGGTGAATAAATCAGCAGGGCCAGCCAGGTGGTTCCTTTAATAAAAGGCTTAGAGAGGTAAGTAAGACTCCTATCCTCTCCTATCGTAACCACAGAAGTTCTGGGGAGCATGAGTGGTTGCTCAAACCACAAATATTTACTGCATCAACAGAAGTCCTTTGAGATACACGTGCAGTAGTCTTTCATGGTGCCATCTTGATAGGGTCCGCTTTTCATTCCAGGAAGAGCACCCAGGGTTTTTTTTTTTCAACAGTGTATGCCTGTTCTATGCCATGCCGTTGGCCTTTGCAAATAACTTCTCTACCGAGAGACATCGACCCTCCCTGGAGAGGCAGACATCTCTAATTTCTAACAGAGAGACGGACACAAAGTCCCCTTTCTTAAGCTCTTTGAGAAAACGTGGGGCTTCAGTGGGCATACAGAGGAATGTGCAAAGAGAAAGTGGAGAAAGAGAAAGCAGTTACATGGAGCAGTCCATGCCTTTGCAAGCTGAAAAAGGGAGCTCAAAGGAGCATACAGAATCAGAATTATTTTGCCTAGAAAAGAGGTGGCTAGGAAGAGAGAAGGAGATGGCTCTATTCAGCCTACGGATTATCGTAAAAAGAAACCTACGAGGAAGTTGAAGAGGATGAAATAAACTTATGCTGCAGAAAATAAGCTACTGGATGAAACTGTTGTTGTGATGCAGAAGAGGTATTTTTCTTCCCTGCTCTAGTAGGCTGTCTGGGATGGCACATAGAGAAGATAGGTTAACAAAAGAGTGCGCTTGGTAATTTTAGTAATGTTCTTGGGTGGAGAACAAGAAAAACATCTCACATAATAGCCTGTAAAAGCTATGCTAAGAAGAAGCCCATTTGACATAAGAAGGTTCAGATTGGCTGTTGATTATGATCTCCTCACCCCACTGCCCTGCCCAAAGCAGAATCCAGGGAAGCAGACAGATAATCACACTCACACACACACATTCCCACATCTGCTCACACATGCACATTCACACAGTCATGCATAACCACAGTCACACCTGCTTATACGTGCACTCACAAGTGTTCAGGGGTGCACACACACACATACACAGTCAGACACAAGCCCATCTGGACAAGACGTGTTCTGAGGAATTCCATTCTGAGGGATTGGCCTGAAAAACCTCAGCCTGGAGGGTGGGAGGACAGGGTGGTCTTGGGCAGAGCAGACTCTCAGTGTCGTCAAAGGGCACCAAGGGGCCTGGGAACTCCTTCCACCACCCAAAGGAGGTCTTAGCAGCCATGATTCTGGGGATAGTTCCTCTGGCCAGAGCTAATGAGTTTAGGGACTGAACTCCTGACACTCACCTAAGTTAATCATATCACATCTCTTGGAAGCTGAAGTTTGGACCAGAAAGACAAAGAAGCATTGGCACTGAATCTTACTGTCAGTGGGCCTCTCAAGAGAAAGAGTATCTCTGCATCTACCCTGCCTGAGACTTATTTGCTGAGTCCTTCCTTAGATTCTGTGAGATACCACGGCTGACTCCCTGTGAACATCTAAAGCTAGATTAGCTCTGACTTGTTTTACTTGCAAACATAAAACATGCACACCATCCATTCTAATCCTATTCAAACACCTACTCATGCCTACGCCTACATTTAGAAGCCACCTTTTCATCCTCAGCACACCCACAGGATGCTTATGTCTCTATTTTCTTCTTTGTACTATCTCTTTCTCTCTTACATTCAGGTCTAGACTGTAAGTTCTTTGAAGGTGGAAGGCATTTCTTATTCATCCTTTCAGCCCCTGCAGTGCCCTGCACACAACAGCTCTGGATAAGCATTTGTTGGACAAGTAAGGAAATGCATGGTTGAACAAGTTAATAAACAAATAAACAAGCTCAAGGGCCCTTAGCCCTGATGCTAAGTATTTCTTCTATTTTCCCCCAGGAATTCATGAAATCGTGATCCTCGAATCTAAACATCTTCTTAGGTGAATCAGCTCATCTTCTTCCATTTTACAAATTCGTTGATGCACAGCCATGTGCCAGACACAGCATATACAAAGATGAATAAGATATGGATCCTGTACCTAAGACCCTGTGATTTCACTGGACTGAGGAAACGAGGCAAAGGAACACGGCTCTCCACCCTGAGACACAAGCCTGCACAGCCCGTTCCCGGGAGGTGTGAAGTGGGAAGTCACATACTGCCCATCCACCCAGTCTTCCAACAAGACCATATTAAAGCCATTTTTCAAGCCTGAGTAAGATGTTTATGACCTGATAGGCGATGGCTGGCAAACTCATTCCATCATAAATATCACAGCAGATAATATGCTTCAGTATAAGTGATGCATCTGCCTATGCGGGCGTCCTCAGAGTGACTAATGCTTCTCCAATGTGGGCTTCTTAAAGATAAACAAATCATGGGCTGTAATTATCAGACGGCTTGATTTTCTTTTTTTATGAGCTTTTCTTCACCTTAATCACATTCAAAATGGGAAAATGGAAGCTACAACTGGGACCTCAAGAAGGGAAGAAAAAGGATCTGCTCCCTCAGCAGCAAAGCGGCTGTCAGATAGCCATCTAAAGAAGGAGCTGGCATTTCCATGGCTCTGGAAAGAAAGGAGAGACTCAGCAACAGAAAGATGTGTAGAAAGTAGAGAAATCGAAGATGCCTAAGAAATAAAGAAATTATCTGTCTCTCAGTCTCTCTCTATCTCACACACACACACACACACACACACACACACACACACAAAATGCAGATAAATTCGTCTCCACTGCAGACTGTGGGTGCAGACTGGCACATTGTCTAGCCCACGGGGGCTCTTGAATCTCACCCTCCTTTTGGAAGCAGCCTTTCTTATATCCCCTCCAAAGCTTTGCGACTTCAATATTACAAACACCCCACATCCTTCACCTCCCTATAGACTCGTATCTGCTCTCATCAATTATTCCACCAAAATGTTTCTTTTTTGATTTCTGAAAAAAAAGAAATCTTATGAAAGGGACCAGATTCTACTGGATTACTCTCTTCTCCTGAGAAACCAGAGAAATATTTCAAGGTGGAAAGGAAATATGTCATTAAAAAGTAATCAACACATCAGACGGTCACAGTGTAGTTTGAGAATAACCTTTGAGTTAGACGTCAGAATATCTGGGTTTAATTAAGACCATTTCTTAGCATGTCTTCAAGTCTGTTTTTTCCTCACTTAAAAATGGGAATCACCCATCTGCAACTTACTTTGAAGGTTTGATAGAATAGTGTTTTTGAAAGTCCCTATCACCTTCCGAATATTCAATAAATATTTATTTCATCCCAGCATCCTAAGTCTGGACAATAAAGGGCTATAAAACATGCACAGCATCCTACAATGTACTATTGAAGGTTCTTTCCTGTTAACAACATTCTCTAGAGGCAGGCGAGACCAAAATGGTTTTCTTAATTTATTGATGAAGACATTGGAGCACAGAGCGGTTAAGATACTTGCCCCAAGGCCACGTGGAGATTTAAAACCCAGATGCTTGAATCTTTCTGTCTTTTTGAAGAAAGCATACTCACTTGGGAAGATCAGGTCAAAGGAGTTTCCCTTCGTGAAATATTTACAAACCCTGACACTTCTGAGCAGAGAAGCAGTCCACAGGGCTGTTGAGCTGTGAGTCCAGCAGAGGTGAGCTTTGCCCTCAAAGAGAAAGAGCCAGCTGATACCAGAAATGCAGTGGATGAGGTTAATAGCTTGGGTCTCAAAAAAATGAAGCTGTGAATGGGGAAAGAAGGATTCTAGAACCTAGTGATAAATGTATTAGTTTCCTAAGTCTACAAACAGAATGGCTTCAAACAACATATACTCCCACAGTTCTGGAGGCTTGAGATACAAAGTCGGGGGAAGGCAGGGCCATGCTTTTTGAAGGTGAGGGGAGAGCCCTTCCTTGCCTCTCCCTGGCTCCTGGCTATGGCCAGCTGTCCCTGGCTTTCCTTGACTTGGAGATACATCATCTCCTAAGTGGGCCTCCATCGCCACACAGGTTCTCCCTGGGCTCGTCTGTTTCAGAGCCTCTCCTCTCCTTTTAAGACAGCATCATATGGGATCAAGGGTGCACCCTTCTCCTGTATGGTCTCATTGTAACTTAGCTAATTTCACTTCGGACAATCTTATTTCCGAGTAAGTTCGCATTATGAAGTTCTAGGTAGAATGTGAATCTGGGACAGGGACTGTTACTATTGAAGCAAGTTCAATAGGGAAAGGAGAGCCAGGCAGAGGAGAGAAAGACTGAGCAACTGGAAGAGAGAACACAAGAGAGAAGAGAAGGGAGGGAGAAGGAGGAGGAGGAGAAAAAACAGCAGGAGGAGAAAGGTGGGAAGGAGGGGAAGAGGAAGGGGAGAGGAGGAGAGAGGAGGCAAAAGCAGGAAATGAAACAGAGAAGCAGGAGGGGTCAGAACTCGAGACAAAGAGACGAGACTCAGAAGGAAGACAAAGTAGAATATAAAGGTGCTGGTGAAGGAAAGAAACACACACGCAGCTCCTGCACATAGAGCATGAGAAACAGAGAGGAACATTTCTGTATTTAAAGAATTACCCGCAAATATGCACCTTCTTTCTGACTAGATCTCTAATGAACAGCCCTAAAGCTATTAATGGGGCCTGGACTGCCTCCTGGAAAATGATCCAACCATTCTCTCTGGGGTTAATAGTGGACTCCAGTAAGAAAGGTCAGCTAGATGGGCTCCTGGCAATCCCTAGTGGTCTCCATGTTATCACCCACCTCTATGACTGTGGCTCCAGGGACTCTCAATTTTAAAGCTGAGAACCTGGGTAATGGTCAAAAATAGCTTTTTTTTTTTTCCCAGAAAGCCAGTTCCAGGGAGGTCTCGTGTTCATTCACTTCCTACTGAGAAGAAAATGAGCTACCCAGGAGATGTGATGACATTTTCCCTCAAGGAGCATATGGTCCTGGTCTCTGGCAAGCTGCGAGACATCCCTCTGTACCTGTTATTCATCCAACCAGATGTTATCCATTGTTATTTTTCAGACCCCGTGTCCTGATCTTTTCCAAATTCCTGGAGTTTCCCAAGATCTCCAGAGGGAGACAGTCACTTCAGCATCAGCCAGAACGGACACCAGGCAAGAAGAATCATAAATTAACAGCAGGAAGGCAGTCTTGGGGCTGATGGGGGAACACCATTGTGTATGCATGCATGCACATGTGTGTGTCTGTGTGTATCTGGGGGTGTGTGCAAAGGCAGGCTTTCATGGAGAATAAAGTGGAGTCAGAGGAAGCCCATCTGTAGAGACCTAGCCGTTTCCAAGCTTTGGGACCCTAGAATCCTCTGTCATCAAACAGTTACTCACAATGAAAAGTCTCATAAAACAAGCAGAGTTTAGAAACTAGTGTCTCCACTTGCTTTTTTTTTTTTTTTTTGCCATATTGAAAATTGAGTTCAACTTTCAGAGTAAAAACTCCCCACTCCTTCCCCATCATAAAAATTCTTACCTTAGGAGAGAGAACCATAGGCTTGCATGTATCCACAAGGAAATTTCTCACAGCAGCTTGACCTGGCTACTACTTTGAATGGAGAGATACAGGTCAAAGGCAGAAAGGCAGACTCAAGTTAACCCAGTGCCATCTTTGGCCACTGAGCCATCCCTTCGGAGTAGCAAAGAGAAAGAGCCATCTCCTTGCATTTTCTGCATTTTGGAAGCCTCTAAGCTTCTGAGCTTCTCATCTTCCTTTCTACAGCAGCAAATGTCATAAAATACACACACCCATCTCTAGGATTGGAGAAGGAAATGGCAACCTACTCCAACATGCTTGCCTGGAAAATCTAATGGATAGAGGAGCCTGGTAGGCTACAGTCCACGCGGTCGCAAAGAGTCGGGCACGACTGCGTGGCTAACACTTCATCTCTAGGAAGAGCCACAGAAAAGGAAGTATAAGTCATTTATCTCACTTGGCCACACAATGGAGAGGCTATTACTCATTCTTTCATTCTCTTATTTACTCATTCATTATTTTTCTTCTTCACCACACTTATATTGGACTATGTTAAGCACTGAAGGTACCAGTACAGAAAGAAAAAAAAAAAACATCAAATTCAGTCTCCAATTTTGACTCAGGGCAAATCAAAATCTTATTCAGAGCAAAACAAGGAAAAAGAACCCTGGAAGCTGAGGTCTTGGGGTCATGAATTATATTACCATTATTATATGGTTCTGCCTGAGGGCAGGCCTTTGCCATCTCCCCCTGGGGCTGGGGTCGCTAGCCTCTTGCAGCCCTGGGCCACTCCTCCACCTGGTATATAGCCACTCCCTGATGACCTACGGGCTTAATTCATTCTCATGAGCTATGGCACTCCAGCCACTAAATGGGAAAAAACCACAGGGCCAAGAAGCTTAGAAGTCTAGAAAAGACTGGAAACTTGGATATTTGAGAAGAGAAGTGGTTCCCACATGGTGCTAGTGGTAAAGAACCCGCCTGCCAGTGCAGGGGACATAAGAGACACAGGTTCGATCCCTGGGTTAGGACGATCCCCTGGAGGAGAGCATGGCAACCCACACTAGTATTCTTGCATAAAGAATCCCCATGGACAGAGGAGTCTGTCTGGCTGCAGTCCATAGGGTCATATAGAGTCAGACATGACTAAAGTGACTTAACACACACGCATGCACAAGGTTATTACTGGTTCTCTTTCACAATAGAGACTGCCCCAGGGTTCCAGACTGAAAGAGAAAAGGCAGAGAGCACATGAGTGTGAAACAATAAAATGAGCAGACCCGGGTGATAACAGTACTGAATAAAGTCTGGGCTGACACTGTGTACCTATAGCTTTCCTGCTGGGAGAACCCTCAATGTAAGAAATACCCACCCTGTAGATTTTAATATCCAGTATATTTTTGTATTTCACTTGAAGATGTTCCCGTAGCATCTTATCAGCAACACGTTTATTTGAAAGCAACAGAGATGAACTCAGAAAACTTGTCATTTGTGCGTTATCTCCTGTATCCATCCTCTGCCCTCCCCTTGCTCTGTCCTGTATGGCAGGGATTGACAAGGCTCCCTTGCAGCTGGCCTCCGGGTAAGTTCTGCCAGTAGTGCCTGGAGGAAAGGAGGAGGGAAAAGTCAGGGTGTTTTTTCCTGTCTTGCTTTGCCTCAGGCCATGTCTCTGATTCTGGCTGTGTCTCCTTAGCTCCACCTCCCACGAGGCAGGCTGATTCAAATTCGAACTGGTTATCTCAGCCTCAGGGATCAGAAAACACATGCGCCACCATGACTCTGGTCCTAGGAGAGGCAGCACCTTTCTGCACCTGTTAATCTTTGGGTCGCCTCAGCATTCCTTGTTTGGTTTTTTGTTTCTCCATTGCTCTGTATTTAGTTCCTGATATTAAATACGCTTAGGTGACAAGCCTAGAGTGGTTTCTTTTTCCTATCAGAAATTTGATACCTTCTGATTAGTCTGAGTAGAAAAGTAATTTTTTAGGAGAATGATGGGTCATTTGTAGAACTGCCAGAAATGAGAGAAGCTACATAACAAGACCAGTTCAGTTCAGTTCAGTTCTGTCGCTCAGTCGTGTCTGACTCTTTGTGACCCCATGGACTGCAGCATGCCAAGCCTCCTTGTCCATCACCAACTCCTGGAGTTTACTCAAACCCATGTCCATTGAGTTGCTGATGCCATCCAACCATCTCATCCTCTGTCGTCCCCTTCTCATCCTGCCCTCAATCTTTCCCAGCATCAGGGTCTTTTCAAATGAGTCAGCTCTTCGCATCAGGTGGCCAAAGTATTGGAGTTTCAGCTTCAACACCAGTCCTTCCAATGAATATTCAGGACTGATCTCCTTTAGGATGGACTGGTTGGATCTTCTTGCAGTCCAGGGGACTCTCAAGAGTCTTCTCCAATACCACAGTTCAAAAGCATCACTTCTTCAGCACTCAGCTTTCTTTTTAGTCCAACTCTCACATCCATCCATGACTACTGGAAAAACCAATAAGACCCATAGCCAAATTCAATCCACAGAACCACAGTGAGCGGTCCTGAATAGCTACTGCTGAACACAGGAACTAAGGGCCACACTCCTAACATCTGTACTGGCACAGGACAACAGCCCTACCCTCTGCTGCCCTTAGAAACCAGCTCCCAAGCAAAGACCAGGTGGCTTTATGTCATTTATCCCACTTCTAACTATAGAAGACTGGAAATTGAGTATCTAAACTTTGTAGCATGATCTGTTTTTTCAGTAAGACTTCTAGAGTCAAGAACTCTCCAAATATGAAAACAGAGATGAGATGTGGGACTGGGGCGGAAGACTGCTGGGTCCCAGGCTGAGCAGCTGGAGTCCATCCCTGGTGGACAGATGCTCCACAACAGCAGAACGGAGGAGAAGCAGAGCCTTGCTCGGATAAGAGATTAAAGACTGCACATATTCCCCATTCTCAAAGTCAAGGAGACCTTTCAGACTCTACACACACAGAAAGGCTCCTTAGAAGTCAGAAAGATGGGAGGGGGCGCCACCTGGTATTAGGTGATGTCAACCCACCCCTAGGCCTCTTGACTAGAATCCATCTTGGCTGAGAGATACTCATGCATAGAGGAAGACCCTGAGATATACCAAATACAGACTCAGAATTAAGTAAAACAAGATAACTGGCCAAAGGAAACCTGGAAGAAATGTTCCATATGAGTGACTCAAACTGATTTGGGATGCAGGTAGCTGTGGTTCAAATGGGAAAGAATCCCATCCAATGCAGGAGAGGGGGCGTTTGATCCCTGGGTTGGGAAGATCCCCTGGAGAAGGGAATGGCTACCCACTTCAGTATTCTTGCCTGAAGAATTCCATGGACAGAGGAGCCTGAGGGGCTACAGTCCATGGGATCACAAAGAGTTGGACATGACTGAGCAACTAACACTTGACATTACCAGTAAGCAGCAGCTTGCAAGAGGCAGTGAACAGTAGTTGGAAGAAGATTTTAGTTCCCAGACCAGAGTCCTAACCACGGGACCACAAGGGCAAGCAGTTAGGCCCACAGTCCCCAGTTCTTGCCCACTTTGTCAAGAAAGAATTCAAGTGGGGAGGCAGAAAACAAACAGAAAAGCAAAAAATTTATTGGAAAAGAAAAGGACGTGCAGGAGGATACGTGGATGAACTCAGAGCAAGAATATCATCATTGGGAAGTTTAAATCCTGGGTTTTTGTCTTCTTTTTGGTGAATCATATTGTTTTGATCCCATGGCTAAACAGATGGATCCCCCCATAAAGGCTTCTGTGAGGGGAGAGCCGGACTCACTGTGGTTTGGCATCTCTTGTCATTCTGACTTCCTGAAGGCTTTTGCACATGTATAGTGCCTCCCTTGCCCCAAGGATGGGAAGTATGTGACCTCTTGATCTTTTAACAAAGTTTAGTCCCACTCTATATGATAATGCCCAAAGTCCATTATTTACCTTTACTCCTGTTATTGGTTTTTATATCAAAGTGTAGATCTCAAAATATAGACAGGAGTTTGATTACAGATATGTAGTCCTGGGGTCCGTTTTTTTCTTGCTTCCAAAAATGTAAACAGATGGCAGATGGCTGATGATAAATGTCCACGGGGAGTTCATCTTCCTACCTGAGAGTATGTGAACAGGAGCCCAATTGTAAATGCCTGGCCTGGAGCCCTCCTATCTCCTACCTCCGAATGACCAGGAGGGCACAGCGCTCTCTCAGCCCACCCGTGTGTCTATCCCCACTATTCTTTTCCTCCTAATAAACTCGTTACTTGTTTCACTCCTTTTGTCTCTGTATGGAAATTCATTTCTACACAGTTGACAGGTGAGGGCCTTGCCACTGGCCCCCGGTCTCTGGTGGCCTAGTGGTTAAGATTCAGGGCTCTCATGGCCTTGGCTCAGAGACCTCAGTCTCTGGCTAGGAACCAAAACCCTGCTTCAAGTTGCTGTAGGCTGAGGCCACCTGAAACCAGGACAGCCAAAAAAAAAAAAGGAAAATATTTATCACCGGACTAAGACCAGGATTTGAGGGTTGAGTGGCAATGCTAGGGTTAGCATGTAAACAGAGTCTGTCTAGGATGAGTGGGCTGACGGTGCTAGTATAAAATGAAAATACCTCCTGCCATGGTAACAAACAAGAAATGTCACAGCCATCAGTGATTTCTGGCCTCCAAATGTGAATGAGCTCCCCAAACTTCTGATTGCTGAGGAGCTGGGGGAATACAAAAAGCAAGGTGAGCAACTGACCTCAGATAGCTGAGATGCAAATGAAAGGAATGAATTCAGGGAGCCCAGAGGCTAGCATCCTCCCATAGATAGAACGCTAAATTCCTTAACTTGATAACCTGATCTTTGCTGTTCAGACTGCCTGTGCCCTTTGTTACAAACTTGTATATAGCCTGACTTGCCCTCCTGCCTCCTGGAGCCATTTTCTTAGAGCTACTGAAATGCTGTCTCCTGAACTCAGAGTCCTAAACATTCCCACCAAATACAGTAACTCTCTCCTTTCAGGTTGTGACTATATTTTTTAGGCGACAATAGAAAGTCTAGAACTCTGTGTGGGAGCCTTTGATTATCTAGTTCTTTTCTGCCCAAGCATTGCCAGCCATATCAGGGAATGAATCCTACTTCCAACCCTTACCGCTTGTACGAGCTTGGTGGACTTCTGTGCTTATATTTTTAGAGATTGAGATTTCTTGAGTGTTTCTCAAAACTTAGTATGTAAGTACTTAAGTATCTGCAATCTTAGTGAGTTTGTTAAAAGGGCAGATTCCTTCTTGACACCCCTTAGAGATTCAGTTCATTAGATCTGGAGCGATTCTGTTGTAGAGGGTCCATAGCCTGTTGTCAAATGCAAGTTCCCCATGCTGGATACACAATGAGGCCGAACAAACCGAAATGTCAGGAGTTTGGAGTAGAGAAAGGTTTATTGCAGGATCAAGCAAAGTGAATGGGTGGCTCGTGGCCAAAATAAAACCAAACTCCCCAATGATGTGGGGGGAAACGTTTTTAATAGGCAAAACTTGGAGTAAGAGCTGTGGAGTATGTAACTTTATTCTGTTTGGTTTGAAGGCAATGGCACCCCACTCCAGTAATTTTGCCTGGAAAATCCCATGGACAGAGAAGCCTGGTAGGCTGCAGTCCATGGGGTCACTAAAGTCAGACATGACTGAGCGACTTCACTTTCACTTTTCACTTTCGTGCATTGGAGAAGGAAATGGCAACCCACTCCAGTGTTCTTGCCTGGAGAATCCCAGGAACGGGGAAGCCTGGTGGGCTGCCGTCTACGGGGTTGCACAGAGTTGGACATGACTGAAGCAACTTAGCAGCAGCAGCAGCAACAGGCAGTTACCTCCAAAACGGGCTCCAAAATCACTGCAGATGGTGACTGCAGCCATGAAATTAAAAGATGCTTGCTCCTTGGAAGAAAAGCTATGACCAAACTAGACAGTATTTTAAAAAACAGAGACATTACTTTGCCAACAAAGGTCCCTCTAGTCAAAGCTATGGTTTTTCCAGTAGTCATATACAGATGTGAGAGTTGGACCATTAAGCTGAGCACCAAAGAATTGATGCTTTTGAACTGTGGTGTTGGAGAAGACTCTTGAGAGTCTCTTGACTGCAAGAAGATCCAACCAGTCCATCCTAAAGGAAATCAGTCCTGAATATTCATTGGAAGGACTGATGCTGAAATTGAAACTCCAATACTTTGGCCACCTGATGTAAAGAACTGACCCATTTGAAAAGACCCTGATGCTGGGAAAGATTGAAGGCAGGAGGAGAAGGGGACAACAGAAGATGAGATGGTTGGATGGCATCACTGATTCGATGGACATGAGTTTGAACAAGCTCCAGGAGTTGGTGATGGATAAGGAGGCCTGGCGTGCTGCAGTCCATGGGGTCTCAAAGAATCGGACATGACTGAGTGACTGAACTGAACTGAACAGGGCAGTGCTCCAGGAATCCTGTGCTCAGCCTGAAGTTGCCCTCTTCCAGCTGGGTGAACGCTCTAGTTTCTGCAGGAAAAATTCAAAGATACTGTTATGTATATCCCTTGAGGAAGATCCAGGATCCCGCTTTAATCGCTGCACCACCTTTCTTGACTGCTACTCCTTTGTTTCTGCCTTCCCTTACTTCCCTGATTTGCAAGTGCTTGAACCTGCCCTGTGGTACTCAGGGAAGTTCTGGGCAGACAAAGCCTTTTCCCTACAAATGAGCAATGGGGACACGTAAAGGATTTGGACCCAGGAGGGCCTCTCAGGGCCCTGCTCAGTTTCAAGACCACACTTTGAGAACCACCAGCCTACCTGGCTTCTGGGTCCTGTCCATTCTTGATGTGGTTCTCTCATTCATTCTCTCAGCACTTCCCAGCTTTCAAGTGGGCTTGGGATTTGAGTTTGGATGAAACTGTGTCTTCCTATGATCCAAGTGGAGACGTGCACCTTAGTCCAAGCTCCACCCTGACCTACTGCATCAGAATCTCAGAGCGGAAATTGAGCTGACATAAACAGTTCACAAAGTCCCACACGCGTCTGTTGTGTGAACCCTGGGCTCACCGCCTCAGTACCACACATGACTCCAGCCCTTTCCTCCCCGTTCCCAGCTCCACTGACGCCTTAACTTCCTGCAGGGTTTCCTGGAGGATGGGGTACCTCTTGTTGATAGATATTGCTTCCAGCTCCCTGTCAAAAAATCCATCTCTTCATTTTCTAAGACTTCATCCATATCCATTTGGCAGGAGTCTACATTTCATTACGATCATTACCCATATGGACAAGCAGCCAAGATTTAATGTCTGTTGGTAAATAATTGCTTTCCTCACTAATAGCTCCTGATGGCCATCCAGAGAGAAGCCAGACCTTCTCAACCACCTAGTCCCCTTTGCTGCACGCACGCATACAAAAGCCGGAGTCTGAAGCCCACATACCCTTAGGACTCCAGTTCCAGCCTCTGTAGCCAGGGTGGGGCAATAATAGAGGGCTGACTGCTCCACCCTCACCGTCCAGTCTGCGCCTCACCTCCTCCATGGAGCCTTGTCCGGCTCCAGCATCTGTGCTGCTTTCTCTTCTCTGATTTCCTACCACCTGTCACGTCACATAGCTTAACGCTGGACTGTGTCCTTCTTTGGAATGCTGTCCATCTGTCTTGTTTGCATGCTTACTGCTGATCTAGCAAGTCTGCAGGCTCTCTGAGAGCAGGATCCAGGTTTGAGACCTCTTTTGATGAAGCAGGGAGGTAAAAAGAGGGACAGATCTAGGATCAGCTCAAGAACCTCACCTTGGGGCTTCCCTAATGGCTCAGTGGTAAAGACCACCTGCCACGGCAGGAGACATGGGTTTGATCCCTGATCCAGGAAGATCCCACGTGCCTTGGAGCAACTAAGCCAGTGAGCCACAACTATTGAGCCTGTTCTCTAAAGCCAGAACTACAACTACGGAGCCTATCACCACAACGGCTGAAGCCCACATTCCCTAGAGCCCATACTTCGCAACAAGAGACACCACCACAGTGAGAAGCACCACAGCGAGAGGGGAGCCCGTGTGGGAACAAAGACCCAGCACAGCCAAGAGCAAGTGGACAAAATTGTTTGTGTGTGTGTGTGTGTGTCTAAAAAGAACCTCACTCTGAAGTGAGACAGGAGCTGAAGATACTGACAGCAGAGCAAAGTCTGGAAGCATCTCCCTGCCAAGGTGAAGTCGAGGTACAGTGTTCAAGGCTGCTGTCACCCCAGACATGTTTCAGGTCACGGGTGCTAAAGGGAGATCCACTTGTTGGGGAGGGAGAAGACCAAAGTCATAGCACAAGACGAAGAACCCAAGTATCAGTTGATATTTAGGACTCATACGAGAGGAAACAGTCACCACCCAAAGAGTGTCGGTTGCCAGTCAGGCCCTAAGCAATGGGGCAGCGGGGATGATCCACCAGTCCTTCCCATCCAGGGAGAGGCAGGACTGGCCCCCCAAAGTGCTAGGATGGAACTCAAGTCAGGTAACTAGTTGTAGATAGATTGGACTTGTGGAAAGAAAATCGATCAAAGACAAATTGAGGTCAATCAGACAGAAAAGAGACCTGCCTTCAGGGACTGACTTTGCCCGGAAACCCTAGAAGCTCCTCTGCCCTCCTCTGCCACCTCAGGGGACATCTCCAGGCTGAGAACTGGTTTCCTCTCTCTCCTTACCACAGTTCTGTGGACAGTCCTCTTTGCAGCTGGTCCCAGACATCTGCCTCACTCTGTGAATTAATTCTTGATTCCCAAGATTTCATCATCCAAGACTCTGACTGTGTTTGTCTTTGACTCAAGTGGCAGAAAATTGTGGAAATCAGATCCTGGTTGGTAATTTTCAAGCCCACAGTCATTGGAATTGTGTTAAGTATGTACTTGATGCCCATCTGCTCCAATACATCAAGTAAACTCAGTTCACTCAAGTGCATGCTGGGAGGGTGTGGACAACTCCCTGCTGGTAATGGCAGGCCAGCTTCAGAATCCATTGAAGCTTCCCAGTTATCCTCTCTGTCACTCCCTACTTCATCGTTTTCTTAAGATCAAGGAGAAAATGAAAGTTGCTCAGTCGTATCTGACTCTTTGCAACCCCATGGACTATACAGTCCGTGGAATTCTCCAGGCCAGAATACTGGAGTGGGTAGCCTATCCCTTCTCCAGTGGATCTTCCCAACCCAGGGATCAAACCCAGGTCGCCCGCATTGCAAGAGGATTCTTTACCAGCTGAGCCACCAGGGAAGCCCAGGATCAAGGAGACCTGGGTACAAATCCAAACCACTTAGTAGTCCGGAACCTTCTGTAAGTTAACCTCCCCAAAGGAAGGAGATAACAAATTCTGTGGATCAGAGGCCTCTACCCCCAGTCACTGGATGCCAACTGGCCAGCCTGCTCCTCCTTGCCCTCACATGTCAAAAAGTAGGACCTGAGAACCGGTACTCAGTGAACACACTGACTTGACTTGACTAAGGATATCAAGCTGTAGGCAAGGTCCCACTTACAGCAAGTGGGAGGCCCACCAACACAGAGCTTCTGGGTACCAGAGACGTCACAGGTCAGTGCTTGGGGGAAGAGCCGATAAAATGTAAACTGCTAGACCATTTGCAAGGCTAGACATAGGCTCTCTTGAAAGATGAATCACCATAGAAATATGTAACATCATAGCAGCATTAAGGCATGAGTCATGTTCAAAAGATGGATGAAAGCATTGGGGATGGTGGGGGTTCAGTTCAGTTCAGTCGCTCAGTCGTGTCTGACTCTTTGCGACCCCATGAATCGCAGCACGCCAGGCCTCCCTGTCCATCACCAACTCCCAGAGTTCACCCAGACTCACGTCCATCGAGTCAGTGATGCCATCCAGCCATCTCGTCCCCTTCTCCTCCTGCCCTCAATCCCTCCCAGCATCGGAGTCTTTTCCAATGAGTCAACTCTTCACATGAGGTGGCCAAAGTACTGGAGTTTCAGCTTTAGCATCATTCCTTCCAAAGAAATCCCAGGGCTGATCTCCTTTAGGATGGACTGGTTGGATCTCCTTGCAGTCCAAGGGACTCGAAAGAGTCTTCTCAAACACCACAGTTCAAAAGCATCAATTCTTCGGCACTCAGCCTTCTTCACAGTCCAACTCTCACATCCATACATGACCATTGGAAAAACCATAGCCTTGACTAGACAGACCTTTGTTGGCAAAGCAATGTCTCTGCTTTTCAATATGCTATCTAGGTTGGTCATAACTTTCCTTCCAAGGAGTAAGCATCTTTTAATTTCATGGCTGGGGGTGGGGGGCGTCAAAGAGGCAGAATGATGGAATGATGTAGGAGCAAGGATCTTTCTGCTCAGGCTACTGCCCCACGCTCTGTTTCAAGGTTTTAGTATGTTTTTAATCACTTTACTACTAATTATGTGAACCAATGGCAGGTGCCTGGTGGAAGAAGAAAATAATGGTTCAAGCATGAGCGTCATTTTCCTATTGATTTCCTTTCTCTTCATTTCCTCTTGACTTCACTAGAGAAGGCACAAGTCTCACTATTCAAAGAAACCATAACTCAGTCCTCACTCATGGACTTTAAAAAAGTGCTTAGTATTTTTCTCCTTATGTCCCAGGGAACCACATTTCAGGTGTTTAATCAATTTTACAGCCTCCAAATATTTAGGATTTATGGAAAGCTTTTAAACTCAGTGGAAAAAATAAAAACAGAATGTCCTAAATTTAAGATAAATTTCTAGTCTCGTTATGGGTGTTAATTTACAATTTGACAATGATTTCAAGGGTTTTCTTCAGATCCTCTGTGGCTTATATTTTCTTATTATTCAACCTGGTTTTATTCTCAGTGTCAAATGAGTCACACATTCAGTCACACAGAGGATAATGTCCATCATTCCATACACAGAGCCAGAGTCTTAGTCAATGGAATTACGACCCTCCTGGGAAGAAGACCGAGGCAGTCCTTGTGGTGTTTAATCACCGCTGGTGATGAAAATGCCTAATCCTTCAAAAGACCGACTTGTGGGAGACAATGCCCCTGGGAGCTGAGCCTGAGGTCAGAGTGTCTCAACTGCCCTAAATGAGGCTCCAGCTTCAGCAATGATAACACAAAGGCTTCTTCCAAAGCAATAAAGCGGTTTCCAGAAGCATCCATCGATCTGACACTCACTGAAGTGGCTTTGTTTCTTGGCAGATCCTTCACTCCCGCTTCCGAGGTGGGAAGAAGGAGCTGGGATTTGGCACCTGCTTTAGGAATTGTATTTTCTCCCCCTCAGGTGCAAGACAAGAAGAGGGGTTAAAACTGAGCAGGGAAGTAGAGATTCTGACTGTGGACGGCAGGGAAAATCTTACCACATCGTCATGGCTCCTGTGCGGGGCTGAGAGACACCTCTGTAGCTGCCGTCTCAAAGCACAGCTCAATCTCCATGACCACCCTGGCTTCGAACCTTCAACATCTTCAACTCTGATTTCCTTGGGTGCTGTCCACTGGTCTTCCCACCTGACTCTGCTTTTCTGATTTGCCCTTTCAAACTGATGACTTGTTTCAACAGTCTGTGTAGATTTGGGGTCCAACTATTCCCCCAAGGTGTTCCCTTCAGTCCCATATTCCTCACCTGTAGGCAGGTAATGCCTTCATCTTCACACTCTACCCAGAGCCTCCGGTTCCCCCAGGTTCCCATTTGCCCAGAAGGGAGGCTGGACAGCCTGTGTGATGAACCTTCTCCCAGGGAGAGCGATGTGTCTCCCAGGCGGTCCTGGGGTTCCTGCCCTGTGTCTCCCATCTCCAATCCAGCGTATACCCACAGGGAGCCGCTCACACCTGCTCACCCACAGGGTGGAGCTCTAGCTCTCTCCCCCACATTCCCCATCAGAGTCCTGCTCAACGTGTCCCAATAAGGCCTGGCCAGATCTTATGGTATGCATATTTCTGATCAGGTGAACACAGAAGTAAGTTTTCCAAAGCCTATTTAAGGGAGAGTGCCTTAGCCCAAAGAATGAGAGAGAATTTATCAACCTAGACGGATGAAGGGATTTCTTTAGGGAGAATCACTCAGTGCTATTGCTCCAATAAAATTACATAGGATAAAAAAATGCTTTTATCTTTGGCTGTGCTGGGCCTTCGTAGCTGCTTGGGCCTTTCTCTAGTTGCAGCAAGCTTGGGCTACTCTCCAGCTGTGCTGCACAAGCTTCCCATTACAGAGGCTTCCTGTGCAGCAGAGCACAGGCTCTAGGGCGTACAGGCTTCAGCAGTTGCAGTGTGTGGGCTCAGCCATTGCAGTTCCTGTGTTCTAGAGCACAGGCTCAGTAGTCGTGGCACACGGGCTTAGATGCTCCATGGCATGTGGGATCATCCCAAACCAGGGATTGAACTCGAGTCTCCTGCATCGGCAGGTGAATTCTTTACCACTGAGCCGCCAGAGAAGTCCTCAGGCACATTTTACGTTCTCGTTTTCCACACTCGTATCTGGTGAGAGAGGCCAGGATCAAGAGGCCAGGGAGGTCCTCAGCCGCAGTCCTGGCTCTGCCATCAAAAGCTGTGGGGCCTTTGGCAAGCACCTCAGCTTTCCTGGAACTGCTCTGGCTTCTCAAAAATGCCCTGCTGCTCGCTCAGTCATGTCCCAACTCTTTGGGACCCCATGGACTATAGCCCGCCAGGCTCCCCTGTCTGTGGAATTTCCCAAGCAAGTCTACTGGGGTGGCTTGCTACAGAGAAGAAGTAAAGTAACATTTATTTGATACCTATTATGTGCCATGGACTTCCCTGGTGGCTTAGACGGTAAAGCGTCTGCCTACAACGTGGGAGACCCAGGTTCAATTTCTGGGCCGGGAAGATCTCCTAGAGAAGGTAATGGCAACCCACTCCAGTATTCTTGCCTGGAAAATCCCATGGACGGAGGAGCCTGGTGGGCTACAGTCCATGGGGTTGCGAAGGACTCTTCTTCATATAGTATTTTATCTTATCCTGTAAACAACTTACCAAAAGATTGTCTTACTTTTACAAAAAGAAAACTGAAATGGAAAGATTTAAGATAATTAAGCCACGCTACTCAGCTAGTAAATTGCAGAGCTAAGATTCAAACCTGCACCTATACTTTCCCTAAATTCAGGAGTATTCTACTTCAGCACACTTCCCATGGTTGGCCTTTGCCTTCTGGAAGACACTTGTCTTGATGTTTGTATTGTTTCCTGAGCAGGAACAGGCAGTGGTGGGCATGACACACTTTTCTTCATCCTCACTCACTTCTGGCCCCAACAGTACCTGATGTCCCACTGAAAGATAAAGGTTTTTCCAACCACAGTGGTTCTTGCCCCCAGGCCCATTAGAGGGAAGGTTGACCTGCCACACTGCCCCCGCACCACCTTGGGACAAGGCACTTCCCACTCTCAGAGACCCCAGAACCTCTCCAGAGTCCTGTCTTTCTCTTGACTCTGCAGAGCTGCTCCTTGGAGGTGACGCTGCAGAAAGGAAGGATCTGGGTTTGAGCCCTGTGGAAGTTTCCACTAGACTACTATGGCTCCAACTTAATTCATCTGGAAAGTGGAGCCAATTCTTCTCCACCTTCCTATCCATCTAGAGAAGGACATTGCAAAGGCCATGGAGAGCGGAGAGTCTTCTAATTTGGTAACAGTTTTTCTTCTTAGGATGAACAGGATCCTTTCAGGGGCAAGGAAACTATAAGTTCAGGGTCAAGCTGACACTTGAAATGCTTAAATGCTTGAGAAATAGGAAAACAGCCAGATGATCCTCTTAATAAACCAGTGTTAGTCAAACGGCCTCGTACAAGCTTGGAAGCCCCAGCAAAGCCAGATGACTTTCTTCCCAGCCCCAGAGGTCATTCATTTACTTACTTATGATTCAAGCAGTCTCTCCCAGCCTGATCACCATGCCTCTAAACAACTAGCTTCAAGAGCTTCTAGTGAGGGCGCTGCCAAGAGTCCCTCACAGCGGGGCCGAGGGGATAACCTCTCTAACTCCATCTCTTAGCTTCTCCTTAATACAGAACTCCTGAGACCCTCAGGACTCATGACTCACGTGGTGTCTAGGTATCAAAACCTCCCTTCCTCAAATCTAATCCGATCTCTGTCTCTCTCTGGCTGAGCTGAGGGCCAAGTGTGAGTCAGAAGAGCTAAAGGGTGAAGTAGAGAGCTGCTACAAATTAATAGGGGAGAAAAGCACAGCGCAGTGGTCTCCCCGCCAAAAGAAGCAAGAAAGGACTCTTCCTTAGAGTCTTCAGAAAAAGCCTGGCCCTGATGACACTTTAATTTCAGACTCCCACCCTCCAGAACTCTGAGAAAATAAGTTTCTGTTGTTTTAAGCCACCTACTTTGTGGTGATTTGTTACGGCGGTGCTAGGAAACTAATATACACACCATGGGCGTAAAATGGCAAAGTGATATTGAAAAAGTAAATCATGAAAGAAATGCAAATACGATTTTAAAATATAAACAATGTTCAACCTCAACGGTAATAAAAGAAATGCGACTTAAAACAATGATATGCCCTTTTCACTTTTCAGATGGCAAAAATTAAAAAGAATAATGCCTGGAGTCAGCAAGTAGGGGGGAATGACATCTATATGCTCCTATAGGGAATAAGTAGGAACAAATTTTCCAGAGAGTAACATGGTAATATACATCAGAAGCTGTGAAATCATTATATTCGAGGAAATAATTAGGTAGGTGTGCCAAGATCTATGCAGAACACTGTGTTCATTAAAGCATTGTTTATAACAGTAGAATAAAAAAGGTAAGAAATTTAAACTTCAAACAATAGGGAATTGTTAAGTAATTTATGCTTCTTTCACACAATAAAATTATTATGAAGCCATTAAAAATGAGCATGTTGATATATATTTTTTTACCAGTCATCTTTTGTCGGGTGTTAATTCTCAGTTAGGCTATGAAAGGATTCAGGGGCGCCAGGCAATGAAGGTCACAGTAAGGGATTCACAGGGCACCCTCCAAGCCTCAGAGGCATTTGCGTGGCTGCTCACGTTTGAGCTCCTTTGTGAGAAAGGCGATAGTTGGAAACCATGTAAGCCGCCAGACCAGAAAAACCCAGTTACACCTTTTTTTCCTCACTAGACATACCTGTTGTAGAACCGGTAGTAACTGCTTTGAGACGCTCCAACAGTGTCTCTGGGGTGAAATCCCACATCCATATCCTGCTTGGCAGCTCCCCTATTTTGACATCTGTGAGTTTCTTTCTTTTCACTGGAGTGGCTGCCGCCATCTTGGAGTCCTGCAGTCTTCGGTCAATATCAATCTGTATTTATAAACAAAGGGAGATGTTTGATTGTATTGCCAAATGAGAAAAGCGAAATGTAGCTGAATAAAAGTGTGTGTGTGTGTAGGTGTGCTGAGAGAAAGAGAGAGGGGTGGTGGGAGACCTGGGCTACACTAAGCTAATTGGCTGCTAAACTTATGAATCGTTTGCTATTTCAATTCTTTAACTTTTCTAAAATGAAAATAAAGAGATGTTTGAAAGGAATGAAATGAGCACTTCTTGTTCCTGTCCATGGAGGAGAGGACCGGGGCAGAGTCTTCCCACAGCCCTGTGTTCAGCACCGGGCCTCAGCTGTTCCGAGAAGGCCTGGGTGCAGGGTGGGCCCGAGACAGGCAGCCCTCATCCCCTTGCTTCTGCCCTTGGCTCTGAAGCCTTGAGTACACTCTCCCAGAGCTTCCTGCTTTAACTTTAAATCAATCAGTTCTTCCTTCCGTTCAGTCCAGTCGCTCAGTCATGTCTGACTCTTTTCAACCCCATGGACTGCAGCACGCCAGGCTTCCCTGTCCATCACCAACTCCCAGAGCTTGCACAAACTCATGTCCATCGGGTCAGTGATGCCATCCAACTATCTCCTCCTCTGTCATCCCCTTTTCCTCCTGCCCTCAATCTTACCCAGCATCAGGGTCTTTTCCAATGAGTCAGTTCTTTGCATCAGGTGGCCAGAGTATTGGAGATTCAGCTTCAACATCAGTCCTTCCAATGAATATTCAGGACTGATTTCCTTTAAGATTGACTGGTTTGATCTCCTTGCAGTACAAGGGACTCTCAAGAGTCTTCTCCAGCACCACAATTCCAAAGCATCAATTCTTCAGCATTCAGCTTTCTTTAGAGTCCAACTCACATCCATACATAACTACTGGAAAAACCATAGCTTTGACTAGATAGACCTTTGTTGGCAAAGTAATGTCTCTGCTCTTTAATATGCTGTCTAGGTTGGTCATAGTTTTTCTTCCAAGAAGCATGCATCTTTTAATTTTAAGACTGCAGTCACTATCTGTAGTGATTTTGGAGCCCAAGAAAATAAAATCTGTCACTGTTTCCATTGTTTCCCCATCTATTTGCCATGAAGTGATGGGACCGTATACCATCATCTTCATTTTTTGAATGTTGAGTTTTAAGCCAAATTTTTCACTCCCCTCTTTCACTTTCATCAAGAGGCTCTTTAGTTCCTCTTCACTTTCTGCCATAAGGGTGGTATCTTCTATGTATCTCAGGTTATTGATATTTCTCCCAGCAATCTTGATCCCAGCTTGTGCTTCTTCCAGCCCAGCGTTTCTCATGATGTACTCTGCATATAAGTTAAACAAGCAGGGTGACAATATACAGCCTTGATGTACTCCTTTTCCTATTTGGAACCAGTCTGTTGTTCCATGTCCAGTTCTGACTATTGCTTCTCGACCTGCATACAGATTTCTCAGGAGGCAGGTCAGGTGGTCTGGTATTCCCATCTCTTGAAGAATTTTCCACAGTTTATTGTGATCCACACAGTCAAAGGCTTTGGCATAGTCAATAAAGCAGAAGTAGATGTTTTACTGGAATTCTTTTGCTTTTTCTATGACAAAACAGATGCTGGCAATTTGATCTCTGGTTCCTCTGCCTTTTCTAAAATCAGCTTAAACATCTGGAAGTTCACAGTTCACATACTGTTGAAGCCTGGCTTGGAGAATTTTGAGCATTTCTTTGCTAGCATGTGAGATGAATGCAATTATGTGGTAGTTTGAACATTCTTTGGCATTTTCCTTCTTTGGGATTGGAATGAAAACTGACCTTTTCCAGTCCTGTGACCACTGTTGTGTTTTCCAAATTTGCTGGCATATTGAGTGCAGCACTTTGACAGCATCATCTTTTAGGATTTGAAATAGCTCAACTGGAGTTCCATCACCTCCACTAGCTTTGTTAGTAATGATGCTTCCTAAGGCCCACTTGACTTCACATTCCAGGATGTCTGGCTCTAGGTGAGTAATCACACCATCATGGTTATCTGGGTTGTGAAGATCTTTTTTGTACAGTTCTTCTATGTATTCTTGCCACCTCTTCTTAATCTCTTCTTCTTTTGATATGTTCTTACCATTTCTGTCCCTTATTGAGCCCATCTTTGCATGAAATGTCCTTTAGCATCTCTAATTTTCTTGAAGAGATCTCTAGTCTTTCCCACTCCATTGTTTTCCTCTATATCTTTGCATTGATCACTGAGGGAAGGCTTTCTTATCTCTCCTTGCTATTCTTTGGAACTCTGCATTCAAATGGATTTATCTTTCCTTTTCTCCTTTGCATTTAGCTTCTCTTCTATTCTCAGCTATTTGTAAGACTTCTTCAGACAATCATTTTGCCTTTTTGCATTTCTTTTCCATGGGGATGGTCTTGATCCCTGTCTCCTGTACAATGTCACAAACCTCCGTCTATAGTTCATCAGGCACTGTATCTATCAGACCTAGTCCCTTAAATCTATTTCTCACTTCCACTGTATAATCATAAGGCATTTGATTCAGGTCAAACCTGAATGGTCTAGTGGCTTCCCCCACTTTCTTCAATTTAAGTCTGAATTTGGCAATAAGGAGTTCATGATCTGAGCCACAGTCAGCTCCCTGTCTTGTTTTTGCTGACTGTATAGAGCTTCTCCATCTTTGGCTGCAAAGAATATAATCAATCTGATTTCGATGTTGACCATCAGGTGATGTCCATGTGTAGAGTCTTCTCTTGTGTTGTTGGAAGAGGGTGTTTGCTATGACCAGTGCGTTCTCTCGGCAAAATTCTGTTAGCCTTTGCCCTGCTTCATTCTGTACTCTAAGGCCAAATTTGCGTATTATTCCAGGTATCTCTTGACTTCCTACTTTTGCTTTCCAGGCCCCTATGATGACAAGGACATATTTTTTTGGGTGTAATTCTAGAAAGTCTTGTAGATCTTCATAGAACTGTTCAAATTCAGCTTCTTCAGCATTACTGGTCGGGGCATAGACTTGGATTACTGTGACATTGAATGGTTTGCCTTGTAAACAAACAGATATCCTTCTGACATTTTTGAGATTGCACCCAAGTACTGCATTTTGAACTCTTTTGTTGACTCTTTTTGTTTTCCTTCAGTTACCAGTTTTGAGATTTTCCACTTCTCTTCACTCAGTTCAGTTCAGTTCAGTCACTCAGTCGTATCCGACTCTTTGCAACCCCATGAATCACAGCACACCAGGCCTCCCTGTCCATCACCAACTCCCAGAGTTCACTCAGACTCATGTCCATCAAGTCAGTGATGCCATCCAGCCATCTTGTCCCCTTCTCCTCCTGCCCTCAATCCCTCCCAGCATCGGAGTCTTTTCCAATGAGTCAACTCTTCGCATGAGGTGGCCAAAGGACTGGAGTTTCAGCTTTAGCATCATTCCTTCCAAAGAAATCCCAGGGCTGATCTCCTTCAGAATGGACTGGTTGGATCTCCTTGCAGTCCAAGGGACTCTCAAGAGTCTTCTCCAACACCACACTTCAGAAGCATCCATTCTTCGGCGCTCAGCCTTCTTCACAGTCCAACTCTCACATCCATACATGACCACAGGAAAAACCATAGCCTTGACTAGACGAATCTTTGTTGGCAAAGTAATGTCTCTGCTTTTGAATATGCTATCTAGGTTGGTCATAACTTTCCTTCCAAGGAGTACGCATCTTTTAATTTCATGGCCGAAGTCACCATCTGCAGTGATTTTGGAGCCCAGAAAAAAATAAAGTCTGACACTGTTTCCACTGTTTCGCCATCTATTTCCCATGAAGTGATGGGACCAGATGCCATGATCTTCGTTTTCTGAATGTTGAGTTTTAAGCCAACTTTTTCACTCTCCTCTTTCACCTTCATCCAGAGGCTTTTTAGTTCCTCTTCACTTTCTGCCATAAGGGTGGTGTCATCTGCATATCTGAGGTTATTGATATTTCTCCCAGCAATCTTGATTCCAGCTCGTGCTCCTTCCAGCCCAGCGTTTCTCATGATGTACTCTGCATGTAAGTTAAATAAGCAGGGTGACAATACACAGCCTTGACGTACTCCTTTTCCTATTTGGAACCAGTTTGTTGTTCCATGTCCAGTTCTAACTGTTGCTTCCTGACCTGCATACAAATTTCTCAAGAGGCAGATCAAGTGGTCTGGTGTTCCCATCTCTTTCAGAATTTTCCACAGTTTATTGTGATCCACACAGTCAAAGGCTTTGGCATAGTCAATAAAGCAAAAGTAGATGTTTTACTGGAATTCTTTTGCTTTTTCTATGACACAACAGATGCTGGCAATTTGATCTCTGGTTCCTCTGCCTTTTCTAAATCCAGCTTGAACATCAGGAAGTTCATGGTTCACATATTGCTGAAGCCTAGCTTGGAGAATTTTGAGCATTACTTTACTAGCTGTGAGATGAGTGCAATTGTGCAGTAGTTTGAGCATTCTTTGGCATTGCCTTTATTTGGGATTGGAATGAAAACTGCCCTTTTCCAGTCCTGTGGCCACGGCTGAGTTTTCCAAATTTGCTGGCATATTGAGTGCAGCACTTTGACAGCATCATCTTTCAGGATTTGGAATAGCTCAACTGGAATTCCATCACCTCCACTAGCTTTGTTCGTAGCGATGCTTTCTAAGGCCCACTTGACTTCACATTCCAGAATGTCTGGCTCTAGGTGAGTGATCACACCATCGCGATTATCTGGGTTGTGAAGATCTTTTTTGTACAGTTCTTCTGTGTATTCTTGCCATCTTCTCTTCACTAGGTCACCCTAAACCTTAATCTGGGCCTATAACAGATCAGTGCTTTCTCTTCCTTTCACACTGTAGCCCAGCTACTTGCAGAAACTCCTGTTCTCCCTCCTACAGTGTGAGTCCCTTGAAGGAAGGGCATCCGGTCCTCTTGCCCCTTCAGCAGGGCCCAGCACCACGCCTGACCCATGTATGTTTGTTGGATGGGATCTTACAAAGTCTAGAACTTCTAGAACTCAAAGGGACTTGGCAATCAATTGCAATTAACTTCCTCATTTTACAGATAAGGCCATGAAAGGCCCAGAAAACCAAAATGACTTCTCAGCAGCTAAGTCAGATGAGAAGCCAGACCTCCTGGCTCCTAGATGTTGTTCTTTTCATGACATCACACTGATTTTCTGAAGAAGTAACGGTCCTTTAGGCTTCAGTCACTGGACCCACCCCCAACCCCAACGCCCATCACAGTTCACTGGAAACTGAGCAATCCTCTCAGAACCTTCTGGAAGCCTGGCTTCTTCACTGGAGCCCTCTCCACTTCTCTGTCCCATGTGTCTGAACATCAGGTCCTTTCTGTGGAACAAGCTTCTTTTTTCAGCTGCCTTTCCCTGAGTCCTGGTTCTGCCCTTTCCAGCCCTTCCCCTGACCTCCCCCTTGGTCTCTGCCAGCCTCACTGGGTCCTGTCCTCCTGCCTTCTGAGCACACGTCTCAGCACCCCTCCAGCACTCCAGCCTTCACCCCAACCACCCCAGGCCCAGCCTTCCATGTCCAGGGGGCCCTGGGAAAGTGGACTGTCCTCTGTTGTGCATTCAAGCCTCATGTTCCACCTTCCAAACTCATTGACTGGACTCATTCACTTTCTCAGTCCTATCTGACTCTTTGGGACACTATAGAAAGTAGCCCACCAGGCTCCTCTGTCCATGGGACTCTCCAGGAAAGAATACTGGAGTGGGTTGCCATTTCCTCCTCCAGGGAATCTTTTCAACCCAGGGACTGAACCCAGATCTCCTGTATCTCCAGCATTGTAGATGGATTCTTTACTACTGAGCCATCACACTTAAATACTTCCCGTTAGATCTGGTGGGTACTCAGCTTTTCCCACTGGTGACGGCTCCTATGGCATCTGCTTCAGCCCAGCTGTGGGTGTCCTGACCCTCTCCATAGACTGCCAACCTAACACCCACGTGCAGAGACACCCTCTTGACCCTGCCCTTCCCTCACGGTGGCCAGGCAGATCACAGCCAGCCTCACCTCTCTCCCCACAAGGAGGGCCTGCTTCATTGGCTCCAGGGCCCCAGCAAGGGCCTTGCTTTTATCTGCTAATACCTTAGTCCTTCATTTCTCAGGAAGCTCACCAGGGCTGTTAGTGGGCAACCCGGCCTCTGTTACCACGAGTAATCCTGCAGTTCAGTTTCCGTTTCAATGCCTGGTCCCATATGTGGGGGAGAAAGGTGGTCAGGACAGACTCCAGCATGGCGCCAAAGGCAAGCGCACACAGGGGAATGGGGTATCGGGTTTCCACAAAAGCAAGTGTCTCGGGCTCCCTGTGAGGTGGGGAGGGCAGGCTGGGCTGGCAGCGCGGACAGCCATTGTCTCACTTCGCCCAGAGCAGCTCCTCACTTACTTCTTTTATGTATTTGAAACACCTTCAGATTGTTTCAAATTGTATTTTAAAAATGGACATCATTATTAAAATAAAAGGTTAAAAAAAAACCATACACTGAACCAGGCCACTGGAGGAAGACTGGGTCTCAGAACTAGGGCAAGGGTTCAGTTTCCATGACCGGAACACATAGTCATTCATCCACTCAGCAAATGCTCTGAGTCACTACTGTTTACCCAGGGTCAGGCTGACCTGACTTTCTGCATAGACAGTCTGACATTCAAGTTGGGACTGTTTCTAAAAATTGGAAGCCTGCCTTGCCTGTGATCCAGTTATTGAACAAACCTTCTCACATACGAGGCTGAAAACAGCAACCATCGCTTATTTTGCTCACAAATGTGCTTTTGGGGCAGGGCTCAGTGAGCACAGTTCCTTTCCGCTCCGTGCAGAGAATCACATTCACACAGCCAGTGTTTAATTCTGGCCATCCGCTGGGCTCTCAGCTGAACAACCTGAATGTGGCTGTCCAGGCACCTGCTTGCTTCCTTGTACTGCGGTGGCTGGATTTGAAGAAGGAGCAACCAAAGAGGGAGGCATGGAAGCGGCCAGTTTCTTAATCCCTGGGCCCAGAAGCTACCATACTGCTACTTACCCTATACTCTAGTGGTGAAAAAGTCACAGATCTAAGAAAAGGGGACAAAGACTCCATCTATTGACGAGAGGAGAGCTGAAGATTTGGGGATCGTGTTTTAAAAGTGTTGCAGACTTCAGTTCAGTTCAGTCACTGGGTTGTGTCCAACTCTTTGTGACCCCATGGACTGCAGCATGCCAGGCCTCCCTGTCCATCACCAACTCCCGGAGTTTGATCAAACTCATGTCCATCAAGTCAGTGATGCCATCCAACCATCTCATCCTCTGTCATCCCCTTCTCCTCCTGCCTTCAATCTTTCCCAGCATCAGGGTCTTTTCCAATGAGTCAGTTCTTCACATCAGGTGGCCAAAGTATTGGAGTTTCAGCTTCAGCATCATTTCTTCCAATGAATATTCAGGACTGATTTCCTTTACGATTAAAGGGTTTGATTTCCCTGCTGTCCAAGGGACTCTCAAGAATCTTCTCCAACACCACAGTTCAAAAGCATCAATTCTTTGGTACTCAGCTTTTTTTATCTGCAGACTTCAAGTTGGGAAGAAATGGCTTCAGCTATGGGGAGAATGGTAAGTGAAATCAAGCAAATCCCTCGCCTTCCTTCTGCAAAGTATTATGGATAAAAATGTGGGTTATGGTACTGTCACTCCTGGAAATTTGCACTGATCTGTAGAGCAACACAGAATATGCTACAGCAGCTCTCACAGATTGAATGATGGCCACCATGCCCAGTCCCCAGTCCCAAGAATTGCCAGGGCTCTGGACAAAGTTTTCTCAATTTCTTCATCTCTTCCTTGACTGATTTGATTTCTAGCACTTCCCCCCGCCATCCCCACTAACCACACTGACCAGCGTCCATAGGGAATGTCTATTTGTCAATGTTACAATGTCCTTGTAAAATGCTACCCTTCCCTCAGTACTTGTGTCCCTCTCCAGCACCAAGTATTGTAGTGTCATCCCTTGATCAAATGATGTGCAGTTTGGCATCTCCAGCCATCTCTTGGTTCTGTTAACACAACTTGAGTTTGCCAGAGCCCGAAGACTTCTCTCCTGTGTTACTGTTAAACTCTGGCCTCTCATTCAGAACAATGCGATTCCACAATTTTTAGGAGGATAATCTGTACTTCAATCTTTCCCAGTATCAGAAGAAAGATTGAGGGCAGAAGGTGAAGAGGGCAGCAGAGGATGAGATGGTTGGATGGCATCACCAATTCAACGGACATGAGTTTGAGCAAACTCTGGGAGATAATGAAGGACAGGGAAGCCTGGCGTGCTGCAGTCCATGGGGTTGCAGAGAATTGGACATGACTTAGCAACTGAACCACCACAATAGCCTGTGCTTAGGGAGCAGACAGTAGGGATGAAACAGTGGGACTTCATGTTACCCACAGGAAGGAGAAGTCCCAATACACATTAGAATTTTCGTCTCTCACAGGCCCCTTAGCTAAAGGGTCCTGTGGCCTGAAGTCTGGAGAGAGCACAGGAGGGGATGGAGATATGACCCGCACAGTGATTTTTGCCAAGTTTAAAAATCCGCCAGAGGACCATGAAAGCATCTCGAGAGACGCCAATGTCTGATTTCACTTCTCCACCCAAACCAGCCCCCCCTACTCCTTCCTGAGGAAGAGAGGGCACATCCAGGGGAAGGTTTGGCTCTGAGGCTGACAGGTGGTGGCACAGGGCTAGGTTTATTTGGAAACACCTCATTAAGCTCCAGGGCAAACCAGTCATCAAGGTGTTTAATTGGCAGCATGTGAGTATTAGGAGCTAATTAAGTTGCTCCCTCGTACTTTAATTAATGTTTGTCATTCGGCCACTGCATGGCTGGCGCAAGTTTCAGGAAGACAGAAGGGCTCAGTGGCCAGCACTTAGGCCGTGCTCCTGGCTGTCCCCGCAGGGGACAGGGCAGAGCTAAGCAGAGGGACAGCGTGTGGGGCTGTGCAGCTCAATCCACAGCCCGAGTCTCAGAAGCCACTTTGAATTCACTTAAATGACAGTTACTGAGGCTCTACTCCGTGCCAGCCAGCCAGACGGAGAGGACAGTGGAATCTCAGTAAGACATTATTCAAATCCCACTTCTGCCTTTTACTGGTTGCATAACCACGCACCACCCGGCCTTTGCAAATTTCCATGTTTTTATCCATAGAATGAAAACAAAAATCAGCTCTACCTCATACAGCTCTTATTTTAAAATAAAAGTCAGATATCCTCAATCCTGTGTTCAAAACCTTCAGGGACTTCCCATCCCAGAAGGAAAACTGAAGCCCTCTAGTTGATAGGAAGCGCTTTCCATGGTCCTTCTCCTTCCCGTTCCCCTCCCTGCTCAGCTTGCCACCTCCTCCTCCTTTCTTCTCCCTCTCCTCACTCAGGCTTCGCTGCTATTTCTTGGACCCCAAGTCCCCTCTTTGCTCAGGGCCTTGGCACTTGCTGCCCCTCTGCCTATACAGTTGACCCTTGAACAACACAGGGGTTAGGGTGCCAACTCTCCATGGTGGAAAATCCGTGTATAACCCTGGTGCTGGGAAAGACTGAAGGCAGGAGGAGAAGGGGACGACAGAGGATGAGATGGTTGGATGGCATCACTGACTCGATGGACATGAGTTTGAGCAAGCTCTGGGAGTTGGTGATGGACAGGGAAGCCTGGTGGGCTGCGGCCCCTAGGGTTGCAAAGAGTCAGACATGATTGAGTGGCTGAACTGAGCTGAACTTACATTCAGCCCTCCATATCCATGGTTCTTCTGTATCTGCAGTTCTGCATCCATGGATTCAGTCAACCTCAGATCCTGTAGTGCCATAGTACCCACTGTTGAAAAACATACATATAAGTGACCCCTGCTGCTCAAACCTGTGTTTTTGAAGGTCAACTGTAATATTCTCACCAAATATCCGCATAGTTCACCCGCTTAGTCTTTGCTCAAATCAAATCACCTTTTCAGAGAGGCATCCCCTGACCTCTCCATCTAAAATTCTAAGAATCCCCCACCATCAAAAATGAAAAGCTGGCAAGTATCATGTCTGCCTTATTTTTCCCCTTATCATTTATGATCTTATCTATACAATATATTGGGCTTCCCTCGTGGCTCAGTGGTAAAGAATCCACCTGTCAATGAGGGAGATGCGGGTTTGATCCCTGGGTGGGGAAGATCCTCTGGAGAAGGAAATGACAACCCACTCCAGTATTCTTGTCTGGGAAATCCCATGGACAGGGGAGCCTGGTGGGCTATAGTTTATGGGGTAGCAAGAGTGGAACATGACTTAGCAACTAAAACAACAATACGGTATACTGTGCTTATTTATGTAGAATGCCTGCCCATTTCAACATATAAAGTAAACTCAATGATAGAAGAAACTGTTTTGTCTGTTTTGTTCCCAGCTACATTTACGGTGTCTAGAACAATGCCTGGTCCGTGGTAGGCACTTAATAACTATTTTTTGAATAAATGAATATTAAACAAGATAAGGCATCCAAAGGACACAGCACATGCAAGGCGCATATTGGTGCCCGTGAATATTCATTTCCTTCTCTTGATACTGCACTTAGAACTGGTTTCTCTGCCTTAAAGACCTCAAATCCACAAGAGGGATAGCTAACCACACACTCCTGCTGTACAAATAATCCTCCACTCGCACCCCAAAAGCAAGAGCAGAGGGAGGATGGACAGGAGACCCTACATGGCAAGACTGATCTGTTGCTTCAGGAATGCAGCAGATTTATCTAGCACCTGCTATATGACAAGTGTTCTGCTCTGTGCCATGGAGATTCAAACAAGAATGGCACATCTTGCCCACCTAAGGAGCTCATAGTCTAGAGTTCAGCAAATGTTCCTATAAGGACTAGATACTAATTTTTTTTTTTTAACACCAAAAACATTTTGTATTGGGATATGGCTGATTAACAATGTTGTGGTAGTTTCAGGTAAATAGTGAAGGGACTCAGCCATACATATACATGTATCTGTTCTCCCCTAAACCCCTCTCCAGATACTAAATATTTTTCACTTTATGGACCAAACAATCTCTAGTAACTATTCAGCTTTGCCACTGTGGCCCAAAAGCAGCCATAGGGAATATACAAATGAGTGGGTGTGGCTGTCTTCCAATAAAACTCAATTTACAAACACCAAAATTTGAATTTCATATCAATTTCATGTATTATAAAATATTATTCTTCCTTTGATTTTTTTTCAATCATTTAAAAATGTGAAAATTATTCTTAGCTCAAGTGAAAGTGAAAGTCGCTCAGTCGTGTCTGACTCTTTGCCACCCCATGGACTATACAGTCCATGGAATTCTCTAGGCCAGAATACTGGAGTGGGTAGCCTTTCCCTTCTCCAGGGGATCTTCCCAACTCAGGGATTGAACCCAGGTCTCCCGCAGTGCAGGAGCTGAGCCCCCAGTGAATCCTTAGCTTAGAGCCCACACAAGAACCAACCAGATTTGGCCGTTGTGCTGTAGCCAATCCCTTGTCTAGATGAGGAAAAAGATGACACAATGGCTTCTAACTAAGGTTTAAAACATGATGCTACAGACTAAATCTCATAAATGTTCATGGGAGAGGGTGGTAACTAGAGAAGGGCCGGAACCAACAGCGGGTGCTTTGGGGAAGAGGTAAGACTTAGGGTAAGCAGTGGGATATGGTTAGGGTCAGGCAGGCTAAGTGGTGGGCTGAGAGCTTCCCCGCCACGGAAGCTAACAGTAGTAGTAATAATAACAATGGTATAGAGATAACTGTGGCATTGCAGCAGCCCCAGCTCTCAGCATTTTATAAGCATTGTTCAATTTCATTCTCATAGCAAGTACATTTACCCCCTTTTCAAATGAGGAGACCAAGGCTCAGAGGGTTAATAATTTGCCCAAATATACAAAGTCAGCAGCCAGAGTCAGACTCCCAGCCAAGGCTGTCTGCCTCCTAAGCCCACCCTCCCTCCCACTAAATTCCTTACTTTGATCTAGGTTCCCTCCCATTTCCTATGATCAGATGCTGCCATGTCCCTGGCGTGCCTGTATTCATGTAAATAACCATTTCTTAAATACACTCAATGAAAAATCAATTACATAGCAAAGTGGCTGAGGTTTGGATAAACAATGTAATTGTTCCCTCTGGGGCTGCTGACTGAGCAATGCCTGCTGAGAGAAGAAAGAGAGTTAACATTTATTAAGAGCTCTGCCTCAGGCACTGAATATGCATCTCCTTCCTTCTGGACCATATGGGTCTGAGCCCCTGTGGCCAAGCCCCCACTTCACCCCAGGGAAGCTGTTGGTCTTTACCATTGCACGCATGATGTATCTACAGTGAGGACCCCACGATCAAGGCAGATCTCGAGGACTTGACCCCTAGGCGTACCTTCCAGGTTCCTTACTCAGAGAGGAAAACCTAGCTGCCTGCTACATGACAAGTGTTTTGATGTGATTATATCTTTCCTGGAAGGTCACTCTGCTTACATCCCTAGTTGTCCCTCAGGAGTTCTGATCATTATACTTAGACTTTTTTCCTTTTTCAAGTCAGGACACTGTTCTTGGTTGATATGCAAAGATCCCAAAAAGGTGTGCTCCATCAAACCTTATCAATCATTAACACCTTACTGTGAATTAGTTTTCAAAACTTTTTAACCAGACAGGTAATTAAAATTGAACAATTGGCTAGAGACCAGGTAAAAGCCAGATTTAAGGCACAGAAAAGGAAGGTTGAAGAAGTGGTTTTTGACAAGAAAGACTCTGAAAATAAGTTATGGTATTCCAAAGGAGTGAATTTGCATTGGCTCTTCCTTTCTTTCTTTCCCTGTTAGCTATTATCATGAGTTATTTATGGTGAGCCGGGCAAGGTATGTGGCTGATGATGCTTGAAGAAATAAGATACAGCTCCTTACCTGAGATTCACAAATAATTACAACAGCATATAATAAGCACTGCAGGAACACTAAAGCACATCTGGAGTAAAGAGCTCCAAGTTCTGACCGTCTGACTATGGAAGCCATGGGATACCTGAAGGCGCCCGGAACAGGAAGTTGAGAGATAAAATTTCCAATCCTCGTTCAGCCGTGTGTGTATTTGCTCTATGACCTTGCATGAGGACCTTCTCCTCTCTGAGCCTTGGTTGACTCATTCATTCATATTAATTCACTCAACTTTGTGCCAGGGCTGTGCTAAGCTTTGGGGATGGATATCGTGTTAACATAATAGGTACTATTACTGCTCTCATAGGTTTTACAGTCTAATGGGGTAAACAGACATGAAAGAAATAATTTCATAGATAATTTTCCTATAAAGTGATGAAGTAAGTCTAGACCACATATTTCCAACCTGGCTACAGAGTAGAATTAACTGGGAAGAAAGACTTAGGAAAAAAAGGTGAATATTTGGGCATTATCCCCAAAGATTATAGTCCAAACTAGCAGGACTCAAGCATAAATATTTTTATAAATTCCCCCAACTGATTCTAACATGCTACCACAGTTGAGAACCACTGAGCTAAATAGTTTCTAAATTTCCTTCCTGCTCTAATTCTATTAGTCATTTATAGTCTGTGGATAATCTAAGACATACCTGCATTGATATATAAATTTCTGTATACTTATATGTGTGTTGAGAGACAAAGATAAATGGAGATACAGAATGTGTGTGTGTGAGAGAGAGAAAACAAAAAAGATCATGTAGCCTGTAAGACAAAACATTGGACACCACTGAGGAATCAATACACATCAACATTTCCTAAACTTAGCCCTGAGATTTGTTTGGCTGGATGTTTGTATAGAGACTGTTTGCCTCTTTGACATTTTTTCTTCTTTTCCTCTTTGGCTATAACACTCTGACTTAGGTGGGAGAGAGGTTCAAGAGGGAGGGGACACACGTATACTTACGCACAATTCCCCTTGATGTATGGCAGAAACAAACACAACATTGTAAAGCAATTATCCCCCAATTAAAAAAGAAAAAACCCTCTGATTTAACTCAGAGCAGTGTTGACCTAAAACAAATAGACTGCCAATTATTTCTCCAGGAAAAAAAAGGGGGGTGGGGGGAGGGTTTATTTGGGATCAGCAAAAATTGCAATTCAGTGTTTGCACATGGTGAGCCGTATGCAAATCTCCAGCAAAAATGGAGATAACTCCTTTAGAGAGGAGAAAAGGAAATTGGAGGGATATAGTAAACAAAGGGTCCCTTGGAGGAATTAAAAGTCTGAAGCATGAAGGCTTTCATTGGCTGAGTTGTCTCTCATTGGCTGGGTTCTTGCCAGGCTGGTTTTTCATTGGTTGAGTTGTAACTGCCTCTCATTGGCTCAGTTCTTGCCAGGCAAGAAGAGGAAGCCTTTCTTCATGTTGTTGGGCTCTGCTCTCATCACAAGACATAAGAGCTACCTCTTTTGATCTCCTGATTTTTTTAATTGAGATGTTTGTTTATTAATTTTTACAGCAGCAATGTGTCCAGCTCTGGGCCCACATTTCCTAGTCTCCATGTCAGCTAAACGTAACAAATGAGATACAGATAGAACTTATGGAATGAGACTTCCAGGAAATCCCAAGGGAGATGCTCTGACAGGGGGGACCAACTTCATGCCCTTCACCCTTCTCCCAACTTTTTGCTTGGAACAGGTATGTGATGGTGAGCTCAGCATTAGCCATCAGGAACTGTGTAGTGACTGGGGGATGGAAGTAATAAGCCAAGAATCTAAGAATAGAGAGATGAAAGGAGCCTGAGGCCCCAGGGGATATCACAGTTAGTCACCTGGACTGCCAACGTCTGGATTTCATTCATCTGAACGGAAGTAAAAACTTTACTTTGTTTAAACAGCACACTGGAAATTGTTCGCCTCTAGTACAGGCATTCTGTGGGGTGGGGAGGAAGTGTCTCTGTTCAAATAAGTTTGGGAAATATTTCACACCACAAGATAGTTCTCCACCTTGTCTGTCAAGACTCCCATTATAAAATATACAACCAACAAGGACCTACTGTATAGCACAGGGAAATATACTCAGTATTTTGTAACAACCTATAAGGGAAAAGAATTTGAAAAAGAATACATAGGTGTATAACTGAATTACTGTGCTGTACGCCTGAAACTAACCCAACACTGTAAATCAACCATACTTCAATAAAAAAGAATTCCCATTGCACATTTGCTCACATTAAAGGTTCATAACAAAGAAACCTGTTCACTTTGTTGAAGGCATTTCAGAACCCGGCTTTCTCCACACCCTCTTCCCACAGCACTACCTACCCAATACAGACACATAGAGCATCTTTTAATACTGCTTGAAGCTGATATTCTTCGGTGCATTTTGATCATCTCAGACATCAGAGCATTAAATTCCAGAACACTCAACTTCTGAGCAATTCAGTCCAAAACATCAATCAAATGCTTCCTAAGAGATGCGACAAAACAGCCAGTGAAATGTTGTATTTTCCATTTTGTTGCTGGCACATTGGAGAGGCAAAGTCACAAGCGTCCTTCTCAGAAAATGGCAACAGCAACCCAGAGCCAGAATGGCCGAGGTGAGCCTTCTCCCTCCAGCAACAAACCGCTCCCCGTTGCCTTCTGTTCTCACTCAGCTCCAGGCAGTGAGCTGACCTGTTTCCTCACTCTGGCTTGCCTGGAAGGCTTCCTGGGACACAAACAAAAATCAAGGCCGCCCAAAAACTGACTTTTAGAGTAAAACTCTTTTGGCAAGCCCATTTCTCAGGCAGAGCTGGGAGGGTACAAATCACCTTCCATTAGCAGCTCCTTCATCGTCACTAACTTAGGTGTCCACATAATACTGCCCCACTCATTCAGGCTTGGCTTTCCCGAATCTGTGGCTTAGTGTCTGTCATCAACTTTAGAACATTCGCAGCCATTACTATTTCACATATTTCTTCTGCTCGTGTATCTCTTTCTTCTCCTTTTGGAATTCTAATTATGTGTGTGTTATACCTTTTGTTTCACCAGATCCGTGGTTCTCAGAGTATGGTCCCTGGACCAGTAATATCAACATCACTTGGAAAGTCATTTAAAATGCAATTATCAGGCTCCATTCCAACCCAGATCCATTTATTCCGAAACTCTGGCATGGAAGATATGTGTGTTTAATCAAGATCTCTAGATGACTCTTTTGCATGCTGAGGTTTGAGAACCTCTTCACTAAAGCAAGAAAAGGACCATCAGGACATCTGAAAGGAGTGATACAGAGGAAAGGAAAATACAACAGCTAGAAATATTTAATATTTCTCAGAATCTTGTCCTTAATATTCTAGTTTGAATATCAGTGGTGCACTTTGGGGAGAATTTCATGGCTTAAAGGAGGCCTAAAGAAAAACATGAGACTAACTCCAAATGAACTGCCAGCTTCTTGGCCTCCTTCAACTCAGCTCCCAGTAGTGGCTCCCAAATCGGGCTGCATCTCACCCTGAGAGCTCATCTGAAATGAACTCTCGACCTATGAACCAGAAACTCCCAGGTTTGAAGCCCATGAAGCTGTACCTACAGCATGATTCCCTGGGTTTTCTGACTCAGTGAGGCCATGACCCGGCCGCAGAGGAGCACTGCTGGAGCTCTATAACTACACCATTGGCTACTCTTCATAAACGCTCTGTTTCCATCCACAAACCAGTACAGATGCGGCTTGGGCCATATTTAAACAGCCTCTGCCTCTCTGCCTCGCCTCCCCTCCACGTCCCCTTTCTTCATGTTGCCCACACCCTGAGAGACGGCTCCAGGGAAGAGGGCGGGGTTTCTGTGACACCCCCGTGCTCCGGTGCCATCAGCCACAGGGCCTGGTGCTCCCAGCACACAGGCTGGCTGTCCTCGCTGTCCACACTCCCGCCAGGGTGTAATTCTTTCCATTCCTTCTTCCCCACTCAGTCCCACTGAGGCTGGCGCGTGGAAATGTGGAGCAACTCATAAGTTCTAATCAATTAACCTCAAGTCCCTGATCTAACCTTAGATCCTAGTCACTACTTAGGGGCCCTGCTGGTTCATATGCTTTGACTGGCTCTACGTCTTAAGACTACTCCCTGGTGCCACGCCCCAGCCCACAGCTGGTACCTTGCTCCCTTAGAGGGACGTCACGTGAGCGCTGTCATCTTATCTGTCTTGGGAGTGTTCCAAGCATCAGTCATTCCAGGATCCCTAGGCCCTCCCATCTGTTGGGAACCTGTCACTCGCCTGGTGCCAGTGGGCTCTGGAATCACACTGGGAGTTCTGTGCCCCGTGGGCATGGGCTCATTTTGATCGCTTCGTGTGTCAGTGTGAGAAGAGGAACTGGACTCTGGAATCTGGCCTGTCCTTATAGTTGGACCCATTCTAGATTCCAAGACTTCTCCAATCCCTTCCTCCTGCCAGAGCTCAGACTAGGATCAGGCAAGGGAGGCACCTAGGAGACACTCTCTCCCCGCATCAGGCCAGCGCAGGGTGGGCGCCTGAGAGTTCATGCTTTCTTTTGTTTGCATGCTTTTCTATATTTCGCCCCTTAGGCTCCTCACTCACTCTGGTCCTAGCTCGGCCTCCTGATCCAAGGACTGTGCCAGGCAGGCCCCTGTGTGAGACTGAAAGTAGGAGTCCATCCATCCCAAGGCCTCAAAACGACATTAGTGTTTCTTATCCATCCAAGCACGAAGAAAGCAGAGTCCCTGCCTGTAAGCAATTCAGAGACGTCAGGGAAGGAAAGCGTGTAAACAGGTTGGCTCGGACATGTGCCTGACAGAGGGATATGTGGAAGGGCAGAAGAGCCTGGGGTGAATGACGGTGAGGCAGAGAGAAGGCTTCAAGAAGGCACTAGCCTTCCATGACCTTGGGAAATGCACAGACTACATCTCAGGGGAGAAGCTGCAAGGCTGACAGCAGGTAGAAACCAGTGTGAGTCAAACTAGGGGATGTTCTGAGACTCGCAGATGGTCAGCACCGTTAGAGGGTCAGAGACTTGGAAAGAAGAATGAGATGAGGGGAGGAAGAGGACCAGATTGTGGAGAGCCCTGAAGAGCCTGTGAAGGCGTGTTGGCCTCCCCAGGTGGCTCCAGTGGTCAAGAAGCCACCTGCTGATGCAGGCAGACCTAAGAGATTCATTCCCTGGGTCGGGAAGGTCCCCTGGAGGAGGGCATGGCAACCCACTCCAGTATTCTCGCCTGGACAATCCCATGGACAGAGGAGACTGGCGGACTATGGTCCACAGGGTCACACAGAGTCGGACACGACTGAAGCAACTTAGAATGCACGCGTGTGTGGGTTTGCATCTCTGGAACGTGGGGCACCTTGGAAGATTTTGAGGCAGGGGTGGAGAGTAACTAGATTTCAGCATCACAAAGAATCCGAGGCTGGGGCCAGTGCACAAAATCATCGATGGGGGAACCAGTTGGGAGACTGTGTTAAGGACAGCTGCCAAGTAGTGGCTGAATTTCTACATCAGGGCCATCAAATTCCTGAGGGTGTGAGACTGTGGGCAGCACCAAGGAGCCAGGAGCTCTTAATAGGCACCTGGCAATTCCCAAGCATCTGCCAAAGCAGTGACCTCTGCAGAAAGAGGACCGCGCAGGGCCCAGCTGCTCGGGGGGACCGCCACCTCCAGACCAACCTCTCAGAGATGCATGGGGCCTGCTCTCCAGGGGATACTCACACAGCTGCCACTCTGACAAACCTCCCCTGGGAAGAAAACCTTCTCTCTCCTGCCCAGGAAGCAATCACCCACCTGTTGTGGAGTTCCTCAGGTTTGGGACTAAACAGCTTCATTCTATCAGAAGCTTTAAAGAAGAATGGCCAGATAACTTCCTGCCCCCATCAGTCTGTGATTTTAGGATTCCACGTATATCAGATGCAAACACTGAAGACTTCGGTTCCTGTAGAGTTCCCTACAGAAGTGATTCTGTGACTGTCGTAAGTATACTCATGCTTCCTTTTCTGCATCCACGCTGGGAACCCCCAAGCCCAGCCACTGACTTCTCGCGTCTGGGTCACCACTAGAACCTCCTTCATGGCCTTTCTGCTGTCAATTTTGCCTCCATTTCTTGTTCCATTTTCCATGAAGAAGCCAGAAGAGAATTTCTAAAGTATGTCCATCTGTTCAAGGCCTGCACGCATGCTAAATCGCTTCAGTCACATTCGACTCGTTGCGACTGTATGGACTGAAGCCCTCCAGGCTCCTCTGGCCATGGGATTTTCCAGTCAAGGATACCGGTGTGGGTTGCCATGCCCTCCTCCAGGGGATCTTTCTGACTCAGGGATCGAGCCCACGTCTCCTGCTTTGCAGGCAGATTCTTTACTGATGAGCCTCCAGGGTAGCCCATTCAAGGCATGTTCCTGCTTAAAATCCTTCCTGTTGAGACTTCCCTGGTGCTCCAGTGGTTGAGAATCCACCTTTCAATGCAGAGGATGTGGTTTCAGTCCCTGGCCAGGGAACTAACATCCCACATGCTGCAGGGCAACTAAGCCTGCGTGTCACAACTAGAGAGCCCGCAGACCACAGTGAAGAGCCAGTGCAGCAAAATAAAAAATCCTCCCTGTTCCCTTCAGTGATGCTTTTGGGGTGGTATGCCACGCAGCATGGAAGATCTTAGTTCCCCAAGCAGGGGGATCGAACCTGTGATCCCTGTGGTGGAAGCACAGAGTCTTAACCACTGGACCACCAGGGAACTCTCCTCCAGTGATGCCTTGAAAGGGCTCACAGGCTCCTTCATGTTGCTGCTGCCCCGAAACCTCTCCCATTCTCACGAGCTCTCTCCCCACCCCCAATCTGAGCAATGAGAAAACTCTTCCAGTTCTCCAAACCCCTTGAACCTCTGCACAGACCGCAGAACCTCTGGATCTCTGCACAAACCATTCTTGTTGCCTAGAGCTGCTGGCCAGTAGAAAAATGCCAGAAGAACTCGAGCCACTTATACCATCTTAAATTTTCTAGTGGCCACATTGAAAAAAAAAAAGTAGAAATAGGTGATCTTATCACTAATAATAAACTTTATGTAATTCAATCTATCCAAAATGTTGGGCTTTCCTGGTGGCTCAGGGGTAAAGAATCCACCTGCCAATGCAGAAGACACAGGTTCAATCCCTAGGTGGGAAAGATCCCCTGGAGAAGAAAAATGGCAACCTGCTTCATTATTCTTGCCTGGAAAACTCCATGTACAGAGGAGCCCAATGGGCTACAGTTCATGGGATGGCGGAGTCAGACACGACTGAACAACTAGACAACATCCAAAATGTATCCAACATTCAACATGCGATTAAGATAATAAAATATTAAGATATTTACATTCTTTTTCACACTACATCTTCAAAGACTAGTATGTTTTTACACCTATCAGTTCAGTTCAGTTCAGTTCAGTCGCTCAGTCGTGTCCGACTCTTTGCGACCCCATGAATTGCAGCACGCCAGGCCTCCCTGTCCATCACCAACTCCAGGAGTTCACTCAGACTCACATCCATTGAATCAGTGATGCCATCCAGCCATCTCATCCTCTGTCGTCCCCTTCTCCTCCTGCCCTCAATCCCTCCAGGCATCAGAGTCTTTTCCAATGAGTCAACTCTTCGCATGAAGTGGCCAAAGTATTGGAGCTTCAGCTTCAGCATCAGTCCTTCCAAAGAACACCCAGGACTGATCTCCAATAGAATGGACTGGTTGGATCTCCTTGCAGTCCAAGGGACTCTCAAGAGTCTTCTCAAACACCACACTTCAAAAGCATCAGTTCTTCAGGGCTCAGCTTTCTTCACAGTCCAACACTCACATCCATACATGACCACAGGAAAAACCATAGCCTTGACTAGACGGACCTTTGTTGGCAAAGTAATGTCTCTGCTTTTGAATATGCTATCTAGGTTGGTCATAACTTTCCTTCCAAGGAGTAAGTGTCTTTTAATTTCATGGCGGCAGTCACCATCTGCAGTGATTTTACACCTATAGCACATGTCAATTTGGACATGTCATATTGTCAAGTGCTCAACAGCCACATTTAGCTAGCAGTGATGATAGTGGTAAATAACTCACCTGCCAATGCAAGAGACATAAGAGATGCAGGTTCGATCCCTGAGTTGGGAAGATCCCCTGGAGGAGGGCATGGCAACCCACTCCAGTATTCTTACCTGGAGAATCCCATGGAGAGAGGAGTCTGCTGGGCTACAGTCCACGGGGTCGCAAAGGATCGGACAAAACTGAATCAACTGAACACAGCACAGCGTAGTGGGCAGCGCCACCAGAGCATCCTGCTTCTACTCGGTTTAGGACCGTGCCCACTTCAGGCCCAGCAGGAAGGGCACTGTCTCCAGCTGCATCCAGGGGCCCCCTCTGTGATCCCACAGTCCCTAACAGCCCCTGTGGTCACTCTCACATGGAAGTGCTAAAGCCTGTGTTCTAATCTGAATCCAAGACCATAGGCTCCGTGAGGACAAGAACCACACTGGCCTGGTGTAGCACTGAGCTCCTACTCTGGGCCCAGCAGCAGACATATATTGCATGTACCAATCAGTGTCTGTTGAAGGAAACAGAGTAATCTCATGCATCCTCACCCACTACTGGGAGGTACTATGATGATCTGAAATCCCTTGTTCAGTTCAGTTCAGTTCAGTCGCTCAGTCATGTCCAACTCTTTGCGACCCAATGGGCTGCAGGCTTCCCTGTCCATCACCAGCTCCCGGAACTTCACAACTTCCCTGTCTTTCACCAACTCCCGAATCTCTCAAAATCCCAAGAGAGATTCCCCTTTGTCTCACCCTTCTTTTGTACAGCATCTGCATGTACACATACACACATATACACTGATCACACACACAACTTCACACTTACAAACACTGTTGCACTGAAACACATATACACTCACACACACACACATACACACATGCCACACACTCTCAAACTCATGCTCAGACACATATCCACACACTCATACACTCACAGGCATTGCATACTTAAGACACATGCTTACCCCCAGGCACATTACAGAGGTTGGTGGGACGTCCAGAGAGGTGTTTGACCTGCGCTAGGTCACACAGCACACCCGGGGCAGGCCTGGGACCGTATCCCAAGGTGACCACCCCATCCAGGCAACCAGGCTGCCTCTCGCTGATGCCAGAGGCATCAACTGATGCCAGAACCAACCATCAGTTAGCGACATTCCTGGATTCCTATGCTGTCAGGACCGGTCTCCGTGGCTGCACTACCTCCGAGAGAAACACTGCTGATTCCGAGGGCAAGCAGACTGACACAGCACAGGATTCAGTTCAACTTGCCAAGATCTGGCACCTTATTATCCTAGCAAGGTGAGGGGCCAAACATCTCAACAATCCGATCACTCCCAGTCTCCTAGAAGACAAGCCAAACTTGCAGCCTAGGTGAGGAGAGTTACAGATGATGTCTTAGAAAAGCAGCCTTAAAGCTGAAGCACACAGCTGTGCTGTGTGGTGGTGGTGGTGGTTCAGTCGCTCAGCCATGTCTGACTCTTTGCGACCCCATGGACAGCAGTCCACCAGGCTCCTCCCTCCATGGGATTCTCCAGGCAGGAACACTGGAGTGGGTTGCTATTTCCTTCTCCATGTGCTCTGTGACCTAAGGCAATTAAAAGACCTCTCTGGGCCTGGTACCAACTTCTATACTTTGTGTGAGTGTAGGTGTGTGCGGATGTATGTGATTATGTAAGTCAGTGTGAGTGACTGTGAGAATATATGGACTTTTCTGCGTTTGTGAGTCTGTGAGTCTATATGCGTGTGAGCACAAGAGTATGTGTAAGTGTGAAGGTGTGTGAGAGAACGTTTGGGAGTATACAGCGGATATGAGCTTGTAAGGCTGTGTGCATGTGTATATGTATACATATGCATATAGATGTTGGAAAAAGACGTTCAATATGTATGGATTTTCCTAGGGGTCCGCAGATATGGTTAATTTTATCAGTTGCAAGTCCTCAAATTTCTGGTTCCCTTTTTTCATCCTCCCCCATTTTAATCACCCTTCTTTTGTTTTTACAAAAGAAAAGTGTTTCCTTCACCCGTTCTCAACTCCATTATGGTGTTCTCTCCAGGATGTAAAATCCTTCAGCACACCAAACAAAAAGGACAGTTAAAGATACTATTTTGGTGAATTAAGGCACAAGAACCCCACCTCGGGACTTCCATTCCTCCCCTGTTTCATCCGTTCTTTTGGTAAAAGAAAGCCACATTCTACATGGTGGATCCTTAGAGAAGTGCCTTTTTAAAAAAAAAATTTATTGGAGGATAACTGCTTTACAATAACTATCATGCTGGTTTCTGCCATACATCAACATGAATCAGCCACAGAAATACATATGTCCCCTTCCTCCTGAGCCTCTCTCCCACTTCCCACCACATCCCACCCCTCTAGGTTGTCACAGAGCACCAGTCTGAGCTCCCTGCACCATACAGGTAACATGTATGTTTCCACGCTACTCTCTCAATTCGTCCCACCTTTTCTTTCCCCCACGGTGTTCACAAGTCTGTTCTCTGTCTGTGTCTCTGGTGCTGCCTGCAGACAGGTTCATCAGTGGCATTCGTCAGATGTATTACGGAGGACACACAGTGGGTATGTTGGCATTCAGGGTAAGGACAGCAGCTCTGCATTCCTTAAGTCTTGTCAAAACCTCATGGCTTTGACAGAGTCTGGGGAGAGTGAAGGAAAGACAACGTTGTAAGCACTAATGAAGGCTAAAAATGGCTTTCCCTCACCCACCATAGCAAAGAAAAGTGATCCTTCTCAACTTCTCTCAATACTCAATTCTAGGATGAGCCAAAACCAAAACAGCAAAGAACAACAAAACCTCTGAGCAGCTGCACCAGCACAGGTTTGTAACACCTATTCTTTTAAACACAATTGAAGCTTTTTCCTGGAGAAGGAGATGGCAGCCCACTCCAGTGTTCTTGCCTAAAGAATCCCAGGGACAGAGGAGCCTAGTGGGCTGCCGTCTACGGGGTCGCACAGAGTCAGACACGACTGAAGCGACTTAGCAGCAGCAGCAGAAGCTTTTTCAGGGGCTACTGAAGTTGGGAAGTTGTACTGGTTATAACCCACAGATAAAAGTTTTATGTGATTTCTTTTGAATGCAGTGTGCATTATTTAGTAGGTTGTTAAAATCTATTTTATCAAGTAATATAGTGAGATATGTATTTCAATTACAATCAATCCTGAGATTACTTCATCTTATAAAATGTTTAAATATTTTCCCTCCTACAACTCCTATTAATCAAGAAAGAAAATTAAATGCTAGCTGCTGGACAAACTCATTTTTAGCAATATATACTTTTTCCTCTCATTAAATGTGTTAGAAAATTTATCTCAATGTCTATGAAATTAAAGGAGTTATTTCTGTGTTTCATACAAGATTCTTATTTATTTCCAAAAATTAATTCTAAAGTTCAGTACATACAGAATTACTCAAAAAATGCTACACTTTTTCATCATGCTTTTTGTTTCATAAATAACTTAAATTTGGGCACAAAACATTGAATTACGACAAACTGATGAAAAACAGCGAATGGGTTTGTTCTTGTTTCTACAACTTTTCAGGAAATAGGTTAATTATATTCTTCATGACCTTCATCTTGTCTGCTTTTAATAATCATTTTTACAAGATTAGAAGCAGTCTTTTTTAATAGTAGGTTTCATAATATCCCCCAAAATGTACTATAATGTTGATTTGAATTAAAAATTTGTCAGACTTTTTCTTAGAGAAAGTAAATCTCTTTTGCAGATTGGGTTGACAAGAAAGACTAGTGTTTCTAAATAGATTATGCATTTTCCATAAGTCAAAAGGGCTAAATCTGAGCTCTAAGGTTTTAACCAAAAGGTATTTAAACATGTTATAAAATACAAGTATTTTATTTCTTAAAATTGCATTGGGAAAAGTGGATTGAAATTAACAATATTTTAATTTTCCAATTTTTATAAATAAGTTGAACTAGACAAGGTGAAAAAATAGCAGATGTAGTTATTAGTCATTTAATAAATTTCAGAAAAGTCTTTAGGATAGTCTCAGAAATTGAAAAAGTGAATGGTTCTAATGATGGATAACAAATGCCTTAGGAAGCTTTTTCTTTTTCAACAAAATTAAAGAAGAAAATAATTTTTGAAGATGGATCACTGTGTGATTTGGGGCATTTAACCCAAAAAGATTTCAAATAATTAATGAAGTTATCAAAATATCTCCTGTTCCTATCCACTTACTTGTGTTAGTAAGATCTGTCAGTGTTCACATCTAAGAAAAACAAAGCAACTAGTCTTCAGAAAAGAATAGAATTTTTTAAAAAAATTAAAAAACATAGCATTGATGTGGCTCCATTTTTCATTCTAGCAATATGTAATATTTGTTATCCAACTAGGACAATCCCATTAACCTCATTAAGAAATGTAGCCACATGAATTTTTATTATTTAATTTATTATTGACAAAATTTATGTCATATATACTATATTTTGATTTTTGGTACACTGATAATAATTATAATGATCACTCATTCAAGAAACAATTTTAATATTTAGAACTTTATGGAAATATTTTTATATTAAAAACATATACAACAATGTGTATATATTTAACACTACTTAAAAATGGTTATCGTTGTAAGTTTTATGTGTTTTTTAATCACAATTAAAAATGTTTTTTTAAATTTCTGACACATATATAACACATACATAGTATTATTTCAGAAATGTATATTCAATAGTCAATAAAGGATTATCCAATACAAAAACTTACTGCATTAGAATAAAATTCTGAGAAAGAACAGAAAGACAAGTGTAAGAAGGAGAATGAAATAAAATTCTCACTGTTAAAAGTTTACTCACAGGCTTTTTAAATGGATGAAGGTGGATATAAATCATTATGGTATTTAGATTCCAAAGAATGTATTTAACTAGTGATGATACTTTCGTTTAAAGAGTCCATATTTATGATATCCTCTGAAATGATTTCAACTTATGGAGAAAATTGTAAATATTTACTTAAGCATGTTGGAGGCACCACCTAGATTTTAGGATGCGTTTTTGGAAGGCACGTGAGCAAAACGGAATGGCGCTGCCTCTGAGTCCGGGGGTGGGGAGGGGTCCTGGCAGCAGAGGCCAGCTCTAGGTTTCCTGCAGAGTCGTGATTGGCTACCTTGTGCTTCTACATAATTCCTTAAGGGCTTCTTTTTTCTAAAGAACACAGTGACTCTTTGGACCAAGAGCTTTCAAAGGCTTGGGACCCCTTCTGGCTCTGTCCACTATTACAGCAGTCTTTCTGTTCAACTGGAAGCCCCTCTAAGCCAGGTTTTTCATGCATAGACTGATTTATTCATTTAGGAAAGAGAGAATGTGGGGACTTTGATTTATTGAACATCTACCATGTGCCAGATACTGTGCAGGATGTTTATATACATGTGATTTCATTTATTAATAGGAATAATTAAGGTTACGATATATAGTTATAGTTATTATGGTGAATACTTACTATGTACAGGACACTAAAGGGCTTCTCAGGTAGCACAGTGGTAAAGAATCTACCTGCTAATGCAGGAGACACTGGTTCAATCCCTGGATTGGGAAGATCCCCTGGAGTAGGAAATGGCAACGCACTCCAGTATTTTTGCCTGGGAAATACCACAAGCAGAGGAGCCTGGTAGGCTACAGTCAATAGGTTCACAGAGTCGGACGTGACTGACGCACACACCGACGCACACCAGAACTAAATTGTAAACTTTACATGAGTGATGGGAATCAGTCTTTACAATAATCCTACAGGGCAAGAGGTATGATCATTCCAATTTTACAGATGAGAAAAATAAGGCTCAAATAAACCTTTCAATATTAGTCAACAGCTAGTAAGTGAGAAAGCCCGATCATGACATCAAAGTCCACACTTCTGACCTTAAGTGTTGTCATACCCACTTAAAGCGAAGCTCAGAGGGTTAAACTTGGGCAGATAGAAATCGGTAAGTCCCAGGTCAATCTGACTGATTGATTCACTCCCTGTTTTGTTCCAGAAAAGCATCCAGGCACTTCCTGATAACTACAAATACTCATTTTTTTCTAGAATTCTCCAAGTACGTTATTCATCCTGTGTCTCTGCCAGTTTCTTTTTTCTTTTTTTGCCAGTTTCATAATGTGGACAGAATTGATTTTATTATAATTATTCTTTTTTATAATTGATTTTTAAATTATCATCATTCTGTAATTATTACCCCTCACTTTTTGTTTTCTTCCTGCAAATGAGAAAACTTAACCGCCCAGAATCTTCCCTGAAACTTGCCCTGACCCCCAGCATCTGACAGACTCCAGATCTGACACATCTGACGGCTGTGAAAACGAAGCCAAGGCAGCTGATGGAGCGGGGCCCCCAGAGCACGCAGGGCTGCACAGCCGAGCGGGGCGGGAAGCCCTTCACACCCTCTGTGCTCTCAGACAGCAGTGCAGGCGAGGGCTCCAAACTGACCCGGCCCGTGGGGGGCGCCTGTCTGTCCACAGTCTCACTCAGTTTTAATCAAGGAGCCTTCCGTCCCCAGGCCAAGAAAGGGGCGTGCCTACAGGTCTCGAGAAAAGGAGGAGTGTGGGGTTCACCCCTCGCTGTCATTGCCTGAACAGGGGTACTTGTTGCTTTAGAAAGGAAGGGTCTCCACTAGACTTTGCAAAAGGGCCTTTTTGGTTTTTTTCCACTAATTATGCCCCAAGCAATGGCTGGGAGGTGGGGGGCAGGAGGAACATTTAAACCTAATGTAATACTCGAAAAACACCAAACCCAGATTTGACCCTGGGGGAGCCTGAGCTGTGGACAGGTGTGCTCGCACAACAGAGAGGGAGCCAGACTAGACTTCTCTGGGGTTTGCCTACGGATACTCCCAGAATTCCCCTGCCTACCTGGGAATGTGCATCACAGGGAGAAATAAATGGCCTCATACTGGTGCTTTTTTTTTTTTTTAAGGATTAGAAAAGAAGAAACAGCTTTTGTTTTCTTTTTTTCCCAGTTGGCTAACCATGACATTCGACCTACAGGCTTAGAAAACAACTTGAGTAGCAGTGTGAGTGATTAGACAAGACAACAGCCTGGGGTATTCTCTTACGGAAGGGGGGAAGCCCAGGCTGTCTTTTCTTCTAAAGTGTGTGGAAATCATCAGAAAAGAGCCGCTGTCAAACTCGCCTCCTGCCCCAGTGGGGCTGCGAGGCTGCTGCCATCTTTATTTAATTGGTTTATTAATCTTATAACCCAATACAAACCTCTGTCTCTCTGCTTCCCTAGTTAACCAGTCTTGGGTTTTGTAAATATGTTTAAATAAGCTCCAAAACCCACAAGCCTTCTCTCCTCTCGGTTACAGTCTCCCACCAGGCCAGACCCCAGGCGGAACTGAAATGAATAAATGGCTGTCCCTCCCAGCCCATCTGCTCCCTTTTGGGGGTGGTGATGTGAGGGCAGGACGTTTGCAGGGAAGAAAAGGCCTTCATCTCATCAGAAGTTTACTGTGCTCCTTGGCGGAAGGGCTGCTGTTCTGTGCAGAAGCGTGAATTAAGAAGTTAAGAGGAAGAGGAGAGAAAAGGACACCATTCAAACCTTTATATATAAATCACTCCTCCTTCCAACCTCCCGAACTTGTTGGGAAGGAGATCTAGTTAACAAAGGAGCAGCCCTTTTGTAGGACTCTGTGAACTCCTGAAGACAATGCCCATCAGGGAAAGAAGAGGAAATGTGAGGCCAAAGGGAGATAGATAAACGGTGGGATTGTCCAGAGACGGATCTGGGTAAAAATGTGCATGCTGTACAACTAACTGTGTGTTAACAGCTGTGTTCACATCTGCTCACCTGATACACTATGAGGCCTAGCAGGCTCTGACTAGCACCAAGTATAATGCAAAGAACATAGTTTTGAAGGAGGAAAATTAGAAAGGAAGGCAGGAAGCATAAAAGTAGAGAGGAAAGAAAAGCAGGAATTGTGTGGATAGATGAAGGGATGGAGAGGGGATGAATGAGTAGAAGAGTGGATGGGTGGATGGATGGATGAGGTGATAAGGATTTGGATGAGAAACTACACTCTTTACAGCCTCTGTGGGTCCAGAAAACCAAGCAATGGTGTTTCTTTCTCAGATTGTTCTATTGGAAGACTCTCTTTTCTAGGAGAATCCCCAGAAAGCATGGTCAGAGACAGCTGAGGTGACATACAGCACCCAAAATGCCAGCAAGAAGGAAAAAAATCCCCATCTGTATCCCAGTTATTTTGAAAACAAGATGCTAAACAACTCACTGCTTGGCTTATAGAGGTTATCTTTACTTATTCACCTGTTTGTTTTACTGAATTATGTCCAAAGGGCTTCAAGCACCCAGAGTAAGCAAAACTGCAAAACTTAAATCTACCATCTGGACACTTCTAAACATCTGGATGTTTGGCATCACGCTGACCACAACTCAGAGTGTTATGGCTGTGGAGTTATAGCCCAGAGCAGCAGTAGGGCAAAGGAGGAAGTATAAATTAGAGTGTTTAGAGTGATCATCTGTACAGATGTGAGACCTGGACCACAAAGAAGGCTGAGTGCCAAGGAATTGATGCTTTTGAACTGTGGTGCTGGAGAAGACTCTTGAGAGTTCCTTGGACTGCAAGGAAATCCAACCAGTCCATCTTACAGAAATCAGTCCTGAATATTCCTTGGAAGGACTGATGCTGAAGCTGAAACTCCAATACTTTGGCCACCTGATGAGAAGAACTGACTCCTTGGAAAAGACCCTGATGCTGGGAAGGATTGAAGGCAGGAGGAGAAGGGGAAGACAGAGGATGAAATGGTTGGATGGCATCACTGACTCAACGGACATGAGTTTGATCAGGCTCTGAGAGTTGGTGACAGACAGGGAAGCCTGGCGTGCTGCAGTCCATGGGGTCACAAAGAGTCAGACACGACTGAATGACTGAACAACAGCAACAGACTGATGACACATCCTAGGATGCCCATGAATGTCCAGATTTCAACTACTCTGAACCATGGTCAAACCATGTCTCAACTTCCATTTGAAAAATGCAGCTGCACAGATAGAGGTGTGAAAGACAGAGCATGAGGGAGGAGGGAGAGGAAGAGGAAGAAAGGACAGGGAAGGAAAGCGAACGCTAGGAAAGGAGCTGGCTGGGGCACATCTCAGCAGTGAGACGCGGCAGCTGGGGACAGCATGGGGTGAACGCGGTGCTCCCGATGGGGCGCTCTTTCCGGAGCTGGAGCTGTTCCCCCACCCCAGTTCCACGATCCGGATGGAAACAGCCAGAGCACCAGGTCTCCTGGAGTTTACCTCACCAGTGTCAGTCACGGCCCTCCTCTTTCTCAGCCTAGCAATGTGGGCCTCCCCATTCTACAGGGAGAAAAACTAAGGCTCAGGAGGGAACAGCATCTGTCCAGCTACGAGCCAGACAGCAGAGGTAAGGGGAAGCTCCCTGCCTCCAGGGCATCTTCCCAAGTGGGAGGAGGGACAGAGAAGCCTTACCTGAAGTCCTCACCCCCCGCTGCCCACACATGCATCAGAGAAGAGGCCAGACAGTGGGGAGAGCTAGAGATCGCTTCAGTTCAGTTCAGTTTAGTCGCTCAGTCATGTCCAACTCTTTGAGACCCCATGGACTGCAGCACGCCAGGCCTCCCTGTCCATCACCAACTCCCGGAGTTCACTCAAACTCATGCCCATTGAGTCAGTGATGCCATCCAACCATCGCATCCTCCATCATCCCCTTCTCCTCCCGCCTTCAATCTTTCCCAGCATCAGGGTCTTTTCTAATGAGTCAGTCCTTCACATCAGGTGGCCAAAGTATGGAGTTTCAGCTTCGGCATCAGTCCTTCCATTGAATATTCAGGACTGATTTCCTTTGGGATGGACTGCTTAGAAGTCTGAAAAAGATCGTCACAGAAACACAAACACACGCACACACCCGCACACACACGTGAACATGTATACCAAATGTCCATAAGAGTCATTTTCCTTTAAACCCATTAAAAGAAAAATCTCCTCCCTGCCTGCCAACCTTGCCTGCTCTCAGCCATTCCCGGCTTGCTGTGATGTGTTTTTGTTTTCTGTCCAGGGTGATTGATTACAGAAGAGCAAATTAGCTCCCACTGCTTTTAAGATGCATTTCCTCTCTTAAAAAGAAGATGGTGTGAGTATCACTTCTCTCTCCCCTCTGCCTGCCTAGCTGCTGGCTGCAGTCACTGTAACACCAGGGAGGCTTTCTCAGCAGGGAGGAGGGGCACGGGCTCCCCGAGAATCCACAGCCCTCCCTAGTGCCCAGTCCTGCGCCCACCCTGCCTCCCCCGTCTCCTCTTCTTAGCCCCCAGGGCATCACTCTGCTTACTCCAGGCTACTTTTACCTACCTCTGTGCTTAGACCTATGCATCCAGCTGCCTGGCACAGAGTGGACACTGGTGAATGAACAAATAAATGATGGGTGAAGGATAAACACTAAGACCTCAGCTTAATGAAATAGAGGCTCTCCCTCGCCCCCGCCCCCCTCCCCCAGCTGCTCTGGGCCATACTACTCAAAGTGCCCAACCTGGACCAGAAGCATCGGGAATCACCTGCGAGCAAGGTTTCCAGGATCCCAGGTCATCTAGACCCAGATCCGACCTTGAGAAGCGTTGCTATGTGCTCCTAAGTGGAGGCGGGCTGGTGGACAAGATGACCCCTTAAAAACCCTCATTGCCTTCTGTGTGCCCCCAGTCAACATGGCAGATATCAGACGGCTACGGTCATGGAAGGCTTAGCTTGGGGTTGTAACAGCAGAGCACTGGCCTAGGAGGGGAAAGGTGGAATTTCAACTCTTCCTCTCTGTCTAGCCCTTCCTGCTGTTCTGCTCCTTTGGGGGTCCCAGCTGACAGATCCGAAGCACAGCATGGCTTTGCTCTAACTAATTGCCAACAGTTGGCTGTAGCTACATTCCTTATTCAAAAAGCCTCATTAATCTCCTAATGCCAGTGTAGCCACAGCTGCTAATGGTGCTCTCACCTCGCAGCACCCAGTTCCCGGGGGGCGGCAGGGGAACATCCTGGCTCCTTTTGGCAGCAAAACAACAGGAAACAGCATCCTTCTCAGAGGCCTCAGCCAGTACCTGGGGACAGGGAGCCAGGCTGGTGTGGAACCTGGCTGAGCCCTGCCTCTGGCTGGAGTGGCCCTAGGAGGCCTGCCCCAATTCTAGGCCATCCGTGGGTCAGGAGCCCTGGAGTGATTCAGGCGGTGTAAGAGTGGATTCCAACAACCCTAGAGGAAGGGTATCTGCAACCTCTGGGGTGAGCTGAGCTGCCCTCTCATGGCCAAATTAAGAAGTCTGTCCCTTTATCCCTTGGGTATAGGGATAAGCTCTACCTTGGAAGACCTTGCAGGATGCTTGGAGACACGGAAGAGGTACATTCTTGGAAGTTCATGGTGATGAAGACCTGAAGAAGTTCAGAGCCTCTTTCCAAGACTTGAGTTTGAGGCTTCTCCTATGGCTCAGAGAACAGGATTTAAATGTTCTCCTGCTTCTCCTCCTCAAAGTTCTGCTTCTGTGGATTTGCCTTGCCAAGAATATAAATCCTTAAGGGAAAGGATCGGTTGTGTTTTTCACACCTGGTTCCCAGTACCTGGCCCTGCTACCCCATCAGCCATCTGCCTAGACTCACACCAGGGGTGAAGAAGAGAGTGTGAGGGAGGAAGAAGAGAAAGAAAGAAAAGACAGGGAAGGAAAGAGAGCAAGGTAGCTCTTGGGGGGCAGGTCTCTGAGTGGCGAGAATACGATGAATGTTAAGAATAAGATGCTTAATGAAGGCCGATGCCAACACATCCATCCCACAGCTGTGGGACTGGTCCAGATGGGTGAGCTACTCACTAGCCATGGGACTGAGCTGGGCCAACTTAGGGCTTTATCCTCTTTCTTCTTCTAATGTTTTAATGTGAAAATTTTCAGATAGAAATTTGAAAGAATTATATAAGCAATGCTAATTGCCTAATAATATGGTGGGTATATAGAATTTTTTTTTTTTTTTTTTTGCTGTTTTTGTTCTTTAAATGCACCCTCTGGCCTCTGTCAATTCTATCAGTATTGCCAGGGTGGATGGGAGCAGGCATCCTGCTCCCCACACAGTAGTTGTTAGAACAATACTGCCCTCTGCTGACCACAGGCTGTCATTTCTCTGAGACAGCTCTTCTGCAAAAGACTCGCGAAGTGTTGGATCAGGTTGTTCCTGCCCAGTCATCCGCTTTGTCCCTCTTGTACTGTGCATTGCCAAGATGCCTCCTTAGTGTTGTTGGGACCCATCCAGACACGGCGATGGGCACCAGGACTGAGATGCAGCTGAGCTCAGACAATTAAATAAATGTATTAGGCGAGCTAATGTCCTTGTATCTTTATTGTTACAGCCACTTCCTGAGCCCCTGCTCACATGAGGCTGAGCGCCAGGGCTGTAGTGCAATGCTGTGACACCGTTCCGTGGACAAATAACTTGAACATGCTGAGCCTCATTTTCCTCCTTGGTGAAATGGGGACCACCAGACTCTGTCCTCCCTGGAGAAAGGAAGGACTGTGGAGCAGAGAGTGAGAAAGACAGCAGTAAATGCCCAGGGTTTCAGACACACTTGAAAGAACTAGAAAGCCTTCACCATCTTAAAGCAACAATGAACCCGTTGACTTCAAGTAAATGAAGAGATTTGTTGACTTCAAGTAAAACCCTGGGCCTTGATCTGTCTGCTGTTAACTATCCTGAGATGTTGTTGTTCAGTCACTAAGGCATGTCTGACTCTTCACAAGCCCACGGACCGCAGCACACCAGGCCTCCCTGTCCTTTGCTGTCTCCCAGAGTTTGCCCAAGTTCATGTCCATTAACTCGGTGATGCCATCCAACCATCTCTGAGATAGCCAATGCTTTAATATCTCTACCAGTGGGAAAGGGTGAAGCAGAAGGGATCATCCTAAACAGCAGCTACCTAGAGGGTCAAAGTACCTGTGTAACTGGGAGCTGAGAGACCAGGCCTCCTTTTTCCCTGGCCTTTGCCTCTTGTGCTATTCAGGATCAGTCAGAGCAGTGGTTCTCAAACTTGACCTATGTCAGATTCACCTGGAGCGGCTGTTAAAACCCAGCCTCACCCTCGGCTTCTGATTCAGTATGTGTGCAGTGGAGCCTGAAAATTTGCATTTCTAACAGGATCCCAGGTGAGCAGACCAGACTGAGAACTCCCAGGCTGGGCTGTGCTGCAGTAATGACTCACAAATCTCAGTAGCTTCACACCATGAAAGTTTATTTCTTGTTCATGCTGCATATGGAATACGAGTCAGCGCATCTCCGTTACACACAGTCACTGGAGGACTCGGGTCAACAGATGGCTCATCATCTTATAGCTGCAATTGCTGGAACATCTCACCTTCTAAGCTGCTGTGACAAAGGAAAAGAAAGTGAAGAATCACATTTGGGCTTTTAACTGTCTCAGCCCAGAAGTGAGGACACTAATTATGCGCATTCACATTTCACCAGCCACAACCACTCACAAAGCCCTGCCCATGTTCCAGGTAGAAGCCTGCCATGTCCCTGGAAGGAGAGGGAGTTGGACTGGATGCTGCGGGTCACTTGGACTGCAACCCTGCCCGTCCAGCACATGCGCTCCCTCACAGGAACGTGTGCAACCTTGTCAACGTGGAACGGTGGTTATCGGGACACGCTTTCAGCTTCTTACATGCTGATCATAGAGCAGTGATGGCGATGATGATGGTTACGATGATGGTAATGATGGGAAGATGATGGTGGTGATGGTGGTGGTGGTGATGATGGTGGTGGTGGTGATGATGGTGGTGGTGGTGGTGGTGGTGATGATGGTGGTGGTGATGATGGTGGTGATGATGATCATGGTGATGATGGTGGTGGTGGTGATGATGGTGATGATGGTGGTGGTGGTGATGATGGTGGTGATGGTGGTGGTGGTGATGATGGTGGTGATGGTGGTGATGGTGATGATGGTGGTAGTGGTGATGATGGTGGTGATGGTGGTGATGGTGGTGGTGGCGATGATGATGATGATGGTGGTGGTGATGATGGTGATCACGGTGATGATGGTGGTGGTGATGATGGTGATGATGGTGGTGGTGATGATGGTGGTGATAGTGGTGGCAACGATGATGGTGGTGGTGGTGATGATGGTGATGATGGTGGTGGTGATGATGGTGGTGATGGTGGTGGCGGCGATGATGGTGGTGGTGGTGATGATGGTGGTGGTGATGGTGGTGGTGGTGGTGGTGGTGATGGTGGTGGTGGTGATGGTGATGATGGTGGTGGTGGTGATGTTGGTGGTGGTGGTGATGGTGGTGGTGGTGATGATGGTGGTGATGGTGGTGATGGTGATGATGGTGGTGGTGGTGGTGATGGTGGTGATAGTGGTGATGGTGGTGATGGTGGTGGTGGCGATGATGATGATGATGGTGGTGGTGATGATGGTGATGATGGTGGTGGTGGCGATGATGGTGATGATGGTGGTGGTGATGATGGTGATGATAGTGGTGGTGGTGATGATGGTGGTGATAGTGGTGGCGGCGATGATGGTGGTGGTGGTGATGATGGTGATGATGGTGGTGGTGGTGATGGTGATGGTGGTGGTGGTGGTGATGGTGGTGGTGATGGTGGTGGTGGTGGTGATGGTGGTGGTGGTGGTGGTGGTGATGGTGGTGGTGGTGGTGGTGGTCGTGGTGATGGTGGTGGTGGTGGTGATGGTGGTGGTGGTGGTGGTGGTGGTGGTGGTGGTGGTGATGGTGGTGGTGGTGGTGGTGGTGGTGATGGTGGTGGTGGTGGTGGTGGTGATGGTGGTGGTGGTGATGATGGTGGTGGTGGTGGTGGTGGTGGTGGTGGTGGTGGTGATGATGGTAGGCAATAACCACTGAGTGCTTACTATGTACCAGGAACTAAGTGCTTCCTGTGTGTTAACTCACTTATCTCTCACAACAGCACTAATGGTAAGTACCATTTATGCTTCCATTTTACGAATGAGGAAATTGAAACAACGTGTGCTGATGTAGTTTTCCCAGGCCACACAGGTAGTGAGACACACAGCTGGGATTGCCATCCAGCCAGTCCAACACTAGAGGCCATGTTTTCAACCACTGTCTGCCCCATCACTGTGCAGTTAATTTTATATTTGAAGAGAGAATAGAGGAGACTCTAGTGGGAAGGCCTAGTTTCTGGATAAGCTGATAGTTCAGACTATTCTAAATATAAACAGTTCTACAGAGAGCAACACCACACCAGTAACGCTACTGATATATGGAGTTGGCTCAAGCCGGATATATTAATATGAGATCCAGTTTCAACAGAAGGTCTTTAAGGCCCTCAGTGATGGCCCACAATGTCCAGAAGGCCAAGGAAGTTCCCCTAGAAGAACAGTCTTCCTAGGAGTTTTTCAGTGATCAAAAGGATGAGATAAGACATCTCTTGACTTTTCTTATAGAATTGCCTCCCAGATCATACAGGTCCTCCTAAAATGGGGACCCAGGGATGTCCTTACTCGCACTCTGTCCCTCTTTACCCCCAACCCCTCCCCTTGGCCCTGATCCACCCGGAGGAACATGGCCAGCTGTGATGTGACCATGGAAGTCTCAGCACCTCCTCTCACTACTGTTGAGCTCGGTTCCTATCTGAAAGCATCGTAGGAGCAGGCTTTGAGTCGTAGCCTTGTTGAAGGGCAATCCCAGTGAGTGGTGACTAAAACAGCTCTTCAGGTTAGAATACCTACATGAAAAATGAGCCTTTCTCCCACTGATAGTGATAGGCTCTCAAAACGTCATGGGTGATGCCAGTGAAAACCGTTCCTCTATTGTGTCTTATCAAAGACCCACATTCGGGCTTCCCTGGTGGTCTGCTGGTTAGAATCCACCTGCCAACGCAGGGGACATGGGTTCAATTCCCGGTCCAGGAATATCCCACAGGCCGCTGGAGCAACCAAGCCCGTGGACCACGACTACTGGGCCCGCACTCTAGAGCCTGTGAACCTCAGCTACTAAGCCCACAGGCAACAGCTACTGAAGCCCAGAAGCCTGGAGCCCATGCTTCGCAAGAGAAGCCGCCACTGTGAGAAGCCCATGCATTGCAATGAAGAGTCGCCCCCCTCACTCGCCACAACTAGAGAAAGCCTGCTCTCCACAACGAAAATCCAGCCCAGCCAAAAATAATAATAAATAAATAAATAGATCTTTAACCCTATGTAAATTTAAATCCCAATTTCATAAGAAATGGGGAACGGAGGAGCTAGAAAAAAGTACATCTAGGAGACAGAAATCCAGAGAGTTTGATTTTCCCTCACCAGCGGAGTAGGTCTCTGGTGCAGAGAGGGCCTTCGGCTGATCCAAGAATGGCCAGCAAAGGGCGCTAGTCTACGGCCTCAGTTCAGTTCAGTTCAGTCGCTCAGTCGTGTCCGACTCTGCGACCCCATGAATCGCAGCACACCAGGCCTCCCTGTCCATCACCAACTCCCGGAGTTCACTCAGACTCACGTCCATAGAGTCAGTGATGCCATCCAGCCATCTTATCCTCTGTCACCCACTGCTCCTCCTGCCCCCAATCCCTCCCACCATCAGAGTCTTTTCCAATGAGTCAACTCTTCGCATGAGGTGGCCAAAGTACTGGAGTTTCAGCTTTAGCATCATTCCTTCCAAAGAACACCCAGGGCTGATCTCCTTCAGAATGGACTGGTTGGATCTCCTTGCAGTCCAAGGGACTCTCAAGAGTCTTCTCCAACACCACAGTTCAAAAGCATCAATTCTTCGGCGCTCAGCCTTCTTCACAGTCCAACTCTCACATCCATACATGACCATTGGAAAAACCATAGCCTTGACTAGACGAACATTTGTTGGCAAAGTAATGCTATCTAGGTTGGTCATAATTTTCCTTCCAAGGAGTAAGCGTCTTTTAATTTCATGGTTGCAGTCACCATCTGCAGTGATTTTGGAGCCCCCCAAAAATAAAGTCTGACACTGTTTCCACTGTTTCGCCATCTATTTCCCATGAAGTGATGGGACCAGATGCCATGATCTTCGTTTTCTGAATGTTGAGTTTTAAGCCAACTTTTTCACTCTCCTCTTTCACCTTCATCAAGAGGCTTTTTAGTTCCTCTTCACTTACTTCAATAAGGGTGGTGTCATCTGCATATCTGAGGTTATTGATATTTCTCCCAGCAATCTTGATTCCAGCTTGTGTTTCTTCCAGCCCAGCGTTTCTCATGATGTACTCTGCATATAAGTTAAATAAGCAGGGTGACAATATACAGCCTTGACGTACTCCTTTTCCTATTTGGAACCAGTCTGTTGTTCCATGTCCAGTTCTAACTGTTGCTTCCTGACCTGCATATAGGTTTCTCAAGAGGCAGATCAGGTGGTCTGGTATTCCCATCTCTTTCAGAATTTTCCACAGTTTATTGTGATCCACACAGTCAAAGGCGTTGGCATAGTCAATAAAGCAGAAATAGATGTTTTTCTGGAATTCTCTTGCTTTTTCGATGATCAGAGCTTCAAATTCTGCGCTTCGGTTTGGCCTTCTCTAGTCACTCCTGGAAAGGCACCCTGCTCCAGTACTCTTGCCTGGAAGATCCCATGGATGGAGGAGCCTGGTAGGCTGCAGTCTATGGGGTTGCTAAGAGTCAGACACAACTGAGCGACTTCACTTCCTCTTTTCACTTTCATGCATTGGAGAAGGAAACGGCAACCTACTCCAGTGTTCTTGCCTGGAGAGTCCCAGGGACAGGGGAGCCTGGTGGGCTGCTGTCTATGGGGTTGCACAGAGTCAGACACGACTGAAGCGACTTAGCAGCAGCAGCAGCAGCAGTCACTCCTGGTATTTCTAGGGTTACATCATCGAGAGGGATTTGTTAAACCCAACCACAGGCTATTCAATGATCCTTGTTAGTGCATCAAAGGGAGTCAGTCTTTGGCCTCAAAATGTCAGATTTCTTCCCTGGGGTTTACAATTCTCTCATTTCCTGTTTTTCTTAATAAAAGTTCAAAATCTCCCTGGCAATGATTTTTGAAACACTACAGTTTTCAAGGCGATCTAAAAATACTGGCTATTTTGTTTAGACAGCTATCAAAGATCCAAGGCCAATTATTCCATCCATCTCCCTCTCTCTCACACACACTCACTCACAGATACACACACACACACACACACACACACACACACTTGCTCAACAGACATCATTTTCTGCTAACAGTTGAAGCCTTTGTCCACAACCTGGGGTCTGACAGAAGACAGACGACTGAGAATCAACTAAGTGCTCCAGTCAGCTACCCTGCCCTGAAGGCCTGTGCTGGGAGGGTCTCAGTCTGCCCAGGGGTGTGCTTGGCACTCCCAAGGCACAGCGCTGTAAAGCAGCGACTAAAGCGATTCTCTCTGACTGAACCTCCAGGTGGTCAAAGGCGTGAGATCACGTCTTTCCTTTCCTGCAAGAGTCAGATGGGCCGGCAGTGGGAATGGGGCTGTGGAAAACAAGCGATAACCACTCACTTGTCAGCTAATTGTGACATGCAAAGCATGTTGCTTACACAGCTCCTGGAGGGCACCCCATGGGCTCTGACTCCAGACTGAGAATGAAAAAATGAGGATTGAGGATTTCACATTTTGAGAGAACAAACCACAGAGACAGACCTGGGACCTTCCCCAGCTCGCATTCCTGCCCGTGTTGGGGGAGCGGGGAGGGTGGTAGGCAGGCGCGTCCGGCAATGCCTTGCTTCATCCCTGCCCTGCTTCATCCCTGCCCAGCTGCTCGAGCTTCCTACCCCCAGTTCAGCCCCATCTGTCCCTATGAAGGTGTAGTAGTTCGCTGTGCTGTGCCTAGTCGCTCAGTCGTGTCCGACTCTTTGCGACCCCATGGACTGAAGCCCGCTAGGCTCCTCTATCCATGGGGATTCTCCAGGTCAGAACACTGGAGTGGGTAGCTGTTCCCTTCTCCAGGGGATCTTCCCAAGCCAGGGATCGAAGCCAGGTCTCCCATAGTGCAGGCAGATTCTTTACCATCTGAGCCACCAGGGAAGTCCATGGATACTGGAGTGGATAGCCTATCCCTTCTCCAGGGGGTCTTCCAGACCCAGGAATCAAACCAGGGTCTTCTGCATTGCAGGAGGATTCTTTACCAACTGAGTTACCAGGGAATCTCATTAATTTTCTAGGGCTGCTGTAACAAAGGACTGCAGATGAGGGGCTTACATAACAGAAGTGTACTATCTCACAGTTCTGAAGGCTATGTGTTCAAAACCTCAACGAGTAGTAACGCAAATGTCCCTACCGCTTCCACTCCACCCCTCCAGTTCACATCAAACTGAAAGCCTTCTGCATGGAGTTGGTGGGGTTGATTCCTTCAGGGAGTCACGAAGGAAGGTCTTTTCCTCACCTCTGTCCTAGTTTTGCTGGTTTGCCAGCAATCTGTAGTGTTTCTTGGCTTATCCAGGCTTCCTCCCAATCTCCACCCTCATCTTCACATGGTGTACTTTCTGTGTGCATATCTGTGTTCAAATGTCCCCTTTTATAAGGGCACCAGTCATATTGGAATAGCACCCACCCCGATGACTTCATGCTGACTAATTACATCTGCAGGGATTCTATTTCCAAGTAAAGTCACACTCTGAGTTACTGGCATTGGAGGGGGGTGGTGGTTGGTGATGTATGTTAGGAAATCTCAAAATCCATATATGAATTTGAGATAAATACAGTTCAACCCATAACAGGAGGGTATACCTTCCTGCAACCACCAACTCATCTGCCAGGCCAGATGGGGTGCCCATGTCCAGTGGGTAAAGAGAAAAAGAAACCACCTATTAATTAGATTCTAGATTTAATTTCTCCAGCTTGCCTATCAGTACACAGTGGAAATCCCCCTGAGTAATAACCCAAATGTCCCCTCCTTTTCGACTCCACCCTTCCAGTTCTCATCAAACCGGAAGCCTTCTGCAAAGTTGCCCCAAGTATTACTGCAAATCCTCAGGGGCTGTTTCATGTTGGCCCTTGAGCGAGTCTCTCTGCTGCTGCTCTGAGATGCCTGGGGACTCTGCACATGCCCCTCTGATCTCACCTGCTTTGAGCCACGCAGCTCCTCCCTGGTGACCATCACTGATCCATCACACACCGTCTTCAGTGTCCTGACCTTCTCAGTACCTATCCTGTTGTGCACAGCCAGTTTGAGAATGAAGAGGAGCCCGTCAGAAATGGCTCTTTCCCCTTCATGGAACACTGTTAAGAGGCTCTTTGTGCCTTAATGGCTTACAGAGTTTGCTGAAACGACACTTTCTGGGTTCAGTAAGAAGTGCTTTTTCTTCTGGAGAGCACATATTAGCACCAAGCCAAAGGTGATTCCCAGTGACCACCACCAGTCTATACTCCTCCCATCTAACAAGCAGTGTCTTTCCCAGGAGCAAGCTGATCGTGCCTCAGAGTGCCTTCTCCTGGAGCATTCCTTGGCTCCCCTGCACGTGGGCTTCTATAGAACAATCCTGGTTTCCTAAGATGTGGCCTCTTATATCTGGACCCCATCAGCAGACATACATTGAGGTGCTTTCTCAGAATCTACTCAACCTCCATGCAAGCAGACACTGGCAAGTCAACCACGTGAGGTTCCCTGATGAGACCAGAAGCTTCTTTCTCACACTCACATCTTTCTCAGCACGTCTTAAGAATCTACTAAGTTCTATTCATGCACTAAGTAAGAACTAAGTCTACAAAGATGAATGTGACACAGTCCCTGTTCTCAAAGGATTTGCAGTCCAGCTGAGGAGACAGTCATTAGGGAAATATTTTCAACACAAAATCATGTGCTGAGTGATAAAGACACATAAATAGAGTGATAAAGTGTCACAGACTTTTTTACCTAGTCCAAAGAAGGCTCTTCAAGGAGTGGAAGCCTGAGATGACTTTTAAAGGTGAAGAACACAGGATGGGCATCCTAAGCAAAAGGAGAGGTTCTGCATGAAAAAGTCCATGAAGCACGAAACATCAAGTACCTGCAGGGAGTTGAGCCAGATCTGTGCTGTGCCATAGAGCTTGGATTTGGTCCTGCAAGCAGTGGGGAGCTGTGGGCAGATCTTAATGAGTGATATGTTCAGGTTTGCCTTACAGATCAAGCACTCTAGCAGGGCTAGCAAAGAATGGGGATGGGAGAGAGACAAAACTAGAGGAAGTAAGACCAGTTCAGAGCTCTTATGATGATCCAGGCAAGAGGTGGTGGAGTCAAGTCATGAAGGAATAGAGAATAGAGAACAAAGGGCAAATTCGTAGGAAGTGAAATCAGCAAGACTAGGAGATTTATTGGATACGGAAGCGTGAGGGAGGTTGGGGGACCCCAGATGACTCAGGGGATCCGGTGGATGACCAAGAGGGTAACACAGGATGCAGGCAGAGGAACCTGTCTTTCCAGAGGTGGAAAGACAATGTCACGTTTGGTTTCCTGGCTCCCTATCACCCCTGACGCTTCCTACTCCTAACTTCACATTAGTCATGATGAACTTGAGGGTGTGGGACCCCTGGGAGAGGTGTTCATGTCTTCCCTAAAGAATTTATATTCCAGTAGAGAAAATAGACATGTGCGATCTAAATATGTGTAGACTCAACTACCTATAATTCCACCACCCATTATCTACAATCACAAAATCCACAAAGCCCAGAAAATGCAAAGAAAACGTTTTTTAAAAAATAAATTTGAAGCTCATTTAGCAACAAAACTAAACGTGATTGACTTGTACTCACCACTGATCCATCAACTGTGACCAAGGGTAGGTTCTACATATTCATGATGGCTCCCATCAGAGCCATATGACAAGAAAATGAGAATTTCCCAGCAAAAAAAGGGGTGTACCCAGAAAAGACAAAGGGGGCTGTGAAGACCCCACAGGAGCTGTATCCTCTATTCTCATAAGAACCTGAATGCAGGCAAGATTACTTACTGACAAGTACTTACTTACAAGATTGGATGCTCAACTGCTTCAGTCATGTCCGACTCTTTGCAACCCTGTGGACTGTGGCCTGCCAGGCTCCTCTGTCCTTGGGATTCTCCAGGCAGGAATAGTGAAGTGGGTACCATGCCCTCCTCCAGGGCATCTTCCTGACCCAGGGATCAAACCTGCATATCCTGTATCTTCTGCATTGTCAGGTGGATTCTTTACCCACTGAGCCACCAGGGAAGCCCACTTATAAGATATCTTACAAAATTTACAAGATTATTTCTCCATTGTAGAGTTGAAGAAACTGAGGCTCAGATTTATCTGAAGTCACCCCACAAGGACTCAAACCTAGAATGAAAACCTCGTCTATGAGATGAGAATTTGCAAAGGGCTACTAGGACCTGAAATGTCTTCAAGACTAAAACTTACATGACTTGTCACTTCACTTTCTGGTTGCTTTGGTGATGATTAACCACCACCCACAGACATGTTTAGCACACCTGACTCTAATCCTCCCTTCTCTAATCTGGATTAGGAGCAAGATCTCTCCTAGGAGATTTTTCCTGGATCGAGAAATTGTGTGATGCTCCCCATGGAAAGAGAAAAGCCACAGAACTGTTACTGAATTTTAAAACTAGATGTAGGCTCTGCAGAAAACATGGACAGGGAGTAGGTGTGGATGGTGCGTCCGTGTCTCTGCAGGTGTGGTTTCCATATGCTGCACGTGGCATGTCTAATATCTGAGGGAGCAGGGGTCAGTTCTCCAGGGATCCCATCAGCTGTGCCAGTGTTCCCCTGCTCTAGGCTGGAGGGCTGGCAATGGATACCTGGGTTCCCTCTGTGGAGAAGAGAGGGCAAAGCCACGGTCCAGGACTCTGCATCAGTCCTCCAACTGCAGCTGAGATCCATTCAACCCTGAGCCCCCAGCGGCAGACTCAGACCCATCCCAGCTTGGACATCAGGACTGCCTTCCATTAAGGAGCCTAGAAGATCCTTTTGCTCAATGCTCCTGAAACTCAGTCAGCATCCAGCCTTTCTCGGGGCAAACATTCAACTCAGTGACAGAGTCCCTGTTTCATTCCTGCAGTGAATTCTCCTTCCTGGACCTCATTTCCAACCTGGATTCCTGTGCTGGAATCCCTGCATCAGAACTCTACCCAGTGTCCAGTTCCCGAGGGACAAGGACACTTATTTGCTTTTGTTTCCACCCTCATCTTGGGTTTCCGGGTTTTGCCCTGATAGCCACCCCGTCAAATCTCACCCCCATGCTACCAGCCAGCTGACCTCTCTGAATCCTTATTTATGTTTGCTGAATGAATTAATAAATTACTAGCTGCTATATGGGAAGCACTTAAAGACCAAGTATCTACTCTAAGGACTCAATATTTCATGAAATAACGTTCATCTAATAATTTAGCATTTTGAAAATGATAGCAAAAATGAATAAGAGATGGCCAAACACTGTGGAGAGAATGAATCACTTTGTCACAGAGGATCTCACGGAGGGGGTAAGATGTGAGCTGTTTTTAAAGCACAGTCAGTAATTAATCTTCCCATCAGGAAAGGAGAGAACACTCAGGCAAAGGAGGCGGCCCACACGAAGGCATATGGCAGGATGATCTCAGAAAACTGCCTGCTCCAGGACCCCAACTGCTGCGCCCTGCACACGTGGCCTCTTGCGGGATATACCAGCTGTTACCCATCAGCTCCCTCTCTAGCTCTGCCTTGTTCCCTAATCCTCCCATTCTCAGCCGGTCACAGGCTGCCATGAGGTCAACCTTACCTTACAGAGAAATGTCCAAAATGACTGACATTGCCTTGTTTCAAAAAGCTTCCTGGGATTTTTCCTTCCTGGGGTTGTTCCTCCCAAAGCTTCCTAGGATTGGAAAAGGAACAAGGTCTGCCTTTGGTGCTACCCTTTCCTCCTGTCCCCGGGATCTGCTGTGCCCTCGTCCAGGAGAGGAACAGAAGAAATGCCTCCTCCCCACCCTCCTTCTCATCTTGCAGACCTGGGCCCCCAGCGCGACCCTTTAGGCTCACTGAGGACCTCTGCAGCCCGAGATCAGTCAGTCATTTTCCAGTGCTACTGAGCACACTGACCTTGCCACCACAACCAGAAGGCAATCTCTTGTTCTGTCGGTAAGCTTCTAGTTTGGCTGCTTTCCCCAGAGTTTTGGAAAGCCCGGGCAGACCATTTCCTGCTTCCTCCCATCTGTAGAGGAGGTAGCAGTGCTGAAAGCTGAGTTCAAAACACCGCATAACACGAAGCATCCGTGCCAGCCCGCTCCCCCCACCCCCACCCCGCGTGCAGACTCGCCTCCAGCCCGAGGTACAGAAACTAGCCTTGGACAAGGAGTATATCGTGTCTGTTCCCAGAGCGGGGCCCAGAGCCAGAGACAAGGCCGGCCATTGTTCTCAGCCCGCAGACCTAGCCCTGGAGGCCTCCTGCCTGCAGCCTCTCCTTCCACAAGATGCTTTCAGCGCATCTCCCAAGGTCAGATTTGGACCACAGCACTGTGAACAGTCGGACAAGAGATCCGGCATCTGAATCAACCAATGGTTTTCTTCCTCAGGACTAAACAATTTCTGCTGATTTCTATTTATCATCAGCTCTATTATTTAAGTGTTCTATCTCAGGAACAATGGGAGATGAGAACATTTGGAGAGTGATGCTGCCAGCAGCCTTGGGAGCACTTCCCTCTCTGAAACTTTGGATGCAGGGAGAACAAAGGGGCTCAGCTACCCTCGGCCAGGGTGGACAGAGGGCCACGGAAAGCAAGCTTTTCTGTGGCGACTTTTGCGGTGGGCACTGGGGGTGGGTGTGTCCCCAGAACGCTGTCCAGCTCTTAGGTCCTACCATCTACAAAGCACACTCACGTTGTCACACCTACCATCTACGAGGACATGGCAACTTCCCCGTCCGCCCAGCCTCTGAGCTGCCCTCCTCTGTGTGGGGGTCCCTGCCCTGTCTCTCTCTCTTACTCACACCCCCAAAGGGTCCACATCCTGAGTGCAGATCCTTTCCCAGGGAGTTCATGTACATTGTCTCATTTAATTCTTAGGACCCTCTAGCCGAGGACGGTGATTCCCTTAGGTGCATTTTGCATGAGAGAAACAGAAAGGTTAACAAACGTGCCTGGGACCATGCCACTCATAATCAGACACTTAAAAGGCAGTCTCAAGTCTGCTCTCCCATCTGACGCCTAGCCTCCTCACTCTGATGCTCAAGGAGATGTACACATGTTAGAGAATTTCAGGGTGTATCCAGGAAGGCACTCCTGGAGGTGAACTTATGCATTCAGCAGACAAATTCCTCAACAGGTGGGTCCTTCCAGAGCGCCTCTGTGCTGGGCACCGTGGGGATGGAGACGATCAGCAGGTCGTCTCTTTGGTCCTGTCGGGTCCTTTCCAGGTCGGGGGGCCAGGGGACATGGCGGGAGGCTCAGTTATCACCCCTGGAAAGTTTCCAGCAGGTTGACATCCTGCAGATGACTGGTATGAGATCATCCACTCCTCAGAGAGACAGAACATGGGCAGGGGGGGAGGGGGAATCATCTCCATGCCTGGCACAGCCCACCCCACATAGCAGACCCCTGACACAGCCCATCCCCATAGAAGACCCCTGACACAGCCCACCTCCATAGGAGACCCTTGACACAGCCCATCCCCATAGGAGACCCCTGACACAGCTCACCCCCAAAGGAGACCCCGGACACAGCCCACCCCCATAGCAGACCCCTGACACACCCCACCCCCATAGCAGACCCCTGACACACCCCACCCCCATAGCAGACCCCTGACACACCCCACCCCCGTAGCAGACCCCTGACACTGCCTACCCCCATAGCAGACTCCGGACACATACTCGTCAGTTCCTAGAATAGCAAGGAAAAGATCAGGGCTCACCCACCCAGAGCACACATATGGAGAATTTGAGGTGAGGATTTATTGACGAAGGATGGGTCAGAAACAGTCCTACCAGGAAAGAGGTCTGCTCTCCCCCTCAGCCAGAGGGCGGACACCACGTCTGGGCAGAAGGCTGCCACTAGAGGGCAGTGGCGGCTCGCTCTGGGACAGAGGGGCCCAGCTACCCCACCTTCCTCTGGAGAAGCCAAGAGCAGCCCTGCTGTACTGAAACTCTGCCCAAGGCAGGGGACCTGGCGTCGGACACATTGTTTCGACCGGAAATAGACACAGCATTACTTTTCATATTCCACACACATCGTTTCATGTCATTTGACCCTGACAGACTCATGGGGCAGACTGACACTGTTAGCCCAATTTCACAGGGCAGAACAGGAAGATCCTTGAAATTTCCACTAATCCCAGCTTGTTTAGATAGAAAAAAAAAAGAAGAAAAAATGCTTTGGGGACAAATGTTTGGTCACCTAATCCCCAGTCTAGGGCATCTCTGTTTGTAAATGTGGTGACGTGGGCTGAATTCTTCAGTGAAATTTTCACCATCATAATTTTTATACGCCAGTCTATTTGTCCATCCCCTGCAGGGTTAAGAAGAAACAGAAAAGGGAGATTAAAATCAAATTGCACAATAGGGTGCTTTGTAAGCAGCCTTAACAAAACTTTGAATCAGACAACTGATACGCATAACTGCCTATCCACTACCCTTAACCCGCCCCCTACCGTCTTTCAAGGTCACACTGGTGACCTTGGAGAGTCATGATCGATTCCACCAGCTACGGATACAGAAATGGAGTGGGGAATGGGGAAGTAGCCAGAGATGCTGACTGAATAAGCCACCCAACACCCAGTTCTGTGGACCCTAAAGAAATTGCAAGATGCAACAAAACAGAAGAAAAGAACTGTTTGGCATCTTCTTTTGGATTCTGCATGTGCTCAAGGCAGCTCATGGCAGCCTGTTACTAATGCGCTGAACTCCATCATTAACGGGGTCAAACTCAGGACACACCAGAAAACTCTCCTTTTAGGTTTTACTCAGTGCTTTAATTTTGCAGACCTTTGTGGAACCGGCTCTCTGCCAGGCAGTAGGGCCATTCTAGAGGTCACTGAGGCAAGGCTCCTAACCCCTAGAGAACTTGTCACTTACGGGCCAAACTTGACACGTATCAGATGGAGCAAGCTGGATGCCCCTGCAGAGATGGGCTTTGGGAGAACAGAGAGGGTGGTCCCTTTTGCCTGTGGACCCAAAGAAAGGTGTTTAGATGAGGAGACTTTTTATAAGACCACCTCAAATTGAAAAAAATGAGCACACCACAGGCTGCAGGAGCAATGCAGCCCATGCCTGTTCCTGGAAGCACTAGAAATCTGGCGTCTTATCTTTAAAACATAAATACTAAAGTAGCAGGTATCATACTGATTTGCACCTGTGTGCCAGCCTGTCTCTGCTGTCCTATCATTTCCATTCCCTCCCTACATGCCCCCACCCCTCATACCCACTCCTTGAGCTCGTTCTGGTCTCTATTAACCAACTTCAGTGGGAATGTGTTATGACGTCAGTGGGATTTGTTCCTTGGCGGCCCCACCCTGCTCATTATCCTTCCCATCATACTTTGAAGATCTCACACAATTTCCTCCTTTTTGCCTCCACCAGCAGCAATTGGGGCTCCTCTCCTTCCTGCTCCCCCAGCCCAGCCACAATGTACTTCTCTGCTTTTCCAATAGGTATGGCTCCTTCCCGCCCCAGGGCCTTGACACAGGCTGTTCTTTTCTTTTAGCTCATTCTTCTTTCTTCTGACTCCAGTTTCAAAGTCCCTTCCTCAGGGCCAGTAAGATCCCCCTAACATACACTTTCTTAATGCCCTAAACTGTTCTTAGTACTTATCACAATTGTAATTGTCCATATCTGACATTACTGGTGGAACACGGAATTCACGGAATTCATTAGGGGAGGCTGTGCCTATTGCGTTTATCACTGTATGCTCAGAGCTTAGCTTAATCACCCAGGACTGAGGAGGAGCTCGCAAATATTCGCTTCATGAACGAATGGATGGAGGTTGTTTTCCCATCCCTTTTCCACCCTGGCACCTCATCATGTCTTGTCATTTGTTTTCCAGAAAGCGCAATCTGAGATATAATTAAATGTAAAAGGCAAATAGCAACGAACGGCCCCCACTATCTCATTTCTTGACCTTTACTGTTATTTCCTCTTTTTGAATTTATCTTTTTCCTTTATTTGCTGTATGATTCCTCTACCTACAATAGTAAATTCATTTTGTGATTTGAGGCAGTTTAGTAACAGAGTTGGTGCGGTGCATGTTAACTCTTTAAGCAAAAATTAAAAATAGCCATTTTAGCATAAAAAATATAAAAGACAGCACAGACCAAGGGGAGGCAGGACTCTGCTGTTTGACAGGCAAAGGACTGCTCTGTCCTCACGAGTGCACCTCCCCTTTCTCCTCCTGACCCTAACCTCAGGAAAACCCCTTTGTTCATTTGAGGGATAAGTGTGGCCACGTGGAAGCAGCAGAGGTGAGGACCTGGGGATACACCTGACCGCTTCGGCTTTTGCCAACGTCACTGTGAACTTAACTGCTTGATAAGCTCAGACCCACCAGCTATTGCGGGGCGAGAGGACACTCTCTGACTGACAAGGGCGCCCCCTTCAGGCCAATTCCTCCTCCTCCCCACTCCCGCTCCCTCTTCTGGCCCCCATTGCCTTAGGTCTTGGTGACCACACAGTTTCTCTGCTGGCTTTCCAGGCTCTCATCTCTCCCAGCATCAAACACCTCGCCGCTGGGCTCCCATCAGTACCCTCGCTTCTAAACCTGCAGCGACGCTCTGCTGCCTTGGTGGGCAAGCCCAAAGCCCCCCGCTGTTTCAACACCCTGCCCGGCCAATCTAATCTCCCGCTGCACCGCAGGCTGTCATCTCCAGCACGCGTCTTGTACGTTCCAAGCTCTGTGTTTTCCTAATCCCTTCCCCCCCACCACAGCTCCCAGATCTGGGCCTACTCGTCCTTAAGGCCCAGGCTGACTCCCATGAAACTTTTCCATGAAACCTGTCCTGACATCTCAAGCCCACAGCTGGCTCCCCATGGCCGCATCTCTGGTGACAATTGGGAGTTAATAGCATCCTCGCTGCTGTTGCTTTGTCTCTAATTGTTGTCTGTGTTTTAGTTTATGCTTAATAAACATTTTGTTGAATTGCTGATTGGGGGAAACAGTGATAAGGCCATTACAAGAATCTGAAGGGGGTCTAACTGTAAGCATGGATGTGTATGTGCACATGTGTGTGTGTGCATAGGTGTGCATGTGTTATCAGACCCAAAGCGCTCTTCCACCTCCTTGGGAAACATTTTCTAGTCACCTCTGTCAGTACCAGAGCAGTGGATGCTCTGTGCCTGCTCTGACCTGTGATGTCTGGCGTGTGACCCAGTCAGTACCTGCCTTCTGAACTCGGCATGAAGAGGTGACACTGTGCCCCCACGCAGTCTAACACCTGCTGAACCTACTTGCGTTTGCACAGCTGAGAACTCAGTCCCAGCGCTGTGGCTCGCCAGCACCAGCAGTGTGCAGGGAGATGGGAGGGAATTGGCAGGAGGAGGCCAGCGGATGCTCACAGACAGGTCCTTGCCCGATGCAAAGTGGTATCAGAATGCAAAGTACTCTTCACCACAGAGCAACACATTCTGCGTTACAAAGTACAGAACTGACTGGCTTCTGTTTGGACGGTAGAAGCTCTGTGAGTGTGGATTCTGAGTCCGACTTCCATCTTCAATCCCTAGTACAGATCCCTAGCACTGGCTTGATAAGTAGTTAAGGAGTGAGGGTATGTATATGCACGCTGGGGGAGACTTCAGAGGGGCAGAATTCAGCTCCCTACAGAGCTGCTGACATCTTTGGTGCCCATGGAACTTACCGGACAATCTCATACAGTGATAAACTCCCCGGTTCCAGTGTCCAAGCAGGAAAAGGAGAGCTGCCATCAACGATGCTATATGCAGAGAACCTAAGCACTAAGCGGAAGCTAGACCCATAGCAATAATATGCTGTTATTCTCGTGACCAATACTGATGAGTTAGCATTTATTGAGTACTGACTAGTATACCTGCCATGAGAAGTTCTATCTTATTTATTTGACTCTCAAAGGCATTTCTACTTCTGGTGGGACCTATCTGGTTCATCACTAAACACTGGCTGAGTGCCCACCCTGTGCGAGACACAGGAGGGTTAGGGAAAGGAGGTCAAGACAGCGGGAAGAGAGGCAAAATCACTCTGCTAAGAACTCTCTATTGGAGAAGGAAATGGCAACCCACTCCAGTATTCTTGCCTGGACAATCCCAGGGACAGATGAGCCTGGTGGGCTGCCGTCTAGGGGGTCACACAGAGTCGGACACGACTGGAGTGACTTAGCAGCAGCAGCAGCAAAAACTGTCAGTCCCAGAAGGGAGACAGCAGTGGAAACACAGATTAGAATTCAAGGCAGAAAAAGGGTAAGAGAGAGAGCGGTAGATGAAAAGTTTTGGGAACCAGCACAGAGGAGGGAGTGATTATTTCTCAAGAGGTAAGGAAATAATAGAAGGTTTCATGGAGGAGATGGTATTTGATGTGAGCTTTTAAAATCTATAGCATTTCCATAGGCAGAGAATGAAGAAGGGCTATTCTACCCTGATAGAGCTGCAGAAGCAAAGGTCAGGAGCTCTGGAAATCAGTGGCATGTTAGAAATCAGTGTCTTCTATGATGTGGCTGGAGCATCCGCTGGGTGGACAGGGGCACATGGGGTGGGGTGCGGGGTAGTATCGTGACAGATCCTGTAATGCCTGCCATGACGGGATGAGGCGTTTGTATTTTATTCTGTAGGGAATGGATATTTTTGAGGTGATCATTCTACCAAAAATTAAAGTTGGAGAGAGAATAATAGCAGCTCACACTTACCGACAACCTACCAAGTGCCAGTCATCATTCTCAGCCTTCTGTCTTGCTCCACTCAACTAACGCGTGAGACAAGTTCAGTGATCATCCCATTGACCAGATGAGAAAACTGAGGCACAGAGAGGTTAAGCCACTTGTCCAAGGTCACACACCCAGTTAATAGACAACCCAGGCATCCAACCTAGAAGCCTTCTCCAGAGCCTCTTTTAACTATCCCAATGGACTACTTCACCCAGGGACCAATTAGAATCTAGGTTATTACAACAGTACCCAAGAGAGAAGGGGGACCGGAATTAAGGTTGTGGAGATGAAAATAGATGTCCCCTTTTACATAAGAAAGGGGGGCAGGGGATATATATATTCTTTTGTTTGTATCTGCATGAAACGCTGGAGAGACACAGGAGAAACTGGTAAAAGCGACCACTTGTAGAGGGAAGGTAGGGGCAAGGGGTGGGTGTGGAGTGCACGGGGTGAGACGCCTTTCTGTTTGGCTTTCAATAGAATCCTGATTGCTGACCCATAGGAATGTGGTGTTTATTCAAAAAACCCAAGTGATAAAAACTGCAAAGGCACAATTTAAGAGCCTAGAGTTTCCGGAAGGAGGGGAATGGTCTCCTTGGGGGCCAACAGGTTAGGACTGAAAAGAGGATGGCAGACTTAGGGATCGGAATGCTTTACTTCTAAAAACAGGGGACCTACCACCAATACCGGGTGAAGCCATCCAGCACTGTGTCCCCCTGCGGGACACCCAAGTGCTTCTCCTCCCGTTCTGTAAGACCCAGGGGGCTCTACTGTCTCTACCTTCAGCCAGTATAGGTGTCTTATTGCTCAGGAAGGTATCTGAGACAACATATACCAGCTACAGAGTGGTTAAGAGGGAGACTGAGGCAAGCAGTCTCTGATTTTCTGTTACCACCGCATTCAGGCCGATGGCAATCTTTGTCATTTTGTTTTGCCTTTGATTCCTCCCCTCTCTGCATCACACATGTCAACGCAAACACAATCACACACACAGCATAAAAGGGGCCCTGGGCAAAAGGATTTTTTCTGGATCTGTTCAGAGGGAAGGAAAGGCAGAGGAAACGAAGGAGACATGCAAGCCGCCCTAGCTCCTTTTCCTCCCCTTTAAGACTGCTTGGTTACCGTCCTGGGAAAGAAAATCTCTGCATTCCTCCCCTTTAATTCGGTGTATTGTTGAAGAGCTGGAGCCGGCTGAGCCTCCCAGACCTGTAGGAGCTGGAGTAGGAGGACCAGGAGGACCATTCTCTTGGAGTCCCTGGGTAAGATGAACCTGCTTCTTTATTTGGTCCGGGGAGCCTTCTTCGCTTAGCCGGAGGCTGCTGGCACCAAGAGAGTGGGTTTCAACAGCCACTCTTGGAAACAACTTGGGTGTTTATTTCAGCCCCAGGTCCTGTCTTGCCTGACTCTGGAGGTGTCAGAAGGAAGTTGTAGCTGCCTGGGAAGATAAGTCTGAATGGAGGTCTGGGAGGGAATCTCTGGTGAGGGGGCAGACATCTGGCCATAACTTCAGGGCTGGTTTGAGTGGGAACCTTCTGCCCTTCTGGGCAGAGAAAGGGGAGCAAAATATTCGTATGTGCCTCGCCTGCCATGCCCGCCTGCATTCCAGGGGCAGCCCTGTCGGCTCTGTGCCTGGAGGGGCCGTCCATGTGCAGGGTGTCAGGACCGCCAGCATCCTCACCTCCCTCCCTCCTGCTCTGCCTGCATCTCTTAACCTCTGACCCATCTGTCAAATGCCCTGTTCTGGTCCTCCCTACCTGTTCGGTTGTTGTGAGGATTAGGAGAGCCAGTGTGGAGCGGGGGCGGGGAGGTGGGGAAAGGAGGTTAGTAAACAGCCTGTGGCTCCACAGACCCAAGGACCAGCCTCAGTCCCTCCCGGCCAGTCCCGGCTGCGTTAGCATGCAGAACCCGGCGGCGGCACCGCTGTCAGTCACGCGGCTCCTCCCTCGCCTTCCCCGGGGGCGCCTCTGTCTCCCCTTCCGTCTTTCAACTTCCCTAGTTCAGTTCTCAAGTCAGGATGGTCACAGGAGGTCTGGACTCACCACCACCACCCCCATCCGCACTGGGGCCCCTTCTCTCCACGTAACTTTGACGCACGAACATTAACCCTGAAGCTCCCGGAGGCAGTTGTCGGGGCTCTCTCACCGCTGCCCTGGCGGCACTGCATGGCTGGCCAGCTGCTTGTTCTGGAATCAGATCAACCGATGAAGAGGAAAATCTCTGAGAAGGGTCACGGGAGTCAAGAGGGTTCCCTCTTGGGTAAGGAGACCATCTTTCTCATATCAGAGGCTGGAGACAGTCCGACCCCGGGCAGTCCTACTTGGCTGAAGCTTTATCTAGGACCAAAGACAAGACCCCACAGGCCATAGCACAAAGTGCTTAGTAATACCTGATATGGGGACCACACTTGACAGTGAGTAATGTGCTTTTAATTAATCATCTTTAAGACAAGCCCATAGGGTTGGTGGGGCGAGTCGCATTTCCTCTGAGGCTCTACCAGGCAAAGCTGGATATGGTCGTATCCATTTGATGACAGCGGCATTTGCACCCAGATCTTCTGATATAATCAGAGACCTTTCCATGATACTATACTACAGACAGATGTGGTGTGGGTGTGAGTGTTTGTATGTGTATTAAGAGCACTCTTTAGAAAGAGAGGGCAAAACTTTGGGAAAGAAGCTCAAGGTTAGACTGAGAAAAGGTTTGAGCTGGAGCCAGGAGTCACTTAGGCATTAGATAGATGTCCAGCCTCAGCGTAAATTTGAGACAGCTGAGAAATCCAGGCTTCCCAGATAACGGGAGCCAGCCACATGTTCCAGGGGCAATCAGTCTGGTGGTGGGATTATAGGAGAGCACCCTGAGGATGAGGTTGGAGGTAAGTGAAATTCGGACAACCACCTCCAGGAAAGAGGCAACAGGTTCCATGTGGGGAGGGGTGGGGGTTGGACAGGGAGACTGCTGTGGGGGTCTGAAGGGCTGGGGCTTGTGCCCTGCTCTGTCCCTTCCTGTGTTAGATTTAGGTCATTTTTCTTAATATCTCCACCTGTCAGTACCTCCACTACAAAACAGGGTTAACGATCCCTACCTTGGGAGACATTAAACAAGATAATGCAGGTAAAGCGCCCAGCACAGGCATCACCCACCCAGGGATTCAGTCTGCAGCAGCGAAAACCTGAGGGTCTGGGTGCAATTCCTGGCGGTGGCGACTGAGATGAATCCCCCTCTAGGAGGCCAGTGCCTCCCTGACTCCCTGTCCCCCATTCACACACAGACACGCGGCCAGAAATAAATAAGCCTTGGGGCCCAGCCGCAGCCTGCCAGAGGCAGCAGAGTGAATGAGCTGCAGCATGAATGAGGGAGGGCGGCTGTCTGCAAACAGGCTTCGAGCCGGCTCTACAAACGAGTGGTCAAGGGCGAGGGGGCTGGGGCTGGGCAGCCGCCTGCGTGAAACCGAGCTAGCTAGCGATGGGGTTGGGGGGGTGGGGTGGGGGCGCTGCACAGGCTGTGGATGGTTGTCAATGCCCCGGAGCAGGGAGGTGGGGAAGGGGAAGCATGGCATAATTCAGAGCTTCTCAAGTGGTGTAACCCACGCCATCGTGAGCTCAAGATGGTCCTTCCTCCTGCTCCCACTCCCGGCAATCCTTCCTCTCACCCTCCCAGGGGTGCAGTAGAGTGAGCCCCACTTGGGTACCAACGACGCCCCCCTCCCACCCCCCACTTCCCCCACCTCCCGTGTGGAAATGGGTCTTAAAGGCAAAGTGTGGCAGACACACAGTTAAGCCTAGGTGGGATGATGTGAGAGAATAGCATTGAAACTTGTATATTACCGTATGCAAAATAGATGACCAGTGCAAGTTTGGTGCATGAAGCAGGCCACCCAAAGCCGGTGCTCTGGGACAACCCAGAGGGATGGGGTAGGGAGGGAGGTGGGACGGGGGCTCCAGGATGGGGGGCACACATGTATACCTGTCACTGATTCATGTTGGTTATGTATGGCAAAAACCATCACAATATTGTAAAGTAAGTATCCGCCAATCAAAAGTAATTAATTAATTAAAAAATAATGAGACCCTTGAGCGCTGCTTAGAACTAGAAGCCCCGATGGAGATCAGCCCACGGAGAAACCCAGCTCGGGCAGGGTTCCCTCTGTGCTCCAGTAGATCCCTTTTTGGGAGAGCAGCAGATAAAATCGTTGGTCTGCATTTCAGGACCATGATGTATGAAGCGTTATGTGTCCTCAAGCACTTTAGAATCACAGTGAGAAGGAGTCACAGTTGAGAGGCACGTGGGAGCTGAGATCCGCTGGGGAAACAGCAGACTCATGTCTCCTGCTGTGCGCTCACCCCTATTTCAATTGTTTCCCCTCTCCTCCTACCCCCAGCAATTCATCCCCGTGCCTGTAAAGTGGGCTCACGGCTTGAGAGGCTGCAGCATGCTTTTGTGCCCATTGATGTATTGGACACCCACAGGAATTCTGGGAAATGGAGACAGTAGGGATTATTAGTCCCATCCAGCAGAGGAGGAAACCGAACACACGAAGAGTAAGGAACACGCCCAGCTCTCTCCAGTGACTCATGTGTCGACCCCTCAGCCACCAACCCAAACCCCTTATTTCCTCTTTATTTCCTCTGCAAGAGTCACACAATAAACCTCAAGCAGCTTGTGAATTCTGACTTGTCAGTGCAGCAGGGTTTGATTAAACCTAAATGTGGGTTTGAGAGTGAAGTAAACTGCAGGAGGCAATTGAAAAACAACCTTCCTCAGTGACCTGGCGGGGGACAGAAGCTGGCGTGCAGAGATGGGTTTGGAGGCGCCAGATTAGGGAGAAGGCTGGGGAGGCAGCTGGTGTTCCTGGGAGAGTCTGTCCATCAAGAAGTGTCCAGGGGCCTTTCGGGTCCAGGGCCCAGGCCCGGGCAAGCAGACCAGCCACTTGAGCTGCAGCCCATGGTTGGAGATAGGTTCTGACAGCACGCACAAGGCCCGGCCACGTGCCCGCGCACCAAGAGGAGAGCAGGGCTGTGAGTGATGACAGCACGCTGCTGGAAATGTCATATATTGCTCAAGTATGCAATCGCAGAGCATCAGAGCTGGCCCAGTCCCCATTTTCCCCAGCAGGCTCTGAGCAAGCCTAGATCTTCTGGATGCTCGTAGGAGTTGCATAAGGAAAGAATTTACAATTACAATCTAGTAAAGTTGGGAGATGCCAGCTTACAGAACATGAAGCGGTGTCTTTAAAACTCTCAGAGCCTTTAATAAGCTAACATGGATCTTGACTCTCCAAGAAGGGGCGGATAGCAAATCCACTTTGGTTGCAGAGTCTCCTGGGACGAATATTCTTAAAACAAAAAAGTCAAGGAACCCCAATCTAGTTCATTTTCCTGTTTCTACTAAGGAAAAGGTGAAAGCCCAGAGATGTACAGAACTCTGCCTAGGGCTGCACAGCTCACTGGTGCCACGCCAAGACTGGAGCCGGAACCTGACCTCTTTCCAGTGCACTTCTCAGTCCAGGGGATGATGAGAAGTGCAATTTAGTCCAGGAAACTGTGGGGCCTGGGCCAGAAACTGTCCCAGCTTTGGTCTTTTAGCCCCTTTATGGCCAAACAATGTATATATTCCTCTGGTTCTGTGTGCCCTAGCCTGGAGACAGAGAGTACATTCTTATGAAAGATGAGCCAACTGATAACCTCCCTCTTAAGACCCACTGCCCTTTCTGAGTCATGCTCTCAAGGAGTGGGAAACCCCAGAGACTGTCTCAGGTGGGCTGATCCCTCTGGGGTCTGTGAAAGAGCCACACCTGCCCCGCAGGAGGGCTCTGAGGCCTGCCCAACATGCCCCAGAGGCACGCACACATCCTTGCTCAGAGGCCTCAGGTGAGACCCTGGAGAAGAAGGTGCTTCACAGAGACAGAGTTGAGAGCCATCATCCCTGGGTTTAGGCGGCAGACCTGCTGCTCAAAGATCCTCCCCTTCCCTGTGTCCATCTCCCCCACTTTACTCACATCCAGCTTAGAAAGCTACTGTTGGTTTGGGAGATATACATTTGGATTGCGTTGAATGCCTCTGGATTCTACCGTGGTGCCCCTGAGATTTTGGGACATCCGATCAGGTGGGGTGACACTGAAGCAATTAGCCCTGCTGATTCTTTTTTTTTTTTTTTAAGCACCTCGGAGCAGAGTCTTAAGTGGCTATGACTCAAAGTAGAAAACTTCAGCTAAGGAAGCCATGCAGATCAGGGCAGACAGGAATGAGGGTCCAGGGAGAGAGGGCCCAGGGCAGGGTGGGGTCAGGAGGTGACTGGATCCCTATGGGATATGGTGACGACAATGGTGAGGATAAGCTTCCTCCGCCTTCGAGTTCTGTCTGGGGCTAATACTGCCCCCCTCCCACCGCCCCCGGTGACCAGATGGAGCCTGGGAAGGAGACAAGGACAGCAGTGTTCCATGGAAGAAGTATGTGAAGCATGCCTGCCTCCCAGGCTCACAGCCTGAGCATCTCTCACCAGAATCTCATACGTAGCCATGCTGGATGCCACCAGCCCATTCCCAGAAGCTCAGAAAGGGTCACGATCCGGGGCAGAGCCCACCAGAAGGTTGTGCAGCCTTTAGGAAGAACTTTTCCATCCGTGGTCTTCCCGCCCTGCTCCCCCACTCCCCCAAGCTATGAAATTTTCTCCCAAGAGATCAGGAAGGCCATCAGTCTTGTGGAAGACCACACCACAGAGCAGGAACTAAAAGCCAGGCATTGTTCTGCAGGAATCACTTTAGAAGCAAGTGAAAACAATACTGAAGTTTCAACCTCCTCAGAATTTGTTTTTTTTTTTTTTTTTCCTCCACTGAAAGGGCCTCAATTACAGAAGTCGAGAGAGGAGGGGGAAGATTTCCAGGCAAAGAAGCAAGAGGCAGCAATAGCAGGCTGCCCCTGCCCCGCCCCAGCTCAGTGTCCAGTCAGGCCCCCAGTGCACAGGGGCAGCGAGGTCCTGAGATTTCTCCACGATCAAGGAGGGAATGAAGTGGAACTTCAGTGGGGTTTCAGACGGGGGCCCTGAGCTTTCCACGTGGCTTGGAAGATGGAACTGAATCGTTAGGATGGAGTGTATGGGAGTAGGGGTGGGCGGGAAAGATGTTTTCGTATAGCTGAGCTTAGGCTAAGAATACTGTGTTTTTAAGCTATTTAAGAGCAATGGGAAAGAAGGAACAGTGAGTACAGAGCTGCTAATGAGGCGGTGATGCCTCCTGGAGAGTGAGACCATCAATCCAAGGGGTTCCAGAAAGGGGAGTGACGCGCGCCCCGTGGATGGATGGACGTGCACTGGAAAGAAGGCTCTGGGTTGGCTCCTTACTTGGAAAAGGGGCATCTGAAGGCCTGTTGTTCTATGGAGGGGGAGACACAGAGGGAGTCGCACAAACTAATGCTGTTGCTCCTTGTAAGATCCAAGCCTTGACCCTCATCCCCTACAGCCTTCAAGACTTCTCAGCTGTTGTGTATCTAGACAGTAAGATGCATTTGGTCCAAGTCCAGCTGCCAATAACTGTGATAAGTGGAAGCTGCTAGATTTGGGGCTAAGAATCTGCAGAATAGTACCTGGCTAAAGATAGCCCTCTATTCTAATATCTCATCTTCCCCAAAGCAGTCTCTGCCACTCAGCGTTCATTTGTCTCCACCTTGGCGACTGTGCTCTCAAAGTTCGAGATCAGCCCATCACATTGCTGGTGGGTCCTCCGCTGGCCAGTGCCTGGACCCTCAGCTGCTGTGGTCCCTCTTGGCTGCCATCCTGCCAAAAGGAATAAATCAACCAATGGGCCTAGAGATATGAAGGAGGAGTACACTGGGCCTACATCTGGCTGGACCCAATGCTAAAGAATGCTTATCATTGCCCACATGTGTCTTTCATAATAAGAGCCTCTATGGGGCTTCCCAGGTGGCGCTAGTGGTAAAGAACCCGCCTGCCAAGGTAGGTGTAGGCAACATAAGAGATGTGGGTTCAGTCCCTGGGTGGAGAAGGGCATGGCAACCCACTCCAGCATTCTTGCCTGGAGAATCCCACAGACAGAGGAGCCAGATGGGCTACAGCCCTTAGGGTTGCACACAGTCAGACACGACTGAAGTGACTTGGCATGCATTATATAGCCAGGTTGCACATTTACACACTAGACTGAAATGTACAAAGGGAATATAGCTTCTTTATTTCCTATGAAAGCTTCCCCTTGGACTCCAGCCTTACCAGACAGCAAAAAGGGAAACTTTACATTTGACCTTGTCCATTATAACCTTGTCCGTAAACATATGACCTCATGGTTAATAAAGAGTCTCATTTGGCTGATCCAGTGTCTTTGAAGAAAACACACAGCCTTGCGACGACCTTTCCTCCCCCTGTTCTATTTCAAGGTGGCCTTCTGTGTTTAAGGTACTTACTTAGCCTGCTAGTGGCAGGGAGAAGGGGGACCCAGACTTATCAGGGGCCTCGCATCATGGCTCTCGGGGATCTTGCCAGAGGCTGCCCAGGGGCCTCTGCAGTGCACCGGGCTCCATCTGGCCCCTAGGGTGTCATGCTGACACCTTCCACTAAAGCCCTGACCCCAGACATTTGCTTCCATCTGAGAAGCCCTGATTGTAGCTGTCTCTTCTTCTGGACTCTGGTTGACAGGCACCCTGGTAGTTATATATCCCCTCTCCAGGGCCATGGGCAGAGGTAAGCTGGTAGATGTTTACCGTCTGGCTCTTGGGGGCTAAGAGAAGGAGTGGAAGAGAGGTCCCGATGGTAACATTTGCCTGTTTCCATTGTGTAAGTATTCCCATGGTGGCTGATTCCATGCTAACAACATGAGGCCACTGAGCATGGAGCATGTTAGACACCATGAGCTTGTCCAAGCCAGCTGCAGCCCCCTCAGGCCCTGGGAAGCTTCTGGGGTCCCTGCAGTCCATGTGACCCTGCTTTCCCACCCACCCCTGGCCACCCAGAGGCGACTGTTCAATGTGGTTGCGGTCAGAGTTCCTCCTAGGCTTGCAGTCTCCCACCATCAGGGTCCTGGGGAGCCCACTCATCCACGTCCCTGATCTCCTCTGTTCCTGGATGGGTGCTTACTCCAAGAGGGTTAGAAACCAAGATGTGTGCTTCTGCCAACTACACCATCTGTCTTCCCATCTCCTTCTCAGGATCCACTTGGGCCAGAATTGTCAGTCTTTCCACGCCTCTTCCTCCTAGCAAGAACCACGCTCGGTCACATTCTTCTTATTTCCAGGGTCTTAAGCCCCCCAGGTATGACTTAAAGGCAGAGAAGAACCTAGAAGCTACTTTATGACATGAGTCCTCTTTGACCTTCACCTAAAGAAGACCAGGGAGACCTGATCGTTTCTGTAACAAGCTCAGGTTCTGTTCTTTCTTGGTTTATCCAGGCTTTAGCACTGTGTACATACTAGCTCACTTGCTTGGTTCCTGACTTCTCCAGTCTTCTGGCACTTTAAAGCCAGTGTTCTTCATCTGACCACTGGGTTATACACTGAGTACCATAAGCAATGTTACCTAACAGTGAAATGTAACAGGAACCCATTTGTCTAGAAATGCATTGAAAAACACTAAGTAAGACTGAAGACCATAGAACTAAGTGTCAAGAGGCTAGAATGCAGTATAATATAGTAGGAGATCCATAGCTTCTGTTCCTAATCTTGAATAAGAAATCTAGAATGCAAACCATTAGCCCTATAATCTTGGCTACATGATCTGATCTTCAGATACATCCTGAATCATCCTTATAAAAGATTTGAGATCTGCTCTATCTACCACACTAGGATATAAGACCACTTCTCTGGTTCTCCAGTTCTCATTACGTCAGTCAGGAAAACAAACACACACTGACGGATGAAGAGGGTTTCCCGAAGGTACTATCTAGGGGGAGTGAGATAGGGTACATACAGCCCCTGGCACATCGTAGGTGTTGACCGTTGAATAAATACACTATTTAGTACTGAGAGAAGCCTAATATAAACTCAGGGCACATTTCAATTCAGATTTTAATGAGGAACTATTTTTACAGCACCGTGCTAAATGTTGTGGGAGTTGCAGAGGAAAAACGATGCTCATTCATCTACTATTCATTCATTTAACTCAGAATAGTAGGAGAGAAGTTAAGAATAGTAATGATTGGAGGAGGCAGCCAAGCTGTGATAATAGAAGTCCGGCTGAGTCGGTAGTCTGAATCAATAAAAAAAAAAACTTGGGGTTGTCATTTCCTTCTCCAGGGGATCTTCCCCACCTAGGGATCAAACCCGGGTCTCCAGCGTTGCAGGCAGATTCTTTACTGTCTGAGCCACCAGGGAAGCTCTAGTGGTATCATAAACAGTTCAGATCCCTTCAAGGTGGATAGTCCAATGTTAATCTATTTGTAAATGTGTTATTGTCCTTAAAGACATTTGCACAAGGGGGAGTTTCCATTATGAGAGTCTAAGCCCTGTGAGCATGGGACACACTCAATAGGCATGTAGTGGCCTGTCAATAAAATTCATCATGGTAATGTAACCTATTTTTGCCAGTTATCCGGATTTTGCTCCCCGTCCTTACTCCTAGTTGTTACATGAAGGATGTGAGTATTATAGATCCTTTTTACAACTTGTTCTCATCCTATTGGAGAAATTACCTGATCAGATCCTTTCTTCCCTTCCTCAAACCAAGCATCCCCAGAAGCTTCAACTCTGGAGGCGATGGGTCGAAAGGAAGAGGATGACTGCAGTTCCTGGAAGAAACAGACCACCAACATCCGGAAAACTTTCATCTTCATGGAAGTGCTGGGATCGTGAGTCCAGGGGCCGAGGCTGGGGCGCGGGGCTGCCTGCTGGTTGGGGGCGGGTTGGAGACAGCTGTCCTGGGCCAGCAGCAGATGATACACCATCTCAACAGGTTGCAGGAGCAGAGTAGGGGCTTCGAGGGGAGGTTCAGGGAAAGGTGCCCTGGGGTGATACAGAGGTCAATTCAGCCCTTTCCCCAAGGTTCTGCCTTCTCCCACCCCCCGCCCGAGACCCCGCCCTGCTTCCAGATCCATAACAACTTGTGAGTCCTGCCCTGGTTGCAGGGAAGAGGAGTTCTGGAGCACTTCCAGGGATCCAGTGACCTGAACCTTCCTGGGCCTCCTCACCTGGCTTCCTCATTCCACTCCCCTCACAGTGAACAGGTCAAACCCACTGTCTGCTGTCTACAGAAGGTGGTGCTTCTGAGGCTATGAAGCCAATGGGTTACACACACCTGAATTGCCTCCCACCGTCACCATCCTCTAGGGCTTCCCTGGTAGCTCGGCTGGTAAAGAATCAGCATGCAATGAACGAGATCCCAGTTCGATTCCTGGGTCAGGAAGATTCCCCTGGAGAAGGGATAGGCCACCCACTCCAGTATTCTTGGACTTTCCTGGTGGCTCAGACAGTAAAGAATCTGTCTGCTGGGTTCGATGACTGGATTGGGAAGATCCCCTGGAGGAGGGCATGGCAACCCACTCCAGGATTCTTGCCTGGAGAAACCCATGGACAGAGGAGCCTGGCGGGCTGCAGTCCATGGAGTCGAAAAGAGTCAGACATGACTGAGCACACGTGCACGGCCACCACCACCACCATCTTCTTGGCTCCATACTGAAGCACCATGTTGGAAAAATAAAGTCGAGTTATAGCCAAGCTCCTGCCCGCCTCTGGGGTGTCTGTGTCTGCCCCTGGACAGCGCTTGCACGCCTGGTGGAGCAGAGACAGCCTGCCTGGGGCTGACTCTCCACTTAGTCCTGCCTTGCCTCCAGGAGGCCGCGGCCTCTGACGCAGGCTGGCAGCGGCTCCGGGCCACCGGCTCTCATGGCCTCCAAACCCCTGCTGGTCAGCTAATTAGTCTAGGCTAATTGGGCTGGGGATGCGAGGGGCCCTTCGTGGGCTGTCCACGCAAGCCAGCTTTCCTTTGAGCCAACTCTGGCTAAGTTTAGCTCCCTCCTCCTGGCTAGGAGGCAGTGACCTTAGGCAGTGATGCTGCCCACACAGTCTCTGAAACCAGAGAGGAGCCAGCTCGGCCCTGAGAGGAGGCCTCTGGGCCCTCCCATCCCAGGCAGGGGTGGCACTCAGCACACAGGAGGGTCTCAGCGGCCACCCTGGGCCTTAGAGCATCCGCTGTCCATGAAGGGCCTTTGCCAAGACAGGGGTGGTTAGCAGGGGCGTTTGGGCAGGAAAGAAGGACAACTTATGAGTGAATCAAAAATGCTTTGCTAAAAAAATCCAGAGAAAGAGGCAAAAAGAAGCCCAGGTTGACAAGAGTGTATTCACCGTCTACTCAGACTTGTGCTACAGGACATTCGGAGACAGAGGTGTGCCACCCTCAAGGAGCTCAGTGAAGTCTGCCAAGCAGCTTCTAAACGCCAGGGGATAGGGGAGCCACCTGGGGAGCTTATTATGCCTCTAACGTTTAAGTATGAAAATGTTAAGTGAAAGGGAAATAATAGTACAGTGAACTCTGCTATACCTATCACCTAAACCCAATTGTTAACATTTCACTGTATTTGCTTTACACACACACACACTTCACCGCACAATTTGTAAACAAGTTGCATACATCATGACACATCGTCTCTGGATCCTCTGTCTGCGCCACCTGAGAACGAAGGCATTTTCTCCTATATCCACAGTGCCACTGTCACAGTCAAGAAAAGGAATCATTTCCTAGTTTCATTTCAGTCTAGGGAATTTTTGAAAAATACAGCTTCCTGGTCTCAGGATACTAAACTGGAATTTAAAGGGGCTAGGACCCGGCGGCCAGCCATCTATATTTTGTGTTGTTGGTGGTTCTCACGTACCCAGCCCAGCACTAATATGAGGGGAGCAGACAGACAAGACGGGGCAAGTCACAGCTGTTGCAGCAGCTAAGGCGAACAGAAGCTCGGGAGAAGACACCCCTGCGGCGCTCAGGATGGGGACAGGCAGCCCAGGCTGCAGACCCCGTGGCATTACCCAGGTCGGGTGATCTCGGCAGAGAGGCAGCGCCGACTTGCCCTGTTCAGGAAGCGCCAGGATCTCACAATGAAGGCGCCGTCCCCCTAGTCCTCAGCTCCCCTGGAACCACCCATCAGGGGAAAATAGGCTTTTGTGAAATCTATCCAGACATCACCCACAATTCCAGGGCCCTGGGCAGCTGTAGGGACACTTGGCAAAAGTCGTCCATTACAGAGGGTATGTCTTTGAGCACCAGGCCTCCTTTTTTCAAGGCCCAGGAGGAGATTTTTCTTCTTGGTTCCTCCCTTCCTCTTCTAGCACCCCTGCTCCCAGCAAGAGCAGAAAGCTGTTCAGAGCAGGAAACGCAAATCAAGTTCTATCATGGCAAGTGCTCTTAGCACTGAAGTTCAGCCGTCTTGCCTTCTGACCCATGCAACCTTGGCCACTCAAAACTAGCTCTCTGCTCCCCAGTCTGGCAGACGGCACAATTAAGTCCTCTAATCCCTCTCTGCCCCTGCTCCACACACACACATAAACACACACACCATGCATAAAGCAGCCTGAGCAGAAGAGCAGTAATTACCACAACATTGCACAACCCTAGGAGATGCCACTCACTGCAGGACAGATCCCCCAGGAAGCTCTTAGTTGGATCTCTTTTTCCAAGTGGACTCAGAGGGGGTGTCAGCTTTGAAATCAGGGAACCATCCTCGTGCGGTTCCAAAGATACAGGCAAAAGGAGAAGTCCGAAGGCAAACCTGAGAACATCACAGGTGGGAGGAATCTTTAAGGCCGTGTGGTTCAACGCTCCTTTATAAGGAAAGCAAGGTCTTCAGAAGAGTGGAACACAGTGATAATCCCAGTCCAAACTTCCTACCCGTTCACCCATCCAACCTCCCTCCCTCCATCCGTCCATCACACAAACACATGAGCACTTTCCACCCAGAGCCAGGCATAGGACCCGGTGTCCCTCCGCATCCATCTCCCCTCGTTCTCTGCCTCATCCATAACAAAGGGGCTGGACCACCCTCCAGCAGCCCCACCCCTCCCTGCTGTTCTGCGCTTCCAGGCTTTTTAATCCTGCTTCTTCCTCACCCCCACCTGAAACATCACTTCCAACTTGTTTTTTCCCTGGGCTAACCCTCACTGATCCCTTAAAACTGAGCTCAGCATGTTCTTAAGTCAGAGGGCCACGAATGATGTGATTCTCAGCCAACCCAAGAGGTCACTTTGTACACATTAGGGGGAAAAAAGGCCCTTTTCTCTAGCTCGTGGTCCAGAGTAAAAATGTTATCGTAATTATTGTATGAAAAGATACAGTGGCTCTGAGGTGACGGCCTCTGCTGGGGTTGTGCAGTGTGTGACCCACCCTCCCAAGCACAGCCAAGGCCCTCTCTTTAGTGTCTGTTTCCTGTGGGGTCATAGCATTTCCTGTGGATCTGTCTGTGTCTTATTTCTGACACTAGATTCTAAGCCAGACCAGTACTAATCCCAGGGCCTGACACAGAGAGGTTCTGTCAGCTCAACCCGCGATCTTGGAAAGCCTAACAGCATTTTTCAAAGTGAATGCTAATTGCTCGTTTGTCTGGGCTCTTCACTAATTTACAGGCTGCTTAAGAGCAGAATAAAAACTTTCCTTTTTATCTCTAGTGTCTAAGACTCAGTAGGTGCTCAATAAATCTTGATTGGAGGGATGGGTGAATGAATGAATAGAGCAAGCTCTGAAGGCTCTAATTAACTCGGATCCAAGTGCAGCTGGGGGAAGCAGGAAACAGACACCGGAAACCAAGCGCTTTCTAATGCAGATTCTGGATGTCCTTCCGGAAGCTGGACTGCCACTAGCCTCCATGCTAGAACCCCCAGATGGCAGGGAGAGGATGGCTCCGCTATTTCCCCCCCAACTCTGTCTCGTCTCGTTACTAACCTGTGTTCTCCCTAAAATAGTACTTATAAGGGTAATAGTATTTTACACGTGTGGTTAACTAGATGGCAGGTACACTTTCATGCACTTTACACCTGCTAACTCACATACTCTCCTCAATGTCCCTATGAATCAGATACTATTGACATTCTCATTTTTTGGATGAAGAAACTGGGTATATGACTTGTTACCCAAAATCTGAGGTTCTAACATCAGGCCCCAGCATCCACTGTTCACTAAATGTTGTTATAGCCTCGTCTTTAGAGGACCAGCGCCCCCGACACAGCCCTTAAACCAAGAAGCCTGCAGTTTGGAATCCTACCCTGTGTTCTCACTGGGTTCCAACTTCTCCATCTTCAGACAGCCTGCCCAGAGCAGCTGGGCTCTGTTTTTCGTTCTCACAGATACTACTGAGCAAGCAGATGCTCAGCCCCCTTGCCGCTGATGGTTGGATCACAGTAGTCATCAGCCTCTAAAACTAACAGAGGAGTCTTTTCTCTCTCAGGTTAGAGCCCCATCTCTCAGTGCTACTTCTAACTGCCAAGCAGGGACAACACCATGCTGAAAGTGAAAGTCGCTCAGTCGTGTCTGACTCTTTGCGACCCGGTGGACTATACAGTCCATGGAATTCCCCAGGCCAGAATACTGGAGTAGGTAGCCTTTTCCTTCTCCAGGCGATCTTCCCAACCCAGGGAGTGAACCCAGGTCTCCCACACTGCAGGTGAATTTCTCTACCTGTTGAGCCACAAGGGAAGCCCAAGAACACTGGAGTGGGTAGCCTATCCCTTCTCCAGCGGACCTTCCTGACCCAGGAATGGAACCGGAGTCTCCTACATTGCAGGCAGATTCTTTCAGTTCAGTTCAGTTCAGTCGTTCAGTTGTGTCCAACTCTTTGCGACCCCATGGACTGCAGCACGCCGGGCCTCCCTGTCCATCACCAACTCCTGGAGTTTACCCAACTCATGTCCATTGAGTCGGTGATACCTCTCATCCTCTGTTGTCCCCTTCTCCTCCTGCCCTCAATCTTTCCCAGCGTCAGGGTCTTTTCAAATGAATCAGTTCTTCACATTAGGTGGCCAAAGTATTGGACTTTCAGCTTGGGCATCAGTCTTTCCAATGAATATTCAGGAGTAATTATTCCTATCAAGGAAGCCCACACCATGTCGGGAGAAGACAAGTAAATTGACTCTGTAGTGACCTCTCTCGCTCTCTCTCTTTTTTTTTTTTTTTTAATTAAGTTTTCTCAGAATGTACAGTTGTAGCATTTGTTCACGCATCTTCACCAGCAGCTAGAGTGTCTCCACCATTGGTGTTTCTGGTGTAAATTACTTGAGCTCTGTGCTTTGAAAGCAGCTTAGTGAGTCCTTTACTAAGGAGCTCCTGAAGGCTGCCCTAACTGGGGAACCACGAAGCTACAGCAGTTGGGGTTGTAAGCGTATAGTTGGGCACTTCTTTACAGAATTTGCCATACGCTGCCTCTCTAAGATCAGCAGTGGCCTCTCCTTAAAAGGTTTGCCAAGAGGAGAAATCTGCAGACCTAAAGCAGAGTTTCTGAGAATCATTTCCAAATCGTGGAACTAGGCCAGAGCAACCAGCCCTCTAGCCCCTGAGTCAAAGAATACAATGGCATGTCAGATAGGATCTGCCATGGTGCCCATGATGACAATGAAGCAAATTACCAGCCACACCTTCTTTCATCTGCCCTTTGCTTTTGTCTCCAGCAGGGTTCCCTCGCCTGCCAGTACTAATGTTTATCTCTTGGTGTTCTCTACTCAGAGGAGCGTTCTCAGAAGTTTTCCTGGTGAAGCAAAGGGTAACTGGGAAGCTCTTTGCCCTGAAGTGCATCAAAAAGTCACCTGCCTTCCGGGACAGCAGCCTGGAGAATGAGATCGCTGTGCTGAAAAAGTGAGTGGGTCTTACTGTTGGTCAAGGACGACCAGGGGATCACAACCTTTCCTTCACAAATGACCTTTGAGAGAGACTGAGGTGGGATTTCCACCCCAAAGGTATGAACTCCCTTTGCTCGAGCTGATGAGTCAGTTTGATCCATCAGCTATATTAGCCAGACAGCTATCCTAGCTGATTTTTTTTTCATCAAAACAACTAGTGATCAACTGAGAGCAGAGCTGGTGGTACACATAGACCACAAAGTAATTAGCTCAAAGGACCAAAAATCAATTGAAAGTCAACACCAGAAAGAAGTAACACTTAAGGAAGTAGTACAGAAATGGCAACCCACTCCAGTGTTCTTGCCTGGAAAATCCCAGGGATGGGGGAGCCTGGTGGGCAGCCGTCTCTGGGGTCGCACAGAGTCGGACACGACTGAAGTGACTTAGCAGCAGCAGCAGTACAAGATTTGGAAATGAGCCTCAATTTCTTCTAACGCAAATGTAGGTTCAGTGTTCCAACTATCACGATGGAGACAACACTAGCAAGTCATCAAATGTTTACAACAGGACTCAGAAACCAAACCCCTACGGAACTCCTACAGTAATCCAAAAGTGATTAGGCATCAGGACCACAAAGATGAAGTCGAAAAAACGCTTTATCCTCAGGAACTCATATCTTTGTTAGCAGAGACAGAGGTGCCCATAACAAATGCCAGTCCCATTGGTTGTGAGCCACACTAGCAAAAGGCAGAGTGTAGAAGAGACAGAGATTCGTGTTGCCTGTATGTGTGTCTTCGTGAGTATGAATTTTAGGTACATTTTCAAAGACAACAGACCTTGATGGGTGAGTAGCATTTTATGGAGACAGGAAGGGCAGTGCAGAAAGAGAAGTCAGGTCAAGTGTAGCATAAATATGAACATAGGATCATGGAAGGGCAAGGGACATGAGGGGAGAGTTAGAACTGAAAAGCCCCTGAACTGAGAGTGGGCGCCGTCAAGGGACAGGTGAAGCAGCAGAGAAGGGGACCTGAAAGGGTGTGGGATGCCATGAGAAAGAATATCGGCTTTATTCTGTTGGCAGAGAAAAGTCATCAAGGGGTTTTAAGGCAAAATTTCCATGGTCGGTTTATATTTTAGAGCCATCCCTCTTAAGCATGGTGGTGGATGGATTGGAGGGTGCCAGCCTAGAGGGCAGAAGACCAACTGCCAAACTTTCTCAATCATCGAGGCCAGGGATGAGGACCAGAGGTGGTGGCAAGATCACGTGGCAGCAGGAAGACTGAATCCCAGAGATATTTCAGAGAGCGAGGTGGTTGGGGTTGGCTGGAAGGAGTATAAAAGAAAAAAAGCATTAAAAAAGACCTTGAGATGGAGCTGTTCTGTGGACAGGCATATCATTCATTGCTTAGGACAGCAAATGGAAAGGATGTGTAGGCTGAGACGAAATAGCAATGGGTTGCAATATATTGAATATAAATATCCACCTACCTCTATACATATTGAATAAATATATCCAGCTATCTCTACATAGGAGTGTCTGGTAGAAGTGTTGGTCTGGGCTCCAGAGAGATTAGGGTAGAGAGAGACTATAGGCTCACTGGTCCTTCTTATCATTACATTGTATCCAGTCCCTAACAGCATAGATATTCAATAAGTGTTTGTTCAGTGAGTAAATCATCAATAGATTACTGTTAGCATCATCAGCTTATAAATGTAGATGAATCCATCACAGTCACTGCATGGAGTCTGTATTTTTTTTTAACATCTTCAAGATGCTAGCTACTCCTGATTATGTGCTTACTATTCCTCAAGCGCTGTACTAAGCATTTTACGTGTCTTATCACTTTTCATCCTGATATAATTCTATGGGAGGGATATACTGTATGGACAAGGAAAGCAAGGTTTGAAAGGTTTGAGTAAACCAGCCAAGATTAGCCAAGTAGCAAATGGACCTGAAGTCAGGTCCAGCTGTCTCCAAGTTGAAGTTAATCCTTGTACTGCACAGCCCTGGGTAAAACTACCTCTTCCCCTGGGTAGAGACTTTCCTCCTGGATGGGCATGCACAGAATTGCTGCTTGCAAACCAACCCCTCAGTTAATATGATTATTCTGCTTGACTCAGCCTCTGAGTAATCCCAGACAAAGGTAGTCCAGGGCAGGGTTTCTTGGCCTAGGTGCTACTGACATTTTAGACCAATTAATTCTTTGTTGTGTTGAGGGTTCTCCTAAGCATTGCAGGGTGCTTAGCAACATTACTGTCTCTACCTACTGAATGCCAGGAACACATCCCCCGTCCCCAATTGTGACAAACAAAAACGTCAGTAGGTATTGTCAAAGATCCCCTGAGGGACAAAAGAGCCCCCGCTTGAGAATCACTGATCTAAGGCTTCCCATGGAACTGACCCTCAAAATGAGCATCTGTCTTACTCACAATATCCTGGAACAATCATCTTGCAATGCTTCCTTCTAGGTTATCCATGAGGAGGCTTAGCTAACCTACATCCCAGCTGTTGAGGGATCACACTTGATGGGATGTTTCCGAAGGAGACCTGGAGCCCCATTTTTCAAAATAAACTAATGATCACAGATCCCTCAGCTTCCCTCAGCTCTTTGAGCTTTCTCTCTAGGTAAAGTTTAAAGAGATTCCTGGAGTAACAGTGAGGTGTTTGTTCCTTGAAGTCAGGAGGATCAGTTACCCACTCATAAATGCGAATTGAATACCATGCTGGGAATCTTTTCTTTGGAATTTCTTTGTGACTGCCTACTTATCAGGAAGGCGTCACAAGGATCCTGTCTTCCTAAACATTGTCATCAGAAGTCTCTGAAAGAAATCAAAGTCCATCTAAGCTAGATCTGCTTTCTCTGTCTGGACCACGTGAACCATAGGTCACTCACGGTGACCCTCTCTCTTCCTCAGGATCAAGCACGAGAACATTGTGACCTTGGAGGACATCTATGAGAGCACCACTCACTACTACCTGGTCATGCAGCTGTAAGTGCATGGCGACCCTCTTCCCCGACACAGAGTCTGGTGGGGCCTTAGAAGCCTAGAAGAGGTTTGTCAGTGGTAAGGGAAGGATTGTGATTAAAAGACAAATCAAGGATTAGTTCAAGAGGCTTTGACATGCCAAGAGTTCTTTCTGGTTGTGGACGTGTTCTGAGTGGACCGAGAGTTAAAACTAGGGCTGATAATTGAGTTGGTATGAACCATTGTAGCCTTACCACTTGTTGAAATGGCTGTAGCCCTAACTTGTCCATCCTTCCCTGCTTCCCCATGCCTCTCAGACTTTCTGGACCGCCTCACAACCCTACAATTGAAAGGGTAGTGCCCAGCATAGCAGGAGGCCTCCAGAACCTTCCTCTGGCACTGTGGCTTGAGTCCATTTTGACCCATAAGTCCATGGTCCATAAAGAAAATGAAGTGAAAGTGTTAGTCGCTCAGTTGTATCCGACTCTTTGCAACCCCGTGGACTGTGGCCTGCCAGGCTCCTCTGTCCATGGGATTCCCCAGGCAAGGATACTGGAGTGGGTAACCTTTCCCTTCTCCAGAGGAATCTTCCCAATGCAGGGATCAAGCCCAAGTCTCCTGCATTGCAGACTAATTCTTTACCATCTGAGCCACTAGGAAAGCCCCCCGTGTTCTCTAAACTGGGTATTAAATATCTTAGCATCACTCCAGGGTAAAATTACCATGGAAGTAGAAGCCATAAGTAGATAGATAGCAATTCAATAGAAAGAGTGACTTTCTCAAAAGAGAGCCACCCAGTGTTAAAAATAAGCTGAGACTGTTCCTGTGTCCGTGTATTGGATAGAAATGGTGCCACATTACAAAGGTGTCCATGTGATGGTAACATCCAGATAAAAGCTATGCCTGAGAGTGACTGATATAGGGCTAGTCAGTGCCCCTGAGGGCTCATCCTTAGGCTCAGAGATGCTTCTGTGTATAAGGTACACACTCACACACACACTCACACACTCACACATACACATACGCTAACCCTGCAATCTCAGCAAAGGTGGATGCAGTCTTTTTGACTGATAGGCTGATTCCCCAGAATTTTATTGAGTCTACTCAGGCTGTTAACTCTTGGACTCACGTGAGGCCCAGTGAATAGTGGTAGCAAGCAGCCAAGGGAGTGAGCTTAGAGGGACCCAGAGCAGCACGAACAAGTGAGCAGGGATCACATGGCGTCTTAATGAGACCAAGTCAACAGAATTAGCACAAGTCACCCAGGTGGGAGGGTGGGCAGGTTTAGATGTCACCAAAGTACTGCCAAGGGCTTCCCAGGTCGCTCAAGTGCTAAAGCATCTGTCTGCCAATGCAGGAGACACAGGTTCAACCCCTGGGTCCAGAGGATTCCCTGGAGGAGGAAATGACAACCCACTCCAGTATTCTTGCTGGAAAAATCCCGTGGACAGAGGAGCCTAGCAGGCTACAGGGTAAAGAGTCAGACATGATCAAGCACGCACCGATGCACAAAGTCCTGCCAAGCCTTCTAGAGCATCAGCTCTAGGACCCAGGCTGCTGTGAGTCAGGAATCCACAGTCAGGGACAAAGAATATCTTTCTCATGAGCCTCCAGCTCCCACAACAGAGCCCAGAGCTTCAGGAAGAAACAAAAGGAACAGGACGGTGTGCATTTTGATTAAAGAAATTTCTGCTCCCTTATTGCTGCATGGTGCCTACGTGTGTGGATATCCACAAGCAATGTCACTTGTAGAAACTGCAGGGAGCCAAGTTCCATCATAATACATAGAAATATTAAGAAGATGCCAAACAATATAACAACCTGTCTTAGGGAGGGAATTCTGTGCCACTGACGCGTTCCAGCACTGACAGAAAACTTGGTGCAAGTAGCTAGAGAACAGCAAGACGTGAGGTTGGACCTGATCTTCAAGCGCCTGTGAACTCTCAGATACTGTACCACACGAGCCTAAAAACACTGCTATGACCCCACCTCATAAGTTCAGCTTTAGGTAACTCAGTTTTCCAAAATGAGGAAAGAAATCCTGGCAGAAGCCCAGTTAGCCTCATCTGGACTTCCTTCTCTTTCCTACTTTGTCTGATTTCAGCTTCACTTCTCCCTTTTGTCATGGCTCCCTGTGTCCCAGGCCAGGAAAGAAGGCAGCTGTGAAATATGTCCACAGGAAGCAACGATTGGAATATAGTTGATTTACAATGTTGTATTAGTTGAAAACTGACTTCTTGCGAAACCCTAAACCGTGGTATTTTCCATTTTAAAAGAGAGTTTCTAGAGAGAGGTCAATGATTGGCTAAAAGAAATGACTCCCTAGTGATAGCACTCCAGGTACTCAAAAGGATGTATCCTGAGATTGGAGTAATTCCCCCGGCATCCCTTGAACGGTGGTGCATGGAAACCTGCCTTCTCCATCAAAGGGCGCTATGTCCCCAGAGCTCGAGAACAAAGGCATTCACATCCCTTTGATTTGAAATAAGGGCTGGATTCCTGCACTTGCCCCTGTGTCCACAGTGTTTCTGGTGGGGAGCTGTTTGACCGGATTCTGGAACGGGGCGTCTACACAGAGAAGGATGCCAGCCTGGTGATCCAGCAGGTGTTGTCAGCTGTGAAATACCTCCATGAGAACGGCATCGTCCACAGAGACTTAAAGGTGCTGAGATGGGGCCCTCCGGGAAACATGGAATGATTCTTTGGGAAACTGCATGGATCGTGGGCAGTCTAAGCTCTGTAAAATGAGAGAGTTGAACCAGATGATCCCTAAGGTCCCTTTCACTCTCGGATTCTAAAACAAATCTTGGGTGACTGAACAATCATTGTTAATTTGTACCTCAGCCTTTTTCTGATTTTCACTATCCTCACCCTACGAGGTTACCGAGAAAATCCATGCTGTTCCTTGAACACAGCCTTGAATACAGTATTTAATAAATACTTATTGAGAATCAACATTGCACCAGACATGTACCAGAGTTTAGAAAGATCAGACAAAATAAGGGTTGGTTTCCTCAAAAAACAAAACAATTTTGGAGTAGTTGGGGATGAGAAGAAGGAAGGGTTAGTACATCAATAGCTATAAAGCTAAGTAAAGTCAGGGCCAAAAGCAAAATACATGGTGCTGAGTTATGGTGAATGAAGGTCAAGTAGGAAGAAGATAGGAAAAACAGAGGGAAATAAGTCTGGCCTTAAAGTCAGAAGCCCAGGATACAGCTTCCTAAGAAATTAGATATGGGGGAAAGGAAATAAATGTGTGTTTCAGGTGATTGTATCCTACGTTACATGATATTTCTCTTCCCTCACAGCCTGAAAACCTCCTGTACCTCACCCCCGAGGAGAATTCTAAGATCATGATCACAGACTTCGGGCTGTCCAAGATGGAGCAGAATGGTGTCATGTCCACTGCCTGTGGGACCCCAGGCTACGTGGGTGAGTCTGGGGACAGAAGGGAGGTTGACCAGTTGGCTACATCCCTCCACGTGGATATTACTCACAGAAAAAGACTGCTGTGAGGAGACAGTGGGATCCCAGTACAGCAGTCACGTGTGAGGTTTAGGGCCACCCAATCTATCTGGTATAAGGTTTGAGTAACCCAGTTGGTAAAGAATCTGCCTGCCATGCACTAGACCCCAGTTCGATTCCTGGGTCAGGAAGATCCGCTGGAGAAGGGATGGGCTACCCACTCCAGTATTCTTAGGCTTCCCTGGTGGCTCAGCTGGTAAAGAATCCACCTGCAATGCGGGAGACCTAGGTTTGATCCCTGGGTTGGGAAGATCCCCTAAAGAAAGGAACAGCTACCCACTCCAGTACTATGGCCTGGAGAATTCCATGGAGTGTATAGTCCATGGGGTCACAAAGAGTCAGACATGACTGAGAAGCTTTCATTTTCACTTTCAATCTATCTGAAACGCCTCTGCCTGCTCCCAAACCCTACATCTTTTAAAGACATCCTACCCTGAGCCTTCCCACTGCCCTGTCTATACTTTGGCTCTCATTTTTGCAGCAAGGCTTCCTGCTTTTGTTTTTCCACCTAGACCAGGGACAGAAACAAGACCACAAACCCAGAGATCTGTAGATTGCAGAGGGGTTGGCCAGTAGCCCCCCTCTCTCCTTTCTCCCAGTCTGGAGGAGACCTCAGCCCCCCCAACTGCTGGTATCCTGGAGGTGCAGTGTTGAGTTTGAATCTGAGGAACTTAAATATGGGCACCCAAATATATACCCAAGGACATAGCCTAGGAAACTGGCAGAAGTGGGGCCCCCTGCCTCATAGCTCTGTAGGCTTCCAGGGCCCCCCAAAAGGTGCCAACAGGCAGGGTACCAGGAGAAAGCATTCCTGGGCTCTTGGAAGGAGAAAGCCAAAGCTTAGAGCATCCACGTCTGCCCCTTCTCTCTTGGCCACTCATCAAGAGTAGTTGGGGCTGGAAGTAGGAAGTACAACCCTGACTCAAGAGAGGGAATCTTCTCTCTCCCTGAAAGAGAGGTGGTTACTTACCAACAGGTTTTGAGTCCACTGGATACAAATCACTGGTATCTGGGATAAATACCGAAGGCAGCTCACTACTGCTGCAGAGCTGCCAGTCAAAGGAAGACATGGCCCATTCCCTCATGGAGCTCTTGGGCTGATGGGGAAGATGAAGGCCTGCCCTTAGGAGGTAACAGAGACTGATGGGACAGTTCCTACCTGCCGTCTGGAAGTTCCTCAATCAATGGAACCTCTGTTTTCAGGGAGATCCCCATCTCGTGAGAGGAAAAAGTCCTTACCTTGCAGATTTCCCTAAGGATCCCTGCCCTGGGGGTCTCCCATCTGAGTGGAAAGCTACAGACCCTGCCTCCAGAGTACTAAGTCTAAAGGAGGAAACCTAGCCCTGGAGATCCCCAGTCTGATGGAGGAGTCATGGGGCCTGTCATGGGACCTCCTCGTGTATTGGAGAAAGATTTAGCCTGCTGGGAGAGACACTGTCTGTGTTGTAGGAGAATGTCTAGCCTTAAACATCAACTCATCCCAGGTGCTACCCTAACCCTCTTCTCTACGCCTCTTGCTGACCTTTGACGTGCATCCCTCACCCTCTGCTCTTGCTCCTGCTCAGCCTGACTCTTCCTATGGTTTACTGCAGCTCCAGAAGTGCTGGCCCAGAAACCCTACAGCAAGGCTGTGGATTGCTGGTCCATCGGCGTCATCACTTACATATTGTGAGTAGAAGCTGGTGTTGGCCCAGCTCCTGAGGAGTCTCAGCGCCTGCTCACCCTTTCTTCTCTCCTCCCCATCTCAGCACCTCAAGCAGCATCCACCTCCAAAGCATGTGCACGTCCACGTGCATTCACACACACACACACACACACACACACTTACTAATGCACACAGCTCCAGAGGATCTTGTCCTGATCGCCACTCAGTTATAAAAACAGAGTTCAGTGTGAACCCACTGTGCAGCCACACGGCACTCCCGCTTTCTGCATCCCACCCCCATTTACTGTATATAAATGTACTGAATCCCACTCTATAGAATGAACAGTTAAAGAAGGAGGAGACATCCTAAACTTAGAAGCCAAGGGGGCACAATATTCGCGTCTCAGATTTCTCTCCTGATAACGTCAGCCCAAGGCAAAATGATGGCCTGGATGAACCTCGTCATGGTTCCTCCTCCACAAGCCTAAATGAGGTCTATTTGCCCTGCAGTGACTCGAGAGCAATCCCCAGCTCCCCCTCGCAATTCGAATGGAGACTGGACTTCTTGTTCTCAGGCTCTCCTTTCCAAAGCTGCTCACCACCCCCTGCCCGGCATCCCTTCTCACTGATAGCAAACTTTGCTCTTGGAAAACAACCTGAAATTAATCATTTCCTCCTCAGTATGGATGCATTTCTCTATTTCCTCAAAGTATGTTGAATAAGTCTTCTCTTCAATGATATACTCAACAAATTGTCATTGGCTGTCTCCTCTGTGCCAATCAGTGGTTTAGGTTCTAAAGAATGAAGAACAAAACAGCCTAAAAAGAATCCCTTGGAAAGTTACATTCAAGTAGACATTTCTACCATCCTTCTTGAAGATAGTTGATACATCATCTAAAGAGTCAAAGTTCCCTGGTGGCTCAGATAGTAAAGAATCTGCCTGCAACGCAGGAGACTTAGGATCTATCCCTGGGTTGGGAAGGTCCCCTGGAGAAGGGAATGGCAACCCACTCCAGTATTATTGCCTGGAGAATCCCATGGACAGAGGAGCCTGCTGGACAACAGTCCATGGGATCGAAAAGAGTTGGACATGACTGAGCAATTAACACTTTCACTTTTCAAGAATCATGGGGGCTTCCCCAGGGACTCAGTGGTAAAGAATACCCCTGCAATGTAGGAGCCGCAGGAGATACAGGCTCAATCCCTGGGTCAGGAAGGTTCCTTGGAGGAGGACATGGCAATCCACTCCAGTATTCCTGGGTGGAGAATCCCATGGACAGAGGAGCCTGGTGGGTTCCAGTTCATAGGGTTCCAAAGAGTCTAACACAACTGAAGTGACTTTGCACCCATGTAGAGTCAGGGGAGGGAGAAAGTGAGGGTTTGGGGGATATAATGTAGGATATAAAGGGCCACCTGTTCCAAACTTTGGTTCCTGCATAAACATCTGATGGAACCTGCATCATTCCTGCATCCGTTGGACATGACTGAAGCAACTTAGCACATGCATGCATCATTCATGAATCAGGGGCAGACCCATGTACTGGTCACACTGCTGACTGGGGACCCTTGTTGCCTGCCCGTGTATATAGTGGAGGCTGGGCAGAGGGGAGCGGCTGGCCCAGGACGGGGTCCTTCAGCAGCATATACCTTGCTGTTCCACCGCAGGCTGTGTGGGTATCCCCCCTTCTACGAAGAAACTGAGTCTAAGCTGTTTGAGAAGATCAAGGAAGGCTACTATGAGTTTGAATCTCCGTTCTGGGATGACATTTCTGAGTCAGGTAAGACCAGTCTGAGGGAAAGACAAAATAACAGGTTCAAGGCAGAGGCTGCCAAGAGAAGAGAGCTTAATAACGGATGACAGTCCTGGCTCTTAACGGTCCCAGGGGAATCTGACAGAACAGGCTGCCAAGGAAAGTGGAGAAATCTTCATCTGGTTCAAAGGCCAAATAAATGATTTGCATCTAAGGTTCCTGCTTTTGTTTTCCTGGAGGCAGAACCGTGGGATGCCTAGAAAAGCAGGGAGGTACTTCAGACGAGGGGCCAGGAGGGCAGAGCAAGCCCAGGGGCGCGTTCCAGGCAGGAAGGACAAAACCAAGACCGAGTTTTGCCTTTCGCCTGTCCAGCCGAGAGCCTGCAAGGTCTGTGTGAGCGACGGCCATCAGTATTTGTCCTTGGGTCCATTTAAGTGGGGATCAGAGCTAAGCCAGCATTCACGCCTGTGCCCATGTGTGGTGCTGGCCCCTGACTGGTGCAGGCGGGCACCCGCGTGGCGTCAGGCACGGGGTGCCTCGTGACCAGAGATGTATCTGCAGTGCTGTGTGGGTGACACAGCTGCGTGGAGCCACTCTGGTGGTTTCAGGTGGGTTGCTGCTCGGTGGTTTGGATTCTTTTTCTCTTTCAAGACTCTTAAAATTGCCTCTTTGGAAGATGAGCTAAAGATGCCTTCTGTGCCACCCACCAGCCTGGAAGTGACTCTCCATCAGTCATGAGATCTGGTCCTTAGCTGTTGTGTCTTTGGTTGCGCCCCACAGCCAAGGATTTTATTTGCCACTTGCTGGAGAAGGACCCGAATGAGCGGTACACCTGTGAGAAGGCCTTGAGGCACCCCTGGTGAGTGAGGCACGGGTGGGCTCCACACCCTTGCTGTTGCTCCTCGGACACCACGCTGACTTTTTCACAACGCATTTCCCTGGAGTCTGCTTGCCCTGAGCTGTTTACTGGTATAGCACCCAAAGGGCACAGATCAGATCAAGCCAGAGATATAAACAGCATTTAATGAGGTGGATTCTGATCCAACAGTAGCAGCTGGATCATCAAATCGGGAATCAGATGCAGCCAGATAGACAACTTTACTCTGCTTAAGAGCATCATCTTACTCTGGGATCAAAGCCTATTCCATGCGAGGCGCTTTGAGAACAATCACAAAGCAACCAATTGGTAAAGCAGGTAAGGGGCTTCCCAGGTGGTGCTAGTGGTAAAGAAACTGCCTGTCAGTACAGCAGATGCAAGAGACAGGAGTTCGATCCCTGGGTCAGGAAGACCCCCTGGAGGAGGGCTTGGCAACCCACGTCAGTTTTCTTGCCTGGAGAGTTCCATGGACAGAGGAACCTGGCAGGTTACAGTCCATAGAGTCTCAAAGAGTTGAACACGACTGAAGCGGCTTCACACACACACACATACACACAAAGCAGGTAAAGAAAGTCTTGAAACACTTCCTTTTCTGTGTGCTACCCACCTGCTGGAAAATTTACAAGCTCCCCAGTTCCTACTGCAGCAAGCCATGGTTTTCCCTAATCTGGCCTGGCCTGTCACCTCCAACTTCATTTGTCAGGGTTCCCAACACACCTTCTCTATTCCAGAAAGGCCTAATGACTATTTTTCTCCTACCCTCTTCCATCCCAAGCTCTTTCCACATTTCACCTTGGGTCACATGTTCACCACCTCGAGGGCCCTGCCGTGGATGCGCATCCTTCAGGATCCAGAGCCGTCTGTGTCCTCCTCTGAAGCCCTGGCTCCTGCAGTCTAGACAGACCTTCCCATCTCTCTTTAACAATCACACAGCTCACCATGAATTACTCTAGTTCATGGCATGAAACAAGGCTTCCAACCTGCACTGTAAGCCCCCAGTGAGCAGGGCCACATCTGTTACTTCTCCAGGTCCCTTAGTACCTAGGAAATACTGTTTACACGGCAAGTGTCTGAGGACACTTAGAGATGGACGGATAAGAGGCTCAGGGGACAGGGAACAGGCAGCCTCTGTGGGGGTGGCCTCATAGAGGAAGGCTTCCGAGAGGAGGTGGCTTCTGTGCAAAGTTTAGAGTCAAAGGATAGTAACAGCCAAATGCCCTCTGACACTGGGCCATGGGTAAGGGATGGGGTATTAGTAAATTTTATTTCTGTAAAATGCCAGATAGTAAATGTAGTAAATGTTTTAGGCTTCGCTGGCCATATCGTCTCCATGGCAACTACTCAATCTGCCCCTCGCAGCATGGAAGCAGTATAGCCCATAGCTGAATGAATGGGTGTGTTTGTGTCACAGTAAGACCTTACTTACAAAAGCAGGCAATGAGGCTATAGGTTGCCCACCCAGCTCAAAAGCAAGTTTCTAAAGTGTAGTAATACTGATGTTAGTTGCTCAGTCATGTTTAACTTTCTGAGACCCCATAGACTGTAGCCCACCAGGCTCCTCTGTCATGGAATTCTCCAGGCAAGAATACTAGAGTGGGTAGCCATTTCCTTCTCCAGGGGGTCTTCCTGACCTGGGGATCAAACCTGGGTCTTCTGCCTTGCAGGCAGATTCTTTACCATCTGAGCCACCTAGGAAGCCCTTCTAAACCATAGGCCCCCTATGACCTTTCCAGGGGGTTCCAGCCCTTGTCCTGGGGAACTCCAGGCAGCTTACCCTGGATCTGCATGCCCAGCCCCTGCCCAACCCCTGACGGAGTCCCCGTCACCACCACTAGCCAGGTGTCCCCTCCACATCCACAGGATTAACGGAAACACAGCCCTCCACCGGGACATCTACCCATCAGTCAGCCTCCAGATCCAGAAGAACTTCGCCAAGAGCAAGTGGAGGGTGAGTTGTCCTCTCCAGGAGGCGGGCAGGCCGTCTGGGCCCTGGAGGCTGGGCTGGGGCAGCTGGGGCGGGGGGCTTTCCTTGGGGTCTCCCGGCAGACGCTGGAGCTCCCTGGACCCTTCTGTGAAATGAGAGGTGCGCACATTGGTTTCAAGCGTCCATGGGGCAGAGGGAAGGCTGGAGGCCCTCTGGGGTGGAGACGGTCAGAGACGGGTCTCGTGTCTCCCCAGCAAGCCTTCAACGCAGCGGCCGTGGTCCACCACATGCGGAAGCTGCACATGAACCTTCAGAGCCCGGGGGTCCGGCCTGAGGCGGAGAACAGGCCGCCCGTCCCTGCAGCCTCGAGACCCACCTCCCCGGAGATCACCATCACCGAGACAGCCGCCACCCCGGGCCCAAGCGCGGCGGCCCCCACGCTGACCCGGCTGCCCTGCCGGCACGGCCCCCAGCCCGCGGCCCCCGGGGGCAGGTCCCTCAACTGCCTGGTCAATGGCTCCCTCCGCATCAGCAGCAGCTTGGTGCCCATGCAGCAGGGGCCCCTGGCCATCGGGCCCTGCGGCTGCTGCTCCAGCTGCACGAACGTCGGGACCAAAGCAAACGCCTCCTACTGCTCCGAGCCCACGCTCCTCAAAAAGGCCAACAAAAAACAGTACGTATTTCCAGCCCCAGGCTTAGTCCTGCTCAACCTGGGGCTGAAAGAACTCAGGACAATGCAGCTAAAAAAAAATAGACCTGGGAGCCTCTCCCACTTGGAAGCAGCTCCGTGGTGTAGAAAAGCTCTGGAAAGGGTCGGGGGCGTCAATGGAGATGCCTCCAGCCCAGTCCCCACCCCTCACCAGCTGTGTGGCCCCCGACATGTCCATCTGTGTCTCTATTTCCCCGTCTGTAAAATGGTTTGATTGGATCACACCTGCTCAGTCTGCCCCACAGGAAAAGTGAAAGTTGCTCAGTCGTGTCTGACTCTTTGCGACCCTGTGGACTATAGCCCAATGGGCTCCTCTGTCCATGGGATTCTCCAGGCCAGAATACCAGACTAGGTACCCATTCTCTTCTCCAGGAGAATCTTCCCATCCTAGGATCGAACCCAGGTCTCCTGCATTGCAGTCAGATTCTTTGCCTTCTGAGTTACCAGGGAAACCCTACAGTGTTGCTGTCAGAGTTTAGTGAGGCATCAGGGACTATAAACGCCTGCAGGAAAGTGTGTACCTGTGAGTGGTGGGGGTTAGATTCCAGGGACACTGTGTTTTGGGAGGACTAGGGGGCTTGCTTATCTCATCCGTCTTCTCTGTAAAGGCTTGTACTTTCTGCACCTCATGAAGGGAGGTCTGAGTGGCTGCCACAGGCACAGAGGGCTACCGCGGCCCTTCCTCCTTCTCCAAATACTCCACAGCCTGCTGCGACGTTTCCTTTCCAGGAACTTCAAATCAGAAGTCATGGTACCAGTGAAAGCCGGCGGCAGCTCCCACTGCCGGGTGGGGCAGACTGGAGTCTGTCTCATCATGTGATCCCCAGGGCCCATGTCTGTCTCACTACAGTTTTCAGGTGAGGGGACTAGAGGAAGGAAGGCCTCAAGCTCAGGGGGAGAGCCCTGCCCCGGAGTCTCCACAATGGGCTACAGAGGGTATTAGAGGCGGCAGCACCCCCCAACCCCAACCCTCAACCCCTTTCCTCTCCAGGAGAGATACTCAACTCTTCTTCGCCCTTCCAAACCTGGAGTCTACCCTGCGGCGGGAGGGAAAGCAGCAGACCAAGACCTGATCGGATGCAGCAGCCGGCTGCCGCCCAGGCCAGAGCCTCCCTGAAGGCCCAGGAGCGAGCCCCAGCCGCGGTGGAGCTTCGGGAAGCTGCGGGCAGGAGAAGTGGCATCCTCCCGGGCCTGCCTGCTCCATGCCCCCCACCCCGACACACCCACCCCTGCTGGGGTGGCTCTGTGCAGGGTGCGTAGACAGCTCGTGCCCAGGTCTGTGTCGTCGTGAAAAGCTTAACGGGCTGGCCCATCTGTGTTGCCATCTCTGAGCAAAGCCATATGAAGCAGCTACCCTGCCTCCCCACTCAGCACACACATGCTCCTGCCTCTCCTTGACAGAGGGGCCTGTCAGTCTGCATGAGCGACAGGCAGCATCGCAGTCTGCCTGTGAGCTCTCCGAATTCACCTCCCAACTCCCTAACTCCCAGATGATCCACTTCTGATCGGCCTATGCCTCCACCCCCGTCCAAAAGCAGTACCACACCCTCCAAGATGAAACAGAAACCCACCACTAGGTACTGTAAGCACTTTTTATCCTGGCCGGACGCCTCCACACACACACACACACACACACACACACACACACACTCAATTAAGTAAAAATTGGAAGTCGACTGTTGTCCTTTCAGCCTGTCATTCAAATCCTGCTTCTGCTCCTTTCTCTCCCTGAAAATCAGGCTCATTGTTCTTGTCCCGCCCCTGTTTTCTTGTCCTCCGCCCCCTCCGGCTTCCTGCTCTGTGTTGTGCTGAATAAAATGGACATATTTTTCTCTATGAGACTTCTTTTGGTCCTTCTCTAAGTCAGAAGCAGCCCAGGGGCTTCTGGGCTTTGCGGAGTGGAAGACGCATGGAGAGCTGGAGGTCAGGCAGGATCTGGCGAGGGCAGGAGCTCTGTGGGGTGGGCCAGGCACCCAGTGTCGTGAGCTATACACATCGACTCATTTTCCTCTCCAACAGCCCCTTGGAAGTAGGCGCCGTTGGAACCCAGACAGCCCGGCCCAGCATCCATCCTAATGCCTGTAACAGATGAACGTGGGTTTGAGGCTCAGCTCAGCCCTGCCTGCCACATCTGTGAGCCTCTGGGGCCTTGGTCTCCTCGCCTATCAAATGGGAACAACACTGCCACCCATATCATGAAATAAAATGCACACGCTCCATAAATACTGTGATCCGTAACGACCATGCGGTTAATGTAGACAGAACACCAGCATGGCGCCTGAACCACAGTTAACACACAAATATTCGTGCCGCTTGCATATCTGCCGACACGCACACACACACACACGTTTATAGCTTCTTTTTAAAATCCCAAGAGACACAAAGTCTAGTCTTAGTTCTGCCTCTCGGAGCTGTGTGATTTCAAACAACTTCCTCCCCATGTCTGGGTTTCTATTTCTCCATCTACAAATGAGAAACTGGATAGTTGTTCAAAGATGAAAACAGCTCCTCTGGCCTCTTAAGGAAGGAATTCAGTCAGTTCCTGGAGCAAATGGGCCCCGTCTCCCTCAGTCTGGGTGGTGCGCCAGCTAGACTGGGCAGAGAGTGTCAGCCTATGCTTCATATGCCACCAGGCCTTGGGCTTGAGCAGGGGAGCACCCAGGGACCCCAGACCAGAGACAGAAACAGGCGAGAAAGGTTTATGTAACAGGGAGACAGAATATTTCCCCTCTTTGGACCTCCAGGCTCCTTTCCCAAGATTTTTATTGGACTTTTCCCTTGTGCAACGTTTTGAGTTACAGTTCTGTGTGGGCCCAGGACTTCAGCCTCAGTGGAGAATGAAGGGCAAGGACCCTGCCCAGCCAAGCGCCCTGCACTGGAGAGCCGCTGGACATGGTGACACGGGCCCGCCTCCACGGTCGCCGTCACCCAGCTGTAGCTGCCCCACCGGCCCAGGCTCAGCTGCATCCTGGGGGTGGTTCCGGCTGTGCTTTAGGCTGCGTAAGAGTCTCCTGGAGCAGGAAAGAACTGCCAGCCAGCCAGGGCCCCGGGAGCCGAGAGGGCAGATGAGGGGGCGGCGGGCGAGGCCCCGCCTCACTTGCAGGTGGCGTAGTAGAGCACGCGCCCGTTGATGTGGTTCCGAATCTGTTCCACGCGCTGCTCCAGCCCCGTCAGGTCCGCCGAGCGGAGCACGATGGCCTGGCTCCCCTGAAGCAGCTCTGACTCCATGTCTGAGGGCCGAAGGAACAGCCGGAGTGGGGAGAGGAGCCGGTGAGATGCACCGAGATTCCCAACCCTTCCGTCCCCTCCCGCCCACCTGGAGCTGCACCTGCCCGAGAAACCACCTCCACCCCGAGGGGAGCCTGGCCCCCCAAGGCAGCTCTCCCCAGCCCCTTCTCCCACTTTTAGAGAAACCAGGCCAGGACTGGACCCGGGGGTCCCCTGCCCCTATGGTTCTCCTCGGCTCTAGGCGGAGCAGTCCCAGGCCGATGGTGGAGGCCCCTGGCACCAAGGTTAGACACTCGCTGTGGTGGACCCGGTCAGCTGCCATCCCACCAGGGATCCTGGTGGGCACCAGGGCAGAAGAGCTGCAAGGCTGGATTCCTCCCCGTTTTCTCTCCCCGACACTCCAGATACACCTAGTCCTGCCCCACTGGTCCATTACGCATCCCACCTCCCAGGTTATGTGTGGAGGATGTGAAGGACTCCGAAGGGATCTGGTCCAGCCTGTCCCTCCTGTTGTCCTAGGCAGCTCGGCATTCATGGGAGCTGGTACTCAGCCTCAGCCTCAACTTCCCAGAGCAGGGCGGCAGTGGGGGTCACTGCCTCACAAGGCTCCATCCTCAGGCAGTCCTCATTACAAAATCTTCTCATTAAGCCAGAATCTGAGCATGTCTTGCTTCCACCCCGTGGTCCTGGGTCTGTCTCCTGGGCTGTTAAGACTCGATCTGCTATGCCTCCTACACGGCAGTCCTTCACATGTCTGAGCCGCATCTTCCCCAGAGGAAACCGCCCTAGTTCCTTCCTCCATGCCTCACCTGATAGAATCTCTAGGCCTTCCCTACTTCCCAACTCTGCTCACCCCCGCCCTGACCCCCGATGTACACCGGTTCATCAATATCTCTTCTGGAGATGTACTGGCCCCCACTGAACCCCATCTCCCAGGTGAGACTATCAGTGGAGTGTAGCAGGGGTTATTACCAGGTTGACATTCAGCCAGTAGGCCCCCATATGGACCTATGGGCCATGATAAGTAGTGACATTTTATTAGCTGCTCTTCTCCCCCTCCGTTCTCATTCCTAGGGGCTCCCTATGCATGATCTTCCCCATAACCCTACAATTAATGGTAAATTCCAGCAAGCAGGTAAATGCTTGCTTCAGTGAGTTTTTTCCTGGCTGGTAGTAGGCGTAAGACACACCAGTTACTACATATTTTTAATATCGCCCTTGAGCCATTACTCCCCTTATTTTGGCTGCTTTGCATTTATTAGCTCTTCTGTCAGGAGCAAGGCACTTCTGGCTTATATCAAAATTCCTGCATCTTTTTCAGGTGAGTAACAATGTGTAAGCATTTATCACTTACCAGTCATAAAGTTTTTAGCTACATTAGCCCCTGAGTAGCCCGGCCTTACCTGAGCTATACTTCTGAGTGCAGACAATGCCAGGTTGAGAGAGAATGTTTCTCTTCACTTAATTGTATCCTGTTAGCTTCAGCCCATCCTTCTGAGACTCAGAATGCTAGTTCTGTCACCCAGTGTATCTGCTACCTGCCATCCCCAGATTTGATTAGCACATTCTCTGTCTTCATACAGAACGCTAATGGACAAGGGCAGGGCAGGCACTGGCCCGGGGCTGGGCTCCTCCATCTGGGTCAGCCCCTCACACCTCCTGCTTCAGGTGCAGCTGGCCACAGCCTCGAATCCACTCACTGTCGACTCACCAGCCCACCTTTGTCCATTCCGTCCGTCTGGCTAGCCAAACAGAATTTTGTCAAAAGCTTTCTCCAAAATTCAAAGAAACTCTGGTCGTGGCATTCACAGGGCACCCCAGGGCCGTGACCCCATCATCGCATCCTAAGAGACTGAGCCTGGAAGCCCCTGTTCGCCTTTCTGGGGAGCCTCAGAACGCTTTTGAAAGCTCCATTCATTACGACTTGCTGGCTGGTTTCCTACTGCCTCCAGGGCTGTGTCTATCCCCCTCCTCCTGGCGTGCGGGTCGGCCGTGGGCACCAGCCACGTGTCTCCTTGCTCCTTCGCTACCACGAGTTTCGTCCTCGTCAACTCTCCTCCCCAGGAGGGTGGTCCTGCCCATATCCTCTATTTCCTCCCTAACCACCCTGTCCTGATGCCCCTCCTCCTCCTCACAGCCTCATCCTTCCAGGCCCACCTCAAATCTGATCTTTTTTGAACACTGCCGTCACTGAACATTTCCCTCTGACATTATGTATCCTCTGAGCCCCTCAAGCGCCTATTATTCAGGCTTTCATCACAGATCTCCTTGTGCTGTTAAATGCAGTTTCATGAAGCTAATGGCCAACAGGAAAAAATGCCCCCCTCTGAATTGCAAGCTCCTCAAAGGCAGGCCTAGTTTTGTGAACATCACCACATTGCTCACAGCCCCATTCTAGGCCTTGTCCCTGTTAGGCACTCAGGAAATCCCAATTGCTCTCACTCCCCTAGTACTGCTAGCTCCAAAGGGTGGGCCTCAGAAACCCTGGGTTGGCAGCAGCCTTCAGGGATGCCCCGCGGTCCAAGGCCCTGGACCACTCCCTCACCTCTCATCCTGTCCATCATCTCCATGGTCTCCCCAAACAGTTCCTCCGCCTCCGTCTTGACACTCAGAATCCGGCTGCCCTGTTCTCCCAGCATGGAGCTCTGATCCAACCGGTCCTTTAACTCAGCGTATTTTTGCTTTACTCTCTCAAACCCCTGAAAAAAAGGAAAAACCATTTCTGCATCACCATCATCACCATCGTCCAAAGTCCTAAAGGCCTTTGGCTAAAGGAGTTGATATCACCCACATCTGGACACGGAGATGAGGTGCCTTTTAATATCCCCCATGGGGTGGGTCTGCTCTATAAAAGCCCCTGGGCCACAAATCACACCTTAACTTCTGTACTTCCCTCCATCCGCAGCGCCTGTCGCTTCCCAGCTCACTGCCAGCGCAGGGCCGGATACATGGCTGTCACTTAATAGCATGCCTGGCAGCTTGGCCATTGTACCAGGACCACCGGCACCCTGGAGATGTTGAGAATGGCCCTCTGACCTTCTCTCTGATCTAATTCTGACAGTGATGGGGCTCAGGTTGTGCTAAATCAAGAGTGCCTGTCTGGGCTGGGAAGCCACAGACAGAGGATAAGCTCTGGGTCGGGTGTCAAGAGCCCTGCTTTGTAGACAAGCGTTGTGCCTGGACAAAATCCACTTTGTCTGTGAAAGGAGAGGAACTGGACCAGCTGTTTGCAACATCCCCAAAGTGGCTCCACCAAAAGCAGCCAAAGGTGTAAGAATCCAGAAGCTCCATCTACCCCCCACCCCAGGTATATTTCAGAGTAACTGGTACTTAAAGTGCTTTGGTGGGGGAGGTGCTTCCTAGGTGATGCTAGAGGTAAAAAACCCACCTGCCAATGCAGGAGACATAAGAGACAGGTTCGATCCCTGGGCCAGGAAGATCCCCCTGGAGGAGGGCATGGCAACCCACTCCAATATTCTTGCCTGGAGAATGTCCATGGACAGAGGAGCCTGGCGGGCTACAGTCCATGGGATTACAAACAGCTGGACAGGACTGAAGCGACCATGCCCATGCAAAATGCTTTGGAGCCGTGGTCTTATGAAGTGTACAGAGCCCACTCCTGCTCCCACTGACAGTGCTTCCTCGGGCTCTCTCTGCCCTCTTCGTACCTCCTGCGCGTTCAGCGCCTCCTTGCTGGCTTCCTCTGCCAGCTGTCGGGCCTGGGCTGCCTGTGCCTGCTGCTGCCTGGCCCGGCGGCCAAGCTCCTCCATCCGTGCTCGGAAGCCCCCCAGCTGCTGCGTCATGCCGGTCACCAGTCTTTCTGCTGGTCCCAGTACCTGCTGAACCTTTGTGGAAAAAGAGAGACCGGGGGTTTGGGGTGGGTCTCATAGGCAGCGACCTTCGGTCTTCTTTCCAGTTTTTGGGCCACAAAAACTGATGCCTCCAATCAGGGCATCACTATCACCCCCATCCAATCCCCTAACTGCCCCCAGCATACAAGCCTCCCAGCCTTCACTGGCTCAGCTGACCATCCCCCCTTACTCCTGCCGGAGCTCACAGGCCACCCCTGCTTCTGCATCAGCCACGAGGCCAGAAAACTAAAAGCTCGAAGCCAGGCCAAGGCTTGTAGCCCCTGATTCTTTAGGGCCCCATCTCAGCTCCCAGCCAGGTCCCTTCCTGACACTGTCTCTGCCTCGTGCCCGGGTCTGAACGTTCATTCCCCCACGTGGGACACTTACCTCAGCGACCCTGTCCTGGATGAGCCGCATGGAGCGGCGGGTGCCCCGCATGGTGTCCTGGGCCTCCTGCAGCGCCAGCGTGCCCTGCCGCAGGGCCCCCAGGACTTCCTCCACCTGGCCCTCCACCGCATGGGCCCGGCTCCTGGGGCGGGACGGGCACAAGGGACAGTGGAGAATTCACTCAGGGAGAGCTCTGAGTGAAGGCGCTCTCCAGTCCCGGACAGTACCTTCTCCAGCCAAGGAAAGAGGCTGAGAAGTAACTCAGTAGTAGCTTTCCATTCCAGGACCCTAGCAAGCCCCCCTCCCCATGCCAGATGGAAGGATATTCCTGGAAGGCGGAAACCAAGCCTCTTTACTGCTGTCTCCTCTGGGGACCAGCGCAACACGCTGCAGGAGCCCAGGCCATGATTACGGCTGAGTTTAATAAGGTGCGCTTTCCCCAACCACGTGATGAAAGTGATGAACACCTCGTGATGAACGTGAAAGAGGAGAGTGAAAGAGTTGATTTAAAGCTCAACATTCAGAAAACTAAGATCATGGCATCCAGTCCCATCACTTCATGGCAAATAAATGGGGTAACAGTGGAAACAGTGGCTAACTTTATTTCTTAGGGCTCCAAAATCACTGCAGATGATGACTGCAGCCATGAAATTAAAAAATGCTTACTCCTTGGAAGAAAAGTTATGACCAACCTAGCAGCATATTAAAAAGCAGAGACATTACTTTGCCAACAAAGGTCCGTCTAGTCAAGGCTATGGTTTTTCCAGTAATCATGTATGGATGTGAGAGTTGGGCTATAAAGAAAGCTGAGCTCCAAAGAATTGATGCTTTTGAACTGTGGTATTGGAAAAGACTCTTGAGAGTCCCTTGGACTACAAGGAGATCCAACCAGTCCATCCTAAAGGAAATCAGTCCTGAATATTCATTGGAAGGACTGATGATGAAGTTGAAACTCCAATACTTTGGCCACCTGATGTGAAGAGCTGACTTGTTTGAAAATACCCTGATCCTGGGAAAGACTGAAGGCGGGAGAAGGGGACGACAGAGGATGAGATGGTTGGATGGTATCACCGACTCAATGGACATGAGTTTGAGTAAGTTCCAGGAGTTGGTGATGGACAGGGAGGCCTGGTGTGCTGTGGTTCATGGGGTCCCAAAGAGTTAGACACAACTGAGCAACTGAACTGAACTTCCCCAACCACAAGAGCTGAGGCGGCCCTTGGGGACGGTGTCCAGTATGGAAGGCGGGGCCACACTGAGTGAACCTGAGCCTGGACGCTGGGTATCACTTGACCATCTGCCACCACAGTCAGCACCCCTCCTGTCTCCCAGGACCCCCCTGATTTATAGAGGTTCCTCTCTTGCTTCCAGCCACATAGCCAGGGAGCAAAACCCCAGCCCAGTCCTGGGAGAAGAGTTCAGGACGCCAGGCCATACCTGGCCTGCTCGGCCTCGGCCTGCAGCCTGCGAGCCCGAGCAACATCCTGCTTGGTCTGGGACAGCACCAGGTCCACGTTGGGGAGCCTGGCCGCAATGGCCTGGATCTCGTTCATCTTCTGCAGGACTGTGGCCGAGTCGGTGGGCAGCCACAGGGCCAGCACAGCCTCGCTGACCTCCTGGATGGTGGCTGTGTCAGTGTCGGGATCTGGAAGACAAGCCGCCCATTGGACTGGGGGAGCCCAGCCATGTTCCCCCAAGGTCATAGGCCTCCCCCAGGCCCAGCGGCATCCGTGGCATCTCCGACTAGCCTGCCCACAGAGCTGCCGCCCTCTCCTCCCAGGCACCCTGCTCTGAGAATTTCCGGGCGCCTTGCTGTGGGAGGAGGGGTGTTGGCACAGCTGTGGCAACTATGTGGCACCACAGGAAGTTGCAGGCTGGAGAGAGGAGGCAGTGCCAGGCAGCTGGCCCCGAACAATGCCTGGAGCGCAGACGTAAGCGGCCCCGGAGTGGGGACACCAGCCAGGAACTGGAACTGCTTCCTTGGCAATAAGACCCCTGCCACGTGCCCCCTCCACCTCGGGCCAGAGTGCTTGTTTGTGCAAAGGCAGATGATCATCAGGGCTTTGCTCACACATCACCTTCTGAGGGAGGCGGGCCCCGGCCATCTGATCGAGGGTGGTAATCTGCACCCTCTGCCAACGTTCCCTCTCCTCATACTCAGCTTCATCATTCTCCCGAACGTTTATCACCACCCACATGCCGAACAATTTACTCGTTTGTCAGATCTTCCGTCTGACTCCCCACTAGAACGTAAGCAACGTGAGGACAGGGACTGCCATTCAGCCACGGCTATAGCCCAGCCCCGAGCACGGTGCCTGGCACTCGGAGGCACTCTGTATACAGCGAATGAGTGGCTTAAGGGGCTCCAGACCCAGGCTTCCCCTTTTCTACTCAAGCCACCTAGGCCAAGTTAGCTAGCTTCTCTGAGCTCAGTCTCCCAATCTGTGGAAGGAGCTGATAGGAAACAATTATCAGGAATTTCACAAACCACCTCCGGGTCAGAGAGTAAGATCAGATGTACAGAGGTGGCGTCTCCTTCCCCGTGGTCACTCTACAGATTCCACTGGTACCGCTGTGGGAAGGAAGAGGGCATTGCCTATCCAGATGGTTTGCCCCGTGACTGGGACTTTTCTGGGGGCCCCAGGTCTAGCCTTATTCTGCAATCAAAAGCTTCCTCACCAGGTGGCTACACAGGTCCCAGACCAAATCCCCTCCCCATGCCAGATGGAAGGACATTCCTGGAAGGTGGAAACCGTGCCTCTTTGCTGCTGGGTTCTTACGGGGCCAGAGCAGCACATTGCAGGAGCCCAGGGCATGACTGCAGCTGAGTTTAATCAAGTGAGATTTTCCCCAACCACCTGCTTTCACAAGGACCTCCCAGTAGAGACCATCAACTGCTCGCCTAACCCAGAGTCCTACTCTCAAAATGCGGCTTAGACACGCCTTCCTAGACAACAGCCCACGGCTAGCACACCCCCACCGAGCGCCTGCCCTTCCTCCATTCCGTTTCACTTCAGCTGCGCCCGAGGGCTTGGTCTGAATCACACAGTTTCGTGGGCTTCTGAGTCTCAGGGTGGGCTCAGCAAACTTTCACCGCTCTGAGCAGCAGGACGTGGGGCGCAGAGGCTGCAAACCAGATGGACTTGGTCCCTGCCCTCGTGGAGCTTGGAATCTAGCGGGACCAGGGAGCACAACCCTGGGTGATGGGGCCAAGCACGGGGTGTGAGGGCGGCACCTGCGGAGGGGCATCTAACCACTTAGGTGCCCTTGGAGGGGCGGCTAACCCGCTCTGACGGGTCCAGAGAGGCTTCCTGGAGACTGAGATACTTAGAGGATGCTTAGAGGGTGGATAGGAATTAGCAGGTGCAAGGCAGAGCAGGGGAGAGAAAGCAAGAAGATGAATATGAGCAAACACAAGGCAGCAAGTGTGTGTGTGTGTGTGTGTGTGGCGAGGTGGGGGGCCTCCATCTCAGAGTGCAATGATCTAGAGTGTGGACCCTGGAGTTAGGCGAGCCCTACCCACACCCGCTCCAAGCTGGGTGCCCGTGGGCAGGCTTCTTAACCTCCCTGTGTCTGGCGTCCTCATCTACAAAGTGGCAGGCGTGCAGGATTAAATAATGTAATCCACGTGAGGCACTTTAGAACAGTGCCTGGCGCGTAGTAAGAACTCCGTACACCTGATTTACTATTTTTGTCACTCCCGTTGAAGACCTGGGAAAGACGGGGTCCCCTCCCTCCTCCGCTGGCCTCACGCTCTCCCGCCCTCGCTGGGTGACCCTGCGTGCCCACAGCAGCTGCTACGCATGCCGCTGCAGTAGGAGCCTGGACACGAGAACCCACGGCCTTGGAGACTGTAAGAACCACCCTGGCTCCTTCCCGTCCTGGCTGAAGCCCCTCTTCTCCTCTCTGCCCTGCGTCCTGTCCCAGGATTCAATCTGAGTTGATGGGGCAGCAGGCATCCCGCAGCCCGGCAGCTCCCTGCCCATTCACAGGAGCTGGGGCAGCACCCCAAGGAGAGGCTCCCGACCCCCTCTCACCTCTGGGGTCGATGCAGGAGGAGGGGGTCAGCCTTACTCGGCTTCACTCGGGGGCAAGGCCTCCTTATCTGGGAGGCTGAGCCCCAAACTCTGGCCTGCCCCTTCGTCCACTGTTAGGCCCCACTGGCCAGCATGCACGCGGCACGTCCCCATTCTGAGGATCTCCAGGGGGTGCTGACTGCAGCCTGGCCTGGGGCCACTCGGGGCACATCAGGCGGATCCTTCCTGCTTCTCTCCAACCTGCCACATGCACTCAGGAGGGAGCTCTGGGCTCTTGGAGCCAAGGCACCCCAATAATAGCAGGAGGAAATACTGTTACACCAGGCCCTTGGCTCCCAGCCAAGCAAATACCCTGGCAGGGACCAGAAATATAGTAATATCGGTTCATATTCTTGAGGAACCTTTCATTTTTCAAAACACATTTTCCATCAGTTGCTTGATGCCCAGAATAAACTTGTAAAATACTCTCATCTCAGTTGGCAGAAGCGAACATGGAGGCAAAGAGGAAAGCAACTTGCTCAAAGTTCAACAAATTTCCTGAGCCCTGTGCTGGGATCTTTGCCACTCCCCAGGGCAGCTCAGGAGTGCCTCGGGTTCCTTTAATCATTCAGCCAACACTGGGTGCTTTTTCAGGGACACAGTGAACAAGACACACAGCCGTCTCTGGCCTCTTGGAGTTGAGAGTCTGGTGCGGAGACAAGCAACACCCTCGTTGACAGAAGAATTCAACAACCACAGGCTCAGAGCAGTGAAGGGCCGACTCCAGAGGGGGCTGGGGGAGGGGGTTGACCAGAGAAGGTGATCAGGAAAGTCCCCTCGAGGGAGATATGTACACTCAGACCTGGAGGGCAAGAATCAGTGACCTTGGAGACAGCATTCCAGACGGAGAAAGAGAGAGAGCACCCCTGAGGTTAGCGAGAGCTGACCTGTTCAAGGACAGTTTGTGAGTCAAATAGAGAGCTGGCCTGTTCAAGGACAGTTCGTGAGTCAAACAGACGGGCTCCAAGCCACATCCAGGAGGTGACAGAGGCTGTGGAATGAAGGATGTTAGGTATGCATGGAATGCCACCCCACCTGCACATGTTTCAAAGATGCTTCAGGCTGTTGGGTGGAGAACAGGCTGGAAGGAGATGGGAGAGGAAGCAGCCACCCAGGTGAAAACGCGGACTGGTCAAGGGTGAGGAGGCGCTGATGGAGGAATGGGAAGTAGGGGGTGGGGGATCGGGGGACAGCAAACAGGGCCCTGCGGGCCAGCAGGCATGGACACATCAGCCCAAGGGAGGGTGAGGACCGGCTCACCTGAGAGGAACTCCCGCACCTGCCGGATGAGGAGCCGCGTGCGTCTGACGTCCTCCTCCATCTGGGAGCGGCTGGCGCTCACCTGCGTCTCCAGGCGCTGAGTGTCCGACTGGACCTGCGAGGCGGCCTCCTCCGCTGCCCTGATCTGCGGACACACGCTGTGTGTCAAAGTCCTCTCGGCGGCCCCCATGGAGGGGGTGGGGGTCTGCAGGCATTGGCTACCCGGGATCCACCTGGGAGACGTGTAACTAGCTTTGTTTGGCCTCACAAGAAGTGATGTAGAAACACTGGCCTCCATCTCTCACTTGCCGTGATGCCTGCCGCCTGCTAAGTCACTTAGGTCATGTCTGAGTCTTTCGTGACCCCATGAACTGTAGCCCACCAGGCTCCTCTGTCCATGGGAATTCTCCATGCCAGAGTACTGGAGTGGGCTGCCATTCCCTCCTCCAGGGGAGACTGAACCTGAGTACCTTATGTCTCCTGCACCAGCAGGCAGGTTCTTAACCACTAGAGTCACCTGAGATGCCCCACTGGCTGTGGGGCCATGCGGGCAAGTCAGCTGACACCTCTGGGACTGTGTCTCCTGGCTGCCAAACGGGAGCTCTGACTCGCCCGGGGGCTCTGTCCCCTCTGCCTCCCCCGACTACGGGTGCCCACCGCCACCCACCACACCTACCATCTGCCTGGTCTGCTGGAGCTGGGCGCCGAAGGCCCGCAGCTGCTCGGCCACCTGTCCCGCCGTCCGCAAGGCCCCACCTGCCCTGGGGAGGGCGCCTCTGCAGCGGGAGCCACAGGCCGTGCCGTTGTCTCGGGGACAGAGCTCCCCAGGGCAGGCTCCCGGGGTGCAAGGCATCTCCCTGGAGCCCCCACAGAGCTGTGGAGAGATGGGGGTGTCAAAAGGGGTCCCCGAGGCTCTGCAACAACCACTCCCATCCCACACCTGGGAAGCCAACAGCCAACAGACATCTCTGTGGCAACCGGGCCCCCAGAAACTGGTTGGCTCAGTCGCTGCTGAGCAGCCCATGCAGGGGCTGAGGGTCAGGATGGGTGGGGTGGTGGTGGGGTCTACACAGCCCCTGTGGGAACGGCGGGGCAGCCATTGGTGTGTGACAAGCCGGGCCAGGGGGCCAGAGGGGGAAAGTCGGGCTCCGCAACAGGCGTCACCTGGTTGATAGTGGGCGTCAGATCAGGCACGGAGGCCATCTCCAGCCTCAGGGCCGCGAGCTGGGGACCACCGGCTCCTGGTCCTCCTGCCACCTGCTGCTCCAGCCTCTCCACCTCTCTCCGGCTATCCCTGAGCTGCAGCAACCGGCGGGAGCTGTCCGAGACCTGCTGAGCAGCCTGGGATGACCGCTGATGGGCTGCAGTCAGCATGCGGAAGGCTCCTGGTGCAGGAGGGGAAAGAAGAGAGGTTCACTGAGCCAGCCCTGGACCCCCCAGGCCTGGAGGCGGAGGACCAGCGGGAGGGGAGCTGAAGCCTGGCCCAGCGGGAGAGTGGGGTCTCCACGCTCCCCCTCACCCCGCTCACCTGAAGGGTCGGCACTGCTTATCTTTTCAAACTGCTCCCTCTTGCTCTGATATGCGACGAGGAGGCGATTGAAGCTCCTGTCCAGACTCCCCAGGTCTCCCGGGAGGGACAAGGTCTCCTCCTCCAGGGGCAAATCAAGCTGTAGGCCCTGAAGCGTCCGCCTAAGGTAGGGGGAGAAGTTTCCACTAAAATACAGGAGAGGGGCTGCCTCCCAGACCCAGCCATGCCCCCGGAGAAACAGCTACTGAGTCAGGAGAAACAGAGGCCATCAGGGAAAGCCGCAGACGGGAGAGGATTCTGCCACGCTAAAGCCAGCATCGTCTCCCTCCATCCATACGCAGGCAGATCCAGAAAAACCTCTCTCTCCTGGATGGGTGTGAGCCTAAGGCTCCCAGCTCTCCTCTGCGTCCCCACACCAGCTTCCACGAGGAGCTTCCCTGACCCTCTCCTCCTGGGGTCCCTACAGGCTGCCATCAGCCACGCCTGGACCCGGGGCACCCGGGTCTCTCCTCTCCCCACCAGGGCTCCCAGAGCTGCTGACCTGTCGGTCTGTTTCCGCCCGAAGGGGGTCACCTGCCCTGACCCATGGTCACTGAGTTTGCAGAGACTCCTCCCTCCCCGGCCCTCTGCAGCTCCACCTGACCAGTCCCTGCCACTAGCCTCCCCTTCTCCGTGGCCAGCCTCTGCTCCATGTGCACCATCCTTCAGGAGGCCCCTCCAGGCCGGCACGCCCAGCCCATTAGATACCCATAGGCTCCCTGCTCAGCTCTGAGACCAAGGCCAACCACATACCGGGGTGGCTCGGGCCCCCCACGGTCAGCGAGTCAGCGAGGGCTCAGGGAAGGCAAAACTCATTATGAAAACTTCGGAACCAAACCTCACTGAGAAGAGGCCTCTGCTGGTAGGAGGGGGCTGTGGGTGGGACCGCTCCCATTCCAAAGGCAAACACAAGTTATTTTCAGAGCCCTGCCTCTCGGATGCCCTCCATCAGGGTGACTCATCCAGAGCTGACGCCCGCAGGAGCACCAGGCACTTGGGCTGGCGCCTGCACTCCTGGTCCCCCACTCTGCCCCTCTGTGGATAGCTGGTTCTGTCATGTCACCAAGCTGTGCCCATTTCCTCACTGGCAAGACTGACATAGTAACACCCATTCCACCAACCTCCCAGGACTGCAGTGACGGTGAAAAAGAGAGGTGTCCAAGAAAAGGCTTGAAAGTGAAACGTGGAAGTTGCTCGGTCTTATCCGACTCTTTGCGACCCCATGGAGTAGCCCTAGACAGACTAATCCTCTGTCCATGGGATTCTCCAGGCAAGAATACCAGAGTGGGTGCCATTCCCTTCTCTAGGGGATCTTCCCGACCCAGGGATCGAACCTGGGTCTCCTGCATTGCAGTTAAGTTCTTTATCTTCTGAGTCACCAGGGAAGCCCTAGGAAAAGGCTTGGTAGACGGTAAAGGGCTGTAAGCAATATGGGCCCCTCCGTGGACCCCAACGGCTCGGTGGGGAGAGGGAATGACCTGATGGAGAAGACGGCATTGGCCACCTGGGCCACCTCCTCCTCCGTGACCAAGGCATCGCCGAGGGTGGCTTGGATCTGCTCAATCTTGCTCTTGGCGTCCAGCATCCGCGAGGCCAGACCGTGGTCCTCCAGGCCCGGCTGGGGCCACAGGGCGGCGGAGGCATTGCGGAGGCCGGCCAGGCGGAGGGCCCTCTCCCGGAGGCCGCCGTCGTAGGTCTGGAAGCAGGGGTGGCAGGCCACGCACACCGGGGCGCGGTCGCAGTAGCCCCGCTGGCATTGGTCGCAGCGCGGCCCCGTCAAGCCGGGGCGGCAGAGGCAGCGGCCCGAGGCCTTGTCGCAGCCTGGCCCCTCGGTGCCCCGGAAGTCGCAGTCACAGGCTGGGGCGGGAGAAAGGATGGTCAGGGGCCAGCGCTCCAGGCCGGGGAGCCACGGCGAGGGCGGCGGGGCTCACTCAGCAGCCCCTTCGTGCAGGCGCGGCCCCGAGCTTCGCTCCCCGAGCGCACGCGTGCACTCTGACCCGCACCCGCTCTGGCGGGGTGGGCACGCTTGCTCTCCCGCCATCACGGGCGCAAGCACCCGAGGCAGGGTGCCCCTTCCCAGGCGAGGAGGCCGAGGCCCAGAGACGGGGAGCAACCCCGCCGGGGGCAACAGGGCTGGGAACAGACTGGGGTCTGCCTGCTCTCGCCACCACTTGCCAAACTGACCACCGCGGGGCTCACTTTCCGCATCAGTGGAGAGGGAGGAGGGGGTTGCCCCACAGCTGGGAGACGCTTTCTCAGGGAAGAGAGGCGCAAAGCAGCCCTCCTGTCACCGGGACACGGGGACACGGGGACATGGAGACATAGAAACACGGGGACATGGGGATGGGCTAGCAGGGGCCAAGTACTCTCACGGGCTGCCAGGGCCCAGCCCCCGTGGACCAGACACCACAGACCCACACGCCCCCCAGCACAAGCCCAGCCGAGCACGCACCCCCCACGGCGTAGCCCCCACCACTCAGACAGCGCACCTCGGCATCCTGCGGCTGCATCTCCATAGGTCCTGTCGGGACACTGGCGGATGGCTGCGGCGCGGCAGGTCAGGCCCCCGAAGCCTTCCCGACAGGCGCACTGCCCTGTGAACTGCGGGGGAGAGCGGGTCAGCGAGCGGGACTCCCCGGCGCACCCCAGCCGCAGGGGCTCCCGCCAGGACACAAGCTCCGCAGTCAGACCCAGGACGCCCCGCCGCAGGCGCACGTATTCGGGCCTGCCAAGGCCGAGAGCCACAGGGAGGGACGTTCCGGGGCTCTCCAGGGGCGTGGGGGCCAGCCCGCAGTGTACCTGGTTGCACTGGGGGCCGAGGGAGTTGTGTGGGTCGCAGGCACAGGGCTCGCAGCCCCGGCCGCTGGCCAGCTTCCAGTGGTGGGGGGCACATTGGTCACACTTGGGGCCCACCACGTGGGGCAGACACACGCAGCGCCCAGTCTCCTCGTCACACGGCACGTCCCGCCGGGCGCCCAGGACACTGCAGTCACAGCCTGCACAGGAGAGGGGCCGCTGAGCTGGGGGCGGGGCACCCAAATCCGTCCCCACCACCCCCCAGAGGACACGCATCAGGGAGACGAACCCGGCGGGGCCGCTCCCCCGCAGAAAACCTGGAAAGCCAGGCCGCCACGCTTTCCCTCCAGTCCCAGCACCTGGCCACTTGGCCAGCCGCCCGCCTCCCCCGGGCGGGCTCTGTCCCCCTTCCAAGTCAGGCCTGCAGGAGGCTGCTGGCACAGCGGCCAGGCACACCGCATGGGGAGCAGGGCCGGCCCCAGGGCCGCTGCCCCGCCCCACGGCAGGCTGGGACCCTCTACTCACGGCGGCAGCCCTGCGGGTTGGAGAAGGTGAGCTCCGTGAACCCCGGCTTGCACAGGTCACAGCGTTCCCCCTGCACGTGCTCCTTGCACACACACTGGCCAGTCAGGGGGTCACAGGGTGCTCCAGGCACTGCCCCGTCGGGATCACACTCACAGGCTGCAAGACAAAGGCGACACCAGGGGGGCAGAGAGGAAAAGCAGAGCATTGGGAGCGCATTCTGGTTCAAATTCTTATCCTCCCTACCCCACTTCCTGGCTTACGACCTGACCACCTTAGTCAAGTTATTTAAGGTCCCCTGTGCCTCAGTTTGCTCATCTATAAAATGGGGATAATTATATAACACTCATGGAGCCTCTTATGAGGAATAAAGCAGGTAGCACAGGGCTTGGCACATGTTGCTGTGCTGTGCTGTGCTGTGCTTAGTCGCTCAGTCGCTTCTGACTCTTTGGGACCCCGTGGACTGCAGCCCGCCAGCTTCCTCTGTCCTTGGGATTCTCCAGACAAGAATACTGGACTGTGTAGTCTATTCCTTCTCCAGGGGATCTTCCCAACCTAGGAATCAAACCGGGGTTTCCAGCATTGCAGGCAGATTCTTTGAAACTCATTGCAATGTGGATTCTCCTGCATTGCTAGCTGAGCGACCAGGGAAGTCCTTGGCACATGTTATGTAGTACGAAAGTTTCAGTTGGCATGATATACTGAACAAACCACTCTGTGGCCAGCACTGAGCTGGGCACTCTTACGTGTTGCCTTATGTAATCCTATCATAACCCTGAGAATTCACCATGCTTATCCCTATTGTACAGATGAGGAAACTGAGGCTCAGAGATGTTCCAATAACATACTCAAGGTCATACGGCAAGTAGTGCTGGAAATGGAAGTCAAACCCAAGCTTTTCTCATTCTTTCCGTAAGCAGATCATATCAACCGCAAGTGAACCAACTTTCTTTCACCCTAACACCTGGCCCCTTTCACAGCTTTCAAAATAGAGACTCTTACTTCTGGAAAGTTTTGCCTGATTAATCCACCTGAATCAGAGTGCTTTCGATTCGAATTGTACAAACTCACTGACCCTTGTTGTATGCGCACTATGTCGCTTCAGTTGCGTCTGACTCTTTCAAACTCCACGGACTATAGCTTGCCAGGCCCCTCTGTCCATGAGATTCTCCAGGCAAGAATACTGGAGTGGGTTGCCATGCCCTCCTCCAGGGGATCTTCCTGACCCAGGGATTGAACATGCATCTCTCGGGACCCCTGCATTGCAGGTGGGTTCTTTACCGCTGAGCCACCCAGGAAGCCCCACTGACCCCTGTGAATGTGTCTAGTCACTCCTGGGTCTCTTATGTTTCTTCAGTAAACATTTCTGGAGCATCAGTTATTCATCTGTCATTGTGCTAGGGCCCAAGGATACAAGAATAATCCCTGCCATAGAGGAGTTCTTAATGCTGGCCGAAACAGAAAAATAAGCAAACCACATTACAACCTGGTTCAGTTCAGTTCAGTTCAGTTCAGTCGCTCAGTCGTGTCCGACTCTTTTCGACCCCATGAATCACAGCACACCAGGCCTCCCTGTCCATCACCAGCTCCTGGAGTTCACTCAAACTCACGTCCATCGAGTCGGTGATACCATCCAGCCATCTCATCCTCTGTCGTCCCCTTCTCCTCCTGCCCCCAATCCCTCCCAACATCAGAGTCTTTTCCAACGAGTCAACTCTTCACATAAGGTGGCCAAAGTACTGGAGTTTCAGCTTTAGCATCAGTCCTTCCAAAGAAATCCCAGGGCTGGTCTCCTTCAGAATGGCCTGGTTGGATCTGGTAAAGGCAAGTAAACGGGCCAAGTGCACCCTCATTTTCCTGCGTGTGTGGTTTCTACTACCAAACAGTCTGTGTGTTTCCTGACAGCAGCAACTGTATCTGATGTTGACTTTTTTCTTTCCTATGCTCAAAAAGGGCTTCCCTGGTGGCTCAGATGACAAAGAATCTGCTTGCAATGCAGGAGACCCGGGTTCAATCCCTGGGTTGGGAAAATTCCCCTGGAGCAGGGCCTGGCAACCCACTCCAGTATTCTTGCCTGGAGAAACCCAGGGACAGAGGAGCCTGGCGGGCTGCAGCCCATGGGGTCGCAGAGTCGGACACGACTGAAGTGACTAAGCAGCAGCATACTCAAAATAAGTTCTACATAATGACCGACTGACCAATTGACTGACACCCAGAGAGGCTGGGTGACTCGCTTAGGAAGGCACAGCCAAGTCAAAACAATTGCCCCCAAGTCTTCATGGGGACTTCATGTGAGTCCTCAGGGACGTGTGCTCTGTTGAGCCCAGAGCAGATTAATAGACAGATGAGCCCCTACTCACGGATACAGGTCTCCTGAATGGGAGCCCCAGGACGCCGGTTCCGGAAGTAGTGCAGCTGACAGCGTTCACAGTTCCTGCCCTCAGTGTGGTCCCGGCAGTTGTCACACACACCTCCGTGCGCCCCCTGGCTGGCAGCAAACACGGCTGGGTCAAAGTGACATGTCTCTGAGTGTCCGTTGCAGTCACATCCTGAAAAAGGAGATTCCTGGGGTTGAACACTAGACCAGCCTCGTTGGCATCTACAAAGCACGCTCCATGCTAACTTGCTGGCATCCCCAGTGACTCTGTAAGATGCCCAGGTCTGAAAAACGGGGACACTGAAGCCCAGGGAGGCTTGTCTAATTTATTTCAGTTCATACAGTAAGAAAGGAAAACAGAGAACGCGGGCCTCCCGACTCCCAATGTGGGGACTCATCCCAGGATGATATCCGTGTGGGGCCAAAGAGAGAGCTGTTCAAACGTCCCATGCCAACCCTCCCCCACTGCCACCATGGGTCTCCTGCTGGGTCACTGTCGTTCTCTAGGCTGGGACCCTGGCTGTCCTCATTTATGGAGGGAAGGGCCCTGCCCCCGGGGGCCCATCTGAAAGAGAAAGAATGACAACAGGGAGACCAAGTGTGTCCTACACAGGATAAAGCACTGGAGAGGCTGGAGGAAGGAGGACCTGGGTTAGCACGAACGGCATGTGGCATCAAAAATATGAACCCACCCGTGGTCCCTGTGAGGTCTGGGCGGTGGGAGGATGCGACTCACAGGCCCTCTCCTTCCCCAAAGAGCAAGGAGAGCTTTAGTTACGGGGCAATTGGTTTAGATTTAAATATTAATAATAAAGATGAGATTCTCCCCGTGTCCCAGAGGAGGTCATCACGGCCCAGAGAGGCCAGCACCCCAGCCAGTGGTTGCAGGGGAGGTGGGGGGTCCCAGGCTCATACTCTGGCATTCGTGGGGGTCCTGGTCTTCCGCGGGTCTCCAGGGCCAGTTGTTGTAGAAGGGCGCGCAGCGCTCACAGTTGGGGCCGGCGGTGTTGTGTTGGCAGACACAGACCTCATGGACCTGGGGGCGGGGCCATCGGTCACCAGGAGGAACCATCACAGGAGCGTCCCAGGGACAGACTTGCCCTCTCCTCTCTGACCCTTCCGCTCGGCTTAGACCCCAGGGTCCAGCTCGGACCCCAGCTCCTCCAGCCTGCACTGAGCTCCTCTGACACTCCCAGAGGCCGGCTTGTGTGGTACACGTGTGCGTGTGTACATACACGTGTGTTTGTATGCATGCACATCTACACTGCTCCTCCTGTTGGGGTTTTAAAAGCGCGGTCCTTGCATTTTGGTATGGTATCCATCCCCATACTGCCCAATGCAAAACAGCGCCTGGAAGGTTGCTCCCACAGCCTTGTTGGTAAACTGCAATTCTTGTGGGCCCTCTGGAGATTTTATTCCAACAAGCTATGACTGCAGTTGTTTGGCTAATGAGACTGTGATGATGAATTGTTACTAGACTCATTAAGGTGCAGAAATAGAATAGCAATTGTGTGCTAATCGTCCTCCAAATTAAGCTCACCACCCGCTGGCTGGCATCCAGGACCCGCACTGTGTTTGCTCCAAGCTCGCCCTCCACTCGCCCCTAACAGCACAGCTGAGCTGAACTGGCTGCTCCCTGTACAAGCCCCACGTCTCCCCACCTTGTGGCCTGTACTGATGCTTTGCTTCCTTCCTAGAAGTCCCTTCCCCCTCTATTCACCAGCGAGATCCTTCCCAGCTGGAATGGCACATCCTTCATCAGGCCTGCCTGCTCCCTCTAACTCCATGGATTTCAACTCTGGACGCACTTAAGCATTATTTGAGGAGCTTTATATATATAAATGCTCAGGCCCAATTCCATCCAATCTCAGGGACAAGGCCCAGACATCAGTACTTTATAAACTGGTGTTTCCATGGAGTAGCCAGAGTTAAGAACCACCGGGGCTGGGCAGGCCCTCGCCCTCCTCTACATCCTTATACGCCAGTGATCACACTCAGCCTGTGTTCTGGTCTTGTGTTTTGGGGCCCTAACGGCTGTCACATCCCTGGCACCAGTCTCCCTCTGGCCTCCTCTGCAGCCTGGGGGAAGCACTGGCCCAGAAAGTGGAAAGGAAAAGGCTGTGCAATGTTCCTGTCCCCTTATTTTCCCTAGCAGGCCACCTGATAGGATTTCATCGTGTGCCTTTATCACTAGAACAAGTATCCTGCTCCCGATTGTTAATATTGTAGAAGCAGGAAAGTGAAATGACAGCTCCCTCTGCTTCTTGGTCCAAGGGTCTCTCTCCTCTGCTGATGGCTCTCAAGCCTGGCTTCCCAGCAAACGCCCCTGGGTCACTTGTTAAGCTGGAGCTTCCCTTTCTATCCCTGACGCATCTGACTCAGCTGCTCTGGGGTGAACTCAGCATCCGTGTTAGCCTCTGTTCTCTCCTCCTGTCCCATATCTCACCTCTAAAGGGAATTCAAAGTCCCCCAAACCAGGGACTCTCAATCCTGGCAAGCTGTTAGAATCACCAGGAGCTTTAAATAATAATAATACAATTAGAGTGTCTGAGGTAGGGATCCCGGTGATCTTTTTAGCTCCCCAGGAAATTATGATATATGACCAGGGCTAAGAATCAATGCCTTGAGCTCCCTGCAATACCCATGCATGTACTTCTACTTACACGTATACTTATACTTACATCTATGTTACTGAATAAAAATCATCTCAAATAATAAAGCAGATCCAAAGAAGTGCTACCAAATGGGACCTTGAAAACAATAACCATTTACACTCATCTTCGCCATCGCTAAAACAGTCAATACTCAAGTCTTCAATCAAGTGCCCCACCCCTCTCCAGGGGTCCCGAGGATGCCCGCAGTCTGCCCCGCCCACTCCCCTCTCCCTTCCTGCCCTGGGCTGCCACACCTGCACGGTGCTGGAGGGGCTGGCAGGAGTTCTGGAACTGGGGGCGCAGCGGTCCGCATGGCCATGGCAGAGGCAGCTCCCATGCAGACGCAACTGGGACACAGCGTAGTAGGCACTGGGAGGGTGGTAGCCCCTCTGGGGCACAGGCGCCAGCTTGGTGAAGTTGACCCTCAAGTTGGTGATCTCCCCCAGCTCTGCGGAGAACGAACAGCAAGGAGGGAGGGGGCAGGTATGGGGGGAAAAGGAAAAAAAAAAAAAAAATGAATTTAGACACAGAGTCTCCTAGGGCAGGACAATAAGGAAAGGAACTCTGGTCTCACTACCCATCTTCCCCAACCCTCCTACAACAGAAAAGACCCCCCACAACCCTGACTCGGGCCTTATGAGTGGCTGGCCAGCACCATACCCCTACGAGCTTAAGCAGGGCCGGTATTCAATCCAACCACGTTGACAGAGGCAGCAAAAACTAGGAAATGTCCATGATCTGAGCTGCAAGCCTATTTTGTTCTCTACCCACAGTCCCACGGGCTAGAGGAGTAGCCACACTGACCTTGAATTTTTTGACTTTGTGTGGCTGGGATCCCAGAGGCTAAATCCATAAGGTTGAGCTGGACCTGCAGAGAGGCGGAGTAAGGGGAGACCCAGGAAGAGGTGAGCTGTGGCCAAGCCCAGAAGTCCTCTTTTCCATTTGATGCCCTGCCAAATGTCTTGAGGGTGTCCAGAGGGCTCCTTCCCAGGTGGCATGGTGGTAAACATATGCCTGCCTACATGGAGCCGCAAGAGATGTGGGTTTGATCCCTGGGTTAGGAAGATCCCCTGGAGGAGGAAATGGCACCCCACCTCCAGCATTCTTGCCTGGAGAATCCCATGGACAGAGGATCTTGGCGAGGACAGAGGACCCCTACAGTCCGTGGGGTCGCAGCCAGACATGACTGAGCATGCACTCACATGTACTTCTCCTAGAGGGGTCACTGTTGGGGAGCTCAGGAAAGATAGCAAGGCTCTGCCCGAAGGAGGGGGAGGGTTCTCACAGATTCCCCAAAGCCTGGGTGACCACGTGACAGGAAGTGGGAAACCTCTCCCCATGCCTATTTTTCAGGGTGCCCTCTCCTACCTTGGCCCCGTTCGGGTGCCCATTAGGCCTCTGGGGCAGAGTCTGGCACCGAGCATCCTGCCAGCCCTGGGGTTGGCCCTGGCGGACCCAGGGGAAGGCAGAGCCGCAGTCAGCAGCCAGGTACTGGTACACCTGCCAAGTCTTGCCGAAGTCCGAGGAGCGCTCGATCAGCAAGCCTGCAGGCACGGGCCCCTGCAGGGACACACAGGGTGGGGGGGGGTGAGGGAGGCCTGAGTGACCCCGCCTGGGGGACACGGTCACAGAAAGACGCTCTTAAGTGCTGGCGGCCCCTGAGAACCCCAGTGAGGAGGGAAAAGGAGGGCTGCACGGAGCAAGTAGGCTCAGGGGCACTGCGGTCTGATCCTGCTGGCAAACCACGGGCCCCAGCAGGTTTTCCCTGCTTCTGCAAACTAACAGAAAGCAGATCTAACTTCCAGAAGGCACGATCCCTACTCAGTCCACCAGGCTGAGGCAGTCAGGCCAGAAAATTCTCCCACGGGGCTTCCTACAGCCAAACACTGATTCTGTCCTTTCCTCTTTTTTCTCCCACATCCATGGTCAGAGCTCAGGTCCCTGATCGCGCTCAGCCTGGATTCCTGCAACAGCCTAGAACTCAAGCCCGCCTCAGCCTTTCCAAGCCACGCCCCCACACTTCACCTGCAGGGTTATCTGATCACATGGCTCCCTGCATGAGACCCTTCGATGGGTCTGCACTGGCCTACTTCTGCCCTCAGTGATTCCATCCATTTCTCATGGCTTTCCATGTTGTCTTTATGCTGACAGCTTCCAGCTTGGAAAACTTCTTTCGGTTCAAAAACCCAACCTCCACACAAAGAGAACTTCCTTTCTAAAACGTAAAACGGGCTACGACTCTTCTCTCCTCAAAACCTTCCAATGGCTTCCCTACTCTGTTTCTTTCCAAGCTTTATTGAGATATTATGGATGTGCAATATACGCCAGTGCAATATACGCCATCATCAAATGTGATGATTTGATAGTCATATATAACAGAATGATTATTACAATAAAGTGAGTTAACACGTCTATCCTCTTACATAATAATCTTTTCCTGTGTCATGATAACATTTCAGGTCTACTCTCTTAACAACTTCCAGGTGTCTAGTACAGTGTTAATAATTATAATGGTCACCACGTTGTCCATCAGATCTTCAGAACTTATGCATCTTATACCTGGACCTTTATATCCTATGAGCAGCACCCCATACCCATTTCTTCCTCCCTCCAGCCCCTGGCAATCACCATCTTCGTCTCTACGTTGATGAGTTCAGGTCTTTAAGATTCCCTATATAGGGCTTCCCTGGTGGCTCAGACGGTAAAGCGTCTGTCTGCAATGCAGGAGACCCAGGTTCAATTCCTGCGTTGGGAAGATCCCCTAGAGAAGGAAATGGCAGCCCACTCCAGTACTCTTGCCTGGAAAATCCCATGGACAGAGGAGCCTGGTAGGCTACAGTCCATGGGGTTGCAAAGTGTCGGTCACAATTGAGCGACTTCACTTTCACTTTCTTTCATATATGTGAAGACATGTGGTATTCATCTGTCTGTCTTAGTTCACTTAGCAGAATGCCCTCAAAATCCATTCATGTTGTCCCAAGATCTCCCTCCTTCTTCATGGCTGAATATTCTAGACTCTGGGTGTGTGTGTGTGTGTGTGTATACACGTGTGTGTGTGTGTGTGTGTGTGTGTGTACATGACATTTTCTTTACCCATTCATCCATTGATAGACACTTAGGTTGTTTGCATCTCCTGGTTATTGTGAATAATACTGCAATGAACATGGGCGTTACAGACATCTCTTTGAGACAGTGACTTCATTTCCTTCCAGTATACAACTGGAAGTGGGATTGCAGGATCATATGGTAGACTTTTTTTCTAATAACTTTTTGAGGAACTTTCATACTGCTTTCCACAGTGGCTGCACCAATCTACATTCCCTCTAAGAGTAAACAAGTGTTCCCTTTTCTCCACATCCCCACCAACACTTACCTCATCCGTCTTATTTTGGCCACACCACACGGCTTGCGGGATGTTCCCCGACTACAGGGATTAAACCCAGGCCATGGCGGTGAAAGCCTGGAATCCTACCTGCTAGGCCACCCTGATCTTGATGATAGCCATTCTGACAGGTATGAAGTGCCAGCTCACTGTGGTTTCCACTTGCTTTTCCCTGCTGGCTAACGATGCTGAGCATCTTTTCATGGACCTGTTGGCCCTTTGTACGCCCTCCTTTATTAGAGGCATTATCTATGAGGCATAGAGGATAGATAGAGGATTATCTATCCAAGTCCTCTGCTTGCTCTTCCTGAATAAATCTGAACTCCTGACCATGCCACTGTGCACCTCCATCTCCTCACGCCCTCAGTCACAGCCCGTTTGCTCCCTCCTCAGAGCCTTTGTTCATGTGGCTTCCTTGGCCTGGGATACTCCTCTCCCCTGGTGGGTTCTTTCTTTTGTTCTCAGCTAAATGTCACTTCCTCACAGAGATCTTTTTATACCCACCTAACCTGCGTTCTTCTGCCCACACTCTGCCCACCCACCACATCATTTCCTATTCTGGGATCTCATCTGCTGCCGTCGTAAATGTCACCACAATTTCCCATTACTTATCTCTTGGTTTCCTGGGTTTTTTTTTTTCTTTTTCTCCCACCAGATCAGGGTGTCCCAACCTTGGCTTGGCACTGTTAATATCTGGAGTTGATTAATGCCTTGCCATGGGGACCATCCTCATCATTATAGGATGGTTAGCAGCACCCCTGACCTCCACTCACTAGATGTCAATAGCATGACCACAGCTGTGCCAACCACAAATTGGTCTATAAATGGCCAAATACAACCTGGTTGAGAGCCATGACAGTAAACCACAAGCACCCCTGTCCAGCTGGTTCACAGTTGTCCCCCCAGCATCTAGCACGTAGTAGTCATTCAGTACATTTGTTGAATGAATACATGAATCTTTCATCCACTCTCCTTCTCCCCATTCACATCTGTAAACTCATCTCTCTTCAGTCTGTAGCCTCCCGTATCCTTACCTCTCACCACCATACACACATTTGCCCTTCCAGACCCTGTGTGCATTCTTTTGCCCCCTCCCCCAATTATATACATTCTTGTCTCTTGCTTCTTGGTCTTTGTACTTTGCTATTCTCTTTGCCTGGAATGAACTTAATCTTCTCCTGGCTATTACCGGCCTAAGAAGTTTCATCTTCCTGTGGGTGTATTCTCTGATCATCCCCACCAAAGACAGATCAAGCTGGGTGCCCCCTTGCTAATGTCTCTAGTACTTCTTCCTACCAACATCAGAGCACACGTCCCACTGTCTTGCTACTGGTTCTTTGTCTTGAGGATTGTGATCTAGTTTTATTCAGCTGTTTAGCAACATATAATCGATGTTCAATACGTGTGTAGCAAGAATGGACAAATGAATGGGTGATGACAAAGCAATAAGACCACGAGTATCCATCCAAGTGAACGTTGCCTCTCAAAGCTGTCACCATTAGGGACTGGGCATTTATTCAAATGGCTCTAGCATTTCTCAAAATACTTGAGACCTATTCTTGAGGCTTCTTTGGTGACTCAGAAGGTAAACAATCTGCCTGCAATGCAGGAGACCCCTGCACTGGGTCAGGGGTCTTCCCTGGAGACCCTGCATCTTCCCTGGGTCAGAAGATCCCATGGAGAAGGGAACGCAACCCAGCCAATATCCTTGCCTGGAGAATTCCATGGACAGAGGAACCTGGTGGCCTACAGTCTATGGAGTTGCAAAGAGTTGGACATGACTGAGCAACTAACAGTTTCTCTTTTATCATTCTTGAGGTGAGGTTCTTACAGCAACTTCCTCAGTCATGTAGGAATTAGGTCCTATTGCTTTATATTCCCAGTTCAATATTACCTATCCTGATCATCTATTCTCATCAACCAAGATTTATCATTAAATATTTGAATATTCCCGTAGAAGGAATAAAATCAAATCTCTGTAAAGGAAAAGAAAAGACCCTGTCACTAATGAATGAAAATGTGCCCTCCAAAAGGCATATCTCCAAAGGCTAGACTCAAAACCTGACAAGTAACGGCACTGAACGAACCAATGGCTCTGAAAGCACATCTCACATGTGGCTTGGCCAGTTCCTTGCTGTTGGTTAAACTCCATCTCATCAGCAAAGTTATTAAAACAGAGTATACACAGAGTATACACAACCGTATGAGCTGTCATTACACAACTGTATAAGTAGAATTGGTCTTGGAAGAGCTGAATTAATTAGATGGGCTGAGGATGGGAGGTGCAGAAAGGTAGAGGACAGAGGGGGCCTGGAGGTGCCACTGATCTCCCGGAAGTGGTACTTCTGCTGTCACCATGATATAGGCTCAGGGTTAAGTGTTGCCCCAACCTGAGGAAGGGAGACCCACCCCGCATGTGGTACCATCACCTCCAGCCTGAGCTCCCCATGAGTCCAAGCCCACGTGGCCCAGAGTCCCCCTCTCCTACCCACTGCCATACCCAGGAAACACACCTTAAAATCCATCATGATGTCCTGAAGCTGGAATTTCCTGTCCAGGTCCAGCTGCAGAAAGACAGGGCTCACATCTGGAAAGACACAAAACCCAGGAACTTTAGAGCAGAGACTGTCTACCTTCCCAGGCTCCAGGAAATCTAACTCTGATTTTCCCATCTCCCTCTCAGAGAGGCGTGGTGCCAGTACGTTTCTACGTATAGCACCTATTCAAGATCCCATGTCTTCTCGGCCAAATTTCCTTCCCACTGTCCCTTGATGTCTTTAAAACCTTTAGACTTTCAACTCCTCAGCCCAACACAGATCTGTTCCCAAAGCCCAGTTCCTTCAGCAAGCCCACTGCGACCAAGTAGGATGAAATGAAGGCATTTCTCTCTCTTCTTACCTTTTCATTAACCTCCAATAAATTCTTCTACCTACAACATCCGAAAGGCCTCAAATACAAAGACAGAAGGTTCTGCTCACCAGCCACCCGTGTCCCACCACCATAAGAAAGCCATGGGAAAACCCAAAGGGCCCCAGGGCACCCTGCACGTGGAGGTGGTGGCAGGCGCTTACCGTTCTGTGACTGCCACCAGCGCGTGGGGCCCGAGGATGAAACCACGTTCTCCACTTGGTGACTGTTGTAATTGTGAGCCACCCTGGAGTCACACTTGCAGCATTTCATCTGCCACTGCGGAAGACATCAGAGACTCACAGGTGGGGCCTTTGTGTACTGGGAATTCTCCCTGTGTATACTGAGAGCCCAGAGCATTCTCTCCATGGAAATGCTCCCCTAAGGGATTCATGGATTTCATTAATACATTTAGAACGACCGGCCTCTCAAAACAAGACTAACTGGTCATCTTTCCATTTAAGTCCTCTGTGTCAGCCCCCAACACATAGCTAGATAAATAGTAAATAGATGCTGTCATTGGGAGAGAGGTATGAGGCTGTAAAAACTTAATTTTTGTATATGACCTTGCCTCAGAGAGAAATGTGCAAAGAGTGCTAAGGGCAAAAAGAAGAAAGAAGGAGAAGCTCACGTCGATTTAGTAGCCTAGCAGGCTACAGTCCACGGGCTCAGACATGACTCAGTGACCAAACTACCACCACCACGTCCTAGGTGTAGGCTAGAGAGTTCTATCACTCATCTCACTGAATCCTGGCAGCCTGGGGAAAGTGGAGTTTCTTAGGATTAGGAAAGGGGACAGGAAAAAAGGACAAGGGAATTTGGGGTTCAGTCTTAGTTCTCCTCTGTCAATTGAGTGGATATTGAAGTAGAGTCATTCAATCATTTGACAATATTCATTAAGGCCATACTACATCCTAGACCCTGCTCTGGGCTCTGGAGTTGTAATAGTGAACAAAATAAAGACCCAGCCATCAGGAAGCCAACATTCTAGTACCATTTAGATGATCTTAGAGGCCTTCCAGCACTTGACATCTGTGACTTTAGGATCTTTCCCAGTTTGGCATCCCCTACCCACAGGAGTCATGTATGGATGTGAGAGTTGGACTATAAAGAAAGCTGAGCACCGAAGAACTGATGCTTTTGAACTGTGGTGTTGGAGGAGACTCTTGAGAGTCCCCTGGACTCCAAGAAGATCCAATCAGTCAATCCTAAAGGAAATCAGTCCTGAATATTCATTGGAAGGACTGATGCTGAAGCTGAAACTCCAATACTTTGGCCACTTGATGTGAAGAACTGACTCACTGGAAAAGACCCTAATGCTGGGAAAGATTGAAGACAACAGAGGATAGATGGTTGGATGGCATCACCGATGCAATGGACATGAATTTGAGTAAACTCTGGGAGTTGGTGATGGACAGGGAGGCTTGGGGCGTTGCAGTCCGTGGAGTCGCAAAGAGTCAGACATGACTGAGTGACTGAACTGAACTGAACTGACCCACAGGAGAGAAGCCCAGGATGTCCAACCAGATGGAGCTTTGTAGGCAGGTGTCCCAAGGTCAGGAAGGCAGAGGAAGTCTGCAGCCTTGGGGCTGAAGGCAGGGTGTCTTCCCCATGAAGATCTGGGTTAAAGTGGGCAGCCAAGGAGGAAACAGCCTCACCAGGGAGGTCCCCCCAAAACATAACCTTCCTTGGTCTGCCCATACCCTGGAGTGAGACAAGAGACTGAACTGAACCCCATGGGCTCCAGAGCAGGGCAGAGATCATCAAGGAAAAGAACACAGCCAGAGGATTGGCCCTTGTTCTTTTAATTTGTCCATAATGTGTGAATGTGCATACACTTGCATATGTTTGCATGTGTTTGCCCTGGCGCATACACGCACACACACACCACTGAGACATCATGACCTTGCCTAGGTTCTTCATGCAACACACATACAACCTGTTTTCTCTGAGTAACCACGGTCCCAAACCTTGTGTCCAGCAGAAAGAACACTTTTCAGAGGGCTCCAGATTAACGTGCATGTTAAAGCAAGGCTTGGACGAGAACCTCCCTGAATTGCAAGTCCTTCTGGGCAGAGGCGATGGTACCTCCCCACACCCCTTGCCTCTGTTTCCCCTAAGCCTCCACCCAGCAGAACCAGGAGAAAGCTCAGGAAGCCGTCTCTGAGGCTTTGCAGCCCCTGAACCTTGGTCCCATCCAGGGAAGGCCCTAAGCTGGGGAGGATGATCCATCAGAATGGGTGTTCTGGGATTCTGGGATTCTGAACATGTGGATCATCTGAACATGACCCACATGTTCAGCAGACATGCTGAACCTGTGAAGCTGACAGCTCAGTCATCAGACCCATCAGAATGGGTGTTCTGGGATTCTGAACATGTGGACCATCTGAACATGACCCACATGTTCAGCAGACATGCTGAACCTGTGGAGCTGACAGCTCAGTCCCGAAGGGAAGAGTTAACGTGTCAAGTCTGTGCCTTGAGTTACAGAAACTCTTCACCCAACATTGCTCTTCCCCCAGCGCCACTGAGCAAAGCCTGGAACAGTGGATGAAGCCTGGAGGGGAGCCAGGAGTCCTGGCTCTGTGAGCCTCTGCTTCCCACCCCATTTTCCAGCTCCCACCACCAATCTGCAAAACAAGAGGATTGTCCCCTTCCTGGAGCTTGAAGGTGTCCTCATCACTTCCTTAAGTGCTTTATTAAACTATAATTTTGGTATGATATAAATGAACCTATTTACAAAATGGAAATGGACTCACAGACATAGGGAGTAGACTTATGGTTACCAAAGGGGAAAGGTGGGGTGGGGGGAGGGTTAAATTAGCAGTTTGGGACTAGCAGATACAAACTATTACATAGAAAACAGATAAACAAGGCCCTGCTGTATAGCACAGGGAACTATAGTCAATATCCTACGATAAACTGTAATGAAAAAGAATTTTAAATGATTATGAAGTACTTAAAATACTGTGGGGAGATGTTTAGTGCTCACATAATGGCTGGCACGCGCGCCTTATATAAAACAGCAGCCACTGTCCATCCTTTGCCGGGCTACATTCTTCCTCACAGTAAGATCTCCACTTGACAAGCTGTTCATTTAGTGTCCGTGCGTTTGCTCCCAGTGTTTATTTGCCATCTGCCTCCCCCTGTTAGAATGTGGACTCCACAAGGGCAGAACTTACTTTCCTTTATGCTGTATTCCAGTTGCTCAGCAAAGTGCCCAGCACTTAGTAGGTCCTCTGTAAATACTTCTGGAATGAATAGTAAATGCTCACGGAGAAGGCAATGGCAACCCACTCCAGTGTTCTTGCCTGGAGGATTCCAGGGACAGCAGAGCCTGGTGGGCTGCTGTCTATGGGGCCGCACAGAGTCAGACACGCCTGAAGCGACTTAGCAGCAGCAGCAGGAAATGCTCAGGAAAGGCTCGCACTTTCATTTATATTATTGCTTGACCCTCCCTTCCTGAGTTTAAAGAGAGGTGTGAGAGAGTGAGGACATGACCAAAATCAACATGAAATGACTGGAGTGCCGACCACATGCTAGGTACTGTATCAAGAGTTTCAGTGCAATAACCTATTTAAGCCTGACAACCACCCTACGTGTAATATTATTCCCATTGTAGGTGTGAGAAGACTGAGGCTCCAAGAGGCTCTGTGACTTTCCCGATGACTGATGGCTAGTGCCGGCACCAGCGCCAGACAGGATCCCTCCCCACGCCCTTCTCTTCTCCTCCTCTCCTCCTCTTCTCTCTCTCTCCTCCCCTCCATCCCTCCCTCTCTGCCATCCTCTCTTCTCCACTAGGAAACCATTTGGGTGCACTGACATTGCAGCAAGGAAGTACGGTCAAGGGTGACCATCTCTGTCTCACCCACAGGGCTCAGGTCACCCTGAGGCTGACCACAGCAGAGAAAATGCTCTGGGAAGAAAGCTAGTTTGTCAGGCTAACCTCACTCAGTTAGCGCGGAGACTGCACGTATGTCAGCGGCTAACACAAATACCTGAGCACTTAAAATAATCCTTTCTGGGCAAAAGCCGCCTCTTACTGGCATCTGAGTCTCCTCTAGGATCCTATTCTGGTCCCTGGCAGCAGGCACACCCTCCTCCCCACTTTGCCTGGCCTCCCAGAGGCAAACTTCTCCACCGCCCGTCCTCTGTCTGAGCTCAGCACGTGTCCCGTGGAGAGACAGGGGCCAGCTGCCTTCCGGTGACCTGTCATCCGAGCTCCTCTGGGCTTGCTGGGAACGGATCCCAGCCTGTTCTCTGGCCAAGAGAGTGCCAGAGACAAGGCTCTTTTTTTCCTTGGGCCATGGGACACGGGAGCTAGAACAACCCAACCTGGGACTCAGCAAATGCCCTTGATATTAAATGATGGAATATTATGTAACTTTTCAAAAGACTGTTGACAGAAAGATTTTAATTGCATGGGGGAAATGCTTACAATGTTTTATGAAAAAAAATGATAATGTTTTATGAAAAAAGTTGGGCAGAAGCTTGTATATACATCATGATCACAAATCCACATTTTTTAAGGAATCAGTAGGTAGAAGGCAGTGCACCAATATATTAGGTTGAACCAAACGAAATGGCTAATATTGAGCTATCTTGACCCACAAAAATGGCAGCTGCATACAGCTTAACCTAATTACCTCTGGGAAACGGGATTACAGGTAACTTTTTTTTCTTAGTTATTTTTTAATAACTTTCAATGCCTTGAATATATATTAACTTTTATATCCAGGCCTTGTTTTAAACAAACTCAAAAGGCCCAGGATACTCAGCATGGTCTTGCCACCCTGTGTGCTCCCTGTCTTCACAGTCAGTCTGGGGCACCCCAGGCCTCCGCCACCTGCCTCCACATGTATAGACAGTGATGATGGATCAGATGGGCTCATGAGCTGAACACCTATGTGCCTTCATCACAGTAACGTAGCTAAAGGAGGGGTTTATCTCAATCCTCAGACACAGCCTAAGCCTCCAGGCTTGGGACAGGTATTTTAAGCAGCTCTGCTTGTCAACCAACCAGAGGGAAGGAGACCTGAAATAGGGTGGCTTATGGCACAAGCCCGCATGAAGACAGGCTGCCAATTCCTTCTCTTTCTGGGCCTCAGTTTCCCTTTCCATTTTATTCCTGTACGTCTACATGCAGTATGTGTGTAAGAGTGTGTGTGTGAGTATGAGTGAGTGTGTGTGTGTGAAAGAGAGAGAGATTCTCAACACAAGGCCCTTCCCCTCGTGTGTGCTACATGCCTCTGCCTCTCCCAGAGATGGAAGCTCCCAGCCGCAGCTGCCTCCCTCTCCAGGGTCATTTGGCCAGCACTCCCCTGGCTGGACTACCTCAGAGACGCAGCGTTATTATCCATTCAGTCTGTCAGGCCTCCAGCCAGCTTGGCTCCTGCTCATTCTCTGTCTGGAAAGGCTGGGCCTCTTCCCTTATCCTGGAGCTTTCTAGAAGCTCAGCAGTCTGGCTGGAAGACAAACCAGAGAACTATGGGAGGGCAAATGAGACAGCGGGAGCCTCAATCACAGTGGAGAGGGTGGAACAAGGAAGGCAAGGCAAATCAAAGCTCTGTGTCTTAGCAGAAAAGGGAGCGAATTCTGCAGGGAAATGGGAAAACAGGCTCTGCTTAGCCATGGCCAGCTCCCTCCCCCCGAGCAAGTCAGAGACGGCCTATGTCCATCTAAGGAGCTGGAGTCAGGGTCATGGCTGTCAGCCAGGGCCAAAAGAAAGACAGCCGGAATCCAAAAAAAAAAAAAATGCAGCTGCATATAAGACATTCCCTCCACTTCAGCTCCCTCATTGGTAAAGTGCAGGGGTGGGATGAGATAATGAAGCTCCTTCTTGCTCTAACATGTTATTAGAATTCTCCCCAACTCCAGCTTATCTGCTCAGAGGTTAAAGACACTCCAAACAAGAATGCAAAAGAAGCAAGAGAAAAATAAGACGTTGGCCAAACATGGTGCTGGAGAAGCACTCTTCCCAGCAAAGTGAGCAGGGAAAGACGGACCCTGAAGGCCTTGGTCAGCAAGACGAGACTAGTCTCCACTAGACTCCCACTGTGATCTATGTGTGTGTGTGTGTGTGCGTGCGTGCTCACTCATGTCCGACCCTTTGCGACCCCATGGACTGTAGCCCAGCAGGTTCCTCTATCCATGGGATTTCCCAGGTAAGAATGCTGGAGTGGGCTACTATTTCCTACTCCAGGAGATCTTCCTGACCCAGGGATCAAACTGGCGTCTCCTGAATCTCCTACTTGGCAGGCAGATTCTTTGCCACTGAGCCACCTGGGAAGCTCCTCTGATCCACAAGCCTCATCATTTATATGTCAATGGATATTGCCAGCAAAGGTGAAAAATCAGGGCCTGTTTTGGGGCCAGGTGGGAGTGGAGCCCCAGTGCTATGAAGCACTGTCATAAACTAACATCTTGACCAAAGCCTTAACTCAGTACAGCTCTTATCTCCATCGAAACCAAGTTCAGAAAGCTCAGTTCTGAAGCCGATGACCAAAATGATGAATACCACAACACTGCAAAATTACACTGCATGAGTATAATAGCTGAGAAAAGAAGAAAAGGTAAAGGCAAAGGAGAAAAGGAAAGATATAAGCATCTGAATGCAGAGTTCCAAAGAATAGCAAGGAGAGATAAGAAAGCCTTCCTCGGTGATCAGTGCAAAGAAATAGAGGAAAACAATAGAATGGGAAAGGCTAGAGATCTCTTCAAGAAAATTAGTGATACCAAGGGAGTATTTCATGCAAAGATGGGCACAATAAAGGACAGAAATGGTATGGACCTAACAGAAGCAGAAGATATTAAGAAAAGGCGGCAAGAATACACAGAAGAGCTATACAAGAAAGATCTTCATGACCCAGATAACCATAACGGTGTGATCACTCACCTAGAGCCAGACATCTGGGAATGTGAAGTCAAGTGGGCCTTAGGAAGCATCACCATGAACAAAGTGGAGGTGATGGGATTCCAGTTGAGCTATTTCAAATCCTAAAAGATGATGCTTTGAAAGTGCTGCACTCAATATGACAGCAAATTTGGAAAACCCAGCAATGGCCACAGGACTGGAAAAGGTCAGTTTTCATTCCAATCCCAAAGTAAGGCAATGCCAAAGAATGTTCAAACTACCACAGAACTGCACTTATCTCACACACTAGCAAAGTAATGCTCAAAATTCTCCAAGCCAGGCTTCAGCAATATGTGAACCACGAACTTCCAGATGTTCAAGATGGATTTAGAAAAGGCAGAGGAACCAGAGATCAAGTTACCAACATCCACTGGATCATCAAAAAAGCAAGAGAGGTACAGAAAAACATCTACTTCTGTTTTATTGACTACGCCAAAGCCTTTGACTGTGTGGATCGCAACAAACTGTGGAAAATTCTTCAAGAGATGGGAAAACAGAACACCTGACCTGCCTCTTGAGAAATCTGTATGCTGCTCAAGAAGCAACAGGTAAAACTGGACATGGAACAACAAACTAGTTCTAAATTGGGAAAGGAGTATGTCAAGGCTGTATATTATCACCCTGCTTATTTAACTTATATGCAGAGTACATCCTGTGAAATACCAGGCTGGATGAAGCACAAGCTGGAATCAAGACTGCCGAAAGAAATATCAATAACCTGAGATACACAGATGACACCACCCTTATGGAAGAAAGTGAAGAAGAACTAAAGAGCCTCTTGATGAAAGTGAAAGAGGAAAGTGAAAAAGTTGGCTTAAAACTCAACATTCAGATAAAAACTAAGATCGTGGCATCCGGTCCCACCACTTCATGGCAAATAGGTGGAGAAACAATGGAAACAGTGGCTGACTTTATTTTTGGGAGCTCTGAAATCACTGCAGATGGTGACTGCAACCATGAAATTAAAAGATGCTTGCTCCTTGGAAGAAAAGCTATGACCAACCTATATAGCATATTAAAAAGCAGAGACATTACTTTGCCAACAAAGGTCCATCTAGTCAAGTCTATGGTTCTTTCAGTGGTCATGTATGGATGTGAGAGTTGGACCATAAAGCTGAGTGACAAAGAATTGATGTTTTTGAACTGTGGTGTTGGAGAGTCCAGCACCACAGTTGGGTCTTGAAAGTCCCTTAGACTGCAAGGAGATCCAACCAGTCCATCCTAAAGGAATTCAGTCCTGAATATTCATTGGAAGGACTGATGTTGAAGCTGAAACTTCAATCCTTTGGCCACCTGATGCAAAGAGCTGACTCACTGGGAAAGACCCTGATGCTGGGAAAGATTGATGGCAGGAGGAGAAGGGGACCACAGAGGACAGATGGTTGGATGGCATCGCTGACTCGATGGATATGAGTTTGAGTAAGCTCTGGGAGTTGGTGATGGACAGGGAGGCCTGGTGTGCTGCAGTCCATGGGGTCGCAAAGAGTCAGACACGACTGAGCAACTGAACTGAACTGAGACTCTGACCTGAGCATGACACATACATTATCTCATTTTATCCTTCCAAAATCTCTGAGGTAGGCATATTGGATCCAAAGTGGGTATCTTCATTTGACAGATTAGGAAGGCAAGTCCTAGAGAAGCTAAGAAATGTGTCCAAATCCGCAAGACTAGGAAGAGAAGCAGCAGGAATTCCTCTCCCAGGCGCTCTGTCTCCAAACCTTCTCATCCTGTAGGGCTTCGAGGGACACAGCAGTCACGTGACAACCATGGGTCATTGCAGGGACTAGAGGTGGTTTTCAGGATGCTCCTTCTCTTCTCCCCTAGTAAGGGCAGCCTCACCCCCCGCCCAGACTTCTCCAGAAACAGAGGTGTCCTCCTAGACCTGAGTGCAGACTGTTGGTTTGCATTCCTGGACCTCTGAAAGTTCTACCATTGACAGTGGTTCCTTTCACCGCTGAGGGCAAAGGAGCAAGGGCAGAGAGCTTCTAGGGACCTGATTCAAGAAGCAGCGGTGTGAGAGGCCAGGCCAACAAAGTCGTGAGGCTGCCCAAGTTTGTGTTCAGGTTTCCATCTCACCTTTTTACTCCCTTCCCTCCTTTTAACCCCACAAGACGCACTCCCCAGTCCAAAGCTGGTAACCAGGACCCCCAAATTTCACGTTCCACATCCCAAGTTTTGCTTCCCTCTGATAGCGACTCTTTCCCGCAGTGATCTTTTTCATTTTCTGCTATCTCTTCTAAAGTTACTCATTCTTGGTCTCATTCTCTTGGGATCCTTTGCAAAAGCCACAGCTAATTTTCTGATAAGCAAACCCTTGTTGAAATATAAATGATGATAGATTAATATGACGCCATTCCCAAGGGCATCTGTATTTTAAACAAAGAACTCAACGATGTTTCATCCTAATGAAGATTCACAATGGCAGGAGATTTGAAAGTTTCAGATCTGCTAAGATCTCCTGGGAAACAGGAGGGCAGATATTTTGGTCAGAGACAGGCTCAAAGTCCTCTATGAGCAGAGGACAAGGACCTCAGGATGGATTTGAACACATTCTCACATTCTCTGTGTACACGTTAGCCATGCCAGAGGTCAAGAAAACAGATATCTGTCAAACACAGAAAGGCAGTGGTTGTTGGGTGTGTGCCTGTGGGTGTGAGTGTGCTTATGTGGGGTGTGTGTGTGTGTGTGTTAAGAGGAAGGGATGTCAACTGGCTACTGGTCCTCAGCTTGTTTCCAAGAGATAAAAATGACAGCTGTTTGGTTTACACAGCTAATTAACCTGAGGAATGCACTGTGTAAGACTGTTATTAAGGCAGCTGGATAATTAAGTTTTCCCCCAGAAAGGGAGGGAGTGGGGGATAAATAAAGCATCTAAGGGAACAGACACAACATTGGAGAAGACTTTGTCAAGAGCAGAAATCAGGGCTGGAAAGCTTCCAAGCAAAACCCCTCTGTTCCCCAAGCAGCGTGCACCAGCCCAGAGAGGACTGAAGGTCATGGCTCAGCCCCTGCCAGGGCCCACCTGGCAGAGATCATGGCTGACCCTCAGGGTCACATGCAGCCCAGCCAGAAGCCTGGCACACGTGTGAGAGCTGAACCAACAAAGGCTGACTAATTCCCTCATTTCATGAATGGGGAAATGGCGGTCTAGACAGAAGCCATGACCTTCTCAAGGTCACATTCCTCTTCTAAGTGTCAGAGACAGGACCAGACCTAGAAAGTCTTCACCCCCCATCAGGAGACTTCACTAACCACGACTGCCTCTGGGTTATCCAGCAGCCAGACTGAAAATCAGATGTGCGGTGGTCAGTGGGCCAGCCCAAGGGCAGGTTGACTTCAATAATTATGCAACTGCACGTCCTGATCTGAGAAGTGCTCAGGAGAATGATTGACAGGTGGGGCAGCCTCTGCATGCAGACACAGGTCCCGGGAGGCCAGTGGGCAAAGGGCTGGGACATGTAGCCCCTTCCAGACACCAGGCCCATGGTCACTTGGCTCCTTTTTTTATGTGGTCCACACAACCCTGGAGGAGGGCATGGCAACCCACTCCAGTATTCTTGCCTGAAGAATGCCGTGGACAGAGGAGCCTGGAGGGCTACAGTCCATGGGGTCACAAAGAGTTGGACACGGCAGAAGGAACTCAGTATGTGCGAACACAGCAACTCACTGAAGTGGGTGCTATCATCCCTCCCCTTTTCAAATGAGGATCGACGGCTTGGGGAAAGCACAGAAGGAAATGAGGGTATGGAGACATCACAGACATTTTCATCCATGCCTTGGGCTTTAGGGGGAAAGGGTATAGTGAGTTTACCCAGAGGTTACCTAGGAGCTGGAAGAGAGAGAGCCAGTTTCGGTAAAGACCAGTCTGGGTTCAAGTCCGGACAGTTAATGGGTAGTCAAGGCAGGGAGACCCAGAACAGCAAAGCTGGGCAGGGCGTTGGGGGACAAGGCAAAGCTGGCCGAGTCCTAAGTCCTTTGTCAAGGCTGCAGTATGGACACGAAGGCCAATAGGATGAAGCCAGTGAGACAAAAGTAGGCAGAAGAGGCGATGGGCCGACAGGCTAAGACTGGCCCAGGAGAAAGCAGCCATGCTCTGAGGTCAGGAGCTGGGAGAGGCCGTTTTGGAACTGGAAGGCGTCCCCACTGCCCCTGAGTTTCCCCAGAGTTGCCAGGGGGCAGCGAGCAATGCTACAATGTCCAAGAGTCATAAATCCCTAGTGCACTTGCGTTTACGTCACCCCAGAAGGCAGGCAGGCAGCAGGGGCCGGGTGATTTCTGCTGGGCTCAGGGCCCACCATGTCACCCCTGCAAGAAACTAGAACAGAGGCGCTAACCGGGGGCTCTGACTTAACTAAGGTGTATATGTGGCAGGAGGGGCTGGCAGAGAGGGATGGGGAGGTTGGGGCTGAGGGGCAGGCCTTGGCAAGGCAGCTTTGTACCATGCCGCCCTCCTCTCCAGCTGGGCCTGGCCACTGCAGCACCATCTCTAGCCACTCAGAAAACTCAGTTCCTATGCATTTCCATCAGGGAATCCCAGCACACACCCAGACCTTCCCATGGGGATGGGGATAATAAGAGCTACCTCATGGAGCACTGTGAAAATTAATTGAGATAATTTATATAAAACGGACTCAGTCTAATGCCTGAGACATATAATATGTGCTCAATAAACTATAGCTTTACAATAATATCGTTTAGTAATAAAAATAAACTTAAAAACTGAAATTAGAACTCATCAGAGTTGTATCTGGATTCCTAATTTTCATCACACAGCCACCCGTGTGCCCGGGGAGGGTTCAGGGTCCACTCGGACAGAGGAGTATCCATGCCTTCATGTATGTCTTCACTACAGGCAACCAATGGCCTCTGGGAGGGGAGGCCGGGGAGAAAGAAGGAAAGAGAAATCAGACAAGGCGGAGAGGAGGCAGGTGGGGGAGAGAAGCTGGTTCCCCACGGTCAGCTCATTCCCAAAGAAAACTGGAGCAAAGAGCGACACGAAAGACCATTGGTCTAACACTCGTTCATGGAAGAGGAAAGCGAGATTTAGAGGGGGTGATCTTTTGCCCAAGATCACACCATGAGTTAGTGGCAGACTTTGGGCTACACACTGCACTCAAGATGCCCTTCCTCTCCTCTTCCGATAGGTTACATGGATGTATTCCCCCTGGTAGACAAGGGGAAGAAAGAACCAATGCATCTCAACTTTCACAGCAGCAAAATAGCTGAGGTTTATCCATCCCCTGGGTTGCAAAAGTCTAGCCTTCTCTTCTGCAAGCTCCCACGTGTTCTCAAACTGCTGCTTAAGTGCAGGGGAGGCAGTTAGCTCCCTGGGGCATTTGAGAGAGGCAGAGGGCAGGACAGGATGGAGTGTGGCCTAGAGGGAGGGCGGCTGTCCAGGCACGCCTGGTACTGAGCCTCTCTCAGCAGCCTCAGATCCCTGCCTGATTCCCATCCCTGAAGGTGGCTCCACCCAAAGAGAGGACCCAGCAGAGGACACCCTGAAAATTTTAGACATGGCTCAGTGGTACAAAATTGGAGGGTGAGTGGGAAGGAGGCAGCTGGACTCATTCTGTTGTCTGGAGAGCTCCCCACTGCCAGGTTCCCTGATGCCGGTGGAGTAATCTAGGCCCACAGGGAGGACTCGCCTGCTGCTGGCTGTCTTTCCCAACACTGTCAGATGGGCTTTCTCACATCCAAGTGGGTGAGGTGCAGAAACCACAGCCACCTCCGCGCAACACCTCCAAAGCCAGGACCCAGTGCCATCTATGATCACAAGCGGCCAAGAGGACACAGGAGGCTAAGGGAGCAGTGAGGCCAGAGGTGGGGTCAGACGCCAGGCATGGCCCTGAGGACAAGGAGCGCTGAGAGAGAGGGAACCGCAGACACCCCAAGCTGCCTTTGGGCCATCAGCCGCTCACTCCCTTTCTTGCTCTGTCTTTTTAATGCCAAAGATGCAGGGACTCGAGGGAAAACGACTTCCTCCCTCTTTCCTTTGTCCAAATCTGTGTATTGAGGGCCAAAAAAAAAAAAAAAGGCCAAATGAGACAGGCAGCTGGGAAACAAGCAAACACTGGGTGATTTCCACCTTGGGCAACACAAGGAGCAATGAAAGACCTCAAACTTACTGAAGGGAAAAGAAAAGCAAAGTTCCTACCAGAAAGGCCCAGAAGGAAAGCAGGAAAATCACAGTGGCTCTTTGAAAAACAAATCAGTTGCTTAAATAAGCCAAGCGTTCCAATGCCTGGATTTGCTCAGCTGGGCTCCTTATCAGCTCAACCGCTGAGCCTTCTTGCTAACCCCAAGTCCCTTTGCTTTACCTCACCGATCTGTGTCCTTTAATGGCAATTTGAATATTTTCCCAGGGGGAAGGATAATTTAGGAGCTTGGGATTAACAGATACACACTGATGGGTATAAAACAGATAACCAACTTACTGTAGGGACTTACTGTATACCACAGGGAACTATGCTCAATGTCTTAAAATAGCCTATAATGGAAAAGAAACTAAAAAAAAGACGATAACTGAATCACTTTGCTCTAACCCGAAACTAACACAACATTATTAAGCAACTATCCTTCCAAAAATATGTTTATTAATTTTCACTGGAGGATGCTTTCTTGACAGTGTTGTGTTCGTTTCTGCTATACAGCTAAGTGAGTCAGCGATATGAACACGCACATGTATCCCCTCTTTTTTGGATTTCCTTCCCATTTAGGTCATCACAGAACACTGAGTAGAGCTCCCTGTGCTGCACAGTCAGTTCTCATCAGTTACCTGCTTTATACACAGTTGTGTATCTATCTCAATCTCAATCTCCCAATCCATCCCACACACACAAAAAAAATTTTAATTAAAAGGAAATTCTGCAAAATAAATAAATAAATAAAGCCTCCCGCTTCACCCAGGGTGGTGAAACATGCAGACCAAACATGCAGAGACGGGAGGTAAACAGGTTGGCTCTTCACACATGACAATTAGAAAACCCAGAAGGACAGCCTCCAGCCTACAATCACACAGTCTTCCGGTAGCTCCAGCCCCACCCTTAGCCCAACATGGGCAGAAGAGAAGGCAGCAGAGAGTGGCCAGGGCACAGCTCCATTCCCGCTCTGGCAAGAAGACAAGCCATGCACACATCCCAGCATCTGTGTGCCACCAGCCTTGACTCCGTCCGTCAAAGCTGGCACCTCACCCTCCACACACCTAAAGGACTGGTCTTGATCTACTGCTTATGCCCCAGATTTGAGCGACTATCCTGCCCAGGCCCAAGGGCTGAGAAAAACTCCAGCTTTATTAAGCAAAAGAGGAAAAGGAGCTGTTCAGTTATAAGTCATTTTGAGTATGTTTTTCTCTTGCCCATCGAAGGTGGAAATTCCTGAGAGGCAGAGATCCTGCCTTATGCTTTGCTTACATTCCCCACAGTGCATGGGGCTGGGCCCACACCTAGTCCACTCTAAGTGTTCAGTGAACAGGTGGCGGGCTCCTTGCATACCCCCAGCTCGCCCTCTTCCAACCCCTGGAGGCCGTGGAGGAAGAACCTACCTCACCATATTGGGCGCAGTAGGTCTCAGGCTTGGTCAGGCCACAGGTGGATGAAGCTCGGAGAAACCGGGTCCTCCCTATGAGCAGGTCCCCAACGGGTGGATAGCAGGCCCCACGGGAGCATGCTTGCTGGGCACACAGGAGGCTGGGCAAGCCTGAAATCACAAGGGGCTTAGGGGGTGCTTGGGCACAGCCTAAAGAGAGGGCAGTCTAGCCGGCCACCCCAGTGCCCCCCAAGGAAGCAGTCATCCATTGGCAGGGCTAGACCCTCTTCCTTGCCTTCATGCTCTGACCCGCTGGTGGTGGGAACGGTTGCAATCCTGGTGCTGTTTGGTTTTTTAAAAAAGCTGATTTTATAGTCTGTAACTCTCAGCTTTAAAAAAGTAGAAGTTGATCCTGAAATGTGGCATCCATATGTGGCTTTTAGAATTGAGCTACAGACACACGCTTGGCCACAGCTCTCCTCGCCTGTTAATGGAGCAGCGCTGGCTGCTGGCCGTCTGGGGGACACAGGGAGAGACTTTCATTCTGTCTGCTCCTTTATCTCTAAAACTCACGCTGTCACACTTTGCAAATAACCAGCTGGTAAAGAATCCGCCTGCAACGCAGGAGACCCCAGTTCTATTCCTGGGTCTGAAAGATCCCCTGGAGAAGGGATAGGCTACCCACTCCAGTATTCCTGGGCTTCCCTGGTGGCTCAGCTGGTAAAGAATCTGCCTGCGATGCAGGAGACCTGGGTTCGAGTCTCTGGGTTGGGAAGATCCCCTGGAGAAGGGAAAGGCTATCCACTCCAGTATTCTGGCCTGGAGAATTCCATGGACTGTATAGTTCATGGAGATACAAAGAGTCGGACACAACTGAGCAACTTTCACTTCACAGCTGCAGCTCCCTGAATATCGAGAACTCAAGCCATGATGGCTCTGGGACCAGTTAGAGAGTGAGAAGATGGAAAATAAATTCAGCAGCAGAGCACTGGGGCTGCCATGAACCACCCTCAGGTAGGAGGAAGAAGACATTTGGGAGCCTTTCAAGAGTCTCATCTTCTTCAGAGGCCCCAGGACAGAGAAACCTCATGGGCATCCCAGTAGATAAGTGTTCCAAACCCCAGGACCCCGGGTGATGGGTGATGTTCACACTTTGGTAGACTGTCCTCCCACCCACGGCTGGTCCCCTCTCTGCTGTGTGACAGGCCCCAGAAGGACGGGAAGGGATACTCACCAAAATACAGGAGAAGGAGCGGCCTCATCTTCAGTTGACGAGGCGACCTCCACTCAGGACCTCACCTGGGGCAGAGCAAAGCAGCCTGTGTGAAGCCACACAGACCCCTAGGTTGCACTAGCCCTTTGCTGTTTCTGGCTCGAGTTTTCTCAGAAGCCTTTACTCAGGGCCTTGGTCTAGGACACTTCTGAACAGCAGGCGCATCTATAGCCAAAACCTGGAAGACGCTAGAGACCTGGCCCCCTGTCCCAGCTGGCACGTGACTTCCAGGCTGTCCTGGGAGAATGTCACTACATCCTCCTGGACTCCAGCTCCCCGCTCTGAAACAGATGGGAGGGATCAACCCTGCCCTGCCCCCCATGGTCAACAGAGCAAGTTGGGGAGCCAGAAAGGACTAGGCCCTTTGCAGGAGAAGTCTGTGGCCTCAATGTCACCCTAGGAAAGAGGATTGGCCTTTCTCAGGCCCTGGCCCACCTACAGGCCCAACAGCGAGTGGCTCAAAGAGGCTGGTGGCCTGGAGGGGAGCCCTCTCCTGCTGTTGGCATGGTCTCCAGTATCAGCCACGGCCACCCTGAGGGTGAGACTGTGGTGCCCGCTTCTCTAGGCTGAGCAGGTTGTGGAATACAACGGGGAAAGAGAGGGAGGCCTGGAAGTGTTTAAAAAGTGAGTGAGGAATTCATGTGAACTGGGAGCAACTCAAAATGTCTCCATTGATGCACTGGGGCTGTACAGGAGGGCTGGGGTTTGGGAGGTCACAGAGCAGGGATTCTGAAGGAGGCTGGGGTGGGGGTGATACTCGAAGGGTCCTAGAGGCAGGGTGCTGCCCTGCTGAGGCAAGCCCCGCCCTGCTCATGGGGCGCCCACCTCTGCCTCGGATCAGATGCCCACTCTGCTCCAACAACAGCCACACATTCTTTCGGCCTGGATGGAGGAATGGGGGATTTGGCAGGACGGGGCAGGTGGGGACTGGCGACCCCCTGACATCTTTAAATCAAACATCCTGAGGCTTCAAACTCCCTCCAATCCCCTATCAGAGCAGTCAGGGGCCCAGGGAAGAGACAGGTGGCCTGAGCTCACAAAGCTAATTGTGGCCCAAGAGGAAGACCCATCATCTGGCTTCCTCCAGGGGCTGCAACCTCGCCCCCTCCCTGCCTGGAACTAGGCACTGTGAGAAGTTCTTAGAAGAGGCCAGCCCACCCTCTCCTTCCTTCTTTGTGTCCAGCCCCAGCTCTGAACCTGCTGTCTTCTAAGTCACCGAGACGCTTATCAGATGGGAGAAAGCAATCCGAACAGTGGCAGACTCGACACCCAGCCTTTGGATCCCAGTGGGCTCAGCTGAAGCTCCCAGGAAGAGGAAGGAATCTGGACCTGCAGCCAGGCCCCAGACACCCAGGCACACAAGCCTGGGCCCACCCCGCCCCCACGGGGCAGATGAGACAGGTAACAGACCTTGCTCCGTGCTGCTGCTGTTCTTTCTCCCGATCACCTCTCCGAGACGCTCCCCTTGAATGTGGGGGTCTCCTCTCCTGGCTCCCAATTTTTAAACAACGGCCTCACCTCTGGAGACTCCCCGGCTGGGCGTCGCCGGCTGCAGGGCGGGACTCAGGAATCTGGCCGCTGGCACACCCGTCTGCCGTCACAGCACCCCCACCCGCCACCCCAGACAGGACTGGGCAGGTGGAGGCGGTCCGGAGGCCTCATGGCAAGATCGGCAGTGCCCACCTACTTGCTGTGGGGGGGTGGGGGTTGCACCAGGGAAATGTGAGTGATGACTGGAGACCAGGATTCCTGGGGACCGGTGGGGTGAGGGGGTGATGGCCACTCACATTGTGACAGCCGCTGCGCTGGGTGCTTTCCCAAGGCTCGTAGAGGTCAGCCTCTCCCGGGATCCTGGGCCACCCTGGACAGAAGACCATGCAGAGAACAGAAGGATCAGGGCTTGCATATTGGGTATTACAGCCCCAGACCTGTCAGTGAGCTGGAAGGGAAGAAGACACAAACATCGAGGACCCTGGAAAGCACCAGACCCCTCCCAAGGGAAAGCAAAAAAGTGGAAAACCCCTGCTTCTTGTGGGGCAGGGGGGATTAAAAGGTCTGGTTCATCAGGAAGGGGTCAGAGCCCAACCCACCCAAGAAAAGCTTAGGAGGACTCAACAGGCATGAACTCTAAATGTTTCCCCTCTGGCTCCCTCGCAGCCTTGGCAGGGAGCCCAAGGACAGGTAACTACCTGTGAGTCACGGCTCCCAGCTCAGGGAAAGGCTGCTCTCCCAGCCCTTCCCACTGGGCAAGAATGCCTGCCCGGAGGGCCAGAAAACAGATCTGACCACAAGGGGTGGGAAGGGAGGGCTGAGGCACAGCTGGACCGACTTCCCCTGGGCCCCCGCCAGGCCTGAGAACACAGCTGCCTTTGTGGGACGCTGGGCGGCTCCTGGTTCGGGGCTTTGGGCTGCGAGTGGCTGTAATGACAGTCACAGGACCAGAGACAGGGGCTGGTCTCGGAGGACATGCCTCCCCTCCACCAGGCGAGGGTCCGAGGGTTTTTAGAGAGATCTGGAAGGACACCCAGTCCAGATCTTGGCCGGGCACAGCCTACCTGGGCATTGTTTGGACACAGTCACCTCCAAGTTTCTATTAAAAGAGACTCTAATTGAGCTAGTCCAGCCTGTCAGTGTCTCCTAAGCAGGAACTGGAGGGTTGTGTCCAAGAAACTGGTTTGAGAATCCTTCAGGGCAAAATGGAGGATTTTGTGGATTAAATGGTAAACTGGGCATTTCTAACCCTCAGATTTTCATATAGCCCAAGAGATTTAGATAGGCAGGAGAAATACCCTAAGTAGCAAATGGACAATAAGCCGTTTAGATGAAAAAACGGACATTGCCGTACATGTTAGCGTCTTGACCCGTGTAAACATTCCAATAAAATCTGGCTTAACAAGCCAGGATCAGTACAAGCAGCTGGCCTTCCTGGGCCCTGCCTCTGCAGCAAGAACACACACACAGCCCTACAGCCCCCTGCAGGGAAAGGTCACTGCTCACACCCCCGGGGCTTTAAGCCCACCTGCCTGGTCTCTCTCTCCACCCTGCCAACTCCCTGAATGCAGGGCTTCCAGGAAGCCTGGCTGCTCATGGAGCTCTGTCCTGTACCCACCGCCAGGAAGACGATGTGACGAAGAGCTCAGGAATAGTTAACTCAGCAGAAGGAGCAGCTGCTGCCATCCCAGATCCCCAGACAGGCGGGGTGGGCAGGCAGCAGGAGGCTGAGCCCTTTAAACGCCCCTCCTCCTCTCCCCTTAAGAGGCCAGGAGCCCAGGTAAATAGGTGCAGGCCAGGGCAGGTCCCAGCGTGGTTTGGCTTCACAAAGGGGAAAGCCAATTGCTTTGTGTGGGCCCCTGCACCCCATTCCGCGTTCCCAGCCCAGTCCAGGATGTTGCTTTGGCAAACCCCAAGGAGGGCCCAGCCAGCCAGCCTCACCCCTCGGGGATGCTGAGCACTTCCCAGTGGGGATCTAGCCCCCACCCCCCAGCCCCCAGGACAGCAGGGCCCAAGGCACCGGCCGTAAACTTCAGAACTCAGTTTGTTCAGAGACAAGAAGTCTAATACAGAGGCAGAAGCAAGGGCAGGACCTGGCAGGGACTAAAAGCAAGCTGGGCACTGCTCCGACAGCCTCCCCTCCACGTCTCCTTCCTCTCCTGCCACCCACCATCCTGCCCCAGAGCCCCCACCCTCAGCTCCCCAGAGCCTTGGCTTATTAGAACCAATGCTCAGGAAAGGGGTTCTCCTTGACCCCCTGTTCCTCTCGTACTCACGTCTGTCCATCCAGCAATTCTGTTAGCTCCCCCTTCCAAAGGCAGAGGCAGCTGACAGAATTAATCTGGTGACTCAGGCGGTAAAGAATTATCCACCTGCAGTGCAGGAGACACGGGTTTGTCCCCTGGGTCGGGAAGATCCCCTGACGAAGGAAATGGCAACCCACTCCAGTATTCTTGCCTGGAAAATCCCATGGACGGAGGAGCCTGGAGGGCTGCAGTCCATGGGGTCGCAGAGAGTCAGATGTCACTGAGAGACTAACGCACACACGCCCCCAGGTTACAGAAACGACACCGTGTCCGGGCAGGCAAGTCTCCCCCTCTGCCTGCTTGTCCGCCATCCCTCACGACATCTCAGGGGTGGCCTGAGAAGCTGCCATCTCCATCACCCATCTGACAGGCTCAAGCCGTCCATGTTGCCAGGGCGATCAGCCAGGGTCTGATGAGTGAGAGAGAAAGGCCTACGAAGCAAAGAATGGAGGGAAGGAGGGAGAAGAGAAGAGAAGAGGTTGAGAAGGTAAGAGAACCTGGTCCAGGCCGTGAATGCCAAATCCCAGGTGTAAGAGGAAGGGACACCGGGTGACTCACGGCTCGGGCACCACCTGGACCCAGTGAGTCATGGCTGAGTCCTCGTCTGTGGGGCTGGGTGAGCTCCAGGAAGGGCCCTGTGGATCCGCCATGTGACTAAAGCTGGCGTGTCTACACTCCGGCCACAGCTGCTCAGCCGCCCAGACAGTCGGTCACTCCTCACGCAGAGAGAAGAGGTAGGGCTTTCTGAACTCAGGCTGGAGCCCAGCCTCGGGCGGGGACCCGGAGAAGGCAGAACGGGGCCCTGGGCTGCCATCGTGGGGTGACTCTCTTCCACAGAGTCTGTCTTCCTCCTGAACTCAGGGTTTCAGAAAGTCTGGGTTCCAATGACCACTTATTAGGGGACCAAGTTCTTGAAGATGTACCTCACTGTCCTCATCTTCAAAGAAAGGATAAGTGTTCACTTCATGGGGACACGGTGAGTATGAAATGTGGGGATACATCTACAAGCTTAGAACAGGGCCCGACCCAGGCTTTCTGAACTCAGGCTGGAGCCCAGCCTCGGGCGGGGACCCGGAGAAGGCAGAACAGGGCCCTGGGCTGCCATCGCAGGGTGACTCTCTTCCACAGAGTCCGTCTTCCTCCTCCCTCCCCTTCCCAGCCTGAACGGCCATCAGACCTGCAGCACTTCGATCAGCCCAGGCCTGCGGTCTGGGAGAGACCCGGCAGTCGGCCGAAGTTAACCACAGCTGACATCCTCTGGCGAGCTCGCTGCGCGCTGGGCCCTGTTCTAAGCTCGTAAATGTATCCCCATATTTCATACTCACCGTGTCCCCATGAAGTGGATACTTATCATCCTTTCTTTGAAAATGAGGACAGTGAGGTACATCTTCAAGAACTTGGTCCCCTAGTAAGTGGTCATTGGAAACCAGACCAGTTGCTCAGCACTCAGGTTCTTCACCACCGTTACTCAGGCGCTCAGTCATGGACGACTCTTTGAGACCCCATGGACTGCAGCACGCCAGGCTTCCCTGTCCTTCACCATCTCCTAGAGTTTGCTCAAACTCATGTCCATCGAGTTGGTGATGCCATCCAACCATCTCATCCTCTGTCACCCCCTTCTCCTCCTCAATCTTTCCCAGCATCAGGGTCTTTTCCAATGAGTTGGCTTTTTGCATCAGGTGGACAAAGTATTGGAGCTTCAACTTCTTAACCACTACTTAGAGTTTAAAGTGGCCCAAACTCCCTGCCTCCACACTTGGTAAGCCTTGACCAGAGTCCACCAGCCTCTGAACTTGATGTTTCCCAAACCTAATCAGGACCTGATATCTGAAAATTGTGCTTTTGGAGCACTAACATGGACCAGAGACTCCTGGGAAAACACCGATGCTACAGAAACACCCAGAACACCCCCCACGAGGTGACTTTCTGTTTGTTTTCCCATGCAGACAGTGTCTTCTGTGTGGGCACAGGTGGAGAAGTTACTGGGCTCCAGCTGCCCCATCTCAGAGCCTCTGGCATATATGGGCAGGATCTCCCCATCATGCCAACAGGAAGCTGCTCTGAGTGAGGACAGGAGGGCCCCACAAGGGGTGGGAGGACAGAGAAGGTTAGCACGGATTGCTGACAAGATTAAACAAACAAGATAGAATGTGAGGACTGGATGACACAACTCCCCTGTCACCAGAGGAAGGGGAATCCCCTCCTCTGAGCCCAGGGCCCCAGTTTCTTCCAGGTCCTATCTCCCAGGTCCTAGGGTGCATTGCCAGATGCCCCCCCCTCCTGAGGGGTATAGCCCAGTGCAGCCGGCAGTGTGGTGAGGTTGAAGGCTGGCTCCCGGCTCCCCCGAGAAGGAGGAATATCTCGGCATCTCTGCCACTTTTGCTGACCTCCCAAATTCCCGAGCTTTTCCCAGGTGGTGCTAGTGGTAAAGAACCCACCTGACAATGCAGAAGACATAGGAGATGGGGGTTCCATCCCTGGGTCGGGGAGATCTCCATCCGGAGGAAGGCATGGCAACCCACTCCAATATTCTTGCTTGGAGAATCCTGTGGACTGAGGAGCCTGGGGGGTACAGTCCATGGGGTCACAAAGAGTCAGACATGACTGAGTGACTCAGCACCCACGCCTCCTCAGACGGGTTGGCTCAAACCACGGCCCCTCTCCACCCCCCACCGCCCCTCCCTCTACGGTCCAGTCATTGCCCTCCTCGAACTAGGTTCTCAGAACCTAAGTCCAACCTCTGTGCACTTTGGCCACAAATTTGCCATGTGGAGCTGGCCACGTGGCTGAGAGGAGAGAGGCTATACCTGATGCGGGAAATGCAGCCACAGGTGAGGTCGGGACCCACTGGGCATGGCCAAGAGGGACCAGAGTCAGAGGGCAGGGGAAACCAGCCTCGGGAAATCGGCTCCCTGCGCTAGCAGAGGGGACTTTAAAATTCCAAACGTCATCCCTAAAAGGGCCACCAGGAAGAGAAACTCAGGTTCCTACTGTTCAGACTGGCGTCTGAGGGTTGAGTACGGACAAATGAGCCTCTTGCAGTTGGAGGGGGAGTGGGCACAGGTGTGTCTGGCTTCTTGTCTGGAATCAACCGCACCTGAAGGTGTGGAGTCAGCACTTCCCTTCAGTGCTTGTGGCCACATAGGGTCTCTGGATGGACTTGAACAGCTCCCGGACCTAATGCCACTTCTGCTTCTCAACAAAAGCACAGACTTGGGAGAACCCTGCTCTGGGCCTCAGTTTCATCCTTTGTAAATAGACATGTTGGATTTTACCGGTTCTCAATCCAGGCTGCCCTCAGAATTACTTGCAGAACTTACAAAATCATATACTTAGGTCAGGCCCCAGCCAGAGATTTAATGGGTGGGCAGAGGGGCAGGGACATTGACAATGTTTTTAAAGCTCCCTCGAAGCCCCCTCCAGGCTTCCCCAGTGGTTCAGCAGTAAAGGATCTGCCTGCGAACGCAGGAGCCTCAGGAGACACTGGTTCGATCCCTAGATCGGGAAGATCCCCTAAAGGAAGGCATGGCAATCCACTCCAGTATTCTTGCCTGGAGAACCCCATGGACAGAGGAGCCTAGCAGGCTACAGACTATAGGGTTGCAAAGAGTCGGACACGAGTAAAGCGACTTAGCATGCTCGAAGCCCCCTCCAGCTTTAGGATGCCCTGCTTTCAGGGCTGGTGGCTTAGGATAGCACTTAAAAGCCTAGAGTTGGAAGTGAAAGAAAAGTTGGAAAGTCTTGGTTCTTCACTCACCAGCTGTGTGACTCTGCACAGCCAAGGCTACTTGCATCCAATGGGACAAATAACAGTCCACCTCACGGATCCTTGTAAAGATCAAAGGGAACGCTGCATACAGGACTCCCAGCAAAGTACCTGGCTGGCCGTGTGCTCTATCAAAGTCTGTCCCCACGTGTGCGTCACACACACAGGCGTTGGGGTATGAGCAGCAGTCTTCACAGCTGCTTGTAACAAAAGCAAACCCCATTCCATCCAGATGTCTGACAGCTCTCTTACCAGACAGTGGGCCAACTGGGAGGCCTCGGGTCCCCCATTCCACTCTGTTCCTTGGGGCGAAGTAAAATTCTCGAAGAGCAATGATCTGGACCCGAAAGGAAGAGAGGCACTCAGGGGGCCAGATGAGCTAAGTTCCTTGAGAGCAAGGTGACACTTCTGGCCTTCCTAGACAGGGAAAGACACGGGGTGGGGTGTTTACAAACAGAGGGCAGAAGAGCAAGCTGGAGCATAACCGACATTGTTTTATGGCCTCCAAGAGTTAATAAAACCAGAGTCCAACACCTGATAAAGAGAGGAGTCAAAGCTGGTCTGGACCGCAGCTTGTTCCTTACCTCGGAGCAATTGCCCAGCAAGTCTGAGGGTGACAGAGAAAAGGCACTTTTTCCCTCTGGAGCCTCTGCTTTCTGCTGCTGTTGCTTAGGCTAAGCCGTGTCCGACGCTTTTGTGACCTCAGGGACTGCAGCCCACCAGGCTCTTCTATCCATGGGATTTCCCAGCAAGAATACTGGAATGGGTTGCCACTTCCTTCTCCAGAGGATCTTCTAGACCCAGGGATCGAATCTGTGGTCCCTGTGGCTCCTGCACTGACCGGCAGTTTCTTTACCATTGAGCAGCCCGAGAAGTCCATATGTACAATGGGATATTACTCAGCTATAAAAAAGGAATGAAATTCTTGCAGCAGCATGAATGCACTTAGAGATTATCATACCAAATAAGGTCAGTCAGACAGAGAAAGAAAAATATTACATGATAAACTCATACGTGGAATCTAAAAAATAGTACAAAGGAACTTGTTTACAAAATGGAAACAGATCCAGACATAGAAAACAAATTTACAGTTACCACAGGGGAAGGAGGGGAAAGGGATCATTTGAGAATATGGGATTAACAGATGCACACTCCTATATATAAAACAGAAAAATAACAAGCATTTACTATACAGTGAAGGGGACTAGATTCAGTATGTTGTGATAAACTATCATGGAAAAGAGTCAAAAAAAGAATATGTGTGTACATATATATGTGTGTGTGTGTGTGACACAATATTGTAAATCAACTATAATTCAATTTTAAAAAAGAAAAAGGAAAAATACCCAGAGGACAGGGAGAGAATATCCAAAATGTTAACATTTTTCATCTCTTTACAGTTCCTCTGATGCTCTCATCTTCCACAATAAGGCTATTTTACTAGAACAATCAGTAAAAAATAAAAAGTAAAATGTTTCAGAAGGAGAGAGATTTTGTCCACCTACAAGTGATTCATCTTTCCTCTCTTTGCTCCCTCCTTTGCCCTGAACCTTGTCCACTAAACCCACAGACTGCCCCAGTGATCTACAAGTTTTCTACATCTTTGTATATTTCATAACACGTGGTTTCCCCTTCTTAGGAAGTGTTGCTTCTTGAGGTTGTTAGATCTATTTCAAGAAAGCACTTAACGCAGTTCCTTAGTAAATGTGTGAGAAAGTAAGGCATCACTCAACATCACATCTACAATAGCTCATTCAAGCATCACAGCAGACTTTTAGGGTGGCTGTTCGAAGGATTTATTATTATTCCCTTTTTTATAGCTTCAGCATTATTTGGTAGCTTGTTCAAGGTTTCCAAATGCAGTTGACTAAATATGTATCCCCAGAAATTCATATGTTAAAACTCTAACTCCAATGTGATGGTATCAGGAGGCGGGGATGTTGGGAAATAACTAGGTTTACATCAGGTCATGAAGGTGGAATCCTCATAGCAGGATTAGTGCCCTTAGAAGAAGAGGAAGAGACACCAGGGTCTGTCTCCATCAAGTGAGAACACAGCCAGAAGGCAGTCCTCTGCAAGCTAGGAAGCCAGTTCTCACCAGGAACCCACTCTGCTGGCACCTTGATCTTGGACTTCTAGCCTCCAGAGCTGTGAAAATGAATACCATGTTGCTTAAGCCACCTATCTGTGGTATTTTGTTACAGCAGCCTGAAGTGATGAAGACACAGAACTAGTGTTTTAGCCAATATGGGCTTCCCTGGTGGCCCAGACAGTGAAGAATCTGCCTGTAATACAGGAGACCCAGGTTCGATCCCTGGGTCAGGAAGATCCCTGGAAGAAGGGAATGGCTACCCACTCCAGTATTCTTGCCTGGAGAATCCCATGGACAGACGAGCCTGGCAGGCTACAGTCCATGAGGTCACTGCAGTAATAAACTAACTGCAAAATCTCAGCAGCTTAACACAACCAACAAACGTTTATTTGCTGCTTGCGCTGAGTGCAATGCAAGACGACGGCGAGAGGAGGGGGCCTCTGCTCCACACAGTTCCCCAGGGACAGCTACCATCTCGTATCTGCAGCAGCCAGGACCGTGGTCCTAACAGCCTCGGCGACAAGGTTACATGGCACCGAGGAACTCTCTCCAGTTACCCCAGGCTTCACAGTCATGTGCTTAGGACCTACTGGGCAGAACTACTCACAGGGCTCCAAAGAGATCTTTCTGCATGTCCACAGGAGGAAAAGGAAATAGGACTTAGTGACCACATAGTATTGTCCACCACAACCAGTATGTGGTGAAACCAGAATCCAACAGCAGATCCTTAAGTTCCCCAAATCCCTGCTCTTCCCACTCAATGTTTGGCCTCCCCAAACTGACAGAATTTGCTTTTCATAAAAAAAAAAAATAGAATTTTCGTGACAGAATAATTTATAGACTGTGACTCCTCAAGGAAACTGGTAGGGAAAATGGCCATAGTGAATGTTTTAGATTTGCAAAACCAGTCACGTATGAATGTGAGAGTTGGACCATGAAGAAGGCTGAGTGCTGGAGAATTTATGCTCTTGAACTGTGGTGTTGGAGAAGACTCTTGAGAGTCCCTTGGATAGCAAGGAGATCCAACCATCCATCCTAAAGGAAATCAGTCCTGAATATTCATTGGAAGGACTGATGCTGAAGCTGAAGCTCCAATACTTTGTCCACCTGATGCGAAGAGCTGACTCATTGGAAAAGACCCTGATGCTGGGAAAGATTGAAGGCAGGAGGAGAAGGGGATGACAGAGGATGAGATGGTTGGATGGCATCACCGACTCAATGGACATGAGTTTGAGCAAGCTCTGGGAGATGGTGATGGTCAGGGAGGCCTGGCGTGCTGCGGTCCATGGGGTCGCAGAGTCGGACACGACTGAGCAGCTGAACAGCAACAAAGCATCACAAGATGGCCTCATAGAAAAACCTTAAGCACAGGCAGTGACATCTCTACAAGTGGTACCCAGAGGGTAAATATCTTTGAGACATTAACATCACTCCAGACTCTAAGGGAAAACCCATTGGGGATGAGGGCAAATCTTCAAGAAGATTCTGATATGCTGTTAACCAACCATCCTAGTCCATCAGGACTCTCCTCGCTTTAGCCCTGAGTTTCACTTCCCAGGACACCCTTCAGTTACAGAAAAATGCTCAGTCACCTGGTTGCACACTGATACTTTTTCTCCCTGACAGCTTCTGAAGACATCATCTCAAGTGGTTCAGCCATCTCTGCATGAAAATGCACAGTGATCTGAGAAAGCAAAGTTGGCCCTACATCCAAGAAAAACCCAGGAGGAAATAGCATGTGAGAATAAAACTCTCCCACAGGAAAGGGCTCGGGAAGCTATTTGGATATGGGCTCACTTCAGCAAAATGGTCCTCTTTGAGGAGTTGGGGGAAGAAAAGACTATGACTCTGCTTCTACTGCTGCGTCCTGATGTGCAGGAGGCTTTTCCCAGCCAAACATCAAGGATTCATAACGAGTTTATAGATGCATCAACGCCTCCATCTTTTTCAAGTCGAATATCATTAAAACCATCCACGTTCGGTGTCGTCTTGAATTTGTGCTATTCTTGACATGCATGTACACACAAACACATACACAGGTGCACACATACAGAAGCACATACAGGCCTTTGCACTTTTTCCTACTGCATTTTGTTTTGTGAGTTTTGGCTTAGCGCTCCATTTGCGAAGTTGGATTTGGTAAGCACTTTGACCTATACACGCTCCACCATCTCCAGGTTAAAGTCCAGACAGAGTCCACAGTCAGGCTCCCAGAGTCCTGCTGGAAAAAAAGCTGCATTTTTGGCCCTAATTCACACAGCCTTGCTTTACACAAGTGCTCTGATCCAGCCATTTCATTCCCTTGACCACTCTTAGGCTCTTTTCATCTGGCTCTGACTGTCTATATTGCCCTTCCCACCTCTTGTGTACTTGGCCAAATTCTAAATCCAAGATTCAGATTAGATTCTGGATAGGTGATGGCTTCTCTGCTATTTTCTGTAAATTCTTCCCAAACTCCAGTAGTAGACTTTACAGATACAATTCAATTAACAACCAGTTCTAATCTGTCTTGTAAATCCCTTCTTTCTCATATTTACATACTTAGGGCTATTCAAGATTTAGTTACTTTGTGATTTGCTCCCAAATCTGGGTTGCAAACTCCTTAAGGAGAAGGGCAAACCTTGGCCACTCTTTTTATCTGCTGAGTTACGCGCACCCATTGTCTACACATAGTTAAAGGCTCAACAAATGTATCCTGATGTCTTAGTGGGGCTTCCCAGGTGGCACTAGGTAAAGAAATGCAGGAGACATAAGAGGTTTGATCCCTGGGTTGGGAAGATCCCCTGGAGGAGGGCATGGCAACCCATTCCAGTCTTCTTGCCTAGAGAATCTCACGGACAGAGGAGCCTGGCGGGCTACAGTCCATAGGCTCACAAAGAGTCGGACATGACTGAGGCAACTCAGCATGATGTGCTAGTGTGAATCCTTGATGCAAGGAAAAACCTGCCAAAGCGTGTTTGATGAATATGATGTCGTGAATATCATCCTATAACTCCCTCTCAAGACAACATAGATAGAAAATCATCCAGAAAAAGAAACACCATTTTTATCCCCTTAAGAATTAGGACCTGAGAAAATTCACGAGGAGTCGATCCACTGATCAGCAGACTTCCACAGCTGTGCTTCCTGCCCCGTCCACCATGGCTGGGGACAGAATGGCCAGGAGTCAAATTGGAAGTAGATTCAGTATTTGGCATTGAAATATTTCTGGAGTTGAGCCATGGATCCGGGTCCTCAAGACATCCAAGCTTTAAGAAGCCTGAGAGGTAACGAACTGGGTAAATATGGGTCCAAGGGAGGGGAGAGCACAAAGGGAGAGAAGGTCTTGGGAAGTAAGAACTAAACACGATTCAAGGGTTCTTGGTCACTTCCAGAGCCAAGGGACACGTGTAGCAGGAGGTCTGTCGGCCCCTGCCTGTCCTTCCGCCAGGGGTTTCAGGCCTATCTCAACCCTTGGCCAATGAGCGTCAAGCCTGGTCCATTAAGAACCCCACCCCAGGGGCTTCCCTGGTGACCAGTGGCTAAGACTTCACCAGTGCAGGGGCGTGCGGGTTTGATCCCTGGTTGGGGGGGCTAAGATCCCATATGCCTTGAAGCTAAAAAAAAAAATCCTAAAACATAAAACAGAAGCAATACTGTAACAAATTCAATGAAGAATTAAAAAATGGTCCACGGTTTTAAAATCTTTTTTTAAAACACTGGCAACTTAAAAAAAAAAAAAAAGGAACTCCATCCCATAGCTAACTGAGTCTAGGTGTATGAGTTTGTCTAAGTCCATTCACTCACTGGGGACCAGCAGTGTCCCAGGGCTGGCACGAGCATTGCGGGCGACATCTCTCGTTTACATCCCTCTGTGTATCCTGACAGCTGCTCTTCTGGCCTTTCTGCCTGGGTCTCTAACAGGACCCGGTCCCCCTCACCAGTTATCCTCAGGGCCTGAGCTTGGGTCTGAATCGTCCCGGCACAGCAGCCTGCTCACTGACACCCCCTCCGCCCACAGCTTCTGCCTGGTCCTCATCCTCAGACTCTGAGCTTTTCTTCCAGTTTCTCCTCACGTCTCAGCAAACCCTTCTGACTTTTGACCAAGAAACACAAAGACATATTGAGCCATTCATTCACAAAATAAACATTTACTAAGTACCCACCCAATGCCAGGCATCCAGGGACCCCGTAGTAAATAAATCAGATGCATCCCTGTCCAGAGGGCGACTACTGTCTCTTGGGACACAGACATTAAGTACATCATTGCCAAACAACTCATTAATCATGCAGCCAGAGGGATCTCATCTTCTTTCGCTATCCGAGTCACTCTTTCCTCTATTATGCAAACAACCCTAATTCTGAGAATTCTAGGGAGATGCTAACAGATGATGCAAATTCTCTCTAGTCGCTGCTTATTCTCAAGCACGCTTAGCTTCCTTTTTACAATTTCTTCATGCCGCCCCTGATCGCTCCAGCCTGTTTTGGCCCCAAACAAGAATGTGTGGTCCTTTCTCCATTCTCCTAAAGACAAAAGACACAGCTGCTGAGTTTGAGAGGTTTTACTGAAAATATGAAGATGACATAGGGAAATTACAACCTAAAAAGAAACATTCAGCTTACACTGTCTCCAGAATCCATCCAACATTACGGCCGGTTCCCGCTGCCACCTCTCTCCTTAGCTCTATGTCTTCCCCGGGTTGCTGGTACCAGGGTCTTTCCTCCTTTTAACCAGCCAGGAGTCTCCTCTCTTTGTGAACTCACTTCTCCCATCTCACCCCCTGAAGACCGCCATTTACATGGTAAGAACCCAATATGACCCATCAGCTTTGTGATGAAACTACTCACTACGACTTCCCATACACCAGCCTGCATTCATTCATTCTTTCATTTCAGAAATAATTACTGGGGCTTCTCTGGTGGCTCAGTGGGAAAGGATCCACCTGCCAATGCAGGCAATACGAGTTCGATCCCTCGCTGGGGAAGATCCCTCGTGCCTCAGAGCAACTAAGTCCGTGTGCCACAACTACTGAGCCTGGGAGTTGCCACTACTGAGCTCATGGGCCCCAACTACTGAAGCCCACACACCTTAGAGCCCCGGCTCTGCAGCAAGAGAAGCCACCACAATGAGAAGGCTGTGCGTCACAACCAGAGAAACGCCGAAAATAAATAATAAATAAGTACAGTTATTTAAAAAAAAAACAAATAATTACTGAACATGAATTTTATACTGGGCATTGCACTAGGCTAGGCCAAAAAAAAAAAAAAAAAACCAGCAAACAAGATAGACCCTTCCCTTCCGGAGGAGACACACGATAAAGAAGTAAACTTCGACAATTGAAGCTTTTAGTGCTTTGTATTAAAAATTTTTAAAAACCAGGGTGATATGATAGATGGGAGTCTCGGAGTGTTGGAAGTATCACTTTGGAAAGGATAGGTAAGAGAATTCTCTCCGAGGAGGTGACCCTCGGGATAAGCCTGAGAGATACAGGGCTGGACTTTGCAAGGCAGGACTCAATGCCCCCCTCAAAGCTTGTGCCAGCCCTGCACTGGTGGGCCCCAGTGAATGAATGGACTGAGACAAACACAGCCACCTAAACCCAGTTAGCTGTGGGATGGAGTTCCTTTTTTTTTTTAAACACGTATCTAAGGTGCCGGCAAAGTAGAGGCAACAACATTTATTTTGAAAAATTTTAAATCTAATATATTTTAAAAGACACAACAACAGGCACCTCGGGCAGAATTAGAGTTCTGTCTCCCCTACATATGTTTTAAAGTTTAATACTGTTTTTATTTTTATTTACAAGGGCACATTAGAGCCCTCAATATTTTCAGGGATTAGAACCTCTGAAGTCTTACTCAGCCCTAGGGGATAACAGAAAAGTGTGTCTCAGGCAGAAGAAAGAGAAGTCCAAAATTTCTGTGGCTGGAAAGAGTGTGGCGTCTTCTGAAGGTAGGAAGAAGGGAAGAGAACTGTATGACTGAGGTGGGAGCTAAAACCAGTGGGACATGTGGACAGGGGCATGTCTCAGACAGGGGGTGGTTTCTAAACACTGGGTTATGTGTTTAAATTAGGAGAATTCCCTATTTTTTTTTTTAAATTTCTGATGCCCCCAGGCCTAGGGGGTGGGGGCTTCCCTGGTGCTTCAGATGGTAAAGAATCTGTTGTAATACAGGAGATCCAAGTTTGATCCTTGGGTCAGGAAGACCTCCTGGAGAAGCAACCCACTCCAGTATTCTAGCCTGGAGAATCCCATGGAGAGAGGAACCTGGCAGGCTACAGTCCGTGGAGTCACAAAGAGTCGGACACGACTGAGTAACACACATGGGCTGGGGGGTCGTGAAGTTGGTATTTTTGAAAGTTCCTCAGGTGATTCCAAGTTGTAGCCAGGATTAAGACCACTGACATGGGGCCTTGTAACCAATTAGAGAAAAAGAAAAGTGAAGGTGAAAAATACAGACCCTCGAGTCAGACAATCTGGTTTTGAATCCCATTTCTGCCTCTGACTAGCTGTGTGATCCAAAGCACACTACTTAAGCTTTCTGTTCCTCAGTTTACCCATCTGAAAAGTGGGGACAATAGTTTACCCACTTTGTAGGGTTGTTTGTAGGATTAACGAGGTAATACATACAACAGTCTTAGAAAGCATGTATTAAGGATGCAATGACTCTAGCTTTGACTACTCTTTGTGAGCAATAAAGGCAGCTTAGCTCAGGTGGCAGGTGCTAGAGGTGAAAAGACAGAGCCAAGTTACATATCTGGAAGCAAACAAAGCTTGCTGAAAACTGGCTGAAAGAGATGAGGCAAAGAAGGGAACACGTGCATACCTGTGGTGGATTCATGTTGATGTATGGCGAAACCAATACAATATTGTAAAGTAATTAGCCTCTAATTAAAATACATAAATTTAAATTAAAAAAGAACAAAACAAAACCAAAAAGCTGGTTTCCATGTTTGGGACTTTAAAAGTTGGGAAGGATGTGGTTAAAATTTTACCAAGATTGGGAAGACTAGGAGAGGAGTACATTTTGAAAAAGACAATGAGAAAGTTCCATTTTTACGTGTTTATTAAGTTAAAAACACTATATTCGATACCCAAGAAGAGGTACCAGGACAGCTTAATGTGTCACCCTGGAGCTCAGATTTCAGAATCAGCATATAGTGTTCCATCCAACATGGTAGACATTAGCCACACTTACAAGGCTATTTAATTTAAACTTAGGTTAATTAAAATTGAATAAAATTAAACATTCAGTTCATCAGACACTTTAGCCACATTTCAAGTGCTCAACAGCCACATGAAGCTAGTGGCTACCATGTTGGATTTAGAACATTTAAATCCAGCGCAGATTTAGAACATTTCCATCACTACAGAAATTCCTATAGGAAAGCACCACGCCTCAATCCATGGAATTACAGGAAATCCTCTTTGAAGTGGTTCATAATTCTGGCTACACATTGGAATCACCCCAGGAATTAGGAATCAGTTCATCTGGGGGAACTTCCAGGCAATGGTAATTTCTAAAAGCTGCCAGGATGATTCTAAAGTAGAGTCAGAGCTGAAAACCCCAGACCTACGGAGATAATACAGGTGGAGAAGCAGGTTATGATAGAACCCTATGGTACCCCAATCTCAAGGGCAGTGATCCTCAATTTTCGCTGAACACTGGAATCAGCTTTAAATATTACTAATGCCTGGGTCCTACTTGGAGGGATTTCTGATTTAACTGGCCTAGAATGCAATCTGGTCTTCAGAAATTTTAGAAGCTATCCAGTTACTCTAATGGGTATTCAAGACTGAGAACCACTGGCTGATAGAGGAGAAAGATGTAACGAAGAAGAGCTAGGAAGAAGCAACTAACACAGCATGATAAAAACAAGAGAGCGCAGTGACCCTGAAGCAGAGAGAAAATGTTTCTAGAAGGAAGAAATGGTTCTATCTGTTGGACAAAATTCAGTTCATTTAGTAAGCTTCCCATTAGATTTTGTTGGGATGGTGCTAATGGGAGCCATTTGGAAGTGGGTCAAAGAATGAATGGTCGATGAAGAAATACAGTGATTGTAGACAACTGTTAGTAAACAGTTCCAGTTATGAAGAGGGGCAAAGAATGCTGGTAGCAGCTGGACAGTGATTTGGGGTCATGGACTAGGTTTTTTAAGACACAGATATTAGAGTATGTTTGTATGTTGATGGGATGCCATAATAAAGGAGAATATGATTATTCAGGAAAGAGGAAGGCTCTGGCAGGAAGTTGACTTCCTATCCAAAATCCCTAGCCTCCTTCCTACTTGCTTAAAGATCCCCAGGGCTTTTCAAGTCCCCAGGGCTGTTGTCCTTTCCCCAGTTCAAAGATTAGCCTTAGCCAGTGGGTCTCAAGCTTTAGCATGGGTCAGAATGACCCACAGGGCTTTTAAAAACACAAATAGCTACTCCAGCATCCAGAGTTTCTGATTCAGTAGGTTTGGAGTAGGGCTCCAAAACAGCAACAACAAAAACCTACTTTTCTCATGAGTTCTCAGGTAACACTGTTCTTGCTCCAGGAAGAATCTTTGAGAACCACTAATCTAAGGTCATGACGGTAATCCTTTCCTGCATAAGTAGCTTTTGTTTCCCTGATAGCTCAATTGGTAAAGAATCCCCCTGCAACGCAGGAGACGCTGGTTCGATTCCTGGGATCAGGAAGATCCGCTAGAGAAGTGATAAGGCCACTCACTGCAGTATTCTTGGGCTTCTCTTGTGTGGCCCAGCTGGTAAAGAATCCGCCTGCAATACAGGAGATCATCATTTAATGCAGTTTTAGGGATGGGCATTTAGTTCAGTTCTGGCCAATGAGAGTAAGTCTCTAGGAAGATTCTAGGAAAGGTTTCTTTGGTGATAAAAGAAAACAAAGAGCCTCTGTCCTTTCACCAGGGGTTGTCATAGTGAATACGATGCCTAAAACAGAGGAAGCTATCTTAAAAATACCTTGTGAGCCAGACTGTGGCAATCTCCATGCTGAAGATGGAACACGGGAAAGAACCGTGTTTTGTTTTGTTTTTTTCATAATGTTACACCACTGAGGGCTTCCCGGGTGGCACTAGTGGTTAAGAACCTGCCTGCCAATGTAAGAGAGATAAGAGATGCAGGTTCTATCCCTGTGTTGGGAAGATCCCCGGGAGGAGGGCATGGCAAGCCACTCAGTACTAGAGCCTGGAGAATCCCTATGGACAGAAGAGCCTATCGAGCTATGGTCCATAGAGTCACAAAGAGTCGGACACAACTGTAGCGATTTAGCATGCATGCATGCACACTTCTGAATTAAACCTGGAAACCCTGTCTTGTGAAACTAAAGCGCTTTCTTACTGTTAAACTGTTTTGGATTAGATTCTCACTTGCAGCCCAAAGCAACCTAAGTTACTCCTAGATTCCCAAGACCTTAAATAGGTGAGCCAGGATGAAGTGAAGGGGCAGCTCTCTATAGGAAGAACTGAGGATGCCTCCTCCCTGGTACTGTGACAGAAGGTGGAGAGCATATGTGTTGACGCAGATAGATTTCGTGGTTGGAAAATGAAGTAGCTCCTCTCTGATTCCTCCTATTCATTCCTTCCAGGGTGTGAGGCATGAGGAAAGAAGAGGATAATAGCCTGTTTGAGAAGAGGGGAGAAAGTCTGGGAAAGTCTTTTTAGAGAATAAGAAAAATGACTAGGAAAACATTAACTTATAGCTAACTGCTCATTTTCAATTTGTGATCTCAAATTTATCGAAAATAAACACCCTAATTGGACAAACGTCTCCAGTTTACTGGGTGCAAATAGATACAGAGCAGATAGCTGACTCCAACCATGGTTAAATCTTTCTGGGTAAACATGACAGAAACAGAGAAAGGCAAGGAAGTACAAGATGTCTTCAGAAAGTGCTTATGATGGTGGGCCATATAATCGAAGCCAGATTCTCCTTATCCTGGGGACTCTTCCACAATCCTCATCAAGTTTTCACTGGGTTTTCTCCCGTCGTCCCAGCGGGAGCGCCTAGCATGCTCCTTGCATTAGCTCCCTATTGCTGCATAGCAAATTCACAGACTTAGTAGCTTAAAATAATATTCAATTATAAGCTCCCACTTACGTAACTCAGAAGTCTGAGCACAGCAGCTCGGAGACTCCCAAGGCTAATATTCAGGTGGCTACATTCTCATCTAGAGCTCAGGGTCTTCTTTCAAGCTGATGTACCTGCAGGATAATTCAGTTCCTTATGGTTGCAGGACACACATCCCATTTTCTCTCTGGCTGTTGGCTGGGAGCCACGTTCACCCACATTCCTTGCCACATTGCCTCCTTCATCTTCAAAGTTAACAAAGGAGATTTTCCCTCACTTTGAATTAGTTTCACACTTTGAATTTCTTCTTCAGGAAGAGCCCAATTCCTTTGAAGGGCTCACCTGCTAGTTTAGGTCTATCTGGATAATCTCCCTTTCTTAAAAGTGGCTGTGTCAGACTTAGAAAACAAACACAATTGTCAGGGATAGTTAGGGATTTGGGAAGATCACGTACACACTGCTATATTTAAAATGAATAACCAACAATAACCTATTGTAAAGCACACAAACCTCTGCTCAATATTATGTGCCAGAACTATTTTGCTGCCTAAAATTCATCAATGGTTCCCACTTCCTATAAGATAACCCATTCAATCTAAGACAAACTGATCAGTTCAGTTCAGTTCAATTGCTTGGTCATGTCTGACTCTTTACAACCCCATGGACTACAGCACGCCAGGCTTCCCTGTCCATCACCAACTCCCAGAATTTACTCAAACTCATGTCCATTGAGTCGGTGACACCATCCAACCATCTTATTCTCTGTCATCCCCTTCTACCCCCGCCTTCAGTCTTTCCCAGCATCAGGGTCTTTTCCAATGAGTCAGTTTTTCCCATCAGGTGGCCAAAGTATTGGAGTTTCAGCTTCAGCATCAGTCTTTCCAATGAATATTCAGGACTGATCTCCTTTAGGATGGACTGGTTGGATCTCCTTGCAGTCCAAGAGACTCTCAAGAGTCTTCTCCAGCACCACAGTTCAAAAGCATCAGTTCTTCAGCGCTCAGCTTTCTTTATGGTCCAACTCTCACATCCATACATGACTACTGGAAAAACTGTTGCTATGACTAAAGACCTTGAGGAGTGATGCATTGTGCTAGTCTGAGAACACTGTCCTGAGCAGAAGAGAGATACTTCCTACCTTCACAGAGCATACAGTCCTGCAATGGACACAGACAATAATTATGACAGGGACAATGAGGTGACTGTGTGGGCACGTGCAGCAAAGGGAACTAGCCTCATCTGCGCAGTAGGGAATGCCTCCACGAGGAGGTGGGGGGATGGTGACACTTGAAGGGTGAGTAAGAGTTCACAAGGTCAGCGAGAAACATGAAGAAAGTGTTCTAAGGGACACGAACAACATGAGGAAGGACCTGAAGTTGTGAAAGAACATAACGGTGTGGGTGGCATCAAGAGAGCGAAGCTTGAGGGAAATTATATATATATAATGAAACTGGGAAAAAACAAAGGACAAGATCATGGGTGAACTTCCAAGAATCTGGGCCATTACCCAAAGGGCAATGTGGGGTCCACTGAAGGGTTTTAAAAAAAGTGTGACATGGTTTGATTTTTTTTTAAGATCACACTGGATTAGATTGGACTGGATTGGATTGAATGAATCAAGACCCAAAGCAGACAGATAAACTTGGAGCACAGTAGTAGTCCAGCTAAGACAATGGGGGCCTTGACTAGGAGGGTGGCAAAGAGGATACAAAGCAAATAAAATCAAGAGATATTTAAGGGGTAGAATGACAAGTCTTGCTGAGTGTTTGCATATGAGAGATGACCGAGAGAGGGGAGCAAAGGATGGTTCCCAGGCTTAGGCCTGAGCAGCTAAGTAAATAGTAAGGCCTAGATTAAGAACAGAGAAGGCAAAGGCACCCCACTCCAGTACTCTTGCCTGGAAAATCCCATGGATGGAGGAGCCTGGTAGGCTGCAGTCCATGGGGTCGCTGAGAGTTGGACACGACTGAGCGACTTCACTTCCACTTTTCCCTTTTATGCATTGGAGAAGGAAATGGCAACCCACTCCAATGTTCTTGCCTGGAGAATCCCAGGGACGGGGGAGCCTGGTGGGCTGCCATCTATGGGGTTGCACAGAGTCGGACACGACTGAAGCAACTTAGCAGCAGCAGCAGATTAATAAAGAAAGTTATGCAGGTTTATGGAGTAAAAATATTGAATTTAGCTTTAGACATGGTAAGCTTGATATCTGCAAGATGTCCAGGTGGAAATGTAGAATAGGAAGGGAGACACACAGGTCTAGAGCTCAGATTTGTATGTCATCTACAAAGAGGCAGTAATAGAAGGCTTGGGAGCACCCTAAATTACCTAAAGAGAGCATGCAGGATAAGAAAAGTGGCTCAGGGCTAAGTCCTGAGAAATGCTGACATTGAGAGGTTAGATGAAAAGCAAAAGTGAGAAAAGAACTAAAGAGTGTCCATAATAGGACAGCAGGAAAACTAGGAGAATCTGATACCATGGAAGCCAAGGAGAATGTGCCTCTAGAAGAAGGGAGTGTGCGAACGTTCCCAGGCATGGCAGAAGCCGGTGACTGTTTATGTAACTGCTCGCTGTCGGCCTCCTGCTTCCTACCAATACTTCCTCCTCCTCTCCTGCCATGTCCCCAAACCCAGCCTTTATGCTCCAACATCCACCTCTCAGACCTCCTCTTGGACCGTGCGATGTCTCTCATGCATCCTCCCTTTTTCCTTCGCAGGCCTCTCTCATCCTGAAGCCCCAGTCCTCAACCCCTCCTTTCCCTCCCAGAATCACCTGGTGAACACTATGTATCCTTTAACACAGCAGTCCCCAAACTTTCTGACGCCAGGGGCCGGTTTCCTGGGAGACCATTTTTCCACGTATGGGGACGGGGCTGGTAGGGCTTGGGGTAGGCGGTAATGCAAGTGATGGGTGCTGGATGAAGCTTCGCTCACTCACCTGCCGCTCACCTCCTGGTGTGCAGCCACGTTCCTAACAGGCCGTGGACCCTGCTGGACCCTGCTTTAACACCCTAACGGCTCAGACATCACCCACTCTCAGGCCTTCTTTGACCATCTCCTCCCCAAATCCGATCCATACATTTCTCATTCTGTTTGTTTCCCTGGCATACAGTTCTGACTGTGCTCATCCTAGTAGACTGTCATAACTTATTTAATGTCTGGGGTCCTCTGCTTGACGATAAGCTGCTTGAGGACAAGGAGGATTTTGTGCTCTGCTTTTTTTTATAGCTATACTTGACATAGTATCAGACATATGGCTGATACTTCAGCAAAGTATCAGCAAAGATCCTGGACCTTATTGCCGCCACTACCACCTAGGGAACACGAATGCCCTGGGCCAGGATAAATGACCAAGAGAATTGCTGACATGGAGCAGGAGGCAAAGAACTGAAGAGTAAATAACGACTGAATCACCTGCTTCGTTCGCACCAGACCGCCAAGCCCATCATAGGGCCCTAGTGTGAGCATCGCCCTCCTTTTACAGATGAGCAAATGGAGACTGGAGAAGTTAAGTCACTTGTCCAAGATCAGACCCTGGAAAGAGGAGTCAGACTTGAAGGAACCCAAGTCTGATTGACCCCAGAACCCCATACTAAGTCCAGCTAGTACTTGCGCTTGAAGGAAGTTCCTTGCATGGATTCAAACTTGTAAAGTATAGGGGTTATGTGGGGAGAGAGAGGTTCCAGAGGGAAGGGATATATGTATACACATAGCTGATTCACTTTGTTGTACAGCAGAAACTAATACAACATTGCAAAGCAAAGTATACTCCAACAAAAAATGATAAAGTAAAAAAAAAAAAAAAAACTTGTAGAGTACAGTACTGGGTGTGTGCTATGTGGGCTGCAGGGCATTTCTCTTCCCAGCCCATGCTGCTGGTTCCAGCAACTAGTGGCTCTGCTTGGCCAGAAGCCATGAGGGACAAAAGCAAAATGTCTATGAACGGTCTGTTCCTCAGTATTGATTTGTCAAGGCCCTGGGGTCCTGGGAGCAGGTTGGAAGGGTGCCTGAGAGTGAGCCAATCACTGCAATGTCAGGCACTCGGTTGGAAATGGAAGTGAAAGGTGAGGGAGTCAGAGTGGAAGGGACTCAGCCGAGTTGCCAGGTCTTGCGCAATTTCAAGCCCGTGGCTCTGAGCCAAGGACAAGACACTGTCCCTAAAATAACCTCCCCAAAGAGTCTTTACTGACCATTTTGCAACCATTATCCCTGCTCTGACTTGCAGGTCAATGCGACTAGCATTGATTGACTCCTATTAGATGTTAGGACTGTGAATGTTACAAAGGCCTGGCCTTCTGTAGACACAGGGAAAGCCCCCAGGACATAAGGCAAGTGCTCTACAAACCAGTACACAATGCAGTGCCAACCTGGGCAGTGCCAGCCACAAAGGCAGCTGGAATTCACAGAATTGGAGAGGGCAGGCAGCAGGGGCCTCTTGGAGCACCTAACCTGGAAGGAGGAAGACAGAGCAGAAAGAGGAGAGCTTTTCAGGTAAGAAGAAGAGGGGCAGCAGAGGTGAGCCATGAGCAACAAGAAGGAATTGTTTCTTGGGCTGTGCAAAACCCGTCTGGGGAACAAAGGCGACTTGCTGAAGAAGAATGAGATATGAGGTTGGGTGAATAGGGAAAATCAGACAGTAGAGTTCCTGGAACCAAGAATATTGACCAAATAAACTGAATATGCAGAATCCAAACGTTCATCACGTGGGCAATGAGAAACCATCCAGGCTTTCAAGAGGCACTTAAGAATAAAAACTTAATTTTAGGAAGATTCATTTGGTGGTAGTGTTTGAGGTGGATTAGAAAACAGAGAACTAAAAACAAACAAAGGGAAAAAAAAATCTGCCCCAAAAGAAAAAAAAAAAAAATACACAAATAAACCCTGAATGCTTCTTTGAGTATCTACTAAAAGTCTGACTGCAGGCAAACTTAATAACCATAGTCTCTTCCCCTGCCAGTCCAATAGGGAAGACACTCATTAACCCCAGGGACTGCAGCCTACCAGGCTCCTCCATCCATGGAATTTGCCAGGCAAGAGTACTGGAGTGGGTTGCCATTGCCTTCTCCAATTAATCCCATAGTTACCTATTTAGGACGTGCTATGTGCCAAGGATTATACTGGGCCCAAGGGAGCCAGTAAAGAATAAAACAAAGTTCTGGTCATCATAAAGGTTATCCTCAGACAATGCAGCAGAAAACACAGAAGCAAATTCATAATTACATCAACATAAATCCAAGCATAAAGGACTATGAAGGAAAATAAAGCAGGGCATTGGTCAGGGAATGGTAGGATAAAGTGGTGTTTAAAATTAAGGTACATGAAATGAAAGTAACTCAAGAATTTGAATAAACTCTGGGAAATAGTGAAAGACAGAGGAGCCTGGCATGCTCCAGTCCATGGGGGTCACAAAGAGTCGGACACGACTTAACGACTGAACAACAGCAAGGGCCTCTGGATTGCCTGGAACTGTTGCGGTTTCAGCAGTGCAAGTCCCGCATCTTACCGAAATCCCTCAGCCCTAGGCAAATGGGGATGGTTTGTTGCGCTACAACTGTGACCTTGACTTAAATACTCTGTGTCTGACCTGCAGGATTCAATACAAGGTTTTGCATCTTTCAAGGGACATCAGCACAGTCAAATCACATGCTTAGTTTCCCAGATCAGATCAGTCACTCAGTCACGTCCGACTCTTTGCGACCCCATGAACCGCAGCACGCCAGGCCTCCCTGTCCATCACCAACTCCCGGAGTTCATTCAGACTCATGTCCATCAAGTCAGTGATGCCATCCAGCCATCTCATCCTCTGTCGTCCCCTTCTCCTCTTGCCCTCAATCCCTCCCAGCATCGGAGTCTTTTCCAATGAGTCAACTCTTCACATGAGGTGGCCAAAGTACTGGAGTTTCAGCTTTAGCATCATTCCTTCCAAAGAACACCCAGGGCTGGTCTCCTTCAGAATGGACTGGTTGGATCTCCTTGCAGTCCAAGGGACTCTCAAGAGTCTTCTCCAACACCACAGTTCAAAAGCATCAATTCTTCGGTGCTCAGCCTTCTTCACAGTCCAACTCTTACATCCATACATGACGACAGGAAAAACCATAGCCTTGACTAGACGGACCTTTGTTGGCAAAGTAATGTCTCTCCTTTTGAATATGCTATTTAGGTTGGTCATAACTTTTCTTCCATGAGTAAGCGTCTTTTAATTTCATGGCTGCAGTCACCATCTGCAGTGATTTTGGAGCCCAGAAAAATAAAGTCTGACACTGTTTCCACTGTTTCCCCATCTATTTCCCATGAAGTGATGGGACCAGATGCCATGATCTTCGTTTTCTGAATGTTGAGCTTGAAGCCAACTTTTTCACTCTCCACTTTCACTTTCATCAAGAGACTTTTGAGTTCCTCTTCACTTTCTGCCATAAGGGTGGTGTCATCTGCATATCTGAGATTATTGATATTTCTCCTGACAATCTTGATTCCAGTTTGTGTTTCTTCCAGTCCAGCGTTTCTCATGATGTACTCTGCATATAAGTTAAATAAACAGGGTGACAATATACAGCCTTGACGTACTCCTTTTCCTATTTGGAACCAGTCTGTTGTTCCACATCCAGTTCTAACTGTTGCTTCCTCACCTGCATACAAATTTCCTACCCTGGTTGGCCTCTTTCCCACCCAGACAGAGGAGCAGAGTCAGAAATTCCTAGCATTGGTGACCTTGGATTTCTCAACCTTCTATTCCCACCATCTTGCACTCAGCCCTAGCTACCACCTAAACCAGGAACAGCAAATCCACCAGTCACCCTAGTCCTTGCCGTTTGCTCCTGTCCTCTGCCCAGCCCTGGCCAGCAAGCTGGTAAGGCCTTCGGGGTCAAAGCCAGGTTATCAGAGAGGGAAACAGGGGAACTCATCTGAGGTGACGTGATGTGCCAGGGTTAGTCACAAGAAAGGGGAACCCCAGATAAATTACAGCTTGCTGACCTTGGGAGACATGCGGCTTGTGTCTCTTGAGTTACAGAAATACCGGAAATGCTCACTGAAGTGTCCATTTTGGAGTTTGGGGGCCAAAGCTCCAAGGGGCTGACTCACCCTCAGAGCAGAAACCACGTGAAAGTCCTCATGTTAAGATGACAACGCACGCTCATTCAGAAGTCACAGTACTTCAGACTCACATAGTTCTTGGGAAAGCTCACAGATCACTTCTGTTGGTTATTAAAGACTTCTCCAAAATTGTAAGAAAGAGTCAAAGAAAATGCCAAGACTGATATTCATCTCCCTGGTTACAGAAGCTTCCTGCCTGACAAGGTTAAAGGAATAATAAGTAGGGGACACAAGCTCCAGGAATCATCCCCATTTGGCCCGTGGTCACCTTGCCTGCTTGTGTACAGATTAAAATGTAGAATTTCAAATAAGCTCTTTAGGTAACCTTGCCCAAGCTGCACACAAATCCTACTAACTGAACTACAGGGTGAAGGGCAGGTGTTACTGTTGTCTTTTTAAACTCATTTGTCCAGGAAATTGCCTCAGACTCCCAAGAAAAATTACTGTTAAAACTTCCAACAAGCCAAATAGGTAATCCCTGCAACAGCCCTTTCCGGGTCCCTCCCCTCGGGCTCAGCCTGACTGACATTGCCAAGCTATTGCAAGGTTGCATCACTGACCTTTGCAATTGTCTGGCCAGTCCAATTTCCCCATCCTCTTCCTGCCCTCTCCTTTTCTCTGCTTGAAGGGCTTTGGCCCAGGGTCTCTCCTTTTCCCCTACTTGCTAACTAACTCTGATCTATGGATAACCAAGGCTAAACCGGAACCCTCCCTGCCCCACCCACCCTCCCCCCGCCCCACGCCACTAAGGTGATGAAGTTTAATCCTGGTTAAAATCAACCTTACCTTCTTCATGCTTCCAAGGGTATTCTCTACTTTTTAGCTTCTTACCTTAATGGTCTACTCTCAGCTTTCTGCTCCTAAACTGTTTCTATGCTAAATAGAGCTGGTACAGCCGTTCTGCTCCCCAGGTCCAGGGGAGTGGCAAATAATTGTTGAGGAACGCAGTAAATATTTGCAGTTCAGGCCAGCAAACTTTCCCCAAGGCCCACCTTTCCATGTTCACCTCGCCCCAATGCTCAACTTCACGTCTTAAGTGGTAGTGGGGAGTTTGGATTTAATGGCAGTTCCCTGATACACAGAAGTACAAACCCCTACGGACACAAACATCACACCACACACACACACACACACACACACACACACACACACACACATCTGTGCATAAAGGGCAGCCTCAATGAATAGTTATCCATCAAGTGACCCTAGCAATGCAAGCACCCATGACTAAACCGGTTAGACCAGACAGAAATATAACTATAAGCACAAACTTCATTCGTTATGCAGAGCCTGGAGACCCTTTCTGTTTTCATAACCGGATCCCTCTTCTTTCCTTCTACCTCAATTCCCTATACGTGCGGGAAAATGACAAACTTTCTTTATGAAAACTAATTTTTCAGTTAAGTAGAACCCCGGCTTCCCTTGTGGCTCAGCTGGTAAAGAATCCACCTGCAATGCAGGAGAACTGGGTTCACTCCCTGGGTTGGGAAGATCCCCAGGAGAAGGGAAAGCCTACCCACTGCAGTATTCTGGCCTGGAGAATTCCCTGGACTGTACAGTCGATGGGGTCGCAAAGAGTCGGACACGACTGAGCGACTTTGACTTCACTTTCAGGTGTCCTCACCAGGGGTCCTTCCAGACCTCCCCGGATGAGGGAAGCTGTGATCCACCCACACCATTAAGAAAGAGGTCGGGAATGGGCGCGGATTCCTCCCGGGGCTCCGGGTCCTCACCTTTGTACTTCCAGGCCCTCCTCCCCGCCCCCGGCCCCAGGCCCCCGCCCCCCGCATCCCGGGCTAGCAACTGCCGGGGCGGCGTGCACAGCTCGTGGCCCCTACCCCAAGGTCCCTGCCCCGCCTCTCCCCTTCCTCCCCCTCCTCTCTCTGGCCGGTGTCCCGGGAGCCCAGGAGGCGGGGCTCGGAGAAACAAATATAAGCGGCCCCGGGGCGCTGAGTCCCCATCCCGAGGCTAGGAGGAAGGCGAGAAGCGGAACGCAGAGGCGCGGGGCCCACGCACACGGCGACCGCCGCCCCAGCTCGGACGGCGCCCCTGTAGGTGAGCGCGGCGCGGAGGAGCGCGGCGGGACGCGGGGTCCCCGGTGCGCCCCCCACTCCCTGCAGGCCTCCCCCCGAGAGAGCCGGGAGCTGCAGCCGGCCTCCGGAGGCTGAAGGTCCCCCTGCCCCGATCCGCTGCTCCCGCAGGTCACCCCCCACCCCGAGAGCCCCGCAGCCCAGATGGAGACGGTCCAGGAGCTGATTCCCCTGGCCAAGGAGCTGATGGCGCAGAAGCCCAGCGCGAAGCTGGTGCGAATGTACGTGCTGGGCGGCGTGCTGGCGCTCTTCGGCGCCGTGCTCGGCCTGATGGAGGCCGTGTGCGGCCCCTTCGCGGCCGCCGGCCGCCGGCGGGAGCGCGAGGCGACCCTGGCCGAGCTGCGGGCCGCCCGGGGGGAGTCGGCCCCGCGGGAGCAAGGCAAGCCGCTGGAGGCAGTCCAGGGCTGCCGGGCCCTGTCCAACCGGCTGCACGCCTCCTAGGAGCTCGGGGGCCGGCGGAGGGAAGGGAAGCGAGACCCCGGAGAGGGGCGAGTGAGCCAGAGCCGGAAGGGCGGGCTCGAGCGGGCGTCCTGTGCTGTCTGAACTTGCTTCTGAGAAGCCACCGACTTCTAGAACTGAACTACCACGCGGATCCACCAAAAGGAACTTGGGACTGAATTCGCTGCTGTGCAGCACTGCAGGAAGACGCCACGTCCAAAGCTAGGTACCTTCAAGCCACCTGAGTGCATCTGGCATTTTGCACGAGGGTGAAAGGAGGAGAAACGCTTTTTTATATTATTGTTGTTTTATTATTATTATTACAGTGACTGCGTTTTGAAATAAAAAAACGTTTTGTATATATCTCAGCATCTGATTCCTGAGGGGGTGGAGGGGGGCACAGTTGCCTAGCATGGGCTCCAGGGAGGGCTGACGTGCTGGGGTCTTACCTAAGGCCAGTGGACTGAGCGTCCACTGAAGACCAGGCAACTTTCGCTTCACTGCTCCCCGACTCTGATATTGATGTTACAGGCTTGTAAGCCTGTTGAGAATTTATTTTTGCTTTGTGTTAAGAATGGCAAGACAGAAGCTTTTCTAAGTCCCACCAGACTTCGCATTTCAAGCTCAGAAGATAAACAAGCTAGAGTAAGTGAAAGAGAGATGCTGTTTAACTCTAGGGCAGAGAACCTGTTTGCCATCTCACACCTGTGCACCAGAGGGCCCTGTTAACAGCTCTTCCCTCCTAACTGTATTTGGGGGCGAGGGGGGCAAGGAGGAAAACTAGCTAGCTGCCAGGAGAAGAGGGAAGGCAATCTCCCAAGAACATTTCATTGAATGTCTAGCTCCACCTAGCCTTCCTCCTCACCAACTGAATCACAGTGGGAAGCTCTCATTTAAGAGGGGGAAAGACTGGTCATCACAGGCTTGAGTCCCCTTCCTCCAGGGACAGAGGTTCCTTTGTGCTAATAACTAGTCTCCGTGGCTCTGTAGGGCTCAGCATATCAGCATAAAAAGTGACGAACAGTGGCTTTTAAAGAAGTAGCTAGGGGCAGGAGCCTGAAGCCACTCTCCTCCTGCCCTTGCCAGGTACGGACATTTCACTCTCACCATCCACGGCTGTGGACTTTTGCCAAATGTAGCAAGGATCCTGCCATTGCCTCTGACCAGACTGTCTCTCCACTACCACCCTCTTCTGCTCCCCCCACCCTCCCAACACACATGCCCTTCCACTTTATTTCTGCCAGCTCACATCCTACCCAGTGTTTCTGGCCCTCATCAAGTGGCATGTCTGCCTGAAATCTATCACTCCAAACAAAAGAGCAGTGAGATTAACCAAGAGAAAAGACATGGATTTAAAGCAAAAGAATAGCAGTGGAACCACTGTTCTCCCAGTTTTCAAAATGGGAAACTTGGCCCTGTATAACACTGGAGTGGGCTGCCATTTCCTTCTCCAGTGCATGAAAGTGAAAAGTGAAAGTGAAGTCGCTCAGTCCTGTCCAACTCTCTGCGACCCCATGGACCGTCTACCAGGGTCCTCCGTCCATGCGATTTTTCAGGCCAGAGTACTGGAGTGGGGTGCCATTGCCTTCTCTGAAGGAGACATAACCTCGTCTTAAATGTCCAGAAAAGGTCTCAGAAGTTCACCCCATCTTATTCTTCCCGTTTTCCTTCCCAAGCGCCTCTCTTACTCTATTATTCTTCCACCGATGCAGCCGCTCCTTGGTCCAGCTGTCAATATCTCAAACCGCCTCCCGCAGTCTCTAATATATTCGCCTCAAAACACTCACTGCAGGACCAGGGTTTCGCCCTTCCTTCATCCTGCTGCTCCTCCATCGAAGGCATCAGCGCCTAAACTCCTGTCCAAGGTTTTCCAGCGTCTCCATGATCTACCCACATCTCAGCCCTCCCACCTGATGCCCTGCGTGAGCCCCCAGGACCCTCCTCGTCCCTTCTGGCCTTTCCCACCTTTGCTCACATCCCTCTTCCTGTGCCCACCCACAGTGCCCACACCTTTTGCAACCACAAACCTCAGGTTCCCCAAGAGAGGGATAGTTTCTAATATTGCACTTCTTGTCACACTGTACTCACGTATTCCGGATTTTGTTTTAGAAGGCAATGCCTATGATTTTTGTTTGCCTATACATAAAACTACATACATTTTACATATGTCCCTAAATATACAGGAAATGCCTGTGTATTTTTAGCTTTGAAGGTTATGCCTCATGTCTGTACATGGAGAAACTACCCAACACAGTTAAATCCAAGCCACCAAAATCTTATCTGTCCTCACTGACCTTGTCATTCCTCTGAGTTCATTCAGCCTGGGTCTCATAGTGGGTCACACACTAACGGACTTTGTAGTCCCTGTTGTTTTGTGGAGGTGGTCATCTCTCTAAGTCTTCTTTGTGTCTTTCACATTTTTAAAGTTTTTTTTTGTGCACGTGGTTTAAGTCACATAATATAAAACATGCTATCTTAACCATATTTCATTGTAGAGCTCAGTAGCACGAAGCATATTCACGTTGTTGTCTAACTCCCAACCATCATCCATCTTTCACATTTCTCACCTTCCGAAACTGAAACTGTCCCCACTAAACATGAACTCCCCATCCCTTCTCAGTGGACTTTCTCACTCTATGAATTTGGCTATTCTAGGTACCTCGTGTAAGTGGAATCAAACGTTATTTGTCTGCACCTTATGTATATATACACTGGAATGCACTTTTAAGGTTAATACATGTCCTACAAACAGAGTGGACCTTTTATCCCTTGTACTACTCAGTAGGTTCTCACTAGCTATCTGTTTTGTGCATGAAAGTGAAAGTGAAAGTGAAGTCACTCAGTCGTGTCTGGCTCTTTGGGACCCCATGGACTGCAGCCTATCAGGCTCCTCTGTCCATGGGATTTTCCAGGCAAGAGTATTGGAGTGGATTGCCATTTCCTTCTCCAGGGGATCTTCCCGACCCAGGGATCGAACCCAGGTCTCCCGCATTGTAGACAGACGCTTTACCATCTGAGCCACCAGCATAGTAGTGTATATATGTCAATTTCAATCTTTGCATTTATCTCACCCCTCTTGTCCCCTCTTGGTGCCCATATGTTTGTTCTCTACATCTATGTCTCTACTTTCTGCTTTGCAATTAGGTTTAACTGTACATTATTCCAGATTCCACATACATGCATTAACATAAAATATTTGTTTCTCACTTTCTGACTTACTTCACTGTGCTTGACTGTCTCTTGGTCCATTCACATCTCTGCAAATGGCACAATTTCATTCCTTTTTATGGCTGAGTAATATTCTACCGTATATAGATATCACATTTTCTTTACCCATTCCTCTGTCAATGAACATTTAGGTTGCTTCCACGTCCTGGTTCTTGTAAATAGTGCTGCAATGAACATTGGGGTACATGTATCTTTTGGAATTATGGTTTTCTCCAGGTATAAGCACAGGAGTGGGACTGCTGGGTCATACGGTAGTTTTATTTTTAGTTTTTTAAGGAGCCTCGATACTGTTCTCCATAGTGGCTGTACCAATTTGCATTCTCACCAACAGTGTGGAAACAGTCCCTTTTCTCCACATCCTCTCCAGCATTTATTGTTTGTAGAGCTTTTGATGATGGCCTTTCTGGCCAGTGTGAAATATTACCTCATTGTAGTTTTGATTTGCATTTCTCTAATAACTAGTGATACTGAGCATCTCTTCATGTGCCTCTTGGCCATCTGTATGCCTTCATTAGAGAAATGTCTATTTAGGTCTTCTGCTCGTTTTTTTCATTGCTTTTTTTTTTTTTTGGTATAGGCTCCATGAGTTGTTTGTCTGTTTTGGAAACTAAACCTTTGCAAGTTTCTTCATTTGCAAATATTGTCTCCCATTCTGAGGGTTGTCTTTTCATCTTGTGTGTGGTTTCCTTTGCTGTGAAGAAGGTTTTAAGTTGAACTAGGTACCATTTGTTTATTTTCATTTTTATTGTCATTACTCTAGGAGGTGGATCAAAAAAGATCTTCCTGCAATTTATGTCAAAGAGTATTCTGCCTATGTTTTCCTCTAAGAGTTTTATAGTGTCCAACCTTACATTTAAGTCTTTAAACCATTTTGAATGTATTTTTGTGTATGGTGTTAAGGAGCATTCTAATTTCATTCTTCTACATTTAGTTGTCCACTTTTCCCAGCAGCACTTATTGAAAAGAGTGTCTTTTCTCTATTGTATGTTCTTGCCTCCTTTGTTAGGGATTAGGTGACCATAAGTGCATGGGTTTATCTCTGGGCATTCTATTCTATACCACTGAGCTCTATTTCTGCCTTGGTTACTACCGATCTGTAGTACAGTCTGAAGTTAGGGAGCCTCATGCCTCCAGCTCCATTTTTCTTTCTCAAGATTCTTTGGCTATTGGGGATATTTTGTATTTTCTTACAAATTGTCAAAATTTTTATTCTAAGTCTGTGAAAAACACCATTGGCAATTTGATAAGGACTGCATTGAACCTGTAGATTGCTTTGAGTAGTATAATCATTTTGAGAACACTGATTCTACCCATCCAAGAACATGGTGTATCTCTCCATCTGTTTGTGTCATCTTTGATTTCTTTCATCGGTATTTTATAGTTTTATGAGTACAGGTCTTTTGGCTCCTTGTTCTTGTTGTTATTCAGTCTCTAAGTCATATCAGATTCTTTGCGACCACATGGACTGCAGTACCCCAGGCCTTCCTGTCCCTCACAGTCTCCCGGAGTTTGCCCAAGTTCATGCCCATTGAATCCGTGATGCCATCAAACCATCTCATTCTCTGTCACCTCTTCTCTTTTTGCCTTCAATCTTTCCCAGCATGAGGGTCTCCTCCAATGAGTTGGCTCTTCGCATCAGGTAGCCAAATTACTGGAGCTTCAGCTTCAGAATCAGTCCTTCCAATGAGTATTCGGGGTTGATTTCCCTTAGGATTGACTGGTTTAATCTCCTTACTGTCCAAGGGACTCTCAAGAGTCTTTTCCAGCACCACAATTTGAAAGCATCAATTTTTAGGCATTCAGCCTTCTTTATGGTCCAATTCTCACATCTGCACATGACTACTGGAAAAACCATAGCTTTAACTATACTGACCTTCATCAGCAAAGTGCTGTTTTTGCTTTTTAATATGCTAAGTTTGTTATAGCTTTCCTTCCAAGAAGCAAGCATCTTTTAATTTCATGGATACAGTCACCATCTGCAGTGATTTTGGAGCCCCCAAAATAAAATCTGTCACTGTTTCCACTTCTTCCCCATCTATTTGCCATGAAGGAATGGGACCAGATGTCATGATCTTAGCTTTTTGAATGTTGAGTTTTAAACCAGCTTTTTCACTCTCCTCCTTCACCCTCATCAAGAGTCTCTTTAGTTCCTCTTCACTTTCTGCCATTAGGGTGCTATTATTTGCAAATCCGAGGTTGTTGATATTTCTCCCAGCAATCTCAATTCCAGCTTGAAACTGAAATCCAGCCCAGCATTTCACATGATGAACTCTGCATATAAATTAAATAAACAGGGTGACAATATACAGTCTTATCATACTCCTTTCCCAACTTTGAACCAGTCAGTTGTTCCATGTCTGGGTCTAACTGTTGCTTCTTGACTCCACATACAGGTTTCTCAGGAGACAGGTAAGGTGGTATCCATGAAGGGGAAAAACCTGCTTAGATCAGAGTAATTTGGGCAGATAAAAGTCTAGAAGCCCCATCACATACATAATAATTGAATGGACGTAGATAAAATGAAATACAGTAGTGTCACATAAAAATCACTTTCAAATCTGTGAAGGGCTGCCATATCGGCCCAACAAAGTCCAATAAAATACACTTATTTTATATGGCTTGAAAAGTGCAGAACTAAAACTAGCAAGTAGGTGTGCAAGGGAGAAGATAATAAGTCATTAAGAAAGCAGAGTAATTCAAAACATAGTGAGTTGCCTTGTGATACATATTAAGCTCCCCTTTACTAAAAATGCCCAAGCAGAGGATGCAAGGGATGGTGCAAACTGCACAGGAGATTTCTAAACTTGGAGGGAGGTCAGTTATATGGTTTCTGAGGCCCCATCCAGTTACATGATGCTAGGATTCTGTTTGATATAACCACAAAATAGGGACTGTATTTCCCATCCCAGCCTGCTTCTCTAGAAACCACTCTCTTTTATGTTTTCAACGCTTCTTTGTTCTTTTTCTTAGCATGTTGACAAATACTTTCTTTCTTGCTGGATGACTATTAAAAGTAATGAATTTAATTAAAAATAAACGATTTCCTGATAATTTACTTACTTTAAAAATATACTATTTCCTGATTAAGTTTACGTAACTAAAGCTCTTTTCTCTTAGAAAATACCTTAACCTCACAGTTGAATCTAATTTTCCTCACAGTTAGTCCTAGTGAAACAGTTATTAGTCACCTTGCTCTTTACAAAACACAACAAAACATAAGTAATATATATACATAGTTTTGTGCTATTAATATAAATAAAGATATATATAGAATTTGGGGCTAATATCTAGTGTGAACTTGTACTATGTGCTAGTGAAAACAAATAGCAGATATTAACTGCACAGATACTTAAAAGTTTCACACTTTCTTAGGGAAAATTTGTTGTTTAATTATAGTAAACAGAGCCAAGCATTAAACCCACTGGCTCCATACGTCACGACTCCCCTCAGGTAACAAGCTTTTTCAAGCCAACCAATCAGTAACAGTCCCTCACTTCTGACCATCATTTAACCAGGAACTGACTCATTCCATAAATATATTTCAGAGTGCCAACCAATCAACAAATAAATATGCTGCTACAGATGAGGTCAGCCTACTTATGTCTGGGAAAGTACACCAAGCTCTGAACTTCATGCTTTCTCAAAATTCAAAAGACACACTTACTGGCTTCCTCGTGTCCAAACTCTACTGTCCTTCAGATCTGCTTCTAGGTAAGTCAGTCTCAACAATAATCTGAATTTGATTGGTTGCACTGAGGCCTCGCTGCCTCTATAATTTCTAATCAAGTATGTCTTTGTATAAAATCATTAGATCTCAGTCTTTGTGTAAAGGGATTAGAAATATTAGTTTACAGGTGCACATTTTGGTAAATAATTATACCAGGACCTTTGTATAAGATCATTAGACATTTTATCTGAAAGGTATGTGGTGTGTGTATCCTCAGTCGCTCAGTCGTGTCTGACTCTGTGATCCCATGGACTTGTAGCCCTCCAGGCTTCTCTGTCCATGGAATTTACTACTAAGTAATCACACGACTGGGGCTACGTAGCAGCAGCAGCAGCAATCAGACATCAGTCTTGTATAAGTTCATCAGACTCTTTTGTTTTGTTTGGAGGCATACCTTTTGATAACTGTATCTGCTATGAAACTACCATTCCCCTGCTTCTCACTTTGCTTTTGCTTTTGTTTAGCAATATTGTCAAGTTTATTTTACATGTTTTTGCTTTGTACTGAAATGCCTTGTTTCTGATACACAAGTAAAGAAATGTCCATCTGGAATGGCCCAATAAGTCAGCATTCAATCCAAGCTGATCCTTGGGGACAATAGTTGGAACTCCATTAGCCTAGTGGCCAATTGAGGAAAAGGTAAATGATCAAACCTGGCTTGGGGTCCCCTTCAAAACTTTCATGGAAGCACCCTTTGCTCACCAAGGTGTGAAAGAAAGTCATTTTCTCGTCTATATTCTGGGTGGAAAATTGTCAGGTGGCATGCATGGCCCTTTCCTAACTTTTGCTTAGAAAGGGAATCCAAGATACCCATTCAGAGGCACACGTCCTTAATAGCCGTTCTTCGGTTCTTCTACATCAAATCTGCAAACTTCTCTTGGAAGAATTCCCGCTTTCTTGTTGCATTATAATCCCTACTCTTGTATTTACTTTGATAAAGGGCAAAAAGTTTGAGTATAGAATAACAATAGTCAGCATGGTACTTTTGACATATCAAAATAAATAAATTAATTCATTTTAGAGGAACACCTAAATAAATTAGTACATTTAAGAGGAACCCCAGGAATTTAAAGAATCAATAGTTTACTTTGATTAGTATGCTAAGGACAAAAAACCAAAATTCCAATCCAGCATGGTCTCTTTCAAAGACTCTAATATTTTCTGAAAGCAACCTTATTTCATTTCTGTCTCTTCCACTCACCTTTCCCTGACCTTCTATAGGAGCCCTTTTTTCAGAGTTTTATTTGAAAAAGAAATAATTACATTGTAAATTTGCTAAGCCAAAAGGCAGTCTTAAAGAACTTAAAATTTAAAATCCAGGCCTGGAGCCATATTAAGAGTTAAAATTAAGGATTTTCCTAAATCTTAGAAAGTCACATAAAAATTTTTTACATAACTTAGGATTTTATTGGGTACTTGTTGTTCTGGACTAGATCTTTACCAACTAGTTCAGTAAATTGTTAATCCTTCAGCTGGAGAAAAATATTTAAAAATAGCAGGGCCAAGAAAGGAAAAATTTAAATAACTCAACTGTGTAAAATGAAAAAAGAAAGTGCCTTAAGAAGGCAAGAAAAAAATAGAAAACATAGCACAAAAAAACAATTCTAAAAGCCTTTCTTTTAAAGATATAGTGGACAAAAAATTAAAAATAATAAATTAAAAATGAAAACAGACTTCAGGAAATTTTCAAAGAGCATTCTGGAGTAGACCCAACAGTTGAAATAAAAGGAGACTTGTCTTTTTCATAGTTTTTTTTTTTTATGAGATCAAATATGAATTAGGAATTTTAATGAGAAAAAAAATAATTGAAATCCAAACCTGGCAGTTGAGAAAATACCCAGTATGTCACCAGACAGTTTCAGAGAGCCTTAGAATGTAAGTGAGCTAGAAATCTGGAGAAGGAAATGGCAATCCACTCCAGTGTTCTTGCCTGGAGAATCCCAGGGACGGGGGGGGCCTGGTGGGCTGTCGTCTGTGGGGTCACACAGAGTCGGACACCACTGAAGTGACTTAGCAGCAGCAGCAGCAAGCTAGAAATCAATAGAACTTAATGGTTCTCCGGATAAAACAACTGGCTCCTGAAAGAAAAATAAGACTAAAAAGTCCTCATCCTTTAAGAATTGGGAGCCCATAGATAATGATACGTGTAGATATTGAAGGAGTAGACGGGTCTTGAGAAGAACCAATGTTCCTTTTTGGCTAAGAAACAGATGACTATCCAAAATCTGCCCAGTGATGCTACTACAAGGAGGACATTCAGTTCAGTTCAGTTCAGTCACTCAGTCGTGTCCAACTCTTTGCAACCCCATGAATTGCAGCACACCAGGCCTCCCTGTCCATCACCAGCTCCTGGAGTTCACTCAAACTCATGTCCATCGAGTCGGTGATACCATCCAGCCATCTCATCCTCTGTCGTCCCCTTCTCCTCCTGCCCCCAATCCCTCCCAGCATCAGAGTCTTTTCCAACGAGTCAACTCTTCACATGAGGTGGCCAAAGTACTGGAGTTTTAGGTTTAGCATCATTCCTTCCAAAGAACACCCAGGGCTGATCTCCTTCAGAATGGACTGGTTGGATCTCCTTGCAGTCCAAGGGACTCTCAAGAGTCTTCTCCAACACCACACTTCAAAAGCATCAATTCTTCAGCGTTCAGCTTTCTTCACAGTCCAACTCTCACATCCATACATAACCACTGGAAAAACCATAGCCTTGACTAGACGGACCTTTGTTGGCAAAGTAATGTCTCTGCTTTTCAATATGCTATCTAGGTTGGTCATAACTTTTCTTCCAAGGAGTAAGCGTCTTTTAATTTCATGGCTGCAGTCACCATCTGCAGTGATTTTGGAGCCCAAAAAAATAAAGTCTGACACTGTTTCCACTCTTTCCCCATCTATTTCCCATGAAGTGATGGACATTAGAACCCAGCGATTCCAGTCCTTCCTAACTGATGTCCCCAAGTCACAGAGAGATCAGAGTACAACAACCCATGTCAATTATACTCCCCACCAGGGCAGTTCAGGTCACAACCAGTTTCCAACCCACTGTCTGGCAATAGACAGGTGTTCATTAAATATTTGTTGAATAGAGAATACATACACGGATGAAGAAATTACACTTTTGTGGATACATTTTTGCCCGTGCCTTAGTCCGAAAGAATGAAGACCTCTGAACTGGGATACGACTCTCCATCATTAGCTGGCGGGAATCAGGCTGGAATCACTGCCCCTGCTTGTGCAGTCCCCAGCCCCTGTGCACCCTGTCTGCCCTCTGCCGTCCAGGCCACACTTCCTCTGATGTGATCACCATAGTGGTCTATGAGTCATCTCGATGATTCCTAAGGAGTTGATAATTAAGAAACATGTAGGCACACAGCCTCTCAGTACATTCGATTGCTGGTCTCTCATGGTGGGAAAGGAAAATCTGCCCAAACCCAGTTCTTGTTTTGATGCTTTCCCCTGAGGCAAAGCCAGGAATCTGAGAGCGAGTGCTTGCTAAAGGTGAGACGGGTTCCGTCTGGTGTGCCTCTGGCACGTTTAGAGCTAGCAGTGGTAACGGACAGGTCTCCAGGGCAACCACTGCCAGGACCACTTCCAAGCATTCCCACCATGTGCGGCCGGGGGGGCCTCTGTCCTTTGGGGAGCCCTGATGCCCAATGCCCAGGACTGGCCCCTTCTGGCTCACCTTTGGGTTTTGACTCCCGGCGCCTCCTGGCTGCAAGCTCAGTCCTAGGATAAGGGCCTTCGTCTTGGCCCATGTTTCACCTTCTTGTATCAGGTGGCAGACTAGCTGGTTCCAGTCCCGATTCAGGTCTTCTGGCTCCTCCCAGAAACCAGCCAACTTCTGAGCAGGAAATCCTGCCCCTCCCCAAAGAGTGGGAAACCACAGAGGAAGAGAGAGATGAAGCAGAAGGGAAGGCAGAGGAGGAGTGAAAGGGAGAAAAAGAAGCAAAAGGAAAAACGAGATCAATAAAAAGAAGTCAAATTTGGTTGAAACCCCAAGGTAAGACTTTTTTAAAACCACAATAATATACAATAGCATCACCACTTGTGTCAGGGCCTAGCCCATAGTAGGTCCTCAAAAAACTGCTGTTGAAATAATGCATCTATTTGGGATAAACTGGAGGGCTGGGCTGAAAGAGATTTCAATGTCAAATGCTGGTCAAAAACAGATAACAAAAAACCCCAAAGAAATGCCCGATGAGCTTTGCAATGTGCAGGAGGAAAGATGTGATAAAACACAGATGGAACCAGATGTCTGTTACTGGCACTGAGTACATTCTGATCATTTTGGGACAGAAAGTTAAGTTGGAACCAAAAGTTGCAAAAATAGTTTTAAAAATGTCTGCATGTTCTGTTGAAATCATACGAAGATTGCAGGTTGTGTTTTTATAAACTGGCTTTAAAGCAATGACGGAGCACAAACACTCAGCTGTATCTTGGGAATTGCTAACAGCGCTGATTCCAGTTATCAGCTAGTTTAATACTTTTAATATTGAGATCCAGAGCTTTGAAGAAGGCATGTTTTATCTCAAGGAGTCTTGTTCAGAGGACTAAGGGAGGCCTAAAGTGATCAATCAAAATTCTTTCTGTGCTGTTCTTCTATTCCTTAATCCCAGTCCAGCCTGCTGCTCGGGATACTGACCTTCTGAGCCTTAAAAGCATCTGATCAGACAGAATTCAAACCCCCTGGTTTCAGGTCCATTAGAGAAAATCTAACAGGAGCAGGAAATAGAATTCCCCACCCTCCACACCCATTTACTCAAATCCTCCCTTGCCATCAACAGACAGTACCGTCCAGAAGGGTCCAGTCAGTTGAGAGGATTAAAAACTGCTAAACCTACGCTTTGGAAAGTGCTTATAGACGACGCTGGTGTGTTTTCACAACAGTTGGCTTTGAAGAGTCCTGCTCCCCCAAATTTTCCAACAGAGCTTACCAATTCAAAGAGACACACTTGAATTTTTTTTTCTTTTAGTGCCAGTATTTTTCTTTGGGTTCTGTGTGAGTAAGTCACAGGAGCTGAAAGAAGGGCGGGAGAAGTGAGGAAAGATGGAAGAATCTCACTTCTGCTTGCTTGCCAAAATTTGAAAGGAATTGCCTTTCCCTCTTATGTATGATGTGAAAATAAAATCCAAAAATCCTAGCTCTTTCTTGATACTAATTTCAGTAGAGCTAAAAAGCTCCATGCATCAAATTTCCAAGCTGGAACAAATCTTAAAGGTAATCTAATTTAATTCCTTTTGTTTGCCAGGTGAGGGAACTGAAGCCAAGACAGGGGCAGGGCCTGTCCAAGGTCACATATATGTCAGTGGAGGAGAGGGAGACTGGAACTCAATTATCTTGGTTCCACCCAGGAGCCTTGCAAGAAACTTTATACAGAAGTGCCCCAAACACCCAAGAACTTATAAACACGGCATCTTCTGATTAAATAAAATAAAATATTCAGTTAAAAGATGCTTAAGTAATCCTTATCTGGAAGAAACAGAAAGAGGGAAAAGATTTTAATAGTTAAAGCTAATAGTTAAGCTTTTCTAGAATCTGTTTTATAACTGTTAGGAAACTGGAGCGAGTAGAAGGGTTTAAGGCAGGTTTGTCACAAAAGAGCTGGAATACTTTACAATCCTACTATTGAGCCAGCTTATCTCTTTATATAATCACATGGTATCCTCCTTTTATTAATACAAATAATTTCTTTTAATTTGCTCAAATTCACAGAGAGAAGAAGAAATTATGATTTTTGCAGCTTTCATTACTAGTCCCAGCACCATGCTAATGTGAATATTTATAGTTCAGTGACTCAGGACTCTCCCCAGATGGACCCCTGCTCCAGCCACTTCAATCTACTTGAGGTCGCTCTGACATCTCAAGCTATCTCTAGACTCCTTACCTAATCACAGACAGTTCCCTCTGCTGGGCACAGCCTTCCCCCAATGTCTTCATCTCCATAAACTGTACTCATTCTTCAAAACTTAGCCGCAGGATCACTTCCTCCAGAAAGCTTTCCCACCGCCTTGGGCTGACTTGGCTACCCTACTCTTTCCCCGTTAGCACCCTATACACATTATTATTACACAATTGTGACCTTAGATTTACTACTGTACTAGAGCTATTATTATGCTACTGTGAGCTTTGACTTACTTGCCTACCCTCCTCATACTTAACTACCATCTCCTTGAAGGAAGACACCAGACATTGCTCAGCTTGAACATTCCAAGCTCATTGGACATTTACTAGTGCTCAATAAATATCTGGGGAAAAAGGATGAGTGAACAAATGAAAGATTCCCCCTTCTTTTCTTCCATTCAAATGACTTAATAAACAGTTTCCCTCCCACAGTCTTGATTTTTGGTATCTTGGGAGGAACAGAAGCTGGCACTACTATAGGCTTTTCAAAAAAGCCTGTCAGGCTACACAAAAGAGCTTCCTAGGGTTAAACATTCCAGTGGACAAACATTTATTTCTACTCCCTTACAAAGTACACCAATCCCAGTAGAATAATGTGCATGCTATAAGGGACAAGGACAAAAGAGAGCCAGCATGGAACCAACGGATGAGAAATGTCAACGCCCTTTCAGAGAATGGAAAGTGGATAGACGAGGGAGAAGTGACTTAGCCAACTGGAAACTATTGAAGCCCAACAGCCGCTGGTAGGAGGAGGGCAATGAGAAGCCATAGAGCCCGGGAGAATCTCAGCGATCAGGGCACCAGGAACTTTGATGCAGAGGAAGAGATGGGCCCTCCAAGAAGAAGGAAAGTTTATTTTCTGGAGAAGTTGGCTAAAGAGGTGCCAGGCTCAGGGACATCAGACACAGCAAAAGGTGGTTCAGGCATAGAGCTGGGAACAGGATGAGAGGAAGCCTCCACACTGAAAGATGAGATTGCCCAGCCCCTTATCCTGACTTAGCTCCCCAAACACACACCGCCCAACTTATACGCCTCTTCGTTCTCCTTACTCCAGTCCACCGTAGGCAGAGGAATGAAGCATTCCTCCTTGGAGAAACTATACAACAAAAGGGAAAAAAGATTATACATACTGATATTTGAGGGTCAGAAGAAATTACTAACAGTAGCCCTTGACAATACTGGTAGCCCCTCAGAGAGAAAAGAAGGCAGTGTATCCATCAGTGAAGATGAAGCAGTCAGTGTTCTGTTCTGTTCTGTTTTAAAAAGAAGTAGTCACGAACAGACAGGAGCTTTGTACAATAAAAATACAACTGGAAATTTAAAACTTAAAATGAAACACAGGAAGATAAAATCGACAAAATCTACCAGAAAGTAGGACAGAAAGGTTAAGAGATGAAAATTAGGGCAAAAACAATAAGAAATTTACAAGATCCAATCCATCCAGAAGCTCTGACATCTTCTAAGTCCAAAAAGAGGACACAGAGAACATGGAGGGGAATATATTAACTAGAAAGATAATTTCTCCAAAATTTCCCGTAATGAAAGATTTGCATTTCCATATTGAAAGGACCCAGTGGGTGTTCAACACAATGAACCAAAACAAAACACAAAACTGTCTCCTCAAAGCACATAATTAGGAATGTTAGAACACCAGGGGGGGATAAGGATCCCAAAAGTTCTAGAGAGAAAAAAAACAGCTCACAAAGCCAGATCAGGAGTCCAAACAGAAATTGAACTTCTCAGTATCCACACTGGAAGCTAGAAACTGAAAGGCAATACAGCAACGTCTTCCAATTTCGGAAGAAAATAATCCCCAATTTTGAAATCCTTCCTCAGCCAAACAATGAATCAGGAAGAGGGTAAAGTAAGGACGCTGGCAGAGCTGACATCTTGGCCTGTACGTGACCAGGCTCTGGTGGATCAAAGCCCATGCAAAAGTGTTCGATGTGAAACAGCACCCCACAGTCAGTTCCCTGTTATTCATGAGGAAGCAAGCCAAGAAGAGCTGGGGTGGTCAGGTAGATGTAAAGGGAGGTCCCAGCTACCAGCCTATCAAGCTCCTAGTCTGGATTGGAACAGGAAGACCAGGGGCTCCAAAACGAATGTCTCCAAAGGAAAAAATATATAGATTATCCAATTAATTTGACTAATCTATTTGAGCCATATTGCTTTTACCAGAGGATTTGGAGAACATGACAACTGAGTAAGCAAACAAACAAAAATGAGACGATTATTAACTCCTGGTTGGGGGCGGGGGGCGGATAGAAGAAAACAAACAAAGAAATGCAATCATAGTACATCAAATTGTTGAGCTGCAAAAAGTCAGTCATAATAATATGAACACTGACTAATGATTTAATTAAAATTGTGATTTAATAGTGTTAGGAAGCTAGCTGGAAGGGAATGAGTGTCTGCGTGTGCTGTAAAATAAAACAGCAAGTCCTAATATTCCTTAGTGGGAAATCAATAAATAATTTCTAATGTTACAAAACCAAGAATGGCAGTAAATGTTTTAAAATATGGAGTTAATCAGAGGAAAGAAATAGGATTTTAAAATGTGACTGCCCTTGAAAGGGACCTGGGCATGGGGAAGGGAGAGGCAAGGGTGGCTGTTAGCATTATAAGCCTTTTGATATCATGTGACTTTGTAGACACTGTTCCTGTATTATAGTAATGAATACAAAAATTACTTGGAAAGGAAAGAAGGGAGAGAGGGGAGAAAAAGAAGGAAAGAAAGAAAGGAAATGACTCAGTCACAACAGCATTCGTGGATTACATTCTATTGCCACTCCACATGTTGATGGCTGGAGCCATTAAATTCAGTCTCCAACAAGCTCTACTTGAAGTATTTCCCTAACTACCCAGAGGTGTTTGCCAGTCTGTTTGTCTAAAGGCTACTTCAGAATCTCCTGGGCACTTTGCAAAAATACAGATTCCTGGGTCCCAACCTTGATGGCTCCCATTCAACAAGCCTTGGTGGGGCCTGGGAATCTTCCCTTAGCGCCCCCCAGATGATTCAACTGCACAGCAAGTTTTAGGAATCACTGGACTAAAGCAGAAACTGTGAGTGTGTGGAGGGAGGGGTTGGGGGTGGGGTTATGTGATTTTTGTGTAACTGTTTCTGTGTATATGTTGGTGTATTGTGAGCCCGTCTTCTTCCTCCCTCCTTCCCTCTTTCATCTTCTCTTATCTTAACCTATAAACCCCTCTGGACTGCTGGACCTCATTCCTGAAATTTTAAACCCCAGGAGTCTGTGCTTCCCAGGTGGCACAGTGGTAAGGAATCCACCCGCCAGTGCAGGAGACTCGGGTTCGATACCTGAATGGGGAAGATACCTTGTAGGAGGAAATGGCAACCCATTGCAGTATTCTTGCCTGGGGAATCCCATGGACAGAGGAGCCTGGGCTATGGTCCATGGAGTCATCACGCGTGTACGCACGCAATCTGAGCTTTCTCGCCCAGCCCTGGGGCTCCCTCTGCTGGCAAAAACCTGTCAAAACTCTTAACGTCCTAAACCTAGAAATTCTCCCTCCGTTGCTATAAGGCCCTTTTCCCAGGCTGTTTCCAAGCCCTCAAACTTCATGAACCTCCCATCAGACAGAAAAGGAAAAATTCAACCAACCTGGGAAAGACATCTGCTTTACAGGTGTGACTGTACACAGACCAGGAACAGAGCAGGGGGAGGCAGAAATGAGAATAAAAGTTACATATTGTGGCTAAACGTGAGGGAAAGGAGACCTTAAGCGATTCAACTTCCCACCTTCTTCCTCTCCCACCCTCCAACAGAAATGGACAGATGGAGAAGTCAGATCCATGTGCCTCTCAAAAATCAAAAATCGAAGGAAGGAAACACATTAGGCTAAAAAGCTCGCTGAATTTAGGAGACTGCAAGAGTTTGATATCCACCCTCACCTTATTTCCTTGAGTCTCCACATGCCCAGTCCTCAGACCCTGTAAATCTTGCCGCTCCAGGGATTCTCTAGCCAGGGACTTTGTTGGATCTTTCCCACAAGCTGAAAACACGCTCACCCCAGAACTGTATCTGGGACAGAGAAGATACTCAAAAACATTTGAATGAAACCTTAGCTCACTGCTGTCCTAAAGATCAGAACCTTCCTTCAGATCTGCACATCCCCCAACCCAAGCTCCTCAAAAGCTCCTCTCCCCTACACTCACACTAAACACGTTCTTTCCTCAAATACATCCCTCCTCAACCCGTTGCGTTCCGGCCTCAGTGCCTTCAGAGCCCCGACAGGCCTCCAGCTCAGTTCAGCTCAGTCGCTCAGTCATGTCCGACTCTTTGTGACCCCATGGACCGCAGCATGCCAGGCTTTCCTGTCCATCACCCACTCCCAGAGCTAGCTCAAACTCATGTCCATCGAGTCAGGGATGCCATCCAACCATCTCATTCCCTGTTGTCCGCTTCTCCTCTTGCCTTCAATCTTTCCCAGCATCAGGGTCTTTTCCAATGAGTCAGTTCTTCGCATTAAGCGGCCAAAGTATTGGAGTTTCAGCTTCAGCATCAGTCCTTCCAATGAATATTCAGGACTGATTTCCTTTAGGATGAACTGGTTGGACCTCCTTGCAGTCCAAGGGACTCTCAAGAGTCTTCTCCAACACCACAGGTCAAAAACATCAATTCTTCTGCACTCAGCTTTCTTGATAGTCCAACTCTCACATCCATACATGACTAGTGGAAAAATCATAGCTTTGACTAGACGGACCTTTGTTGGCAAAGTAATGACTCTGCTTTTGAATATGCTGTCTAGGTTGGTCAGCGATTCCTATATCCAGACCCAATGTATTTTTGTCACTTATCCTCCTTGACCTCTCAGAAGCTTCCAAGCTGTGACCTCTGGCACCTCATAGAGACCACCCTCTGCCCACCCCAGCCCACCTCCCTGTTGCCTCAGGCCCCCCTGCTCCCTGCTTCTCCTTGCCCCTTTCTACTAGTTCTCCTCTCCTGTAACATCCCACTGTACCCTTCGCCCTCTAGATGGGGTGTCATCTACTATGGTTTTAACTTTAGTTTATATGATTTCATTCTCCCAAAGCAATATATCTAGCCTAGACATTTCTCTTGACCTTCAAATATCTAACAAGCATCTTCATCTCTATGTATGAGTCAATTTCCATTAAACACTCAGAAAATGCTTTCTAGCATCTAACATGTGCAAGCACTGTGCTAAGCATGGGAGATACACTGGCTTCTCAGACCTGTGTGTAATGGGGGGAAAAATGAGCAACTGTGACTACCAAGTCCTGGGAGCTGTGATCAGAGAAACACCCAGTGCTTAGGGAGCACCTTACACGTCCAAGGGAGGGTGACTTTGAAAGGGAGAAGAACCTGAATGGTAAGAAGAAACAGGGGTAGGAATGGTGAGAGGATCCTGGGAAAGGATTTCAAAGGTTCTAAAGAGCTTGCAAAGCTAATGAGTTTGAACTTTACGAACAATAAGGAGCCACTGAAGAAGAACGGGGTGCATCAAGGCCCACGGGGCACTTCTACAGTTTTGGCAACAGTCAGGTCTTAATTTGGATGGTCGGCCAATAAGGCTTTTGCTTTATTATTGCCCCGTAAGTTATTTATGGCTTCTTCTATTCTTTTGTGCATATCAAATGTTTCACAAGCTTTTTTTTTAAAATATATCAATGGATTGGAGAAGGTGGGGTAGGCAGAGAGAAGAGTGAGGAGGCTGCTAAAGCAGGAAGTAGCAGTGGCCCAAGTTAGGAGAGTCATAGCGAGGGTGAGGATGGGGAAATGGTTCTAGAGATATCTAGGAGATAGAATCGACTGGGCTTGGTGAGAAATGGAATGTGGGAAGATGGAGAGGAAGGAGTAAAGAAGGATTTCCAGGGTTCTGAAGCATTAACTGGGGGGATGGTGAAGCCCTTGACTGAAACACATCACCAAGTCACTAGAGAACAGTTTGGCAGTTTCTTTGAGTTAAATATAAATTTATCACCTAACCCAGCAATGCCACACAAGGACTTTGACGCCAGTGTTCCTAGCAGCACTGTTCATCACGGCCAAAGAATGGAAATTCTAAATGTCTGTGAGTCAGTGAGTGGGTAAACAAAATGTAGTATGTCCATACAATGTGAAACGACTGGGCGATAAAAAGGAACAAAGCACTGATACATGCTACCGCAAGGAGGCAAGGATGAACCTCAAAACCATGAGCCAGGGAAGCCAGGCACAGGATCACATATTATCTGACTCCACTAATATGAGAGACAGAAACTAGATTACTGGTTGGCCACACCTGGGGATAGGGGCAGGAAGTAATCGTAAATGGGCGAGAGGAATCTTTGGGGGGTGATGGAAATGTTTTAAAATTGGATTGTTTTGATATTTTCCCAACTCTGCAAATTTGTTTAAAAAAACCATTGAATTGTACACTTATCATGAGATGCTTTTCTGGTCTGTAAATACTGCTTCCCAAAAGCTGTTTAAAAATAATAATAATCAGGTCAGTTTGGGCATGTTGAGCTTGAGGTGTTTAGGAGGCATGAAGAGGGAGAGGTTGAGTAAACAGGTGGTTATGCAACCTGAAGCTTAGGATACAAGGCAGTCCAGGAGAGAGAGATTTTTAATACACATTAGCTTAAAGAAAGCGACCGGAACCACAAGAATGAGGGGAAATGCCCAGAGAAGATAGAAAGAGAAGGACAGAATGAGGAGAGAAGCAAGACCAACCCCAACATTCAAGGGATCCAGACCTCTACAGGGTGCCTCCCGGTAGAGGAAGCAGTCAGAGAGGAAGGAAGAAAGGCCAGAGGCTATACATGGACAGAAGTCCAGGGGAGAAGAGGCTTGGGAGCAGGCGCAAAGCTCCAGAGCTGCAAGCCACCCAGGGACACAGCCAGACCCAGCACCCCAACAGCACCGGGAGAGGGAAGTGTTGATGGAGAGAGTGAGGCTGGATTGATGAGCCCGAGGTGGGCAGGTGAACCAGAATGCTCAGCCTAAGGCTGGGAGGGGTACAAAAGGCCACTGAACAGGAAGGGTTCTGGGATGCAACGAGGGTGCAGAGGCTTCACGTCTGGAAGTAAATGCCGAACCAGTGGTTCCAGTGGTTAGGTGGATGGCCTTCAGGGGTGTGGTTCCTGCCGGCTTCTCTGGACTGATTTCTCCCCATGTAACCCCACCCCTTGCAATTCAGTGATCCCTCTGTGTGGAATTGTTTGCATTTTCCCAAACACTGCCTTCTCTTCCACACCTTCTTCTGTTTTCTCACACAGCTCCCTCTGCATCCCATTTCATTGATTGCCATGTCTGTCTCCTTCTAAGGCTTGGAAAGCATTTTGCTTTTTCAGAGGTCACAGGACCTGATCTGTGGAAGGCCCTAAATAAATATTAGTAGATTAAATCACTCAGCCGCCACGCGGCACGTAGCCTTTTCCTCCTTTGCTACTGGCCCCGTTGGGGGCTGTCTGCGGCTGGGTGGCTGGGTCGGCCTGTGACGAAGGTACACATGGTGTTCTCACCTCTGCTCTCAGGAGCTACTACGATCAAAGATACTTTGTCCATAACATAAGGCACGATCTCTCAATGTCCCCAAAGTTCTGGCCACTTGTAGGACTGCCAGGAAAAAGCACGGAACACCCAGTTAAATCTGACTTTCAGATAAACCATGAATAATGTTTTAGCATAAGTATAATCCATGGAACAGTTGAGATTATGCAGATCCTAAAGAGGATGTGTTGCCAATCTGCAATTCAAATTTGACTGGCTGGCCTGACTTGCTATTTGCTATATGTGGCGACTCTACTTCTCCCCAGAGGGAAGTGGCCTCCCTCTAACACTGTAGTCACGGGCACCCTAAGCAGCCCGCCTGGCAGGGGCTCCTATGCCCACCCAACGTGCCTCCTGAAAACCAGGCTGAAAACCAAGAGGAAATGCTGGGGGTGCCGAAGCTGTGTGGCGGCTTGGCCGGTCAGTGCTCTCCACTGTGTGGGCCTCTCTCACGGTGCCTGAGTGCTACCGTGTCTCACCAGACTTCCTGGGGAGTGATTTTTAGTTACTGTGTGAGGCTACTGAGAGCCCCAGTGCAAGTTCACATGCCATGGGCCAGGGGAAAACGTGAAAAACCGCAAGACTTGTTTAGAATTATCTCTGCCTGCCCCACTGAGGGGAGAGGATCAAGCCAAACTCCAGGCCTCCTTTCCCAAGAGGCTCTCAGCTCTCCTAGGCAAACAGACACCAGCTAGTCTGCCTCACACGTCCCCCTGCTACCCGACTACATGTGACCAGCAGGGTCAAGACGGCGCGTGCAGGGCAGGTTATCCCACCTCTAGTTCATTTTCCTGCATCTGAGCTTCCATTAGTTGGAAAATATGAGTAAATCTGTCTGTTAGGAATAGTGTCCTGCAGAAGCGCTGGCAAATAGAACTTTCCCTCTTGTTAGGGAGACTGGAGAGGGAGAAGGGGGTTGGGGTGGGGAGGGCAGGAAGTCCATGTTATCAGACAAAACGATGTAAAATGATAGTTGTGTTGACAAAAAAAATAATCAGCTGGCCTAAGAAAGAAAAGGAAAATTTTATTTGAGCCAAATTTGAGGATTATAAGCTGGGAAGAGCATCTCGGAAAGCTCTAAGAATTGTTCCACCTGTTAGAATTCAAGGCACAGTTATGTAAGTTTTCTGAGAGAGAGATGTTATATTGATGTACAAAGAATGATGCACTATTGACAGTTTACATAAGCCAGATCTAAGCGCCATGAAGAAATGTTATCTTTAAGAAATTGTCCTACTGACAATGGGAGACTGGCTCTTTGCAGCTGAGCAGGTATGTATGTCAATGGGGGTGTTTTGGTCGATGTACAGTGCAGATATACAATGCCTAGTGGGAAGAAAGAGGAGGCCAAAGGATGGAGAAGATTTTTTTGTTTAAATTTTTCTCATCTTGCCATAAAAGATGAATTTTATTTCTCAGCTGTTTCCCTGGCTAGGAACAGATTTTGGTAGCCATGGCACAGACTTGCTGTGCTGTTGCTTTAGTCGTGTCCGACTCTTGCGACCCCATGGACTAGAGCCTGCCAGGCTCCTCTGTCCATGGGATTTCTCAGGCAAGCATACTGGAGTGAGGTTGCAATTTCCTGATGGGACAGACCTAGCAGTTCTTAACAGGAAAAAAAAAAAAAATCAGACCTGAGGAACCAGATCGGGGTGGGGAGCAGGGTGGGAAGACCGAGAGAAGGGGAGAAGTTTATGCATCCTACAACATTATGCTAAGATCCTTTCCCATTTCAACCTGTTGGTACTATTTTCCCAGGGAAGGCAGAACCTCCAAACAGATAGAGTTCACCCACCTTTTACTCCAAGGTCTGCCCATTCACAGTTCTACTGGCAGGATGAGTTTTTAGACAGAAGAGACTGCTTCCTTAACAAAGCTACCAAAGAGTTCCAAAGAGCACTCTGGCCACGGCTGCCTCAGAAATGACAGGTGCTCCATTTGTGATCTTCATGTTATACCAAATGCTCAGAAATTGCCCTGTGGCTGCTCCTGACCTCTTTCCCCCTCCGTGTTTTTCTTGACCTCATTCATTTAAGATGGGGGTAATCAAGTCAGAGAGAATTCCTGGCTGGGCTCAGCCATGCACCTTCCGCTGAAAGCGACTCATTCTATGTGGGTTTTTGACCATGCGTGGGTCTTGCCGAGGGCATTTCACTGAAAGCCTACTCTGAAGTGTAGGTGGTCAGTGCCTTACGAAGGAGGAGCAGCGTGAAGGAATGAACAGTTCAGGTTCGTTGCTATGGCAGTGAAAGAAACTTTACTTGATTTGTGAAAATCTAGTCCAAACAAGTGCTAGGTGAAACATTCATATCTCCTTTTGTCTTTTTCATTTTTATTATTTGTTAGTTTTCAAATTGTTGAGCACCACAGAAGAGGATTAGGGGGCAGGGGGTTGATCAGTTCTGGACAAAATGCTAAATCTCAGTGACTTCCCTAGATTAAATCAGGCTCCAGAAAGATAGCAATGCTCTCTTTGCTGCAGTGCCTTGCAAACACTAAAAGAGCAAAATTTCACTGAATGCCTATTTTGGAGCAAAGTTAGAAGGCAATGAAGAGAGACAAAGACGAAAAAGACATAATCCACGGCCTCCAGGAGTTCCCAAGCTAACGAGAGGACCAGCCGTGTAACTGCAAACACACAGTGGATCCAAGTAATGGATCCAAGGGTGGTCCCCATGGGTCCCTGAGACCCTCTTGGAAGTTTGAAAGGTCACAACTGTTTTCATAATTGTATTAAAACATCATTCATCCTCTTTCCTTCTCCTTCTCTGTTGAGTTTCCCTAGCCTACAAGATGCGTAATAATACAAAGCTTAATACATGGATGCTTCTGTATTCTTGAGTTAAAACAAGAAATTCTCAGTTTCAATTTCTAATACATCTATATCAATAGGTAAACCCACATATGTAAAAATTCTTTGAGAGCCTTGATGATTTTTAAGATTAAGAGGATCCTTAGAAGATGGAGTCAAGATGGCAGAATAGAAGGAAGCAGAGTCCGTGTCTCCTTACAACTAGGGCAGCTACTAGGCACTGGCCAGGGACCTTGGACACCTGAGGGGACGGGAGGAACCCCCATGTGAACCAGTGGGACATGAAGGGTTGGGAGGAAAAGAAGCAGAAGTGGACGGGACCGGGGCCTCTGAGGAGTGGTGGAGGGAGATGAGAGGTGCCCGCAATTGGAGTGGCCCACGGACCGCAAGGGGGTCAGTGGGGGCAGGGAAAGGACCTTCACAGGGTGGGAGGATGAGAAGGCAACTTGGCCAGCATCCCCCGCCTCCTTGGGCCCCAAGGAGCTCACTGGGGCCCCAGCCTGAACCGCTGCTCTCCAAGGCCCGCTCCAGTGGTGCTGAGCCTCAACCCATCCCTGCCCTCCGGGACCTTCCTAGCAGCACTGGTCCTGAACCTAGGCCCCCACCCTACCTAAGACCCACCCCACCAAAGACTCGCTCCCAACCCCCATAGCCAAGGCCTTTTCCTTCGGGGTATTTTTGTTTTTAATTTTTATAGTTGTAGTGGTGGTGGTATTTCACCTTATTGTTGTTGTTTCATTATATTTTTATTTTTCTCTAAAGAATGTATTTTTTTATTTTTCTAATTTTATTTTTTATTCTTTGTTATTGTGTATATGTTGTTTGTTTGTTTTTTCTGCTATGCCGAGCAGCTTGCGGAATCTTGGTTCCCAGGCCAGCGACCGGGCCTGATCTCCTATGGTGGGAGTGCCAAGTCCAAATTGTTAGACTAACAGGGAACCTCAGACCCCAGGGAATATTAATCAGCATGAATTATCCCGGAAGTATTCATCTTGGCACCAAGACCTGGTTCAGTCCAACTGAGTGCAAACTCCAGCGCTGGATGCCTCAAACCAAACAACCAATACGACAGGAACACCCTGTCCCACCCATCAAAAAAATGAAATGACAAAAATCTATGTTACAGACAAAGGAGCAAGGTAAAAACCTGTAAGACCAAGTAAATGAAGAGGAAATAGGCAACATACCCGAAAAAGAATTTAGAGTAATGATAGTAAAGATGATTCAAAATCTCAGAATGGAGGCACTGACTGAGAAAATACAAGAAATATTTAACAAGGACCTAGAAGATCTAAAGAACAAACAATGATGGATAACACATTAACTGAAATTTTAAAATACACTAAAAGTAATCAATAGCAAAATAACTGAAGCTGAAGAACAGATAAGTGAGCTAGAAGTGAGAGGATGGAAAGATACTCCATGAAAATAGAAATCAAAAGAAAACTGGAGTAGCAATACTCATATCAAATAAAATAGCCTTCAAAATAAAGATTGCTACAAGAGGTATGGAAAGATACTACATAATGATCAAGGTATTCATCTGTTGACTTTTTAAATAAATGCACAATTTGAGAGTTGTGAGTCAAGTTTTATTTGGGGCAAAATGAGAACAATAACCCAGGAGACAGCACCTCAGACAGCTCTGAGAAACTGCTCCAAAAAATTAGGGGGAAAGGTGAGTAGATGTGTGATTTTTGAGGAAGGGGGAGTGCGTGCAGTCTCATGAAGGTCACTGCTAGTGACAAGCAGCAGATGTCACCAGGAAGGATTTCAGTGCTTCTCTAGACAATGAGGAGATACAAGAACTGGAGTACCTGTTTCTGCTCCCCAACCTGAACTCTTTTCAGGAGGTGTTGAAAATCAGGTGTTCAGCTGAAGCACTTGTATAGAGGTAGATGGCAAGTGCCAATTTGTAGTTGACGTATCCAAGAAGAAATTAACAATTGTAAATATTGAAGCACTCACATAGGAGCACCTCAATACATCAGGTGAATATTAACAGCTATAAAAGGGGAAATCAGCACGAACACAGTAACCATGGGGGACTTTAACATTGCACTTACGCTAATGGACAGATCATCCAGACAGAAATAAGTAAGGAAACCCAAGCTTTAAAGGACACAGTAGACCAGCCAGATTTAATTGATATTTATAAGACATTTCACCTGAAAGCAGAAGAATACACTTTCTTCCGCAGTACACACAGAAAATTTTCCAGGATAGATCACATCTTGGGTCACAAGTCAAACCTCAGAAAATTTTTAAAAACTGAAATAATAATAAGCATCTCTTCCAACCACAATGCTATTAGATTAGAAAGCAATCACGGGGAGGGGGAAAACTGTAAAAAAAAAAACAACACAAACACACGGAAGCTAAACAGTGCACTGATGAATGATCAAGAGATCATTGAAGAAATCAAAAGGAATTAAAAAGGAATACACAGACATAAATAACAACAAAAACACAATGATCCAAAACCTATGAGACACAAAAAAAGCAGTTATAGCAGGTAAGTATATAGCAATTCAATCTCACCTCAAGAAACAAACAAAAAAACTCTCAAATTCACAATCTAACCTTACATATAAAGCAACTAGAAAAAGAAGAAAAACCAAAATCCAAAGTCAGCAGAAGAAATCATAAAGATCAGAGAGGAAATAAATGAGATATAAATAAATAAAACAATAGCAAAGATCAATAAAACTAAAAGTTGGTTCTCTTAAGAAGATAAGCAAAATTGATAAGGCTTAACCAGAATCATCAAGAAAAAAAAGAGAGAGGACTCAAATCAATAAAATTATAAATGAAAAAGGAGAAACTACAACTGACACTGGAGAAATACAAAAGACCATAAGAGACTACAATAAGCAACCATATGATAATAAAATGGACAATCTGGGGAAAATGGACAAATTCTTGGAAAGCTACAACTTTCAAAGACTGAACCAGGAAGACTTAGAAAATATAAACAGATGAATCACAAGTAATGAAATTAAAACTATAATTTAAAATCTTCCAACAAACAAAAGTCCAGGGCCAGATGGCTTCCCAGATGAATTCTATCAAACATCTAGAGAACAGTAACACCTATCCTTCTCAAACTCTTCTAAAAGATTGCAGAGGGAGGAACACTCCCAAACTGGTTCTTCAAGGCCACTATCACTCTGATACTAAAACCAAAGATATCACACACACAAAAAGTATAGATCAATATCACTGATGAATATAGGTGCAAAATTCCCCAACAAAATATTAGCAAACCTCAGATATGCAGATGACACCACCCTTATGGCAGAAAGTGAAGAGGAACGAAAAAGCCTCTTGATGAAAGTGAAAGTGGAGAGTGAAAAAGTTGGCTTCAAGCTCAACATTCAGAAAACGAAGATCATGGCATCTGGTCCCATCACTTCATGGGAAATAGATGGGGAAACAGGGGAAACAGTGTCAGACTTTATTTTTCTGGGCTCCAATCACTGCAGATGGTGACTGCAGCCATGAAATTAAAAGATGCTTACTCATGGAAGGAAAGTTATGACCAACCTAGATAGCATATTCAAAAGCAGAGACATTACTTTGCCAACAAAGGTCCGTCTAGTCAAGGCTATGGTTTTTCCAGTGGTCATGTATGGATGTGAGAGTTGGACTGTGAAGAAGGCTGAGCACCGAAGAATTGATGCTTTTGAACTGTGGTGTTGGAGAAGACTCTTGAGAGTCCCTTGGACTGCAAGAAGATCCAACCAGTCCATTCTGAAGGAGATCAGCCCTGGGTGTTCTTTGGAAGGAATGATGCTAAAGCTGAAACTCCAGTACTTTGGCCACCTCACGTGAAGAGTTGACTCATTGGGAACGACCCTGATGCTGGGAGGGATTGGGGGCAGGAGGAGAAGGGGATGACAGAGGATGAGATGGCTGGATGGCATCACTGACTCGATGGACGTGAGTCTGAGTGAACTCCGGGAGTTGGTGATGGACAGGGAGGCCTGGTGGGCTGCGATTCATGGGATCGCAGAGTCGGACATGACTGAGCGACTGAACTGAACTGAACTGAATCCAATAATACATTAGAAGAATCATATATCATGATCATATGGGATTTATCCCATGGATGCAAGGATTTTTCAATATATGCAGATCAATCAATGTGATACACCATATTAACAAATTGAAGAATAAAAACCATATGATCATCTCAATAGATGCAGAAAAAGCTTTTGACAAAATTCAGCATCCATTTATCATTTAAAAGAAAAAAAAAGCTCTCCAGAAAGTAGGCACAGAGAGAAACTACTTCAACATAATAAAGATCATACATGACAAACCCACAGCAAACATAATTCTCAATGGTGAAAAACTGAAAGCATTTTCTTTAAGATCAGGAACAAGACAACAATGGCCACTCTCACCACTATTTTTCAACATAGTTTTAGAAGTCCTAGCCATGGTGATCAGAGAAGAAAAAGAATAAAAGAAATCCAAATTGGAAAAGAAGTAAAACTATCACTGTTTGCAGATGATATGATTCTATACATAAAAATCTTAAAGATGCCACCAGAAAACAACTAAAGCTAGTTAAAGAATTTAGTAAAGTTGCAGGATGCAAAATTAATGCACAGAAATATCTTGCATTCTTATACACTAAAACAATGAAAATCAGAAAGAGAAATTAAGGAAACAATCCCATTTACCATCTCAACAAAAAGAATAAAATACATAGGAATTACCCTACTTAAGGAGGCAAAAGACCTGTACTCATAAAACTATGAAACACTGATGAAAGAAATCAAAGATGACACAAACAGATGGGGAGATATACCAAGTTCTTGGATGGAAAGAATCAGTATTGTCAAAATGACAATACTACCCAAAGCAATCTACAGACTCAATGCAATCTTTATCAAATTACCAATGGCATTTTTCACAGAATCACAACAAAAAATTTTACAATTTATATGGAAATACAAAAGATCCCAAATTGCCCAAGCAACCTTGAGAAATAAAAATGGAGTTGGAGGCATCAGGATCCCCAACTTCAGACTATACTACAAAGCTACAGTAATCAAGACAGTATGGTATTGGCACAAAAACAGAAATATAGATCAATGAGACAGGATAGAAATCCAAGAGATTAAACCCACACACCTCTGGTCACCTAATCTAGGACAAAGGAAGCAAGAATATACAGTGGAGAGAAGACACTCTCTTCAATAAGTGGTGCTGGGAAAAGTGGACAACTAAATGTAAAAGAATGAAATTAGAATGCTCCTTAACACCATACACAAAAATAAACTCAAAACGGATTAAAGACCCAAATATAAAGCTGGACACTATAAAACTCTTAGAGGAAACATGGGCAGAACACTCTTTGACATAAACCACAGCAAGATCTTTTTTGATCCACCTCCTAGAGTAATGAAAATAAAAACAAAAATAAACAAATTGGACCTAATTAAATTGAAAAGCTTTTGCACAGCAAAGGAAACCATAAACAAGATGAAAAGACAACCCTCAGAATGGGAGAAAATATTTGCAAATGAATCAACAGATAAAGGATTAATCTTCAAAATATACAAACAACTCAAGCAGTTCAATATCAAAAAACAAACAATCCAATCGAAAAATGGGGGGATGATCTAAATAGATATTTCTCCAAAGAAGACATACAGATGGCCAAGAAGCACATGAAAAGATGCTCAATGTCACTAATTATTAGAGAAATACAAACCAAAACTACAATGAGGTACCACCTCACACCAGTCAGAATGGCCACTATCAAAAGACGTACAAACAATAAATGCTGGAGAGGGTGTGGGGAAAAGAAACCCTCTTATACTACTGGTAGGAATATAAACTGGTATCGCCACTATGGAGAATGGAATGGAGGTTCCTTAAAAAACTAAAAATATAACTACCATATGACCTAGCATACCATTACTGGGCATATACCCTGAGAAAACCATAATTCAAAAAGACACATATACCCCAGTGTTCATAGAAGCGCTATTTACAATAGCCAGGACATGGAAATAATGTAAGTGTCCATCCACAGAGGAATGGATAAAGAAGATGTGGAACATATACATTGTGGAATATTACTCTATCATAAAAAGGAACAAAACTGGGTTACTTGTAGAGATGTGGATGGACATAGAGTCTGTCATACAGAGTGAAGTAAGTCAGAGAAAGAAAAACAAATGAATATTAATACATGTATGTAGAATCTAGGAAAAAAGTACAGATGAACCTCGTTCCAGGGCAGGAATAGAGATGCAAGCATAGAGAATGTACATGTGCATGCAGAAGGAGAAGGGGAGGGTGAGATGTATTGGGAGATTAGGTTTGACACAGATACATTACCATATGTAAAAGAGATAGCTAGTGGGAACCTGCGGCATTGCACAGGGAGCTCAGCTCAGTGCTCTGGATGACCTAGAGGGGTGCAGTGGAGATGGTGGGAGGGAGGTCCAAGAGGGAGAGAACGTATGTATACATATAGTCGATTCACTTCATTGTACAGTATAAACTAAAGTAAATAAACTATTGTACAGTATAAACTATTTAAAGCAACTGTACTCCAATTAAAAAAAGAAAAAAAAAAAAGATCCTTAGACCAAAACTTTTAAAAACTGCTAAGATTTAAAGTCATCAACCATTATGTAGCATCCTCATTCTCATCAATGCATTTTAATGATGGGAAATTATTTCATCAGGGGCTTCCCTGGCAGTCCGGAGGTTAAGATTCCACACTTCATTGGTTCCATCCTTGGTCAGGGAACTAAGATTCCACATGCCACGGGCTGTGACCAAGAAAAGAAATATGTATATGTGTATATATATATATATATATATATATATATACATATATGTGTGTGTGTCTGTATCTTATAGTTCTGACACTATGTAATGTAATTTTCCAGTTGAATTTTAAAAATATTTTTTCTATTTTGTTCTCCGTGAACTGTCTGACCCTCAACTGTTCTCAGATCTGAACTGTTTCCTGGAAAGCAGGTGTGGGCCTTTGTTGACAAATTATTTCATCTCCTCTGGGTCTTAAATTATTTTTCCTTGCTCTGAAGTGAAAATTCAGTGAATGTTTCCAGATACTATACTTGGGAGTCATAATTCAATTTCTCTTAATCTTATGTGAATCCTTCACCCTCAACCTACATTCCTCCTCCAAAGCACTGGTACCCACCCTTACTGCCATATTAAATTGATTTCCTTGCCTCCATTGGCAACTTGCAAAATTCTGGATTTTCTCTGTGATAGGATAGTGGGTATGGTTTCGATAGTGGGTTTTAAATTGAAAAACTTAACAATTACAATATCCTAAATTATTTGAGCATTGATCCTTGTGACAGACATACCAATGTGGCTATTTCTATATTTCTGTGATAAATTCTAAATTACTAGGGATTTCTCCCCCTAGTCCTTTGATTGTTAACTAGATCAATTTTTAACTGGATGTGGGCTTTTCAGGCTAGCTTTGCTTCAACGATGCTCATTCTTTTTTCTTCTACATCAAGTTCCCCTCTTCCTATTATCCTCTCCACATTTTTTTTGGTTCTCTATAGTGTTTAAAAGACCTACTTTAATAGCTTAGTGCCTTTTTTTTCCCTTGACACTCATCATTTCTTCTTTATTTGCTGTTAAAGTAATAAGTGCACATTCCGTTGCACTTGCCTGAGAGTCTTGACCGGTCATGGGTTTCCCGCCATCTGGGTTCTAGCTGGCTTGCATTCTCCTTTGATGTTGTAATATTGTTCATTGAACTTGAATGTGGGGTTTATAAGGCTTGTTTGCTTTTTTTTTCCCCTCCAAGATGTGCACCTTTTTTTTTTCATAAGCTTATTTTTCTGTGTTGTGCTGTTATTTTTAATTGCTTCTGACTGGGAGGTGGGGCTGAGAGTGAGATTTGCTTGACTCTGGCTCTCCTTGCTATTAGTCACACTTCCCTCAGAAGCCCCACACACGCTTTCTCTCTAGCCTTTGATATACCACTTTTGAAAGGCCGTTGATTCCTGGCATAAATGGCGTTACAAGGAAGATGGGCTCGGGGTAGGGATGCTCAGGAATCCAGTTCTGTACAGTCATGAGCCTGGCCATCTGGAAGTCTCTTCTTGCTCAATGAAATGGAGTAAACATTGTCCATTATGAAATCTACCACACAGGCTGCCAGGGACGAATGGGATCCCACCCAAAGCCAATCGCGGCTCTGACAGGGAAATTGGCTAGCACTGCCTGAGACTACTCCAGCCTCCCCCGTCCCTGATGTCACAATTCGGAGGCTGCTGCCTGCCTAGGAGGTTGTAGAAAGCTCTGTAGGTTCTCTCTGTGTGTCCCACAGGGCTCCTCGTGCCAGATCCCTGTCTGATGGCTTTTATGAAAAAATACCTCCTCCCCATCCTGGGGATCTTCTTGGCCTACTACTACTATTCTGCGAATGAGGAATTCAGACCAGGTAAGTACCAATGTGTTTAATTTTGGAGGAAAAGATTTTAAAACCCAGGGATGGCTGGAGGAATTGATTTTAACACCCAGGGATGGCTGGAATGTTTCTGAGGATCAGAAGGAGTTCTTGATCCCCAGAGTTGCTGGACAAGACGGGACCCTGAGGTAAGACTATGCTTCTGTTTATGGGATGTGAGGAGGTTAAAAGATTGCTAAATAATCCATGTTTTATTTGGCACATTAAATTGAAAGCAATTTTAGATCTCCTGCAAAAAAAAAAAAAAGGAAAAAAAATGAGGGTAATTCCAAAATTCACAACTTCACCAGATAATTGAGCTCTGTGAAGGGGTGGATAAGTGGGAAATAAGAAAGAATTCTGGAGTTGATGACTAAATAGAAGTGAGAGAAAATCCCTGGAATCTCTATGAGCACATGTGTTTTGATGACTTTTTGAATTTTATTTCAATTGAGCAATCGGATGAGTCCAGAAACGTCTGGAACTCCAGTGTTTTAGCTAAACTCTCTGTCCATGGGGGTTTTCAAAAAGGGCAGCAGGGAGACTTGCTTTTGAGCCACCAAAGCAAATTCCCATTTCAGAAAATGCTTCCGAAAGACGGGTCTGTCCCTTCACTGATTTATGCAGCTTGGGATGAGCTGATGTGGGCTCATAACCTTCAGACACTGAGATAAAGCTCTCCACCTCTAGAGTGGGAGGAGGAATGTTGGTGCCATGCATGGTCCTCACTTCCTTTTGGGGTTTCCCAGAGATGCTTCGAGGAAAGAGAGTGATTGTCACGGGGGCCAGCAAGGGAATCGGAAGAGAAATGGCCTATCACCTGGCAAGGATGGGAGCACATGTGGTAGTGACAGCGAGGTCAGAAGAAAGTCTAAAGAAGGTGAGGGTCCTGTGCCCACAGCCATATGTACCTCATGTGCCCAGATGTATTCCTTTATATGCTCGCTTATACATGCCAACAGAACTGGCACATTCAGACACAGATACACACACACACACACACACACACAGAGGATTCAAACACCCACAGGAATACCAAAGTATGCTTTTAAGTGTTCCTTCTCATGCATACATATCTAGACACAAAGTTCTTGGGCTCTGCATGCTCACAGACATGCCCATTCACACACACTGACACATGGAGTTACAGATATATAGCCATGTACTTAGATACCAACATTCCAGTACCTATTCAAGAATTCACATTCTGGTCACCATGCAGACACACGCCCTCTTACATACTCAGACTCACAAATCCAAGGATACACAAATACGCACAAACCTAAGACTACCCACATGGAAACTAGCATCCATATCAATCATGTGTTCAGAACCATCTGTTCACAGAGACTCATGAGCACAAACCATGGACTTAAACTCCAGCACTGCGATTTATCCATCTCTAACCCGACCTTGTTCCAGACAGTATTTCAAACAGAGGACAAATGCTATGTCAGTTGCCTTTAATGACACACACGTACACACACTTTTCAGGGCTGTGAGCAACCTCTCATTTAAGCCCCCATTATGCCAGAGACTGCCCCCACCAAAGGTCTGCAGCCAAGACCCACGCCAGTTGCCACTATGCCCCTGCAGGTGGTATCCCGCTGCCTGGAGCTGGGGGCGGCCTCAGCACACTACGTGGCGGGCACCATGGAGAACATGACCTTCGCAGAACAATTTGTTGCCAAAGCTGGAGAGCTCGTGGGTGAGACAGCGTCTCCTCTCTCCCCTCTGGACTTTGCCCTAGGGGTCACCAGGGAGCTTTTGAGACCTGGGAGGGGGAGGTATCAACCTCAGATGGTTTCTCTCACCACAGCCGTCTCTTGCAGGGGGACTTGACATGCTCATTCTCAACCACATCCACTACACGCCTTTGGGGGTGTTTAGCAATGACATCCATCTCTTGCGCAGAACCCTGGAGGTCAACCTTCTGAGTTATGTGGTCCTGAGCACAGCCGCCTTGCCCATGCTGAAGCAGACCAACGGGAGCATTGTGGTCGTCTCCTCCATAGCCGGTGAGTGGGCCAGGGGCCAGTGCGCAGGGCAGGAGTGGCCCGAGTGCCAGGGATGATGGCGTTGAGGGCTCTGCAGTGAACATGCATTTTGCCCATTTGCATGCCGAGAAGGAACACAATAGAAACCAGAAGTTGAAATGTTTAGGCTGATACTAAACAAAAGCTGATGAACAGCTTGCCCATATGTGTAGACCAGCAGATATATGAATAAGAGCCTTGGGTAAGGAAACTCACTGAGGAGCGTGCATGCTGAGAAACAGAGAGAGTGTTTGGAACAAGGGAGATGAGAGAGATGAGGACTGTTCAGAGTGGGTAGACTACAGAGTTCCTGGAAGTTACAGAGAGAGAACAGCAGTTCAGAGAGCTTCCCTGAACTCGCCAGGTGGTTTGTGATCAACAAGCTGGAGTCCTAGGGTCATTGAAAGGCTGCCGCCTGTCCTGAGTCTCAGAGACAGACTTGGTCATCGTAAAGAAGATTTTGCTTCTTCCATGACCCAGAGCTATAGGTTGCTGAAGTTAGTTGGTGCAAAGGGAGAACTGAGAGGTGAAATATTTTAACAACACACAGTTGACTGGTAAGTGGGTTAAGCCAAGGCAAAATGAACAACGAAAACAAATAAACCAAATTATAACAGACCTGCCTATATCGGGGGTGTTCTCCAAAATCTGAACTTGCTACATCAAAAGTTCATTTTAATCCACCAACAGGGTAGGGAGAAAGTGTGTCCAGAGAAATATTCAGAAAGAGAAAGCTGCAAAATCAAGAGAGGCCCCCTGTGCTTTTGATGGTGACAGCATTTGAAGGGATCACCAGGGAAAAGCCAGAGAGTTTCCAACTTTGGGGATTCCTAGGCCCGTTTCATTACGGGTGCAGTAGAGAATTGCCACACATTATTTGTTGATTAGTCAGTGAGAGGGACATGGCTGGAAGACGCAAACACCAGGATCAGAATTGGCCATCTGCATGTGGCTCCTGGCAATGTGAAAATGAATCACCTAGAAGCTCTGTAATTTCTTGAGTAGTTCACAAACGCGCGTTATTATTGTGACTCAGAACACCATCTATATTGTAAAGAGTCCTACTTCGCGGACGGACGGGAAAGGCCTGCATAGTGATAGGATAAAAGGGCAGTGTGTCTGTGCTACCCGCCAAACAGAGTGATTGATATGCATCCCTGTGCTTCCTGGACAACACAGACTCCCCCACCCCTCCCCAGACACAGCCTCTCTCTGCACTGAAAGGAAGGGAGAGCATCTGGATGCATACTGAGTGAGAGGGTGCTGGGCACATCCCCAACCCCTCCTCGGGCATCGGCCAAAACCCGCGGGTCGGTCATGGTGTAGGTGGCTTTTATGATCTCGGTTGATTGATACAGCCACTCTGGACATAGGGTGTGCTTTATCTGGTGAGTTTAACTCTGTGTAAGATGCGGCCGAAATAGTCTCAGAAGGAACAGAATTAGCGCAGCAGGCTGGGGACATGATGAAATTCTGATAACCTCTGTTTCTGCACGTCTTCTCCGATGACTAAATGTCGCCTCGTGGTCTCTGTGGACTCTGGGAGGTAGAAACCTAGCTGGACTGCTGTCCTTCGTGTCTGTTGTTTGTATAGCCAAAAATCCAGCCTGTTTGTTTTGAACAATGTCTGAATCTGCAAAGTACAAGCACTTTCCTTTCGCACCCTAATTGAAGAATTTCCCTGCTCTAGACTATATATATTTTTTTAATTGAAGTTTTGTTGTTCTTTCAGACAGTCAGCAAATGTGTTCCTTAATCCTTCCTCCTTAAAATCTGAATCCCACAAACAGGGGGACGCAAAACCTCAGATTAAACCTAAGGTCAGCCAAAGAGCATTGGGATGGCTTTTTAATAATTCTTTCCAGGGACTGCATTAAGTGGTTTATTGAATTGCAGTAATCAGCAATTGTTTTTCTCCCCAGTGCATTTCCATGTATTGCATTACATAGAAATCCTACACTTTTAATACGTTCTCTAAAACATTGGCTACTTCTTTTGCATCATCAGAGACAGTACTGTCACCTCTGGGAAGGTCCTTACTGTCCACATCCATCTACCACTCAACACCATTTCTGGCACCTACTGCTCAAGTCTCTATGTGTGTGTAATATCTAGTTACACTGCTTAGTCTCCCTCTTCTCACCACGTGCTAGTTTGGGTATATGTTGAACTAGTGTCACAAAATCCCAAATTTACAATGGCTTAAACATATCTAAATTTATTTTTCTAACATGGAACAGCCTGGGGAAGAGTTTAGAGCTGCAACAGAAGTTCTATCTGTGGAATCATCTGGGAACTTTCTATCCCAAAACCAGCATATCTGGGCATTATTATCCTCACCTGTATGTCCAAAATGGCTCATTATCATGTCAGAATTCTAGCTAGAGAAAATGAAGAAAGAAGAACACTTTCAAGGAAGAAGAACTTGAATGTCACACACTTCTGCTACAGCTAATTGTAGTTATGGTCTTGATTCAGGATGGACTTGTGTCCAGCTGAAAATCAGGGGTTCTATTTCTATAAAAGACACTGATGTTGATAAACAACAGTCTCCCCTACATCACCCATGCGTATAAGACTAGAGGTGGTGTTCCCTCTAGGACACCCCACACGTGTACCTCACACCATACACACACATTCTGGACCCAATCTCTGTCACATCCAAGATCCATCATGAAGTCAAAAAGATCAGGCAGTGAAACAGGGGACAGTGGGGTAGGATAAAGAATGGAAAGAAAATACCTGCATGGTATTTGTGAAACAAACTGAGACAGGAAGATTAATACTCCAATATGACTGGGGTGGGGGGGGGGGCGGCGCGGAAATCACTGAATTAGGCAGAGAACATTTGAAAACATCTGAAGAAAGCTTATCGGCCATGAGTCAAAAAAGTTATCTTAGGTTCAATTTTAGAAAAGTAAAAGTCATTCCATTTCTGAATCCCCTGATTCTGTGAACCCCATAACCATGTCACCTACACACACGACAGTTGGCACCCAGCATCTGATACTGCTTCTCTGCCCCTCCTTTATGCCCCATCAAGGGAATCATGGACAAACCACCGCCCCCGCCACCCTGGCTTTCCCCGGAGGATCCATTTAACATTATCTCCTGTAAAGACTTTTCAGTCTTCACCAGATTCCTTTCAATGTTTCCTCTTTATTCTTACCTACTTCATTTTGCTAAGTTACCTTTAGAAACCCTACTTCCTCTCTCTTTTTCCGCTTCATTGGTGATACAAATATTAGCAATAATTAGAGTACAAATGTTAACTGCATTGGGCCAGTATAAGGGTAGGGGTCGTGATTCTTCCGTAGCAAGAAAAATCTAAGGCCTATTCTGAAATGAAACTAGACGAAATAAAACACGGGGCTTCTTCAAATATTCGAAATGAAAAACACACCAAAAGGAGTAAAAGAACCTTGTCAGTAACCTCTGAGTTCTCATATCTCTCTTTGGAAGCTCCATAAAATGTCTCCAGTTACCTATTCATTATTCTCCAAGTAAATCTTTTAAAAAGATCAGCTTCCTATATATTTTATAAGAATTATTCAAGTGTATTCCTTTCCCTGTTTACTCATTCCCAGCATTGTTTCCTACTATTTTGTATACATACGTGTAGTATTTCAATCACATTATAGCTGACTAGCCAGAGGCAAATAGCCTGTAAGACAATGCTTTCCTGGGAAAACTCAAACCAGTGCATGAAGTTATTTGTTGGACTTTAACCCACTTGTTGGTTGTGGACTGGCTGTGTGGTCTAAACCTATTTCAAGAATTCTACATTACAAAGAAGAAAAAGAAACAGGTTTCTCAACTGATCAGCTAACAGGATTTGGATTATGCAAAATTCCGCTTTGCATACAGACAAGGGGAAGAGTTTAGAGCTGTTAATCTCAGAGCCTTCAGCTCTGACATTCATTTGTTCCTGAAATATAGGCTCATTTTTAATGTATGGATATGACTTGAAGGGAAGCAGGGAGGGTGGCAACCAAGATCTAGGATGCAAACTGCTGCTGCTGCTAAGTCGCTTCAGTTGTGTCCGACTCTGTGCAACCCCACCAGGCTCTCCTGTCCCTGGGGTTCTCCAGGCAAGAACACTGGAGTGGGTTGCCATTGCCTTCTCCAATGCATGAAAGTGAAAAGTGAAAGTGAAGTCGCTCGGTCGTGTCTGACTCAGCGACCCCATGGACTGCAGCCCACCAGGCTCCTCCATCCATGGGATTTGCCAGGCAAGAGTATTGGAGTGGGGTGCCATTGCCTAGGATGCAAATAAGCCTAGCAAATACAGTAAAATGAGGTAATTTATCCCTCACCCAATTGTCTTAATTTTTCTAAGATGAATCTTTACTCTTAAACCTGATTTCCTCAGAAATAATTTTCAGGGTGCACAATTGCCAAGGTGAGTGGAAGTATTTCTACATATAGATGTAGGTATTTACGTGATGAGGGGAATGCTGCAGGTTTGAACAGTGTCGAGGGGCGTGGGGAGAAACACCAGGAAGGTGAGGCGTGTGTGTGTGTGTGTGTGTGTGTGTATAGATTTGTCCTCTGTAGGGCCTGGGAGAAGACCGAAAGGAGTTCAGAGGAAGAACCAACCACCTGCACATAAAAACTGCAGGAGTCATTGTTGCCTAAATTCAAGAGACTGTGCTCAGACGGAATCCGGAGGACTCAAACAACTTGGCACACTGGAATTGGAGTTCAGTGTCGCATCTGCTGCCCTAGAGCGGTGAGGGGAGACTTTAAAGTGGGGGAGAAGACTCCCTGCTGTGACCGCGACAATTTAGTGAAGGTTGAAAACAATGCTATTAGTGCAGGTTGAAAAAATAATGCTATTCATGTGACCATTACTCCCTTGAAAGGGGTGGGTTGGAAAAACTTAAGTAGTCATGGCTCCTTAATCCTGCTAGACCATTATTTTCATTCAAGTACTGTTCCTGACGAAAATAGCAGAGTTCTACCATCATCCATGCCTTTATGTCCACTCACCAAAGAGTTTGAAAAGGCTTATAACAAATACCCTTTATTTGGAAATACCCAAGTAAAAAACGAGGTTTTAAGAGAAGAATATAAAAATGCCAAAATTAGACTCAACATAGATGCTGTGCTTAAGTTTCTAAATTGACTCTTGAGTTTCTTGACAAAAAAAGGAATAAAACAGAATCAATGATAGACAAGATTATATTCAAAAGAAGGAAGCATCATAGGAAGCAAATTCTGAAATACACCTCTCATAAAAGATTATAAATTAAAGGCACAAAATAATGGAACTAATAATGGCCCTAACACTTTTTAAAAATATTTCTGTGATTATAAAAGCTTCACATACACACACACACAGAGTATGAAAATTGGGAAAAATGAAGAGAAGCACAAAGCTGAGAATAAAACTCCTCCATAATCGTGCCAATATTTTGAAGAATTTACTTCTAGATACATATAAATACAGAACAATTATTCTTATGGAACCAAACTCAGGTAGAAGATCAAACCAGTCAATCCAAAAGGAAATCAACCCTGAATATTCATTGGAAGGACTGATGCTGAAGCTGAAGCTCCAATACTTTGGCCACCTGATGCAAAGAGCTGACTCATTGGAAAAGACCCTGATGTTGGGAGAGATTGAAGGCAGGAGAAGGGGATGACAGAGGACAAGATGGCTGGATGGCCACACCAATTCAATGGACGTGAATCTGAGCAAGTTCCAGGAGACGGTGAAGGAAGGGAAGCCTGGCGTGCTGCAGTCCACGGGGTCACAAAGAGTCAGACATGACTGAGTGACTGAACAACAACAACAACAAACTCAGGTCTGCTCACTGTTTCACAGCAAAGCCAATCTACGGACACCAGGTTATGGTGAAGGAATGTACAGCGTTTATTGCAGGGCACCAAACAAGGAGAACGTGCAGCCCATGCTCAAAAGACTCAAACTCTTCACTGACTTTTAGACAAGGGTTTTTTAAGACAGTGCTGTGGAAACTGTCATAGGATTAGCTTGAGGACCTTCTTCTGACTGGCTGATGGTGAGGTAACAGGGTGATGTTTCTGGGATCTCAATCATCAGCCTTCTAGTTTCAAGAGTCTGGGTCTATGTGCTTGTAATCAGCATGTACTCATCATCCTCTACTGAGTGGGGTCGGGGAGCGGGCACAGTTTCTGCAGAACAAATCAAAGATAAGCATCAGATTATAACTTATATCCCTTTAGGAGGATATAGGAGTCCTGTGACTCTTGTCCTAATCATTAGCTACTTGTTCTTTGAAACTTGGAGAAGGCCTAAGAGACAAAAGCCTTTTTTTCTACAGATAAGAAATAGAGGACATGGAAGGCCCATAGAACCCAGGAATGCCCCCACAGGGTCCTACTTGGTTTCAATCCCCCCTTTTCTTTGATACACCTCAATCCTGAGGGAAACTAAGGTGGGACAAGAAAGGGAATAAAGTTTTGAATAGAAAGGTTAATCATAAGCTCAGCAGGGGAACTCTGTTTTAGGAGGACTTGGATGTAGTTACTCTCAATGTATTTTTAAAACCCTAAAACAAGAATCTTATACATAAATCTGTGACTTGGTTGATGAGTATTTCCTTGATAAATTTTTAGTACTAGATTTACTGGGTGAAATGATGGAACTGATGATTCTAAGGCTATTGGTATGTATTTCCAAATTGCTTTATATAAAAGTGAAAAATAAAAGACCTGACTTTTTAAATACACAAAAATAAAAACCCATTTAAATGAATATGAACATCATGTTCCATTCCCACCTTGAGTATATATGAGTGTTCATCTCACACCTGCTTTGGAGAGTTAACCAAGTTTTCAGCAATTGACAGTTCTGTAAGTAAAGGAACAAGGCATTCAGTGGTTACAGTTTGAATTTCTTTGTTTACTTATGGAATGGAATGTGAGGTCCCTGTCCCCTTAAGAGCTGCTGCTGCTGCTACTGCTGCTAAGTCGCTTCAGTCGTGTCCAACTCTGTGCGACCCCATGGACTGCAGCCCACCAGGCTCCTCCATCCATGGGATTTTCCAGGCAATAGTACTGGAGTGGGGTGCCATTGCCTTCTATTTTTGGTTATACTTATTTACTTATTTCCTACAATAGCACCTGGCCTGTGGTGGATATTTCATAAAAGTCAGGTAATTAATGAGTGAATTTCATGTTCGTGTGTTTATAGGTCATCTATATTTTCTATTCTGTGAGCTGTTTTTCCATGTCATTGCCTATTAAGATATTAACAAAACTTTTCTAACAGTAAATACAGTGAATCAATGTTGCATGCAGCTTCATGCTGCAAAGTCTGACAAAGGTATATCACTGAAACAGCTGAATTTAAAGTTATAAAGTGAAAAGTGAATTTGACCTGGTGACATTAGATAGCTTTAGATGGTTGAGCTTGACCCAGGGAGGTTTCTTCTTGAAAAAAGCTTTGATTTTAAAAAGAAGAAATCTACTCAAAGGTACTTCAAAATGAGGAATGGCTGGGTAGAGAGAGATTAACGCTACACCTGAGAAATTTATGCTACAGGTAAATTTGCATAAATGCTTCCCAAGTGTGTCGATTCGGTTATCAAAAAATATGAATGGTGGGTCCACGCTGATCCAGGCATAGCTGCAGATGCTGGGGCTGCAGCCATAAGCAAGAGAGGAAGGCCAGGCACCTATGACCTGAAGCCCACATCCCGGTGCAAGCAACCCTCACTGCATTCTTCATGGTCATAAAAACACCAAAAGAAACCTGAATACCCACCACCAGGGGCAGGTTCCTAAGTGGAAGTGAAATGCCATGTAAATTTGTATGAGTATTGACTATAAGAACTATATGTTCACGGAACAGTATATGTAGTGTGAGCTGACCTGTGTTTAAAGAAACAGGCTTTCACTTTTCATTTTATTCACTTTGGAGCTGCTTATTGTACAACAAGCTGGGTATGAATTTTGTTAGAATAATTTCTTTTAAAGAAAAGTAAGGGAGAGGATTCTGTACAACAAGCAAAAGCGAAATGTTTCACCTCTCGGGATGGCGAACTTTAGGAGGACAGAGATTGTGCTCAATCTCACAAGTAAACAAATAAACTCAGATGACTGAGACTACTGAAACACGGAATACCGTGAAGAGGCGGGGGTGTCTTTCTTGTTTAGTTGGTTTTTTGCTTGCCTACAACACTGTTGCAGACTATATTTAACTCTACAAAGTGGGTATGAGATGGGCACTCTTACTGGTTTTCACTATTGATCTTTAAAAGTCTTGTCCTTCAGTTTCCATTGTACCTAAAGCAATTTGGCAATGTGTCTTCCATATGTAGAATATGAACATTCTATAGTCAGTATGTAGCCTTGAATTTTCCCATCATTTTGTTAATGAGCTCTGGTTCGGCTAGCTTGCTGCTCAAAAGCCAATAATTTTGGCTCAAAAGAGGCAAGTGTCAGTAGAAAGGAAAGTTACTTCCATCAGAAGAGCCAACAATCTTGGGAGAAAGTGGACCCATGTCCTGAGACCAACTCCAGAGATTCTGCTCAGCCATGACAGTTTTTGAAGGGAAAAGGAGGGAAAGAATCTGAGTGAATTATCAAGGCAGGAGGCTGAGTTCTGCATCCTTCTCCATTGTATGCAGACTGGCTGACTCTCTTTCAGAGATTATCTTGTCCCCATAATCTGCCTGCAGGATAACTGAGGGGACTAATGAGGGTAAAAAGCTAGGTAGTTACTCTTCAAATATATAATTCTTCATTCTTACTTCTTTTAATCTAGGGAAAAAAATCTACAAGTTAGGCAGGCATGGTATGCATTCAGGATAGCATAACTCAGAAGTTAGTTTAAATTGCCTAGTGACCTCATTCCTATAGTTAGGTTCTTTTGAGGCTAGAGGGGAACAGAAATGGGCAAACAGGAAAGGCGCAAAAGAGCTGTTTCAATTCCTCACTGTCAAACATCATTCCATTTCTACGGGTTTAGGAGTGAAGGTCTGTCTTCTCTAATTTCTTTATGCTGACAAAGGACTCCATATTTTCTGAGTTCAAGATGCCATCATGGGTCTGTAGCATCTCTTTGCTGACAGTTTTAAACGTCTGCTTTTGTGAATACGGTCAGAGCAAGCTATAATTATTTTGATGCCCAGAAAGATAGAGATCATTATGAGTACTAATGTTATTCTCTTGAGGCCAGTTCTTAGAATTGTATTAGTCACAGAGTCAGTGCTGCCCACGATGGAACAGCTTATGTCATGTCCCCTTGTGGCTGTTATAGCATCTGAAACACAGCTCAGGAATATGCATCAGACACCGAGGCTATTAGGACTGTACTCTCCTAATCATTAACTGCTCTAGCCTGCTCTTTCATAACTCTTGGAATCCTGGGAGACTTCAACTTTTCTAAAAACAAGAGGTGGGAGACATAGAGGGGATTTTGTATCTGGGGTAGGGGGGAGCCTGCTGTGTTCTGGTGAGTCCCAAATTCACCCAACAAATACAATGCTAAGAATCTATCAAGGAATAATCATCAATCCAATCATAGATATATAAACAAAACACTTTTTGTAGAATTTTTTTTCAACCTGTCTATACACCTATAAGGAAAACTACCAACACCTACCTGAAAACAGCCAATGGCCATGTGCCTGAAGTCAGGTTCCAAATTAACATATGACTGAGCTGAGTGTATTATATGAGTTTTAAATCATTTAACATTTTCCCATGAACTTGTCTTGTTCAGGAACTTCCATGTAATAAGTGCATATCATAAATCCTTTATTTCTAGCATTAGAAAGCTAGACTTTTCCAGCACGCACTAAATAATTAAATGTAATGAATGATATTTAAAGAATATTATTTTGAAGAGGCACCAAATCACTCGCCCACATTGGGCAACATCAGTCTCAGTCCTTCCCAGCTGGCCTCGAGGGAACTGTGGCTAGGCTCTCCCAGAGCTAGCATGGCTAGGCCCTTCCTGCTTCCCTCGATATGTCTGCTCCTCCTCCCGCTCTCCCTGTTAAGCTCTGCTTCACTTGGGACAGAGTCAATCTGGCCGTCACAGTCCTTTCTCAGCCCTTAGCGTACCCTTGACTTCAGCCCCATTGCCTATTCTCTTGCTCTCTCCATTTTCCAACTCTAAACTCCCTCCAGAGAAGAGGTATCTAACTGGTCAGCTGAATTGTATAAGTCAAGCCCCCAAATCATTTACGATGACCAGCCTAGAGACGTATAGTCACTGACTCAGGTCACAGTGAGGCGATGCTGAGGGAAGACAGAGCTGGACTAGAAGCGAGGCAGGCAATGCTGTAGACGTGCCTGAGTTCCTTAACAGCCTTTGGGTGTGCGTGCAGCATGTGTGCTCAGCAGTGTCCAGCTCTCTGCAACCACATAAACTGTAGCCCATGAGGCTCCTCTGCCCATGGAATTTTCCAGGCAAGAATACTGGAGCAGGTTGCCATTTCCTACTTCAAAGGATCTTCCCAACCCAGGAATTAAATTCATGTCTCTTGTGTCTCCTGCATTGGCAGGTGGATTCTTTATAACTGCGCAACCTAGGAAGTTAGCCTTTGCATGATTTTCCTTAAATACTGCTTCTGTCGAGAAGCAGTGGTTGCCTAACTTGAGATACTGAGACTGAGATAAGGAGGGTGTCCACACAGGGGCAGCAGTGGTGGTCTGGTGTAAAGTTTCAGACCTCAAGTGGGCAGCAGAGGGTGTCCGTACGGCACCTGGCATGGGGCTTCAGAACTGAGAGAGGCAGAGAAGGTATGTGCAAGGGGGCTGTAATGGGGCAGCCCAACGTAGACTGCAGAGGGCATCCTTGTGTCCTGGCATGGGATGTCAGAGCCCAGGTGTACTGGAAAGGACATCCATGTAAAGGGCACAGAAGCAACCGCAGATTAACCACCTTAATCAAATAAGTGGTGTATGTTGAGGATAACAAAAGCTAGGTTCTCATTTCTGGAGTTATAAATATGAAAAGGAAGAAAATTAGAATGAATTATGTGATGTTCAATTGGAATTGGAGGTGTTGGTATGAATCAATAACTTTTAACCTACATAGATAGATACAGAAATAGAGATACATGTGTCTATATGTGTGTGCATATATTCTCCAGCTCTGTCATCTGAGAGGCCTTGGGAGCACACTTAGCACCCAGATCTTAGTTTCTAAATATCATTCTGTACTAAAAGAAACCAAGACTTCTCAGAGAAATGGTGTTGTGCCTATAAAGAAAAAACTGCTCAAAGAATAATGACATGTTATTAGAACATAGAAACTTTTCAAGGGCTCCCGTGAAACAAATCTAGGACCATTGGGACTTTCAAATAATAATAATGATAAAAACAGATTATAAGCTATTACAGACAATAAGAATTCATAATGATATAAATAAATACATGAGTAAATAAGCAGGGAGAGAATAAGGTTTTCCCATACAATAAAAAGCCAAGTGATAAATACAGAAGGAATAATGAAATTAGGCAACCATTTGGCAACCATCACAGTAGTCATTTATCCAAGAAGTATCAATCAATGCTAAACCTAGTGGGTAAAATTTAATAAGAAATACAGTATTTATGTAGTCTCAAAGTACTACCCTACTCAACAACAACAACAAAACAGCCTGATTCTATTCTTCTCCGGGGAAGTGTCTATTAAAGTCCTGATGGGCAAGGACTTTAATAGACACTTCCCCAGAGAAGACATACAAATAGCCAAGAGTTGCATAATAAATGCTTAACATCACTAATTACCAGAGAAATTCAAATTGAAACCATAATATGTCACCTCACAACTGTTAAGATGGCCAAAATCAAAAACAGAAACAAAAAATAACAACTGTTGACAGGATGTGAAGAAATCAGAACTCTTGTGCACTGTTGGTTAGAACATAGCATGGTACAGCTACTGTGGAAAATAGATGGAGGTTCCTTCAAAAATTAAAAACAGCATTACTGCATGATGCAGAAATTCCACTCCTGGCTATATACTCAGAAGAACCGAAAGTAGAGTCTTTCTTTTCTTTCCTTCCTTTTTCAAATCGAAGTATAGTTGACTTACAATGCGATATTAGTTTCAGGTGTACAACACAGTGATTCAATATTTTCAGAAAGCAGAGTCTTGAAGGGATATCTGTACCCTCATGGAACCATTATTCACAATAGCTAAAACACGGAAGCCATCCAAATGTCCATGGACAGATAACAGATAAGCAAACTGAATTATGGAGTTATGACATACATACAATTCAGTCTTAAAAAGAAAGGAAATTTTGATATGTGCTACAACATGAATAAACCTTGAGAACATTATTCTAAGTGAAGATAGTCAGTCACAAAAAGACAAATACTGCATAATCAAATTTATAGGCGGTATGGAGAGTAGTCAGGATCGCATAGAAAAGTAAAATGGTGGCTGCCAGAAAATCAGAGGAGGGGGAAGAGGGAGTTAGTGTTTATAGGTACAGAGTTTCAGGTTTGCAAGATGCAAATGTTCTGGAGATAAAAGACGGTGATTGTTGCACAACAACCATGAATGCATTAATACTTAGTACCACTGAACCGTAGGCTTTAAAATGGTTAAGGTCATTTGAAAAAATGAGAAAGTGAAAAATGAAACAAAAAGTATGATCCTACAAAATATTTCTTGATTACGGGGGGTGGGGTATGAAATGAGTAATGTTATAGTGGAGAGACCTGACAGACACCACCTGAACCAAATGATCAAAGTTACTTAATATCCCAGGCTCTGGGATAAACTGAAATCATGCATCATCTGACGGGATACAGTGTGAAGGGGAGAAGCTAATTGGTAATGATCCTGTCAAAAATAGATGCCTGAATCAAATCATAAGGAAACAGAAATCCAAACTAAGGAACATTCATCAGCAGTGTGCTGGTAAACGGTTACCAACTAGCTCTCTAGAAAGGGAACATTAAGAACTCTGATTTGTAGCATTTCCATGGTATAAATAATCTCTTGATAGTCATATCAACAAGAGGTCAACCTGCTTGCAAAATTCATGATCATTGCACAACCAGCACTCATCATCCAGGATAAGCCAGCTCTGGTACAAAATGACTGGCAGTACTCTTTGATAATGTCAAAGTCACGAAAGTCAAGGAAAACTAAGAGAATTCTGCAGCCTAAAGAAAGCTAAAGAGTTATAACAACTAAAATGCAAAATATGATCCCTGACTGAATCCTCTGCTGTAAAGAATGTCACTGGGACAAACTTGAATGGCACCTGTGGATTAGACGAAGGGATAAATCAGTGTTGATGGAGGAGGTTGAATAGTGGCCCTCAGAACACACATCTACATCCAACTCCTTGAACCTGTGTAGGTGACCTTATTTGGAAAAAAAAAAAAAAAGGCCTTTTCAGTTGTGATTAAGTTACGCATCTTTCAGTATATCATCCAAGATTACCTGGGTGGGGCCTAAACCCAGTGACAGTTTTCAGTTTCAGTTCAGTCGCTCAGTCGTGTCCAACTCTTTACAACCCCATGGACTGCAGCACGCCAGGCTTCCCTGTCCGTCACCAACTATTGGAGTTTACTCAAACTCATATGCATTGAGTTGGTGATGCCTTCCAACCATCTCATCCTCTGTCGTCCCCTTCTCCTCCCACCTTCAATCTTTCCCAGCATCAGGATCTTTTCCAGTGAGTCAGTTCTTCCATCAGGTGGCCAAAGTGTTGGAGTTTCAGCTTCAGCGTCAGTCTTTCCAATGAATATCAGGACTGATTTCCTTTAGGATGGACTGGTTGGATCTCCTTGCAGTCCAAGGGACTCTCACGAGTCTTCTCCAACACCACAGTTTAAAAGCATCAATTCTTCGGTGCTCAGCTTTCTTCACAGTCCAACTCTCACATCCATACATGACTACTGGAAAAATCATAGATTTGACTAGATGGACCTTTGTTGACAAAGTAATGTCTCTGCTTTTTAATATGCTTCTAGATTGGTCATAACTTTTCTTCCAATGAACTGGCAAGAGTGAACATCAACATTTTAGGAATCAGTGAACTAAAATGGACTGGAATGGGTGAATTTAACTCAGATGACCGTTATATCTACTACTCTGGGCAAGAATCCCTTAGATGAAATGGAGTAGCCATGAAATTAAAAGATGCTTGGTCCTTGGAAGAAAAGCTATGACCAACGTAGACAGCATATTAAAAAGCAGAGATATTACTTTGTCAACAAAGGTCCATCTAGTCAAAGCTGTGGTTTTTCCAGTAGTCATGTATGGATGTAAGAGTTGGACTATAAAGAAAGCTGAGCACCAAAGAACTGATGCTTTTGAACTATGGTGTTGGAGAAGACTAGTGAGAGTCCCTTGGACTGCAAGGAGATCCAACCAGTCCATCTTAAAGGAGATCAGTCCTGAATATTCATTGGAAGGACTGGCTGAAACCAATAAGAGAGAAGTGAAAGGGGCAGTCAGAGTAGCTGGAGGAAACCCAGGGGAGGGTTTTGGCTGAAGACGAGGCAGTGCATGGTGTTGAATCAGCCCAAAAATCCTTTGGAGATAAGATAAAGCCTGTTGCTTAATTTCACAAGGTGACTTTGGCAAGAGCATTTCTGTGCAGGTACAGGAGGGCCTGGGAAACGTGGCTCCTCCGATTGCCTTAGAGACTCAGCACTTCTCCCACGACAAGAATAAAAAAAGAGATTCTAAGAATCCCCACAGTTGAAGGGTGGACCCAAACCAATTCCACCAACATCACCAAATCTCCCACATGCGGCCTAAATAGTTGTGCTTAGAGAGACTTGTCAGTGTCCTGTGTGTTCATCCAGGGCTTCCCTAGTAACTCAGCTGGTAAAGAATCTGCCTGCAATGCAGGAGACCCAGTTTGGTTCCTGGGTCGGGAAGATCCCCCGGTAAGAGGGATAGGCTACCCACTGCAGTATTCATGGGCTTCCCTGGTGGCTCAGACCATAAAGAGTCTTCCTGCAATGCGGGAGACCCAGGTTTGATCCCTGGGTCAGGGATCGATCAGAACGATCTGCTGCAGAAGGGAATGGCTACCCACTCCAGTATTCTGTCCTGGAGAATCCCCATAGACAGAGGAGCCTGGCAGGCTACAGTCCATGGGGTTGGGAAGAGTCAGACATGACTGAGCGACTAAGTACACACGTGTTCATCCACCAGGGTCAGGTTCATCCACGAAGGTTTCAGGGTAGGCATTTGCATCGCCTTCACTTTATGTCACATGAGAGGGGCTTCAAGAGGATTATTTGGAGACCTTTACAAGTGTCCCTGGAGTTTGGGGATTGGTATTTGACTCATACTTGCAAGTCTAAAGGCAAGAGGCAGGACTGAAACTGTTTTCACTTGAGAGTGAAGCTGCGAGCATCGTTGGATCAAATATATCTACACATAGCAGGCTTCCCAGAGACCTGGGAGGGGTGAGGGGGACTGGCCTGGGCCACCTGCTCAGAGATGGTGGATGGACTGGGTCAGGAAGGCTGGACTGACTGGAGCCCTGGAACGAGGAGGGCGCTTAGGGAAGTGAGCTAGAGGAATCATTGCTTATGCCAAGGGAGTCTCGGGGACCTCTGAGGAACCCATAAAAAGCCCCACAAAATACACTATCACTTCTTCCAGGTCACTAGAACCCTAAGATAGGGATTTTTTTTTTTTTGGTCTCTTGAAATAATTTCAGACCTATGGAGGAGTTGCAAGAATAGGACAAATGACTTCCCCGTCGCCCCGTAACTGAATTATTTGAGAGTAATTGCTATTTTAATTGAGGTAGTTGCTGACCTGATATCCCATCATTCCTGAATATGTCAGCATGCATTTCCTACAAGTAAGGACATTCTCCTAAATAACCATACAAGTGAGGAATGCAGTTTATTGGTTCCTTACACCTGCTGTGCTACATTACCATAAGCCAGGTCTGAGGTCAACAGAAATGTATTTTCTCATGGTTCTGAAGACCAAGAGTCTGAAATCAAGCACGGAGGCCTGCTTTTGACCTCTTCTTCTGCTCAGCTAACCAGCTCCAGCACACAGCTAGGCTGCCAGTTCCCTGGCTCTTGCTGTTTCCACAGTGGCTGAGTCCCTGCGTTTCTGGGACAGAGCTAATTGCAAACAGGCTGGCCCATTTATCACTAAGTCTGCACCCTTACTTGTCAGACTCCATGTCCTATATTTTGCTTTAGAAAATATGGTCACCATAGTTCTGTTTCTTTGTGGTCTAAAACTTCCCAGAAGATAAATCTAACTGCTGGCTCCATTCTCCCTACATAAACCAAAACTTAACCCTGAGCAAAAGCACTCAGACTTCTAATCCCTTCACTTGCTGACTGCTTAGTGCATATTAGAACAGTGGTGGTGGTGGTTTTCTCATCTTAGATGTCTTTCATCATTTCATATTCTATTGAAAGTGAAAGGGACAGTCGCTCAGTCGTGTCTGACTCTGCCACCCCATGGACTATACAGTCCATGGAATTTTCCAGGCCAGAATACTGGAGTGGGTAGCCTTTCGCCTTCTCCAGGGTACCTTCCCAACCCAGGGATTGAACCCAGGTCTCCAGCATTGCAAGCGGATTCTTTACCAGCTGAGCCATTAGGCACTAAGCCATGTCTGACTCTTTTGCAACGTGGACTGTAGCCCACCAGGTTCCTCTGTCCATGGGATTCTCCAGGCAAGAATACTGGAGTGGGTTGCCATTTCCTTCTCCAGGGGATCTTCCTCACCCAGGGATCAAACTCATTTCTCCAGCTTGGAAGGCAGGTTCTTTACCACTGAACCACCTGGGAAGCCCATATCAGAACAGTCATTTATTTATTTATCCATTTGATGTAACTAGTTTCGTATTCCAGCCTATTTTTTATGAACAATAGTTGACCAAGTGGATCTCATAGGGTGCAATCAGAAAACAAATTTATTCATTCCTTCAGACCTGTTCTATGGGTGAGTTCTTCTCTGAACCTGGACACAATCAAGGGTAGACAGCAACACTCTAGAATAATAAAGGATCTTCTGGCTGCTTCCAGTTTCAGGAAAGGCCTCACTTCAGTAATTAAAACATCCACCCGTTTGTAATTTAACTCTAAGCAAAGCTTCTCCCAGGACTTGCCTGGTGGCCCAGAGGTTGAGACTCTGCATTCCCAATGCAGGGGGCCTCCGGTCAGGGAACTAGACCCCACATGCTGCAACTAAGAGTCTCGAGTGCCTCGACTAAGACCCAGCATAGACTAAGTATATAAGTAATATTTTTTTTAAGGGGGAAAAAAAGTTTCCCTCTTCGTCAAGCTTGAACCTGTTGTCTTAGGAAATCCGGGATAGAAAAGAGACGTGTTCAGCCTGAACTCCTGCTCCCGGTCTCCTCCTATTCACCAGGCTCCCTCTGGCCGTTCCTAGAAAAGCAAGGGGACAATGCAGGATAGAGAGTTCCCTGGCTGGTGCCCAGCTTACAGCCTCGGTGTCCTCTGGACTCTTTGGTCCATGTTGAAATCTCATGTTCTCTGGACTGGGAGGCTGACCACACCTGCCTCGGTCACTGGGTGCTTTTGTGGGTTTTTGGAGGTTCATGCACTTTCTTTGGAGGTCCCTGCTGGGATATTGAATTCTTCCAGTGAGCTGGACAGCAGTTGCTTGTGTCATTTCCCTCAGACTCTGAGAACACAGTGGGAGTGCAGGCAGAAACACTCACCACATACTGCTGTCCTTTCGGGCAGGAACTGGAAATGACTCCAGGGGAGAAAGGATGAGGCCTGGGTCAAGGCCCATAGGGAAGTGAGCAGAGTTGGGCAGCATTTCAGGCCCCTACAGGGAGAGTGCCCTTTTGTATGACAGTTTGTACTAGCTCTGCAGGGGCCTTGCCTGTAACCAGCGCCTCCCAGGCTGGGTCAAATCCCAGCCCTGAGTGCCCCCCAAACTCCTGTGGACAAGGTCTCCATGAGATGCCCCTGAAACTCTTTTATAAGGATCAACCCCTTCTTCTAGGAAGTTCAGCGAGACACTGTTCATTTCTTCACCCTAATACCTGTCCTCTCTGACCTCTTCACCTTCGGCCCTTCTTATTCCCTCGGGATGGTTAAGGGTCTACGTGTTGCAAACTTGATTTTGTATTTTAGGGTTTGCAGGGCGGGTGGTGGTGGGGCGGCTGTTGTTCATGTTGCCACATCCGAAATAAGTTGCACAGGTAGCCTGGAACCTTCCTTCAGAAGGTGAAGGCCTTTGAAGTTTACTACATTCTCAATCTTTGAACCTCAGCTGAAACTAGAGCAGGAAAAGTCAAATTTTAACATCCTCTTACGTATTATTTATTCCATTTTGACCAGTTCCCCTTAGTTCAAAGATCCTTTCTGAAAAATAGAAGTCTGTGCTTTTTAAAAGGGACTCTGCCCTTTTTAGCTCTCTGAAACTTCGAATGCAAGGGTTTCCTCACACAGCTAAGTGGCATGGTGTCGGGAAGTGAGTGAGAACAGTGCTTTGAAGAGAAAAACAGACTTTCGTGAAATGCACCCAGATTGTTTTAGAACAGTGAGAACCTGGGAGGCTTTTCCCTCTTTATTCTATTTTTTGATACATTTCTGCTTCCCTTCAGTGAGCCTCCACTGTTTTACAATCCTTTATCTGCAGTTTCAAAACCCAAAAACTGGCGGCAGGGCAGGGAGGGGCAAAGAGAAAGGCTCTGAAAAGGAAGAACTTTTAAAAAATAATTAATTATATAAAATTAATTTAATTTGAACTGAAGTGAGGCCACTTAAAGCCTTCATCTCACTGTGAACGTTCAAATATCTCAGTGCAGAAATTCTGTGTTTGCTTACAGGATGCCTCCCCAGGTTCTACTAGAAGTGTTATACACAGAGTAAACAATACTGTACATTGTCGACGGGCTTCCCTGGTAACTCAGCTGGTAAAGAATCCGCCTGCAATGCAGGAGACCCTGCTTCAATTCGGGATAAGGGATAGGCTTATCCTGAAGGGATAAGAAGGGATAGGCTACCCACTCCAGTATTCTTGGGCTTCCCTTGTGGCTCAGACGGTAAAGAATCTGCCAGCCATGTGGAAGACCTGGGTTCGATTCCTGGGTTAGGAAGGTTCTCTGGAGAAGGGAACGGCTACCCACTCCAGTATTCCGGCCTGGAGAATTCCATGGACTGTATAGTCCATGGGGTTGCAAAGAGTCAGACACGGCTGAATGACTTTCACTTTCATATTGTATACACCAATAAACATTATTGAAGAAGAAATGGCAACCGACTCCAGTATTCTTGCCTGGGAAACGCCATGGACAGAGGAACCTGGCGGGCTGAGTCCACGGGGTTTCAAAAGAGTCGGACATGACTTAGTGACTAAGCTACCATCACGGCCACCACCACCATATACAGTGTAAGCTTCACACCATCTTCTAAATTTCAAAAATAATTCCATAACACGTCAGGCCCTAAGGGTTTAGGACAAGTGCTTATAAGCCTATACTTTTACGGAGGAGAAAATATGACAAACCTTGTTATTATTTTTCCTGCTCTGTTGGCTTTTCATTGTAACTAACCCAATTCTCATGTCTAGTTTTTGTACAAGCCATTCCCCCACCACCCTGGCTGTTCCTGAATTTTCTTTCATCAAATCAGAGTTCAGAATTTACCACCTGCAGCTGAAGTTTCCTAATTAGCTCAACATCTTTCTTCACCTGAATATTCGCTTTAGATTTTGGACATGTGTTTACCCCGATCGTACTAGTTTGAGCCTTAAAGAGATACAACAACTCATAGTTTACTGACAGCCCGTCCACCTGTCATTGTGAGAGACTGCTCCTCCTTCCAAAGACCTCCCCCTCCATTTCTCCTGTGAGGTCTTAGGTCAGGTTCAGTAAGCTTATGTCACCATGCCTTTCCTTCTGCCATAACCACCCTGAAAAACATCCTAGATATGATTAGTGGATAGAGACCCTCTTTCCCACTGAACCCTTCAGCACAGCCCTCCAACCCAGAACACCAACTACAGGAATCTGAGGAGGAGGTGGACTCAGATCTGCAGATTCTCCCCACATAGTCCTTGTGGGAATTAAATCTGAGAACTACTGGGTTAAAGTTAGCAGATCAATGGCAGGCCAGAAAATTTGAGAGATGAAATATGGTTATAATAAATGTTAGTGACAGCTGCAGCCTTCTGAAAAACTGACAGTTCCCATACGTAATTAGGTTACAGTGTACCTCATGCATAATTTTTCATAATAAAGATGAATGTCTTTCAGCAGTCAGTTCAGCCTTGACTCTTATCTAATAATTCCGTATTCTTCGTGTATGCATGTGTGTTAGTTTCAGGAGCACAGCAAAGTGATTCTGCTATGTATACATATCTATTCTTTTTCCGATTCTTGTCCATTACAGGTTACTACCAAATATCCAGTATAGTTCCTGGTCTAATACAGTAGGTCCTTGTTGGTTACCTGTTTTATATATAATAGTGTATCTGTTAATCCCAAATTCCTAATTTATCTCTCCCTCTCTCTCCCTTTTGGTAACCATAAGTTTGTTTTCTTTGTCTGCGGGTCTATTTCTGCTTTGTAAATTAGTTCACTTTTATTATTTTGTTAGATTCCACATATAAGCGATATTACATGAAATTTATCTTTGCCTAGCTTACTTCACTTAATGTGATGATCTCTAGGTCTGTCCATGTCTCTGTAAGTTGTATTATTTCATTCTTTTTATGACTGAGGACTGTTCCATTGTATATGTATACTACATCTTCTTTATCCATTCCTGTCTATGGACATTTAGGGTGTTTCCATGTCTTGGCTATTGTAAACACTGCTGCAAAGAACACTGGATATGAGTATCTTTTCAAATTAGTTTTCTCTGGATATATGCTCAGAAGTGGGATTGTAGGGTCATATGGTAATTCTGTTCTCAGTTTTTAAGGGAACTTCATACGGTTCTCCATAATGGTTGGACCAACTTACATTCCCACTAGGAGTGTAGAAGGGCTCCCTTTTCTCCACACCCTCTCCAGAATTAATTGTTTCTAAATTTTTGGTGATAGCCATTCTGACCAGTGTGCAATGATACCTCATTGTAGTTTTAATATGCATGTCTCTAAAAATTAGCAATGTTGAGCATTTTTCACGTGCCTCTTGGTCGTCCGTATGTCGATTCAGTATTTTCCTTCACCTCTTAAACTGTTTTTTGAAACTATACATCTATTTGATGAATTTTTCAAAACTCTTCTGCCACGTCTGGCTCCTTCCCTATCCCTCTCCTTTTTCTTCTTTCCCTTTAGGAACAACAACAACAACAACAACAAAAATCTGTCTCCCTTTCTCCTGCAAAACAATTTAGAATCCTTTTCTGTACTTTGAGCATTACCTAAGTCATAATAGAGAATAGAATGTGCGGACTTCCCTGGTGGTTGAGTGGTTAAGAATCCCCCTGCCAATGCAGGAGACACAGGTTCAATCCTTGGTCTGGGAAGGTCCCACACACTGCGGAGCAACTAAGCCTCTGCATCCCAACTACTGAGCCGAACTCTCCGGCCCATGCTCTGCTGACAGGCACTACAAGAGCAGCCCCCACTGGCTGCCACCTAAAGAAAGCCTGTGCATAACAATGAACATCTAACACAGCCAAAAACTAATTAATTAACTAATTTTGTAGAAAAAGACTAGAAAATGGGATACACTAAGCTCCATTAGTGGGACGAATATCACTGCTACAAGAATGCAGACTATAGGTTCACATGGTCCCTTCCTCCTGCATTTCTGTTGCTATCTGGACAGATACGTTAAGAAATGCCACAGTCAATATCTTTATCATCATCTACAAGAGTATAAGGGCCAAAAGGTAACCCCCCCACCCGCAAACATTGTCCACGTGGAACCTGTGAATGTCAGCTTATATGAAAAAAAGATCTTTGCAGATGTAATTAAGGATCTCAAGATGAGGTCATCCCAGATTATCTGGATGAGTCTAAATCCAATGAAAAGTGGCTTAATAAAATGAGCAAAAGACACACCCAAATTTGTGAAAATGGAAGCAGAGACTGGAGTGATGCATCTGCAAGCCAAGGAACACCAAAGATGAGGAGCAGACATTAGAAGTTTGATGAGATAAGAAAGGATTCTTCACAAAAGCCTTTGGAGGCAATGTGGCCCTGCTGATACCTTGGTTTTAGACAGCTAACCTCCAGAGCTATGAGAGAATAAATTGTTGTCTCAGCCTCCAAGTTTCTGTAAATTTGTTATGGCAGTACTGGGAAACTAATACAAAAGGACCAGGAGTAAGTAGCCCTATCTATTTATGGGTACCCTCACCTGTCAGCTCTGCTGTTGTTGTTCAGTCACTCAGTCCTGTCCAACTCTTTGCAACCCCATGACTGCAGCACAACAGGCTTCCCTGTCCTTCACCACCTCCCAGAGCTTGCTCAAACTCATGTCCATCAAGTCAGTGATGCCATCCAACCATCTCATCCTCTATCGTCCCCTTCTCCTCCTGCCCTCAGTCTTTCCCACCATCAGGGTCTTTTCCAATGAGTCAGTTCTTCCCATCAGGTAGCCAAATTATTGGAGCTTCAATTTCAGCATCAGTCCTTCCAGTGAATATTCAGAGTTGATATCCTTTAGGATTGACAGGTTGGATCTCCTTTCAGTTCAAGGGACTCTCAAGAGTCTTCTCCAACACCACAGTTCAAAAGCATCAATTTTTCAGTGTTCAGCCTTCTTTATGGCCCAACTCTCACATCCATACATGACTAATGGAAAAACCAAAGCTTTGACAATGTGGACCTTTGTCAGAAAAGTAATACCTCTGCTTTTTAATAGGCTGTCTAGGTTTGTCATAGCTTTTCTTCCAAGAAGCAAGTGTCTTTTAATTTCATGGCTGCAATCACCATTTGCAGTGATTTTGGAGCCCAAGAAAATAATGTCTGTCACTGTTTCCATTGTTTCTCCATCTATTTGCATGAAATGATGGGACCAGATGCCATGCTCTTCATTTTTTGAATGTTGAGTTTTAAGCCAGCTTTTTCACTCTCCTCTTTCACCTTCATCAAAAGGATCTTTAATTCCTCTTCACTTTCTGCCGAAGGGTGGTGTCATCTGCATATCTGAAGTTATTGCTATTTCTCCCGGCAGTCTTAATTCCAGTTTGTGCTTCATCCAGCCTGACAATACGCATGATGTACTCTGCATAGAAGTTAAATAAGTAGGGTGATGATATACAGCCCTGATGTACTCCTTTCCCAATTTGGAACCAGTCTGTTGTTCCATGTCCAGTTCTAACTGTTTCTTCTTGACCTGCATACAGGTTTCTCAGGAGGCAGGTAAGGTGGTCTGGTATTCCTATCTCTTTAAGAATTTTCCACAGTTTGTTGTGATCCACACAGTCAAAGGGTTTAGCGTAGTCAATGAAGCAGAAGTAGATGTTTTTCTGGAATTCTCTTTTTCTATGACCCAGTGGATGTTGGCAATTTGATTTCTGGTTCTCTGCCTTTTCTAAAACCAGCTTGAACATCTGGGAGTTCTCTTTTCACGTACTGTTGAAGCCTAGCTTGGAGAATTTTGAGCATTACTTGGCTAGCATGTGAAATGAGTGCAATTGTGTGGTAATTTGAACATTCTTTGGCACTGTCTTTCTTTGGGACTGGAATGAAAACTGACCTTTTCCAGTCCAGTGGCCATTGCTGAGTTTTCCAAATTTGCTGGCATATTAAGTGCAGCACTTTCACAGCAGCTGCCAGCTTAAAAGTGCAAATATTTCTGCTTTTCATAAATTTTGCCTGTTTGTGGCTTAACTGTCAAGTACAGAGCATCTTCACCCACTCCAGGAAAGGTTGGATTTGACACATGGCTCCTAAGAAACACTCATATAAAGAAGAATGACTTCTATAGAGCAAACCCCACCATATGTGTGTGAGCCACTAGAATCAAATTTGAATTCTGATTTGAATTCTAGTTCTCCAATTCTGCAACTGTAGGCAATGACTTAGCCTTGAGACTTTAAATTATATATAAGAGCTAAATAAACTTTAGCTCTTATTTAGCTCCAATTTTAAAGCTCATTTGCTTTGTCTCCTCCATGTCACTGCCTATTTTGTTTGTCTGTTTACTTAGCCCTTTCCATGACTGTAAATGGTTACTCAAGTCCCAGTCTTACATAAAGTTTTAGTTCAAAGTCCACAGCAGCTAATTAGAATCCTAGAGTTTCTTATTTCAGTTCCTTGAGAGAGACATGATGCGTGTTCAAACCATTGTGCACATTAACCACCACTGGCCTGATCTTCTGTGCATGGAAATGCAAATCCTTTTCGAAGGGGATCCGTGTAGGAAGGCAGTGGTGAGAATTTCTAGTACACTGCCACTGTTTAAATCTCATATATTCAGATCTCTTTATCTCTTCCTTTAGAGCATATGCCTTTGAGTTCATGCTTTAAAAGTATCTCTTACCTTGAGATTATATATTCACCCGTACTGTATTCTTTTAGTTTCCACAAAGTACTGCCTAATATAATTTGAATCTGTTTATTAGAATGGCATTTTTCTTTTCTTTAAGTAGCTAGCTATTCATTCTCACATGATTTTTTGAACAGCTTACACTTTTCTCACCAATTTGAAATACTAATAATAATGGCATTTCTAAGTGTTCTCTATGTGTCAGCTTGTGCTAAATCTAATACATGGATTACTTCAGCTTAGTAATATTATCATCCACATATTATAGCTAAGAAATGGTATGCTTGGGATTTCACACCCCAGTCATCTCACTCTAGAGCTCATACTTTTAACCATTATGCTATTCTTGTAAGCAATTTGGGTCTATTTTTGGCTTAAACAATAAGGAAAATTATTGACATGACTGGAAGTCCAGATGCAGGGCGGGCTTCACAGTTGACTTGGCTCAAGTTCAGTGTCCCTGTGACTCTCTTGGCTCTGTGCTCTTCCACATGCAGCTTCACCCTCAGGCTGATCATGAGATAGCTGAAGCAATTTCAGCCATACACAAAAACATCCAGCAGAAGAGAAACAGGATTTCTACTTCAAGAAACTCTCCTAAAAGGACAAAGAACTTTCCCAGACACTCCAACAAAATTCCCGTCGAGCCTCACTGGTCCAAAATGGGGACTATGCCCATCCCTGTATCAACTGTGGGCATGGAGGATGGTATTAAATAAATCATACAAGCCACCCCTAGATTAAGAGATAGTATCGGTTTCCCTTTGGCGCATGGGCTACATAAAAGCAACAGGGACTCTCAACAGAGAAGTGCGGCTCTCTGACTCAGAAAACCTAAAATAATAGCAGGTGTAACAAGTTAAAAAGGTAAATCAAGTCTGGAGGTAAGCAGTATAGGGCTAGGATGGCAGCTCACGGTCAACCAGGTTCCTTCCTTTTCTCTAAATGCTCCGCCATTCTCAACATGAGGCTTCTACTTCATGATCCATGATAGTTCTGGAGTCACAGCCAACAGTCACAACCTCCTTCTTGAGGAATCAAGAAGGAGGAAGGATTGAGAAGGGAGAGACTGATTTCTTCCTTTAAGGATGTATCCCAGAAATCACATGACATGCTTCTGTGTACAAATTATTGGACAGCACTGAGTCATCTGGCAACATCTGGCTGAGAGAGGCTGAGAAATGTGGACTTTGTTCCAGATAACTGTGAGCCCAGCTATAAATCTTGGATTCTACCACTAAGGAAGGGGGGCAGAAGATACATGGAGACAATACTATAGTTTCTGCAACAGGTGGAAACATGAATTCATCTGGGGTTCTGATACAGAGGAAGAAAAAGAAACTAAACTCTGGTTTGGCAACAACCTATCTTGAAGCCCTGCTTGGGTCTTGCTTTGGTTCAGCCTTAGACTAGTCAGTAACCCAGTGGTATCAGAAACTGTTTACACATCCTTTTTTTTTTTTTTTAACTTTACAATATCGTATTGGTTTTGCCATGTATCAAAATGAATCTGCCACAGGTATACATGTGTTCCCCATCCTGAACCCTCCTCCCTCCCCATACGATCCCTCTGGGTCGTCCCAGTGCACCAGCCCCAAGCATCCAGTATCGTGCATCGAACCTAGACGGGCGACTCGTTTCATATATGATATTATACATATTTCAATGCTATTCTCCGAAATCATCCCACCCTGTCCCTCTCCCACAGAGTCCAAAAGACTGTTCTATACATCTGTGTCTCTTTTGCTGTCTCATATACAGGGTTATTGTTACCATCTTTCTAAATTCCATATATATGCGTTAGTATACTGTATTGGTGTTTTTCTTTCTGGCTTACTTCACTCTGTATAATAGGCTCCAGTTTCATCCACCTCATTAGAACTGATTCAAACGTATTCTTTTTAATGGCTGAGTAATACTCCATTGTATATATGTACCACAGCTTTCTTATCCATTCATCTGCTCATGGACATCTAGGTTGCTTCCACGTCCTGGCTATTATAAACAGTGCTGCTATGAACATTGGGGTACACGTGTCTCTTTGAATTCTGGTTTCCTCAGTGTGTATGCCCAGCAGTGGGATTGCTGGATCATAAGGCAGTTCTATTTCCAGTTTTTTAAGGAATCTCCACACTGTTCTCCATAGTGGCTGTACTAGTTTGCATTCCCACCAACAGTGTAAGAGGCTTCCCTTTTCTCCACACCCTCTCCAGCATTTATTGCTTGTAGACTTTTGGATCACAGCCATTCTGACTGGCATGAAAAGGTACCTCATAGTGGTTTTGATTTGCATTTCTCTGATAATGAGTGATGTTGAGCATCTTTTCATGTGTTTGTTAGCCATCTGTATGTCTTCTTTGGAGAATTGTCTATTTAGTTCTTTTGCCCATTTTTTGATTGGGTCATTTATTTTTCTGGGATTGAGCTGTAGGAGTTGCTTGTATATTTTTGAGATTAGTTGTTGGTCTGTTGCTTCATTTGCTATTATTTTCTCCCATTCTGAAGGCTGTCTTTTCACCTTGCTTATAGTTTCCTGTGTTGTGCAGAAGCTTTTAAGTTTAATTAGGTCCCATTTGTTTATTTTTGCTTTTATTTCCAATATTCTGGGAGGTGGGTCATAGAGGATCCTGCTGTGATGTATGTTGGAGAGTGTTTTGCCTATGTTCTCCTCTAGGAGTTTTATAGTTTCTGGTCTTACATTTAGATCTTTAATCCATTTTGAGTTTATTTTTGTGTATGGTGTTAGAAAGTGCTCTAGTTTCATTCTTTTACAAGTGGTTGACCAGTTTTCCCAGCACCACTTGTTAAAGAGATTGTCTTTTCTCCATTGTATATTCTTGCCTCCTTTGTCAAAGATAAGGTGTCCATATGTGCATGGATTTATCTCTGGGCTTTCTATTTTGTTCCATTGATCTATATTTCTGTCTTTGTGCCAGTACCATACTGTCTTGATGACTGTGGCTTTGTAGTAGAGCCTGAAGTCAGGCAGGTTGATTCCTCCAGTTCCATTCTTCTTTCTCAAGATAGCTTTGGCTATTCGAGGTTTTTTGTGTTTCCATACAAATTGTGAAATTATTTGTTCTAGCTCTGTGAAGAATACCCTTGGTAGCTTGATAGGGATTGCATTGAATCTATAAATTGCCTTGGGTAGTATACTCATTTTCACTATATTGATTCTTCCAATCCATGCACATGGTATATTTCTCCATCTATTAATGTCCTCTTTTATTTCTTTCACCAGTGTTTTATAGTTTTCTATATATAGGTCTTTAGTTTCTTTAGGTAGATATATTCCTAAGTATTTTATTCTTTTCGTTGCAATGGTAAATGGAATTGTTTCCTTAATTTCTCTTTCTGTTTTCTCATTATTAGTGTATAGGAATGCAAGGGATTTCTGTGTGTTGATTTTATATCCTGCAACTTTACTATAGTCATTGATTAGTTCTAGTAATTTTCTGGTGGAGTCTTTAGGGTTTTCTATGTAGAGGATCATGTCATCTGCAAACAGTGAGAGTTTTACTTCTTCTTTTCCAATTTGGATTCATTTTTTTTTCTGCTCTGATTGCTGTGGCCAAAACTTCCAAAACTATGTTGAATAGTAATGGTGAAAGTGGGCACCCTTGTCTTGTTCCTGACTTTAGAGGAAATGCTTTCAATTTTTCACCATTGAGGATAATGTTTGCTGTGGGTTTGTCATATATAGCTCTTATTATGTTGAGGTATGTTCCTTCTAGTCCTGCTTTCTGGAGAGTTTTTATCATAAATGGATGTTGAATTTTGTCAAAGGCTTTCTCTGCATCTATTGAGATAATAATATGGTTTTTATTTTTCAATTTGTTAATGTGGTGTATTACATTGATTGATTTGTGGATATTGAAGAATCCTTGCATCCCTAAGATAAAGCCCACTTGGTCATGGTGTATGATCTTTTTAATGTGTTGTTGGATTCTGATTGCTAGAATTTTGTTAAGGATTTTTGCATCTATGTTCATCAGTGATATTGGCCTGTAGTTTTCTTTTTTTGTGGCATCTTTGTCAGGTTTTGGTATTAGGGTGATGGTAGCCTCATAGAATGAGTTTGGAAGTTTACCTTCCTCTGAAATTTTCTGGAAGAGTTTGAGCAGGATAGGTGTTAGCTCTTCTCTAAATTTTTGGTAGAATTCAGCTGTGAAGCCGTCTGGACCTGGGCTTTTGTTTGCTGGAAGATTTCTGATTACAGTTTCAATTTCCGTGCTTGTGATGGGTCTGTTAAGATTTTCTATTTCTTCCTGGTCCAGTTTTGGAAAGTTGTACTTTTCTAAGAATTTGTCCATTTCTTCCACGTTGTCCATTTTATTGCCATATAATTGCTGATAGTAGTCTCTTATGATCCTTTGTATTTCTGTGTTGTCTGTTGTGATCTCTCCATTTTCATTTCTAATTTTATTGATTTGATTTTTCTCCCTTTGTTTCTTGATGAGTCTGGCTAATGGTTTGTCAATTTTATTTATCCTTTCAAAGAACCAGCTTTTGGCTTTGTTGATTTTTGCTATGGTCTCTTTTGTTTCTTTTGCATTTATTTCTGCCCTAATTTTTAAGATTTCTTTCCTTCTACTAACCCTGAGGTTCTTCATTTCTTCCTTTTCTAGTTGCTTTAGGTGTAGAGTTAGATTATTTATTTGACTTTTTTCTTGTTTCTTGAGGTATGCCTGTATTGCTATGAACTTTCCCCTTAGGACTGCTTTTACAGTGTCCCACAGGTTTTGGGTTGTTGTGTTGTCATTTTCATTCATTTCTATGCAAATTTTGATTTCTTTTTTTATTTCTTCTGTGATTTGTTGGTTATTCAGCAGTGTGTTGTTCAGCCTCCATATGTTGGAATTTTTAATAGTTTTTCTCCTGTAATTGAGATCTAATCTTACTGCATTGTGGTCAGAAAAGATGCTTGGAATGATTTCAATTTTTTTTAGTTTACCAAGGCTAGATTTATGGCCCAGGATGTGATCTATCCTGGAGAAGGTTCCGTGTGTGCTTGAGAAAAAGGTGAAATTGTTTTGGGATGAAATGTCCTATAGATATCAATTAGGTCTAACTGGTCTATTGTGTCATTTAAAGTTTGTGTTTCCTTGTTAATTTTCTGTTTAGTTGATCTATCCATAGGTGTGAGTGGGGTATTAAAGTCTCCCACTATTATTGTGTTATTGTTAATTTCTCCTTTCATACTTGTTAGTATTTGTCTTACATATTGCAGTGCTCCTATGTTGGGTGCATATATATTTATAATTGTTATATCTTCTTCTTGGATTGATCCTTTGATCATTATGTAGTGACCTTCTTTGTCCCTTTTCACGGCCTTTGTTTTAAAGTCTATTTTATCTGATATGAGTATCACTACTCCTGCTTTCTTTTGGTCCCTATTTGCATGGAAAATCTTTTTCCAGCCCTTCACTTTCAGTCTGTATGTGTCCCCTGTTTTGAGGTGGGTCTTTTGTAGACAACATATGTAGGGGTCTTGTTTTTGTATCCATTCAGCTAGTCTTTGTCTTATGGTTGGGGCATTCAACCCATTTACGTTTAAGGTAATTATTGATAAGTATGATCCCGTTGCCATTTACTTTATTGTTTTGGGTTCGAATTTATACACCCTTTTTGTGTTTCCTGTCTAGAGAATATCCTTTAGTATTTGTTGGAGAGCTGGTTTGGTGGTGCTGAATTCTCTCAGCTTTTGCTTGCCTGTAAAACTTTTGATTTCTCCTTCATATTTGAATGAGATCCTTGCTGGGTACAATAATCTGGGCTATAGGTTATTTTCTTTCATCATTGTAAGTATGTCTTGCCATTCCCTCCTGGCTTGGAGAGTTTCTATTGAAAGATCAGCTGTTATCCTTATGGGAATTCCCTTGTGTGTTATTTGTTGTTTTTCCCTTGCTGCCTTTAATATTTGTTCTTTGTGTTTGATCTTTGTTAATTTGATTAATATGTGTCTTGGGGTGTTTCGCCTTGGGTTTATCTTGTTTGGGACTCTCTGGGTTTCTTGCACTTGGGTGATTATTTCCTTCCCCATTTTAGGGAAGTTTTCAACTATTATCTCCTCAAGTATTTTCTCATGGTCTTTCTTTCTGTCTTCGTCTTCTGGGACCCCTATGATTCGAATGTTGTAGCATTTAATATTGTCCTGGAGGTCTCTGAGATTGTCCTCATTTCTTTTAATTCGTTTTTCTTTTTTCCTCTCGGATTCATTTATTTCTACCATTCTATCTTCTAATTCACTAATCCTATCTTCTGCCTCTGTTATTCTACTATTTGTTGCCTCCAGAGTGTTTTTGATCTCATTTATTGCATTATTCATTATATATTGACTCTTTTTTATTTCTTCTAGGTCCTTGTTAAACCTTTCTTGCATCTTCTCAATCCTTGTCTCCAGGCTATTTATCTGTGATTCCATTTTGATTTCAAGATTTTGGATCAATTTCACTATCATTATTCGGAATTCTTTATCAGGTAGATTCCCTATCTCTTCCTCTTTTGTTTGGTTTGGTGGGCATTTATCCTGTTCCTTTACCTGCTGGGTATTCCTCTGTCTCTTCATCTTGTTTAAATTGCTGAGTTTGGGGTGTCCTTTCTGTATTCTGGCAGTTTGCAGAGTTCTCTTTATTGTGGTGTTTCCTCACTGTGTGTGGGTTTGTACAGGTGGCTTGTCAAAGTTTCTTGGTTAGGGAAGCTTGTGTCGGTGTTCTGGTGGGTGGAGCTGGATTTATTCTCTCTGGAGTGCAATGAAGTGTCCAGTAATGAGTTATGAGATGTCTATGGTTTTGGGGTGACTTTGGGCGCCTGTATATTGAACTCAGGGCTGTATTCCTATGTTGCTGGAGAATTTGCTTGGTATGTCTTGCCCTGGAACTTGTTGGCCCTTGTGTGGTGCTTGGTTTCAGTGTAGGTATGGAGGCATTTGATGAGCTCCTGTCAATTAATGTTCCCTGGAGTCAGGGTGTGGACTTAAGCCTCCTGCTTCCAGTTATCAGTCTTATTTTTACAGTAGTCTCAAAACTTCTCCTTCTATACGGCACCATTGATAAAATATCTAGGTTAAAGATGAAAAGTTTCTCCACCGTGAGGGTCACCCAGAGAGGTTCACAGCGTTACATGGAGAAGAGAAGAGAGAGGAGGGAGTTAGAGGTGACCCGGATGAGATAAGGTGGAATCAATAGAGGAGAGAGCGGGCTAACCAGTAATCACTTACTTATGTGCACTCCACAACTGGACCGCTCAGAGATGTTCACGGAGTTATACAGAGAAGAGAAGAGGGAGGAAGGAGACAGAGGTGGCCAGGAGGATAAAAGGGGGGAATGAAAAGGAGAGAGACAGATTCAGCCAGTAATCAGTTCCCTAAGTGTACTCCACCGTCTGGAACACACAGAAATTCACAGAGTTGGGTAGAGTAGAGAGGGGTTAGGGAGGAGACACAGGCGACCTGGTGGAGAAAAAGGAGAGTCTGAAGGGGGAGAGAGCAGTTAAGCCAGTAATCTCGCTCCCTAGTAAAAAATGGGTACTGAAGATTGGGTTCTTAAAGGACAAAATTGGTAACAAATACCTAAAAGCAAAAATTAAAAATCTAGAGTAGAGTTTGGAATTTCAAAAATACAATGTTAAAGAAAAGAAGAAGGAAAAGAAAGAGAAACAAAACAAAAACAAACAAAGTCACAAAAATTATAAAGAAGATATAGGTACAAAATTGACCAGTTCAGATCAGATCAGTCACTCAGTCGTGTCCGACTCTTTGCGACCCCATGAATCGCAGCACACCAGGCCTCCCTGTCCATCACCAACTCCCGGAGTTCACTGAGACTCACATCCACCAAAAAGCATAAATTAAAAATCTAGAGTAGAGTTTGGAGTTTCAGGAATACAATGTTAAAGAAAAGATGAAGAGAAAGAAAGAGAGGGAAAAAAAGTCACGAAAGTTATAAAAAAAAAAAAAAAAAAGGTACAAAATTGATAACAAATACCAAAAAGCTAAAATTAAAAATCTAGAGCAGAGTTTGGAATTTCAAAAATACAATGTTAAAGAAAAGAAGAAAAAAAAAGAAAAGAAAGAAAGAGAAAAAGAAAAAAAAAAAAAACAAGGTCACAAAAGTTATAAAAAATATATATATGAAGTTTGCTTTTTAAAAAAAAAGGGTCTCTTTTTTTTTTTGCAAAGTAATAGTAGGTTATAAAAGTGAAAATTAAAGGAGTAATAGAGGACTTAAAATTTTTTAAAAAATTAAAAAAAAAAAAGAAAGAATCATCATAAAAATAGTAAAAAAAAATATATAGGACTTTCTCTGATGTTGTTGTGGGTGGGTATTGTGGGGTCAGTTCATTTTCGGCTAGTTCCTTGTTCCAGCTTATATTTCTCAAGATCTATAGGCCCCTTCCTATGTAGTCAGTACTAACCACGGGGTTTTAATCTATTGCCTGTCGCTTCCAAGGCGTTTCCCTCTGTTATAGCTTCTTCTGTTTGCTGGTCTCTTCAGTGTCTGATTTCCATCCTGATACAAAGGGGGCGGTGGTGGACACTTTTTTTTTTTTTTAAGGCTCACTTGTTCAGTCATGCTGTGGAGAGGGAGGGACGCTGCAAACAAATGACACTGGCATGTGCTCGCAGTGCCTCGGCTACACTGGGTCTGCGCCCGCTCACGGCGCGTGTAGCCTCCCTGCCCACACTTCTCAGGCTGTAGGTTTCTCCGCTGGGAACCATCCGTGGCCCACCCTGGGCTGCTTGCACCTCCCAGGTCTAAGCCGCTCAGGTTCAGGCACTCGGATAGTCCTCAGAGGCACAGACTCAGTTGGGCCTGCGTTTTGTGCCCTTCCCAGGTCCAAGTAGCTCAGGTGATGAGGTGTTTGGCGAGCGCGGTTGCTGTGACTTATCGCCTCCCTGCCGCTCAGTTATCTGGGTGTACAACCGGCGCACCTTCTCAGGCGGATGTTGACTGTCCAGAACCCCAAGAAGTTTTAGTTAGCAAAGAAGCCTGCTTATAGTTTTGTAGATAATGTCTCTCTGGGGCTGCGATTGCCCCCTTCCAGCTCTGGCTGCCTGTCACCAGAGGGGGACCGTCTGAAGCCAGCTATCTCTGTACAGTCCTTTGTTCCATGCGCAGGCCTGGCAGTGTCTTAGGTTAGGGCTGGCTTTTCACATGGTAGATATCCCACAGTCTGCTTTGCTAGCCCAAATTATTTCGCTCAGGTAGCGCTCGGGGTATTCAGGCCAGATCCTTACTCTAAGTGATGCAGCCCGCGCCGCGCCTCCCTGCCCAGCCCCCGCTTGCTAATGGTGGATGCAGGCGTCTGCGCTGCTTCTCCGCTGGGGGAGTTACCATAGGGCTTGTAATCTGTGGGTTTTAACTGTTTATTTATTTTTCCTCCCTGTTATGTTGCCCTCTGTGCTTCCAAGGCTCAGCACAAACTCAGCAGTGAGAATGTTTCCTGGTGTTTGGAAACTTCTCTCTTTTTAAGACTCCCTTCCCGGGACGGAGCTCCGTCCCTCCCTCTTTTGTCTCTTTTTTTGTCTTTTATATTTTTTCCTACCTCCTTTCGAAGACAATGGGTTGCTTTTCTGGGTGCCTGATGTCCTCTGCCGGCATTCAGAAATTGTTTTGTGGAGTTTACTCAGCGTTTAAATGTTCTTTTGATTAATTTGTGGGAGAGAAAGTGTTCTCCCCATCCTATTCCTCTGCCATCTTAGCTCCTCCTCCCTGTTTGCACATCCAGTGTCACACACCCATTCCTAGAACTTGACTACAGAGTTATCTCAACCCCAAACTCATGACTGAGGACTGAGGATGGAGTGGTTCCCTACAGAGATTTGTTTGTATTTTTGCATTTTTAAGAGTTCTTTATACATTAAAGGTTGAGGATATTAAGCTTTTTTCTGCCTAATATGTAGAAAACGATTTTCTAGTTTATCATTTTACCCTTGACCTTTATAGTGAAATTATTATAGTGACCATTGTGACATTCAGAAATTTTATATTTTCTATAATCAAATATTCTTGGCCTTAACATTTTTTAACTTTTATGCTAGAATGACTTTCCATAAATAAGAATCTGATAAGTATTTGGCTCTATTATCCTCTTTCTATGATTAAATTTTTAATCAGTCAGGAGATGCATCCTGCTGTACATGTAACAACTCAATTTACAATGATTTAACACTAAATAAGTTTTCCTTTTTCTCGGGCAATAAGTAGTCCAGAACTGGTTTTTTGGATGTACTAGATCTTCAAAAGTCTAAGCTCATTCCACATTTTTGTACTATAATCCTTAATTACATAATTAATATATAGCATTTCCTCAAGTTCATAAATGACTACTGTAATTCTAGGCATCAAATCTGTAGTCTACTTAGAAAGAAGAAGAAAGGGCAAAACATAAAAGCTACATGCCACCTGAATCCATCTCTTTTAACAGGTAATCGATATCTTTCCTGGAGACCCATCTGCTACATTTCTCACTGGCCAGGTCGAGATCACATGACTACCCAAAAGAGCAAGGGAATCTTGAGGAAGTAAATATTTTTATCTCAACACATTGCTATCCTGAATAAAATTAGATTCTTTTATTAAACAAAGGGAAATGGACATGGCAACATCACCTGCCATAATTTTCCATGTATCATTTTTTGATATATGATATGAAACAAGGAGTTGACAATCTTTTTTCCAATTAGTTAACCAACTTTCTCAACATCTTTATTGATTTGGAATGCAACTTCATTATTTTTAAAAACACATAGAGGTTCCAATTCCAATAATAACAGTGGTGGTAGTTTAGTCTCTAAGTCATGTCTGACTCTTGCAACCCCGTGATCTGTAGACTGCCAGGTTCCTCTGTCCATAGGATTTTCCAGGCAAATCCTGAAGTGAGTTGCCATTTCTCCAGCAAGAATACTGGAGTGGGTTGCCATTTCCTTCTCCAAGGCATCTTCCTGACCCAGGAATCGAACCCAGGTCTCCTGCACTGCAGGCAAATTCTCTAACTATAATAGCAGGGAAATACCTAATAGACCAACCTTCCCCAGATAGCAAACTTGGAAAAAATATAGAAAACAACCATTGAAAACACTGAAGAGAAGAAGAAAAAGAAGACAGAAACTGGAGAGCTGTTAGTACTTGAAAGAGGGAAATGACACTGGGTGATTTTTCCCAATTTTGTAGCTTATGCTCAAGAGAAGGTCCCAATCAGTGCCATTTTTAGGCCAGAAATCTGCCATCTTACTACCTTGTAGAAGCAAAAGGAATAGTTTGGGGTTTCTGTAGCAGGTGGAAAGTGAAGAAAGACATCCCAGAAAGAAAAGAGCCACAGTAGAAGAACACCAAATTCTATATATAAACTTTTCTCAAATCTCTGCTAATCCCCTGAAATACTCACAGGGCAGTGTAGACATCAAGAAGCTCAGTTAAGATTCAAATAATTAAACAGAGATTTCACTTGGCACCTACTGCAAGAGACCAGAGTTTCAGCCAACTGAGTGTTAGTGACTCAGTCGTATCCAACTCTTTGCGACCCCATGGACTGTAGCCCACCAGGTTCCTCTGTCCATGGAATTCTCCAGACAAGAATATTGAAGTGGGTAGCCATTCCCTTCTCCAGGGCATCTTCCCAACCCAGGGATCAAGCCCACGTTGCAGACAGATTCTTTACCATCTGTGCCACCAGGGAAGCCAAATTAACCGCCCACCAAAAAATAAAAATCATAGTCTTTGGAAGAATATGACAGAATCCAAAGTTTCTAACAATATCAAGGATACAATGAAAAGTCACTGCACATACAAGAATACGATATGTGACCCATATTCAAGAGGAAAGGCAATCAATGGAGATCAGTACTAAAATGACCCAGATTTTAGAATCAGCAGACAAGGATTTTAAAGTAGATATTATAACAATGGGCTTCCCTGATAGCTCAGTTGGTAAAGAACCCACCTGTAATGCAGGAGACCCTGGGTTGATTCCTGGGTCGGGAAGATCCACTGGAGAAGGGGTAGGCTACCCACTCCAGTATTCTTGGGCTTCCCTTGTGGTTCAGCTGGTAAAGAATCTGCCTACAATGCAGGAGACCTGGGTTCGATCTCTGGGTTGGGAAGATCCCCTGGAGAAGGGAAAGGCTACACACTCCAGTATTCTGGCCTAGACATTACATGGATTGCATAGTCCATGGGGTTGCAAAGAGTCGGACATGACTGAACAACTTTCACTTTCACTTTTCACTATAATAATGCTCAAGGGTCTCAGGACACCTCTCTCCTCTTACAAAGGGTATAATGAATAAGTTATGCTATTGGGCGTACAGACTAAAAACCACAATCACAGGAAACTAACCAATCTGATCACATGGGCCACAGCCTTGTCTAACTCAATGAAACTATGAGCCATGCCGTGTAGGGCCACCCAAGATAGACGGGTCATGGTGGAGAGGTCTGACAGAATGTGGTCCACTGGAGAATGGAATGGCATACCACTACAGTATTCTTGCCTTGAGAACCCCATGAACAGTATGAAAAGGCAAAAAGATAGGACACTGAAAGATGGACTCACCAGGTCAGTAGGTGCCCAATATGCTACTGGAGATCAGTGGAGAAATAACTCCAGAAAGAATGAGAAGATGGAACCAAAGCAAAAACAACACCCAGTTGTGGATGGGACTGGTGATGGAAGCAAGGTCCAATGCTGTAAAGAGCAATATTGCATAGTAACCTGGAACGTTAGGTCCATGAATCAAGGCAAATTGGAAGTGGTAAACAGGAGATGGCAAGAGTGAACATCGACATTTTTGGAATCAGCGAACTAAAATGGACTGGAATGGGTGAATTTGACTCAGATGACCATTATATCTACTACTGTGGGCAAGAATCCCTTAGAAGAAATGGAGTAGACATCATAGTAAACAAAGGAGTCCAAAATGCAGTACATGGATGCAATGTCAGAAATGACAGAATGATCTCTGTTCATTTCCAAGGCAAACCATTCAATATCACAGTAATCCAAGTCTATGCCTCGACCATTAATGCTCAAGAAGCTGAAGTTCAACAGTTCTATGAAGACCTACAAGACTTTCTAGAATTAACACCCAAAAAAGATGTCCTTTTCATTATAGGGGACTGGAATGCAAAAGTAGGAAGTCAAGAAACATGTGGAGTAACAGGCAAATTTGGCCTTGGAGTACAGAATGAAGCAGGGCAAAGGCTAATAGAGTTTTGCCAAGAGAATGCACTGGGGTGCGTTCAAAGCAAACACCCTCTTCCAACAACACAAGAGAAGACTCTACACATGGACATCACCAGATGGTCAACACCGAAATCAGATTGATTATATTCTTTGCAGCCAAAGATGGAGAAGCTCTATACAGTTAGCAAAAACAAGACTGGGAGCTGACTGCAGCTCAGATCATGAAATCTTTATTGCCAACTTCAGACTTAAATTGAAGAAAACCAATTAGAAAACCACTAGACCATTCAGGTATGACCTAATTCAAATCCCTTACTATTATACAGTGGAAGTCACAGATAGATTTAAGGGACTAGATCTGATAGACAGAGTGCCTGAAGAACTATGGAAGGAGGTTCGTGACATTGTACAGGAGACAGGGATCAAGACCATCCCCATGGAAAAGAAATGCAAAAAGCAAAATGGCTGTCTGAGGAGGCCTTACAAATAGCTGTGAAAAGAAGAGAAGTGAAAAGCAAAAGAGAAAAGGAAAGATATACCCATTTGAATGCAGAGTTCCAAAGAATAGCAAGGAGAGATAAGAAAGCATCCTCAGTGATCAGTGCAAAGAAATAGAGGAAAACAATGGAATGGGAAAGACTAGAGATCTCTTCAAGAAAATTCGAGATACCAAGGGAACATTTCATGCAAAGATGGGCTCAATAAAGGACAGAAATGGTATGGACCTAACAGAAGCAGAAAATATTAAGAGGAGGTGGCAAGAATACACAGAAGAAGTATACCAAAAAGATCTTCATGACCCAGATAATCACGATGGTGTGATCACTGACCTAGAGCCAGACATCCTGGAATGTGAAGTCAAGTGGGCCTTAGGAAGCATCACTACAAACAAAGCTAGTGGATGTGATGGAATTCTAGTTGAGCTATTTCAAATCCTGAAAGATAATGCTGTGAAAGTGCTGCACTCAATATGCCAGCAAATTTGGAAAACTCAGCAGTAGCCACAGGACTGGAAAAGGTCAGTTTTCATTCCATCCCAAAGAAAGGCAATGCCAAAGAATGCTCAAACTACCGCACAATTGTACTCATTTCACACGCTAGTAAAGTAATGCTCAAAATTCTCCAAGCCAGTCTTCAACAGTACATGAACCAGGAACTTCCAGATGTTCAAGATGGATTTAGAAAAGGCAGAGGAACCAGAGATCAAACTGCCAACATTCGTTGGATCATTGAAAAAGCGAGACAGTTCCAGAAAAACATCTATTTCTGCTTTATTGACTATGCCAAAGCCTTTGACTGTGTGGATCACAACAAACTGTGAAAACTTCTTAAAGATAGGGGAATACCAGACCACCTGGCCTTTCTCCTGAGAAATCTGTATGCAGGTCAAGAAGCAACAGTTAGAACTGGACATGGAACAACAGACTGGTTCCAAATAGGAAAAGGAGTACTTCAAGGCTGTATACTGTCACCCTGCTTATTTAACTTATATGCAGAGTACACCATGAGAAATGCTGGACCGGATGAAGCACAAACTGGAATCAAGACTGCTGGGAGAAATAGCAATAACCTCAGATATGCAGATGACACCACACTTAAGGCCGAAAACAAAGAAGAACTAAAAAGCCTCTTGATGAAAGTGAAAGAGGAGAGTGAAAAAGTTGGCTTAAAGCTCAACATTCAGAAAACTAAGAGCATGGCATCCGGTCCCATCACTTCATGGGAAATAGATGGGGAAACAGTGACCAACTTTATTTTTCAGGGCTCCAAAATCACTGCAGATGGTAATTGCAGCCATGAAATTAAAAGACACTTACTCCTTGGAAGGAAAGTTATGACCAACCTAGACAGCATATTAAAAAGCAGAGACATTACTTTGCCAACAAAGGGCTGTCTAGTCAAAGCTATGGTTTTCCCAGTAGTCATGTATGGATGTGAGAGTTGGACTATAAAGAAAGCTGAATGCCAAAGAATTGATACTTTTGAACTGTGGTGTTGGAGAAGACTCTTGAGAGTCCCTTGGACTGAAAGGAGATCCAACCAGTCTATCCTAAAGGAAATCAGTCCTGAATATTCACTGGAAGGACTGATGCTGAAGCTGAAACTCCAATGCTTTGGCCACCTGATGTGAAGAACTGACTCCTTGGAAAAGACCCTGATGCTGGGAAAGACTGAAAGCCGGAGGAGAGGGGACGACTGAGGATGAGATGGTTGGATGGCATCACCGACTCAATGGATATGGGATTGGGTGGACTCCAGGAGTTGGGGATGGACAGGGAGGCCTGGCATGCTGCAGTCTATGGGGTCGCAAAGAGTCAGACATAGCTGTGCAACTGAACTGAACTGATCGGGCATATGCCCACACATCCTCCAAAATACTGATAACTAACTAAGAATTAACCAGGCTGATGAAAGTAAGAAAAGTGATTTGGGATAGAAAATAAAGACAGGAGTTTTCATTCCCCTTGAGTAGCAAGACCAGTGACAGGTCTCTGTGCTGGTAGAGAGCTCTTGCCAAACACCTGCTTTCCAGCGCTCTTGGGTCAAAGGTGGAAGAGTTACCAGGTGTGAAATTGCATGGCTCTTTTGTAATCCTACTTATTTACCACCTTTACTAAAAATCTAACTAATCCCTCTTCAATGAAAGTTTTCCTGCAGCCCACTCTACACTGTATCCCAGTCCGTGGAGGGGAGTTTCTTTGATACCATCATGTTTCTTTCTTTCTGAAATTCAGCACAGCAGGGTAATCTCTTTGGGGAGTAGAGAGAAACTAAGGGTAGAGGCACTTCATGGAGGTTACAAAGCCTGCTACAGATAAAGCACAGATCAGCTTTGTCAGAGCTGCAATGGATGACCATGTTAACCCACTTTTGTATCATTCAGGGAAAATAGCTTGTCCACTTGTTGCTGCGTATTCTGCAAGCAAGTTTGCTCTGGATGGGTTCTTCTCCTCTCTCAGGATGGAATATGAGGCGACCAAGGTCAATGTGTCAATCACCCTCTGTATTCTTGGCCTCATCGACACAGGTAAGGTCAAGAAATTGGAATAAATGGCCTGCAGGACTGTCTGTCTTACTGTGGTGGGTAAAGAGGGCGCTGAGCTCCCTGACGTCATCGTGTGTCAGGCACTGAAAACCAGTGACAGCACTGCTGCTGCTGCTGAGTCGCTTCAGTCGTGTCCAACGCTGTGCGACCCCGTAGATGGCAGCCCACCAGGCTCCCCCGTCCCTGGGATTCTCCAGGCGAGAATACTAGTCCCCCTTTGATGAAGTGTTCTGTCACCTGTGGAGCCTCTGACTGCTCTTTGACCCTTCTCTCCATTCTGACTGCCAACTGTGCTGAGTAACACCACATTCCTCACCTGACCCTATTCTGAACACCGTATGTCCCTCATGAAAACTCAACGGCCATTACTTTCCTATGTGAGACTATTAAATATGAGTTTTTTTTCCTTAATAACATATCAGTAATAAGTCACAGATGTCACAAATCCTTTGATACATGGTGCTGAGAGGGACACAGCATCATTTGGGGGAGGTATTCTTGTCGAAAACACATCATCTCATTCTAATTATGAGAACAACAGGAAAAAACCCCAAATTGAGGGGGTTTATATAGATCCTGGTGGCTTCCCTGTTGGCTCAGACAGTGAAGTGTCTGCCTGCAATGCGGGAGACCGGGGTTCTATCTCTGGGTCAGGAAGATCCCCTGGAGAAGGAAATGGCAACCCACTCCAGTATTCTTGCCTGGAGAATCCCATAGACAAAGGAACCCGGTGGGCTACCGTCCACAGGGTCGCAAAGAGTGGGACACGACTGAGCGACTTCACTTTCTTTCATACAGATCCATTGAACAGAACTCTTCTAAAGTGTCAAGGCTATGAGAGACAAGGAAAGAGTAAGAACCTGTCATAGATCAGAGAGAAAACAAGAAAAAATTACTACTAAGTGTACTCCTGGATAAGATCCTGGAACATACAAAGGACATTAGTGAAAAAATTAAGTCTGCAGTTTCATTAGTAATTTGTTCCAATTCTATCATATCTGTTGTTGATAGTTGTATAATGGTTATGTATGATGTTTTGATTGAAAGATATAAGGAAAGACTTTGCACAATTTTTAAAACTTTTCTGTAAGTCCAAATGCAAATTTATCTAAAATATGTGATAGGTATGATTTTAAAAACTTTATTGAAGGGACTTCCCTGGCAGTCCAGTGGTTAAGACTCCACATTTTCACTGCAGGGGGCATGGGTTTGATCCCTAATCAGGGAACTAAGATCCCGCACTCTGCACAGCCAAATAAATTTTTTAAAAAACTGAATACAGTGAGTAGTAGTTACAGAACAAAAGAGAGAGAAAGACACAGACACACAGTGAAACAAGAAGGGGTGGAGAAACAGAGAAGCTGGGCAAGAAGGACACAAATCCTAGGAGGAGAGAGCAGGTAATAATAGTTTCCCTCCAAGTGAAAGTGGTTGGTGTTGCCAAGGGAGCAAAGGCCTGGATTCCTGTGTCTCTTCCTTTTACAAGTCAGTCCTCATTATCACACCTCACTCTGGTTTTGCTCATTGACTCTTCCCATCACATGACTTCTATCTGCATTCTACTCCCCAATATTACTCCCTCACTCCAACCAAAACACCCAAGAGAGGAGTCTGATTCATTCAAATCACTCAACTAGTAACCTCCAGTTGCCCCCACAAATTTCCATCCAGGAAGACAAAGTCCATATGAACACTAAGATTCTCTTTGCCTAATAGGCCCTCAACATACCCAGTCTTCTCCATGTATTCCCAACACGGCCCGAGCAAGCACTGGCCAGCAGCCCATAAAAGCTAAGCTGCTGGTGTCTGCAGGCCTTCCATCACATAGACTCTACTCGTCTTGGATAACCACACTCTTCTCTTCTCGCTCTACAGACACAGCCATGAAGGCAGTTGCTGGGATATTTAATGCAAAAGCATCTCCAAAGGAAGAATGTGCCCTGGAGATTATCAAAGGGGGAACTCTGCGCCAAGATGAAGTATATTATGACAGTTCAATCTTGACTCCTCTCCTGCTGAGAAATCCAGGAAGGAAGATCATGGAATTTTTCTTCTTGAAGAAATATAATATGGAAAGATTTATAAACAACTAGGCACTTCCTGAGGGCTAGGCATCATAAAGGGAGCTTGGAACAATCCAGCCTGGTATTTATCCGAGCTCCATCATGAAGGTATCTCCCCAGAGAGATAAGTGAGTGCCCCCAGGGGACCGCAAGTCACACAGCACATCCCACAATTTAAAGGAGTCCCTCTAACATTTGTGGAAAGGTGATCATAATGAATGCCATGAATCAACAGTTGTGAAATTGACTGTAACCATAGATATAACTACAAGATACTTACATCAAGTTTACCTCAAAGGTAATAAGGCTATATTTAATCAATATTAATTCTGATAAAGGTTACATAAACTTTGTAAATTCATACCTCATTGGCTTTAACTTCAGTTCATTCAGCATGATTCCATTAAAAACTATAACCTATACACGTGAGATTTTTAGTGTACATTTCTTATTTTGTGATATGAACCTCTTATGTGCTTCTGAGTTGAAGAAATCATCCTACTTCATTTAGTGAACATAGCATCTTCACAATTTTGTATATTTCAGATGCTCTTTATATTCTTTCATACTGTTCATCTGGAAAGGAGAACATCTGAACGTGAATAAACAGAGCAAACGCAGAGAAGTGGAGGTCCCTGTGGTTCTATGAAGCCACAGAATCTACACCTGTTCAATGTACTCACAGTGCATCAAGCATCTATAATTTACATGTGAACACTCAATATTAGACGTTTGTTGAGGACAGGCTGGAGTTCAAATCATGTCACTCACACATTTAGTCATTCATTCATTCAACAAATATCTATCCAACACTTGCCAGGTATCACTTGACTACAACCAAAGAGGATATGAAACACTAACAACTCCACAAAGCCCCATATTGGCCAGGGCCTCCAACAGGTGAGAGTGGAAAACTGGATAACTCTAGTAGAGTTCAATGAAAAGGAGATTCTTTACCAAAGTGTGGGCAAGGCTATAGGGAAGTCACAGAGGTAATGTAGCATCTCCAGGTTCAGCTCAGTTCAGTCGCTCAGTCATGTCCGACTCTTCGCGACCCCATGAACTGCAGCACGCCAGGCTTCCCTGTCCATCACCAACTCCCAGAGTTCACTCAAACACATGCCTATCGAGTCGGTTATTTCCAACCCCAGGCCCGCCATCGGGACAAGAGGAAAGAACTGTTACAAAAGCCCAGAGGGTAAGAAATGTTTGCAGAGTGCCATAGGACAGGAACTATGATACTCAGTTAAAGGACGCCACCAGCCCTCCAAGGACCACAAAAGAGGGATCTGGAGAAATAAATACACCTCCCTCTGATTCCTTGCTGGTACTTTCAACTAAGTGAACAGAGGGGCAAAGTGCAGATTGATATAAACCATACAAGTCAGCATACCCAGGCACACAGCAAGGTGGGGAAGGGTGGGGAGTGCTTTGGAGGGATAGATGGAATACATCCAGCACAAACTCAGCACTCCCAAGTGTAGGGTTCCCATGGAAAGTGATGTTGGGACACAAGACATGAGCCTAGACATGTAGGGTAAGTTTCCTTTTCTGGTCTCTTAATCTAAACTGCTGGGCAGCAGAACAAACTGCAGTCCACTGAGCTGCCAGCCACATGGACAAGGAGCTGGATCCGGAGTGTGAAGATGGCTGAACTTTTCTTAAAGAAAAGACCTCCTTAAATTATGCCCAGGGAAAGGAAGCAGGAGAAATCTGACTGAGACTTAGAATTTGCTTGAGTAGAGGTTGTATGTCTTACCATGTGAGGCTTTCCCCAGAATTCAAAAGGGATGATATCAGAAATTAGGTCTGGACTTCCCAGTACTCCAATGGTGAAGAACCCACCTGCCAGTGCAGGGGACACAGGTTCAACCCCTGGTCTGGGAAGAGTGGACACGCTCTGGGGCAACTCAGCCCAAGCACTGCAGCACTGAGCCCACGACCTAGAGCCTGAGAGCAACATCGACTGACGTCTGTGTGCCTAGAGCCTGTGCGTCACAACACCGCAGTGAGAAGCCCACGCGACACAACTGGAGCGTGGACCCCACTCGCTGAAACTAGAAACATCAGAGATGCAGCACAGCCAAAAATAAATAAACAAACTTAAAAAAGAGAGAGAGGGAAAGAGATGAGGTCTGAGATCTGAAGCCATTGACACCCTCATCATTTGCTGTCTTCACTAACTTGGACGTTACAATTCCCTCATCTTCAGCAGCATGACTTTACCGCTCCAAGCAGCTTCTGTCCAGGAAGATAAACGGTACGAGCCAATGTAAAAACGCTCAGTTTTTCAATAGACAGCATCAAAAGGCTATTACTCTTCAAGACTCTTTGGAATCCTCATGTCAGAAGCCTGTCTTCACCGTGCTCACCAACAGGAAATGCTTGCATCGTGACCCTTCTCCAGTTCTAATCAAACCACCTCACTGAGTGCCCACGTTAAACCAGACTCCAATACTTCACAAACACCCCGTTTTGCCCTCCCATTCTTAGAGGCTGCATGTCTCCATCAAGGTAGTACCTCCTTTCACCTGAGTAAGCAATAAGCCCAGTTCTTTGTCTCATCGAGCAGTGGCTGCATTGTTTCAGGGAGCCCTTCCCAAGGGACCCTCTCAAAAGCCCTCACCTCGCTCCTCACCTGGCTCTCCTGCCCCTCGAATATCTGCCCACTCTCTCCAGAGCCAAGGGCCCCGCAGATGACACCACTCTTATGGCAGAAAGCAAAAAGGAATTAAAGAGCCTCTTGATGAAGGTGAAAGGGGAGAGTGAAAAAGCTGGCTTAAAACTCAACATTCAAAAAACAAAGATCATGCCATCCGGTCCCATCACTTCATGCAAATAGATGGGGAAACAATGGAAACAGTGATAGAAAAGACGTTATTTTCTTGGAGTCCAAATCACTGTGAATGGTGACTGCAGCCATGAAATTCAAAGACGCTGCTCCTTGGAAGAAAAGCAATGACAAACATAAATAGCATATTAAAAAGCAGAGACATTACTTGGCCGACAAAGGTCCGTATAGTCATAGATATGGTTTTTCCAGTAGTCATGTATGGATGTGAGAGTTGGACCATAAAGAAGGCTGAGCGCTGAAGAACTGATGCTTTTGAACTGTGGTGCTGGAGAAGACTCTTGAGAGTCCCTTGGACAGAAAGGAGATCAAACTAATCAATCCTAAAGGAAATTAACCCTGAATATTCATTGGAAGGACTGATGATGAAGCTTAAGTTCCAATACTTTGGACACCTGATGCAAAGAGCCAACTCACTGGAAAAGACCCTGATGCTGGGAAAGATTGAAGGCAGGAGGAGAAGGGGATGACAGAAGATGAGATGGTTGGATGGCATCACCAACTCAACGGACATGAGTTTGAGCAAGCTCTGGGAGATGGTGATGGACAGGGAAGACTGGCGTGCTGCAGTCCTTGCGGTCGCAAAGAGTCAGACACGACTGAGTGACTGTACAATAACAAAAACCAGCAGCAAAACGGTTTTTATCGTTAGACGAGATCCACATAAAAGGACCTGGCCTGCTTAGTTCAGTTCATAATAAGCTTAAAAATATATCTGCAAGGATGACTGTTTTCACATTCTATGTGGAACCCAGAGGTTCACTGCTCACTTTTTGCCCACATGACATGAAAATTCAGCATTCCTTTGTGGATTCCAAAAGCAATTCCACTGTCACTGAATGTATTTGTGAACAATGTCATCTTTTCCCAATGTTTCAGAGGAGGGAAGGAAGGCTGGGTTTACATTCAATGGGAGTGCATCATTTAACTCAAAAGGCCCCTCTGGGCCAGGTCTCTTTCATAGTGCTTCCTTCTGGCTCCATCTCTTCCCTAACTCTGACCCCAGAGTGCTCAGCTCCCACCCTCCTTCTGCCCCACCATTTATCATGCAAAGTGGATTCTGACTCTAACTGGAGAACACCCAGCAATATATTTTTAGCAAAAATATTCTTTTACCACAAGGAATTACTGTACTGTTAGGAAAATTTTAAGTCACCAAAAATTACATACGTGGTTAGGGCTAACCCAAACCAAAACACCAAAAACAATTTTAATATCTACCCATAGGCTGTCAATGGGCTTCCCAGATGGCTTAGGGGTAAAGAATCCCCCAGCCAATGCAGGAGACTCAGGAGATGGGGATGCAACCCCTGGGTCAAGAAGGTCCCCTGGAGCATGGCAACCCACTCCAGTATTCTTGCTTGGATAATCCCATGGACAGGGGAGCCTGGTGAGCTACAGTCCATGGGGTCGCAAAGAGTTGGACACGACTGAAGCGAATGAGCATGCAGGCTGTCAATACTATGAAATCACTGTATCATAGTAACAAGAATGAGGTAGATTTATATGTACTCACATGGAAGGACCTTCCAGACATACTCTTAAGTGTATAAAACAAGTTGCTTACGAATATGTATAACATAATCCCACTTATGTTAAAATTATATATATACAAAATGGGGAGGTTTGTGCACATGTATGTGTGAGGATGAGTGTATGGAATGAGGAGGCTAACTTGCATGAAGCTCTCTTCTCAGACCTGACAAAATTAGGAATGGCTTCCCTCTGAGCAGCAGACTGCGATTCTTGTACTGGCAGTGTTATGGGTTGAGGTGTGCCCCCCCTAAATATAGGTTGAAGCCTTCATCTCCGGTTCCTCAGAGAAGCATTTTCACTCATGAGTCTTCAGTCTGGGCAGGGCTCCAGGAGGACAGCTCACTTCTGCTCCACTCAGCACAGCTGGGCTGGCTCAAAGGCCAGGAGCTAGAATCATCTGCAGGCTCCATCACACCCGCGGCTGGTACCTGAACTGGAAAGACTGACTAGCTGGAGCCTGGAACAGCTGAGGGCTCCTTCGGCGTCCCTAGCTTTGCATGGCCTCTTCACATGGTCTCTCAGAATAGCAGCTTCAGGGCTGCCCAGACATCTTACAAGGTGTCTCTGGGTTCCTAAAGCATGTGTCCTGAGAGACAGAGCCAGGCGGAAGCTGTATTACCCATGATGACCAACCATAAGCTGGTAGTGACCCACCCCACTTCAAGGAGACCAGGCAGACCCCCAGCTCAACCAATGAGTGCCATGTCACATCATGAGAAGAGCATAGGGCACGGGACCCATATGGGTGCAGCCACCTTGTCAGCTCCAAGAGACAAGGAAGATCATAAGATCTGCTGTCACAGACCCAGAATCAGGGACTTCAGTGGGCAGCACAAATGGGGCAATAAGCCAGGTTCACAAGAGCTAAGGCCCTGTAGATTGTCAATAAGATGGAGGCAGGAGGTTGATAAGGAAGAAAGGAGATGAACACCGAGCAGGGGCGTGATTAGATGAAAATTTATAGCCAAAGTTGGAATAAAATTAGTTTTGCCTTCAGCCTGAACTTTCAGGGCAAACCTTGGGCCCAAAGACATATGAAAACTTCAGCCTGTGTTCAGTAGAAACCAGCTGCTTCTTGATTCTGCTCAACTTATCATGTATCAAATGGCATGGGGAAAGCAAGAGAAGCTATGAGACAATATTAAGGTAGTTAATGAACTAAACTTTTGCTCTTTCCAGAGGAGTGTTGGTAAAGGCTTGACAACTGACTCTCCAGAAAAGATAAAAGAAAGCAAGCAAGCCTGATACATAACACTTGCCTACTTCAGCGATGCAAACACTCACCATGGCCAACCTGAAGCCACCGGTTGACACCCCACCCGTGTGTTAGAGAGCGGTGCAGAGCAGGCTGCAGCACACACCCTGACTTTCACTTTCCACATTCTCGACAGAATTAGTTATTCTTAAAGGCTCAGTGCCTCGCTCCTCTTCCCAGGACTTGAAAGAAACAGAACAGCTTGCTTCTATCATTACCAGAGAAGAAGAGGGAACAAGGGCTCCCCGAGACAGAGGACACCCACATTCTTCACCTCTCCGGGTGTCAGCATCTCGCGTGAAGTCGTGGCCTGAAGCCAAGTGTCTGAGCTCTTGAGTCCACCTTCACGTTCGCTAGCACTGCATCCCCTGGAGCCACAGGGAAAAAACCACGGACAGTGGGCGCATCAAGGAGAAACAACAAGAAGTCTGGGAAGTGCAGGCCAGCACCTCCAGGAGCCAGACTCCTTCTGCATTTCCAACTATCCATCCTCCTCCTTGTCACTGTGGGGTCCCAAGACAGTTGCTCCACCTTCAGCATCACTCTGTGATTCAGGCCAAAAAAAAGAGAGAGAGAGAGAGAGAGAGAGAGAGAGACGTGAGAGGCTGAAAGCGTGCACCAACTGAGCCTGACCCCTAATAAGGAGCCAATGGGAAAGCCCCAGCCAGGACTTCAGCTCACGTCCCATGGGCTAGAGCCACATCTTGGGACCATGCCTCCCTTCACGAGAGGCTGAGAAATGCAATTTTCAGCTGAGCACAGGTCCACCTCAAACAAACACGGGGTTCTGTTAGGCAACCATGAGCGTTGGTCACAACGTGAATCACCTCAGAGGCAAGTCTGAGTACAGAGCAGAAGGACACAGTCCCTCAGATGCCAGGCTCCCAACCGTGGTGACGGGAGGGGCCATCTGCAAGGCCCTAACTGTGACTCCTTCTCCTCCGTCAAGGATGTAAGAAAAGGCCCTCCGTAGCAGGTAGCAGGGAGCCCTGGGGTGACTCACAGGCCGTGACTCACGTCCACGGGGGACGGGCATCCAGCGGCTGTTTCTGGAGAGTTCCCTCCCAAGGGCAGGTAGGTCCCTCGTCGCCACCCAGTCTGTCCACGCAGGCTGGGCTGTGTGGGCCTTTCTTCTTGGCCAGGCAGCTCTCAGCCAGCACCTCAGACCTCCCCTAGAGTCCCCAGCAAGCTCCAGAGATTCTCCAGAGCGGTGGTCTCTGAAAGTTCGGATCTCACACTTCATCGTTAAAACATGATTAGGCATATGTATTTCTGATAGATATATAGCTACTATTTATATAATGTGTGCGGGCTACATGTGTGCTAAGTTGCTTCGGTCATGTCCGGCTCTTTGTGACCCCATGAACTGTAGCCCACCAGGCTCCTCTGTCCATGGGACTCTCCAGGTAAGAATACTGGAGTGGGTTGTCATGCCCTCCTCCAGGGGATCTTCCTGACCCCAGGAAACCCGTGTCTCTTATGTCTCCTTCACTGGCAGATGGGTTCTTGGCCACAGACACGACCTGGGAAGCCCATTTATATAATGTATGTATGTAATATTTACTAACACAAAACATATGCAAAAATAGAAATCTTTAAAAGACAGGATTTAAAAAAATAAATAAAGAGAAATTCTAATATTTTTCTCCCTACACCCCAGTAGTCCCTGCAACACATCCCCTTGGGAGACTATGGCTCTACAATTGTGTGAGAGGGCTTCCCCGGTGGCTCGGTGGTAAACAACACACCTGCCAATGCAGGAGACACCCGTGGTTGGATCTCTGGTTCGGGAAGATTCCACATGCCACAGAGCAACTAAGCCCACGCGCCACAGCTACTGAGCGTGTGCTCGAGAGCCCAGAACCACAACCGCTGAGCCCACGTGCCGAACTACTGTAGGCCACGCACCTGGGAGTCTGTGCACCGAAACCACAGAGGCCACAGCAGTGAGAACCCCGCGGACACACAGAGAAGGGCCCCCCGAGCTGCGACTAGAGGACAGCCTGCCCCGCAGCGAAGACCCAGCACAGCCAAAACCCCATTTTTTAAAAAATAAAATAAAGCTGTGTGAGAGGAAGAAGTCAGCATACACTACTCACCAGCCCTTCAGGACCTGAGTTACAACCTTCCCTTGGCTCAGAGCGCACTCCTATTCTTCTCTGAGGATGTTACACATTGGGTAGAACCCGTACCCCTTCTTCTGGCCCTACTGGCTGCCCAGGGACTTTGGCAAGAGCCCACATTCTTCTTCATCAGTGCCCAGCCCAGAGCACGGGGACATACGTGCTGACCTAGTCTCAGGAGCCTCCCTTCATTTCTCAAGGGAGGTATGTGAACCAAGCTAACTTGCAACATTAAGGGAAAAGAAAAACACAGCCATGCTCATCACGCAATGTCTCCAGCAGGTGCGCCTCAGTGTCAGCCTCTCAGCACCCCTGGGTCTCCATCCCACCCAGAGGGCCGCCAGTTCACGAAGGATGCCGGGGGAAGTCAGGACACCCTTTACCTGCTGTATCCTCCCCTTCTCGTTGTTAGATTTTAACTTCATTAACTTCTCTAGTTGGTAGACTGACAAGTTTCCTAGTTAGATCTAGAATATGTCTAAATTCTCTAGTTTTTAAAGATGGGGGTGGGAGGTAGGGACGAGGACAGGCAAATGTGAAAAGAAGAGGCAGATGAGAAAAAAAAGAAGAGAAATTTTAAATAAAAGGTGAAATAGGACGTAGAACTACAATGCCCACAGGCAAAAAAAAAAAAGAAAAAGAGCCAGGAGAAGCAGACCTCGGCCTGCACAGATCCCAGGACACACAGGGTAAGGATACACTCAGCCAAGAAAGGAGAAGGGAACATGGATTCCTAAAAGATGAAAGGTACCAAATGAGCATCTGCTGAGTGGGGAGGCTTGAGAGATGGGAGTTTCTGGGAAGGGAGCAAAGGAAACAGAAGTCAAAGGGGAGCACATAGTGGCTCATGGCACTACCTGGAACCAAAGCGTGGAAACGGGACAAGTCAAAAGACACACACCAGCCAGGACGGAAGCTTGAAGGACCCAAGAAACGGCACTGTTGGCTGACCTGGGACTGGTGAGGGGTGGGGGGTGGGGGGTGTGCTTTGGGACCTCTCTCACACTGTTCTTGACCAGCCTGTGGCACCTGAACTCCAGGTAACAAGGTGATGCAAAAGCTGCTGCTGCTGCTGCCTCTAAGTCGCTTCAGTCGTGTCCGACTCTGTGTGATCCCATAGACGGCAGCCCACCAGGCTCCACCGTCACTGGGATTCTCCAGGCAAGAACACTGGAGTGGGTTGCCATTTCCTTCTCCAATGCATGAAAGTGAAAAAGTAAAGTGAAGTTGCTCAGTCGTATCCGACTCCTAGCGACCCCATGGACTGCAGCCTACCAGGCTCTTCCCTGCAAAAGCTACCCCATCCCAAAGCAGCAAGGCAGTCCAAACCAGACTTACCCTTTCCACGGGCCTCCCTTTTTGCAGCCAGGGGCGGCAGCGCCACCCAGTGGCTGAGTGAGGGGCACGGTGGACTACGCGTCACCAGGATTCCTTACCCCCAGCTCGGGCCCAGGTTCGGCTCAAGGGCTACCACCACTCCTCACCGCGTGCCTTCCTTGTGCGTCAGCTCTCGGGGGTGATTGAACAGACCCAGAGGAGGCGAGGCGCCACTCGGCCTCCGGTGGGGCCACTGGGAACCCCGAAGCCTAGGACACCATTGGCCTTCAGCCAGATCTGTTCAACAGCGACAGCTAGCGGTCATCTTCAAAAGCAAGGTGCTTTTGAAACGTCAAGGTATGTATGGGGAAATTAAGACAAGATTCTTGGCTGCGAGCGGAGGCTGGCATATATCCAAAGCCACCCTTGGCTAAAATGGAACTGTAGCCCACCAGGCTCCTCTGTTCATGGGGATTCTCCAGGCAAGAATACTGGAGTGGGTTGCCGTGTCCTCCTCCAGGGGATCTTCCCAATCCAAGGATCGGACCCAGGTCTCCCCACACTGCGGACAGATTCTTTTCCGTCTGAGCCACCAGGGAAACCCACAAGGAATGTAGGAATCCTGAACTCTTTAACGTGATGTGCACATCTCAGGTCACCTGCTGGGCTTCTGACTCCCCAAGGCCACAGAACTGTTGGTCCCTTTAAGGCACCCTGCCATTCCCACGGTGCCTATGCCCAGGCCGTCTCTTCTGCCCAGAATGCTTTTCACCCTCCCCATAGTCTGCTTAACTCCTGCTCACGCTTTAAGACTCAGCTCAGCCGTTACCTCCTCTAGGAAAATCTTCCTGACTTCCTCCAGGGCCCACACCTCAAGACTGGGATGCGTGCTTTCCCACCCATCTCCCATGCTTCCAAAAGCTTCTGTATTTGTCTACCACTTGAGTTTATCAACTCTAAATTTACCTTTTAATTGCCTCATGCAATTCCATCAAGGGACTCACTGTACAGAACACAGGCCCTGGCGTGTTGCTGTGTTTTGCGACCCTATGGACCGTAGCCCGCCAGGCTCCTCTGTCCATAGCATTTTCCAGGCAAGGATACTGGAGTGCGGTGCCATCTCCTCCCCCAGGGAATCTTCCCAACCCAGGGACAGAACCTGCATCGCCTGTGTATCCTGCATTGCAACCTGCTGAACACAGATCTTGGCATGTAAAAGGTATTTAATTAACATTTAAGAACTAAAGGACTCTTAGAACCTAATACTGGGAAAGATTTTAGAGGAAACAAGACCCAAAAAGACAAAGCAACTTTACGTTTCAGGAATAGATGGATCCAAAAGTCATTTCTTCAGGTTCCAGACCATTCCTCTTTCACCACACCTGTCTGGTTTTCCTCCTCGATAACACCCGGCAGCACTGAGCCGTCGCGCTGTGGGCAGGCCCCCGCCGCTCAGCGCCCTCCTGGCTTTGCCATCTCCAGCAGTGCCTGTACCCTGGCTCTGTTCCCTCCTGCCCACTTCTTGCAAACCTTTCTCAGAATGAAATCACTTCTTCGTGAGCAAACCCACTCCTGTATTCTTATCCTCAAGGAAGTATGTTAAAAGAAGAAAACTCATAGATTCACGCATGAAGTTGACGCTCACTGGCAACACTGTAGTAAAAGCTGTAAGTCAGGAGTTACCAAAATCTCCACATAAAGTTCATCCATGTAAATCTCCATAGAAATCAAATTATCAATCACATCAGGCAAAACTAAAGAGAGGATCAATGCTTTGGGATGCATTTCCTTCCTTCGTGTATTAGCAAACACTTCCACACACTTACTATGTGCAGGCATTATTCTACGGTATGAATATTAACACATTCGATTGGGTTCAGTAGAGTGTAGACGTCAAATGGCCTACCAGACACTTCTCTGGAGGAACTCTGTGAGATGCCTCAAATAATTTTCTTCCACACAGATTGAAAAGTGCAAGTGTTAGTCATTCAGTCATGTTCGACTCTCTGTGACCTCATGGATGGTAGCCTGCCAGTAGTCTCCTCTGTCCATGGACTCCTCCAGGCAAGAATACTGGAGTGGGTTGCCATTCCCTTCTCCACCACATAGATTAGCGTAACACATATTCTTAAAAGAATCCAGTCAGTTGACTTGGATGAGTTTACGTATTTTTACACTACCGTGTGTAAAGCAGCTAGTGGGAAGCGGCAGTGTAACACTGGGAGCTCAGCTTGGTGTTCTGTGATGATCTGGAGGGGTGGGATGGGGTTTGGGAGGGAGGTTCAAGAGGGAAGGGATACATGCAAACATATGACCAATTCATGGTGTTGTAAGGCAGAAATCAAATACAACACTGTAAAGCAATTATCCTCCAATTAAAAATAAATTTTTTTAAAAAGCTACATATTTTAATTTTTGCCATCATTTCATGGATGGACAGGTGTCACGTGTTTATTAACCTTTTGAAGTTTGATAGTTAACCTTTTGATAGCTTAAACATTAACCTTTTAATGTTTAATTAACCTGATTAACCTTTTGATAGTTTTAAACATTTTTCCCCGTAGATATAATTGGAAATTATATCAGATGAAAATTCACTAAAATACTCCTTCGTATTCATACAACTGCAGGTCCAAGTGAGGATTCATTGCATCCGTCAATAGGTCACAAGGGCTAAGAGCAGTGACAGCTAACATTTATGGGGCGCTAAGTAAGTGTTAGACCACGTAATCCTTGAATAATCCCATCATTGTAGTCATTTTACAGAGGAGGAAACTGAGATGTAAAGAGGTAAAGTGATTTACTACCCTGAAACAGGCAGCGAAGGTGAAGCCAGGCTTACAACTCAGGCAGGGCGCACTCTGCTGCTCTATTGCCCTAGGCTGCCTTTCAGGAAAAATGCTTCCCAGTGAGCAACAGCCCTGGAGAGGCGTGTCAGCTGTGATACATAAAGTAATCTTGTTCCCAAGTTGAACGTTATCCCAGTTCTGAATTTACCATCGCAATTACAGAAAATTATTATAACTCATGTTTTTTTTTCCTTATGTCTATTAAATTGTATTAACCAGTGGTTAATCATTACCCTGAGCAATGCTAGGGAGGCATAGCTACCATTCAATAGTAAGGAAATTATTAAACAGATCGTAGAGCACAAACAACGTTATGAAAGATCGTGACAACACTAAAAGGTAAAAATATGAAAAAAAGGTAAAAACATGAAAACTAGTTTTAACACCGTATCAAGTGGAAAGCAAACACATAATTGTAGATTCACAACACAAAGCATGTATTTAAAAAAAAAAAAAAGATGGGTGCATACAGGCCAAAAGTAGAAGGGAATGTGAAAAATATGAAATGAATTTGTGTTTGGGTGGTAAGATGAGGTCTTTCTTTTAAGGGTTATCAGATTACCACTTTTATAAAACTGAAAAAAAAAAAAAGAAAATGAAAGGAAAGCGGAATGCTTTCTGACCCTTTTATCCACCAAGCTGCCTTCATCACTGGTCTTCAGGTTCCTGGAATGCTCTCTGCAGAACAGGCTGACAGCAGCCTAACATGTCAGCGCTCTGGTGAGACCAGCCTGGGGTGGTTTTGCAGCATCAGCTCAAATATTCTTGGTTATGGATAATAGATTGTGCTGAGTATAAAACAGATCAGAAAGGTAAGGGTAGAAATGTATAAGGTTTATAGAAAAGGCTCCGGAGCATATTATAGTTTGGAATGTGAGGCCATCTGCAAAATAACTGGGATCGTTTAACTGAAGCTGTGGCCAAAAAATAAGGACAGTTTAAACCAGGAAGGAAAATTGCCAGTTTCAGAAAGAGGATAACACTATTAAATAACCTATTTTACCAGAGAGCAAACGTCTCTGGAATCATAGCACTGGGGAGCGCAGCTACTCTTGCTGAGGCTCTCAGCATTCTTGGCTTAAGACAAAGGTAGGCTATTGCAGAAAAAAACAATACGTAAATGAAGTAAAGTAAGTGAAAGCATGTTTTAAGAAACAGAAGCTTCATATTCTATTTTTTCTTAAATGACTTTTGGTAGTTCAGTAGTTTACGTTAAGTAGATTGTTTTTAAACCAGTAAGGTGACTTTCTAGTGATAAGCTAGGAGTTCTCAGAGTCTTGTTACTGGACAACTCCCCCTGGAGAGAGGAGGGCAGTGCTTTTTAATTGAGAAAAAGCAGTACCTTTTAGGAGAAGGCAATGGCACCCCGCTCCAGTACTCTTGCCTGGAAAATCCCATGGATGGAGGAGCCTGGTGGGCTGCAGTCCATGGGGTCGCTAGAAGTTGGACACGACTGAGCAACTTCACTTTCACTTTTCACTTTCATGCACTGGAGAAGGAAATGGCAACCCACTCCAGTGTTCTTGCCTGGAGAATCCCAGGGACGGGGAGCCTGGTGGGCTGCCATTTATAGGGTCGCACAGAGTTGGACACGACTGAAGTGACTTAGCATAGTACCTTTTAAAGTTCAGAACAGGGAATGACATACCTAGGGGGCAAGTCACGGTGATATTTGACTCAGGATAAGCCTTATTTTGTACTCTGGCAGGCCCAAGGGGATACAATCTGAAATGGAGTCTAAAGGGAGAGACTAAACTGCTCTAAAGATTAACACAGTTTTTCCTTTTAGTCCAGAGGTTGGTATCTGGGAGGCCCTTCTTTTCTGGGTTACCTTCCTCTTTGCTTTTCTATCTGTCCATTTTAACACACACACACACACACACACTATCCTATCCCAGGCTTGAAGCTGCATCCTGTCGGGGCCCTTCTAGGTCAAAGCCAGTGAGATGGTTCTTCTCTGGAGCCTTGGATGAAAAGTAACTTGCTTCCTGCTCAGTGCTGGGACCCACAAGAATGAATCTGCTGTTAGTTGTGTCTTAGGGCTAAGCCTTTCAGATTCTCTATACAATAGATGAATCTCACGCCAGTACTGATCATTTCTTACAGCATAACTTGGAGGTTTTATTGCAGAAGAAGGTTCTCTATCAACAATGATAACAGAAAGCAACCAAAGAGGACTGAGAATTCTGTCCTGCCAGGAACATGAAGTTGTAACTACCGAAGAGAGGCAGGCTTGCAAATGGAGGAGTTAAGAAAATATTTATTTTCTCCTGATGAGTTTAGGCTGTACCATCTCTGAGAATGAATGTTTGTCCGTGGGATGTCTATATGGACATCTGATTAAACAGTTACCAGTTACACACTTGGAAGACTAAAGAGGAAAGTCTGCACTGTGGAGAATTTGCACGCGAGCAGGCAAGTCTGTCCACAGGACCGATCTGCAGGACTTGGAGTTCCAAACTCCCCACACACACACCCCAGCCACCTTCTGCAGAATGTGGACTGCCAAGCCCACCAGGTACTACGCTGTCGAATGTCCACGACCTTATTCTAAAATGAATAACTTAGACTTGAGGAATGCATTGCTGAGAAAATGTTGGAGGGTGCATAGGGTGCAATTCTGAGGCAAGAACAACTTCTTATGGACAAGGTTGCCATTTCTCAACAAATGAATAGGATGTCATCCAGAGGGTGGAAGTGGGGAAAAGATTAGAACTAGTAGCTCCCATGGCGGTGGTGGTTGCGGGGGGCGGACCCTATAGAGGGTTAACTTCTTCCTGCTATTTCTTGGAGTATAGGAAAAGTCATATTAACATATAATTAAAATTTTTCTCTTTCAAAATTGGGATTCCCTTTTGTTACCCCAACCCTACCATGAAATCTGATAGTCCTACACATTCTCGTGTGATGTTGTGAAGGGTAAAGCAGTGTTTTCCAATCCTGTGTTTACCCCTTCAAGGGAGCCCAAAGAGGGCTCAGCATCCAGCAAGGAGATCATGTTCCAAAGTTCAGGATTTGACCATCAACAAAGGGACCTGGAAACAGTGAGAAAAAGCACAGAATGCTGACCAGTAAATGCTAGGTGATCAACTCAACAAGGGGCCTGACCTACATCCTCCTCACTAATCCCCACCAGAGGAAGGGAACCCTCAGGCGGAGGCAGGCTAATGATTAGACTGTCTGTGTATTAGACTGTTAAACTATCTACCTCTGTGTCATACTGTGCTTAGTCGCATCTGACTCTTTGTGACCCCATGGGCAGTAGCCTACCAGGTTCCTCTGTCCATGGGATTTCCCAGGCAAGAATACTGGAATCGGTAGCCATTCCCTTCCCCAGGGGGTCTTCCCAACCCAGGGATTGAACCTGGGGCTCCTGCATTGCAGGCAGATTCTTTACTGTCTGAGCCACCAGGGAAGCCCATCCCATGGCATGCATAGCCCTAAAAGAGATTTCAATCTTCATACTCATTTCTTTCTTTCAGTGGAACCCAAGTAGCTGGCCCACAGGAACTCCTACTGCCATCATCTGTCCTCTCTTATGTTCTTATGCCCTAAAATCCCAGAACCCTCTCACATTTCTACACCCATAACATTCTCTTATCCTGCCATCTGGGGCTCCTCAACCCCTCTGTCCTCACCCCCATCTCCATGGGCCAAGCTTCAGGCACAGGATCTCAGGTCTCTCATCTGGAGGAAATGTCGTTTGCCTTCAGTCTCCGTGCTTGAGAATCCATCCTCAGCACGTTTCTCCTCAGAGAGTGGAGGTAGTAGTAGGCGACCAAAAAGACTGCAACACACTCCCAGCATGTTGTTAATTGTTATCTTATCACAGCTGTTTAAAAGGCTCATTACGTGCCTCGCATGTGAAGTCTTGGACTTCGTGGGAGCCACATAAATCATCCATTCAGACACTGAATGGGCCATTCAGACGAGGTGCATTGCGCAAGGCTACAGAGCTACTCAGCTAACTTGTCCCAAGCTGGTGCCCTGCATCGTCTTACCCTGAACTTCTTGGGAATTTCCTGATTATTGCATTTGGAATAGTTCCCTTTTAAGGCACACAGACAAATTCCTTTTAGTTTTCCCCCAAATTTCCTACTTCAGGGGACTAGGAAATTCTCATAAGTTTCTGTCTGCAATTGCTCCCTTTATCCCCCAATCAATCAACCATCATCTTTTCACCTTCCCCCTCCCCTGTCCCCGATCCCATTGTTTCAGAAAGGAGCAAATTCAGACCTGGCCTCATTTCAGAGTTCTGCAGAAATACCAGTACTTTAGAGGAGCAGAACCTCTTTATAATACCAGGATGGAGAAGGGGTAACTAAAGGGAAGAGAAAATCCTTACACAGAAAACTACCTGATACAGATAAAAACCTACACTGGGAACCTGTCTTGTGGATGAAAAAGGCCTTTTTCCCCTTTTGTAGAAACTACAAGGTTTGAATACTTTTTTAAATTTGAGTATAATTGCTTTACAATGTTGTGTTGGTTTCTACTGTACTAAAACATGAATCAACTCTATGTATACATACATTCTCTTCCTCTTGAGGCTCCCTCCCCACCCCATGCCTCCATCCCACCCCTCTAGGTCATCACAGAGCACCAAGCTGAGCTCCCTGTGCTTTACAGCAGGTTCCCACTAGCTAGCTATTTTACATTTGGTAGTGTGTGTGTGTGTGTGTGTGTGTGTATATATCAATCCCACTTTGTCAATTCGTCCCACCCTCTCCTTTCCGCACTGTGTCCACAAGTTATTCTTTATGTCTGTGTCTCTTTTCCAGCCCTGCAAGTTGCAAGGTTTGAATCTGACCCAGAGATTCATCTTTGTCTAATCCTGGAAAGGGAATTTTGATGTGAAACCGTCCAAGAGTTCACACCAATCAAATAGGAAGAGAAAGGGCAGTTGGGGTACCCACCGGTGGGAGGAGCTCCTGAGCCCAGCCCTGGAGGCCTCAAGGGTTTAGGGGCCCCTCGGATCGTGCCAGAGAGCGGAACTGGGGTGAGCAAGTATTGTGGCTTTGTGTTTCCTGTTTCAGCAAGGCTGCTGTGCAAAAAGAAAGACAGTACCAGGAAGGGAAACGCTCAGGGGGCCCCGAGCCATGGATTGAGATCTTGCCCCTTTGTGGAGACCACAGCCAAGACCTGCCCAGGAGCTGGGATGCTTTCCTGAGCTGCTGGGGTTGGCGCCTGGGACCTCAGGTAACTGAGAAGGAGGAGGCTTCTGCATCCAGGTTGGGGACCTCCGACTCTGGGGTGGGGCGGAAGATGCTGTCTGCCAGCTTCCCTGGGCTGAAGGGGGAGACACTGTCCACTCCAGTGGTTTGAGTGTTGGATGTGGGGAACCAGGGAAGTGTCCCGTGTTGGTCTCCGGAGGCCCAGCTCCCAGTGTCCTCTGCTCCATCCATTGGATGAGACGAGCCGGGAGTCAGACACCTGAGGTTGTAGGCTCCCAGGAATGGGCCGTACACTTTACAGCTCCCTTCCCCGGAGGGACCCCGTAGCACCCAGCTGCCTTCCCAGCGGCGTGGGTGCAGGCCCTTCGCTCCTAGCTCGTGCTGAGAGCTCTGGACTAGGAAGGTCTGACCATTCATTCATGCAGGAGGCCACTCATCACACACGCAGCCAGGAAGTAGGAGCCAAGACTGGGAAGGGCAGCGACAAAGCACTGTCCGGTGAGGGCAGCGCCCTGGCCTCCCCAGTGGCACCGAGGACAGAGCCCCCGGGCCAGTACCACCTCTTCCCAGAGCTCCAGCTGAGGCCTGTCAAGCTGCCAAGGGCTGCCTGGGCAGTGGCCCAGTGACCTCTCTTTGAACCACACGGGGAGCAGTTCCTTTTTCTCCCACAGCGCATCTCTGTCAGTCAGCCGTCCACATGGCTGCTTGTGTTTAGAGCAAATCAGAATAGTTGAGACCTCCCGAAGAGCTGGGATGATTCTACCCAGCTGTGCCACACCAAATCCCCCAGCTGTGAGAGCCTGGAGTCCGGGAGGGTCTCCTCCTTCCCTGAAGAGCCTTTTCTACTGCCACCCCCAGCTTGGGCAACAGGTGTCAACGTCTGCCCCACAGGAAGTAAAGCAGGGCAGCCACGTGTTTCAACGAACCGGTGCAGACAAAGCCCGTACACTTATCTCCCCTCCACAGCCCTCTGCTCTTCACAGCTGGAGGAGGCAGGAGTGTTCTGCCCAGTTTCCTCTACGAAGCCTGAGGGATAACCTGGAACCACACAGGGAGGGGATCTAGCGCCCCACTTTTAAAGGTGGGAGGCAGGCAGGCGGCACACCGGTTCTTCACTCACCCCCCTTTGCCTCTCTGCCGGGCCTAACTGAGATGGTGGCTGTTTCTAGACCACAAGGCAGCCCTTTCTCCCTGTAGCCCACACCCAGAAGTCAGACCAACAGAGCAACAGTGAATACGGTCTCAACCCGGGACCAGCATCCCTTCCGTGGGGTAAACAATACCTCTCAAAGAGGAAGGGGGCAGGGGGATTGGAGGACTGGGCATTCTGGGTCCTGGAGTGCTAGGTTGGCTTGGAACCTCTGTCGTATAGCACTGAGTCTTCAATATCCAAGATCAGGAGGACGGGAGTAATAATAATGCTATTATTAAAAGCTAACATTTATTGTGTGTTACGGCCCTGATGCTTAGCATGCATTTTAAGCATCATAACCTTAGGAGGCAGGTTCCCACTTTACAGATGAGGAGACAGAGACACAAAGACAATCAATAGCTTTTCAAAAGCACACGGGTGGTCGGCAGCAGGGCCAGGAGTCCACAGAGTCTGAGCCCATGGCCAGGGGTCCTCGCCTCCCCCATCTGCGGCAGAATAACCAAGGCTGATGGCCTGGGACACCATGAGCAGAGCTTCTGAACATGGAGTTTCCTGCATATCCATTCGTAATTTAATAGGAATGGGCCTCTCAGATCCTTTCCTAAGCTTTAAATGGAGAAAGTGGTAGGTGAGATGTGAAGGGGACCCTGCAGAGTAGGAGCAGGGAAGAAAGCCAAAAGAAACGGGAGAGACACCCAGAGACGGGACGAGCGGACGGGCACTGACAGCTTCACAGTTCTGCCGGGGCTCAGTGCTGCCTGAGACCAGAGGATGCCCCCTCCACACCTGGAGAGTCAGGCACCGGACAGCGGACAGGGCCTGAACACGAAGACTACCCGACTCAGGGTGTGAGCCTGTCCCACCCACCCATGACCCCCGAGAAGGAATGGAATGATCACAGATAGAGAGCAAGAATCCTGCAGAGAGTTCCAGACTGAGCTGGGAGGTGCAGGGACGTGCCAATGATAAGGGCAGAGAGGCTGCTACCTGTTGAGTCTGTCTGACCTCTAAAAAGACCCAAGGGGCCAGAGCCGGCAAACACCTGTGGGCTGAAGCTGAGAAACCCTTCTCTGACCTACGATGCAGGAACTAGGTTTCCAAGGCGGTGGGGAGTGAGGCTGTGGATGGACAGAAGCAGCAGCTGTAAGGGGAAGTCCCTCTCGCTTCATGAGTCTCTGGGCTAACTCCAGGGACCAGTGGAGGCAGGGACCAGAATTTCCAGGGCTCAGAATCCAGCTCAGCCAAAGTGAAAGTTGCTCAGTTGTGTCCAACTCTTTGCAACCCGAGAGACTATGCAGTCCATGAAATTAATCCTTCAGGCCAGAATACTGGAGTGGGTAGACATTTCCTTCTCCAGGGGGATCTTCCCAAACCAGGGATCGAACCCAGGTCTCCCGCACTGCAGGTGGGTTCTTTACCAGCTGAGCCACCAGGGAAGCCCTAAGTCCGGCCCAATTTAGCCAAGCTCCCCGAGGGTTCTGGGAGAACAGACAAAGTTGCACAAGGTAGGTGAGGGAGAGTAGGAAAGAGACAGCAGGAGAAGGGGCGAGGGCTGGGGGTGACGTGAGCAAGCAGGTAAGAGCGTGTGAAGGCACAGCAAGCGTGGCCTCTACACCAAGCCTGGTTCCCTGGGGACTTCTGGTTACTGAGTTTGTTTGTTTGCTTTTGTTTCATTTTTGAAACACAGCCTTATTTAGGTATAACCCGTGTGGTTGCAGAAGACACAATTTGGCTCCGGACGAAGGAAAGCAGACATGCCACCACACTTATCCCTAACAGGGAGGGGATTCTAAAAAGCAAAGGAACCCTCTGCTCCAAGAGATACTGAGCTGAGAGCTCTGAAATGGCTTTTGGCCAGTAACGGACAGGTGCTCAGCCAATACTGATTTGGGTGATCTGAACCTGAGAGTCAGAGCTCAGTTTATTGGTCCAGGAGTGGAATGTCAAGGGACCGATGTCAGGATCCCACGCCTGGAGGCAATAGTGCGGGGTTTCCCTCCTAAACCACGCCCAGAACCAGGCTCATGAGCCCGCTGCGTAAGGCTAAGCAGAGGGCAGTGGGCGCTGCTCATGGACTGGCTGCACCTTGCAGGGTCTGGCTGTCTGTCCAGGCCTTGAGAAAAGTCACTTGCCTATTAGTACTTGAGTAACTAGGCCAAGAGAGCATAAAGATGCTGGCCTTCCTTTCAGATGGAGGAAGAGGGAGCCAATTTAACTGCTTCTCTAGAAGTTCCTGGAAAAGGCACACGTCCGCATCTGCCATCCAAAGGGCTATAGGCTTTTGGTGATTTTTATCAATTATTTCTCATGTTCCCCTAACTTGGAGGCAGGCTGAGATGTTCGGTCAAGGAAAAAGTGGCAGCCAGAGGAATCTCGCCACTTTACAGAAGGGGAGGCACAGGCCAGAGAAGAGCAGAGATTAGTCGAGAGACTGGACCCACAAGTCCTGAATTCCCGCGTGACATCATCCCCGCCTCACTTTTCAACCCACATGTGTGGGACACAGTGCTACTTCTGCCCCTCATCTAGAGAAGTGGTCACTTTTCTGCCCATCTCCTGACCCCTCCCCTTTGCCTCCCTCTTGGCACTGGGCAGACCCGGGCAGCTATTCCAGGAACTGGAAGCCAAGCAACAACAGGTGCTCAGGAGGTCATCATGATCGGCCCAGACCCCAGGCCTGCCCCTGGCTTGGCCCGGTGGGCTGAGAGCTACGAGGCTAAGAGCGAGCGCCGGCAGGAGACCCGCGAGAGCCGCCGCTGCCGCCCCAACGTGACCACTTGCCGCCTCGTGGGGAAGGCCCCGAGGACCCAGCAGAGGGAACAGCTCCGGAGAGCGCGCCAGCAGCAGTTTTTCAGACGGAGGAACCTGGAGGTGGAGGAGAAAGGCGAGGCACAGAGCCCGCCAGCCAGGGAGCCAGGCCCCTCCAGGAGGACAGGCCAGGCCACTGACCTCAAGGAGCCCTTGTCTTGGGCCAACAGGATCTCTTCCCCCAGACAGCAGGTGGGCCATGTTGAGGGACACACTGCCCTGGAGCGGATGGGCTGCGGGAGCAAGGCAGGTGGGTGGGCTCAAGGTCACCGAAAACTGATTTAAATGAAGTCCCTCCTTCCTCAGTCATCACAGAGTCTCCCTTAGCCAGTTACTCGTTCTGACGTTTTTCTTCTTGTGTTGTTTTTTTTTGGGGGGGGGCTGGGTAAGGGGGGGCTTGTTTACCTACTTTTTATTGTTGTTTTGCACTTGCCTTTTAGGAAAGAGAAAAATAATTTCACAGCTAATTCCTAGTATCCGTTCCAATTCAGTCTATCTAGATATATCTTCTACAGCATTCATTCATCATTGTTCAACAAACATTCACTGAATGCTTACTGTGGGCCAGGGACACAAGCCAGATCTTCTTAATGTCCCGCTTGACTCACACACACACACACACACACACACACACACACGTTTCTTGTCTCCATTCTCCTATAAGGCGGCTGCATCGCCCACCTTCTCTCGGGCAATCCCAGTTCTACTAACTTCACTCACCTAAGGCCACGTCTGGTCCAGGAAACCTTAGCTGCCCTAGCTTCTTCAGGCCACCTCTGCTCCCTGTGGTCCTTACGAGGCTATGAATCCTCGAAGATTGTATAACTCTTAGAGGGCCCGTCAGTCTGGCCTGGGAAGGAGCGGTGTTGACAAAAAAAACCAGGGTATGTTGAAATGAGCTCAGCCAGCAAACCATCTGTGTCTTCCTATCCACGCCGTGAGCACATGGACAGCAGGGACGGGTCCTCTAACGTCCCTGGAGGTGCCTGATATTGTCCCATCCCCAGAGTAGGTGTTCTATCAGGCTTTCTTAGCCAGTGCATCTGTTATCCAACACAGGAGGTGCTGTTCAGAAAAAGGATCCTTGAGTCCAACTGTAAAAGAAAACCAGCGGTGTACTTTCTAAGGCAAGAAGGTTTCTGAATGCTTTCATGGAAAAAAAAAAATTTTAAGAAGAAAACACACACACACACACACACACACACACACACACACACACACACAGTTGCCTAAAGAAACTCCTCCTGAACCTGTCAGTTCTGTAAGGTTTATTGAGATTTAATCTGCACGATTAGCTGCCATAGGCATTCCTTAGCCTTTTTGTGTTACATTACAAACATAGAATTTACTAGATTTTAGTTTTAGTTTGTAAGAAGAAAATATTTGCAGACTAATTGTGACGACTGCTACACATTCCTCCCTGTTGCTGGCCTACTTTCTCTTCAGTGACCCTTAGCCATCTTCCAGCTGGCGCTGAGAGGAAGGCAGTCCCCTCTAGAATATGGAAGGCACCCTGGCGACCATCTACTCCAAACTCATCGCTACACAGACAGGAGCCTGAGACCAAGGGAAGGCAGGACCCGACCCCGGTCCCCCTCACTCCCTCCTCAGACCAGTTCTCTTTCCACAGCGCCATGATGGGGGCTTTGTAAGGGGCTGGGATCATGGTTTTGAGAGAAAGTAACAGGAGACCTGGTAAAGAATCTGCCTGCAATGAAGGAGACCTGGGTTCAATCCCTGGGTTGGGAAGAACCACTGGAGAAGGACATGGCTACCCACTCCAGTATTCTTGCCTGGAGAATCCCACGGACTGAGGAGTCCATGGAGTCTCAGAGTCAGACACGACCGAGTGACTAAGCCTTTATGCTTTTAACTGGAGACCAGCCCCGCTCCCCATGTGCCTGGCCTGAGGAGGAGCTGATCCCACCAGCCAGGACCAGTGAGGGCAGGAGCAGGGGGAAGCTTGGGGCTGTGAAGACTAGAATGGCTTCCTTTGGTGCTCTGGACCCGAAACTTAATCACTGGCTCACGTTTCTGCAGTCAGCCAGAGAACCCTGTTCTAAGACGCTCTATCTAGGCTCGCAGCAACACCCTCCTCCCCACTTGCTTTCCAGGTGTCAGGGACCAGTTGCGAGGTCTTTGCGACCCAGCACCATCCTCCTTCAGGCGCCTGGAGGGATCCAGCTGGCCACTGCCCCACCCAGGCTGGTGGCCTTCCACCACAGGCCTCTCCCACCAAGAAGGCACCCAAACACCACCGTGGTAAGAGCCTCCCGCCCTCACTGGGGCCGGCAGAGTATCCTGCCCCAGCTGTCTCAGCTCGCCGGCAGTGGAGAGTCCCCTCACCTCCCCACTCCCCTCACTGCCTCTCCCAGGCCTCCCGAATCATCTTATCCCCTCCCTCTCAGGCACTCAGACAAAGGCAGGAGAAACACAGTCAACAATCAAGAATGATGCCAGTCAGCAAACCAAGTGAGTACCTTTCATGTTCCTGGCCCCAGCTCCCCCGCAGCCCATCCATTCCTCTCTTCTAAGCTTTCACTTGAATACCCTCCCCCAGCATTTTCTGGAGTGGAACACAAGGAACTTCCACATCCACCTTAATTAAGAAAAAGGAGGGCCTTCCCCACCCTATTGGCTCTCCAGAAGAGATGAGAGAAGGAATCTATGCCCTGCCTCCTGACGCGCCTGTGTCTTTAATCCACTGCCGGTTTTGTTTTTCTTCTCTTCCAGTTATGGAGTTGCAGTTCTAGATAAGGTAAGAAAATCCTCATGGTGGAGGTGTAGAATCACATGGCATCTAATCTTCTCCAAGCTCTGGAATTCACTGGTAAACTCAGCTGGGATGGATGGGGCATCCTCTCCCTGGATGAGCACAGACAAGGAAGCCTGGAGGGACCCTGAGTCCAGGAAGAAAATTCACTTAGCACAAGCCAATCCTGGCTCAGATTCCATGTTCTAGGATTTCGGGGAAGCCACAATCTTCTTAAACACCCTTTTTCTTTCTCTCTAGGAAATCATCCAGCTTTCTGAGTACCTCAAAGTAAGTAGCATGAACTCTCCCCTTAGCTCCTCCATCTGTCCGCTCACGTCTCCTCCAGGTTAATTTTAACCCACTTGCATTTTGCCCCTCAGGAGGCCCTACAAAGGGAGCTGATTCTAAAACAGAAAATGGTGATTCTCCAAGACCTGCTGTCTACCTTGATTCAGGCCTCTGACAGCACTTGGAAGGTAAGGGAAACCTTTGTTTGAACAAAGCTCGGGGGCTTCTATATGTGCCCATCTCGTTCTTCTTTCCATACCATTGCAGCAAGAGAAGGAGCTTTCTCACTACAGAAGAGGCCGAAGGTAGGGTTAGACATCCAACATGTCACAGTAGATATATGGGAGAGCTTGGCTGAATCCAGGGTCGTCAGCTGAGGACCATGTTGCCACTCACCCAGGGAAGACCCAGAATCAAAAAAAGGCCCTCCTTTTTTTAATTTGTTGGAAGAAACAAAAGAAGGTCTCAATACAGTTCTTGTTACTGACTGTGGTAAATATCAACTGTTTTTGTATGGAATTCATATCAATATTAACTTTCAGCCACCATGCACCTACTTCTCGCCCCAGACATGAATGGGAAAGCAGGAAGGGACCTAGCGATTACCTAGTCTAATTTTCTCATTTTGTCCATGAGGAAACTGTCAGGGAAGTCAGGTGACTTGCTAAAGTCACAGTGCTAGTCAGAGGCAGAACTGGAACTAAATTCAGACCTCCTGATTTTAGTTCATTCATTCAACAAATATTCACAGATCATGTTCCCTGCACTGAGCACTAGAAATAATGAGATTAACCAGACAGGGTTCCTGCTTTTAGAAAGCTTGTGGTTTTCTCAGGGAGACAAGATGCCTAAACAGTGAAGAGATATGAGAAATAAAAGAGGTGTTTTCAGGATATAGTAGAATACAAGGGGAGAACCAGGGAAGTATTTATAGTTATATTTCAAGGCATTGACTATCCATATTGTATTTTCCAGGCAAATGTGACAACAAGAACTATATTCTGGTCAGGGGATACAGCACAGGCAAAGAACCAGAGGCATGATATAGTCTCCAGCTTTTTATTATCAGGACCCCTTTATATTCTTTAAAAATTATTAACATCCAGGGGCTTCCCTGGTGGTCCGCTGGTTAAGACTCTGTACTTCCAGTGAAACAGGGTACAGTTTCAAAGCCTGGCTGGGGAGCCAAGACCCCACATTAGCGTTACTATTAAAAAATAATATTAAAATCCAAAGAATCTTTATATTTACCATTTAGAAGTGAAAACAGGAATTTTAAAATATGCACTAAGTTTAAAATAACAGTAGACAGATTACATGGGAACTTATAGACTGTTTGAAAAATATTTTTTTTAATTTTATTTTATTTTTAAACTTTACATAATTGTATTAGTTTTGCCAAATATCAAAATGAATCAGAGAAGTGGCCGTGCTTTACACTTATGCAAATATTTTTAATGTCTGAACAGAAGACAGCTAGATTCCCACATTTGCATCTGCATTCAATCTGTTGTTAATACATTGTTTTGTTAAAATACCGGAGGAAAATCTAACCTTACACAGAAATACAGTTGGAAAAGGGAAGACCTTGCAGATCCTGGATTCCAGGGGGTCCACTGAAATTCTCAGACTGCATGTTCACGCAGTTTAATGCCACCAGAGCAGAAAGCCACAGGTGCACAGGCAGAACACAGAGCCTCGCGGGCCTCTGTGAGCATCTGACCGTCCACGCAGATGGCCATGCTTAGAAAGCCAGCCCACCCGGGACAGGAAGGCATGGGGCAAAACTGCGAAGCCCGCAGTGATGTCAGAGACCTCCAGGGCTCAGCCAGCCCTCTTCCCATCGGTCATTGTACCTGGATTTGGGTGTCTGTATTCAGGGCTCCTGCTGCTTAAGGAAGTGGTTTTCATAGCAGAGTAGTTCCCTGAGACAGACAGCTGTGCATGCCAGGTGCTTTCCGGGGCTGAACTAAACTGAGACTGTCTCATTCGTTTATTCAGCAGACGTCTGATAAGTCCCGACTATGTGCTGGGTTGGGCGCGGCAGGCACAGAAGGCAGTAGATTTCCCACAGCAGCCAGGAAGAGAAAGACAAGTCATAAATAAACCTAACTGCTGCGTGCTCAAGCTCTAACAGTGCTTTCTACAAAGGGACCCCCCAGACAGAAGAGAAGGGAGCGATTCTTCTGCCTGTGGCGGAACAGGATAGGCTTCAGAGGCAAGGGACCACTTTAGTTGCCTCTAGAAGGACTAAGGAGGAGTTTATCACGACAGAGTGAAAGTCGCTCAGTCATGTCCGACCCTGTGATCCTGTGGACTACACAGTCCATGGAATTCTCCAGGCTTTTGGAATTCTCCACAATACTGGAGTGGGAAGCCGTTCCCTTCTCCAGGGGATCTTCCCAACCCAGAGATCAAACCCAGGTCTCCTGCATTGCAGGCCGATTCTTTACCGGCTGAGCCACAAGGGAAGCCCAACAAAGAGAGTAGCAGGAATGATGAAGGGGGAGAGAAAGTAGAAAGGATAAGGGTGCTTACGATAAAGCAATCTAAATGACAACAGGCCTGGGAGTAACAGAGCGTGGGGCAGGGCCGAGTGTGACGGAAATTAAGGGATTGTGTCAGAGGAGCTTCAAAGAGAAGACCTCAGAGAGGTCTCTAGTATTATGGCTCTTAAATTTTCTGCCGAATAGGGTATGTCGAACTTAAATAGTCATGGATTCGCTTTTAAAGGACGTGTGTGTGTGTGTGTGTGTGTGTGTGTGTGTGTGTATCATGAGAATGCACGACACCCCAGCAGAAACACTGCTGCAGGCAGTAAGCAGGGTAGCAATGGGAGGTGCTTGCCTCAGGTCTGAAGTCCCACACTTAGAAATGTCCGCCCCATCCTGAGAAGGAGTTTGTCCAGTAGCTGTGGAGTTGTGCTCGCTTAGCAGCATATGTACCAGGGACTTTCCCTGCAGGTCCGGTGGTTAAGACTTGGTGCTGCTAAGGCAGTGAGGCGAGGGTTTGATCCCTGGTCAGGGAAGCAAGACCCCACATGGCCAATAAATAAATAACACAGCCACGGAACTGAGTTGAAAGAGATGGATCAGCTCTGCATTTTAAACAGTTCTCTGACAACAGTGAGCACTCAGGCTCCGAGTGGGTGCAGGGGTGGGGAAAGCTCTCCTAATATCCCAGGTAGGATACAACCAGAGCTTGGGGGCGGGGAGGATTTACTGAGAGACATTTCCCAGGCAGTTTCTGCTCCACTCCACACTCCAACAGCAGGGGAGGGTGCAGGGCTTCCTCCGGGGCTGTGGTTTACTCCCTTCCTCCTTCCTCCCCAACTAATACTCACTCTTCTTGTCTTCTTCCTCCCCACCAACCCTCAGCTTCCTGTTTTTAAGAAAAATCATCTCAGATTTTCAGTTAACTGCTCTTGCTTCCCCCCAAACAATTCACCCCCCTTCTTCAACAGAAGGAAAGTCTCAGACTGCAGTACTGGGGAAAAGTAACGAGAAGAGTGTGGCCAGAACAGGGTCTCTGACATTCAGCTACGTTCAGGCCTTCGTTTCCATTTGGCCTCCCTAATTTAAACGCCCAGCTTCACAGGCAGCTCCCTGCAAACTCTGTTACAACACCAGGGACCAGCTCCCTCTAGTGCCTCCAGCCTCCAAGCTGACGCTGGGTCTTTTGGATGCGACAGGCCCTGGGGCACCGCAGAGACTCCTGAGCTGGGTCCAAGCTTCAAAGCAGAAACGGTCCGGGCGGTAGAGAAAGCGAGCCCACAGTATTGGGCAATACAGGCCCGAGCAGGGCACACTTGGGTTTTTAGTTCTGCAAAGTGAAACTGAGATCTTCAGATGACAGTGCAGCGGGGGATTGGCCCTAAGCAACCTCTGCTAGAACACAGAGACGAGAAGTGGGCTGGTGCTTCTGCCGTGAGGTGGTGGTATTTCTGGAGAGCAGGTCAGAGGCGGGGGAAGCAGAGCAGCAGCAGCAGGAGCTGAAGCCTCAGACCGGCACCAGGTGTGTATGGCCTCCACCTCGTTCCCTTTTACACCCGGGGCTACTCTGCTCTCTGAAACTCAGGTCCTGGGATGCAAAGCCCACAGCTGGCCTGTAAAAAGGGCTTTTTCCCCCATACTGTTACCACTGGGCTTCATACAGGGAGACCTAGGGCTCAGACCAGGAAATTGCACACCTCATTTGCAACAACTTGGCTGCAACTTTCCTGCCTGACTTGGGGAGTCGAGGAAGGCAGAGCTGCGGGCCAGAGATGTGTTCAAACCTCAGACTTGGGTGGCCCTTCATCCCCACAGAAGGAGCTAGCCTGAATTGTCTTCTATTACAACATGAATGGAAAAGTAATCTGGGGTGTGGCTAACATACAAAAACAGCTGGAAGAGGCAAAAATATTGGATTAAAACCATACTAAGGAAGGAGAAAGGAGCTACCCAGAAAGAGTAGGAGCCTGGGGGAAATGTAAGAATACCGCCACGGACTTGTTTTCTTCCCAAACTATTGCAAGATAAACCTTCAAGCTCAGTGGGTTTGATTGCATTCTGCATAGTAAGAGTTTGTTGCTCAGTCACTCAGACATGTCTGACTCTTTGCGATCCCATGGACTGCAGCACACCAGGCTTCCCTGTCCTTCACTGTCTCTCAGAGTTTGCACAAACTCATGTCCACTGTGTAGGGGAAAACAGAGTCTGACGACCTGAAGTGCGGAGGAGGAGCTGGGGTGCCGGGTGGAGGGAGTCGATTTCAGGACCCTCGGATTAACAATGAACAGGCCACTGAGGGGAGTAACTTTTCCCAGTCCCTCCAAAGCCAGGAACAGTGGAAGTCTTTGTCCATCTCTTTTATTGGTCCCAAAGCCCTGTGGTTTATTGTAGATGCCAAATCCCTGACTCTCAGCTCTCACACGAGACATTACGAAAAACATTAATAGCAGAAGGCAGTTTGAAAAATTATTTTTGGCAAAGCCTTCTTGCTTTTGCAAGACCCAGCTGAGGAATACAGGAAGCAAAAAGGGGCGGGGGGGCGCCCCTTGGCTCCCTGTGTTAGAGGAATCAGCCAAAAGATCAAAACAGGAGCTGTGAGATACCACTTCCTGCCTCCCCCAGGTGCCCTGAAACTCACTGAGGAGACAGACCACAGAACAGTCTCCTCTGGCCATTACAGACCAAAAACGGTACAAGAGTTGGAAATGGCCAAGACGCACGACTGAGGGGCCTTGGCAGCTCAGGCCTGAGGAGAAATGCAATTTCTAGACCTCACAAGTGTCCCACCGGGCCTGGCTGGAACAGCCCAGGGAAAGGCTATGAAAACCAGTTACCACTAACGAGACCTACGGCCTTTTCTCTGGGAAACTGGCATCCACGGCATGCCCCCTCCTCCCTCCCCCATCTCCACACACACACACACACACAAAACCTTAAATCATACTCAGGGCTGGAAAAACAAAATCCCTACCTGGGAAAAAGGGAGCCCTCTACAGGTGGGGAAATGAAAAAAGCAACAAGGAAGCTGTTAGCTGCTCAGCAGAAATACTGAAAACCAGGAACATAACGGGCCCTCCTGCCTGCCTTTCCCCACGCTTGCCCTTGAGATCAGCTTCCCTCTTGGTGTGTCCCAAATGCCACCAGACAGATCCAGCTCGTCAACAAGTAAAACATGGCTTTCTTGGAATTCCTCTCACCATCGCAACCACACACGCGTACAAAACCTGCCTTAACACCCTTTCTCCCTTTCCTGCTTTCTTAAAAGAATTTCTCATCTTCAGGGGGATGTGGGTGTGTGTGTGTGTGTGTGTGCATGTGTGCGTGTGGCCAGGAGAGGACAGTATTCACTTGCTAGGGCAAGTGAATATCACAGACTGGGTGGCTTCACCAACAAGAATGTGTTTTTCCACAGTTCTGGAGGCTGCAAGTGTTAGATTAAGCTGTCGACAGGGCAGATTTCTTCCGAGGCCTCCCCTTGGCCTGCAGATGGCCATCTTCTCCCCATGTCCTCACATGGCCTTCCCTCTGTGCATGCCGATGTTCAAATCTCCTCTTTTTATGAGGACACCAGTCATACTGGATACGGGCCCACCCTAATGACCTCATTTTAACTGAATTACCTCTTTAAGGACCTTGTCTGCAAATACAGTCACCTTCTGAGGTAGTGGGGGTTAGGATGTCAACATATGAATGCTGAGGGGTGGTGGACAGAGGTGCACAGTTCAGACCATGTTGGGGGTAAGGGAGGGAAGGCATGTCCCCCCGCCGGGAGGAGAGACCCCTTTAGTCTTACTGGCCTTTAGGAGTAAAGGACGATGCACTAGACTGAGAGGAGGTGAGGAGTAGAGGTGCCTAGACAGACCGGGGAGAGGTGAAGAGGGAAGAAAAGGGGAGCTTAGAAGCTTTCCTTCAAACGGGCCCCTGCAATGATACCCTCAGCCGTGTGACAGAAAACCTTGGGGTACACAGTGACTTTGGGGAGCAGTCTGATCCTTCCTTCACCTATTCCAGGGAAAGAGGAAAAGACGCTCTTCTTTCCAAACATCCCTTGCCATCTTTCCCCCTCCCCACCTCCTAAAGGAGCCCAGTTCCACAAAGACTGTTTATTATAGGCAGTAGGCTGGGAATACACAGCAAAAGTCTCTGCATGCTATATTTTGGCCCAAACTCACTAATTCATTCCATTTGTTCCAGGGCCAGCTTAATGAAGACAAATTGAAGGGCAAACTGAGATCCTTAGAAAACCAACTGTACGCCTGTACCCAGGTAAGCATTCCGGAGGACGCCTCTAGCCCAGGAGTCTGAAATTAAGGGAGACAGTGCTTGAACCTCAAGCCTAGTCTAGAAACATCACCTGCTAGAGATTAATGCACGCATCCTATTCACCCAGCTCTGGCCTTTACCATTTTCACTTTGGTCTCCGATTCACTCTCTCTATCCTCCTCTCCCTTTCTCCCACTGTCCTTTCCTTTGCACCCTGGGAAAGGAAGCCCAGCACCAGCGCTTTGCCAGCTCCAGGGAAACCTTGAGAATACCTGGAGAAGCAGGGAGAGGCCCTTGGTAAAGATTCAGCTTATCTGGGTAGCACTCCACAGGCCCTAATTTTAGAAGAGATGAATTAGATATTACAGTGAAGTCTCGCAAAATGATTTTCATCCCACGGGCAACTTCTATCTAGCAACAATCCCTGGGAGCAAGTAAAAGACTGTGACTCCTGGCTTTCTGTGGCATTGTTATCCACCTGCAGTAATCTCGATTGCCCTGCTCTTGGATTATATGAGATAGAAAAAAAAAAATCAGTTTTCACACTGAATAAATGATAGATTTCTGACAGGTAGAGAGATAAGTTAAGAGAATGAGGTGGACTAACTAGACTGCTCCCATTTGATGTGTGGAAAATAAGGCGGCCATGTAGTTAGAATTTCTCAGGGGAACAGTTTATCTAGTCTATAGGTTTGCTGATTCACTGCTTTCATTTTTGCAGCATGACCTACTTTGTCAGACCCTTAACTAAAAAAATAATGCCAAACAAGCTTGTAAGAAACTGACATACAATTCAGGATGCCAGTCTACTCATTTTCAATGGGGATAAAGCTGGCCAGTGACCAGCATGGTTAAGTCCAATAACCTGGACATAGGATCTCAATCAATAACTCCTGTATCTGGCTTCTAATGACAATTCCAAGAAAAGACCCACTCAATATTTAAATCCAAATTTTCAGATGATTCCAAAGCTAAATGGAAATGATTTCATAACGAACTCTAAATTTGCATTATCTAGACTATCTCTTACTCAGTTGGGTAACCCAGAATCAACAGTAAAAGCTTCCGGCTTTCCCAAAATCACAGGGCATAAAAATGAAAAGCATGGGAAGGGCAAGTGAATTTGCAAAGCTGCTCTGGTGTCTTTTTGATCTTGAAGCCAGGAGAAATTTTAAAAATGCTAGGGTATTAATTTTTAAAACTTGAGATTACTGAAGATTGTTCAGATCACTGAGGCTATAAAAACAATTTTATTTTTTTAAAAATGCTCCCTGCGTCAAAGGAGTTTACAATCCCTTAAAGGAGGCAAATAAGTCAATGGATTAGAAATATAGATACTATGTGAACACCAATAAAACTACCTAATCCATAAAGAGTTGGGGGATAGACCTGGTTAGCCAAATTTATCAGAATTTTTATGATTCTTGGGCTGAATCTTGCATATGCAGAAGTTAACCAGGTGGAAAGGGTGGGTCAGGATACTCTAAGTAGAAGCTTCACGGGCAAAAGCAGAGGCTGAGAAGCACAGTGCTTAGGGGACCTACAAGCAGTTCAGCTTGGTTGGAGCAGCATGGAATGAAAGTCTAGGCTCATAAGTAAGCCATGCCATGCCAAGGAGTTTGAACTTCAACCTTAGAACACTGGAAACCAATGAGAGATTGAAGCAGGTTGTGACATGATCAGATAGAAGCTGTAGAAAGAAACCTCTAGCTGCAGGACTGAAAAGAGTTTGAAGGGAGGCAAGACTTGAAGATAGGGAGACTATATAACCCATATAATAGTATTACTAGAGTCTGAACCAAGGAGGTGGCAGTCGACAGAGGATACAGGCACGAGCTGTTAGAGAGGCTGACTTGACAAAGCTTGAAAACCAACTGATTGCTTGGAGAAGGTGAGAGAGAAATCAAGGATGACTCCCTGCTTTCGGGTTTGGGAGACTGGTAGATGATGCTGCTGCTCACTGAGATAGGAGCAGGTTCGGAAAGATGATTTCCTCTGGGAAACGATGGATGTCAAGTGCCTGTGGAAGGCCCCGGGGAGAATGCTCAGCGTGTCCGGGGCAGTTTATCATCCCCACTCACTTCTCACATCACCTGAAGGACTCTCCCTGCCCGCCTCCAGCCTGGAAGGCAGTCCACCAGATTACTGACATCTCTGCCTTGTGGGCAAGGACCGATTTCTTTTCACTTCTGCATCCCTGCTCAGGGCTTGAAACACATTAGCTCCATGTGTCTTTGTTGAATTGCATCCAATTTACAGAAATATTCCCCCTGGGGAATGAAAAAGGTGCTATTAGAGATGGAAGACCAGAAAAACAGCTATGAGCAGAAGGCCAAGGAATCACTGCAGAAGGTGCTGGAGGAGAAAATGAGTGCAGAACAGCAACTGCAGAGCACACAGGTGTGGGAATGCTCCGTGATCCTTGGGGCTGGGAGCCCTGGGGCGGTCGGGCCACAAGGGAGCCAGTGGCATGACTCCCTGGAACCCCTGATGCATCTCCCTCTCCTCTGTTCTCCCTCAGCGGTCCCTGGCTCTAGCCGAGCAGAAGTGTGAAGAGTGGAAGAGCCAGTACGAGGCTCTGAAGGAGGACTGGAGGACCCTGGGCACTCAGCACAGAGAGCTGGAGAGCCAGCTCCACGTGCTTCAGTCCAAACTGCAGGTACCAGGCCCTGAGGGCAGGGAGGTGGGGAGGGAAGGCAGGATTTAGGGGAGGGAGGTGTCGATAGCAGTGACAAGAGAAGATCCTGCTCAGCTGGGGGCCCCAAATCTGGGTTTAGCGAGGACACTGCTCAAGCAAATAACCTAAGTGTTCATTGGAATGACAGCATCCAAATGCAAAGGGCTGGACTGGAAAAACCCACTCTCTGCACCCCATCCCAGGAGGGCATCCAGTTCAGAAATGCCCACTGTTGGCACAGAACAAAAGTCACCAGTTTACTTACAGGTTGAGTATCAACTCACACATCTTGCCAATGTGTTTTTTAAGCCATTATAGTGGATTCTTGGCATTCTCAAGGGTTTCACCATTTCCGATCTGTTACCTTGGAGAAGTTAACTAACCACCTAGGCCTCAGTTTCCTCATTTGTAAAATGAGGATAATAATAGTACTCTCTCACAGGACTGTTGTGAGGTTTTTCATCAATTTTACTTAGTTGGATTGGAATTCTGAGGACCCACCTTTACTGAAGCAGGGATCTAGGCAACCTATTTGGCAAGAGACAACAAGCGAATCATCTTATCACAGGAGAGAACCTCGCTGGCCACTGCCTTCACTGTTCTCTCCCTCAAATCACCTACCAGGGAACTCTCACCAAGTCCCTTTCCTTTTCAACCTTAATTCTTTGTGAAAAATGCACCTACTCCCTCCGCCTTGAAAAAATCGATAGCGTGAGAATGAGAAGTAAAGACAAAGTGAAGTCGTCTAGAAAAGCCATGATTCGGTATTACTGAATGTGGGCATTTATCCAAAGGAATCCCTTGTGAATTTCAAAGATCGAATCCCTTATTGGTTGTTAAGCATGAGGAATAGAGCAAACTGAAGAATTTTAAAACTTTTCCTATTTTTTCCACTTTCCTCAGACTCCCTTTGTCTCTGTTAACTCTACAATTTCCTACAGTTTTCTTCTTCCTTGGGATCTGCCCACCACCTCCACCCTAGCTAGCGCTGACCTGCCTGTCTGCCCCTCCCCCTCCCACCAGGGAGCAGACAGCAGAGACTCACAGATGAACCAGGCCCTACGACTTCTGGAGAGCGAGCACCAAGAGCTGCAGGCCAGGATTGAATGCCTGCAGGAGGACAGAGACCTGTGTAGCTCGGACACCCAGCACCTACAAGGTACCCATCCCCCTGGAGGCTTTGGAGGCCTCTGGGAGCCCAGAGAAAGGGGGCTTGGGTGGAAAGGGGTCAGTCTTCCATTGGTTTGTTTGGTTGACCTGGCGATTTAATTTTACTCTGAGAAAAAGGCAGGGCTGTTTTAATCATCCAAGACCAAGACACAAAGGATCCAGCCTATCCGTCTAAGCCAGAGCAGTTACTCCCATAGCAGTCACATGCCAAGACCGCATTCCTAATTTAAAGGGAAAGGTCAGCAGAAACACCAAGCATAGAGGTTTCCCAGTCACGGCCCCTGTCAGCTGAGAGGGGACCAAATTATACACACATGCTGCTGTGCTGTGCTCAGTTACTCATTCGTGTCCGACTCTTTGCGACCCCGTGGACTGTAGCCCACCAGGCTCCTCTGTCCATGGGATTCTCCAGGCAAGAATACTGCAGCAGGGGAGAGGGGGATGGGGAAAGAATACTGGAGCAGGTTGCTGTTTCCTACAACAGCAACTGATATTGTTCCGGACAATACCAGGAATGTTCCTGACCCAGAGATCGAGTTGGCATCTCTTCTATCTCCTGCTCTGGCAGGCAGATTCTCTACCAATGAGCCACTTGGAAAACCCTATATACACATACAAGCCTTAACTCAGCCCACTGTCGACCCAGATGAAATCCAAGGCAGTAGGGTTCTGGTTTACCTCTTCAGAACTGGGACAAGCAGAAGAAAGAGCAACTTCCACTTGACACTGGTCAGAGGCCATGGGCTAGACAGCATCTGTTACTAATTTCCAGCCTCAGGGGTGAGCTCTTTAAGTCTTAGGTTCTTCTATTTTGGTTTGTTTTATTTCATTGTCAGATCAACTCAAGAGGTCAGAGGAGGAGAAACTTGCCCTGGTGACCAAGGTACAGCAGCTGCAGAGTAAGTCCCTTTCCAGATTCTGAAAGTAGCACAGGTGGCTTTTTGGCATTCTTGGGGCCCCTGCCCCACAAAAGGCATCCAGAGGAGCGACGGGAAGCCCAGTCCTTGGCAGATCCTCTGCCTCCGCTTGTTCAGACCCTCCTCCTGGGCAGTGAGGTCACTGACAGCCCTTCACAAGTTCCACATTAGCCTCTGGCTTTTTCGTTTGTTTCTACTTTTCTCCTCCATGCCCACAAGCACCACCTGCATTTCCCCCAGAACTGCATATTTCACCAAGTGTCTTCTAAGGCAGTTCTTATTTTATATATTCTAATTTATTATGCACGTTTGTCACACAGACCTGTCACTAGGAATGGTTCAGAAAATAAGCTCAGTCTACCTCCCAGTGACATGTCAAGGCCAAAGAGGAAAAGGGGTGTTTCCAAAGAAAAGCTGGCAATTTCTGAAAAGCTAGAGAACCTGAAACAGTGCACAGCTCTGCTGGTTGCCTCCCACCTTAACCTCTGACGCCCCGACAGAGAAGTTTCATGCCAAGAGCAAGGAGTATAAAAGCCAGGCAGCCTCAGGGGTCAGGCAGAAAGAACACCAGCAAAAGCTGGGCTCCTACACAGTCGGGGCTGAATGGGTAAGTCACTTCCAAATCATGCCTTTATTTATTCAGCACTTATTTACTGAACCCTACCAAATGCCAGGCACCAACATACACTGAGGATACGGTAATGAACAGAACTGGCGTGGTTTCCTCCCTAATGAAGCCTACATTCTAAACAGACACTATAGTGAAGTATGGAGTTTCTATGAACAAATACGTGTCAGGTATTAACAACTGCTAGAGGAAAACATACAGCAGGTTAAAGAGAAAACAGTTGCTATTTCACACAGGGTCAACTGGGAATGTCCTTCTTCTAGGGTAACATTTACGCAGAAATTTAAAGGTACACGGTAGGAAGAGATATAAGGAGGGTGTGTTCGTAACAAAGCACCACAAGCTGGGTGACTTAAAGAACAGACATTGGTTTTCTCATAGCTCTAGAGGCTGGAAGTCTCAGATCAAGGTGGAGGGCAGGGTTGGTTCCTTCTGAGGGCTCTGGGGAAAGGATTCATTCTAGACTGCTTTCCTTGGCTTGGAGAAGGAAATGGCCTTCTCCGTCCAAGATGGAAATTGCCATCTTCTCCATCTCTTCACACATCTTCCATCCCATCCACGTCTGTCCAAATTTTCCCTTCTTGTAAGGACACTGCTGCTGCTGCTGCTAAGTCGCTTCAGTCATGTCTGACTCTGTGTGACCCCATAGATGGCAGCCCACCAGGCTCCGCCATCCCTGGGATTCTCCAGGCAAGAACACTGGAGTGGGTTGCCATTTCCTTCACACTAGTCAATATTAAAATAGGACTCTAATGTCCTATTTTAACTTGATTACCTCTGCAAAGAACCCATCTCCAAATAGGGTCACATGCTGAGGTACTGGAAATCAGGGTTTCAACATATGAATTTGGGATGGGGGGAGTGACGCAATTCAACCGACTACAGATGGGAACATAATAATTAAGGTCTCAGCAAAGTTCTGAAAAGATACTCTTTGCAGTAAATGTGCTAGCACAGACAAGTTCCTTGTGTTTTCCAACAGGTCTGCTTCAGAATCAATCCTTGCAGCTTCAAAAACAGGAGAAACTCTTAACAAAGAAAGGTCAGCAAATTCCTTTCCACAAATTCTAAGATATTGCTCTTTCCTTGCCCTCCTAGAGGCAGAGGGATGGACTACATGACCCTGTGTCAGGGATTCTTAGGTCAGGGAGCTAAAGGAGCACTTTAAGGACTCATCATTGGCTCTGAGAACACTTTAGCTAGTTAACCTCCTATTCTGAGAGGTATATAAACTATGGAAAGGATTTCTACTCCCTCTGAAAACATATGTCTGTATTGAACATTTCAATAAATTGATTTTGAACTCAGGATTTTACGTCAATTTTTACCCTTGACTTTCCAAACCAGATCCAGCTCCCCAGGTATAAACTATGTCACATACAACAGTCACCTCACTCTCAGCCCTCAAGTCTGCTGCCTCAGCTTCCTGAGAACTCACCAAACACCTGGAGGGGGCGAAAGCTCCTCCCTTACTCCCTGCACGTGGCCCTTTGTTTTCTCATCACGATCACTGGGTAACACATAAAGCAGAAATGACTATGCCCACGTAGGATGGGTAAGAAAATCAAGGTCAATGAAGGTAGCTGGTCGTACAAATTAAGGCTACAGCTATGACAACAATCCAGAATTTCTGACTCCCAGTCCAGGGCTCTCTTCCCCAAGATGCAGACTGCCAAGGGGCTGAACAACCAGCGCTAACTACATGAAGATGAAGTCTTCATGTTTATGGTTATGATTGCCATTCTCACCATTTTGAAACAAGGACAGAAGGAAAATGGAGTTATACTGAAGCATCCAGGAAACCCACTAGACTAAAAGATGTGACCTGCAACCAAAGAAGCTAAATAAGCATTTTCTAAAAGCATCTGGCATTAAGCAGGACTAACGATAGAGAAAAGATACCAACCTTGCCCTCGAGGGGCTCTAATTCCAGCTCTCTGTCCAGGCTGAGCATGGTCCCAATGAGAGTTCTTTAAAAATCAGAGAACTGCCAGCCGTGCAGTGTGGCCAGCGACAGGCTCCTCCTTGTTCCCCCAGTCCTTTTCCCTCTCCCCAAAGGGTTCTCTCGGTGTCAGGACCTTTCCTCAGAGGTGTGGGCCTCACTGTCATTGAGAATCTGGCTGCTTTTTTAGATCAGGCTTTGCCTGTGAGGAGCCCAGAGCCCTCCCATAACGAAGTGGAGCCTGAGGGTCCAGGGAAGGAGCAAGACTTGGATTTCAGAGACGAGCTCCAGAAGAAAACTCTGCAGCTCCTGGCCAAGGAAAAGGAGGTGAGGTGGTGACCTCAGAACAGGAGGGACTCATCCTCCAGCGACAGGGAACCTGCTGGAAGTCAGTGAGACAGCAGGCACTTCAGAGCTGAAGTCGTGATTAGATGCCTGTAGGTATTCCTTGGCCTGTATAAAAACGTCTTCGCTTTCAGCTTGTCAATCTTTTCCTTCTTTATACCAGTCTTAATTCAAGGTTTTACTAAAGAGTTACTTTTCAGAAAGTCAACCTAAACTCCAACACATTTAATAAATACATTAACTCCTCAAACTCTGTGGTACAATGAGTATCTTAAAACTTTACACAGGGTCTTTTAAATAACAAAACTCTTCCTACCTACATACTTACAAAATACATATGTCCGGAAGTATTCACATGCAACTCGCTCCCCCAAAGAGGCTTGCACTAAGATCACTTCCAGGTCATCTGTGCTGTAGGAACTTCCCTTTTGTGTGTCCCTATTTACAAAGCACTTGCACATAACAACTATCACACAAAAGCACTTACACGTATAGTACAAAATATAATATGCATTCTATATGACATATATAATATGCATTACACTTAATGTAAAATATGCATTTAAATGAACACATTATGGATAAGCTAGGCGAGACTGTCGAAAGGCAAACTGAAATCTCTGACAAAGGCTGGGAAGGGAGGATGGCGGTAAAAATGACCATGAATGACAGGGTATCTTACACAGGGCCTTCTCCCCTCCCTGGGCTCTGTCCAGAACTATGGTGACGACCTTGGTGGTATTCTCCCCCACAGTGCAGAGAACTGCTTTCGGAACTAGACAACCTCAGTGACGAGTACCTCTCCTGCCTGCGTAAGCTGCAGCACTGTCGAGAAGAGCTCAGTCAGAGCCAACAGCCGCCCCCCAGAGTAAGAGCCCGAAATGATGGTGGGATGCTTCCTCCCTCCCCCAACTCTTGCCCGTAAAATTGCCCAGCCCCTGCCAACATCTGGCCAGCCTGCTCCGCTCAGCTTGGTTTACACTGTACTGACAGTATAGCAACCATGAAAAGAAACACTGGCTCATGCCTCCAAGCCTAATTTTCATGGAACTCTTGAGCCTGAAGGGAAAAACTCACTACTGGCTGAAGTATGAAAGGGTGTACTTTCAGTCTATTTTGAGCACAGTGGCAAGAACAGAGTGAAGAAAGCAAGAGGAATATAAACAGAGAATAATATAATTTTGCTCAATTGTTTTCCACTTTTGATTTCTATCAGTTTTTAAGTACCTGGCCCCTGCTGGCTGTGGTTTGCTGGTCCACTGACCTTTGGTAAAGTGATTGTATCCCAAGAGAGGTGGCAAAGTGACAGAGACAGTGATACAAAAAGCTTTCTCTCCTCCACCAACCCAAGGTTTCCTACTGGGCTAGAAGGGGAAGGAGGAAGATTATTTTTGCCTGTGTCTTCTCTGACCAACCCACGGCCTCTTTCTCTTTTCTCCCCCTCCCTCCTCACAGAGGCAGTGTGGCCGATGGCTCCTGATGCTGATGGCGCTGGCTGCTATAGCGGTGGCAGTGATGCTGGCCAATAAGGACAGCCTGATGCTCTGGTGACAGCTGCCTTGGGTGAAAATCAGAAACAAGAAATTCAAAAAAAAAAGAAAAAAAAACCCTCAGGTTTGGGTACTTTAAGGTCTGGGTTTTCCCAACACAACTAGGATTTATGACTATTTTTTAACCTGCTGTAAAAATAAACAAATAAATTTCACCTGATGGTCTGTCCCGAAGAACTCTGTTTATTCCTGAAGCATCCCGGTCTACTCTCCCTAGTCCAGTTCAGCACAGAAATGATAAATGGATTACAGTATTCTTCCCTAGTGTCCTTGAGATACTCGCAACTGACACTTGAAATGATTCCCAGTTGCCATCCCTGACCTACAGCTGATCATTTACCAAGCACCTTCCACACGGGAAAAGTTAAAGTCAGAGGGCCACAGCCGGCAGTGTGACTATCTCAGAGGAGATGCTGAGGTCAGCAAAGTCATTTTGAGTCCTACATCGAGTTCTAAGGTCCTTCTCCCAAGTATTTAGAATGTCCCTCAAGGACAGGAACAGGCTCTCTGGCACACTAAAGGAATACAGCAAGACCGGTGGTTGACAGCATAGCCATGAGATCCGGGCAGTGAACACTCGTAGTGGAGTCTGGGCTAAACAGTTGTCCTCTCCTTGGTTCTCGTGAAAAGTATAGGGGACAGGATAGCCCAGGAGGATCCCAAACACAGTACAGAGATTCCAGGCTGAGGAACACAGCCTGCTGCAGGAGACTGCCAGAGATCGGTCCCTCTGCAGCCCCTGCAAATGTGTGATGATCTCCACCACGAGGGCCTTCAAGTCCTGAAGCTGGTCCAGGGAGCAGACGGCAGGGTAAGGTTGAGAGCCAGAAACATCCACACAGGCTATACTACCAAGCAGCACCTGCTCCAAATGCCGACGCACATACTCAGGATGGACAATCAGGCTGTTCTCTGCAATCTCGAGGACGTGAAGCCCCTGGGTTGGGAAGCCCAGGCCCCGCAGCTTCTCCAGGTAACTCTGGATTTCGGGTGCCCCTGCAGAGCTGCAATCGTACAGCAGAGCTGGCTTCAGTCCCCTGGCCACAGCCAGCACCTCTCCAGCGAGATGAAGGCAGACAGCTCTGGGAGGGCCCCGTCGCTTTCCCATGCCCAGGGTCTGCTGAGCAGCTGCCACCAGCAACTGAGGACTTGGTGTTGACATGAGATCTGGTAGCGACAGTAAGCAGGGCCTTCTTAACTAGCCACAGTTCCCTCCCCTGGGCTGCTTCTCTAACCTCCAGGCACTTGAAGAAGGGCCTAAAAACAAAGCAGAGGATTATTAACACCAGCTAGTGACTCAGCCGAAGAAGGAAATGACAACCCACTCCAGTGCTCTTGCCTGGAGAATACCAGGGGCGGGAGAGCCTGGTGGGCTGTCATCTATGGGGTCACACAGAGTCGGACACGACTGAAACAACTTAGCAGCAGCAGCAGTGACTCAGCAGGAAACCTGCCAACAGCTTTTCCTTAAGTCTTACAGCATCTTCCAGAGGTCGTTTTCCCCTCTGCTTTGGAATGTTAACCCCGCCCAGACAAGACAGGGTCACCAATGCTACTTGATTTACTCGTTGACCCAAGTCTCCATCAGTCCCAAATTCCTGTGTCTTTCTGGCCTATGGTTAGATTTATATTGTAACTGGCGTCCATCCTAAGTTTGATCTGCTGTAATTTACTTCCTCTGCTTCAAACTTAAGGGAGCTTGGGGCACAGAAGAGAGAGCGAGCAGATTTGAGAAAAATTCTGAGCATTTCACCCAAAACTGCCTTCTGAGTAAAGTTCTGGGTTTCAAAGGCATTCTCTTTCATTTCCAACTCCTCCTTCTCTTCCAGCCAAGAACAGCTGTAAGAAAACCAATCTAATTAAACTCACACACACTAGAATGTGGCCTACCAACCATCTCGCTGCGTGCCTGCTCCGTCCGGTCCAACTCTTTTGACCCCATGGACTGTAGCCCGCCAGTTTCCTCTGTGCATGGGATTCTCCTAACAAGAATACTGGAGTGGGTTGCCCTGCCCTCCTCCAGGGGATCTCCACCCCCCAGGGATCGAACCCGCGTCTCCTGCATTGCAGCCAACTGGGAAGCCACCAAGCATCTCACCGAGACATAAAAGTAAACAAATGAAACCAGCTAGAATTGTAAGAAGGTTGTAATTTAACTTCTGACGGTCCCGCCTTGCCCTACTAATGGACATTTTCGGGCTCCAGGACAATGGGCTCACCTCAACCCCCACGCCGTTTCGTGAACATAGCATCCTGACTTGTTAAATGAGGCAGAGTTGTCTCTCACACATACTGATACCTACGTTCTCCTACTTCCGCTGCAGGCTCGCGGGCTCAGGAACTCCTTCCAGTTTCCTGCCCCTTGGCAGGAAGGCCGTGAGGCCCGTGCCCTCAGCAGCAACAAAGCTGGAAATTCTTCTCAGCACGGGCAAATCCTTCACTGCCTTCGGGGCCCAAGTCGGCGAAGTCGGCCTGTTGCGCATGCCCGACACAACCCCAGTTCCGCCCCCTTCTGTGACGTCACCCAGTCGGCTCCCGCGCCTCGCGTTAGAACCACCCAGACGGAAGTGTGGGCGCCTGAGGCCCAGCCCTTTCCGGCCAGAGAGGCATTGCCCCGACCCGTTAGCGTAGGAACCGAAAGGGGAGGAGTGGAGGAAAGCAGGCGGCTGAAGCTGGTCGTTCGCCGCCTCTCCTAGCGTCCCGCCGCTTCCCCACGTTATGTATTATTAAGTCCAGTGTCCCACCTGACCCGGAGGGCAGAAGCAGAGCACGCGGCTCCGGAACACCGTTTGATTTGTTTCTGGAGAAGTTCACTTTCCTCTCCAAACGAAACATCTCAAGATTAGCGACGTGCTTTACAGATCTTCACTTGTAGGTGGTGCTGTAAAGCTTTTTTTCACTTTGACCTGCCTAAGCCCTGAATCTGAAAGGCTGAATTCCGAGAAGTGGGTGGACAAGTGTCCTGGCCAAGGTTCGTCATCTCTAAATAGGGCGTGAAGGGCATGAGTGTTTTCACTCCCAACAGCTGTGTGCTATGTATGCTTCTAGGCGCTGGAGGTATTGGCAGCTAAGGAAACAGCAAGAAACCCGCCTTCGTGGAGCCCAGGCTGTAGGAATTCAGTTTGCTGACTTCACATGAGAAATGGGAGTCAGAGATGGAGAAGCTTTTCAATCAGGTCATTAAGAAGAAAACGTTATTTCACTGAAAGGTTTACCAGCGATATGACCCATACCACGAAGGGGAATAATTTCTTGGGAGAAATTCACATCTAAAGAAATGGCCCAAACTTGTTGATACATGAGCAGAGTAGAGGCTAAGGGGAACTGCGGGCACCTACCCTGGAAGTTTCACTCCTGGCTGTACCTTAGGTCTTCAGACTGTGAAGAGAGACCACTGTGGAGTGGAGGCGTGGCCAACTTGGAAGGAGGACCGGCTTATAGGGCTTCCATTTTAATGTTCTTAGCTCAGAGGGAGTCAGAGTAGAAACTAATTTTAGAATTTTTTCCCTCGCTGGGTTTATTTTCCCGTAGTAGTTAGCAGTCAGTCTCTCAAAGGAAAGACTTATTTAGTTCATTCATTTATTCTGACAAGAAATATTTGAGAACATTCTATGTACCAGGTACTGTGCTGGGGCTGGCAGCACAGTCCAAGACACACAGTCCTTACCTCCAGCAAGTTTGCAGTCATGCAGGACACAGATACTGAGCAATTACTAGGGAATTGATTATTCTGAAAGATAAGTGTAGGGTGCTCTGGGGACATATAGCCAGGGACCTAATTATATGACAAGGGACCAGCCCAGATCCAGCATTTGCCCTCTCATTTATACCTACAACTAGTTTTGGGTTTTTTTTTCCCCAGTGAGACACCATGACAAGTTTTCATGCGCCATTTCACCTCAAGGTTGGGAGGGAAGAAATGTTCTTTTTTGTTTCGCTTATCAATATAATGTGGTTTGTGTCCCAAACCACATGCAGGCGGTTCCAAAGTCTGCTTTTGAACAGGACGTGCAGATCCAGACTGTGACCAACCCAATGGGGAGAAGGGTAGACAGTGAAGAAAACCAAACGCTGGTGACACCGCCTGAAGGCGCGGAAGCAGAAAACACCCAGGGAGGCTGAGGTGGAACAACCGAAGAGAGAGCAGACTCAGTTTCCAAGAAAGGACACCTGGCAGCAGGACCAGAGAAGGAACCCTGAGCGAGACCAGTGGAGAGCCCTGCACGCACTCTCCCAGTGTTCTGCAAAGGATAAACAACAAACTCTGCTATTGGGTTAAGGCCTCATAAAACCACTCATTCATTCCTCTGACATATTCATAAGCTGTTCATTACATACTAAAAGTTCAGTCTTTCTTGGCACCTAAACACTATGCTCTACACCCTTTGCCAGCTCACATTTTCTGGGCCCTCATCCAGATGGGCAGCCTGTTAGCATCACGTAGAAAAAGGGGACGGGCCTGGCCCAGATCCAACAGTTGTCCTCCCAATGTATTTACTGTGGATTTTTTTTTTTTTAAACTTTGAACTATACAGACACAGAGGCAGCCAGATGTCAATTCCAAATCCCTCACTTCACCCACTCAAATGCTCCCAAAGTATAAAGTTTCTATACCTTGCATATTTCCTGGTCTCTAGAAACCCAACTTCTGCTCTCAATTGAGCACTCAGATTTCTCTTGGTCATACTTTAGTAACAGTAGATCGACTAGGTCCCTTAGAGACCCGAAAACCACAGCTTAAGCATTCCGAATAAACAAGTACCATTGCTACTTGTAATTGAGGGGAGCTTATGGTTTTTGAAATAAAGGTAGCCCAACTTTTTAGCTAGCTCAACTTCAGTAGCAAGTAGGAGGTGGCTTTAAGGATAGCAGAGCAGATGTGGACTTTCTTAATACGATATGGCCCACAATAGGTTTCAGTATTCAGGAGGATTGGGGCCTGCAACCAGAGACTAGCATCTTGTTTTCCATTTGGGGCGTGGAGTTTAAATTATGTAGAATTTCACCGTAAAAAGAGTAAAAGGGTCAAGGGCAAAGTGAAAGCGAATACCAGTTTGTGGTAGCCATGGCTGCAGTGTTCTGCACCACTCTTCACCTTAATTGTTCAAACCCACCTACCTCCACCCAGGAGGGAAACGTGCAGGTTTGTACTACATGCGTTTTTTCCAGAAAAGCACTGCCCAGGCCTTCTTCACCCTGCCCTTAACATATTCAACACCCTGTTTTTCCCAACTACAAAAAATCCAAATGAGAGGAAAACATCTCCATGCACAGACGAACTGTCCTTGTCTCTTCTGTAGTCAGAGGTGTTTGTCCTGTGGGCCCAGCTCAGTGTCAAGTCTTCCTCAAAGAAGGGAAAGAAGAACAAGGGAGCTTTATCCTCTCTGAAGGCTCTCACTGAGTCATAGACTCTCATCTCTCTCTCACACACAGAGTGGTACAGACATACCTCATTTTATTATTGTGCTTTGCTTTATTGCACTTTGCAGATACTGTGTTTTACAAATCAAAGGTTTGTGGCAACCCTGCATCAAACAAGACTAGTGGCACCATTTTCCAACAGTATTCGCTCACTTCATGTCTATGTGTGACATTTTGGTAATTCTCACAATACTTTAACTTCTTTTTTTGTTATGGTGATCTGTGATAAGTGATCTTTGATGTAACGCTTGCAAAAACTTTATGACTCATTGAAGACTCAGATGATGGTTACCATTTTTTAGTTAAGGTACGCACATTTGTATTTTTAGATATACTGCTATTGCACACTTAGACTACGCCATAATGTAAACATAACTTTTATATGCCTTGGGAAACCAAAAGATCTGTACGACTTGCTTTACGGCAATATTCACCTTATTGTGGTGGTTTGGAACTAGCCTGGCAATACCGCCGAGGTATGCCTGTATGTGGTAGCAAGTTGAACACCTGACCACAGAATCCCTAACCTTTTTCTATGTCAACAGCTTCCTTTTAGAAGCTCAATTTGTGAGCTTTTACTCCACAAGCTGGGTGACTTTCAGACTTTGGCACCTATTTCTATTTAGATATCAAGCTTAGTTCCTAAGCAACCAGCTGGCACCCCTCCCTCTTTCTTCCCCCATCAGGGAACCAGCCTACTATACTAGCATAACAGGTCAAACGGAGATCAATCCTGGACAAATCAGTGCTTCAGGGGACTTTAATGAAAGCAAAAAAAAAAAAAAAAAATGGCGCAAGAACAAGGCAGAAGGGTTCTGTTCTAGGCAGTTTTGCCTTGTACAAATAGAATGAAGTCATCAAGTCAGAGTCTTAAAGCTGGCATTATTTCAGGCATCATTCTAACTCCTTCACTTTACAGTAACGAATATGAAGCCCAGAGGTTAAATGACTTGGTTCAAGGTCACCCCCCTGGAAGCAAAGCTGCAGTTAGAACCCTGTTGTCCAGACTCCAGGCTAAATCTCCTTCTATTGATACTACATTATACTGGGAGGTTTAAAGAAGAAGAGGAAAGTATGAAGGGTGATTTTTTTTATAAATTAAATCAACTTTAAAAGCTAGACATACTTGGAGAGTCAGAGACTACTAATGCTGTTAGAAAGAAGAAAGGCTTGAAAGCTGGTTAAATCTGAAAAATAAAAAATATTCATATGTACAATATTGTAAAAAAAAGGCATTCATGATTACTGGGCTGGCAGGGTAGTGGGCAATTGCATGCTGGGGGCGGGCTGCATAGGCTGCCAGCTTTCCTGGGTTTGCAGGATGCGGTACAGCTGCTTCAGCTGAGCAACGATGTTATCCTTGATGTCTGGAGTTGAGATCTGCAGGCGGACACTGCCACTGTCAAAGGATCGTGTGAAGTCACCAGAAAACATCTCATAGATCATCCGAGCCACCACCGGAATGACCTGTTCAGGACACAGAGCACACAGGTATCCTCTGAGAAAAAAGTTCAGAGAAAGAAAAAAAAAAAAGAAAACCAGCAGGAGGGACCCAAGGTTGAAGGAAGGACTAGTGAGGCCATGGGGAAGTCCCCAACTTTAATGTCTAGACACAAAATATGCTTTTATCTCTCTGGACTATCCTGCCAAGGTTCACTTTAGAATTTGGTTCAGATGAAGGTAAAGAACCGAGAGGCAGCATCACATCACATACCTAAATAAATAGCTGCTTATTGACAAAGACTTTTACCCAAATTTCATCTGTTCACAGCCAAACCCAAGTGGTCTTGTTGCCACTTTCCAGAATACGTCCTTAAAGTAGCTCAAAAGACTTCTAAAATTAGGCTTCTGCAAGACTCTAAAGTCAGTGAGAAAACAAAGTCTCCCGTGAATCAGTAATTTGCCTTGACAACCCTCTATTCTCCAGCCTGGTTCTACTGTACAATATACAAAACTTTGTTGCTACTCCATCTAATAGGATTAAAATGCACACAGGCTGATGGATACCTCAACTCAGAGCTCAACCCCAGACCTATGGGCTAAAGCATTGATAAAAAGGCAAAGAGTTGTTGACACTTATCTCCTCACCTGAACCAAGATGAGTTTCCTTTCCTGGGGTTTCCCATCTGGCCATTCTTCCCCGAAGCATAAGTAGATTTCAAATGGTGGCTGCTTCTCTATCTGTCCTTTCTGGTGGGCAATGAGATCTGTAGAACATGGGAGGGCAGTTTGGTATACTGGGTCATTCCATATCCATTCAGTAAATACCAGCTTTTATGTTATGTTGTCTGGCATAGTAGCCACTTGCCACATGTGGCTACTGCATTTAAATTCACTAAAAGTAAATGGTTCCTTAGTCACATTAGTAACATCTACATACTCAACAGCCACATGTGGCTAGAGACTAACATACCAAACTACACAAATATAGAAGATTTTCATCATTTTAGAGGGTTTTATCGGATACCACTTAAACTAGACTTGGGGTTCAAATCACACTGGAAAATTTACATCTCATTCCTCTCCTTAAATATACCTGCTTGAATTTGCCACTCAAATATGTCCCAAACAAAAAGACTATATGTTTAACCAATTATGATGAGTAGGGTCACCTTCTAAAGTGAAGGATAAATAAGTTGGTGGACTCTGGGGAGCAATGAAAGGCTGTCTCCCTCTTCTGCCAACAAAGGAACTACAACCAACCTAAAACTGGCTTCAAATATGTAGCTTTGGAGTGGAACGTCCTTCTGCCCCGGTCACTTTTATTTTTTAGAATCAAGGTTCTCTTCTACCTTGACTTCTTGCTGAAGAAACTGTTTCTTTAAGAACTTTGCAGAGCCAGGAGAGGCGGGGCAGGAAGAAGGAAGACATACTTGCAGGGAGCTGTTCCCACCCATCAATCCTCTGAAAAAAGACTCACCACTCAGGAACGTTTCCAGACAAAACAGTTTGACCTTCTTTTGTCTCTCAATCAGGTTGGGGGCAACAAGTGATGGGGCACATGGCCCAGACCAGTACACCTTGCACTGGCACAGCCTGATGGCGTAGATGGCGTGCCCGCTGACCTCCAGGATCAGTCCTCTATCCATGACGTCTAGCAGCTTGCTGGTGAACAGCTTCTGCTTCTCATTGGTGATGTGCTCTGGCCCCGGGAACTTGACCTGCTCCAGGCTGACGGGACCAAAGAGCTCCTCCTGGTCAGGCATGGGACCCAGGTCCCCATAGAAGAGCCGGCAGCCTTGGGGGTTGCTCACGGTCATGGTCTGCCCATATTCCTTCCCACGGTACTGAAACTTGATGTCCAGGTCAGTCACTGCAACGTAAGACGGGACGGTGAGAGTCCTGCCCCACTGCTCTGCCTGTCCATCCCTAAGACTCGTGCAAGTCCATTAGGATCAAGCCATCTTTCAGCCAGCGTCCAGGAAGGCCACTGGCATAGTTATCCTTCCTGCAACACAGGGAGACATCAACATATCCTGGGAGTATTCCCTCAAAAGGCTGCCTTGAAGCAAACAGTTCAGAGTCCATCTATACTATCTTGGTTCAATCACCACTCCCTAAGAGCTAGAATTCCTCCAACCAAAGTTCTGGGTCCTAGTCTCCCCATTTTGTACTGAGTCTTTACATCAACAGGCGTTGGAAGGAGCTGAAAAGACTAAGGCAGCATCTGGTTTGTGTTGTCATTTTTGACTCACTGTTTAAAGAAACCAGAGAGACAATAAAAAATACCAAGCCATCTTTCTGAAAAGTACACAGATGAGCACACACTGTCGATCTGTTCTAATAATACATCACAAAAGGACACAGTTCACAGCAAAGTAAATTTTCACTCAGCAAATGTCTATTGAACGCTATAGGTCTTACCAAAGCTATCAGCCTCTTGGACAAAATGGTAGTTTCCCGCCGCCCCCCCCCCCCCCCCCCCCCGGCCCGCCCCCTACCGTGTGTATTGTGAAAGGGAGAGGCAGGACATTGATTCTTCACTGAGATGGATTTGTGCACAATTCAGAAAGAGAGATTCTCTGGATCCTAAAGCCCCTCAAAACCCAAGAGCCTCCTTGACCAAATCCACAGTCATTAACCTCCCTTTCCCACAACTAACCTGGTCCCCAAATATCCTAGGCAAACTGATAAACCCAGGCCTTCCACCCACCTAAGAGGTGAGTAATGCAGAGCTGCACAGCAGCCAATCAGAGGATCTTCTTGGGCAAGCAGGTATGGGCTAATGTTTCTTTACTTCTTCCCCAGTGACTCATCAGCCAGCCAGGAACCAGACACAGAGGCTGCCTGGGGGACTATTCTATACACGGCAAAGAAATGGAGGCAGAAGGTGGGGCAGGAAATGGACTATAATAGGAGCTGAAGATCCAGTTAGGAAACCGAGGCTTACTTACTTGGGAGTGAGCTGATCCACAGCTCTGGAGAGCTATAGAAAGGCTGTATAGGCGCCTGAGGCACTTCCATCTCCAGAGGCTCCGTTTTGGGCCACACTGCTTCAGGGCTGCAGTTGCCCACACTGCAGTTGCCCACACTGGCTGGTGCTATGGGAGAACCTAAAACGGAAAGCTGTGGGTGAGCTGGCGGGGTACCACTCACATACCACCTGGGTTGGAGGCTCTAAAACCTTAAAGGTCTAACACTGGACCACAACTCAGTGTAGCAGCCCATCAATAATGCCCCCAACGAACACCAAAAAGAAACAAGGTTCTCCTGCTTCTATAACTGCTTGTGAGTTCTTGCATCGACTCATAATTCTGACAATGTACATTTGCTGATGACTAACAGACAAGTGAGTTTTCTCTGGGATTAAATTAGAATGGGTATGAATGTGAGGTTCCCTGTTGCAAAATTTGGGCCCAGCAATTAAATAGAAGTTGGTTGTCCTCTGTAAAATAAACTCAACTAAACTGATTGATTAACTTTGAGTGTTAATACATAGAAATTCATTTAAAAACAAACAAATACTTTATATGCATGAAACTTCTAAAAGGATACTCAAGAAACTGGTAAGATCTGTCTCCTCCAGGAAAGGAACTGTTTAGAGAAAGGATGGAAGGAAAATCTTTCAGCTGATTTCCTTTTTGTAACATTATGAATTTAAACCATGTAAGAGTATTATTTATTCCAAAGTATCCAATTAAAGAAACTGAGGCTCAAAAGGTCAAATGACTTGATTTTAAGTCCCATAGTAGCAAAGTGAAAAGAACTTGAGAGAATGAAAAACCCATCCTATTTCCCTGCTATTGTCAAAGTTGGCTCACTCCAAAGTTTTCAGATTTCTCCTCCTAACCTCACCTTTTATGCATCTATTCTTCAACAACTCTTCTTTCCCTGCCCAACAGCTCTGAAATCACAGAGGTTAATGTTTCTTTGATCCTTTGTGTACAAGTCTGGTTAAATCTATGTACCCATTTTACTTTTGTTTTTAATATATGTTCACATGTTTCCATAAAGGATCCAAGGTGGCCCGTAACATAAGGCCACAGAACAGAATCTTGAATAAGACATGAAAACAAATAGGAAATCAGAAAAACATTTTTTAAATAGTAAAAAAAAAAAAAAGTATATATATCTTGGAAATGAGTTGTATCCTTTTAAGGGGTGAGAAGAACAGAATGAGTCAGCCAAGGATTTGGGAAAGGATCTCACGTTTCCAAATGTCCAAATCTTAAAATTTCACTAAATGGGAATGTAGCTGTGGCAATATTAGCCTGAGCGAGCTCTATGATGACTGTCTTTACTCATCACTTGGTTGCAAAGTTATAAATGACAGGGTAAGTGAAGGAAGACAAGCAGACAGGTAAGAGTCATTTCTTGACTTTCCGAGGAAGGGGCATCATCTAGAGTACGGTATTTCAAAATCCTAAAGGAATCATCTTGCCATACTGAATTTTCTAGGTGGCAAAATTATCTCATTTGACCCATAGCAGCCAGGTAGCACTAGTGGTAAAAAAAAAAAAAAAAAAAAACTTGCCTGCCAATGCAGGAGACATAAGAGATTCGGGTTCAATCCCTGGATTGGGAAGATCCCCTGGAGGAGGCATGGCAACCCACTCCAGGATTCTTATCTGGACAATCCCATGGACAGAGGAGCCTGGTGGGCTACAGTCCATGGAGCCGCAAAGACTGAAGCAACTTAGCACACACGCACAGCCAGATGGAACTTAGAAAGGCAGTGAAAAGCTGCTCAACTGAATGCAAGTCACGTGACTAGGAGCGTGTCAGTGGAAAGTTCAAGCAAAGATGCTGCAGAAGAACAATTCGCCCTGTGTTTGAGAATCCTCGGTACAATGGAAAATGCAGTACCTGCTCTGTCACACAGTGACCCTCAAACCTCTCAACTCATTTTTCCTGGGAAGCTGAATTCAAAAGGTTAAAAAAAAAAAAAAGATAAAAGTCTCTCTAGTAGATAAATTTTATCAGAGCCTAGTATTAAGAGCTGTAGAAGCCACAAGGGTCCCATGATACAGTCTTAGCAGAGTAGACCCTGTTAAGGGAGTGACAGAAAATTTATAGCAAGACAAACACCAGAAGAATTGGCCTACAATTCATGAAAATGATATCTGCACTTTGACCTGAAGGAAATCAGCAAAATTTATAACAGCTGGTATATTTGTATGCACGATTGAGAGTGAATTTCATTTTTTAATTTCTCTGAATTATCACATAAGACTCAGAAGATGCTCTCTATGCCTAGAAGCCACCCCCACAGGGATAACTGGGCCTAGGAATTCCTTTGCCTATGACCCCTACTTGCTAACAGACTGGCAGCCTGGCCACAGGGTCCAGTCACTGCTCCTAGGGCAGCGGTCGATATAGTGTCAACAGTTGCAAAACAAAAGCCCCTTACCTCCTCTTCACCCCTCCGCACCCCTCCATCACCCCACTCACCATTGATGTTCAGGAAGGGGAAGGTGTCCTGAATGGGGACGTGGTGCTGTGACTGGTCCAGCTCATCTTCCTCATCTTCTTCATCCACATCATTGTCTTTCTCATCCCAAGGAGCAGACCCAGTGGATCCTTCCCAAAAAACAGACACACAAGCCCACAAGCAAGCCACTCACTTTTCACTGTCATCCTGGTAGCTGACCCACTGTTCAAGCTAGCCACTGCCAGCACAGAGGCTCCTGGGGTTCAGCGTGCACCCCCAATGCCCTAGCCAAAGTGTGGGGACCGAAGGTGTTCACCACCCCCACCTTCCAGCTCCTTCTCTAGAACGCTAATGTAAGCTCTCATCCCCCCCCACTATCCAGGAGCTGCACACCCTATTCCCTTCTCCTAGAAAACTTTTAACTTCTACTCTAAACCTACTTTGATGCATTAACATCCCTTTTAAGGACCCAAGGATCGCAGCTTCTCTCCTTTGTAAACTTAATGTGACAACAGAACCTTCCCTCATGGCAGGGCCTCCCTAGATTCACTGGAGGTCAAGTCTAAATCATCTGGCTCTCCAGTGATTTTGCCTGGAGAATCCCAGAGATGGAGGAGCCTGGTGGGCTGCCGTCTATGGGGTCGCACAGAGTTGGACACGACTGAAGTGACTTAGCAGTAGCAGTTGGATCTTACCCTACAAATTCAATGACATCCACCCATCATTTATAAAGAGAACTTATCAGCTTTTAGAATGTCATGTTAATTGATTCTTAGAACAGCCTTTGAAATAGGCAGGAAAGATGAGAGCCCAGGTTTTATAATGAAAGAAACTGAGGCTCAAAAGGTCAAAGGACTTGATTCAAAGTCCCATGGTAGCGAAGTGAAAAGAACTAGGTTTAGAACTCAGACCTTCCAAGTTTTAATCCCTCCTCCTTCTAAACTACCTGGCCTCTCTTCTCAGTGTTGAGCCCAGAGAGAAGCTATTTTTACAGAACTCTATGCTCCCTCCATTTTCTAAGGCTTCAGTGTTCCACTAAGTGAGCAGGAACACCTTGGTGAGTTTATATCTTTTGTTCTCTGAGCCTTTCCAGCGACAGAATTTCTTGTTCAGCAGTCATAAACATTCTAAGCAAGGCAATTTTCAAGTCGACTATCTCTTGAAGGGTCTAGCCAGGAACCCAGCACACTGTCCACCTTCTCCCCAGCAGCTGGGGCCTCACCTGGGTTAATGATCGAGCCCTGGGGCTGGGGGATGTCACACACTTGATATATCTTCACTGGGTTCATGGGCACCTCCTTGGTGCCATCATACATCAGGTTGAATTCTCTACTCTTGTTGAGAGCACAGCGGAGCTGGGCCTTCCATTTAGCTGGGTCGGGGTCATCTACCCCTTCCTGGTACTTCCCTGTCTCCACAGCCCAGGCCTGAAGAACAGGAAACTGCAGTGAATGCCTGCTGTTGCCCAGACACGCTGCAAAGTGTGCCCACCCTCCCGCATGCAGGCACGGACACACGTGGGCCTGCCTGGCCCAACCCCAGTGTACAGAGGCTGCAGCAGGGAGCACCACCTTGGAGGACCAACCCCAGTGTACAGAGGCTGCAGCAGGAAGCACCACCTTGACGGACCAGGCGAGGGAGGGCCGGAGTGAGATTAAACCAGATGCAAATATAATCTTGTGCAAAGAGGAGCCTTATCTCAAGCATTGGTGCCAGTTGGTGACTACAATGGCCATAATGAAGGGCTGAAAATAAAGAAACATCTGAAACAAATATACACTAAGATACTAATGGTAACTTTGAAAGCAGGAATGCAGATAATTTGTTTTACTTAATTTTTTTTGACATGAGTTGCTTATATAACAAGAATAAAAAGGAAGATGGCATATGATTTGAAGCGTGTGGTCTTGCTGTCCCTCCCCTTCCATCTTCAATCTGATGCACAAATAACTGCAGAAACCAAGCGCCTTTAGGACTAAAATAGCCTGCGGGAGGGCAGGACACGCACTCTGAGAATTCAACTCGCCGCAGCGGGCGGCGGAGGGCCTCAAGTCCTAATAAACTCACACTGCCTGCCTTTCCCTACTTTCTCAAACTCCCACATTGGGAACATTTCTCTGGAAACACCAGTGGCTGGTGGCCTGGGCCAAAACCACTGTGGCCTCGCCGCTCTGGTTTTCAGTTTCCAGGTCTAAGAGGCATCAGCTTTCTGCTTCATGGGCTATCCGCCCTTCCCCACCGTGAACATATTCTCCATGTCCATGCTTTCTTCAGGCCTGTCTAGTACGTCCTGGTGCAGAAAACGGGGGTGTCGTCTGCTGAGGACTCAAGATCGGGAAGCACACAGCAGCCTGTTCAAGCTGACAGGGCCCGTCGCTCGTCCAGCCCACCTCCCCGCCTCCAATCCTGACTGTGGACTTCTTCCTCAAGCCCAGACGGAGTTTTTCTGCCTTGTCCTCTGAGTACTCTGGTCTCTCTCAGTCATTCCCTGCAGAGCCTCACAGTCACGAGGAAGCTTCTTCCAATAGCCAACCTGAATCCTTATCCTCTGATGCACTCACTTTTTCCTACCCTCTTCTGGGGCCGGAGGGGGCTCCCCTCCTTGCTGTGCAGTATGGAGTGAAGGGAGCTGACAAGGCTACTGCCCTCAGCGTAGCAGGCTCCATTGCATCCAGCCCCGGGTAGGCGATCTCCACCTCACTGGCCCCCAGTGTCCAGAGAGTCCTATCTCCAGTTGCACCTGGCGGTGCCTGGCGGCTACCTCTCCCTATTTTCCCCTCCATTTGTTTGACCTCCAGGTCCACTCACTTCTGGCCCCACTCAGCTGGCTTGGGCAGTGCTGACTTTGGCACAGGTCTGCAAATTTCTGTGGCTCCCTGAATCCCTGCCTCTCCATGGAGAGCAGCCAGACTAACCCAGAGCCTTTTCTGCTCACAGCACAGCCTCGCTCCTGGGCCCATTCAGACCCTGTGGAGGACCTGAGGCTGATGCAGCAGAGGGTGGTATCCACCACGTGACAGCCATTGTCTTCATAAACAACCCAAGTTCAAACCCATTCTGAGATTCTGGTCACCAGGCAGGTCCCTATTTCTCTTCCAAAAACGGACACAGTCTCTGCATTTTTATGGCAATTTATGAGTCCCTTTCTAGACGTTTATTTCACTCAATTCTCACAACAATCTCGTGAGGCAGGCAAGACTGGTTTTATCCTGATTTTACCGAAGGGGAAGCTAAAGCCCAGAGAGATTATGTGACTTGTTCGAGACCACACACGCGAGTGCCGGTAGTGGGATCTGAAGCCGGGACTCACAGCTCCTGGTCAGAAGGGGCTGTCTGATAATGGAGGGGCAGCAGATAGGCCTGGATTCAAATCCTGGCCCCACCACTATGTGATTTGGGCAAGTTACATAGCCCCTCTGAGATTCAGCTTTTACATCTACAACAGGAGGGTAACATCCTCTTTTCAGCATCATCGAGAACTAAATGAGATAATACTCCTAGAGTGTGGAGCAGATACCCTCTTAATTCTGGTCATCACCTCGACACCCTTATGCTGCCAAAGGCCTGCCAGAGCTTGGGATCTTTGAAGGCACCCTCATTCTCCTCCTGACACCCAGACCTCCCCTTAGCATGCCGCAAACAGATGCACAGATATAACTAGGACAGAGCAGCTGCACGCAGCCACCTTTTCCTCAAGCCCTAAGGATTCAGAACATTCTCGTGAGTGGAACCTTCGGGAACCAGCCTCTTTCCCCATGGCCAGCCACCATCAGGCACTTCAGTAACAAGTCCGGCTGCAGGCCAAGGCAAGAGGCCAGACCAGGCCCATCCTCCTTGATGCCAGCTCCAATAATTGGTGCTGGTTTCCAGATGGTTTCCTTACCACTTTTATATCATTATTAAATTTTTAAATTAAAAGCACTGATTTACTTTGTAAGTATTCACAGGCCAATTTTTTTCTCTACCTCTTGTCTCTATACCCAATAGAACGGTTCTAGGATGGCTCTCCTTTGAGGTATGAGTCCACCTCTCCTGGCCCAATCTCAGCCAGAACCTGGGGCATCAATCTTTAGAGGTTCAGAATAGAGACTGGATTTCACTTGACTTCCAGCTGCTAGTCAGGGAAAAAATGGAGAAACTCATTTCTCCGTGTTTTGGAGGTGCAGGAACTAAAGTTACTCAAGAGACAGAAGACTGACCAGCACAGAGAAGTCGGTCTGGAGTGGAGGCACAGGCTCCAGAGTTACAAACCACATAATAGCCCTTCCCACAACTACCTTCTCACTGACTTCCATCTAAGATTTTGGTTTCACTCACATTTTATAAAGTGTTACGTGATTCAATCTTGTTTTCAGTTAAGCAAAATAACTCTCACATCCAAGCTATTCTTTAGTTAAGAAAACATTTGTAGAATAAAAACCTGTAATTAAATCACCTTTCATTTTTTTAAGATGGCTCAGGGGTAAAGAACCTGCCTTCCAATGAAGGAGACAGGGGTTCGATCTCTGGGTTGGGAAGATCCCCTGGAAGAGGAAATGGTGACCCACTCCAATACTCTTGCCTGGAAAAAATCCCATAGACAGAGGAGCCTGGAGGGCTATAGTCCATGGGGTCGCAAAAAGTCAGACACGACAGAGCACGCATGCATAGGTGGATGAGGCAAAATGTTTTAATTCCAAAAGAAACTTGCAGAGGGCCCTCAACACCCATTCTACAGGCTGTTAGGAGTCTGCTACCTGCTACCAGGCAGAACTCAGCAGTTCTGCCTGGGTCTGGATAGCCATTTCCAGGCCAGAGCAAGAACCTTGAGTGAATGAAAGACTGACTGCTGGCTGACCCTCCAGAGCTCTAGAACAGCCTCAGCATACAGGCAATTAGCAGGAGCATAGCCAGTCACACGTGCCATCCCTTGGGATGTGAGCTGAGTACCTTGGACCGATGGGAAAGAACAAACGGCCTCGACCGTAATAACAGACATGCCCCAACAAGAGAAATCACTCTGCCTGCTAAGTCTGTCCCCCCACCCGCATCAACGACATTCTGCTGCCTCAGCATCTTGGATCTAGCACCTTCTTCACGCCAAAATTGAAAACAAGACAATAAAAACCAGAAAGGCCTGAGAACTGGAAAACGTTTCGAGTGAGACCGTAAAAGAAGACCTTTACCTTGAAAATGGTGTTTTCCTCCTCTTGCTGGGGGCTGTGCCGGGTGGCATGTTTCCAGGGGATCTGGAAGCGTTTGGAGTCCCTGTGTAGCCAGATGAGCCCTGGGTACAGACCACTATCCACTTGGGCCACCAGCCAGGGCTTCAGCCGAACTCTGCGGGGGTGGAGGGCCATGATCTGGGCTGGGGGGAAGGGGAGAAGTGGGGAGAGGAGAATTAGGCCAGCCCCTGGGAAAAGTTCCCAGCCACTGTGCCCCTATGATAGAGCTACAGTTTCATTAGATTACAGCAAAGAAACTAAATATGGGAATAAACTGTGCCAGGTGGGGAAGAAAAGAAAAGAGGTTAAAAGGTTCTTTTGATTCTTATTCCAAAGCCATTTATTTTTCATGCTCCAGCCAAATCAGACTTATCATGTAAGTAGATCACATTTCTTCTATTTAAATCCTGAGGCAGAAAAATAAAAAGATGATGTCATCCCTGCTGGAACACAGTCCTTCCTGAAGTACCAAGAGAACAGAAGGGAAATTGCCCTTTTCAATCTCATCTTAGGAGAGGGAAGAAAAAAGTTATGGAAACAGCAAAGGATAGACAAGAACCTGAAGCGCGCGCTCTTTTTTTAGACAACTACGGAATGACAGCATCGTGATGAGAGAGAAGCAGGCAAAGGGGTGGGTCCTGGTTGCAAAGTCCTCACTCACATAGATGAGCAGGCAGTGTATCCACAGGAATCTGAGAGCTGCGCCTCAAGTCAGGTTTCCTTGCTCTGAGCCACCCAAAGGTTCTGTACAGGGCGGGGAAAAGGGGGGAAGGGGAGTGTGAGCAGGTTATCCCTAGAACAATCCAGTGCTCTGTAACTGAGCTCAGAAGCCCCGGAATAATCAAATATCACAGTGCCTAACCCTAAAGTCCGAAAAACAGTCATGAGACACGCTCCCTACTGTTAGGACAGCCTCCTTACCTAGGTCTGTTTATCTCCCCCACAGAGGCTGAGTGGAACTGATTGGCTACAGGAGCCAGCCTGGGTAAAGTCTGCAATTGATCCTCATAAAAATAGAAGGGCTCAGCACAGCCTAGCAGATAACATTTGGTGCCATCGGGGAAACAAAGGCCTGTCCCAACTGGGTGTCTACAGGAAAGAGCAATCCCTGGAGAACTGCTTGCCTGGGATGTTGCATTTAGACTTTTTTTTTTTTGGTGTTCTTATCTCACTTTGTTTTTACTTTCACGTGAGAAACTGATGCCTGCAAAACAACGTTCATTCAACAAATATTTGTTCGTCAGCTACCGTGTGACAAGCGCGAGGTCAGTTATTAAACACAATGTTTTCATCAGACTGCCTGAAGAAATCCACACTGGAATTGCTCAAACCCCACAAGAACCTGAGAAAAGGAAGATAAATAAGTCACCTTCCCACCCAGAAAGATTCCCACCGGGGCTGTGGTTCAGAAATCAAACCAGTTGAGTCAGCTTAAATCTCCCCCTCAGAGGAGCTTAGCTGAGGGGGTGGCCCCTAATGAGTCACTTCTTTCCCAGGCCAGCCTGCAAACAAATGGGAAAACGCAAACCCAGCTGGGTCACCGGCACTTTAAGAGCAAAGCAGCGCCTGCCCTCACCTGAGCCTTCTGACCCAATTACCAAGCCCTGCAACTGAAACCTGCCCCCCTGGGAGCAGAGCTCCCCGTGGGCAGGCGTGGGCAGGCGTGGGCAGGCGAGGTGGCATGGGGTGTTCAAGTGCCCTCTACCCCCAAGTTCTTGGCCTTGAGGTAGGTTGCTCCATAGGGCAGCAAATCAAGCTATCAAACCCCGGAGAACATTTACCTTATAAGGTAGGAGGGAATGCATATCCTCCGCAGGGCAAGTTCTAGCCTTCCCTTCTTCAGTTCTGGCCTGTGATGATGGGGGGGGGATGGGGCGAAGGAAGAACCAAGAGAACCGGAAATGGATGGCAAACGGGTCCAACCTAGTAAGGGGCTTTTGAGAAGATCTACTGCAATATGGTCAGCCCTCCTATACTGTTCCCTGGTGGCTCAGGAGGTCAAGAATCTGCTTGCAACGTGGGAGACCCAGGTTCGATCCCTGGGTCAGAAAGATCCCCTGGAGAGGGAATGGCAACCCACTCCAGTATTCTTACCTGGGAAATCTCATGGGCAGAGGAGCCTGGCGGGCTAGAGTCCATGGGGTCACAAAGAGTTGGACACAACTGAGCGACTAACACACTTACTGTAATATGGTCAGTCCTGTGTCTAGGACTGGCAGACATGTGAAATCCACCCCTTGAAGGATTGCAGGCTTTGAAGAAGAGAGTTCCTCCTAGTTGATCCATGGCACATCACGAAAAAAATTAAGGCAATCAAGCCAACACAAGGAACTGCACACAGAGTGATGGGGAGGGAGAAGTAGCCACCCATAGAGATCCGTGATTAAGATCTAGAACCCTGTGTTCTCAGCATTCTCCCAAGATGGCAGCACGCAGGGGCAACCCTGCCCAGCCTCCTCCTTCCTGCCCCACCTCCATCACAGCTAACCCTCCCCATCTTCTCAAAGCTGACCAGTATCTCCACCTGCCACCCAGTAAATAAGACTACAAAAAAAGGCAGAGAGGGAAAATTGGGAGGCAACCAAAATAGCAGGGGAAAACAGCTAATCAGACATTCATAGGCTGCAGCATCTAGCAGCTATTAACATTGAGGCATCTGAAGAATTTTTATTGGATTTAGGAAAATCTTTATATATGTACTTAAGAGGGAAAAGGCATCATACAATATTGACTGGGTAGTATCTCTTCCATCTTGTAACATAACATGCACTTGTGAATATATGCACATAGAATTTTTAAAGGGGGTAGAAATAAGATATCGATGCAACGAGAAGTTCTTAGTCGTTACCCCAGTAGTTACCTTAGCGATGGTAGGATTGTGGGTGACTTTCACGCTTCCCTACATACTTTTATGATTCACATTTTCCTACAATGACATGTTTTGATTCATAACTTAAAACCAGAACACTACAAGTAATATATATATGTTTTTTTTTAACCACAGGAAGCTAAGGCATTTCTTGGCCACTGGGAGGTAAAAAAGATGATGGCCTTCAGCTAATAGAAACCATGGTAACAACAATCCTCTATATCTACATAGGCTTTATAGTTTTCATGCACGCTTTTACTTAATGTGTCTGACCTCATCCTCATGATCTAGAAGCAGTGTTGTTATCATCCCCATTTTACAGCTGGGTTAACTGAGGCACAGTAAAGTGTTTTGTCTGGGGCCTGGACCCAGTACTTCTGAGTCAGACTGTGCTGTACCATAACCTGGCACTGCACCCAGCCCTCCAAGTCTCTCCCTTCTTCTGTACACCAAGAGAGTAAACCAAAAACATCGACAAAGATCCAAGCAGCACAGAGGGCCAGTGAAGTGCTTAGGGAGGAGACTGCACGACACCCACCCTTAAACACACCTAAACCAAAGTTTTCTTTCAAAACACTCTTGCCACCCAAATCCCAAGGCCCACAGAACAACCCTTGCCTAGTTGAATTCAGCTCTGGTTATCTCTAGCCGCCATCATAGCAAAATTCAAGGCCTGAGTCTCCAACAGGTATTCAACCAGCCACAGAACAAAGATGCTCACCCAATCACTCTCCTCACTCTGGGCCCTGAGCACAGATGCTTTCAGCCTCCCCAGGGCATGAACTGTCCTCTCTCACACCCCCAGTCCAGGGAACAGGCCCCCTAGAAACACCCGCACTGCCATCTCTGCAGCCCCTGCCCAGACTACTTTCCAGGAACACCCTGAAGCCGAGACTCAGCTGTCAATGATTTTGCTCAGAGTAAAACACACTCACTCTCATTTCCTGCAGACAGGCCTCAGGCGATGGTCCTGCTTTTTTCCTCCCTCCTCCTGGAGGGACCTGAAATGCCATCTTCCCAGTTCCCCAGTCTTTCCTCCATTTAGTTCAGCCCTGTTTAGGGGTAAATTCTGAACCTCTACCCATGATTCCTATGCCCTTCCCCGCTGCTTGATTGAAGTTGGGGGCTGGAGAGAGCTAGCGACCCTGTATGGGGTGCTGGTGTCAAGTGTTATACAAACATCTAAGCCTAAAGTACTGTTCTGGGTCGGCACCCCGCCGTCACCAACCCCTGCTCAAACGCGCCTTCTTCCTCTCCCTTCCTGGCTTCCACTTTTGACAGCCACCAAGAGAGCAGGGGCGCGTCGGGATGACCCCTTTACCACACAGCAGGCTCCCTGTGAACAGTGGCACCCCGGGCCTGCTTTCCAGCCCAGCCTGGAAGACTTTCCCCACTTCTCCACACCCGCCCTCCAGCCCCTTCAGGCGAAGAGAGCCTCACCCCCAGAGCAACCACACCCGGCGCCACCCTCCTCAGCACCTCATTTGGCTACTTGGAAATCCGCGGGTGTCTCCCAGGCCCAGGGCGAGGGGCCTGACGGTGCTAAACAAATTCCAGGAGAGAAAACAAACTGGCCGAAGCTACTGGTTGCCCCGACCCGCAATTTTCCAAAACACCCACCAAGATCAAGGGCCGGCTGGCCGGGTGGCCGGCCTGGGAAATCCCCTCTGTGGGCAGCGAGGGCCGGCGGAGTGGCGAGCCGGTAGGACCAGAGGGGTGGAGGCGCCGTAGCGCGCCCCGACGGTGGGTGGGTGGAGGCTGGGAGCCGCGCACTCCCGCTGGGCGGGGAGGGAAAGGAAGTGGACCGAAGCGAGGGGTGGGGAAGGGTCCGGCGATCCCAAGCTGGGACTGACCATCCAGTAGCCACCTGAGCCACAGGGACGGGCACCCAGCCCTAGAGGACATCGGCCGACGCACGGATGTCCCTAAGCAAGCTCTCCTCACCCCTGCAGGCTCTGGAGGGGACCCTTCACCAGCGGGCGTGCCCTCCCTTCCCCAAGCTAGTCTCCGGACTTTGGCGTTCCCACCTGTCTTCAATCCGGCTGCCAGAAGCGAACGTCCCTCCGAACCAAGTCCCCAGGTACGATCACCGCCGCCACCGCGCTCCTCGACCCGTAGGGCGAGCAACGCCTGGCTGTGCGCTGGTAGGGATTGCGGGCTCCGCTCCCCGCCCCGCGCCGGCCCTTACCTGCCCGGCCCAGGTGCGCTAGGCTCACGTCAGCGCCCCGCCCGGGGACGCCGCGGCCCCTACCTCCGCCGTCCGGCCCCGCCTCCCAGGTGTAGGCCCGCCTCCCAGGTGTGGCCACGCCCCCACATCCGGGATTGGCGGGTCGCGATAAATATGATACTCTGTTCCTGGGAGGCTCAGGCCCTCGCAGCGCCTTCCCCACCGCCCTGCCCTGCTTCTTATTCAGGCTGAGAAAGTAAACGCCAGGATTCAGGTCTCGACCTGACCCCTCGGGGCTCGTGGGCTTGTCCACTGGAAGCGACTGCGAGGAAATCTAAGTCGAGAAGATTTAGCTCTAATTCGAGAAGGGGCCTCCCTTCCCTTCTGCCCAATAATCACCCCTTCCGTATGGAGGTGGTGCTAGTAGTAAAGAACCTGCCTCCCAAGGCAGGAGACATAAGAGACATGGCTTCAATCCCTGGGTCAGGAAGATCCCCTGGAGGAGGGCATGGCAACCCACTCCAGTATCCTTGCCTGGAGAATCCCATGGACGGAGGAGCCTGGCGGGCTACAACTCCATAGGGTCACAGAGAGTTGGACACAACTGAAGCGACTTAGCACGCATGCATGGAGACGGTTAACTACAAATAAGGGTTTAGAGATTGTGGGTTGGCCCTATTACCTGTGGGCCTGTGTAAGTGGAGCAGGGTGTGGGGAGGGGACCCAGGACACTTGGTCCCTTCTGAGGAAAGCCCTGTGGCTTCCAGGGCAGGAATTCTGCTTCTACTCTGCCCCTTACCCCTGTGACCCTGAGTAAGTTCCTTAGATGCTTGGTTTCGATTTCCTCATCTATTCAATGAAAATAATACTTCTGTCTTTTCCAAATACTGTCTGGTAATGATTAAAAGCACGGCCTCTGCAGCCAACTATTGGGATTCAAATCCAACTCCATCAGTACCATAGACTTGGGGAAGTTTTCCTAAGCTGTCCGTGCTTCAGTGTCTTATCTGTGAAAAGTGAAAGTCATTGAGTCGTTTCCTACTCTTTGCTACCCCATAGACTATACAGTCCATGGGGTCACTAAGAGTCAGACACGACTGAGCGACTTCACTTTCACTTTTCACTTTCATGCATTGGAGGAGGAAATGGCAACCCACTCCAGTGTTCTTGCCTGGAGAATCCCAGGGACGGGGGAGCCTGGTGGGCTGCCGTCCATGGGGTCGCATAGAGTCGGACACGACTGAAGTGACTTAGCAGCAGCAGCAGCAGACTATACAGTCCATGGAATTCTCCAGGCCAGAGTACTGGAGCGGGTAGCCTTTCCCTTCTCCAGGGGATCTTCCCAACCCAGAGATCAAACCCCAGGTCTCCCACATTGCAGGCGGATTCTTTACCAGCTGAGCCACCAGGGAAACCCATGTGTAGAAGGATGTAAATAATCATATCTACCTCAAAAGGGTATTGTGAGTATTCAAAAAATTACTTCATATAAAGTGCTTGGAATGATATTTGGCACTTCCCAACTGCAGTTGGGAATACCATTTTTATCGATGTGAAGATAAAAAGTACCATAGAGGCAGTGTCTCACTGAATAAACAGAATCTCCTACTATTAATTTTTATTTATTTATTTATTCATTTTTAAATACATATTTTCATTTATTATGAATGATTATTATAAGCTATTATAAATGGTTCATTTATAATAAATTGTTTCTTTTATCCATTTGCAGCGCTGGGTCTTCTTTGCTACATGTGGGCTTTCTCTAGTTTCGAGCAGGGGTTACTCTTTGTTCAGCGAGTGGGCTTCTCACTGTGGTGGCTTCTCTTGTTGCGGAGCACAGCTCTAGAGCACAGGCTTAAGTAATTGCGGTGCATGGGCTCAACAGCATTGACATCCGGGCTTAGTTACTCTAGGGCATGTGGGATCTCCCCAGACCAGGGCTCAAAGCCGTGTCCCCTGTATTGGCAGGTGGGTTCTTAACCACTGGACCACCGGTGGACATCTCTTACTATTACTTGAAATGCAAGGCCTGTATGTCCCCTAATGGGTGTCTGATAAACGTCCCCTCACCTTTCCCACTGCAGAGCACCTCAGTCCCTACAGAGTGCATGCATACAGTGAGCGGAGGAGCAGCACGTGGGATGCTGCAGCACTGGGCTGTCACAGGGAAGAAGGGGCACAAGCAGGGTGCTTAGAGACCATGGTGAAGTAGTGTTATGGACTGAACTGTGTCCCCTAAATCCAGATGTCGAGGTCCGATGACCCCTCGTGTCTCTGACTGTGCTCTGACTCGGAGATAGGGTCTTCACAGAGTTAAACAAGCTAAAATGCAGTTATTAGAATGGGCCATAATCAGATATGACTGGTGTCCTTATACAAAAGGGAAATTTGGACGTAGAGACAAATAGACACTGAGGGAAGAGGATGTGAAGAGACACAGCGAGGAGACATCCATCTGCAAGCCAAGGAGAGAAGCCTGGGACAGACCCTTCCCTCCCTTGAAGTCCTCAGAAAGAACCAACCTTGCTGAGACCCTGGTTTTGAACTTCTGGCCTCCAGAACTGTGAGATAATACATTTCTGTGGTTTAAGCCCCCTAGTCTGTGCTCCATTGTTCCAAATGCAAACTAATTTGGAAACTAGCAAACTAATATAGCTAGGTTGGAGAGCTCCAGATTGGTAATAATGCAGACTGGATTCCTAGTCCCAGTTCAGCCTAGGGACACAGCCAGCAAAGGCCTGAAAAGGCAGCAAGGTCCAGAGCCTGAATCAGCCACTGCTTGTGGCCACTCTTACCTTCATGCAGGGAAAGGGGAGGGCTATCTCATCAGCACAGCCAGCCTATTACCACTGGTGAGCTCATTGGACAAGCTGTACCTTCCATCTGGCCCAGGGCTGGGCTCCTGACACCAAACAAACAGTCCCCTGCAGGTGTATAAGTGGGATGTGGGGGAAGACCACCAGAAGAGTGTCGTTTGAGGGGAACCAAAAGCTGAAAGCATGAGCCCACACACAGACACTTACTTTTGCAGTAGCTTAAATTACCATAACTAAGGTGATTTCTTAGTGATCTTCTTTGGAAGGCACTTTCTTTTTTTTTCTTCTTTTTTGGCTCCTTTGCATGGCCTGCAGGGTCTTGTTCCCTGACCAGGGATTGAACATCTGAGGACACAGCAGTGACAGCTTTGAGTCCTAACCACTAGACCACCAGGGAATTCCCTAGAAGACGTATATTTTAGAAGCAGAGAATTTGAGTTGGGAGGGCCCTTCAAATCCTCTAGTTTAGGGGGGAATTAGGGATGTTGTTTGACCCACAAAATTGTTTAAACATCAGGAGATTTCACAAAACATCCAGAGTCTTAGCATCTCTTAAAGAGTTAAATGCCTGGGACAGCGTGGGTTGGCAGCTCCATCAGGCAACAGCTGCCCATTTAAAGGGAGTCTACATGTAACAGTCGGGACAACCCCGCCCGACTGGATTCACTCATTTACTTTAATTGCCTGATCCTGCTGGCATATGACCTCGCAACCTCTAGTCCAGATATCCCTTTTTTAAAGGTGAGAAAACTGAGGCCCAGAGAGGTCAAGTGGTTTGCTTGAGGTCACATAGTAAATTAGCTGCAGAGCCAAGACTAGAGCTCAAGCCCAGAGCTCTTTCCTCCTGGATCCTGTTCAGCACCCTAGCCAGAGTCCATTCTGACTGTGCTGCACTGGTTGCAAGTTACCCATGCATCTGGACACTGTTGATACTATGGTGAACAAACCATGGTTCCAACTCTTGTGTCACCCTACTAAAGAACCAATGAGAGGGAATGAAGCAAGAAGAATTAAGGTAGAAATCAGGAGGAACTTCCTGGCTCTTCAAATGAGAGCTGGCAAGAGGCCATCCTGAGGTCTCTTTTGCTTGAGACATAACCTTATCTGCTTGGTCTGAGGAATCAGAACATCTTATGAGTCCCTGTGATGGCGCTTTGAAGCTGAAACTCCAATACTTTGGCCACCTGATGCGAAGAGCTGACTCATTTGAAAAGACCCTGATGCTGGGAAAGATTAAAGGCGGGAAGAGAAGGGGACGACAGAGGGTGAGATGGTTGGATGGCATCACCGACTCAATGGACATGAGTTTGAGTAGGCTCCGGGAGTTGGTGATGGACAGGGAATCCTGGGTGCTGTGGTCCATGGGGTTGCAAAGAGTCGGACACGACTGAGCGACTGAAATGACCTGAACTGTGAGGGCTCTAGAGGAATCTGTTCTGTGATCTCAAAAGAGCACTCTCAGGATTCAAACATCCCCAACGCGGCTTGAACCTGCAGTGTTCCCAGGCTTTTGCCCTCTGTCCCTGCTCAGGTGAGGCACTGCTGAGTCACTCATGAGTCTGAGTTTCAGGCAGTGGGATGTATGTTTCAGCACAGGTGCCCTGATTCACAACTATAGGAAATTGGGGAATTTCCCTCTCTGGCTCCCAGGCAACTCTTAGCTGGTAGTGTTGTTTAGTCACTCAGTCGTGTCCAGCTCTTTTGCGACCCCATGGACTGTAGCCCACCAGCCTCCTCAGCCCACAGGATTTCCCAGGCAAGAATACTGGAGTGAGTTGCCATTTCCTCCTCCAGGAGATCTTCCCTACCCACAGATCGAATGCACATCTCCTGCATTGCAGGTGGATTCTTTACCACTGAGCCACCAGGGAAGCCCTTAGCTGGTGAAGTGGGGTCTTTTTCATGACCCTGAAGCTTTAGCTTCTACAGTATGAAACACATGACAGTAAAGCCATGTGACCCAAATCCTACTCTTTTCTTGGCAGGGCAGAGGGCACGGCAACTGGACCCTTTCCCAGTGGCTCAGTACAGTGGAGAGTGTTCCTGGAAGCAGTGACAGCAAATAAGCTCTGAGACGAGCCTGAGCATCCGTGGGGCTGCTAAAGAAGGGGTGGGGACTGCAAACTAAACAGCCCGATTCTCTGCTCTGTCAGAGGAACTCAGACCCCAGCCAGCTTCTGGAAGGCAATTCTGGAGCCCATCAGGTCTACCCTCAAGTCCTTTCAATGTCCTGGTTTATCTCTGGCTCCATCAAGGGTCTCAAGGGACTAGGGCTACAAGGAGCCTAACACACTGTCTGAACCACAGCCTAAATTGTAATGCATTTTGGTGTTGCCTCTTCCTCTGTCCCCTCTCCATCCATAGACTGCACCCCGGAATGCCATCCAAATCCTAGAAGCATTGAGATTTCTGCAGCAGAAATAAATACATAAATGAATCTCACGTTCCAACCTAGACAATGACTTTGGCTCGAGACTTTAGGAGAATTCCCAAGAAAGTGTTCACGATTATTTGTTTCTGACTCTTTTTATCCATGGACCAAGCTGAGCCCTGGTAAGTGTTCTCAGAGAAGCAGCCTTCTTTATTACAAACTTGGGTCTGTATGAGAGGAGCAGGAGGAGGAAAAACGAGACTCAGTAACTCCCTTGGAAGTATAAGAGTCCACTTCCATCTCCCCTGGCAAAGGAAGCTTTAGACCTGGAGACAAAAGAACCGAATAATAAGTTACAAGCACCTTGAACATGAATGTTCATAGTCCGCATTTCAGATACGCTGCTCTGCTGGGATAGAGCGATGCTGTGATTCTAACTTCACTGTCAGCACCAAACAACCGATCCTGTGCTTATCTGCGGCTGTGAAAGAGATCCTGGATATGAAAGCTCTCTGAAATTCACAAGTGGGTGGGAGGGCTTCTTACTGCCATTATCTATTTTTTGTTTCCTCCTGTAAATCATTCTCTCTATGCCTCAGTCAAGTCTCTGGGGGCAGCAAGGCACAGGCCAGACAGAAACTCTGGTAAGCCACGAGTTCCCAGCACAGGGCCAGGCGCAGGGTAAACTCCAGGAGCATAGGACGATGTGTTGACTTCAGAAAAATGAGTTGTCTGGGGATACAGGATCTTTGGGGGGCAATGTGGTGAGAAACTGGTTTTTTTTGTTGTTGTTCGACGAGACTGATTGACCGAATGTGTTTTATCTTGTCTCCCTCCCCAGGCCATTCCAGTAAAATGACAATGAAGGAATTTAAAGAAAGGGTATTAACCCACAAGGTTAAGAGAGGACGAAAGCACGAGCAGGGAGATAAGATGGGATGAAAGATTTCAACAGAAAATATTACGAGATGAAATATTATTTCAACAAAAACAAGGAGTGGGGAAGTCTGATATTTTGATTATAAAGCTTTCAGTACTATTTGATTTTAAAGCAGACAAGACATAAAATTTAAGAAACATTTTATTACAAGGACTTCTTTCAAAAGAAAGGAGAAAGGGCCCCAGGGAGTCAGGAGAGACCTGGATGTCAAATCTTTCTTTGGTGCTTGGTCACAGCAGAGCTTGTCACTGTTGCTGTCTGAGCCCAAGCCTCTTCCTCTGAAGGGGGCTGAACAAATCCCACAGTTGCCTTCTAGTCCTAACAATTAACCACTTCTACAGGTAAGTTCTTGGAGAAGGCAATGGCACCCCACTCCAGTACTCTTGCCTGGAAAATCCCATGGATGGAGGAGCCTGGTAGGCTGCAGTCCATGGGGTGCCTAAGAGTCAGACACAACTGAGCAACTTCACTTTCACTTTTCACTTTCATGCATTGGAGAAGGAAATGGCAACCCACTCCAGTGTTCTTGCCTGGAGAATCCCAGGGACGGGGGAGCCTGGTGGGCTGCCGTCTATGGGGTCGCACAGAGTCGGACACGACTAAAGTGACTTAGCAGCAGCACAGGTAAGTTCTATGGGCATAACTGACATCCTCAGAAAAACCTGTACTTTGGAATTAGTCCAAACTTGTCTCGAATTTCCCTTCTTGCAATTCCTGGCTGTGTGAACTGGCTGAGCCTCAGTTTACTCAGCTCACGCACAAGGATACTGCCCATGTCTCAGACCTGGCAAGAGGATTCAATGACATAAGTCAAGCAGCAAGTGTTCCTTTTCTCCACTGCTGCACCTCCCACCTTTAGGCAGAGATCTGGCACCAGGCATTGGCTTAGTTAAAACCCAGAGGGTTCAGAAATGAGTTTGGTTTGGTTTTGGTTTAGTTGCTAAGTCGTGTCCGACTCTTTGCAACCCCATGAACTGTAGCCTGCCAGGCTCCTCTGTCCATGGGATTTTCCAGGCAAGAACACTGGAGTGGGTTGCCATTTCCTTCTCCAGGGGATCTTCCCGACCCAGGAATCGAACCCGGGTCTCCTGCATTGCAGGCAGATTCTTTACCGACTGAGCTATGACAGAAATGAGTTACAGTGTATTTATTCTTGGGGCAGAGAGAACAGTGAAGCACCTCATTTCTGTTGATTGGACTACAGGCAAGGTCCAAGTGTGGATGTCTGAGCCTAGTGAATAATTCCTTTGGGGAGATGTCATTAACTAAAGGGCAGACAAGGGAGGGCATAAATGAGAGGTTCTTTGACCAAGTACCTGCCCCACCTCCACCCCTCTATCCCTCCTCCCCTCCTCTGTGGGAATCTCTTAGCAGAGTCCACATACCCAGCCTCAACCTAGATTAGCCTCCTATTCAATTACTTGGGGTTCTGCAGAAAAGGTAAAGATGGTGTCCACAGGGATTTCCACTCTCTTGAGTGTCTCTGGACTTGCACACTGATTTCCACACTATGGGCTCCCTTCCACACTAATTTTTTTTTTACATCACTTGAAACTTTAGCTGTATAACTTTCAAAAAGGTCATCCGATCTGGAGGCTGTCCCTGGGTGCTTACAGCCTGAACCACATCTCAGGAAACTTACTGCCTCCTATTGTCTTCCTCTACTCCTACTGAAGACCTCTGTTTAAACTTTCACTTATATATCCTTCTACTATTGTGCACCCCTCCCCAGCTTCCATCCCCACCCTAATCTCTCCTAAGGTCCTTTGTGAGCTCTAATTGGTTTACTTTCCTCGTAAACCATTCTGTAAGACTTAGAGGAGGAACTTACAGTTGCCAGGGGGAAGGAATAGTTAGGAAGTTTGAGATGGACATGTACAGGCTGCTATGTTTAAAACAGATAATCAAGTAGGACCTACTGTACAGCACAAGAAACTCTGCTCAATGTTATGTGGCAGCCTGGAGTGGAGGGGAGTTTGGGGGAGAATGGAAACATGTACATGTATGATGTGAGTCCCTTCGCTGTTCACCTGAAACTCTCACAATATTGCTAATCGGCCATGTTCCAATATAAAATTAAAAGTTTAAAAACATTTCTGTGACTCCTCAATGTTTATTGAGTCAAGAACCTTGATTCACTCATCCAACAAATGTTTACTGTGTATCTACTGTGGGCCAAGCTCTGTTCTAGGTGCTGGGGATACATCATTGAGCAAGAGAGATAAAATCTTCTGTTCTCCTAGTACTTATATTCCAGTGGTGGAGACAGAGTAACCAAGATAAATAAATACAGTAAGTAAAGTCAGTTGGTGATAAGTTCTAAAAACAAAAAGGACTTCCCTTGTGGCTCAGCTGGTAAAGAATCCACCTGCAATGCGAGAGACCAGGGTTTGATCCCTGGGTTGGGAAGATCCCCTGGAGAAGGGAACGGCTACCCACTCCAGTCCTCTGGCCCAGAGAATTCCATGGACTGTATAGTCCATGGGGTCACAAAGAGTTGGACACGACTGAGGGACTTTCACTTTCACACTTTCAGGAAAAAGAGGGGGTGAGGGGGAAGTAAAATTTTAGATAGACCCACCAGAGAGAAGATGACAATCTGAGTAAAAATCTAAGATCGTGAACTCTGAGGATAGCAGAGGGAAGATGGTTCCAGAAAGAGGGGCTGGCAAGTGCAAAGGCCCTGGGGTGAGAGCACATTTGCCCAATAAAGGATGAGCAGAGAGGTTGGAATGAAGCCCGAAGCTGGCAGAGAGTGAGGAGAGAACAGAGGTTGTTGGGCTGTGAGATTTGAGATCTGATGCTGCAGCTTTCACTCTGAGAGAGAGGAGGGGGCCACTAGGGGCTTTTGAGCAGAAGAGTGGCAAGGGGTGACTTGTTTTGCAGGATCAGTCTGGCTGCTGTGTTTCAGGTGGAGAGAAAGGAGAAAAGGGCCAGAGAGATGAGTTGAAAGGCTTCTTGCTGGCCCTCATCTGTTTGTCCAGTCGCGTCTCTTACTATTCCACTGCCCTGCCACCCTAATCGATGCTTCTTCCCAAAACACACTTTGCAGCTGCTGACCTATCACCCTTGATGAAGCAGCTTCTGCTTGAAATAATCGTCACAACCAGAATAATTGCTGCTGCTTATCCAGCATCCATAATTCCATTCAATTTAAGTGTTGTCTAATTTCACTTACATGGTTTCATTTAATGTTTCTATTTTGTCCCTATTTCTTGGGAAAGCTGAGGTCTTTTACAAGTTGTTGCCAATGGCAAGGTCCCTGGGCCCACTCATAACATAGAGAACCATCGACACCTCTTTGTTCTCAAGTGAACCATTTGATTTCTTTGCGGGTCTCCAGACTGTGTGACCTTCTGAGCAATGCCTCACAGGAATGACCCACAAAGGGAGAGGAAGATGTTTAAAATGACCCTTGAAGATGAACATCAATTATCTGCATAGAAAAACCAAAGCAAAAGACATTTTAGTCAAAGAAAATAGCACTACAAAGCACCACACAGAATGGTCAGGAAGTTGCAGTTTGCTGGCATGTAGCATTTATAGTGGAGAAGGAAATGGCATCCCACTCCAGTACTCTTGCCTGGAAAATCCCATGGGCAGAGGAGCCTGGTAGGCTGCAGTCCATGGGGTCGCTAAGAGTCCGACACGACTGAGCAACTTCACTGTCCTTTTTCACTTTCATGCATTGCAGAAGGAAATGGCGACCCACTCCAGTGTTCTTGCCTGGAGAATCCTGGAGACAGGGGAGCCTGGTGGGCTGCTGTCTATGGGGTCGCACAGAGTCAGACACGACTGAAGCAACTTAGCAGCAGCAGCAGCAGCAGCATCATTTATAGGGAGGCATTAAGCAGGAAGCTATAACCAACCTAGATAGCATATTAAAAAGCAGAGACATTACTTTACCAACAAAGGTCCATGTAGTCAAAGCTATGGTCTTTCCAGTAGTCATGTATGGATGTGAGAGTTGGATGATAAAGAAAGCTGAGCACCAAAGAATTGATGCTTTTGAACTGTGGTGTTGGAGAAGACTCTTGAGAGTCCCTTGGACTGCAAGGAGATCCAACCAGTCCATCCTAAAGGAGATCAGCCCTGGGTGTTCTTTGGAAGGAATGATGACCTGGAGAGCATGATTTCCTTTGAAAGGAAACAGCCCTAGTTTGGTTGATAGTTGCTGTGCAGAAAGGCGGCCCAGTTTTGCCCACTGGGAAATCCAGATGCGTACATACAATCTTCCAACAGTTTATATGTTTGCAACAAGTTTTTCAAAAATCTTGATTGCCTGTAAACCACCCCCCAGGAGCTGCCCTTTGGGGACTACTGCCTGGGGTGTGAGTAAGCGCCGCTGTGTTCTCAGAGCTTGCCACAGGGCCTGGCAGTGAGTCAGTGTTCAAACACATTTGCTGAGTGCATGTGCATGGGTTATGTATTAGGATTCCCATCTTACACTGAGGAAACTGAGGCTCCTGGAGGGTAATAGATGGTGTGGGAAAGGCCACAGTCACGTTCAAGGCCAAATCTCTGAACTTGGAAATCAGCAGAATGTCTTGTAAGAGAGACGGCTTAAGAGTAGAAGAGTAGAAACAGCTCTTCATCAGACCCCTCCGCCAGCCCCCAGCCCCTACCCAGGTCGTGGGGACAGCCCCATGTCCTACGCGCACCTCCACCTGATTTCGACCCCGCTGGGGAACTCCCCATCCCACTCTCTGGGACTGTTTTCCCTCTCTCTTGTTCAGACCTAGGAATCGGAGATGAGGCAGCCCATTCCCCACCTGTCCCTCCTCAGCCCACTGACATCTGTAAAATGTTGAGTTGCCAGCAGTAACAGTCTCTTTGGGGCCTTTCAAATCCAAACAAGGACCCATCAGATCTTGCTGGCCAGGAGTCTGGCCGACTAAATCCCTAAGGGTACCAGGTAGCCTCAAGGCTTTTCCTGCTCTTGATCACTATTTACAAACATTTATCAGCAGAGCTGGGCAGAGCTGCTGCATACATAGAAATGAAAGGAGGTGGGAAAACAGGAGAGCCAGGGAAGGGGAATTTGGGGAAATAGAATATCAGTGTTGGAGGCTTCTAAAATCAGAGTCAGGATTTCTGCTAAGACGCGCTCAGTTGACATAAAATCAGTCCTTCCTTCCCTTCTTTCTTCCTCTCTTCCTCCCTTCATCAAATCAGACCATAGGTTGGTTATTCAGTCAAGGAACACTTATTGATCAGTTCAGTTCAGTTCAGTTGCTCAGTCACATCCGACTCTTTGCAACCCCATGAATCGCAGCATGCCAGGCCTCCCTGTCCATCACCAACTCCCGGAACTCACCCAAACTCATGTCCATCGAGTCGGTGATGCCATCCAGCCATTTCATCCTCTGTCGTCCCCTTCTCCTCCTGCCCCCAACCCCTCCCAGCATCAGAGCCTTTTCCAATGAGTTAACTCTTCGCATGAGGTGGCCAAAGTACTGGAGTCTCAGCTTTATCATCAGTCCTTCCAAAGAACACCCAGGGCTGATCTCCTTCAGAATGGATTGGTTGGATCTCCTTGCAGTCCAAGGGGCTCTCAAGAGTCTTCTCCAACACCACAGTTCAAAAGCATTAATCCTTTGGTGCTCAGCTTTCTTCACAGTCCAACTTTCACATCCATACATGACCACTGGAAAAACCATAGCCTCAGTGTTCAACAAATTCCCATAATTGGCAGGTAATCATTTGAATGATGCCCATGACCTAAGTGTGTCACACTTTATTCACTTTTAGTTTATTAAGGATAACGTGAGAAGGAAACACTAGCATGTTTTACCAACTATTACAGTTGGCAGGGGAAAGCTGTTGTTGTTCCCTATACAATTCTTAGAGTAATCCGCCAGTTTCTGGACTCCTTCCAGGATCTCGGATCTGAAAGCACAGTCGCGGCTCAGTGCTCTGCTTTCCCTACCAGAACCCCCTTCTGCTGCCTTGTTTGCCAGTCAATTCATCTTGCACACATTCATTTTCCTTAAATGGATTTATTTTCAAGTCCACTCAAGGGGGGAGTTTTCTTAAATTTAATTTTTAAAAGAGACTTTCTTCTCCGAGGTCATTCAGCTGGGGTACATGGTGAGTAGGAAGCTGGCCAGGCCCGACCTGTCTGACCTCGTGCCCTTTCCATTAGGTCATAGAAGGGAACCCGAGCTGCCGAATGTTAAATCTCCTCCACGGGCCCAGAGTGATCTCCTGGACCATCTGTCTGTCCTGGGGGCGTGAAGAAGGCACGAGAGGCTCTGCCCTTGACCCTGAATGACTTGAACCCGTGGGCTGGATCTGGGGCTTTCTAGGGGCCTGGGAACCTCTCTCTAAGGGCGTCAGTGTCTGGAGGCCCCGAGAGTTTCGGGAGTTTCGGAGCAGGCCCGGCAGCCTCCCAGGTGCTCTTCTGCACTGTGGCAAGTGCCAGCTCGCCTTCGGCTCCCGCCCAGCCCGGGAAACCAGAGGTATTTCTAGCTCAGGCCCAGACCCGTCCCGGCGGCCTGGATTCCACTGCCGAGGCAGGGCGCTCCTCAGTGCCCAGGGACCATTTCTTTCTGGGGTTTGTCACAGAGGAATTTCCATTCCAGCCGTTCAGGGCGATGCGGGCAGGTGGGTGGCCACGGGGCTTCTCCCTCAAGCTACGGAGGGCTGGGGTCGATAGCAGGGCATCGAGGGAAGGGGAGCTCTAGACATTCCATCCCCGAGGCTGTTTCATCCCCAAATCCAAGGCGAATAGAGAAGTTGGGAAGGCTGGACTGTGTGCCTGCCCCACGGCCCAACCCTGAGTCCCGCCTCGGATCGCTAAAAGAAGGACCTTCCCACAGGAGAGGCTAGGTCTGGGCAGGTCTGGAGAGCCCCGATCCCACGGCCCTGGGGGAACACGCCCCAGCTCGCTGAGCTCTCCGGTAGGCGTCTCTGGGGGTAGGAAGCCCAGCCTCTGATGTGACCGGGCTGGGTTTGCATGTGCACATGCATGCGCCTGTGAGTATATGTGTGTGTGTGTGTGTGTGTGTGTGTGTGTGCGCGTGTGTGTGTAAGCAACAGATAATCGTTTAGTGAACCCATGCACTTTTTGCTTATTTGAAATTCAGATTTAATTGAGTGTCCTCTACTTATCTGGCAACTCCAGTAGAGAGGGCAGGGTTCAGGAGGACTAGACTGAGGTTGACACTCCATGCCCCTGGGTCTCCAATTTCAGGGAGGCCAGGGCCAGTGTCTGGACACATATCCCTGCTCCCCACCCTGAAGCGAGAGATTTCCTTGAGCCCTGCCTTTCCCACAGAGCTGGGGCCCCTCGGACTTCAGACTGTAGTTCTGCAACTCCAGGGCCTTTCATGTCAACTGGTATGCAGCATCCTGGAGTCCCTTTGAAGATGAAAAGCTCTTCTGAGAAATGCTCGGTTGTTGTAATTAACGTAATTAAAAGCAATTTTGCTCACAGCCCTGTAGGAAATTGGGGGACTTCGATACCTCACTCTCCCAGGAAATGGCCAACCTCTTCCAATCCAGTGTTGGGGTAGATGTCCCTGCCAGCCCCAGTCCCTGCTCCCACCTAACTTGACTTCATTTTTGTTTTGTTGCTAAGTCGTGGCAGCCTCTTTGTTACCCTATAGACTGTAGCCTGCCAGGCTCCTCTGTCCATGGAATTTTCCAGGAAGAACACTGGAGTGGGTTGCCATTTCCTCCTCCAGAGGATCTTCCCGACCCAGGGATTGAAACAGCGTCTCCTACATTGGCAGGCGGGTTCTTTACCACTGAGCCACCAGGGAAGACCCAACCTGACTTAGACTCATCTTTTTACCTGTTCAGATGATTTTTCACTGCAAGACACCTGACTGTCCCTGCACAGTAGTCAGCCTCTCTGGGGAGATGTCTGTGCCTTTTTGATGATCGGTAAAGCCTGGAGCTAGCTACTCTAGCTCTGGACCAGAGAGAAGGGGTGCTAGCTGCTGCCATCTCTCCTCCCAACCCGAAAGCCCTGACCACTAGGAGCAAACTCTTTTTTGATTCTAGGAATTAGGTTCTTGCTGTGCCACGTGACCACACAGGAGGTGTGTAAGCGTTTCCTTCTGAAGGTAACTAGTCATACAGTGGTAACCAGGGCAGCTAGAGGTCATGCCCAGAGTATGTTGTCTTAATTATTTATTTCTAGAAGTGCACCCTTCTGCTTTCCCCAAGGAGGTGATCAGCTCTTGCACAGGAAGAACCAGAGCGTTTCATTCTCTAAAGGTGTAGCACGGAGGAGAGACTCAGCATTATGAATTGGGTTGTGCCAAATTAAAGTTTGTGATAAACCAGAGAAGGATGTCTGCCTTGCTCTGAATTCCCAGGGCTCTTAGCAGCTAGCTCTGGGTTTCCTGGCATACCTACCGTATGATTTTTATCTGGCCTGTTATATGATTGTAAAGACTTACAGAAATGTTTTCTGCTGTTACTGTTGACAGTACAACCCTCTGCCCAAACCGGCTGAAGCTTCAAGAATTTAGACAGTTGACTCTGATGATGGCAAATCAGTGAGAGGTTATAAAATTTTCCTATCACCTCAAACCTGACTTCAAAAATTTTGTATTTGTCCTACCCCAGACTCTCTTAGGAGATCACAAGAAGGAAAACTAGAGTCCTAGACCTCAGAAGAATAAGGTGTCAGTGCCTGGTCTTTATAGCCTGTTCCTCTCCCATACATGTACATACAGACAGACACACATGTACACACACAGAGAGACTCACACACACACACACACACACACACACACACACACACACTCACCTGGGAGCAGCAGAGTCAACTCCTCCCTACCCTGTTTCATTTAGTTTAACAGGGACCTGTGCTTAGACAGTAAACAATGCTCAACAACAGGGACGCTCACCCTGAGCTTTGTAGATCTAGTCTCTTTGAGATTCAGAGTCACAGGAGCATGTCAGGTGAATAAAGGGGGCCTGACAGAGGCTCAGTGACAGACAGCTGTGACAAGGCCACTGCAATGACCTTCACCACAAGGCAGTGATGACCTAGGGCCCGGAGCCCCTCAGAGGGAAGAGCTGGCTCTAGGAAGAGCCTGAGGCTGTTGCTGAAGCCTCCTTCCAACCCACCCACCTTGACTTATGGGCATGCCGAGGGAAACGACTCTGCTGTTGTCAAGTGAAGAATCTGGACCCTAAAGAGCTCCACTGGGAGCTAGTTGCATGCCCGAGAATGAGTATAAAAAATTGAGGGGGGCCGTGGGGAGGGCACAGGGAAGGCCAAGGAGAATGTCTGCTCTTGTCTCCTGGAGCACAGCCAGGCTTTAGCAGTGACCGCTAATGAATGTAACCAGGAGTGTCTCTTCGGGCTGGATCAGCATCATTGACAGACTTGGCCATAACAAGGGGGAAGACTGGACTTCTTGTTAATTTACTCATGGAGAAACTTGGTCTCTTAGTCCGTCTGGGCTGCTGTAAAAGAATACCACAGACTGGCTGGCTTACAAAAAAAAGACATTTATTTCTCATTGTTATGGAACCTGGGAAGTCCAGGAAGATTTGATGTCTCCTGAAGACTCACTTCTAAGTTCTTAGAAGGCCATCTTCTTGCTGTGTCCTCCCACGGTGTAAGAGGTGAGGTTGCTCTCTGAAGTTCCTTTTAAAATGGCACCAATCCCATTCATGAAGGCTCCACTATAAGGATCGAATCATCTTCCAGGGGCCCACTGCCTGCTAACGTCACACTGGGGGGTAGGATTTCAACATGTGAATTTGGTGCTGTGGCTTCCCTGGTGGCTCAGCTGGTAAAGAATCTGCCTGCAATGTGGGAGACCTAGATTCCATCCCTGGGTTGGGAAGATCGCCTGGAGAAGGGACCGGGTACCCACTCCACTATTCTGGCCTGGAGAATTCCATGGACTGTATAGTCCATGGGGTCCCAAAGAGTTGTGCACAACTGAGCAACTTTCACTTTCACTTTAGGTACGGGAATGAGGGGTGGGGGGTGGGGACACAAGCATTCAGTCCTTTGTACCATTGACTATGCTAAAGCCTTAGACTGTGTGAATCTGAATCACTACAAACTGTGGGAAAATTCTTAAAGAGATGGGAATACCAGACCACCTTACCTGCCTCCTGGGAAACCTGCATGCAGGTCAAGAAGCAACAGTTACAACTGGACATGGAACAACAGACTGGTTCCAAATTGGGGAAGGAGTACGTCAAGGCTGTATATTGGCACCTTGTTTATTTAACTTATATGCCGAGTACATCATGCGAAATGCCAGACTGGATGAAGCAGAAGCGGGAATCAAGATTGCCAGGAGAAATATCAGTAACCTCAGATAGGCATATGACACCACCATTATGGCAGAAGGCAAAGAGGAACTAAAGAGCCTCTTGATGAAAGTTAAAAAGGAGAATGAAAAGGCTGGCTTAAAACTCAACATTAAAAAAAGCTAAGATCATGGCACCTGGTCCTATCACTTCATGGCAAATAGATGGGGAAACAATGGAAACAGGGAGAGGCTTTATTTTTGGGGGCTCCAGAATCACTGCAGATGGTGACTGCATCCATGAAATTAAAAGACGCTTGCTCCTTGGAAGAAAGCTATGACCAACCTAGACAGCATATTAAAAAGCAAAGACATTACTTTGCTGACAGAGCTCCGTCTAATCAAAGCTATGGTTTTTCCACTAGTCATGTATGGATGTGAGAGTTGGACTATAAAGAAAGCTGAGCACTGAAGAATTGATGCTTTTGAAGTGTGGTGTTGGAGGAGACTCTTGAGAGTCCCTTGGACAGCAAGGAGATCAAGCTAGTCAATCCTAAAGGAAATCAGTCCTGAATATCCATTGAAAGGACAAATGCTGAAGCTGAAGCTCCAGTACTTTGGCCACCTGATGAGAAGAACTGACTCATTTAGAAAAGACCCTGATGCTGGGAAAGACTGAAGGTGAGAGAAGAAGGGGATGAAAGAGGATGAGATCATTGGATGGCATCACTGACTCAAAGGACATGAGTTTGAGTACACTCTGGGAGTTGGTGATGGACAGGGAAGCCTGGCATGCTGCAGTCTATGGGGTCTCGAAGAGTCAGACACGGCTGAGCGACTGAACCGAAATGACTCAGTGTCATCAGACACCTACTTTAAAAGAGACTCAGTCCCTTTAGTTAAAAGACAGAATCACAGGGACAACTTTGAAGAACAATTATTCTCCAGATTAACATGTACCCTTTGTAGAAAATAAACCTTAACTATCTTTTCTAAAAGAAAAGGCTAGTATTTTCTTCATCTTTGAATAGGGCTACGAAAGTCTCTAACTTTCTTTTATTTTAATGCGTCTTTGTGGTCTTTTTGCTTTCAGAAGAACAAACACTGATTCTTGGGTGCATTCCTGGGAGAATGTCTTCTGTGGATCCCACCTGACAATGCTCAACACTCACCCATGTTGCTGTCATCTCCTTTCCTTATCCCAAATACAGTCATGTCATCCACTCCAGTCATCAAAGGGACTGCAGTTACCGTCACTTTAGGATCAGAGGACACAATGATGCAAGCATGCATCTGACTCAAAAAAATCCCCTGTCCAGGCAGGGCTGGAGGAGCTCTAAGTTTGCAGAATGAGGGTAGTCCCCCACTGTCCTCGGTATTAACTTACAAGCAGCTTTGCAATCTGCCTTTGTGGAATTTTCAATGCAAGAATTTATGGTAAACTCATGAAGGACATCTTTAGTTGCAAACCTTACTTCTTAAGTTTTTTAGTTCTAGTCAGATAAATGCACAGAGAGGAAAACAAGGACAAATAGAAAGCACAAGAAGATGCTAGAAAATCTTCTTCATGAGAAATCTATGGTAGTTAAATATGGGAAAGCCTGACACGCGTGGGGCTTCACCATGTGAAGAAGAAAAGCTGCCCCTCAAATGAAAGGCAAACCATTGCCCGAGGAAAAAGATGAAGATCACTGAAGCCTCCCGCACCAGATGGAATAGACTCCGCCATTAAGCCTGTGATGGGAGGACCACAGTGGGGAATGATTTGCTAACAGTCAAAAGTGGGACAACATAACAGCTGCTGTTGGTTTGGACTAATAGGCAATTATAAATTCAATTTAATTCAAGATGGTAATTTCTTTTTTTTTCAAAGTAGGACCATAGTCTATATCCCGAGGATTTTTCCCCACTTCTTTCCTTCTAAAGAAAAACATTCTCAAATTGTCGTGTAGGTTAATTACCGGTGCTTAGAAGAGTTGTGAATTTCACAGGCAAAATGGCACATAAAAGATGAGGGAGAAAAAAAATGCATCACATTTAAGTCAGGCCATTGCCGGCTGGATTAATCACTCCTCCTCTGTTCTCTCAGTGCATGGCTCATACTTTCATTTAAGAATGTATCGTGTTGTGATGTCACGGAGAATCACTGGCTTCTAAGCCTTCCCCTTCCCTCTGGACTCCGAGCTTCCTGAGGCCAGGGCCTTTGTTTCACTCTTTCTCATCAACTCCCTTGGCACTCAATTCATGCCCGGTGTGCAGGAGGGCACAATCAATGATTACTCAACCAATAAATACCCTCCAGGTCCTACACTAGCCCTAGTGGCATATATGAAGCGTAACCTCATTTTGTACTTACATGGTTACTGAGATCTGAATCCTGACACAGCTGAGTCCAGTATCCTCGGGCTTAACCCCTTTGCAAACATACCTTTCCTGAGAGGGATTGATCAGTAAGTGGGAGACAATACCAGCTTTCCTGTTCCCCAAATGTTTGCCCCTTCTCCATCACTTGCTGGTTCTTCCTCATCTACCTCCCACCCCGAAATTTACAAGGCCCCAGGGCTCAGTTCTCAGGCTGCATTTACACAATGGGATCTCACTCAGTCTCATTCCCTTGCTGACCACTCCCGTTTGGGTCTCCTGGCATCCTGGACTACCACCCTCCACCCCGACCTGAGTCCCAGACGTGCATGTATCCACCTCCTGGATTCTCCACTTGGACGTCTAATAGAAACCTCAGGCTTAATGTGTGACTTGAATGATCTTGACATTTATTTTTTTGTCTACCAAGGGCATAGACGTTGTTTATGACTTTAAGTTTACATACTGCTCCAGCATTATGTTAACACTCTATGAGCTTCAAAAAACCAAATACGTTTACAGTAGGATTATCGGTCACTAAAATGATGGGAAAGGAAACTTTACAGTTGTGAGAATGCAAAAAAAAAAAAAAAATGTTCTCATCAAGGTAATATTGACCCAGACATTCATTTAGTATCTGTCAGCATGGATACAGGGATCTCTGAGCCACAGGAGCAAGCAGAGGGAGAACAGAAACAGCTAAACAGTGATGGGGAGCAGGGCCCATTAGCTTGCACCATAAGATTCCTTCATGTTGTATCCACACCCTGCAAGGAACTAGCGTGGATGGCATGGATTTCATAGACTGAATTCACTACAGTCTCAGCTTAGGAGAGACGATCAGGAGAGACGAGAAATACTAGGTTCGAGAAACGTTGACAAGTGGTAGGAAGCATTTTGGAGGTGGGCAGCATCAAGAGTGAACTAACTGGGACCTCCCTGGTGATCCAGTGGTTAAGAATCCATCTGCCAATGCAGGGGACCCGGGTTCGATCCCTGGTCTGGGAAGATCCCACATGTTGCAGAGAGACTACGCCTGTGAGCCACAACGACTGAAGCCCCCACACCTCAAGCCCGTGCTGTGCAACAAGCCACCACAGTGAGAAGCCTGCACACACGGCAGAGAGCAGCCCCTGCTTGCCACAACTAAAGAAAGCCTGCACACAGCATCAAAGACCCAGTGCAGCCAAAAACAAATTAATAAAACGTTGAAAAAAGACAGCGCACTAACTGCTCCAGGAAGGCGTTGGAGAGGAAGGTTTAACGTCCTCGCCACCCATACAGACATCATTGTGATTTCTCTGATCCACATCTGATCACATAACCCCCATGCTTGAAATCCTTTAACAGCCCCTCACCTCTGCATGAAATTGGGCCTCAACTCCCCAGCAAGCAGTTTAGAAGACTGACTTCTCACCTGCCCATCTCTCCAACCCCTCCCCTCCCATGCACCCCCCCTCAGCACCGTGAACCACAAGCAGTTCTCCAAACACATCTTTCCCACCTTGTTCGTGCTGTCCCCTCTCCCTGGAACGTCCTTTCTCAGGAAACTCTGACTCACTGCATCCTCTGTGCAACTTCCCATGACCTTTCCTCTCTCCTCCACGGCAGGATGAACTTCTTTGTCTTCTGGGTTCCTAAAACCCTTTGCACAAGGGCATGTCAACCCACTCCAGTACTCTTGCTTGGAGAATCCCATGCACAGAGGAGTCTGGTGGGCTACAGTCCATGGGGTCACAAAGAGTCCACTGAGCAACTAACAAAATCCTTTGTGCATCCTTCTTATCCAGCTTTTAGCCCATGCTTTGTCTCCCCAACTAGATGGTGAGGTCTTCAAGGGAAAAGTCTGAGATCTGAGTTTTTTAAATCCTCAATGCCTAATGCTGTAACAGGAACATGGTAACTGCTTAGAAAATGATTAATGAATGAATGTTTGCCTGCCGAGCCTTTGCCAGAAAATGTGAAAAAAAAAGAGTGTAGCTATACCAACATTCCACTAGAGGGAGGAATTAAAACTTTATCCCCTTGAAGGGTGCGAGCTCAGTCTGTCCAACTCTTTGCAACCCCCTGAACTATTGCCCTCCAGGCTCCTCTGTCCATGGAATTTTCAAGGCAGGAATACTGGAGTGGGTTGCCATTTTCTACTCAAGGGATCTTCTTGACCCAGGGATTGAACCACATCTCTTGTGTCTCCTGCATTGGCAGGCGGGTTCTTTACCGCTGAGCCACCTGGGAAGTCCCTCCATCCCCTCTAGAGGAGCATTTTACCTTGTTCTCAATAAATGAGTGTAATCTGATAAAACATTTCAGTTTTAGACTAGGTCTAATATAAATCAACCTCCGATAAGCTTGAGGAAGCATATTTAAAGGTCATTCTGTGCCAGGCTCTGTGTTTGATAATGGGTAGTTCTTATGGGTACGGATGAATAGAAAGGGTAGACACTATATACAGTAGTATTTTACATTTTCAAGTTATGTGGAGTGCACCGAAATGCATCACAAAGCTTTCTCTTTTTTCAGACATAATCTTGTTTTCTAAAATATGCTCCACCTAGAGAGCTCATTGCTCTTACACAATAAACGCTGAGGAATCCGATGACTACATAGCTTTCTAATTTCCTGTTGCCCTATATCCCTCATATCCTGTCTTGAACACACACACATGTTGTTCATGAAGTCAGCAGAAACAACTCCTACAGCCTAAGATCTAGAACCTAGAGTCATCTCAAGTTCAATACTGACGTTCAGTGAATGTGACAGACGGAGAAATGCTCAACAGCAGCAAGTGACCCTCCGCCCCCGGCCCCCGACCCCCACGGGCCCCGAAAGACCGACCTACCTGCTTCCTTAGCACCCAGCATCTGTCAGTTCAGCATTAATCACTGTGTATCGCAATGGTCTGCATACTTATCCATGCCTTGCTGAGGTTGAGAACTCCTTGAAGAGGCTGGCATGCACCCTCTTCTTTCTCCCAGCCTCAGCTGCTAGCCCAGCACCTGGCCCATGGTGTTTAGTACACTTTTAAAAATGAATAAACAAGCTCATTTCATTAGAAGGGTAGCGAGAGACTGATTCCTGCCGGCACTCTCAGGGAGAGGCTAGATTGCTTTAGGCTGTAAATAGACATGTGTGTGGACACGTGGTGGAGAAGCCGGTCTATGTAGAAAACCATCTGGTTTGAGGCCTCCGGGAGGAGGCACACTCCCCTTCTCCAGAATCCTCCCAAATCAGTAGCTGAGGTGTAGGAGCTTTCATCATTAGAGTCATACCTTTGGTATGGCTCCCTGTCAATACATCTTGAAGCCATGTGCCCTTCTTATCACTGTATTATCACATAAATTTCAAACCCCAAACATCGCCAGGATCTGATCTGTGTCCTCAAATTATGCTTCCCCAGCAGCCTCCCCTTCCTGCTCTGTTGAGAATCTCGGGCAGACTCCTGCTCACTTTGTGTGGTTTGCCTTACAACATAGTTTGCCTTTTCAACACATCACTATATATCAAACAAGCTCTTGCCAACCGTATACACCACAATCTTTACAAGGGATTTAAACACATCGATTTGTATAATTCCATGAGTTCACAATAATACTTAAAATTAAAAAAAAAAAAAACAACTTGGTCAGCATTAGAAGATGCACTGAATTGATTCCTTATGTTTAAAATTAGTAAAAGAAGGGAGGGAATCAAGCATTTTTCCTGCCTTTCCTATGCTAACAGTTGTTGTTCAGTCGCCCAGTCATGTCCAACTCTTTGCGACCCCACGGACTGCAGCACGCCAGGCTTCCCTCTCCTTCACCATCTCCTGAAGTTTGCCCAAGTTCATGTCCATTCCATTGGTCATGCCATCCAGCCATCTCATGCTCTGATGCCCTCTTCTTCTTCCCTCAATCTTTCCCAGCATCAGGGACCGTAAAGAAGGCAGAGTGCCAAAGAATTGATGGCTTGGGACTGTGGTGCTGGAGAAGACCCCCGATAGTCCCTTGGACAGTAAAGAAATCAAACCAGCCAATCTTAAAGAAAACCAACTCTGAATACATTGATAGGACTGATGCTAAAGCTGAAGCTCCAGTCTGTTGGTCATCTGATGCGAATAGTTGGCTCATTGGAGAAGTCCCTGATACAAACAGCACCATTGGGTAAACAAAATTTAGGAAAAGGAAAAGCCCGTTTTCAGAGAAATAGTCCAACAAGGAAGTGAAGAAGAAATGATAGAATTAGAATATCACCCCCTATGATAGAATTAGAATGTGACCTCTACTTCCCTGGTGACAGTAAAGCGTCTGCCTACAATGCAGGAAACCTGGATTCAATCCCTGGGTTGGGAAGATCCCCTGGAGAAGGAAATGGCAACCCACTCCAGCACTCTTGCCTGGAGAATCCCATGGATGGAGGTGCCTGGTAGGCTACAGTCCATGTGGTCACAAAGAGTCAGACACGACTGAGCAACTTCACTTTCACTTTTCTAATGAATTAACAAATTTAGACACCGATTACCTATGACCGACACTATTGCAAAATGAAAGGCAACCAGATGTTGTATGTTTCCTGATTGAAGTGTAAAATACCAGCTACAGTGATGTGTGATCCAAGTTCTAGATCCAACAATGTGTTCATGAGAGATAGAGAGAACATCAGATCAGATCAGTCGCTCAGTCGTGTCCGACCCCATGAATCGCAGCACGCCAGGCCTCCCTGTCCATCACCAACTCCCGGAGTTCACTGAGACTCACCTCCTTTGAGTCAGTGATGCCATCCAGCCATCTCATCCTCTGTCGTCCCCTTCTCCTCTTGCCCCCAATCCCTCCCAGCATCAGAGTCTTTTCCAATGAGTCAACTCTTCGCATGAAGTAGCCAAAGTACTGGAGTTTCAGCTTTAGCATCATTCCTTCCAAAGAAATCCCAGGGCTGATCTCCTTCAGAATGGACTGGTTGGATCTCCTTGCAGTCCAAGGGACTCTCAAGAGTCTTCTCCAACACCACAGTTCAAAAGCATCAATTCTTTGGCACTCAGCCTTCTTCACAGTCCAACTCTCACATCCATACATGACCACAGGAAAAACCATAGCCTTGACGAGACGGACCTTTGTTGGCAAAGTAATGTCTCTGCTTTTGAATATGCTATCTAGGTTGGTCATAACTTTCCTTCCAAGGAGTAAGCATCTTTTAATTTCATGGCTGTAGTCACCATCTGCAGTGATTTTGGAGCCCCCAAAAATAAAGTCTGACACTGTTTCCACTGTTTCCCCATCTACTTCCCATGAAGTGATGGGACCGGATGCCAGAGAACATAAGAATATATTAAATGAATTGTGTAAAAAAAAGACATTTATGAGAAATTTGAACACTGACTGGATATATGATGGTACTAAATAATTTATTAGGTAAAATAGCACTATTGTGGCTGTGTTAAAAAATAACCCTTATCATTTAGATATTTTAAAATATATGTTTACAGATGAAATAATATGATGTCAGAGACTGGCTTCAAAAATAATAACGGGATGGGGGTTGGAGGGGTCAGGGGTAGAGGGTGGGTGATTGTATAAAACAAGATGGCCCTGTGTTGAAATTGAGAGAAGGAAGCACAGGAGTGTCTTATACTGTCTTGACTACTTTAGCACTTAATTGAAATTTTCCAAAGAAAAGGTTTTCAAACAAAGAAAAATGAACACCTTTATGAATATTCTAACAATCTTGTCCTAAGGGGCAGTCATTCTTGTCTACCCCCAAGGATCAATATCCCAGGGAGTCTCCCCAAATGGAAAGGACCCGGGGAGAAGTGACACTGATTCATCAAGCTCTCTTTACAAACTAGGATAAAAGATTACTTCCTGCACTGTTTTCACCACTGAAAATACTGAGAGCCTGAGGGGAAGGGTAAAAGAAACCTTGGAGGAGGGGGAAGAAGAGTCAAGTGTGGGAAGACGAAGGGGAAGAACACACTCTGCCTTCGTTACACTTTTCCCAGGGCCCTCACTTGTTGGCACACGCATCTTCTTTGTGTGGGTTTTACTAAGGGAACTTGCACTGGGGGCTAGGGGAAAAGTGTTTCAGTTCTGAACTCTCGGGTTAAAACTGCACAAAGCATCCCCTTTTATGTTGTCAAAGGCTAATATAAATAAATATTTTCAGAAGCAGGCTCACTGAGCCAATGATGAGACCGCTTGGGTGGAGCTAGGACACAGTTTTCTCTGGACCTGGGAACAGTCTGGACCTGTCCATAGGACTGCAATGACGTGGAAACCAGGAGAGAGTAAGGAGTCACCTGAAGTGCTCAAGAGTATACCTTTTTATAGCAGATCTCTGGAAGAACACCAAGAAACTGCTTGCCTCTGGGGAGGGAAGCTGGGGCACTTGGAATAGGGTGGGAGGAAAAAAAACAGTATGACTTTATTGTTATAGCCAGGTTATACTGTGGTTAGTGCCTTAAACTAAATGATGACATTTTGCAAACAGCCTTTTGTTGACATAAGTGACTGTACTTTTTATCTTGGAATTAGACAGAAGACAGATGTCTGTTTGTTTATGGCTTCCTTGGCTGGGTCAGCTGCTGGTTCTACCTGCTGTTTGCATATTTTCTTGATTCTCCCTCCTATCCCCACCCCTCTCACCCCAGCCTCCCAGAATTTAATTAGAAGTAGTAGATGGTCCTTAGAACCACAAGAATAGGATTCTAATAGTTCTGGTGCGACTTCTGTAGGTGTGACATGGAATTGTACAAAGTTCAAATGCTCCCACTGAAGCGTCAGTAATAACAGAGCGAGTGAACACTGTCTTTAATGACTCCTGTTTTACCTTAAACATTCAGGCGAATGCTGTGGCTTATAACTGACATTTTAAGTTACCATTAGGAAAAAAGCACCTCTTTGTTTTTATCAAGTGGTTTTTAAGTAGCTCTGCATATATGCTGCATGTCTCTTGAGTATTAAGTCCAGTTGAGCTTTTCGTTTTTTCCTGTTTATTGAGATTATTATTTACTTACATTAAAATGGACCCATTTTAAATGTACAGTTTGATAAATTTTGGTAATTGTATACAAGGTGTAACCAACCCCGTGATCCAGGTGGAGAAAAGTTACTTCACCTTTAAAAGTGTTCCATCCTGCTTTGCCCCAATTCGGTTTTGAGGCTCTTGATTTTTACTGCTTTCTCTATCATGACTCTCTGGGTGATGTAGCAAAGTCTTTTTACCTCTCTGGATGTGTTTCTGCTCTTGGAACATGAAAAAAAGTCAGAACAGATTTGTTACCAGGGGCCCTTGCAATACTTGCAGAAAAGGAGGGGTTAGGGTAGGGGCAAGGATCTCAGCCTTGTGTCCCCACTGTCCCTGTGTCAAGACACGGCACAGGCGTGTCTCAGGTCCCAGTGGGGAAAGCCCGTGGTCACATCCCACAGACTTGGGCTTCCATCTCCTCGCTTATTAGTGTACATGTAACCTTTTGAAAGCATTAGCTTTCTCATCTCCAATATCAGGTTTATTAACACGTCGCATTTGTGTACTGTTATGAGGATGAATCAAGACGAGCCAGCACCCTTAACTGTTGGTTAGTATTTTTATTACAGTCTAATATAAAACACTAGGGAACCGAGAACTTCCAGATGTTCAAGCTGGTTTTAGAAAAGGCAGAGGAACCAGAGATCAAATTGCAAACATCCGCTGGATCATCGAAAAAGCAAGAGAGTTCCAGAAAAACACCTATTTCTGCTTTATTGACTATGCCAAAGCCTTTGACTGTGTGGATCACAATAAACTGTGGAAAATTCTGAAAGAGATGGGAATACCAGACCACCTCACCTGCCTCTTGAGAAACCTATATGCAGGTCAGGAAGCAACAGTTCGAACTGGACATGGAACAACAGACTGGTTCCAAATAGGAAAAGGAGTACGTCAAGGCTGTATACTGTCACCCTGCTTATTTAACTTCTATGCAGAGTACATCATGAGAAACGCTGGGCTGGAAGAAGCACAAGCTGGAATCAAGATTGCCGGGAGAAATATCAATAACCTCAGATATGCAGATGACACCACCCTTATGGCAGAAAGTGAAGAGGAACTAAAAAGCCTCTTGATGAAAGTGAAAGAAGAGAGTGAAAAAGTTGGCTTAAAGCTCAACATTCAGAAAATGAAGATCATGGCATCTGGTCCCATCATTTCATGCGAAATAGATGGGGAAACAGTGGAAACTGTGGAAGACTTTTATTTTGGGGGGCTCCAAAATCACTGCAGATGGTGACTACAGCCATGAAATTAAGACACTTACTCCTTGGAAAGAAAGTTATGACCAACCTAGATAGCATATTCAAAAGCGGAGACATTACTTTGCCAACAAAGGTCCGTCTAGTCAAGGCTATGGTTTTTCCAGTGGTCATGTATGGATGTGAGAGTTGGACTGTGAAGAAAGCTGAGCACCGAAGAATTGATACTTTTGAACTGTGGTGTTGGAGAAGACTCTTGAGAGTCCCTTGGACTGCAAGGAGATCCAACCAGTCCATTCTAAAGGAGATCAGCCCTGGGTGTTCTTTGGAAGGAATGATGCTAAAGCTGAAACTCCAGTATTTTGGCCATCTCATGCGAAGAGTTGACTCATTGGAAAAGACTCATGCTGGGAGGGATTGGGGGCAGGAGGAGAGAGGGACGACAGAGGATGAGATGGCTGTATGGCATCACTGACTCGATGGACGTGAGTTTGAGTGAAATCCAGGAGTTGGTGATGGACAGGGATGCCTGGCGTGCTGCGATTCATGAGGTCGCAAAGAGTCCGATACGACTGAGCGACTGAAATGAACTGAACTGAACTGAACTGAATATAAAGCACTGCATTCACCCATCTCCGCTACTGCACGTTCACGCAGGCTGATTCTCACAACCACAAGAGATGCACAAAATACATCCATCCATTGACCTATCTGGGGAAGCCAGAGGCCTGCCTGCCTACTTTTGGCCTATCTTCCTTTTACAGCCCAGAAGAGACGGGAAGGAGAGCACGTGCTTCCAAAGAACCCCGCTAGAGGGCGAAACGGGAAACAGGAAGTTCCAACGCCTGTCGCACAAGAGCGACGTAAAGCGGGTCTGCTTTATGGCACGCCCCTGCCGCCGTAAAGCGCCGCCGGCGGTCGCGCGTGAATGCGTCGACAGGTCTACTTCCAGGCGTGAAGCTAGTGGAGGTGGGCGGACTTGCGGTGCTCGCCATGGGCAAACGTGGGAGCCGGAGCCAGAGCCAGCTGCTCGGCTCCCTGACTAAAAAGCAGAAGAAGCATCTTCGGGATTTCGGCGAGGAGCACCCCTTCTATGACAGGTGTGGAGGGGCGTGGCGGGACGCGCGCTGCCAACCCCCTCTCCCAGAGGGACCCCGCGTGTCCCGGCGTTGGGCTCGCGCGCGCCCCGGGGCTGTGACAGGGCGCCCCCGCCGCCAGGGCTGGGCGTCCTGTCGACGTCCCGCCCGAGACGCGGTGTTCTCCCGTCTGCCTGCCTTTCGTTGAGCCGGTCGCTTTCTGCCAGACCCTACACACCTAAAGTGGGGCGGGTGTCGGGGTTGGTTTTTGTATGGTCAGAGATTTTTCTGAGATCGTTTTGTTTTTTATGTTTATAAAGATTTGCTTGCGGCTACCCTGGTGGCTCAGACGGTAAAGAATCCGCCGGCAATGCGGGAGACCCGGGTTCCATCCCTGGGTCGGGAAGATTCCCTGGAGTAGGAAATAGCAACCCACTCTAGTACTCCTGCCTCAAAAATCCCTTGGACAGAGGAGCCTGGGGGTCTACAGACCATGGGGTCGCAAAGAGTCGAACGCGACTGAGCGACTTCACATTGGGGCCTTCGGCATCACCGGTCTATTCCGTGACCGTGAGGAAACTGATGTATGGGTAGATGTGGGTTTTCTCTATAAGTGTCCAGACTCTCAGTTATGATCATAGTTCTTACCCGCCACTTTGGGCCGCTTTATCAAAAAGTTAAGAGGGACGGCCTAATTAAGAAACTTGCTAGAAAAGTGTGAACTCCAAGGGCTTTTATTTGCCAAACGTTCCTATCTTTCGGATGAGAGCTAGTTACTGTGTGACTGGGGTATTTGTCCTGTGATCTTGTTAAACTTTTACATTTGTCGATTATCATCTATTTGGCATTTTCTTGCAATCCCTGTCCAAGTGCATATGGAGTTTTTACATGACTATGGCTATAATGTATTTATAATGTATAGTTATACTGTATTTATGTTACAATGTATTGCTAGTCTGCCATGCTTATTTAAAGTTGTATCATTAGACTTTTTCCTAATTGTTACATACCAGTAGTTAGAGTTTAACATTACCTGTTTCTTCTCAGGGTTTCCAGAAAGGAAGCAAAACCACAGACTTGTCAACTGGTAATGCTTTATATCTTCCTTATGATAGTTGATTCTGGGCTGTTACTTCTCTGAGATTATATATAACAATAAAGTTTGAATACATTTCCGCTCTTTGATTTTAGATGTAAGCTATTATTTTCATAATATTGCTTAGTTCTGAATGCGGATGTGTGTTTAAATTCCACTGTGATAACTAATACAGTACAGAGTTTGAAACTGTCCTGAGAGATTAGCATTTTAGAACTTGTTAAGGAGGCATACCAGAGGGCTCTTAGTAAATCCTAAGAGGAAATATCTTGTATACTTAACATAAAATAGAGTGGAAAATCATCAAAGGTCTTAACTCATTAAAACAAACTCAGAAAAATTGCTACATTTTTTTTGTTGTTGTTGTTGCATTGTAGTTTTTTTCTCTTGCTCCTTTAAAAGTGCCAAATATCTGACCCAGGTGAGATTGCCTTATAACCTAACGCTCACTGTCTTTAGTCAGCTTTCTTCCCATATAGAAGATTAGCAGTTCAAAGAAGAGGAAGAGCTTTTAGAAGCATAGCTAGGTTAGCTATTTTAAATAAATTTGGTGCAAGGTTTGGTTGAATAGATATTGCATATTTACAGAAAAGCTAATTTTAATTTAGAAAAATCTGAACTTGTTCCCCTGTGGACCTGATGATAGTGATGGGGTAGTCATGAGAACAGTATACTTCTTGTTTTTAAAATCCCTATTTTCCTTCCAGTCAGAGAGTTCAGATACTTCAAGTTCTGAAAGTGAAGCAGAGAGTGAACCAGAACAAGTGTCTGGTTACCATCGATTACTTGCCACATTAAAGAATGTTTCCAAGGAAGAGGAGGAGGAGGAGGAAGAGGAAGAAGACAGTGTTATGGATGAGACAGAAATGAATCTTGAAGATGGCGATAGTGACATCAGCGAGGAGGAAGATATGGCAGCAGAGTCTACTGACATGCAGAGCAGTAAGTGTCTCTGGTGTGGGTCTAAGATCTTTGCTGGGACCACAGACGGATTGCCCCAGGGCTATGGTGCCTTGTGCTATACGAGCTGGGTGAAAGCACATGGATTCAAAGCAGAGATTCTTAACCTTTCTGGGCTTGGTCTGGGCTTTGAGGTCTGACAGAAAACATAGGACCCTCTGGCCATAAACATGGAGAAGTGACATTTTTGCTCATGATTTCCAGACTTCAATCCTAGTTAAAGTTCCCGTGATTGTCAGGAAAGGGAACATAATTCTGTTTTTGTTAACAGTCTCAATTTATTAAAGAGATTACTGCCCCTCCCTTAGAGGAACTGTGTGTATTGGAAGATAGACACGAAATATACAAAACATTTCAAGCAGCAGGTCTAGGTGGAACAGATAGATACCAGGTGGTGAAGAGATACAGAGTGGTCACTTGCTGCCAGAGTAAATGAGGGAAGGCTTCAGAGAAGAGCTGGGATTGAAAACCCAAAGGGACTCTGCTTCACTCAGGCATCTAGGTGACTTTTTAAGTTAACTTTAAAATCAACTTTATTGAGGCATGATTTACATACAATAAAGTGTACCCATTTCAAGTATGTGATTCAGTAACTTTTGACAAATGTATATGTCTGTATTACCACCACCAAAATCAAGATACAGAATGTTTCCAATACCTACAAAAAGTTTTCTTCTTGTCCCTTTGCAGTCAGCTTCCCAGGCTGGCCTCAGGCAACCACTGACCAGCTTTCTTTCACTATATATTAATTTTGTCTTTTTTAGAAATTCTTATGAATGAGAGCATACTATAAATACCCTCTTGTGTCTGGCTTCTTTGGCTTCTCATGTTTTTGTGACTCATCCGTGTAGTTCATATTATTAATTCACTTCTTTTTGTTGCTAGAGTAGTAGTCCATTGTCTGAATATGTCTGGGTAGCTTTTTATACCCTATTATCTTAATACCTGTTTGCCTGACTATTGTTTTCTATACTTTAAGGTGTCACACACCAGTCTTAGTGTTTTAATTCATCATTTGTACTGGGATAAATAAATCATTGTCTTAGACTTAGGGATTTCTTGTTTAATTTCGTTGCTTTTTCAGCTTTCTTTCTTGTTTTGGGTTTTTACAGATGAAAAGTTGGTTTTTTTTAATTGTAAAAGTAATATATATTTACTGTAAAAGTTGAAGAGGGTAATATAATATAGTTCACCTGTATTTGTACCACCCTGAGATGAACACCTTTAACGTGTATATAGCCTTCCAGACTACTTTTTATGGATATATGAGTGAATACAAGTCTATACGTATATTTGTGAGTATGGTCTCATATATTCCTGTAACTTCCTATTCTTTGTTAATAATATAATGTTTGTAACTCTGGATTCACATTAGCTTAATCACAGAGTATTCCATTGTGAATACTGTGAGATAATTTAATTAGTACCCCATCAATAGAAATGATGAAATAATTTTTCCAGTTATTTGTTATAATTAGTGCTGCTTTGAACATCCTTACATGTACTGGGTCAACAGTCCAGTGTAATTTTGAAACTTCTGTCTTCGAACCTGAGTTGGCTTAAAGGTAAATGATGGCAGTGGGTGTCAGTGTCAGTATGCTATGCTAAGTCACTTCAGTTGTGTCCGACTCTGTGTGATCCCATAGACGGCAGCCCACCAGGCTCCGCCATCCCTGGGATTCTCCAGGCAAGAACACTGGAGTGGGTCACCATTTCCTTCCCCAATGCATGAAAGTGAAAAGTGAAAGTGAAGTCTCTCAGTCTTGTCCGACTCTTAGCGACCCCATGGACTGCAGCCTACCAGGCTCCTCCGTCCATGGGATTTTCCAGGCAAGAGTACTGGAGTGGGGTGCCATTGCCTTCTCCAAGTGTCAGTATAGACTGAGGAATTAGATTTCATTTGTCAACAGAAGTGTAATTGTATTCAAGAGCAGTAAATAATTTTATAAAATGTTTCCCAAAATTGCAGGTGTGGCCTCACCTGCTGACCCTGAGGGAAAAGACGGGCACGGGCCACCCGGCACATCAGAGGAGTCCCCCGAGGAGTTTACAGATGCAAAACATGAGTCACTCTTCAGCCTAGAAACCAATTTTCTCGAAGAGGAAAGTGGTGGTGACTCTTCTCCGAAAGCATCACAAGGTCAGAGCCTGGTGTACATTGTTTGAATTCACCTGATGCTAGGTAGGGGCTGCTGCTGCTAAGTTGCTTCAGTCGTGTCCGACTCTGTGCGACCCCATAGATGGCAGCCCACCAGGCTCCCACGTCCCTGGGATTCTCTAGGCAAGAACACTGGAGTGGGTTGCCATTTCCTTCTCCAATGTATGAAAGTGAAAAGTGAAAGTGAAGTCGCTCAGTCTTGTAAGACTCTTAGCGACCCCATGGGCTGCAGCCCACCAGGCTCCTCCGTCCATGGGATTTTCCAGGCAAGAGTACTGGAGTGGGGTGCCATTGCCTTCTCCAAGTAGGGGCTAACGTGTGTTACATCTCCTGATACTGGAATGGGCAGCAATAAAAACAGATAGTTTAGCAGCTAGAAGTGGAACTGGGAAGAAATGTTTCTCCAAGGTATTTTCTGGTTTTCAGGGTTGAGGCCGTGTTGGGAGTGGGAGGGTGTTCAGGAGAACAAACAGTTGAAGAATGATAGCAGGGAAGACCCATTCTCCAGACCTGACATTCTCGAAGCTGGGATCAGGGGAAGATCCTGATTTCTTTTCCCTGAGCAGAGAAGGAGAATAGTACTTTGCATTTTTCTCTCTACCCGTCACTTCTCAATGCCTGTAAGCAGCAGTTTTACAGTTTGTGAGCCCCGGGGTGGCTGATCTAGTTGGTCCTTATTACGAGGGAGCACCTCGGAAGCCAGCACGCTCTGCCTTATCTGCTCAGTCTCTCTCGGCCTCTTGACCGCCCTGTGCCCCTATGGCAGTCTCTTGGACAAGACCCGCCTGTGGAAGGCTGAGGCGGGTCTCTGCCATCTCTCGGGGTCCGTGTCTCTGCGTGTGCCTGGATGGGCAAGTCAGCTTGGTCTCAGTCCCGTATCCTGACTGCCTTTTTTGGTCTCAGTGCCATTCTTCAACCAGGTCTGCCACTGAAGTTAAAATTTTAGGCCTCATTTGGTTCTGTTAGCTCTTCTGGAGAAGAGGGAGAAATAGCAGGGAGAATTTGGGCACGAACCCCATTCTGAACTTAAAAAACCCTTATGTTTCATAAGGAAGCTTATCATAAAGTTTCTCTTGTGGTTTTGCCTGTACAGATATATTAGCACCTTGAATTCTGATTTCCTATTGTTCACCCTTATCTTAGGTTTTGTTGTTAGGTGCATTGCATTTGAGGTTTTACTGCCTGGGTCCTGAATAGGTCGTTGAACTTTGCTTCTGAAATGGGTGGGACTGGAAGAGCAGACTGGTGCCAGAGCAGAGCGCTGAGGATGACCCCGAGAGCAGGTGGTGCCGTCGGAGCCTTTGTTCGCCTCGGTTGGGTGTTGAGCATGTCTAGGTGTCTTCAGTGCAAGTTAAATCAGACACAAAACCTGCCCGCAGGGATCTTAAGGTCTAATTAGATGAGGTAGGGCATTCACACGTGTGTTGGGGTGGATGGTGGGGGTCTGGAGAGTGATGACTGTCTGTAGGGGACCAGAGGTGGCCTTTTCGTGGAGCCAGCGCTGTCCTGACACAGGAACCTCCTGGGAAGTAGTTGTTTACCATGAGTCAGGGGTAACACTCAACTGATCCTGTTTGGATATATGAAAATGAGGTGAAGGAGAGGATAGAATTTTCAGTTAAAGGAAGGAAAACCACAGTGGCAGAAGAATTTGAGAGCCATGTCATTCAAAAATTACATTGGAGAAGTAGGTTAGAGGTGTGTGGATTTTCAGACTGAGAATTTTCTTCAGAGGTTTTTGAGCTCGGAAATAACGTGACTAAAGAAATGCTTTAGGGAAGTGAACGTGTCAGAAACTTTTAAGCTCTGGACTGGGATAAATGATGGGGGAAGTAGGTGGAGGAAAAAATCGAGTTAACATCATGAAGAACATCATGTCATTAAAAGGGAAGACCGAAAAATCCCTGTCATTTGCTCTAACTGTTCTAATCTTCTTTATTTCTGAATTAGATCCATTTGTACAACATGTGAACACAAAACTGAAAGAAAAAGAAATCCAGGCTGTTGCCACAAACCCCAAAACTACCCACCAGCTAAAAGTAAGCGTCATTCCATCATCACAGTCACAGATGGGGAGGAGCGGTGATCTTGGGTTCTACTGATCTCCCTAAATGTGTGATACACACCAGTGGCAGATGACTTGGGGAGCAGGACACAGGAACGCTGGAAGAGCCTGTGCGTGTGCTCACTCGCTCAGTCACGTCCGACTCTACGACCCCGTGGACTGTAGCCCTCCAGGCTCCGTGTTTGTTGAAATTTTTATTGAGATAGTTCTTACAGATGTGGTTGTAAGAAATAATGCAAAGATACCCATGTACTCGATGCCTGGTTCACCCCAGTGGTAATGTCCTGCAAAACTATAGTACAGTATTGCAGTTAGGAAATTTCCATTGAGCCAGTCTCCTTGTCTTATTCAGGTTTCCTTGGTTTTGCTCCTGTTGATTTATGTGCGTTACTTAGTTCTGCACTGTTTTATCACACGTAGGTTCCCATTTCCACCACTACAGCCAACAGACAGAGCATTTCCAGCTCTGCAAAGATCCCTCCTCTTCTCTGGAGCTGTTTTATGACCGTACCCACCTCCCTTCCCCTTGGTAATAAGCGCTAATCTGTTCTCCATTTCTGTCATCTTGTTATCTCAAAAGTGTTCTAGAAATACAATGATACAGATTGGCTTTTTTCACTCAGCACAGTTCCCTGGAAATTCATCCTACTTGTTGGCATATCTTTAGTAGTTAATTCTTTTTTATCGCAGAGGTCATCCTTTACTGCTAAGATAGCAGTTTCGTTAGAGTGCAAACATCCCCGCCCCCCCCCCCCAAAAAAAAACCCCAAACAAAAACCTTGTTCAAAAAAAAAAAAAAAAAACCTTGCTCCGTGCCCAGGTAAATTTGGAAAACTCTGGGTTAAACAAAACGGAACAGAGTCCTTGTTACAGGACTCAGCAGAACCTTCATATCTATTCTGCTGTGACTCTCCCTGAGAGGGATTAGGTTTTATAGTGTTTTCAAAGTTACTTGACCATTGGGTACCTGTACCTTTTTTTTTGTCTAGAATAAATTTTGACTTCCTACAGTGTGGTCCACAGCACAGTCTGTGACCCACTGAGTGAAGAGCTCACAAATTTTCTAAAGTCATAAACCTGGGGCTCTAACCCTTAGCTCTGCTCTCTCCTGTTTGTCTGAATCCTGTAACCTCTGAATCTCAGCGTTTCCTAAACTGTAAGAAGAGCATTATAGCGTTTACCTTGCACAGTTGTTGTGAGGATTAAGTGAGAGAACCTGTAAGTTATCAAAGGCCTTTGTAAGTTATGAAGTACTGTATGAATGTAAGGTACTGTCATTCATTTCTAACTTCTTGATTCTTTTCTCCCTCAGTGGCCCATCCTGGGCCAGGTTGTCTTTTCATCCAAGTTTCAGAAGTTGGAAACCTTTAAACCCCCAAAGGACATTGACTTAAAGTCAGTTCATCTTCAAAAACCCCTGGAATCCACCTGGATCAAGACCAACAGCCAGTTCCTCTCTGGTCCCCAAAAATCAAGTAGCCCCTTCACGCCCCTCCAGAAAGAGCTCTTCTTAATTATGAATTCTTACCGGGACCTGTTCTACCCAGAAAGGACGGCCCTGAAGAATGGGGAAGAGATCCGACACGTGTACTGCCTGCATGTGATAAATCACGTCCTCAAAGCCAATGCCCAGGTGCTTGGCAACAACAGCAGACGCCGAAGCCAGAAACTTGGGGTGGGTGACGATGATGACTTCAGGGACCAAGGGCTGACAAGGCCCAAGGTGAGTGGCCCCAGAACTTTGCCCTCAAGGAGGCTGTAAGGCACCACCATCTAGGCCCTGGCACTTAGAAGGTTCTCAGGTGCTTTAATGCTTGGAGTAAAGAACAAGTCCAAGACTGAGCGTATCAGCCGGGTGGTGGTAGAGTAGTGCAGCAGACAGCTCAGTGGGCTGTCTCTAACAGTGGCTCTGCCTGAAACTTGAGTAGGAGGCACCTACTCAAGTGATAATTCTCCCTAAAGATAAACGCTGATCCTCTGTGTAAGTAGCACTGCACTGTAAATCTCTTCTTTGTGACTGTCAGAGCTGGATAGGTCCTTAAAGAACTTTTTGTTCGATCCCTACATATTACATCTGTGGACACAGACCCAGATTCATAAAGGGCCTTGCTAAAGAGAACCAGGGAGACAGTAGCACAGACAGGACTAAAACCAAGGATTCTCTTCACTAAGCCACGTAAATATGTAAACCTTGGAAAACAAAACCCCTCTTTTCCCATTGTATCATTATTGCAACTTAAAGTGATGATTACATTTATGTGGGCTCATAGGCTTAAGCGCCAGTGGATTGAGGGCTTACACAGAAAATATCTTCAGACTTGCCACGTTTTTCATGATGTCGTGTAGCTAGATACTGTACCTCCCGTCCCACCCAACCCTCTCACCCGTGTCTCTGTATTGAAGAAGCCTCCTCTTCTTAGATACTTCTCATTGAGCTTAATAGGATTCTCAGCTATTAAGATGACGCAGCTCTTAAGAGATTTCTTAGTCCAGCCCTCTTGTTTGATAGCTGGGGAAAACCACCAGACTCTTAGTGTCCCAGCAGTACAGTAACTTGGCCTTCTTCAAAAGTGATCAGTCATCCCCGAGTTGTACCAGACTGAGTCACTGCACCCCTCTGGCTGTGCTGGTTGCCCTTCTGGGAAACCACCTCAGAATCTTGAACATCAGGATAAAAAGATTATCTGTTTCCATTTAGAACTGCCAAACAGAGTATGAGGTAGAACACCCAAATGAAGCAATTTAGAATTTGGTGAACTGCCAGATCTGACTGGGGTTATTTCCACTGATTGTATGGTTTACACAAGGCTTGAGTTGTTCAGTCAGTAAGTCATGTCTAACTCTTTTGTGTCCACTTGGACTGTAGTCCGCCAGGCTCCTCTTTCCATGGGATTCCCCAGGCAAGAATATTGTGGTGGGTTGCCATTTCCTCCTCCAAGGGACCTTCCCAAGTCAGGGATTGAACCCATGACCCCTACATTGCAGGCGGATTCTTTACCATTGAGTCTCCAGGGAAGCCTTAGCCAAGTGTAGTTAGGAAAAACACCCATGTACACAAGGGTAGTTAGAAATTATTTGTTAAGCATCTTCTGGTTTTGTTTCTTAACAGTTAATACTAAACATTTTTGGAAACATTTGGAAAACTGAATCATCTATTTCCCATTGAAATATGATCTTACTTTAGAAATACTTTATCATTATTTCTGAAAAGTGTACCAGGAAATGTACTAGAGAAGTAATGATAGGTTATTTGTTCTCTACCAATACATCTAATTCATTTATTCAGCATATTCCTTGGCTCTTAAGAATCACAATGCTGAACTAGTTCTGTAGGAGACAGAAATGAGTAACATGTCTTGTCCTCAGAGAACTTTGTCTGTTTATGTCCATGGGCTTTTGCTGGTAGATATCTCTGTTAAAGGCATTGAGTTATCCTGAAAGATATTTCCACATTATGCTTAAGAATGTCCCCCAGGGGCCATGAGATGGAAGTCCATAGGACACAGCTGTGCATCTGAAAGATACTCAGCCTGCAGTACTGAGCCAGGCCCTGTGTAAGGGGGGTGACACGGATGTGATCCCTGGCCCGGGGCCGAGGAACAGGGGACTCGCCAGCTCCGGGTCCCCAGCGGGCTCAGCTTGCACTCCCCTTGCCCCTCCAAGGCCGCCGTCTCTGCCTTGTCAGGTGCTCATCGTGGTGCCGTTCCGGGAAGCTGCTTTGCGGGTGGTGCAGCTCTTCATCAGCCTCCTGGAGGGCGACAGCAAGAAGAAAATCATTGTCAGCAACAAAAAGAGGTTTAATGGAGAGTACGGTTCCGATCCTGAGGAGAGACCACCCAACCTGAAGAGGCCTGAGGACTATGAAGCTGTGTTTGTCGGAAACATCGATGACCACTTCAGGATCGGTAATTCCTCCTTGTCCAGACTGAAACCCCGAGGGACCTGGGGTGTGAGGCACACATAACTGGGAGCTAGAAGCCTGGAATTAGACATTCTGTCAGAGGGTCACTGGTAGACTCCTGGCTGAACCAGGTGTGTTTGAGACATCTCTTCTGCCAGGGGAGAGCCTTGCCTTGGCTAATTGGATGGACGCTTGGCTAATGAAATGGAGCGTCTCCAAAGGCATATGTGGAAAGCATATGTACATGTATAATAGATGTCTCGGCTCACCCATAGCTGGTAGCTCATCGTCAGTGCTGCAGCGGTCCTAAGGGAGTTGGAGGTGAAGGGGCAGAGTGCGTCAGTCTGGGGAGGATGCATTAACTGAAGGGCTTGTGCATAGTGGACTTCCTTCCGGCCTCCATAGGGAGCTGTCTCTACTCCGGACTTACTGACTTCCACCCAGCTTTTCACGTGTGTGCCTGTTGCATTCAGCTCCCATGTATTTGGTTGGTTGTACATTGCAAAAGTTCTTGAAGACTACTTATTGTCACATATGCTCATTATTTAGCATCTACTATGTTAAGCACTGTAAAGTCGCTGGGGATATAGGATTAGAAGGATTAAAAGTTACTGTTAAGGAAGTCCAGCCTAAAGGCAAATCGGACAGTATGAGATAAAAGATGTGTTATGGTTAGAGGATGCAGTGGCCGTTTTAAGTATTTAAAGCAAATATCCCTACTCAGAGTGGACACAGGACTGTTTGGGAAGATCTACTGATGGATGTACTGTCTGTACTAAGTTGAAATCCAAATAGGATTTAGCCAGTAATGAAGTAGGGAGATCTGAGTGGAGGAAAAAGTTTCAGACAGGAAACTGCAGAGACATCAGGATGAATAAACAGCATGACCTCGGACTCAGAGGCTTTAGCACGGCTGGTGTGAGGTGCAGGGGGTGAGAGTTGATGTGTAGTTTTAAACATGTGCAGGTGGCCAGCAAGCAGCTGATAAGTCACTCTTTTTTAAATTGATGTATAACTGACATGCTAGTTTCAGATGTACAACATGGTGATTCAGTGTCTATATACCTTACAAACTGATCACAACAGTAAGTATAGTTACCATTTGTTGCCATACAATATTATTGACTATATTCTCTTTTGGCATACATTGGATCCTTTTCATATGTTGGATATGTTGGTGGCCGGTTCACTTAATAACTGAATGTTTTGTACCTCTTGATCACCCCCCATGCATGTTGCCCACCCTCCAACCCCCCGCCCCCATTTTCTGGCAACCACTGGTCTGTTCTCTGTATCTATCAGTCTAGTTTTTTTGTTTTGTTTCTTAGATCCACATCTAAGAGATGCCATATGGTATTGATACTTGTCTTTATCTGACTTATTTCACTTATGGTGATACCTTCAAGGTCCGTCCTTGTTGTCACAGATGGCAAGATTTCACTCATTTATGGCTGAGTAATATTCCATTATATGTGTGTGTGTGTATATCTGTATACCACAGCTTTATCTATTCACCTACCTATGGACGCTTAGGTTGCTTCCATATCTTGGCTATTATAAATATTGCAGTGAACAGAGGAGTGCATATATCTTTTTGAATTAGTGTTTTTGTTTTCTTTGCATCAGTACCCAGAAGTGGAATTGCTCAGTTGTGTTGTGGTTCTTTTTTTTCCTTTTTGGTGATGGTCCTATTTTTAATTTTTGAGGAACCTCTGTTCTGCTTTCCATAGCGGCTGCACCAATTTACGTTCTCATTAACCATGCACAAGGGTTCCCTTTTCTCCACATCCTTGCCAGCACTTGTTATTTCTTGTCTTTTTGATAAAACCTATTCTGACAGGTGTGAGGTGATACTTCATTGTGTTTCTCTTTTCCTCTGTGCTTTGATTTATTCAAATGTAAAATGAGGATAATACCAACTTACATGATGGCTATAAGAATTCTATAACTCCAGTGTCATAGTCTGTTATATTATTTCATTTTGATCATCGCACTTATTAGCCACCTGATCCATTATTTGTTTTTTGAAAAAATTGAAGTGTGGTTGATCTACAATGTTGTGCTGATTTCTGTGTACAGCAAAAGTGACTCAGGTATATTTACATTCTTCTTAATATTCTCTTCCATTATGGGATTGGATATAGTTCCTTGGGCTATGCATGAGGACCTTGTTGTTCATCCATTCTAAGTGTAATGGTTTGCATCAACTAACTGCAAACCTCCAGGCCTTCCCTGTCCCTCCGCCTCGGCAGCCGCAAGTCTGTTCTCTGTGCCTGTGAGTCTCTCTCCGTTTTGTAGACAGGTTCATTGGTGCCTTCTTTTAGTTTGCGCATGTAAGTGAGGTCGTCTGGTATTTGCCTTTCTCTTTCTAACTTTCCTCATCCTGCACTTAGTATGGTAAGCTCTGGTTGTATTCATGTTGCTGCAGATGGCATTAGTTTGCTCTTTTCATGACTGAGTAGTATTGCATCTCACACACACACACACACACACACACACTCACACACTAGTATTCCATTATGTATATTTATTTATATATATATACACACACACACACCCCCTGCATTATTGTGCTCTTTTTATGGCTGAGTAGTATTCTGTTACACACACACACACACACCCCGCATCTTTATTCATTCTTCTGTTGATGGCTATTTAGCTTGTTCCCACGTCTTGGCTATTGTGAATAGCGCTGCTATGAATATAGGGTATATGTGTCTTTTTGAATTATAGTTTTGGCCAGATATATCCCCCGGAGTAAGATTACTGGATCATATGGTAATTCTGTTTTGAGTTTTCTGAGGAACCTCCATTCTGTTTTTGTAGTGGCTGTACCAGCTTACATTCCCAGCAACAGTGTAAGAGGGTTCCCTTTTCTCCACACCTCTCCAGCACTTGTTGTTTGTAGGCTTTTTAATGATGGCCATTCTAACTGGAGTGAGATAGTACCTCATTGCAGTGTTGATTTTTTTCCTTGTGGTTTTTGGTTTCCATTTCCCTGATCATTAGTGATGTTGAGCATCTCTACATATGCCTGTTGGTCATCCCTATGACTTTGAGAAAATGTCTGTTCAGATCCGCAGCCCAGTTTTATTGTTTGTTTTTCTGATAATAAGTCACATGCATTCTTTATATGTTTTGGATATCAAGCCCTTACCACATATGCAAGTATCTTCTCCTGTTGAGTAGATCACCTTTTTGTTTTGCTGTTGGTATTCATCGCTATGCAGAATCTTTTTAGCTGGAAGTAGCCCCATTTAACATCGCTATGCAGCATCTTTTTAGCTGGAAGTAGCCCCATTTAATTTTGCTTTCATTGCCCTTGCCTGTGGAACAGATCCAAAAAAAATATCACCAAGACTGATGTCAAGAACGTTGCTGCCTATGTTTTCTTCTAGGGGTTTTGTGGTTTTTCAGGTCTTATGTTCAAGTCTTTAATCCATTTTGAGTCGATTTTTGTACTTGGTGTAAGCTTGTGGTCCAGTTTCACTCTTTTGCATGCAGCTCTCCAGTTTTCCCACCACCATTTGTTCATGAGACTGTCTTCCACATTGTATGTTCTTGCCTGCTTTTCATAGATTAATTAGCTATACAAACATGGGTTTCTTTCTGGGCTCTCTATTTCTGTTCTGTTTGTGCTAGCACCATACAGTTTGAATACTATAGACTTGTAGTGTGGTTTCAAATCAGGGAGCGGGATACCTCCAGCTTTGTTCTTCTTTCTTATGATCACTTTGGATATTCAAGGTGTTTTGTAGCTCTAAACATACTTTATGATTATCTAGTGCTGTCAAATATGTCATGGGTATTTTGATAGGAATCGCATTGAATCTGTAGTCTTCTTGGGTACTATGGACATTTTAACAGTACTAATGTTTCCAGTCTATGAGCATGGTATATTTTTGCATTGGTTTGTGTCGTCTTCAGTTTCTTTTAAGACCTTATAATTTCCAACTACAAGTCTTCTACCTTTTTGGCTAGATTTATTCTTAGGTATTTTATTCTTTTTGATACAGTTGTAAATGGCATTGTTTTCTTAATTTCTCTTTCTGATAGTTCATTATGAATGTGTAGAAATGCACCAGATTTCTGTATGTTAATTTTGTATCTTGCAGCTTTACTAAATTCATTTGTTCTAACAGTTTTTTGGTGGAGTCTTTGGGGTTTTCTCCATAAAATGCCATGTCTTTGTGCTTCCTGGACCTGAATGTCTGTTTCCTTCACTGGGTTAGGGAAATTTTCAGCCATTGTTTCTTCACATAAGTTTTCTGCCCCTTTCTCTCTCCTCCTCCCTCTCCTGGGGCCCCTATAATGCAGATGTTAGTGACTCTCTCTCTCTTCTCCTTCTGGGCCTCGTTAACACTGATGATAGTCCCCTTGATGCTGCCCCTTAAATTGTCCTCATTTAAAGAAAACTTTTATTTCCCTTTGCCATTCTCTCGGGGTGATTTCCACTACCCTGTCTTTCAGGTCGCTGACGCTCTTTCGTATCGTCTAGTCTGTGGGTTCCCTCTAGTATATTTTTCAGCTCAGTTGTATTCTTCAGCTCTGTGTGTTCTTTTAGAACTTTCTTAATATTTCCTCTTTATTGAGTTTCTCAATATGTTTGTTTATTCATAATCTCCCAAGTTTGGTGAGCATTTTGATGACCATGACTTTGAATTCTTTATCAAATAAACTACTGACATCGGTCTCATTCAGTTTTTTTCTGGGTTCTATCTGGTTCCTTCAGCTGAAACACGTTCCCCTGCTTCCTCATTTTGCTTGGCTGTTTGTTTCTGTGTATTATGCAAAGCAGTTATGGCTCCCTGTCTTGAAGGAGTGGCTCTGTGTGGGAGATGAACTGTATTGTTTAACCTTTTCCTAATTCTCGGTTGTCCCACGAACTCTCTGCTTGTTTCACTCCCATGGAGTCCAGAAACGCAGTCTGCCCGCCATCTGCCTGAGCCTGGCGCTCAAGGGGTGTCCCCTGTGTGGGCTGCACGAGATCGTTGGCTCTGGTGGTGCCCTGCAGGTGGCGTGGGAGGGGGTCAGCGGGGCTGCTCGCTGTCGGTGTCTGCCAGCGCGGCCCGCAAGCAGTGCAGGCGGTGGGCTGGGGGGCGCTCCCCCGCCACTGTGGGCAGCTTAGACTGAGCGTGCAGAAATGGTGCCCACCCGTGTCATCAGGGTAGAGGGCATTTGTAAAAGTGGTTTCCATCAGCATTCCACCCCCGGAGAGAGTCCCCAGCAGTCTTCTGCCCCTCTGGTACATGCTTTCAGTTAGGCAAGTCAGTCTCCTTCACGTACGCTTTGGTCTCTTTACAAACTGGAATGAGATGTGGGCAGGAAATATAAAATTTTGTGACAGTAGGGTTAAAACCATCATTAGTGAATATATTTATCCAGAGCTTTATGCAGAGTGAAAGAGAACTTGCAGGTGAAGCCAGGGATTTGTAGAAGAGCTGTCTGAATCTGGAAAGATAGATAAGGACCGGGTCAGTGATAAAAAAAGTAAGTGTTGAAGTCATGGAAACCACCAGTAAGGAAAAAAACATTTCAAGGAGAACGTGCTTATGCATTAATGACAAGAAACAACAAAGAGCCATTGAGTTGGTAACCCAGAGCTTTTGGTGACCTTAGCAAGAGTCATGTCAGTGGCGTCCTGAGAATCAGAGGCAGACTGCAGTGTGTTGAGGAGTGAAGAGGAGATTTTAAAGTAGAGATGATTTTCTGAGAAGATCTGCCAATGAAGAAAAGGAAGAGAGAGTGGGGGCTAGAAGGGACCATCAAAGCAAAGAGGGGTGATGATTTTAATAATGAAAGCAATTTGAGTCCAGTTATATGCTAAGGGGGAGCTGTGGAAGGTGCAAGGGCGGGCGGCACTTTGAGAAGGTGGAAGCTGGTGGCTTGTGGTGATTAAAGAACTGACGTGTCCTTGGCTGTTTCCTGTGTAGGGGTGGCGATTCTGCAGAGGAGCATCCGACTTTACGCCCCCTTCTACTCCTCGGACATCCTCATCGCCTCCCCTCTGGGCTTGAGGACCATCATTGGTGGAGAAGGAGAGAAGAAGAGAGATTTTGACTTTCTGTCTTCTATCGAACTGCTCATCATTGATCAAGCTGACATTTACTTGATGCAGAACTGGGAGCATGTCCTGGTAATGTTGGTCATTCACATTTAGAGACAAGAAGCTCAGTGGGTTGAGTCTGAAAGGATTAGTCAAGTCCAGATTAAAACTCAGTTAGTTTGGAAATGGAAATGTTCCACATTTTCCAGTTTGCAAATGAGAAGTGTCCCCCCTGCTAGCTGCAGGTTGGTCAGTATCCAGAAAGATAAAAAATTCTTGTCGATCTTTTCAAATCACCAGATAAGAGTTCTTCCCCTTATAAAGATGGCTTCTACTAATAGGCTGCTTTAATGTGGTTGGTTGGTTGAAATCCCTCCTCACCAAGGATGTCTTTATCTAAAATAATTCCTCCTGCAGTTTATGTTCATTTGCTTTTGTTCAGTGTTTGGTAGAGTTTGGGAAAAGATTGCTCATGATTTCTTAATGTGTGATGTTTTACTGATAAATGTGAGGTGTTTTTGTCCTCCTACCATAATTAGTGCTGTGATTTTTTTCTCCCTCTCCACATACTCTGCAGTGTCTTTGAGTTTAGGATTGTGCTTTGGAACAGTCCCCATCATGGAACCATAGGTTCATTTTGACAGTATAAGGCAAGTGAGAACTTACCTTTTCTACAACTCCAGGACTTAGAGTAAGTTTGCAGCAAATAAAGGGGAGTACTTATAAAGTAAGGAATCAATTTATAGTATTTGTTACCCTTCAGTATACAAGGTAAAAAATATGATTAACATAGAAAAGGCATGTTGATAGTTGTGGTGGTGGTTTAGTTGCTAAGTTGTGTCCAGTTCTTGAGATCCCATGGACTTTAGCCCACCAGGCTTCTCTGTCCATGGGATTCTCCAGACAAAAATACTGGAGTGGGTGGGTTGCCATTTCCTTCTCCAGGGGATCTTCCCGACCCAGGAACTGAACCCAGGTCTTCTGCATTGCAGGCAGGTTCTTTACCGACTGAGTTACGAGGGAAGCTAATGGTTGAGTCATATTTAATTTGTTGACATGTAGTCACTCCGGGAATCTCCTAGCTTTTTTGAGAACCAGGTCATGGAAGGACAGCAGTTCTGTTTTCTGTGTCATTTTCCTTCTTGTCCAAGTCTGGAGCCAGGTTGCTTATAAAGTAACCAGGGTGGCATTTCAGAAATACACTGTATAGATACTATCTCAGTCCTTTTTGAAAGATCCAGGAGGTAGCCAGTTTGAGCTTTATTTTCGTGTTGGGAATGTTTACCTGACTATGGACAAGTCACTCTCCCGCCTGAGCCGTAGTTTTCTTGCTGTAACTTGGGAGATGATAGTGTGCGTTTCTCAGGGTTAAGACAAAAGGCTTATGCAGCGCTTAGCAATGCCCTCCAGGGAAGTGCTCAGTAAGCACTAATGGAGTAGTATTCCTGCTCGCAGCATTTGATGAACCACATGAACCTGCTGCCCTTGGATTCACATGGGGTGGACTTTTCTCGAGTGCGGATGTGGAGCCTCAACAATTGGTCCAAGTACTATCGCCAGACCCTGCTGTTCGGGGCCCTGCAGGATGCCCAGATCAACTCCGTGTTCAACAAGTACTGCGTCAACGTGCAAGGCCAGGTGGGGTCTCCCCTTTCTCTGAACCTTCGGGAAGTGTCGGGTGTTGTTTGGGTCACAAGGCAGAAGGGGAGGATTACATTTGGGCAGCAGCAGGGATGGCTCACCTCCTGATGCTCTCCCTGACTCCTGGCAGGTGGCCGTGAGGAGCGTCCCGATGACAGGCTCCATCAGTCGGGTCCTGGTGCAGCTCCCGCACGTCTTCCAGAGGATGCAAGTGGAAAGCCTCGCTTCTGTGATTGATGCCAGGTACCCACATCCTCCACCCTTCCCACTGGACCCTGGGAGTCACACGGCTTTTATCTGGCCGTTCAAACTTAGAATTGGACTCCATGTTGGCTTTATCGATGACTGTTTGCCAGATGAAATGAGGTGATTCCCTTCCATCATGGCATTGACAGAGGAGGACACTGAAGCCCAGAGAGGTGATGCCTCATCCTAGTTCTGATATCTAGTTAGTGGCAGAGTTGGTGAATCGGGTCTTTCCCCTAGACGGTGGCATTTTAAAATTACATTAATTGCTTAATGCTGCATGTCAGCAACTTAATTGTAAGCCCTTCAGGGCAAGAACTCCTTTTCTAATTCTCTATGTTATTTTCTCCTGTTTGCTCACTGTGTTTAGTCAGGGGACCCTTGGTAGCAGAATGGTGCTTAGTATATGGTAGGTGTTCAGTAATTGTTTGTTGACTGACTGACAACTGAATGAATGAGCGATATGGTTATATACTTCCTAGAATAATTCTCTGGGATGTACCAGTGTCACATCCATACTTTATGATGCGTAGTATTAGCGCTTACTTTCTAACGTGTTGAACAAGTTTAATCTCTTTGCAGTGCAGTAGGCCGGATTGGCCTCTTAGCGGAGGTGGAGGGAGACTGCGACTTGCCCAGGGCCATGCGGTTAGCAGTGACCCTACGGGCTCACTTCCAGACCACTGACTCTGCCCTTTGCCTTTCCAAATCAGGTTCAACTTTTTCGTGAACAAGATTTTGCCTCAGTATCGGGATGCAGTCATGTCCCACACGCTGATCTATGTCCCCTCCTACTTTGACTTTGTGCGTCTCCGAAATTACTTCAAGAAGGAGGAACTAAACTTTGCTCACATCTGCGAGTACACCCAGAAGTCTGGGGTCTCCAGGGCCAGACACTTCTTCCTTCAAGGGGAGAAGCAGTTCCTGCTGCTCACCGAGCGCTTCCATTTCTACAAAAGGTGAGAAGTAGGGCTGGGCTTCGAGCATCCTCTCTGGAGGGCCTGCTTCTGAGTGTACGGGGGGCTTTGCAGTGCTGTGGTCCTCCCTATTCCACCTCCTGGAGAGACGCCAGAGTTCTAGGGGCTGGACAGGCTTTTCTTGATGGGTTGTTTGGTTTTCTTGCAAAATGGGTGTTGCTGGAAAAGGTTGTAGAAATGAATGAGTGACTGCAGCATGTTATATATAGATGTGGAGTGGATCCATACTTAGGGTACTTCCTAAGTAGCTTTCTTGAGGGTATGCCCCTCAAGGAAGATGTGACAGAGTTGAGCAGCTCTTGACAGGGACAACTTAAGTGAGTACAGCAAAGGGTGGATGGAGCCTGTCGTAGAAGCACAGATGAAATATTGGGGACTGTGTGGAGATGGACGCTGAGTGCAGTGTCAGTGTTCAGGAAGTTCTCATGTGTCCCGAGATGGTGTGCACACTTGATGTTTATGAAGAGCAAAAGGCGAGGGCCTTAAAGGTGAATCTTTAAGAGCTTCAGCATTTGCTTTAGCTTCCCCACCATGTGACTTTGACAAAAATGTTGGGTTGACCTTTTTTTTAATTAGAGTGTTAGTAATATTGATCCTTCTGTTACTGTTTGGGATAGCTGCAGCCCTTCGTGCACCCAGAGCTCGGCGATTTTCTTGTTTTGCTAATTCTCTCTACTGCCAAGTGTAAAAGCCTCCTTTAAGCCCTTAGCTAGAGAGAGATGGAAATTGCATCCTATAACCTTTTCTTTCCTGATTCACAGTAATGTTCAGTGAGTTTAAGTTCTGACTTTACTGTCTTATTAATTTTCAGTCATAGACTACTGAGGGACACATTTCCTCAGAGAATCTCTAACAGCTAACCCAGAAATCTTCTAGGCTTTGGAGCTTATTAGTTGGTGCACCTTGGCATTGCATTGCTTTTTAGTTTATGTTGGTATTGGATGGTGTTCCCCAGAAACCCTCTCCTCACCAGGAAGACCCAGCAGCCTGCCGGGTGAAACAGGCTGGCAAGGCATGACCTCTGGCATTCTGCTGACAACGGTTATCTGCCAGCGGAGAGGCGAGGCATGACTGCATCTGTGTTGATGGGGCTTCATTCTTGGCTGTTTGGCCCAAGAGTTTTAACAGATGCCTGCTTCCCGGCATCATTATTTGCTTCCTTCCAGGGAGTTGTTGTTTTCATTAGCATTGGAAAGTGGTATTTTGGAGGGAATTTGCATTCAGCAGGTCTTAAGAGCCCTTAGTTTTCCAAAAGCTTGACACATCAGAGCAAGTCCTTTGAATGAAGTGGATGAATTGGAAAACTTCCCAACTTGATGGTCTCTCACAACTGTGAATTAAGCTGGGATGAGGACCTCTCTCAAAGAGCAGATCTTCAAGGAGAGGGCGTGGTGTTAAGAGGAGCCCCTTCTCTTAGGTAGGTGGCACAGTCTCCCGTCTTACACCGTTCATTTACTGACCAGACGGTTTTGTTCCCAAAGTCACGGTAAAGACAGACCTGACACGTGCCGCTTGCTTTACACCCTTATCCGGTTATTGGGTTTTAAATGTGAATCTGAGTAATTTGCAACTGCCAGTTGTCTCAAGGTTCCCTGCTGTAGAGTTTTTTGCTTGAGAGGTCATGAAGGTGATGATAGGTATTTTGATCTGCAGTGTCTTTGTGATTTGATTTTTTTAGTTTGACCGTGGGGAAAAGTACATGTGTTTTCAACTTTAGTAACCAACTCTAAAATTCTGTGTCTGTATTCTCTGAGGAAGTAGACAGTGTTAGAAATACTGCAGTTCATTTGTGAGCTAATGAAAAATTTTCAACCTGAAGATTTGTTTTCTTTGGGGAGATGAAACCAGTAGAATCTTAGGGCTGGATTGGCCTTTGGTCATGATACTCCTGAGGTGAGGACAGTTCACAGCTCCTTCTCTGAGCATTATCAGTGGGAAAGCACAGCATGAAGGATTGACACTCAGAAGCTCTGGAGGTGGGATTTCTAGAGTTGGGAAAGGCCGCCTAGGGTGTTTCCGGGTTCTCCTTGCCCCAGTGAGAACCCCAGCTGTAGAAGTAGCAGATCGAGTCTTTATAGACTACGGAGAACCAGCCTTTCAAGTCAGTTGTGGGTGCCTCATTTATCATTGACAGTTGGCAGGTAGCATAGATACCTGGAATGTCCTTAATTTTAGGTCCTGTCAGAGTGTTAGACCATATTTGTTGGGGTCATTGAAGACACAAAACATGTACAGGAGAGGAGGAGGGCAGGGGAAGGGGTGCAGAAGGTTACAGGAATTGGTACTGACTGCCCCTCTGAAGGTGATGGCACCCCACTCCAGTACTCTTGCCTGGAAAATCCCATGGACGGAGGAGCCTGGTAGGCTGCAGTCCATGGGGTCGCGAAGAGTTGGACACGACTGAGTGACTTCACTTTCACTTTTCACTTTCATGCATCGGAGAAGGAAATGGCAGCCCACTCCAGCGTTCTTGCCTGGAGAATCCCAGGGATGGCAGAGCCTGGTGGGTTGCCATCTATGGGGTCGCACAGAGTTGGACACGACTGAAGCAACTTAGCAGCAGCAGCAGCCCCTCTGAAGAGGCCCTGCTCACGTTCTCTTATTTCCAGAAGATGCCTAGCCTCTCTTTGTTGTACTGTTTAGTTGCTGAGTCGTGTCCGACTTTGAGGCCCCATGGACTGTGGTCTGCCAGGCTCCTTTGTCCATGGGATTTTCCAGGAAAGAATACTAGAGTGGGTAGCCATTTCCTTCTCCAGGGGATCTTCCCCACCCAGGAATTGAACCTGCATCTCCTGCATTGTAGACAAATTGGCACTAAGAGATTTTCTTAGTTCTTAAGTATAACACCTATTGGAGTCGATTTTGTTTTATTTTGTTTTAAAAATACTTTCATTGTAAGAGTGTTATTGTTAGCGAACCTGGAAAATCTAGGTTAAAAAAATGGAATCACCTATAATCCCACTGATACAAATACTCATTTTGGTATATTTCTTCCCTGACTTTTTAATGTCAAAAAACTTGTGTACATGCACACAGACACAGGCAATTTTTAAAAAATACCAAAATTGAGATCCCCATATACACATAGGGATTTTTTTTTCTTTTATCTTAAGTGTTTTATGTGCTCATTGAAGAAAAACAAGTTAGCATTTTGGCATGTATACTTGTGTGTTATGGATATGGATTTTTAAGTCTTTTTAAGTCTATATGTGGTTCTGTCACATCCTCCCCACCACCAACTTTTTATTTGGGAAGATTTCATTTCAAAAGACATTGTAAAGCCATCCCAGTGAACATCTCTAACTCCTTCCACGTAGACTTGGCCGGCTATTAGCATTTTGCCCTGTTCACATGCACTAACATTCTGTCTCTCCTCTCTCTCCTCCCACATCTTATTTTTTTCTTCCTGAACCATTTGACAGTAAATTATAGGCGGCTTCATGACACTTAACTTCTAGATCTTTCAGCATGTAAAGTGGCTAGAAACAAAATTCTGTCATTTATTGACATTCCACTTGACATGATTGCAATAACATCATCTAAAATGTAGTCTACGTTCAGATTTTCCTAGTTGCTTTCCAGTGACTGTCACAGCTGTCCCCCACCAGCAGTCCAGGATTTAGGATTTAGTTGAGTATCATACATTGCATTTGGTTAACATGCTTCTTATTTTAGCAGTTTTCAAGCTGGGAATAGTTTCGCTCCCTAAGGGACATTTGGAAATATCTGGAGACATTTTTGGTAGTTACAGCTGGAAGGTTATTCTAGTGGTTCATACAGGTCAAGGCCTGAGTGCTGCTACTCACCCTTCAGTTCACAGGATGGCCCCTACAACAAAGAATTATCTGGCTTAAAATGTCAGTAATACTGTGGTTAAGAAACCCTCATCTGGAATAATTCTCTTCCTTTTGTTCTTTGTCATGATACTGACTTTTTTTTTTGAAAAGTCCAGTCCGGTTTCCCGTAGAATGTCCCACAGTCTGGATTTGCCTGTTTCCTTATTATTTAGATCAGTGTTCCCAAACTTTACCACACATTGGAATCCCCTAGTAGAGCTTTTAAAAAATCTGAATGCCCATGTCATACCCCAGTATCAATTAAATCATAGTGTTGGAGATGGGGACCAATTATATAATAGATATTTTTTAAAAACAAATAGGTGATTCAACAGGCGTCCAAGTTTGGGAATCACAGATTTAAACATTATTTTGGTAAGAATTCTACATGAAGGCACAGGGTGTCAGTCTATCCCATTTTGGGTGATGCTAAATGTAATCCCCTGGTCAAGGTAGTTCTGCTAGGTCTCTGCCTTGTAAAGATACCTTTTCTTTTTAATTGTAAGTAATCTCTGAGGTGTACATAGTATCCGTTTTAATGGTAACTTAGTGTTATGTCCTTTGAATGGGTATATAATTAACCCAGTTTCCTTTTAACAGGCATGTTGTTTTCTGCTATTATGTACAATAATGCCATGAGCATCCATCTGTGTAGTTGATGGCCTGGTTGCCTAGGTGTTTTCCTTGGGATAAATATGGAAAGGAAAACTTGTTTGTTCAAAAACTGTACACAATTTAATGTTTGCTGTACATTGCAACTCCCATCTTCTCCCTTTCCCCCCCAAAATACATACAATAACTTATACTCCATTAACCTCTCTCTGTAAAACCCTACCTGTTGCCAGTAATTTGATAGTCAAAATGATACCTCATGGTTTTAATGTAGTTGAGTGGAGTTCCTGAGTGGGTGGTTGGCCTGGACACACCTCTTGCATTAGGCCACTAGAGTGGGGGTTGGGAGCCTAGTGAGGATTCGGTTGTTCCCATGGTTACTGTCCAGGTACCACAGACTGCAGTTCCTCCAGCAGACAGTGGCCCGGCGCGGGGCCCTGCTGGAGGGTCTTGTCTCAGGACCTGGCTCCCCTCTCAGCTTTCCCCCAGCCGTGCACCCCTGTGCCCAGGGAGAGCCTCTCCCTGCACTGCTGCCGGTTCCCCCACTCCACACATCCACATCACTCATCCACACAGGCTTGAAGTGGGGCAGGGGCCCTCTGACCCGTCCAGCTCAGGTGCAGGCAGGTTCTCTCCACCCTGGGCTTTCTCAGGGTTCCTACACCACCCTGCATAGCGGCAGACCTCTCTCTGCCTTGTTCTGTGAGGGTCTTGGAAAGAGTTTCCTGCTTCTCCCCACTGGCAGAGAACCTCTGCTTACATCAGTGCAGGCTCTTGGGCTCCGTAGGCTTCATGCCGTTTGCTTAGGGACAGACTGCTCTTGCTTTTTACTGGGTGTGAGTCTTGTGGGGAAGGACGGGGTGAAGGAGTTAATGCCCCTGCCTTGAAAGTGAAAGTCTCTCAGTCGTGTCCAACTCTTTGCAACCCCTTGGACTGTACAGTCCATAGAATTCTTCAGGCGAGAATACTGAAGTGGATAGCCTTTCCCTTCTTTAGGGGATCTTCCCAACCCAGGGATTGAACCCAGGTCTCCCGCATTGCGGGCAGATTCTTTACCAGCTGAGCCACGAGGGAAACCCCGCTCCCTTAGGGTAGTGGATTTTTGCTTCATCTGACCCCACCCCAGCAGTTGACCTTTGTCCTGTTCACTGGCTTCAGGCTTTAGCTTCAGACACAGTATGGGTCTGGGGAAAGAGTGAGTTTTCCTGTCTGCGCCGCCCGCAGGGTCTCTCAGGTCTTCTGCCTTGTCTTCAGGGCTCCCAGTGGAGGCCTGTGGAAAGGACCTCGTAAAAATGAAGTAAAGGTGCGTCCGGAAATCCCAGGGATCCTGAACTCTCATGCAAACCCATGATTGCCCTTTGAGAACGTGTTGAAGGTGTGGCTGTTTCTTCCTTCCCACTTCTATGGCAGCCACCCCCTTTCCCACTGCGCTCTGCCTAAGGTGAAGTGCCCTTTCTTTCTTCAGATGAGCTTGTTGCTCTGGAATTCAGTCAGTGATGGGCTGAAGCTGGCTCATACCTGCTCTTGAGATCTGGTCACACATCTCTCCCTGTTTCCAAGTCCAGGAGCATGACATTGGTCGCTTGAAATGAAGGGTTTACACCACAGAAATTGGCAAGTGCTTCCAACAGCACCTTCCCTCCCCCACTGAGAACGAGTTAAACACACACCAGGGCGCCGCTGAATCAGTTCACCTGCTTACTTCACGACATCAGCTGTCTAGGCTCAAGAGGAGGAATGTTGTTGTAGATGGTCTTTTTCTTGTTAGCATGGAAGCAGTATTCTCTTGAATTTTCTACATACTAAGCAGAAGCGAAACTCCGGGTTTGTGTGTTTTTGTTTTGATAACTGCTGAGGCAGAACTGTGTCTTGTCAACTTCACTCGTTAGCACTAGAATTCCTTTATAGAAAGGGGATGTGGAAAAATGAACCAAGTAATGGACTGCAGTTATATTCTGGAAGAGGAGGGTCTCCAGAGAGATAAGGCTGAGCCATGGGATAAAAAGACCAGGAAAACTTATCCTCCACGAATAAAATAAAATTCCTGAGGAAGTCTAACATCAGATGTGTCGGAATCAGAACCTTGTCAGCCTGTGGAATCTTTTGTTAGGGAATGCTTGACTTCGACCTAACCACGGGCGAGTCCCTAGGGTGTGCCTTCCCACCACCACGGTGCAGCCCTGTGGGGCAGGGAAAGAGTGAGGAAGCTCCTGAAACTAACTGCCTTCCCAGAATGCCTGATGGGTCCTTGGGCACAGTGTTATAAATGGATGAACTTGGAACATCTGCCATGGAGTTAACATGTTGTCAGAGTGATAAGAAAGACTTAATGGGAGAACATTTGCAGTTTATTTTATGTACTGGATCTGACCTCATCTCCGTTACAGAACATTGTTTTCCCTGATTATAAGGATAGTGTTAAATTGGAAGTTGTCTACTTTTTAAATTTTGGATGACTGATTTTTAACCCTTGTCTTCTATTCTTCCCCAGCCTACCTCATTCTCCTCAGAGCAGGCTCAGGAAAGGCAAATTCATTTTATCATTATCTTAAACCAAACATTAGGAATTCAAACATGTTGTCACAAAAAATGAGCCCTTCCAGCTCAAATTAGAGTAGCCCTTGGTCTGTCTGTTATTGTTCTTCCTCCTTGAGCACGAAATGGTATGAGTGACTGTGTCCCTGTAAAATCCCGAGGTGGCTTCTCCATAAATTTCTCCCATAGACATAGCCTCTCTTTCTCCTTCTGGCAGATACACAATAAAAGGCATCAGGAACCTGATTTTCTATGAGCTGCCAACATACCCGCACTTCTACAGTGAAGTCTGTAACATGCTGCGAGCCACCAGCAGGGGTGAGGAAGCCGCCTGGACCTGCACCGTCCTCTACTCCAAGTACGACGCCCAGCGCTTGGCTGCTGTGGTCGGGGTGGAGCGGGCGGCCCAGATGCTGCAGTCCAAGAAGAACGTCCATCTCTTCATTACCGGAGAAAGATGAGAACTGGCCGGACAGCAAACAGTGTTGGCATGACACGTGATGCTTGATGCTCTGCACTGCTTGGACCCGACTCTGATCGCTTCTACAGAGAAGGGCTGCTAGCAGGAAGGGGCACCAGGCAGTGTCTTCCCAGACACTTCTTCCTTTTCAGGTCATGTATCCCTGAAAAGTTCAGCATAGACCAGATTTTGGTACAGCCTGTCTTTGAGAGAACAGGAGGAGCTCGTGGGGGCTCTGAGAAGTCGATAGAAGGAATCCTCAACTTGTGAATCTTTTTGTAAGCTGTAAATTGTTTTATTGTGATTATACCTCAGATTTATCCTGCTTGGTAAAGTCTGTCAGATTTGCCTGTCTCTGTTTGACACCTTCTTACGCTGAGGCATACATTTCTATGCTTGTGAGAACTGGTGGTGAGAAACTGGAATCCTTCTTGCTGTTGAATGTCATCTTTTGGATCGCACAGGTTTTGCAAAACTGTTATTTTTCCCCAGCCAAACTTTTTTAAACCTTACATATTCTATTTTAATTCAACCTAGAAGAGTATATTCATCTACTGATCTTTCTTTAACTCATAATAATAAGTGTTTTTGTTAAAATACGTACCTAAAAATCATATTCTATAAAATAACAATTTCTCCTCTATTTCAAGAAATAATTTTGTGACACTCTTGATGCTATGAATTCATCTTCACCACTTGTCTTCGTCATTGCCGTAGTCACTTGTCTGTTATACTGAGAAGTTGCACTTTTAAAACCAGTTTTAGGGAACCCATCCAGTGGTTAGGGCTCGGTGCGTTCACTGGCGTGGCCCGGGTCCGGTCCCGTGTGGGGACTCAGACCCCGCACGCTGTGTGGCGTGTGGCTCCCGCGTGTCTCGTCACTGTGACACTGACCAGCCACTTGCTTAAGGTGCTGCTTGCCAGCCGTGGTCACTATAGGGTCACTCATTCCCCATGTATTTATTAGTTTATACTATATAACGAGTATGGAATCATTTCTGTATCCAGTGAGTTATAATTGATTATCACGGTTATTCCTTTAGATGCTTAAGCATCTCAGGTGTGGCCATCAGGATCCCCTTCAAGCTGACTCCTGTCTTCTCAACATGTCTCCCCTATACGTGGCCTTTCTCTTTATCTTCTGACACTGCAGGCCAGTGCAGTTTTGTCTCGTACTTGTCATTACTCTGGCCCTACTTCCCTTGAAGTAAAGTCGCTCAGTCGTATCCGACTCTTTGCGACCCCATGGACTGCTCCGTCCATGGGATTTTCCAGGCACGAGTACTGGAGTGGGTTGCCATTTCCTTCTCCAGAGGATCTTCCCCACCCAGGGATCAAACCCGGGTCTCCCGCATTGTAGGCAGATGCTTTACCGCTACTTTCCTTAGTGGAACACTGTTTTAAAACTAAGATTTGAGGGCTGTGTGCTCAATACTATTGTGGAGCCACTGGTCCCAGGTCATCTCAGCGGTCAGAGTTTGGGAATATTTGCGTGTGAGTACATGTATGCACATACCTGTGTGCCCATGACATCTAAATGTATTTCTGTATCCATATTGAAAACCACGAATTTATCCCGAACCTCCATTTCAGACTGACAGCACAGGGTGCCTTTTGTTTTCTCCCTTCCCACGTTTGTAATTTTCTTCTCAGATAGTGAGACTTGCGGCTCCATTGTCCTCAGTGGAACAGTCCACAATTGGAACAGTTTGTTCCTCTTGGACCTGCTTGAAATTTCTTAGTAAAAAAAAAAAAAGTAAAATTAGTAAGAGTAAGGGGTACTCTTACTGCTAAATATTTATATAGGCATTTTTATGTCTCTCTTTCCCCAATATGGAGAGTACAACTATTCATTCCATATATAGATGGGCTCCTAAAGTTTTGCAAATTTATAGTCCTAAGCCAGCCAAACTCATACTACAGAGAACTTTTTTTTTAAAGACATATATTTTAAATTTTTATTGGTGTATAGTTGATTTAAAAGTGAAAGTGAGAGTCACTCCATTGTGTCCGACTTCTTGCAACCCCCATGGACTATACAGTCCATAGAATTCTCCAGGCCAGAATACTGGAGTGAGTAGCCTTTCCCTTCTCCAGGAGATCTTCCCAAACCAGGGATCAAACCCAGGTCTCCCGCATTGCAGGCAGATTCTCTACCAGCTGAGCCACAAGACTGATTTACAGTGTTTTGTTAGTTTCAGGTGTATAGCAGAGAGACTCAGTTACACATGCACGTTTATCTACAAAGAGCTGTTTTATCCATAGAGTGCCCTGTGGTCACTGGCATATTTGTGCCACTGTTTACCGGACAGCCTGTGTATTATGAGAAAAGAATTATTTGCCTGGTTCAGAGAAATGAGGGAGAAGAGACTCTGATTACCCTCATCTTCTATTTCCACATTCTTTTCCCTGTGAATTGTAGCCAATCCGTGGCTTTCGTTATCACTAGTCACAAGACTCCCAAATCTCCGTCTTCTCTGGATCTCCACTCACACGTGAGCCCGGATTTCGAGTCTGTGATGTAGCCCCCGGAATACACATTTTATTAAGCTTTCCTGCTGCCTTTAATGCTGGCTTATAGCCAGCTAACTGCTTCTTACCCACAGAGAACACCGAGAGTATCAAGTGTGCACAAAGCCGTATTGCTTCTGTTCTTGGTTCAGCACCTGTGAAAGAAGGTAAGTAAGCCTGTGCAGTGGCCCTGGCTCCTCAGTTGATTGCAGAGGGCGGAATCTGGAGTGGTTTCATTACAAGGATACCTTCACATCAGGTCTCCCATAAAAAATAAGGGAGAGGAGAGAGTCTACTGAACTGTGGATAAAAACGCCTAAGCTGGAATTATACACGATCTTGATATTTCCTCACAAGGCTCACCTTGAGCAAACGAGCACCTGTATCGTGCTGGTAGAACATGGAATGGTCCCAATCCTGGGGAGAGGTAGAATTTTAAGGAAGGAAAAGGATCTTAACCCGAAAGTAAGAGTTCTAAACTTTTTTTCTCTTCCCGTGGTAATAAAACTAGCTTAGCACTTTTCTTTTTGAGGGGAAAAGAGCTTTGAATCATGAATGCCCTCTACAGCTGGCTGCACCATATGCAGTATTCAAAAGACAAGAACTAGCTAATCATAGAGAACCAGCGGCAGCTAAACAGCCCTCTGCCGGCTTCCAAAGGGCTTGTAATTGAGTGCAGATGGCCCCGGCAGGGTGGGTACGCGTCCCTGCTGACTCCTCTCACCCCAGAGGGCCAAGGCGGGCTCGTGGAGCCTCCGCCCTGATGGTGCCCTCGTCGGGGCTGCTGAGGACAGAGGGGGAGGCGGGCGGGGTGGGAGCCCGATTGGCCGCCTTCTGCCCAGCCTGCCCTCAGCCGCACGAGCAGACCTTCAGGCCGCAGGGCGTAACTTTGATGAGTCCAGAATCTCGAGATGACAGAAGGCCAGGGGTAAGGGAACAGGGTTGGGAGTTCTTTATAACCATCCAAAGAGCCTCACTGTGTAGTCTGCAGGTGGCTGCGGGGTGCCCAACCTCCCGGAGGAAGAGTGTGATGGAAATGCACAGCCTGCTTCTTGCAGGGAGCCGCCTCTTGCGTGGGGCCCGCCGCTGGCCCCCCCTCTCCTTCCCATCTCTTCCCCAGCTGCTCTCTTCAAAGGCATTCTGGTCGTCATTTTCATACCATTCAAAAAAGCCTTTCTGACTTTTCTGGCTAAATAGAAATCTAAACAAACTTCAGTCTCATGCAAAAAAGCTTTTCCAGCTAAACAGAATTCTAAACAAGTTTCAGTCCGCTTTTAGTGTCAGAGCCGGTGAACTGGGAGTAGGTAACACAGATAATCCCACATTGATGTCGTCTGTGGAATATGAAAGAACCCCCCCACACACACACCTCTTTTCGTCCCTAGTCGTTCCTTCCACATGCATCCACCATGTCCAGCTGACAGCAGGAAGTTCATGTCTTTCTAAAGACTTGTGTCTCTTCCTCTTACACGATACGCTCCAGCCAGAGCTGCAATAAAATTCTATGCGGTGCGTTTTCTGTCTTTTTCTTCCCTGAAGCTGGACATGTGTTCCTATCCCCTCATGGTGTTCCTTGTTTCTGTGAGGACCCGCCTTTCTTCAGATGCGCACTGCTGACTTTTCAGACTGATTCCTGGGTTCCCCTTTACACCTCTGGCCCCATGGCCGTCTTTCCTGTGGGACACCAGAACACGTGGAAGAACAGCTCCAGGCCTCTGCCACACAAATGGGCTGCCATCTCCATGGTTGGAGTCCCGGGCCCCAAAGGAGTTAGGGCTGAGATTGGATCGCTGCAGGCTTGCTCACCCTGCACAGGGAAATGTGAATCTGGTGAGCCTCTCCGCCCAGGTGCGTCCCCCTTGCTGCCGGAGGAGCCCCTGCACTCGCTGGCCCTCGTCCTGGCCTCCACGGTGGGCGGAGAATGGCACGGTCCTGGCCCAGCTGTCAGGGTCTTCAGGCTTGAGCCTCTGCCGCTGGCTGGGACCCAGTGGGAACCGTAACCTCGGCTGACACGGAGGGAAGGCAGGTTTGCCGCTTGGCTGCTCTGGAAGCTGTGCTGAATCCCTGCCCATCTGTTCTCCCAGCTGAGCCAAGGCCAGAGCTGTCTAGCTCTTGCCAACCAGGGGATGACACGGAGCGTGGAGTCCTGCAGCCCCTGTCCTCGCTGCCCTCTGCAGCCCCTCTCGTCTGCCAGTTGGACTCCCCGCAGGGAGATGGCCCTAGGCTCACACCTGCTGTTGGTCCACAGATGTTCGTGAGTCTCTGCCTTCTGTGTTCGTCTTTTTCCAAAAGCGGCCCTGAGCTGGGTGCCAGCACCGTCACCACCACCGCCCCGCTGTAGCTCTGCACAGGTCCTTCTGGCTGCCTCTCAGCTGTCTCGTCTTTGTAAAGTGGGAGACAAGCCCTGCCATCCTGACAGGGATGCGAGAGACGGTGGCAGACACTGCTTCTATTTGGCCTGTGCTTGCCTCCTACTTCCCTAGTAATGGGACCCTGGGTTTTACTGGGTGACCAGAGTGCCCGATCCCCGTGGTGGTAAGGTGTGGCCAGAGAAGCAAGCATTCAACTTTGGAGCAGATTCTTAGGAGAGCACTTTGAGAAGAACACCTCTTTTGCCTCTTGTGCTTCCTGTTTCCTGCCTGGAACACAGAAGTGATGGTCGAAGCTCCCCAGGAAGATATCCTGTGCCCATCTTCTGTGCCCAGCAGATGGTGGCGCCGAAAGGCAGCAGGAGCCTGGCTCCCCAGCCGCATCCCAAAGCTGCCATCACAGCTCTGCGTGTCCTCCTCCCTGCAGCCTCTGCTGTGAAAACCTGAACCCTTGTTTGTTCCAGCCGCCGAGGCCAGGCTCTATCATCCACAACTCCTAACTGCTGCAGAGGACAGAAATGGGATCATGAGTCCCGGGGGCCAAAGGCCTGCCTGTTCTTTCCTTGATCTCGTCTCTGCAGTAACCAGCATAGGGACTGTGCTTCAGGGCTGGTGTCCGGCACTTGGTGGGATATGGGCGCTAAGGTGTCGCTGGTTTGGGGCCATCGCTTTCATCTTCTCCAATCCAACTGGGTCCTTAAGAAAGAGGGAAGACACGTGTCTTCTCACAGGGCTTATGGAGACATGGTAGGACACAAATACCTGGCCAGAACGCAGACTTCAGCTCTCTGCGAGCTGGTGATCGCCTGTGTTTCGTTTCTTCAGGTGTGTTTCAGAGCAACATTAGGAAATGAAAGGTTAGGACTAGAGAGGTCTCATGACCCAGTCTGCCACTTGACCGTGAGTTGCCTGCCTGTTCCTTGTCTCTTAGAGGCGTTCTCAGCCTCGGGTGAATGTTTCAAGGATGAGCTACTCCCTGTGGCTTTTCAGTCCCCTTTGCTCACTAGGGACTGAAACTTCCACCCATCGGCCCTCGCTCTGAAGTGCAGGTCTTTTCTCTTCCACTTGTTACCTCTCAGCAATTTGAAGACGTTTCAGTTTGAAGTGAAATGACAATTTGAAGACATACACTGTGTCCTCCATGAGACTTCTTTTACCCAGTCAATTATCCTAAGTTCCTTCAATGAATTTTTTTTTTTCTTTCGTTAATCTTTAGTTTTGGTCTTCTTTTTAGAAAACAACCCACGCTTATTCGGCAGACAAGTCAAACAGTGAAAACCAATGAAAGTACACCCACTTGGTGGCAGCGATTACCATCTTGGTATGTTTCCTCTCAGTTTCCTTTCTGCATTAATAATTTTAACAGCCAACAGTTTATACAGAGAGACCCTTGCATTAAAAGGTGGTCTTGTCACCCGTCTGTTGAGCATGGCGCCTGGCACATTACGTGCTGGAAACTCTTCTGAACTCTTTACATGAATTAAATCAGTTCATCCTCACACACTCTTCTGAAGCAGGCACGATCATTTTCCCTATTCTGTAGGGGAAATTAAGGCCTAGCTATGTGAAGGAACTTGTGCAGTCAATAACAGCTAAGATTTGAGCCCAGATAGTACGATTCCTTCAAATCCACATCATTTTTCACTAGATCATTGCTTCTCTAAAGCAAAAACCAAGAAAAAGCACTCAATACACTATCTATTGTTATTGTTATTATTACCCTTTTAAAGGAGAGATTTGAAATTGTTGAACTCTTAAAAAGACTGAGGAGAATATAATACTTTCCTGACTGGGGTGCAGGGAGGTGTTATGAACAAACACTAATGAACTTGTTCTGTATACCATCCTTCTGGATTGCATGACATTCTAAAGGGCAATCTATGCTTCTGAGAAGCTTAATATCTCATATAGCAGAGGATTATTGAAGGCATTATTTTTTACCTTGTTTGTTTCTCTGTTTATCCTTGGTCCATCAAACTTTACCCAGAGAAATTAAATTTTTAATATCAGGCCAAATAAAAATTAAGAAGATACCTTTTCTTGAAACATGCACTTGCATGGAAAAGTGGTTAAAATCATGAGCAGTGGAACAAGGCTGCCTGACCTGAAATCTTTGCTGATTTCTAGTTGTGTGATTTTTGGCAAATTCCTTAAATGCTCTGTGTCTCAGTTGTGGCATCTGTAAAATGGGCATGTTAATAATAATACCTGTCTCTAGAATTGTTACAATAGTGAAGTTACTTAATCCATGCAGCACACTTAGAACACTCCCTGGCACATAGTCATTGCTCAGTCAGTCTTAACTTGTAGTACAAACAGACCTTCCCTCCCACTTTTATACGAAGCTGCTGCTGCTGCTAAGTCGCTTCAGTCGTGTCTGACTCTGTGCGACCCCATAGACGGCAGCCCACCAGGCTCCCCCGTCCCTGGGATTCTCCAGGCAAGAACACTGGAGTGGGTTGCCATTTCCTTCTCTAATGCATGAAAGTGAAAAGTGAAAGTGAAGTCTCTCAGTCGTGTCCAACTGAGCGACCTCATGGACTGCAGCCCACCAGGCTCCTCCATCCATGGGATTTTCCAGGCAAGAGTACTGGAGTGGGGTGTCAGCTAGAAGGAAACAAAAGTCGTTGTGCATCAGCTGTCATTTTGGTTTACAACCCTTACTCTTTTTAAGTAAATTAAAAATTTTGAGAGAGGGAATTCTTCAAAAAGTCGTTGTGGAGATTTTACTCAGCAAATTTCAGGGCTTAAGGACGAGGGGGCGTTAGAGCTTAATGAGTTATAAACACCAGGTGGCGCTGTAAACAAGCCCAGTAACAGGCTCTTGGCCTCCCCTCTCGGCCTCTGAGAGGCTGCTGTCCTGTGAGACGAAAAACCCAGGCCTCTTTTTTTTTAAAAAAACAAAAACATTTCCAACACAGAGGAAATACGGAAATTCAAAAACAATTTTACAAAATCTTGTGCTATAATTTAATTGATTATGAGTTATCACCTTTTAAAAACGATCCCACAAATAGCATATTTATGTCAGGAACTAGGTTTTATAGAGCAGTGCACATTGTTTTAAGAAATGGAAAATCACTGCCAGGTGCAATCCATAATTAAACTCACAAATAAAACTGTTAAAAATTAACATTTTAAACACAAACCCCAAATTATAATAACTCGGCGAGTAACTTCCTTTGGAAATACAACCAAATCTGTATATATGAGGCCCAGGTCACACGGTCCCCGGCTTCTCCTGCAGCAGGCTCTGGAGGATTGAGCACAAGATTTAGGATTCTGGTGGCTTGTTGGAGTCTTCCTTCTAGAGGGTAAGAGTTTTCCTTGGAGAGAAAACCGCGGGGTATTTTCCTGGTCTCTTATCCACCTACTTCTTCCGGGCCTGGCTTGTCCCTGCCTTCCTTCTTGAGACTGCCCGCTTCCCCACCCGCCCCAGAGCAGATGTGCTCTTTACACGTCCTCCCTCTTTGGTCCTCCTCTCAGGAGATAAAAAGACGGCAGGAGGCCATGGGGAAAAGAGAAGGGAATTAATGTTTATTGAACACCTCCTGTGGGCCAAGAACTGGCCTGGGTGCTTTACCCGCATCATCTCACAACAACTGAAAAGCTGGTGTCTGTCCCCATATTGTGGGGGAACATTCATTGAGAAGGTGGATATCTAAGTCTTCCAAAGTGAACCAGCTTAGTGGCCAACGCCACGGGTTTTCCCTGTCATCCCCATGCGATTGAGAAGGCCAGGGCCAGCGGCTCAGATGGAGGTGAAACTGCAGAGGGTTCTCTCTTCCAGCCAGTGGTCATGTCTGGTCCACTCTGTCAGCGCAACACCTCCTAGGCATGAACGCAACTCCCTTCCCACAGTTTTACTTAGTTCAGGCCTCTGTTAGCCTCTTCCTGGTATAGCCCAGACTTTGGAACCTGCTAGCTTAGGCTTCAGTCCCAGATTTACCTTTTACTGGGTGTGTGACCTTTGGCAAGTTGCTTGCCATTGTCTCACCTCCGTTTCCTTATTTGTAATATGGAGATAATGCCGTCTTTCTTCGGGAGTGGAATTACGCAGATGAAATGACGTAAGTACTTGTAGATCTCATGAAAGTCCTCTTCCCTCCCTTTTGCTTGGACTGCCTGTTGATTCATCCATGCTGCACGTAGGCACTGTGCACCCACCATGTGCCCGAAATTCTTTGGGGCGCGTAGGACAGACCTGCTTCCTGCATTCAGGGAATTAGAGTGCATGCGGGAGACAGAAAAGAAACAACTAGAAGCTAGATTAAAATACAATTTCAGGTGGTGGCTGGAAGAAAATGGAGCAAGGTCAAAGCGCTGAGATCTTTGGCCATCCTGTTTCCTTTGCACAGAATGCCCAGTCACCACTGTTGAACTCGTACTCCTCTTTGAAGGCCCCCTTCAAATGATCATCTCAGTGAAATCATCACAATTCACTATCAGATTCAATCATGGCCTCTCTATGAGGCTGAGGACAACCACTGTCTTACTCCTCGTTGCGTTTTCCAAACCACCCCCCACCCCCAAGAAAAGCTCCTTGGAGGTTGCGCAGAGGAAAGTTGATCCTGTCACTCCGAGTAACTACCGTACGTGCCAGTCTGAGGGTAGCAGATCCTCAGGTGGCTTGGAGAGAGGGAAGAGAAGGGGAGCAGATATACAGGGGCCAAAGGAACAGCCTTCCAAACAGATGACACAGTGAGGCGTCCGCACTGCGCGTGTGTTAGAGGCAGGGATGAAGGCCGACAGGAGGGACCGACAGTGCTTCGGAATCTGCCTTCTGCCAGGGAAGCAGGTTCCATCCCTGGTCAGGGAACTAAGCCTCCACATGCCATGGGGCAGCTAAGCCTACGTGATGCAACTACTGAGTCCGTGAGCCACAGCTAGAGAGCCCGCACGCTGCCATGGAGACCCATCACAAGCCAAAAACACAAACCCAGCAAAAACACCCAGACATTTATTTTCAATTCTGGAAGCTGAACATCCAAAATCAAGGTGTTTTCAGGTTGGTTTCTTCCGAGGCCTCTGTGTTGGGCTTATGGGTGACTGTTTTTTCTCTCTGTGACTCCATACGGCCCATCTGTGCCGATGTCCTCATCTCTTCTTCCTATAAGGATGTAAATGTAGTAGATTAGGGCCCACCCTGATAAAACCCATTTTACCTTCACCAGCTTTTTAAAGTCTCTGTCTCCAAGTTAGTTACATTGTAAAGGACAAGGGGGTTAGGACTTCAACATATAAATTAAAGGGGAAACACAATTCAGCCCGTAGCAATAGCAGGTAGTCATACCCACTTTCTGCCCCGACCTTAATCCACATATAGATTCACCAGACTACCTGGAAGGGGCCACACCTCCAGGAGAAAATAGCCCCTGGGAAGCATAAATACAGGTCTCTGTAGGTACCCTTACTAGAAGGGGAAGTTGAGAATCTGTCTCTTTTCAACAGGTACGCTTGCTACTTCTGCACTGGGCCATGGGCTTCCCAGGTGGCGCTAGTGGTAAAGAATGCCTCTGCCAGAGCTAGAGACATCAGAGATGCAGGTTCTATCCCTGGGTGGGGAAGATCCCCTGGAGGAGGGCATGGCAACCCACTCCAGCATTCTTGCCTGGAGAATCTCATGGATAAAGGAGCCTGGCGGGCTAGAGTCCACGGGGTCGCAGAGAGTTGGACACGACCAAGGCGACTTAGCACGCTGGGCCTCCAGGTGGGCGAGCAGCCAGCCCTGTCGGTCTCCGTCCGCCGACCCCCGCCCCACTCTTCGAGATTAGCCCGGGAGAAGCACTCTCACGCTCTCGCTTCCTTTCCCTAACTCTTCTAAGAGCAAGTTTGTGTTTGCAAAAGGCAGCAAGTATTTTGCTGCAGAAAAGTAGCCAAGTAAGAAAACAATCATTAAGAAACTATGTTATTAAGCCAATAGTGGGAAAAGCTGGGTCCTAAAAGATGGGTCCTAGGGTGGGGTTGTTACGAGGGCACCAGGAAAGGGGGAAAGGCTAAATTGGTCCACATGGTTGAGTCTGGATGGACAGCATCTGTGGTCTCCTCAGCGGGTGTCTCAGGCTTTCCTGTGGGTGCCGATGACGGGGAGTCCCAGCAGATGGGAAGTGACCATGAGAAAGCATTCCCTCTCCCAGACTCTCCCTGGTGGGCTGCTGGGAGGCAGCGGCTGCTTTGGCTCTGAAAACCACAGCTCCTGTTGGCCACCCTCTGCTGCTACAGCTCACTCTCTGGAGTCCCTCCTCTTGCCCACGGGACACCCCACCTGGTTAGTTCCCCTTTCTACGTCTTTGGGATTTGACCTGTCATTAATCCGTCCTTCAGGGCTCATCTGGGGCTTCCCAGGTGGTGCGGTGGTAAAGAATGCGCCTGCCAGTGCAGAAGAAGCAAGAGGCATGGGTTTGATCCCTGAGTCAGAAAGATCCACTGGAGAAGGAAAGGGCAGCCCACTCCAGTATTCTTAGCTGGAAAATTCCAAGCACACACACACACACACACACACGACTCATCTGAATGTTTGCGTGGTTTCCTCTCAGGACTCACCTATGTGCTGTGCTTGGTCGCTCAGTCGTGCCTGACTCTTTGCAACCTTTCAGACTGTAGCCCACCAGGCTCCTCTGCCCATGGGATTCTCCAGGCAAGAATACTGGAGTGGGTTGCCATGCCCTCCTCCAGGGGATCTTCCCAACCCAGGGATCGTACCCAGGTCTCCCACATTGCAGGCAGATTCTTTACCATCTGAGCCACCAGGGAAGCCCCTCCTATGTGCTAGGTACTGCTGTAAATATAAATGTACATCCTCTCTCTTTTCTTTTTAAAAAACTTTATTGAGATATAGTTCACATACCATACAATTCACACACTTAAAGTATATAATTCAGTTGTTTTTTAGAATATAAATGGTTATATGGAAACATCACTGTGGTCATCTTAGTACATTTCATCAACTTTACAAAAAAACCCATATCCTTTAGCTCTAAACTCCTTTAGCAACCACCACTTCTCAGCCCCAAGCAGCTACTAATCTACTCTCGGGAGATTTCCCTGTTCTGGACATTTCATTTGAAAAGATTATACAGCATGTGGGCTTTTGTGATTGACTTCTTTTGTGTAGCATAATGTTTTCAAGATTCTTCCACATTACAGCATGTGTCAATACTCCATTCCTTTTTGTGGCTGAATAATACCTCATTATGTGGTTATACCATATTTTGTTTATCCACTCGTCAGCTGATAGACATTTAGATAGTTTACACGTTTTGCTATTATGAATAGTGCTTCTGTAAATCCCCTGGAGAGGGAAATGGCAACCCACTCGAGTATTCTTGCCTGGAAATCCCATGGACAAAGGGATTGCAAAGAGTTAGCAACTAAACAGCAAACACTCAGGTACAAGCTATTGTGTTTTCATTTCTCTTAGAGTAGAATTTCTGAGACGTGTGGTAAATCTACGTTTAACCATTTGAAGAACTGCCAGACTGGTTTCCAAAACAGCTGACCCATCTCACATCACATTCGGATGTAACGTGATCAGATTTCTCTGCATCCTTACCAACAGTTGTTATTATCTGAACTTCCAGTTCTAGCCATCCAGGTATGAAGTAGCAGCTCCTTGTGGTTTTGATTTACATTTATCTTGTACCCAGTGATGCCATACACTCTTCAGTGTGCTTTCGCATATATATCTTCCTTCATGCTCTCACTACTTTATGAAGTAAGTGGATTATTATCTCCATTTTACAGATGATAAGACTGAGGCACAGTGAGGTGAAGGGACTTACCTAATGTATAGAGCTGGTGAGGGTTAGACTAGGATATGAACTCCAGCAGGCAGCCTTCATGTCCCTAAAACCACTATACCACACTGCCTTGCATAAGAGAGCAAGAGGATTTAGGAGCTAGCAGGGCAATAGGGCAGTGTGGCCAAGGGACTTTCACTATTCAATTTTAAATAGTTTCTATTGCTGCCTGTAAATCTCTTTCATCTCCTTGTGTGAATGGTTATTTTATGGAAAGGGGACCAAGTTCTGCTTCCATGTTTGGGTTAAAGCCGGGTGAAATGAAGGAACAGTCATAAGAGGTAGGTAGACAACACGAACTCAGCAGGGGCAGAAAGTGAGAGCCAGAGATGGGCGAGATCATATACAGCCCCTAATAGTTCACAGAAATCTGGGAGGGGGCTCCCACTTTGGAATAATGCAGACATTTCAAACAGACCTTATCTGGATCTGAAGGGACTGGGAGACCCCAGCTAGGTTTCATTGATAAAGTTGTTTAATGGAAGTTTGGCCAAAAGTGTCTGTGGTATCTCTGCCTCCTCCCCACTTAACCCCACCCAGTTCTTATCCTTTCATCCCAATGGACATGTGGGTGCCGAAGCCCACTCTCCACCCCTTCTCTGTTTGATTCAACAATGAACACACTGGCCTTTGTTTCTGACCTTGAAGAGACTGTACTGTCAGCTTCATTCTCTAAAACCTTTCTAAAAGAGGGACTTATAAAAATTCAGAGAAGTTAGAGGACACCCCATTTAGAAGCTTTCTTCCTTCAAATTCATACCAGGAATCTTCTCCCTTTTGGTCCAGGTGCTCCCATCCCTATCTTTCACACACACACACACACACACACACACACTCCTCCTGATTCACTGCCAGACTGCCTGATGATTCTCTCTGATGTCAGAAGCCAAGCAAAGTAACAAGAAGGAAGGAATGAGTCTGTGAATCAGGTGATATTTTCTGAATTTCCATCTGTATCCCCAGCATCTGTCTGCTGATCTATCAAGAGGACCAGTGATGGTTTAGGGATGATGGACAGTCCTCTGAGGAAGCAGTGCCAGGGGCATGATGAGCAGAAATGCTGAACAAGATGCTGGCTGGAGGGGAAATCAATCTCCCAGGCCGATGAGTTGGGCGAGAGCCAAGAGAGGCAGAAACTTGTCACAGCCACACTCATCTTTCTTGCTACCTTTTTTTCTGGATCCTTGAGTAAAATTAGATTAGCCTCAGAGCTCAAGGTAGCTAGTTGGTCTGAGCTTATCACAGGCATGTCTCAACGCTGATGACTATTTAAAAATGCATAAGATTCATCTATTCAACTGATCTGTGAGATACCTAAGGAGAGGGCTCTGACCTTTCTTCTGTAATTCATGGAGTAACCAGTACAACGCTGGGCCCAAAAGGTCACTAAGGAACCTGCTGAAGTGAATTAGCTTCATAGTAGAAATAAAAGGAACTTTCATTTTTTAAAAAAACAAAAAACAGTTTGTCTAAACTGCCAGCTGAGAAATGAAAGCCAGATGAGTCCAATTTATGATGCACCAAGAGTAAGATGGATAATTACAAACAGGGAAGCCCACAGTGATTTTTTTTTTGGGGGGGGGGGTGCGGTTCTATAAAATGTATGGCAAAAACCACTGCTGCTGCTGCTGCTGCTGCTAAGTCGCTTCAGTCGTGTCCGACTCTGCGCGACCCCATAGACGGCAGCCCACCAGGCTCCCCTGTCCCTGGGATTCTCCAGGCAACGCTGGAGTGGGTTGCCATTTCCTTCTCCAATGCATGAAAGTGAAAAGTGAAAGTGAAGTCGCTCAGTCGTGTCTGACTCTCAGCGACCCCACAGACTGCAGCCCACCAGGCTCCTCCGTCCATGGGATTTTCCACTACAATATTGTAAATAATTAGCCTGCAATTAAAATAAATAGATTAAAAACCAAGATTCTCATACAGACATATAGTCAAAGATTTATATAATTCATTAGAGAATCAGCAGGATGACAAAGCCCAATCACAGGGGAATACAAGGGGCTGTTTCATCTGATCCTTAAAAGAAAGGATGTGGAAGTAAGTTTGCACAGTAGATAAAGCTAGTTAATGTCACGTGTGGCAATAAGATCAGACCTTTTGAGGTTACATTTTCTAGCTGACAGAATTCATTTGCATTTCTACTGAATACAAGCCATTTGTAGCCTAGCAATATTCTGAAGTTAATGTCTCCTAGAGAATCTGGGCCTGGATCATTAATAATTCGTAAGTCTAACTAGGTTACTTCTCTTCGAGCATCAGATGGCCCTTAGGTCGGCTTGTTAGACAGTGTGATGGCATGACACTAAAGGGCACGTGTAATATTTTTTGTCTTATTTCCAACTTTTAGGTAATTTTTCTTCATATCATTTGCATACAAATACACTCACCACATATGATCATGGGTAAGCCTAGAAAATCGTTCCCAGAAGTTATCCAACCCGAAGTTCCCTGGTGTTCCAATGGCTAAGACTCCATGCTCCCAGTGGAGGGGGGTCCACATTCAACCCTTGGCCAGGGAACTAGATCATCTGGACATGCCACAACTAAAGATCCCGTGTGCCGCACCTAAGGCCAGGCGCAGCCAAATACATAGTCTATATTTTAAATAAATATTTTATTTAATATAAAATATATGTATAAAGAATATCTAAAGAACATACATTCTTTATATATAAAGCAAGTCATTAAGTCTTAGATAAGACTTAATCAAAGTCTCTCAGTCATGTCTGACTCTATATGACCCCATGGAGTATACAGTCCATGGCATTCTCCAGGCCAGAATACTGGGGTGGGTATCCTTTCCCTTCTCCAAGGGATGTTCCCAACCCAGGGATTGAACCCAGGTCTCCCGCATTGCAGGTGGAGTCTTTCCCAGCTGAGCCACCAGGGAAGCCCGTATGTATATATATATAAAGGCGTTATATAAAGAAATTATATCTAACCCAAACTGCAGACGCTGCCTGCTTTCCCTGCCCTCAGTCTTGCCATTTTTACACCTCCCTCCATGGTCTTTAGTTTGTGGCAGTAAAAACTCAAGTGGAGTGAATAACTTATTTTAAGCGCTATTTATGAGCCAATATGTCCTACTATAAATGGGAATCACGGTTGTTAAGCAAGTGTTTGTTCCCTTTCGCTTTTCCCCTCACAGGCCAACAGCATTTCCTTTGGATCCCACTCAAGTTTAGGTTGGCTGTGCCAATACCATCAACTGCATTGACTATATTTATAGGCAGTGGCAACTGACAGTGAAGCAATTGCTTGTTAGATGACTTGGAGTTTATCCCTGCCCTATTGAACCAGGGTTAATGAACTCAACAGCAGAGCTCGGGAGGCTTAACTGTCCACATCCGAGGATATGACTTGGGAAGAGTCCAGACTCGCCCTCTAAGGCGCTCTCACACCAGCTGGGGCAGGTTGGGGGATTGGCAGTAGTCATGCTCAGTGCTACCTGCTCTTCTGGCCAGGGATCGAAACAATAGCATTTCACCTTTTTAGTCCCATTTGCTGCTATGAACCCTCCAGCCTCATCAGAGTCCCCGCCATGGTTCTAGGGGTCCCCAAGGGGCGTTTCATGTGCGCAGATAGAAGAGTCCGCTGGGTGATCACTAACATCCATAGTTTTTCTCCAGTCCTGCCCCAGCCTGCTGGGCTGGGTTCTGTGAGAGAGCTCACATGTGCCCATGAAGCTGCCTGGAGGCAACCACACCACCACTCGTTGTGCCACAGCCTCCTGCAGTGGGGTCACAAATCCCGTCTGTCTTACACCCTCGGTGCCCTGCCAGGCGCTGTGGAACCACTCACTTAGGGGTTTTGTTGTTGTTGTTGTTATTCTTTTGACTGCACCAGGTGGCATATGGGATCTTAGTTCCCAGACCAGGGATCGAACTTGTGCCCCCTGCAATAGAAGCATGGAGTCTTAAGCACTGGACTACCAAGGAAATCTTGCTCACTTAGTTTTAATTCTTTCCTTGTTGCAGCCTTTCTCCCTGGAGCTCGGGCAGGTGTCCTGAGTACCTGGAGGGAAGAACACCTGTGTTTTCTATTCCTCCCACGTGGACCCAGATTTGTGCAACTCTACCCTTTGCTCCTTATGCATGCATGCTAAGTCGCTGCAGTTGTGTTCGGCTCTGTGCGACCCTATGGTCTGTAGCCTGGCAGGCTCCTCTGTCCATGCGATTCTCCAGGCAAGAATACTGGAATGGATTGCCATGCCCTCCTCCAGGGGATCTCCCCGACCCAGGGATGGAACCCACGACTCTTACATCTCCTGCATTGGCAGGCAGGTTCTTTACCACTAGCGCCACCTGGGAAGCCCATAAGATGAACTCTCTTCTGGGAGGCCATGCTATGATTCTTCAAACTCTAAGCCCTCTTAGAAGGCCCAGGGCTGTGATTCTCCAAACTCACACTGTCTGAATCCAGGGTGGACAGAGTTCAGGTTCAGGTGGAAACCCTACCATTGCTTCAGATGGACACGCGTGGGAAAAGAGGACATCACATGGCAGCTCTGAGAGGCTCAGGGATGTTACCTTGGCAAAGCAGAGGAACTCACAACAGTTTTCTGGCTCTTCTGAATCAAATCTCCCAAGTGAGTTCTTGTTATTCAGGTGAAGGAAGAGTGAGATAATGAAGAAGATGACACAGGGGTGTGGAGACACAGAGCGTGCTGTTAATGAGTCACTTCCTCTTCCTGACCTCAGTGCCCTTGCATGTAAAATTAGAGTGGTGTTCTGTCTAGATCAGGGGCCAGCAAACCTTTTCTGTAAAGGGCCAGATAAGTATTTCAGGCCTGGTGGGTCATACGGTCTCTGTTGTAATGATTCAACTCTGCAGCTGTAGGACAAAACAGCTGTGGACAATGCATGGCTGTGTTCCAACAGAACCTGATTTATAGAAACAAGTGGGAGACTGAATTTGACACCCAGGGCATAGTCAACCCCAGGTCTAGGTGATCTCCAAAGTCTCTTTAAGTTTCAACAGTTCCTTTAGGTTAGAAGTGAATTACTTGGATACCAGATACACAATGCATTTAAACGTAAGATCCCAGATGTAGGCACTCCAGTAGTCTACTTGTTCTTTCAGATCCCATTTTTTCTCTTCCCAGTGATGAGCTGAGTTTCAGTTGCATTTATTGAGAGCCTGGAATGTGCCCAGAGCTGCTCTTGCTGGAGGGGAATCTCACCATAGAGTGACAAAATTGTGCACCTCAAGTTATTCACCGTGTAATGAAAGAGATAAACAATTACATAATTACAAAACATTACAATTATTGTGCTGTAATCAACTATGTGGACTTAAATCAAGTTCCATTACATTTCATTTTCAGAGGTTAGAGGGGAACAGGTTCAAGGACATTGCAATGCTCTACGTGTAGGATATACAGGAAATTGGCTGGGCCATCTGAAATGTGTGCCTGTGAGAACTGATGGTCATGAATTCTCAGCAAAATCCTGACTCAGGCTAGGACTGATCCACAGAGCAATGCCGTGGCGGATTGCACTTGAGGCCTGACTGACAGCCAGAGAAAAAAGCGATCTAAAAAACAAGTAAACTGCTGGCGTTCTTACATCTAGGATCTTACATTTAATGTATTGTGTATCTGGTATCCAAGTAATTCACTTCTAACCTAAAGGAACTGTTGAAACTTAAAGAGACTTTGGGGATCACCTAGACTTGGGGTTGACAAACTGTGGCCTGGGGGTCGCCAGTGACGGTGAAAGTCAGCCTCTTGGTCAATTGCAGAGAACTGAGGAGGAGCCCGGGGTGCAGAACATGTAAAGGGAAGCTCTCATTCCAGAATGCATCCGTGACATTGCATGTGAAAGGGGACCAACAGGGAGTGTATCAGCCCTCACACGGCATGGTCTCCAGCTCCACAAAGCTTTGCGTTTCTTGTTATACTTCTTTTTTCAGGGAGATGAAGTTTTGGTAGAGGAGAGGCTTAGACCACAAGCAATCCTGTACTAGGATTTCTGTCTTTGACATACTTATTTTTAAAATGTTATCATAATTTGATATCTTTCCATAAAACCTGCAGTAAGTTTAGCATTCCTTGGACAGTGTGGCTAGATGGATCTGAAGGCTTATCTTAGCCAATCTTGAGTGGCCATATAGATGTCATTGAAGGAGCCACGTGCAGATAATTAAAAACACTTGCTACTGAAAAGGGAGCCCTCCCACAGTGTTGGTGGGAATGTCAGTTGGTACAGCTACTATGGAGAACAGGATGGAGCTTCCTTAAAAAACTAAAAACAGAACTACCATATGACCCAGTAATCCCACTCCTGGGTGGCATGTACCCAAAGAAAATAATAATTCAAAAAGATATATGTTCCCCAATGTTGATTACAGCACTATTTACAATAGCCAGGACATGGAAGCAACCTAAATGTCCATCAAAAGATGAATGGATAAAACAGATGTGGTACATATATACAATGGACTATTGCCCAGCTATAAAAAGAAATGAAATAGTGCCATTTGCAGCCATGGATGGACCTAGAGGTTGGCATATAGAGTGAAGTAAGTCAGAAAGGAAAAAACAAATACTGTATATTAACGCATATATGTGAAATCTAGAAAAAATGTTACAGATGAACCAATTTGCAAAGAAGAAATAGAGACACAGATAAAGAGAACAAACATATGGATACCAAGAGGGGAAAGGAAGTGGGATGAACTGGGAGAACTGAGATTGACATATATGCACTATTGCTGCTATGTATGAAATAGATAACTGATGAGAACCTACTGCATAGCACAGGGAACTCTACTCAGTGCTGTGTGGTGACTTAAATGGGAAGGAAATCCAAGAAAGAGGGGATATATATACATATAGCTGATTCACTTCGCCGTACGGTAGAAATGAACACAACATTTTAAAGCAACTATACTCCAAAAAAACAACCTTCAACCCATTTCTACTTGACTTTGGGCTGTAGTACATTTGTGCAGGAATAAATTTCTATTCTTCCTATTTTATGGAATTACTGAAGCATAGAATTTTACCAGAGCCCTTCATTTTACAGATCCTGAAAGTCAAGTTTAGGGAAGGGATGTTAGGTACTTGCTTCTGGTTGCAGAGTAAATGCTGTGCTTAGTCACTCAATCGTGTCCAACTCTTTGCAACCCTCTGGACTGTGCCCCACCAGGCTCCTCTATCTATGGGATTCTCCAGGCAAGAATACTGGAGTGGGTTGCCATGCCCTTTTCCAGGGGAGCTTCCTGACCCAGGAATCGAACCAGGATCTCCTGCATTGCAGGCAGATTCTTTACCAGCTGAGCCACCAGAAAAGCCCAGTTAATAGAAGAACCAAAATTAGAACCTAGGTCTTCTGATGCCAAATTTAGGCTGTAAGAAGTGCATTTTATAATGTGAGTCAGTATTTGTGCAAGAGCGCACCTACAGTCCTAAACTATTTGCTATTTTTTTCTCCTCCATTCGATTATCTCTTTTTAAAGAGTGCTGGTCATGACCCACTCAGTTGACCTTACAACCCACTAAAAGGTCTCAGCTCAGCTCAGTTTTTGATAAACACTGCTCTAGGTGACAGCATTACTCAGAAGCCATCACAGCTGCACATCGAACAAAAAGGAATACTTTCTTACAACAGTGTGAGCAAATATTTCCCTTTGAAAGATTACATGTGTATGCCACATTCCATAAGTGAGCAGAAAAGAATTGGGACTATTGGGTTTTCTTAGGTTAAAAAAAAAAAAGTTTAAATATGCATAAAGGGAGCCACAGATCTGTCAAAGATTTTCAAACCACGTTCAAAGCTCTCTTTCTCCATGAGTTCTTTCCTGACTAAACTCATGGAGCTCTGAGCCTCTCAGCACCGTTGTACATTTTTGCGGTCCCTAATCCTAAACCTCATCTTTATCCTCTTCCTTCTAGGAATTTGCAAAGAAAACAAAATTCCTACTGGGGTTTGGGAGATTCTCACCCTGCTTATTCCCAGCTCTGTGAGAGACGGCTGGAGACTCTGATGGATGATGCAGAATGACACAGCCTAAAGATACAAATTCTGCATATTTGAGTGCTGAAAATACAATGGCAGTGCACCAAAAATGTGCAAATCAAGCTTGTCTAGAATGGAATCCGGGCTTTCTTTGGGGCTGGGGGTGGGGGGCATCACAAGGCACGTAGGATCTGAGCTCCCCATCCGGGCATCAAACCTGTGACCCCTGCAGTGGAAGCATGGATCCCTGACCACTGGACTGCCAGGGAAGGCCTGGATCATGGGCTTTTATATGTACTTATAATTAGATTGCCAATGCCATTAGAGACTTTTCAGGCTCTGGACAGCACAGACCAAACTTGATTCAACCTCCCACAGTTCTCCACCCTGAACATCCTTCAGAGTCATAGGCTTTCAGCAAGGATCTCTTTGCGAATTGTTTTGCTTTCTCAGCCACCAGAGCTGCAGGAGGTCATGACTAGGGGCAAGGAGCAGAATGCAGAAGCACAAGAAGCAAAAAAGCTTGAAAAATCCTTGTGCTGGAGAAGGGCGCTACAGATTGGAGAAGCACAGCCTGAGACAATCGACTCTCTCGAAGACTGTACAACATGGCCCTCAGGCCTGATCTGCCTCCTTTCCCAGCTTGAACTGTGCTTTCCTAAAGTGATTTCAATTTCCTCCTTCTCCGAGAGGCGGCAGCAGAAAGGAGGGAGCCGGCAAGGCAGAGGCCTGGTGCTTTTCTCAGTGGCTGCTCGAGCTGTGCTCTGACACCCCAGCTGATGGGAAATGGCTCCTAATTAAATCACTTCATTAAAAAGAAGACACCATTTTCCATCTGAATGCACTGCAGTTCTCATCCTGGGTAATTTGTTGTCCTAATAAGCTGGAGAGGTTGAATTCCAAGGTTGTAGTTGCCTATGGTCCATAGAAACAGGGTCCATGCTTTAGCAGTGCCCTCGCCCTGTGGAGGGTAATGAGGAAGCCTGACAAATGGCAATTCCTCGTAATAATTCTGTTCACTGGAGACCTTGGGGCTGAGATTCATGTTTCCCAGCCCTTAAGTTTAGAACGATCTATGCCACTAAGCCAAAACAAAGCCAGCTAGAAGAAAAGCCTCCATGCCATCTGTTAACTGAGAAAGAAGCAGGAGAGGACCCCTGTTTTCTATAGATCTTGCTGGGATGGGGGAAAGGGGTACTCCTTCAGCTGTGTTTAAACAGAAATGTGGATAACCTCCCTCTTCATTCATCTCCATGGTCTTGGGACAACTGGACGGGCAATGCCACCCAGCGTGAGGCTGCAGACCCTGAAGTTAGACGGAGTATCGGTTCCAACACTTCGCAGCTCTGTGACCTTGGACAAGTTGCTGCAATCTCTTTAAACCTTGTTTTCCTCGCCTGTCAACAGAAGATAATAACACCTACCTCTTGGGGTGGTAGTGAAGAGTAAAGATTATTAGACCGCGTGGTATCTGGCAGTAGAAAACTCATTAAATGGTAGACAGAGAGGGCATTTTCTCCATTTTACAGACGAGGAAATGGAGGAGTAGAGAAATTAAGGAACAGAGAAATTTTATGACCAAGGTCATAAAACTAGTGAGTGCTCAGATCAGGATTCCACTTGACTCTAAATCCAGGCATCACGGTTTCGTTCTTGGTGCCTATCGAAGTGAACATTTAAAGGCATATACTTTCATTGGCTGTGAACTGAGCAGACCTATTCTTATATACCTGTCTAGAGAAGACCCACCACAGACCATACAGATTGTACTTTGAGAGGTGTATCTTAGCAAAGACAATGGCAACTCCCTTTGGCCCATCTTTCTCCAGGATTCTCTTGTGCAGAGTGCCTGAGCCCATCTCTCTCTGAATGCTGGAGTATGTGCTCTCTTCGGTGCCCTGTTTCCAGACTCTGCTGCTTCATTTCTTTCTCCAGTGTCTAAAATGATTTCTCCTCTTATTTCCTAAGATCCAAAAGAAAGTTGGTGGTCCTGGCTCCCTGCCTCCTTACTTCCACTTCTCTCTCAAGTTTCCCTTTTAGTTCAGGTTCAGTGGAAAATTCCACTGCGGCCTTCTATGGATGAATGCAGACTCTTTAATTATATTGAATTTACAGAGATCAATTTTTATAACCCTAACAGGGTTAGTTCCTGAGTTCCTGTGCTTGTTAGGTAATAATGGATCCATTCCTCTGGGTCCAGGGGCCCCTCAGGGAGGCTAATTGACAGTGGCCAGTCATCTGTCATGAGTCATTTGTATCGTGCTGGAAAAGAGAAATTTATGGCTTTGATCAATATCTATCCTTAGGGCTCGGCATTTCCTGGCTCCATTCTCCTGTTGGCTCTCTGAAGCAGCAGCAGTTTTTTTCCTTTTCTATTGGAATAGACTCCTCCTTGCTACAGTTTCTCTGAGGGCCTTGACCACAGAAGAAATAATCTGGGCTCTGTTGGTTCTCTTTCTCCCTCCTTCTGGGTTTCTTGCCTTCCTCTCTTTCCTTTCTTCTTTTTCTCCTTCTTTTCACTTTTCTTGCTCTCCTACCCTCTGCCTTTCTCTTCCTATCATCTTTCTCTGTGTTTCTCCATTCTTTTGAATTCAATAAATGTTGATTAATTCCCAATCATTTGGGCTAGATAACTGAGCACCCCAAAATGAGATGGCTTCTGTTCTCAAGAAAACTCACAGCTTATATTGCCTTCCCTGTTCCAATTTATAATAAGGACTGAAAAAGTCTAGATATTATTTAGGGTCAGTAAAGATTATCACAAAATGTCAAAAACACTTTGAGAGCTATGTGCGAACTAGTCATTCACACATTAGTAAGAATTAACTCAATAAACTTGCTTGCTTTCTCATACTTAGTTAAGCAGCTGCCCTCTAAGAATAAAGATTCTGGTTGGAGAAGGAGAAGTGGGGAATTTGGGATCATAAAATAATTTTGGAGATTGGCAGCTTCAGGAAAGCACTTCAAACAGTGTAAAGACACTGTTTATTAAGATAGACATTTGTTTCCAACCAAGGCTTGTCAAACATTGCTGTGAACTGTTGTTATGATTTGAACCAGGACTGAATCAGAGAATTTGGAGGGCTTATAATTTTTGTTTCTTTGGCTGTAAAAATTGTTGACTCTCAGCCACAGTCGATGGGACTTGTTTACTGAAGATCTCCCCCACTAGACTGTAAGCTCCATGAGATCGGGATGTCATCTGTCTTATTCATAACTATGTCCCCTTGGCCTAGAACAATGCCTGGTCTACAAATAGTAAGTATCCAGTAGGTACTAGTTGGATGAATGAATGAATGAGTGGAGTAACAGTGGTGCATGCATGCATGCTCAGTCTTGTCCAACTCTTTGCAGTCTCATAGACTGTAGCCCCCCAGGCTCCTCTGTCCATGGGATATGAGTGGAGTAGCAGTAGCATACAAACTGCTATAGGAATACAAGGTGGTGGAAACTACATTGGGCTGAAGGCTTGTTTTGGAAAGAGCTTCATGGAGAAGGTTTTTCAGTGAAGAGGTAGGGGACTAGACGCCTGACGTTCAAGGACAACCCAAGAAGAAAATAACTTTGCTGAGAACCAGCAAGGGACACAGTCATCTGGGACAGTAACACTTAGAAGAATGAAGACGCCAGTAATTAACTCCTTCTTGAATACAATGGGAAGTACAATCAGATGTGCTGGTGTGTGGACTGGTGGTATGCTTTTACCTTCCACGGACCAGTCTGGGAATCGTCTGGAAAATAGAGGTAGCTTGGGGCCACGAAAGGGTTTCTGAGAAGACTGCCTGGTAGCCTGCAGGGTTGTTCATGCTCCACAAGGCAAGGCTCAGCTGACCATTGGAATTCTCCCAGGACATGATGGGTGCTTTCTGTCTCAAGGGTTGTCATGCTTGAATCCAGCAGTCCTTCTCAAATTTGTTCTATGGGATGTGCTGAATGAGTGATGGGGTGACCATGCAGTCTCCTTTCAGTGAAGTCTTCCCAACCTAGGCAGGTGTGGGTGTGGGGATGATTCAGCCCCAAGGCAGAGAGGAGACCAGATGTCCTTCAGGGAGCCCAATCAACCTGAAAATCCAGGATTACCCTGTGCAACTGGCTGCATACTGAAGGCCTGTTTTTCAGCTCCCTGAGTGATTGCACGTATGGTTAACTCAACTCTTTCATCTTCTGCTGATCATCAATCCCCACCCCCCAGCCCAAACCTGGAGATTATTCATTCCTTCCTGGTGTCCTTTCCCCCACACCCCCTTTGTCTCAGAAATAATGAGATGTCATGAGTCTGCCATCCATCACTGTATCAGCAGCAAGTGGTGACTTCTTATTAGTGGGACACCTCAGGAGCAGCAGGAGGGACCATGGCAACACAGACTGCTCCACCTGGCAGCCTTGTCATCCCTCAGCGACGGGCGTTCTGTCTGTGTCAACAAGAATCTGTCTGGGGATTATTCATGTGGCTGGACATAATGAATTCAGCTGTTTGCTAGTGCAGCAAATGGGCTTTTGCCAGTGACATTAGGATCAAGCTGAGTAACAGGATGCGTCCATACCAGAGGAATGTCCATTTATTAGCTTCTGTAAGAACACACACATTAAGAAAAGTCACATTTTGCATGGCTCTGGAGCTGAGGGAATGGCTTGTTAAAAATTTCCACTCAAGCAACCTCGAGCTAAGGATTTGTATTCCAAAGAGCTGGACCTATTTCACCAAAAGTATTTACTTGAGAAGTAGAAAAATCCCACAAGCTCAATGAGCAAAAATGACTTTGCCTTATATAAAAATCTCTGTGGGAAAGTTAGCCTTAGTGGAGGAGAAACGCTGGAGGTCTACAGAGAAGGCAAATGGCTGACATACTCTGTCTTCCAACATAATGTCAATTGTTTTTTTTTTTTTATTGGCAACAGGAGATTGACTTAATGGCCTCTGAGGTTACTCTGGGAGCAAGAACTGTCTTCTGTCATTGGAAGAAGTAGCTACTTACTTGATTTCAGGGACTGGGGGAGGTGTCCCTGGTCCTTCTCAGAAGCCCCTCTTCTGCTCAAGAGATGACTAAGATCCCACATTTCAGATTTGTTCCTTGGCTGGAGATTTGCCTTTGCCTAGTGCAAGGTATCACCAGGAAGTGTCACCCATTAAGCCTCTTAGAATTGCACAGTGCCAGTCTGCAAGGTTGTATATGGCAGCTCTGTTAAGCGCTTATCAGCATAAGAGATTTGAGACTTTCTCACAAATGAGTTTGGATGGAGGCCCTGGGACCCAGTGAAAATAGAATATAGATGTGGTAGAGTTAGGATGACTGTGGTTCCAGAAAGTAAAAAAAGTGGGTTTGAAGACGATATTGCCAGTTCATAGTCTGACAAAGGAAAATTTAGTAAGTAGAAGTTCCAGTCCTTGTCATTAAGGAGCTTCCAAACCTGCACACTCCGAATGGTACATCTCACACAGCCCAGACAGTTGGTCTCCACAAGACCGAGTTAACAGCCTTCAGGGTGTCTTCATGGTAGATTTTCTTCTATTTGAGAAGGAAAAAGAAAAAGCATACACGAAGGTGAAGATTCTGAGGTGAGATAAACCCACCTCTTCTTTCTCAGCACAGAGGACCCGAAGTGATCTTGTTGAATGACTGCCCATTCCTCTGTGGGCCTTTCAAGCCATGTCTACCAGAGAACAAAGTCCCTTTGGCACCAACTTGGCATTTATAGCAGTCAGCTTCTCGTGATCTGGCGACATTATCCATGTTGCCTGGAAGACGATAAGTCCGTTCAGCTCAGACCACCAGGTCAGAAAACACGGAGGTCTCCTGCCAGGCAAGCACTCTCTCAGCCCAGCTCCAGGGGCCTTACATCCCCTTCCTTCATCTCCCAGAAGCCCCTCCACGCTTTACCAGCTGTCCTTCATACCTAGTCTTCGCAGGCCTCTTTTCTCCTCAGGACTGATTTCTTAGGAGGTTATTTCCTCATTAACTACACTCTTCCTTGCTATCCTCAAAGGCAAACAGAAGGGCTCTTTTGTTTGTTTTTATCCTGTTGCTGCCAGGAAGAAACAACCAGGGTACCAAGACGTTCCCAACATGGCGTTAGCAGAGAGGTTCCAGAGTTGTATGAGCTCTTCCACACACTGTCCCACACACTGTCCTCCCTAAGTGCTCAATCCTTGTACCCTTTTTGCCTCAGATCTGGATAATCACACAATCTCACTTGTGCCATCTTTAGGCTGAAACCTTCCAAGTCTTTGTCTCTGGTCTCAGCTCTTGTTCTGAGCAAGAAATATTCACCTCCAATGGCAGGTTCAACAGTCTTAGTTCAGTGTTCTCCACTCAAGACCTACTTAGCATGTGCAAATCAAAATTTAGTAAGACTCTTCTGTTCTTCCACCTGAATTATTTATATTGGCTCCAGCATCCACCCAATCACTTTAAACGCCAAACCTGGAAACCTTCTCAGACAGTTTCTTCTGCTTCATCCCCATACCCCCCACCTCCGTGTGGGTGTGTGTGTGTATCCTGTCTGACTCTTTACGACCCCATGGACTATAGCCTGCCAGGCTCCCCTGTCCATGGAATTTTCCAGCCAAGAAAACTGGAGCAAATTGCCATTTCCTACTCCAGGGGATCTTCCTGAACCAGGGTTTGAACCCGAATCTCCTGCATCTCCTGCATTGGCAGGCGGATTCTTTTACCACTAGTGCTACCTGGGAAGCCCGGGTAAAGGAATAAACACAAGTAAAGATATTTGATCTTAGAACAGTGCCTGGTGGAGAGGAAGTGTTCAGTAAATGTTAGCTATTGATGTTGTTAGTGGTAGTAATAGTGGAATTCCATGCTGCTGCTGCTGCTGCTAAGTCGCTTCAGTCCTGTCTGACTCTGTGTGACCCTATGGACAGCAGCCCACCAGGCTCCTCCGTCCACTGGATTCTCTAGGCAAGAATACTGGAGTGGGTCGCCATTTCCTTCTCTGTGGAATTCCATATGCCCTATCAAATCGTCAGAGGGATTTTTACCCTTATAACTACTGCAGAGATGAGGGGAATGGCTGTGTGACTCAGCCATCATGTCTATGTTTTCATTCATGGCAGGAACTGATCAACAGATACAGCAGTACAAATGAAAACACCAACCCATCCCTCCTCACTCACCCTGCTTTATAACATACGAAGGAATTCTTAGCCCAGTAGATCTGGTGTGGGGTACAAGTACTTTGTGCCTCTATTTAAACTTACCGCACCAGAGCCTCCCACAATTCAGCCAGAGGCCAGGTACTCCAAATCATTTCATGGTCCTCCATCTCCAGGGGCTAGATTTTATAAAGCGTATCCACCTCTACAACCCCCTGTGACTTCTACCGTGACCCCCCTGAGGTTTTAACTTCCCCACGCACAGACAGGATCTGTCACATGCCTCTGGAAATGCATTCGTCGCTGCCATTTGGAGGCACACTAAGAAAGCACCTTTTAAAAAAATCTAAACTGCCGCCTGTGGTGGTTTTGTGAAGACACAGCCCAAGGGAGAGACCCTCAGTGGGTAAGCTTAACTCACCACTGAACAGGGGAAATACTAGGCATCTGGCCTGGCTTTATGAGAAGAGACACATTTTCCAACTGGAGAGGAAGGCTCTTAAAAAGGGAAAAAGAGGAGCAACGTCCCTTTCCTCACAGGTAATGTGGGCTCCCCGGTCTGCAGTGGCTGTAGCGTCGTTTACACTTCAGTGACAACCAAATGCCTTGGAGATAAGGCAACAATTATGAGACCAGAGAAGAGATGAAAGGAAACCGATAGCAGCCAAGTAGCACTGCCATCTATTAACAAATTATTACAGGCTGAGGCAGGCTTTAATGAGATTTTAACAAAAGAAATCTAGTCACGTTCCTCTGGGGCAAAGAGATTTTATTATGATGTGAATGATTAAGCGGAGAAGAAGCCCTCCCTGGGAGCTTCAATAAAGAGGAAAATGTGAGCCCTGCATCCTGCTTCTCCAAGGGCCCTGACTCCCACTCCAGAGGAAAAGCTCTTGGAGAAAAGGGCTCATATAACACTCTTCCGTAAGAAGTTTCATTTTGGCACCTGGCCTGGTGAGCCGCGAGAGTCTTCAGGAAAGCTGTTTTAGACCTTTGTGTTGATATCCAATAAGTCCTCACACTTTCGGTTATCCTAATGGGCATCACCAGATTCTCAAGAGATTCTTGAAGCAGAGGGTATCAGGCAGCATTAATTTGGAAGAACAATGAGGCTGGAGAGAGTCAGGACCTGCCTGTCCGTGACCTTGTAAAACCTCTGGGGCTTTCAGAAGAGCAGGCGATACGCCTGTAATGGTTTAAGAGAAAATAGGCTGCACAGAGTAGGTCACAGGGAAGGAAGCAAACATTAATTCGAAGAAGTCAGTGTGCACTCTGCTCAGATGACCTGGACCACTTGCGTGCAATGGATTTTTCTCTTTTTACTTCTCACACCCCTTTCATTTATCCTCTAAATGAAAATAGGTAGGCAATCAACAGCATCAGGGAGAGGTATAACTATTCCACAGTAATATTTCTATGACTCAGGAATTTGAAATGTGCCTCTGATGCCGTATTGACGGAAACTGAGGAACACTGATCTAATAGTGCCTGGGCTGATGAGAGTGTAGCTTCTCAAGGAGGGGATACCAGACCATGCCAGGATGGTGAAGGAAGGGTGACTCAGTGGTCTCCCTCTGACCAAGACTTTTTGCTCCACCAAACTTTAGTCAGGATCCTGGACCTTCTCCCTAGGCTTGTCTGTGCTTATTGTTGTTTAGTCCCTAAGTCATGTCAGACTCTTTTGCGACCATATGGACTGTAAGCCCACCGGATCCTCTGTCCATGGGATTTCGCAGGCAAGAATACTGGAGTGGGTTGCCATTTCCTTTTTCCAGGGGATCTTCCCGACCCAGGGATTGAACCCACCTCCCCTGCGTTGGCAGGAGGATTCTGTACTACTGAGCCACCTGGAAAGCCCAGGCTCGTCTGTGCACTTCCTTCTAAAATCCAGTTTTATCAAGAACACCTGGCCCTTAATATCTGATCACCTTTGATATCTGATGGGGTGGGTGGGGAATGTTCCTCAGCTTTCACAGGTGATAGCTGATCACGTAACTTGTCTTCAGCAAGAATCCTGTTAGGTCATCTTAGCAGAATCTCCTGACCCCTGCTGTTTGCTCTTAGTAATTTCCCATCCACTGACCCCCAAATGCTCCTCAACTATAAATCCCCTCTTGTCCATGCTGTATTTGAAATGCTGCCCATTTCTATACCAAGGTCTCTTTTCTCACTTTGCAATAATCCTGAGTAGAATCTATTTTGACTACTGTCTAGGGGCTTCCCTGGTGGCTCAGATGGTAAGTAATCTGCCTGCAATGCTGGAGACCTGGGTTCGATCCCTGGGTTGGGAAGACCCCCTGGAGGAGAGCATAGCAACCCACTCCAGTATTCTTGCCTGGAGCATCCCCATGGACAGAGGGGCCTGGCATGGGGTCTTAAAGAGTAGTACATGACTGAGCGACCAAGAACAGCACAACACAGGGGCTTCCCTGGTGACTCAGCAGTAGAGAATCTGCCTGCCAATGCAGGAGACATGGGTTCTATCCCTGGGTCGGGAAGATCCCCTGGAAAAGGAAATGGCAACCCAGGGACAGATGAGCCTGGTGAGCTGCAGTCCATGGGAGTCACAAAAGAGTCTGACACGACTGAGCAACTAAACAACAAGAACAGACTGCCATCCAGCTCTGGTCTTCCTGACATCAGCCTGACGATGAGTCAGGGAGACAGATCCCTTGGCAGCTGGGGTTCAGTGTAAGATTATGTCACCTTTTGTGGCAGAATAGCAGCCAGAATAGCTGTGTAGGATGCTGGTGATACTCCCCTTGGGACCAATGGCAGACACTAGCTGTTAAAATATTTAGTGTCTGATAATATATGATAAATGAGTGAGGAGTATAGTAGCACTTTCTTTAATGGCTCACACTGTGGAAAAGAGATTTAATAGAACTGAGGATGAACTTACAATGACGTGGAAGATAAATCTCAGGAACATACATCTTTGGGATAGATAGCTCATTTTGTTAGAATCTAGTGCTATTATTACTATTCACTAACATTTATTAAGTGCTTCCTCAATGTCAGGAGCCATTTTAAGTGTTCAACACATGTTAATTCAGTTCTTGGCATACTATCTGTGATGATGAACCAGTATTTTTTTTTTTTAATTTCCTACCTGTTATGGACAGACAGTTTTGTAAAATAAAAATGTATTATTAGAAAAGTGAAATTTTTATTAAAAATTGCAAAATAAAGCTTTTTTTAACTGTTAGATTTAACAGAGATAAAATTACTCTGGCAAATTGCTGTCAATGTTTCTCAGTTCTAACTCTTAATTTCTATACTTATCTTCCTATGTACCAGTAACTGGCACCCACCTAAGGACCATATGTTGAAGAGCACATATGCTAAAGAGGTTTTATTAGCTCATTTAACCCTTGTGAAAAATCCTATGATGTAGTTAATATTTTTATCTACAGATGAGGAAACTGAGGCACAAAGCAATTGTCTTGCTAGTGAGGCTGAATTAAATCCTTTAGTAGTAATTAGCTTTGCAGAGAGGAAAATCTCTCTTTTATGACCATGGAAGCATAGCCCACCTAGTCACTGTAAAATTAAAAGTAGCTTAAGAAAAGCAAGCCTTGGTGAGAAAATATAAATGGAGTTTTATAATCTAGGCCTCTATTAGGAAAACCATTAAAAGAATAGGCCAAGCATCTTAAGAGTCTCATTTTTGCTATATTGAGCAACAGGGTGACGTGTTTAAGAGTGTGGTTTAGGAACCAGGCTGGATTTGTTTCCTGGCTTAACTACCTACTTCCTGTGTGAATTAGTTCCTACCTGAAAGGATGGTTGGGAAGAATAGCTGCGTAAATATGTATAAACCATTTTGAAAAATGCCTGCTGCTGCTGCTGCTGCTAAGTTGCTTCAGTCGTGTCCGACTCTGTGCGACCCCACAGACGGCAGCCCACCAGGCTCCTCCGTCTATGGGATTTTCCAGGCAAGAGTACTGGAGTGGGTTGCCATTGCCTAGCACATAGTAAGTGCTCAATAAAGGTTAGTTCTTATTTTCACATTTGAAAAACAATCCATCACAAAAATGTCAGATTCTCCTATGCCTCCATCTACAACGGCCGGACTTCTGACTGAATAAGCCAATCTCCCTGGCTTGAACTAGAGCCAAGGTGGAACTCAGCCAGGCTGCAGTGGTCACTGCCAGACCTAGGGTACAGAGTGGGATTTCTCAACCGTGCCACTACTGACACCTGAGGGGAGGCGAGTGTGCATTGTTGGAGAGCAGTGTTCCTGGCCTCGGCCCATGAGGTGCCAGGATCACACCCTTCCAGTGGATGACACACAAAAATGTCTTCAGTCATTGCCAGGAGTCCCCTGAGAGGAAAACGTCCCCAGTTGAGAACCACTGTTAGAGAAGAAAAAGAATATTAGTATTAGTCCCTTATATTTTTGTAGCTTTTCAGTTTAAAAAGACTTCTGCATGTTTTAACTCAGTTGAGAAAAAGAGGGAAAGGATTAAAAAGATTAGAAGAGGAAATGAGAGGGGAAATAAAAAAAAACAGAAAGGAGGGAGGGAGAAAGGGGAAGGAGTGAATGCAAAGAGTCTGAAGAGACAAAGAAAGGGAGACGTTCAACTAACGAAGGAGTTAGGAACAGGTGTGAACCTTTTCATTGGCATGTAATTGCTTCACGACGCTGTGTTAGTTTCTGCTGTCTAATGAAATGCGTCAGCTCTAAGTATAACACGTATCCCCGCCTCTTGGATCTCCTTCCCACCGCACACCCACCCACACATCCAGGCAGTCAAGGAGCGCTGAGCTGAGCTCCCTGCGCTGTGCAGCAGCTTCCCACCTGCCATCTCTTTTCCACGTGGCCATGTCTACAGCGAAACTGTTAGTCACTCAGCTGTGTCTGACTCTTTGCCACCCTATGGACTGTAGCCCACCAGGCTCCTCTGTCTATGGGATTCTCAACGCAAGAATACTAGAGTGGACTGTCGTTCCCTTCTCTAGGGGATCTTCCTGACCCAGGGATCGAACCTGGGTCTCCTACATTGCAGGCAGATTCTTTACAGTCTGAGCCTCCAGGGAAGCCCTGTATAAATGTCAATCCTAATTTCCCAATTCGTCTCACCCTCCTCTTCCCCGCTTGTGTCCACATGCCCATTCTCTACGTCTAGGCCTCTGTTCCTGCCCTGCCAACAGTACAGATGAGCCCGTTTGCAGGTATGTGCTCTTATGCAATCTCCCACTAGTGCACGCACGTCTGCATGTCCCGCTAGCACTCCATATTCAACATGTTCAAATCTGAAGACGCAGCAGGTCCCCCGCAGACATGAGCCTTCTTTGTTGCTGAAGTTTCTGTTACTGACCTCACCATTCCCCGAGTCACCCAGGTCTGGAAATATGTGTCTTCTTAAAGGGGTACTTCCTTCCAACCCTCCCTGCTCTAACGCCTAATTAGTTCTAAGGCTTGCTGATTCTACGTGTTACCTCCCTCAGGGTCAGGGGCTTCCCTTGTAGCTCAGTCAGTAAAGAATCTGCCTACCATGCAGGAGACCCGGGTTCGATCCCTGGGTCAGGAAGATCCCCTGGAGAAGGAGGTGGCAACCCACTCCAGTATTCTTGCTTGGAGAATCACATGGACAGAGAAGTCTGGTGGGCTACAGTCCACGGAGTCCCAAGAGTTGGACAGGATTGAGCAACGAAACCACCACCCTCAGGGTCAGAGCCATACTTCCACCTGATGTGAGAGCAGAAAGAATCTTCCACCTAGCCCATCACTCATTTATTTCATGGATGAGGAAACTGAAGCCCCCGGAGGTCTAGGCCATGACCTTGGGGAGGTCTAGGGCATGACCTCGGACAGATTGCTCTGAGTCTGGTTTCCTTGAGTGTAAACCAGGGATAATACCATGCACCTCATGGGGATGCTGTGTCCAGACCTATCACTGGGTATACCTTGTCTCATGTCAGTTACAGGTTGGAACCCGGCGCTCTTCCTCCTCAGTCTACCCCCAGATTACGGTCCTGTCCACTTGACCCCATCATCCTGTCCCCCTGATGCTGCCCCATTCATGCCCAGCCCTCGAGACTGCCCACTGAGTGCGCTGTGAGAACCTCCTAGCTGGACCTTTGGCTCTAGGCTCTCCCCGGGATGTTCATCCTACACATCGCTGTCAGGCTGATGTCTTATAACAGCATTAGGATCAAGTAGTTCTCGTTTTTAAAAATCCTTCACCAGTTTCCCATCACCAAATTGAAACTTCTTGGCCTACTATTTAACGTCATTCCTCCCCACAATATAGCCCCATCTCCCTAATTTTCATTCTCCATTTTCCTTCTTGAAGTGAAGTCACTCAGTCATGTCCAACTCTGCAACCCCGTGGACTGTAGCCTACCGGGCTCCTCCGTCCATGGGATTTTCCAGGTAAGAATACTGGAGTGGGTTGCCATTTCCTTCTCCAGGGGAACTTCCCAACCCAGGGATCGAACCTGGGTCTCCCGCCTTGTAGGCAGATGCTTTACCGTCTGAGCCACCAGGGAACCCCCTTCTGAAAGTGCAGTTTCTTAGACAGACCTCATGCTTTTCTACCTCTGCCCTTGGCTCATGCTGTTCACCATCTTGGAATTCCCTTCCTAAATCCACACATCCTCAAGGCCCATTTCACCTAACTTCCTTCACAAATTCTAATCTCATGTTCCTGGTTAACTTGCATTCAGTTTCTTTCTTCTTCTATGACACTTTATCTGTGTCTGTTCTGTGGCGTTCATGTCTTTCCACCTTGTACCATAAATATCTAGGTATCATTTCCTCCACTAAACTGGAGGTTCCTTGAAGATCCAGTATGTACAGGCTGATTTATCTTTGTATCTTCCATGGGGCCTAATACAATAAATATTTACCTGGTGATAAAAATGACATTAACTGTCATACTTATTTATCCCTTATGGAACCCTTATGTGTCTGTCTGTCTAAACTTGGCAGTGGTTTAAAAACGAAAACCAATATTAGCATACCACAGCAGCATGAAGAGAGTCCCTTTGTGTGAGTAAAGAAATGTGTGTAAGTCAGGAGTTTCTATCATATGAACACGTGTGTAAGCATGCATGTGTGTGTGTGTGTGTGTGTGTGTGTGTGAGGTAGTGTGATACAGTGGTGCAAGGTCCTGAAATCATACAGAACTGGTTTCCAATCCTAGCTCTAATGCTTGATGGGTATGTGACCTCGGAAAAGTTACTCTGCCTACCTAACTTTATTTTCTCATTTGCAAGAGAGAGATACATATAATGTTCTTGTGAGGATCATTTATTTATTTCATCAACATGTATTTACGGAGTCTTCACTACGTGCCAGGTTCCTGGTAGAAATAAAATAATATACACACAGTGTTTACTGATGTACCTGGTACGTAGTGAATATTTTTATACATTAAGTATTCCTCATTAGAGCAATCAGAGCAATATTAGAGCAGCTACTCTCACACATACATGTACATATAGACAGAGAGAGACCCATAGATCCCAGCTAAGAGTCTTTATTTTAAAATCTGAAAAAAAATAAAAAAATAAGACAGGTATTTTTATATATTATAGTAGGTATGCTTTCATATACTACTGCGTATAGGAATTTTAAAAATTCTCACAAAAAAAATAAATAAAATAAAATAAAATCTGGACAGAGGGAAGCCTAATCTTATTCTTTAGCTAGAATGTTCTCTTCTCCAGTTAGCTTGAATGTATTTTCTCCTTTCATTCTCTTAGTATCCATACCCGTGGAAAAATTAGGAGCTGTTAGTAATGCCATTTATTAAGTGTCTACTATGGACTATTAATCTTCTAACAACCCTTTATGGTAGATTAGCTGGTCCCCATTTTATGACTCAGAGGGGAGAGAACTTTCCAAGGGCCATACAGCCCGCAAGCAGTGGAGTCCTCCAACCGTCACTTTCCACCGGCCCTAGGCTCTGCTGGCAAGCATCTTAAACGCCAGGCCAAGGTGAGGAGCAATTATCTGCTCTGTCAATTTCTCAGAAGTTTCAGTCAATAATTCTTCTGCTTCAGAGGTCTCTAAAATATTGAAACAAAGTTGATTTCAAACCCTGTCTAAAGAGGAATCACCATTTTCAGTTGGAGGGAGACTCCCTAGTACACTCCCTTCCTTCTCACCTCTTCCCAGAGGAGGAAACTGCCACCAACTGTTCAAATCTCCAACTCTCACCTGGCTCAATCCCAGATAGGAAAAAAAGGTTAATTCCTGACTCTTTATGGTGGGCAGGGTTATTGGCCTGCAAAACAAGCATGGGTCCAGAGGTCCTCTGCAGAGTGCAGGCTCCGTGTCTGTTCTCGGAGGTGAAGCGAAGCCCAGGGCCTGGCCCTTGTCTGTGCGGCAAAGAGCGCTGTCTACCCTGCTTGCGGTCCTGTGTGTGATCCGGGCCTCCACCTGGCAGCCTTGCTTCAGTGGGTTCCCTTCAGATCCAGAGGCCCCATCCCAGCGCCCCCTGGGATCCTCTTGCTTCTCCCAAGGCTCAGAGTCCAGGGCAGAAGGGAGGGCATCAGTTCTAAGTAGATTTTCTAGTCTAAGTTGCACCATAGATTTCCCCCACATTGGGGAGATTATCGGACCCTTATTGGACCAAGTCATTAATAAAGCTGATATTCTTGTCCCCTTTTGGCTAGTGGTTCTTATACATGTTATCTAACAGTCCTAGTTCAGAAGTCATTGCGGAGCCAGGACTCCTGGCTCCATTATTAGGTCAGGGACTTTCTGCATTGCCTTCTGCTTCTTTGTCTGTTGCATATCAAAGCTAACCTTATTTTCATAGATCAGCTAAACTGTGGGACTCTTCTGTAATTTTAAATGTACATATACATAAATACTATCTAACAGCCCTCAAAGATGACCTAGTACAGAAGTCTATTCCTTTTACAGTTAACAAATATAAGGAAGATGGAGACTTTTTTGGTTATTTTTGTTTAGGGACCCAGAATTCAAAACTGAAAACTGCCCAGGTAGCTCGTGCATGTTAACCAAGTTAATTCTGACAAGTATTGATCTGGGCAGTTTTCCTTGGATTTTTACTTGCCATCTTAAAAACAGTTTTAGCCCCAACTTCACCACCCAAGTCCCTGACTTGGACAAGGCCCTTTTCTGGGCCCAATTCCTCACCTGAACTGTGGATGTTTGATCCAGATCTTTCCTGACACCCTTCCTGTTCCCATATTCTATTTATAGTCCAAATCAGTATTCGGGCTTGGATTGCCTTCAGCATGTGTTGGTGGTTCTAAGAGGTTTTGGGAGATGAGTGAGTCTAGAGAGAAAAAAAAAAAAAATCTAATAAATAAAAAGGGAGAAACTTGCCAGATGCAAAGTGGGAGTTTATTCCAGACATATTAAATTATCATGAAACACTTCCATCTACATTTATTAAGAACAGGAAACTCAGCTTTGCTTGCCTAAAGCCTTCATTTCCAAAGCATTAACAAATTATTCATTTTCTTCATAAGTTCTTTAGTCCTTAGGGTGTTTAACACCAGGAGTTTGACCATATTATTACTTATTCTCATAACACATGATAAAGATGATACTAAATATTTTACACAAATGACAGTAGATATGGCTTATGGATCCTCATTAATTTATTTTGCTTTTAGCATAATAACTTAATACTTTAGCCATAGACTTTTTTTTTCCCCACCCAAAGCAGCACTGGTAAGTCTTAGATTTGTGGTATCTTCGTAAATAAATACTACTGACCACATAAGAAAATATTCTTCTTTTATACAAATACATGTCAAAGATTATTGAAATGAGAAAAATTTTTTACTTTCTCCACCACTTAAAAAATAAGATTTTAAAACAGGCTAAATCACTACTTAGCAATGCACTCTGTATTTGTTTTCTATTGCTGCCTAACCTAGTACCACGAACTTAGCTGCTTAAAGTAACATCTGTTTATTATTTCTATAGGTCAGAAGTCTGTGTGAGCCCACCAGGGTTTTCTGTGTGGAGTCTGACAAGGTCAACACCAAGGAATTGGCCAACAGACTCTTCTCGGGAGGCTCTAGGGGCGAATTTGCTCCCAAGTTCATTTAGGTTGTTGACCAGACTCAGTCCAATTCGCTTGCTACTATTGGCAGGCAGCTCGTAGGTCCTTAAGCTTGCCCCCATCCGTGGAAAACAGGCCCTTTCTTCTGCAAGCCAGCAATGGTTTATCGACTCCCCTGAATGCTTTGAGCCTCTGACTTCCTCTTCTGTAGCTCTGCTTTTAAAGGATGCATCTTTTGGGTCAGGCTCCCCTGGATAATATCTATATCTCAAGGTCAGCTGACTTGGGATTATAATGATATCTGCAAAATCTTTTCTCAGCATTTCCTAGACAAGTGTTTGCCTGAATCGCCAGAGGATAAGAATGTCGAGGGGCCATTTTTACAATTCTTCCTGTCACACCTAACACAATTAAGCAAATTACCTGACTTCTATAAGCTTTTTAGGATTCTACTCTGATAGCTTTGATGACCAGAGCTTTAAAGGGATTTCACTTTCTATAACTTTACAGCATCAGCTAACTAAACACAAAACAAAAACTTAAAAGCAGAGAAATAAAAACCCTCTCAGACTGGGTCTACAAGATGTCAAAACGTATGAACAGAAAAGAACAAGATCTAATTACTTTCAATTCTGCTCACTGGTATTTCCCTACCCCTTACAACTGTACCTGGCACAAAGTGCATGGGTGCTAAGCTGCTTTAGTCCCAATTTTTTGCCACCCTACAGACTGTAGCCTGCCAGCCTTCTCTGTCCATGGGATTCTCCAGGCAACAGCACTGGAGTGGCTTGCCATGCCCTCCTCCAAGGGATCTTCCCTGGCACAAAGTAGGTGCTCATTAAACACAGTGTTTGTGAAATGAAGGGGTACACACACTAATTAGAGCCCTTTAGTTATCTCTTTATCAAGTATTTACTGCACACAATGCATTTATGCTGAGTTTACTGAAGAATACATAGATTTATAAGGCTACACCCTCACCTATTATGGCTAATTTCACATGCCAGTTTGGCTAGGCTATCTGCTGTTGTTCAGTCGCTCAGTCATGTCCGACTCTTAAAGTTCCCATGTACTGCAGCATGCCAGGCTTCCCTGTCCATCATCATCTCCCAAGCTTGCTCAAACTCACGTCCATTGAGTCAGTGATGCCATCCAACCATCTCGTCCTCTGTCGCCCCCTTCTCCTGCCTTCAATCTTTCTCAGCATCAGTCTTTTCTAATGAGTCAGCTCTTCACATCAGGTGGCCCAAGTGTGGGAACTTCAGCACCAGTCCTTCTAATGAGTATTCAGGATTGATTTCCTTTAGGATTGACTAGGCTATGGCCCTAGTTGTCTGGTCAAGCTCTAGTCTAAACATTGTTGTGCAAGTATTTTTCAGATGTGATCAACATTTAAATCAGTAGATATTGAGTCAAGCAGATTATCCTCCCTAACATGGGTGGGCCTCATTCAATTAGCTGATGGGCTTAAGAACAAAGACAGTTCTATTAATATCTCCAGGGTGTCTTCAAACTCAAGATTGCAACATCAACTCTTCTATGGGTCTCCAGCCTGCCAACAGCCTTGCAGATTTCAGACTTGCCAGCGCCCCAGATTGTGTGGGCCAATTCCTTAAAAAAAGTATCTTTCAGTACACACAGACACACACCATATACACATACCTTATTGGTTCTATTTCTCTGGATAACCCTGACTAATACATCACCCAGAGGTTAGAATAATGTTGGAAAGATTAAAATGTGTGTAAAGGAAAACAACCAATAACATGTGACTGCTCATAAATGGAGGGAATCAACTGTCTTGGATTTAAGGAGGTGGTTGGTGCTTTAGTTGCTAAGTCATATCTGACTCTTGTGACCCCAAGACCATGTAGCCTGCAGGGTCCTCTGTCCATGGGATTCTCCAGGCAAGAATACTGGAGTGGGTTGCCATTTCCTTCTCCAGGGGATCTTCCCTAGCAAGGAATTGAACCTGGGTCTCCAAGGAGGATGCATGCTCAAAGAAGGCTTTATGAACAGGGTGGGGTTTAATCTAGACCTTAAAAGTAGATGTGTGGTGTGTGCTAAGTTGCTTCAGTGGCGTTTGACTCTGTGGGACCCTATGGACTACAGACTACCAGGCTCCTCTGTCCATGGGATTTTCCAGGCAAGAATACTGGAGTGCCATGCCCTCCTCTAAGGAATCTTCCTGACCCAGGGATTGAACCTGTGTCTCTTGTGTCTCCTGCATTGGCAGGTGGGTTCTTTAACATTAACGCCACCTTGGAAGCCCAAAAAGTAGCTGTTCAATTCAGTTCAGTTCAGTTGCTCAGTTGTGTCCGACTCTTCGTGACCCCATGGACTGCAGCACACCAGACTTCCCTGTTCATCACAAACCCCTGGAGTTTACTCAAACTCATGTCCATTGAGTCGGTGATGCCGTCCAATCATCTCATCCTCTGTTGTCCCCTTCTCCTCCCGCCTTTAATCTTTCCCAGCATCAGGGTCTTTTCAAATGAGTCAGTTCTTTGCATCCGGTGGCCAAAGTATTGGAGTTTCAGCTTCAGCATCAGTCCTTCCAATGAATATTCAGGACTGATTTCCTTTAGGATGGACTGGTTGGATCTCCTTGCAGTCCAAGGGACTCTCAAGAGTCTTCTCCAACACCGCAGTTCAAAAGCATCGATTTAAAAGTAGCTGAGGGATGAACAAAGGGACAACAGTGAGGAGGGTGTTGAGCATAAGCAGATCCAGGGAGGTGGGCAGAATGCTGTGTTCTCAAGACAGGGAGAGCAGCCCAGCAAAGGCGTCCTAACAGCCGACCTTTGGGGAAATGCTGTTCGAAAGGGAACCTGGAGCCAGCTGGCAAGAGAGTGGTCATCAGCCCCGAGCAGCGCTGGGCCTAGAACACACTGCCAAGAACGTTAAAGATTTTTCCTCTGAAACAAACAACATGAAGTGCTCCCCTGTGGCCGGCTGCATCATCTTAGCAAAGCCTCTCATCTTGCAGCAAATAAACTGAGACCCAGGATGACTGCCATACAGGAAATCAGTGGCAGAGCGCACAGGAGAAAACAACCTTTCAAGGCCTCAGCTGGGGCCTTGGTGACCCCACCTGTCTGCTTCCTGCTGCTTCAGACTCACCTCCTCTCCTCCCCGCCCACCCCACGCCCACCCCTGCCTGCATCCCAGCCGCACTGGCTCCCCTGCGGCTGTCTGCAGGGTCTGGATTCATTCCCACCTCGAAGCTAGTGCACTTGCTCCCCGCCACCCAGCAGGGCTTTGCCTTGGGTTTTCACAGCTGGAGATTTCTGTCTTAGATCTTGGCTCAGTGACTGTCTCTCAGAGAGGCCATCCCCTACCTTCCAGCTCAAACAAAGCCTCCTCCGAACCTTTCCCCTAATAACCCTGACTTCCTCCCTTTATAGCCTTTATCAATATGAGCAGGGACTTCCCTGGGGGTCTAGCGGTTAAGACTCTCCAGTGCAGGGCCGTGGGTTCCATCTCCCGTCAGGGAACTAAGATCCCACATGTTGTGCAGCATGGTCAAAAAAAAAGAGATGAGGAACTGTGACTCTTTTTTTATTTCTCACTTGTCTCCCCACTGAAACACTGGACAACAAGATTAGTTCACTCGTGTGATTTGTTCACTGCTTTAACTCCAGCACCCTGAACAGTGTACACTAGGCACTCTATAAGCACAAACTGCATGAACGAATGAATGAATAAACACAAACTGAATGAATGAATGTTGAACACAGGCAGAGCTGGGAGATGCTGCAGGTTGGGTTCCAGACCACTGCACTAAACTGAATATCGCAGTAAAGCAAGCCACACAAATTATCTGGTTTCCCTGTGCCCGTCAACATTATGTTCACAGTCTACTGTAGGCTGTTAAGTGCACAATAGCATTATGTCTCAAACACAAAGTACATTCCTCAATTAAAAACAAAGCTGCTGGCAAAAAAAACCCAAAAAACAAAATAGACTTCCTCATTGCAGGGTTGCCACAAATCTCCAATTTGTGAAAAACAAAAACCAAAAACACAGTATCTGCAAAGCTCTCCGTATGTCTTTGCTGAGTGCTTGAAAGGGGGAAAGACATCCAGAGGAGCAAAGAGACACATGCATGGGGCCCAGAGAGGTGCACAGTCGTCGTGTCTGGTCCCAGAGACTTGCTGTTTGCCTTCTTTCACTTCCTCTCCAAAGCAGATGCCTCTGGGTTGCACTGGGAGGCGGTGGGTCTTGCTGGCTTTAAAAGACCTCAGAGGACTAACTTCAGTCGACCCCTCAAATTCCCCATGATGCCCATGTCAATCCAAACTGCCATCCAAAGATGAAACCTGTGCTCCTCTCCTCACATTTCCCCCAGACCTGAGAAATTGGAGGTCATCTAAAATGGGCTCTCTTTGCTTCCGAGCCTTGCTTTAATTTACTGTCCTTTATCGCTTTTCCCTTTCTGCTTTAGAATCGATGCTTTTGAACTGTGGTGTTGGAGAAGACTCTTGAGAGTCCCTTGGACTGCAAGGAGATCCAACCAGTCCATCCTAAAGGAAATCAGTCCTGAATATTCATTGGAAAGACTTATGCTGAAGCTGAGACTCCAATACTTTGGCCACCTGATGTGAAGAACTGACTCATTTGAAAAGACCCTGATGCTGGGAATGATTGAAGGCAGGAGGAGAAGGGGACAACAGAGGATGAGATGGTTGGATGGCATCATCAACTCAATGGACATGAGTTTAAGAAGCTCCAGGAGATGGTGATGGACAGGGAAGCCTGGCGTGCTGCAGTCCATGGGGTTGCAGAGAGTCAGACACAACTGAGCAACTGAACTGAACTGAACTGATACCCTACTTACATTCACAGACTTTTTTTCTCACTTGTTGTCTCAGCCCCTTCCCAAATGACTTTCCCTTGCCTACCTCTGCCCTGTTCGTGCTGTCCTCGGATGGATGCTCAGTAAACAACCTCTCTGCACATTCCTCTCCTGCTCTTCAGTGGCTCCACTCCAACTCCAAGTCCTCCCCACAGGCAAGGCCAGCTTACTTCTTCAACCTTACTTTCCATGCCTCCTAGGCTTAAACTGGCACCGTGGCATACAGGATAAAATGAATCACCTGCAATTTTAATGAAGTGAAGCTGCTGACCTGCAGCTGTGACAGGAAAAGACATTTGACCACTGGGATTTGCTGCAAAGGCGTTCTGGCAGAGCAAATTCCACCTTGCTGGTTTCGCTGTTTCCCGTGAATAGCTAAGCCACCCTGTAGAGTCTGAATCAGTTGATTCCCTCTAAAATCTTCCTAGCTGTCTAGCTGTTTGTGTGCAGAGGTGTGACTGCATCACTGAATATACAGAGCCTGTCAACTCAAGGATTTGGATCTCAGAACTGTCAATTATTTTGTTTCATCCTAAGCCTCCTCTCTCCTCCACTAGCATGGATAACTGGAAGCTGACTGAGTGTTAGAGTTGCACAAGGAGATAAACGGAATCAACAAACATTCAGCAAGCACTTATTCAGTACCTAATGGACGCCGCTGAAGGGGAGAAAAATATGCCGCCTTAACATATTGATTGTAGTGAGCTAAAGGTACTTTTAAAAGAGCAGATGCAAGAAAGGTGCTCTGGTTTCCTTTTTTTCTCCTTCAAAGCAGTAGATGAAACTCCATATGAAAGATGCCCTTCCTATACCAGGAGGAAAGGAACATCCTTATCCCCAGAGATGGGGACTTGGGGCCAAGAGAAAGCTTTACCGACAGCCCTTGTTAAAGTAACACTTATCTTCCTTAGTCTTCCCATGTATTTCGGTTACTCTCCCATAGTTGCTACTCTTTGTTCAACCTAGTGTATAAACACTTAAGCCTAACTGCTTTGTGGGTCTTCATTTTCCTATGAAGACTCCCATGTACATGTAAACATATTAAATAAAACATGTACACTTTACTCCTGTTAACCTGCCATGTCAACTTAATTCTTAGACTCATCTGGCCCTGAGGGGGTAGAGGTAACATTTTACCCCTTGACAGTACCTTGAGATGCTCGTAGCATAGAAGGGAACAGAAATATAGAAACAGCATCATTTCAGAAGAAGAACTGCTCTAACAAAGGTCTGTGCAAACTTACACACTCGGGGAAAAGTGACAGTGCCTCTCACCGTCTGAAGAGGACAGGGCGCCAGGATAAGAGGGCAGGGATTTGGGGCACATCTAAAAAGAGAAGCAGGTTTTCCAGATTTCCACCGTACCCTCACTGTAATTTGAGAAACATTTTAAAATTCCACGAACAAACTTTTCAGTGGCAATACTTGGGCCGTGTTGGATGATTACTGCATCCTTTCTACTCCTTTGACCTACTTTTTCATAAGTGTCAACAGAGGTTTGTGAGCAACAGCTGAAAGAATAGTTATGATAAGGTGTCAGGATGAAGTTTTGATTAAAGGTTTCCGGGCTGTACCGAAGCTGATGGTTTTGTAAGCTGAAAAAAAAAGAAAGAAAGAAAAGCCACGTTGCTATGAGAGAAGCAGAAGCAACCCCAGGAGGGCAAAAGGAGGAAGTAGCCCAGAGTGGACCTAATGCTGCTGGCCTGTGAGGGCTGGGCCTGAGTCATTCAGGGACATTTTTCATTGATGTATAATTGATTTACAGTATTGTGTTAGTTTCAGGTGTATAGCAAAGCAATTCAGTTATATATATATTTTTTTTTCAGGTTATTTTCTATTATAGGTTATTACAAGGTTATTGAATATATTTCCCTGTGTTATATGGTAAATCCTTGTTTTCTATACTTTGTATCTGTTAATCCCATACTCCTAATTTATCCCCTCCTCCCTTTCCTTTTGGTAAGCATCAGTTTGTTTTCCATGTCTGTAAATATGTTTCTGGAGAAGGAAATGGCAACCCACTCCAGTGTTCTTGCCTGGAGAATCCCAGGGATGGAGAAGCCTGGTAGGCTGCAGTCCATGGGGTCGCACAGAGTCAGACACGACTGAAGCGACTTAACAGCAGCAATTCTGTTCTGTATACAGATTCATTTGTATTATTTTTTAAATTCTAGCTCATGTGGTATCATATATCTGTCCATGTCTGATTTACTTGGCTTAGTATGATGTCTTTAGGTCCATCCATGTTGTGGCAAATAGCAATATTTCATTCTTTTTTATGGCTGAGTAATAGTCCATTGTATGTACCATCCGCATCTTCTGGGTTTGGGGGGAGCTGTGCTCCACAGCTTGCAGGATCTTAGTTTCCCAACCAGGGATCAAACCCAGGTGCTCGACAGTGAAAGCACTGCGTCCTAAGCACTGGACCACCAGGGAATTCCCTACCACATCTGCTTGAACCAACCATCAATCCAGGGATTTTTTAAAAGTGGATCCATCATGATAATTTCTAGGAGAGCATACAGTTTAACTAAGAGAACCTGTACACTTATAAATTACAGGGCAATGATTAATCATACAGACAAGAAGCTGGAGGAAGGGTACCTACTGTTGGAGACTGGCTGTCTAACTGCTTAATAGAGTGCTTGTCATCAGTTCCTTTGCAGGACTTGGGGTCAAAAGTAAGGATAAGGGCACATTAAACATGGCATCGTGGGTCAAACCAGTTTCATTGCCGAAGGACACTTCATGGATCAGTAGTAGCTGCCCTTAAGATTATCATCCAAGGTTATCGACGCACTCTGTACCTTCCTAACTTCTTTTGATGAATTTTAATGTTTAAAGTACTGTCAACAGCATGCATGCATATGTGCCTGCCCAGTTGTGTCTGGCTCTGTGCGTCCCTGTGGATTGTAGCCTGCCAGGCTCTTCTGCCCATGAGATTTTTCAAACAAGACTCCTGGAGTGCAAATCCAATAAACATTTAAACTATTTTTGATAACTATCCTATATTGCTTTTCAAATGAGCTGTATTAATTTTACCATGCCATCAGCAGCATACACATATCAATATAGACCAAATTCACCACAACTTTGACTACCCTTAAGAAAAGTAAGCTGCTAAGTAAATAATTGATGGTTCAGTATAATTAAAACAGTACCTCCACATTGGCTTCATAAGTATTTCTTTGATTACTGAGGTTATCTCTTTAGGCTGGCACAAAGCACCACAAGGCTTCATGAGGGGACATGGGCATTTCCATTTGAATAAGGAGACTATTTGAATAGGTCACCTATTTTGAGATTTCTCCCATCTTTCATCCTCCACAGGAATCAATGTCAAATGTGTTGACATCTAGTCATTGAATTCTTTTTATTCTTTATCTCAAAGGGCTCTTCCGTCGATCTCATTATTTTTATTCCCACTACCACAAGTTTAGTTCAGTTTTTAATGCTAAATCCTGTGCTGCAAAAATTGTATCCCACAGGGGTCTCTGCCTGCAAACTTTTCCAGGGTAATAATCACAACTCATTTACTGAGAAACTACCACCAGCCAGGCAAACTGCCATAAGGCCAGGTGATTTATAGACATTATCTCTCAAAACAACTCCATGAGGCAGATACTATTAGCTCCGTTTTACAGATGAGGAAACTGAAACATAGAAAATTTAGATAATCACTAAACTTCACAACCACCAAGCAGAAGAACAGAACTTTTAACCTGAGTCTGTCTGATTCCAAAACCTGTGTCCACAAGGAACGTGTCTCTCATCAGTCCCCCACCCCGCCCTATGCATTTCTGTACTCATTATTAAGCTCTTGCTTTTCTCTCCAAGCCCACTGTTTACACTCAGAGGTGCTGGAACTGGGAGTCTGCAAACCACATTCTGCTTTGCCAGCTGGGTCTTTGTTGGGCTCTGTCCATCGGGGCGCTAGATGGAAAACCCAAGTCTGCAGGAAGGAGAGGAAAGTCACCCTTTCCGCCTTTGAGAGCTTAAGTTCTGTGAGTATCACCTTACAGCACTTTACCTTGACAGCAGAGGTCCCTTCCCATAACAGTAGCTAAATTCAATTCACAGTTTTTCTTTTTTGTCAATTGAAGTATAGTTGATTTACAATATTGTGTTAGTTTCAGGTGTGCAGCAAAGTGATTCAATTTTATAAATATGTATTTTTTCAGATTATTTTCCATTATAGATTACTACAAGATAGCAAGATAGTGACTATTGTCTCTGCGTTAGGTGTTGTTCATCTATCTTATATACAGTAGTTTATATCTGTTAATCCCATACTCTTATCCTTCCTCCTGTCCATTTGCCCTTCAGTTTGTTTTCTATGTCTCTGAGTCTGCATCTGTTTTGTAGATAGACTCATTTGTATTATTTTTTAGATTCTGCTTATCAGTGATAGCGTTTTAAAATCTTTACTCCCTTATTTTCGGCTTGGTTGCATGCAGTTTCCTCTAGTTGCGGCTAGCGGGGGCTGCTCTTCGTTGCAGCGTGCAGGCTTCTCGTCGCGGTGGCTTCTCTTGCTGTGCGGGCTCTGTGCTTCAGCAGTTACGGTGAAAGGGGTTAGCTGCTCCATAGCATGTGGGATTGTCCTGGACCAGGGATCAAACCTGTGCTCTCTGCACTAGGAGGTGGATTCCTAATCACCAGGGAAGTCCATTATATCATCTATGTGTTTTTCTCTCTCTGACGTCTTCATTTAGTGTGATAATCTCTAGATCCATCCATGTTGCTGCAAATGGCATTATCTCACTCTTTTTTAAGGCTGAGTAATATTCCACTGTGTATGTGTGTGTGTGTGTGTGTGTGTGTACATACCCAGTCTGCAGTTTTTCCAACAATTGGGGAGTAACTTTTATCACAGCTGTCTCAGAGACACCAGCATCAGTCAGATTTCTCAAGCTTGGGTCCAAGGCCCACAGAGCCCCTCCCCCCAAGTCAGAGACCCCAGCACTAGTCAAGCAGTGTCTCCTCCAGGTCTGAGCTTCAGATCCTCAGAGCCGCTCTTCCTAAGTTTCTAAGATTTCATAATTTCAAATATTCCATTTGCTCAGCCCTAGGGTGGTAGTGCCTCCTGCTCTTGCTCACTTCATGGTACCTTAGAGATCTCTTTTACCCTTTCTGGTATGTAGTTAACAACTTTATAACTCATCAATTCTAGAGAAGCTCTTGCCAGGGAGAACCTCCTCTAGGAATCTGAGTGAAGCTAGGAGTGAAGTGTTGTAGGATACTATGTTTTCCATCCGGATCCTCTCTTCAAGGCAGAGGGATTCATCTTCCAGCTTCTGAGCATACTGCTGCTAAGTTGCTTCAGTCATGTCCGACTCTGTATGACCCTGTAGACGGCAGCCCACCAGGCTCCTCTGTCCCTGGGATTCTCCAGGCAAGAACACTGGAGTGGGTTGCCATTTCCTTCTCCAATGCATGAAAGTGAAAAGTGAAAGTGAAGTCGCTCAGTCGTTTCCAACTCCTAGCGACCCCATGGACTGCAGCCTACCAGTCTCCTCCGTCCATGGGATTTTCCAGGCAAGAATACTGGAGTGGGGTGCCACTGCCTTCTATTCTGAGCATACTAGCTGCTGCTATCTCGGAACTGTCTAAACTGTGAAAGTACCCTCAGCTGCAGACAAGTACCTCATCCAAGGGTCCATCACTTGCCTAGAGTGGCACATCACCAGTGACTGGCTGAATGAGGGGATATAAAAGACAACCTCCTGTGCCTTGATTTGGGATCCAGGTTCCCTGCTGGTATCAGCTGAGACCCCATGGGTCACCTTCTCCCTCAGCTTTCCAGCCTTCCTCAGTTTCTTTAGGGATGTGTATTCAGATAAGCCTTCTGGAGTCAACTGCTCATCTTGGGTTTCTTTCCAGGTATTCCCAGGAGGCCAGGGCTTCCCTGGTGGCTCAGTCAGTAAAGAATCCGCCTGCAATGCAGGAGACCTGAGTTTGATCCCTGTGTCTGAAAGATCTCCTGGAGAAGGAAATGGCAACCCACTCCAGTATTCTTGCCTGGGAAATCCCATGGACAGAGGAGCCTGGCAGGTTAGAGTCCATGGGGTCACAAGAGTCAGATACAACTTAGCAACTAAACCACCACCAGCAATAGGCCGGTCTGAGTCAGTGTCGCCTGGGTCTGGGGCCTGCAGAGATTCAGACGGGCACTACGATTGAACTTGGAGTCGTTGTTTAGTGGCTAAGTTGTGTCTGATTCTTTTGTGACCCCGCGGACTATAGCCTGCCAGGCTCCTCTGTCCAAGGGACTGTCCAGGCAGGAATGCTGGAATGGGCTGCCATTTCCCTCTCCAGCGGATCTTCCAGAACCAGGGACTGAAGCCGCGTCTCCCGCCTTGGCAAGCGGGTTCTTAAGCGCTGAGCGGCCAGGGAAGTCTTGAGCTTAGAGTGGTGGGAGGCAAATACTGACAAACAAACAAACAAATAAAATAAAACTAACCACAGGGACAGTTCATAGTCTTCATTACCATAAACACAAAGCAAAATAAAAAAGAGTACGTACATACAGGACTACAATTCCTAAAAAATAGCCCAATGCAGGGATGGTGTGGGGAGCTGCTCTCTAGCAGCTCTCTCAGGATATTTGTGTTGTTCTGTGTTTTCATCTATTTTTTAGCTTTAACAAGCCAAACTGCCTCACTACCCCGAGGCCAATCCAGAATGCATATGCCAAATTGGCACCACAAAACAGCATACCTTATTTTTCTTTTCTACTGCCGGGAATTCTATAAATAAAAGAAAAAATGAGGTATGGAATTGCTGTTTATCCTTTAATTCACATTACATAGAAAAACACTAACTTTTTCTGAGAAGGAATCATTTTAATTTATTAAAATGCTTAAAATGCTAATGAACAAAATAGTCATCTTGCAAAACATTCTGTATTTTTAAAAGTTGCTACTTCAGTTTTTCAAAGGTTTATTCATGGACTAATTTTCTTAGTCTGCAAATAAATGTAAATGTTCATAAATGTCATATAAAGTTATATCCTGCAGTTTTGTACAGTATTCAATTAGTTTTTAATGAAAGGAAATTTATACAAAGAAGATAAAATGGTCTTCAATTAATAGGCTGAATTATACATCAAGCAATGAATAAAGCCTCCTTGAGACATTTTTCATCCCAGAGAATTGACTATTTTTGCTTTATTTTTAATATCATTATAAGCTATAACTACATTTTCTTTGGGGGAGATAAAAGTTTATAGCAACTAAATATCTGGCTATTAGAAGTTTAATTATCTGAACAAATTCAGGATGAGGAATATTTAATATGTCACTTAAAATCAGTGAGTGGAAAGAAGTCTCAGTTATATCCTGGATATGATGATAAATTCTCATGCTTTATAATATAATGATATGGTATTACTAGAGTCATTCTTAAGGCCTTGAAATAGTGCTATCAAACAATCTAGTCTGTGTATTTTTTATAAAATCTGCATTTTGTTTGAATATATTTTGCATAAGTCTATCTATACAATGGATTACTCCCTGCAGTTTTCTACTTGAAATTAGATTATAAATATTCCCCAGGTGACCTCTGAAAATGGTATGCTATTCTCTTGACCCAGAAAACCCCATAAAATCATGCAAATCAAGAGGTTCATATCTTCATGTTCACTTTAAGAACACTCGTGAAACTTCCCAGGCCATTAAGGGTAGGCATATCCGAAAAGCCACCAAGTATCTGAAGGATGTAACTTTAAATTAGTGACATTATAATGGTGGAGTCGGCTCGTGTGCACAAGCCAAGCAGCGGGGCTGGACGCAGGGTCCGTGGCACGAAAGCAGTGCTGAATTTCTCCTGCACGTGCTCACAAATGCAGAGTAATGCTGAGTTTAGGGCTTAGAGGTCAATTCTCTGGTCGTTGAACATATCCAGGTGAACAAAGCCCCTAAGATGCCATGCAAGATTTACAGAGCTCATGGTTGAATCGACCCATACGTGGGCTCTCCCTGCCCCATGGAGATGACCCTTACTGAAAAAGAACAGATTATTCCTAAACCAGAAGAGGAGATTGCACAGAAGAAAAAGGTATTCCATAAGAAACCGAAGAAACAAAACTTCTGGCCCAGGAATAAACGCCACAAAAAATAAATGCAAATAAAAATTTTTTAAAAATAGGAAAGCCAACTTAATACAAAACCCCCCCAGTGTGGTGGCATTTGCTGACCATGTAGCAACCAGCCTCTTCCTACCTCTTCACTCATGTGACTGTAAAAATTGACCCCACTTCCAGATGCAAATTGATTACTCTAAATTAGTTAGGGCCATGTCATCTCTCTTGTAACAATCAATGGCATTCCCTTGTTCACAGGTAAGGATATAGGACCCTTTGGCAGTTTTAAAACATGGGCCCCAAATTCTTTGACAGCCCTCCTATTAAGAGGTAGAACCTGTATTTCGTCTCTTTGAATCCGAGCTCTTTGACTTCTTAACAAATAGAATGTGGTAGAATTGACATTTATGATAGTAGAAACTGGAAATCTTTACTCCCTATTTCTTGGGACACTTGTTTTGGGAGCACAGCACCATTCATTTTTTTTTTTTTAATTAGTTGGTATTATCTTTAATTAAGTACAAAGACTTTTCCAATCACATCACACAGAGATTGTTTTATCCACTGCTCTGTTTGGCTGCCGATCAGCCCACAAGGAAACCAACCCCAGAGAGGAATCCAGGTCTCTGGCCCTCAGTTCCAGTCAGACAGCTAGCACCAACTTGCCGTTCGCATAAGTGAACCATCTTGGAAGTGAGTTCTTCAGTCAATTCATGAATTAAATAAATTTTTGTTGTGATTTCAAGCCACTAAGTTGTCGTGTGGTTTATAATGCAACAGTAGGTAACTACAACACCGATACTTGGTCCCTGTATGTGGACCTTTTCTCTTTCTTGAGAAATTTAGGATCTGTTATTCCTGGTGAAGTTTTGTTAACATCATTTTATTCCTTTTACTTTACGTTTCCTTTTCTCCTTCTTCCTTCCTTCCCTCCAGGCACTTAGTGATCCTTTTCAATTAAAAAAAAAACCCTTTTAATTGTGGGAAATTAAAGAATGATAATCTTTCCTTGATAATTTCTTTCTCTTCATTTTCTCTGTTCTGTGTTTCTGAATCCTGTAGGAGACAAATTGGATCTCCTGGATTGATTTTCGAATTTTTTTTCCTTTTGTTCATCATTTTTTTTTTCTATTTGTCTTCCAGTTATGATACTGAATTTTTAGTTTTAGCTATCAGATATTTAACTTCCAAGAGTTCTGTCTTGTTTTTCGGGTCTACTTTTTAAATAGGAATCTATTTTTTCCCCCTATAGATAAATATTGTGTCTTTCCTCTCTGAGACATTAATTGTAAGAATTTAAAAACCCTGCTTTCTGCACTGTGCTCCTTCAGCGCTCCTTTCACTGCTCCTGAGGTCTCCCTTGCATCTTGGACGCACCTCGTATCTGGTCAACTTTGGCTACAGAATAACGTTAAAAATGAGAGACTGTCTAGCTTGGACAATCTACTGCAAACTGGTTTCAATTTCAGTTGAGTTAAACACAAACCTTTTTGAGGCTTACCTTACAAAATGTTGAATTCTAGGCACTTCCAAGGATACAAAGACGATTAAAACAGAGTCCTCGAGAAGTTTGCAATTTTATAGAGTAGTTCAGTATATTTCCCTTTAAATCTTTTTTTTTTTTTTTTTTAAGAATTTATTAATTTATTTTTGGCTGTGCTGGGTCTTCACTGCTGCACCCGGGCTTTCTCTAGTCACAGCAAGCCGGAGCTGCACTCTAGCTGCGGTGTGCGGGGCTTCTCTTGTTGCAGAGCAGGGCCGAGGGCACGGGCTTCAGCCATTGCAGCACGTGGGCTCAGTAGCTATGGTGCACAGGCTTCGTTGCCCCACAGCATGTGTAATCTTCCTGGACCAGGGATCAAAGCCGTGTACCCTGTACTGGCAGGCGGATTGTTAACCACTGGACCGGACCGCCAGGGAAGTCCCTCCATTTCAATCTTTACGGCAGATTCCCTGGCTTCCCTTATACCTCAGTTGGGAAAGAGCCTGCCTGCAGTGCTGGAGACCCGGGTTCGATCCCTGGGTCGGGAAGATCCCCTGAAGAAGGAAATGGCAACCCACTCCAGTATTCTTGCCTGGAGAATCCCAAGGACAGAGGACCCTGGCGGGCTGTGGTCCATGGGGTCGCAAGAGTCGGACACGACTGAGCGTCTAAACCGCCACCACCGCCAGGTTCCCCAGTGCAGTGCCACGTAGAAGCGGTGATGGTGGACGTTCGCCTTACTGCTAGCTTTTAAAATAGCAGCTTTATTGAGACATAATCCACATACCTTAAAGTTCACCAATTTAAAGTGTGCCATTGAGTAGATGTTAGGATATTCACAGACACATGGAATCTTCACTAAAGTCCATTTTAGAACATCATTGCCTCAAAAAGAAGCTCCTGTATCTGTATCCTCCTACTTCCCCATCCTCCGCAGCCCTAAGAACCACTGAATCTACTCTTTGTCTCATTCAGAAACACATTTCCCTATTCTGGGATTGTGTGTGAATGGAATGATAGAATATTTGGTCTTTCATGACTGGCTTCTTTCTCTTAGCATAAAGTTTTCATGTTTCTTCCAGATGATAGCATGCATGGATACTTCATTCTTTCCTCTAATTTTTAAAGATTGTGGTCACGCATACACATAACATACAATTGGCCAGTTAAACCATTTTGAAGTCAGTTTTGTGGCATCAAGTACACGGAAATTGCTGTATAACCATCACTACTTTCAGCTTCCAGAAATTTTCATCACTCCAACTGCAAATTGTACCATAAGCAATAATTCTGCCCCTCCCCTGGTCTCTGGAAACTACTGTTATGTCTCTACCTATATGACTATTTTTGGCTCATATAAGTGAAATCATATATTATTTGCTCTCTTGTGTCTGGCTTATTTCACTTATTTTCACCACACTGTTTCGAGGGATTTTTTAGTGGTTGCTCTAGGGCTTGCAATATACATCTTAACAGCTTCAAATTTATACTAACAATTTCAGTGAGATATAGAATGCTATCCTATTTAGCTCTATTATCTTTCCTCCCTTTTATTGTTATAATACCTTTCTTGGTATTATTATAATAAGTCTATATTACATCTATAAATGTTGTAAACCCAGAAATACATAGTTATCATTTTTAACTTATAATTTTGTGTTTTAAAATGAAGCTAAGATAAAAAAGGAGAGAAAGTGTGTATTTATAACTTTTGTTATATCAGTCTTCTTATTTATAATTTCTAGTTCTCTTTCACTTGTTCCTGTGGATTCAAATTACCATGTGGAGTCATTTTGTCATGAGAGCTTTGCTCTCACTTCCTTCGTGCTGTTAATGGCAAATGCAGTATATTTCTATATATTGTATGGACAACAACATATACATGTTGTTTTATGCAATATGGGCATTTATCAGATGAGACTGAGCTGTAACTATTAATCATTGTTCTTTTCCCATCTCTTTATTCTTTATCTGTGTGTACTTAAGAGGTAGTAGAGGGAAAAGAAGAGACCATAATTGATTCATAGTTGGTCTGGAAGTTGATCAGTTGTGTTCGACTCTGTGAGACCCCATGGACTGTAGCCTGCCAGGCACCTCTGTCCATGGAATTTTCCAGGCAAGAATACTAGAGTGGGTTGCCATTCCCTTCTCCAGGGGATCTTCCCAACCCAGGGATCGGACCCAGGTCTTCTGCATTGCAGGTAGATTCTTCACCATCTGAGCCACCAGGGAAGCCCCATAGTAGGTCTGGGGAAGGTTAAATCCCATCAGGCAGAAACCAATCAAAGAAGTGACCAGGCTGGATTATTTTGGCAGCATTTATAATATGCACCAATATTCTGAAAAAATTAAGAGCATATGCTTTTTTGGTCAGTTAGATTGCTACCTGCAAGTTGAGCATCTTTGAACAAGTAAATTATTATTTTTTTTTCTATTCCTCTATTTCCTCATTGATGTAATAGATATAATATTATGTGGTGTTGAGAGTTAAATGATGGAATATATATTAGGTGTTCAATAAATGATAGCTATTATTATACCCCACTGAGAACTAAAATTTCAGAGCACATCCCCACAAGGCCCAGGGATTACCCCAGAAGAAGGACGATGACAAACAGGAGCGATAATGACCTATGGTTATTCTAGTTCTCGATAGCGGGGCTAACGTCATGATGACTGTAAACTGAAAAGCAAAGTGGAATTTCGGGACCAGGGATAAAGGGCCAGTGAATATGATGTGAAACTTTCATATTATTTTACCCTTGTCTCAGAATACACTTGCACACATTGGGAAGACAGGTCATCAGAATTCCCTGTGACCACACAGTCATGTTGACTTTGGTTCATTATTTCTATGGCAAAAAAAAGACCTATTTGTAGGTCGTTTAATATATGCATGTTTGCTAGAGAGCTGTTCAAGTTAGCAGGATGAGGAGGAAAGGGAATACTTGGTACTAATGCATTCTATTTGTTTTTCTAGCAGTCATAGTATGAATTGCTAAAAAAACAAAGATCCAAGAAGAGTATCTTTATTAGGCAACTGTGGTATAAGATAACAGCAGGTAGCAGAGTACTGAGGTAATCAGAAAAATCTTTATCAGTAGGAACGTACCTTTATAATGTATTTTGCAATGACAATTACTTAGCTCCCAGTTTATTTCCTCTCTTCTTATCCTCATGGTGTTTTTAAGAATTTTTTTAATAAAAGTTTTGTTATCAAGTGAGTTCATGGAGAGAACTTTAGAAATATCAATATTCTAGAGAAAATTATCAGAAAAAAACTCATAAAGAGAACTGAGAAGTGGCTTGGCCTGCTAAAGTGACCCATCCCAGCTCTTCAGAGCTAGCTTGTGCCACATGTGGGAAGAGAGTGCAGAGTCCTTGCCTCAGTGAGGCAACAGGAGCCCCCCAAGGAGCACTCCCCCTTCCTCTTCTTGATGCTAGGTTAATCACAAGGCTTATATTCTAGCAGGTCCAGCTGGTACATACTGTACCTGCAAAGGGAGGAAAGAGCTTATACCCCAAAGAGGCTGCAAGAATTCAGCTAGCATGTTCTGGCAGGATCTGGGGTGCTCTATCACAGAAGCCAGAAAATAAGCAAGATTTCGTTAACCTGAGGACACTCCTAAGTGGAAAAGTGGTTGGTTCTCAGAAACCTGGAGAAAGTGATGGCTCAGACTTGGTTGAGTTGAAATACCTAAGTGACAGAGGGATTTAAACTATAAGAGAACGCATGCTAAGTCGTTTCAGTTGTGTCTGACTCTTTACAACCCCATGGACTGCAGCCCACCAAGCTCTTCTGTCCATGGGATTCTCCAGGCCAGAATACTGGAACGGGTTGCCATGCCCTCCTCCAGGGGATCTTCCCAACCCGGGGATCGAACCCACATCTCTTACATCTCCTGCATTGGCAGGCAGGTTGTTTATCACTAGCGCCACTGGGAAGCCCATCAGAGGAATAAGATGGTTTTATTTACGAAACAAATAGAGACACAGAAGTTATGAAAAACATATGGTCACCGAGGGAAAAGTGGAAGGTAGAATGAATTAGGAGACTGAAACTGTCATATATACAGTAGTGATTCTATGTATAAAATAGATGGCTAATGAGAACCCACTGTATAGCTCAGGGAACTCTATTCAGTGCTATGTGTGACCTAAATGGGAAGGAAATCCAAAAAAGAGGGGATATGTGTATATGTAAGTTGATTCACTTTGCTGTACAGCAGAAACTGACACAACATTGTAAAGCACATATACTCTATAAAAATTAATTTAAAAAAAAAAATCAGGGAAATGAGCATGTTGGAATATATATAATATGTGAAGTAAGAAGACCTACCAGAGGATTACGTTCCACAGAAGGGTCTAAAAATACCAAACTATCGGTAATTTGCTCATGAGATGGGTGTCAGCATCACCAAGATCAATATTGGCTCTTCTCTGTAGACCAGGGCTGATGGCAGGAAATGCAATCACAGAACCGGGCTCATCAATAGCAGTGGGGATGACAGGATGATGAAACAATAGAGGCTGGTTGGTGGCACCTGACTGCTAGAACCCAGGAGAAAACAAGTAAGAATGGTAAATTTGGAGAGATCCCTAAGGGAACTTAATCTACAAGGGCGCTGTGGAGATAATTTAGTGAAATGATGTCCCTAGGGACAAATAAATGGGACCCCCCCCCCAAAAGCTGCTTTATATTAATACAATCAAAAGAATGCAAGAATGGGTGAGAGAAGCCTCGGGGCGATTGCTCCAATAAAAAGTTGTGATCCTTTGCTCAATTTCTAAGCCGATTGGACCTACGCCAATTTTCAGACCCCCAAATTATTATTAACTCAAAAGGTGAATAGGTCCCTAGGGTAAATGTATGGTAAAGATTCTTTTAGTGCCTTCCCAAAGGGACCTTCAGCCACTTCACTCAGGTGGCTGTACACTGGAGAAAGGAGAACGCCCAGATATTTTGAGAACTGCTGGATGAAGACACTAAGTTAAACTAGAAACCAGAAAGGTCATCATGGCCCTTGCATTACAGCTGTGGCATATGCAGCCCATCCAGCATGGAAGCAGCACTGAATGACTAAGTAGATAAAATAACTTAGCCAGTCGACATTAGCCAGCCTTTACCATCAGGAATCCCAGAACGGGCACAGTGGGCGTGTAAATGCAGTGATCACAGTGTCAGAGGTAGAGGCCAGGTGTGAACCCAGCAGGATGGAGTCCCATATGTCAAGGCCTATATAAACAATAATCATCGCTTCCTCTGAATGTCTGGTCTATCAGCAACAGAGAACAATGTTGAGCTCACAGTATGGCAATATTCGTTGAGAGACCAACTGGTTGCTTGGTTTCAAGTTTATTACACTGGGTCCTTTCCATCCAAGAAGGGCCAGTGATTCATCCTCAGGAAAAGAAACTTATTCCAGGTACAGCTTTGCCTTTCCAGCCTGCAGTCTCAGCCAGCACCATTATGATACTGTTTATGGAGTGCCTGACTCATAAGCATGGAATCACTCACAGTATACCAATAACCAGAGGATCAACTTCACAGCAAGGAACTTGCAGGAGGGGGCCCAAGACGACCGGGCCTACTGCTTGAATCACCTCTCACCATCATCCAGAAATAGCAGATCTGATAGCACATTGGAAAGACCCGCTGAAGTTACAACTAAAATGCCAGCTTGGAAACAGTTTGCAAGGAGGGAGTGACATCCTGTGAGATACAATATGTATACTTCACTGAATCAGGTTTCTGTTTATGGCTTGGGAATGAAGGGGTGGAAGCATAAGTGGCCCCACTGATCATCATTTCTCATGACCCACAGAGGGATTCTGCAGTTCCTACTCCCATAATTCTGGGCTTTGCAGGTTTACAGACCTTGGCCCACCAAAGGGCCTTTGAACTATAAGTGAAAACTGCACTTGTGTACTTTGGCTTCCTGTGTCCAGGAATCAGCAGGAAAGAAGAGTGTCACCATCTGTCAGGGGTAACTGACCCTGAATATCAAGAGAACATAAGACTGGGACTTCCCTGGTGGTCCAGTAGTTAAGAATCTTCCTTCCAATGCAGGGGATGTGGGTTCGATCCCTGCTTGGGGAACTAACATCCCACACGCTGTGGGGGCGATTAAGCCTGAGCACTGCAGCAAGAGAAGCCCCATCTGCCCCAGTGAAGACCCAGTGCAGTCAGAGTTTTTTTAAAAAAGATGATATAAGACTTCTGTAATATAATAAGGGGCTCCCCAGGTGGCTCGGTGGTGAAGAATCCACCTGCTAATGCAGGAGACACAGGAGACTTGGGTTATTATTAGTTTTTATACTCCAAGAGGGTTAAATTATACTTTGGCTGGATCAATATTCAGTGTTTACACTGTGATGACTAAATGATTGCTATTCAGAGATAAGCAATGTAGGAAACAATGATTACATTTTTTCGGCAAACTGAAGTTGATCATTGTCTTGTTTTTACTTAAAAACAAAACTTCTTCATTTTCTATGTATCTATCACTAATTCAAGTCCCAGTGTCTAAATACCCTCTCAAGATATTCAGGCAACTCAAAGTGTTCTGTCAAATTCATCTTCATGAACAAGTCTCTCTCTTGGGGTTTTCTGATTTGGTCTGTTAGAATTCATTGCCTTTTATGCTCGTCCACATATCCCCCGGGGATCTAAGACTTTCTCTTACATGTTAGACATCCTCTTTCCTATAATCCATGTCTTCCTTTTTGTTTTGGTTTCGTTCACTACTGTGTTGGAGAACTGTCTCAAATAATTATTCAAGAAAGGGTGCATAGGATATAAGATTTTTTTTTTGAGATCATAGAGGTCTGAAAATATCTTTATTCTACTTTTCTGCTTTGTTTATAACTTAGTTGAATATAGAGGTTTAGGAAACATTTTTTCTGCAGAATTCCAAAGGCATTGTTTTAGTTCCTTGTAATTTATAGGATTGCTGTTTCAAAGTGCAAAGCCAAGCTGATTCAATTTATTGAGCAACTATTATGTAATCAGATTGTCCTATATTTACCCTTATGATACGTCTGTTTTCTGATCATCTAGCTGTCCTCAGTATTCCATACATTCATGAGATGTGTTTTCATGTAGCTCTCTTTTCATCAAGTGTCCTGGGCACTCAGAGACCCTTTCAGTCCTTAAAATCATGTCCTTCAGATATGAGGAATTTCCTAGATTTTTTCATTGATGATCTCTGTTTTTCTGAAACTCCATTCATTTGTATATTGAAACTTCTGTGTCCCCTTGTGTTGTTTTCCCTATTTTTTGTATCTTTGTCAATTTACTCAACTTTCTGGATATGTCCTCAACTGTATCTTTCAACTCATATTGAGACCTAATTTATATTATTTTTAAGTTCAAAAAAATGTTTGTGTGTGTACTGTAGATGTTATGTTTTGTTCTGGTTTCACAGTTGAAATATCTTCTCTTGTCTCAGGCCTAAGTTAAGGATGGGAATAGGAACGTTGGTGTCAAGAGTTAGTGAATTTCATTCTAAGCTTTAAGGTGACAGTTGCCAACTATTATGTTCTTTTACTTTCTCAGTTTAACTGAGAGAAAGAGGTTGACTGAGATTTCCTGGCCCACTTGGGTTAGGTATTACCCTGACCCAATCAGTCATGACCAAAGATTAAGGATACTACACCTTCATGACTCCCAGGGTCTCATCGTTGTTAGCTGGGAAAACTTCTCAGAGAAGGGAACATATGTCATGGAATAGGAAGATATCCCAAAAGATTTGTTCCCCTAGTCTTTCTTTCTGAGGCATAGAGAAAGCATTCTTTGGTACTTTTTAAATTTGAAAAACTTCAACATGTGTTAGATTCCTGAACTTAAAGTCATCTAGAGAGGGGGAAATATTCTGCATTTAAAATCAATCTCAGGAAAAATAAATAAATAAATAAATAAAATCAATCTCGGGGACTTCCCTGGTGATCTAAGGGCTGAGATTTTGCACTTGCAATGCAGGGGATGTGGGTTCAGTCCTTGGTCGGGGAACTAGGATCCCACATGCTATGGAGCAGCTAAGCCCGAGTGCCACAGCCCATGCTCCCTGGGGCCTGCATTTCACAACCGGAGACCCTGTGTACCACAGCTACCAGAGCCCAGAGTCCGCGACTAGAGAGTCCGTGTGCCATGTGAAAGATCCTGCACGATGCGACAGAGATCCCCAGCGTGAGGAAGACCGACACTATCACACCTAATAAAAGAGTTAAAATTAAAAACTCAGCCTTTATAGAGTAAGGGTTTGCCTCTCATGAAAATCACTGAGGGCAGGCTTTAAGAAACGTGGATTTTCAGGCCGTACCTCCATAGGTTCTAATTTGCCTGATGTGAGATGGAGCCTGGGAGTTTGTGTATCTAACAAGTCTCAGCTGGTACTGATACAGAATTAAGAACCATGCTTCAAGAAGCACATGTGGAGAAGGCCTTTTTCATGCTATGCTACACACAAAAAGAAAAATCTGATTTCTATTTCAAGAGTCAAGAAAATACATGAATTCATTGAAGCAGGTATTTTAAAGAAACTTGAATATTTAATACCTAAGTTTGCTTAACTCACTTATTTGAATAGCCACCAGGGACAACTCTTCTTGGCAAGACTTACAAGATTGCTGCCAAAAGTTCTTTGTGAAAAATTCAAATTGAGAATTCAGATCATTGAGGGCATGGCACAGTATAATAATTATCACAGCCACCTCATCACCTACTGGCCTAATCAATTTTCTGGGAAAGAGGTTTCTTATCTCTTAAAGAGAAATCATATGCTTTAAAATTCTTTGTGTCTTCAAATGTATCACTGCTATAACAATGACTCTGAACCTAAAATTTTTAAGAAAAGTGAAATATATGTTGTCATGTGACTCAGAAATGGGATTCATGAAGGAAAAATTTTAAAAACTTAAGTCACTGCTGACTTAGCTTGAGAATGAGTTAGCAATCAAATTTCTCCTCTTCCTAACTATTTTTTAAAGCTGTAACGACACATCAGGAGGATACTTTCTTCTTGCTCCTCATTCACATTTTTTAGATATATGAAATTATTATTTGAAGTAATTACATCCAGAAGTATTTAAGGTACATGCCATGGTTCTTTTTAACTTGGAAAACATGTGTTTATTAGGTTTTATAATTATTTCTTTCCCACCCCATGTTTCCTCTACCACAGTGAAGAAGTGAATCAAGACCTTTAAGGAAGATAAGACTTACAAAAAAGACAAAGAACTAGAGTCATAATTGAAACACTTGTATTAGAGTCAAGGCCAAACATTTAGTAGTTATTAGAAGAAATATATTCAAAATTTGGTGACCAATAAGATGTGGCAACAGACGACTTGGGCTCAGAGCTCACTGAGGAAATTTTTCTTATATATCCTTGAAACACACCCAAATAATCTGTTGAAACCCATGGATTTATTTATTTTCTTTATTCTGTTGACTTCAACATCTTTTTTAATTGTTGCTTAGTCGTGTCCAACTCTTTGTGACCCCATGGACTGTAGCCCACCAGGGTCCCTGTCCATGGGATTTCCCAGCCAAGAATACTGGAGTGGGCTGCCACTTCCATCTCTGGGGGCACATGCTATTGTTTGTGTTAAATATTATTTTGGCTTTGACTTTGTTTAACCTTTGTCATACAAATAAAAATATAGTTAATTTGAACTAATTGCCAAATTACAGTAACAAAGAAATTGTATGTTAGTAACAATTTCATATTGATTCTATAAAATATATACAAAATAAAAATCGAGGAAGTGATCATCTCATTACATAGTAAAAGCCCAATGTACTATCTTAGTAAACTGATTTTACCTCCTAATTCCAAGTGGCAAGTCTGTATTTTACCTGCATCTCATTCCTGAGACCTCTCCTTAAGGCTCCAATCTTTATTAACCTCAGTACCTTACAATACATTTTTATTTGAGTATCATCTTGCAACACAATCATCTCCCATAAAATCTTTCTAATCCTCATATTTCTATGAATAATATCATAATTTGGCCTCATGCTTCTAACATTAGAAAAAATTAGAACTAATTTTGCTTTTTTCAGTACTTAATCCTGTATCTGTCATGTGTTTTGGGGGTGGGGTTTGCAAATGATGGAGTTTGAATTGGCTTGGGGCTAATGGGATTGAGGGCTTCCCAGGTCATGCTACTGATAAAGAATACACATGCCAATGCAGGAAATGTAAGAAATGCAGGTTCCATCCCTGAGTTGGGAAGATCGCCTGAAGAATGCAATGGCACCCACTCCAGTATTCTTGCCAGGAGAATCCCATGAACAGAAGAGCCTGGTGAGGTACAGTCCATGGGGTCATGAAAAGTCAGACACGACTGAGCGCCTGAGCAGCAGACCTAATGGGGTTGAAGCTCCACCTAGCTTAAGGAAAAAAGGGAATTTGCTGGAAAGATCCAGTGGTAGTTCACAGAATCCACGAAAGTGGTACAGGCACTAGGACAGGTCTAGGAACCTCTGGAATTGGAACCAGCAAACTAGTGGTACTAGAATGCACTCTTTCTATCAGAGGAGAGCTATGTTTTCTATTTTTCACAAGGCTGGGCACCAGGAAGAGACCTGATGCCACATGCCTACAGCTCAATGTGCAGAAAGAAAAACTGTTTGGCCTCCATTTTAAATTTAGCCAGTCTCAGTAAGGCATTCTTATTAATTTCTGTCCGGCCTGGGCCATGTGCCTATTCCTTGGACCAATCACTGGGGCACTGGATGTCATACTATATTTGGGCTTGGAGAACATAGTACAACATCTTACTGCAAGGAACTACAAGGTTTGGGAGGGTTCTCTCTCTCTCTCTGGCATTCATAACCTTCCAAGATGACCCTTACGATTCCCTAATACAGCTCCTGTATCTGGCAAATATCACCATCCTTCAAGCACAACATGTTCATTTATATCCCAGCCTTTTCTTAGAATCACAGAATCTCAAAAATGGAAAGTCTCTATATAGGCATTAGTTCATTTTAGCTTCTTGACCTTAGGGAGATTAGAGGTGCATATTTGGGAATTAAATCAAAAGCATAAATGAAGAGAAGGGAGATGAGGTAGATAGAAATGGATGGGATGAGGCATGCAAATCTAAGGTTTTGTCCATGTGACAAAGCCATTCTATCCCAGGTGGCTGGGGTACAGTGAAGACTGCTGGGGGAATTGGACTTTGGGAGAGGAAGGGATAGAGAGAGTGTGGGATGGGCTTCAGGAAGAGGTTTTTCATTTTTCTTTTGGCTTGCAAGATTTTAGTTCCCTGACCAGGGATTGAACCTGGGTGGGCCATGGCAGGGAAAGGGCTGAGTCCTAACCACTGGACAACCAGGGAACTCCCCAGGAAGAGCCCACCTGGGAAAACTTTGCACAAGATGAAGAAAAAAAGCCAACTGAGTAAGAGGGGAAAGGGACGGAAGGAAAGGAGACAAGGCAGCTTCTCAAATCTGCATCCATCGCATGTTTTTGTTAGCATAATTCTATTCCAATGAGCTTGTCTATAGGGTATGATTATGATCTGGTTTACTGTGGTAAAAAAAATCCAATTATTTTACACGTTAAACTGGGAGTGATTATTTGTAACAATAATCATCTGGGCACCAGGGTTTATAACAAGCCAAGATCTGTTTCTGTGCAGCTGCCACCCACTGGTTTTGGCTCTAACCCTTGCGATCATGCGGAATAAGCCTGCTTCCTTTACATCTGGCAAACATTCAGATATTTGAAAACAATTATCATGGAGTCCCTGAGTCATCCCTCTTTCAGACTAAACATTATCAGCTTTTTAACCTTTTCTCATAGAATATAATTAGAAATACCTTGCTGCTGGATTCACTCCAAGTAGCTTCCTCCCAGGGCAAAGAAGAGTGGGTTTACTGCTTCCTTTATGATAGATAATAAGCATCTAAAACAGCAGCCTAAAATCACATTAATAATTTTAGTGGGTAGCCTGTGTATGAAATATAAACTTAACTCTCAATGAAAACTCCACGTCCTTTCCACTTGTGCTGCTTCTGACCTAGGTCTCATCTCTCCTGTTTTCATTCAATTAATTTGATACATTTTGTTAACGAGGAACCACTGTGGGCTTGGCAGTGGGAGTGGGAAAGATTTATCGCTACTAGGATCCTCTCCCCGGAGAAGGCAATGGCACCCCACTCCAGTACTCTTGCCTGGAAAATCCCATGGACTAGGGAGCCTGGTAGGCTGCAGTTCATGGGGTCGCTAGAGTCTGACACGACTGAGCGACTTCACTTTCACTTTTCACTTTCATGCATTGGAGAAGGAAATGGCAACCCACTCCAGTGTTCTTGCCTGGAGAATCCCAGGGACGGGGGAGCCTGGTGGGCTGCCGTCTATGGGGTTACACAGAGTCGGACACAACTGAAGCGACTTAGCAGCAGCAGCAGGATCCTCTCCCATTGCTGTGACCAAGGGAAACTGGGGATGGCAGGACCCAGGGTTAGGACTGAGAGGGAGATAAGCAAAACGTCTAGGGTGCCAAATTTAAGGAGGCACTCACTTTTGGGTTTGTGCAAGTGCGAGACTAATAGCGTAGTATTCTGGGTGGAGTTCTTAGCCAGTTCCCCTCTCCAGTTGATCACTTTGGCTAATCTGAGAACACAGATTGGATAGTTAGTTCAGGTGTTGGTCATTTTAACTACAGAGTTTTAGACTTAGTACTTTTATATTGGGCACAAACACACATGCATATACTCTTATTTAATGTACCCTGGGGAAAATGACAGTCATATATGGTCAGCATGAGGGAGGTCAGAATACACGATTGAGGTCTTTCCTAGGTCTTTGCATGACAGTAAGAGAGAAAAGAGACACATATGAATCCAAGCCTTGCTCCCGGTTTGGAGGTGTTTATCCTCAGGGGTTCCTTTGGGCTATGGATCCTTGATATCCCTGTCCAAATTTTTCTTTAAAATTATTGCCTGGATCTAGATTCTCTCATCCTGCAGAGCTACAGCTCAGAACATTAAGTAACTCCCCAATGACCAGCACCAAAAGAAAAGCCCTACATAGGAAATTTGGAGAAAATAAAGAACTTCGCTATGATTATGTAACTAAGCCTCAGACATAAAAGGAGGCTAAGTCAAAAGGGAATGGCCCCTAACAGAGAGCATTAAAACCCTTTCCAGGAAAACAAAGAGAAGGACAGCACAGGCAAAGCTGAATACATACCTCCTCCCTCAGGCTAGGTTGCCTTGTCCAGCTTAAACCAAGTCTATTTGAGGAACTTCCCATTTTAGTGAAAGGGGGCCAAGAAGATGAATGCAACAGCATTCCTAATGCAGGACTCAATCTAAGACCCATTCAATTATGAAGAGATACTCTAACTTTTATAATAAATGTAAATGCAAAATCTCAGGAGTGTTCTTACCTCTGATTGAGGAGGAAGAGAGGCAGGTGGCATCACAGAGAGGGGGAGGAGCCATTTTTAACTTAACTTTCAGAATATAATGATACACTTTTAATTTTAAATGCTATTCTTGCTCCTTCTGAAACCGTTAAAGACCACAGAATGACAACACATAAAGTGAAAGTCTGTCCCGTGCTTCCAGCCCCTGGAAGAGACAAATGTTAACAGTTGGATGTGTATCTGTCCAACACTCCAGTGTCTTTAAAATGCGTTATGATATACGTGTTAGTCAGGGTTCTCCAGAGAAGTAGAACCAATGGTGTGTATGTGTGTCCAGATATCTGTATCTTCATCTGTATCACCTACCCATATAATACAAATGAGAGTGAGACGGAGAGAGAGTAAGGAACTGGCTCACATCATTATAAAATGTCCTTAGATCTGCAGTTGGCAAGCCGGAGACCCAGGAGAGCTGATGATATAGTTCCAGTCCAAGTCCAAAGGATTGAGACCCAGGAGAGCTGATGGTGTAAGTTCCAATCCAGAAGCTGGCAGGCTGGAGACCCAAGGAGACTTGATGTTTCAGTTTAAGTCCAAAGGTAAGAAAAGACCCATGTCCCAGCTCCAAGGCTGTCAGGCAAAATGAGTTTCCTCTTGCTTAGCCTTTTTGTTCTATTTAGGTCTTCAAGTGATGGGGTGAGGTGCACTCACATTAGGGAGGGCAATCTGCTTTACTTAGTCTATCAATTCAAACGTTAATCTCATCCAGAAACACCTTCACAGACACAAACAGAATAATGTTTGACCAAATATCTGGGTTTCCTGTGGCTCAGTCAAGTTGATACATAAAATTGCTGCATATTTTTATTAGATAAAATAAATGGCTCAAAGCATATGAATTGGCCTCCAACCTATATTGACATTAAGTATGTGGGCTTCAGGATCAGAGGGCCTGGGTTTGAGTTGTAAACTTGATAAGTCACCAAATGGCTCTGAATTTCTGTTTCCTTGTTTGTAAGACTAACCTAATAACATGATATACCTTACAGAGTCGTGACAGAAGTTAAACAAAGCGTTGCAAATAAATTGCCTACTGGAGAATAAGTGCACTGTTAAATCCTCAACAATATAATAGTATCTAAAATTTATATGCCACTCAGTATAGGCCAATTTCTAAATGGTATAGAACTAATTTATTCCTCAAAAACACGCTATAAAGTCAGTACTATTATTATTGCTATTTTACAGATGAAGAAACTGAGGCACATGAAAGTTAAACAACCTGCCCGAGGCCTTGAGCAAAGTGGTGCACCCAGTGGTTAGGGGTAGACACGCGAGCTCTGGAGGACATGCTCGAACCACTTTCTTTTCTGCCTTCCAACTGCTGCAAATATTCCACTTCCCAGTTTGTATTTACCTCTAAGGGCTTCCCTGGTAGCTCAGAGGTTAAAGTGTCTGCCTGCAATGTGGGAGACCTGGGTTCAATCCCTGGGTGGGGAAGATCCCCTGGAGAAGGAAATGGCAACCCACTCCAGTATTCTTGCCTGGAGAATCCCATGGACGGAGGAGCCTGGTGGGCTACAGTCCAAAGAGTTGGACACAACTGAGCATTTACTTATAGTGTCTTTCTTCTATAAGAAGTCATAAATTTTTATCTAGTCTGATTTCTCCTTTTAAAATGATTTCTTGCTGATCTTATTCTTAAATGATTAACAGAAATTTCCCTGTCCAAGAAGATTTCTCCCTTCCACCTTGACAGAAAGATAACTGTGTACAAAAGACATGCATGAAAGGGTGAGAAAGCAGGGGACATTCAGGAAAAACTGAGATAATCAGATCCACGAATTCTGGGAGACAAGCTTGAAAAGGTCATTTAGAATTAGATTGTCAAGAACCTTGTAAGTATTGATTTTATTCTGAGAGTAGTGAAAGTGGGAGCCACTTAACTTACGCTTTTGTTTTCAATAAAACATACTTATGTATAGAATGATATAAAGCAAAATAAAAATAAATATTTTCTAATTGAGACTTCCCATATACCCAGCATATTCTTAAAAGGTAAGCTTCTTTTAAATGTTTCTGATTTCGATTCTTGTGATTATCATCATAATTTGGAAGAATATATTTATAATTCTTTTTTTTATTTGTAAGTTCAGAGAAAATTTACTTACTCCCATTTATGAAAGAAGAGGAATTTGGCTTATCTGTACTATATCCCACCTTTTCTTCCATTGCCTTCTCCTCTTAAATATGTATTCAATACTATTTATGTATTGAATACATATTTAATACTTGAATATTGAATACATATTGAATACATATTTAATACTTAAATATGTATTCAATACTATACAATATTTGAATAATAAAAGAATATATACACGTGTTCTATTTGTCTTTTACATCAATCAAAAATATATAAAATTCTAATTATCTTCCAGCAATTAAAAATGAAAACTTCTAATTCTGCTTTATGTAAGGTGAGAAAAATTACCATCCCTAAACTATTCTTCAGAGATCAAATTGCAAACATTCATTGGCTCATAGATAAAAGGAAGAGAATTACAGAAAAAAAATCTGCTTTATTGACTATGCCAAAGCCTTTGACTATGTGGATGACCACAAACTATGGAAAATTCTTCAAGAGATGGGAACATCAGACCACCTTACCTGCCTTCTGAGAAATGTGTATTCATGTTAAGAAGCAACAGTTAGAAATGGACATGGAACAACGGACTGGTTCCAAATTGGGAAAGGAGTACATCAAGGCTGTATTTTGTCACCCTGCTTATTCAACTTCTATGCAGAGTACATCATGAGAAACACTGGGCTGGATGAAGCACAAGCTGGAGTCTAGATTGCCCGGAGAAATATCAATAACCTCAGATATGCAGATGACACCACCCTTATGGCAGAAAGCGAAGAAGAGCTAAAGAGTCTCTTGATGAAAGTGAAAGAGGAGAGTAAAAAAAACTGGCTTAAAACTCAACATTCAAAAAATGGAGATCATGGCATCTGGTCCTATCACTTCATGACAAATAGAAGGGGAAACAATGGAAACAGTAGAGACTTTATTTTTTTAGGCTCCAAAATCACTGCAGATGGCGACTGCAGCCATGAAATTAAAAGATGCTTGCTCCTTGGAAGAAAAGCTATGACCAACCTAGACAGCATATTGAAAAGCAGAGACATTACTTTGCCGACAAAGGTCCATCTAGTCAAAGCCATGGTTTTTCCAGTAGTCATGTATGGATGTGAGAGTTGGCTTCATAAAGAAAGCTTCATAAAGCTTTCATAAAGCTTCATAAAGAAAGCTGAGCACCAAAGAATTGATGCTTTGGAACTGTGGTGGTGGAGAAGATTCTTGAGAGTCTCTTGGACTGCAAGGAGATCCAACCAGTCCATCCTGAAGGAAATCAGTCCTGAATATTCATTGGAAGGACTGATGCTGAAGCTGAAGCTCCAATACTTTGGCCACCTGATGTGAAGAATGGACTCATTGGAAAAGACCCTGATGCTGGGAAAGATTGAAGTCAGGAGAAGAGGCTGGCAGAGGATGAGATGATTGGATGGCATCACCATCTTGATGGACATGAGTTTGAGCAAGCTCCGGGAGTTAGTGATGGACAGGGAGGCCTGGCGTGCTGCAGTCCATGGGGTCGCAAAGAGTAGAACACGACTGAGCAACTGAATGAACTGAACTGAAAACTATTCTTTAAAAAAAAATTCATTTAGTTACTCAGTCGTTTTTGGCTGTGCTGAGTCTCCGCTGCCGTGTGCAGGTCTTCTCTAGTTGCGACTAGCAGGAGCGACTCTAGTTGTGCACAGGCTTCTCACTGCAGTGGCCTCTCTTGTTGCAGAGCACAAGCTTTTGGGCATGTGGCCTTCAGTAGTTGCAGCACTCCAGCTTAGTTGCTCCATAGCACGTGGGATCCCCCCAGACCCACACTGTGCCCTACATTGCAAGGTGGACTCCTTAACTACTGGACCGTGAGGGAAGCCCCTAAACTCTAGCTTCAGGTAGTTCCTATTGGCTCTATCTTTACTTTGATGTTGTCAGTATTGCTAACATTTACATTCTGTTCTTTATGGTAAGTATTCTGTACCTTTTCCAACCCCTTAGAACAAATAAGTGGTATTTTATAATATTATGATTGAATAAATTTATTTATTGTGATGCAAGTTATATGATTAGAAAGTGTAATTTTCTATTGCTAAATGAGTGCTGACCCAAACAGTGTCAGGATCAGATGGATTGGTGGCTCAGATGGTAAAGAATCTGCCTGCAACATGGGAGATCCAGGTTCAATCCTTGGGTCGGGAGGATCCCCTGGAGAAGGGAATGGCAAACCACTCCAGTATTCTTGCCTGGAGGATTCCATGGACAGAGGTGCCTGGCAGGCTACAGTCCCCAGGGTAGCAGAGTCAGACTCAACTGAAAGATTTAATGCTTTACATGGACTATACGGCTTTCCCCACTGACTACCTAATTGCCTTTCTTTTTTTCTATAAATATATAAAAATAAACCTTTTTCATGATAATATCTTCCAGCTTTGTAATATATTGTTAATAGTTGTTGAATGGAAAGAATTTTCTCCCTGAACATCCTCTTCAGACTTTCTTTTCTAATTTAAATGTGTTGCTCTCTAGGCTTGATGTTCAACTGTTATGCTATGGGTTCTTCTCATTGTATTCATAGATTAGGATTCTGTCCTCATTTTGTTGGGCTATTTCAAGTTAAAATCTAAAAAATAAACAAATGTGCATGAGAATAAATTTTGGAATCCATGGATTCCTTAAATGACTTCATTTGGTCCTCACTCTTGACTGAGTTTGACACAGAATTCAAGCTTGTCATTTGTGTATTTGATAAATGTAAGCAATCAAAGCTCTTAGTGACCCTCTCTGAATCAGGCCCACACATTTATAGTTCCATAAACTAAGGAGACCTGAATGGCTTTTGTGACAGCAGATTTTCTCATCTAACTCAGGTTATCAATTATTTTCGTCTGCGTAGAATTCAATTTCCTTCCCACATACGTGTGTTCTTGAGACCTGCTACATGTTGCCTTCTGCTTTCTACATGGTAGGTGGCTGCATTTACCGCTGTGTGACATAGTTCCATCATCGAAACAGTCTGTAGCATATTTTTTGACCTATGAGTGAAAACTGTTATATAACTCTCCCTTGTCATTATCATGGGAGCATCCAGCTGTGAAAAAAATTTAAATATATTTAAGTACTCCTACGTAGAATAAAGTAATATACTTCTTTGTTGTGAATAAAAAACTTGGAGTTAAATTTCGTTTGTATCCCACTGAGCATGTACTTGTTGAACATTTTTGTGTAAAATTGCTCTATGTTTTCTGAAGTTGTGTTCACTCCTCCACAATGACAGACCAGTATCCTGCTGTGTTGTAACGGTGTCAATAAACCACAGTGTACTGCTCCATACGTTTAGCCAACAGCAATAGCTTCACTGGTCAATAAGATATTATAACAGATTTTATACAGGAGAGCATCGTATTTAGAGACAGAAGGGAAGACGCATGTAGGTGGCTCTTCAGTCTGCATGAAAGGCTTAGAAAATGTAATGGAACGTAAGTGTGGAGTAGTAAATTAGTATCAGTGCTATTAGATCTCTTTTCTCTTTTCTTTGGTAGAGCTTGTGATAGCTCTAAAGCTTTAGAGGGCAAGAAGGAAAACTACCATTTGATCTAACTGCATAAAAACAATTTTAGAATGCTTCACATTTCCTTTTTTCTCTTAGCTATCACTTTGCTGCCTATAGGGGAGTAAGTGACAAGTCTTGAAGAAAATAATTGGTGGAGGAAATCCAAGAGAAAAAAAAATTGTTTTGGTTTATGTTTACTTTTATTTTTTCTTTCCATTTCCATCTTTAATTACCTCTACACAGCATGACAGATACACTTCTCATTGTACCAGTCCATCAGGTAGAGTATCAATACATGGAAAGTTATTACCATTCTCTTCTCATTAGAGACATCACAGTTTGCCCCACCAAGTATCCATTAAGCAATCTTCTCTGGAAGTGCCCCCTGAACCCCACCATGTCATTTCTGTGGCTCTGAGGCTGTGCTGTCTGATACAGTAGACACCCAACCACATATGGCTGGTGGCCATTGCATTGGACAGCACAAATGGACAGTTTTCATTATCTCAGACAATTCTTTTGAACAGCTTTGCTTTAAGAGAATCCCAGAGAAATGTACTGAAGTAGAGTATCCTTGCAGACATCACTCAAGCTTTCTCTGTCCAAGAATCTCTTTCTAGGAACCATTTTCCCCTCTCCCCTGTTCAGCCTTATATGTCCCAAGTTCAGTTCATTTGCTCAGTCGTGTCCGACTTTTTGCAACCCCATGGACTGCAGCACGCCAGGCCTCCTTGTCCATCACCAGCTCCTGGAGCTTGTTCAAACTCATGTTTATAGAGTCGGTGATACCATCCAACCATCTCATCCTCTGTCGTCCCCTTCTCCTCCTGCCTTCAATCTTTCCCTGCATCAGGGTCTTTTCCAATGAGTCAGTTCTTCGCATCAGGTGCCAAAGTATTGGAGCTTCAGCTTCAGCATCAGTCCTTCCAGTGAATATTCAGGACTGATTTCCTTCAGGATTGACTGGCTGGATCTCCTTGCAGTCCAAGGGACTCTCAAGAGTCTGTTCTCCAACACCACAGTTCAAAAGCATCAATTCTTTGGTGCTCAGCTTTCTTTATGGTCCAATTCTCACATCCATACATGACTACTGGAAAAACCATGGCTTTGACTAGATGGACCTTTGTTGGCAAAGTAATGTCTCTGCTCTTCAATATGCTGTCTAGGTTGGTCTTAGCTTTTCTTCCAAGGAGCAAGCCTAGTTTGATTTTATGGCTACAGTCACCATCTGCAGTGATTTTGGGTCCCCCAAAAGAAAATCTGTCACTGCTTCCACTTTCCCCTTCTATTTGCCATGAAATGATGGGACTGGATGCCATGATCTTAGTTTTTTAATGTTGAGTTTCAAGCCAACTGGGATAGTTTATCTTAAGTACAGTTAGTGACACTCTACTTTTTTGGGATTTATGGAGTGAAGACCTAGAAATTTGGCAGAATCCATAAAGCCTGGGATTTCTCGGGGGTTATGTTTTCCATCATTGGGAAAAAGTTAGCCTGTGGTGAGCAAGCAAAAAATGAGCATGCAGAACAGTTAGAGAGAAGAAGCAGAAAATATAGTGTTAGCATTTAGGTTCCCAAGATTGCTAAAGCTGAGGCCCAGCTTTATTTCTATGCTTATATCTTTGTAATTAACTTTCTATTTTACTTCAGCTACTTCAAGTTGAGTTGCTCTCACTGGAAAAGTTATCAGGGTAAATAACTAATATTATAGTTGTTTCCACAACATTATGATTCATGAAAGAAATGCAATATTAATGGTTTTAACTAGATTTTCATTAGGTCCTTACATCCAGCTACATCTTCTCAGATAATTGCAACTGCTAATAAAACTTAAAGTTCAAAAGTATCTCTCTTACTCAAACACTCAAAATTCCTGGACAACATAATTAACACATTAAATTTTCCAAAATATACTTTTGGTATAGGTATTTGTTAAGACTCCATTTTTATATAGGTAATACATAATACTAGAATTACACATCTATTTAATTATATATACTAGAATAAAATATATTACTAGATATATTTTTTTTCCATTCTTTTAATGGCTTTGATTTTTTTCAGTTGGATAGCTTAAATAAAGGAAGTTTCCAACTTGAAAAATCATTTGGTTCTTAGAAGTACAGTGGGAACTTTGGTAACTTGGAACAGACTCTTCATCAAGATAGTATTTTTATTAATAGTGGTAGATTGTTTTGTTGGCACATGAAAACCACTTAACTAATATAGGTACAATTACCTTTCATTTCCTCTTTGAGGTGTTCTTTCTACACAATTCACCTTCATACCTTCATCTATGGATGTTTCAGCCACACACTGGATAATTAAGCACTGTGGCCTCCCATAAGTCAAACTATCATCTTAAATCATGTGCGTGAAAGATTGAGTGGAAACTTAAAATACCAAAAACATATTCCCATTTACTAGTCAAAAGAAAAGGAGTTACTTTTGACTTCTTTTGTTTTTCTTTTCCCATCTCAGCCCCAACTATCTCTCCACAACACATGATGAAGAAACTGGGCAATTGCTTGCACTACATGTTTGGAAACTATTCTTCAAATAATTCATTAATAAGGAAAATGAAGAATTTAAAATGAGCATTTTTAAAACATCCTCTACAATGTAAAGGTGTATACACTAAAGATTACTTAGAAGTATATGGTCAAAATTAGAAAAATGTCTTGTCATTGGGTAGGATGTGTGATGGATAAAATTTGAAATATTTAAATTATAAATAATTGACATTCCCCAAATTAAATGTATCAAACCCATGGCATACTGTAGGAGTATCTAAGAAGTTAAATCTCAATTCCAAGTGGCTGCTAAGCAAACTCTGACATCATATGAGGGCTTCCCTGATGGCTCAATGGTAAAGAATCTGCCTGCCAATGCAAGAGACACGAGTTTGATCCATGGTCTGGGGAAGATCTCTTCCCCATGCTGCCGAGCAACTAAGCTCGTGTGTCACAACTATTAAGCCTGTGCTCTAGAGCCGGAGAACTGCACCTACTGAGCCCGTGTGGCACAACCACAGAAGCTCACACAGCCTAGAGCCCATGCTCTACAAGAGAAGCCCATGCACTGCAATTAGAGAGTGGTCCCCGCTCACTGCAACTGGAGAAAAGCCTGCACAGCAGTGAAGACCCAGTGCAGCCAGAAATAAATAAGTAAAATTATATAACAAAGAAGCCATATGAAACACTGGAAAGTTAAGTCATATGATATTGTCCAGCAGTAATGACACAAATGTCCCAACTAGTATTTGTGGAGCACTTAAGGGGAAAGAAAAAAAGGCAGTGTTGGTGAGGAGAATTATGCATTCTAATCCGAGGGGAAATGTCATCAATATTGAGTGGCTTTGGCCTAAATTCCCAGATTTGACACATTTGAAGCTCACATTCACCACAACACACAGATTAATTTTCTGAGAAACTGTGATATTAACCTGAGTTATGGGAGCTCACATAACTTGGATCCATATATATTATTAACTTGTGTAGTTGGTAATGAAATAATGATTTTTGTTTGTTTGTTTCTGGCTTTCACTATGAAATCCTTAAAAAAGCTGAGCAATTGGATTACTCAGAGCCAACCAGAAACCACAAACCCAGAACTGTGGTTTCAAGTTCCAACCAGCACCTTGGAATTCAAGGCTGTTTTAAGGGAAGCTGCCTGGAGAAAATAACTTTGGCAGTATACATATTTTATCTGAATCTCACAGATATCTATGGTAAACACACACACACACACAAATCTTTCCTAAAATATAGACATTTTAGTATTTACTGGTAGAAGAGCATTTTGTTTGATCCTTCAGTAACAACACTTTCTTGTAGTTAACTTTTAGCACAATGCTAGTTTGATAAATATTCACTGGACTAATCAAAATGGTAAAAAAACGAATGCTTATTGAACATAAACTGTGACTGAGGGAGAGATTACACAAATGTAATTTGTGTAATTACACAAATTTCTGCTCTAGATTTACAGTCCAATCTCACTTACATAAGTGCAAAATTTTCTTTGTCTCAGTCCCCAGTATAGCTCTTTTGCACTAGGAGTTAGCACTTTTCTGTAGGAGAATCACCAACTCTCTGTGCGTTAATCTTGTTTAAGCGCTTCCTTGTCCAGGTCCTCAAAGTACCAAATGAAGTTGAAAGTTGGGTGAATGTTGAGTGGTTCAAGTACCTCAGGTCAAAATTAATCTACCAGCTGTTCTGTGGTCAACGTTGACCTGTGTTCATAATGCTCATTGGGTTGCCGGTTTAAAGAACTTGCACGTGACTTGCTTCTTCAGGCCCTTTGTCACGACGTCTGTCTCACCTTTACTTTTGTTATGACCTCAAATGTGTGCAGACAAATGCCAACGCATATTTCCGAGGGGAAAAACCAAGCTGAGGTTGATGGCAAGAACTGATCGGGTTGATCAGGAACCTAAGGGGTGAAGGGCACGCTAACACGTTGCGTGTGTTTGTGTGTGTGAGTGTGTGTGAGACTGTGTGTGAGTGTGTGTGTGTGTGTGTGTGTGTGTGAGTGTGAGAGAGAAACAGAGGGAGAGGGAGGGAGACAGAGAAGCGGCTGTCCTCAGGATCCCTTTCTCTGCCAGCTGGCTGTCTCTCACCCTCAGCGGAGATCTGAGGCGAGTATCTGGCTGATGCAGGCAAAGCAAAACCCAAACAAGCAGGCTTTCGGATGACCAGATCTCAGGGAGTCATCACCGGCTGGGTGGGGATCCCGGAGCCCGGTTGACAGCTGAGACCTGTCCATGGTGCTGACCACAGCCTTCGCGCGCCTCTCGGTCGACTCTGGCTGCCGCCCGCCAGCTGGGAGCGGACGTCTCGGTGAGCGGCTCCAGCCGCCGAGAGGCCCCGGGGCTGGTCTCGGGTGCGGGCCCCCCGGGGGCCCTCCGCGCCCCGCTCCTGGTCCGAACCCCGGCGCTAGACGCTGCGGGGGCGGCGGGGCGCGTCACGTGCCGGCGGCGGCGGCGGCGGCGGCGGCGGGCGGCCCGGGAAGCGTCCATTTCCTCGGCGCGCCCGCGGCGCCCGGGCCCCTCCTCCGCCCCGCCCGCGCCTCGCCCCTCCCGGCCGCGCAGCCCCGCGCCTGCGGGCCCGGCCCCGCCCCGCCCCGCTCGCCGGCGGCCCCGGCGCGTCCTCCGCCCGCGCGTCCCGCTCGCCGCCCCCGGCCGCGCACTTGGTGCGGTCCAGGGCGAGCGCATCATGGCGATTGAAGGTAAGTGGAGGCCGTCCGCGGTTGGGGCGGAGGGTGGGGGGGCGCCCAGGTAGCTAGAGCTCGGGGGTGCCCGGGAGGCCGCGGCGCCGATGGGCCCCGGAGCGGCTGTGCAGGCTCGAGGGTCCCGGACCGCGTCCCGGAGGCTGGTGGGCGGAGCGGCGCCGCCAGACTCTATACCTGGCCTCGGCGGTTCCGTCGGCCTCGGCCCGCGGCCCGGCGCGACGAGTCGAGCGGCTCCTGCCGACAGGTACGGCGCCGCTGGGGCAGCTGCTCGCTCCCGGCGGCGCCGAGTCGGGGGGAGGGGCGGGGGGCGTCCGGTGCGGCCCTGCAGACCCGGCGGGACGGGCTGGAGGAGCCCGGGAGCGCAGGGTGTACCCCGCCTTCCATTGACCTCGCCCCAGCAAGCCGCCCTCCCGCGATATTCCCCTTCCTCCCAAACTGGGAGGCCAGTTTGCTGTCCCCAGTCCTAACCCTTCTCAGCCCCTACTCGAGCAGATGCTGGACTGCGCTGTCCGTCCATTCCCCTTCTGTGTGCTGTTGTTGTAGGGGACCAGGGAATTTGGAGTGAGGGTAATTTCCTTCTCAAGTATTTTTCTCTCCTAACACTCAAAACTGGTTTTTCTCTAGGAAAGAGATGCAAAGACATCTTTACAAGAAATGCACACTCTTAAAATCCTGCATATATGTCAGTCTATTAAGTGTTACGGTGCCATCCATACTCATATTTTCAAAAAATAGCTTAATTAAAGTTCCTCAATAAGGTAGACAGCTGGCACTAAAGTGTATTTTTCTCTTCTTACAGAAACATGTAACTGGCATGAAGTGTCTATATTTTGCTTTGTTTTAAAGGACAATATTTGAAAATTAATATGATACATCTAGGATGTATGTGCAAGTCTGCAGCATGTTTGAGCTCCTATCCCACTCTTCCCTTACTTCAAACAATGAAAGTGGTTTGTAAAATTTCCCTGTGTGTATGTGTATGCATCTGTACAAATGTGTAAGGCACCTACAGCATTGTCAGACCTAGCCTAAATTTTATGTTTCTCCTAAACACAACTTTTGAAAGCACTTCCCATCTTGGTGGCCAACCCTGAGGCATACAGCTTTGCCGGATCCAGAATTGGTTTAGTTGTGTGCTTATGTTTATCTTACTTATTTTAAGAGATTGATTACCTATTCAGACAGTTTCAAGTATCTGCTTTAGCTAAGGGGCTTCCCAGATGGCTTCCCAGTGGTAAAGAATCTGCCTGCCAGTGCAGTAGGCACAAGAGACACAGGTTTGATCCCTGGGTGGGGAGGATCCCCTGGAAAAGGAAATGGCAACCCACTGTAGTATTGCCTGGTAAATCCCATGGACAGAGGAGCCTGAGGGACCACAGTCCATAGGGTAGCAAAGAGTCAGACACCACTGAGGAGACTTAGGACCCACTCATGGTTTAGCTAAAGTGATGGAGAGCACTGGGAATAAGATCTCCTGATAATCTTTGATATTCTTGTTATCCAGAGCAGTACTTTCAAACTTTATCTTACTATTTACTAGAGGTTAAAAATCAAGAAACAGAATATACTGATTTATGTTTTGTACTTTATTTCCCCAACCACTTTGTGGAAGAATTTCTTGTGACTTGGTAAAGACAAAAAGGCTTATGCAGAAGGTGAAGAAGAATTAGCAAGATAGTATCCATGTATGATCCTGTAACTTAAAATTTCTTTAAAAAATTTCCAGTTTCCGCCCCTTTTCTCAATTGACTCTTCCCTTCTCCCTCTTATTGTTAAATGTGATCAATTACTTTTTTATGTCAGCTGAAGGCATTTTGCTCTGCCTACTGTGAAGTGAAGCTTGCTCAGTTGTGTCCAACTCTTTACAACTGCATGGACTATACAGTCCGTGGAAATCTCCAGGCCAGAATACTGGAGTGGGTAGCCTTTCCCTTCTCCAGAGGATCTTCCCAACTCAGGGATTGAACCCAGGTCTCCCGCATTGCAGGCAGATTCTTTACCAGCTGAGCCACAAGGAAAGCCCAAGAATACTGGAGTGGGTAGCCTGTACCTTGTCCGCTGGATCTTCCCGACCCAGGAATCGAACCGGGGCCTCCTGCACTGCAGGTGGATTCTTTACCAGCTGAGCCACCAGGCTCTGCCTACTACTGCTTGTATATTTAAAAAACAAGATTTTCAAATTTCCTGTTCTAGAGATTCTTTTGTGCTTGAGAAACTCTCAATTAATATTTTCATACTTAATAATTTGTTGATGGCTTCATAATATAACTGTCAGGAGTTATGTGTTTTCTAGTTTTGCAAGGCAACTATCGTTAATACTAGCATTTCTAATAAAGATGTCAAGTAAGGCATGCTGTCTATCATGTACTAAAGCAGATTGTTTGTACCCTCCCCGCCAGCTGTGTCATGAAGTCGAATGAACTCTGGATGAGGGCTTTATACTAGGGACATCTTAGAATTTTAAGGGGCCCACAGGAGCATCTCTTCCCATTTCCCAAAGAAGTGGTTCTTAAAATATTCAGTGTCTTCATTCACCTGTTAATTTTGTAGACTTACAGAGCAGTCGATGTGCTTGGCATCCTGTGCTGCACCCTGGGGGGCCACAAGGATGAATAAAATCACATTTCTTCCCTCAAGGAGTACATATTCTAGTGGGGGAGACAGATAATTTTAACCATGCAATTACAATATAGTGTGAACACCGGATGAATCATCCTTACTTTGTATAAAAATATTCAATGAGAATGAGTTCATTGAGCCCATATGCCAATGAACATTTATGCTGATGTGGAACTATAATCCTTACAGTTCATAAGGTCCTGGTTTTAACCAAAAATCTGCTGTTAGTAACTTCCTTCAATGCACTCACCCTCGGTCTGCTTTCTGGAGCAATAAACTGAAAGTTCCCTATTCTCTGTGTACCCGACGTCACTTCTACCATTTTGAGACAACTCCTGAGCATTTTCTTTATTAGACACAATATTTAATTCTTCCTCTGGATGGTTGGTATTTGTATGTTTTAAAGTTTGAAATATGGTAGTGTGCCACTCCATTGTAGATGTTTTGTTAAAACTGTTATATCACTCCTTGTGCAAAATCTTATTAGTGTAGCTAATTAGAATAGCCATTTTGGAGCTTCATGTTGGCTCAGGATGAAGTTGTAATCAACCAAAATCACAGTCTCTTTTATCTGGACTACTTTCAAGTCATGTGTCTTCAGTTGCTTGCCCAGCTAACTAGTGTTTTGATTTAAAGAAGAGATTATTTGTATCTGTTAAGTGTACTCTTTATTAGCCCTGGCCCAACATTTTAACCCTTTAATTCAGACTTTTAAGTACGAAGGGTTACTTTTATTTATTCGTTTTTTTCAAAGCCCCTATTTTATAATACAAATTAATCATTTATTTCCTCCTCTTATCAATCAGATATCTGCTAATCAGGACTTCAGACAAATATAAGATGATGGTGTTACCACTCTAAGCTAATATAATTCCAGTCAGAGGTGAAGCAGTTAGCCCTATCCTAGGTTAAGGTACAATTTTTAAAAAGCATACTAAAATATTAAGAATGGCTTATAGACCCTTATTGTTACCCTAGAGGTCTTGTGGGAGATAACAGGTTGGGAATCTTTGGTCTAGCCGGCCTGTCAAGATGTGTAATTGTTATCTGGCATATTAACTCTTCTAATGTTGGCCTCTATCAGTCTGGAGAAGGAAATGGCAACCCACTCCAGTACTCTTGCCTGGAAAATCCCATGGACGGAGGAGCGTAGTAGGCTACAGTCCATGGGGTCCCAAAGAGTCAGACATGACTGAGCGACTTCACTTCACTTCACTTCACTTCATCAGTCTGACATTGTTGACTCTCTCCTGTTTTTTGAAGTTTTTTCTTCCTCTCTTACTTCTCAGACTTCTCTTTATCTCCCTGATCTAATGTTCTCTTGTTTCCGTTCTCAACCTTGTTCTCACTCTACTTTGTACACTCTGCTGTGATTGCACCCCTTGAATCACGTGGAAATCTCTTGTTTGTAAATTTGTCTCCCCAGTCTGACCATAAATGCCTGGAGCATAACATTTATTTGGTTTATATTCATTAGATTTTGTACAATACCTGAATATAGTATGTACTCAAGATGTTTCTTGAATTGTTGAGAGTTCTATCGATTATCATAAAGGGTTGCATCCCTTGCCCAGATATATTTGACCAAATGTCTGCCATTTAGTAACTTGTCTGTCTACCCCTTCCTAGTTCTGCTTCCTGGAGCAATAAAATAAAAATTCATTATTACTAAATTAAAAGTACACATGGTTTTCCTAATATAATTCCGCATAGTAGCTATATATGTTGGACGTCCCACAGCAATCAAAAATGTTTAGCTTGGGACATTCAAAATGTCCTAAACCAAAGTTGTCTTCACAGCTACCAAATCCAGCCTCCATACTCCCCACTCCATGCAAATTTGCCATCTGAGTAGCATTTTTAAATAACCAGACGTCTGAATTAGAAAGCTGGAAATCAACCCTGTCTTATAATTCAGTCTCCACATCCTGTTGATCACTAAGTCCTACCATGCCTGCATCTCAAATTAACTAAAATTACATTTTAGTTCATTCTCTTTTCTCTCATTAAGAGATTTGTATTAGTTTTTTCCCGTGTCTTGTTATCTCTTTATAAAGGGCAAGTCTGATTTAAAACCTCAAGATAAATTTAGTCTTTAGTGATCTGACTGACACCCTTCTCCATCTAGTCACATTTTTCTGTCTGTTCCATTGGAATAACTTTAGACTCCTTGCAGAATGTCTTGCTGAAGTAAAAATATTCATCTTGATTGTTAACTTGCTACACATAGTAACTTTACTTAACCTCTCTGGGTAGCTTTTTAAAAAAGAAAAATAGTGAAAGAAGGGTAAATTAGAGAATCTGTTGGTACTTTTTATTCACAATGCGTTTTACACAGACTTTGCAAGTGTTTATCACACACTTTCGCATTTATTTTGTAAGTCATTAGTACGACTCAGATGCCTGTGAAGATTTGTTGTGACTCTGAGATTTCCGAGATCCAATTTGGGCTTTCAAAAGTTGTTTGAAATGTGTAATTAAAAAACCCAATACAGGACTTCCCCAGGTGGTCCAGCGGTTAAGACCCCGTGCTTCCAATGCAGGTGTGCAGGTTCGATCCCTGGTCCGGAAACCAGGATCCCACATGTTGCAGGGCTCAGTCAAAAAAAATAAAATAAAGAACTAATTAAAAAAAACAACAATGAAAGCATGTTGTATTCTTAGTCTTGAGGGAGAACATCACACTCCTGCTTTCCATGCTATTGTTAGAGAGATGTTACAGTGTGTACAGGGGTAATGTAATTAGGAAGTCTCAGCTGTCAGTCTGTGACTGAGTAAGGCAATTTATTGAACAGTTTGTTTTTTGGAAGATTTACAGTCAGTTTAGGCAGTGATGTTCCTGGAAGAGATCCTTTGGCTTTCAGCAGGAATCAAATTTCTAACATTTCATGGAGATTTAAGACATGTTTGTATATTAGGTAAATTGGTTCAGAGACCTCTACACAGTACTTTTGAATAATTTACAATTTATTTTAGTTTCCTTTTCTGACTCACTAAGCAAAATTAGAAAAAAAGTAGAAAACTCTAGAGAAATATTCGTATTAAGATGCATTTCGCTTTTTGTTATTTTCCGTGGTATTGCAAAATCACATATTGGTTCATTTGTACAATTTGTTGAGTAATAGTGTTTGCACGGTCGCGTTATTTAAAGTGATTATAATGTCTGTCCATAGCATGTGTGTAGTAGTATAGTAGCTTGTCTTCATGGATTCGATTTCCATTCAGCTGACTTTTATGTTTTTACCCCAACATCCCCAGATCCTCACCTGTTAATACCTAATATGAACTTATATTTAGGAATAGCAAAAGGCTGATCAAATTACTATAAATAAAAAACATTCCAAGCTTTGAATAAATGAATATTTGCATATTTTGTTTGTATATATAGTAAAATTTTAATAGAAACCTAAAAATTGGAACACTGGATTTTCCATTTTTTAGAAGAGATAGTGACAACACAGCAAGCTGTTATTAGGAATTTATTTAAAAACAAACTCCTATGATCCATATGTGTATTCAGTTCAGTTTCATATTCTCACATTTTAGGGCTGATTTTAGAATTGATATTCACAGTAATAGTATGAGTCATCAAAAGATAGAGGATTTTAATGAAATATTAAATTATCTTCAATATTCTGAACTTACTAATGCAATAACGAGTATTTGTAGCTTTAAAAAAGTGATCTGGTGCAGTAGTGGAAAAAAAGGTATTCTCCATTAAATAGAAAATTAAATTAAGTAGAAACCTTCTTGTGAAGTATACCTATTCAAGGTTTTATGATATTAATGAGCTTCAAAGAGTCAAAACCGTAATTAACAACAACAACAACAAAAAACTGAATGAAAAGCAGTCAAAAGTGGGAAAAATGGATTACATTTGTGAGCAGTAAATTTATAAGGTAAAAAAAAAAATTTATAAGGTAAATCTTATACCTCTTAGAATAATTATTGAAAAAATTCATAGAAACTTGTATGGATTAAAACAGAAACTGTTTACTATGCTGTGCAAACCATGATCTTTCAACAACACTGTTTTCAATCAGAGACTAAAATTGATATTATTCCTTGAATGACTTAACTAGGGAGAAACTAAAAAGTGTCTAGAAATTAGTGACTGTAGTCTAAATGGATTATAGCGGTTAGGAGTAGTTGGCAACATGAGTAGGAAATATTTAAAGTTGCATACCTATTATGGAGTAGATATATAGATATCTACTGAAGAAATAGCTATAACAGTTTATTAAAGTGAGCTAGACACTAATTAAAAGGCTGCAGCTACTTTAATGCATGGTTTTTTGGAGAGAAATCTTTAGATGAAATGGAATTTAAAATACTTCTAAAGTAGTTTTTGCATAGTGTTTGACTTAATAGAACCTGTAAGTTGTAGTGATTTGGGCTAATGGTCAAAGTAAATGTGTAGGAAAAATAAAAGTCCGTTTTAGAAAGGACTAGATTCATTTTTAAGGAACTAAATCTTTGGGTTTAATTTGTATACCTGAGCACCTTTTGATGGGAATATAACATCACTACATATTTTCTTCTGTAGACATGTGAAAAGTGCTACATACTTTGTAGTAACTAACCCTTCCTCCCCTCCCCAGATTGCTGGCTCCCAGGCCCTTTCAGGTATGTGCATATTCATATCCAAACACACATGCACACATTCACAGCACACGTGTGTGAGCCCACGCACGTCTATTTCCTGGTGTACCATGACTTACCCCAATTGTAGAGGATTATGCCAGTTTATATCATGCTCTTACATGGGTTTGCCTGAGGGAAAAGATGGTAACTTTGACTAAGCTTGTCATTTTCTATCTACTTCTCATTTCCATGTTCCTGAGATGATCATTTCAAGAGCAATGCTAGTATTATCTCCAAAAACAGTTTTGAGAAATTCATTTTTACTTAAGTTACCTTAAAGGATTAGAAAACAATTTCATAATTTTCTTTTTTTTCATAAAAATGAAGAAATATCAATGTTTATTTTCTTACTCTGTTAAACTTAGGATCCTAATTACTTTTTTCTGACAATTAACTAGTGACCCTGAGCAACATTATTTAACCTTTAGTGCCTTGGTTTGTTTATGTATAATGAACTAGACATTAAATGAACTAGATTTATTTTCGAGTTTTAGTCTTTTTATATTCAGTGATTTTAATATGCTGGGAGGGATCGGGGGCAGGAGGAGAAGGAGACGACAGAGGATGAGATGGCTGGATGGCATCACTGACTCGATGGACGTGAGTCTCAGGGAACCCCGGGAGTTGGTGATGGACAGGGAGGCCTGGCGTGCTGCGATTCATGGGGTCACAAAGAGTCGGACACGACTGAGCGAGTGAACTGAACTGAATATGATTTTAAAGTCTTTATTATTATTATGTCTTTGAAGTAAATTTGGCATGTGAAAAATTCTATTATACAAGAATTCATTTTGGGGATGGCTATTCATTTTAGTGGAAAACTCATCTCTTTCTAAAGAGATTGACTAATTGATTAAATAATCGTTCCTTCAAATTGGTTCAGCGATTACAGAAAAAAATGTGGAGGTTCCTCAAAAAATTATAAATAGACTTACCATATGATCCAGCAGTCCCACTCTTGGATAATTATCCAAAGGAAGTGAAAACAGAGAATCAAAGAAATGTGTTCCCTGCCATGTTTATTGTAGCATTATTCATAATAACCAAGATATGGAAACAACCTTTGCGTCTGTCAATAGGTGAATGGAAAAGGAAGGTTTGAGATAAACACACACACACACACACACGTATATACATATACATATACAGGGGAATATGATTTAGCTCTGGGTAAGAAGGAACTCCTTCCATTTGCGACAACCTGAATGGACCTTGAGGGCATTATGCCAAGTCAGATAAAGACAAGTATATGATAACACTTACTGTACATTCTGAAAAAGCCGAACTCATAAAATAAAAACAGAAAGTCGAAGGATGCTTACCAGGGAAAGGAGGGTGGGGGACGTAGGGAGATACTGCCTAAGTACAGCTCACGACCTGATGATAAATAAGTCCTGGGATCAAATACTCAGTAAGGGCAGTGATGTATATACACTTCAAAGTTGCTTAGAGACTAGATCTTGTGTCCCTTCCACAAAAACAAACAGAATCATGGACATGTTAGTGGTATTAGCTCACACTAAAGTGGAAATCTTACTGTGTAGAGTATCAGATCAGCACATTGTCTACCTTAAACTTACACAGTGTTGTATGGTCATTTATCTCAATAAAAACAAATAAAAAATAATTATTCTCCTGTGTATTGGATATACATACTTGGTTATCATAATGGTATACACTTTAAATATCTTAAAATTTTATATACCAAGTATACCTCAGGAAGCGGAAATTTTAAAAGTCAGTAATCGTTTCCCCTGTGCCTTATACTCTTAAAAAATCAGTAGGCCACTTTTGGATTACCTCCATATCTCCATATTTAAGTCAAGATGTGCCTCCAGTGGCTTGCTTTTTGCTTACAAATTTGACATTTCTCTTGTAAACTTTTCAGATTTGCTTTTAGAAAATGTTTAAAAAGTTATAAAATTTGTACACAGTTTGCTGTATCTCAGATGGAAGAAATATTCAGGCCTTTTGATTCCCAAACAAGTACATTAAAAATATACATTTAACCTGCACAATGCATATTTTTTTCCTTATACTCTTTCTGGCCTTAGGAAGGATTGGGGATAAAAGAATATTGATTTTTGTGTTTGATAATGTAATAAGGTTTATTTAACTTTTCTTTTGTACTTTTGAAAGTTTTTTTCCCTCAATTTTACTTTTTTTGTCTGGCATTGACCTATCTTTACTATTCCTTTTATTTCAGTAATAATAGTGATTGCTTTTGAGTTACACATCGGTGAAATCTCACCTGTTGGTTAGAATTTTCAGAACAAATATCTGGAATAGTAGAGCTCAGTATTACTTGCTTTTCCTAGTTATGTGGTTTTTGTGCATATTTGGCAAATGTAATTATTGGTTGACTCTAAATTTAAAATACAGTAGTTATTTGACTTAACTTTTCATTTGTAAAGTCCTTTCTGAGAGTTAGGTTTTATTGTCATTTGCAGTTTTGAGAAAAGTCTTAGAATACAGTAGTTTTTATTGTTATTGTTATATTAACCCTTGTAAAAAATGATACAGTTGTGTTGAAGACTAGATGTGTATAGTAAAGCCAAACAAATCTGTGTTACATATGCGGGAAGTCTGATTTCAGTTAGAGGCATGAAAGACTGTTAGTGAATTATGTGCGTATCTCTTAAGTTAGAAGTTTTACCCTTTGACAATAGGTCTTAATGACTATATAAGGACTATTTCTAAGTAGCCTATGAAAATATCAGTGATGGTGTCAATATATATTATAGTTGTGTTGTATGACATGCTTCTTCTAAACCTCTTGAAAATAGTTACTTTTTATAACTTGGTAAAGCTTCCCCTTCCAGCAGTCGTTTGACTAATTTCTCATTTTTAAAGATAAAGTATATTTTGTATAAAGTATATTTTGTAGGTATAGTTAATTCTGTCCCTTTAGTCAGTAGTCAGTGATTACGCCTTGGTAATACCCCATTTGATAAAGTCTTACTGTATTTATACTAAGGTTTGCAGAGTAATAATTTATTATCATAACTTTATGTTAAGCATTTCTTGCCAAGTCTGTCTTCCTGATAACCAGTGTTTAGTCTCTATTGTTGATAATAAAGAGGCAGTGGCATTGTTACAGACAAGTTAGAATGAAGCTCTAACCTACTTTAGTGATAGAAATACTGTTTTCTAGTTTTTTAGCTTGCTTCCTGAATGACCTACTTTTTTCAGTGGATATCATAGTTTTTCTTTCTCATGTTATGGCTGTAAGATATTTCTATTTCTTATAACTTAACTGTTTATAATAAGCTTCTGTAGTGAGCTAAGATGATGATATTTAACATTTTTATTATATAAAGTTTAAGCATAATTTTCAGCCCAATTGTAAGGTTATTTATGCATATAAGAACACTACAGAATGTCATTCAGCGCACATTCGTTTAAGGTAGTGGTGCTATAATTCAGTGCAAAGGAAATACCTATTTTATGGTAACTAACAAATAATATTACTCTTAAGATAACGAGTGTGATTTTTTCTAATAATGGTGATTAAGATAAAGTAATTCTTTTGGTTACATTTGTTAGTTTTATCATCATGCTATTTATAAAATTTGTCTTATAGATTTAGAAGAGTGGGTAGCTGGAGAATGGAGAAAGGATCAGAATATGAGTATATGTTGTAAAACATAAATATCGCCTTTACAGCATTGACCCTTCCATGATAACTTACCTGTATAAATTAAGGTTCAGATACAAAAGTGGGTCCTTCCTTGCAGTGTTTCCTTCTGGATCATGTAAAGAGGTGTTTAGGAAGTGGTGCTATGATGTCTGCTCTTGAGAAGCCTGCCATTTAAAATAACATACTTGTATGAAGCTTCCTTATTCCAGAATTTTATGAGATCCTAGCTTATGGGTTCAGGAGGGTACTGTGTATCAGGTTAGCATATTCTATAGTAAAGTTTGAAGAGAAGAGTTAGGACACGTTTTTCTGAGGCCATTTCTAGAAACTAATTTATAGCAGTTCTTTGTAACAGTCAGACTCAGGTTATGACCTGTTTTTAATTTCTGAAAAAAATTTTTCTTAACAGGTGGAGAAAGAACCTGTGGAGTGCATGAACTTATTTGTATTAGAAAAGGTGAGTCAGTGCTCTGCATGGATACTTAAATACGAAGTGAACCCTTCACAAGTAGGATGCATTTTAGTACAATGGCAGATAATTGGGACTTACAAAGTATAAAATGTAATAAATATTAATATTAGTTATTTGTATTGTAGACTTAACCTTTCATAAAGTGCATACTGCTTATTATGTGGTTACTGAGAGTCGTTACTGTATATTTCATTTTCATGGGATGGTAAAGGCCGGTTTCTCGCCTATTGGTTGTCCGACATGGTGAAGAGGCGCAGAATGGAGGGTCTGATTCTTGTTCCCTTTCAGAATCTGGAATCTGAGTGCATGCTGACCTCCCATTGACTTCTGTTCTATTACTGTAACCCATCAGAGAGATGTGAGGAGTTGGTTGCGATTCCCATCGGGATCATGTCCAAAGACCACAACATCTTTTGGCACCAACAGCTGTCTGTGCTTCCTTAGAAGGAGCCACCTGACAAACAGGTGGTTGAACAAGGTGGCCCCAGGAAAGGTAATTCAGTTATTAGGTGGGAGGCAAGGAATCAGGTATTCTCTAGATCGGAAAGAATCAGAACCTTGGGAGTCCCCACTCTCATAAGCGATCACATCTGAGCAAGGGTATGCAGAAAGGAAAAGGTGTACTTGGGGAGGAGAAATCTTCATAAATGTACTGCTGTTTTCTCTTTTTAAATTTGGGGCACTGTCTTTTTCTTTCTTCTTTGTTGAAAACCGAGTTGGCCCTCCTGAGTCTGGCCAAGTAGCAGTGCTTCCTGCCTTCATATTTCACCCTGAGGAGGCTTGAGGCATGTCTATATCTGTGGCACGTGGGTATGACTGGCAAACCAGGAAATGTCAGTGTACTGTCAGGAAGTCTTCCACAGGTCTGAAAAGCCTCAGCTTCTTTCAAGTTGAGTAAAAGGTTTGAAATCTCTTTTAGGTGAATTTGACATAATCATACTAGCTTATCTGTGTGTCACCAGCTTTGATTGCTATTCATTTAAAAATAGCCTCTTCCTTTATTAAAGTGTAATATATCTGTGTATCTGGTACCATAAAGGAGAAAATTGAAGTCAGTTCCCTGAAATCTCAGGTTTAGGATTGTGGTTTTCAGTGCTATAACCATTGTTGGCTTGTGCTTCTTATCTAAAATGGGGCAGCGGGGGTACACATTAGCCTTGTTTTCTTCCGCTATGTAAACATTTTTAGTCTTCACCTATAATATGTTAATCCAGATGTACTAAAAATGTTTTAAATGGCTTTATGGGTATTACCTTGTCCCACAAAAACTTTTTAAAACACGGAATTTATTTGAACAGCGAAAGACACTGTACAAGTCAATTGGAATCAAAAACTGTAAAAACAGTGGATAGATGAAGAGAGAAGACAGCGGCAGAGACAGCCAGAGGGTAGGCAAACAAAATGCATAAAGGGCTTCTTGTAGCTGCAGGGGGGACAGGAAGCTTCAGTGGAGAAAATACTGTTGGTAGAGTTGGATGCGGGTCTGAACTCACCTTGTTAATGTGGCTCTTCTTGCTGTTCCTTATTGTTTCCTCCATGCCTGTCCCAGCGGTTCTCAGACCGTGCCGGGCCCGGGTTTCTCTGTATTAGTCCAGCGTTGTCACTTCTTCCAATTCTCTATAGAATTTAAAGTCTGTGATTGAAGTTAAAGTTTTTAATTTCCATGTGGCCATATCGTGGAGGAGTTTCTGGGTCTCTGCGTATCCCCTCAGCATTCACTACTGTGTCCTCTTCTAGTGGGCTTTTCCTAAGCATGTGAATATTTTTAAAATGAATGCTCAGATCTGAAAGTTTTGCATTTTAAACTGGGCTTTTGTAGAGGAGAGCCTATGAAGGCTATGTCAAGACAAATAATTATAGTTAGTATCAATGGTCCTGGTAAGAAGACATCTCTAACACTGTGTCCAACTTGTTTTTACCTGTTTTGCTTTCTTTGTCTGCTAGCTTCTTTCCTCTGTCAGACCTCTAAATATTAGAATGTATTAGACTTTGGTCTTGGGCTTGCTTCTTTTTCCACCTATTCTTTCTTTAGAATAGATGGTTGGTTATACCAACCAAAACATATAATAGGTTCTGGTGTGTTTTTTTTTTGACCATGCCATGTAGCTTGTGGGATCTTAGTTCCCTGACCAGAGATTGAATCCATGTCCTTGGCAGTAAAAGCATGGAGTCCTAACCACTGGATCACCAGGTAACTCCTGGTCCTTTTGTTTTCAATGCCATGCAGATTTGTAAATCTGGCTCTGAACTGCCCTTGAGTTCCCTCCTCTTACATCAAAGTACTTAGTTTATATCTTTATCTGCATGTCTGTTAGAATAAAAACGTGGTGTGTCTAAAATGCAAATCCTGGTTTTCTCACATGAATCTATACCTTCCTCAGCCTTCTCCATCTCAGCTAATGAACAGAACAGTCTACTCAGTTGGTCAAGTCCCAGCTGAAGAATCATCCATGCTTCTCTTATTCTTTTATCTTCTGTGTTGAATTGATTACTATTAGCAACTTCTGGCAGTTATACCTTCAGAGTACATTTTTTAATCTGATCCTCTGTTCCTCCATCCTGCTCTTATCACTGTAGTGTGGATCCTTGTCTTCTCTTGCCCACACTACTGTAATGGTTTCCTAACAGGTTCCAGCGTTTCCTCTTAACGTGCTTACAGTACACATCAGTGACCTTTTAAATGTGAATTGGGTCGTATCACTTGCTGGTTGAAATTCTTCTCTGGATTTCCTCTATCCCTAAAATAAAATTAAAGTCCTTACCCTGATTTACAAAGCCTTACATTATAACATCAACTCAGAAGTCTTCCCATGTAAATCATCAAAGTGAAAGTGAAAGTCGCTCAGTCATGTCTGACTCTGCTACCCCATGGGCTATACAGTCCATGGAATTCTCCAGGCTGGGATACTGGAGTGGGTAGCTGTTCCCTTCTCCAGGGGATCTGCCCAACCCAGGGATCAAACCCAGGTCTCCTGCATTGTGGGCAGATTCTTGTCCAGCTGAGCCGTGAGGGAAGTCCATAAATCATCAAAATATCATCTAAATATTATCAACTTAGAAGTCCTGTCATCTGAATCATTTATATCAGGTCTGAGTAAAACTCTAGATATTATCTGTCCTGGTTCAGAACTCCTCTCCGTTAGACGTGTGAAACTAGCAAATATATCACCTGCTCTTCAAACACAATGATGGAGCAGGATAACAGTTACAGACATTTCCATTCCAAAAGTGGGAAAGTGGAAGAGAGGAGTCACTGATGCCAAGCAATTTTGAAACCCAAGTGGGAAAAATATTTTAGGGTTCAAGACTGGAAATAACACTCTGTGGCTCTTGGCCCTGACGTCTGAGGCTCCACTCTCGGGTTTAAGACTCTATACTTGGAGTAACCCTTCCTTTTTCTGGAACGGTCCCATCACTTCATGGGAAATAGATGGGGAAACAGTGGAAACAGTGTCAGACTTTATTTTCTGGGCTCCAAAATCACTTCAGATGGTGACTGCAGCCATGAAATTAAAAGACGCTAACTCCTTGGAAGGAAAGTTATGACCAACCTAGATAGCATATTCAAAAGCAGAGACATTACTTTGCCAACAAAGGTCCGTCTAGTCAAGGCTATGGTTTTTCCTGTGGTCAGGTATGGATGTGAGAGTTGGACTGTGAAGAAGGCTGAGCGCCGAAGAATTGATGCTTTTGAACTGTGGTGTTGGAGAGGATTCTTGAGAGTCCCTTGGACTGCAAGGAGATCCAACCAGTCCATTCGGAAGGAGATCAGCCCTGGGATTTCTTTGGAGGGAATGATGCTGAAGCTGAAACTCCAGTACTTTGGCTACCTCATGCGAAGAGTTGACTCATGCGCAGACTTTGATGCTGGGAAGGATTGGGGGCAGGAGGAGAAGGGGACGACAGAGGATGAGATGGCTGGATGGCATCACTGACTCGATGGACGTGAGTGTGAGTGAACTCCGGGAGTTGGTGATGGACAGGGAGGCCTGGCGTGCTGCGATTCACGGGGTCGCGAAGAGTCGGACGCGACTGAGCGACTGGACTGAACTGAACCGAGTGTGTATCTGCACCTGAGGGTTCATCGGACTCTGCCGCCCGTAGGATGTGAGTCTGCCGCTCCTCTTTCAGTTTGTCCTCTCTCGTCCCTTTCAGTCTAACGCGGTGGTGTTTCTGCTGGTACAACGTGGTCTCAGGAAAGGTTCTCGTGAGTCTTCCCTGTATGTTGGAGGGCGGGGCTCCTTCCTTTAGACAGGACGCCCCTCCACAGTCTTTCCTGGATGGTTCTGTCTCCGCGTCTGGCTTCTGCTGGAGTGGCTGAGGAGATCTGTGAGTCACATGTCTGATTTCTGCAGAGAGCGCTCGCAGTCACTGAGCATTCTGACCCTTTATTCTGTTTCAGGCACCGGCCAAAGGTGGTCTAGTCCCACCTTGGTTGTGTCTCAGGGCACGCTTTCTTGACACCGAACCCCTGATTTTAGCATAATTTACAACGTGGATAGGCTGGAGGATTTTCCAAAGCATCGGGTACAGGTTCCTTTTTGCTTAACAATTCTTCCCTCACTTTATCTCATTCCTCTCAAATTTAACCATAAGTAGCATGAAGACACCAAGCTGCCACCTTTAGCACTTTGCTTGAAAATCTCCTAAGCTTAATATCCAAGTTCCTTGTTTACAAGTTTCACTTTCTATGTAACTGTTGTTGCTGTTCTGTCGCTAAGTCATGTCCGACTCTTTGCAACCCCGTGGACTGCAGCACACCAGGCTTCCCTGTCCTTCACCATCTCCTGGAGTTTGCTCAAAGTCATATCATTGAGTTGTTAATGCCATCCAACCATCTCATCCTCTGTTGCCCCCTTCTCCTCCTGCCTTCAATCATACCCAGCATCAGGATCTTTTCCAATGAGTACGCTCTTCACATCAGGTAACCAAAGTATTGGAGCTTCAGCTTCAGCATCAGTCCTTCTGGTGAATATTTGGGGCTGATTTCCTTTAGAATTGACTGGTTTGATTTCCTTGCTGTCCAAGGGACTCTCAGGAGTCTTCTCCAACACCACATTTTGAAGTCATCATTTCTTCAGTGCTCAGCCTTCTTTATGGTCCAACTCTCACATCCATACATGACTATTGGAAAAACCATCACTTTGACTATATGGACCTTTGTTGGCAAAGTGATGTCTTTGCTTTTTAATGCACTGTCTAAGTTAGTCATAGCTTTTCTTCCAAGGAGCAAGCATCTTTCAATTTCATGGCTGAAATCACTGTCCACAATGATTTTGGAGCCCAGGAAAATAAAGTCTGTCACTGTTTTCATTTTTTCCCCCATCTATTTGCCGTGAAGTGATGGGACTGGATGCTATGATCTTAGTTTTTTGAATGTTGAGTTTTAAGCCAGCTTTTGCAAGATCACTTTATAAAAATCCACTACTTTCCTATATGGGCTTCCCTGGTGGCTCAGATGGTAAGGAGTCTGCCCACAGTGCAGGAGACCAGGTTTGATCCCTGGGTTGGAAAGATCCCCTGGAAAAGGGAATGGCAACCCACTCCAGTATTCTTGCCTGGAGAATCCCATGGACAGAGTAGCCTGAAGGGCTATAGTCTGTGAGGTTGCAAAGAGTCAGACATGACTGAGTGACTAACACTATCACATTCCTGTATAATAGGCAACAGATAATTAGGAAATGCAATAAAATAAGATCTCTTTTAGAGTATTATGAAATCTGTAAATACACAGGAACAAAATGAACAAAAGTTGTTTATGACTTTTATACAGAAAGTTAAAAAGATTTATATATAGACATAAAAGAAGATATGTAAATGAAGAGATAAATAATTTTATAGGTAGAAATATGCAATATGTTTAAATTCACAGGGTGCCCCCAAATTGATCTATGAATTCAATGCAGTCCTAATCTAAATCCCATCAGGAATTTTCAGAGAGCGGACAAGTTAATTCTTAAGTGTGTATGGCAGTTCAAACAGCCAAGAAGAACTAAGTTCGCTTTCAAGTAAAGGAACAGGGGTGTGTGTTAATAAGATATCTGTTTGGTTGCCTGCTCAGAGACCAAGGGGCTAAACAAGGAAAGTTCACTTCTCTCTTATGTGAAACTCCAAGCTCATAGGCAGGATGGAATTCGGTGATTCTGGTTGGTGAGTCCATTCGTCTTGCTTTGATGACCTTTAAGATCTCTTCCTTGGCACATTTGAAGTTATCATGTGTACGTTCCAGTCCCCAGAAAGGGAAAGGGAGAAAGTCAGTCTTTTTAAGGATACAACCCAGGGATTGCAAATAGATAGTTTGTGCTCACGAGCAAGTGGCCAGAACTTAGTCACATGCTCAAGTCTAACTGCGAGGGAAGCCTAGAATAGTTCTGCCTGAGCAGAACAAGTAAAATCCAGAGGTTGATTCTATAACTAAAAGGAAGAGAGAGAATGGATATTGAGGCAGTTAGCCGTCCCGGCTTCAGGGATTGGTCCTGCTGATATCCAGAGCTCGTTGTAAAGTTGCTGTAATTAACATAGTGTGGAATTGGCCCAGATACAGACAAATAGTCTAATCAGACACTATAGAAAGAACACGAAAAGATATTCATTTACATGGAAATTTATGTAAAATGTGAGTATCACAATTCAGTGGATAAGATTGGATACTTATTAAGTGATGCTGGGATAAATGTTTATCCATATGCAAAAAATTAAAAATTGATCTGTACCTCATGCTTTACACTGAAATAAATATTATTTGGATTAACTTTAAAACTTTTAGGAGAATATTTCATATACAGTGTGATTTCAGTGTGGGAAACAAGTCCTTGAGTCACAGAAAGCAGACCCAGAAGGAAAAGAGTGATAAATTTTACCATTTTTAAATTTGAAACTTTTGTACGATAAGAGATCCTGTGAGCAGAGGAAAAAAGAACCGGCCTGCAAATTCAGGAAACATAAGAGACGCGGGTTTGATCCCTGGGTCAGGAAGATCCCCTGGAGAAGAAAATGGCAACCCATTCCAGAAATATATAATGTTTCTTCCTACAAAAAGTGAAATATATGTATATTTTTTTCCATATTGCTTTTTTTTTAAGGGAAACCTAACTGTATTTGTAGAGTTAAATTCAAGTTGGTAGAGATCTCTCTTATTCCTTTTCCTGGCTGCCTTGTGCTCTATTATGTGAACATGCCAAAGTTTATTTAACTAATTTCCTACGAGTAGAAGTTGTTTTGTTTTAAAATTTCTGCTGTTGACATTATGCCACAATGAATACTTTTGTATGTTTGTTACTACTTATTAGTGGTCTATTTTTAAGTAGATTTCTTAAAAAAAAAAACTGAGTAAAAGAGTAATTCTTATACCATTTTACAGAAATTGCAAAATTCCTGTCCTTATGTATTGTACCATTTTGCATTCCCACCAGAAATATAGGAATTCACAGCTCTTCCAACAGAGTATCATAAACTTGTGGATTTTTTGGTACTCTGGTAAGTAAAAATAGTAGTCAGCATCATTCATATTTTCATTTCTCATGTAAGTGTGGTTGAATAGCTCTTTCACCTCTGTAGAGTACACAACTGTTTGCAATGGTATGGTTTATAGGACACCAGAAAAACCTGCCTCTTCTGAAATGTTTTTTTTGTATCAGCATCCCATGGTTTTTCATTCCCTGACATTTGCTATAATTAGAGTCTGTCTGATCTTTAGAAATTCATATCAAGTGTATTACATGGAAAGAGAAGGTGGGGTCCTCTGTCATTTGGATCCAAGCTTGTTACCGCACTTTATCAGGTATTTAACTTTCATTGTGGAAGGTGAGAAATTATGGACCTGAAGGCGTGATACCCAGGGCATTGTGGAGAAGGGGTTGGATAGGTCAGTGAGAAGCGGAAGTGGGGCAGTCTCGAACACTGTCCCTTGTGGATAGGTCTTAGATGCCAAGGGCAGTCTAAATAGAGGACACTACAGAAAACCAACATCTATACTATCATTTTACTGTAAGTTCTTGGCGTTGTCCCTATTTTTTCTCCATGTATAGAGGAGACCCAAGCCCCTCTGTGTTTTCTTATCCCTTTTTTGACTTGGGGTAATTAAGAGAGTCTAAAATCTGAAGGGAAAGGCTTACAGGTTGTATGGTCCTGTAACTTCCCCATCTCTTTCTCAACAAACTCTGAGTCTACGGCCCTAGGGCTGGATTTTCTTTCTTTTTCCTTTTTAAGCTGGGTTCTATGGCTATTTTATTGTGTCTTCTACCCTCCAGTAACATTTCACTCTTCTGTGGAAGAGGTGGTGTGGGTTTATTGGTTCTAGTGCCATGAAAGACGTGGTTGCGGTAGGTATCAAGGAGCAAGTTTTAGAGGTGAATGAGAGAGAGAATGTGTATGTGCACGTGGGTGTGTGTGTGCATGTGCGTGCGTGTGTGCCTGTGCCTGCATGTGTATGTGTGTCTGTCTGTCAGGTCAGGACTCTTTGAGGAGATAACATTTAAGCTGATATGTGCATGACAAGAAGGAGCTGGAGTGTGATGCTCAGGAAAGGTCATAGAGAACAGAATGCAAACACTTTGAGGTGGAAACAAGGCTTGGCACATCCCAGATGCTGAAAGAACTATGGCTGGAGAAGTAGTGAGTGCGTGAATGAGTGTGGGAAGTCTCACAGTTGAGATCGGAGAGATGGGTGGTTTCCAGATCATGTGTGGACTTAGGCCATAGTAAGGGGTTTGTGCTTAATTTGAAACACAGAGGGCTAAACAGGGTTTTAAGCAGATGAATGATATGATTTGTTTGTAATATACCATTTGTAAAGGTTAAAAAGTGGATATAAAGACACCAATAGGAAGCTATTGAAATAGTCTAGGTAAGAATTGATGGGGCTTGGGTTTTGATGTTAGTTGTGGAGAAGTTGAGAAATGCTTATTAGATCAGGGACATATTTTATAGGTAGAATTGACAAAACTTGAGTATAGATTTAATATGGAGGGGGTTGGAAGGCAAAGAGAGAAATTCTAAGAGGTTTTGGCATCACTTCTGAGTGGTTGTGCTATTAAGCGAAGTGGGAAAGACTGGGAGAGCTGATGAGGCCGGAAGGAGTCATGGTGCGTAGAAATCAGGTTCTCTGTCTTGGATGTGTTAGCTTTGAGATGCTTGTTTATCATAGATGTCAGGAAGGAAGTTAGTTGGATATTTGCATTTGGAAATCGGGAAAGGTCAGAATAGGGGATAAATTTGGGGGTATGTGGGTTTTTTGTTTTTGTTTTTCCCAAATGTACACATGGAACAACAGACTGGTTCCAACTAGGAAAAGGAGTACGTCAAGGCTGTATATTGTCACCCTGCTTATTTAACTGGAGAAGACAATGGCACCCCACTCCAGTACTCTTGCCTGGAAAATCCCATGAACGGAGGAGCCTGGTAGGCAGCAGTCCATGGGGTTGCAGAGAGTTGGACACGACTGAGTGACTTCACTTTCACTTTTCACTTTCATGCATTGGAGAAGGAAATGGCAACCCATTCCAGTGTTCTTGCCTGGAGAATCCCAGGGACGGGGAAGCCTGGTGGGCTGCTGTCTGTGGGGTCGCACAGAGTCGGACACGACTGAAGTGACTTAGCATGCAGAGTGCATCATGAGAAACGCTGGGCTGGAAGAAGCACAAGCTGGACTCAAGATTGCTGGGAGAAATATCAATAACCTCAGATATGCAGATGACACCACCCTTATGGCAGAAACTGAACAGGAACTAAAAAGCCTCTTGATGAAAGTGAAAGAGGAGACTGAAAAAGTTGGCTTAAAGCTCAACATTCAGAGAACTAAGATCATGGCATCTGGTCCCATCACTTCATGGGAAATAGATGGGGAAACAGTGTCAGACTTTATTTTTCTGGGCTCCAGAATCACTGCAGATGGTGATTGCAGCCATGAAATTAAAATACGCTTACTCCTTGGAAGGAAAGTTATGACCAACCTAGATAGCATATTGAAAAGCAGAGAGATTACTTTGCCAACAAAGGTCCGTCTAGTCAAGGCTGTGGTTTTTCCTGTGGTCATGTATGGATGTGAGAGATGGACTGTGAAGAAGGCTGAGCGCTGAAGAATTGATGCTTTTGAACTGTGGTGTTGGAGAAGACTCTTTTGAGTCCCTTGGATTGCAAGGAGATCCAGCCAGTCCATTGTAAAGGAGATCAGCCCTGGGTGTTCACTGGAAGGACTGATGCTAAAGCTGAAACTCCAATACTTTGGCCACCTCATGCGAAGAGTTGACTCATTGGAAAAGACTCTGATGCTGGGAGGGATTGGGGGCAGGAGGAGAAGGGGATGAAAGAGGATGAGATGGCTGGATGGTCTCACAGACTCGATGCACATGAGTTTGGGTGAACTCCGGGAGTTGGTGATGGACAGGGAGGGCTAGCGTGCTGCGATTAGTGGAGTCGGAAAGAGTAAGACACGACTGAGTGACTGAACTGAACTGAACTGAAAAGATAAAATTATTTTTAGAGATTTCTCTTGGCTGTAACAAACAATTTAAATTAGGCTGCTTACAGGTAAAAATCACAAGAAGCAGCATTAATAAACAATTCCCAAGGCTAGTGATTTTAGTTAAATAATTATACATGAGAACCTTTAAAGAAGGCTGCTAATAAACTAAACTATGTCAAAATTTGCAGTTTTAGTCAGACTTGAAAGCCAAGATAAGCAACTCCTTTGTATAGTTATTACCTCTGACCAAAGCACAAGAATTCACTCAGATAGATAACCTACCTAAAAATAGGATAGCTCATAAATTGTATAAACTGTTCTTTCCTGCTGTGGACAGCCCTTGACCTCTGACTGTAAAACTTAGCAAACTTTGGCGTACACTAATGTTAGTTTTATGTTACCAAAAACCTCTATAAATTAAGCATTATCTCTCAAATCAGGTTAGTTTTCTCATTCTGAGTGCCTGAACATGTAGGTCACACAAATTGAAATACCAGTTGAAGAATACTCATCTTTAAGCAGGTAGTATTGCAAAGCAGAGATGTTACTTTGCCAAAAAAGATCTGTCTAGTCAAGGCTATGGTTTTTCCAGTAGTCATGTATGAATGTGAGAGTTAGACTATAAAGAAAGCTGAGCACCGAAGAATTGATGCTTTTGAACTGTGGTGTTGGAGAAGACTCTTGAGAGTCCCTTGGACTGCAAGGAGGTCCAACCAGTCCATTCTGAAGGAGATCAGCCCCGGGTGTTCTTTGGAAGGAATGATGCTGAAGCTGAAACTCCAGTACTTTGGCCACCTCATGCGAAGAGTTGACTCACTGGAAAAGACTTTGATGCTGGGAGGGATTGGGGCAGGAGGAAAACGGGATGACATAGGATGAGATGGCTGGATGGCATCACCAACTTGATGGACGTGAGTTTGAGTGAACTCTGGGAGATGGTGATGGACAGGGAGGCCTGGCGTGCTGCGATTCATGGGTTCGCAAAGAGTCGGACACGACTGAACGACTGAACTGGACTGAACTGATAGTTACCACATGGCAAGAAACTGACAAGAAAATTTAAACATTCGGAGCATAAGAAATACTTCAAAGCATTATGAACTTTGAACTTAGCACACTTTCCTAAATTTTAGTATTTTTAACTACAAGAAAAGTAGACTGCTATAGCATTTTTTTTTTTTTGCTATAGCATTTTAGATGGTTTAAGCTAATTCAAAATTTTCCTGATTCCTGACATCAATACTATATTTATTTATATAGTTTTATTATAGTAACAAACAGTTGTTACAGTGGGATCTACAAACATATACAGAATTATTATATTTAAATTCATATAGAACAGGATTTACATTTTTAAGTTAACACTTTTGAAATCAGAAGATGAAATATAGCTTAAGTTTTACAACAAAGAAAATATATGAGACATAAACAGAGATGATAGTAAAAATACAATCATCTATTCTCGACACAAGACGTGGAAGCTGTCAGAAAGCTGTATCTTCTTAATTTGACTGTCCAGACCATGAAAGTATGGATGATTCGGTGCCATTTTGCCAGAAACTCGTTTGGCAGGATCATAGACTGACATTTTTGAGAGCAGATCCAAGCCATTTGCATCCAAGTTTTTGACGTGGATTGCTAAACTTCCTGGTTTCCACTTGGAAAATGTATTTTCATAGTCTGTGAAGATTCCACTTCTGGCCACCCTTCATTGTTGGAAGTGCCCAAAGCCCTGAAAATTATTGATCAAATATCAACTGGAGTTGAGTAACAAGCTGTCCCCAGCAATACTTGCAGAGATCTTTACCAGAGTGTTACTACCTCATGGATATATACTCTAATAGGTGTCCCAAAAACTCTGGCAAGGTCAAAATCTGCTGGTTTAATTGTTTGGTTATCATCCATCTATAGATTTTGAGGTTTTGAGTCTCTGTATAGAAGTCTTCTAGACAAAACAGTATCCCTTGTAGGATTTGGTACAAATAATTCTGAACAACTGAAGAATCCATGAACTGACCAGGAGGAATAGAATCCAAATATTTCTTGAGATCTATGGAAAGGAATGCAAAGATGAGCTATAACTGGAATCCTGCATAAGCACGTCTTGAAGACTGACTATATTTGGATGACGAGCTTCTTTTAGTAAGAGATATTTCCTGAATTGCAGTACTAGGAACCCCTTCCTCTTCCCTTTCCTAGTCTGATTTTCTTCATGGCTACCACTTGATCGGTAGTTTTGTGTCTGCCCTTATGCACAACTCCATAGGTACCTTCTCCAATTTTCTCTGTTTTGGTATAGTCTTCCAAAGTTAATCTGTGGATATGTTAGATCCTGGCTTATTATCCCGCGGGGAAAGCATCAGCAGCTACCACGTTGATGTTGCTCTCCCTTGATATATGGTGTTTAAAACAGTGAGACTAGTTGAGATCACCCAGGAAGTGAGCTCAGGTGGAAAAGACAAGACCAAATACAAGGTTAACCTGAACATAGATTTACATGTAAGCATTAAAGAGATGTTTATGTTGTGGTTTTTGAACATGAATAGTTTATTGTCTCAATGAATTTATTATCTTTGGAATTCCAATTTCAAAACACACACTTAATGGTTGTCTTGTGTTCTGCCAGGGATAGTTGTTTGATTTTTCCAATGATTTTCTCAACTGAAAGCATCATGCAAGAATAAATGTTCTCAGTCAGTTTTAATTTAGTGGTTCCTTCCGAGGTTGGGGTTTTGACAATTAGAGAGTAGACAAGGTAACAAGCTATAGTTGCTGTACTAAGTGAATTAGGTACTAAGGTTGAATTTCCCCTTAAAGTGTTCTGTTACAAAGGAACTTGTCGTGTTAGTTTCTGTTAGATCCACTTTTTAAAGTGAATTTGCAGCAGGTCTAAATTCAAGCAAAATTATGATGTATGTAGCATTTGTCTTAATTATCTCTTTTCAGTGAAAGTTAAAGCTCTGATTTTAAATCAAAGTAGTGCTTCTTTTGTTGTTAATAAGATCATGCTCTTAGCCCTTCCGTCCTTCACACCCATCGTACTCCCACAGTCAAAGGCACTCAACCCTTTGAGCTGTTTTCTGCTCACCTTCATATTCTAAATTAAGTTTCTCTATTTCTTGCTTTTGAAAATACCTAAACATCTGTTGTTTTCCTCCTGTTGTAGGTAAAGGTTTAGTTCTGGTAGGTTAGTGTATTGGTTGGGTATATGGTTCTAGAATCAAGATGCCTGGCTTCTAATAATACTGTCTTCCTGCCGCTTATTAACTGTTTGACCTTAGGTGGGTTACTGAGCCCTCATATATCTCAATGACAGGGAAGCCTGGTGTGCTGCAGTCCATGGGGTTGCAAAGAGGTGGACATGACTTAGCCACTGAACCACAACCTGTATCTCACTGTCTTCATCTATGAAATGGGATAACAGTATTGTGTTCCTCGTGTGTTGTTGTGAGGATTAAACTAGCTTGATCAGTCACCCAGTCATGTCTGACTCCCTGCGAGCCCATGTCCTGCAGCATGCCAGGCTTCCCTGTCCTTCACCATCTCCTGGAGTTTGCCCAGGTTCATGTTCATTGCATCAGTGACGCCATCCAGACATCTCACCCTCTGACGCCCTCTTCTCCTTCTGCCCTCAGTCTTTCCCAGCATCAGGGACTTTGCCAATGAATCGTCTGTTCACATCCAATGACCAAAATACCAGAGCTTCAGCTTCAGCATCAGTCCTTCCAGTGATTATTCAGGGTTGATCTCCCTTAAAATTGAGTGGTTTGATCTCCTTGCTGTCCGGGGGACTTTCAGAAGTCTTCACCACTACAGTTTGAAGGCATAAATTCTTTGGTGTTCCACTTGCTTTACTATCCAGCTCTCTTAACCATATGTGACCACTGGGCCTTGACTATACAGACCTTTGTCAGCAAGAGTAATGTCTCTGCCTTTCAACACTAGCTAATACATGTTAAATGAATGTTAGTACATTTATTGAGTAAAACCAGTCCACAAATGGAGAAGGAAATGGCAGCCCACTACAGTATTCTTGCCTGGAGAATCCCAGGGACAGAGGAGCCTCGTGGGCTACCGTCTATGGGGTCGCACAGAGCTGGACACAGCTGAAGTGACTTAGCAGCAGCAGCAGTCCATAAATAATTCAGTGATTTAAATCATTATTGAAAATAATAAAATATTATTTCATCCTCCCCATGCATTTGTCCACATCCCATTTTCCCTGTATAGTTGTATTTCAATTTTCAGAGTTTGCATTTTTAGATCAAGGCTTATTATTGGGCTTCCCTGATAGCTCAGTTGGTAAAGAATCCACCTGCAATGCAGGAGACCCCAGTTTGACTCCTGGGTCAGGAAGATCCATTGGAGAAGGGATAGGCTGCCCACTCCAGTATTCTGGGGCTTCCCTTGTGGCTCAGCTGGTAAAGAATCCTCCTGCAATGCGGGAGACTTGGGTTTGATCCCTGGGTCAGGAAGATCCCCTGGAGAAGGGAAAGGCCACCCACTCCAGTAATCTGGGCTAGAGAATTCCATGGACTTTATAGTCCATGGGGTCGCAAAGAGTCCGACACGACTGAGTGACTTTCACTTGACACTAATGTTTGCAGTAGAGGCTTGTTATACAGTCATTATGTTCAGAGCGTCACCTGTCTTCTTCAAATACCCCTTTGCTGTCCACTTTTCGGGCGCCCACCTCAGTGCCTCACTGGCCAGAGAGAATCCCTGCTGGCCTGTCATTCAGTCTGCCTCCGCCACTTCTTTTGCCTCAGCGTTGCCATAGGCCTCTTCTTACCGTATGTCATTAGTTAATGTTTTGCTTCCTTAGGAAATAGCCTTTTGTATTATTTAAGGTATTGGTATGTCAGGCAAATCCCAGAGAGATAATGAGTTGAATAGGGTGCAGATTTCTTTCTCACTTGTCTGAGTCAGGTGTATCGGTGTGATTGCTACATCACAGTCTTGAGCAGTGATTCAGGGATCCAGGCTCCTATCTTGTGGCTCTGGCGCCTTCCCTGTGTGCTTTTGGAGGTGGCGGGTTCATCTGCATCCAGCAGCGGGTGTGGAAGAGGGAAGGGGAAGGCAGGATTCTGCCTAGGAGGTGATTATGGGCTAGGCCTAGAAGCAGTACACATTCCCTTGGATGCACACCTCTTTCAGTAATTCAGTCATGGCTATATCTAATCTCAGAAAAGGCTGGGAAATGTTAATGAAGCAGTGAGCCCAAGAAGTACAGTGAGCCCCATTCTCCCACTTATCAGTAAATCCACCCTCATGTAATATGCCTACTTTTTCCTTGTCTTACATGTTCGGTTTATGTTAATGGTGATCATCTGCATAAATTCCCTCCAGATGTAGATGTGTAATTTAAAAATGTGACATCAGTGAGCAAATTTCAGGCTGAGTAGAAGAGGATATTGAAATGGAAAGATATAGTGAGGGTATTTTGTTGTCTTTTGTTTTGGTAGGGAAGGGGTTCTGAATCGTCTGATTTTGTGATTCTTTTGTCTTTCCAAGTCAGTGTTAGTTGCTCGGTCTCAGTCGTGTCCAACTCTTTGGGAACCCAGGGACTATAGCCCATCAGGCTCCCCTGTCCATGGGGATTCTCCAGGCAAGAATACTGGAGTGGGTAGCCTTTCCCTTCTCCAGGGGATCTTCTTGACCCAGGGATCGATCCCAGGTCTCCCGCATTGGAGACAGATTCTTGACTGTCTGAGCCACCAGGGAAGCCCAAGACTCTTCCGTTTTCTTTCTTTTCCTCATCTCCACCAAATTGCCAAAGAACCTTCTGCCTTTTTGCCTTTTCCTTCTCCTGAAACTAAGTTACAGAGACACCCACCCACCCATTTAAGTCATGCTTGTCCCTTCAGCTCACGTGTACTTTGAGATTCCTTCCCTGTGCTCTATCTAAATCTATTGTTTTTTCTTTTTTTTTTTTTTAGTGTTTTCAGATTCAGTTCAGTTCAGTCGCTCAGTCGTGTCCGACTCTTTGCGACCCCATGAATCGCAGCATGCCAGGCCTCCCTATCCATCACCAACTCCTGGAGTTCACTCAGACTCATGTCCAGCTTTTCTTTCTGACAATAGTTTTAGGTCACCTTTTTTTTTTTTTTTTTTTAATCTTCCTTCTGTCTTCTCAGCAGTTTTTCTTTGTCTTTGTTTAAGACAAAGCCTTTCAGTGGGATTGGAGTAGGTGAGAACGTGAGAGATGATGCCCTAAGATCTGTTAAGTTTTGTCTTTTTTACTAACAGTTGTTTTGAGATTTCAGTATTCTCTGTATTCAAGTTATTCTGAGGACATGGTTTTTATGTAGATTTACTTTTTACTTCTAGTTTTTACAATTTGGAGAGGAAAATTTGGGAGGCATGGAGCTAGGCAACTTCATTTTTTTGCAGATACAAATGTCCATGGTCTTTGAGCAAAAATTTTAATATTAGTCAGACTTCTAAGTATTCTTTTTTTCATTCTCTCTCCTTTTTTCTCTTTAGCACTCTTTAGGACTTTGGGGGGAAATAATATTTTTTAAAGTTTAAAGTCTTAACCTTTTAAACTTTGGTCATAGTTATTATTATTAATCTGGCTGAAATTAATTTTTTGGAAATTTTTTATATTTCCAAATATAAAAGTAAGAACCTAATTTCAGTTTTTCTTTACACAATTTACCAAGTATTTAAAATATTTCACACTGTTCCATTATCAACACTTATCTGTTCCTTTTCTTCACTGATTATTAGAACTTTGTGATTCTTATCTATTGGGGCAAATTCTTTTTCTTTCTCAGTGGTGTCATGATTATTGCTGGGCCTTTGATTTGTTTTTTGTTTAAATTTTGGAATCAATCTGTCCAGTTTCTTAAAAAGCCCTTTTGCAATTTTAATGAGTTATGTTGAATCTTTGCATCCATATGGAGTTAATGTCTTTATTGTAACTGAAACCTTCTGTTCTTGAACATAGTGTATCTTTGCATTTGTTTAACGCCTTTCAATAAAGTTTTAAAAATTTCTCTATAAAAATTTTGCATAATTTTTGTTAGATTTGTGCTTAGAAATCTCATATTTTTATTGCTGTGAAGAACAGGAAATCTGATAATGTAAATGCAATTAACTTTTATATTGATTTTATATCCAGTCTTATTGCTAAACTGTTTTAATATTTCTACAGATATTTTTGGTTTTCTATATCGACATTTGTATCACCTGCAAATCATGATAGTTTTATTTACTCCTTTTCAGTCATAATTTTTACTTCTTTGGCAGCTTCTAAGGAAAAATAAAATAAAACTGTATAAGGATTCTCAATTGTTCTCTTCCTAATGCTTGACTAAGAATGATCTTAAAAATAGTAACAAATGTTGTTAAGGATGTGGAGAAATTGGAATCTTCATGTATTGCTAGTAAGAATATAAAATGGTACAACCACTTTAGAAAACAGTTTGAAAATTCTTCAAAAAGTTAAAAATATATAGTTTTTTAAAATATTTTTTAAAATCATGGATTTGAGCTGTACGGGCTCACTTACATGCAGATTTTTTTCAATAAATATGCAGTCGACACCTCATCTGTGGGTTCTGCGTTGGGTTCAGCCAGTTTCAGATGGTGAGCTTAATGCTTGATCAGTGGTTGTTTGGCTCTGTGGATGCAGAAGCATGGTCATAGTGGGCCACTGGGATGTTAGCATCCTTGGATTCGGTATTCACAGCAGGTCCTGAAACCAGTGCCCCGCGGATACTGAGGAACAACTGAAGTTACTAGATGACCTGGCAGTTCCACTCCCAGGTATATTCAAGAGAATTGAAAATACATGTTAATATAAAACTTGTACATAAATGTTCATAGCAGCATTTTTCATAATCACTAAAACAATAGAAATGACCCCCAAATATACATCAGCCAATCAGTGGAGTAAGCAAAATTGGTATATCCATGTAATGGAATATTATTCACACACAAAAAGGAATGAAAATTGATGTAAGCCACAACATGGATACATCTTGAAAGCATTCAGTTCAGTTCAGTTGCTCAGTCGTGTCCGACTCTTTGCGACCCCATGAATCGCAGCACGCCAGACCTCCCTGTTCATCGCCAACTCCCGGAGTTTACTTAAACACATGTCCGTCGGGTCGGTGATGCCATGCAGCCATCTCATCCTCTGTCGTCCCCTTCTCCTCCTGCCCCCAATCCCTCCCAGCATCAGGGTGTTTTCCAATGAGTCAACTCTTTGAAAACATTAGGCTAAGTGAATTGTGTAGGCTTTTTGTGTCTGGCTTCTTAGCCAGTAAGTTGGTATATGCATGTTATTAATATTATTTTAATGAAGGAGTAGGGACAGCTCTTGAAACCTGCAGACTCTTAACAATGGGTCAGATGTGTTCTGTATATATGAATGTGGAAGATACGTCCTGATAGTTTCTGTTGCTCATTGTTTTAGTGGTTTGACATTTAGCATTTTGAATGTATGAGAGCTACTAATGACTTGGCTCAACATGAATCTTCCACAATGTTTTAAATGATGGGCAATTTATAAAGGAAACACTTGGCTGACCTCTGAATAAGGGAGTGGCTCCGAGTATGGAAAATTCTGAGCACTAATTTTTGGATGTTGGAGATTTGCATGGAAATCCAGTAAAAGTCATTTTTATGTATTGTTAAATCAACACTCAAATACTAAAAATTATAATTTTTTGTGACTATTTCTATTTCTTTGTTGTGACTAAACAGTGTGTTGTAAATAATGTGCTTCTTTTCCTAGCATGTAATTTAGTTTGAATTTTATCTTTTAAAAAATCTAGAGTTGTAATATAGTTCTCCTGTTTATACTGTTTTCATATTTTGTAGCTCTTGGCTAGCTGTCTTTCCCTTTCATAGAGCTCAGTGACTTCTAGGCAGTGCTAATAAGAGATACTCTTGAGTTGAGGGGACCAGTAGATTTTTGTAACTATTGTGTTAGAGTACATTTTAAGGTGTTCTTTTTTTTTTTCCTGACTCAAGAATTTTTAATTAGATTGTGAATTTATAGAGCCTTGATGGTAACAAAGAATAGGGCTTTTGCTACTATAATTAAAATGACATTTTCATTTACAATTTAATGGAAGGTGGAAATCATGGAGCTGTATTTTCTTTGATTCATTCCCAGCTTCCTTGAACTTCTTAATGAGAGTTTTATGTGCACCCAGAGGGAAAAGAGCCTTCCGCGTTGACTCATGCTTGCTATTTTTAGTTTTGTATTCCAAATTGAGGCTGCTGTAAGTTAATATCAATATTTAGTGAGTAAGGCAGCCCCTCAACAGTTGAAGGGGAGGTTGAAGTTCAGGACTTAAGGGGAAAGAATTTATTGTGAAGGTCACAGTATTATGAGAATCTGGAGTCATTGTTATAAAAACGGAGACTGTGAGAGCCAGCCCTGTACCTCACCCGGTCCTTTCTGTCTGAAAGTACCACTTTCTCTCTTATCCTTTTATTTATTTTTTCTATAGCCTGGATTAGTTGGAGTTTTGTGAGTATAAAACTAAGGTGTTTTGCAGAATGACTTCTAGGGACCAACTTCATAGAGTTAAAGCCTCTTTCCGTTTTTCCTAAGCCCGTATGCGTTATTCAGCTATGTTACACACTGTTTAATAACTGACCCTGAAAAGGAAAAGAAAGTTCATTTATTGGCACCAAGACAGAAGAATCAGAATGTTTTAACTGCCCAGCCCATGGTCCAAGGGACGAGGTCTCGGCCTACTCTAGCTCAGGATCGTGCCTCGTTGATTTGAAGCTGAGATGTCCAGGGTTCCTTTTTAATCCTTCAGAGAAGATGATTAGAGATGAATTCTTGATGCCATTCTGAAAATTGATGTCATATATACCAACCACTACAGCCCTTTTCAGTAATAAGCGTCTGAACATTTTACAGAATGCTACCCGCATTATCAACTTAATTTTGGTTTCTCTCTCCTAAGATGTTTTTCCTTTAGAAGCAGAATAGGGGAGAAGGGAGATTTTTGTTGTTGTTCTTATGGCTCTATTTCATCCTAAGACTCAGATGAAAGAATGGGCTATATTGGCTTAAGTACTTTTTTATTTATATGAGTTTCTGTATAAAGAGATATATATGGCTGGGTTGTTTTGGACAATAAATTTAATTTCTTAGTTATTTATACTACCTTATGACCATTTTCAAGAAGAGAGAAAATACCTACAGAGGACAGTTTTCTGTGTATCAGCTGAAATATGATTCATCTTTTCTACCTTTTAGCCCCCAAAGTTAGATAACCACAAACAAACCTTTGAGAAATTTGTCCACAAAGTGAGAGTCATACAGATGTTGACTGTGGCTTACATTTGGAGATGATTTCTCTAAAGAATTCATAGTTTAACTCAGTGAGTCTCTAATTACTGTAAAATGTAGGCATCTTTAAACATTTAAGTCTTGAATCTACTTGCAGCTTTTTCATTGTGAAGGACTCAGCTTTGCATTTATCTCTGATCAACCAGTTATTTGAATACTAATTATTGAAAAATTCATCCTTGCTAATTTGATATACCTCTGTTATTATATACTAAATTAGTGTATGTGTATATATGAAAGTGAAAGTGAAGTTGCTCAGTCGTGTCCGACTCTTTGCGACCCCATGGACTGTAGCCTACCAGGTTCCTCTGTCCATGGGATTTTCCAGGCAAGAGTACTGGAGTGGGTTGCCATTTCCTTCTCCAGGGGATCTTCCTGACCCAGGGATTGAACCCAGGTCTTCCACCTTGCAGGCAGACACTTTACCGTCTGAGCCACTGGGGAAGTTCCGTGTGTGTGTGTGTGTATATATATATATATATATATATATATATATATATATATAAATGAAAAGAAAAGAAAAAAACATCTACAGAAACTGACCCACTTAGATTTTTTTTTTCTTTTCTTTTCATTGATTTGTCTTTTCTAGAACCAGTGTAGATTGCCTTGGGTAATATGGACATTTTAACAATATTCTTCTGGTCCCTGAGTATATCTTTCCATCTGTGTCATTTTCAGTTTCATTCATCAGTATCATACAGTTAATAGTTTTCTGAGTAGAAGTTTGTGCCTCTTGGCTTGATTTATTGCCAGATATTTTATTCTTTATAATGCACTTGTAAATGAGGTTTGATTCTTAATTCCACTTTCTGATAGTTGTCAGAGTACATGCATTATGTGTCCATAGATTTATAATGGTTATTTTATGTATGTTCTTTTGAAACAGCGATGAGGGAAATGAGTTATAAACCCAAAATGCAATAACTGGCTTTGTTATTCATCTGTGGAGTTCCATTTACCCTGTCCTGTTCAGTCTTGTGGCTTCTAGTATTGTCCACTGTTTCTTCGTTTCAGCCGGAAGGACTTCCTTAGTATTTCTTGTAGGATGATTCTTCTAGTAACATGCTCCATCAACTTTTATTTGTCTGGAAATGTCTTACCTTTTCATTCTTTCTTAAAAGATAATTTTGCTGTGTTTAAAGTTCTTGGTTCACAGACTTTCTTTTTCTCCTTTCAGGACTTTAAATATGTTACCCTAATGCCCTCTGCCCTCCATGGTTTCTGATTAAAAAAAAAAAAATCAACTGTTACTGATAAGTTCTTGTATGTAATGAGATGTTTCTTTCTTCCTGTTTTTAAGAGTTTGTTTTTCACGAGTTTAATGTGTCTTCGTGTGGGTCACTTTGCATTTATAGGGCTTGGAATTTCTTGACCTTGGATGTTTACATTTATTTCAACAAATTTAGGGTGTTTGTGGCCATTATCTCTTCAAATATTTTTCTGTCCCTCTCTCTTCTCCTTCTGGGACTCCTGTGGTACATATATTTGTATGCTTGATGATATTCCCTAGGTCCCTTGGGCTTTGTTAATTTTTCTTCATTATTTTTCTGCTTCTCAAACTGAATACTTCCAGTTGTCTTGTATCTCAGCCATCTTCATCATCAGAATTCTTGCTTGTTTCTTTTGAACAGTGTGTATATATTGACCCTCTATTTGTTAATACATTACTTTCTGAATTTCCTTTAGTTCTTCTTCTTTTAGCTCACCGAGCATATTTAATACAGTTGATTTCTAATTTTTTTTACTAGCAATTTTAATGTCTGGGTTTCTTAGAGATGGTTTTGAAATGTAAAAATATTTATATATTTTTTCATGTGAACAGGACATACTTTCCTGTTTCCTTGCTTTGTGATTCTTTGTTGGGAAGTGGGTATTTTGAATGCCATAATGTGGCATGAAAATCAGATTCTCCTGCTTATCAGGGATTGCTGACTTTTGCCTGTTGGGTGCCACAGTTAGACTATATTTGAAAAGTCTTTGTCCTTTCTAAGGTGTGGTCACTGTATTTCCTTTTGCATTATATCTGTGGTCAGACATGACTTCATAGAGGTTTCCTTAAATGTCTGGATCCAAAATACCAAGCAAAACAAAGATCTACCTGTCTAAATTTTTCAGTAGTTCCTGCCAGGGATGTCACTGTAGTTTGAGGGAGCCAAAACAAAGGCAAACATCTGCCCTGGTCCTTTAGGGAATAGCTAGAAGAACCAAAGTGTGCAGCCCCAAATTTTCATAAGACAACATGCTTAGTGCCACCGCCCCCGCAACCCCAGCCAGCTGCTCCAGGAGCATAAGGTGCTTTCCCCACCCAGGAGGGGCCAAGAATGAAGGGTTATGATTGGCTCCTACACCACTGCTCTGCTACCAAATTTCAGCAACCTCTTCTTCATCAGGTATGTCTCTGGTTGCTCTAAGTGTCTGATTAGGTTGCAGAATTCAGCAATAGATGACTTCAAAAGAAATTTTAAATCTCATTGGGATATAATTGAGGTACAGCACTGTGTAAGTTTCTGGTGTACAACTTTACCTGCGTCATGAGATGATTATCACAATAAGTTTAGTGAGTATCTGTTATCTCATGTAGGTACAGAAGTAAAGAAATAGAAAACAAAATTTTTTTGTGGAAGAATCGTTGGTTCTGACGCCTTTTTCCAGTGTAATAGTTGTTTCAGTGCAGAAACCAACCCTTGACGCTTTCTCCTCCGTTTTCCTTGATATCACTCTCAATTATCTTTTTAAAAAATTAATAAGATGAAACCTGTCTTTACCCATGCATTTGCTATTTCCAGTGCCTTGTATTCCTTTTTGATAAATCTGTTTCCATGTGTTATCATTTTCTTTTTGCTTAAAGGACTTTAACATTTCTCGAGTAGGTTTGCTAGTGGTGAATTCTTTTCGCTTTTGAATGTCTCACAGTTTAAGAACAATTTATTACTGTTATTTTACCTTTGTTTTTCAAAGATATTTTCACTGGTAAAGAATTCTAGGTTAATCACCTTTCCCCTTCTTTCAGTACTGTAGTGATGGGTGCTCCACTTTTTCTAGCTTGCATTTGTTTCTAACAAATAATTTGTTGTTAACCTTATCTTTTTTCCTTTCTACATAATGTGTAATTTTTTTCTGGTTGCTTTTAAGATCTTAATAACTGTTTTTAAATAATTTGAATATGATATTCCTTTTTGTACCTTTCTCCATGTTTTTTGTACTTGGGTTCAGTTAGCTTCTGTAGTTTGTCATTTTCATTTAATTTGTAAAAATTTTGAACTTTATTTTTTCAAATGTTTTCTTAATTCTCCCTTCTCTGGCCTCTCTTTTTATGGACCCTAATTACGTATATATTTGTGCACCTTAAGTTGTCTCACAGTTTACAGCCTTTCTGTTCATTTTAAGAATTGTTTTCTTTGTTTTATTCAGTTACTTTTTATTGGTATGTCTTCAAGTCAGCTAATGTTTATTTTTCAATATTTAATCTGTTGTTCATCTTTTTACCTCTGATATTATAGTTTTCATCTTTAGAAGGTTGATTTAGGTTTTTAAAAACATACATCAGTGGTTCTTAATACTTTGTCTTTTTGCTAGCTTTTTGAACCCATGGGATACATTATAATAACTCTTAGTATTTGTGTCCAATATTCCTCTTTAAGCATCTTTCCTGCAAGCATTGTCATTGCATAACTAATTGGCTGTAAGGCAGTTCTGCCATAAAGATAAAATAACTCGTTGGCAGTTTGGTTTCATTTCTCTGTTAATGCAGTGTACCCATTTTTATATTATATAAACCTTAGCCCTCATAATAGTCTATACAGTGACCAGTAGGTGTGGTGATCTTAAAATAGCAATGATAACAAACTATATATAATATATATTGAGTTGATAGAAAATATGGTGATAAAACATACTAGAAGTGTGAAATAAGAGAGGATAAAGCCCAATTGCATATTATACTAGGAACTAATGTATCAGTTTGCAGATCCTTTGGTGATCTGAACCTGCAGCAATGAACTCACATTTCCCTTAGAAGTTTGCAGTGTCTATTAACAGACATGAGACAGTATAGGAAGAACAAGCAACAGTGTGGATGGCTTTCACTGAAATTCAAAGCTCAGTTTACAGATATGCATCCTAGTATTTGGAAACTGTTACTCCTCTTAATATAGAAAGAAATTTTATTGAAAAAGTAAAAGAGTAATGCCAACGAGGAGATGAATTAATAAGAAGAAAAGACGTATAAAATTCTGTGAATGAAAGACTTTGAGGACAGTGCTTGTTACAACTCATAAGATCAGTTAATTTGTACAGCTTTGTTATGACTTTACACACATTTTAAATATATTCCACACTTTTATATTTTGCTATAGTTTCTTTAATGTATTCATTTCTTAATGTTTCATTATGTACTTTTAAATGTCCCTCTTTTTTATTATTAATCTTTTACAGCAAAATTACCTTATGACCAATTAGGTATGTGGTGAAAATATTTATGGCTGATATGTAGCAAAGATGCTTATTGGTGAAATTACCTGGAACCATATATCATGGTCTGCTAATTCTGTCATTCTGAGTCAGTTTTGATTTTTTTAAAAATTTTCACCTCCTCTTCTTTGTGTGCCTAATAATTTTTTATTGAATGCTAGATATTGTGAAGTTTTCCTTGTTGTATGTTAGCTATTTTGTTTACTTTTTTGAATTTTGTTATGAATTAGGCTGTTACTTGGAAACAGCTTGTTCCTTTTTGTCTTCTTTTAAATATTGTTTGGTGGGATCATACCTGCATTTATTCTAGAGTTTAATTTTTCCTCACCTTTGGGCAAGATATTCTAGAATTCTAATCAGTGCCCTATAGGTTTGGTGTTTCGTTTTGGATCTTGAAAATAGACACTATTTCTGTGCTGTGTGATGTTTGACCACTTTTGTCTTTAATCCTTTTGGAGGAGTCTTTTCCCAATCTCTGGTGGTTTTATGTCTTGAGCAGTTCTCAGCTGTATTCTTACTTATAGGTGACTCAGCACGGCTCTCTGGAGTTCTTTCTGCACAGCTTTCATTCTGGCTCAGATGGTAAAGAATCTGCCTGCGATGTGGGAGACCTAGGTTCGATCCCTGGGTCAGGAAGATCCCCAGGAGAAGGGAATGTCAACCCACTCCCGTATTCTTGCCTGGAAGATTCCATGGACAGAGGAGCCTGGTGGGCTTCAGTCCATGGGGTCGTGAGGAAATCAGACACTGAGCGACTAACCCTTTCTATTCTCTGATACTCAGCTGTGCAAACTCTGGCCTCCTTAGCCTCCTTTTATTCCCAGGGCACTGCTTGGGCTCCCTTTCTCTTTGCTGCAGCCTGGAAACTTTCTCCAGGCGGTAAGCTTGGAAAATAATAATTATCACTTTTTTCCTTTCTCCGTGGTCACTGCCCTTTCTTGCCCGTGTCCAGTGTCTTTCGTATATTTTGTCTCGTGTTTCAGTGTTTTCAGGTTGTAGGGTCAATCTTATCCTTGTTACTCTATCTTAATTTGCATTGGAAAAAGCAATGAGCAGAATAGGGCAGTTTTTTGTGTGTCTAAATAGTAGATAAAAAGATGTGGAACAGAGGGTATCAGGGTAGAGACTAGGAAGCTACACTTTAAATTGATAGAAATTGAGAGTCCTAGATTAGAGAATAAAATATGATGAAATTTAGGTAAGAACAGTAGACAGAAATTAGATTATTGAGAAGAATTAGAAGCTGGACAGTGTAAGATTTATGAAAGAAAAGAAGTAGAAAAAAATTAAGGTAGAAAATTAGTCTTATCTTCTGTTTGTCTTAAGGGAAGACGTTCTCTAGCCATTTGCCATTTAACTTTTGAATAGTTGTCTTAGAACATTCCAGTTTGATTTCTGAATGGACTTAGTTTTTTTAAATTGTAATGTTGCAGAAAGGGTGATACTGATATAATTGTTTAATTATTTTTCTTCATTTGAAAACTTAAGATTTAATCATGACAAAAGATAACATGTATGATATTTACTTAAAAGATAAATATGTTTTATAATACTTTTTAAACACATGGGGGAAGATTACAGTTATGTTAACTAGTAGATATGTGGTGCCATCTAATGGCTAATATGAAGATCTGTTTGGTAAATAATGCTGAAGTTTGTTTTCTGCTGCATAAATTTTAGCACTGAACTCTGGTGCTTTTAAAGTCAAAGGTGCAGTTTTAATTTAAATGCTAAGGTATATGTATAATTTCAGTTTATAGTATCTTTAAAATCCTACCACGTCAGTGTGATTTGTCATGACATGTGAAAGCATATGTATGCAATTTGCATATTTTATAATATATCCATATAAGACCAGTTTTAATAAGCAGGTCAAGTTTGCGCGCCTTTCCATCTGCTGTCTTCTTCAGTTCTTGCCCCCTTTCCCTGGTCCCAGTATGTACTTAGACATTATTGCCTTGTGGAAGTTCACTATTATTGTAACGTTATTCATTCTTCTTCCCTCCCTGTCTCATTACATTTTATAAAATACATCCAGCATGTGAGAATAATAGAAGAGACTGGCGATTTTTAAGTGGTTCTCCGAATTCTTAGAGGTTCTATGGAGTCTCTCTAGGGGCTGGCATGGAGGTGGCTGAGGTTGAAAAATTTGCGTTTGAAGGCTCTGGAAGCCTGAAGAAGACTTTTCGACTCTATTTAGCCCAGTTTTTCCTAAATGTATTTTATTATAGAAACTTTGTCATTCTTTTCTCGCAATTAACATGTTAAAATCCTGTTATCTTGTGCTCTTTACATCAGATTTTGGATATTGTTCTGTATTGCCTTTTTAAGAATAAAAGGATCCTGTGTGTGTGTGGGTGTGTGGGTGTTATATATATTATATATATATAATTTCATTATATATAATTTCAATATATATTTATATAATGAAATACAGTAGCTTTTTTTCTGGTCATCTAGTAATATTTGTTCATTTTCAGTAATTTAGAAAATACAGAGAATTGTTTAGAAAATATATAGCACATAATTATACCCTCCACAATAACAATTAATATTTCAATATTATCATATAATTTTAAAATTTAAATATACACATAGTTTAAACAAAACAGGTATCACTCTGTGGATTATGTCCAGAATTTTTCTAACCTAATGTAACATTGAATATTTTCCTACATTAGCAACCATTTTTCAATTTATTTTCTTACTGTTTATCTAATTTTTAATGATAATATAGTGTTCTATTGTATGGGAATACTATTATTTATTAACCAATCTCCTATTTCCGGATTTTTTTTAATGTACAAATTTATGTTAGTACAAATAATATTTTTGAATAGAAACATTTATACTGTTTTCAGTAGCTTTGATTGTTTCCTTAGAAAAAAGTAATTTTTACATTGACACAAAATTCCTGGAAATAGATTATCAGTGTCAAAGAATATCCTAATTTTTAAGGTATTTTTAAAAGTTTATAGCAGATTTCATTAATAATAATCACATGCAAGATTATTTTCTCATTTATTTGTTTAAAAAGCTTTGTCAAATTGGTATATTGTTTACCCTCCCTTTCTCTGTTTACCATGAGTGCGGATATTTTTCATGTTATTTTTCTTCCTGTTGTCTTTAATGAAAACTCCCTAAGTGTCTAAATTGAATTTTGAGTATTAGATCCCTTCCATAGCCTGCTCTGCAGGTTTTTGAGTAGCCTTCCCTTTATTTTTATAGCTACCAAGACTGCTGAATTAGTTTGTCCCAGATGGACTATACAGTCATCTTGGCATCTATTCTTAAATCAAGTTTAAGAATAGAATAGGATTAGATTTAAGAATAGAAACCAGCATTACTTGATAGATTATGTTTAACTTTATGAAAGAAAATCCTGCAGTAGGAGCAGTGTGATTTGAAACAACACAGCCATCAAAGTATTCAACAGCGTCGTGTGCACCTCAGTCTTCAGAGTAGATGGGAAATTTAGGCACAAAAGATCTGATTTTAGGGATTGTTCACAAAGAAATTCCTTGGTAAGACAGGAGTGGCTTTACCAGACCCAAAGGAGAATTTAATTCTAATTCTCTTAATTTTCCTTTGTTGCCCTTGCATAGATCAACTGGATTACATTTACCAGTGACTTTTGGAATGTACACAAAGAGTCTTAGGATAGTTTTCTCTTTAATGATAATTTACAATTATTTGGTGACTGTCTATTTGAAATTGCTCTTGTAGGTTTAAAGTTTATTAAAAATATCAAGTGCGTGTTAAGACTGGTAACTTTTCTTTCTCTCTTTTTTTGCTATATCTTAGTTTTTGCTGTCCTCTTCATTGTGTAATTTTGAATTTTGATTATAGCATCTTTTGATGCATAGAATTTTTATATTTGTATGCAGGAAAAAGTATTAATCATTTTTACTTATGAGTTTTTGCTTTGCTTTAGTAAATTTTATCTAAAATCGAAATTCATTTAAACTTAAACATTTTTTCAAATAGCTAATATGTATGTGAAATCCCTGTATCTACACCCAAAGATGACAGCATTGCTTATTGAATAACCTCTGAGTTTATTTTTTCTTCACTGATTTGAGACAACCTTCTTTATCATATTCTGGCTCACTGTGTATACAAATATACTGAACTTCTTATATGGTTTCATTGTTCCGTCTATTCTCTTGTTAATCTTGGTAATTATTTTAATATCTGGTTTAGTGAAAATCATTATGCATCTCTTTAAACATGTTCTCTCTAAACCTTCCCATGAATTCTTAACCAAAACAATCCCTCTTATATTAATAAATACATCTTCATAATGACCTGAATGAATATCCTTAATGCCTAGTAATAATTACTCTATTCTTTAACTCTATGATTTTGTAATTTTAATATGCTATATAAGTAGAGTTATATAATATGTGACCTTTTGAGACTGGATTTTTTTTGTTTAGCCTAATGCCCTGGAATTCCACCCAAATTGTTGCATGTATCAGTAATTTGATCCTTTTTATTGCTGAGAGTATTTCATGGCATCGGTGTACCACAGTCTGTTTAAATATTCACTTGTTGAAGGACAGTTGTGTGCTCTCCATTTTGGGGGTATTACACATAAGACTGTTATAAAATTTTGTGTACAGGTTTTTGTATGGATATTGTGAGAGTTAATTTTATGTGTCATCTTGGCTAGGGTATAGTACTCAGTTGTTTGGTCAAACACCAGTCTAAATGTTTCTCTGATGTATTTTTTAGATATGACTGACCTTTAAGCCAGTAATTTTTTGAGCAAAGCATATTACCGTACATAATACAAATGAGCTTCATCGAATCAGTTGAAGGCCTTGAAAGGAAAGACTTGAGATCCAGCCCAAAAGGAAGGATTTCTGTCTATAGACTGCAAGACTACAGTAACATCAACTCTTCCCTGGGTCTTCAGCCTGCTGGTCTGTTCTTAATGTTTCATATTTGCCAGCCCCAACAATATTACGGCCCAGTTTCTCAAAATAAATCTTTCCCCCTTCCTCTCCTTCCTTCCCTCCCTCTCTCCTCTTTGTTCTGTTTCTCTGGAGAACCCTAATACAGGTTTTGTTACTGAGAGTACTTTTAAAGGAAGAGTATCTTAAGAATGCATGTTCCGAATTTGTTCTGGGGTTTCTCCAACTTGATCTGATTTGATTTAAAGGTGCTGATTCTATTTTAAGTAGTAAAGAGAGTACTGGTTGTCCATGGCCTGGTGTGGCAGTAGTGATAGGCACAAGATCATCAGCGGATACTCCTAATCAAATACTTTTTAAGAGGTGAGACCTTGGGTGACCATGTCTTTTGACACCTGGTAACATTTTTTCAGAATAACAAGTTTCATGAACATGGCCGTGGAGAAAAAGGTGAGCAAAGGGATTTGAATTCCCAGCTCATAAATCACCTGAAAGTTTCTCTGTCTTCCCCTAAAGAGAGCCTTATCTCTTGTAATTCAGAGAACTGAGATGGCTGAAAATGAAATCCAAAGTCTCTTCCTCAAAATGGCTAAATTACAATGCAAACTGGATCCCCAGCTTTGTAGAACGTCTGCTGTTGAAATGAGGGTGTTGATTGCAGTGGGGGTGGGGCGGGGGTGGGATCCTGAAAATTGGAATGATGACACATGGGAAGAGCCTGATGAGTTTGGAGTTAGCATGACATGCCCAAGGAAGCTGCAGTGCCTCTTCTGAGACAGCTGCTTTGTGACACACTCCTGATTCTCCTTAAAACCCTCCTCCACCATCCGTCTGTCCTTCTGGACCTGAGTGGACTGGAGTCTTAGCTGCCTTGGACGTGAAGTACAAAGAGTGACTCTTGAGGAGTCGTTCCATAATCCAGAAGAACTGCTTGATTTTTCCAGTTTATATAGACTGAAACATGGGGAATGTGTCTGGGAATGACTGTTACGGGTGTGGCATAGTGGCGGATTAGCGCTCCCCAGCCTTTTTGGCCCCAGTGACCTGTTTCATGGTAGACAGTTTTTCCACAGACCGGGGGCAGGGGGATGGCTTCGGGATGATTCAAGTGCATTACGCGTGTTGTGCGCTGTACCTCTGTTATTATTGCATTGTGATATATAATGGAATAATTATATGACTCACCATAATGCAGAATCAGTAGCAGCCCTGAGCAAAATTTTCCTGCAGCCAGACAATCCCACTTGGGGGTGATAGGAGACAGCAACATTCCAAGTGTGTTGCTTATGTCCAGTCACAGTCTCGTTTTGGTTGCTATCGCTGCAGAAAACCCTGCTTCACAAAGAGAGGATGTTGGACATGGAAGCCGATTTTTCAGTGCTTTTGTGGCCATCTCAAGATATTCTGCCTTGACTTGAATCCTGAATTTAACGGAGATTTGAAGTTGTCTCAAATGTACTTTTAAGACCACCATTTTTCAATCTCAAGCACAGTCATTCAGTTCACCTGGCTTATTAATAAATGTTCTCAGATCCATTCCTTCCCAGCTTGGGGATCTTTTGTGGTTGGGAAGTAATGCTCAAACTCTTTGGAAAGCTGAGATAAGTGATCATGCACCAGTTGGGAGAAAGAAGGCCCTGGCTCAGTCCCTTTCAAAATCTCTGCAACGTTTGAAACACATCAAAAATCCCAGTGTTTGCTTGTTGCCACCATAATTCCTGGAAAAGGAAATGGCAGCCCACTCTTGCCTGAAAAATCTCACAGACAGAGGAGCCTGGCAGGTTACAATCCAAAGGGTCACAAAGAGTCCAACATGACTGAGCAACTAAACCCATACAAAAGTACTAAAAAAATAAACAAAACAGTGCTTTAGTTAAGGTAATTCTTTTATTCTTAAAAAATTTTATGCTTATTTTGTAGATGTTTGGATATCTGTGCTGAGGTATACAAAGTATTTACCTTTAAAATTTTAAATATCCTCCCTACCTATGGTTATGTCTCTGCTCTGTATCCTGTATTTGTAAGCAGTATATTGGTTCAGATAATGAGATCTGAGTTAAAAAACTTTTGTTTGAATCTTGACTCTGCCACTTAACATCTCTGTGAGTTTGAAATTATTCAGTCCATCAAGTTTCAGTTTCCTTTTCTTCAAGGGTAGGGTTACAGAATGTGAATGGAAATGTTACCTGTAAAATATGGCATAGTAAACCTGCAATTAGTGGTTTTTTTCCCCTCCTTTTCATGCCGCAGGGCATGCCAGATCTCAGTTACCTGATAAGGGATGGACCCCTGGCCCCCCGCATCGGAAGTGTGCAGTCCTAACCACTGGACCAGCACAGAATTCCCTGAATTAGTGTTAGTTTTATTGTAATTATTGATTAGTTTTATTGTAATTATTGATTAGACTTGCTAAAGGTATGTATATTTTATTTTAGTTCTCCACCCCTCTAAATCTAAGAAAAAGTTCTTGAATTCTTGTATTGTTTTTAATCTTAAGTAATTGATGCTTTTATCTTTATTATTTCTACTGCTTTCTTTCTAGGGCTATTTTATGCCTTCTTTTTAAAACTTCTTTAATTGACTGTTTCATCCTTTTATGATAAAAGAACACAGCATTTAAGACTGAATTACACTTTCATTAGCCTCCAAGTAATATCAAGATATTTGTGAAAATACAAGAGATGGGATATCAGACTGCTATTTTCACTGGAACTCAAGGAGACTAGAAATTGAACATTGTTTTGAATATGAGATAACCTAACTGCTTTAATAAGAATCCGATGGCATAATAGAAGGCTTAGTTTTCACTTGTTAAAAACTTTACACTGCTGATATTTATCTTACATGTATTATAACATTATTTTACATTTTTGCTTAGCGCATTTTATTAAGCCAAAATTTTCATTAACCTTTATCAGCATTTGGCTCCTAGTGGGATAGTAACTTGCCATTATCTATGTTGAACTTCATTTTGTTTTGGTGTATTATTTCTTTAGTATTTTGAGATTCCTCATGTATCTTTCTTTTACTGAATTAGCCACCATGCCCAACATAATGTTCCTAACATCATCTACAAAATTAATGAATGTATTCTCAGTTCCTTCATTCAGTTTATTGGCAAAGGTATGAAATAACAGTTTATAGAGTTATTTTCTTTAAGCTGATTTAAAGTGAAAGTCTCTCAGTTGTGTCCAACTCTTTGTGACCCCATGAACTGTAGCCTGCCAGACTCCTTTGTCCATGGAATTCTCCAGGCCTGAATACTGGAGTGGGTAGCTGTTCCCTTCTCCCAGGTATCTTCCCAACCCAGGGATCAAACCAGGTCTCCTGCATTGCAGGCAGATTCTTTTTTTTTTTTTTTTTTAATTTATTTATTTTAATTGGAGGCTAATTACTATACAATATTGTAGTGGTTTTTGACATACATTGACATGAATCAGCCATGGGCACACATGTGTTCCCCATCCAGAACCCCCCTCCAACCTCCCTCCCCATCCCATCCCTCAGGGTCATCCCAGTGCACTAGCCCTGAGCACCCTGTCTCATTTATCGAACCTGGACCGGCGATCCGCTTCACATATGATAATATACACGTTTCAATGCTACCCTCTCAAATCATCCCACGCTCGCCTTCTCCCACAAAGTCCAAAAGACTGTTCTTTACATCTGTGTCTGTTTTGCTGTCTCGCACATAGGGTCATCGTTACCATCTTTCTAAATTCCATATAAATGTGTTAGTATACTGTATTGGTGTTTTTCTTTCTGACTTACTTCACTCTGTATAATAGGCTCCAGTTCATCCACCTCATTAGAACTGATTCAAATGCATTCTTTTTAATGGCTGAGTAATATTCCATTGTGTATATGTACCACAGCTTTCTTATCCATTCATCTGCCGAAGGGCTTCTAGGTTGCTTCCATGTCCTGGCTATTGTAAACAGTGCTGCGATGAACATTGGGGTACACATGTCTCTTTCACTTCTGGTTTCCTCAGTGTGTATGCCCAGCAGTGGGATTGCTGGGTCATATGGCAGTTCTATTTCCAGTCTGAGCCACCAGGGAAGCCCTTAAGCTGAGACCGAGTCATTGAGTTTGGGATGTAATCTTCCATCCTTTTGTGTGGATTTGTTCTTTCTGCCTCTGTCCATGTCCATATCTCAGCACTCAGTCATGTCCACAGCTATTTGCTCTTCCCTCATCTTAGGTTGCTGGGCCAGAAAAAGAATATTCAGTTAGAGAGGGAGTGGCTTATATGTCCTCTAATGACAATAGATTGAGTCACCAGTTAAGGCAGTTGTGATGAACTGGAGAGGTTGGCACACGGCAAAAAAGCAAAGCTGGCTCTAATATTAGCACCTGCCTGCGAGATGGCCGGAGTGCTAGGACCTGCCCTGAAGCCTGGTGACTGTCTTGTTGGGCTTTCAGATTTTCATCTAGAATCTAGATGCTATCTGTAAGTTTGTAGATTAAATTAAAATTTTCATTTTAGAGGAAACTGTGAGCTTTTCCCAAGAATGCTAGACATGGTATCTGTTTTTTTTGTCTACATAACTAGTCACTCTTTAACAGAAAGAAGTCAACAACCCATCCTGAAATATTTCAGTGAGACATAAAGACGATTGTTTAGTGTCACATGTTTTTCTAGATAATTAAAAATTGGTATTTTGATAACCTGTACTAATCTTTTCTTGTGTCACTGCCATGGTTCTCCTTAAAAAAATAATAGCATTTGGCATTTTAACCCACAGACTATATTTCATTTACCTGAATATCAATGGGATCGTCATAGAAGAAAGATCACTTGTCAAAGCGTGTGAGTGGCTTGCTAGCTTGTATATGTGTTCACAGAATCCTTAAGTAGTTTATATTTTGCTGGAATATTGTGATATCATGCCATGGATTGGAAGTTCCTATCATTGGAAATAGGAGCATTAATGGAGCAGGTAGAGGAAAAGTATTTAAAAAATTAATATAGGACCTTACATATGTGCTGCTGCATTTACTAGTTTAGATATTTGAGACAGCCTGAAAGGTGGGCTCCAGCAAGTACCTCTTTCTTCTAGTCTGTTAGCTGGGCCATCTAGTATGTTGGGTTATCACTGGTTTTTAGCTTGGATTGCTGAAATTACGAAATGTGTTTTACTAGTCCATGCGCATCCTTATTTCTATACCAGAGTGAACTTACCACGTGGTACTCAGTAATGTCTGATTCTTCGCGACCCCATGGACTGAAGCCTGCCGGACTCTTCTGTCCACGGAATTTTCTAGTCAAGAATCCTGGGATGAGTTGCCGTTTTTCTTCTCCAGAAGGTCTTCCTGACCCAGGGATTGAGCCCACGTCTGTTGTATCTCCTGCGTTGGCAGGTGGATCTTCACTAACTGCACCCCTGTAAAGCCACTCGGAGGCCCCAGTGATTTCAGGACAGAACTCAGAGTCCTCAGCGGTCTTTATAGTCTGTCATGATTCTGGCCTTGCTCTCTATCCAGCTGTATCGCTAGACACTTTGTACATTTTATTTTATTCTCTTAAAATGTATTTCTGTCTTTTCTGTGAGTTCTTTTTTAAACCATAAATACTCTTTTTTTCTCTTTGCTTCATCTCTCTTCTTTCTTATTTTAGAATCTTTATATCTTCATATTTCAGTTTAGGAGTCATTTCCTCCAGGAAGTCTCTATCTCCCAAGTCAAGGTCAGGTGCCTTGTAGCGCTTACACTGTTAAGTCTCTGGGGTCAGGAGCCACATCTGTCTTGTTCGGGCTCTCATTCCTGTTGCTTAGTATCTATTGAATAAATTAAGGTGCATTTGGTACTTCTCATGCATGTACACTGACAGAAAAGAGAACATTTATCCCCTATGGGTCCACAAAGCCATCTGCTAAAAGTATTAAAGCTTCATTGTTTTGAATTTTACTTTTTTAATTGCAAAAATTTTCTTTTTTTTTTGTTATTATTAATTTAAAATATAAAAAAGTTTACCTATTGGTTAAATTATGTAATATCTCCCTAAATCTCCCACTGAAATGGACACTACTGAAAGGTGTGTCATGGTGCACCGCCAAGCTTTATTCCTCTTAGTTTCATCATTCCATTGCTCATCTTTTCCCTTTTTGACTGATAGATTCTTTCTTAAGCTATGTAATTAATGCCAATCTTGTTATGGGTGACTTGGTTAACTTCCAGAACCACTCCTTATTCTGAAAGCATTTTTGACTGAAATCAGTCCCTACTTTAATGATTTGAAGGTTGGATTCACAGCCTCGAAGGACCAAGACTGAACCTGCTGCCTGTTTCATTCTGCTCCAACACAGGTTTCATTTATGCAAGATGCATCGTTCTGGAGATTGAACGCATAGCAGTGTGACTGAAATTATTGATACTGGGTTGTGTCCCTGGCAAGAGATCGTAATGTGTTCTCACCACAAATACCCACAAAAGATGATGACTGAGGTGATGGATGTATCAATTAGCTTGTTTGTGGTGAATATTCATAGTTGACCTTAAATATTTACAGTTTTCAGTTGTCAACTGTGCCTCAGTAAAGTTGGAAAAAAATATAATAACATGAAAAAATTTAAAGAGAACTAGTTGACATAATATTAAAATATAGGAGGAAGTTCTTAGATGTGAAAGAAACTGGTTTGTATTTATCAGAATTCAATGGTTTAGAATTAAAGTCTGAAATAAGCATCAGATCAGATCAGATCAGTCGCTCAGTCGTGTCTGACTCTTTGCGACCCCATGAATCACAGCATGCCAGGCCTCCCTGTCCATCACCAACTCCCGGAGTTCACTGAGACTCACGTCCATCGAGTCAGTGATACCATCCAGCCATCTCATCCTCTGTCATCCCCTTCTCCTCCTGCCCCCAATCCCTCCCAGCATCAGAGTCTTTTCCAATGAGTCAACTCTTCTCATGAGGTGGCCAAAGTACTGGAGTTTCAGCTTTAGCATCATTCCCTCCAAAGAAATCCCAGGGCTGATCTCCTTCAGAATGGACTGGTTGGATCTCCTTGCAGTCCAAGGGACTCTCAAGAGTCTTCTCCAACACCACAGTTCAAAAGCATCAATTCTTCGGCGCTCAGCCTTCTTCACAGTCCAACTCTCACATCCATACATGACCACAGGAAAAACCATAGCCTTGACTAGACGGACCTTTGTTGGCAAAGTAATGTCTCTGCTTTTGAATATGCTATCTAGGTTGGTCATAACTTTCCTTCCAAGGAGTAAGCGTCTTTTAATTTCATGGCTGCCGTCACCATCTGCAGTGATTTTGGAATAAGCATATCTAAAACTATTTGACCTGAGTTTGGCTTTAACTAGAAGGATTCTCCTGCAGTTGGCGTTGTGTTGAAGTTTCAGAATCTTATCAATGAAGATCTTACTGAAAAGGAAGGGCAAATAATCATTGAAAAAGTAAAAGGGGAAGAAGTGACTTTATCTGTTGTCCATACCATTTGAGATTCAGATAATTTTGGAGGAATTCATACACACTGAATAGAGAAAACATTTGAAGCAGGTAATTCTTCTTTGTTGTTTAAAAGAATGTGTATGCTTTGATGTTGGGTGATTTACCAGGAAAAAAGTTTCTCGTAGTCTAAACTTCATTGGAATTATAATTTTGAAGCCTCAGTCAAGACTGCCCTTGAAGAAAAATCTCTTTCAGACATAGAGCTTGATTTATTATTAACAAGCATTTGCTTTAAATATATTATCCTAAGTGTAGTAAGTACATTATTTATCAAGCCTAAGTATTAAGTGTAAAGTTTAAATATATTATGTATGTGGTGTTCCATACTTCATAAGTGTTTGCTTTCTTTTTTCAGTTTTTTTTAAAAAATTAGTATCTTTTTGCTGTTTCGGGATTTGAACGAAATTCCAATTTACTACGTGTTGCTTAGAGGAAATACAGATTTAATGTGTTGATGGTTTGCCCCCTGAAGCAAGTTGGGTGGCCTCTGTCGTATCAGCCTGGTCAGGTGACTGTCTCCCAGAGGGGGTTTTGTTTCTGAGATCTTTGTCAGTGTCCCATGCTATCGCATCAGTGCCTTCCCCCTGTCGTCCCTTTAAATTACTCAGCAGCCAACTGTGTTACCTGTGAGTGAATGTTTTTTAGTGATTATTTTTTAATAACATCTAGAATTATAGATATATATTATTCCTTTCTTTGATTTATATGTCATTCTTTCAGTTTTTCATCATTTGTATTATAATATAAAAACTTCACAGAAGTTTTTATTTGTGGGAGTAACTCAGATGTTACAGAAGGAAATTTAAGCAAAACATCAAATTAATCTTTTATCTTTCTACCTTGTTTCTTGGATCTCTGATAGGTGATCTGTTTTATATCCAAACCAGAGAAAAATCAATGGAGGGGTTTTTCTGATTAAAGTCTGGGAAAACATTCAGGGATTATTAAATAGGGAGCAATATTCTTTTTAAAGTGAAAGTCGACTTCTTATATAGTTCACATTTTGTTCAAGAGATAGAATTGCATCTATTAAATGAATTATTTAAGACTCCATGACAGTGTTAGAGGACTAGTATTTCTTGCCCGGCAGCACAAATCAGCAATAAAGACCTTATGATGCAAACTGTAAGTTGTTTCTCTTTATTCTTATTTTTAAAAGAATTACTATATAGGAATCATAAGTACTTGTTTATTTTGTATGTATTTGAAATATAATGGGCAAAATAGCTTTATAATATTTATTTTGTGACTAAAAGTTAATATATTTTGATATAGATTAGAAAAGAATATTATTATAGAAATAAATTTATATTGAAAGTGTTAGTTTAATAAATAAATATCTCCCTTATAATTATATTTCAGTACATTTTTGTATTTTTGGCAGAAAGTGGTATTTTTTTAGTTTACCTTTTGTAAATATATATATATATATTCTTTTGTAAATATATAGTATAGATAACTGCAAAGCCAATTCTACATACATAGCATAAATAATTATTAATCTTGGACAAGCTAAACTTTTCGTATTTTCTGGTGAGATGCTATACCTTGTTCCCTTTTTGACTTTGCAGTGTAGTCTTTAGATACGTCATATAGCGAATCATATAGCTCACAGATACCTTCCTTATATTTTTATTGAGCATATCTAATACCTGTCAGGCTTATTATTCTATAGAATACTTTGTTTTTAAATTTTTATCTTATTGGCTTTCAAAAGTATCTTGAATAAAAAATGCTATGATTCCAGTTTTATAATTTGTATATTTGATAAAGCTGAAATCAGTTCCTATATTTTAACATATATACAAAGCTAATCCATGAAATGTTTTTTCATAATGTATGTATTAAGCTATGTTATTTGATCACATGGCTTTCCCTTATTTTTATATTTCAGGTTGGCATTTAAGGAAGCTGTAGTGTTACTTGGTGTTTTAAGACCATGGACTCTGGAGTCAAAGTATCTGGGTTCAAATCCAGGTTCTATCATTTCCTAGATTTGTGACTTTAGACAAACTTATCACTCTCCAAGCTTCAGTTTTCTAATCTAAAGCTTAAGATAATATGTAGTATTTATTATCACAAAATAGTTTTGAGCATTACATTTAAAATGAAAGTTTATAATAGTGCCTGGCAAATAGAAAGCAGTAAGGATTAGTGTTTAACATTTTGGGAGCAGGAATCAGTGTGCCAGTATTCATATCAAGATTTCATCTCACTGAATAATAATTTTAAGATCTTGAAAATTCTCCTTATTCTTACTGAGCCTCAGTTCCCATACTTGAAAAATGAGGTTGTAGTGAGAATTCAGTTTGATAATGCTTTAATGCATTTTCTAAAGCAGCCCCCAGCAAATATTAAGCTCTCCTTAAATGTTTGATATTATTAATTTTGTTATTGTTTGGTCTTGGTTTTATAGTTTAATTAAATTTGATTCAGCAAATTTAGTTCTTTAAATGTATAATATTAACTTATTAACTTTAATTAACTGTGTGCTGTTAGAGACTTTGAATGTTCTCCATTAAAAGGTAATATACATTTAAAATAGCATTTACTTGCCTGTAGCAAATGACCTAGAATGTTTGGAGAGAGTAGATGTATCTATAGATAAATTAATCATAATCTTAGAAATATTTCTGTGGCTTTTTAAGCAGATTCATAGTATAAGAATTTAGGAATAAATTCCATCAGATAGTAAAAAATATATTTTGCATTAGTGAGGTTTGAGTTCATGTAATTTTATTTAACTTTTTTGATAGTGTATCATATTCATATCTTCAGGGTGATTTCAGTGTATTGTTCCATCTCAGTTTTATGGACAAGTGGGATTATCAAATAATAATTAAATATTATCTCAATCCTGACATAAGGGTGAAAAAGTACAAGTCTGAAGCTTTTTAATATTTTCTGTCAGAAAATGTTATTTCTTTTCTACAATTGTATTACTATTTTAAAATTTTAAATACAAAATGTTTTTCCATGAATGTAGAGAATGGGCGTATAGCCAAGCAACGGATTAAAAGGGAGTTATATAGTATATTGGAGAAGGCAATGGCACCCCACTCCAGTACTCTTGCCTGGAAAATCTGCCTTGTAAGTATAAGGCACCTTTCACCATTTGTTAGTGAGGAAAGATTCTGTTTTCATTTTGTTCAAATTAATGGTTTGTATTGATCTGAAAATTTGTGAAGTAGGAGATTTTCCATTAAAGCGTAGTACCTGTCATTTGCCAGTGAGGTTTGTATTTAGTCAGTGATGTCTTTCGCATGCAACAGATGAGCAAAAGGAGAACTCCCAACTCTTTATAACGAACCTGACCTTCATCAGAGCACTGTCATATTTCTGTCTTTACTGGACATCCACACTGCAGTAGTCTGCAGACATGCTAAAGTAACATGTCAAAACCTAAACTTGCTACCCGCCTCTCTTCTTCCACTGATTTCTCGGCTCCCATGCTCTAAACCACATGTCTTTACGTTCGTATTTTTTCATTTTTTTAAGTGGTATTACCATTCACCTAGGCTTCCCAGGTAGCTCAGATGGTAAAGAATCAACCTGCAATGCAGGAGAGCCTGGTTTGGTTCCTGGGTTGGGAAGATCCCCTGGAGAAGGGATAGGATACTCACTCCAGTATTCTTGGGCTTCTCTAGTGTCTCAGATGGTAAATAATCCGCCTGTAATGTGGGAGACCTGGGTTTGATCCCTGGGTTGCGAAGATCCCCTGGAAGAGGGCATGGCAACCCACTCCAGTATTCCTGCCTGGAGAATCCCATAGACAGAGGAGCCTGGCGGGCTACAGTCTGTGGGGTTGCAAAGAGTCAGATACAACTGAGTGATTAAGCTCAGCACAGCACCATTCACCCATTCGCTCAAGCTAGAAACTTTAGAATTACCTTCTACTTCTCTTTATCCTCATTCTCTCCATTAATTGACTGGATTGTTACCAATTTTCTCTGAACAGACTCACCCCTCTTCTCTGCTGTCGCTGCTACCGTTTAGTCCTCATACTTTGCCACCATTCACTCCCTGCTGTTTGCCATTTTTCTGATTGTTTTAGGGAATATAGTTCTACAAGTAAAAGTCTGTAGGATGGTATTCAGGGTTCTTTGACAGTTTGAACCTTGCTTTCATTTTCAGTAACTGTTCTGGCATACTTTTGATCTTTCCTGAACACACCTTCATTCATGCATTTACAAATGTTTGTATAATGTCAACTGGTAGCATTGTGCTAAGTACTTAGAGGAGACAAAGGTAGATAAGACAGCCATGACTGTTGCCCATTAGTGCCGAGGGGACACCATGCGCACTGTTCCTGGTCTTTGATCACGCTCTTTCATCTGCCCTTTACTCTTTAATAGAGTTCCTATTAATCTTTCATACCCTACCCAAGTGTGATCTCCTTTCTGAAGCGTTTGTAACTTTGCCGGGTAGTATTCCTTCTTTGTGTTCCAGTACGGACACGACTGAAGTGACTTAGAAGCAGCAGCAGCAGCAGCAGCAGTATATTCAGTACTTCTCTTGTCGTGCTTGCTGGATTATACTTGTTTATAGTTGGCCTTTCTCCCTGGCTTAAATTTATAAGTGGGAAGGGAGGAGGGAAATGAAAGAGGAACACAGAAATAAGGATTGAGGAAAGGTGTAGGAAAGGCAGGAAGGGAAGACAAAGAACACAGGAGAAATATGAGCAGTAGTTAAAAACACAGACTCTGGAGCCAGACAGGGCTTGAATCCTGATTCTTCTGCTTTCTAGCTGGGCACATGGTATAATAGCTCCATATCTCAATTTATAGTGGGGGTAAATGAGAGGAAAATTGTGACGATTAAAAGAGTTAATAAATATAAAGTACTTGAAAGAGAATAGCACATCAGATCAGATCAGTCATTCAGTAGTGTCCGACTCTTTGCAACCCCATGAATCGCAGCACGCCAGGCCTCCCTGTCCATCACCAACTCCCGGAGTTCACTCAGACTCACATCCATCGAGTCAGTGATGCCATCCAGCCATCTCATCCTCTGTCGTCCCCTTCTCCTCTTGCCCCCAATCCCTCGCAGCATCAGAGTCTTTTCCAATGAGTCAACTCTTCGCATGAGGTGGCCAAAGTACTGGAGTTTCAGCTTTAGCATCATTCCCTCCAAAGAAATCCCAGGGCTGATCTCCTTCAGAATGGACTGGTTGGATCTCCTTGGAGTCCAAGGGACTCTCAAGAGTCTTCTCCAACACCACAGTTCAAAAGCATCAATTCTTCGGCGCTCAGCCTTCTTCACAGTCCAACTCTCACATCCATACATGACCACAGGAAAAACCATAGTCTTGACTAGACGGACCTTTGTTGGCAAAATAATGTCTCTGCTTTTGAATATACTATCTAGGTTGGTCATAACTTTCCTTGCAAGCAGTAAGTGTCTTTTAATTTCATGGCTGCAGTCATCATCTGTAGTGATTTTGGAGCCCAGAAAAATAAAGTCTGACACTGTTTCCACTGTTTCCCCATCTATTTCCTATGAAGTGATGGGACTGGATGCCATGATCTTCGTTTTCTGAATGTTGAGCTTTAAGCCAACTTTTTCACTCTCCACTTTCACTTTCATCAAGAGGCTTTTTAGTTCCTCTTCACTTTCTGCCATAAGGGTGGTGTCATCTGCATATCTGAGGTTATTGATATTTCTCCCGACAATCTTGATTCCAGCTTGTGTTTCTTCCAGTCCAACATTTCTCATGATGTACTCTGCATATAAGTTAAACAAGCAGGGTGATAATATACAGCCTTGACGTACTCCTTTTCCTATTTGGAACCAGTCTGTTGTTCCATGTCCAGTTCTAACTGTTGCTTCCTGACCTGCATACAGATTTCTCAAGAGGCAGGTCAGGTGGTCTGGTATTCCCATCTCTTTCAGGATTTTCCACAGTTTATTGTGATCCACACAGTCAAAGGCTTTGGCATAGCCAATAAAGCAGAAATAGATGTTTTTCTGGAACTCTCTTGCTTTTTCCATGATCCAGCGGATGTTGGCAATTTGATCTCTGGTTCCTCTGCCTTTTCTAAAAGCAGCTTGAACATCAGGAAGTTCACGGTTTACATATTGCTGAAGCCTGGCTTGGAGAATTTTGAGCATTACTTTACTAGCGTGTGAGATGAGTGCAATTGTGTGGTAGTTTGAACATTCTTTGGCATTGCCTTTCTTTGGGATTGGAATGAAAACTGACCTTTTCCAGTCCTGTGGCCACTGCTGAGTTTTCCAAATTTGCTGGCATACTGAGTGCAGCACTTTCACAGCATCATCTTTCAGGATTTGGAATAGCTCAACTGGAATTCCATCACCTCCACTAGCTTTGTTTGTAGTGATGCTTTCTAAGGCCCACTTGACTTCACATTCCAGGATATCTGGCTCTAAGTCAGTGATCACACCATCGTGATTATCTGGGTCATGAAGGTCTTTTTTGTACAGTTCTTCTATGTATTCTTGCCATCTTTTCTTAATATCTTCTGCTTCTGTTAGGTCCATACCATTTCTGTCCTTTATCGAGCCCATCTTTGCATAAAATGTTCCTTTGGTATCTCTGATTTTCTTGAAGAGATCCCTAGTCTTTCCCATTCTGTTGTTTTCCTCTATTTCTTTGCATTGATCGCTGAAGAAGGCTTTCTTATCTCTTCTTGCTATTCTTTGGAACTCTGCATTCAGATGCTTATATCTTTCCTTTTCTCCTTTGCTTTTTGCTTCTCTTCTTTTCACAGCTATTTGTAAGACCTCCCCAGACGTCCATTTTGCTTTTTTGCATTTCTTTTCTATGGGGATGGTCTTGATCCCTGTCTCCTGTACAATGTCATGAACCTCATTCCATAGTTCATCAGGCACTCTATCTATCAGATCTAGTGCCTTAAATCTATTTCTCACTTCCACTGTATAATCCTAAGGGATTTGATTTAGGTCATACCTGAATGGTCTAGTGGTTTTCCCTACTTTCTTCAATTTAAGTCTGAATTTGGCAATAAGGAGCTCAGACTATGGTGAGAGCCATAGTCAGCTCCTGGTCTTGTTTTTGCTGACTGTATAGAGCTTCTCCATCTTTGGCTGCAAAGAATATAATCAGTCTGATTTCGGTGTTGACCATCTGGTGATGTCCATGTATAGAGTCTTCTCCTGTGTTGTTGGAAGAGGGTGTTTGTTATGACCAGTGCATTTTCTTGGCAAAACTCTATTAGTCTTTGCCCTGCTTCATTCCATATTCCAAGGCCAAATATGCCTGTTACTCCAGGTGTTTCCTGACTTCCTACTTTTACATTCCAGTCCCCTATAATGAAAAAGACATCTTTTTTGGGTGTTAGTTTTAAAAGGTCTTGTAGGTCTTCATAGAACCGTTCAACTTCAGCTTGTTCAGCGTTACTGGTTGGGGCATAGACATGGATTACTGTGATATTGAATGGGTTGCCTTGGAAACGAACAGAGATCATTCTGTCGCTTTTGAGATTGCATCCAAACAATATAGCACGTAATATATGCTATATTGTTTTTATTAGCAATAACTAGCTTTCATAAGTGAGGTGAGTTGTGTTTCCTCCTTCATTTAGTCTTCTAAGAGATAGGAGATTTTTTTTTAAATTTTACTTACTTATTTATTTTTAACACCAAAAACATTTTGTATTGGGGTATAGCTGATTAACAGTGTACTGACAGTTTCAGGTGAACAGTGAAGGGACTCAGCCGTACGGGATGGGAGATTTTAAGCTGCTTATTATTATAGCTAACGCTGTGTGTTCACTTACGGCATCACATTTTAGTGTGCTTTGGGCCTGCGCTGAAAGGGGAGCTCCTATCCATATGTGCTGTTTACAATGTAATACTGAATATGGTCACACTGAGAATTTTGTGTCTTCATACCAGAGTCTGTCCTGCTGCGATCTTCCTAGCTTTTAGATCAGATGGTGATAGTCTTTTTACCTGTTTTTTTTTTTTTTTTTTTACCTTAACCGTCAGGCTTGATGTTATCACTGTTTTATGTCATATACCTTAGATTCTTTTATTAAACTATGTTCTCTTTCCTGACTATTCTCCAGCCTGAGAATGAGACAGAAAGGGCTAATGTCTAGGCGTAACGTCTTGGTTCTGGTAGCAGGATCTGTTCCTCCGCACCAGGCTGCTATTCAGAGCACTTCCACCATCCCTGCCACCTTCTGCCTCACACTCATCACGCCTCCTTGCAATATTATTCTCTGCTCTGTCCTCTGCTGCAGTGCTGTTGACCCAGCTTTGAACAGACCATAATGTCGTATCAGTCCTGCACCTGGGATGCTAGCTATCACAGATGCTGAGAAGCTAGAAGAGTAAAGCACTCATCATGGACTGGTGGGTGACTTCAGTTTTAACAAATGAGTTAGATGCCGATTGTCCTGGTTCTTCAGATTAAAAAAGGAATTTTGGAGGAGATGACGTTTTAGTCGCTGCTTGAGCAGTGGAGGAGGAAAGAGTAGGGTGGTATTTGAGGCTTTTGATTCATTGTCTACTAATGCTTGAGTCAGGCACTGAGATTACAAAAGTTTAGTTCTGTTTAATTCCAAATGACTAGTCCCAGAGAGAGATAATGCAGAAGTTGAAAAGAAAGAGATGACTAAGGATTGGAGAAGTTGGAGAAGGTTTTGTCCTCACTCTACCAAATCTCCCTGGATGGTTTCATGTATTCTCTTGTATTCATGATTCTCATGTATTCATGGAGTTTCTGGAATGCACAGTGATACCCTGTCTCTTGTTTTCACATGCTGTTTCTTCTGTATGAAATCGTGTTCACTTGGCTAATTCTTGGGCTTCCCTGGTGGCTCAGACGGTAAAGAATCCGCCTGCAATGCAGGAGACCTGGGTTTGATCCTTGGGTTGGGAAGCTCCCTGGAGAAGAGAACAGCTACCCACTCCAGTATTCTGACCTGGAGAACTCCATGGACTGTGTAGTCCATGGGGTCACGAAGAGTTGGACACGACTGAGCGACGTTCGCTTTCACTTTTTTGGCTAATTCTTACAATTACAGGAGCCGTAACTTGTAGAAAAGCTTACTTGATCCTTCAGCACTGGGTTACATAACCTTGGTTGCACTGCGTTGTGACTGCCTTCACCAGCCTGTTCACGGAAGATAGGAAATGCATGTGTGATATGCTCGGTGTATGGCTGCTGCTCCAGAGTGTTTGTTGGTTGAATGAATGAGTGGGATTTGGTATAGAGAGGATACTCAGTCACTCCTGGCAAGGGGAGGAGGCAGACAAAAACACGGCATGTGGTAAATGGAATCATCTGATTGGAGAGTAGTATTGAAAAGAGGCTGGAGTTTTCAATGCCAAGTTAAAAAGTCCAGAGTTGGTTTAACACAAAAAGACCATTGAAGCTTTTAGAGATAACAACAATAGTATACGTTCTCATAAATTTGAGTGCTTGGGAAATAAGTTTTTCTAAATTTTGTTTTAAAATTTTTTTAATACTCGTCAGTGGACTAAATAATATGGTGACTGCCTCTTTTATAGACTCATTTCTTTTTAAGACTGTTCCCACATAATTTACAGGGAAACTGTTAATATACTCTTAAATAAATTTTAATATACTTTTGCATAAATTGAACAACTCATTAAACTTTGCAGTTTATTTTTCTCACAAACTGAACTGTTGTGAACTATGAAAATTTACAAATAAAATTCAAATAAGGCAGCAATCTTAACACAATGTATAGGGGTTTCCTTCTTATTTGTAACTTGAAGAAGAATAAATGCTTACAGCTGTGACTTTTTTTCCCTCCAGTATCTCCAGAGGCAGTTGGATTTTTGTCTGCTGTTGGGGTGTTTATTATCTTGATGCTGCTCCTTTTTCTCTATATTAATAAGAAGTTCTGTTTTGAAAATGTTGGCGGGTTTCCAGATCTTGGTTCAGGATACAGTGCAAGGAAGAATTCACAAGATAAAATTTGTAAGTATCATATCGCTGCTTCTCTTGTTTAGTCTTTCTATCTACTGTTTATTACTTTATTTTAAAAATACGATATACATTAAAAAGCTTGATTCTGACATACAGTAAACTAACCTTTAGACATTATTCTGTGAGAGTAAAAGATCTATTACATAAATTATGTTCAGCTATCTTTTTATTGCCCATGAATTGCTACTATATTGCATAAAAATGAATTGTATATCATCATAGAATGACATTTTTATATACTTTAAGAAGAAGGACATATCTTATTACTTTCTATGTTTAAATCCATTGTCCAAATAGTTTTCTAGAGAGCTTTTTTCCCATGTCCCTAGAAAGCTTTTGAGAGTATTCACCCTTTAATCTGCTGTTGAATTCTCAGCAATGGATAATTATGTTGTTTAGAGAAGGTGGTTTTCTCTCGTAATTTAGTATGTAAAATCTGATTATGAAACTTAGTGTTCCTCTTTCCTCCTTGGCAACACAGATATATTGCTTAGTGTTACCAGATAATAGGAAAGATGAGGGCTGTGATATTGTTCTTTTTCTTATGAAAAACTTCTCTTTTTTTTAAGTTATTATAGAGTTCTTTATTTGCTGTTTCCAAAGACTGGCTTATGTAAATAATAACAAAAAGAAGTTGAAAATTGTAAAAGTGAGACATTAATTTAGAATTTTAAGGAAAAATACAAGAGAAGCCTTACATTTCTTGTCCATGTACAAATGTTGAAGAGATGCTTTTGTCTTGTATCTGGTAACTTAAAAAGTGATAGCCTCATTGTTTATAAAAATCTTATTGTTGAATTACATCATGCAGATTTTACATTAAGGAAACTGTAGTATTTTATGTGGTTTGGTTTGATTAATGTTTCTCATACTTCACCTGTTTTTTTCTTTTTTCCATCATTTGCGTAGAATAAACTGGTTAAAGATACCTCTTTTAGTAGCCTCCAGTAATTCTCCGTTTTGGCATTTCTAGTTTTTCTTTGGTCTTATCCCTTCACACTCTTAAAAATTATTGAGGACCCCAAAGAGTTTTTGTTTATGTGAGTTATAGCTCAATGATATGTAAATTAGAAGTTAAAACCTAAGAAAAATTTAAAATACTTTTTCAATTTATTTTTAAAAACCCAACAGTAAGTCTATTACTTGTTAATCTAAAATGTATTAATTTTTAAAACTGTATATTTTCTAAAACCAAAAAATACGTTTGATGAGAAGAGTGGCATTGTTTTACATTGCAAATCTCTCTAATGACTGGCACAGAAGAAACAACTGGATTCTCATATCTGCTCCTGCATTCAATCTGTTCTGTGGCCTCGGGAAAACCCAGGAGCTCATTTGAGTGAATGAAAGTGAAAAGTTAACTATCCTCTTACTCTCATTGTAGAAAGAGTTTTGACCTTGAGGATCTATTGGAAAGGTTGGGGGACCTTATTAATTTTTCTGAGGCTGTTTCTTTACTCGCTTATTAAATAAGAATAATAATATTTACCTTCTAGAGTTATTTTAAGATCAAATAAGAAAAAAATTTGTAAATCACAATTCCTTACATGTAATAGCCACTCAGCAAATGTTCTCTCTCTGCTCGTCCCTATTCTAACTTCTGCAAAATTGTTTAGATATATAAACAAATACATATTTGGGGTAATATATGTATTGGGGGAATCCTTAATACATTTTTTATTTTGAAATGGTATTGGTACTTTGTTCTTTGTTAATAATATAGGGCAGTTCCCATACATAGACTATTAATAAGTTAACTAAAAAGTACATAATAAAAATCCTTTTTATACTTCTTCTTGCAGGTATAGAATAAAAACCCAATAGTATTTGAGGGAAAAATACTGTCTTGCTGCTGTCATACCAGCTGTGGAGTGGGAAAAAATCTGGTTACGTTTAAACCAAGTGGTTTGATTTTTTTTTTTTTTTTGAAGCATCTTTTACTTCAACATATTTCTTCCATTACATAAGCATTTACAGAAAGATTAAAAGGCATAATGTGAAATACTGATATTGAGCTAATGAATAGCACCATTTAAGTAAATGTTAAATTGAAATTCCAGAGTGCTTAATATTTTGAGAAGAGAAAATTCCATGATTGTAGCTTTTAGGAACAAGGAATTAGAAAATGGCATTTTTCAAAAGTTTTCAGCAGAATCTGCCTTCAGTATCCTCTCTGGTGGACACGATCAGTAATGCTGTGGAAGATTTGACCATTGCTGTAGGAGAAGTCAGCTATGCGTTCACTGACTCAGTTGCTGAACAGGTAACAAGCATGATAAATGGCTTTCGCCCAGAAGAGGAAAGCTCTGCAGCCCCAGAAGCTGCAGATACTTCTAAACAAGAAAGCACCACAATATCAGAAGTCTCCCAAAACACTAATTGTCAGAAAGCACCATTCAATTTAGAGAACCAAGCAGATCGAATAAATAGCTATAATACTTCAGTTTCACAAAAGCAAGACCAAAGAATGAGTGAAGGAGGAGGAGTTAAACATATTAATAATAGGCAGCAGATGCCATCACAATATCAAGAAACAGATAATGCTTTGAAAGGTGATTCTTCTTTGAAAGGCCATGTGAGTGATGGTAGGGTATCAGTTAGCAGGCAGAATGCAAGTGTTGGGTCTCCCTGGCAAGAACTTCAAAGTACCGACAGGTGTAGAAAAAATGGATTAGAAATTTCCAGTGATGGTAAACATGACTTAAAGGAGGTAAGATATCAAGAAATGAAAGAAAATTACTTAAAGAAAGCTGAAACACATATTAAAAGTAAAGGATACAAAGGGCATAACTATTCAGGAAATGAATGTTCTCCAAAAGATATTCTGGAAGGCAGTAGACATATGATACAGAAATCCATTAAGAAGGAAGACTTGTATCCAGCAGCATCAACTGATTCTAAAGAGCAGTGTCAAGGAAAAATCAAAGAACAAATAAATCCAACAAAATTCTACAAAGGGAAAGCAGATATAAAAACAAAGAAAAATGAAGCCATTTCTGCCAAAAAAGAAACAGCAAAGAGTAAAGATGAAAAATATTTTAAGATAATACCAGAAAAAGGTGAGGTCTCCTAATGTGAGTTTGAGTGATAAAATGTTCTCTTAATTTTTTCACATTAGGAAAAATATCATCCAACTTCTTTAATTGTTCTCTGTACATCTGTTTTGCTAAGGCTTTCTTGAGTCCTCTTACTGAGAGGCATTTTTAAAGTCATGCAGTTTTTTCTTACAGTCCTTTCAAAAGCATGTTGTTTGTATTCCTCTGATTTAAGTATTGCCCCTGGTCCCTGCATTATTTGGACAGTTTTAAGGACCTTCATTTTACTTGCTGCTGGCTGCTGCTAAGTCGCTTCAGTCATGTCCGACTCTGTGTGACCCCATAGATGGCAGCCCACCAGGCTCCCCCGTCCCCGGGATTCTCCAGGCAAGAACACTGGAGTGGGCTGCCATTTCCTTCTCCAATGCATGAAAGTGAAAAGTGAAAGTGAAGTCACTCAGTCGTGTCCGACCCTCAGCGACCCCATGGACTGCAGCCTACCAGGCTCTTCCGTCCATGGGATTTTCCAAGCAAGAGTACTGGAGTAGGGTGCCATTGCCTTCTCATTTTACTTAATGCCCATTTATTGTACAACCCAGAACTCTATGGTTTTCTTAAGTACTGTGCATACTTTAATTGGAGTTTATTTGGTGTGCTATAGTTGAATTTAAAAATTTTGTGTTTTTGTAACCTACCCTTAACCCTTTATACATTGTTGCTCTTCACATCTTTCCTGGTAAGAATCTACCAAATGTTTTATGTTTTCCTTGAGAGCAATGGATTTTTATTTTATTGAAATACATGCTTCAGAATGTCTTTTCATTTAGCCATACTTTGAGAGTTTTGTGTGACTTCTGTGTTTCCAATGCATATACATGAACAATCTATTTTTATTCATAAGTTCTCTATGTACAATTAAGATTCCAACTAAGCAGTCACAGTTTTCATCCACAGTATTTGTGACAGTTTTCAAAACAATTAGCTGACAGTTACTTGGTTTCCTTCATGTTGCCAGTTATCACTCCTGGTTATCCCTTGAAGTGAAGTGCAAGTGGCTCAGTCATGTCCACCTCTGCGACCCCATGGACTGTAGCCCCCCAGGCTCCTCTGTCCGTGGGATTCTCCAGGTCAGAATACTGGACTGGGTATCCGTTCCCTTCTCCAGGGGATCTTCTCAATCAGAGATCGAACCCAGGTCTCCCACATTGCAGGCAGATTATTTACCATCTGAGCCGTGATTATGCCTTAGTCATTCTCATTTACTGTTGATCTGATCACAACACCAGAAGTACACTGGCTTTTATTTATAAAAGATACATATGGAATTTTTGTGTATGTTTACATTCTCATAACATAACAAAAAACTGAGTAGCACTAGAAATGCAGAAGACGGTTTCAATTCTGCTACATGACTTTATGTGTAATAGGAATCTGCTATTTATCAGTTGTCTGAATGATTTTTAAATGATATAATAGAGGCTGATCCAAGATGGATGAGCCAATTAAAAAGGAATGTAAATTTTTGGAAATATATCTGTTTTGAAGTTTATTCTCCTAGCAGTTGTTTGAAATGTCAGATTCAGTGAGGTTTTTTTTTTTTTTTTTTGGTAGCCTTGATTTAATTATGGTAGCCTTATTACCTGAAGTAATAAAAATTAAAAGAAATAAAATTAAGTGAAATAGTTTACATATTATCTTATTCATAAAATAACAGAATGGATGCTATTAATACTTCACAAGTAGTAGTGCAGAATTTAAAATTTTAATTTGTTTTAATTAAGAAGCATGCTACTACCTAAAGGAATCACGTATCTCTTAAGTATTCTAGAATTTAATGAGTACTAAACTGAAAATCCCATGGACAGAGGAGCTTGGTGGGCTACAGTCCATAGGGTTGCGAGTGTCAGACACGACTTAGTAACTGAACTACCACCTCCAAACTGAAACATATTATGATTTAAAAATCATTTTGAAAATCATTCGACCCATATGGATTGTCCCTTCATATAGCTGAACTGTAATATTGCTAGTATTAATACCTGAGTCCTAGGTCCTGACAGAGCTTATAAGATATAATAAGAGGAAGAAGGGTTTCCTTCTCCATTTCCAAATGCAGGGCTACTCTAGGTAATATAGTAGGTAAATTTCTTGCTGCCCTCCTCAGAGCTCTCCTGCTGCCTTAGAATCCACACAGTGCTAAAACCTGGGAGTCAGAATGCCCAGGTTTAGACTAGATCTGCCATCATCTCAGTCCTGTCTAATAGAACTTTCTGCAGTGATGGAAGAGTTCTACGTATCTGTATTGCTCCATACGTAACCACTGTCCACACATAGCTCTTGAGCACTTGGAATGTGGCTAGTAGCACTGGAGAACTAGACTTTAAATTTTATTATTTCTACTTAATTTAAATAACTGCATGTGGCTGGTGACTAAGTATGACAGTGCAGAATATAACATTGGTTATGGCTTTACCCTTTGATAGTTTTATTTTACTGAATTAAAAAGTGGGACTTGGACTAGTGACATTGAAGCTACCATGTTTCTAACTCTAAATATTGAATTTCTATCCCATATCTTGTTCTCGTTCTTTGTCTCTCCACTTGAATTTTAAACTTTGATTCCTGTAGTGCAGATGATTTAGCTGAGTGTAATGAGAGAAATGTCTAGACTGAACTAGTAACTTCTGACTGTTGTGGTCTCTTCATCCTTCTGGAGTTGTTTTAGAATTCTGAGAAGGTTACATCTTGTTTAAATGAATCTCAACATGATGCAGTTTCAAAATCTTTACCTTTTAAGTAAATGATACCCACTCCAGTACTCTTGCCTGGAAAATCCCATGGATGGGGGACCCTGGTAGGATGCAGTCCATGGGGTCGCTAAGAGTCAGGCACGACTGAGCGACTTCGCTTTCACTTTTCACTTTAACGCATTGGAGAAGGAAATGGCAACCCACTCCAGTGTTCTTGCCTGGAGAATCCCAGAGACGGGGAGCCTGGTGGCTGCCGTCTATGGGGTTGCACAGAGTCGGACACAACTGAAGCGACTTAGCAGCAGCAGCAGCAGCAGCAGCAGCAGTGCTTTTTAAAAGAATATAAAATTAATTTACCAGTTTACCTTCTGGAAATGTAATTTGAAATTTGGGTACATGTAAGTAAGGTTTTCCTAGGAAGTCTGCCTTTCACAGATGATGTGTTAAGTTTGGTATATATGCTTCCAGATATTTTTGTATGTATCTATAAACTTATACTGCATGGATGTGTGTATACATTGCATGTAGATGTGTGTATGTGTGTTAATCTGTTTTTTTAAATGAGACTATAACATCTACTTTATTTCTCTTAACATTATATGGTAGGCATTCTTTCCCTGTGAGCACTCATAAGTTCAGCATTTTTAATGACTGCATAGTGTACCATTGCACAGATGTATCATAATTTACTTAACCAAGGCCCAGCGTTGGACATTCAGCTTGCATTTTTGTTTTCTTTGGCTGTTAAACACAATTCAGTAAATTATCTCAAATACATATCACTGCCCATCTGTTAATTATTTTTTTAGGCTGAATTCTTAGAAATGGAATTGGTTAATTCTTATAAATGAATCAAAGACTATATACACTGGAAACTTTGATATGTATTGCCAGGTTGCTATCTAGAAGAGTTGTATCATTTGTATTTCAATCAATAGTGTCTGTCTGTCTGTCTCTTTGTTCTGCTTCTAGCGCTAAGCAGTATCAGCTATGAAAATTTTGGCTAAGATGATGACCAAAAATGTCTCTTGTAACATGAATAATTTCAGTCAGATCCATATGTATTGGCAATACTTAAACTTCTTTGTGTGCTACTAATGCTTTAAAAAAATTGTGTAAGATGGCAAGCCCTATTATTCTGTTTATCTGTATCATGGTTGGAAAATCCCTGTGACTAACATTATTTATATAATTCAAATATGCAAGTCAGTTTTTTCTCGTAAAACATAAAAACCCAAAGCTTGGGCTTCTTAAATGAAAAATATTTTTCTAAAGCTGAAAATTCAGATTGTGTGTGTGTATATTTGTGTGTATATGAATATATATGACACATATATAAGTGTATGACATATATGTGACTGTAGCAAATTTGCCATTACTTTATAGCATTGAGTTTTGATCTGCCGTCCTTGTCATTCCAAATAGATAATTCCTACCTGGACAAAGATGAGCCTGGTTCATCGTCTGAAAGTGAAGATGAAGCACTGGGTAAATACCACGAGGCCTTATCCAGAACACACAACTCCAGACTACCACTGGCGGAGTCTAGACAAAAGAGCTATACGTGGGAAACGAGACAGAAATACAGTCCTCTTTCTGCAGAGTATGACGGATACAGTAGTGAAGCATCAGTAGATGAAGGTAAGATAGGCTAATTATTCAATTTTTTAGCTGATACGCTGTAGTACTTAGTTATTTGTTTCTACAACTCTAGGCACCTGTGGTTGCACACTAAATAAGAGATCGTGTGAATAGTCACATTTCTGGGACTGTAATGTATTCAAATTCAAATCTTTGAGCTCAAGCCAAAACCAAAACACACCAAACCCAAACACCAATAATTGAAATACAGTGGTAATTCTAGTGCTCTTTTCACAATGAACATATGCCTAGCAGTCATGAAATGGGAAATGGGAATCTGCTCTTGTCTCAGATGGAATCATTTCCCAAATACCTGTTATAGGAACTGATATCTCTCAGTGTTGACTATGACTGCAGTGTGTAAATGAATGTGTTTTCATTCAGTATGGCCCCTAGCGTGAGCCAAACACTTCATGCAGCACTTAGCAGAAGAAATGATGATCTGTTCCATGTAGAGGGAAAACTGAGATACATTTATGGAGTACCTGTACTGTATTGTACTAGGTTTTTAGGGGAATTTAAGGAGTTTTCAGGGATTATTTTGTCTCTAATTGATTTTTGCCTCACATGCGGACACTGACGTTTGAACTCAACCTACATAGAAGATACAAGTCCACTCTCACACATTTTTATATCTTTCTAAAAGAGAAATAAAAAAGCTTTGCTATTGCTTACAGCATTTTTCCTTCCACATTTAAGTAAGTTGTTCATGTACTTGATACAGTGTGTGTCTACTCCTAGTAATTATTATATAAATGTCCAGATATGAAGAAAAGAGCAATGTGTTTTAAATAGCACTTTTATTAGTGCATCAGACGCAAACTAACCTTAATTTTATAGCTGTGGCTTGTGTTTTGGGACCTGTTACTATTGATGACTTATCCTGGCACATACAGTTGTCAAAAGAGCTAAATCATTTACTTTTGTATTTGGCTTAATGCTAACTAAAGATTGGTATATATACCTCCCTTTTATTTCTGCTAGTACATAGATACAGTAAGAAAATAAATATAGAAAGCTCATTATGAGATGTTCGGGAAGAAATAAAAAATATTAGACATGGACTCTACCCTCAAAAATACCTTACTTAACACTAGAGAAAATAAGATATGTGTTTACAGTGATAACTAAATAATGCAAAAATGACAAAGCCAGTCCCCAACTTACGTAAACCCTGGCTCATGAATAGCAGAACAGAAAGAGAAGGGGTCTTAAAGCCTGATCCTTGCGCGCATTCTGACCCTGTGACTCACCAGGCTGTGAGCCCTTGGGTAGTGTAGCTGATAGTTTGTAGGCTTGTTTCATTGTCTCTCAGTGTGAATAATAACTTGCTGATAGGGTTGTCATGGACCTTAAATGCCATGTGTGGTGTTCTTAGCATAGCGTCTGATGCCTGACTGGTAAGTGATCAGTAAATGGTGGTCATAGTTGTGGTTGGTGAAACAGTGATGGTGATGAGAGTGAGTAGCCACAAGCAAGCTATGAGTGTGTAATATGTGACTCTAGACGTTTTCTTTTTTGCAGCTTCAGTTCCAGGCTTTTTTCCTCTACTCATCCTTCTTACCCTACACTTCTGTGCTGGTTTGATTGCTTCTTCCCAGTAGTCCTGTTACTCTCCCGTGGCTCAGCAGTTTGGGGAAAGCGGTAAAGAGAGAAGCATAACCTCAGTGGCCCTTCTGTTCCTGCCCTTCCCTCTGGAATCACCTGTCATTTCATGTCACCTGTGTATTTAGGACTTGTACCTTTCTACCATTTCTACCCTAAATCATTTGGTAAAACATCCAGGATAGCATGATTTTAGGCATTCTGAAATGAGATTTACTTACTTCATAAGCATTTGGTGAAAGCTTTTTATGTGCCATACTAGATCCTGTGGATGTGAATAAAAACATTTTATAAAAAATTATATAAAAGATTAATCAAAGCAAGCTTGTTTTAAAGAGCCCCCAGACTGGCGGAGGATGACCTGTGAGTACATGTGTAATGCTGTGTGGTAAGAGGTCTGTTAATACAAGAATAGCATTGTGCAGAAATACAGAAGAGGAGGTGACTGAGACTTTGGGAGATGGGGCTGGGGGATCTGCACAGCGTGGGTGAGCTAGACTTGAGGGGGACTGCTCAATCGCACAGAACAGTGATTGTAGAAAAGCAGAAGACACTGTGTTTCCAAGTCTTTAACCTAGGATCTGTGCTCGGAGAAGGTGCAGTAATGGGGCTGAATGTCACACTCAGGACTTTGGATGTTGTCTTCCAGGAAATATAGAGCCCTAGAAAGTTTTTACACTGGCTAGCGTGGCACTTTTAGGCTAGTGTTTAAATACTGTAACAGAAGATGAATTGGAGATAGGAACTGCTGAAGACAGGACAGATTAGATAAACAGCCATGAGATCCTCATTAGCAATGTTAATTGAGGGACAAAGAATTTGAGGGACTTCTCAAGAAGAAACTGAGGGGCTTCTCAGTATATCCTGGTGAATGGCTGTATGTTTTGTGTAAGGAAAGACTGTTTAATTAGTTTAGAAAGCATAAGAGAAGTAAGTTTGTGGGAGGAGATAGTTTGGTTTCAGTCATGCTGTATTTCAGGGGTCTGTGGAATATCCAGGTGGAGATGGATATCCTTATTGTTAAAATGCTGGCACTGGGGTTTAGGATGGAGAGATGACCGAGTGATAATGTAAGATAGCGATCGACTAAGAAGATAGTTTTTTGTATCATAGATTATTGCTAATTGAAAAATCAGAGATTGCTGTGAGTCCAAAGTAGACTCAGTGGAGTAAAGGGAAGAACAGGAAGACTTGATTAGAGAGGGACATTCCAGAGCTCTGGATTTTAGAGAACAGCAATTTCAAGTGATAGTAAGTTCTGAACATGCCCACAGGCTAAAGATGCAGAAATACACATAAAATGCTAAAAGGTTTTAAGGAAGGGAGCGAAATACTATCCACTGGGGAAGGTGTGAGAGAGCTTCTGTGAAAATGGTGTTAGGGTTCAGCTTTGAAAAATGGGTAGAAAGTTGGTGAAAAGAATAAGTAGAGATATCTTAGAAGGAAGTTCATAAATGCCACAATACAAAGCAGTGAAATCTAGGGACTATTTCAGAAACAGAGAAAAGGCTCCTCTTAACTCTAACATAGGTGCGTGTATGTGTTTATATATATATGTTTATATATGTGTAAAATAAAGTGGAAAGACAGATAAAGTCTAAATCCTGGAGTGGCTTTCTGAGAAGTTTGGATTTCAGTGGTTAGCCAGCAAGAACTCATTGAAAGTTTTCCACCAAGGAACCACGACCAGGGATGTCCAGGTTCGATGCACGATACTGGATGCTTGGGGCTGGTGCACTGGGACGACCCAGAGGGAGGGTATGGGGAGGAAGGAGGGAGGAGGGTTCAGGATGGGGAACACAGGTATACCTGTGGCGGATTCATTTCGATAGTTGGCAAAACTAATACAATATTGTAAAGTTTAAAAAAAAAAAAAGAGTAGTTTACAACTGGAAGACTATAGGAAAAAGTCACCAATTAAGGAGGTCTTTGGAGTCATCTATGTGGGAAATGATAAAAATCTGAATTATAATAATGGCAGTAGGAATATAAGAGGATGGAAGAGATCTTATAGAGGCACCGTTTACTGGATTTAGAAACTAAATGCATTGGAACTTTAGAATGAAGGAAGAAGTGTCAAAAATGATTCTAGTTTCCAGCAAGTGGGACTAGGAAAATGCTGAGGTCACTAATACAAATAAGAAATCCAGAGAGGGATGTTTCTTACTTGGAAGATGGGGGAAGGGTGGGAGATAAAAGTGGGTTCATGTATATGGTAAGGCAGAATATTTAAGCAGTTGGAAATGGTTGTGGATCTTAAAATCATGAATGCATTTGGGAGAAGGTTTGCCAGATCATATATACTTAGCAAATAGAAGCCAAGGGAAGTAATTAAATTGATGAGAGAGAATGTATGGAGAGAAAAGGAAGTCATTTCCTTTCATTAACAGAATTAAAGGTGTCACTTAAACAGAGAAGAGTAAGTAACCAATAAAATGGAGAATCAGTAGAACATTGTATTTCATCAGCCACAGGAGAGTTTTGAATGCCACACTGCAGAGAGACTGGGGATGAGAGTTCAGACTAGCTCCTTTGTCTATTAGAAGTGGATCAGTAACTCTCAGTGTACATTTGAGAAGTATAGACTCCTAAGTGAGATTAAAGGTGGTTAGGAAATAGTAAGTGGAAGAGTGTTCATTTGCTACCTGCATTTTCATCTTACTTTTTCTCCCTTTATCAAGAAAAAGAGGTAGTTGTAGGGGTTCACCTTCTGCCTGCAACCCCAGAACAGTAACCTCCTCTGGTATGTATTCATAATGGGGGGGCAGTGCTTCTGATACCCATTTGGGTTTCTACCAGGTGGTTGTACCTCTACATAGCTGACTCAGGAGAAACACTGCTTACTTCACCCAATCACCTAAGGGGACCACTGAGTACCGTTCTCTGGTAGGATTTGTTCATTTTCCTGGGATACAAGTAAAGAGATCAGCTGAATAGGTTATGCTTTCGTTACTGATCTGACCCTTTATCTGCATACTATTCTGCATGTTTATAAAGATTGGACTTGACTGCTGTGGGTTGAGGTGACTAAAGGGAATTACAAGGTAGAAGGGAAGATATTTTTTAATGTGCATTTTTACATGACATACTGTTACCTCATTAGGGCTGGTAAAGAACCATCACCCCATTTCTCAACTCTGAATAATTCCAGTAGAGAAGCTATGAAATAGCCAATACTGGAAGTAACTGTAAGAGTAGAGTGGTGATCCTAGTCTATCATAAACTGCTTAAGTTTGTACAGTTTTACTTTTTGTGTTAATGGTGTGTGCTCCTTCTCTCCCCTGCTCCCCACCTTTTAGTCCTTCACTTCCAATTTTGTGGAATATTTTAGGAAAAATGGATTTTTAAAGAAGAAAAAAAAAAGACTGAATTTCTTTGCTTTATTTGCATATACAGACTGGAATTTTTTTTTTTTTTTAAACAGTCTCCCCAAAGGAATGTGTCTTGCTTCTTACTGACATTTGGTATGTTTCATTCATTGGACTATTTTTTACTTACTTTCTATGTATTTCAAAAGCCTGTGAGAATTACAGGATTTGATAAACATTTTGAAGACCAGAGAAACCCAAATTGTTTTCCTCTTTGAGAGTCATGACTATCTTCTGGTGTGGAGAAATTGCCATTGGAAAAATTGACAATTTTGATTCTCGTTGATGTGGTTAAAAACTGAATAAAAGGTGTTCAAGTTTTCTTTTAAAACATGATCACAAAACAGTTCTAAAATCTACTGTTTTTTTTTTTTTTTTAATCTACTGTTTTTGACATTGGAATTTAAATTGTGAGATAGGTTTAAATGTCTAGAATGCAACTGATAAGCTTTTCTTGAACTGTCAGTTTTTTTTTGAAGTAGAGTTTTTTTCATGTTTAATTTGTATTTGTAAAAAAAGAAAAAAGAACAAAAAAAATTTCCAAATCTAAGTAATACAAAACCAGAGCAAAACTGTTGTGCCTTCTATTTATCTTTGATTCCAGTCTTGGCAATTGTTTAAAGAAAAAAAAAAAAAAAAATCCCCACCAGGGAGGGCCTGGTAGGGATTAGGAGAGACAGGGCAGGACTTTCTGACAGGCAGGGAGAACCTCCATTCACTGAGCTCCTCCTGTGTGCCTGACACTGTTGGTTTCTGTAGCCCTTGTCATATTTAATCTTCATCGCAACACATTGTGATAGATAAGATTATTTCCATTTTACAGAAGTGAGAGGAGATTTTAGGTCAAATAAGTGACTTTTAACCTAAGGTCATACAGTAAGTTAGAAAGACGACATTTGTCAAGTTCACGACAAAACGAGTGATGCTTTAGCTTCTGTTAGGTTATCACTGCTGCTTTAGTGTCCTCCCGAAGTCTCTTTTGTTTATAATTAATCTCTTCAGTCGGGTCCTTTAGAGAAGTTGCTATATTATAAATCTGAAATACAGATACTATAGAAAGAGTAAGAAAATATGACAGCCTGTATTTGTTGATCATATTTTCTCCTCTAGGTGGCCATGTTCATCTTCCATTTTTTGGAATACAAAAGGGGATAATAGCTCTAAGAAATTTTTTTGGAAAAAATGAACATTAAAATAATTTATCAGATTTCCTTTGTTCACAATTTTATTTTACTGTGTTCTTAAAATTAAGATTTTCTGATAATCCTCTTAATTTAAAAAGGTTTAAGAGTTAAATAGTAGGTTGTGATACCTTGTTTAAGTTGGTAAGATAGCACAACCTTTGAAATTCTATTCATGCTCTTTAGTACTTTTCCATTTTTATATAAGAGAAGCCTTATTAGATTTTATATAAAGAAAAAGCAGTATAAAATTATTAGAATGTCTTTTTGTTACTTATAGCTTTTTATTCTTAGTTTACCATAGAGATTATCAAGCTACATTTACATATTGTGGCATAGCTGTATTAAAAATCATATGATTTTTTGTGTGTGTGTGAGTTAATTTTAAATGATATTTAAAAATAAAATAATTTCCAGCATCACTTATGTCTTAGGGTACATGTAAGCCATACACATACACACACACACACACACACACACACACACACACACACTTGCCACTCTCTTATGGCTGCTTCACAAGCTCCCTGCTGTTGACTTTGATGTTTTTTTAAGACTGTTGTTGTTTAGTTGCTAAGTCATGTCTGACTCTTTTCTGACCCCGTGGACCGTAGCCCAACAGGCTCCTCTGTCCATGGGATTTCCAGGCAAGAATACTAGAGTGAGCTGCATTTTCCTTCTGTGCGGGATCTTCCCCACCCAGGGATCAAACCTGCATCTCCTGCACTGCAGGCAGATTTTTATCGCTGAGCCACCGGGGAGGCTCACTCTTAAGATTAGGATCATTACAGCACATTTCTTTATTCCCTTTATTTAAATGTTACTTTTAAAATAATTTAGTACGTAAGAGTAATAAATTTTTTGTTTATGTTTTCTTTAAGTGCATTTTAAGTTCTTTATAAAGATTGTTCTACTGATTTTCACAATTTCTGTGTGAAGAGGGTAAGTACAAAAAAATTTTGTCTGTATTTTTCACATGCTTTTGACACAAACATTTTTAGTGTTTTAACATGGTAAAAGTGATATATATTACATGGTTTATTTAAATTTTTGTTAAATATTTTCCTTGACTTCAGGTTTTTATTCATGAAAATTTATCCTCTAAAGAATTCTTTATTGTGTATATGTGTGTATGTATGCATGTATCTGTACTCTGAATAAGACCAATTTGAGGAGAAATTGATCTTGAAGACTTTTCCTACATTTTTGTGTTTTGGAGATCTTTTTTATATGATGAGGTCAATTGTTACCAGTAGTGAAGAATTCTTTTATTATGCTACTTTTGCAAACCGCATCTCACCTTTGAGATGAGATGTCTTTGTGCAACTTAGTTAAAGGCATGGCTTGCCGGGTGGATGAATTAGAAAACAGCACTGCCTTTGAGCAGACAATACACCAAGAGAATATAGTTCAGTGAAGCAGATACCACCTGTGTTAGAAGAAAAAGGCATTCCTTCCTTCGGGTGTAAGATATAGCAGACCAAAGTCACGTTGTGCTTAAGCAAACCCACGTCGGCCAGGTACTCTTTTGCAGTGTACAGACCACACAGCCATACACAGTGGTCCTAAACACCTGTTTTTATACACTTCCGATCTTAAAATAAGTTGGTAGGATTGCTGTGTTGAATGGATATAGATCTATATAGATCCTTCATAGTTTTATTTTTTGTCCGAGATACTTGTCTAGTAGTGGAATGATGGAAATTAAAACATAGACATTAAAGATACCCTTAATTGATTGATTACAAAACTGACACCCAGACACGTGCAACTTTACTAAGATCATACAATTCGTGAGCTGCAGAACTGAGGTTCTAGGTTATTGTAACCAGAGAATAGTTCAGTGTCCTTTAAAAGAACTACTCAGTCACGTGAGTTAATCAGAGATAATTATAAATTGAATGCAGGCTCCGTCCATTGCTAGAGGCTGAGGCATATCTGGAAAGTGGAGGAATAATGCTAATGGCAATCTGGCAAGATTAAATTGGGACCTGACACTTTAATTTACAGTTTAATTTACAGGTTTACAGGCGTTAGCAATGCCTATAGGAACTCAGTCTCACCTGCATTTAGGGAGCATTACATACAGTCACAAATGGATTGACAATAATGTTACTTCTAAGAGCAGTAGTGGGTGGTTTAAACTGACTAGAACATCTGTATTTTCTCTGAGTTTAAGCTTACCAACAAGGTACATCTCCTGGGAAACCAACCCTAATCAGGGAGGCAAGTATATTTGTGAGGTAATCTCTTTAAGGAAATGGAAAATTTGAAGCTACTTCTGAAGACTAAGCCCAACATGGCTGTCAACTCTGGAGCCCAGGAGAAAAAACCCTCACTTGTTTTAGAGTATTAGTGGAAATTTGGAGGACAGCATGGTGGGAAGGCCATGTCATGAAGGAGCCCTCAAGCCTGAGGAATATTTATTAATGTGGCTACAGTGGAATATATGTTTATTTTCTTTCAGGCACTGCTAAAGTCTTTGTATAGAATTTAATTTATCTTCACATAAATCTTCTGGTTTTGTTACTTTTTATATATTTAATTAATCAATTCTGGAAAAAAAAAAAAAAACCCAGCATCTACAGAGGTACATTAATATGCCCAGTTTTCCACAGCTGTAAGTGCTGGAGCCCAAATCCAGGCTCAGCTGGTTCAGAGCACAGTTGCTTGACCACCATAATGTACTGTATCAGCTACTCTCCTACCTATACAAGAATGAAGGAACTTTTATCTTCTGAGATTGCTATCTTATTGTTCTAAGAACATTTCGTGAAGACTTTGGACTCCTAGGCAAATGAAGAACCCTACAAGTGGGAAATACCTGGGGTTTGGCCTCAAACTCAGAAATGAAGCATATTATGCCTCCTGTATTTAGCCTTTCTGCAAGCTGCTTGTATGCAGACTTCGTATCCTTGGAACCTGGTACAGAAAGTTTGAGGAAATACTAACGACTTGTTCCTTTACCTGTTAGGCTTATTACAAAAAGGTCAGAGCTGGGTTGGTTTTTTTTTGGAGATACTGTGAAACAATAGTCATGACAGACTATTGTGAAAACTCACTTAGATAAGGGGAAAGATTTTAGAAATTGGCTCCTGTGTGAAATATTTCAATTATCTAGCATACAGGAGTCTAGAACTCGTCTCCTGTCACCTCCAGACATGTTTGTATTAAGCATACCACGGCAAGAACGTAAGGGTCTATGCGGGTAGCGTGAAGTGTCACATCTTACGTATTGTTTTTTTTTAATGTTTGGCAGAAATCTTGACTGTAGACCTTTGCTTTAGAGTATATGATAGGAGATTTAGGAAGCCCTATCTAATATTGTAAGTCTTTGTAACAGTCTCAGCAGTAATAAAGGTATCACTACAACTGTGATACTTATAGTTCTTAAAACTGTGAGAAGGCAACTGCTATTAAACTGGGCATCTCTGATAGAATAATAAACTAGTCACCTAAGAAAGAGCTACACCTTTCCTTCTTCCTTCTGATGGACTGGTAGGAACTAAAACAAATACAAAGAAGTTAATGTCCTTCATTAATGTTCATACTACCCAGAATCAACAAGCATTAGTACTTCAGCGTTATTTTTTCCAGAAATTTTTTATGGCTCTACTTTAAAACAATTTATATACTAACATGTGAATATGTCTTGCTTTTAAAACTTCAGCTTGATTAAGGTGGAGAGACACTGGTGGTGTTGACTGCCAGCTCACGGTACTTCCTGTCTGGAACCATGCACTGCGTGGTGGGTAGGGGTGGGCACTGCTAGCACTGGCTCGGCACTGAAACGCGTGTGTTATCCCTGGGAGTGGACTCCATCTACTGTGTGAAGACAGCCCCGAGGGCCTGGGATGTGATCTTGGCTGAACCTTGGAGCCCAGTGTGAGTTCATAAATAGCAAGGCATGGGCATCAGAAAATACCTCAAGACGAGCAATAATGACAGTACAGCTTGGGATAGAGCAATAGCAGTTCTCAGAGGGAAGTTCATAGTGGTACAGGCCTTCCTCAATAAAAGAAGAAAAATCTCAAACCCCTAACATACCACCTAAAAGAATTAGAAAAATAAGAACACAAAGCCCCAATGTCAGCAGAAGGAAAGAAATAATAGAAGATTAGAGAAGAAATAAAATAGAGGTTTAAAAAAACAGTAAAAAACGTAAATAAAAGGAAGAGCTGCCTTTTTTAAAATATAAAAATGACAAGCCTCGACTTAGGCTCACCAAGAAGGAAAAAGACAAGACCAAAAAAATAAGAAATGAAAGAGAAAAAATAACAGCCGATGCCACAGAAATAGAAAAAGTCATATGAGCAGTTATATGCCAACTATTAATAACTGCTGCTGCTACTGCTAAGTCGCTTCAGTCATGTCCGACTCTGTGACCCCATTGACGGCATCCCACTAGGCTCCTTTGTCCCTGGGATTCTCCAGGCAAGAATACTGGAGTGGGTTGCCGTTTCCTTCTCCAATGCATGAAAGTGAAAAGTGAAAGTGAAGTCGCTCAGTTGTACCCTACTCTTAGCGACCCCATGAACTGCAGCCTACCAGGCTCCTCCGTCCATGGGATTTTCCAGGCAAGTGTACTGGAGTGGGTTACCATATCCTATTAATAACTAGACAACTTAGAAGAAAAGGACAAGTTTCTAGAAACATACAATCTACCAAGACTGAATCAAGAAGAAGCATAATTTCAACAGACCCATCACTAAAAGTGATATAGAATCTGTGGTATTAAAAAAAAAAAAAAATTTCCTGCAAACAAAAGTCCAGGATCAGATGACTTCACTGTAGAATTCTATGAAACATACAAATAAGAACTTATACCTATGCTTCTCAAATTATTCTAAAGACTGGAGAGAAGGGAACATTCCCAAATTCATTCTGTGAAGCCACCATCACCCTGATATCAAAACCAGACAGACAGAACAAAAAAGAAAATTATAGGTCTTTATCTTTGATAAATATAGATGCAAAAAGTCTCAACAAAATATTGACAAGCCAAATCCAACAATACATAAAAAGAATCATACACCATGATCAAGTTGGATTCATTTGAGGGTTGCAGGGATGATTCAACATATGCAGAGAAATCAGTATGATATACCACATTAGCAAAAGAAAAGACAAAAGCTATATGATCCTCATAGATGCACAAAAAGCATTTGATAAAATTCAACATCTATTCATGATAAAATCTCTCACCAAAATCAGTATAGAGGGAACACACCTCAACATGTTGAAAACCATTCACAACAAACCCAATAGCCAAAATAATACTCAGTGGTGAAAAAGCCACAAGCCTTCCTGCTGAATTCAGGAACAAGTCAAGATACCCACTCTCACCACTTCTATTCAACATAATATTGGGAATCCTAACAGAAATCAGACAAGAAAAAGAAGTAAAAGGTATCCAAAATGGAAGGGAAGAGATAAACCTATCATTGTGTGCAGTTGATATGATACTCCATATAGAGAACACTAGAGCTTCCCTAGTGGCTCAGAGGGTAAAGCATCTGCCTGTGATGTGGAAGACCCAGGTTCGATCCTCGGTCCGGAAGATCCCCTGGAGAAAGAAATGGCAGCCCACTCCAGGATTCTTGCCTGGAGAATCCCATGGACAGAGGAGCCTAGTGGGCTACAGTCCATGGGGTTGCAAAGAGTCAGACACAACTGAGTGACTACACTTAGCTATAGGCATCATTAAAAAAGTATTAGACTTAATGGATTCAGCAAGGTAACAGGGTACAAGATTAGTATATAGAAATCTGTTACATTTCTTTATACTACCAATGAAAATGGTAATGAAAAAAGAAAATGAAAAAAACAATTCTGTTTAAAATTATGTCACAAAAAATACTTAGGACTAAACTTAACCAAGGAGATGAAAGATGTATATGTATACTGAAAACTATAAAACACTGATAAAGGAAACTGAAGGTGATTCAAAGGAATGGAAAGATACCCCATACTTTTAGATTGGAAGAATTAATATTGTTAAAATGGTCATATTACCCAAAGCAATCTGCAGATTTAATGTGATCCCTATCAAAACACCCATAACATTTTTCACACAACTTGAAGAAATAATCTTAAAATTCATGTGGAATCACAAATACCCAGAATTGCCAAAACAATCCTCAGGGGAAAAAAAAAAAAGCTAGAAGCATAACCCTCTCAGACTTCAGACAAGAGTACAAAGCTACAGTAATCAAAACAGCATGATTATTGGCACAAAAACAGATATATACATCAATGGAACAAAACAGCCCAGAAATAAATCCACACACCTGAGGTCAATTAGTCTACAACAAAGGAGACAAGAATATACAGTGGAGAAAAGACAGACTCTTCAGCAAGCGGTGTTGGGAAAGCTGGACAGCTACCTCTGAATCAATGAAATTAGGCCACTCCCTCACCATTTACAAAAATAAACTCAAAATTGTTTATAGATTTAACTGTAAGACACCATACCATAAAACTAGAAGAGAACAGAGGGAAAACATTCTCTGACATAAATTGTAGCAGTATTTTTTTACATCAGCCTCCCAAGGCAACAGAAATAAAAAGAAAAATAAATGAGACCCAATCAAACTTAAAAGCTTTTGCAAAACAAAGAAAATGAACAAAAAGACAAGCTATTGAATGGGAGAGAATGTTTTCTTGTTTTAAATTTTATTTTATTTTTAATTGGAGGATAGTTACTGTACAATATTGTGATGGTTTCTGCCATACATCAACATGTATCAGCCATAGGTATATATATGTCCTCTTCCTCCTGAACCTCTGTCCCACCTCCCACCCCTTCCTACCCCTCTAGGTTGTCACAGAGCACCAGATTTGGGTTCCCTGTGTCACACAGCAAATTCCCACTTGCTATCTGTTTTACATATAGTAATATATATGTTTCTATGCTACTCTCTAAAATCATCGCCCCACTGTGTCCAGACCTGTTCTTTACGTCTGCATTTCTTTGCTGCCCTGCAAATAGTATCATCAGTACCATCTATCTAGATTCTGTGTGTGTGTTAACACGTGGTATTTGTTTTTCCCTTTCTGACTTAGTTCAATGTATATAATAGGCTCTAGGTTCATCCACCTCATTAGAACTGAGTCAAATGCATTCTTTTTATGGCTGAATAATATTCCCTTGTATATATATACCACAACTTTTTTATCCATTCATCTGTTAATGGACATCTAAAGCAGATTCATTACTTTGCCAACAAAGGTCCATCTAGTCAAGGCTATGGTTTTTCCAGTGGTCATGTATGGATGTGAGAGTTGGACTGTGAGGAAAGCTGAGCGCCAAAGAATTGATGCTTTTGAACTGTGGTGTTGGAGAAGACTCTTGAGAGTCCCTTGGACTGCAAGGAGATCCAACTAGTCCATTCTAAAGGAGATCAGTCCTGGGTGTTTATTGGAAGGACTGATGCTGAGGCTAAAACTCCAATACTTTAGCCACCTCATGCGAAGAGTTGACTCATTGGAAAAGACTCTGATGCTGGGAGGGACTGGGGGCAGGAGGAGAAGGGAATGACAGAGGATGAGATGACTGGATGGCATCACTGACTCGATGGACATGGGTTTGAGTAAACTCCAGAAGTTGGTGATGGACAGGGAGGCCTGGTGTGCTGCGATTCATGGGGTCGCAAAGAGTCGGACACGACTGAGCGATTGAGCGGAACTGAACTGAGGTTGCTTCCATATTGTAGCTATTGTAAATTGTGCTGCAGTGAACACTGGGGTACATGTGTCATTTTCTATTATGATTTCCTTGAAGTATATGCCCAGTAGTGGGATTGTTGGGTCATATGGTAGTTTTAGTCCTAGTTTTTTAAGGAATCTCCATACTGTTCTCTGTAGTGGCTGTATCAATTTACATTCCCACCCGCTGTGCGAGAGGGTTCCCTTTTCTCCACACCTGCTCCAGCATTTACTGTTTGTAGATTTTTTTGATGATGGCCATTCTGAATGGTGTGAAGTGACACCTCATTGTAATTTTGATTTGCATTTCTCTATTAATGAGCAACATTGAGCATCTTTTCATGTGCTTATTAGCCATCTGTATGTCTTCTTTGGAGAAATGTCTGTTTAGATCTTCTTTTTTGATTGGGTTGTTTGTTTTTCTGGTATTGTGCTGTGTGAGCCACTTGTATATTTTGGAGATTAAACCTTTGTCAGTTGTTTCATTTGCTTTTATTTTCTCCCTGAATGGGAGAGAATATTTTCAAGTGATACAGCCAGCAAGGTCTTAATTTCCAAAATATATAAACAGCTCATACAACTTAATATCAGAAAAACAATCTAATCAAAAAATGGACAGAAGACCTAAATAGACTTCTCTCCAAAGAAGACATACAGATGGCCAACAGGCACATGAAAAGATGCTTAGAATTGTTAATTATTAGAGAAATGCAAATCTAAACCACAGGGAGATAACAACTCAAACCTGTCAGAATGGCTAGCATCAAAAAGTCTACAAATGATAAATGCTGGAGAGGGTATGGAGAAAAGAGAACCCTGCTATACTGTTGGTGGGAATGTAAATTGATATAGCCATTATGGAAAACAGTACGGAGATTCCTTTAAAAACTAAAGATAGAGATAGCGTATGATCCAGCAATCCCACTCCTGGGCATATATCTGGAAAAGACAAAACCTCTAATTCAAAAAGATACATGCACTCCAGTGTTCGTAGCAGCGCTGTTTACAAGACAACCCAAGACATGAAAACAACCCAAGTACCTGGCAACAGACAGTTGGCTTAAGAAGATATATATAATGGTATATTACTTAGCCATAATAAAGAATGAAATATTGCCATTTGTAGCAACATGACTGAATCTAGAGAATATCATACTAAGTGAAGTAAGACAAGACAGATGTAATGATATTATTTAGAGGCAGAATCTAAAAAATAATACAAATGAATCAACATTCAGCACAGAAAGAGACTGACAGATGGAAAACAGACTCATGGTTTCTTTCCAAACTTTGGAAACTTATAGTTTTCAAAGGGGAAAGAGAGCATCTGGGGGAGGATAGATTAGGAGTTTAGGGTTAACAGATACAATCTATTATTCTTAATATAGAATTATGAATTTACTGTATGGCACTGGGAACTATGTTCAGTATCTTGTAATAACCTATAATGGAAAAGAATCTGAAAATATATGTATCTATTTAACTGAACCACTTGCTGTACACATGAAACTAATACAATATTGTAAATCAACTATAATTTTAAAAAATTTAACGTGAAAGCTAAATGTTCCCTTTTCTTGACCCCTTCACCCTTTCTCAGAGTCACTCTTAATAAGTTTTCTTCCAGTCTTTGTTTTCATATTTTACATATAAGTATAAGCTGTTCATATAAAGTATATTTTTGTGTGTTTTTAAACATACATAAATGGTTTCATCTTAGAACCATTGAAGGTATAATGTACCTTTTTCCTTGGGGGAAAAGGAGTTAACAGTGAGTAAAAGGAAATCAAGAAATATCAGTTAATAGAACAGCTGGATAAGATCAAAATCTTCCTTCATTAGACTCTGAACTTCTTTAGACAAGTTACTGAGTCTTCTATTTTTAAATACCCCTTTCCTCCTATCCCTTCATGCCTAGTATAATCTGATTAGATCATGAAGTAATTTTCTTAGGGTGTGTGTACATCCCAGAGTTAATTATTCTAAATTAATTTACACTTCGTTGGACCACTGGAAGAGTATTTACAGTTAGAAGTTTCTGAATTACTGCTTGTCTTTCTAAAACAGAAGAAGTTAAACAGGGAAAAAGTGGAAAGGAAAACCTAATCAGAGCCTTAAAACATGAAATCATAATTGTTTATTTATGGTATTTGTGATGATAATTCCTCATATATCCTTTCATTTTTTTAGAGGTGATTCTGACTCTGTAATGCTCAGTTAAAAATCCATCACCAAGAAAGAACACAAATAGTTATAAATACATACTGGAACCAAGGAATATATCAGTGTTGTGTTGATGTCTTATTTAAAAGCTTTCTCATGAAGATGATAATTAGCAATGGATTAACTTCCCTATACTGTTTCCCCAGTTTGCTCTTCCATGTTTCTCATTCTGTACATTGTATGTGGTACAGACTTGACTAGGCATTTACACTAAATTTATTTACATGTTTTCTAAACTTGTTCACAATCCTTTCTTTGAAAGCAGAAACTATAACAGAAACTTCTGCTGTAGCACAAGATAGAATATGAATGAATTACGAGAGAAAAATAATTAGGCAGTTACAAATATGAATGAATTAAGAGATAAAATAATGAGGCAGTTATGACAGCAACAGCGTGAACCAAATGTTTATGTGATAATGTCAGAAGGACATGTCTGCCCCTCGTTTGAGCAGATAATAATCATGGTTTGAATTTCAGAAGGAAAGGGAAAAGAGACCTGAGCAAATGCAAACTTTCTTGGGCATTGGGGTAGACTGTGAAAGTTGAGTTAGACTTCTAACTATACAAATCATACATCATGGCAGGTAGTTACTCCTCCGGCTCCATTCATGGTGAATAATTACTGAGCTGTTTCAAAGAGGGAAGTATCAACTTAATTATCAGTTTTTGGTGAAATGATATGAGATTCTGTTTTACTTTAAAATGATGAAAAATCTCTCCATCCTTTGGAAACTTGCTGCCTTTGAGAAAATATTAAACCACATTGAAGTCTCTAATGTATGAGTCAAAAATTACATTGAGAAGCTGAGAGGTGTTTTGATGTTTTGGCATATCCCTTTCCTTTTGCTTGATACCTATTCATACGGATAAAGATTTTCTTAGAAAATTTGGTTATATTTAAGTCTCTGAGGTGTTCAGTAATTTCATCAACCAAAACTAAGGTAGTTTATATGGATTTTGAGAATTAGTATGGTAGTTATTTACAGCCTAGATAGTTATGAAGAAAGTTCTTTTCTTTTTACAATTTAAATTAAATTTTTACACTTTCACATTAAATTTTTTAAAAAATTAAAGTTTTACAATTTAAACCAAGTCATTATGTTTTGCCATAGCAGTTAAGAGAAAAACATGCTATGGGATTTTGGTCACTGGTAACTTTGGAAATGCTTCTTTAAGTATAAATTTAATTAAGCATTAGTGATCTATGAAGGAAATATTTATAAACTGAATCTTTTTAAACTTCATAGTGAACAGCTTTTTTAATATGATAGATTAAAATATTTTTGAAATCTGAAAATCTGTGCTTTTACTTTGTTGACAAAAGGTTAATTAGAGTTCCATAAATTCCATTAGCTTGACTATATTGGATGATTATGTAGTAAATACTATTCTGAACACCCTACATAAATCATCTCTTCATTTCTGCAATAACCCTAAGAGACAGATGCCTTCATTGTCCATATTTAGTAGATGAGGATAGTCTGAAGCTGTACACCCACTGCGTGAGGGAGCCAGAATTCAAATACAGTCAGCTGTCTTCAGATGCGACCATCTCCACCGAAATACCTCTGTCTTTTTACATAATTTTTATACCTATTAATAAATAAGTTCTTTATTGCTGTTTTTATTGTGTATGTAATATGTTCATTATTGAAAAATCAGAAATTACAGTGAACAAATAGAATAATCATTCATATTCTCACTATCAGAGAACCATTGCTTTTATTCTCAAGTATACTTTTATAGATATTTCTCTTTGCGTATGTTTTTTAAATCAAAATGGCTTCTGCTTTACATGATGTGTAGTAATCTGCTTTTGTTCCACTAAAAAATATAGCGTTTCTTTATGCACTTCTACATCAAGTAGATAAATTGTGCTAGTTATGCATATATTATTACATGGGTAATAATATAAACCATACTTATCTAGTAATTTCCAGTTACTGACATTTAGTCTGTTTATTATTTTTCCTTATGGATAGGTTGTTCTTAATAATTCCTAAAATTTGACTTCTTTTCTACCATGTTCTTTGACATTCTCTGTTCGTTCAGGATACTGACTTGAATTGTACTGTTCAAAGGAGCTTTTTTAAATTCTATGTTTATGTTCTTAATAAGACATCTGATGTGATTTGTGCCTGCTCATGTTTTGTATTGTGCTAAAAACAATTCAAGGTGAGGCTCATTGTGAACTGCATTATAGTGAGAGCGTTGTAGTGACTCAGAAGTGAGTTAAAAATATTTAACAACTGATATGATAATATTAACTAATATATAAATCGAGAGTAAGTAAAATTTGAATATAGTCCCTTATTCTGTACCTAAAGTTTATTATAAATCTAATTACTGAAGCAGTATAAGTTGTAGGAAAAACTATCGTCATTCTAGTAATTTTATACTCATTTAAGTGTTTTTAAGAACAATGATTTTTAGAAATTGTTGCTATGATCTTCTGTTTGCTGCTCTTCCTAGCTAAATGATATGCTTTTCTTAGCCATTATTTGACAGTGGAAGCTATCTGAAGCTCTTCCAGTTCTTTTCCCGTTAAGTTTGTAGTCATTAGTAGGCTTGAGTCTTAATAACTGGAAACTTTCTCTTCAGTTCAGTTCATTCAGTCACTCAGTCGTGTCCAACTCTTTGTGACCCCATGGACTGCAGCACGCCAGGACTCCCTGTCCATCACCAGCTCCCAGAGTTTACTCAAACTCATGTCCGTTGAGTCAGAGATGCTATCCAACCATCTCATCCTCTGTCGTCCCCTTCTCCTCCCACCTTCAATCTTTCCCAGCATCAGGGTCTTTTCCAATGAGTCAGTTCTTTGCATCAGGTGGCCAAAGTATTGGAGTTTCAGCTTCAACATCAGTCCTTCCAATGAATATTCAGGACTGATTTCCTTTAGGATGGACTGGTTGGATCTCCTTGCAGTCCAAGGGACTCTCAAGAGTCTTCTCCAACACCACAGTTCAAAAGCATCAATTCTTCAGCGCTCAGCTTTCTTTATAGTCCAACTCTCACTTCCACACATGGCTACTGGAAAACCCATAGCTTTGACTAGATGGACCTTTGTTGGCAAAGTAATGTCTCTGCTTTTTAATATGCTGTCTAGGTTGACCATAGCATTTCTTCCAAGGAGCAAGCGTCAATCACTGGACAAATGATAATAAGGATTAACTTTCATTTTTAGTAATGAAATTTATATTATTATGCCAGTGTTGGCTAGATCTTCAATGAGTCTGTGAAACTCAGAATATTAGACAGGACTTCCCTGTCCTGGGCATCTCCCCAGCCTCATATTGCCAGGCTACCCTGGTCTCTGTCCCGTTACAGGAGTGCTTGTGTTGCAACACCAAGACGATGCCTGCAGTGACTTCCATTACCACCTCCTCCTCCGCCGTCCTTAGATCTTTCAAAGTTGGTTCTATAGGGACTGCGATTACCACAAGGAGCTACATGTTGGAAGGTAGACAGACAGCAGGTACCTGGAGCTCGAGTAGACCAGATGAACATTGAGCATTGTTTGCTGGAGGGCCAGTGCCAACACTGTCTCCTTCTCTGGTGTCTGTGGGGACGTGTCAGGATAGGGCCTGGAACACTGCTAGTGGGGGCTAGGGCAGCCCAGGGCTTCTGAGGGACCCAGGTAAGAGGCCTTAAGTCAATCCTCTAGAGTCCCTGTTGTGTCCAGAAGGTGGAACTTATGGTATTTACTTGCCTGGCTCCAACTAGCCTCAAGGAAGTTTCCAAATGAGGAAACCAAAGCTGTACTGGTATACTGGTGCATGTCAGCCTTGAGCTGATGTCAGCACTGATGATGGTATGATTACTAGTAAAATAGGCAAAGCACAATCATTTACCAAATAGTTATTTCCTAGGAAAAGTATATATGTTTGCAATATATGAATGCTAAATATTTACACTGCTATTGAAAGATATGCAGCATATATTAAGTGAGGGGAAAAAGAAAAGTCCAGAAAAATGTGTGTGGTATACTACTTTTAATGTAAGAAAGGGAGAATATGTTTGTATTTGCTTGCATTTTAAAATAATGGAAGGAAAAACAAGAACTTTAACAAATAGTTACCTGAGAAGAAGGGAGGAATGAATGGACAGGGGTAGAAAATAGACTTCTCTGGCAAGCCTTGTTTTACATAATTATAAAGCAGAATTCAAATAAAAACATGTAACCCTAAAAGCCAAAGCATGGTGAAACAAAGGAGCTTATCCATATATTCATTAGCTTAACCATACAGAGGGATATTTGATTTTTTTATTTTTTTAAGCATAAGGCGGGTTGGTAGGAGACTGTTACTATAATCCAAAGCGCATATCGTGGTTGTTTGAACTGCAGTAGTAGCAGCAGGAATAGAAGTAGGGAGATGTGAAACATACTTTGGAGTGAAGATCAACAAATTTTGGATTCAGTATGGAGGTGGCAGAAAGTGAGAAATCTAGAATAGACTCCTGGGTTTTTGGTTGATCGGTGAGGATAGTATGAAAAAGACTAGGTTAGAAATAAGGATTTTGTGGACACATTAAGGCAGCTTTGAGATAAACCACTTAAAATGCCAATTTGATAGTTCACGGTTTGTGTCTGAATACTGCAAGGAAAGATTGAGAATAGGAGTAATGAATTTGGGAATCATAACTATAGATGGTATTTAAAACAAGGGACTCTTGTTTTGGTGAGGCTTAATTATTATATACTACTCTATAATCAATCTGCCTCCTAGTCCAGATTTTTGATTAGGATAATATTGAGAAAGTACATTTCAATAGTGTAGACAATAGAGTGTGTGCTTTTTTTAATTGTTTAAAATATTATACTCCTTTTGTATTGGCATTTTAGTTTAAAACAGTTCCCCCTTCTCTGAGGTCTATCTCTGATTTCTAGGGGTGGAGCCCTAGCAGTTATGGGTGGATTTCATGACCTTACCACTGTGGCTCTGGTTGATTGATCCAGCATTCTAAAGAGAAGGTGCATCAGCTTCCACCCTTGGGTCTCTAGAGGGATCCTGGTTCATGCCCCTTTTTAAAGGTTTAGTTTTTCTATCATTTCTTGGATCATGTGACAAATATCCTTTTTCATATACGTTTACATTCCTCACTTATGGTGGCTCTGCTGCTGCTGCTAAGTCGCTTCAGTCGTGTCCATCTCTGTGCGACCCCATAGACGGTAGCCCACCAGGCTCCCCCGTCCCTGGGATTCTTCAGGCAAGAACACTGGAGTGGGTTGCCATTTCCTTCTCCATTGCATGAAAGTGAAAAGTCAAAGTGAAGTCGCTCAGTCGTGTCCGACCCTCAGCGACCCCATGGACTACAGCCTACCAGGCTCCTCCGTCCATGGGATTTTCCAGGCAAGAGTACTGGAGTGGGGTGCCATTGCCTTCTCTGATGGTGACTCTAGTTGGTTTCTATTGCTAACTAGATAGAAATGTATCTAATGACTCTTGTGTTTTACCATCTGAAGCTACGTATGAAATTTCATTAAATTTTGAGATCCTTTAGAAATTTCACCTTGGATTTTCCCCCATTTAAACCATTGCTGGCATCTGTCCTTTTGTGGAAATTTTCTATTGCTTGAGACAATCTTTTAGTGAATCCAGACCATAAAAATCTTTTGTTTCAGTTTCAGAACTTCTCAGGGTGCTTCCTCCAGCTACTGTGATAGATTCATCCTTCCTGAATCTATTTGTATTGATATATTTTTAAAATTTAATTTTATTTTTTAACTTTACAATATTGTATTGGTTTTGCCATATATCAAAATGAATCCGCCACAGGCATACATGTGTTCCCCATCCTGAACCCTCCTCCCTCCTGCCTCCCCATACCATCGCTCTGGGTCGTCCCAGTGCACCAGCCCCAAGCATCCAGTATCGTGCATCGAACCTGGACTGGCGACTCATTTCATATATGATATTATACATGTTTCAGTGCCATTTTCCCAAATCATCCCACCCTCTCCCTCTCCCACAGAGTCCAAAAGACTGTTCTATACATCAGTGTCTCTTTTGCTGTCTCGTATACACGGTTATTGTTACCATCTTTCTAAATTCCATATATATGCGTTAGTATACTGTATTGGTGTTTTTCTTTCTGGCTTACTTCACTCTGTATAATAGGCTCCAGTTTCATCCACCTCATTAGAACTGATTCAAATGTATTCTTTTTAATGGCTGAGTAATACTCCATTGTGTATATGTACCATAGCTTTCTTATCTGTTCATCTACTGATGGACATCTAGGTTGCTTCCATGTCCTGGCTAGTATTGATATTAATGACATCTTCCTGCAGAGACATTTTTATTCTAAGGATAAAATTATATTAAAAGTTTTCCCCTTCCCTGGAATTTTTAGAAAGTGATTCTTTTTAATAATACTACATATTTTTATTGAATAGATATTATTTTCCCATATATTTAGATTTTAAATTAAAAGAAGCATTCATACTACACACATTCCATTGAAAGTTTCTAATACAGTGAAAATTGTGGAAGTTAATTTCATCAGTGTGAATTTGTCTACAAAATATTTTCCTAATGTATCATAGTTCAGTTCAGTTCAGTCGCTCAGTCATGTCTGACTCTTTGCGACCCCATGGATCGCAGCATGCCAGGCCTCCCTGTCCATCACCAACTCGTCAAATGAAGATTTGTTTATTCAAAATAATACTAAATACAAAGTAAATGCTTTTCCCAAATTAATTAGATTTCTATAAAAATATGAGATGCTTTGAATGTGGTTAATTTGAAGTTTATTTATTTCAGAATCACATTTCCATTTAATACATTTAAAATTTGTAAGTTTAGCATACTTTAAGGAAGGACATATCCTCTGTGTGTGTTCATGTATGTGTGGGGTTTTTGGCATTCAGATAAAATCAGCTTTAAAAACAGTATAATGCTACCAGCATTTTTGAAGGAATATGCTTTCATATGAGATGAAGACTGTGAGAAAAGCTTCCTCTAGCCATTTCATGTCTCTAATATAATTGTAGTTACATGAATAAACAAGAAGTGTTTTTACAAAATGAAAAAAATTTCTCATCTTTCTGAGCTTTGGTTTAGAATAGCATCTGGATGAAATCTACCCTGGTAATAAAATGTTAAGATTTCTTATTGTGTTCTTTATGTGCACACCCATGCACACATACATACACCCCACATTTTTTTTAAAAGGGAGGGCACAAGGAAACTTTTGGAGGTGATGGATATCTTTATTACCTTGATTATGATGATGGATTCTTGAGTGTATGCACATGTCCAAACTCATCACATTGTGTATGTTGAATATGTACAGTTTTGTGTATCATTATACCTCTGTAAAATGTTTAAAAGAAAGAAAAAAATTTTTTAAAAGTAGATGGTGCTTGAAGATAGCGTTTTGGAGATACATTCATCAGTAACAACTAGTAGACTCTGTGTGTTTGAAATCAAGTAAGTAAAATCATTATGTTAAAACAGAAACCAGATTTTGTAAGTCTTTATGGGAATTTTTTTTCTTTGTTTCTGTTATAGGCAGAAAATTTTCCAAGTAACTTTATAACTTGTAAATTTTTAGAAAGTTGTCATTATATTCTAATTAATTCTCAAATATTTTGCTGATTTTATTGTATGATCTGTTTATCCTTGGGAAATATATTCGTGTCTTGTTTGATAATATAAATTCAGTTCAGTTCAGTTCAGTCGCTCAGTCATGTCCAACTCTTTGCCACCTCATGAATCACAGCACACCAGGCCTCCCTGTCCATCAACAACTCCCAGAGCTTACGAAAACTCATGTCCATCGAGTCTGTGATGCCATCCAGCCATCTCATCCTCTGTCGTCCCCTACTCCTCCTGCCTCCAATCCCTCCCAGCATCAGGATCTTTTCCAATGAGTCAACTCTTCGCATGAGGTGGCCAAAGTATTGGAGTTTCAGCTTCAGCATCAGTCCTTCCAATGCAATTACATAGTACAAAAATTACTTGATTTGTTTTAATAATTACTCATTTATTGAATATATTGTTTAAGTATTTTTTAAAATCAGCTTTATTGGTGGTATTTTACATAGAAGATTGACTCATTTCAAGTGTGTGATTCAGTTAAGTTTTTAAGTAACTTTACTAAGTATTACAACTATCACCTTATATCCTTTCTGGAACATTTTTCTTCTCCAGAAAGATCTCTCATGCACACTTACAGTTAATCTCTGTCCTTACCCTTAGTCTCAAGCAGTTGCTAATCTGCTTTGTATAAATTTGCCTATTCCAGACATTTCATAACGTGGAAGCATACAGCGTGTAATGTAGTCTTTCGTGTGTGGCTTCTCTTCTCAGCATAATGTTTTGGAGTTTTATCTCCTGATGTAGATGTGTCAGAAGTTCGTTCCTTGTATAAATGTGCCACATGTTCCATATGCATTCATCAGTTGATGGCTTTTAGTGCATTTCCGGTTTTTGACTGTTCCAATTAACGCTGCTATGAACATCCACATGCAAGTCTTCGTCTGGTTGCCAGTAAGCACGCTAAGCTTTTTGAGTTTAATGCATTTAATCTTCACGTCTCTGTAGGCTAAATAGTAACATCATCCCCATTTTACAGATGAGGAAACTTAAACTTACATTAACATCATACAGCTGGTAAGTGGTGGGCCCAAGTACGTAATCACTTTATTGGTTTCTAGTTTATCCTTCCTATGTTTTTTGTTTTTGTTTTTCAGAAGTAAGAGTATGTTTTTTCTCCTTTGTTGTTGTATGAACGGTGGTATACATATGTGTACATACGCTCACGTTTGTCTGTGTATGTATGTATGTGTATATATAGTTTTTTCTTTTGCGTCTTCCTTTGTTACTTAATGTATCTAGGAAATCACTGCATGTAAGGTCATAAGGATATCTTCCTTTGTTTTTACACCTGCAGGATACATTTAAATAAGCACATAGCATATTCAGCCAGTTCCTACATATGGGGGAATACCATTCAGACTATTTTCTTTTTAATTTTTAAAGATGTTTTAATTGCAGTATGGTTGGTTTACAATGTTGTGTTAGCCATTTCAAGAATACAGCAAAGTTATTCAGTATTTATACACACACATATATATACATGTGTGTACTACATATATATATTCTTTTTCACGTTATTTTCCCTTATTGGTTACTACAAAACATTGAGTGTGGTTCCCTGGGCTACAGTAGGTCCTAATTTATCCCTCCCCTCCTTTCCTTTTGATAACTATAAGTTTCTTTTCTATGTCTGTGAGTTGGACTGCTTTGTATACAATATTAATATTGTTTCTTTGAAAGACTAATCAGCCTTGTATCTGTTATTTTGTTTCCTTTATGTTTAATATGATTAAGAGTACCAAGTATATTTTAGTTAGCAGATTATTGAACTTTCTTGTCTGTTATGTATACTAACTTTTGGACCTTCCGCATATATATATATATATATATATATATAGTAAAATTTCTTGGTTTGTATTTTGAATTGAAATCTATCAGGAATACTCAAGTATTAACAATGACTTATTTAGTTCTTTTCAAGCTCTTATCTGTTAAGTTACTCTTTTAAAAACAGTTTATTTGAACTCTTAATTGTAAAAATTTTAGTATATTCAGGCTCTTGGGGTTTTTTCCCCCCATTGTAAACTGTTTAGAACCAACTTTAGGTATTAAAAGCTCCTAAGCACAAAAACAATGGCATTCTTAGGCAATTTAATAAATAATAAAGAATTGGCAGGCAGGAAGTGTTGTGAATGGTTAGGAATCCATTCAACATATTGCTCACAAGAAAATAAAGAGATATGTTAATTAACAAAATGTTCCACCTGTCTGTTGAAAGTTTATAACTTTACCTTTTTAAAAATCTCAATCCATAATATGTTACCTTTAAGTTTTAGGCTTGTCATTAAACGATCAGGTCCTTCTGTACAGAAAACGTATTCTGTACATTTTCTTACACCTTCCAGTATTATAATTTTGTACAATATCTGCTTTGTGGCTCCAGATTTTCTCCATTTATTTGCACATAAAGACATAGTTCAGATGAAAGAAGGCTAAATTACACTGCAACATGGACATTTGGAATCTCTACATATAATCTCATTATCTACTTCATGCTTTTTTGCTCTTTGCTCTTTTACTACAGTGAATTACTGATTTATGCCACTATGCTACGTATAGAAAATAGCTTTTTTTTTTTTTTTAAAGAGAAAATCAACTTCTTTCGCTTGTGTCTGAATAGCAACAAGTGGTCATATGTGGCTAGAGTAGCAGCAGTGAAATATGCGACTGAACAGTTATTGGTATGGGTCTTTTAGGTCTTAGCTGTTGGGCTAAGCAATTTAGACTTTATTTTCAGCAATGAAGAGCCCTTATAAAATTTTTAAATAGGATCATTACATGACCTGACATTTGTTCTAGGAAGATAGCACTGCAGAGTCTATGAAGAATGGGTTAGAGATGTGAGAAATTAAAGGTAGGAAGATAAGGTAACTGTTCAGGCAAGAAATTTTTATGGTTTACCTCAGCAGTAACAGGAATCTTGCCAAGTAGCCAAAGCTAACAGTTCCTAGCATTCTTTAGGCGGTTCTGTAGATTATGTTTGTAGAATGAGTGCTTAAGTGTTCAACTTCTGGTACCAATCTCATTAAAACCTAAAGCCATTAGCCATTATTCTAACCCTGGTCTTGTCATCAGAGCACCTTTTAGTTTTTATGAAACTAATTCATGTAGATAAGTCCATAAAAAATCAACCATTTTCTTCTCTGGTTTATTTTTACATTTTGGTGTAGAATATATTGAGTTGGCCAAAACATTCACTCACGTTTTTCCCTAAGGTGTTACAGGAGAACCTGAATTAACTTTTTGGCTTCCAGAGAAATGTATTTGATGTGAGCTTTTTTGAAATGTTGCACTTAGAAAATATCTTTATTCTAACTTCCTAATTGATTGATGGTTTGGCTTGATATTTAATGCTAGTTTAGAAGTCATTTTCCTTTAGAAATTTGAAGACATTGCTCTGTTGTCTTCATTTTACACTGTTGCTGTAAGTCTTATTCCATTTTGATTCTCAGTCATTTTTCGGTGACATATTTTCCTCTGGAAATTTTAGGACACTGTCCTCTTATAGTGTGCAGTTTTGTAATGATGCACCTCGGGCACTACGTTATTATAAGCAGAGTTTCGGAGGCCATTCAGTTTTTCAGAAGATGGAGTCATCACCCTTCTTTCGGTAGGCTTGTGGTAGTGGCTTGATTGCCAGCCTTCTTGGAACTGAGTAACAATAGGCAGCTGAGTGTCTTGCTGACCATCATACAGATTTTCATTTACTCTATTCTCAGTATGATGACCCTCTTCTTCCTGTGCCTATATTGGCATTCCTTAATGGATGCATGGATGCTTAGTATGAAGGATGCAGTTTGGGATCAGGGGTGTTAATTGCTTATCATGCAGTTTTTGTCTGTCTTTTCTTGATTTGGGCAAACACTTCACCCACTCCCTTCCATAGTACATGAGCCTTTCTGGAGTTCTCTGGAGTGAATGTGCTTCTCATCATATTCTAACTTAGTCACGTGAGTCAGGAAATTAATATGCTCTGGGCAAACAATTAAAATCCATCTTTGATTATTATTGTATGTGTAACACAATTAGCTTTTCTGAGTCCAACTTATGGGAAAAAAAGGAATTCATAAACTTGGATCTATAGAAATTGGAACTGCTGACTTTTCATTAGTCAAAAGGGCAAAAGTATCCCATTTTGTCCCTATCAGAATAGTAGTCTTAAAAATAGAATTATCTCCCATCCAAAAAAATTAATTCCAGTTATATCAATAGTTATTGATTAGTTTAAATTAATTCTCAGTTACCATCTTCACTCTCACAAGACTTTTAGAAACCACCTCTAAACAAGACTTTCTTCTTAGCATTTAGAAACACCATGTAGTTAAGATTTTTGATGCCATATTTTTAAAATATTTTGTTCTTTTGCCTATAACTAACCTAACCCACTCCAGTGTTCTTGCCTGGAGAATCCCAGGGACGGGGGAGCCTGGTGGGCTGCCATCTATGGGGTCGCTCAGAGTCAGACACAACTGAAGCGACTTAGCAGCAGCAGCAGCAACCTGAATTTTAGTGAAAATTCTTCTATTATACATGCAGATGCAAAGTTTGCCTATTTTAAAATCTCTTGAAATACCGGTATAAATTAGACCCAAAGCCTTATTTTCCTAAGTTTATGTTCTTTAAAGAACATCAGGTGACATAGTATTACAAAAATTATTTCCAACATTTAGCCTAATGGAGCCCACATCTCTTAAGAGCTTGCAGTGAAGCCATGCATCTCTAGGATATGAAATTGGATGAGAATTGAACCATCCGAAGCTAGATGAGACCCCCAGATAGTCCCCAATAGTTTTAAACTTGTGCCGCATGGGTGGGTCCTGTGGATCCTTGGTAATGGTCTGCTCTGAGTGAGAACAAAGGAGGGGTGGGAAATGCAAATGGTTATTTAAACCATGTCTTACTGGTTTAAATAAATTATACTTTATTTGAACATAGGTTTCTATAACTAGACAGTTTTTCTCTGAAAGTTGTGTTAATAGTATTGATAGTTGAAATAAAAAGATTGAAGACATTTGAACATGAGGCAGTATAAATGTCTAAGTAAGGCTCTCCTTGTTCTCCTGTGCTTAACACCTTCTCCAGTTGGTTATTGTTCTCTGTGGTCATCATGCTTTTTCCTGACTTTGTACCTTTGTTGATATTCTACCCAAATTTGGAATATCATAATTTTTTTTTTAACCTATTTAGCTCTATATTTCAAAGCAAAAGTTAAGGCTAGCTCCTGCCATGAAGCTTTCTTCCTAACACTCCCACACGTTGCTCTTTTTATTCTCACAATTTCTATAGCTCTTTGATTATATTACTTTGGGTTGTCTTTTGTGACATACAGTAATTTATTTCACTTCACTGCAGTGTGAATTCTAGTTTCTCACACAGTGCTCACAGGATACAAATTTAATAGATCAGTATTTTTTTTATTTAACTGAAACTAAGTTATGAACCCGATTTTCCCAATTAAAATCTGTTTCCCTCATTACTATGAAACATTAATTTTGTGAGTTATTTGCATATTTGAACTTAAGTGTGATTCTTTAACGTGCTTTATGCTCTTTCTCACTTTGCATTCATCTTGATTTGCCCACAGAATGGGATGATAAGTCATTCATATTTGACAGGTATTGTCCTACATCTCTGTACCTTGGCAACAGAATACTCCTTCCTATGTATAGATTTCTTTTGACTGTTTAGGGGTAAAGAGGATCATCCGTCAGAATGTGTAGAATATGTATACTTCCTGTCTGCTCTCGCATAGGCATTTAATGCTTTCAGCTTGAGTATCAGCACGTATACAAGCTACAGTGATGTTTGCGGAAAATAGTTTATCCCAAGATGAGGGTGTTTAATGGGACTTTTCTTGAGACATTTGTTTTTCTATAATTGGTTAAGTCGAGGCCCAAAGATAGATTGAGAAGGTGATACTATATTCCCTACACTCTGTCCTAAATCTGGAGCCAGCTAGCAGTCTGAGTCAGAAACTTCCCTGAGTGTTTATTACGAGGTGAGCGCAGACTGGCTGTGTTACACCCAAATATTCCAACTCCCACATCTCTGCACCCACCCCGTGTCAAATAGAAGACTGAGACAGGAAAAGAAAAGAGAGTTGGGAGTCTGAAATAGAAAGATGGTATGTTAAAGCTCTTTTTTCTCATCCCATCTCTCAGTGGGCACTTGAATTCTTAGAAGGCATGGAGGTGTTTTTGAGGTTTCATGAGAAAGAGCATGGAAGGTTGAAGAGAATATAGCCATGGGGCTGATCAGGCAACCTATAAGCTAGAAGATAGTCCACCTAGTAAGAGGGCTGGGGGCGTGGACTGCTGACCACAGTGGAGGGAAGGCGTGGCTGTCCTGTTCTGGGGAGGCTGGATGTCACCCTAACCAATCATGTGCATCTCCTATGAAGAAACCACCACATCAGCAAGAGGGCCACGATGGTCAGGACTCCAGTGAGGTTGGGGGCTCCCCACCACCTGCAGGCAGCCAGTCAGGCAGTTCTAGCGATTTCTTCCATTTTCCCTCTTCAACACATCATAGTAACTGGAGTCTGGAGAATAAGGGGAAGAACACGTCCCAGAACTGAGTTACCGAAGTGCTGGAGTAGAAGGAGGATTGCAAGTGCAGACTACACCTTGTCTCCCACTTGATGTTGTGAGCAGAAGCTTAGCCGACATCTGTGGGAGGGAGTAATAAAGGCTATTAATAATACTTAGTGCTTACTGTGAAAAAGGTACTGTTTTAAGGTCTTTAGCTGTATTCATTTAATCTTTTAACAGCTCTGTGAACTATAGAGTGTTGTAACTGTTTTACAAATTAGAAAACTTAGAAATAGAGGTGAGATTTGAGTTAGACTTGGGAATGGAGTTTTTAAATTCCACTAGCTTGAGATTCCTTACAGGCAGAAAGTAGCTGGGAACGTATGAACTTTCTTAAGGCCAAATTAAGGACAGTATGGGGAAATTCAATATCATACCATTAAAAGAGATCAGAATAAAAAATATGCTGCTTCATGCTATATTCTTCTGAAGTAAGAATGTTTAATAAACTGCTTACATATTTAAAATCAATTGAACTCAGCTTTCATGTATTCAAAATATATGTGGAATAAGAAGTGTTAGTCACGCAGTCATGTCTGACTCTTTGTGACCCCATGGACTGTAGCCTGCTAAGCTCCTCTGTGCATGGGATTCTCCCGGCAAGAATACTGGAGTGGGTTGCCATTGCCCTCTCCAGGGGATCTTCCTGATACAGGTATTGAACCCAGGTCTCCTGCACTGCAGGCAGACTTCTTACCATCTGAGCCACCAGGGAAACTAAGATACATGCAATAAATATAATGTATGTAATGAAACCCAGCTGTTTACATTTTTCTTTAACTAAATCCAATGTTAGAGTCAGAGAGAGTATATGATATTTAGTAATTTGGGAAAGAATTTCACCCCTGCTAACCTGAATGAGAATGTGTGTGTGTGTGTGTGTATCCATCCCAAATATTGCCAAGTTTTTCTGTCATGTGGGCATGAATGGGATCACATTACATTAATGCTCAAATCTTGGTAATTCCAGCTTTTCGTACTCATGCAGACACTTTGATCTCTTGCATGTCCCGTTCCTTCAGCTATTTTAGGGAGCTCTCGAGCGGTGCCATTTAGACCAGGTTGCTGCTCCCTTTTTTACCTCTGTTGCTCTGCACTCATCTTGGTTCTGCAACCCTAAACACCTTGTCAGCACTGCTTTTAACTGTAATAGTTGACCTCTACCACCTTGGCCTGGGACATGACAGCTCACCAACCTTTTGCAAGTGAGAAAGATAATTCTCTTTTTGCATTATGCTCAGTTTGGGGAATCCTGGCTGAGTTAAGAGCTCCAACGTGTTAACAGAGTCTAGGAGACTCTTCTTTCAGTTCATGCACAGCATGTTTTCTTTCCAAAACATGAATACATGGCCGCAGCAGTTCGGCCTGATAGATTCATCACCTTGTATGAGAGGGTCTCTTTTCCCTGACTTCGGGCCCTAAAGCTTAGCATGATTTTCTTTAGTAGACTGTGTGTGTCAAGAGTCCCATTGCTCCTCTGAGAAATTTGGATTGTCTTGTTCACTTCACCCTCTAATATTCCAAACATACTTGCATGTAGTCTTAGCTTAAGGTATCTCCTGAAGGGTTCTCAGTAGAAAGTAGGGGAAGGTGGGAGGTGTGGAGTGGGAGGTGGGAAGTTGAGGGATGAGGGTGTCATCTAATTCCTTCTATGAACTGTGTCTGAATCTCTAGTCTGCTCTAGTCTGACTTTGGCCTCTGCTTTATCTGTATTACTGTTAAAACTTCATATTTGGCCTCGACTTACTTAAGACAGAAGATTCCCTGGTGGCTCAGTAGTAAAGAATCCACCTACAATGCAGAACATGTGGGCTCAGTCCCTGGATTGGGAAGATCCCCTGGAAGAGGAAATGGCAACCCACTCGAGTATCCTTGCCTGGGAAATGCCATAGACAGAGGAGTTTGGCGGGCTGCAGTCCCTGGGGTCTCAAGAGTCAGACAAAGCTTAACAACTAAACCACCACCATGTAAGATAAATGGTTTGAGCCGCCACAGTTGGTTGTACAGGTCTGTACTCAGCAGCCTTTAAGTGGCAGATGTGGCTTCTCATCTTGCCCTTCTTACAGACCGTTACTTTGGTCACTTCACAGGGTCTGTCTGCTTCCTTTTGTGGAAATGATAGGGTTGAGCAAATGACCAAAGGTTTATTCTAGTTCTCACACTCTGAGGTCCTGTGTTCCTAAGCAGAACTGTTAAAATGTCATTTTATTGCCCTTATAGTTTCTAGTATAATATGTAAAGTGAGTTATGATGAATAAATTATATATGCAGTTTATAGTAATCATTCTTATAGTTCTTTTTTGTTGGCTACTTTTGTAAAACTTGTCATTAGCCTCTCTGTCCAAATTAATATGAAAATACTTTCTTTGGTGCTATGTATACTAAAGTGTTATCCAAGGTAAGTTTGTAAATAAAGGAAGGATAATTTGTAAATGTTTCTAAAGAAATATTTACAAGTAAATATTTATAAAGAAAAATTTGTAAATAAAGGTTGTAACTGTGCACAAGAAATACAGAAATTTAAAGGGAATTTAAAGAAAGGAAAGAAAAGTTTGATCCATGGTCCATGCCACTGTTCTCTCTAGGAATTGTTGAACTCTCTTTTTTAGGGCACTTTTCAATATTGCTATTATAATTTTTTAATTTCTGTGTATTTGTTTATCTAGCATTAATTGGTTGAATTGCTCTAAAAGTTTTTTTTTCCTGCTACTTTCTTATAGAATAGTTTTTGGACTAGTGTGGCAAATAATGCTATCTGTAAGCTCCTAATTAAACTCAGGTCTTAATCAATGAAGACATTTTTGATTTATCCACTCTGTCATCTGAACTTTTGTTTAAATTTTCCATCTCTGCAAGAAAACTGAAAAGATATATTCTGTGTAACTGAACTAGATTCGCTGTCTTCACTGAAAGGACTTCCATGCTTTTACAGTATTTCCCAAAGGCCTGCCATTTAATCTTTTTTTTCATTAACTCAGATACCAATTGAATCCTTCTCACTATCCCATTAATTTCATCCTTCATATTACTGTACCTTGACATTAAGGGACTGTCATTGGAGAGGAGATTATGTTTGGTATGTCTGTAATACTGAATAGGACTAATAGGAAATTTTTATAATTGAGCTGAGTTGCCCGAGCAAGGATGTCGTTCGTATCTGGAGGGTTTCTTTAAATGATGAGTCAAATCTGAAGCCTATGGGAGGAAGAATTATCAAAATATATACATTTATTCTTAGAAGAATTTTAATCCAGAGGCTCATCAATTATGTGTCACATTTCAAGTTATTGGCAAATATATTTATGTTTTTAGTGGCCTCAAAAATAGACCTGTATAGGTTAAGACCCAGTTGTCTTTCTTTTTTTAACTTTTAAAAAAACGAATATCCACTGTGAGGTGACAGAGACTCAAGTGTGATATTGTAGATATTTAGGGCGATATCTTGACATACTTAGCTGATAAACCTCAATTTAAGTTCAATAAAATCAAGGTTTTCTAGATGTAAGCCATTTCGACACATATTACTAGTTATAGAAATTTAGTAGTGGGTTTTTTATTTAAGAAATTTAAATAAAATCAACTTTACTGATATTAAAACCATAATCTGAATTTAAGTGTAAAAAGAATTCTCAATTCACAGTATAACTTAGATCCTTGATTTTGTAATTTTATGTATGTTCCAGTTGTTGGCAAAACCTCATATAATTTATTGTTATGTCGTGAGCTTTGCTATTTGACTCTTGTTCAGTTTTATGTCTTTTGCCATTTAGAATTAATTTTCTAAGACTGCTGTACTTGCCTTATTTATTTTTTCAATTATCTCTTTATTCAGTAGTGTAAAGATCTATTATACAGTGGCTTTGCATTTTTGGCATCCCATTGCAGAAAGTATCAATTTGTCACATAAAAAGAAAAATTAGATATACTTTATTCATGTTAAAGTCACACCCTAGCTTTTTTAAAGGCAGCTTTGACTTAGATTTGCAAGCCTGAGGATATTGATTTGAATTATGCATGACTGTCTGGTGTGCAGTTGCATTAGCCTGCTGGATGGATAATGTAAACATGTTCTGAATTTTAAGTACATGGCAGTATATGAGTGGCAGGTTAAAAATAGAACTAATAACCAAGTGCATATTTGGAAATTTGATTTTTACAGTGTAAAACTACACAGGGACAATATCTACAAATGGTTGGCTGCCGATATAATAACTTGTTTTGTATTTTATAAATATAAAATGTGCTGTCTGCTAAGTGTACTAGGTCAGTAATTTTTTTTCTAATTTGTTAAACTTTTGACAGTAGAAAACAAAAATGTAGTAATAAACGTGAAAAAGGATTACCTTTCACAGATTATGAGTTGATTCCTAGGCATGCTCCTCTCTTATATTTTTTAAATAAAAAATTAGGAAGCTTTTTGTTGCTACTTATAGCACATTACATAAACATTTTGAAGTTTACATTACAAATGAAATGTGGCATCATAGTCTCTTAAAATCCTATATGTTGCACTTCCATGGAGAATGGGGAAAATAGTCATAGTTGTTTGTTAGTAAGTGTTTTTGTGGTTGATTTTTTTTTAATATTCTTGATACTGATTTTCTAACCTAGAATTTTAATATTATATTGATTAAAATTTTTTTAGTCTTTTCACTTATGGCTTTTGAATCTTATGTTTAGAGAGACCTTTCATATTTTTAGATTTGAAAAATTTTTGTGTGTTTTCTTCTAGTATTTTTATGGTATCATTTTTTACCTGTAAAGCTTTGATCCCAAAGGTGGAATTCTTCTGATATAATGACTGAACTGAAGATACAGCTTTCTTCTTTTCCAAATCACTAGCCATTTATCTTTATGTTATTTACTGAAGAATATAATATTTTAACTTCTAATTTGACATATCCCTTTTATCATATATTAAATTTCTTTTTGAATTTGTGTCTATTTCTGAACTTTATTCTGTTTCAGTTGCTCCCTCCATTCCAGTGTGTAATGACACTCTGTAACATTATATTGTGCTGTGTGCTAAGTTACTTCAGCCGTTCGGACGCTTTGCAACACTACGGAAGGTAGCCTACAGGCTCCTCTGTCCCTGGGATTCTCCAGGCTGGAATACTGCAATGGGTTGCCATGCCCTCCTCTAGGGGATCTTCTTGACCTAAGGATCGAACCCATGTCTCTTATGTCTCCTACATTGGCAGGTGGTTTCCTTACCTCTGGCACCACCTTATTCTTTGTCAAATTTTTTTTCTAGTTATTCTTATACAGTAATTCTTCCAGATGCGCTTTAGAACAATTCACATGCTACTTTGATTGGGGTCACTTTGCCTTTATTACATCAAAGGTATTTTCTTGATTTATTTTTACCATTGATTTTAATTACCAATGTGAAGTTTTCCAGTGCTCCTTCTTTCCATTTCAGAATCTTTTTATTTTTACCTATCATCTTTATTAGAGGTCAAATAATTTTCCTATGCCTTTGCTACATTCTACTTATGACCTCAGCTAGAATCAGTTATTGGCAATCACTTGTCCCTTTTTTTTACTGTACAACTTAATTCTTTCCATGATTCATTTCTTTCTGTTCTTAAACATTCCTGGATCTTCCTACATAAACAATGCCCATCCTTCTAATTTTCTTCTGTTTTTTTCTTTAAGTGTTTTTTAAAAGTCAACTTATTTGAGATAATTTCTTTCTAATCTTTTGAGTTACTCTGTACTAACACCCTCTTTCCTTTCCTAATACAGTAAGTCCTCTTTCAGTTCAGTTCAGTTCAGTCGCTCAGTCGTGTCTGACTCTTTGCAACCCCATGAATTGCAGCACACCAGGCCTCCCTGTCCATCATCAACTCCCAGAGTTCACTCAAACTCACGTCCATCGAGTCAGTGATACCATCCATCCATCTCATCCTCTGTCGTCCCCTTCTCCTCCTGCCCCCAATCCCTCCCAGCATCAGAGTCTTTTCCAGTGAGTCAACTCTTTGCACGAGGTGGCCCAAGTACTGGAGTTTCAGCTTTAGCATCATTCCTTCCAAAGAACACCCAGGACTGATCTCCTTCAGAATGGACTGGTTGGATCTCCTTGCAGTCCAAGGGACTCTCAAGAGTCTTCTCCAACACCACAGTTCAAAAGCATCAATTCTTCAGTGCTCAGCTTTCTTTACAGTCCAACTTTCACATCCATACATGACCACTGGAAAAACCATAGCCTTGACTAGACGGCAGTTGGCAAAGTAATGTCTCTGCTTTTCAATATGCTATCTAGGTTGGTCATAATTTTCTTTCCAAGGAGTAAGCGTCTTTTAATTTCATGGCTGCAGTCACCATCTGCAGTGATTTTGGAGCCCAAGAAAATAAAGTCTGACACTGTTTCTACTGTTTCCCCATCTATTTCCCATGAAGTGATGGAAGCAGATGCCATGATAGTTGTGTGTTCATGTCTTCACTAGCTATTATTTCTAATCACTTAAAAGCTGGATTTTTAACTTTCTCACTCTAGTGAAATACTTTGAAATTAATTTTGTTATTATGGTAAAATGTACATAGCAAAAAATTTGCCTCCTAAGTGGAACCATAGAATACTAGTATTTTGGGGTCTGGTTCATTTCCCTTAGCATAGTGTCTTTGAGACTCCCCTATGTTGTACTTTGTATCAGAAATCCCTTCCTTTTACAGCTGAATAACATTCCACTATAGATTCATGTGTGTGTGTGTATACCACAGTTGCTTATCAGTTCACTCATCAATGGACACGTGGGTTGTGTCTACTTTTTGGCTATTGTGAATAATGCTGCTGCTGAACATTAGTGTAACTGTTTGAGTCCTTGCTTTCAGTTCTTCTGGGTATATACCTAGAAGTAAAATTACTTGATTCTGTCAGTTTTTACTTTATTTATTTTGGTGCTCTGTCAATAGGTGCTTATATGTTTATAATTTGTTATACATTTCTGATGGATTGACCCTTTTATTATTACAAAATGTCCCACTTTAGTAACATTTTTTTGTTTTGTTTTAAAGTCTGTTTTTCTAACATCAGGATAATCATTCCTGCTTTCTTGTGGTTTCTTTTGCAAAATATACCTTTTTCTAATTGTTTACTTTCACTCTGTTTGTATCTTTTAATCTAACATGTGTTCTGTACACTTGTCTTGCTTCTCTAAATCAAGACTGACAATCTTTGCATTTTGATAGAATTATTTAATCTGTTCATGCTTAATATTGTTTGATGTGATTAGAATTATATCTGCTGTTTTATTTTTATTCATACCTCCAGTCTTTTTTTGTTTCTCTTCTCCTTTAGCACTTTCTTTTGCTTGATGGGGATATGTATAAGATAGCATTTTCTTTTCTTTCTTTTGCTTGATGGGGATATGTATAAGATAGCATTTTCTTTTCTTTCTTTTGCTTGATAGGGATATGTATAAGATAGCATTTTCTTTTCTTTAATTCCTTTTTCATTGTATTACATGTAGTTGTTTTGTTTGTTTGCCTAGTGGTTTAACATGTACATGTTAACTTATCCAAATCAACTTCAAATTTTGTTAGCTTAACTCCAGTGATATATAGAAATGTTACCCTTAGATAGCTCTACACCTTTTCCCCTTTTTTGTTGTATTATTTTTATACAGATTATGCCATTAATGTTACAACCCAAAGAATGCATTGTTATAAATTATTACTTTCCCCTTATAGTCATAGTATAGTTTTATTCCCCTCTACCCTATTGTGCTATTACTGGCAAATATATTACACATGTATTATATTTCTATATATTATAGGCCCAACAATATATTATATACCTATAACTTCATAAGTTGCTTTTTAAATAAGTTAGAATAAGGAGAGCGCTTTCCTGGTAGCTCAGATGGTAAAGCTTCTGCCTGCAGTATGGGAGACCCGGGTTCAATCCCTGGGTTGGGAAGATCCCCTGGAGAAGGAAATGGCAACCCACTCCAGTATTCTTCCTGGAAAATCCCATGGACGGAGGAGCCTGGTGGGTTACACAGTCCATGGGGTCGCAAAGAGTCGGACATGACTGAGTGACTTCACTTTCACTTTCAGAATAAGAAGAACTATACATTTCTGTTGTATTTTATAATTAATTACCTTAACCATCACTGTATATATTTCCTTGCAGATTTGAATTACCATCTGGGTCCCTTGCTTTCAGCCTGAAGAACTGCCTTTGGTATATTATTTTAGGGTGCATCTGCCAGTAGGCATCGTCGCTCAGTTTCTGTTTATCTGGGAAAGTCTTTATTTTGCCTTCATTTTTATTTATTTTCTTTTTAAGATGACTTTGCTGGATATAGAATTTCTGGTTGACAGTTTTTTTCCTTTAATTTTGAATATTTTATCCCATTGTCTTCTAGTGTTTTTGCTAAGAAGTCAGATGTTAATGTTGTTGGATTCCTTTGTATGTGAAGAGTCATTTTTCTTGGACTGTTTCCAGGATTTTTTCCTTGGCTTTGATTTTCAGCATTTTTACTACGATGTTTCTGTGCTTCTCTGCCTTTTCTCTCTCTTCTAAAAAATATTTTTAAATATTTTTCCTGCTTTTTTCTCTCTTCTGCCGATATTCCCATTTTTCGTGTGCATTAGTGTGCTTAATGGTGATCCACTTTCTAAAAAGCTCTTCATTTTTATGTGCCCTTTCTTCTCCTGGTTTGTTGGCTTGCAAAATCTCTGTGGATATAACTTGTGTTTACTTATTCTTTTTCCTGACAGTTTATATTTACTGTTGAACCCTTCCAGTGAAATTTATATTTCAATTTTTATGATTTTCAACTCTATCATTTCTATTTTGTTACTTTTTAAAGTAATTTCTCCTCTTTAATGATATTCTCTATTAGATGCAACTTTCTGATCATGCCCTCCCTTATTTCTTTAATCATGGTTTCCTTCAATTCTGTGATATTTTTGATAGCTACTTTGTGAAAAATCTGGTGTTTCTCACAGTTCCAGTTGCTTCTTCTTTTTTTTTTTTTAATCTGTGATTCATACATTCTTGTTTCTTTGAATGCCTCATAACTTTTTTGTTGTTGAAAACTGGGCATTTTATATAGTACAGAAACTCTAGGTGCTGATGCCCCCAGGCCGGACTGAGGCTTGTTATTACTGTTTGCTTGTTTACTTGTTTAGTGGCTCCCTGAGTTGTTTGAGTGAAGTTTGTTTCTCTGCTGCAGTGTTCAGTTCTGATTTTAAGCCACAGCTTTGGGTAGACCCACGGTCACCCTGAGTGATAGTGGTTTCAGTAAGGCTCTTGTTCCCTGGACATACCCAGCTCTCAAACTCCACTAGTTTCTAGCTGATTGCCCTGGTACTTATAAAAATGGCCCTGAGTCTTAAATTGCTCTATGAACTAATCCAGAGCAGTCTCTGCCTTGCTAAACTGAGAAAGAGGAAGAAAGGGGAGCAGTCTTGGGTCAAATACTATAGACTCTTTGTCTTTAGTATCTAGTATTGTCTTTAGTGACTTTTCATCGATATTCTTGAATGGATATTTCTTGATTTGTAGTTCATTTCCAGAGTTAAAATTTTTTTTATTTTTTACTCATTTTCACCAGTTTCAGTGGAGAACAGATGAGTAGCGCTCCTGTTATTATCAGCCAGAAGTTAGTCTCATAATAATTTGTTTTTAAATGAAATGTTTTAAGCATACAAATTAGTACAGATAATTTCGTGATGATAACACATTCTCTAGTGTTTTTAGATTCTAACATTCTATTATATTCCAAGAATTTAAAAAAAAGGAACCTTAAATAGATTTGAAGACTTATGTATATGTATCTTTATAATTTGGTGTTTATCATTCCCATGCATTTTTTTAACGTATGTTTAAAATTTACCCTCCATTCACAGTGTGTAAGCGTTGTTACTGATCTTTTATATGTTTATCAACACAGGTGGTTGCCAGACTTCTTCACTTTGGCAGTCTAGTAGATAGCATTCAGCGTTGTGATGGAGTTCCTAGGAAGAACAGATAAGACAGAAAGAGAAATGAAATTTGTAAAACTTTGAAAGGAAAAAATAAAATAGGCATTTCTGGAAAATGTGATTGTTTGCCTAGAAGAGGAAAGAGATTGTAGAGGCAAATATTAGAAAAGATACTTTATTCAGCATCTTTGTTTGTTGTTTTTAATAATTTCTAACAATTTGCTTCTAGCTCTTGCTAGGAACTTCTGTACAATGTTGAATGCTAACAAATGCTTCTTGATCCTATTTTAAAAGGATTTCCTATCTTTTCATTTTGTTATGTTTGCTGTAGATATTTGGAAATTATATTGAGTTACAGAAATTTCCTTCTGTTCTAGTTTTCTAAGACTAGTTTTTTAGTTATGAGTTGATGTTTAATTTTATCAATTGCATTTTGTGATCTTACAGGGTCACATGGTTGTTAACTTTTCATCTGTTTATGTTATGAATTATATTTAAAAGATATTCATATGTTAAACCTGCATTCTGGAGATAGCATCAAATCATATCTACATTTAGTTTATTACTCTTTTGCTTGCCTTAGGATTTTATAGCTGTGTTCCTGAAGGAACTTGCTGTAAACTTTTCTCATGTTGCCCTAGTTTGAGTTTTCGAATCAAGGTTTTACAAAAATCCTGAAATGAATTTTAGATTATTTCCTCTTTCTCATTTTCTTAGAATATTATATAAAATTGAGAGTTATCTGTTCTTCAAGTGTTTGGTAGAATCAATCTGTAAAATCACTTGTACCTTATCATTTTTTTGTGGTTAGATTTTTTTTTTTAATGATTCAGTACCTGAATGTTACAAGTATAATTGAGTTCTTTATTTTCTGGTTAAATCAGTTTTGGTAAATTATATTTTCCCAGAAATTCTTTGTTTTATATATTTTTAAATTATGCTTATAAAGTTATTAATTGTATTCTGGTTTTTGTCCAGTCTTTTAAGAGTTACTTTTTTTCCCCTTAGTTTTTTCAGGGAACTTGGTTGGGGTTTTTATAAATCCTTTCTGTTGAGTATATTTTTTAATTTTATTAATTCTGTGTAATTTTTTTCCTATTTTCATTGGAGTTAATCCTTGCTTTAACATCTTGAACTAGAAACTTTATCATCTTTGTCATTTTTGTTTTCTAACATACTGCAACTGAGGATATCTATTTCTTTACCATTTTAACTGTATCACACATTTTAGTACGTAGTATGTTCACTTACATTTGTTTCTATTATTTCCCTAAATTCTGTCATGATTTCTTTTTTATTTTTTCATTCATGTTATTTTAAAGTTTAGAAAAATATTCAAACATATAGAAAATTGCCAAATAAACTGAATTTTTAAAAAGTCTCTTCTAGTTCATGAGTTCTAAGTAATTACGTTGTGAAGAGATAACAGAATCTATGACTCTTGCCATTCGTTAAGACTTGCTTTTTATGGCTAATGTATTTTGGGCAGAGTGAGAGGGCAGGTTGTCAATGTTTAATATCTCCATCAAAGCAATATGTATCCTTTAATTCTTGGTTGCAAGGTTTTGTGAATGTCCTTTAGTCAAACTTACTGTGTTCAAATTGACTGTGTCTTTCTTAAATATTTTTCAGCTTTACTTTTTTTAGAAAAATTGAAGTATAGTTGATTTGCAATGTTATATTAGTTTCAGGTGTACAACATGATTCAGTATTTTTATAAATTATATTCCATTTACCATTATTACAAAACAGTAACTGTTTTTCCTTGTGATGTACAATATATCTTTGTTGCCTGTGTAAATATTTTATACATAGTCATTTGCATCTCTTATCCCATACTCTTATCTTGCCCTTACCTGCTTCCCTCTCCCCACTAGTAACCAGCAGTTTGTTCTCTATATCTGTGAGTCTATTTGTGTTTTGTTATATACATTTGTTTATTATTTTTTTTTTTTAGATTCCACATATAAGTGATAACATACAGTATCTGTCTTTCTCTGTCTGGCTTACTTCAGTAGCATAATATTCTCTAGGACAATTCACATTGTTGCAAATGGCAGAATTTCATTCTTTTTGAATGGCTGAGTGATATTCTGTTATACACACACACACACACACAGTATAAAACATCTTAAGCCAATCATCTTGATGGATGTCTTTTGTTGTTGTTTAGTCACTAAGTAGTGTTTGACTCTTTTGCAGCCCCGTAGATGGTAGCCCACCAGGCTCCTCTGTCTGTGGCATTTCCCAGGCAAGAGTACTGGAATGGATTGCCACTTCCTTCTTCAGGGGATCTTCCTGACCCAGAGATTGAACCCACATCTCCTGCATTGGCAGGTGGTTTCTTTACCACTGAGCTTCTAGGGAAGCTTAGGTTGCTTCTTTTATCTTCAGTTCAGTTTAGTTGCTCAGTCGTGTCCGACTCTTTGCGACCCCATGGACTGCAGCACGCCAGGTTTCCCTGTCCATCATCAAACATCACCAAAACTCCTGGAGCTTGCTCAAACTTAATGTCCATTGAGTCAGTGATGCCGTTCAACCGTCTCATCCTCTGTTGTCCCCTTCTCCTCCTGCCTTCAGTTTTTCCAACATCAGGGTCTTTTCCAGTGAGTCAGTTCTTTGCATCAGGTGGCCAAAGTACTAGAGTTGCAGCTTCAGCATCAGTCCTTCCAGTGAATATTCAGGACTGATTTCCTTTAGGATGGACTGGTTGATCAGCTTGCAGTCCAAGGGACTCTCAAGAGTCTTCTCCAACACCACAGTTCAAAAGCATCAATTCTCTGGCACTTAAGCTTTCTTTATAGGCCAACTCTCTCTTCCATACATGACTACTGGAAAAACCATATCTTTGACTAGACCGACCTTTGTTGGCTAAGTTATGTCTATGCTTTTTAATATGCTCTCTAGGTTGGTCATAACTTTTCTTCCAAGGAGCAAGCATCTTTTAATTTCATGGTTGCAGTCACCATCTGCAGTGATTTTGGAGCCCCCCAAAAATAAAGTCTCTCACTGTTTCCATTGTTTCCCCATCTATTTGCCATGAAGTGTTTGGACTGAATGCCATGATCTTAGTTTTCTGAATGTTGAGTTTTTTTTTTTTAAACTTTACAATATTGTATTGGTTTTGCCAAATATTGAAATGAATCCACCACAGGTATACATGTGTTCCCCATCCTGAACCCTCCTCCCTCCTCCCTCCCCATACCATCCCTCTGGGTCGTCCCAGTGCACCAGCCCCAAGCATCCAGTATCGTGCATCGAACCTGGACTGGCGACTCGTTTCATATATGATATTATACGTATTTCAATGCCATTCTCCCAAATCATCCCACCCTCTCTCTCTCCCACAGAGTCCAAAAGACTGTTCTATACATCAGTGTCTCTTTTGCTGTCTCGTATACAGGGTTATTATTACCATCTTTCTAAATTCCGTTGAGTTTTAAGCCAACGTTTTCACTCACCTCTTTAACTTTCATCAAGAAGATCTTTAGTTCTTCTTCACTTTGTGCCATAAGGGTGATGTCAACCTGCATATCTGAGGTTATTGATATTTCCCCCAGCAATCTTGATTCCAGTTTGTGCTTCATCCAGTCTGGCATTTTGCATGATGTACTCTGCATATAAGTTAAATAAGCAGGATGATGATATACAGCCTTGATATACTCCTTTCCCCATTTGGAAACAGTCTGTTGTTCCATGTCTTTTATCCTGGGTATTGTAAATAATGCTGTGGACATTGGGTTGCATGTGTCTTTTGAATTAGTGTTTTCATATTCTATGGATATATATGCAGGAGTAGAACTGCTGTATCATATAGTAGTTCTCTTGTTTGTTTTTTTGAGGGATTTCCATACTGTTCCCCATTTTCACTGCGCCAGTTGGCCTTCCCATCAACAGTGTACTGGGGTTTCCTTTTCTGCACATCCTCAATAATTGTTGTTATCGGTGGTCTTTCCCATGATAGTCATTCTGATAGGTGTGAGGTAATACTGTATCTTAACTCATTGTGGTTTTGACTTTTCATTTCTCTAATGAGTGTCTGCTTTGCCTTTCAATCATTAAGAGATGTGTTATATCTTTGACTGTTAACAGATTTTTCTCTTGGAATTCTCTCAGTTTTTCTTAAATTACTTTAAATTTATGTTTTCAGGGACTAACATATTTACGGATTTATACGTTTTGGTAAATCATCCCATCTATCATTATGTTGTATTAACTGTCTGTATCTCTTCATTTTTATAGTATTCAGGGAACGGACTCAAAAACTGTAGTAAATATTATATTATATATTTCCTATATGTTTATTGTAAAGCTTATTACAGTTATTCATATGTTTGAATTTATTTCTGCCATGTTCTTTTGTCTACTCACTCCACTTTTTCTATGCTGCTTTTTCTTTTTTTTTTTTTTTTTGCCTTCATCCTGATGTGATTTTTAGGGACATCATGTAGTGTTCATAAATTTGTGATGGTCTCTCTATTTGATGGCATCTGTGTCTCTAGAAATATCCTTAGAAAAGAGGATATTTGTAAACATTATAAACAAGGTTTAGGAATTTAGAAATACAGCAACAAAACATTGGTCCCATTAAAGTTGAAATTATTTCTGAGATCTACAATCTGCAGTATGTAATGATCACTTACATTTCTTGATATAAATGTCATCTTCTTAGGAGGGCAAAATGTTTTTTATTCTTTTCCTTTTTTAACCTTTACCTATAACTTTTCTTGACATGCTTTCCATCTCCTTTTGTATTGTGCAATAAACATGTATTTAGTTCTGGAATCTCAAAGCCAGATAGGATCTTGAAAGCTATGTAGTTATCCAGGAAGGTCTACATCTCAAATATCAAAAGGTAAAACTAGTTTTGAGCAAATAGACGTCAAGAAAGTAGAAGTCTAGTCCAATTTTCTCTTACAATTCATCACATCTTTAGCAATTTTCACTTTAAGAAAATTAATCCCTTACTTTATTTCAGTTCCAAAATGAAACTGTTAAATGTTTTGGATTCATAGTAAAATCACAAGGATCTTTTTTTTTTTTTTTTAAATTATAAAGGTCTTTTACATCATAAATTCATTTTCTTCCATTTATACACACAGGCCCAGAGTATACATGCTTACTTAGCTTCTTAGTAGTAGAGCACAGTTTCAAACTCAGATTTTCTCCCTCCCTGTTTAGTATTCTTTTTCTCCTTATCTCTGACATAAAAGCAAATTAGGTTTTCTTCTGGGGGCCAATGGAGTTTCAGTGCCTAGCACAAAATCGGTACCAAAATAAATACATTTATCATTTCCTAATAGAGAAAGATAGGTAAACTTGGAATTGCTCTGTTTTAAGTTGTTGTTCAGTAGCTGTCGTGTCCAGCTTATTTAAGACCTCATGTAGCCTGCCAGGCTGTTCTGTCCATGGGATTTCCCAAGCAAGAATACTGGAGTGTGTTGTCATTTCCCTCTCTAGGGGGTCTTCCCAACCCAGGGATTGAACTTGTGTCTCCTGCATTGCAGGCAGATTCTTTACTGCTGAGCCACCGGGGAAGTCCATTTTAAGTGGTTTACACTTCATTATATGTGAGCCTGTTGAGGAGACCTGTTGAAATCAGGTGGGTGCTTTTCAGTGTGGGTCTACATATTATTTCCCGAAACCACTCGACAGAACATGGCTTTGGGTCTCCTGTGGCAATCATGAGAGAAACTGATTTAGGTAGATAAATTTTCTCTGCTATTCACCTAAATTCAACAAGGATAGTGTCAGTATAATTTTTTCCACAGACTTTTACTATAGTCATTAGTGGTAAAGGAAACAGGTATTAAATGTTTACTGTGAATCCTTATAAGAATTTCAGAGGTGTATTATTTTTCCCTCAGTGAACTCTGATTTAAACCAAGTAATTTCATTTTCTTTAACTGTTTTTATGATTTCTATTCAGAAACTTTCATAATCTTTCAGTAACTACAGAAGATGGTCTCCCCCTCTACAGATGGAGAAATTGAGGCATTATGAAATTTGACTTGAAACTTGTGTGTAGAATTCATTATATCAGACTGAATTTCTATATTATATTGGCTACTTATAAATTCAGGAGCTTTCCTTCAGTAAATCATACATTCATTTGTTAGGTAAAAAAAAATTGTGTTTATGTTTCTATATGATTTCTAGATTAAATGTCCTTATAATTGGAATAATATGTGTATTACTAAGTCGATGTATCCTAATCATAAAATTTAGAGTAATTAAACTTTCATTAAATGACATATCTGCCCATATTTAATAATTCTTGCAACTTATATCCTCTGAAGAGAATGAAACTGTGTATATATACTTTTGTCTTTAAAAATAAAATTATATAACTGTATAAGAAGTCTACCGCACCACCCCTTACCTACTTACACTATTTTTTTAATATAATTTACAAAAGGAGATGCTGAAATTGTTCCTTGCTAGAAATAGAGTTTGATTTTAAATTCTTGATTTTTTAAAAAATATATTTTACGTAGTGAAAGATTTTAATTTTTCAAGAAAATTTGATTGCTACAATAAGAAAGAAAAAAGTATAGACAAAGGAGATGATTTCTTACATTTTCCAAATAATTTTTATTGGTAATTTTGCTGATAATACACGTTCTATTCTATTTTGCAATAATGTTTTGGTTACAAGGTGGCAGTTAAGACATTCTACATGTTCTTGTAAATGAGTTCTGAAATTTTTTATTGTGGGCTATATTTATAAATGTCCATATGAGACATTCTTTAGTCTAATTTAAAATGTTCTTAACCTAAGTCCAGCTTTCACTTTGGGCCCTATGAATCACTGATGGGCTATTGTATTGGTTTATTTTAGTATTTGTACCTTTTCTTTTATAATACCTTTTATTTTTTGTCCAGTGATTTGATTTACCAGCTGAGCCATAAGGGAAGCCCTGATATCTACTCAGAGTTTCAAAAATAACTTCCTGGTCATCTGGTTTGTTTACTTAAAATTTTTTTCCATTTTTAAAAAAACAATGAATAATAGTACAAATAATTAGAAATTCATACTATCTAGATGGCCTGATTCCTGCCATGTCAGTTTTTCTTGTGTTTGATGAGACACATAAAGCAGTTGTGGGAGAATGCTTGTCACTGGTATCCATGGTAACTCCAAAGATACTTTGAAACTCAGATGGATAGAGTAAGCCACAGTAATAGGTCTCATTATAAGGGCAAAATACATAAAAGGTTCAGGCATATGCTTTTAATTAGTTTCCAAAAATAGCTATGGCTGGAAAGGATGCAGTGAAGTAATATTTTTCAGTGTTAGAAATAGTATGGGCAGCATTTGGAATTTGATGATTGTTTTTTTTCTTACAAAAGTAAGCAGGTGTATGCTTTGAATACTCATGGTAGTATAGTTTCTTAATCATAATTTGAACCTGTGAGTACACATTGATAAAAAGTAGGCTTAGTTTCATATAGATACAAATGTGAAATTTGTTTATTATTTTTAATTCTTATCCTTCCAACATAGTTTATTCAAAACAGCACCCTTCAGGCTTTTCTTATAGATTCCAATGTACCTAGCAAACATACTTTCTATCTATACAATGTGTGAGAATGAGTCCATAAATTTTTATTTTAAAATGCATATAAGACAGTAGCCAAAATTCTTATTGTTCAGGTATATTAAATTTTCAATCTTTTTTGGATCATGTAACATTTGAATGAATTAAAATAGGACTCTGGAAAGGTAGACTAGAATAATTAAGTATTTTCTGTTGGAGAATTATGGTGGATAAAAGATTAATAACTCTTTTAAGACAAAATTCTTTAAAGATTTCCTTTTGAATTGCAATCTGTAAAGAATAATCTTGTATTGCATTGCAATTCAACACATTATTTCTTCCTGTTGCTATAGAAACTAATTCTGGTGCAGCTGTGATTGCTAATCAAAATTCTAACATTATACAACCTTTTCCCCCTTAGTGCTTCATTTTATTTTTAGTTACAAAATAATAAATTTCAAATGGTGAGTTCATAACAATGGTCAAAACACTAATGCAAATTTTTAAAAAAATGAGCCCTTTTCTGTGAAAATAAGGAGGCATTATTATTGTATAGTTTCAATATGAATAAAAGAAAACAAAGCCTTTTTGCTGAATTACAAAGGTCTATAATTGCTATATTACATCAACATTGTGAAGCACTTAACTGCTTCATAATCCTGAATTGCTACTGTTTCAACCATCTATTTTTGAAGTGTCTGGTTACTTGATGTTATAAAAATGAAAAAAATAAAAATCCTCAGAATGCCTGAAGTCTTTTAACACAAAATGGTAATGAAATCTGCCTTATTGTTTTATTCTCAAAGAATTGAGATCACATCCCCAGTTTATGTCATAAGTAAAAGCTAATTAGTTGTTCTCATTCTTGTCTTTATTAGTATATAACCCACACCCCCACCTCCAGCTACACTTTTAACATCATCCTGTGTAAATCTATGTATATTTTTCAGGCGAGAACTGAATTACTCTTTTGTCTTTCTAAGAACATTGTTTTTTATCCATTTCATAAAACAAATATAAAAATTTCTCACCAGATTATTCATGGCAAAATATGTAATATATAAACTCAACAAGGCTTAAGCTGATTTTAAAATTAAATATTTGGTATGTGTTGTAGTATCAGAGCATAACATTTGCATATATAGTACTTACATTGTATTTTCTGGTTTATACATCAAATCAGGCAAATAAACTAAAATTTATTATTTCAGATTAATGATTGAATTAAAACTCAGACATGTGAAAAAAATCTTCTATTATCTTCTTTTATATGAATAAAAAATACAATGGGAAATGTAGCAGATAAGATTTTGTAATTCAGTTATATTAATTTTTTACTTTCATTTACTTATAAGCTTATTTTATATGCTGATTGACATAAACATGTAAATTTTAGGAGCCTATAAAATGTTGGAGATGAGAAGTACCAGATATCTAGAATTTGCACTTGGAAATAAAGTCAGCTATACTTGTAATAGATTTGTTGCATCTCTGATGTAATATGAATGCTGTATGTCACAAGCTATCTATATTCCTCAAAGATAATGGAATTTATTCCTTAAGCATGAGAATTCTTTAATTTTTTAATGGAAATCGTTCTGATTTGTATTTCATATGTAACTTATTTGTATCTTTAGTGGTAATTTAGAGTCATGATTAATATTGATTACTATGTAGACCCTAAGTATGTATGTAGAAGTAAAAATATATGAAAATAACACAAAAAGTCGAAGGAGATGTATTCTATTGTAAGATTTTTATAGTATATATGAAATTATTTGAAGATAATTTTTCTCAAGTTATAGATAGATATTGTAAATCCTAGAAGAACCACTGGAAAATAAAACAGAACTGATGGCCAGTAAGCTAATAGTGGAGAGAAAATTGAATCATAAAAGTACTCAATGCAAAAGAAGTCAGAAAGAATAAAAATGAATAATTTTTTTAAACAATTCAGCAATTTTTCAATAATTCAACAATAGCAAAGAATAATTAGGGCAAATAAACAGATTATAGGAGGGTAGATTTGACTCAAACATAGAGATGAGGTACAGGTAAACTATACCCCATGAAGCAAATTTGGCACGCAGCCTGTTTTTGTATGGCCTGTGTGTTTGAAATGATTTTTACATTTTTCTTAATTATGAAAAATATATATGACAAAATTTACTTTTTAAATGTTTTAAATGTACATTTCAGTGACATTAAGTAAATTCACATTGTTGCACAACCATCACCACCATCCATCCTTTTTCATCCTCCCAAACTAAAACTCTGTACCCATTAAACTATAATTCTCCATTCTCCACTCCCCCAAGTTCCTGCCAGTCACCTTTCTGTCACCTTATCCTTTCTGTCTCCATGAGTTGACAACTCTAAGTAACTTATATAAATGGAGGCATACAATATTTGTCCTCTTTTGTCTGGTTTATTTTGCTTAACACAATGTCTTTAAGATTCTTTCATGTCATTCATGTCATAGAAAATAGCAGAATTTAATCCCTTTTTATGGCTGAATAATATTCTATTGTATTTATATAACATTGTTATAGTTCCAAAGTATTATAAAACTCATAAACACACACAAAGAATGTGAGCTAGACACTATGTGTGGCCTACAAAGTCTGAACTGTTTATTCTGTGTGGTCTGTTAGAGAAAGCTTGTCAGTTCTTGATTTTGATAATTACACTAAATCTAAATGATTTAAATATGCCAATTAAAAGGCAAAGATTGTCATATGAGTTTTTTAAAGCAAAACTATATATATAAAAATAATATCCAAATATACATGTATATGAGAAACCTAATTTTTATATAAAATCATAGATAATTTATAAGTTAAGGGATAGGAAAAAATGATATACCTACCACGCAAACATTAACTCAGAGAAAGCTGAGGAGGCTATATATTAATATCAAAAAATATTTTAGAATAAGTATTCTTACCAGGGATAAAGAGAGACATTTCCACAACAGTTTGAGGCAGTTCATCAAGAAGATATAACAGTCCTGAATAGCAGTTTCAGTAGACTTGAAGCAAAGGAGAAATAGAAATTCGCAATTATATTCAGATTAATTCAGATTAATTCAATTAATTCTTTCTTAGTAATGAATAAGAAAAGTAGATTGAACAACAAATTATTTTCTACTCAGATGCACTGAATAAGATTGTACTGTTACAAAGTCAGTAGCTACATGTGAAGTTTGGTTTAAATAAGAAATTATTTCAAGCTATCAGGGAAATAAAGCAAGAAAGATTAGGGTTTTAAGGCATGGTACAAAAATAATCTAATCTGTGTCTTCTAATAAAATGTGTTTGGAGATGCAAAAAAAAAATCACAAGGCCTCCAGTGCCAGCGTACCATCAGAACTTCTCAGTGACACTTTAAAGCATCATGACCTACTACAGTTGTTGGAGGACCGTCTGGTTTGCTGAATCTTAAAGGTCAAGAGTAGAGTTTATCCACTGTACCTGGATCACCTGCAGAGCTTTACCTTGCTCTGGGTGCCGCTCAAAGCTAATAGCTTTTGATTTTACCTTATAAAAGTATCAGATCTATACACTCAGTTGTGGAATGTGCTGCTTTTCAAGTTCAAAGAGGCCAACCAAATTTTTGTCTCCCTAGTGTCAAGCAGACAAGGGGTAGCAAATTCTCTTTGACCTTGGGAGGAATATTCCAGCTAAACCCTGGATCCTCAAGAACTTGATTGACGAGGCAAGTCCCCTGTATTTCCTTAAGATTTAGTTCTCACTTCCGTCACACATGTATACTTACCAAGAAATTTCATCTGTCCAGTCTTCTACTCTTCTAAGTCCTAATAGCTTGCTGTCTTCTAGAACAGGTTCAAGGAGATAGTGTTTGGAATGTGAAGGCAGCCAGGGTCTCTGCAAAGCAGATCATGGCAGAGAACAAGAATATTTTACTATGTTTCCCTGAAGTAGGGTGGTAGAAGTATTGCTGTTCTCACCAGATGAGATGTAAATAACCTGTTACTTTTGTTCACTCTGGATTGCTATGAAGGGAAAGGGATTTGCTAAATTAAAGCTAGGTATCAAATACCAAGGCTGCGTTAATTTGCTCTGTAAGATGGCTCCATCTGGAGTGGCAGCACCACTTGATGTCGTCTTCTAGTTCAGTTTACGGTTATCTGCCATTACTTTTCAATTCTATTAATTTTTGTAGAGGCCAAACTAGTGGAGGCCTTCATCACACCTCAAGCCTCTGACTAAGACTAATCTCTGCTTTGAGATGTCATGTTGCTAAGGAAAGGAGTCTGCAGTAGTTCCCAGTTGGCCCCTCCTATTAGCACATAGACATTGCTTGGAAAGGCGAAGTGTAGACTCTGCCAATGGCTTTCAGAGTGTGCATTCTGATAGTAAACCCCCAAAATAGCAGCAAGGTGTTTTCTGAAGTTTATTTTTAGATATTTGGTGTTCAGTTCAGTTGCTCAGTCATGTCCGACTCTTTGCGACCCCATGGACTGCAGCACACCAGGCCTTCCTGTCCATCGCCAACTCCCAGAGCTTACTCAAACTCATGGCCATTGAGTCAGTGATGCCATCCAACCATCTCATCCTCTGTCATCCCCTTCTCCTCCCGCCTTTAATCTTTCCCAGCATCAGGGTCTTTTCCAGTGAGTCAATTCTTCGTATCAGGTGGCCAAATTATTGGAGTTTCAGCTTCAGTATCAGTCCTTGTAAGGAATATTCAGGACTGATTTCCTTTAGGATGGACTGGTTGGATCTCCTTGCAGTCCAAGGGACTCTCAAGAGTCTTCTCCAACACCACACTTCAAAAGCATCAATTCTTCGGTGCTCAGCTTTCTTTATAGTCTTAACGCTCATATCCATACATGACCACTGGAAAAACTATAGCTTTGACTAGATGGACCTTTGTTGTCAAAGTAATGTCTCTGCTTTTCAATATGCTATCTAGGTTGGTCAAAGCTTTTCTTCCAAGGAGTAAGCATCTTTTAATTTCATGGCTGCAATCACCATCTGCAGTGATTTTGGAGCCCCCAAAAATAGAGTCTCTCACTGTTTCCATTGTTTCCCCATCTGTTTGCCATGAAGTGATGGGACCAGATGCCATGATCTTCATTTTCTGAATGTTGAGCTTTAAGCCAACTTTTTCACTTTCCTCTTTCACTTTCATCAAGAGGCTCTTTAGTTCTTCTTCACTTTCTGCCATAAGGGTGGTGTCATTTGCATATCTGAGGTTATTGATATTTCTCCCGGCAATCTTGATTCCAGCTTGTGCTTCATCCAGTCCAGCATTTCTCATGAGGTACTCTGCATATAAGTTAAATAAGCAGGGTGACAATAAACAGCCTTGACATACGCCTTTCCTGATATGAAACCAGTAGGCTGTTCCATGTCCAGTTCTAAATATTGTTTCTTGACCTGTGTACAGATTTCTCAGGAGGCAGGTCAGGTGGCCTAGCAGTATTCCCATCTCTAAGAATTTTCCACAGTTTATTGTGATCCACACAGTCAGAGGCTTTGGCATAGTCAATAAAGCAGAAGTAGATGTTTTTCTGAAACTCTCTCGCTTTTTCAGTGATGCAGTGGATGTTGGCGATTTGATCTCTGGTTCCTCTGCCTTTTCTAAATCCAGCTTGAGCATTTGATTTTATCTACTGCTGTTATATCATAGTCATCATTTGAGCATAACAGCAGTTTTATTTCTTTCTTTCCAACCCCTTTCTTTTTCTCAGCTTATTCCATTGGCTAGGACCTCCGGCACATTGTTGTCTTTCCTTTTTTAAAAAATTTATTTTTAATTGAATGATAATTGCTTTACAGTATTATGTTGGTTTCTGCCATACATCCACATGAATCAGCCATAGGTATTCATATGTCCCCTCCGTCTTGAACCTCCCTTCCCCTCCCATCCCATCCCACCCTTCTAGGTCGTCACAGAGCACCAGTGGAGCGCCCAGAGCCACACAGCAAGTTCCCACTGGCCGTCCATTTACATACGGTAGTGTGTATGTTTCCACGCTACTCTCTCCGTTCGTCCCAGCCCCTCCTTCCCTGCCGTGTCCATAAGTCTGTTCTCTGGGTCTGTGTCTCCACTGTTGCCCTGCAAATAGGTTCATCGGTACCATAGTTTTAGATTCATATATATGTGTTAATAAACAATATTTGGTTTTCTCCTTCTGACTTATTTCATTGTGTGTAATAGGCTCTCAGTTCATCTACCTCATTAGAACTGACTCAGATGCCTTCCTTTTTATGGCTGAGTAGCATCTGGTCCTATCACTTCATGGGAAGTAGATGGGGAAACAGTGGAAACAGTGTCAGACTTTATTTTTGGGGACTCCAAAATCACTGCAGATGGTGATTGCAGCCATGAAATTAAAAGACACTTGCTCCTTGGAAGGAAAGTTATGACCAACCCAGATAGCGTATTCAAAAGCAGAGACATTACTTTGCCAACAAAGGTCCGTCTAGTCAAGGCTATGGTTTTTCCAGTGGTCATGTATGGATGTGAAAGTTGGACTGTGAAGAAAGCTGAGCGCTGAAGAATTGATGCTTTTGAACTGTGGTGTTGGAGAAAACTCTTGAGAGTCCCTTGGACTGCAAGGAGATCCAACCAGTCCATTCTGAAGGAGATCAGCCCTGGGTGTTCTTTGGAGGGACTGATGCTAAAGCTAAAACTCCAATACTTGGGCCACCTCATGCGAAGAGTTGACTCATTGGAAAAGACTCTGATGCTGGGAAGGATTGGGGGCAGGAGGAGAAGGGGATGACAGAGGATGAGATGGCTGGATGGCATCACCGACTAAATGGACATGAGTTTGGGTGAACTCCAGGAGTTGGTGATGGACAGGGAGGCCTGGCGTGCTACAATTCATGGGGTCACAAAGAGTTGGACACGACTGAGCAACTGAACTGAACTGAATATTCCATTATATATATGTACTACAGCTTCTTTATCCATTCATCTGTTTATACACGTCTAGGTTGCTTCCACTGTATTTCTATTTCTATTGTAAATAGTACTGCAGTGAACACTGGGGTATATTTGTCTTTTTCAATTATGATTTTCTCAGGGTTTACACCCAGTAGTGGGATTGTTGGGTTATATAGTAGCTTTATTCCCGGCTTTTTTGGGAGCCTCCGTCCTGTCCTCCATAGTGCTGTGTCCGTTTACATTCCCACCAGCAGTGCAGGATGGTTCCCTTTTCTCCACACCCTCTCAGGCATTTATTGTTTGTAGATTTTTTTTTTGTCACTTTATTTATTTTTTAATTGAAGGATAATTGCTTTACCGAATTTTGTTGTGTTCTGTCAAACATCTACAAGATGATGGCCATTCTGACCGATGTGAGGTGATTATTTCACTGAAGTTTTGATTTGCATTTCTCTGATAATGAGCAATATTGAGCATCTTTTCATGTGTTTATTAGCCATATGTATGCCTTTTTTGGTGAACTGTCTGCTTGAACATCTGCCTACTTTTTTCAAAATTATTTAATTTATTTTAATTGGAGGATAATTATAATACTGTGATGGTTTTTGATATGCGTTAACCTGAATTGGCCTGCCTATCTTTTGATTGGGTTGTTTGTTTTTCTGATATTGAGCTACACGAGCTGCTTGCATATTTTGGAGGTTAGTCCTTTGTCCCTTGTTTCATTTGCTATTATTTTCTCCCATTCTGAGCGTTGTCTTTTCACCTTTCTGGTACATTGTTGAATAGAACTGATGATAATAGGCATCTTTGTCTCATTCTTGATCTCAGAGGTAAAGTTTTCAACATTTTACCAGTAAATTTGATGTTTAAAGAATCTGCCTGTAGTGCAGGAGCCATGGGTTCGCTCCCTGGGTTGGGAAGATCCCCTGGGGAAAGGCATGCCAACCCATTCCAGTATTCTTGCCTGGAGAATCCCATGGACAGAGGAGCCTGGCAGGCTGCAGTCCATAGGGTCACAAAGAGTCAGACATGACTGAAGTGACTTCACACACATGCATGCACAGAGGACTTTCAAAGATACCTTTTGTGAGTTAAAGGAAATTGCCTTCTATTCCTCATTTGCACAGAAATCTTTTATCAAAATTGGATAATTAATTATATGAATTTTTTAAATCTATTATAATTATCACATTACTTTTAACCTTTATTCTTTCAATGCAATGACTTTGATAGATTCATTTTCTAATGTTAAATCCATCCTGCATTTGTAGCAAAACTTTATAGTCCTTTTTTCCACCTTAAACCATTTAAGGGTAAATGGGTTGCTTCTTCACCCTCAAATATGTTAGTGTATATTTTTTACAAGCAAGAATATTCTCTTGCATAGCCTTAATGTAACCATCAAAATTAAGGCACTAATATTGATATTTTGACATATTATCACCATTTAATTCTCAGAACCTACTCAAGGTCAACATTTGTGCAAATAATGTTATTATAGCAAAAGGATCAAATTCAAAATCTTGTCTTGCATTTAGTTACCTTTTCTTGCTCGTCTCCTTTAGTCTAGAATAGTGCTTCAGTCATTCCCCTTTTGACTGTTACACTTTTTGTTGGATATCCGAGTCTGTCTGATATTCCTCATGATGAGATTCAGGTTACGCACCTCTAGCTGGAAGTGGTGCCGTATTCCTCTCATTGCATCTTAGCGGCTGATGCACAATTTTGATTTATTCCATTACTCAGAAGGTTCCCTTTGATCTCATCATTAAGGAGGTGTCTACTAGGCTTCTTCACTAAATTACTCTTGATAATTAAGTCCTTCATGAGAATGCATCTCTAACTATAAAAATGACCTATGTTCTCAAAGTTCTTCCAGTTTATTTTTGTTTGTTTATGTCTAGATGGACTCATGGTTTCCTCTTTTCCTCTGTGTCTTATGATCCATTATTGTGATTATTTATTTATTTAGAAGCTCAAATTGTTAGTGAGATTTGGTCAGTGTGACCCCCTTGAAGCTGGCTTCTTTGTCCTTTTGACATGACCTTATCATTCTTTGAGTGTGTTCTTACTCTCAACACAAGAAGCTTGTCTAGGCTTGGCTTATATTTTCCTTTCCTCAGCCCTGGAATTAGCCATTTCTTCATGGAGTCCTGATTCCTTTAGTGAAGAACTGATTGAGAAGCCAGGATTGGAGCACTTAGGTATGCTTGTTGCTGTCAAAGGGTTTTTCTTAAGCTGTGGACAGAGCCAGGATACTCAAGAATGTGTGTGTGTGTGTACACGTTATATGCATATTTACACTCTATTTCTGCCTACTACTAAACACCTGAGCTCACACTGATACTTTTCATGTTAATCCAGCATCACAGGGTTTGTTCCAGTTTTTTCCCTGGTTCTCCCCCAGCTCTGGCCCTTTCCCTCATTGTGGACACACTCCTCACTCTGGGCTCTGTTGCCCGGGCTAGGCTTCCTTTCCATGGGGAACCCACGTACCCTGTTGAGGCTCTGGCTCCCTGTGCTGTGCTCACCCAACACACCCAGCTTCACCCAGACTGGACTCCGTCATGCTGCATGGCACTGCCCCGTGTGCGGATGCCCCCTCTGCCCTCCTTGGGCTCTGACACATGGCTCTGGCCCGTGCAGCTTCTGGTGCCACCAGCAGGGCAGACCGCTGCCTCCCTCTGCCCACTGAATAGCTTCGGGACTGACAAGTTTCCAAAAAGGGGAGAACAGAGGGAAAGCTCGCTGTCTTTTTAATGTGTCAAGGATTTGAAATGAAGTCCTCTTTTTTATTCTTGAGATTAATAATTTATGCCATCTCTTTTTCTTCTTGACTAGTCTCTTCTAGCATCTTATCAATTTTATTAGTGTTCTCAATGGATTTTATTTTGATTTGCTGCTGCTGCTGCTAAGTCGCTTCAGTTGTGTCCAACTCCGTGCGGCCCCATAGGCAGCAGCCCACCAGGCTCCCCGGTCCCTGGGATTCTCCAGGCAAGAACCTGGAGTGGGTTGCCATTGCCTTCTCCAATGCATGCATGCATACTAAGTCGCTTCAGTCGTGTCCGACTTCTGTGCGACACCACGGACAGCAGCCCAACAGGCTCCTCTGTCCATGGGATTCTCTAGGCAAGAATACTGGTGTGGATTGCCATTTCCTTCTCCTTTGGTTTGCTAATGCTTTTCTATTGTATGTATTGTTTTGTATGCATGTTTTCTATTTTTGATTTCTGCTCCTTTCATTCTTCCTACTTCCTTTGAATTTCATTTGTTTGTTTGTAAAACGTCTTGAAATGGGTACTCAGATTATGATTTTCAACCTTCCTCTCTCCCCTGCCCTCCCCAGTATATGCACTTAGGCCTGTAACTGTCCTTCTTAGCCACATTCCGCAAGTATTTATATGGATTATTTTTATCCTCATTATATCCTCAATGTATTTTCTAATTTCTGTTGTGATTTCTCCTCTAATCCATGGGCAGTTTAGAAGTTTATCTAAATTTCTAGCTGTTTTATCTAGATTTCTATACATTTTATTATATTTTTGTTTCTGATTTTTAATTTAATTCCACTGTGGTTTGAAAACATCCCCTTTACACCCCCAGTTTTGTGAAATGTGTTGAGCCTTAAGTTATCACCCAGTATATGGTAAATTTTAGCAGATTTCCACAGGCATCTGAAAAGAGGTATGAATTCTACAAATGCTGAATATTCACCTCTTTTTAGAGCTGCAGTTGCCAAACTTTGAAAACCAGTGTCTTAAAACATAGTGTTGAGACCTACAGGTCATATTCCAGATACGCATGCATCCTGTTTTTTTCTTAAAGTAGGAAGATACTTTGTCTTGTTTTCTAGGTGCTGTGCAATATGCAAATGGAAAATTAAAATGCTTAAAATATATTCATGCATGAACCCTTTTATATCATTTCCATAAAACAGAGTATGAAATTGGGTTGTAAAATGAGGAATAAAGTAAGAGTATGGCATTATCATTCTGGTATTTGATAGCCCCACAAAAAATTTCTTTCTAAGGCTGGATGTTTATAGTGTAATCTAACAACTCTGACATAAATTGTGCTATTTTATAAAACAATTGTCTTAAAATTTTTCCAACATCAATTCAATTTAAGCCAAGTTCTTACACTATGTAGATAGTGAAAAGCAGTTAACAGCTAGAGGAAGAAAGATACTATTGCAGAGAGTTAAAGAAGAAATCCTCATAGCTGTATCTTTTCAATGAAATTTAAATTCCAGATACATTTGGCCTTCTTCACTTTGAAAAGTAAAATGCAAGAGTAAAATGAAAAAGAGAAAAGTGTGGTAATTATATTCAAAGCTTTGAGGATTTATACAATAATATATAATTATATAAACTTACATAATTTATAAATCCCAATGTTTATATATATATATATGTATTCCAAAATATTTTATATATTCCACTTCACAGCTTTAAAGTTGTTTCTCTCAAATCCAGAAACAATATTGAAATCAACCCATAGAGCCTACTTAGCATCTTTGCTAATTTGCTAAGTCGCTTCAGTTGTGTCCGACTCTGTGCGACCCCATAGACGGCAGCCCACCAGGCTCCCCCGTCCCTGGGATTCTCCAGGCAAGAACGCTGGAGTGGGTTGCCATTTCCTTCTCCAGTGCAGGAAAGTGAAAAGTGAAAATGAAGTCGCTCAGTCGTGTCCGACTCTTAGCGACCCCATGGACTGCAGCCTACCAGGCTCCTCCGTCCATGGGATTTTCCAGGCAAGAGTGCTGGAGTGGCGTGCCATTGCCTTCTCCGACTTAGAATCTTTATATATCAGTAAACTTCTTTGGGATAACTTATGCCTTAGTCTTTGGACCACAGTGACACTAACTCTAAATAAGATTCAGATGACTGGAGGTCAGCTGTGTAAGTACCACAGTTGGTGGCAGCTAGACAGGGACTTGATAAGTGAAAGAGTAAGCCAAAGGAAGTGAGGTATAATGCAATTACCAGACGGAAACTGTATGTGCTGGTCGCATCAAAAGGAAGTTCAGAAAAGGAATATTAAAAGTGGAAATGGACCCACATAAAGAGAAGATTTTTTTTTCTAATAAAAATGGAGACTGAAATCAATTGCTAGACTGATGGATAAGAAAAGCAAGGATCCTTTATATTCCTCCTTCCTGGCACCTTTAGGCATCCACTTTTTTGTTTTGTTTAATGTGTGCATGTTTTTGTACTCCCAAAGTGTATAAGTTTTTGGAAGGAAAACACTGAGTCATTTTTTTACTTTTCCTAATTTTATGGAGATTTAATTAACATATAACTTTGTGTTATTCCAAGATGTACAACATAATGGTTTGATAATATGTAAGTATTGCAAAGTGATTATCACAATGGGCTTAGTTAACATCATTTTACATAGTTGTACATTTATTCTCCTGATAAGAACTTTTATCTATTTTTATTCTACTCTCAGCAAATTTTAAATATACAGTGCAGATTATTAAGTATAGTCAACACTGTGAACTGCGTCCCGGGACTTATTTATCTTGTGACTGGAAGTTTGTGCCTTTTTCCACCTTCCTCCCTTTCTCCTACCCCCAACCCTGCCATTTTTTGCCTACCACCAACCTGTTCTCCATACCCATGAATTCATTATTTTTAAGATTCTATGTATACGTGACATCATACAGCATTTATCTTTTTCTTTTACTTACTTCACTTAACATTATTGGCCTCAAGGTCCGTCCCTGTTGTCACAAACGGCAACTTTTCTTTTATGGCTGAATATAGTCCATTGTCTGTCTAAACCACAGTATCTCTATCCATTCATTCATTGATGGGCACTTCAGTTGTTTCCATGTCTTGGCTATTACAAATAATACTTGAGTGAATATGGAAATGCAGGTATCTTTTCAGTATAGTGATTTCATGTCCTCCAGAGAAGTACAGAGAAGTACAATTGCTGGATCATATATGAGTTCAATTTTCACTTTTGAGGAATCTCCGTATTGTTTTCCATAGTGGTTTCAGCAGTTCACACTCCCACCAGTGGTGTGCAAGGATTCCCCCTTCTCCACATCCTACCCCGCACTAGTTATCTCTCGGCTTTTTGATAATCGCCGTTCTGCCAGGTGTGAGTTGATATTTCATGGCGAATAACTTGCATTTCTCTGATGATTAGTGATTTGAAAACTTTTTCATGTTTCTGTTGGTCATTTGCATGTCTTCTTTGGAAAACAACTTGTTTCCAAAGATGTTTTTTAGTTTCTCAACCCATTTTTCAGTCAGATTGTTAGGTGTTTCACTGAGTTGTGAGTTCTTCATGTATTTTGGATATTAACACCTCACCAGATACGTGATTTGTAAATATTTTCCACCCTTCTGTAGGTTGACTTTTAATTTTGTTGATTGTTTGCAGTGAAGAAGCTATTTAGTTTTATGTAACCCTACTTGCTTATTTTTGCTTTTATTGCCTTTACTTTTGGTGTCAGATGTAAAACATTGTGAAGACCAATGTCAAGGAGCTTACACACTATGTTTTCTTGTATGAGTTCATGGTTTCAGTTCTTATATTCAAGTATTTCATCCATTCCAAGTTGATTTATGTATATGATGCAAGACACTAGTTCAGTATCATTCTTTTGCATATGGCTGTCCAGTTTTCCCATCACCATGTATTAAAGAGACTATCTTCTCCTTATTGTATTTTCTTGGCTCCTTTGTCATAAATTAATTGACCATACATATGTAGGTTTACTCGTGGGCTCTCTGTTATGTTGGACAATGTGTCTGCTTTTGTGCCAGTAACATTCTGTTTTGATTAATGTAGATTTGTATTATACTTTCAAATCAGGAAGTTTGATACTTCCCACTTTTTCCTTCTTTTTCAAGATCTCTTTGGCTATTTGAAATCTTCTGTGTTTCCATACAAATTTTAGGGTTGTTTTTTCTATTTCTGTGGGGAAAAAATGCCATTGGAATATTGATAGCTATTGCGTTGAATCTGTAGATTGCTTTGGATAGTGTGAATATTTTCACAATATTCTTCCAGTCCATAAACACAGAATATCTTTCCATTTATTTGTGTGTTTTTCAGTTCCTTTCATCAGTGTCTTATAGTCTTTAGAGTAAAGGTGTTTCAGCTCTTTGGTTAAATTTATTCCTTGGTGCATGCTTGTGCATGCTGGTTCTCAGTCGTGCCTCAGTCTTTGCGACCTCATGGATGGTAGCCCACCAGGCGCCTCTGTCCATGGGAATTCCTAGGCAAGAATACTGGAGTGGGTTGCCATTTCCTTCTCCAGGGGATCTTCCCAACCCAGGGGTTAAATGTATGTCTCACATGTCTCCTGCATTGGCAGGTGGATCCTTTACATACAATTGTAATTGGAATTTTCCCCTTATTTTTATGATAATTCATGTGAGTTGATAAAAACACAACTGATTTTTACATTGATTTTGTATCCAGCAGCTTTACTGATTATGTTTATTAGTTCTAAAATGTTTTTTTTGTGGACTCTTTATGGTTTTTTATATATAATATGTCATTGCCAATACAGATAGTTTTACTTTTTCCTTTCCAATTTGGATGTCTTTCTTTTCTTGCCTAATTTCTATGGCTAGGACTTGAAGTACCATGCTGAATAAAAGTAATGAGAGTCAGAATCCTTGTCTTGTTCCCAGTCCTTTTTTTTAATTCATTGAGTGGCATCTACTCTTTTCCATATAGATATGAGCAGTGAGATGTATCCTATCCCTAGCTTCAATTTGAAGGCTTCGGGTTAAGCCAGTTATGGTAATCACATCCTCCCTACCACAGGTGGGTTTAGAAATAGACATGTGACCTAGTTCTGTCCAGTGAGACCTATGGGATAGTATGCTATTAATAAAAGACATCTGGGAAAGATCATCTCTCTTTTTAAAAAAATTAAGATAAAGGAAAAAGTGGTATGCTGATTCTTAGAACTACTATGTTGGGAATTTTTTAATTGACTTCATGTTATAGTAAATATTTAGGTATTACAATTTAATTTATAATTCAGTGACTGGTTAAATAAACATTTTTAAAGGGAGAGAAGATGTCAGTTTAAAAACTACCAGAGAATATATTTAGAAACAAAAGAAAATTCAGATATCAAGTTTGGGGGGATTTTGTTTTGGAGATGGGGGGTGGGTGGGGGTTGGCTGTGCCATGCAGCATGTGGGATCTTAGTTCCTTGACCAGGGATTGATCCCATGCCCCCTGCAACGGAAGCTTGGAGTCTTAACCACTGGACTGCCAAGGAAGTCGTTTTTGTGGGGTTTTTTTTTTGTTTGTTGGTTGGTTTTTTCCAAATAGGGATTTATTTGTCTCAGACATCAAGAAGTTTTGGAGGTAGCTACTTAGTGATTCTTCAGATCCTTCTTCATCATCCTTAGTTTTCATTCTCATGCTTGTTACTTCATGGTTACGAGTGCTACGCCTCTAAAGCAGGAGAAAGGGGAAAGGCCACTGGGCAAAAGGGACATGCAAGTTAAGTCTGCTGCTTTGTCAGGAAAACAGTAGCTTTCCTGGAAGCCCCATGCTGAAATCTGATTTATTGTGTCTTCTTGGCTACTACTTCCAATCTATCTCCTCAAATTTAGTTTCAACTTAAGTCATTAATTTTTCTATGTTGTGTTTATTTCCTAACCCTGGTATGTTAGACTCACTAGATGACACATTTAATTTCTTTTTCCAAAATTAGGACTTCTGATCAAATGTGTAAATCTGTGCTAAGTTCATGCAGATCAGTGTTTTTCATTTGAACCAGACATCATGGTAATTTTTAAATGAGTTTTATAGTTCTTACGTAAAGTTTTTCTGTCTTAGCAAGAAGCTTTTCTATCTTAGCAAGAACGGAAGACCTGTTGAACATTTCTCCATTATAAGAAATACAAATGACCTATTTTCCAGAGTTCCTTTCGAGAAAGCAGAGTGACAGTCCATCAAAGGAAAAACTGAGCTATGTTTAAGTTTTATATCTGATATTATGTCCAAGAATTATTTGCACAGATTTAGCTATCCCTGAGTTGTATGGTGAACTCTTATTTCCTAACATACCCGCCTGTCCCCACCTCTGTCCTGTTCACAGACCTGCTTATTCTGTTATTTAGGTAAATCATTGAAGTAAAAGTTAAAAATTTAAGAGAGAGAGAAAATGTGGAGTTGGAGATGCCTACTATAGACAAGGTAGAGTGGACTTTAGGAGTCCTGATGCAGGATGTGGTGGAGCAGGGAGTGACCTCTTCATAAGGGAGACAGGGTGGAATGCAGACTTCAGACTTCGCTGGTGGGTGGCGGGCTACAGTCCATGGGGTTGCAGAGTCAGACATAACTGAGCGCCTAAGCACAGCACACGGGGAATTAGGCCTCGATTCACAGTGCACTTCATTTCAGGATTCTGGGTCTCGGCTAGACAGGAAAACCTAGTTTCCAATGCTGCTGAGGTGAATGCTAGTTTAAGTTCATCTCAGTAATTGAAGAAAATAAATGAGGTTTATATTTGTTTTACCTACCTATTGTGACTAGAGAAGTCACGGATCACGAGGGAATAGTTGAAGTTTGTATGCTTTAGGATTGTTTTGAAAGATGGACCTATATAAATCATTGATTTCACTAGTATTTATCGCTGTCCCATTTTCATAATATGAAACAGGGTGTCTTGGTACATAACTTATTTTTCCTGATCTTACTATGCAGGAGAGGATTGAGAAACTAGATTATTTGATTTCTGCATCTGAACCAGGGAAGAAGAAAACTCATTAGTAAATCTAGTAATTACCTTGCCACAACATTTTAATCCAGTTTTTTTTAAGTTATTTACAATTATTGTGGACTATACTGCATGTTGAGGCTAATTGGAAACAGTGACCAGATTCTTAATCATTATCAGGAAACTGCATTCAGAGAATGAGAAGAACACCCCCACTGGATGAATTGCAGCCACCACCATATCAGGATGACAGTGGTTCTCCCCACCTCTCATGCACACCCTCAGAAATTGGGGACAGTAAATGTGAATTTTCCCACTGCAGCAACAGTCCAAGATGCTCATATAACAAGTGTCCGAGTGAAGGAAGCACAGGTCATGAAATAGAAAGTTTTCATAATAAAGGATATGAAGAAGATGTTCCAAGTGACAGCACTGCAGTCCTGAGCCCTGAAGTAAGTAAAAGCACATAGAATATTTAAAATTAATGTTATTTGGAAGATAATAATCCTGTGCTTCTCCTCCTGGTCAGAAGGTGTTATCACTGTCGTGTCCTTTGTGGCTTATGGTTTCTGTTTTTATCCAGCAGACCTTTCAGGGCTGTCCCAACCATCCTTCAACTCCCCCTCAAAAAAAGGATGGGTTGATAAAACTGAGAGCAATATACAAGATGCTGAAAAGTATCTTCCCCAACATTTCAACTTCTGTTGGGGTTTAAAAAAATTTTTGTTTAGCATTTTACATAAAATATTCTGGAATTACCCATTTCTTTTATGTTAAGGTTCCTATTTATGTTTGTGTTTATTTTTTAAATTACTGAATTTAGATATTTTTACTATTGGGAGGTTTCCCTTTAATGTTTTACAAACCGTACAGAATATTGTTTGCAGTTTCACTCTCTGGAATGTGGAAGGGATAAGTGATGCTCAGCTTTACCATGAAGTTTGAATTCATGGCATCATGCATTCAGAGTGATTGGCTGGTTGTGCTTTAAGAGTTCCTCTTTGTGGAGCAGAAAATGTGAAAACGGCAATAAAAATAGGTGTGTTATACTTTTGAAGTCTTCCCATGTTCTAAAAAGGATTTGTTTTGATCTTCCTATGATGATGGAAACTGTAAAGGTAATCTAGAGGTTTTCATAAGGCAGTATTTACGTTCTTCTAGATTGCAAGTCTTTACAAGTTTTGCCTCATACAACATTTCATGATACTGCAGGCTGTCAGTGTTCTTACTAGGTGAATTTTTATCTATTGCCAAAATAAGATAATGAAAGTAGAGCTCTGAATACAATTTCCTTAAATTTTTTCTTACATAAAAATTTCTAAGGACACTTTTTATCTGTTATTACTTTTCTACTATTTCTAATATTATTATATAGTATCTAAAATTCTATATTGGTATTATAAGTTTAATATAGCAGTATTTCATGATTTTCCACAAAGAATATTTCTCCATGTTCTATACCTGAGCAAATTTGAGATAACTGTTTTATAGACTTGGAAACTATATAGCTAGCCAAGAAGTTAACAATGAAACCTGGATTGTGGAACTAACAACAGTAATAGCTATCACCAATTGTCCTAGGAATTTTGCTGTAATTTTTACACAGTCAGCTCATTTAATTCTAACAACATCACCTTCAGGAAGTTGTTATTTCCATTTTAGAAAAGAAAACATTAAAACTCAGAGAATTAAGCAGTTTGCCCAAGTATAAGCAGATCTTGAATGTAATTCAAACCCAGGTATACCTGACTGTAAAAACAGTGCTCTAAAAAGCTTTGCTACATTGCCCCTCTTCACCTGAATCATAGTGTGGGAAATTACTTTGAAGCATTGGTTCCCTCCAAGTACACCACCAGGCAAGCAATCTCAGAGGACTCAAAACAGACTGAATTAAGATGCTCAGATTACCCTGGTGTGTGTATGTGTGAGTGCATATGTGTGTGTGTGTGTGTGTGTGTGTGTGTGTGTTAAGCTATTTCAGATATAAAGCAAGAAGTAAGAGGAGCAAGATAAGGTAGGAGAACACTCTTAGGATAGGATACCAGTAAGTACAGGAGGCAGGACCACGCTGTGTGGATCCCAGTGGACATACTGTCCTTATGTCCAGTCTTACACTATTTCTGCTCTAGTAGCGTTCCCTAATTATGGCCTGGTAACAGGGACAGAAGCTGAGATTTGAACAAGGGTTCCCAGGGCCATACTGGTTTTATGGGGGACATGCAGGGGAAGGCATCCTCCTGGCCACCATAGAAACTTGCAGTTAGTCTACTAGATACAGATTTTATCTGCATTTCTTACATAGAACACATGGGTGGCAGAGCTGTCAGCCCAGAGGTGACTTGATCATAGCTTAGGCTTTCTGTCCCTTTCTATAGCTAATAGTCATTTGTTCTGTCCTATTTTCTGTTCATTCTGTCTTGAGCATATCTTGCAAGTGATTAACTTAGTTATTATCCACATTTACCACATCTTCTGAATTCTGCTTGTGTCTCTCAAGTTACTTCCTTACCTATTATCTATAGTTAACAGAGCCTGTGAGTTTTGCCCGTATTTCAGAAGCTTGCTCTCTGTGTTAATACTTCTTATAAGGAGTCTCCCCTATCCTGCTTGTATTTGTGTCTTCTACAGCAAAACTGAATATATTCAAACTACAGCAAATGCATGTCACCTGAATACTTCAATGCTGATAGCCTATGTTAGTATGAAACTGATTCTTGTGTCTTTTGGAGTTTATTTTGCCTACCACCATTCCTTTAATAAATATTATTTACCAACTAGAAAATTCTTACCTTCCTGTTGGTTTAGTCCAGGCTCCAGCTCTCTTAGAGCCTATCTATCTCCATACACAGTTGAACTGGGAGAGGACCAAGGAGGAATCACAGGCTTGCCAGGCAAGGAGTTCATTAACTGTGTTGATAACCTGTTGCTAAAGATTGTTTACAACTTTGGCTCAGAACCTTGAAAAGAGGAGTTGTTTTCTAATTACCTATTTGTAGACTACAAATAGTAGCTTTTATCTCTAAAGGGCCTACCCTTTTAACCCCCAGTTTCATGAGAGCTCTCAGAATGCCCAGGAAAAAAAAAATAGGAAGGCACCAAGAGAAACAAAATTCAGAAATAGCCTTCTGGGACCTTATAAAAATATTTATTACCTTGACAATCTTAGCTGTCATGACACTGTTTTATAAAATATTTAATTGAAAAATAAATTAATATAATTAATCATCTATAATTATGAAGTGGCATGTATTAAAACATCTTGCTCTAAACTATCAGTGTAACAGAGTATGAATATTTTTATACTGATCTAATCATATTGCATAAAAAAATGAGTTCCCCTGTGAGAGTTTGTTCTTGCTCCTAAAGAATTCTTCACTTGTCATCTTTTCTTCCATTCATGATAGCAGTTGAATCCTCATAGGTAGACATGTAGATTTATAAGGTCAAAGACTCATGTCTTTTTGATTCTCTGGTCATCCTGCCACCGAAAATACAGCTAGGCACACAGTAGGTGCAATAGTCAGGTACATGTTAAGGTCCTATTGGGCTTCCCAGTCGGCTCAGTAGGAAAGAATCCACCTGCCAATGCAGGAGGTGCGGGTTCAATCTCTGGGTCAGGAAGATCCCCTGGAGAAGGAAACGGCAATCCACTCCAGTGTTCTTCCTTGCAAAATCCAATAGACAGAGGAACCGACTCAACCGAGTGATTAAACAACAAAGGTCCTAAAACAAAGAGACAAATATACCATCAAATACAAAGCCATGGAAGATTGCCTTTCGTTTGACAGACCATTTGACAACATCATCATCCATCAGCCCAGTTCATGCTTTTTAGTCACTGTCATCCCCTAGGGTGCTGATCTAATCTACTTGGTCCAAGCTGACCCACACATCCTCCGTGTGTATCTGCTTGTGGGAAGAGTGACAGAGAAGAGAGTGCAGAGCAGGTACTTTCTTCTGCAGACCTGATCTGGATGGTTTATACAGAACTCTCTCTCTTTCCCATTGGCTGGAGCAGAGTTACATAGCCATATCAGCTATCAGTTCAGTTCAGTCGCTCAGTCGTGTCTGACTCTTTGTAACCCCATGAACCGCAGCACGCCAGGCCTCCCTGTCCATCACCAACTCCCAGAGTCCACCCAAACCCATGTCCATTGAGTCAGTGATGCCATCCAACCATCTCATCCTCTGTCGTCCCCTTCTCCTTCTGCCTTCAATCTTTCCCAGTATCAGGGTCTTTTCCAATGAGTTAGCTCTCCACATCAGGTGGCCAAAGTATTGGAGTTTCAGCTTCAACATCAGTCCTTCCAATGAACACCCAGGACTGATCTCCTTTAGGATGGACTGGTTGGATCTCCTTGCAGTCCAAGGGACTCTCAAGAGTCTTCTCCAGCACCACAGTTCAAAACATCAATTCTTCGGCGCTCAGCTTTCTTTATAGTCCAACTCTCACATCCATACATGACCACTGGAAAAGCCATAGCCTTGACTAGACGGACCTTTGATTTGTTAAAATACTTGAAGGGGTGAAGTGGTATAGCTGAAAAGTCTGAGAGCTGAATTTGGTACTATTCAGTAACTAGCTGAAACTATTACATCCCAGAGAGTTAGATTAGCAGGAATTTGAGATGATCAAAGTGGGTATAGTTTCTTTTACTCTTACAAGTAAAATATACAGTTTAACACTTTTTTAACTTTTGAAGTATGTATCCTGCCATTTTCAACAGTATTAGTATTAAAAATAATATATACTTTGAAATTCTAGTTAAAAATTGAAATAGTGTGTGTGTTATGGAAAATAAATATTTGGCTTTAAATATTTTGAGGCTTTTGTGTTTATACTTTCATATTTCAACTTTCCATTGACTTTTAAGCCTAAATATGTTAACATTCTAATACAGGTGGGGGCATTGGGGGGCACATCTGAAATTGGAACCAAATGTTTCAATAGCATTATCCTTCTATTCATGTTCTCTTTCTCTCCAACCTGATATTGAGCTGTCAATTGTATTGTTTATAACATTAAAAATTTAGCTTTTTTTTTTTTTTTTCACAAAAAGAACAGAGATACACCTTGAAATGTATATTTTCAATTTCTCACGTTAAAAACATACAGCCAACGTTCTCAAAATTGTAATGGTGACTATTCCATGTATTTACTTACTAAGTTTTTGAGTTTAACTTACGTTATTCTGCCTCAAAAGAGTAACTTTTGATTGTAGTTGGCTGTTGATTATTATTACTTTCTTTACGATAGCAAATCAAAACAGTTTTCATATCATCCTTCTAAAGAAATACCAGGTGCTTATTTACATTCTGAATTAAATAATGGAGTTAAAAACTGAAAACATTTAAATTTGCTTTTCTTAGGATGTGTCAGCTCAAGGATCGTCTTCACAGCTTCCTAAACCTTTTGATCCTGAGCCAGAAGCTAAATATGGTACCCTGGATGTGACTTTTGACTATGACTCACAAGAACAGAAGCTTCTGGTAACAGTGACAGCTGTCACAGATATCCCAACATATAACAGGACAGGGGGCAACTCATGGCAAGTACACCTTGTTCTTCTACCTATAAAGAAACAGAGAGCAAAAACCAGCATCCAGAGAGGACCATGCCCTGTCTTCACAGAAACATTCAAATTTAATCATGTTGAATCTGAGATGATTGGAAATTATGCAGTTCGGTTTAGACTGTATGGTATACACCGCATGAAAAAAGAAAAGATTGTGGGGGAAAAGATTTTTTATTTAACAAAATTGAATCTTCAAGGGAAAATGTCATTACCTGTGATATTGGAACCTTCTTACAATCATTCTGTGAGTATCTGCTCAAATAGCCCAAATACAGTTTATGTCATGGTATATAATATACACAATTTTTAAAATCTATGATCAACCCAACAACTTTCTCAGCCTATTTTTTTCCATGGTAATCATACCTACAAAATTTCTAAGTCCTAGATAGGTAGGTATAACTTTTTCTCATCTATAAAAGTTGCCCTTGAAGATTATATATGATTTATTTGTTTTATGTTCACAGAGCCTGGCCTGATGTCTTACATATTTATTCCTTCATTAAACATGTATTAGATGATTGATTATGACATCATCTGAACTCTTTAGAGCATTTATTGTTTTCTTCCCATGTTAAATCTAGGTTGATATGTTAACAACTATCTAGCCCCATATCTTATTTGATATACTATAGAAATTATTTATTCTTACAGAGTATATGCTGCTGCCTCGGTCATAACTGATTGTCTTTCCAGAACGGCTGTGAAATTATCTTTAAGGGTTCAAAAAACCTTGCCCTTGTTATACTTTCTACTTTTTTTTTTTAAACAAAGATTTTACGGTGTTTCTGGGAGAATATTTGTGTTTAGTACTATAAGCTCTTCTCCGTTTTCTCTTTTTTCCTCCAGGTTCTGATCACATACCCTGTCTGTCTGTCTGTCTCTCTTTGTATTTTAAACTAAATTGCCACAAGGCATTGAAAGTCACAGGAGAGCTGTACAACTTATTTAAACCAAGAAGATATACTATGCCACATAGCTATTTAGATTATGAGAAAATCCATGATATGCTATAAATAGAAATTTTGAATTATATTTAGTCCTCTTACAATTGAATAAGAAGTATTTTTACCCATAAATACACAGGTTTGGAATAAATCTGTGTATTAAAATGAAACTATACTATTTTAGAGTTGTTTCTAAGCTTTTAAATGTCAAGCGTTAAGTCCAAGATTAGTTTAATTGAACTTCTACCGGCAGCATTTGATCTCATGGGACCTTCATCCCCAGTAGAACCATACCTTTTCAACTAGATGATTTCAGCATCTTTAAAAACCAAAAGGTCATAATTTAGTGTATCTCTCTGGGTTCTTAAGATAATATTTATCCTTTATTGGATAAATTGATAGCTTGTTTTCACTTTAAATTTTAGAATTACTGTAGATGCCAGCAGTTTATCAGAAGGGAGCAGGAAAAAAAATAATGCAAGTACTATTTCAGAGGGGAAAAGATAACTTTTTAATAAAACTAAATATTCTGTAATTCTTACTGTGATTTTTTAAATTTTCTCATTATCTGGTCTGAGCTGTTACTAGTTAATCTGTGGAAAATGCATTCTTATATATAGAAATACCTGATTTATATTAGAAGAGAATGCCTGTACCATCAAGAGGTATGTATTTTGTGTTCCTTTATTTGCTTTGACTTTTCTGTTCCCAATTCTGTATTAATTATATACTTTTCACAAAGAAAATGAAGCCATACAAAATGTTTTTAACATTTTTTTTTTCCTCTGACCAAACTAAATGATTTCTGTACACACCTCCATTACATGTATTGGCCTAAACTTAATTCTGTATTTCTATATTTCTGACAACCAGTACAATTAGTTTCTGTGGAGTGTTCACAAAAAGAAAAAAGTGCTAAGTAGATAGCATCTAAGACATAACGTTTTAATCTGAACAAAACTTATCTTCTGCTCATAGAGAATTTTTTCTCTGCATTGCCATGCTTCTCAAAGTCTCTGCTGCTTCTTAAAGTCTGTGCCTGTGTTGAATTGTTACGCTCTCTGTCTTCTTTTTTCTCCGCCTGCTCGAAATCTCATTGCTTGTTTTTGGCTTCTGTGCCAAAAACAGCTAGTGTTTGACAATTGCGAGGTTAAGACTCCAAATTCGATCAGTTTTCTTGTCATAAAAATAAAAGACTAAAAGAATGTATATATTCTGGCTGTTCTGTAGTTAATGTTCTCTTTGCTGAAGTTTGGATATTAACTGTGTAAAGAAATCATGTGATTGTAGATCACCTAGGTGATTTTAGCTCCACTTTTGTAAGATGTAATAATATATGAGTGAGAGGTACTTTCATAATTAAACATTTATTCTTAGAGCTTTTGAATAATTTCTTCTTGTTGAAAGAATATTATTAGCCTTTTGGCAAGGGAAATTTCTAATCTAGTCAAAAAATTTACAAACTTTGGTTAAAGCATATTTGAAGCTTAATTATGGTTCATTTCCATGAGTAATGATAGAAAATTAGAATTCTGCATAAAGAATTTAGTTTTACAGCTAATTTTTCAGAAACTGATCCAAACAATACATTGAGAGAAAAATGACCAGTATCACCAAACTAACTTTCTGAGAAGTAAGCCCTGAGTTTCCTTGAGGGTAAGATTTAAGTTTAACATTAAGATAAGCGTACAATTTGATCAGTGAACAGTAGAAAATATACAAAGTGTTAAAAAGCACGTGTTCTTCCTACTAACTAATTGAGTGCATTTGGATAAATTATCTAATAATTTTTGGCATCAGGTTTCTTGTTAGTAAAATGAGAGATTTAAAAGAAATTATCTCTAAGGTTCTACCTATCGCTTTGTTCTCTGATTCTACTAATATATATTAGGGGGGAAGTTAATGATTTTTAGGTGAGTTTTGTATGCCTAGTATGTGACTAAGCGTTAATTGTGGACATTTATTATGTTTTCTCACTTTTTCATAATTTTTCAGCAACCTTCTTATGTCTGAGGAAGTCCCAACTAATACTCCCACCTCCCTCAGTTAAGCTGTTTAATTCACTTTCCCAGTCTCACTGGTAGCTAGGGCGGGAGTCATGTTAACTAGACACTCCACTCACACTCACCTCCAGGAAACCTCGGCACAGACTGAACAGAGAAGCAGATGCTGCACTCAATTCATGTTCTCATGAGGCTGATGGTGGAGGAATCTGATAAGGAGTCAGTAGTAATTCTGAAATAGTTTTGCTCTTGCAGAAATTGTATTGGTGCTGAACAATGTTAAGTAATAATTGCAGAAAAGAAAAGACCTTGGCATTCAAGTGCGCGGTAAGAGCAGTAGCAAATTTCCTCCCCAGCTCAGTTCCACAGTATGATTTTAGATTTTGCTCTTGAGAAGCTTAACCATAAGTCTGGTTCTCTCGTCACCCCAGTCCCTTTAATAAATTGCTGTATCACTTAGAGTTAGCTTCCAGTGATTTCAAATAAGAACCCTGACTGGAAACCTTGAAGTAGCCATATGGTATAGTATTTACTTGCTATACTCATTTCTTAAGCTATACTCAATAGTTAGAGTGTTGTTAGTTACCCTTCGTACTACGATGTGAAAGTGAAAGTGTTAGTTGCTCAGTCGTGTCTGATTCTTTGCAGCCCCACTGACTGTAGTCTGCCAAGCTCCTCTGTCCATGGAATTGTCCAGGCAAGAATACTGGAGTGGGTTGCCATTCCCTTTTCCAGGGTATCTTCCCGACCCAGGGATTGAACCCAGGTCTCCTGCATTGCAGGCAAATTCTTCACCATTTGAGCCACCAGGGAAGCCCACCATGGTGTATCCCTCCCATAATCTGAACTTTTCTCTTACTCTCAACTTGTTTATATGACATTCTTTCCTTGTGGCTCAGTTGGTACAGAATCTGCCTGCAATGCAGGAGATCTGGGTTTGATCCCTGGGTTGGGAAGATCCTCTGGAGAAAGGAAAGGTTACCCACTCCAGTATTCTGGCCTAGAGAATTCCTAGTCCATGGGGTTTCAAAGAGTCAGACATGACTGAGCAACTTTCACTTTCATTTTCCTGTATATTAATATAACCCCAGTTACTTTCTTCACATGCATTTTTGGTACCATATAGTAATCTCTCTATTACAGTTGTCTGAAATAGCCTCTTCCCTTTTCCCCTCTCAAGTTTTATTTCTTATTCAACTTATTAAATCTATTAATAATAATATACATATTCATTGTGATTTATTAATAGACTTTATTCTTTCTTTCATAAACATACAACCCTTCCTGTACAGACAGTACTTAATTAGCATAATCTATGCACAGCAGGAGACCTGGGTTCGATCCCTGGGTTGGGAAGACCCCCTGGAGGAGGGCATGGCAACCCACTCCAGTATTCTTGCCTGGAGAATCCCCATAGACAGAGGAGCCAGGTGGGCTACAGTCCATGGGGTCACAAAGAGTTGGACATGACTGAGCGACTAAGCATAACAGTAGGCAGCTGAGATGGAATAAAAGGTAAAGACACTGGAGACGGACCAGTTGGTTAAAGGAGGCCAGGTTTTTGGATGGGTTATCCCCATGAGAGTCATAAAAGATGGTGGCTGAAATTGAAGTATGAAATAGGATTTAATCAAGGATTGTGATTCTCAAGAAACAAAGAGAAAATGGTCAGGGAATGAAGAGGAAATGTCTCAGACAGAATAACTATGAAGACAAAATGACATGCGCCTTAAAGGAAAATTGTTATTCTTTTCCATGATTTTAGAGGAACAGTGTCTGCGAAAGCAGCAGAGAACTTTGCTGCCTGACTCGGAGGCACTTTAGGTGTGAGAGAATAACCAGGGTGAAAAGACTGTGGAGAATGATACTCTCTCAGGGAAGAATTGGAATTCAGTTAAAGGTGTTGAGGGTTCAGAGAAGAAACTCAAGTTCTGGAGGAGTTTATCATAAATCAGGAGCGCCCGAAGGCACAGCGAGGAGATTCTGAAGAGGAGGAGCATGATGGAAGTTCATGTTGGAGAGGAAGTGCCAAGAGTACGTGAGTATATTGTGTTGGCCATAAAGTTCATTCGGGTTTGTGGACAACCACAAACCAACTTTTTGACCAACCCAATAGAATGAATGTTAAAGTAAAAGAGATGGCAGTATCATCAGGGTTTTGCTTCATTTACATCCGGGAGTTGGTGATGGACAGGAAAGCCTGGCGGGCTGCACATAGAGTTGCAAAGAGTCGGACACGACTGAGCGACTGAACTGAACTGACACTATACCAAAACGTCATTCCTGATCATGACTTGACAAGCTAGCTTTGTTGGGGCTCAGATGTTCAAGAGTCTGCTGCAATGCAGGAGACCCAGGTTTGATCCCTAGATCAGGAAGATCCCCTGGAGAAGGAAATGGCAACCCACTCCAATACTCTTGCCTGGAAAATCCCATGGATGGAGGAGCCTGGCAGGCTACAGTCCATGGGGTTGTAAAGAGTCAGACACAACTGAGCAACTTCACTTAATTGCAATTTGAGTCTATTTAAATCTCAAATTTCCTTTAAAGTCTAATTTAAATATAACCTTTATGAAAATTTATTCAGTTATGTCCAATATAATTTAAATTAGTTGATCTTTTCTATCTAGAATCAAATATTCTAGTACTGGTTGTTGTTGTTTAGTCATTAAGCCATGTCCGACTCTGCGACCCCATGGCCTATAGCTTGCGAGGCCCCTCTGTCCATGGGATTTCCCAGGCAGGAATGCTAGAGTGCATTCCTAGCATAGGAAATGCTAGCCATTTCCTTCTACAGGGGATCTTCCCAATCCAGGGATCAAACCTGGGTCTCCCATATTGGCACACAGATTCTTTACAACTGACCCAGCAAGTAAGCCCACCCGTACTAATTATTGCTGTATAAATGTTGAATGGATGGATGGGTGAGTAGGTGCATATGGTATTTAATATTTCTCAATTATTACCCCTAATGCTGATTTTTACAGCTAGTCACGTGTTTTCTTGTTCTCTAACGTTTTTTATCTTCCTTCTAGAATTTAAACACTTGGAGAATAGATACTCTTGTTATCCTTATTTGATATTTTTCATACATCCTAGAACATAGGTGAAATTGATTCATTGACATGTTTGGCTAAACTGAAACATTTTAAAAGTCTTACCGAGTTCAGTATAACGCTATTCCCTGATAGGTATCAGCTCACTTCCTGTTGTTTAGTCACTCAGTTGTATCCAACACTTGCAACCCCATGGACTGTAGCCCTCAAGGCTCCTCTGTCCATGGGATTTCAAGAATCCTGGAGTGGGTTGCCATTTCCTTCTGCAGAGGATCTCTCTGACCAAGGGATTGAACCTGTGTCTCCTGCAGTGGCAGGTGGACTCTTTACCACTGAGCCACCAGGGAAGCCCAGCAGCATGCTTTAAACAGCTCTATTAGGAATATTTTGTGACCTGGAATTCAATAAATATGCACCTCAGGGTAATTAATAGAAACATAGCAGGAATTATTTCATGTTTAAATCATGATTGGCTAGAGACATAAATGCTTATATAATTTCTCATTTAGAAGTGTTATGCCACAGTGTCTTAAGAGTGATCAACTTTCCTCATGACTGACTTATTTTAGACCCTTGTATTTTCAGCCTTTAATTTCTGTAATCCCTGTGTCTCAAGAACAGCCTCTCTTTATACTAATGGATTGAATTAATTTAGTTTGATATTTGTACTATTATTTTTAAGAGAGATGAATTACTGCTCAGACTTTATCATTGAAATGTGTGTTCCTCTAAGAATCATACTTGAGTCTCTATTAGCAAATAACTTTTAAAACTTATGCCTGAAATTAACACAACACTGTTACTCAACTATATACTCCAATATAAAATTAAAAGAAAAAAATTTCAGTTCAGTTCAGTTGCTCAGTCATGTCCAACTCTTTGCAACCCCATGGACTGCAGCACGCCAGCCCTCCCTGTCCATCACCAGCTCCCGGAGTCCACCCAAACCCATGTCCATTGAGTCGGTGATGCCATCCAACCATCTTATCCTCTGTCATCCCCTTCTCCTCCTGCCTTCAATCTTTCCCAGCATCATTCACCAATTTCCATATTCACTACAATTAACACACTACCATTGTCAATAAAAACCTTCATTTTCTCAACATAGATTACCATAAAGTAATTTAAAATAAATACTTCATAATAAACTAATGATCCCAGTTAAAAATTTCTGCATCAAGGAGAAAGTTGCATGTATGCAATTCAGTTCCCTAGATAGTAACAGTAATGTGAGTCATGGCTCACTTTAGTATAAAACTAAATAGCTATAGGCCTATTTAGAGACAGTTATTCAAAGAGAAAGGGTTTCCCGGATAGCTCAGTTGGTGAAGAATCCACCTGCAATGCAGGAGACCCCAGTTCGATTCCTAGGTTGGGAAGATCCACTGGAGAAGGGATAGGCTACCCACTCCGGTATTCTTGGGCTTCCCATGTGGCTCAGCTGGTAAAGAATCTGCCTGCAATGCGGGAGACCTGGGTGAACCCTGGGTTGGAAAGATCCCTAGAGAAGGAAAAGGCTACCCACTCCAGTATTCTGGCCTGGAGAATTCCCTGGACTGTATAGTCCATGGGGTTGCAAGAGTTGGACATGAGTGAGTGACTTTCACTTTCACATTCAAAGAGAAAGTAAGTGAGCATATATTATTAGTAGAGAGCAATAACCCTAGTCTCGCATGAAGAATTGTTAATCAGATAAATCTTTCAGTGCAAAGGAGAAGCTAAAGTATAGCATAAACAGAAGCTTTTTGTTTAAATCAGAGTCTTATTTTAAATGTTAAGTTTAAACTTAGTTTATAAAGAAGTCAAGTTTAAATGTTAAGTCTCAAGAAATTTTGAACATGCAGAAAAATTGAGAGAAACTGAAATTGCAGTGACTAAAATCGTTTGTTTTTTTAATATCTACTGTGGGGAATGGAAAGCATGAAGCATCTTAGCTGGGATTCATTTAGTTGAACCATCCAAGTGCTAAATAAACTATAAACTACCGAGAACCAACTCATACTTCATTCCTCTTTTTGTATTATTTTTTTCAAATATAAGCTAGAAAAGTAAAGTTTGTCCTTGAGGCCTTTCCTTTACAAACAAAAGAAATGCCAAACAGAGGCAACATTTTATTTTTTCCTACTCATTCTCCTCACTGTGTTAATGTTATACAGCAGGGCAGTATCTAATGGGCAAATGTGAATCAAAACCAAAATCCTTAATTCTAGGATTTCTGCATTTAAGGTTGTGACAGATATTTTAGTAGGTTCTTCACTGGGAAAAAATATTAAAGTGCTAGATACTAATTTTGAATAATTATAGACACACAAATATATTTTATTAAAAAACCAGTACTAATGATATTGTTTAAAGTATTTTCATCTGGATTAATAGTATTCCTAATGCTCCTTCCAAAAGAGTTGTGGTTTTTATCTGCTGTGATATTTATTTTGAGGTTGACAGGGTTTGGGCTTCCCTGATAACTCAATTGGTAAAGAATCTGCCTGCAATGCAGGAGACCCTGGTTCGATTCCTGGGTCGGAAAGATCCCCTGAAAAAGGGATAAGCTACCCACTCCAGTGTTCTTGGGCTTCCCTGTGGCTCAGCTGGTAAAGAATCTGCCTGCAATGTGGGAGACTGGGGTTTGATCCCTGGGTTGGGGAGATCCCCTGGAGAAGGGAAAGGCTACTCACTCTGGTATTCTGGCCTGGAGAATTCCATGGACTGTATAGCTCACGGGGTTGCAAAGAGTCAGACATGACTGGGAGCAGCTTTCACTGACAGGGTTTAATGACGCTTTTCCAAGGTAATGGCTATTTAGGCGTACAGTGGAATCTAAAGAGAACTGATAAATACTAATTACAAAAGCATTTTTCTGAAATTTAAGTTTAAAAAAGCAGTTTACATTTGATGCATTTATATTCTTACAGTGAAATATGAACTTAAGAAATACTGCGTTCAGGTTTAGGACAGGCTCATACTGATGCTAAGTCACTTAGTCGTGTCTGACTCTTTGTGACCAGGCTCCTCTAACCATGGGATTTTCCAGTCAAGAATACTGGACTGGGTTGCTATTTCCTACTCCAGGTGGTCTTCCCAACCCAGGGATTGAAACCCACGTCTCTTGCATCTCCTGCATTGGCAGGCAAATTCTTTACCACTAGCACCACCTTACTCTGAAATAAAATACATATTCTTAATTTATTTTAATCATTCTGCTATTATTTATTGTTTTATAGTTTAAAGATAGCCTCTGGTCTTACAAAAATAATGATTTTTGTATCTTAGACCTAGAGTTGTTAACATAGGCTGTGTCTTACCTGTTAACAGTGTTCATTTTATAGTCTGTCACTTTGGGGCAATTGATGATTCATACTAATTATATTCTTTTGTAGCAGAGAAAAGCTAGTAGAGCTAACTGGAACTGAAGACTTAAGTCTGGCACACACAGAGTTTTAATTATCTCATGTTATATAATCAAAGTATGTAATTTGTATTCTCAAAGTTATATGTCTCCATATATCCACATTCTACAGTAAAAAAGTAAACTGATTAAAATTTAATTTGGTTCATTTTTAAAGGAATATGATACCATTTAGTTGATGGAAAATAGCATGTATTATAAGTACATTTTTTATATTAGATTATTGGAGGGGATATATTTTTCTTAGAATTGAAAGCTGTCATTGTTCCTTAAGCTATATTCAAGTTCTAAAATTATTCTTTATACTAGCTCATTTGTGGTTTCTTATAAAAGGTTTAAGAATTATTGGATATCATGTTGATATTTGGCAGAAAACAACAAAACTCTGTAAAGTTTAATTATCCTTCAGTTAAAAATTATAGAAAAAGAATTACTGGATAGTGGAAACTTACAGTTTTAATGCTGAAATTGTTAGATTTTCAAGATCAAGTTTATATTTGCATTTAAGAGGGTTGATACAGCATAGGGATTAAGAACATAGAGATTATGACATCCTTAGAACACGTCTTAGCTCCCCACTTCTTCCCAGCTGTCTGTTCTCAGATGAATACGCAACCTCTGTGTGCCTCAGTTTTTTCATTTGTAAACAGGGATGATTAAAAAAAAAAAGTTATCCATGTAAAGAATATCATCTGACACAGAGTAGGAACTTTTAAATGTTAAAAAATTAAAGAACATTAGACAAAGTTTAGCTAATGCCATTTAAAAATTTATTACATTGTGTTTTTCAAGTTTCAGAATCAGCAGGAACATTGCAATCAGGAAGAGGAAAGTAGAAGTGCTTTGATCCAACAATACAAAGAGTACTTAGTCCAACCATGCAAGTAACTAGGAAAATAATTCTTTTAGGAACCAAATATAATTCAAGCCTTGAATGTTTTTAAGATCCAAATTTTTAGAAATATATTTTGAGTAATTATTAAGAAGTCTGAATTATAAATATTATGTAAAGAAGTGCAGGCACATAGAGTAATTTATTACTTCAGCAAAACTTGCAAGGCGGTCTTAGGCAAGTTTATTTTGAGATAACAAACCCTGAAACCTTCAGTGCCTTATACCCTGCAGAGGTTTCTTTCTCACTTGTGCTGCATGTCCATTTTGGGTCAGTTTTGGCTCTATTCCACTCTGTCTTCATTCTGGGGCCCAAACTGAGAGGGGAGGTGCTTTCTGAAACTTTGCTGGCTGTCAGAGGACGTAGCAAACTAATCCTTACCTCTTAAAGCTTCTGCTCAAAATTGATATGCTACTTCCACTGACATTTCAGGTGTCTACAGTGAAGGTGGGCCAACTTTTTCTGTAAAGCACCAGAAAGTTAACTTCGTTTAGGCTGCACAGGCCACAACATACAGTCTCAGTCACATATTCTTTTTATTCTTTAACCTTACTTAATTTTCTTCCAGTTCTACTGAGATACAGTTGACATACAGTACTTTATCAGTTTAAGATGTACAGCGTTTTGAGTTGACTCACATAAACACATCATAAAATGATTATCTCAATAGGTGTAGTGCATATCATCTTGTATATATACAAAATGAAAGAAAGAGAAAATTTATTTTTTCCTTGTGATGAGAATTCTTAGCTACTCCTGTTGTTTACATACTGCCCATGGCCATTTGGGACTACAACAGTGGATTGCCTGGTTGCGACTGAGGTCATATGGCTTGTGAAGAAAAAGTTATTTACTGTCTGGCTCTTTACAGAAAAATGTTGTTGATCCATTGGTCAGAAGATAGAAATAAGAAATTTCCAGAAATAGAGAAGAAAAAAAAGCATAGAAAAAATAGACATAAATACCAAAAAAAGAAAAAAAATGAGAGACAATATGTAAGAGGATTTAACATATGACTAAAAGGTGGATCATTTAAAAAAAAAAAAAACAGAGGAGAGGAAGCTGTATTAAAATACAAGAAAATTTGCCAGAACTGAAGGACTTGAGTGTCCAAATAAAGAGCCTGAACAAGCAATGAAAACATCCAGACTTAGACACATCATAGTGAAATTTCAGAACATCAAGGGAAGATCCTAAAAGGGCCCAGGTAACATAGAAAAATGAATGATGATCAGAATGACGTCAGACTTCTCAGCTGCAATGCTAGATGCTGGAAGCTTAAGGCTTCAAAATTGCAAAAGAATCATTTTTATTGCTTTCTTAAATCCTCATCATAAGCCCACTATGAGTATCATTATTTATCCCCATTTTACCAATGAGAAAAAGGTACTTCAGGGACTTTGACTACCCCAGAGTCAATCTGCAAGTATCCCAATCTTTTCTACTTTCCTGTGCTTCAGAGGATGTGCCTCTCAGATTCCCTAGAGTTCTGATGCTAATCAGATTCTCCCAATTAGATGCATTCATGCACGATTTGCAAGGTGGAAGTGAGACAGAAGCCATCTTCCTGCTGCTGCGGGCCGGCAAGTTCAAGGGAAGATGTTTTTTTTTCCCCTCTAGCAACATTCTAATAGCTAGTTTTCAGCTTCGTGGATGCTAAGGAGTAATTGTAATGGCAGTGATGACTTCCTGATCCCTTAATGAAGCTAAAATAGTTATGTTTTTCAACTCATACTATATCTCCCCCACCTTTTTGGTAAATGTAATAGATCCTTTGGTGAGTCAGTTTTTCTGTGTTCTAAGGAGTCATTCCTGCAGGACCGGCCTGGACTCTGCTCCTCCAGCTCTCCCTACTGTTCTGTAAGCACCTAACTTAACTGAATTAAATCTCTCTCTTAAAATACCTGAAGTCATTTCTTTTTCCTTCACTGAGCCCTGACTGACACAGGTCACAGCAAAGGCTTAGTGTTAATGTTAGGAAAGGAGATCTCAGATTTAAAATTTTCAGGTTCTAAAAATTTTATCTAAGTAGTCCATGCTTTACACGTCAGTTATAACTAGGGTTTAATTCTAGTTAAAATAATTTTAATTTATAATCTCTGAAGATAGTTACATTAGTAAAAGAAGTTAAAACAAATAACATTCATTTACTTTCAACTTGAGTGGTGTGTCCATGTGCTAGGTACAGTTTTAAGTACTTGCTGTCATTTAATCCTCCCAATTACCCTTGAAGACAGATAATAGGTACTATTAGCCCCAGTTTATAGCAAACAGGCATAATAGGTTAACTGAACTTCCTAGGGTCGCACAGTAAATTGCAGAGTCGGAATTTCAGTCCATCGCTCCACAGTCTGTGTTTTTAGTTACTCTCTACTTTATCAATTTGTTCTTGTTGTTCAGTCACTAAGTTCTCTCCGACTCTTTGTGTCCCCGTGGACTGCAACATACCAGGCTCCTCTGTACTTCACTGCCTCCCGGAGTTTGCTCAAATTCATGTCCATTGAGTCAGTGATACTATCTAACCATCTCATCATCTGGCGCCCTCTTTTTCTTTTGCCTTTAATCTTTCCCAGCATCAGGGTCTTTTCCAGTGAGTCAGCTCTTCACGTCAGGTGGCCAAAGTATTGGAGCTTCAGCTTTAGCATCAGTCCTTCCCATGAATATTCAGGGTTGATTTCCTTTAGGATTGACTGGTGTGTTGTTCTTGTAGTCCACGGAACTCTCAAGAGTCTTCTTCAGCACCACAATTTGAAAGCATCAGTTCTTCAGTGCTCAGCCTTCTTTATGGTCCAACTCTCACATCTGTACATGACTACTGGACCTTTGACTATTTGGACCTTTGTCAGTGAAGTGATGTCTCTAGTTTTTAATATGCTATCTAGGCTTGTTATAGCTCTCTTTCCAAGGAGAAAGGCTTCCCTGGTGGCTCAGACAGTAAAGCCTGCAATGTGGGAGACCTGGGCTTGGGTCAGGAAGATCCCCTGGAGATGGAAATGGCAACCCACTCCAGTACCCTTGCCTGGAAAATCCCATGGACGGAGGAGCCTGGTAGGTTATAGTCCATGGGGTCGCAAAGAGTTGGACACAACTGAGCGACTTCACTTTTCCTTTCCTTTCCAAGGAGAAAGCATCTTTTAATTTCATGGCTATAGTAACCATTCGTAGTGATTTTAGAGCCCCCCAAAATAAAATCTTTCACTGCTTGCACTTTTTCCCCTTCTATTTGCTGTGAAGTGATGGGACCAGATGCCATGATCTTAGTTTTTTGAATGTTAAATTTCAAGCCAGCTTTTTCAGTCTCCTCTTTCACTTTCATCAAGAGGCTCTTTAGTTCTTCTTACTTTCTATCATCAGAGTGGTATCATCTGCATACCTGAGGTTGCTGGTGTTATTCTTGACAATCTTGATTCCAGCTTGTGATTTGTCCAGCCTGGCATTTTGCATGATGTACTCTGCATAGAAGTTAAACAAGATGACAGTATACAGCCTTTTAATATTCCTTTCCCAATTTTGAATCAGTTAGTTCTTCCATGTCCAGTTCTAACTATTGCTTCTTGACCCACATACAGGTTTCTCTGGAAAAAGGTAAAGTAGTCTGGTACTCCCATTTCTTGAAGAATATTCCACAGTTTGTTGTGATCCAGTCAAAGTCTTTAGAGTAGTCAATGAAGCAGAAGTAGATGTTTTTCTGGAACTCGTTTGCTTTCTCCATGATTCAGTGAATGTTGGCAATTTGATCTCTGGTTCCTCTGCCTCTTTGGAACCTTATCATTATATAAGACTAAATTTTACCTAGAAGATGGTTGGATTTGTCTATGAGTGTTGATAGACCTACTTTAAAATTTTAATGTCTTTACTCCCATGAAATTTGTTTTTATTAGATGTAATAATCTCTAAGAATCCCTAAATGTCAAGATTGTAATTTTTAGGGAAAAAAATGTAAAATAGATCCAGAAATGAAAACTAAAAATGCTTTTTAATAATTAACACTGGTCTCCTGCTGAGAATATATCATAACCAAAATGATTTCATGAAAAGTAAAGGAGGATTCTCTCATTGTTTTACTCTGTACCATTTCTTTTCAAACTTTGTTCTTTGGAACTGCTCCATTTCTTGGATATTTCTCATCATTTACTTCTGAATCTTTCACAATCCTGTATCCTAGAATGAATTATAAAATGTTATTTCATTATTGATCCTAAAATTTCACAACTCAGAGCAGTTTAACAGTTTACTAAATTGTGTTAGCCTCAGCAAGAGAGACTAGAAATGCAAGTGTCTGGCATTTTAGTCTTCATAGTGAGAGGTGAGCTCTCCAAGCAAGAAATAAAAAGATGGGGAGTGACTGTTGAATGGACAATTGACAGTATTCACTGTGGTTTACTACCAGGAGTTTTGGTAGCTGACTTCAAGTTTGTATGTTCATGAGTTCATTTTGGAAGAATATATGTAAAATGAAACTTTTCTCCTTTAAATTTTCCCTCTCTTTCCAAGTATGCAGTATTGCATATTTAAAATCTGATGATCAGATCATGTATATAGCCACTAATTATTTTCAAAGTGGATGTATAAATGTAGTCTGTACAGTAAGCAGCTGTCTTATACTCTTAAAGCAAGAAAAAGTTTATCCCTCATATGAAGCATTTCTTCTTCCCTTCACCCTAATTGTTTTCATCTTCTCTTAATAAGAACTTAGACTTTTTAACCTTTGGGTTTGTTTCATATTTTTATAAACATATTATAAATGCCACTCCAAAAAAATGAATGTTTAAAATGCAAAATTAAAATCTAAAATATTTATTATGAAGCAAATCAAATACCTAACCCTCTTCTCAATTAGTCCTGTAGATTAAAAGCAAAATTTCTCAGAGTGAGCTCTAATAGTCATTCACATCAAGTTGGGGGCTCAACACCAGGTCCACCAAACCAGAATCACTGGGAAGCAGCCTAGTAATCTTTAATCAAATTCCCCAAGTGGTCATTAACTACATTAAAATTTAAAGACCACTTATATAGAAAATGTTAATAATAAAATACATAAGGTGTTTACTTTAGGGTCAGTTCAAAGGATACATTTTTTTGTTGTTGTATTTCATCAGATCTCTTTATCTTTTATTGTCTTTGGTTTCCTTTTCAAATATTTACCAATGTATGTTCTTTGGGCATTCAAAAAATAATTCGGAGGAGTAGAATTATAACAAAATATCAGTGAAGTGATAGTAAAAATATGAAGAGAAGATGCCTTTTTGGAAAATCCCACACTTTGATTTCATTAACTGAAATTACCCATGAGGAGCCAGTGATTACATTGAGTAAATGTTTGCATCAGTTAAGATTCTGTCAGTTGCAAGAGAATGCAACAAACTCAAAATGGCTTGAGCAGTAAGGGAACATTCAGATGGCGGGTGTGTCTTCGGGCATGGCTTCATCCAGTGACTCAGTTTCACCAGGATCACTAAGGGCCTAGTTTCTTTCCCTTTCTACTTCCCTACCCAGTGTGTGCTCCATATGTCAACTTCATAATCAGTTTTCTATAGCAGCTCTCTTCATGTGTCTCCCTAGGCTACATGCCCATTCAGAACCAATCACTATGGCTACAGTGATGGGCTGCATGGATTAGTTTTAACCCTAGAGCTGAGCAATGGGTCACGTCCCAAACCAAGAAATGAAAGAGAGTGCATTCACTACTGGAAGGAAGTGTTGGATGGATGCTGGGGAGATAACCAGCTCGTGTCCAACATAATGTTTATTTAAATTCCTTGAAAATGAAATTCACTAAAACTTTAGTGATTGAACATAACATTGGTGGAATCCTGTTTCAGAAGCTTTGATACTACCTCAGAATTTGGCATACTTTTCTGTGTGTTGCTTCAGGAGTCTTGCGTTCCGTGCTTCACACAGTTGATGTCTTTCTGACATGCTTAATTGGCGATGAACTAACTTCTGAAAATCGTGATTCTCAATTCTGAATCCATTAGTTCAAAATCATCGACACAAAAAGTTTTAAATACTTGTAAAGAGAATTCGATTTTTATAAATTATTTTGAGGTAGGCCAGAATACTACCAGAATAGGTAGGAAATAGTTATGCATACTGGAGTAAGTATTAAGTTCCACTGACTGATTTCTTTTAAAACTTTGTATTTCAGGTATATTATAAAATATTAAAATTATCTATCTCCTTGACTCATTAGAAGCTTGCCATAGTTTGAGAACAGAAAAAGATGAGAAACATTTTAAAGGGAATTAAAGACCTTATGGCTGTAAGAAAAACTGTTTTGCCAAAAGTATTTACCATGTATAAAACCTAGAATATTATAGATTCCGTTTTCTTTGGGTTCAGTTTACTTAAAGTTTATTGTGGCACTGAAGATACTACAACTAAATTTTCAGAAATTGACAAATTCAGCATTTCCTGGGTTTCAGTGGTCTCTTAGGAACATAAGTTTTGTAAAATATGCCAAGGACTTCATAACTGTCTTCAAGGCCACCTTTATACTGTAGTCCCACCTGGACAATCCTGAAATTCAGACTGTAAAGTTACATAGGTAGAGAATGAAAATAGCATTAAAATTTTTTTTGTTCCATAACAGGACACATTGTGATGAAGTAAAATAAAAGGCATTGCTATTTCTAGTAACATTTCATTTCCTGGGAACTACTTTGAATGCTCTGTGAGGATATGTACAAAAACAACAGTAATAACATCATGTGAAATAACTCTTGATAGCTTGGGAATTCATTATGAAGTTCCATTAAGACTCTCAGAAATATCCTTCTATATTCATATTTTAATGAACACATAAATCTTATTTTGCTATTTCATTTGTCACTAAATTATTCATAACATTCAACTTTGAATCAGAACTAATCTTCAAATAGTCTGTTTTGTGGCACAAGAGAATTGTTATTACCATTTTAAAATTTAAAAAAGGAAATTTGAAGTTCAAGGTGTTTATACATTTAAACTGAAATCATCATTGTTCTAATGCCTTAGTGATGAATGTCTTTAAGATTTTAATTTGTGTACAGTAGTTACACATTACCTGGGACTCAGTAAGCCCTCAGTAAATATCAGCTACGCCAATAACTTCATCATCATCACTACATTACTACTATATCAGCCACTACTATTTTCACCTTTTACCTATTTTTTGCATAAGAATAGTTTAATTTGGTTTTCTTTTGGCAGCAGCCCAGAGTTCACTATATTCACAATTCATTTGGTTCCTCTTAACTTTCTATGTGGATAATTTTTTTAAATGTTCTGCCTTTTGATATGGATAGTCTCACTGATATAGAAACACTGTTAATTGCCCAGCCACCTCCGAGTCTTTGTGACCCCATGCCCTGGCAGCACACCAGGCCTCCCTGTCCCTCACCATCTCCTGGAACTTGCCCAAGTTCATGTCCATTGCATTAGTGATGGCATCCAGCCATCTCATCCTCTCATGGCCTCATCTGCCCTCAATCTTTCCCAACGTCAGGGACTTTACAATGAGTCAGCTGTTCACATCAGGTGACCAATATACTGGAGCTTCAGCTTCAGCATCCGTCCTTCCAGTAGCCCTTCTTTCCGTGTCATATCTTTTTGTCTTTTTATTCAGTCTATGAGATTCTCATGGCAAGTATACTGGGGTGGTTTTCGTTCCCTCCTCTTGTGGATTACATTTTAGTCAGAACTCTCCACTGTGACCCATCCATCTTTGGTGGCCCTACCTGGCATAGCTCATAGCTTCATTGAGTTATACAAGCCCCTTCGCCACGATGAGGCAGTGGGCCGTGAAGGGAATTTACAAGCAGGAAAGTGAAAAGAAAAAATGAAAGTGAAGTCGCTCAGTCATGTCCGACTCTTTGCAACCCCGTGGACTATAGCTCACCAGGCTCTTCCATCCACGGGATTCTCCAGGCAAGAATACTGGAGTGGGTTGCCATTTCCTTCTCCAGGGGATCTTCCCGACCCAGAGATCGAACCCAGGTCTCCCGCATTACAATTACAGGTAGAACTTGTTATAAAATATGAAAGAAAAAGTAAATTTTGAAGCTTTAATTTTACACTCATACCATATCAGTTCAGTTCAGTTGCTCAGTGGTGTCCGACTCTTTGCGACCCCATGAACCGCAGCATGCCCAACCTCCCTGTCCATCACCAACTCCCAGAGTTTACCCAAACTCATGTCCATTGAGTCAGTGATGCCATCCAATCATCTCATCCTCTGTCATCCCCTTCTCCTCCTCCCCTCAATCTTTCCCAGCATCAGGGTCTTTTCAGATGAATCAGCTCTTCGCATCAGGTGGCCAAAGTATTGGAGTTTCAGCTTCAACATCAGTCCTTCCAATGAACATCCAGGACTGATCTCCCTTAGGATGGACTGGTTGGATCTCCTTGCAGTCCAAGGGACTCTCAAGAGTCTTCTCCAACACCACAGTTCAAAAGCATCAATTCTTCGGTACTCAGCTTTCTTTATAGTCCAACTGTCACAACCATACATGACTACTGGAAAAACCATAACCTTGACTAGATGGACCTTTGTTGACAAAATAATATCTCTACTTTTTAATATGCTGTCTAGGTTGGTCATAACTTTTCTTCCAAGGAGTAAGCATCTTTTAATTTCATGGCTGCAATCACCATCTGCAGTGATTTTGGAGGCCCCCCCCCCCCCCGCCAAAAAAATAAAGTCAGCCACTGTTTCCACTGTTTTTCCATCTATTTGCCATGAAGTGATGGGACCAGATGCCATGATCTTAGTTTTCTAAATGTTGAGCTTTAAGCCAACCTTTTCACTCTCCTTGTTCACTTTCATCAAGAGGCTCTTTAGTTCTTCTTCACTTTCTGCCATAAGGGTGGTGTCATCTGCATATCTGAGGTTATTGATATTTCTCCCGGCAATCTTGACTCCAGCTTGTGCTGCTTCCAGCCCAGTGTTTCTCATGATGTACTCTGCATATAAGTTAAATAAGCAAGGTGATATTATACAGCCTTGATGTACTCCTTTTCCTATTTGGAACCAGTCTGTTGTTCCATGTCCAATTCTAACTGTTGCTTCCTGACCTGCATATAGGTTTCTCAAGAGGCAGGTCAGGTGGTCAGGTATTCCCATCTCTCTCAGAATTTTCCACAGTTTGTTGTGATCCACACAGTCAAAGGCTTTGGCATAGTCAATAAAGCAGAAATAGATGTTTTTCTGGAACTCTCTTGCTTTTTCCATGATCCAGCGGATGTTGGCAATTTGATCTCTGGTTCCTCTGCCTTTTCTAAAACCAGCTTGAACATCTGGAAGTTCATGGTTCACATATTGCTGAAGCCTGGCTTGGAGAATTTTGAGAATTACTTTACTAGCATGTGAGATGAGTGCAATTGTGTGGTAGTTTGAGCATTCTTTGGCATTGCCTTTCTTTGGGATTGGAATGAAAACTGACCTTTTCCAGTCCTGTGGCCACTGCTGAGTTTTCCAAATTTGCTGGCATAATGAGTGCAGCACTTTCACAGCATCATCTTTCAGGATTTGGAATAGCTCAACTGGAATTCCATCACCTCCACTAGCTTTGTTTGTAGTGATGCTTCCTAAGGCCCACTTGACTTCACATTCCAGGATGTCTGGCTCTAGGTCAGTGATCACACCATCATGATCTAACTTGGCTTGTCTAACTCAATGAAACTGACTCGTACCATATAAACTGTCTTAAATATCTTTCATGGCTCTTTCATAAATATACGACATAAAATATTTATTCTGTTATTCTATTAATATATACGTATATGTACATATTTACATTTATATGTGTTTCTATGTCTATATATTAAAAGTTGTGCATTCACACTGAGAGAACCAATTCCAGTTCAACACAGCAGGGTTCATTCTCATTTGTAACTACCTTCTTTGACACTCAGACGCCTTCTACCATCCTTGATGCACTAATTTGATCAATCCCTTTGTGTGTAACCAGTATCCATTGCAGCCATCACATTCTCCATATTCACACCCTCCTCCCCAAACTCGGGCTCCAAATCCCTGTGTCTGCTCCTCCTGCAGAGAAGCTCTTACTGTGCTCAACCTCGGTCACCCCTAGCAATCTGCACCCTCACCCCCACCAGTGCATGGGTGATCTCTCAGCATGCCAAGGCTTGGCTGTGGCACCCCCACAGTACATCACTCATCGGTGGAAACAGCCTCCTTACCCTGTTTGGGATCTGACAGCCCCTACTGACCCATCCTATGAATAGGTGCTCTCACCCTACTAAATCTCTGATAACCCATTCTATTTTCCTCTCAGCACCCTCAGCAGGACATCTTCCTGACCCTGCCCAGAGGCTCTGTACCCCAGGCTAGGCCACACTTCCTCATTCTGCTCAGGCAGGACCTGATGGCCCCCATCAAACTTCCCATCTGGATTCTTTCTCCCCACACTAAGTGACCACTTCATATCTTCTGCCCCACCCCAGCATGGACATGTTCCTCATCCTGCTTGGGCTGGTATCCAGTTCCTCTTGAGGATGCCCTCCTCAGCCTGCTTGGGCTTAATAGATTTTTTAAGTTAGGGACCCCTTGCCAGTCGCTCGGTGTGAGGTTAGGAATAATGGTGATGATGATGTGTTTCTGCTGGTAGCAACTGTATTTTGGCGACGAAGAACATATGCCTATACTCTGCATCATAAATAATTGAGGTATTTCTTTTCTGTGTGTCTTTAAAGTGGCCACCAGGTATAATCTTAAGAATATTGCATCTTGGTATAAGTTTTGGCCTCTTGGGATTAAAGACAGAGGAAACTGGGTCCACATGGAGCTGTCCGTGGTACTGACAAGTCTTTGTAGTCTCATGGACCTTGTAGCTGCCTTGAATCTTCCTTACTGTTATACCTAACTATACTTCTTAACCACTTCTGAGATTTTCCCCCAGCTTTATTTACATATAATTTCCACATAGCATTGTGTAACTTTGTGATGACTTAATACACATATATGGAGAAGGCAGTGGCATCCCACTCCAGTACTTTTGCCTGGAAAATCCCATGGACGGAGGAGCCTGGTGGGCTGCAGTCCATGGGGTCGCTAGAGTCGGACACGACTGAGCGACTTCACTTTCACTTTTCACTTTTCACTTTCATGCATTGGAGAAGGAAATGGCAACCCACTCCAGTGTTCTTGCCTGGAGAATCCCAGGGACGGGGAAGCCTGGTGGGCTGCCGTCTCTGGGGTCGCACAGAGTCGGACACGACTGAAGCGACTTAGCAGCAGCAGCAGCAATACACATATATACTATGAAATGCTTGCCACAGTAAGGTTAGTACATCCTTTACCTTACTTACTTATCATTTTGTTGTTGTTCCGAGTTTGATCTCTTGGTCGGGAAGATCCCCCGGAGAAGCAAATGGCAACCCACTCCAGTATTCTTGCCTGGGAAATCTCATGGACAGAGGAGCCTAGTGGGCTACAGTCTATAGGGTCACAAAGAGTCAAACTGAGAGATTAACCACCACTGCTGCATGGTGAAAATGTTAAAGCTCTACTCCCATAGCAATTCTCAAATATGTAATGCAGTATTAACTGTAGTCACCATGCTATACACTAGATTCCTGGAAGTTACTCATTTTATAACTGAAACTTTTACCCTTTGGCCAACATCACCCCATTTCCCCAACTCTCAGCCCCTGGCAGCCACAATCCTACTCTCTAGTTTCTACAAATTTTATGTTTTTAGGTTCCACATAAAAGTGAGATTCTAGTGTTTGTTTATCTGACTTAATTTCACTTACCATAATGCTCTCAAGGTCTGTTCATGTGTTGGCAAATGGCAAATTTTCTTCATTTTTCCCTTTTTAAAAAATTGAAATATAGTTAACATAAAAATATTGTTAGTTTCAGGTGATTTGACATTTGCATAATGAGCAACTAACACTTTCACTGCTACATACATTATGAAATGGTCATAATATCTAATAACCATCTGTCCCCATGAAAAGTTATTATAATACTATTACCCATATTCTTTGTGCTGTATATTACATCCCTGTGGCTTATTTATTTTATAGTAGATGTTTGTATCTCTTAATCCCCCTCACCTAGTTCACCCCACACACCTTCTACTCAAATCAGTGAATCCATTTTAGGATTTTCTTCATTTTTAAAGTGGTGTGTGTATATCACATTTTCTTTATCCATTTATCTGTTGATGAACACTTAGATTGCTTCCATGTCTTGCCTATTGTGAATAATGCTGCATGATATCTTCAAGATAGTGACTTCAGAAATAAAATTGGTAGATCATATATGGTGTCTCAGGTGGTAAAGAATCTGCCCGCAGTGCAGGAGACCTGGGTTTGACCCCTTGGTCAGGAAGATCCCCTCGAGAAGAGAGTGGCTACCCAGTCCAGTATTCTAGCCTGGAGAATTCCATGGACAGAGGAGCCTGACAGGCTACAGTCCATGCGGTTGCAGAGTCGAACACGACTGAGTGACTAAACTTTCACTTTTCCACATGGTGTTAATGGTTCTGCTTTTAATTTTTTGGGAAAACTCCACGCCATTGTCCATAGTGGCACCAATGTCCATTCCCGCCAGCAGTGCACCAGGTTTCCCTTTTCTCCTCATCCTCACCAGTGTTATCTCTTGTCTTTTTTATAATATATATTTTAAAAGTTGGGAGGTGTGAGATCACCATAGTTTTGATTTGCATTCCCTTGATGAGTAGTGTTGTTGAGCACCTTTTCATGTACTTTTTGGCTGTTTGTGTGTCTGCTGTGAGAAATGGTCTGTTCTGGTCCCCTGCCCATTGTTAAATTGGATTGTTTTGGGGTTGTTTTTTTTTTGTTTTTTTTTTTTTTTGCTGTTGAATCATATGAGTTCTTTATATGTTTTGGATATTAACCCATTATCAGATAGGTGGCTTGCAAATATTTTGTCATGTTTTACTGGTTGTTTTTTCATTTTGTTGCTCCACAGAAGCTATTTAATTTGATATAGTCCTGCTTGTTGATTTTTGCTTTTGTTGCCTGTTTTGGTATCAGGCCACCTGAAAAATTTGCCAAGACTGATGTGAAGGAACTTTTCCCCTGTGCTTTCATCAAGGAGTTTGACAGTTTCAGATCATACATTTAAGTATGTAGTTTATTCTGAATTGATTTTTCTGAGAAGTATAAGATAGGGGTTCAGTATCATTCATTCAGAATCATTCAGTTTTCACAAAACCATATACTGAAGAGACTATCTTTTCATCAATGAATATTCATAGTCCCCTTTTCAAGTATTCGTATATACTTGGGTTTATTTCTGGGCTCTCAGTTCTGTCCCATTGATATGTTTGTCTGTTTTTATATCAGTACCATACTGTTTTAATTATTATATCTCTACAGTATGGCTTGAAATCAAGAAGTGTGATGCCTCCTGTTTTATTCTTTTTCAGGATTTCTTTCTATATTCAGGGTCTTTTGTAGTTCCATAGAAATTTTAGAAGTGTTTTTTCTATTTCTGTAAAAAAAAAATGCCTTTGGATTCTTGATAAGGATTACATTGAATCTATAGATGGTTTTTGGTAGTATTGATATTTTAACAATATTAATTCTTTCATCCCATGAATATGGGATGCCTTTTTATTTATCTGTATAGTCTTTGACTTCCTTCATCAGTGTCTCATAGTTTTCAGGGTAGAGCTCTTTCAACTCATTGATTAAATTACTTTCTGATGCTATGTAAGTGCGATCCATTTTTAAAATATCTTTTTCAGAGTATTTGTTTTTAGTGTATAGAAACACTACTGATTTTTGTATGTTAATTTTGTATCCTGCAGGTTTACCAAATGCCTTGATTAGCTCTAGCAGTTTTTTGATTGAGTCTTTAGGATTTTCTCTAAATAAAATTACATAATCTGTAAATAGACACAGTTTTACCTCTTCCATTCCAATTCTGATGCCTTAAATTTCTGTTTTTTACCCTGATTGCTCTAACTAGGACTTCAGTTCTATGTTGAATAAGAGTGGTAAAAGTGGTTGTGTGTCTGCTAAGCTGCTTCACTTGTGTCTGACCCTTCACAGCCCTATGGACTGTAGCCCAGCAGGCTCCTCTGTCTCTGGGATTCTCCAGACAGGAATACTGGAGTGGATAGCCATGCCCTCCTCCAGGGGACTTTCCCAACCCGGGTATTGAACCCAGGTCTCTTACGTTTCCTGCATTGACAGACAGGTCCTTTGCCACTAGCAGCACCACTTGGGAAGCCTGGTGAGAGTGGCGACCTTGTCTTTTTCCTAATCTTAAAGGAAAAACCCTCACGGTTGCATGTGATATCCACAGGTTTGTCATATATGACCTTTGTTATGTTGAGACATGTTCCTTCTTTGCCAAATTTGTTGAGAGTTTTTATCGTGAATTGATTTTTGATTTTGTCAAATGCTTTTTCCTGTGTGTACTGAGATGATCATATGATTATTTTCTTTCATTCTATTAATCTGATGACTGAGTGACTTCACTTTCACTTTTCACTTTCATGCATTGGAGAAGGAAATGGCAACCCACTCCAGTGTTCTTGCCTTGAGAATCCCAGGGACAGGGGAGCCTGGTGGGCTGCCGTCTATGGGGTTGCACAGAGTCGGACACGACTGAAGCGACTTAGCAGCAGCAGCAGCAGCACATTGATTGATTTGCATTTGTTAGACAATCCTTGGATCCCAGGGTAAATTCCACTGGATTACAGTGAATGATTCTTTTACTGTGCTGCTGGCTTTGGTTTGCTCATTTGTTGTTGGGAACTTTTGCGTCTGTATTCATCAGGGATATTGCCCTGTAGCTTACTTTCTAGTAGTGTCCTCATCAACGCTGACCTCATACGATGGGTTTGGAAATAGTCTTTCCCTTTCATTTTTTTGCAAGAGTTTGAGAAGGATTAGTGTTAATTCTTCTTTAAATGTTTAGTAATATTCACCAGTGAAACTATCTGGTTCTGGGTTTTCTCCATGGGAACATTGTGATTACTGATTCAATCACCTGTCTAGTAATTGATGTATTCAGATTTTCTATTTCTTCATGGTTCAGTCTTGGTAGGTAGTATATTTTCCATTTATTCTAGGTGTCCAGAGTGCCCTCTTTCTTTTTCACTCAGTTAGTCTTACTCAAGGTTTGTCCATTTTTTGTTTTATCTTTTCAAAGAGCAACTCTCAGTTTGGTTAATCTTTTCTATTATTTTTCTGTTCTCCATTTCATTTATTTCTATGTTAATCTTTATTATTTTCTCCCTTATGCTGACTTTGGGCTCTATGCTACTCCTTAAGACATAGAATTAGGTTGTTTATATGGAATTTTCTTGCTTCTTTATGTAGCTATTTATTGCTATGAACTGTGGTCTTAGAACTGATTTTTATATCCCTTAAGTTATAGTATGCTGTATTTCCATTTTCATTTGTCTGAAGAAACTTCTTAATGTCATCTTTAAATGCTTCTTTGATCCATTTGTTGCTCAAGAGAATGTTGTTTAATTTCCATGTAGTTATTAATTTAGTTTTCCTCTTGTTATTGATTTCTGTTTAGATACCATTGTGGTCAGAGAAGACACTTGGTATGATTTCAGTCTTCTTTATTTGCTAAGACTTGTTTTGGGGCCTAACCTACAGTCTTTCCTAGAAAATGTTCTGTGTGCACTTGAGAAGATTGTGTATTCTGCAGTTGTTAGATAGAATGGTCTCTATATGTCTGTTAGGTTCCTTTAGTCTACAGTGTTGTCCATATCCGCTATTTCCTTACAGATTCCCTGTCTGGATGACATATCCATTGTTGAGAGTAGGATAGTAAAGTCCACAGCTTTTATTGTATTGCTATTTATTTCTCCTTTTAGCTCTGTTAGTTTTTGCTTTATATATTTAGGTGCTCTGATTTGGGGCTGCATATTTACAACTGTTATAGCTTTTTGATGGACTGACTCCTTATTCATTATATAATGATCTTCTTAGTCTCTTTTCATCATTCAGTTTTTGAAGTCTGTAACTATTACATCCAGTTCTAGGATCATCTCATTATTAATATCATGATTGTTTATAAATAAAATTGTCTAACTTTTAAACATATCTTGTCTTGAAAACTTATCAAACACTTTTTAAAAGTTCCTTTAGGATGCTTGAAAACCTTGCAGTTCTGCTATGGGTACGTGGCAAGTAAGACTAATTTCTTTTCTAGGCTTTAATATCTTTTGAATTTAGAAATCCTGAAATTTTAAATGTCAGCTACATATTCGTATTTATATTTATATTTCATGGGATATTTAAAAGTATTGTCCGGTTGTAAATTAGAAGGGTGATTGTGACCACTAATGGTGAGTTAGGGTAACTGGAGTAACCCTTTCACTAAAGGTACCTGTGAATAAAGCTGGAGGAAACATGAAAAAATACCTTAGGCACTTAAGAGGTAATAAAATTTTGAGGAATTACTGAGTTCAGATCTAGAGAACAGACTGGAACCCAAAAGGATAAGCATAGCCCTAAAGTCACTTCTGCCTTGAAGTCATTTGTCAAACCAGATAATAAATTATACGTGATCACCTACTTGGCTCTATTTAAGTCTATTATGTTGCAGTTTGTTTCCTATTTATTCTGTGTTCCCCTTTCCTCTTTGTTTTTTGTCTTCTTTTGGAATAATTGAATATTTTGTTATTTTATTCTATCTCCTTTATTGGCTTAATTATCTATATCTCTTTTTTTGTTGTTGCTGATGTTGTTATTGTGTTGTTTTAGTGGCTGATTTAGGCTTTATGGTTTACATCTTCAACTTATACTGTACCAGCAGTAATATTTTTCATTTCATATATAGGCTGAGAGCTGTATAATAATAATTTTATTTACCTTCTTTCAGTGTGTGTTATTATTGTCATGTATTATACTTCTGTGTTATGAATCCCATAATAACATTGTTATTATATTTTGTTTTAAAAAGTCAATTACATTTTAAAGACATTTAAAACATAAGAAAAAGGTCTTTTATATTTACCTACATATTTACCATTTCTGGTGTTCTTTATGCCTTTGTGTAGATCTAGTTTTACACAGGAGAAGGCAATAGCACCCCACTCCAGTATTCTTGCCTGGAAAATCCCATGGATGGAGGAGCCTGGTAGGCTGCACTCCATGGGCTCGCGAAGAGTCAAACACGACTGAACAACTTCACTTTCACTTTCACGCACTGGAGAAGGAAATGGCAACCCACTCCAGTGTTCTTGCCTGGAGAATCCCAGGGACGGCGGAACCTGGTGGGCTGCCGTCTATGGGGTCACACAGAGTCGGACATGACCGAAGCGACTTAGCAGCAGCAGCAGCTTTACATATTATTTTCTTTATGCCTGAGGATGCCTTTGAAACGTCTTATAGTGCTGATTTGGTGGTGACAAATTCTTTCACTTTTTGTGGGTCTCAAAAAAATCCGTTTTGCCTTTGTTTTGGAAAGGTATTTCGCTGGGTGTGGATGTTTAAGTTGACAGTTGTTTATTTTTCTTTCAGTGTTTAGAAAATGTTGCTCCACTTTTTCTGGCTTGTAACAAAGAGTCTCCTTAATTCTTGCCTTTGTTCCTCTAGTATATAATGTTCCTTTTTCCCTCTGGCTACTTTAAAGATTGTCTCTTTTTATTTAAGCAATTGTTATATTACTTGGTATAATTTTATTCATAATTCTTTCACTTGGTATTTTGGAACTATAGGTTTATAGTTTTAATTTAATTTGGATTTTTGCCATTATTTCTTCAAATATTAATTTTGGCTTATGTATTAAAACATTTGGAGTTATCCCACGGCTTGCTGTTGCTCTGTTCTTTTTCAGTTTTACTCTCTGGTTTGCTTTTGGATAACTTCTATTGCTTGGTCTTCAGGTTCATTAATCTTTTTTTCTGCAATGTCATCTGTGTTGGTAATTCAGTGTAGCGTATTTTTCATCTCAGATATATTTTTCTATCTCTAGAAGTTAAATTTGGGTCTCTTTTATATCCACTTTGTCTTTCCTTAACATGTTCATGCATTCTTTTATTATCTTGAAATCTAGACTATTTTTATAATAGCCATTTTAATGTCCTTATCTAGAAATACTATCATCTGTATAATTTCTTGGTCTGTCACTTGGTTTTTTCCCCTTATTCTGAATTGTATTGTCCTTCTTTCTTGTATGCCTGACATTTTTTAAATTAAATGCCAGACATTATGGGTTTTATGTTGCTGTGTGCTGGATTCTTTTGTCTTTAATATATTTGGACTTTGTTCTTGCATGCAGTCAGGTTACTTGAAAACAGTTTAATCCTATTAAGTTTTGTTTTACCAAGCCACGGATTCTTTAGTCTAGGGCTTATTTAGCCCCACAGCTCATGGATTATCCTTCTGATTATTCAACTTGATACCCCATATGAGTTTTTTCCATTTGGCTGTTCAAAGTATGAATTATTCCCAGGCTTATGTGAGTTCTGAGAATTGTTCTGTCTGATTCTTTTCATTGCTATTCTCCTTGGCTGTAAATAGTTTCCTCACATGCATGCCCTAATCAAAACTCAGCTGAAGATTCAAAGTGTATCTTTGAAGACCTCTGAATATTTGAAGATCTCCGTGCTGCTCTCTGCTTTCTAAAATTTGCCCTGTTAAATCTTAGTTACCTTGTTGTTCAGTCACTCAGTCATGTCCAACTCTTTGTGGCCCCATGGACTGCTGCACGCCAGGCTTCCCTGTCCTTCACCATCTCCTGGAGCTTGCTCAAACTCATATCCATCGAGTCAGTGATGCCATCCAACCATCTCATCCTCTGTCGTCCCCTTCTCCTCTTGCCTTCAATCTTTCCCAGCATCAGGGTCTTTTCTAATGAGTCAGTTCTTCACATCAGGTGGCCAAAGTATTGGAGTTTCAGCTTCAGCATTAGTCCTTCCAATGAATACTCAGGACTGATTTCCTTTAGGATGGACTGGTTGGATCTCCTTGCAGTCCAAGGGACTCTTGAGAGACTTCTTCAACACCACAGTTCAAAAGCATCAATTCTTTGGTGCTCAGCATTCTCTAGGGTCCAACTCTCAAATCCATACATGACTACTGGAAAAACCATAGTTTTGACTATATGGACCTTTCTTGGCAGAGTAATATCTCTGCTTTTTAATATGCTGTCTAGATTGGTCATAGCTTTTCTTCCAAAGAGCAAATGTCTTTTAATTTCATGACTGCGATCACTGTCCACAATGATTTTGGATCCCAAGAAAATAAAATCTGCCACTGTTTCCATTGTTTCCCCAACTATTTGCCATGAAGTGATGGGACCAGATGCCATATTGTAGTTTTTTGAATGTTGAGTTTTAAGCCAACTTTTTTACTGTCTTCTTTCACTTTCGTCAAGAGGTTCTTTAGTTCCTCTCTGCTTTCTGCCATAAGGATGGTGTCTTCCTCATATCTGAAGTTATTGATATTTCTCCTGGCATTCTTAATTCCAGCTTATGCTTCATCCAGCCCAGCATTTCACGTGATATACTCTGCACATAAGTTAAATAACCAGGGTGACAATATACAGTCTTGACGTACTCCTTTCCCAATTTGTAACCAGTTTCTTGTTCCATGTCCAGTTCTAACTGCTGCTTCTAGAGCTGCATGCCGGATTCTCAGGAGGCAGGTAAGGTGATCTGGTATTCCCATCTCTTTAAGAATTTTCCACAGTTTGTTGTGATCCACACAGTCATAGGCTTTACCTTCTCATATTTTCCGTGCCATCTCCTTAGCTCAGGGAAACCTCAGGCTCTGTTTGATTTCTCCCTGTCTACACTGTAGTCTAGAAACTCCAAGCAGTAAACTACACTATCCTGCACTGCCTGTTGCCCATTATATGAAAACCATTTTTATGTGCATTAGTATCTGTTGTCTTACTTGTTTAGACCAAGAATAAATCCAGTTCCTGCTACTCCATCATGGCTGGAAATTGAAGTGACAAATTTATTTTAAAATGTACAGGACATAAAATGGGCAAAACAATTTTGTGGAAAAAAAAAAAAGATGGAATATTTATATTCCTGATCTCAAGATTTGCTACAGAGGCACAGTAATTAGGATGGTATGATATTAGTATAAGAACAGATTCAGTTCAGTTCAGTTCAGTCACTCATTCGTGTCCAACTCTTTGTGACCCCATGGACTGCAGCACACCAGGCCTCCTTATCCATCACCAACTCCTGAAGTTTACTCAAACTCATGTCCATTGAGTTGGTGATGCCATCCAACCATCTCATCCTCTGTTGTCCCCTTCTCCTCCCACCTTCAATCTTTCCCAGCATCGGGGTCTTTTCCAGTGAGTCAGTTCTTCACATCAGGTGGCCAAAGTATTGGAGTTTCAGCTTCAGCATCAGTCCTTCCAATGAATATTCAGGACTGATTTCCTTTAGAAGACAGATATGTATCATATGATTACATTTGTATAAAGTTTTCAAAAGGGAAAATTAGTCTGTCAGTCTAAAACTAGTGTAAATCAGATCAGCAGTCATCTGACATGAGAGGATTGATTGAGAAGAGGCGCAATAGAACACTTTCTGGTAAAGTGTTCTGCATATTGGTTGGGAGTGATCGCACGTAAATGTAGACATTTGTCAAGTTTTTTAAACCATACACGTAAATTGCCACATTAACTCTACTGAATGATCATTTCACATATGAGATTAATTTTTAAAAATATATATAAAAGGAAAGAACAGAACAGATAGTAAAAACAGAAAGCACAAAGGCACAGGACAGATGTGTCAGTAATAACATGACATGTTGTTGCCTGCTGAAAGATGAAGACTGTCGTGGATTTTTTAAAAACTGTATGTTTAAAAGAAAAATAGTTAACACAAGGATCCTGCTAACCATGAAGAGGATGAGAATTTAACCTACTTCTAGTGGACAAGTTATGCTACACAGTTTAGTGGATACTGGCAGTAAGGAACTCAATGATTCTTGCCATTATAAGAATCATTGTCATCAACTTGTTTGCATCAGTTCCCCTGTCCTCGAGTTCCAGATGGATGCTTGCCAATCAGATGAGATGACGGAGAAAGCTCTGCCCCACACAGTCTGTCGGGGATCCATTTTTCTTTCATTGTGGTTGCTGTCACACATCCCCCTAGGACAGAGGTCAGCAGACTTTTCCTATGAAGGGCCACACAGTAGGTATTTTAGACTTTGCCAACCACATGTAGTCTCTGTCACACACCCTTCTTCTCCCTCTTCTTCTTTTTTTTTTGTAACCCTTAAAAAACATAAAGTTCATTCTTCACTTGCAGACTATAGAAAAACAGATTTGGGGCCAGATGTGGCTACACATCGTTATTTACCAGTTCCTACTCTAGGACAGTGTCATCAGTGTGATTGTTTAAATGTGATTGGTCTGCAGTGCACCCAGATTCCAAGTGATGAGAGAGGGGCAAAGATGATAGAGAAGAGGCATGGCCATTGTCTTAAGGCCTGGGCCTAGGAGTAGCGTCCACCTCTTCTGCTTATATTCCATTTTCAAGAGATCTGTCTCGTGTCCATACCTTAACTCCAAAAGAGGCTGAAAAATGGGGCAGTCATGTGCCCATCCAGAGGTGAAGAGAAAATTCTTGTGAACAGTTAGCAGTCTGTGTCACAACAAGAAAGAAAGATAAAAAAGAAAGCAAAACCAGAGGATAGTATCACAAAATGCAGGACTGAGTTTCAGACAGAAAAGGCTAGTTGGCTGTACTGAATGTTACCTATTAGATTTAATATGGAGATCGCTCTAGTGATCTTAATGAAAGAACTTTTGGAGGGATGGTAGAAGCATGATGAGTTCAGGAGTAAGTGAGAGCTGAGGATATGGGCTAATGTAGACCAACTCTTTAACCAGATTTGACGCTGAATGAGGAAAACATAGAAGAAAAAAGGGGAAAGAGAGAATAGGAAACCTGGAGGAGACTTTGGGATCCAAAGAGTTTTTTTTTAAATAGGAGTGAAACGTGAGCATGTTTAAATATAGATGAGAAAAATCCAGTGCAAAGACATATATAGGATATGAGAGAAAAAGACATGCACTATTTTAAAAAAGGTTTGAGGAAACAATCTAGACAACATGGGGAGAAATTGGTCTGAAATAGAAGGAATTCCTTCTCTTAGGACAAAGATAAAAAGGGAGGGAAGGATCCAGATGTAAGAGTTTGTAGATATTTTGGCAGGAAATTGAGGAAGATTCCATTTGGTGTGTGTGTGCACGTGTGTGTGTGTGTACAGTGAAAAGCAAAGATAAGGGAGAAAACAGTGTCAGGTTCTTTGGGAAGAACGAATGATACAATCATTGAGAAAAGGGAAAAATACTAGGGAACTATAAGAAGACTGTAAGTATGACCAGACAATGACTCAGGCAAAGTTCCAATCCCCTGAGCTGTGTGATAACTTCCCCAGTACAGTAAATTCATCCAAGGTTAGCATTTTGCCAGCCTATTAAGTGTGTTGAATAGACAGAAAAGCAGGGAAGTTTAAGCAAAGAGAAGACTGAAATGATGAACCTTGATGGAGGAGGAAGTTAGACCAAGGAGAGGCTGATGAACGAAAGTCCAGCATCAGTGGAATGGGCGTCTAGTCAAAGCAGTGGTGTTGCGAGAGCAGCAGTTGAATCAGCAAATTAGATAACTAAGAGGTTGTGCTTGACACCTGGGATTCTTCCTTGGTCATTTTGGTAAAGACCTAACCATAGTCTCTGATGATGCCAGGATCCAAAAAATAATGAGATTGGGAGGAAGAAATCTTTAGAGGTGAGAAAATCAAATACCTTAGTGCCCATGGGTATTAGAAGGGCACGATGTGTGGGAATTTGATTCACCTGAAGTCAGAACAGGTTGGGGGAAAGGAGAAGTCCTGGAGCCAAGTGGGAATCTTCCATAAATGAGCAGGCCTTACTGGATGATTTGCAGTTGAAAACATTGCTGAGGGGGAAGAGGACAGTACGGTCAGATCTCACAGGCACTTCAGACAGAACTGTGTTATACAGAAATAATCCAGGGACTTTAGAAACATATGCTGCAAAATTTTATAAAAATACATTTGTGTCAGTGTTTTGGGCAGGTTTGAGGGAACTGTATCTGACTCCATAATTTTATATCGGCCCCCACTGAAAGCTGCCTCAAATAATAAAGGAAACTCTCAAGGAAGAGGGTGTGAGCTCCACGTTTGAGAGGGAATTGCATAAGACAACCTCCAGCGCCTGTGTTCACCTTCTTGATAACCTGTGGGATACTCACCCACCAATATCCCATCACCATCCCATCATTCCAACAATTGCTCTCCCCATTTTTCCTCAGCAGCAATTTTGGGACCTTACTCCACTCACAAATTGTGCAGGGAAAGAAACACAGCACTGAATATTAGGATGAAGCCAAATTATAGAGATTCTTGAAAAACAGAATGGGGATTTAAACTTATTAGTAATAAATGACTCTGAGACTAAGTATAGTGAGTTCAGAATCCTGAGTCCTAGTCCATTTTCTTTTTTCTACTGAACTATTTGATTTGGAAGTCACTCAGTTGTGTCTAACTCTTTGGCACCCCATGGACTGTACAGTCCATGGAATTCTCTAGGCCAGAATACTGGAGTGGGTAGCCTTTCCCTTCTCCATTATTGAACTATAGTTGATTTAAATATTAGTTTCAGGTGTGGAGCATAATAATTCAGTATTTTTGCGGATATACTACATTGTAGGATCAGATCAGATCAGTGGCTCAGTCGTGTCCGACTCTTTGTGACCCCATGAATCGAAGCACGCCAGGCCTCCCTGTCTATCACCAACTCCCAGAGTTCACTGAGACTCATGTCCATTGAGTCAGTGATGCCATCCAGCCATCTCATCCTCTGTCGTCCCCTGCTCCTCCTGCCCCCAATCCCTCCCAGCATCAGAGTCTTTTCCAATGAGTCAACTCTTCGCATGAGGTGGCCAAAGTACTGGAGTTTCAGCTTTAGCATCATTCCTTCCAAAGAAATCCCAGGGCTGATCTCCTTTAGAATGGACTGGTTGGATCTCCTTGCAGTCCAAGGGACTCTCAAGAGTCTTCTCCAACACCACAGTTCAAAAGCATCAATTCTTCGGCACTCAGCCTTCTTCACAGTCCAACTCTCACATCCATACATGACCACAGGAGAAACCATAGCCTTGACTAGACGGACCTTTGTTGGCAAAGTAATGTCTCTGCTTTTGAATATGCTATCTAGATTGGTCATAACTTTCCTTGCAAGCAGTAAGTGTCTTTTAATTTCATGGCTGCAGCCACCATCCGTAGTGATTTTGGAGCCCAGAAAAATAAAGTCTGACACTGTTTCCACTGTTTCCCCATCTATTTCCCATGAAGTGGTGGGACTGGATGCCGTGATCTTCGTTTTCTGAATGTTGAGCTTTAAGCCAACTTTTTCACTCTCCTTGTTCACTTTCATCAAGAGGCTTTTGAGTTCCTCTTCACTTTCTGCCATGTGGGTGGTGTCATCTGCATATCTGAGGTTATTGATATTTCTTCCAGCAATCTTGATTCCAGCTTGTGTTTCTTCCAGTCCAGCGTTTCTCGTGATGTACTCTGCATATAAGTTAAATAAACAGGGTGACAATATACAGCCTTGACGAACTCCTTTTCCTATTTGGAACCAGTCTGTTGTTCCATGTCCAGTTCTAACTGTTGCTTCCTGACCTGCATACAAATTTCTCAAGAGGCAGATCAGGTGATCCAGTATTCCCATCTCTTGAAGAATTTTCCACAGTTGATTGTGATCCACACAGTCAAAGGCTTTGGCATAGTCAATAAAGCAGAAATAGATGTTTTTCTGGAACTCTCTTGCTTTTTCCATGATCCAGCGGATGTTGGCAATTTGATCTCCGGTTCCTCTGCCTTTTCTAAAACCAGCTTGAACATCAGGAAGTTCACGGTTCACATATTGCTGAAGCCTGGCTTGGAGAATTTTGAGAATTACTTTACTAGCGTGTGAGATGAGTGCAATTGTGCGGTAGTTTGAGCATTCTTTGGCATTGCCTTTCTTTGGGATTGGAATGAAAACTGACCTTTTCCAGTCCTGTGGCCACTGCTGCATTTTCCAAATTTGCTGGCATATTGAGTGCAGCACTTTCACAGCATCATCTTTCAGGATTTGAAATAGCTCAACTGGAATTCCATCACCTCCACTAGCTTTGTTTGTAGTGATGCTTTCTAAGGCCCACTTGACTTCACATTCCAGGATGTCTGGCTCTAGGTCAGTGATCACACCATCGTGATTATCTGGGTTGTGAAGATCTTTTTTGTACAGTTCTTCTGTGTATTCTTGCCATCTCTTCTTAATATCTTCTGTTTCTGTTAGGTCCATACCATTTCTGTCCTTTATCGAGCTCATCTTTGCATGAAATGTTCCTTTGGTATCTCTGATTTTCTTGAAGAGATCCCTAGTCTTTCCCATTCTGTTGTTTCCCTCTATTTCTTTGCATTGATCACTGAAGAAGGTTTTATCTCTTCTTGCTGTTCTTTGGAACTCTGCATTCAGATGTTTATATCTTTCCTTTTCTCCTTTGCTTTTCACTTCTCTTCTTTTCACAGGTATTTGTAAGGCCTCCCCAGATAGCCATTTTGCTTTTTTGCATTTCTTTTCTATGGGAATGGTCTTGATCCCTGTCTCCTGTACAATGTCACAAACCTCATTCCATAGCTCATCAGGCACTCTATCAGATCTAGTCCCTGTGTAGAGTCCATGTGTAGAGTCTTCTCTTGTGTTGTTGGAAGAGGGTGTTTGTTATGACCAGTGCATTTTCTTGGCAAAACTCTATTAGTCTTTGCCCTGCTTTATTCCGTATTCCAAGGCCAAATTTTCCTGTTACTCCAGGTGTTTCTTGACTTCCTACTTTTGCATTCCAGTCCCCTATAATGAAAAGGACATCTTTTTTGGGTGTTAGTTTTAAAAGGTCTTGTAGGTCTTCATAGAACCGTTCAACTTCAGCTTCTTCAGCGTTACTGGTTGGGGCATAGACTTGGATTACTGTGGTATTGAATGGTTTGCCTTGGAAACGAACAGAGATCATTCTGTCATTTTTGAGATTGCATCCAAGTACTGCATTTCGGAGTCTTTTGTTGACCATGATGGCCACTCCATTTCTTCTGAGGGATTCCTGCCCACAGTAGTAGATATAATGGTCATCTGAGTTAAATTCACCCATTCCAGTCCATTTCAGTTCACTGATTCCTAGAATGTCGACATTCACTCTTGCCATCTCTTGTTTGACCACTTCCAATTTGCCTTGATTCATGGACCTGACATTCCAGGTTCCTATGCAATATTGCTCTTTACAGCATCAGACCTTGCTTCTATCACCAGTCACATCCACAGCTGGGTATTCTTTTTGCTTTGGCTCCATCCCTTCATTCTGGAGTTATTTCTCCACTGATCTCCAGTAGCATATTGGGCACCTACTGACCTGGGGAGTTCCTCTTTCAGTATCCTATCATTTTGCCTTTTCATACTGTTCATGGGGTTCTCAAGGCAAGAATACTGAAGTGGTTTGCCATTCCCTTCTCCAGTGGACCACTTTCTGTCAAATCTCTCCACCATGACCCGCCCGTCTTGGGTGGCCCCACGGGCATGGCTTAGTTTCATTGAGTTAGACAAGGCTGTGCTGGAGCAGCCATGAAGATACTCCACGCCCAAGGTAAGAGAAACCCAAGTAAGGCGGTAGGTGTTGCAAGAGGGCATCAGAGGGCAAACACACTGAAACCATACTCACAGAAAACTAGTCAATCTAATCACACGGACCACAGCCTTGTCTAACTCATTGTAGGATATTACAAGATAATTATAGTTCCCTGTGCTATACAGTATATCCTTCTTGCTTATCTATTTTATACATAACTAGTAGTTAATGTCATACCCCTAATTTGTGTCCTGCCCCCCTTGCCTCTCTCCGTTGCTCCGTGGGCTTTTCTCTAGTTGTGAAGAGCTCCTCTCTGGTTTCAGCACGCGGGCGTCCCGTTTTGGTGGCTTCTCTCGTTGTGGAGCACTGGCTCTAGGGTGCACAGGCTCAGTAGCCACAGCTCCCGGGCTCCGGAGCACAGGATCCATAGTTTTGCACAGGCTCAGCTGCTGCGTGGCATGTAGGATCTTCCCGGATTGGGGATCAAACCTGTGTCTCCTGCATTGGCAGGCAGATTCTTTACCACTGAGCCACCAGGGAAGCCCACACATGAATTTTAGAATTAGCTTCTGCATTTCTGAAAAAAAATACCTTTGGAATTTTGATAAGGATCACACTGAATCTGTTGATTGCCCTGCGAGGTATTACCATGGTAACACTGTTTTAAGTCTTCCAATCCATTAATATGAGATGTCTTTATATGTATTTAGGTCTTCTTTAAGTTTCTTTCAAAAAACATTTTGTTAGTTTTGGTATAGAAGTCTTACACTTCTTTTGTTAAATTTATCCCTAAGTATTCTATTCTTATTGATGGTTTTGTGAATGAAATAGTTTCTTAATTTTGTTTTCAATTGTTTATTGCTAGTGTATAAAAATACGGCTGACTTTTTACTAAAGTATAATTGATTCATAGTGTTCTGTTAATTTCTTCTATACAGGAAAGTGATTCAGTTATACATATATATGCCCTTTTTATATTCTTTTCCATTATGTTTATCACAGAGTATTGAATATATTAACAGTTCTCTGTGCTATACAGTAGGACCTTGTTGTTTATCCATCCTATATATAATGGTTTGCATCTGCTAACCCTAACCCTCAAGCCATCCCCCTTCTGCTTACCCGCCCCCTTGGTAACCACAGTCTGTTCCCTACATGAAAATACACTTGATTTTTATATGTTGTCACATGGGAGAACAAAATGGCAGCCCACTCCAGTATTCTTGCCTGGAAAATCCCATGGACAGAGGAGCCTGGCAGACTACAGTACGTGGGTCACAAGGAGTCGGACACAACTGAGCAACTAGACCACCACATTATGAAGCCTTGCTTGGACACACTCATTAGTTCTCATGTTTTTTTCCCAACATGTAATTTAGGATTTACTGTATTGAAGACTGTGTCATCTGTGGTAAAGATAATTTCTGTTCCCCAATCAGAATGATTTAACAAAGGCTGCCCCATTGACCACATGTTCATCAGTTTCCCGCTCTGAGCCATCTTTTCAACTAAGCCTCTACCTTGATCGGGATCTTGTCTTTAATCAGCTCAGCCCAGCCCAGTCTTAGCCGAGAATCCTGCTTAGTCAGTTTAGGGAGAATTCCCCTTACCTTTGATATCTGATCAAGTTCCTCATGCCCCACTTTTGATATGTAAGCCTTTGACCTGCCTTAGACAGAAATGCTGTTAAGCCAGTTTAAGAAGAATTTCCCTCCCCTTGATGTTTCTTCTTGGAAATTTTCCATCGACTGATGCCCTCACTCTGCTCACTGGCTATGAATCTGCAGTTGTCTTTGCTGAATTTGGAGTTAAACCTGATCTCTCCCTAATTGTGATCATCTTAACAGCCTTTTATTTATCTTTCTTACTAATTGCCCTGACTAGATCCTCTAGTACAGTGTTGAATAGAAATGTTGAAAGCAGACGTCCTTGTCGTTTTCCTGTTCTCGGGGAAAGCATTCAATCTTTGACAGCTAGTGGTGAAGAGTGAAAGTGTTACTTGCTCAGTTGTGTCCAACTCTTTGCAAACATATGGGCTGTAACCAGTCAGGCTCCTCTGTCCATGGGATTTCCCAGGCAAGAATACTGGAGTGGATTGCCATTCCCTTCTCCAGGCGATCTTCCCAACCTAGGGATCGAACTCGGGTCACCTACACTGCAGGCAAATCTTTAGTGTCTGAGCCACCAGATCTTGCCTTTTCGACAACTAGGTATAATATTAACTATAGGTTTTTCATATATGCCCTTTATCAAGTTGAGAAAATTCCCTTCTGTTCCTAGTTTGTTTAGTGTTTTTATCATGAAAAGGTGTTGGATTCTGTCAGGTGCTTTTTTCTGCCTCTATTAAGATGACTGTGGGTTTTGTCCTTTATTCTGTTATTATAATATATTACTTTGACTGATTTTCATACATTAAATCGATATTACATTCCTAGGATAAATCCCACTTAGCCATGAATATATAATCCTTTTTATATATTACAGATTTGGTTTGCTAGTATTTTAGTGAACTGAGAATGTTTATGATGTTCTAAAGAGACGTAGATCTGTAGTTTTCTCTTCTGGTGATATCTATGCCTGGCTTTATAGTATTACTGACCTTAAGGAATGAACTGGGAAGTGCTTCCTCCTCTTCTTATGTGGGACAGTTTTTAAACATTTGGCGGTGTCTTTGTTTCCTTGGGCTGCCACAACAAACTGTGTGGCTTAAAACAACAGAAACGGATTCTTTCACAGATCTTGGGGGCTCAGAAGTTTGAAATCCGGATGTTAGCAGGATTGATTCCTTCTGCTGGCTCTCAAATAGAATTTGTTCCTTGCTTCTCTTTTACTCCAGTATGATCTCATCCTAACGTATGTCTTAATGAATCTGCAAAGACCGTGTTTCCAAATACCTTTACACTCATAGGGGAACAGGTGTTAGGACTTGAACATATCTTTTGGAGGCTCATTCAGTCCACAACAGGAAGAATTTACCAGTGAAGGTCTGGGCTTCCCATCGTGGAAAGTTGTTCCTATTTTTTTATTACTGATTCAGTCTTTGCTTGTTATAGGTGTTCAGATTTTCAGTTTCTTCTTGAGTCACTTTCACTATTGTGTCTTCCTAGGAGTTTTTCCATTTCATTTAGTTTATCTACCTTACTGAATTGTGCATGATGTTTTCTTATAACCTCTTTTACTTCTGAAAGTTCAGTAATGATGACCTCTCTTTCATACTTTCTTTAGAGTTTGAGTGCTCTTTTTTTTTTTTTTTTTGGTCATTCTAGCCAAAAGTTGGTGAGTTTCATTGATCTTCTTAAAGAAACATTTTCAGTTTTATTTACTTATTTATTTCTGTTTTATTTATTTACTGGTATTTTTCAGAGTCTTTCTACTCCAGTTTTTGTAACTTTTCTTCTGTTTCTCAATCTTCATAATTTTTCAGGTTTAGTTTCCTCTTCTTTTTTAGTTTCTTCAGGTAGGAAATTAGGTTATTGATTTGAAATATTTTCTTCTTTTTTTCTATAGGCATTGTCTGCTATAATTTCCCTCCAAGCTAGTTTTCACTATCTCCTTTCTGATTTGATATGATGTGTTTCTATTTTTATCCCTTTCAAGCTTTTTATCTAATTCTCTTCATAATTTTATCTTTGGCCCATTGGTTATTTATGAAAATGTTGTTATATTTACACATAGTGAACTTCCAAAAATTCCTTCTGTCAGTGATTTCTAATTTAATTCCATTGTCATTAGAGAACATAACTTGTATGATTATCAGTCTTCTTAAATATATTGAGACTTGCTTTTGGCGTAATAGATGGTCCGTCCTTGTCTATCCATAGAGAAATGTTTCATGTGTACTTGAAAAGAGTATGTTCTGCTATTGTTGGGCAGAATGTCCTATAGATATCATTTAGATGTAGTTGGTTGATAATTTTCAAGACTTCTATCTCCTTATTGTTGTTCTACCTAGTTGTTCTATCCAGTATTGAAAATGAAGTGTTGAAAACTCCAACTATTGTTGAATTGTCTGTTTCTAATTCTGCCACTTTTTGCTTTATGTTTTAGAGTGGATATTCTTTATTTGGTGACACATTGTTCTCATTCTTTAATTCTTTAGACACAGTTTTCTTTAAGTTCTTTTGAGTATATTTCAGTTCAGTTGCTCAGTCATGTCCGACTCTTTCTGACCCCATGGACTGCAGCACGCCAGGCTTCCCTGTCCATCACCAACTCCCGGAGTTTACTTAGACTCATGTCCATCGTGTCAGTGATGTCATCCAACCATCTCATCCTCTGTCATCCCCTTCTCCTCCCGCCTTCAATCTTTCCCAGCATCAGGGTCTTTTCCAGTGAGTCAGTTCTTCACATCAGGTGGCCAAAGTATTGGAGTTTCAGCTTCAGCATCAGTCCTTCCAGTGAATATTCAGGACTGATTTCCTTTACAATGGACTGGTTGGATCTCCTTGCAGTTCAAGGGACTCTCAAGTGTCTTCTCCAACACCATAGGTCAAAAGCGTTAATTCTTCGGCTCTCAGCTTTCTTGATAGTCCAACTCTCACATCCATACATGACTACTGGAAAAAGGTAGCTTAGACTAGACAGACCTTTGTCAACAAAGTAATGTCTCTGCTTTTTAATATGCTGTCTAGGTTGGTCACAACTTTTCTTCCAAGAAGCAAGCATCTTTTAATTTCATGGCTGCAGTCACCATCTGCAGTGATTTTGGAGCCTAAGAAAATAAAGTCTGTCACTGTTTCCATTGTTTCCCCATCTATTTGCCATGAAGTGATGGGACCAGATGCCATGATCTTAGTTTTCTGAATGTTGAGTTGTAAGTCAACTTTTTCACTCTCCTCTTTCACTTTCATCAAGAGGCCCTTTAGTTCTTTGCTTTCTGCCATAAGGGTGGTGTCATCTGCATATCTGAGGCTATTGATATTTCTCCCAGCAATCTTGATTCCAGCTTGTGCTTTATCCAGCCAAGCGTTCTCATTATGTACTCTGCGTATAAGTTAAATAATCAGGGTGACAACATACAGCCTTAACGTACTCCTTTCCCGATTTGGAACCAGTCTGTTTTACCATGTCCAGTTCTAACTGTTGCTTCTTGACCTGCATACAGATTTCTCAGGAGGCAGGTCAGGTGGTCTGGTATTCCCATTTCTTGAAGAATTTTCCACAGTTTGTTGTGGTCCACACAAATGCTTTGGCATAGTCAATAAAGCAGAAGTAGATGTTTTTCTAGAACTTCTTGCTTTTTCAGTGATCCAGTGGATGCTGGCAATTGATCTCTGGTTCCTCTGCCTTTTCTAAATCCAGCTGGAACATCTGGAAGTTCACGGTTCACATATTATTGAAGCCTGGCTTGGAGAATTTTGAGAATTACTTTACTAGCGTGTGAGATGAGTGCAACTGTGCGGTAGTTTGAACATTCTTTGGCATTGCCTTTCTTTGGGATTGGAATGAAAACTGACCTTTTCCAGTCCTGTGGCCACTGCTGCATTTTCCAAATTTGCTGGCATATTGAGTGCAGCACTTTCACAGCATCATCTTTTAGGACTTGAAATAGCTTAGCTGAATTCCATCACCTCTACTAGGCTTTGTTCATAGTGATGCTTCCTAAGGCCCACTTGACTTTGCATTCCAGGATATCTGGCTCTAGGTGAGTGATCACACCATTGTAGTTATCTGGGTCATGAAGATCTTTTTTGTACAATTCTTCTGTGTATTCTTGCCACCTCTTCTTAGTATCTTCTGCTTCTGTTAGGTCCATACCATTTCTGTCCTTTATTGTGCCCATCTTTGCATGAAATGTTCCCTTGGTATCTCTAATTTTCTTGAAGAGATCTCTAGTCTCCCATTCTATTATTTTCCTCTTTCTTTGCATTGATCGCTGAGGAAAGCTTTCTTATCTCTCCTTGTATTCTTTGGAACTCTGCATTCAGATGCTTATATCTTTCTTTTTCTCCTTTGCCTTTAGCTTCTCTTCTTTTCTCAGCTGTTTATTTAAAGAGCTGATTTAAAATCTTACTTGTCAAGTCAAGTATCAGGGATTCCTGGGGACAATTTCTGCTGACTGCTTTTTCTCTTGTGGATGAGCCATATTTTCCACAAGGTGTCAGTAATACTTTAAGTAATAGCAATTATAGCAGTTATTTAGCCCGGGACATCTACATTTGTTAAATGTTATGCAAATTGGTGGTTTCCCTGGTAATCCAGTGGCTGAGAACTCCATGCTCCCAATTCGGGGGGCCCAGGTTTGATCCCTGGTCAGGGAACTAGATTCCACATGCAGCAACTAAGGCCAGCGCAGCCAAATAAATAAATGTTTTTAAAATATGCAAATCGGGAGCTTATTATATTTATCTGTTCCCACTATCAGATTGTGTTCTTAATAAGTGTGAGTCACTCAGTCGTGTCTGACTCTGCGACCCCATGGTCTATAGCCCGCCAGGCTCCTCTGTCCATGGGATTCTCCAGGTGAGAACACTGGAGTGGATTGCCATGCCCTCCTCCAGGGGCTCTTCCCAACCTAGGGATTGAACCCAGGTCTCCCACATTGCCGGCAGATTCTTTACCATCTGAGCTACCAGGGAAGTCCTAAGTAGTTGACAAATTTCATGTATTATATAGCACTGCATTCCATATTTTACCATCCGGATTTTTATAGTCTTCCAGCCTACTGCAGAGTTACTTAACTACAATACTGAAGTGTAAGTTTTGACTTCTCAGAAAATTCAAAATAGATTAGAGAAACTGGGGCAGCAGGGGGCAGCACAGCCTTATAGTGTTTAAAATTTGGTGGTCGAATGGACCATTCAGAAACAGAAGAGTATAAAGACAGTGTGGGACATGATTTTTCAAGTTTCTCTAGCAGTCACATCCTTTATTTCAAAGAAATATTATTGGTAACCCAAATATATACAGTAATTTTACTAACAGAGCTCTGACCTTGTAATATTTATTTATAACATCAAACACTGAAAATAATGGAGCTGTTTCTTGAACAAGAAAATGTAGAATAAAAATTTTGAGATAGTATTAATACTATTTCTGTCTTTCTTTTACAAATAAAGAAATTGAGTCTCAATGAAATTTAAAAATATGTCAAAGGTCATACAGATGGCAAAATGTCAGAGCTTGCATATAAATCCATTGTCTTACTTCAAAGCATGTGCGTGGGTACATGCTTAGCTGCTCAGTTGTGTCCGACTCTTTGTGGCCCCATGGACTGTAGCCCACCAGGTTCCTCTGACTTTGAAATTTTTGAGGCAAGAAATAGCACAGATACTTACAATTATACAGTTGCTGATAATATGTTTTAATCTTAACTTCAATCCAGATTTTTTTTTAATATTACACAACAAAAGCTAAGTCTGATTCACACAGATAGAGAGTTACAAATGGTACCTCTTTTTAAACAGCTTGCTGTGCAGTCTCCAAGTACTACTTCTAAATAAACAGAAATGGCAAGCAGGTAAATAAATCTTTAGTCCAAAATACAAAATTAAGCCTTCAATAAAAATAAATGCAGTAGTGTTCTCTAGTTTGTTAGCATTCAGTTTAACTACTAAGAAGTGAAGTGAAGTGAAAGTCGCTCAGTCATGTCCGACTCTTTGCGACCCCATGGACTGTAGCCTACCAGGCTCCTCCCTCCATGGGATTCTCCAGGCTAGAGTACTGGAGTGGGTTGCCATTTCCTTCTCCAGGGGATCTTCCCGACCCAGGGATCGAACCCAGATCTCCCTCATTCCAGGCAGACGCTTTAACCTCTGAGCCACCAGGGAAGCCCTAACTACTAAGAAAGTAGACAGTTATTACAAGTTTTTTAGATAAAGCATGGAGATGCTAAGTACTTTGCATAGTCACATTTCATAAGTGACAAACCCTGGTTGTCTGACCCCAGGGTTTGCTTTCCTTACCAGTACGCTGTATCACCTCTCTATTTAAATTCTCATTTATGTGCATTTATAGTTATTATTTTAGATTTTAAATAGTTTAAATTTTTTTTTTCAAAATGAAATTCAATAGGTTCCATTAACCACAGCTAGAAAACCAGTAGCCGTTGGGTAATATATATGCTAAGTCACTTCAGTCGTGTCTGACTCTGTGCGACCCCATAGACAGCAGCCCAACAGGCTCCCCCGTCCCTGGGATTCTCCAGGCAAGAACACTGGAGTGGGTTGCCATTTCCTTCTCCAATGCATGAAAGTGAAAAGTGAAAGTGAAGTCGCTCAGTCGTGTCCGACCCTCAGCGACCCTGTGGACTGCAGCCCTCCAGGCTCCTCCATCCATGGGATTTTCCGGGCAAGAGTATTGGAGTGGGGTGCCATTGCCGTTGGGTAATAGAATATAACAAAAATTTAGGAAGCATTTTGTAATACTGTGTTGGCCAAAAAGTTCCTTTGAGTTTTTCATAAGAGTTTACAGAATTTTGGGCTGTTGTTATCATTCTATTTCAGTTTCCAGTAGTAAAAAAAAAATTACATTTCTAGTAAGAACACAGATTCAGATCATCTCATTTAAAACAAACTGTTTAAAGGAAAAGTTTAACATGTTTGGAATACACGAGGAATTGCATTGCTTAGGAAAATAACTGTGATTCTAGCACTCCGTGAGCTTAGTGACCAATTCTAAAAAGCTTACACCTCCACAAGTGTTTATGTGAGGAGTCGGATGCATTTCTGGGCTGCAGCATCTATACTACCTCAGCAATACATACTCCCAGTGACTCAGATACCTCAGAGAAAAAAAGCTTTTCCGGTTTTCAGAAATATGATAGATTATTAAGAAGAGAGAAGTCAGCTACATTTATTTTGAAACAAAAGTCCTGGTTTTTATGTGCTAAAGCTGTTTTTCAGGTTACAAAAATCTAATATGATTACTTCCACTATACAACATGTTTCTAGATCTCCAATAATAATCAAAATAAATTATAGTAAATCATATAGAGTCTATGTTTCCTACAAGGTAAAAAGTTACAATTTTTTTTGCTTAAGATGTAAAATGTACCCAAAGACAAGCTACAAGTACTTCTCAAGGAGAGACCTATCTGTCACTAGCCCAACAGAGCAAAACGTAACTTCTGCCCACGCTCTCAGTCATGCCCGTGTTTGGCCATCTGCTGTTTCTTCTAAGGCGTCAACCTGAGATGCTGCTTCCAGTTTACGGTGCCTCTCTCTCTCTTGCTCTCCACTGCTTAGAGAGCAGGTCCAGTATTTCTTACTCCCACATTTCATGTTTTTCCCAATTTATTCTTTTTGTTAAACAATATTTGTTAAGTGCTTGCTGAGTGAGAAGTACTATACTAATTTGGGGACATAAAAGATGAATAAAACAAAGGTTCTACCTTCGACAGACTTAGAATCTAGCAAGATAGACAAAGCAATGGTTATAGTTTATGATGGAAATGTTCACCTAGTTAGGTGAGTAAGATTTGACTTCAGTCTTACTTTCTACATTTTCTATCCCTCCCCATAAACACCAGCTACACCAGATCATTTTTTTTTTTTTTTTTAACCAAATGTACTATCCACATTTGGGCCTTAGCTCAGTTTGCTGTCTGAAATGCCCTTCCCTGTGCCTGTTGAAATCCTGTTAGGGCCTACTTCAAAATCCATTCTTGGGAATATAGTTTCTGATATTCCAGAGTTGATCAGATCTACCTGTATTCTCCCATAAGCCTCTCAAGATATTTGATCATAGTCTGGTTTAGGATTAGTTCATCTCTCCCCCAGAACAGCGCTATGTGCAGAACAAACATTCAATACATTCTTATACTGCTGACTGCCAAAATGTTTTGTTTCTATTCTATTTAGTTTCCTTCAGTAAGATAAAGAAAGCAATATTTGCTCTGTTAATTACTTTTTTGCAAGTAGCCTGAAGTCTGGTCACAGATAAAGTAAGTCAAGATTGTAAAATGAATATGAGTATTTCCAAAAATTATTAAAATAAGCTGAGAATATAAATATTGGATACGGGGGTGTAACAGCTACTGTTGGTTTCCTACCAGTATCTTGTTCCCTACTACTTCTTGGTTCTTTCCTTAAATCACATCTTATTTTGTTCAGGTAGCCAAACCTAAGTAATACAGAATTCCCAACAAAGAAAAACAATCCCTCTTAAAGATGAACTTATATGAGAAAGGAGTATAGGCAGAAAGAAATAACCCACCATGATGATAGCAGGCCCCAAAAATAGATACGTTGGCATCTCTAGGACATAAATTAATAGGACACTGCTGTTGCTATTGTTGTTTTTGTTCAGTGATTAAGTCGTGTATGACTCTTTGCAACCCCATGGACTGTGGCACACCAGGCTCCTCTGTCCTCCACTATCTCCTGGAGTCTGCTTACATTCATGTCCATTGAGTCAGTGATGCTATCTAACCATCTCACCCTCCGCCACCCCCTTATCCTCCTGCCTTCGATCTTTCCTAGCATCAGTGTCTTTTCCTAGGAATTGGCTCCATGCATCAGGTGGCCACAGTATTGGAGCTTCAGCTTCAGCAACAGTCCTTTCAATTTAGTATGACATTATGGAAGAGATTATAAAATAAATATGCTTTAAATGAACAAAGAACTAAAAGACGTAACAGAAACCACAAGGAAAGAACAAGACAATATGGGAAAAGAGGCAGATTTAAATAATGACCATATGGAACTTCTGGAATGAAGGATAGAGTCATTAAAAATAGCATCAATGAAAAATATGAATAACATGGTAAGTAGAATGAGAATATTAAAATATATTTTCTTTTAAAAACTCCAGAATGAGAGACTAGAAATAGTAAGAGGAAACATTTGAAAAACATAGATCATCAAACTGAAAAAGTGCAGGTGCTAATAAGCAGGATTATCATAAATGAAACCACATCTACAAAGGTTCCAGTCATAGGAGGAACACCGAAGTCAAAATAATAAAAATAAGCACAGAGGAAAGGGAAGGGGACAACAGTTTGTCTAACAGAAGGCTTCTCAACAGCCCTAAACCCTAAACGGCACTGGTACAATATCTGTATGGAGCCAAAGCAACTAAACTACCAACTTAGAATCTTATAGCCACGTAAATTATTGCTAAGGAAGGGGGCAAATTCCAGTGTTTTCAAGCAAAGACCAAGAGAGCTTAGCACTCATTGTTCATTGCTGGGATAATTACTCAAGCATGTACTTGTACTTTGAATTCAAGAACATTGAATTCAAAAGGAGGAAATAAGATAGAAGTAACTGTAAGCTGAGAGATTATTAAGTGTGTAGAAAATCTAAATAAGCAGAGATAGAGCAAGCAGAAAAATACTAGCAAAGATATGGAAGGTCTGATGTGATTTAATGTGTAACAAGTTTAATTTGATGTATATGTATGGGACCTCTACTTAATAAACGTAAGCATGTGTAGAGTAGTTACAAATGTCAACCATACATATGTCAGGCCACAAAGGAATTCTCCACAAATAACAAGGAATTAATATATAAACTTCATTCTTTGACCACATTGGATTGAAATTAGAATTTCCTTCAACAAATATCTCTGACACACACATGCATTATATGCCAGACACCATCCTGGTGGTTTTGTGTACTGAGTACATTAATGAAAAGTAGACATAAATTTTACCTGCACAGAATTTAATTCATTAGTGGAGAGGGAAGACTTGGGATACAGTAAATATAATAAGGATACAGTATGTGAAAAAAGGGTGGGCAGGGTCAAGAGTGCTAGTTGGAAAGGAGTTGTGATTTAAACAAAAGGTCACGATAGACAACGCAACTTGTGGGCAAAGACTTAGAAGAACTAGAGTTAGTCATTTGCATATCTGGAGAAAGAACATCGTGAGCAGATAGAACAGCCCATCCTGAGAGCCCAGTGTGTGATGTTTTCAGGGAAGAGCAAGGAGGCCCATTTAGCTAGAAGTCCATGATTGAGGAGTAGAGTAACAGGAAGAGAGGTGAAAGAGGAAGCCCTCATGCCTGCCATCCCTCAAATCCATGTGCAGATAAACAAGAAACTCTTTAACTCTGGGTCAGACAAGAAAGCATAATGGAAATTAGAAATTTTTAGAACCAGACAAAATGAGAACAGAATTAAATGTATGCCCTACAGATATAACGATATTGCAGAGAAATGTATAGTCTTAAATATATTTGTAAGAATGGAAATTGATGAGTTAAATATTCTTCAACACAGGAAGTTAGAAAAGGAAAATGAGGAGAAATTAATGAAAGAAAAAGAGTAAAGAGGTTTAGAAAAAACAAAAGCTGGGTTTTTTTAATTGCTAATAAGTTAGATAAACCTCTGGAGATATTGATCAGGAAAGAAAAACATTATGCTAAGTGAAAAGGGGGACATAATCATCAATTCAGTGGAAATTTCAGGATCATAAAGAGAATAATTCTAGAAAAACAAGTTTGAAAAATAGATGAAATGGGCAATTTTTTTGAAAATATGAATTTCTTAAAAGTCATTCAGGAGTAATAGAAAACTTGAGATGACTTAATACCATTAAGAAATTTCAATCAGCAGTCTAAACAGATTCTCATAAAAGAAAGAAAAAAGATGGTTGAGTTTCAAAGGCATCTTCAATGAACACATAACTCTCTTGGAATAATACCTATTTGATGAAATATATATATGTGGTTTTTGTTGTTGAATTCAATTTAATACAACATTTAGCTTGGGGTTTCTGCATATATGCTTATAAGTGAGATTTGTTTGTAGCTTTATATTCTTCTTATCTAGTTAGTGTCAAAGTTATACATCTCAAAAGAGAAGGGTACTTTTCTTTTGTATACTCTGAAATAGTTTATATAGCATAGGAATTGTTTGAGAGCATGGGAAACATTTTGTAAACTTTATAAACCAATCTCACAAGCTCAAACCAAGCTTTCACGAGCATGTATGCAGAAATGCCAAATTAAATATGTTCATATTGAATGTAGTAAAAAAGAATATGTGCATATATTTATACATACCTACATATACATATAGAAATTTAGATAAAAGCAGGAGTTTTTATGACCATTTCCACAGGCTGCTGTATTCAAGTATTGGTACTAGAAAAGATCTTGTTTTTATTTGTTTTACAATTAATTTTTGTTGTATCTTAAACCTTATCGGTACATCTTCAGTGTTAATATGAAAAAACTTTCTGTATGAAAGAGAAAGTGAGAATTTCCCCCTTTCCCGCCCCCCCCCACTCTTCATTAGCTAACCTGAATATCAGAGCTCTGCTCCACGAGTGTAGTAACATTCCCTTTCACTGAACCATCGTTTCCTTTTCTTTGGCTCTTGCAAAGCTAATGACCTCAGAACAAACCGAGCAGAGAGACAGAGGGAAGTAGTCTCGGTTGGTGCAATGGCAGCAGCGGGACCAGCTCCTCAGTAGCAGGGGTGATATTCCTCACTGCAGGTCACGGGGAAAAATGCAGGGCAAACAGCTCAACTGAACAGGCTCTGTAGTAGACATCTGTTTTTTCTGCCTGGCTTCCATGTCTTCCTGTGGCCACAGTATCCAGATTTCGCTTGGGAGACCAACCTGCCCCTGTACTTTGGATGAAGTGACTTCAGTCTGGTTGGAGCAATCAGGATAGCTGCTGAAAACTATCTGGCAGCTTGGAGCAAAGAGTCTACCTGCGGATAAAGCCAAATTTGGGAAACAAACCCAAGGAATGGGAGAGAACTCTTTTCCTAGTGACATGGGTTGAGGCCTGGACCCATGAGCATCTGAAGCTGCCCTTGTGTTAACTGTTGTATTACAAAAGCCGTAAATTCCCTTGTGTGTGTTCAGCTCGTGAAAGTTGGTAGTTTGATGGTAAGTGCCAGAAGCTTCTCAGCACCAGGCTTCCCTGCAGGGAGGGAGACAGACTGGAGTTCTGCAGGCTGAAATGAGTCTCCTTCCTCGTTCAGTGCAACGGCCCCACACAGACAGGGGGAGGGCTTGCTGCTGCCTTCCAGCTCTCTTGACCCTCCCTTTTGGATGCTTTCTGTCTCTGTCCCTCCTGTGTTTTTGGTAGGGTGCTCTTGGTGGCCTCCGTAACCTGTTGCTTTGGGGGCAGACCCTGTCTGGGAAGGCCACTTCTTCCCCTGCCAGTAGCCATTGTCTGTGACTTGCAACCGGAAGTATCCTGATTCCGATACCACTCTGAAATCCCATCCCTTGCTGACTCCAGTTAGGTTATCCTTTAGAGTCAATGGGTATTTTTACCCCTACCAAAATACAGGATGACTCTCCTTTACACTGGATTGGGGAGGGAGTGGAAGTGGAAGAGGGGTCAGATGTGGAGCAGTTATGCTGTTCTTGCTTCCTCCTTCCTGAAATTGCCCGTGGTGGGCTTCCCTGGTGGCTCAGTCAGTGAAGAATCCACCTGCAGTGCAGGAGGTGCGGGTTCGATTCCTGAGTCAGGAAGATCCCCTGGAGGAGGAAATGGTAACCCACTCCTGTATTCTTGCCTGGAGAATCCCAAGGGCAGAGGAGCCTGGCGGGCTACAGTCCAGAGGGTTGCAAGAGTCAGACACGATTGAGCGCCTAAACCACCACCGCGTCTCCTCCTTACCTCGTCTGACTGGTGCTCGTGCCCTGGGGCTGGGAAGGGCCCTAAGTGTTCCAGCAGGAGACTGTCCTCTGGTCACACTTCAGTACCCTCTGTGCCCCCATCACCCCATTTTTAGTAAAGTGTAATGGAAGCATTTCATGCTGTGCAAATTACCTTAAAAACCAGAAAATATCTTCGAGGCACAGGGAAAATAAATTCAACGTGAAATATTCAAATTCATCGTAATTACCACTATAGAGTTCAGCAGTTTTACCTTAAAAATACTGAGTAGAAGTGGTTACAAGTAAGGTGAAGTCAGTTTAGTATTAATAAAAAACTCAGCACATCTACCTAATAGTTCTGTTGTATTATATTTTTTAATCTTTTGCTTTTCTCTCTATATTTACAAGTTCCTACATGTTTTTAACCTATTAGCATAAGGACATGTAATGGCTATCATAAGCACTAATTCTGCTTATGGTAAACATTATATAGAGTTGGTTTATTTCTCAGAGAAATTAAACCATTTTTTTCCTACAGAATTGCTTATCATCCTTCACCCTAGGGCAGAGGACTCAAGAGGAAAGAAAAGAAGTCTGAAAAAGAAGTGAAGCATTATGTTATATGGGAAGAAGTTATACTTTCACTTTAGGGAGCCTGTGGGACAATTCCTTTAAGTAGACCCAATTATGATTGGGATTTGTTTGACTTTGGGTTAATGACCTGCAGTTACTGCCACCAAGGCAAGCCCTAGTGATAAATTAATGATGGAGTCTGCAGCGAGAGTAGGGAGCGATTCCTGAATGCACGCTGAATGGAGCAACTTGCCCTGAGGAATCGTCGAAGGAAAGATGCTACTTGAGTGTGGAGTATCTGTATTTAATTTGTCTTCACTCCAGTTACTCTATCTATATTGTTACTGTCTGCTGCTTTCATTGTTCTCGGTGGTCTCCATGCACTGCCACACCTATGCCAACCCTGGAAAGGCAGTTACACCGATGGCGGTGAAAAAGACCATGAGATTTGCACTTTTTCTAAGGTATAAATTCAGAATGAACTCCTCAGAAAATAGTCTTTTTTCTGTTAAACACTAACTGTATTTCAGCAGGGCTTACTGAAATAAAATGTGATCACAGAGGATCTTACCACTCTTTCTTTTTTTGTTGGGCTTGGAGACAAGGACATTTTTGCAGCAGTACATGGGGAGATAAGTTAGCTGTTTTTCTTAGGAGCAAGAAAGACCTTTCCCAAGACTTTCCTGGGATATCACTTAATGACCTTAATGGGTGGATAAGAAAACATTAGCTCCGTATCTTATTATCTGACAGTAGGTTAACATGAAAAATACTATACTATGAAAAATGCATTTCACAATATTCTAACAGATGCTGCGAGTATAATAGCCTAATGTAGCAAGTGCACCAAATGTGCTTGAGCATGTTTCTGACACTATTTTCATAAGTGATGATATATCCTAAGTGAAACTTACTAAAATTATGTTTTCTCCTCCAACTGTCATGAAAACATACCAAACTATGTGTTTTGTGTACCCATGATTTAGGAACATAAGATGCATCTTTTTTTTTTTGGCTTTCTCCTCTGTGGTTTAGAGTTAGATTTGACAATAGGAGACTTTTATCCCTCTCAATATTAGTCCAGTGAGTTTATACAATCCCCAAGTAAGTATTAATTCTCCTTGATTACTTGTATAAGCCAACCTAAATTCAAACTTGAAGACTTGTGTAAGACATATTTAGATTTTTAAAATCTAAACATCTAAATCTATAATTTTTAAATCTAAAAATTTGTTGTAGAATAATAGTATTATCAGTTCAGTTCAGTTCAGTTGCTCAGTCATGTCCAACTCTTTGCAACCCCATGGACTGCTACATGCCAGGCCTCCCTGTCCATCGCCAACTCCTGGGGTTTACTCAAACTCAAGTCCATTGAATCGGTGATGCCATCCAACCATCTCATCCTCTGTCGTCCCCTTTTCCTCCGGCCTTCAATCTTTCACAGCATCAGGGTCTTTTCAAATAAGTCAGCTCTTTGCATCAGGTGGCCAAAATGTTGGAGTTTCAGCTTCAGCATCAGTCCTTCCAATGAATATTCAGGACTGATTTCCTTTAGGATGGACTGGTTGGATCTCCTTGCAGTCCAAGGGACTCTCAAGAGTATTCTCCAACACCACACTTCAAAAGCATCAATTCTTCGGCACTCAGCTTTCTTTATAGTCCAACTCTCACATCCATACATGACTACTGGAAAAACCATAGCTTTGACCAGACGGACCTTTGTTGGTAAAGTAATGTTGCTGCTTTTTAATATGCTGTCTAGGTTGATCATAACTTTTCTTCCAAGGAGCAAGCGTCTTTTAATTTCATGGCTGCAATCACCATCTGCAGTGATTTTGGAGCCCAGGAAAATAAAGTCTGACACTGTTTCCACTGTTTCCCCATCTATTTGCCATGAAGTGATGGGACCAGATGCCATGATCTTAGTTTTCGGAATGTTGAGCTTTAAGCCAACTTTTTCACTCTCCACTTTCACTTTCATCAAGAGGCTCTTTAGTTCGTCTTTTAACTCATGGAGTGAATCCCTTTAGGAATGTGCAAAGAAAGCCCTAAATATTTTTATCATTATTTTATCCTAAATATTTTATCCTATTTTTATACAATTTTTATCATTATAAATGTTATATCCTTGTGTCATGTAATTCTTCCATTAAACCTTTTTTCTTGCGAAACCAAACGCATAGAGGGCTTCCCAGGTGGCGCTAGTGCTAAAGAACCCACCTGCCAATGTAGGAGACAGAAAGATATGCGGCTTTGATCCCTGGGTCCAAAAGGTCCCCTGGAGGAGGAAATGGCAACCCACTCCTGTATTCTTGCCTGGAGAATTCCATGGAAAGAGGAGCCTGGCAGGCTGCAATCCATAGGGCTGCAGAGTCAGACACGACTGACGCGACTTAGTATGCACGCACACGAGCACACAGTAGAAATTGTGAAAGACAGAAATGTACAACCCATGTACCTACCATCCAGGTCAGGAAATAAGATACTGCCTTAACCCCCAGAAACCCCCTGTCCTTTCCAGTCACTCTTTCTTCTCTCCCCACCCCTGGGGTTAACCACAATTTTGACTTTTAAGTTAATCGCTTTTTACTGTCGTTATCATCTTACCATCTATTCATGCATCATGCATCTGAAATACTTAAGTTTAGTATTATCCTGGTCTTGCTTTGGTTTTCGTTTTGGGCTTTTGTTGTCGAAATTTAAATAAATGGAAGCATATAGCTAAGTATCCTTTTAGGTTCAGCATTTTTCACTCAAAATCATGTTTGTAAATGTAGTTATAATTAGTTTCATTGCTGTGCAGTGTATATATGCTGTATGTGCAGTATAGTTGCTGTGTTTTATGAACTCACCACAAATTGTTTATCTGTCCCGCTCTTCGGGCCTTTATAAATAATGCTGCTAAGGACATTCTTTCATATGTATCTTGGCAAGCATTACACATATTCCTGATGGGGATAAGTATATGGAATTGACAGATATTATGGTTTGTGCGTTTTTAACATTTTGAGAAAGCATCGCTTTACATTATAACCATTGGAAAATGAGGCCTCCCATTGCTCTTTGTCCTAACCACAGTATTGTTTTAGCCCATCTGTTTGTTATATAGTGTTACTTCATGGTTTTAATTTCCTTTTCCTTGATTATTAATGAAGTTGAACATCATTTCAGATTTTTATTGACTATTGTTTTATGAAAGTGCTGGTTCAAATATCTGTCAAGTGTTTTTATATTGTCTTTTTCTTACAGAGCTGTAGGTATTTGAGCTAGTATATTTGGAATTTGAGCTAATTGTGAACTATATATATTTCAGACCTCTGCTCCTACCTGATGATTTTGCCTTTCTGCTGTCCTAAAAGTCTTGGTTGAAGCTCAGGAATTCTTAATTTTAATGTTGCTAGATTCACTAAATTTTAATTTATGATTAATGCTTTTCTGTCCTCTTTAAGGAAGTCTTCCCCTACCCTGAGATGGTGAATATAGTCTCTTATTTTAATGTATAGGTATATCATTTTACCTTTTATATTTAGATCTACAGTTGGGGCTTTTTGGTATATTTTGAGGTAGGGTTAATTTTACTTCTGTGTCAATAACTGGTTGTTCTATCACTATTTATTAAAAAGACTATCCTTTCCCCACGGTTTTATAGTTCTGCCTTTGTTGTAAATTGCATCTGTTATGTGTAGATTAATTAGTGGGCTTTCTATTTAATAATCTTTTATGCATTGTTTTATCACATTGTCTTAAATAATGTAACTTTATTATAAACTTTGATACTCAGTAGAGCGGAGCACCCTATCTTATATTGTATTTATTGTGGTAAGAACATTTAATGTGACATCTATGTATGTATGTATGTGAAGTCACTTAGTTGTGTCCGATTCTTTGCAACCCCGTAGACTGTAGCCTACCAGGCTCCTCCGTCCATGGGATTCTCCAGGCAAGAATACTGGAATGGGTTGCCATTTCCTTCTCCAGGGGATCTTCCCCACCCAGGGATTGAACCCTGGTCTCCCGCATTGCGGGCAGATGCTTTAACCTGTGATCCAAAGTGTACAGTACAGTATTGTTAACTGTAGATTGATTGATTATTGTACAACAGATCTCTAGAACTCACTCATTGTGCATAGCTGAAACTTTATACCCACTGAACAACAACTGTCCATTTCCCCCTCTGCCAGCCGCTGGCAGCCCCCATTCTACTCTCTGCTCTGTGACTATCTTAGATATCTCACATAAGGGAAACCACAGTATTTGTCTGTGACTGACTTATTTCACTTAGCATAATGGCCTCCAGGCTCATCCATGTTGTCACAGATGGCAAGAGTTTCTTCTTAAGACTAAATGCTATTCCATTGTACCTATATACTGCATACATTTTAGAATTAGTTTGTCAAGTTCCACACAAAAAGCCTCTTAAGGTCTTAATTATGATTACATTTAATCAATTTGGAGAGAACATTGCAAAATTGAACCTTAAAATTCATTAACATAGTATACGCAGCACTTTTAAATTTCTCTCAATAATATTCATGTTTTTCTGTATAGAGTCCTTGCATATCATTTGTACATTTATTCCTAGATATTTTATATTTTATCCTCTAATAAATGCCATTTCAAAATAAGTTTTATTTTCGAATTTGTTGCTGGTATATAGCAATATATGGATTCTTAAATTTTACCTTTGCAACTGCAGACTTTTTCGATTTCATGGTGGTGTAACTGTATAGAATGCACATAAGGACATTCCAAGTCACTGTAGCTTTTATTTCATTTTATTGCCTTTCATAAGGCTAGGACCTTCTCTAGCTGGAATCTCCAGTGCAGCACTGACTGCCACTGGTAATAGCTGGCATCACTGTCACATCCCCAATTTCAAAGGGGAAACACTGAAAATTTTTACTAAGTATGATGTTATCTGTTGCTCAGTTTGCTTTGCTCAATGTTTATTTAGTGTTGAATCTAAGTTTATGAATGAGGAAATTCTGTAATTTTTTAATAATGCCCTGTCAGGTTCTGATCTTAAGGTTTGGCTCTTTTTGTTCGGCCACACCACGTGGTATGTGGGATCTTAGTTCTCCAACCACAGATGGAACCCGTGCCCTGTTCAGTGGGTCTTAACCACGGGTCTTGATCACAGGACCGCTACGGAAGTCCCGAGGTTTTTCTGCTTTCTTAGGGAAACGAGGGAGTGTTTCCTCTTTTCCTACTATCTGAAAGAGTTTGCATAAGACTTCTTTACCAACTGGGCCACAAGGGAAGCCCAAGAATACTGGAGTGGGTAGCGTATCCCTTCTCCAGCAGCTCTTCCCAACCCAGGAATTGGACCAAGGTCTCCTGCACTGCAGGCAGATTCTTTACCAACTGAGCTATCAGGGAAACCCTGCATAAGGCTAGTATTATTAATTAGAAATCACTGTTGAAGCCATCCGACTAAAGTTTTTTATTTTCTGTTTGTTTTGGAAATTTGTTTAATTACTAATTCAGTTTCTTCAGTAAGACTGTTCAGATATTGTATTTCGTCTTGTCTATTTTGGTTAGTTGTACTATTCCAAGAATATGTCTATTACATCAGAATTTCAAATTTGTTGAAATAAAGCTGTTTTTACTCATCTTTTAAAAATCTCTTCATGGTCTATAGAATATATAGTAGTGTCTCATTTCATTACTGATATCTTTTTATTTGTGCCTTTTCTCTTATTTTCTTAATTGGACTGTCTAACATTTATCTATTTTTGTTAATCTTTTCAAGTAACTTATTTTCATTATCTGACACTGTTTCCCCATCTATTTCCCATGAAGTGGTGGGACCGGATGCCATGATCTTCGTTTTCTGAATGTTGAGCTTTAAGCCAACTTTTTCACTCTCCACTTTCACTGTCATCAAGAGGCTTTTGAGTTCCTCTTCACTTTCTGCCATAAGGGTGGTGTCATCTGCATATCTGAGGTTATTGATATTTCTCCCGGCAATCTTGATTCCAGCTTGTGTTTCTTCCAGTCCAGCGTTTCTCATGATGTACTCTGCATATAAGTTAAATAAACAGGGTGACAATATACAGCCTTTATTTTTCTGGGCTCCAAAATCACTACAGATGGTGACTGCAGCCATGAAATTAAAAGACACTTACTCCTTGGAAGGAAAGTTATGACCAACCTAGATAGCATATTCAAAAGCAGAGACATTACTTTGCCAACAAAGGTTCGTCTAGTCAAGGCTATGGTTTTTCCTGTGGTCATGTATGGATGTGAGTGTTGGACTGTGAAGAAGGCTGAGTGCCGAAGAATTGATACTTTTGAACTGTGGTGTTGGAGAAGACTCTTGAGAGTCCCTTGGACTGCAAGGAGATCCAACCAGTCCATTCTGAAGGAGATCAGCCCTGGGATTTCTTTGGAAGGAATGATGCTAAAGCTGAAACTCCAGTACTTTGGCCACCTCATGAGAAGAGTTGACTCATTGGAAAAGACTCTGATGCTGGGAGGGATTGGGGGCAGGAGGAAAAGGGGACGACAGAGGATGAGATGGCTGGATGGCATCACTGACTCTATGGACGTGAGTCTCAGTGAACTCTGGGAGTTGGTGATGGACAGGGAGGCCTGGCGTGCTGCGATTCATGGGGTCACAAAGAGTCGGACACAACTGAGTGACTGATCTGATCTCTGATTTTCATTATCGTTTAGGTACTCATGGGTTATTTATAATTATATCCTTAATTTCCAAATTTATAGGAGTTCTTTCTTCACTTGAAGATAGTTTGCATTTATAGCTGATATTTTAAAAAATTCTGAATTATTTCCATCATTTAAAATTTGTTTGCGTTTTTAATACATATTTTTGTAAAAGTCTACTGTGAAAAAAAGGAAAAAATATCCACTACGTGCTTGAGAAAATGTATATTCTGTAGTTGTAGCGTATGATGTTCTACCATTAGGTCAGTTTTACTTATCATGATATTCAAATCTTCTACACCGTTACTGTATTTATTTGCCTCCTTATTTGGTCAGTTACTGAAAGAAGTATGCCGAAGTATCTATCCCACTGGTTGTAGATTTGCCTGTTTCTAGTTCTGGCAGTTTTTGCTTTCTAAATCTTTGCTTTTGAGTCCATGCATGAAAATTTGGAATTACTTTATCTTTCTGGTAAATTTGAAGCGTTATCATTATTCATTGTACCTCTTTATCTCTAGAAATGATTATTGCCTTGAAGCTAACCTTGGCTGACACTAATGTAGCTACACCAAATTTCTTTTAGTTAGTATTTGCATGGCAAATATTTTCCCACCCTTTTTTTTTTCAACTTTCTGTATGTCAGTGTTTTACATATCAGTTTATAAATAGCAGATTTTTTGCTTATTTAATCAAAGTCTGCCAATCTGTGTCTTTAAAGGCACAATTAAGACATTTACATTTAATGTAATTGAGTCTAAATCTGTGTCAGACTTTTAAGGTCAGTAAATCTTCAAACAATTTTTTGCATTCAGGAAAGAGTTCATTAACAGCTATGAGTTTAAGAAATTTCTCTCTTCTCATTTATATACAAACATGCAAGAACTTATGAAACCTCATCTCCTGTTATTCCTTTGACTGTCATATGATCAAACGAGATCCAGAAACCAAAATATGCTAATAACATTTCTCGTCTAGTATTTTGGGAATTTTGCTTGCAACTCTTGTCTTTATCATGATTTACCTACCTCATTCCAAACAGACAGGGCATTACCAACGTATCTATTAATATATCTGTTTTTACAAAATACTATAAAGCTCTCGTTTTTTTACGGCAGGGCTGTGACTCCCAGATGAGTGTGTCGGAGATGTCCTGCAGTGGAAGCGTGTCCTCCTGCCAGTCTCTCGAACACGGCTCAGTCCCAGAAATTCTCATCGGTCTGCTCTACAACGCCACCACTGGAAGGCTATCCGCAGAAGTGATAAAAGGCAGCCACTTCAAAAACTTGGCAGCGAACAGGCCACCCAGTGAGTGAAAACTTTTCTTAATTCTAATGTTTTCCGTACTTACGGGATTCTAAGTGTTAGGGCTTCAATCCTATCATTTAGTCCTAGCCAATCAATACTCGTGTAATCATCAGCTAATCTATTTCATGTTTTCTATTTCCAGTCATTTGGGAAGTAGAAAGATTTGAAAATGAAAATATTAATTGTAAGCTGACAAGACTTTACATTTTTCAGCATCTTCAGAATAAATCAGCCCTATCATAGCCATTATCTTCTAATACCAGAAAAAGTTATAAGTCTTTTTTTAAGGTAATAATATTCCACAAATATGATGAGGAATATATTGTTAACTGAAGATGAATGTGTTTTCTGTCTGCATGCAGTACTATGAACTAATGTGTATCCTTCTGTATTTTTCCTTATTGTCTGCGTTAACAATTTTAAGAAAAAAAAATGTTTCTTTACATTTTTCCTCCTTGAAAATTATAAATCAGTACTGCCAGCAGAGTCTTATCTTAAATGAAATATGCTTTGCTTTTTTACCAGGACAAAACGAATAAGGAATAGCTTGATGTTTATACTGGATGCTAGGAAAGGAAAGCTAGATGGTATTGATCCCTCTACCCTGTCCATCAGCTTCTCTGTCTTCTCTCTCATCTCTCTTCTAGTTCAGGAGGTGGGAGTGGTTCAAACACAGAGAAATTGTCGCAGTGTACCTCCAAAACTGTTTATTGTTATCTGTAGAAATGAACTGGGAAAGTAGCAGCTTCTTTATATTTCTGTAAAATTAAAGCTGTTGATGGCCTAAACTCAGAATTTGAAAGGAAATCTTGAACAGTTATGGCACCCTTAAATTTGTTTCATAATTTCTCACAAACTTGCAGAAAGCAGTATTTTACTCCAGGTAGCAAATGATCGTTGGAGGAGGGGAAACTTTTTCCACCCTTGAGTTAAATTTACTTCTAAGTATTCTAACAATTATTTTTTCAATCAAAGTGAAAGGTCATAAAAATATATTTAACGTGCCCTCAGTAGTACTGGAAACCTTCCTTCTCACATACATCACACAGTGTATCTGTCCCTGCATTAAAAAGTCAGAGGCCAAAATTAGGTTTATATTTCTACCCTTGGATGAATGATCTAGCTCACCTAAGTCTGTTTCCTTATGTTTAAAATTAAGGTTGAAAAAATAAAATAAAATAAAATTAAGGTTGTATCTCACAGGGTAATTGTGATATTCAAATCAGATACAGGCACATAGAAAGGATGCAATTATTATTGTCCCCTTTTTCCTTTCAAATGGAAAAATTCAGAGGAAGGAAAGAAGCAGTTACTAAACAGCTTTGGAAGTGTGACTTGGTTATCTTCATTAATCCACACTAGGAAAGTAAACTCAAATGGCCTGGGAAGTAACTTAAACGAGCAGAATTTGTAAATGAAAGATAAAATCATGGCAAGACCTGTGACAAATGCAAGGGAGCACTGTACTCTTGCTTGAAACCAGGAGAAAGTTTTATTTGATTTGCTCAACTTTTGAGTGTTTTTTAAACACTGTAACAGATAAAACATTATCTGGGATTACATTTAGTAACAAGCCATCAGTTTGCCATTCCTACTTTAGCCAGTAGTTTAATTTTTTGACAAATCTTTAACTTGAAATGCTAGAAAGGAGCAGAATGAGATGATAGGTTTGTCTTTCTGTCCTTGCTGAAGCCACTCTGATAGAAGCAGAGAAACAATCATCAGAACTAAAATGAAGGATAGGGAGTAGAGGCAGGAGTGGATAATAAACAAGAGAGATTTGCATCCCCAACATAGAGTAGATCTTTCAGGTTAAAGAATAGGTTATAGCAATTCCATTATTTTAGATTTAGAGCTTCAGTATTAGGACAGGTACTGGTATTAGCTGGGAGGTAGCTAGGAGGTAAATACAAGTTAACATTAATCTTTATTATATGAAATAAAATATTTATAAAGTAAAATAGAAGACAGTTTTATCAGTTTGTCTACTGTATATAAGATTGTGACCCTTCATATATACCTGGGTTCTAAGCTTTGAACTGTGTTATAGACTGACTAATCCAGTTTTTATCTCAAAAGAACAATGGTAACATTCAGGAACAAACATTTTAGTAGTTCTATTTTTCATAACTTAGTTTTATATTACATTGGGAGTAATAAAAGTGTTGGAAATGTTAAATATTGCATGGATAAACTTTAAAAATTAGCAAAATAATTATAATGATCTTTTAATGACTTGTATTCAGTCTTTTATAGTCTGATAATTTGCATGATTCTATGTTCAATGTGCTTTAGACCACAAGGATATCATTATAAAGATGTCCCACCTTAAAACAGTGTAATTGTTGTTAAGATTGCACAATGACCTTAAAAATTCTCATTCCATGAAATTTACCCAACATACCCCTTTGTTCAACCCTCTACCTGAATTAAGATGCTAAAGTTTTGTGTTCTTCCACTCCAGTGAACAGCGTTTCCTCTTTAATTCTAACCTTTGACCCTCTTTCACCCAACAATTGACATCTGGTCATTATTTCTTTTACTGCTTTCCATCCCCTGTTGTCAGATGGACTGTTCTGTTGTCTAAAACACTTGATAGGTGGACAGGTTTATATAATCCGAGGTGAGTTCCTGTAGAGGCTAATTGGATGTTGTCTTTTCATGCAAAAACAAAATACCCTAAAACTTGCCAGCAGTGAAGCTGTCCACCATGTTGATTTCCAAAAAGTGCACATTTATTATCTGTGGTACTTTGAATAAAACTAACTTAGAATCTATCTCTGATTATGGATGATGGTATTCAGAGTATCTATAAAATTAGCAAAACTTTTAAAATTAAAGGTTTTGATTTTTATTCATTATATTGATTCATATAGAAACAGATATTTCATTAAGAAATATTGAAATTTTCATAAAATTAATTGAAATTTTGATATGAAGTACACATGATGGATCTACATGCTGAAGATCATTTGCATGAGTTCTGAAGAAATTGAAAACACAGTTGTTTGGAATGAGGGTTTATCTCCTAAGTAACCAGGCAATGAACTGTTACGTTTCACTTGGTACACTAAACATCACATCAACTTTTTTTTTTATAATTCATGAAAATAGTTAAGATATCATACTTAAAATTTCACAGTAAATTGTGCCAAGAAGGAATCCTGTAGTATTTATTTTTAACCATCCAAAAAGCACATTAAATGTACTCTTGCATGAAACCAAGGAGAAAGTTTTACTTGATTTGCTAAACGTTGAGTCTTTAGTGCATTTGGCTTCATTTTGAGCCTGAAATGTTTTAAAAATGTATTTAAAAACCACATCCATGCAGAGATTTTTTTGACATTTCATCCTAAGCTGTTTCGATGTCATCTTTGCATTCTTGTCTTTCTCTTTTCCTCCTTACCATTTGCCTTCATTTCTATTTGTTTGTTTATTCTTACACTCTGAAAACACAGTGGAATGCTTTACAGTGTTGTGGCTAACTGAGCTTGCTAAGTGTTTATTAATGCTATGATGTCCTGCTTAGTGAAGCTAAATGGGCGTGGGGATGGGCAGGGTGGGTAGTGGGAGGTCGGGGGTGGGGGGTCAGGGTAAGGGAAGGATTATGAGGTATACCTTTAAATTCTAGAAATAGTGAGGTTAAGATATTATTACCCCCCAAAGATTTTATGCCTACTTAGCATTCTCTGTACTTGTCACATTTTATGATCATCTACATCAAAATGGAATTACTAGATTTCTACTAAACATGGTATACACCATATCCTTATAAAGTATGAATACTTGACCTCATCAAGCGTTACAAGAAAGACATTTTGAGTTTGTTTCAAATGATATTTGTGGTATTTTTTTTTTTTCTGTAGATACATATGTTAAATTAACCCTACTGAATTCCATGGGCCAAGAAATGTCCAAATGCAAGACATCCATCCGCAGAGGGCAGCCAAATCCGGTGTACAAGGAAACGTTTGTTTTTCAAGTGGCCCTATTTCAGCTCTCTGATGTGACACTCATACTGTCAGTGTATAACAAACGCAGTATGAAAAGGAAAGAGATGATAGGCTGGGTTTCTTTAGGTCTGAACAGCTCTGGAGAAGAGGAACTCAACCACTGGACTGAAATGAAAGAGTCAAAAGGACAGCAAGTCTGTAGATGGCATGCATTGCTGGAGTCGTGATGACCAGGAGGAAGGAGCAATTGCAGTTCAAGGCAGCAGCATTTCTGAGTGCAGCGGTACTGTTACCTAGTCACCGTTAGAAGAGCTATTCTTTGAAGAATCATCTTTAACATTCTCCCCAAAAGCTTTAAATTCTGTGGAACGAACGTCTAATACTGACATTAACAAAGAAAAGATGGGTCTCTAGCAGAGCTTGCTTGAGAAACTGAGAAACTTGCATCCTCTTTGTTAAACTGACAGTCCTCCAGAGCTTTCAGAGCATCCTTTTGGTTTGAAGTTAATTTTACTGTAGCAAGAGAGCCAGTAATTTCATGAAAAGTCACGATTATAAATGATTGTGAAAATCAGAATTTGTATTTGCAGCACTCCCTTAGTGTCACCCTACATATTATCCACAAAACTGGCTCGTCCCTGGTGTGTTTAACCTTCTTTAATATGAGAAAGTCATCCTGCAGCAGTCAAGTCTAATGGTGAAGGCTTTCAGTCACATTGTGAATTGTTTTATTTCAGATTATTTTCCTTTCTGTTGTGCCTCAGTTCTTCTCAGTAGCACTAAATCTAAGTGCAAGCAAGGATTCATTTTCATAAGGGAATTTTTTTATGTATTATTTTAAGAAAAGTTCACTTCTTCAATTGCCTCTGATTTTGCCTGATCCAAAGAGACCAAGTCACTGCACTGGTCCTTTGCAAGTCTTCTAGACAGGTTGTACTGTAGAACCATGTAACTTTCTGTTGAAAGCACTTCCTGTATTCTTGTATTCCAATGTAGGAAGCTAATAGAGCAGGACTTTACTTAAAAATCTCTTTCAATGATTGACTGTTTAAAATTGTAGTAATGTGAAAGTACATTTTTTTACAAACTAAAAAAATATATAGTGAATAAGCTGTTGAAAATTGAAAATAATTCAAGTTAAAGGAAATTTTAATCATCTGCTCTGAGTGTTTATTAACCAACACTGCATAAAGCAGGTAGCATTCAAATAAGAAACAGTTCTCTCTTCTTCACTCTTACTTCAATTTGTATTTGTGATATGAAGACTCTTCAGCTCTAAGTTTGAATCAGAACAGCATAAACAGTTCTGAGATTCCTTAAAATGTTTCTAGTAACTTGTGACTAGATTTTATGAAATTTACAGATACGTTCTTCAACGTGATGTCATCCTGTGCCTTCCATGTAAGTTAAATTTGCTCATACAGCTTGAAAGTTGTATTTGCAAAATTAGGCCTTCAATTTTTATAAATGTAAAGATTAGATTCCTCAGAACAGTGTCACAAGATCTTTATTTCCTCTGAAGTATGTAAAAGTTATATAATGTGCTAATTTTTTTAAATGGCAAGGCATTTGTTGTTTTTATATTTAGGAACTCTAATTATCAGGAATATTATAAGCTGTTTTCTTTTTAATTTTGCCTCTTACCCAATATATAATTTTATGCACATACTTTATTAAATAGAATATGTTTTGTATATATGAAAAATATTTTCTTTTTCTCTAATTCCTAGTTAAATTAGACAAAACAGACTATTTATCAGTTATTCAAAAGCAGTATATCGTTGTTCCTAGTCCCAACTAAGTACTATGTGTTATTGTAAGCTAGAACTTGTTATTACCATAATAAACAATGCATAGATATTATTACTTCAGCTTGGCTGTACTGAAAGGCCTTAAAAGAAATCCAAAAGACAGTGAACTCCTAATATTTTTTAGTTTAAAAAAATGGCAGCTCTCTGCATTCATATACATGAGTTATATGATACAAAACATATGCTGTATCAGGTGACATGGGGTTTAAGAATGTACGTTACAGAGACGCATTAACGAAGAACCCATTCTCTTATTATATTAATGAGCATTGTCCAGGGTTTTGTGGCTCAGTTAGGTTATAAAGTTAAAACGTGAATCAAAGGCAAAATATCTCATGAAAGTATTTTTAGCAACAGATATGGAAAGAGATTAGAAGGGGGGCTGTAGGTTTTACTGAGAAATTGGATTTAGGCATTTGTAACTTTTTTGGCTTTGAAACAACTAAGTGCACTGCTAACACCAGGATTGGCCTAATAATTAAAAGAGTTCTCAGTCTCATTTGTAGCTGTAACAAAGCCTAGTCAAACACATTATGAGACCAGCTTGGTGCTTTCTCCTTCAGCAAGTAAAGAACTAACTAGATGTTACTTGTTAAATCTGTCTTTCTTCAGACTGTGCCCAGAATTGTGTGTGTGTGCTTGGATATATCCTTAGGGGTTTAGCTACTCTAAGGATCAAATCCAGAATGGCCTAAAATTTAATCAACAACTTTTTAAAATTTTAAGAAGGACCCTACCTCCACCCCAGCTGCCAAGTCCTCAAAGATTATGAAGTATGTGTCTGGGTATTTATACTCAATACATACCTGCACACAATATATATATGTATGTATGTGTGTGTATATACATATATGTGTGTATTTGTAAAGATGAAGGCCCTGGCTTTTTCAGATAACTAAATAGAAAAGCATTTACAAAGTTTATGGATTATTTTTCTCCTCTGTATATCTACTAGAAATTATATTTGGTTTTGGGTGCTATTTGCTGCCATTCTCCTCCACACACAGCAAAATATATATCTTTTTATTCTTTGGATTGACACAACTTAGAGTAATTACTACCCCAAATTTGTCTGTTCTTTTAGAAAAAGATTAAATAGGGCTCCAGAGACCCACTCACTCTGCTGAATCTAATGTACGAGACTACTGCTGCTCTTTTGTGAGCTTAAATTTGCATGAAAGCTTAAAGGAAAAATCTTATATCTTAGCAATTAAAGCAAATAGGGGCCCAGTGGTGGGCAGCAGGTGTTGTCTGAGAAACTTGAGAAAGACAACCCACTTTCTTATCGTTCTCTTCAAATCCCCTAAGTTTTGTAATAAAATGAGATAGTCCAAATACAGCAATTGACTGGCATTCATAGGAGCTCCTGAGCTTGGAATTACAGGTTTTATTTGTCTCCCAAATGAGCTGCAAAATGTAGTTGTTTATTACTGCCCAGGAAGCAAAGTGTATCTCAAATCAGTAGAGGATTTGTTTCGTATATCCTCTTACCTTTAAGGAGTTTTCTTCTGTGATCTTTGTGTCTTCTGTACTGTTCACATTTTGTGTGAAATCTCTTCACTTATTTTCTTACCATGCATTCAGCAAATTCTTGATATTGTTGAACTTAGTGACAAAAATAATAAGTTGAATCACAATTTAAAAAAAGAAAAACCAATGAGAAAATATCTAATCTACCCTTAGTTATAGCAGCATGTTTAAGTTTAGGGCCTGGTGGACTTTTTCATCCAGTCCAGTTCGGAAGCCCAGGGCTATATGTTAAATCCTTTTCTTGATTCCTTCATCATCTTTGCTTTACTTGTCAAATGAATCAGAAACGTAATGCTTACAAAAATTGTTATAGTGCAAGAGTTCATACAACTGAGGGTGTTCTTGAAGATGAAGATGGAGCTCAAATGACATCATAGCTTTTCAAGTGGACTGAGGGAGAGGCTGAAGTATAAATTTAAATGAAACTAGAATAGTAGTCACCAACAAATTCCTCAAGGTCTCTATCCAGCTGTTAATAGCAATGATACAAATCCACTTTCTGAAATTGCTGTTTGCCTACATAGACTAGATAGTCCGCTCATGGAGACTTTTCTCATTGAGAGCTACTATTCCAAAGTTTTCCCCTTCTTCTTTTTCCTTTCGCTGTGGCCAGTTCACCCACGGCCTACACCGGAAGTGGCCATTGTGTCGTCATCATCACCAACAAAACTCAATATTGAGCACAAAGTTAAACAGAGTACTTTTTTTTAGATTAACTTTAAAACATCATCTGTGTTCACCAAAATGTATAATAATGATGTTGGTAACTGCTATAGTTTACTAAGATGTAGCACAATAATTTGTTATTTCGATTCTCATATTACAACAGTAATATGAGGTAAGTAATATTATCAACATTTTATAGATGATGAAACTGCAGGTTAGAAGTTAAGCAGACTTAGTAAGTAATAGAACTGGGATTAGGACCCACATATAAATTACTCTGAAATCTATATCATACATATTACAATTGTATCCCTCTTTACTAATTCCAAGAAAAAACTGAACAACATTATATTCATCAATAATACCCCATACACACTTTAGTTGGATGGCAGAACTAGAAAAAAAAGAAGACCAAAACAAACAGAGCTTGGGAAAAAGAATTACAAGACAAAGAAGAAAAGATCAGAGGGTTTTTTTTTTTTCTTCTCGGGACACAAATGGTACTTTTGTGTTATACTTTGTAGATGGCTTATATTTTCACAGGCTTAGGGATTAATTTACTCTGCCAATTTAGCCTATACTTACTTATATTCTGAAAATGTATGAATCAATTTGTCCTGCTCCTTGTCCACTACTGGAATCCAAATGTTTCTATTGTACACGTTCCCTTTTCTGCCCTACGATGTGGATAGCCTGTATCCATGATTATATATCTTGCCCATACTAGTGATGAGAGGAAAGACTCTTGTCTTCCTCTGCACTCTCACTTTAATTTGTTGCTTCTCTACCCTTTTTTAAGGTTTAACTGGATGACAGCTAATTTTATTATATGCATCTCTCCTCGCAGCAGTACTTAATGTCCTGTCTTGTTATCTTTATATGTCCCTTGCTCATAGTAGGCTCACTATAAATATTGAATTAAATTACCTATACAGAAGAAGTCAATAATACTGCTATATATCTCAACATTTATTTATGAACTTGTGCATGGATTTATTCTTCATTTCGTATATAAGAGTACCTACTATGTACCATGTGTTTTTCTAAGTGCTACAAAGGGAGAGATAATAAATTGGGTAGACAAAGTCTTTGCCCTCATAGAGTTTGCATGATAAAGTGGAAAGACATCCACAGAATAAGTTTAGTGTTGGAATAACATGGAGTTCAGAAAAATCTTCCTGGAGAAAAGAATGCCTGAGTTGAATCTTAGAGATCAAATACAGATTACACTCCCATCACAGGACATACTCTCCAAGGGCAAAATTTAAAACAGTGGTTCCCAAACTGTTGCGTTTAATAATTATTCTGAGAGCTTAATTTGTATTCCAAAGCCCCAACTCCAGAGATTCTGTTTCATTTGGTCTGGAGTGGAGCCCAAGAATCTAAATTTTATTAAGCTTCCCGGGAAATTCTCTGTTTAGATGCATTGGTATAGAATGTAGAGCTCATTAGATAGAATTATTGGCAGTAGTGTTTCAATACCCATAGATTAGATCTTAAAGTGTGATAGTGATAAAGAAGAGCAAGATTAAGCTAGGATTAGTGCTGTTGATTTGTTTTTTACTTGTGCTTCCTTAAAAAGAAAGATATTTAATGAAGAACTTAAAAGTAATATTTAATTATGAGTTTCTTTGCATTCACACTCAACATAACTTTTCCAAAGTATTTCACGGTATAATAAATAAATTCTATTATGTTAGTTTTATTATTCCTGAAAATTTGTTTGGGATTAGTGTTCAAATATTTCTTTGCAAACTATCTTTACAATGATAGGGTTAAGGCAAAGAGAGAGTCTGAGAAGGTATTTACCTAGTACACCTGTCCGTATTCTAAATGAGATAAGACTGACCTTTAAGTACATGTAGGGGGTAGTCATAGGTGGTGGCATTTTTCATTCTTGTGTATAGTAAGCTTTCTTGCCTTTTATCATCATCCTAAATGACTTCATTGTCGTTATACTCATCAGATGAACCTCATTCCTGGATTCTTCACTCAGGAACAGCAGTGTTTCTATCGCTTCTGATCTGATCTCTATTTCCTTGATTGCTTAGCTCTTTCTTAGAGTTTTTTATTTCAAATAGCAAGTTAACACATCAACCTCAAGTCCTTTTTCTCTAAAAATAAATGCCATATATATTATGTTCATCTGAGTTCCTATTTTCCCTCATTTAAAATGTTGTCATACCAACTTCTCTGCTGTAATACATTGCATAAATGTATTTTACATTCTGAAAGTATTTTCCCGACAAAGATCTGTGATTAACCCACTGAAAAATTAGGTTCGTTGAATATTTGAAATACTGTGGTATGGAATTAGGCTGTTTTGTGAATGCTGCTGAGTCAGTGTTTGGTCTGGTTATAACTTAAAATCTGGCTAACACAACCTTAACATAAAGAGTTTGACAAACTTGATTTACTAATCCATTATCAAAAATGAATATAAGAATCTTGCTTTATCCTCTCCCTATTTAGTCAAGTATGTATCTTGCTTAAAATGTTCCTTCTTCCTTCCTCCAGGACTTTTTTCCCCATTCCTATTCATGTATGGAGCTTCCCTGGTGACTCAGTGGTAAAGAATCTGCCTGCAAATACAGGAGGCAAGAGTTCAATCCCTGGGTCAGGAAGATCCTCTGGAGAAGGAAATGACTACCCACTCCAGTATTTTTGTCTGGGAAATCCCATGGATAGAGGAGCCTGGAGGGCTACAGCCCACGGGGTCACAAAAGAGTCAGACATGACTTAACGACCAAAACCAACACATTCATGTACATTCGCAATAGATTCCAGAGTCATCACAGCTGCATAATTCCTAACAAAAAGTGATACTCTGACTTTTTGCACTTAATCACATGAACTGGACAGTAGAGAGGACTGGATAGGATTTCTCAGAGACTAGAGAGAAAGCAAAGTATGGCCCTCTTTTAGTCATCAAATTTGTTGTGATGGCTGCTGTTGCTGTACACTTATCTTGAATAGTGTGATTCCCTCATACCATGTTGCATAGCTTGGGAGCAGAGAAAGAAATGTGATTATTAATGTAACAAAAGTTTGGCATAATTTTATTGTAGAATTTCAAGCCCTTAGTACATGAAAATTTCTAAATAATTAATTATGAGAACAAAGTCACTGATAGAGCAGTAGTTTTGCAAGATGTTAGACATTATTTCAATGTCATTTTGACAGTCTACTTCTCAAATTGTCCTTTTATTTCAGGGCCCTTCACCCTTTGTTGTTGTTGTTCTGATGACTATTTGATATTTGAGTTTGTCTTTTAAATATTCAAGACAGTTTTAAAAAGAAAAACCTAACCCCTTTCTGTTTCATCCTTAACTATGTGATCTCTCACCTGACACTTACTGTGTTTAAAATGAATACCCAACAGAGGAAATATAATACCCTATTAGACACTGAAAAAATAATTATCTGAAATTTGTTTGTGTATTCAGATATTGCTAGAATGCTTATTTCCATAAATCTAAGCAGTTAATATTAAATATGGCTATTATGTTTAATGAGAGAATAGGAATTTCCCCTTATCTCTGAGATTTATTGTCTCTCTTGCCTTTTACATCTGGCTGAAGGCTGTGACCCTCTTACCAACACTTCATTTGTCAGTCTCTGAATGTGCTCACCTCCTCCAGATGGTATTATTTTCAGTAACAACCAAACCATTTATACCCTCAAGGTCAGTCCTCACCAGTGATTCCTATTCGTAGCCTCTGTTAATGTTGATAAAAGTAATACAGAAGCACCTATAGGAGAAAAGACCCCTAAATGTAAGGGATCAATGTCTTAGCGCCCTGGTATGATACCATAAATACTCAAATTAATACCAAGTATGATTTCAGTTGTAGTGGAACAGAAGCCAACTTCTTGGAAATGAGATTTTGGGTCATTATGTCCTAAATTCTCACCTTTTGGTCTTTTCTCTTCCCTCTCTAGCTTAAATTTAAATTTGGTGACAAAGTCTTTTTTAAAGTCCTGGTTTTAAATTGTTAAATGTTGACTTAACTGGGCACGTTTATTTAAAAAAAAAAAAGGAAGACCGAAGTAGTCAGTCATAAGAAGGCTTTGGGCAGACAGGGTGCTTGTCTTGTTGGGGCAGTCTTCTTGCATAACTATTGGAGAGTATTTACAGCATTCTATAATAATGTCACATCTGTTTTGTGAGGGGAGACCAAGGTAGCTTTTACATATAAATTGGCTTTCTTAGTATTGAAATATATTTAAACAATTATTTGAAACACAGCTAGGAAATAACGGTGACATTTCTGACAGTATTTTGAAATTATAAATATTACTTTAAATTTACAAGGAAAATTTCCAGTAGTGGCTTGCATTACAAAGTTAATTTTTAATGTTTCTACATGATTCTATTGAGATGGCCTTTGTTTTTGTGGTGAAGATAATATAGTGGCAACAATTTTGAGGAATCTTTAAAGCTGTCATAGAGGAGATAGCCAAAGTTGGGCTAGATTTTTACTAGAATGTTGAAATAAAATGTATCAATATACTTTTCAGTTCAGTTAGCCTTGATGAAAAACAGTTATTATATGAGTTTAAGGGTCTTGATAAATGTTGGCATCTGTTTTTTTCTAAAACTCATGATGGTCATCACAGCTCAACACTCTTGTATTATATTTTATTTGTCAACATATGATGTAATTTTTATGGAAAACTCAATTAGTGGAATCTTTTATTCAATATTCCCTTATTTTGCTTCTTTCCATCATCATTTCTCTTCCTTTCTTCTTTTGTTGAGGCAAAAAGCTTAATAGCATAGTTTCTACAGAGCTTTCTTACTTATTTTTCTAATAATGCATATAACTGTGTGATGAAGTTTAAATGCTCTGTGAGCAAAACTCTATTAAACAACCTGAAGAAATGCACTGCTGATTAACATTTCCCTTGGTCTTAAATTGTCTCCGACGTATTTTCTAGTCTCTACACCATTAATGGATCTTATTAATATAGTGTCTGTATGGTTATCAACAGTGCTGTATTATTGTCACATATTAATTTGCATTTTTGATCAAAAATATAAACAGATGCGTGTGTGAAGCAACCCATTTTATAGAATGAGCATATATCTAACCATTTTCATGTAACTGAAAATGTGCTGTATGTTGCATTTTATTCTCATATTGACTTTTCTACTATCTACTCACCGATTGTCTCGGTGCCTTTTTCCTTTTGTATTATTGTATTACTTAAAGAAATTGCTGACCTCTGTGTAAACAGTGTAAAATCTGTTAAAATTATTAATCCAAGGAGATTTTAATGTCAGTTTAATTTTCCAGAGAATAAATTTTTGTGTGGGTTACAAGTTAACTTTTCTTCACTTTTCTGTAACAAATCTCTTTACATTTTAGTACTCATTTGGAATAGGTTAACGTGTGACTTCTCTGTTGATGATACCCAAAAATCAGCCTGAATTCTTCTCACTGACAAATAAGTGTTACTGTGACTGTTACACAAAATAAAATAATGTCGCCTTTATAAGCAGATATCAAGTGGATATATATAGATGTTATTAAGATCTTGAGTTTAAAAGGAATCTTATTTAAATGTGCTATAAAATATTGCTATCAAGACGTGTGGGTTATATTATTTTCTTTTAATTCTAAGTCAAATCTGACATGCAAAGAAAATAGACTACAAACAAATTTAAACATTTTAAAATAATCTCCTTTAAAGTGTTCAAATCAGAAATGAAACTAAGTTGCTTTAAAAGGATCATAATATGTTTAGCTAGAATAGGCATACATATACACTGTTATCTAGCTTGCTCTTTCATTTATTGCAGACTTGTCATAATTCCTATCAGTATTGTCATTCTGTTTAACAAAACAATTTTCCATTTGAGAGGAAGAGTTTGTCGATTTTTAATTCTTTTTTATCAGGTTGTTATTATATGTTTCTCAAAGACCTTAATTTAGATATTTTTCATATTTCATTCGCTTGTCCATTTCATTTCCAGCAACAAAGGTCTATAAATAAGAAGACTTAACAAGTACTATTTTCCATATTCAAAAGAATCTAAACTTTTGGTGTTCTAAAATTTATAGAAATTTAAGTTGCTACCTTCTCTGATCTCTGATTGTCTTTCAATCGTTAGTTCCATAAATAAACCAGAAGCCTTTTTTAAATTAATTAATTTTTTTAAACAGTAGAATATCAGTGTCCAATTAATCTGGTTAAGTTTTTTTCCTTGTTATTAGTCATCAGTACTTAAACACAAGAAAAACATGAAACACTTCTGCTTAAAATAAATGGGCTCATAATTTAATCTCCAAATAAGTTTACAGAATTTCTGTCCTTTCCCAGTACTTGTTGCTGCGTCCCCCATCCTCTTAATATCCTGGGCCTTCATTGTTAAGACATTAAAGTTGAAGAAGGAAAAATAACAGTCTTGCTTATGAGTTTACTCTGAAAAAAAGTCATCTGGGTCATGACATGTCCTTCATAGAATTAAAATTAATCTAAAAAAGTGAAATTCCACCAGAAAATAGACACATCTGCATTATAACTAGCAAATCAATAGTCATTTTTTATTGTAAAAGAGGAATTTAGTTTATTCATCATACCGTGTTCATACTTAAGATTGAGTTTTAATTGCAAATTGACTAAATCCTTTATCTTCAATATGCAAAATAATATTTAAGTCAATTTTTTTCTTTCCTAAGATTATCAAAATATTCCATGATGTTTCCCATTGGAAGATAAAGTCATTTCCAATTCAAAACTAAAAGGTCTCAGCTAAATATATGAAATATTTTGTTTGAATAGTACTTTATAATGAAATATAATAGTATAATACACTAAAGGCTTCTACACATCAGTATAAATAAATGCCAAATAAATAAGGACACATATTAGGATCTGATAAATTCAATTAGGAAAAGGGAAAAACTGACAGCACATCTCAGTTAATATAAAGAAATATATCTAAAGGAAAACCTTCCAAATAATACTTTTAATATGACCACTCTACCAAAATTCATGTTTGTCTCTTCTTGGCCATATGACCTACTTACATTTCTTGATCTTCCTTAAAATTAACACATGGCTGTGTGACTTGAGTTCAACCAATGGGATGTGAGCAGAAGGTGATGTACACTGGTTTCAAGGAGGCTTTTTAAGAAATAACGTTGTGCTCTCCATGCCATCAGTCCCTTTCCACTGAAGACAGAAGGAAATGAAAAACGAGAGATGGCAGAACCACGAGTTGGGAGGATCCTGGGTCACTGACTCACCTCACAGAAAAACGACGACCGGATACATATGGCTTGGAACGTTAGTGTTAGGTAGTTAGAATAGGAAAAAGGGGTCCAAATGGCGGTGGCTAAAAGACAAAGAAGGGAAAAGCCCGCGAAAATAGAACAAAGGAAGGTCCGAGGACCGGAGTGAGAACCGCAGGTAAAACAAACAGCCCTCCTGGCTCGCCCAATTTACTTAGAGCAGGCTCACGGGGGAGGAGACAAATGTATAAAAGGAGGAAGCCTAGAAGGATTGGGACTGCTCTTCTCTTCGTCTTTTGGGTCAGCCCACCTCCTCGAGGGTGTACTGTCCTTTGTTTTTCCTAATGGGACTGAGCTGTGGCACCAATTCCGTCGTTTCAAGTTTTTGCGACAGTGAGACAGAATCGAGGAAATGACACTCTCCCCCGACATTAGCATAAATGAGAAGCAAAACTTCTGTTGTATTTGAGCCATTACACATTTTGGACTCATTTGTGACTGCAAACAATTGAAGCTAAAATATTGGGATCTTCCAGTGGGGTTCTGGGAGGATGAAAACCTACAATATGGTACATTGGTTTAGCAGCCAAGCAGCCAGAAGAGAGGAAATAGATACAAAGGGCTGACAGACTAACTCATGTTATGCCAGGGCAAAACATTTTTACTTGGAAGGGGGTCCCTGTGACTACTGAACTTGTAACGTGGGGGAAATGGATACAGGAGTCAGAGTAAACATGTGCTTGAGATGTTTTTTTGCTAAAAGATACTCCAAGAAGGCAAGAAATAAATGGTCTTTCAGCAGAGATTGAGGGGAATGGAGAGGGCCCAGAGATTAAGTGCTTTAAGCATTTGAAAAGCCCACTGCTTCTGAACCCCAAATATTAAGATTATACTAAAATGGGTTTTGAGTTTAAAAGGCCTATGAAGACTGTGTAAGAAAGCAAAGGGACTCAACTATGTCGCAAAGATAATTTTGAATGTGTTGCCTCTTACTTTAGAGGAACGCAAGGTAAACCTGTGTGCTCATGGAGCAAACTGAGTTGTATAGCTCACAAGAAGGAAATAATTCTCAGCACCTACTTGCAATGAAATCATAGCACATACGGGAAACAGAAAACCTTCCTAGAAGTCAGAGCAGGGAACCATTGAGAATAATGGATAAGGCAGTTTCTCTAAGAGAAGAAATGCAGAGCAAACCAGAACTCCTCTACTAAGAAAGAAGTAGGGGGTTTCACTGCGATGAATCAACTTCTGCTGTATGTTTCTCATTCTCATTTTTTTCAAATGAGAATTCTAATTGCATTTATCCACTTCCTGTTCCACATTGTATATGTGGTGGAGGTCAGGGGTGGATGACTTGTCTTTAAATCCTGAGGTCACTGAATTATCAAAGTCAAACCATCAGGTAAGGAGAGTACATCACCAGAGATAAAACTTTGAAAGGATTGCAGGAGCTGAATGTGACTTGAGGTTGTCTTCCTTAGGGAAAATGTAAGCTATTTAATAAAATCTTTGTTCTCCTTTTCCTAGACACACATGACTACCTTTTCTGCTCTCTTGCAAATATTTGTGGCTACGTGACTGAGTTCTAGCCACCTGGATGTGAGAGGAAGTGACACATGTCATTTCTAGGTCAAATGCCTGCTTCACTGTCTCTTTCCCCATTCATTAGCTGACGGCGGATGCCCAAAGGGATGGTGAGTGCAGGATGAAAGGAGCCTTGGTTTCTGAATCACTGCTTCGAGATCGTCTTACCACCATCTTCCCATGTTACATGAGCAAGAAACAAATATCTGTGTGTTGGGATGTTATACATTTTAGGCTCCTTTTGTTTTCACAGCACCTACCTTACAATAATAGGTAAGTTCACAGATTCCAAGTTAGCAACTGAGAGAAGTCTGATGTCACCATTGTCAAAAAAATAAAACTTTTGTACGATGTGAGGAAGGACAGCCTCTGACCCCTGATTGTTTAGCGGCCAAAACCAAAGAATGAGGTAAGTCTCAGGAAGACTGCCTGAAGCATTACCTCAAGAAGTTATTTTTAGGAGCAGGTTTTAAGGGTATTAGAGCGATTCAAATTGCTTGTCTGTCCAACTTGACCAGAGAAGCAGGTTTGACTGTGACCCAAGAGACGTGATGAGGTGATGGGTGGAAAGCCTAAAACCTAGACATCAAACCCAGAGACAGAACTGAAGCAGTAAGAACGTTGGAGGAATACAGCGTGAAGAGAGGAGGAAACCCAGCTGGAACAGATAATTCAGCAGAAAACATTATGAGAGACAAGGTGACAGATTGTTTAAAAAATAAAAACACCTTGAATCCCGTCCAGAGACTTATGGACTTAGGATTTAGAGCGCATGAGTGAGTTTAAGAAGGGTAGGCTAATAGGGGATCAATTAGGAAGCTATTCTTAAAATCCAGATGTTTTACAAATATGAAGTAACTAGTTATGAAGGGGTACCAGCAGTTTAGCTTAGATGGGTAGAGAAAGTCTTTTAGAAATGAGATTGGTGAGGGGATTTCCTGGTGATCCAGTGGTTAGGACTGTGTGCTTTCACCACCAAGGGTCTGGTTTCAATCCCTGACTGGGAAACTAAGATTCTACAAGGCACAAGGTGTGGTCAAAAAAAACCAAAATGAGACTGGTAAGACACTGTTAAGGGAAAGTTTCTGGAACTTGAGTAGTTGAAAGGGCTGGTGAGGACACTGCATGAGAGAGGATGGGATTGAATAGCATGATTTTTGAGGAGCAGGTAAGTAAGGAGTAGGGCCATTGATAACAGAGTCCGGAAAAGAAGCTGGGTTTAGAAGGGTTGGTTTCAGCTGTGTTGACTTCCAAATGACATTTTGTGGAAAACGTCCATGAATTGGAAATGAAGGACTGGAATTTAGGAAAAAGATACAGGCTAAAATGAGTTTGGGGACTGGTGCAAAGCTGTAAGTCACAGGAGCCAAGAGCCAACCCATCATCTTGCTAGAATGTGAGTCTTCTGATGACAGGAACTGTTTATCTGTTTTGTTCACAATTGCATTCCAGTGCCTAGAACAGAGTCCAGGGCATAACAGATATTGATTAATTTCTGTTTCTGACTGAGTTTGAGATCTTGAGAAGTGTGGGTGAGAGGATTTTTTGGTGGGTCTTTTTTTTGGGGGGGGGCAGGGTTCTTTGGTTTTGGGGTTTTTTTTTGTTTTGGGGTTTTTTTTTTGTAATTATTTATTTCAGTTGAAGAGAATTACCCAGAAAGGCTCTATTTAATGTGCGTTATTTACCAAGGCAAGAAAAATATATGAATACATTTTAGAAACCTAGTACCTGAAATGAAAAAAATTTCTTGTCTAACCATGAAATTTGATTTATGAAGCCCCATGACATATACGATTTCTGGTTCATTTAATTGATAAAAATTCCATTCCTGACATAGTTATAATTGTTAATAGGAAATAGCATTGTTATTAAGCTAATATTAGTGCCTAACAACTAACTAAAGGTTGCTAATATTTTTGTTTTGTTTTGTTTTGCTAATATTTTAACTAAATTTTATTTTAGAACAGTTTTATGAGGGGAGGATAAATTAGTAGTTTGGGATTAATATATACACACCACTATATATATAAAATAATCAACAAGGCCCTACTGTATAGCCCAGTATATTACTCAATATTCTGGGAAACTTGAATATTTTCAAGGAAACTACTCAATATTCTGTAATAACCTATATGGGAAAAGAATCTAAAAAAGAATGGTTATATGTGTGTGTATAACTGAATCAGCTGTACGCCGTAAAACAACACTGTAAATCAACTATACTACAATATAAAAGTTAAAAAAAGAAAAATCGACAACCAAAAAAAATCAGATTTACAGAAAAAGAATAGCAAAATGAGTCCCTGTATATCCTGTACCCTGTTTTTCCTATTATTACCATTTTTTATTTGTTACAATTAATGAACCCGTATTGACACATTCTGATTAACGAGAGTTCATCCTCAGTTTCCACTTAATGGCCTTTTTCTGTTCCAGGACATCACACTACATTTAGCTGTCATGTCTGCTTAGGCTCCTCTTGACTGACAGTTCTCTGACTTTCCTTAATTTTGATGACCTTGACAGTTTCAAGTAGTTACTGGTGAGGTACTTTGTAGAGTGTCCCTCAATTGAGCTTTTGTCTAATGTTTTTCTCGTGAATAGACTGAGGCTAGGGGTTTGGGGAAGAAGACCAGAGAGGTGAAGTGCCGTTTTCAGTACATCTTATTGAAGGTGCATACTATCCACATGCATTATCACAGTTTATGCTAACTTTTGATTGTTAGATTTCTCCACTGCGAAGTTTTCCTTTTTTCTCTTTGTATACCGTACCACTTGGGAGGAAGTCACCCTGCACTGACCTAAGGACTGATGCTCCACCTTCTTGAAGGCAGAGTATCTGTGAAAATTACTTGAGGTTCTACACAGGAGATTTGTCTCTTTTCCCATTCCCTCCTCTCTTTCTTTCATCCTCTCTTTCTAGAGCCTCCTTACTTTCTGGCAATATGAGATGCCCCAGCTCAGATCACCTTGTATATTTCTGGCCCCAGTTCTGAATCAGCCCTTTCTCCAAGAAGTCCTTGTTCCTGCTATTAGGGAAAGGTATCAGAAACCACTATCTGAGCACTAGATATGCTTTTTGCTATTGGGATATCATTGGGCCCAGGCCTTCTCAGCTGAGAGGAAATAGTGTGTATAATAACCTATATATACACATATCTATAAATATGTGTTTTACAGTCTGTGTCTGTATTAAGCTAAACATGAGTTCATACTGTCTTCAGCTCTAACCGTTACCACATGGATCATTCTAGCCTCCTCTCCTCACTTGTCTGTAAAATCCCACTGCGTCAGTGACCTTTCTCCACCCCTTTGCTATAGTGAGAGAGTGAAAGTCGCTCAGTCGTGTCCGACTCTTTGCAACCCCATGGGCTCTTGATGGATCTGTTCAATTCCAGTATACACGTGTAGCATATCACAGCTGTTACCCATACCCCGTGAATAACAACGGTATCGACTAGGGAATGGTGCAGCTTCTTTTCTTTACTCTTCCTTACAAGGTCCTCTCATTTTCAAAGCTACTTAAGTGAGCACCTTCCCCTACTCCCTTCAGTGAGGTTGGCTTATACATTCCTATACGGTTATTTTATCACATCCTGCATCCCACCCTGGGATTCCTTGACCACCTGAATGATTTTTAAATTTTTTCATACATTAAATTTCACTCATCATGTGATAAACTTCTACAGGTTTTAACAGACTCATAGTGTCGTGTATGGGCTTCCCCAGTGACTCAGAGGTAAAGAATCTGCCTGCAATGCAGGAGTTAGTTGCAGGAGATGGGAGTTTGACCCCTGAGTCGAGAAGATCTTCTGGAGGAGGGCATGGCAAGCCTCTCCAGTATTCTTCCCTAGAGAATTCCATGGACAGAGGAGCCCAGTGGGCTACAGTCCCTAGGGTGGCAAAGAGTCAGACACAACTGAAGCGACTTAGCACGCAGTGTCATGTATCTATTATCACAATATATGGAATAGTTTCATCCTGAAAAAAAGAATTCTGTTTAACTATTCAACCCTCTTCTTCTCACCTCAAGCCTCAAGCATTTACTTTTTACTATCATTTTTGGCCTTGTTTAGAAGGCCATATAATTGGAATAATATTGTGTATAGCCTTTTCAAACTGGCTTCTTTCACTTAGCAATATGTATTAAAAAATCACCCATGTATAGTTTATCCATTGTTCATACTCTCACCTACTGAAACACTTCTTGGTTGCTTCCAGTTTTTGTCAACTCTGAATAGGGCTGCTACAAACATTTGTGTGCAGGTTTTTATATAGACATACATTTTCAAACAAAAATTGGGTAAATATCTGCCTGCAATTGCTGGATTGTATGTTAACATTGTGTTTAGCCTTGTAAGAAGCTGCCAAACTCTTCCAAAGTGGCTGCAGCATTTTGCGTTCCCACCAGCATGAATGAGAATTCCTGTTGCTCCACACCCTTGTGAGCAATTGGTAGTTTTTTGGATTTCAGTCACTGTAATAGGTACATATCTCACTGTTGTTTTAATTTGCAGTTCCCTACAGATGGGATATATGGTTTCCATCTGTACATTTTCTTGACTGAAGTATATATTCAGATCGTTGCTCATTTTTAAATTGGTTTGTTTGTTTTCTGAATGCTGAATTTTAAGGGTTTTTTTGTGTATTTCACATTCAAATCCTTTATCAGATAATATGTTGTACAAATATTTTCTCCCAATCTGTGGCTTGTCTTTTCATTCTCTTAACATTGTCTTTCACAGGGCAGAAGTATTTAATTTTAATAAAGTTAATCTTATCTGTGCTTTTCTTCATGGGTTATACTTTTGGTTTTCTATCTAAAAACTTTTGACCGAATCCATGGTTACCTGATTTTCTCCTTTATTTTCTATTAAAATTTTTATTGTTTTTGCATTTGATTGTCCAATTATCCCACCACCATTTGTTGAAAACACTATCTTTTCTCCATTGAATGGCCTTTCTCCTTTTTAAATATGAGTTGACTGTATTTGCATAGGCCTATTTCTGGGCCCTCTGTTCTTTTCCATTGAACTGCAAGTCCATTCTTTGACAAATACCATGCTGTCTTAATTAGTGTAGCCTTACAATAAGTCTTGATAATCGAGTGCTGTACATACTCTTATCTTCGTTCTTCTTCAGGATCATGTTGGTTATTCTAGATCTTTTGCCTTTCTGTACAAACTTTAATATCAGTTTGTCAATACCTACAAAACAGTTCATTGCAATTTTACTTGGAATTGGGTTGGATTTTAAGATCAAGTTGGAAAAAACTGACATCTTCATAACACTGATCTTTTTTTTTGTTGTTGTTGAAATAGGTGTTTTGTTTTTTTTTTTTTCTAATTTTATTTTATTTTTAAAGTTTACATAATTGTATTAGTTTTGCCAAATATCAAAATGAATCCGCCACAGGTATACATGTGTTCCCCATCCCGAACCCTCCTCCCTCCTCCCTCCCCATACCATCCCTCTGGGCCGTCCCAGTGCACCAGCCCCAAGCATCCAGCATCATGCATCGAACCTGGACTGGCAACTCGTTTCCTACATGATATTTTACATGTTTCATTGCCATTCTCCCAAATCTTCCCACCCTCTCCCTCTCCCACAGAGTCCATAAGACTGTTCTATACATCAGTGTCTCTTTTGCTGTCTCGTACACCGGGTTATTGTTACCATCTTTCTAAATTCCATATATATGCGTTAGTATACTGTATTTATGTTTTTCCTTCTGGCTTACTTCACTCTGTATAATAGGCTCCAGTTTCATCCACCTCATTAGAACTGATTCAAATGTATTCTTTTTAATGGTTGAGTAATACTCCATTGTGTATATGTACCACAGCTTTCTTATCCATTCATCTGCTGATGGGCATCTAGGTTGCTTCCATGTCTTGGCTATTATAAACAGTGCTGCGATGAACATTGGGGTACACGTGTCTCTTTCCCTTCTGGTTTCCTCAATGTGTATGCCCAGCAGTGGGGTTGCTGGATCATAAGGCAGTTCTATTTCCAGTTTTTTAAGGAATCTCCACACTGTTCTCCATAGTGGCTGTACTAGTTTGCATTCCCACCAACAGTGTAAGAGGGTTCCCTTTTCTCCACACCCTCTCCAGCATTTATTATTTGTAGACTTTTGGATCGCAGCCATTCTGACTGGTGTGAAATGGTACCTCATAGTGGTTTTGATTTGCATGTCTCTGATAATGAGTGATGTTGAGCATCTTTTCATGTGTTTGTTAGCCATCTGTATGTCTTCTTTGGAGAGATGTCTATTTAGTTCTTTGGCCCATTTTTTGATTGGGTCGTTTATTTTTCTGGAGTTGAGCTGTAGGAGTTGCTTGTATATTTTTGAGATTAGTTGTTTCTCGGTTGCTTCATTTGCTATTATTTTCTCCCATTCTGAAGGCTGTCTTTTCACCTTGCTAATAGTTTCCTTTGATGTGCAGAAGCTTTTAAGGTTAATTAGGTCCCATTTGTTTATTTTTGCTTTTATTTCCAATATTCTGGGAGGTGGGTCATAGAGGATCCTGCTGTGATGTATGTCGGAGAGTGTTTTGCCTATGTTCTCCTCTAGGAGTTTTATAGTTTCTGGTCTTACGTTTAGATCTTTAATCCATTTTGAGTTTATTTTTGTGTATGGTGTTAGAAAGTGGTCCAGTTTCATTCTTTTACAAGTGGTTGACCAGATTTCCCAGCACCACTTGTTAAAGAGATTGTCTTTAATCCATTGTATATTCTTGCCTCCTTTGTCAAAGATAAGGTGTCCATATGTGCGTGGATTTATCTCTGGGCTTTCTATTTTATTCCATTGATCAATATTTCTGTCTTTGTGCCAGTACCATACTGTCTTGATAACTGTGGCTTTGTAGTAGAGCCTGAAGTCAGGTAGGTTGATTCCTCCAGTTCCATTCTTCTTTCTCAAGATCGCTTTGGCTATAAAATCAACACACAGAAATCCCTTGCATTCCTATACACTAATAATGAGAAAACAGAAAGAGAAATTAAGGAAACAATTCCATTCACCATTGCAACGGAAAGAATAAAATACTTAGGAATATATCTACCTAAAGAAACTAAAGACCTATATATAGAAAACTATAAAACACTGGTGAAAGAAATCAAAGAGGACACTAATAGATGGAGAAATATACCATGTTCATGGATTGGAAGAATCAATATAGTGAAAATGAGTATACTACCCAAAGCAATTTATAGATTCAACGCAATCCCTATCAAGCTACCAACAGTATTCTTCACAGAGCTAGAACAAATAATTTCACAATTTGTATGGAAATACAAAAAACACTGATCTTTTAATTCAGGAACACAAAATATTTCTTCTTTTATTTAGATTTTTAGATGATTCTTTCATCAGATCTTTATAATTTTCCACATATAGCTCCTATACATACTTTGGTAGACTCATATCTAATATTTCTTTCTTTTTTGTTTTCTTCATCCACCTTACCACACAGCAGCAAGAATCTTAGTTCTCCAACCAGGGATCGAACCCCTGCCCCCAGCAGTATAGAAGTGTGAATTCTTAACCACTTAACTGCTAGGGACATCCCTAATATTTCTTTTCTTTCAATTGTTGTGTTGTTCAGTCACTAAGTTATATCCGACTCGTTGTGACCCCATGGAGTGTAGCACACCAGGCGCTATCTCCTCAATTCAGCTCAGTTGCTCAGTCATGTCCAACTCTTTACGACCCCATGGACGGCAACATACCAGGCTTCCCTGTCCATCACCAACTCCCAGAGCTTGCTCAAACTCATGTCCATTGCGTTGGTGATGCCATCCAACCTTCTCTTCCTCTGTCGTCCCCTTCTCCTCAGGCCTTCAATCTTTCCCAGCATCAGGGTGTTTTCTAATGAGTCAGTTCTTCCCATCAGATGGCCAAAGTATTGGAGCTTCAGTTTCAGCATCAGCCCTTCCAATGAATATTCAGGACTGATTTCCTGTAGGATGGACTGGTTGGACCTCCTTGAAGTCCAAGAGATTCTCAAAAGTCTTCTCCAATACTATATTCAAAAGTATCAGTTCTTTGGCAGTCAGCTTTCTTTATGGTCCAACTCTCACATCCATACATGACTACTGGAAAAACCACAGCTTTGACTAGATGGACCTTTGTTGGTAAAGTAATGTCTCTGCTTTTTAATATGCTGTCTAGGTTGGTCATAGCTTTTCTTCCAAGGAGCAAGCCTCTTTTAATTTCATGGCTGCAGTTACCATCTTCAGTGATTTTGGAGCCCCCCAAAAATAAGTCTGTCACTGTTTTCATTATTTCCCCATCTATTTGCCATGAAGTGATGGAACTGGATGCCATGATCTTAGTTTTCTGAATGTTGAGTTTTAAGCCAACTTTTTCACTCTCCTCTCACTTTCATCAAAAGGCTCTTTAGTTCTTTACTTTCTGCCATAAGGTTGGTGTCATCTGTTTATCTGAGGTTATTGATATTTCTCCTGGCAATCTTGATTCCAGCTTCTGCTTCATCCAGCCCAGCATTTCGCTGATGTACTCTGCATCTAAGTTAAATAAGCAGGGTGACAATATACAGCCTTGATATACACTCCTTTCCCAATTTGGAATCAGTCTGTTGTTTCATGTCCATTTCTAACTGTTAGCTTCTTGACCTGCATACAGGTTTCTCAGGAGACAGGTAAGGTGGTCTGGTATTCCCATCTCTTGAAGAATTTTCCACAGTTTATTGTGATCCACACAGTCAAACGCTTTGGTGTAGTCAATAAAGCAAAAATAGATGTTTTTCTGGAACTCTCTTGCTTTTTCCATGATCCATTGGATGTTGGCAATTTGATCTCTGGTTCCTCTCCCTTTTCTAAATCCAGCTTGAACATCTGGAAGTTCATGTTCTGTTGAAGCCTGGCTTGGAGAATTTTGAGCATTACTTTGCTAGTGTGTGAGATGAGTGCAATTGTGCGGTAGTTTGAACATTCTTTGTCATTGCCTTTCTTTGGGATTGGAATGAAAACTAATCTTTTCCAGTCCTGTGGCCCCTGCTGATTTGTCCAAATTTGCTGGCATATTGAGTGCAGCACTTTCACAGCATCATCTTTTAGGATTTGAAATAGCTCAACTGGAATTCCACCACCTCCACTAGCTTTGTTTGTAGTGATGCTTCCTAAGGCCCACTTGACTTCACATTCTAGGATATCTGGCTCTAGGTGGATATCTGGCTCTATCCATGGAATTCTCTAGGCCAGGATACTACAGTGGGTAGTCATTCCCTTCTCCAGGGTATCTTCCCAACCCAGGTATTGAACCCAGGTCTCCTGCATTGCAGGCAGATTCTTTACCAGCTGAGCCACTAGCAGGAAGCCCTGCTAACTCCTGGGTTTGCTTAAATTCATGTCCATTGAGTCAGTGTTGCTATCTAACCATCTCATTCTCTGCTGCCCCTCTTCTTTTGCCTTCAATCTTTCTAGCATCAGGTTCTTTCTTTTCTTTTTAGTCCTATTATGAATTGCATTGTCTTTAATTCAATTAATTTCATATTCCAGTTTTCATTATTCATATGTTGGAAAACCACTGATTTGTATATTAATCTTGTGTCCTGTGACCTTTCTACACTCACTTAGTAGTTTAAGAGTATTTATTGTTAGTTCTTTGGGATTTTCTACATAAACAGTCAAGTCATCTGCAAACAAAGATAGTCTTATTTCTCCTTTCTCCTATGTATATCTTATTTCCTTTTCTTTCCATACTGCACTATCTGATACTCCCAGTAAAATATTGAGGGATGGTATGGGGAGGGAGGAGGGAGGAGGGTTCAGGATGGATTTTCTTTTAAAAATTAAAAAAAAAAAAATATTGAAAAGGAGTGTTGACAGAGGACATCACTGCCTTGTTCCCAATCTTGGGGGGAGTTTGTCTAGTCTCTCAGCATAAGGATGTCAGACTGTAGAGTTTTTGTGGATATTCTTTCAGTTTGAGGAAGTTATCCATTGCTACTAGTTTACTGAGAGTTTTTATCATGAATAGGTTTTAAATTTTGTCAAATGCTTTTTCTTCATTAATTGATACTGATCATATGATTCTGCTTTAGCGTACTGAAATAGTAGATTATGTTGGTTAATTTTCTAATGTTGATCCAGCCTTGCATATCTGGAGCAAATATCACTTGGTCATGGTGTATAATTCTTGTTATATATTGTTGTACTCAATTTGCTGATATTTTGTTGAGCATTTTGCGTCTGTGTTATGACAAATATTGGTCCGTAGATTCGTTCTTTGTAATGTCTATCTCGGAGAATGCAATGGCACCCCACTCCAGTACTCTTGCCTGGAAAATCCCATGGACGGAGGAGCCTGGTAGGCTCCAGTCCATGGGGTCGCTAAGAGTCGGGCACGACTGAGTGACTTCACTTTCACTTTTCACTTTCATGCATTGGAGAAGGAAATGGCAACCCACTCCAGTAGTCTTACCTGGAGAATCCCAGGGACAGAGGAGCCTAGTGGGCTGCTGTCTGTGGGGTCGCACAGTCGGACATGACTAAAGCGACTTAGCAGCAATGTCTATCTGGTTTTTGTACTGAGGTAATTCAGCTTCATAAATGTTTGTTAAAGTTCATCTGTAAAACCATCTGGGCATGGTTCTTTATTTTTTTGAAGGTTTTAAGTTACTGGTTCAATTTTTTAATAGGCTAAGCCCTATTCAGATCATCTGTTTCTTTTTGTGTGTTTTGGTACTTTGTGTCTTTCAAGAAATTTGCCCATTTCATCTAAGTTATCACATTTGTGGGCACAGAGTCATTATATTTATATAGCTATATTCCATTATTATCCATTCAATGTACATGGGACTTACAGGGCTGTTCCTTCTTTCATTTCTGATATTAGTATCTTCCTTTTTGTTTTTCCTATGCCTAGAGGTTTATTAATTTCATAAACATTTTTGTGAGCCCATCTTCTGGTTTTGTTGATTTTCTCTATTGATTTCTTATTTTGTTTCATAGGTTTCAGCTCAGTTTTTATTATTTATTTTATTCTTCTTGCTTTACTTTTAAATTGGTCTTTTTTTCCCCCTAGTTTCCTAAGGTGGAAATTTAGATGATTGGTTTTAGAACTTTCTTCTTTTCTAGTATATACATTTAAAGCTGCAAATTTTCCCTTTAAGCACTGCTTTCACTGTACCTCACAAATTTTGATAAGTTGTATTTTGGGGTGTTTTTTAGTTTTTGGCCACCCCAAGCAGCATGTGGGGCCTTGGCTCACTGACCAAGCATTGAACCCTCACCCCCTGTATCGAAGCATGGAGTCTTAACCACTGGACCACCAAGGAAGTTCTGATAAACTGTTATTTTTTATTTTCATTTAGTTTAAATATTTTTTAAAATTCTTTTGAGATGTCTCACCTGTCATATGTATCATTTAGAAGCATGTTATTTAATTTCCAAATCAAGAAAAGTAGTTGATTTCCACTTTGTTCATTTATTTCTTATTTTAAGGATATAAGTGACAGTTTCCAAGCTCTATATTTTGGAACTGAAACCAGAAGTCCTTGGAAAGGTTTTAAACCTTTGAACTTATTTTCTCATCTGGAGATATGACTTAACTGTTGGGCTGCATCACACAGGCTTACGAGGCATGGGCTTGCCCAGCTTCAAGACTGAAGAAAGTGCCTGGAGTCAGCAACAGAGATATCAGTGGTTTAATGAATGGGGTAGCCTGGCGAGGGGCAGGACATGGTGGCAGGCTTTGCTCCTGGGGGGTGGGGGGTGGACAGATTACCAGTTACAGGGGAGTTGTCATTGATGTCAGGTGGGCTTATTAGTTATTAGGGAAAGCTCAGTCAGGTGCTGGTCAGGCAGGGGATGGACAGAGAGCAAGAGAACAGCCATCTTGAGAGGCCTGACCATACCCTTACTCAGCAGAGTTATGAGTTTTAAATGACTTGGCTGAGATTATCTAGCACTTACTTCTTAAATGTTTATGCACTTTCATTTATTTCCATTTATTCAGGCTTAATGGAAGGAAACTCATGAGCTTTAGCATAGTAACTTCATGTGCTTGAGAGACATTATTAAATCAATGATTTTTATTCTAAAACTACTAATACCTTCCAAAAATCCTATTTTACATCTTTTCCATTCTCTAGATCTTTTGGAACTACCTTAATATCATCATAACTTGTGAGATCAAAACCATTACTTAATCATTTATTATGGGTCATAACATGATAAGGGCTTACTTTATGACTCTACATTTTATACCACTCATCTTATTTTCCTTATTTTTGAATCACAAAATGATTATGAGGATTCAATTTTAATTATTTAAGAAATTCTGAGCTAAAGTTTTATTTAAATAAACCAAAAATTTTGAGAATTATTTTTAACCACTGGGCAGTATTTTGCTATAGCTGTCCTTAAACTATGCAGTACAGATGTTCACCCAAATTAGTGTCACATTCTGTTAACTGGAAGTTGCCATATACTGCATACCATACATGCATATAGATATCCAGAGAATTCAAAAGCAAAAAAAACTATGTTAAACTTCAGTGGAGATTTTGTTAATGAATCAGAAACAGTATTCTAGAATATTTATTTTGAATATCAGCTTTATAAGTGATAGGATTTCAGACTACATGCGTGCGTATGTGAGAGAGATTGAAGTGTGCAAAATTTTCTTTGTAGAAACACTCATCCTGTCAAAGGACTTTAACCATTATCTGAATCTATACTGTAGATTCTATGATATCAATTTTTTCTTATTATTTGATAAAAGTGAAATATTTTTAAAAACCCACTTTTTTACTTAGGCCTGAAAACCAACAAGGCAAAAAATTGTTAAGGTGCAAGGCTGTAAGTCTGTAAATGGTATCCAGGCTTACAAAAGCTATAATAGTTGGTTCTTCTTTGGGATTAGGGAGCGGGGACGGCAGGGTAGAGTTTTCAACAAGTATCTAACACGTGAGTACAATCTGGAAAGAGAAGTACATGTTGTCTAGGGATTTGCGATGAAGAAGTAGCAGATTGAACACAGGCATGAAGACATAGGCAGCATGCTTCTTTTTGATTACCACGCGTCCTTGATCATGGCTGGAACATAACATGTGAGGACGTAGGATGAAAGATAATGCTGGAGAGACGGGCCAGGACTGGATCATAGAGGACTGTGTTTGCCTCTCTGAGAGTTTCATTTACCAATGGGCAGAGGAGGGTTCCTGAAGAGTGAAAAATTAGATAGCAATAGGATGAGATTTTCATTTTCTTAAGACCATCCTTGCAGCAATTTGAAGGATGCATTCAAGCAAAGGGAAAAACTAGAAGCAAAACCTCCTATACTTAGGTCATTGTAGTAATCTAGGTAAGAAATGTTTGGACTTGGACTAGGATAATAGCAGGGGAGGGGGAGGAGAAAATATTCAAAAAGACAACAGGCCTTGGTGAGTGACTAGATGTGGAGGATTAGACAGGGAGAGGTAGGGGAAGATACTCCATTTCTGGTTTGGACAGATGGATAGAGGATGTTGCTGACTACTGAAGGAGGGAGAATGGGGTGAGCCTCTCTGAAGGTAAGTTTGTTTCAGATGTCTGTGGGGATAGCCCAGAGATTTCCAACAGATTGTTGCATATGTAGGTCCAAAGTCTGGAAGAAAACTCTGAACTGAAGAAATGAATTTGTGGCTCATCAAATTGCAAATTATCTGAAGTCTAGATAAATGGGGTTTGTTACATGCCAATAGTATATAGGACAAGCAATATATGTTACATGGGTGAACATTTAAAAAACATTTGCTGCTGCTGCTGTTAAGTCGCTTCAGTCGTGTCCATCTCTGTGCGACCCCATAGACGGTGGCCCACCAGGCTCCCCTGTCCCTGGGATTCTCCAGGCAAGAACACTGGAGTGGGTTGCTATTTCCTTCTCCAATGCATGAAAGGGAAAAGTGAAAGTGAAGTCGCTCAGTCGTGTCTGACTCTTCGCAACCCCATGGTCTGCAGCCTACCAGGCTCCTCCGTCCATGGGGTTTTCCAAGCAAGAGTACTGGAGTGGGGTGCCATTGCCTTAGGTAACACTAAACCCAATGGGAAGATGGCGTAGTGTCTAACCAACACTCCTGCGTGCGAGCATGCTTAGTCGCTTCAATCACGTCTGACTCTGTGTGACCCCATGGACTGGAGCCCGCCAGGCTCCTCTGTCCATGGAATTGTCCAGGCAAGAATACTGGAGTGGGTTGTCATGCCCTCCTCCAGTACCAACACTCTTACCACTCACTGAAGAGGACTATTATAAAATAATTAGAAGAGACTTCAAATAAATTAAATGACAACAAAATTTTTGCACTAGAATATAAAGAGCCACCATAATTAATGTTGTGCTTACTTAAACTGCTGTTGTCCTTCTTCCAGTTAACATCATTATCAGGAACTAGTTCTTTTTGTTTATTTTTATTTTGTTTGTGTTTTTAATTCTGTTTGGAACTAGTTTCTACCATTACTGTTCTATAAATGTTTGGTGGATGGACAGTAACTACTAAATAAATAATGAAAATTGTATGGGCTGATTAAAGTAACATGTTGAACAATATAAAATAATAAAACTGATTTTAAAAACAAAAGCATTTACACATTACATCAAGTGTTGTGCTTTGGTAGTCTTGAAACATAGTGTGCTACTCATCCATCTGAATAATACAGCCTTATTCAAAACATTTTAAAAACATATTCTTTCAATATTTTCAGAGCTTCCCTAGCAACCATACAAGAAAAAGACTTCATTGTTTTATAGTCAAATTTCATTGTTTAGAAAAATCAGACTGTTTTTCCTTTTTAAATGTTTTATTATGGGAAATTTAAAACAAATACAAAGTAAACAGGAAAAAAATGAACTTTTATGTACAGATTTACTACTTATCAAAATTTTGTTGTTCTTGTAGCATCTATACATTCATATACATGTCCCACTCTCCCTTAATTTTTATTTATTATTTTTAGTTTTTTAAGGTAAATTTTTGCATACATTGAAATGCATGAGTGTTAGCAGTAATTTAGACAAATAGATGCATCTTTGGAACCCCACACCTCTATCGTGATATAGACAGTTTTCATCCACCAAGAATGTCCCCTGATGTCCCTTAATCAGGTATACCTAAAAGCAACCACTACTGCCATAAATTTCTCTTATACTAATTTTACCTATTCTGGAATCAGTCTGTACTTCATGTCCAGCTTCTGCTGAGCACAAGAGCTATGAGATTCATCTGTGTTGTTACATGTATCAGTGCGTCATTCCTGTTTATGGCTGGATAACATTCCATTGGATGGAGAGCCCACAATCTGTTTATCCATTCTCCTTGTCCCCTATCCTATGGCTGCATAACAAACCACTTAAAATGAAAAGTAGCTTAACAACTGACCACCCTGTATTTCACTCATGAATCTGCACTTTGTGAGTGGCAAGGAAGGGACAGCTTCTCCCTGTTCTACATGGTGTCAACCGGGGTGCCTCAGAGGCTGGAGGTCACTTGAAGGCTAGAGGCTGGAATCCTCTGAAGGCTCATTCCCATGCCTGACGGTGGATGCTGGCTGTCATCTGGGAACTCAGCCAGGCCCTTGGCTTCCCCACAGCCGGGCAGCTGGGCTCTGAGAACAAGCATCCCAAGAGAGCAAGGCAGAAGTGTAGCATTTTTAGGACCTAACCTCAGAAATCACAGAGCATCGCCCTCTTCATGCTCTGTTGGCCATCACAGTCATAAAGTTCTATCTGTTCAGTAGAAAAGCACATAGACTTCATGACTCGGAAGAGTCGATGTCACACTGTAAAATGTGTGAGATACATGTCATGATGGCCTTCTTTGGATAGTGCTATCTGCCACAGTTGCTATTCTGGCCACAAGAGTTTACATCCCTTCCACATACAAAGTACATGCAACCCCTCTTCCACGAGTCCTAAGCCTCTTACCACTACGGTATTCACTGACAGTCTGAGACTCATCATATCATTCAGGTCTAAGCATGGTTGAGGGCTTGGGAGCAGTTCCTCAAATTCAGCTCCTTGAGTAGAGTTCTGAAGAACTATGAACTAAAGAGACAAGTTAGATACTCAGTATAGACTCCCCATATAATGATGGTTCAGGCAGAGGATAACCACTCTAAACCCTGCTGTTCAAAAGAGAGTTCTGCTCTCTGAGTAGTCCTTTCTTTGCCATTTAATGTAGAAGGGCTTTTCTTAAAAGCCCTTCTCGACCTAGGAATCTCTGTGGGGCTGCTATGAGACAAGGCCCTCAAGATCTTTAGAAAGATTTTTTTGTCTATTTGAAAAGGTCCATAAAACACCATCTTGTCTCTCTGAGGTCTTAACAAAGAAATTTCCAGTCATGTCCTTGGTTTCATATTTAGCCCACATTTTTCTGCAGCACCATTGATTTTCCTAGAAGCCATTTCTTAATTTGAGTGTCATTTACCATCTGGAGAGGCTGAAAATGAGAAAGTTCAATTTTTGTACCCAGAAATTGCTGGTTTCTTCTAAGTTTAAACTGTTCTTTCTCTTATCCCTTTTCTAATGCACAGCCAAGCGAGAGGTCAAGTGGCGTGTTCACTACCCTACCTGCAGATCTCCTTAATTAAATTATTGACTACGTTAGGTATATTTCCTACTTTCTGTTACTGCAGGTGACTTTGAGGACAACTCTCCACCACTACAAAACAAAGGACTTTTCCCCCAGCCCCCAATAACATTTTCCTTAATTTCTTTTCAGTTGATAATGAGCTGTCAGCTAGGACGCTTATGCATGAATTTGTCTTGTTTCCCAGTACCATAGTATCTGGGTTCGAAGAGCCAGTGTCCCAGGAGAACTGGCATTTGTATGACCTAGCCTGAGAAGTCACAGAGTGTCACTACCTCCATTTTCTGCATGTTGACACAGTTGCAAAGGTCTATCCAGGTAAGAGCGGAGGGAATATGGGAGGTGTGAAGTGGCAGGCATCTCTGGGAAAGAAAATCTGCCACACTACTATTGAGAGATGTTACTTAGTTTTCCTGATGGCTCAGACAGTGAAGAACCTGCCCACAATGCGGGCGATCCCTGGGTCAGGAAGATCCCCTGGAGGAGGGAATGGCAACCACTTCAGTATTCTTGCCTGGAGAATCCCATGGACAGAGAAAGGAGCCTGGTGGGCTACAGTCCATGGGGTCACAAAGAGTTGGAAACAACTGAATGACTAACATTTTCACTTTTACAGTTTTAACTTGTATCTTATTCACAAGTCTGGGTCCCAAATGATATTTTTATATTTCTGAAGATCAAACCCATTTTCAAGGAACTATAACTAAGGTAGTGGGAAGAATTCAGTGGAGGCTTTCAAATACCAAGAGCTTTTATAAATATTTTGAACAAAGATATTGGAAAGACTGTCTGACTGTCTATAGTTAGACTATATTTAATTCTAACTCAACCCTTTAAAATAGAGTGTTTATCCATGTAATTGACTGCACTGTCTACTTTGACGATAAAGATGAGATTATCACTATCAAGGAGAGAATTAAATTTTCCTGGCAAGGGACAGACTAGTTAATTTCCCAAGCTCCCTTGTGCTGAGTCACTGAGTTGTGTCTGACTCTTTGTGACCCCATGAACAGTAGCCCACCAGGCTCCTCTGTCTATGGGATTCTCCAGGCAAGAATACTGGGGTGGGTTGCCATTTCCTTCTCCAAGCTTCCTCCCTAAAACCTACCAATAATTTTATGAGACCTTTGATATTGTTAATTATTAGCATGCTTGATTTTTCTTTCCCACTAGCATATTTCTACGAGGAAAGTCAACTAATACATACATTCCATGAATAGAGCCCAAGAGTATGTAACAATCTAATTGTATGCTTAATTCTTCCAAGAAGTAGCTTTTTAAAATTTGGTTGTAGGGTCTGTTGCTAAACTCTGTATCCAGAGGAGGATGTAACTGATGCAGACTTTTAGGGCATCCCTGAGAAGTATTTAATATATAATCCTTTCTGCTATATTTGAGACTCTCAATGCATGGAGAATATTCTATAGATATACGGAAGAGGCCTCTCCTCTTGAAAACTTCTAGCTATAAATAAGCTATCATTGGGGAATATATACATTCTTGTCACCCCTCTGTCACCATAGGGAGAAAAGCAAGGGGAAAAATGGAAATGTCAGGTATAATCATTTAGTCTTATTAGTTGGGACCAGTCAGAAAAGAATAATCATACTTACTAAAAGAGTGACAGCCCCTCTGGCTACAAAAGAAAAATAAGCACAGGATATAGATGCTTGGAGTGGCCACAGATATTCTGGATCATTGCAGTCACCCTGAACAGGATTTTTGACTTAAAAGTAAGAGAAACAGAATGAGTAATTAAAAAAAAAGTTTCTTACTCAAAGTTGATTAATGAGGTATATTTTAGTGAAAATTAGCAGGTTTTACTTGGGCGTTTTTCTTTATATACTTGCTCTTAGGTATAACAGTTGAAATCTTGTTAGTAATAGTTACAAGTTCCAACTTTTAAAACACCTGAAACTAACACAGCATTGTAAATCAACTACAATCCAATAATTTAAAAAAACAGATTTTAAAAGAAAAGGTTGCATATTTACAATATCAAATAAGCATGCTTGAAATGACAGCCTTCACTTGGGACCATGTAACTGTTACCAAGACCTCAATGCCATTTACTGTTGCTCTATTCTAATTGCACAAGGAAGGAAACACCTAACCTTTTGAGTATCAGATTTGCAAAGACAGCCATAGAAAGGCTCAGATGGTAATATGATTTTAGAAAATAGTGTAAGTAAGTCTTTAGAGAAACTGACAGATTTTTATCCTAGCTACATTATGTGAGCCATCCTTAGGAGGGTTGCTATGGCTCCTCAGCTTTCTCTTCTAGATTTAAGCATCAACCTATTTTTTCCAAGTCATTTGACCTTCTCTTTCATTGATTCTTCAATTGACTCTACTTTGTCATTGAGAACAAGGAGAGAGAGCCTTATGGAGATGGTGGGAGTTGAAATACTTCTTAAAGGATAAGATGTTTAGAAATATAATTTAAATCAATTTTATTTTGAGTCATTGTAGTATCTTGATTAATGAATTGTTCTATAAGCCAAAGAAGGCTGAGTGCCAAAGAATTGACACTTTCAAACTGTGGTGCTGGAGAAGACTCCCGAGAGCCCCTTGGACCGCAAGGAGATCAAACCAGTCAATCCTGAAGGAAATCAACCCTGAATATTCAGTGAAAGGACTAATGCTGAAGCTGAAGCTCCAATACTTCGGCCGCCTGATGCAAAGTGCTGACTCACTGGAAGAGATCCTGATGCTGGGAAAAATTGAGGGCAAGAGGAGAAGGGGGCGACAAAGGATGAGATGGTTGGATGGCATCACTGACTCAATGGACATGAGTTTGAGCAAACAGGAAGATAGTGATGGACAAAGAAGCCTGGTGTGCTGTGGTCCATGGGGTCGCAAAGAGTCAGACACAACTTAGCGACTGAACAACAACAAAGTAAACTTAAACTAGTCATACTAGTTAGTAATAAATACATACTGATTTTGCTAAAATATACTAGTATATTTAATGGTAATAGACTAGTAATACTAGTATACTAATAGGGTACTATTACTAATAGTAATACTAATAATAGTAAAATATACTAGTATATTTTACTAAAATATACTAAATATATATAAGTATACGATATATTTATATATATAAATATACTAAAATATTACTAAACCAGTAAATCAGTATAATCACTATTATACAGAGCGAAGTAAGTCAGAAAAAGAAAGATAAATACCGTATTCTAACACATATATATGGACTCTAGAAAAATGGTACTGAAGAATTTATTTTCAGGGCAGCAATGGAGAAATAGACATAGAGAATAGACTTATGGACATGGGGAGAGGGGAGGAGAGGGTGAGATGTATGGAGAGAGTAACGTGGAAACTTACACTACCGTATACAAAATAGATAGCCAATGGGAATTCGCTGTATGGCTCAGGAAACTCAAACAGGGCTCTGTATCAGCCTAGAGGGGTGGGATGGGTGGGAGATGGGAGGGAGATTCAAAAGGGAGGGGATATATGTATACCTATGGCTGATGCATGTTGAGGTTTGACAGAAACCAACAAAATTCTGTAAAGCAACTATCCTTCAATAAAAATATAAATAAATTTTAAAAAATTAAAAATCTTTGTTCTTTTGAATCATTATTAAATATAGATAGATAATAGGTAATAAACCTTCTTTAACGTTGTATTGGTAGGGGATAAGGAATCTTAAAATGTAAAAATGAATTTGGTTATTCATATTATTCAAGGTATGTTCAAGATTTTTGAGTCCGTATTTTCTGAAAACTTTTAGTGAGGTTTGTTATTGCCTTCTCAATGCCACTATAAACACAATCACTTTGTTCCCAATAAAGTTATTTCTGATTCTCTCCTTCATTTTGATTTTGATTTTGCTCTAAATGGATCTCTCTTTGACAGCAATGGAGTAAAATTTCTTGAAGGGGAAATTGCTCCGTATGATAGTTTTGAAATAAAATACCTGCCAAATTGGATTGATTGGGGCTCTGAATGCAGCAATATTAAGTGAAGAAGTTATCTTCCATAAAAACCTTTGGGTGAAATAATATGTGAGTTACAGGGTTATATTTCAAGATGTCAAATTGGGGTTCACGGTATGAAAATGAAATGCTAGCTGAAGTAATGCCAAATGCACTAGAAACTAGAGACATGTGCCTAGGGCTTGAGACGTAGAAAAGAAAGAAAAGTCATTTGGATTATTCAAGGCTTTTTAGTCTCTTTTTCTTGAAACCCATTAGTGGATGGTCACCTACCTACTCATTACCACTACAAATCTAATCACTTTGTTCCCAATAAAGGTGTTTCCGATTCTCTCCTTGCTTTTGATTTTGTTCTAAAGGAGTCTCTCTGTGACAGCAACAGAATGAAATGTCTCAAAGGTCATTTGAGACATCAGGTAGTAGATGAGGGGCATACAGAAAAAGAAAAACAGGCATCACAGTTCTTAAATCAGCCGCTCTCCGACTTCCACGTGCTTGAGAATCACCCTGGGTAGGGGGGAGCGGGGAGGAGTGTTAAACATACAGATCCTCCAGCCTCATCCTCGTAGATGCATCCCAAGACACCGCAAAGGTCAATGAGATTTACCTCTAAGGCCGACTGAGTAACTCTTGGCTGTATCTAGGCATCAATTCCTCTCAAGGAAAATTACCTTTCTGGTTCCTTCCTCTGAAAACACTTTATATGTTTCTTCTGACATAGCCTGAATCTGGGGCTGAATCCTGATATCGTCTAGAAAAACTTCAGGTGCAGCATTTACTCTTAAGCATCTTTAGGGTTTGAATGAGTGTGTATACTCTGGAGTTCTAAAAATATTACCTGGCTTAAATGTTGACTGTGAAACTAAAATATACTTATTATACATTAAATATTGTTTTTAATCACTACAGTCCATGTATGTGTTCATTAAATATGTTTGCTCTTAGCAGGCCGCTTTATTTGGGCAGGAGCTTCTCTTTAACTCTTGTCACCACTAGAATATTTTTTGAGCTGAGCCGAGTTCATAGGTACTAAAGTGTAGATTCAGTCAGCTTGACTTCCATTGAATTGCCTCAAATCCATTGATATGCGCATAGGCTGAGGCTCCATTTCACAGGGGAAGGGGCAAGAATGAACTGCCATGCAGTGCAGTTTAAGGATAAAACAACATTTCTGATGAACTGAGGTAGGACCAAACCAGGTCCAGATCACGAAATGGCTATGGGATCCCTGAGAACAAGGGGGGATGTTTTAATTATTGTTAAATAAAAAGCAACCCTCAAATTATATGCCTTGTTGGAAAAAAAAATCACATATTTTGCTCATAAATCTGTAGGTCAGGAATTGAGACAAGGTGCAAAGCTCATGTGTGCTCAGTGATTCTGAAGGTCTTAGCTGGGATGATCCTAAAGTTTGGAGGCCCCACAACCTGCCCCAGCCCTGTCTCTCTCTCTGCACCCAGCCTGTCCCAGCTTGAGCATCCTCAAAGCATCACAGCCTCTGCATTTTCAGACTTTTTACATGGCAGTCAGGGCTCTAAAACAAGTGTCGTCAGAGGCCTGGCAGAAAGCTGCAAGTCTTCTTATGAACTAGCCTCAGAATGTCCCAAAACATCATTTCTACCACCTTCTATTTGTTAAGTAAGTCTCTAAAACCAGGCCAGATTCAAGAAGAAGGAAGTAGACTCCGCCTATCAGTGGTCAGAGTAGCAAGGAATTCACAGCCATCTTCAGTCTTCCATAGTTTGTCCTCTGGCCACATTATTTATATTTATTGAAAGTGCAAAATACGCTTACCCCCTCTTAAGAATCCCAAAAGTCTCATCCTGTTTCAGCACTGACCCAAAGTCCAGCATCTCATCATGTATATCAGAATGAAGTGCTTTAATTCCACTGCTTACATGCAATTGCTACCCATCTGAAGACCTGGGAAATAAAGATACAAGCTATCTGCCGTAAGGTAACTCCAATAAACACTGCCATTCAAAATAAAGAAGTCTGGAAGAAAAGGCTCATAATAGTCACTGGTTCACAATGATCATGAGATCCATCCAGAGCCATATCAAGAGTTCATTTGCTCTGAAGCCATTTCTTACACTGAGAATCTTCTGCTGAAAGAACCTGGGGATAAGACAGTTTTATTTTCAAACCTAAAAAAGTCCTGCTCCTTAACAGGTTTCTCTAGATTCTCAAAAATTAAACAGTTCCTTCTTTAATTTTTTCCCCTCACTCCTCATATTTTGTAACAGGCAACTAGGAAAAGCCAAGTGGCATTTTGAGGATTCTGCTTGGAAATCTATACAGCCAGAGGCTCGAGATCTCTCTCCCACATTACCACAGGCCACAGTTTGGCTACCAGGAGAGAACGTGTGTGCCCTTTCTTCCTGCCTCTGGTAGCAATCCCCCACCATTATTCAAGGCCTTATGAAGAGTCTCCTGAGCCCATTCCAGTTCCCACCTACCACCTCGTCCCAAACCAGCATCCCATTCTTGACACCAAATTCTGTTCAGTTATCCATGCTGTGCAACTACTCAAAATAACGATCATTTGTTCTGCTCATGAATCCGTGGGTTGGAATTCAGACATTAAACAGTGGGGAGGGTTCATTTCTCCTCTGGATGTCTGGGGCTTCAGCAGGTAGAACTTGAAGGGCTGGCTGGAAGCTAAAATAGAGTAGGAGCTGACTTGGGTATCCTTACAGCGTGGTGGCCTCAAGGTAGTCGGACTTAAAATTAGAAGCTCAGGGGTCCAAGAATGAGTGTCCTGGGGCCCAGGAGGAAGCTCCAAGGCTTCTCTTGACACAGCCTCAAAGGTCCCTGAATGTCACTTTTGCCTGATTGTATTTGCCAAGTAAGTCACTGTGGCCAGACCAGGTTTAAGGGGAGTAAAATTAGATTCCACCTGTTAAGGGGAAGAGTAGCGGAGAATTTGCGCCCATATTTGTTTGAAAGAGATCTATTTTTATAATATGATTTCATTACTTGGAACATGAACATTTGTATAAATTGCGATATCAAATGATAGAAAATGGAAGGTAAATAGGTGATTGACCATAATCAAGAAAAATTTAGACCAATGGATTGATGAAGCAGATACTGCTATGCTTCATCATGCTATCCAATCATATTTGGATTCTTTTAACTTTGCAAACTTCTCTCAAATTTATTTAGACACAAGGTGTCAGCACAACCTTGAACCTTTAATTCTCATCAAAATATCTGGGTAACTGAGTAAGGAAGAGTTGGTCTAAAGAAGGCGATGTAGTTTAGTTTCTCTATTTTGTCTGTCATTCTACTTAGTTATTTAGTACTGATAATTTCTAAATGCTATAACATAAACTCAAAGGGGTGCTCAAAAATGATATTAAGAAAAAGCACAAAACTGTAGGATGGCAATAAAATGTATCCAGCAGGATTATAAATCATATGAATTTTACAGAAACAATTTATATGGTATAAACCCTTAATATGATTATGAACAATGTGTAAAGTTTACTTTTGTTTGTTCTGTGACTAATGTCAGAAGTTATGCCTCTCAGACTACTGATAATAGGAAGCTAACTCTACAAATATATGCTTTTACTAACAGGTACCTGCTCTTGTTTAAGCAGAATTCATGCAACTCTTTTTAGTAATAAGTTAAAGAACATATTTGTCCAGGCTTTCACTTGTTATAACAGGAATTGACTTATTTATATCCCTCCACTGATTGACAGAATTTTACTTCATCCACAGCCTTTAGAAATAAAGCTGGACCTTACCTACTGATAAAAGGGTCAATTTAACAACAACAAAAAAGCTAACAATCCCAAATGTATATGCACTAAAACCTGAATGTTTGCATTCATCCTCAGTTATTTTCTTAGGATGAGTTGCCAGATCTAGGTATACACAATTTTTAACCTTCTGATAAATCATGCCCTATTGCTCTCCAGAAAGGTTGTACGAACTTTCACTCTTAGCCAGAATTATATGAAAAATGCCTGCCTCTCTTCATTTTCACCAAAATCAGATGGCCATTCCATCTAAAATAGTTTTAAATGTGGTTTCATTACTCTTAATTTCTCCAATGATAGTGACGGCAAAAGTCTAGGAATATTTTTATAAACAGATTTGTATCTGCTTTCAAAAAACAATGAGAATGGTGTTATTTGTATGTAAACCTAGTCCTTTGAAAATGCTTCAGAGTGGCTCAAAATTTTTCTTTAAAGTTTGATATGGAATGGTCATGTCACATAAACGTGTGTGTGTGTGAGAGAGAGAGAGAGAGAGAGTGAATGCCAAGGTAAGTAAATTCACCCCTCACAGCCTATATATCTATTTCTATCACTAAACTGTTACATCATTTTATATTAATAATAATCAAATTGTATGTTTTGTCTGATAGATTGTGACCTTCTTAAAGTGACAGATTTTTGTTTTATATGTTTTTGAATTGTCTCAAAATTACAGAATCTGGTATGATAACCATTCAATGCATATTTGGAGGAAAAAGGCTGGAATGAAAGAAGAAATGAAGGAGAGAGATGTGAATTTCAACTTGGTCCTTGTCCACAGAATCACAGATTTCATTTAGCACAATCCTACTAAGGAGGTTAACTATATTCTTTTAAAAATTAATGTGTTGAGCTCTAAATTAATCAGTTATAATAAAATCCACAAAGAATGCCTAGAGCCCATCTGAAAGTTCTCTTTTGTCTGATTTTTTTCATAAACACTAGCCAATAATCAGTAATTACACTAGCTAGTAATCCAAGTCTATGCGCCAACCACTAATGCCAAAGAAGCTGAAGTTGAACGGTTCTATGAAGACCTACAAGACCTTCTAGAACTAATACCCAAAAAAGATGACATTTTCATCACAGGGGACTGGAATGCAAAAGTAGGAAGTCAAGAGATACCCGGAGTAACTGGCAAGTTTGGCCTTGGAATACAAAATGAAGCCAAGAAAACACACTGATCATAGCAAACACCCTCTTCAAACAATACAAGAGACGACTCTACACATGGACATTACCAGATGGTCAATACCAAAATCAGATTGATTATATTCTTTGCAGCTGAAGATGGAGAAGCTTTATACAGTCAGCAAAAACAAGACCAGGAACTGACTGTGGCTCAGATCATGAACTCCTTATTGAAAAATTCAGATTTATATTGAATAAAGTAGGGAAACCCACTAGACCATTCAAGTATGACCTAAATTAAATCCCTTATGATTATGCAGTGGAAGTGGCAAATATTCAAGGGATTAGCTCTGATAGACAGAGTGCCTGAAGAACTATGGACAGAAGATCATAACATTGTACATAAGTTTGTGATCAAAACCATTCCCAAGAAATGCAAAAGGCAAAATGGTTGTCTGAGGAGGCCTTACAAATAGCTGAGAAAAGAAGAGAAGTTAAAGGCAAAGGAGAAAAGGAAAGATATATCCATCTGAATGCAGAGTTCCAAAGAATAGCAAGGAGAGATAAAAAAGGCTTCCTCAGTGATCAGTGCAAAGAAAGAGAGGAAAAAAATAGAATGGGAAAGACTAGAGATCTCTTCAAGAAAATTAGAGATACCAAGGAAACATTTCATGCAAAGATGGGCACAATAAAGGGAAGAAACAGTACGGACCTAACAGAAGCAGAAGATATTAAGAAGAGGTGGCAAGAATACACAGGAGAAATATACAAAAAAGATCCTCGTGACCCAGATAATCATGATGGTGTGATCACTCACTTAGAGCCACATATCCTGGAATGTGAAGTCAAGTGGGCCTTAGGAAGCATCACTACAAACAAAGCTAGTGGAGGTGATGGAATTCCAGCTGAGCTATTTCAAATCCTAAAAGATGATGCTATGAAAGTGCTGTACTCAATATGCCAGCAAATTTGGAAAACTCAGCAGTGGCTACAGGACTGGACAAGGTCAGTTTTCATTCCAATTAAAAAGAAAGGCAATGCCAAAGAATGTTCAAACTACTGCACAATTGCACTCATCTCACACAATAGCAAAGCAATGCTCAAAATTCTCCAAGCCAGGCTTTGACAGTACGTGAACCAGAACTTCCAAATGTTCAAGCTGGATTTAGAAAAGGCAGAGGAACAAGAGATCAAATTGCCAACATCCATTGGATCATTGAAAAAGCAAGAGAATTCCAGAAAAACATCTACTTCTGCTTCATTGACTACACTAAAGCCTTTGACTGTGTGGATCACATCAAACTGTGGAAAATTCTTCAAGAGATGGGACTACTAGACCACCTTACCTGCCTCCTGAGAAACCTGTATGCAGGTCAAGAAGCAACAGTTAGAACCAGACATGGAACAATGGACTGGTTCCAAATTGGGAAAGGAGTACGTCAAGGCTGTATATTGTCACCTTGCTTATTCAACTTATGTACAGAGTACATCATGCAAAATGCTGGGCTGGATGAAGCAGAAGCTGGAATCAAGATTTCCAGAAGAAATATCAATAACCTCAGATATGCAGATGACACCACCCTGATGGCAGAGAGTGAAGAGGAGCTAAACAGCCTCTTGATGAAAGTAAAAGAGGAGAGTGAAAAAGTTCAACATTCAAAAAACTAAGATCATGGCATCCAGTCCCATCACTTCATGGCAAGTATATGGGGAAACAATAGAAACAGTGGCAGATTTTATTTTCTTGGGCTCCAAAATCACTGCAGATGGTGACTGTGCCACAAGATTAAAAGAGGCTTGCTCCTTGAAAGAAAAGCTATGACAAACCTAGACAAAGGTTCATATAGTCAAAGCTATGGATTTTCTCTTGAGAGTCCCTTGGACTGCAAGGAGATCCAACCAGTCCATCCTAAAGGAGATCAGTCCTGGGTGTTCATTGGAAGGACTGATGCTGAGGCTGAACCTCCAATACTTTGGCCACCTCATATGAAGAGTTGACTCATTGGAAAAGACCCTGATGCTGGGAGGGATTGGGGGCAGGAGGAGAAAGGGACAACAGAGGATGAGATGGCTGGATGGCATCACCGACTCGATGGACATGAGTTTGAGTGAACTCCGGGAGTTGGTGATGGACAGGGAGGTCTGGCGTGCTGAGATTCATGGGGTCACAAAGAGTCGGACACGACTGAGTGATTGAAATGAACCAAACTGATGGTTTTTCCAGTAGTCATGTATGGATGTGAGAGTTGGACCATAAAGAAAGCTGAGCGCTGAATAATTGATGCTTTTGAACTGTGGTGTTGGAGAAGACTCTTGAGAGTCCCTTGGACTGCAAGGAGATCTAACCAGTCAATCCTAAAGGAAATTAGTCTTGAATATTCATTGGAAAGACTGATGTTGAAGTTGAAGCTCCGATACTTTGGCCACCTGATGCAAAGAACTGACACATTGGAAAAGACCCTGATGTGGCAAAGTTTGAAAGTGGGAGAAGGGGATGACAGAGGATGAGATGGTTGGATGGCATCACCAACTCGATGGACATGAGGTTGAGCAAGCTCCGGGAACTGGTGATGGACAGGGAAGCCTGGCGTGCTACAGTCTATGGGGCTGCGAAAAGTCGGACATGATTGAGAGATGAACTGAACTGAAGCCAATAATCTGCCTTTCACACTAGTGAGAGACTTTGAACTGGAATGTTCGAGTGCTGTTTTTCCTTGTCAGAATGTTATTTGCAAACTTCCTCAACCCACATATAGGGGATTTACACCCCTTTCTTTCCTGGTTAATTTTAAAATTTGGCTTTGTTTTATTGAAATGAGGGTAAATTTCTCATTACAATTAGAATTTTGTGTAAAAACTTGTAAAAGCCAATATAATGAGGATTTCACTAGTCTGAAACCTGTTTAACCAGAATTTTGCTAGGCATTCATAGTGATAACACTGTGCATTGTTTTGAAATGCATTCTGAATTACCAAGGACTTAATTATATTTAATACAGGCTTATACATCATATTCATTTGAAAACTGATGTTGCATGCAGAATCAGGAATAATTTTAGAGCAGTAGTTTATTTTAAAGATTATCAAACTGCATCATTGTACACATGAGAGAACAGAGGCCCCAGATAAGTGAAGTCATTTGTCTAAAGTCACACAGCTTCTCAGGGTCACAGTGGAGCTGGATCCCAAGTCTATTGGATTTGAGTCAATTACTGTATCCATTGATTTTGCTAGGTTGACTAACAGAACTCTTCTCTCTTCAACTGATCATATTCCTTACTTAGAGAATAGTGAGATTTTTCTGTAATAATAATACAGAAGAATTATAGGCCAAATGGCCAAACAAAATATATTAGATCTCCACAATAAAGAAAAGTTAATTGCCTTAGGTCTGAATATTTTTAAATGGAACATCTCAGAATTACTTCTTCAGCCTGCTGCTAAGTCACTTCAGTCGTGTCCAACTCTGTGTGACCCCATAGACGGCAGCCCACCAGGCTCCCCCATCCCTGGGATTCTCCAGGCAAGAACACTGGAGTGGGTTGCCATTTCCTTCTCCATCTTCAGCCTAAATTCCCCCAATTTTTTTTTATAACTATAGTTTGGGCACAATGATAAGCATCTGGTAGCTACTTGTTAGCTAACAATGAAAAATAGTAAGAATTAACAAGAAGTAACTTCATCCTTATTTTTCTTCCCCTTAATGATCAAGCTGAGCATCTTTATCTCTGATGAGAGATATTAATGAATATCTGACTGTGAAATCCCTTGACACCTGAAAAGACTAGCAATTTATTTATTACTGATAGTATATGGTACCTGATTGTGAACCTTTCTGCTGGCAGAGGTTTTTTTTTTTCAAAGATTCATCTTTCTCCTGGAGTAAATATCATATTTTTAATTATTCATAATGTTTTTCCTGTTTTACCACAAGCTTCCTCAGAGGACAGAGTGCATTAAGGCTCTTCTGTTACTATAAGAGTGTGAAGTGTGAATAGGCAATATATATATATATATCTGTATTAGCATTTCATTGTTATTCTGGGCAAACAAAATTAAACATGATTTGCAAATGCTGCAGTCAGAAACAACAAAAGGTGTAAAGCGAAGCAACAAAATTTATACTGCATCCACACCAGAAAAAGTAAATGAAAAATTCTCGTAGCTGAAGTGGAAACTAGGAAGATTTCACATCCTTAACATCTATATTAGGGAAGTAAAAATGTGAGCTTGCCTATAAATATGAACAATATAGCATTATTTAGATTCATGCTACAGACTTACTCTACAATTGTGGGCATCTTCTATTCAAGCTAACTTTGGTAACCTTCTTTTTCTCATATTGAATATTGCTGCTCATATTGAATATTGCTAAGTCATGTCTGACTCTTTGCAACCCCATGGACTACAGCGTGCCAGGCTTCCCTGTCCTTCACATCTCCTAGAGTTTGCTCAAACTCATGTCCATTGAGTCGGTGATGCCATCTAACTGTCTCCTCCTCCTCTGCTGCCCCATTCTCCTCCTGCTCTCAATCTTTCCCAGCATCAGGGTCTTTCGCAATGAGTCAGCTCTTCGCATCAGGTGGCCAAAGTATTGGAGCTTCAGCTTCAGCATTAGTCCTTCCAACGAATATTCAGGGTTGATTTCCTTTAGGACTGATCAGTTTATCTCCTTGCTGTTCAAGGGACTCTCAAGAATCTTCTCCATCACCACAGTTTGAAAGTATCTCTTCTTCAGCACTCAGCTTTCTTTATGGTCCAACTCTCGCATCCATACATGACTACTGGAAAAACTATAGCTCTGACTATACGGACCTTTGTCGGCAAAGTAATGTCTCTACTTTTTAATATACTGTCTAGGTCTGCCATGGCTTTTCTTCTAAGGAGCAAGCATCTTTTAATTTCCTGACTGCAATCACCATCCACAATGATTTTGGAGCCCAAGAAAATAAAATCTGTCGCTGTTTTGATTGTTTCGCCATGTATTTGCCATGAAGTGATGGGATCAAATGCTATGATCTTAGTTTTTTAAATACTGAGTTTCAAGCCAACTTTTTCACTCTCTTCTTTCACCCTCAAAAGGCTCTTTGGTTTCTCTTCACTTTCTCCCATTCTCATTGCCTTTCTTGGCTTATGTCTTTTAGGAAATGGCTTTATTTCATGTTGTGAGGTCCCAGAAAGAAGTGGAGGTAAACATATGTCCTTAATCTGTCATGTAATTTGATCATAAGTCTCTTTTGCTTCTTAAAGTTTCATTCTAAGAGATATGGAATAGGAAAAAGATTCTCCCATTAGGCCTGTAGGGCGGTATCATTTGCATATCTGAGGTTGTTGATATTTCTCTGGGAAATCTTGAATCCAGCTTGTGATTCATCCAGTCCAGCCCATAAAAAAAGCTTTTATAATTACCTGTTATTGTTGTTATTAAAATAGCAGTTTCTGTATAGGAAACCAAGCTGCCAGGAGCCACTCACTTGCAGACGGTGTTCCTTATTTATTCTCAAGTGGGAAGAGATTAAGCTTTATCCTTCATGACCCAGAGTGCAAGCCGAGACATAACCAGAGTCTCCTTCAATCCATCTGAAGTTTCTCTCATCTAGTGTGCACACCCTCACCCTTAAGCCCAGGAGTATGATTGCTGGATCCTGTCTCAGGAATCTCTGGTGTCTCCACGCTCATTTTGCACCTCCTGAATCTTCCTCCTTCCTCTTACTCCATCCTTCAGCTGGAAATGCCATCCACTTCCTCTCCAGGCAAGGAGACATTGCTTCATTTCATATTCCAAGTTCTGTTATGCTGAACTTTATGTTCAGATCTCTGAGCTTTGGTTTTGGTACGTGAAGGGAAGCTTTGACACTTTCTCTCTCAACCACGCCTGGCTTTTAAGATGTTTCTCTCATTCAAATGCAAAAAATGACAGTCAGAACTGAACAATAACTTTGTTTTTCTAGCTATATCTGCCCTCTCCCTAAAACAATGAAATATTGATTTAGTGAGCTCAGACATCATCCAGTGAGCTTCTCATTTGAAGAGAAATTTAAAACTGCATTAAACTCTTCAAAATTATTATATCTATTACAAATGTACCCAAAAAAGCCATTTCAAATACCAAATATCAGGGAATTTAAAACTGTTTTAGATTGTCGATTGTCGATGAGAGTGAGGAGAAGCAGACATTTTCATACACTGTTTTCACACATTTCTGGTGGCCGATGAGTATAAATTTACTAATGAATGAATCTATAGGTCCAAGCAATTGCCTCTACGGTTCGAAACTGGCTCCTCCCTGCTCATCTCTACCTCACCCTTTTCTCTCTTCTCTGAAATTTTAGATAAGTGACAATAGAAAATCTCTAAACATGGAGAATATTAAGGAAGTAATTAATTGGCTAATTTTCTCTTTTATAAATAATTTAGATTGCAAACAGATTTAGATACATGAAGGGCATAACTTTCTGTTTCTAATTATGTTTTGAGATTGGGGACAGATTATCTAGTCCATTCACGTCAAGAAGCATGTTATTTTGAAATGTATAGATTCCTTTTCATTTGGCCATCTTGATTGTATTTTTTAATCTATTAGTTTAGCAAATTTCTAATTTGCTAGAGATGTTGATGCTTAAGGCCTTAAAAGATTACATTCGTGTAGGATATCTTGATTCAAATGTTCTGTTCTCTAAGTAGTAAGCTCTGCATTTCCATCTAGATCCACCCTATAGGCCTAATGGGAGAAATTTTTTTCCTTTTCCATATCTCTTAGAATGAAACTTTAAGAAGCAAAAGGGACTTATGATCAAATTACATGACAGATTAAGCACATATGTTTACCTCCACTTCCTTCCAGAACCTCACAACATGAAACAAAGCCATTTCCTAAAAGACATAAGCCAAGAAAGGCAATGAGAAAGAGATAGGAGATAGCATAACATGTTAGAATTTAGAAAGTAGATAGATGAGTGGCAAATGACTTATTAGATAAAAGAATGCTGAAACTTAAACCAACAGTGAGGCAAAGTAGGGTTCAGTTCATTTCAGTCGCTCGGTCATGTCTGACTCTTTGCGACCCCATAGACACAGCACGCCAGGCTTCCCTGTCCACCACCAACTCCCGGAGCTTACTCAGACTCATGTCCATCGAGTCAGTGATGCCATCCAGCCATCTCATCCTCTGTCGTCCCCTTCTCCTCCTGCCTTCAATCTTTCCCGGCATCAGGGTCTTTTCCAATGAGTCAGTTCTTTGCATCAGATGGCCAAAGTATTGGAGTTTCAGCTTCAGCATCAGTCCTCCTATGAATATTCAGGACTTATTTCTTCTAGGATGGACTGGTTGGATCTCCTTGCAGTCCAAGGGACTCTCAAGAGTCTTCTCCAACACCACAGTTCAAAAGCATCAATTCTTCAGTGCTCAGCTTTCTTTATGGTCCAACCCTCACATCCATACATGACCACTGGGAAACCATAGCTTTGACTATATGAACCATTGTCTAGGTTTGTCACAGCTTTTCTTCCAAGGAGCAAGTGTCTTTTAATCTTGTGGCACAGTCACCATCTGCAGTGATTTTGGAGCCCCCAAAAATAAAGTCTGTCACTGTTTCCATTGTTTCCCTATCTACTTGCCTTGAAGTGATGGGACCAGACACCATGATCTTAGTTTTCTGAATGTTGAGTTTTAAGCCAGCTTTTCCACTCTCCTGTTTCACTTTCATCAAGAGGCTCTTTAGTTCTTCTTCACTTTCTGCCATAAGGGTAGTATCATCTGCATATCTGAGATTATTGATATTTCTCCCAGCAATCTTGATTCCAGCTTGTGTTCCATCCAGTCCAGCATTTTGCATGATGTACTCTGCATTTAAGTTAAATAAGCAGGGTGAAAATATACAGCTTTGACCCAGAAGCAAGACAATGAACTCCACAGAACCTCAAAAATACTCAGAAATTATGGGTATCATATACCTCAAAGTATTGGTTAGGTGGGGCTAAAAACAGGACAGGGTAAATCCATATCAGAAGCAGTTACAGCACTCAGATTCCTTCTTCCCCTCAAATAGTGACTACTTGTGAATCATCCCAGTGGAAGACTGATCTGCTCTCTGAAGGAGGTGCACTAGGTCATTCAGGATATAGGACATTGGGAAGCCAGAGAAGGGATACCCCGCTGGTAATGAAAGTCTATATATGAAAGATGAGAATCTCATTGCCTTTCTTTATTCTGAGGCCCAAGAATGCTGGCATCCAGGCTGATGCCCTGAAGCAGAAGACGGGAAATTTGACCAACCCAAGAGACTTGATACTGATTACAGAGGGCACTTATACTACCGTACACCCTGAGCACCCTGTGTATCCCTGTCTTTGGCTTCCCAATGTCCCATGTCCTGAACCCTAGGATGAAGATCACCATTCTAGAAGTACCACCAGCACTCACACAAAGACTTGAATACAGTCTGGCAGTGCCTCACTATTAAGTACACACAATAACAGAGAAAGATTGAGAGATGGAGTTGGCTTAATGTTGCAGAAGGGGAAAAAAAGGTGAGATGGAAAATGAGAGGGGAAAATTAGAAGAACGATGTGGAATAACAATCCATGTAATAGGAATTCTAGAAGGAATAAGTAGGGAAAATGAAGAGGAGAGTGTTATTACAGAAATAATCCAAGACAATGTCCTAGAGTTCAATGACATGAGTTTTCAGATTATTCCCAACACTTACCCATGCCAGGATACATCATAAAACAGCAGAACCCTGGTAATAAAGAAAAGATCCTAAAAGCTTCCAAAGATTTTAAAAAATATATATACAACAGATGAGGAGCCAGCATAGCATCACATTTCTCCATAATAATAATGGAAAGTAGAAAAATGTAATAGTATTCAAAATCCTAAGGAAAATTACTTTTGACCCTTATTGAAAGTTATTTTCTACCTACCTTGGTTAGATCGAATTCTCTAACTAAACCAAGGATTCAAATAAGAGAATAAAGACATTTTCAGATGTGCAAAGTTGGTATTCTGACTGAGACAAGGAAAATTTATTATGAAGAATTATTTTTTGTAGATGATTAACTATTTAATGTGATTTAAAAAAAAAGAATCCTGGGGAGGAAGGATAAATTAGGAGTTTGGGATTAATATATATACATTCCTATTTAGCATGGGAAACTCTACTCAATATCTCAATATTTTGTAGTAACCAATAAAGGAGAAGAATCTGAAAAAGATTCACATAACTGAATCACTATACTTGAAACTAACACAACATTGTGAACCAACTATACTTCAATTAAAAAAAAATAAAAACAGATCCCTTAAAAAAAAAAAAACTAAAGCACACAGGAATACCAAGTTATTTCTTCTAGGGCTGAGGCACTGTAGCCCAAACCAAGGAAGCAATAAACTCAGAAAAGTCTCCTCTCCCTAAGGCTGAGATTCAGACCTCATCACAGAGGGCGCTGCTGAGGCCCATTTGCTGGTGGCGATGTTCACCAGGGTACCGCAGGGCAAAGCTGGTCCATAGGAAGCTGCCCACTGGGATGTGGTGAACTACAGCCAGCATGTAGGTGGCCACCCACTGGAACAAATTGGAACTGGCTCACTAGATGTCACCTGTTGGAAAACTGAAGGAACTCACTGGAAGTGAGTGGAGAAAATTGTTAGAGGGCTAACTATGAACTATTGAAGGGAAGTTTCTGCTCCGGCAGTGAGTTTGGAGGTGAATTAACAATAGATGGATAAAAAACAAAGCAAAAGAAAGAAAGGAAGGAAAGAAGAAATTGAACCTTGACAATTACTAATATAAAAGGAAAAAAACCTTCTTTTATAAAAAAGGTTCACTACATGGCTACTTGTGGAAAGTTTTTGCATAATCATAAAGATCTAAATAAATATTCAACTAACCAAAAATAATGACATTACTATATTAGGAAGATGAAGAGAGAAAAACGAAGACATATGTGAGCTCTGAAGCCTCATCTTACACAGAAATCAATAATAAATGATATTCAAAGTGAAAAATATGAAGAAGAAACATTATAAAGTGTTATTTAGAAAGAAGATAAATACCAAAAGAAAGACATAAAAGTGTTAAAAAGTGGTTGTTTCTGGGTAGGGAATGGGTGGGATTGGGACTATTGATTTTAATCAATTGGGACTTATAGAATATTGACATTTTGAACCATGTATATGAGTATCCTCATATACATGGGGAAAAACAAGCAGTTAAAGCAAGTTCTTCTTTAAGTTTGCTCAGAGCTTAAGTCTGGGTTAAGCATATTCCTTCAAATTATTTTAATCAAAGACTGATCCCGGGGTCTGTTTCCCTGCTTTGGACACATTCTCAGAAGAATAAAGTCTTTAGGCAGTAAGGACACCCTCCTCCAATTGTGTGATAGTCAAAACCAATATATTCTAGAGGGAATAAGAAACTGCAAGATAAGCAGATCCATCTTTACAGTAGAGAGTCAAGATTACCCAAGTGTAACCCATGGAAAGCTTTGCATGTGTTAGAAAACATACCTATGTTATGGAGGATGGCAGAACATTCATATACGTTTTCAGATAAAACCCCATGAAATGTGTTCATTCTTTGGTGTTACAGATACTGCAGAATAAATATAAAGAACAGCTGCTAGAAGTTACTCTAAGGAAGGATAGAGATTTGTAACACTTCAGCTGCTAAGATATATACATGGTTACACTGTCTTCAGAACTTCTGGGGAGTCTCTCCTTCCATACACATGACCCTCTAGCTCTGCAGATGGTGATTGCAGCCATGAAGTTAAAAGATGCTTACTCCTTGGAAGGAAAGTTATGACCAACCTAGACAGCATACTAAAAAGCAGAGACATTACTTTGTCCACAAAGGTCCATCTAATCAAGGCTATGGTTTTCCCAGTGGTCATGTATGGATGTGAGAATTGGACTACAAAGAAAGCTGAGCACCGAAGAATTGATGCTTTTGAACTGTGGTGTTGGAGAAGACTCTTGAGAGTCCCTTGGACTGCAAGGAGATCCAACCAGTCCATCCTAAAGGAGATCAGTCCTGGGTGTTCATTGGAAGGACTAATGTTGAAGCTGAAACTCCAATACTTTGGCCACCTGATGTGGAGAGCTGACTCATCTGAAAAGACCCTGATGTGGGAAAGATTGAGGGCAGGAGGAAAAGGGGACAACAGAGAATGAGATGGTTGGATGGCATCACCAACTCAATGGACATGGGTTTGGGTAGACTCCGGGAGTTGGTGATGGACAGGGAGGCCTGGCGTGCTGTGGTTCATGGGGTTGCAAAGAGTCGGACATGACTGAGCGACTGAACTGAACTAGCTCTTCAGAAGTACATTACTTTTCAATTCAGTGTGTCAGATGTATACTGAACACTTGATTGTGTGTTACGGGTTGAACTGTGTCCCCTTCGCCACCAACATTCATAGGTCGAAGTTTTAACACCCAGTATCTCAGAATTCAGCCTTATTTGAAAATAAAGTCACTGCTAATGACTAATAAGGTCATTAGTTACCATGAGGTCATTAGAGTAGGCCCTAATCCATATAACTGGTGTCCTTATTAAAAATGGAAATTTGAACATAGAGACACACACAGGGAGAATGCCTTGTGAAGATGAAGGCTGAGATCTTGGTGATGCTTCTACAAGCCAAGGAATGCCAACTATTGCCAGCCAACCATCAGAAGCTAAGGGCCTGGCATGGAACAGATTCTTCCTCACAGACCTCAGATGGAATCAACCCTGCCAACAGCTTGCTTTAGACATCTAGCCTCCAGAACTGTAAGAAAATAAATTTCTGTTGCTTAAGTCACCCAATTGGTGGCAGTTCATTATGGCAGCCCTCATGAACCAACACAGTATGTAATATGCTTTCTCTATTAAGTGAAGGTCTAATTCCCAGATGATCTTTTTGTTGCAAATCTTTTCCAGAGAGTTAATATAGGTATGGTGTATCTTCTCAACATAAATGCATCATCAATTGAGTTAAATTCCTTTTTAGAGTTACATTTGTATAGTTGTGCACGAAAGGTTGGAAGGGAGGGAGGTTGGGAGAAAGCAGAGAAGGAAAATGTAATTACAGATTTCTTTAGACTGAATGAATACATTTATTTTTACACCAGGGAAGGGAGGGATCAGATTCATTAAGACTTTCGATCGCATTCTTTATTTGATTGTCTACCTAATCCAAGCCCTTTCAGTTTACATTTCGTTTGTAAGTTTTCTTCAAAGATGACTGCACATAGTTCTGTGTAGAATGCTTAATATCTATACATTGCAAGGCAAGAGTAAGCCTACCTTTCCATTTAAAATACTCTCTGATACCAAAATAGTGAGCATCCAACTAGACAACACTGTCCTGAGACACTTGTGTTACAAAGAAGTTCAAGTGGCTTAGGGATCTGTGAGAGCAGATGAAGCTGTTGCCTAACAGAAGAATCTCCTAATTAATGACATGTATGTTTCAGGGCTGAGTCAACCACGGATGTCTTTCGAACACATGGTCTATCTCAGTGCACACATCCAGAGCATCTCTGGAATAAAAGGTCTGAAAACACTCATTCCTCTTAGTATGGAAAACTTCACTGCTGGCACTTCAGTCTATGCATTCAAAGTGGAGTTGAGAATTGTGATACAGCTATGCTGATAATTCAAGTCAAAATCACATTTTATTTGATTGTCTGGGTGTTACAGGCAAACATAGGAAACTATTAACATGAATTATTATCCAGAGAATTGATTCAGTTTTTCATTTCACTTTATTCATGTAAGCATGGTCTAAATCATTGAGTGAGAAATATTCCTAGCAATGAACTGCATTGCAAACCTTGGTAAAAAGTCATTTTTTTATCAAATGGTCAAACATAACAATAATAACAGTGATTCCTTACACAAACATGGTTTTGCAATTTACAAGCATCTCCCTGCTGCTGCTGCTGCTAAGCCACTTCAGTCGTGTCCGACTCTGTGCGTCCCATAGACAGCAGCCCACCAGGCCCCCCGTCCCTGGGATTCTCCAGCCAAGAACACTGGAGTGGGTTGCCATTTCCTTCTCCAATGCATGAAAGTGAAAAGTGAAACTGAAGTCGCTCAGTCGTATCCGACTCTTAGCGACCCCATGGACTGCAACCCACCAGGCTCCTCCATCCATGGGATTTTCCAGGCAAGAGTACTGGAGTGGGGTGCCATTGCCTTCTCCGAAGCATCTCCCTATGTGTTACCAAATTTGATCTGTTCAATTTTTCCCCCAAGGTGGGAACTGGTCAGAAAAATGAGGAAACTAGGGGTCAAAGGATTGGATAGAAACTGGTGGCTCAAATGGTAAAGAATCTGCCTGCAATGCAGGAGACCCAGGTTGGATCCCTGGGTTGGGAAGATCCCCTGGAGAAGGTCATGGCTATCTACTCCAGTATTCTTGCCTGGAGAGCCCCATGGACAGAGGAGACTGGCAGGCTACAGTCTATGGGGTCACAAAGAGTCAGATGCAACTGACACTTTCACTTTCCACACAATTTAGGACTTATGAGTGTTTATTCCACTACACCAAGTATTCTAACTTTTTTGTACCACGAGCCTCTTAAGAAATTTGCAGAAGTCTTTAGACCCCCTTCTCATAAAAATGTTTTTAATTGTATATTAGAAGCACCATATGATTACAAAGGAAATCAATTAGATTAAAATACAATTACCAAAATATTTTAAAATGATTCAGTGATATATGTGCTTCTTTATTAATGTATTAAATATCAATTTACAGTAGCCAACCTCATAATTATCAAGATTTCAAAGACATTGGAATTGATATATCTCCAACAACTGCCCTGTGATATGCAAGTACCTGTAACTCCTACTGGTGACCACATAACTGGCACTGCTACATATGAGACCTTGGGAGTCCCAAATAAATAGTAAACCAAACAGGATGTGATATTAGGGTTTTGAATGGAAATAATTATTTGATCAGTTTCTGGAGTGGTTCAGGAACTCTAGCTGGGTTGCGAAGAATATAGTAGCTCTCAGTAGCTTCATGTTAGACCAAGGTGCAGGGTACCATCCCTGGAAATTCTGGAACCCAAACTGAGTTATACGCATCCTAGAGCCAGAAAGTCTCCTTCAGTGTATGTGGTGGTGGCATTTTTTCTTTCAACAAGGATTATTTACTGGGAACCAGGAACTAAGTAGACCCTTCCTCCATATCTCAATCCTATCTTCAGTTATTCAAAAGCCAGTTAAAAATCCAGAGATTAACAGGAAACATTTATCTTGATAATTGGGTTAGACTTTCAAGAGAGGGACATATATTCTACTCAAACCATTGCTTCTTCCAATAATCTTGATCAATTCACCTGAGAGAGGAACATATATTCTACTCATACCATTGTTTCTTCCAATAATCTTGATCAATTTACCTGTGTGCCTGTGTGTGAAAATATTTTTATAGATTTTTTTGTTAGAAGTCATAGATTTACCAAAGGAAATTGAGAAGATAGTACGAAGGGTTCCCATATACCCCATTCTTGGTTTCCTCTATCATTGACATCGTATACTTGTCTGGTTGTTCTTGTTGTTCAGTCGCTAAGTTGTACCTGACTCTTTGCAACCCCATGGACTGCAGCATGCCTCTGTTTTCCACTATCTCCTGGACTCTGCTCAAATGCATGTCCATTAAGTCAGTGAAGCTATGTAACCATCTCATCTTCTGCTCCCCCGACCTTTTGCCTTCAATCTTTCCCAGCATCAGGGTCCTTTCCAATAAGTTGGCTCTTCACATCAGGTGCCCAGAGTATTGGAGCTTCAGCATCAAGCCAAGACACTACGACTACAGGATGTCTGGCTCTAGGTGAGTGACCACACCATCCTGGTTATCCAGGTCATTAAGACCTTTTTTGTATAGTTCTGTGTATTCTTGCCACCTCTTCTTAACCTCCTTCTGATAGGTTCTTACCATTTCTGTCCTTCATTGTGCCTATTCTTGCATGAAATGTTCCCTTGATATCTCCAGTTTTCTTGAAGAGATCTCTAGTCTTTCCCATTCTATTATTTTCCTGTATTTCTTTGTATTGTTTATTTAAGAAGGCCATCTAATCTCTCTTTGCTATTCTCTGGAACTCTGAATTCATTTGGGTATATCTTTCCCTTTCTCCCTTGCCTTTCACTTTTTTTCTTTCCTCAGCTATTTGTAAAGCCTCCACAGATAACCACTATGCCTTTTTGCATTTCTATTTTAGAGGGATGGGTTTGGCCATGTTACAAATCTCTGTCCATAATTCTTCAGGCACTCTGTACCAGATCTAATCCCTTAAATCTATTTGTCACTTCCACTGTATAATCAAAAGGGATTTGATTTAGGTTATACCTGAATGTCCTAGTGGTTTTCCCTACTTTGTTCAATTTAAGCCTGAATTTTGCAACAAGGAGCTCATGATCTGAGCCACAGTCATCTCCAGGTCTTATTTTTACTGACTATATAGAGCTTCTCCATCTTTGGCTACAAAAAACATAATCTGATTTTGTTATTGACCATCTGGTGATGTTCATAGGTAGAGTCGTCTCTAGGGTTGTTGGAAAAGGCTGCTTGCTATGACCAACGTGCTCTCTTGACAAAACTCTGTTAGCTTTTGCTCTGCTTCATTTTGTACTCCAAGGCCACCCCTGCCTGTTATTCAGGGTATCTCTTGACTTCCTACTTTTGCATTCTGACCCCCTATGATGAAAAGGACATCTTTTTTATTATTATTTTAGTTCTAGAAGGTATTGTAGGTGTTCATAGAACTGGTCAACTTCAGCTTTTTCCACATCTGTGGTTGGGTCATAGACTTGGATTACTATGATGTTGAATGGCTTTCCTTGAAAACAAATGGAGATCATTCATTACCATTATCATCATCATTAGTTTGGTACATTTTACAATGAACGAACTTACATTGATACATTAAAATTAATTGAAGTCCATCATTTAATCAGATTTCCTTAGTTTCCGCTTAATGTCTTTTGGGGTTCCACGATACCACACTTCATTTAGTCATTCTATCTCTTTAGGCTCCTCTTGACTGTGATAGTTTTTCAGACTGTCCTTGTTTTTGATGACCTTGACAGTTGAAAGGGATACTGGTGAGGCATTTTTAGTCCCTCTGTTGGGGTTTGTCTGATTTTTTTCATGATTAGATTGTAGCTATGAGTTTGGGGGCGGAAGGCTGCAGAGATAAGGTACTGTCTTCATCACATCATATCAAGAGTATATACTAGCAGTGTGATTTACCACTGTTGACGTTGACCTTGATCGCCTGGCTGAAGTAGTTGTTGTCAGGTTACACTATGGTCATGTTACTTTTTTTTCCTCTTGACAATTCAACTTTTACATTTCTGTAATTAATTAGGAAAGGAAAAATGACTCCAGTACAGCATGTTAATCTAGTCCTTTATAGAAGCATAGACGTAGATGAGATTTGGGGAGATTAGTTAGTTCAGTCTTTGGGCCCAAGCCATCCTGCACAGATGGGTTTCTGGCTGGCCTACTTTTAAAGATAAAAAAGGAAGGGAACTCCACAGCGAAAGAAATCTGAACTCTTGACAGTTGACATTCTACAGCTCAATCAACAAATAAGTAGAATGTCCTCACATGTGCGAGCTGCCTGGATAGGTGAGGAGCTCCAAGGCCTTTATACTATCTTAGATCTTTTCTGGAACAAGTTGGTGTATATGTAAATAAATATATGAGTAGAGAGAGAAATGACTGAATAAAATACAATGCAGTATATAACACAGTGGGAGTCAGGACGAAAAAATTGTACTGAGCAGTTTTAGACTCACAAAATCTAAATTTATGTTCTGGGCCCACCAGATTGAGGTATACAATTGTAGACAAGTCATTTAGCCTTTTTAAACCTCAGTGTCCTTAACTGTAAGATGGAGATAATAATACCTGCTGTTAAAAATCTGTACAAGCCAGATAACGTACGGAAAGCATCAGGTATGAAGGAGGCACTCAGTGCACCATGGCCTTTGTTGCTGCACAAGGAATAAGTTGGTGATCCCACTTTAGAGTCATTCTAAATTAAGTGGAATCTGTTTTAGGGGCATTTTCCTCTACTGAAACATGAGTTTAGGAGATGCACACTGTACATTCTTCTTAGTTCTCGTCCTGATTTCCACTTTTCTCTGCTCCTTTCTTTCTCCCCTCCCCTCTTTTTTTTTCTCTCCCCTCCCTTTTTTGCTGTATTTTATTATCTCCTTGCTGTTCCCTTCGAGTTGCTGATGCCATCAGTGACTCAGTGGACATGAGTTTGAGTAAGCTCTGGGATTTGGTGATGGGCAGGGAAGCCAGGCGTGCTGCAGTCCATGGGGTCACAAAGAGTCAGACACGACTGAGCGACTAAACTGAACTGCTGCTCCTTTAGACTGCTGGAGTCTTCACATCATCTCCCACTGCCAAGCCCCCATCACAGGGGAATCTCTGAAGCAGCAGAGTTTCTTAGTGCCGGGTAGAGAGAGGCAGAGAGCTAGAGGTGGGGGGCGGGGGAGGAGGGGAACGTTTCTGTGCCTTGGATTCCTGTGTGTGTTTGTTTTGTTTGAAGTGGTTGCTTTGCTGATCCTATTACTGTAAAGGGTAATGATATTTGGGAATAAAAGTCTATGAATAAGTAATGATAATAGAAGTAAGAACCAGAACTGTGGGATACAAAGCGTGTGTTAAAAATAGTCTGTCATTTTCAACTCTGCCTACTAAGCCTTTTCCTAGATGGAAAGACACAGAGCTTTTGGGAGAAGAACAGGCTGCCTGGGAGCCAGACCACAACCAAAGGCAACCGCAGCTCCACAGCAAACCAACTTCTCTATTGTGGTCAAACTCTATCTCCACCAACACACTGGGGTTCTCTGATGCAGGCAAGGCAAGTTTTTGTTTGTTTGTTTGTTTTGTCAAAGCTAAGTAACCAGAACAACAAATGTAAAATGTGTTGATTTAAGAATAGCATTGAAACATGTGTATTACCACGTGTGAAACAGATTGCCAATCCAGGTTTGATGTATGAGACAGGGCGCTCAGGGCCGGTGCATCGGGATGACGCTGAGGGATGGGATGGGGAGGGAGGTGGGAGGGGGGGTTCAGGATGGGGGACACATGTACACCCATGGCTGATTCATGTCAATGTATGGCAAAAACACTACAATATTGTAAAGTAATTAGCCTCCAATTAAAATAAGTAAATCTATTTTAAAAAGAAGAATGGAAACTGCAACATGAGAACATTTTAAGGTCCACCTTGAGAACCCGATATTTCTTGGGCACAGTTATTCTTGCAGAGCATCCGTGGTTGTGTACATTGCTGTAACAGGAAGGCCACCCAGGGATCCAATTAAAGTGCAGACATGAGCCAGGCTGAACCATGAGGAAATATGAGGAAAAGAGACTGTGGCTCAGGGTGAGAATTCAAACCCTAGCATATGAGACATCATGCATTTCATTATCCAGAAGACTGGTCAAACCAGAGCCCTGAAACTCAGCACAAAGGGCAGCCAAGTCCCGGTTCCAGTGAACCAAGAAGAAACAGCCAACTGTACAAGAAGCAAGGACTGTGTGCTCAGAACACCCAGCCCATGGTCCACGAAGGCCAGATCCTCAGGCAGCAAGCCAAGACACTACAACCGATGTGAGCAATTGCTCTGGTGCCAATGGTGACCTCAGATTTATTGCTTTAGAGGCTAAGGTCACAGGCTAAGGCATTCTCCAGATTGAGCACAGACATGCCACCCCTCCTGCCTTCCCCCCATCAAACACCGGGAGTCTGTTAGGGCAGAACTGCACAAATGGGAAACACCCATCAAATGCGGCAGGAATATTAACTTCACTGGGAAGCCTTTATATGCCATTACTTTAGAAAGGATTCCTTGTTAGTCCTACCATTAAACAATTAAATTGTCAGAGATGAATTCTGTGCATGTGTGTGCAGAGCGGGCGTGTGTGTGCGGGATGTGTAATTTCCGACTCAGGTGATGTCTGCGGCAGGTCTGTCTCTCTCTCTCCACCTCAATTGTATGCTTTCCCCTTTACATTGTTGAAAATAAATACATCTTCCTGGTGGCATAAGCAGTTTTTGTTATGAACTTTGATATGCCTACGCATTTTATACCACTCAGAAACTAGGAGTACAAAATGAAATGCTCAAAGAGGAATCTGTCTTCAACTAGCCCCCTGCTGAAACATGATTCCTTATTCCCCTTTCCTGACACTAGTTATTGATACAGTCGGTTTACTCCACTGGCATTGTATACACGGATGTTGTATGAGATGATGTAAATCAAACTGATGCCCACAGATGGGCAGAGGGATGACCATGTGCCATAATTCCCTCACACTCTCATCCTCATTAGAGCTGTATGCCCTCACAATACCGATTCCTTTCTCCTTGTCTCTGTTATAAAATGTTTGATCTGTGGAAATCAAACAGGCTTGTGAAAAGCACACACATTCTGCTTAAATCCACTGTTGATTTGTTCAGTAAAGAGAGAGCATATCACAACAAATTGGGTAACATTTAATAAATAGAATTAAGGTCACAGTTTAATCTCTATAGTTTTATATAGCTTAAAAGTTTACTTAATTAGATTATATCCTTGCCTTTATTGGCTACCAAAATGCTTCTTTAAGGCTTTAATATTTTAAAAATGGCAAAAAAAAATAGAATACACCAAGATGAAAAGACCCCTGGAAATAGCACATATATAAGGCAAAAAGGCGGGCCAAGAAAATAAAGCAATTTCTATAAATCCTCAAGCTTCTGAAATAGCCATGTTGGATAATTCTCTATATGCCAATGGAATTATTAGTCACTTAATAAATGCTTCTTGGTATTGATGGCATAGCCAATATCAAAATATATCCTGTTGTTCTAATATTCAGCATCATAAAATGTGTAGCTTATCTGTTTTATAACAATGTGAAAGTCAAAGTGTTAGTTGTTCAGTCATGTTGGACTCTTTGCATCCCCATGGAGCCTGCCAGGTTCCTCTGTCCATGGGATTCTCCAGGAATGAATACTCCAGAAGGGAATACAGCCATTCCCTTCTCCAGGGGATCTTCTCAACCCAGGGATCGAACCTGGGTCTCCTGCATTGGAGGTCAATTCTTTACTGTCTGAGCCACCAGGGAAACCCTTATAACAATGTACTTATTTGGAAATAAGTAAAGGGATTTTGAAACCAAAATATAAATAGCTACACTTTCTCCACAGACTACTCTTCTTTGGGGTCTCATTCCTCCCTGGCTTATGTGGTTTTTTTTTAAAGGATGACAAAATTATGAATTTTGGATCCTATCCTTGTTTATATGGTGAGATTTCTATTTAGGCTTTAGATGAACTGGAGTCCACTCTGCTGGCCAGCTCTGGATCCCCTCACATGACCCTGCCAGCCTCTCTCTGACCTCACCAAAATCTGTCTTCAAGTTATAGATGGAACATTGCACCTCTTCATTCAGAAATTCAGACTTCTGAACTAGAGCTCTGGCACACGTGGACCTGTGTGTTTAAGTTTTTGGTCAAGAAAAAACATTTTGGTCAAGAAAAAAATCAATATGCCATTGATCCCAAAGGAATGAAAGGAATGAAAGTGAAAGAGATGATAGTTGCTCAGTTGTGTCTGACTCTTTGAGACCCCATGGACTGTAGCCTACCAGGCTCCTCTGTCCATGGACTTCTCCAGGCGAGAATACTGGAGTGGCTTGCCATTCCCTTCTCCAGGGGATCTTCCCAACCCAGGGATCGAAGCTTAGTCTCTTGCACCTCCTGCGTTACAGGAAGATTCTTTTCCATCTGAGCCACCAGGGGAAGGAATATGGGTAGCGAAATCTCTTTGGAAGAAGAAAAAAGAAAACAGAACAGAAAAAAGTGAATACCCAGAAAGTATTCATGTCACCATTTTTCATTTATTTACTATCTCAGTTCAAATGTAAAACATTAAAATCACCCCGCCCCCGACATACACATACTTTGACCATTTCCTGCTCACATAATTCTGCCTTCTGACGATAGCACTGCCGTCTTTCCACATATAAAGATTTAAACCTTAGAGCTAGTTTCAATCAATCCAGTCCCTTATCCCTTGACCACACCATCTAAGCACTTGCTGTTAAACCTCACGGGGGTGGGGAGGGTCCTCCCTCCCTGTCTCTGCTCTCTGGTTATCCAAGTTCCACCCAACTTTCATGCCTCACATGACCCATCTTTTCCCTGAAGACTTGGGAAGAATAGGCGGGGTGATATACACCCAAATACCACACTCTTGTATCTAATATAAGATTAACTGGGGGGCAGTAGATGCTGCTGGTGGCGCGCGGGAGCTGGGCGCAAGCAGAGCGCAGCCGCCAGGGAGGCGCGGGGGTGAAAAAAACTTTAAAAAAAAAAAAAAAGATTAACCGCATTAAAAGTGTTTTAACAGAAAATTTTGAGAGGCAAAAATTATCAAGTTTGTTGAAAAAACATCTCTTTACAAATTCCTACCTATTCACTATTATAGGTACCCATAAAGAGTACCCCGAACAAGGGATCATATATGTTGTGTGATTTCCATTCAGAAATAATACTTATTGGCTTGTATTATATCTGAAATAATGTCATTAATTATTAATTACTTTGATTAAAATTTGTGTGGAGATTTAGGATATTTAGATATTTTTAGATATTTTAGATAAATATGTTTAGATATTTAGGAGATTCCTATTACAGGACAAATATCCCTGAGAGAGAGAACACTCCAAGCTCATTATCAACGATTTACTTCTTTTCAGGGATTTTCTCAGGATTCTTTGATGAAATATCAAATCCCTTTCCACCTGTGATGGCAAACCAGTAGATTCAGTCAACTGAGAAAACACAGCATGTAAGCACTTCTGTACTGGGATATTGGGACAGCGGGAAAGACTGGCTGCTACCCCACATCCACCACCCCCATTCCAAATTTCTTCTTTAAATTTACTCCAAAGGAGACTTAGTACACCATTAAATACAAATATCCCTAAGAGAGGTCACACATTAGGCCAAAACATTATTTTCACCTCTGAATAAATGCACTTATCAAATTCTTCAGGTGTTGACTCAAGCTTTTTAGTCTTAAATTCTCTCTAATGTCTTCAATTACTTCATCAAGTTCTAAGACTTCAACCTCCACAGTTATTGAAATCATCCTAAATTTTTATAATTTCCTCTCAAATTCTATCCTCGGCCACCCCAGAATATTCAGATGTCTGTCTGTCGGATATCTCTGTCTGTTCCATGAACATTTCATACTCAATAGAAGCAAAAGCCACACACTCTATTCCTTTCCAACTTTCCTCTTCTCAATTGCTGTGGGTTCACTGAACTACTTGGTACCTCTAGTAGAAACCTCAGTTACCTTTCACGCTTCCCTTCCCTACAACCAATGAATAATAATATCCTAAAGATTCTAACACTGCAACATCTCATATCTGTCTCCTTCTTCCACCTCAGGAACCACCACTGTAACACAGACCTCCATTTCCCCTCACCTGGACTGCTGAAACACCACTCTGCACTACCCGCTACTCTTTCTAAAGCTGGACTTTGGCTATGTCATTCTCCAATTCAAAATCCTTTATTGTTCCCCATGGCTTTTTAAATTAAAATCAAACTCATCTTGGCTTTCAGTATTTATTATCCTATGACCTCATCTATCTTCTACTTTCACGTGCTTTTTTTACCCCTCCAGTAAAACTGCAATACTCCCTGTTGTCTGAATATGGCTTTTGTTTTCCAACCTATGTGCCTCAAATGGCTTCCTCCATTTGAAATACTTTCATCCATTTTCCATTTCCACTCATTAAGAGCCTATCCTTCAAGATCAACTTCAAATTTTACTTGCTTCAATAAGTCCACCTGAAGCTTCCCACCACTGATCTTCTATGCCCTGAATTACTAAACAACACCATTATTTTATGTCTGCCTTGTGCTATTCATTATGTTGACAACTCCCTAAGTCTGGGAAGTGTCTTTTTCATCTCTACCTCACCTGCAGTACCTAGATCAATGCTCACATATAAAATGCACATAATTATTGAAAGTTTCTGAGCAAGTTTGGATGGAAGATGAGAAAGACAATAGAGAAGTTCCTGGCTTCTGAAAGGGCGGCTATGTGAAGAAGTGACTCTACAGGGTCCTGGAGAACACCTTTACACACAGTTTGTAAGCTGAAGACTATAGCTTAGGACAAATATCTCGGCAATGGGTGGAAATCTGTACTGGGGGGAAAGGTGGGCCGGTCCAGAGCACTGGACCCACTTGGATGAAAACACGGTACTGGGAATTTTCAAGGAAGATGGCAGCATGAAACAGTTTGGGTGCTTGGGGGTCTTGGGAGTGTCTTCAAGTCCTCACATGCTCCAGGGCAGATAAGAGCACTGGATCAGAGAATTCTAGAATAGGCAAAAGAGTTGGTGGTAAAATGAACTGCCTGTTTCACATTCTACATACTCTAAAGTATGTATGTTGTATGTTGTATGTAAACAGTAGCTCTGTTTTAGCCTTGTTTGGGTCTCTGTACACATGTGAAACTGTCAGTCAATTGCTCAATTAATCAGTAAATACTTCCTGAGTGCTTTCAGTATGCCAAGCATCGTGCTAGGTACTGGAGACAGGTGAATAAAACAGACAAAACGCCCTGCCCTCAAGGACCTTTTTAGTGAGAAGTGATAAATAGAAAAAATGCATAAAATATAGAGCTTATTAGAAGGCAATAAATTCTCTGGATAAAAATAAGATGTGGAGATGAAATATTAGAATTTTGAGCAGAGTGGTCAGGCTTTGTTAAGGTGGTATCTGAGCAAAGACCTGGAAAAGGTAGAGCCCTGATCCGTGCATCTCTCTGGGGAAGGATTATCCCAGACAGAGGGGACAGCCAGTGCAAGCGTCCTGAGGTAAGCGCAGGCCTGGCATCATGGAGCCAAAGTGGCTGGAGCAAGTGGGCTCAGAGAAGCAAATGGAGACTTTCAGCCTGTGTAGGTCACCGTAAAGATGTGGTTTTTACATTGAGTGAAATGGAGAGCATTTAGGAAGAGTCTGAGCAAAAACTGACATCATCGGCTATTGGGCTGGGATTGAATATAGAAATGACAAAAGACTAAAGCAGGGAGACCAGGTAGGAAGCTATTGGAATCTCCCAGGCAAGAGTGACGATGGTGGCTTGGCCCGGGATGGTGGCAGCAGAGATAATGAGAAGTCATCAGAGACTGTGTGTGTGTGCTCAGTCACTCAGTCATGTCTGACTCGTTTACGACCCATAGACTGTGGCCCACCAGGCTCCTCTGTGCATGAAATTTTCCAGGCAAAAATACTGGAGTGGGTTGCCATTTCCTACTCCAGAGGATCTTCCCAACCCAGCAAGATCCCAACTCAATATCTCTTGTGTCTCCTGCGTTAGCAGGCAGAGTCTTTACCACTCCGCCACCTGGGAAACCTCTAGAAAAACATTAAAGCTAGAGCCTTAAGAATTTGGGGGTATATCAGATATAGGGTGTGAAGGAGAACAATGTCAAGGATGACTCCAAAGTATAGTATGGTTTATTAACTGGAGTGGAGATTATTAAGGAAGGTGTAATTGGGGGAACAGAGACAATTAGGGATTTTGTTTTGGATTTGTAAATCTTCTGATGTCTTTAAACATCTAAGTGGAGTCTGGAGATCAAGCGAAAGATCTCAACTAGAGATCTAAATTTGTGAGTCATTAGAATGTAGACAGTATTTGAAACCTCGAGACTGAGGGTTTTCCACACAAGAGTGGTTTCAAGAAGAGACAAGGTTCAATGACTGGGCTTTCAGAGGTCACAGAGAATCAGTAAAGGAGACTGAGAAGGAAGAGGTGAGGTGGGAGGAAAACCAGGTGTGTATGTTGTCCTGGAAACAGAACAAAAGTCTTGAAGGAAGACAGAGTGATCAACTTGTTCAAATGCTGTTGACAGGTCAAGAAAGATGAGAACCAAGAAAAGCCCTTTGGATTCAGCAATGTGGAGGTCACTGGTGTCATTGACACTGATAGCTTCAGTGGAGCAATGGGATAAGAAAGCCTAACTAGAAAGGGTTTGAGAATAAGAAAAGAGGAATTGGAGAGATTTAATATTAGATATCTCTTTTTGTAGTTACAAAAAATTGTACTTAAAAAAAATGCCAGTAATTCATACTTCTTATAACCCAAGTGGGCACTGTGTCCATGGTAATCTGAATATGTCAGATTTTACTTGAGAAATTCCCCTTTCAAATGACAAGTTTTTGAGAAATGAATTTCAGCAGTTTTAAGTCTGGCACTCTCTTTGTTCACTGAGAAAAAACAATCACTGTCTTCAGTGAATTTGCAGCTCAAGATATTTTAAGTTTCATAATCAAACTTCTGTCTTGGAACTTCATACACACACACACACACACCCATCCAAGAATGATGACATCATAGCTCTCAGGTTGAATATTTCAACTCATAAATTACATTCACTCATTCCAAATATTTCATTATTGATTTATAGCAAGTCCTTTCCTTGTGCCATAGCCACCACTCACTTGAAATTTTTAAATGATGTTTCTCGTTCCATGGACATTTGACTGCCTCCTCTACTTGTAGACACTAGTTCATGTTGTCAACAGTTGAGCACCAAATCTCGACTAACATTAAGCCTGAGATTGAAAGGAGACCAGGGAAAGCTTTCAGTAAAACGTGCTAACCTAACATATCTGAACAAGACAGGGTCAAGTTCATACTCAGAACCACAAGGGTACTGTGAAGTAAAATGATATCATACTTCTGTTATGACGTCATTTTTTATAACATTAAAGTCAAGAGTCCTCCCCACCCAAGGGCAATGCCAGTTTCCCAGAAGGCTCATTTCTCAGAGCCAAGGCTCCAAAGATGCCAGTGCAACCTGTGCTGATTCTTAGGTCTCGTGTTATTTCTCAATTTTATGCTTAATTTGCTCCTTTTGGTTTTATGCATTTTGACGCAGCCAAGGGTATGTGAGGATTTCCCCATAGTCCTTTAAATGCTATAAAACTTTAATATAGCAAGATAAAAACAATAATAAGCCATGCCTCCAAGCCCTCACATTTAGTTCTTTGAGTTAGACACTGATTTAGATTTTCAAGTACTTGCACTGCTTTAAATGCTCTTGTGTCTTTCCTTACCCTCTATCCCCTCTGAAATGAAAATTATATTTTTACCCATAGAATGTTTACAATTCTTAAATTATCATCATAATGGCCTTTACATGCATCACCCAATGCAATTTAATCTGGTTCAGGATAAAGCCAAGATGGATGCCCAATTCCCAGTTTTAGGCTTGCAACTCTGAAACATCTTTTGGAAAAAAATGAAATAGTGCTCCTGAAAGTCTGTTGAGTTAGTCTGTTTTCAGCATAATTGCCTTCTCTCAGCTTCCTAATACCCTTAAAACCTCTGAGAGTCTTTAATGTACAAAGTTCAACAAAAATACCTTCAAAGCAGATTAGTTCTAATTATGTTTAATATTTGTTTGCTGCTTTATTGAATAAACTACATTTGCTTTAAGAAAAAAAAATTCACTTAACTGCACGTCAGTCACCCAAATTTTAAGCATAGGAATGAAATGGAAAACATTTATTACACAAATTTAATTACAATTCTAAGAAATAAACATGCAAATTAGATAGGGTTCAATTTGCAGATGCTAATCCTCATCCTTGATCTTGTTCCTTTCCTCCCTGATTTTCAGTCTGTGCCTCTTCTTGATTCCTAGGGAGCCAGGCAGCAAGAGGTTTGGTTTTTCACAGTCGGAGGATCACTGTTTTAAAGAAGTGTTATATTTAGCACATCTGGCATAGTAGCAGTAAACAAACATTATAGTCTTTGTAACACTTTTGCGCAGGTGCCTTCCCCCCCATTTTATTAGGTCTCTGCCTTCCAAGCCTCTGCGTTCATTGCACCTGAAATGACCCATCTCGACTATGGAGGGGTCCCTAGACAGAAGTTATGAATTAATGTTTCAAAAAAACAAACTCCAGTGGAGCCCAATATAGAGGAAAATTACTATTTGCAAAATAATGTGATTCCAGGGCTTATTCTCTTGACCAAGAACAACCTCCTTTATTACTTTTTTTAAAAATTTATTTCCTGGAGGTTTTCCCTGGAGGCTCACCCACCCAGTAAGAGTTGCCAATTCCAGTTGCAGTCCGACCAAGGTTGCTTTTTTGATACACTACACACACACAGCTCCAGCGGGGAACGGGCGGGGGCGGGCGGCGAGGGGAGAAGAACTGCTCGGGTCCTGCAAACACAGCTGTTTCTCATCTCCGTTTGCTGTGGCAAAGGAGAAGAAAGTCTTTTGCAAAGGGTGGGAAAGGCGCAGAATCTTTTTTTTTTTTTTAATCACACGCATACACAACAACAACAAAAGTAAACCAAATTTTTTAAAAAGAGAGAAGACGTCTCAGAAGGTTGCAGGGTGAATATATTCTTCGGCTGCAGCCGAACCCCCCAGGGCGAAGGGGCCGGAGCCCGGGAGCGCGTGGGGTCGGGGCTGCGGGCTGGAGCTGGGCCCGCGTGTCCCCGGGCACCGGGAGGGGAGGGGAGGGGAGGGGAGGGGAGGGGAGGGCGGGAAGGAGGGAAGGAGGCAGGGGGCGGGCTGGGGTGGGGGCGAGGGGAGGGCGCCCCGTGTGCTGCCTGAGGAGCAGCGGCGGCGGCGGCGGCGGCGGCGGCGGCGGCGGGAGGGAGGGAAGGAGGGAGGCGAGCGGGCGCGCTTGTCATGTTGCCTCGCTCACCCTGGGGGCATCGTGCAGAACCTCTCCTCGGAAATCCACGGGGAAATGGCAAACAGGATTGACGGGTTTCACACGCTCCTCGCTAGACAGAGCCGCTCATTACCATAACCGTCTGCAGCGACGGCGGCGCGGCGCCCCAGTCGCGGCGGCGGGACCTGCCGGGACCCTCGCCCGCCGCGTACCCGCGGCCGCCACCAGCACCAGCACCCGCACCCGCGCCTCCCTGGACCGGGCCGGGCCCCGCACGCGCGGAGTGTGCACCGGCGGCCGGGCTGGCGCCGAGCCCGGAGCGGGCCAGCAGCAGCTCGAGCGCCGCGGCCGCCGCCGCCTCCCGGCTGACCCCGCGGTAAGAGCCGGGCTGGGCGCGGGCGGCGGGCGGCGGCCGGGGGCGGAGAGGCCGGGCCGGGTTGGAGGGCGACGGCCGGTCCCCTCCGGCGTCTGCGGTCGTGGACCGGCTCCCCCGCGCCCCGCGCCGGCCCGGCGATCGCCGAGTGGGCGCGCACCGGCCGGAGCGGGACCCGGGCGGTCGGTGGAGGGGGTGGAGGGGTGGAAGAAGGGGAGAAGCCGGGGAGCCTCTCCGCGCGGAGGCGGCGCGGGCTTTTCTCCGCGGGGCTGGCGTGCGCCGCGGAGCCTGTACCCGGGCGGGAGCGGCCGCCGCCCGCGCGCGCACCGAGCCGACTCTAGGGGCCGGTGGGGACCGCGCCTCCGATGACACCCTGGGGTCCTCAGTAGCCGCTTAGTCGCCTATCCCCGGGTGCAGAGTCAGTAGGAGGCATGCCCCACCACCACCATCCCCAAGGTCTGGATAACGCCGCGGCGGTTGGCAGGTGGGGAGGGAAGGACGGTGGATGTCAAGAGCGCGCGTTTGCAAAAAAAAGGAAGAGCTGTAAGAGCTGACACCTTCTGTCCCCCCACCCCCCGCCACCTCCGCCCCCGCACCCTCCCCGGCAGCCGGGCCGCGCTGCGGGCGGCGGCGGCGGCTCCTCTGTCCTCAGCTCACCTCCCTGGCGGGCCCGGTTGCTGCCCGCCTGGTCCACGCCTCCGCCTCTCTCCTCCCTTCCTCCCCTCCCGCCTCCGCGGCCCTAGCAACTTTCCGGAGTGTGCCCGGCCGGGACCGCAGAGGCGGCGGGGCGGGAGGAGGAGGGGGGAGAGGCGGCCGCGCGAGCCGAGGGTGGTGCGGGCCGGGCGGGAGGCGCGGGCCGAGTCCCGGCCGCTCGGGTCCCGCGGAGGCGGAGGGCGCTCCCGCAGCCCCGGGGCTCCGGGCGGGTTTGGCCGGCGAGGGAAGGGAGGGCCGGGCAGGCATCTGCTGCGGGCTGGAGCGCGGGCCGGGGCCAGCCTCGTCAGAGCCCTGCCAACCGCCGTGAGTCATTTCCTTGGAATCCTACCTTTGGTGTTTATTTCCCTTAGAAGGAAACTTGGTTTAAAAAAAAAAAAAAAGAAAAGAAGAAAGAGTAATCATAGCTCTTATTCTTCAGGAGAGGCGCACGGCTCCAGCACCGCGGAAAGACAACTTGCCTTTGTTCCCAGACACTTGGGGTGGTGTTTACTTTCTCCCGCGGCCGAGGGCCGGCGGAGCTCTGCCGGCTTTCCCCCGAGGGGGGCTCAGGCTGGGGCCCCCGACCCCCGGGGGTGTGTCACTGTGGGGACTCGGACATCGGCTGCTGCCCGCCTGCAGGGGGTGGGTCTCCAAACCTCAGACCCCAGTCTTGGGAGTGGGATGGGGAGACCTGGCACCCCGGGCTGGGCTTGGACCCCCGGATCCCCCAACCTCATCCCCCTCTGGTTTGGCACCCCATTCCCAGCCGCAGGATCAGACCTAAATCTTTTGGCCTTTCAAAGCAGCAGCTGAAAAATGTATTTCCCAGGGCAGACAGGTGTACTGCAGAGACTGGTAGAAAAGCGACATCTGCCTATTTGGAAGGGTTGAAAGATTTTTATTCCACTCACCCAGACCCTGCCACCACCAACCCAAGCTGTTGATAGCTTGTTAGGGACAATGGCAGATCAAGGGCTTGATTCCACCTGGGCAGGATATCTAAGACTGACAACCTCAAGATGTATTGAAAATATCAGCTCTTTTATTTCTGTGCTTTTCAGTATTGGAGTTAGACCTCTGAACTGCTCTAATGCTCTTAATAAAATGTTTTCCAATGATGGATGAGAGGGATGGGGTGGGCAAAGAATGACTGAGATCCCCTGTTGGATGGCAGGCATCACTGAATCTGCAGCTATCCTGTCCTCTGTGCCAGCCACTCCTATTAGCATCATAATGGCTCCAAGGAGAGAAGAAGCCCAAATCATCTGGAAGAACCATAGTGTGTAAAACCGCCTGGTAACTTTACTGTGAACATTTGCTGGCAAAACTTGACACTTTAGCCCTGGGCCTTTGGGGAATGCTTGAGCTGTCATTCTGCTACCTTGGCTGACAAAGCAGACATGCAGGAGCCTGAGGAGAAAAGATTAAGGGCTTTCTAGTTTTTATTTTTTAAACCCTCTTATAGACAAAACACACTTTAACACCTTTCTTTTGCATCCACTCACCTCTGATGTTAAAAAAAAAAAAAAAAAACTACCATAAATGTGCATCTCTGTGACTTTATCTAGTATTCACAGCTCATACATTTGTGAATTTCAACTTCTGAACTCAGTAGCAGAATTACAATGTAAATCTCACTGAGAAAAAAATGACAGTTCGGATGTGTACACAAAATACAAATAAAACGATCATGTGATATCATGGCTTACTGCCCCATTCTCCCAATTCTTCATGAACATTGAACTTGCCTCCTTAATTTGCTAACATCCCAGTGTAAGTTCTAAATCGACTAGGAAGACTCAATTGCAAAATTTCCTCCCCGCTCCAAATAATTCCAACTCATTTATATTTTATTCAGACTTTAATATAAAGTACTTGTGGAACTCAGCCTCTCCAGTTGAGGATTTTGTGTGTAAAAGTTTCCCATTCAAAAAAAAAAAAAAAAAAAACTTACTGAAACTAGATAGTATAAAAGAAAGAAACAAATAGCCAAGATAAAAACTATTATGCCATGATTCAAGCTCAGATGCATAAGAGTAGAATTTCATGTGCTGGAAACAATACTAACAAATAGAAACACTGAAATCCTTAACCAAAAAACTATACAAGGATAAGTCATTAAAATATAAACACACTCTTACTAACATAAAACAGCACAGGGCCCATATAATGTCCTATTAAACAAAGGTAATTGCTGCTAGGGGCCTGCAAATGTTTCTCTTGTCTTACGGGGTATGGATTTGTCAACCTGCTTTAGTTTATATGTAATAAAATTTCCACATAGGCAAAAAACATGGATCTTATTCCCAGAGTCCAACACAAAAGTAAGTGTAAATTTCAAGCGAGAAAATAACTTGCAGTCAATGAGACAGGGCTATGGACTCTGAGAAAAAGCTCTATAATTGTTGTGCTCCTGGCAGTGGCATTTCCTGATAACAATTGTCTCTTAGAATAAGGTAAGAAATTGGACCATTTCATGAGAGTCTTCCAGGGAACAGATTATCATGAGGCTTGAAACCTTGTTTGGATGCTGAGTTTGAGCATCCATTCTATTGGGTGATAGAATGGCTTAGTTTGTGAAATCAGTGTGATCTAAATTTCTTGATTGATGACTCAAAGAACAGAATAAATGGTGTGTCTGACCATTTCTTTTTATAGAACTTTTTTTTTTTTCTTGAAATAAGGTTTTCCAACAAGTCCTTGCTGCCACTTTTAAAAGAAAAGGTAGGTAGTTCAGACAGGGAGGCCTGGCTTGCTGCAGTCCATGGGTCGAAAAAGTTGGACACGACTTGGCGACTGAACAGCAAAGGTGGTTTAGTGGCCTAAATCAGCTGGGTCCTCTGACCCAGCCACTGACCTGGACATGTCCCCTGTATGTCAGAAGGCCGGGCTTCCTTCTTCACTGAGGTTGGGAAAGAATTTCGGGTCTCAGGGAGAAACCTGGGTGGTGGATGGAGTCACTGCTGCCAAGAGCTTCTCGCGTAGCCAGAAGGACATTTCCACTCAAGCCATTTCCCTTTCGCCTGGTGCCTTTCCTCCTTTACCTGGAAGTGGCCCCTTGTTTTAACATGTAGGTAATAATAGTCTCCTGAAAGACGACAGTAGATTACCCTTAGCCCCCAAACATTACAGGCTGTATAATTTGGAGAAGAAAGCAAGAACTAGACCCTTAGCGTCTTTCAAAGACAAATCAGTCTTCAAGAAAGCAGACTTGACATCACTCTTTGTGACCGTTCTTTAAACGGCACAGTGAGATAGTGGAGGTTTGGGCCTCAAAGGAATCGGGCGGTTAATAAGGCACTGAGGCTGCTGGCTGTCACCACTGATCTATGGCCCCGAGGCCTTTTGGTTTCTTCCGCCTTGCACTCACTCTGGACCCCACCTCAAGCCCTACTTAGGACCAGGTAAAGACACTGAGCCCCCAGGGGAACAGCCCCACCACCCCAGGTGCAGAGCAGCCCAGGGCACGTCTTAAGAGCAGAGAGGTCTCCCAGTCTCCCCGCAGACCCTGGGGAAGGGTGTGAACTGCCCGGGAGGGCAGTGCTGCGCTGCCTCTTGGAAAGTTTCTGCCTTGCATCTGAGCTTTGCGGTGTAGAGTTGTCGGCTGCCTCTGGCCCTGAAGCCCTGGCTCCTGTTTAATATTCCGCCTGCTCCGTTGATGTTGTGCTTGGCTCCTGTGGGACTGCAACTCACGGCTGGAAACTGGAGCCAATTTTCTGTCTTCATCTCTCAGTGTTTTGACTGGAGGCAGATCCAGTTCAGGCCGATCAGGGCTGGTGGAAACAACGACCAAGTGTGTCTCTGTCTGCTTCGCTTTGGGAGAAGAAAGTGGAGGGAGCCCCAACATGTTGTAGAGGAACTGGCCCTGCGGAAACCGAGGAAGAGGGGGCCACGGGCAAGTGGAACAGACCAAACCTGAGAGCATCAGATGGAATTCCGCTGAAGATTCCTGCCTCCCCCAGCCTTTTCTTTTGATTGATTAGTGGATTTCATCAAAGGAGACTCTCGGGGGACTTGACTAGAAAATTGATTTTGCCTTATTAATAGAAAGGAAGCGGCAAGGGTTTTGGCCTTGCCTCTTAGGGGTACATTTTCTGTGGGAAGGTCAGGAGGAAAATGTGTTTAGAAGGCAAGGCAGCTGTCTGGAAGAGGGCTGAGGGGAATCTGAGAACAATAAGAAATGGGGTTTTAAAGATCCGCCCATGAAATGCAGATTGCTGAACACAGAGGCTGAGCTAATAGCTGCAAGAGAGTTTACTGAGATTTTTCTTTGAAAAAAAAAAAAATGTTTCAGGACAAAGAGGAGGAGCAAGAAGTAAAAGTTTCCCAAAGCAAAGGAAGGAAGATGCCAAGGCCATGCTCTGGCTTGCTCTTGATTAGGGCTCTTTTCTTTTTTTTTCTTTTTTCAGATCTGAGGCTGTCAGAGATGACTCTGGTTCTGTCCATGAATAGATTCTGCGAGCCCATTGTCTCGGAAGGAGCTGCTGAAATTGCTGGGTACCAGACACTATGGGAGGCTGACAGCTACGGAGGCCTGAGCCCCCCGGGGCCGGCTCAGGCTCCCCTGCAGGGAGACCGGGGAGCCGGTCCCCCCCTGGCAGGTACTGCCTTTGACCTTTCCCTGCTGCCCTCTGTGGCCAGACTGGTAGATGAGGGTGGTGTCTGGGGTGCCCTCCTGAGCTGAGAGTGCTCCAGGGACTCCAAGGTCCCAAGGAAAGGACCAGGAGTGATGTTAATTGCATGCAGACCTGAGTTTCCCTGTGCTGCTGCTTCAGGTAAAAGTCAGGCATTTGTATTTTTAAGAGACCCAAAGCAGATCTTGAAACTCTTCAGTCTGAGTTTCAATTTTCTACCCTCTGGAACTGTATGGATCTCTCTGTGCTACACAAGCCCTGGGTGGGCTTGACAATGAAATCTTTATCCCATGAGACATAAAGGAATGTGCCCTTTGGGCCAGCAGCTATGTGGCTCTTCTTTTTATTAAGCACACAATTGCCTTTGGTATTATAGGTAAAAAAATTTGTAAGCCCAGAAAAAAATATGTTCTCCCTGATTCATTATTCCTATGCTCTAAGGTGAGTTCCTTTGGATTTTTGTGTGCTACTAGGTTGGAAAAAAAGCCAAAACCTAAAATGAAAACAAGTACTTGGTGATGTCCGATTTGCTAAAAAGGAGTAAAAGCTTGGTCTTTGAAAATTAGACCCTATTTTTATTCATGGTTGATATGTTGGATTTTTGAGAGCAAAGAGGACTTTTGTTACCCTGAAGTTTAATTTTAAATGAAAAAATTTGAATTTCATATTTTGAAAGAAGGGATATTATAACTCCAGTGTGCAGATAATCATTTGTTTACTTACTGAGAGCCAGTAATATTTAAAAGTTGTTCAGTGATTAGTGCTTACAGTTAAATAATAGATACATACATTTGAAAAATGGTGTTATCATGAATTTAAGTAAATAATCTGAATAAATACCAGTATTATTTAGTTATTACAATACTTCCCTTTTTGAATTTTGCTGTTTGCCTGTGCATAGAATTACGATTCTGAATATTTTGTAAATGCTAAAATATGTCATTTTCCTCTATAATTGTCTAGAAATCCTTTCCTGGCCTGGGTCACAGGATTCCTCATGATAGCAACTATTAAGACTAATGTTTATTTTTAATCACCACATGTACAGACAAATACGTAGCCAAGTTATCTTCTAGAAGGCAAGGAAAGAAAAGCATTTTGTTTGGAGAACCTCTGGCAAACCGCATGTCATTTGTCATATCTGATTTATTACCACAGGATCACATTACAGGGGAATTTCAAATCCTATAACAACATCCAAGATCACATACTTTAAGAGGAAGTATGTGGAAGAAGAGGATTTTCACCCACCACTCAGCAGCTGTAGCCATAAAGTATGTTTTTTTAATAGTCATTATTTTTATTAAGAGTTTAAGATACTTAGTAACAGTTGCTTGATCCATTTCCAGAAATTAAATTGTTCCACCCAAGCAATGAAAATGAGCCACTTCTCAGCAGAGCCAGATTAATCGTTGTCACTTTTTGGGGTCCTGGGTTATTTTTCACAAGTATTTGAAGAAAGAGCCAGCAAGAACTCCTTTGTCCAGAAATAACAGAATTATATAATCCAAGAAATGCCTTTTTTTTTTTTTTCACTAATGATTTCATTTTTCTCAAGTTGCGTTCAGGGTTCATGGTAACTGGCGCTTTCACATGTGCAGAAATGCACTTGTTCTTCCCAGACCTGCTCCCCGTCTCTGAGCTCAGGCTCCCGTGGCCAGGGCCACCTGTGTGCCCACCTGGGGATAGTCACCCAGGGCTTTCCTGACCTCTCAGAGGTGGACTCTCTGTCCTTTGAATGTGTGCATGAAAGTAGAAGTGTCCTTCATGGTACGTTTATTACATATGTTTTGTTTGTGAAAATATATAATTTATTCCCAAGAGAAAAACCAAAGCTAACTTTTTTTGCATGAATAAGAAGGAAATGACAGGATCGGGAAAGCACACAGAAGTCTAAAACTGGCTAAGCTTTTGAAATACCAATGCCTTTTCCTATGGTTACCTTCTTTCAGAAACTATCTGCTAACTTAGTGGAGGAGAGGATAACCCAGGCCATAGTTGTTTGAAATGCAGAGAGGATGTTTAATTTTTTTCTAATTCATCTTCCTGTCTTCTCACTCCATCGCCCCCCCTCCCCCCCAGCCTTTAGACGTTGCTCTGACCCTGCTCATAAAAGGACATCAGCATGCCTTGGCAGGTGCTGGGCTTTTCCGTGTATGTGTAGTTCCTGCCTTTGGTCAGCTTGGGCTGGTTTAATTCACAGCTCCTGAGGTTAGCTTTTTTTTTTTTTAATGACCTGGAAGAGCTGGGCCCCAGGACAGAAGCATTTTATGTCCATTTTGGTTTCTCTGTTGTGGCTGTAGCAGTTTTCCAAACTGCTGCCAGTTTGTGCCAACCATCACACAGTAATGGCATCACACAACCTGGGAGTGAGTCCTCTGAGTTCCGTTCTGCATCTCTCCTGCCCAATTCCAGAAAAAGCCTACTGTGGCCCTGCAACCAGCAGTTCCCTTTAGGGTTTGAGCCTCTTTCATTATTTTCGTCCCTCTATCAGGCAAAGATAATTGCAAGAATGAAACCCAGAAAAACAGCACAGGCAGAGTGAGCTCATTCTCCTTGATGTCTCTCCCAGGGTTTGAAATATACTTAGGATGACCTGCAACTTGGCATCTTCTAAAAAACATTTATTGACATAGAATAAATGAGTATGTGTGTGTGCATGTATATTTGTATACACACACATAAAGGCCCAGAGTTTCCCAGGTGGCGCTAGTAGTAAAGAACCCACTTGCCCATGCAGGAAACATAAGAGACTCAGGTTCGATCCCTGGGTCAGGAAGATCCCCTGGAGGAGGGCATGGCAACCCACCCCAGTATTCTTGCCTGGAGAATCCCATGGACAGAGGAGCCTGGTGGGCTATGATCCAGAGGGTTGCAAAGAGTCCATAGGGATGCCCAGAGTCAGACAGGACTAAAGTGAGTTAGCACGCACATTAAGGCCCAAGTGTCATAAGAGTCCAGCTTGATAAATTTCACAAAGTGTGAAATAGCCATGTAACTGGCATCCAGATTAAGAAACAATGTAATGAGCAACTTAGAGCCTCCCCAGTGTCCCTCTCTAGTCACCATTTCTCAGCTCTCCAAAGAAACTCCTCCTCACTTCTAACAGCATAGGTTAGTTTGGTGCATTTCGCCATCCCCCTCACTGCATCATTAAAGAGCGGACATCCTGACCTGTCCCTGCCGAGGTCTGAGTTGTGGCTGGATTCCCCAGTGCTCAACATCACCAGTCAGTCTGCTGGGAAGGGGAGACGTTAGCAGCCCCCAGGAGAGCATTGCTAAATGAACCCGAGGGAAACCAGACCATAGCATCCCCAGGCCCAGAAACTGCCAAGAGAGAAATGTGCTGGGATGATATTTTAATAAAGCCCACTTCCTAAGCTTTCTCTTCCCTTTTTGATTTTTAGACCATCTCAATCTTTGAGGAGCGAGCCCACATCCTTTATATGTCCTTAGAAAAGCTAAAGTTTATCGATGATCCTGAAGTGTACCTCCGAAGATCTGTCCTTATAAACAATCTGATGAAAAGGATCCATGGAGAAATTATCATGCAGAATAACTGGTGCTTTCCTGCCTGCTCTTTCAATGGCGCCTCTGCCCAGGAGTGGTTTATGGCTCAAGACTGTCCTTACCGGAAACGACCTCGGATGGCCAAAGAGGAGTGTGAAAAGTTTCACGCCTGCTGCTTGTACCAGGAATGTGGTGGTCACTACCTAAATTTACCCCTTTCGGTCAATGCTAATGTCGGAAGTGCCTCCACCACTGCCTCCTCTTCCTCCCCCTCCTCGTCTCCCTCCTCCTCTCCCCCTCTGCCTTTACCGAGCTGTTCCCAGCAGGTGGATTTTGATATAGGCAGCGCACCTGTTTACAAGGGTGATGGCCAGATACCTGCCAGTGAAATCTTTGTTACTAACGTCCGGTCACTTGGTGTTCAGGAAAAGGCCAAATTAAATGATGAGAAAGTAAATGATGATACCAACAGGGATGGTGGTCCTCTGAGCCATGGACCTGTGGGCAACGACCTTGCTTTTGAGGGCAAAGGCCAATTTTATGATTATTTTGAGACTGGATATAACGAAAAAAGCAATGTAAGTGAGTCTTGGAAAAAGTCCTTAAGGAAAAAGGAGCCTTCACCGAGTAACAAACTGTGCTGCAGCAAAGGCAGTAAAATATGAGCCATCTTCTCCCGCAAACTTTGAAGCATGCACAGCATGATCAATTAGCTCTCATAAATTTTATTTTGAATGGATTTTATAGTTTTGTACAACTGACAATTATGCCATGAACATGCCATGTCGTTTAAATGCCTGGAGAGCAGATTGCATAAAACATCTGTATTGTAGGCATCGGCAAGCTACTCATAAATGTGGTGACGTTACCGAGAAGACAGTTGACTTAACACTTAAACGTATATCTTAGTTTTCTTACCGAGAAGATCAGCAGATCAGACTGGGGGACAGTGTGCCCTTGCGCTATTTCCACGACCCGCAAGGAGCCTGTCACTAGCGAGGAGCCTTCCACCTGTTTGCCAGTTAATTAGGTAGTTATTTGGTAAGCAAATCAATATAACCAGCAAAGGATGTCTGCTTCTTCTCTATGATACAGTATTTTTTTCTGAATAAAAGACTGAGGACAGGGAGCTAGAAGAAACGGCTTCCTGGTGCTGTTAAATATTTGGATTCAACCGTCTTGTGTGACAGAGGGAAATAGGATAGGAGGAAATGAAACACCTGACCAGGGGCAACAATCAAGGATATGAGTAGAGGGTGATCCCTGCAAGTTCCTGGCTTGCCTGTGATGGGTGATGAGGCTTTTAGAAAGGTGTTATACAGGGCGATTTTTGGTGCCTTACTTTATCTTAATTTTTGCCAATGTGAAAATTAAGGATAAATCAAGAGTACAGCAGGGATTTAACAAACAGGAAAAAAAATACAAACACAGGGTGGATCAATATTGTTTGGAAATCTTTAACGTCGAACTATTGTGTTCAACTTTTGATTCAACATCTCTATTCTTCCTTTATTTTTTGATGCCCAATTGCTTTTGGATTTGGCCTTTTTAGAAAGGGATGGAGGAAACAATAGAGAGAGCTGTTAGAGACCAGCACTAGCTGCTCAAGCTTTTCTATGGCAACGGTCTGTTGCTGGGGTTTGGGTTTTCTGGGTTTTGGGTTGTTTTGTTTTCTTGTCCAATGAAGTTCATGAACCAGTAGCATGCATCATACTTTAATCTGTTTTGCATCATTTCACTCGTTTAGATTATAAAAGCATGTGGTTTTTTATATATGACTTTTGCTGTTGATTACGAAGCACAATGTTAATACACGATGTGGTGATCAATAAGTTTTAAAGAATGTAAAGGTTTTCGTTTGGGGAAAGTTATTTTGGAGAAATGGGACTCATGTCGGCAAAAGCTCCTATGTAGTTGGCCAACATTTTTCTCAGTCGTTTTTTTTCATGTGTACATTGGCCAGAGTGTTCAGAGGGGCCCCTCTGACCATCCTTCCTTCCATGCCAGCTACTCCTCCTGCTAAACTCTATTTCCATTTCCGAGGTTACTGACTGACTTGGGCCTCCTTACACAATACTTCACGGGAACCAAATTCCAAATGGAGGAAATAAGTTAAGTCCTCCCCGTTTCTCCAAGATAAAGCTTTTTTTATTATTGCTATTAATATTAAATATAGGTCTCATTCATACAGTGTATGAGTAGGATCGTCATTTGGACAATGTCCACAAGGACCAATTTTTAAAACCTGTTCTTGTGTTATGGCTGAATAGTCTAGTGATGTTTTGTCCTTTATTTTCAATATATGATAAACATTTGATGTTGAAAACTTAGATGATAGATGCTTGTATATGAATGTGTTGTAATAAAGTGAGGTTTTCTTGATATATATTTATTAAAATGATCAAAATTCATTCAGATGTTCGTATTTTAATGACTGTTGGCTGTTTCTCTTTTCCGTTGCTCGTTCTCCTTTAAAAGAAAAACTCAAAGTCACTAGAAACGGTCATGGACAGTGGCCACACAGGCATTTTCAGAGTGAGAGAGCGCTTTTTGAGAGGCCCATCCAACAGGTGTTTTAGAATGGTCCTAGTTTGTAGGTTTACATTTCTGTTGATTTAAGAGCATAGTGTTAATATACGACGTGCTTGGTGATGGATAAGGTTTTATCTTAAAGGATCTGAAGACTTTTTGGCTTTTGTGAAGTTTCTGAAAAAAATAGCATAATGTGAAGTCATAAATATTGAATCCTAACGGATTCCTTTTGAATTGTCAGATTGTCAATTGACAGTTGTCATCTATAAGTGGTTCAAACAGCTGTGGAGGTATTCCATTTAATTCTGTATTATTGTTATTCTTAGAGGCCAGTATTGCACTTGATGCAAGAGGCGAGCTTGGAACTTCCCAGGTGGTCCAGTGGTTAAGACTGTGCTTCCATTGCAGGGGTGAGGACTCAGTCCCTGGTGGGGAAACTAAGACCCTGCACGCCACCTGGAGCGGCCAAAAATCTTTTTAAAGGGAGTGGGCAAGCTAGTTGGAAAGTAATTTGCCAAAAGCAGCATTCTTATGAGCATACCACATCTTGGAAATTTGAATATGAAAGAAAGGACTTTGTTTTTAAACTGCGCCCCCGCCTCCAGCGTTACCGGATAATGGTGGCCAAAGCTGTGAAATGATGGAGTTGGTGATTTTCTAGAGAATGCACCAGTGCTTCTCTGAAGGATGAGACCTGCTTTTGAATCCAGTAGCATTAAAATGCATCATAGTTTGTAATCAAGTTCTTGAGTGTAGGACAGTTCCAGCATACTTAAAAGAACACATTTTCTTTAAAGAAAAAAAATCATCCCTAAACATCCATCCAAATATCAAAAATGTTCCTAGTGTTGTTACGAAAGCATTATGGCCTCCTGTGTGATATCTACTCAAGAGATATTAAGTTAGATTTTCCTGAGTGGACAAGGCTCCCCTTCATTGTAAGTTAAGCCTCTGAATTGGGTTCTGTAGTTATATCCTCAGAGATGGGAAAAGTTAAGACCGCGCTCCACACCACACTACTGTCTCTCTATCTGGAAATAATACTCTGCTTTCTTTGCTTTAAGGAAAATCTCATAGGGCCAGAATCCAGACTTTTACAATTTAAATGAGGGGAAATCTTCACTCCAGAAAATGGCCCAGCTCCCCGAAGTTTGCCTTTAATTGCTACTCCCCTAGGCACCCAGGTGCGTGTCTTTAACCAAATCATTAACCTCCGTCTCTGGTCCTTCCTCTCTTCAAGTGGGTGATTTGTAGATGAGAGCCTGGCAAAGGCTCTTTAAAAGGGTAAAGGTATCATCATGTTATGCTTCGATTCTTAAATCCTATTATTCTATAGTTCACCTTGAAGAGGTCCTAGGGATAAGACAGTAAGGACATGAACCTGGGGGGAAAGTAGGAAAAACTTAAGCCAGGTGAAAATAAATGACTAGTTGACAGCAATCAATAATTAGGGTCAAGCATCTTTGGCCTGATATTTGAAGACAATGGAAATGTTGAACATCTTAACTGCTACTTTGTTACATAGATGCTGAAGCAAGTGCATGTAAGGTCTTTGCTTTTAGAGCTCATGGATAACTTCATCAAAGCATGGCTACCCGCCCCTCCAAATGTGAACTTGTATTACAGCTTTCCTTGAGTACTTCCTTTCTGTATCCAGAGCAAAGAACAACTTGCAGAAAACATGGGTGTTAAGAGGTGTCAAACTCACAATAAATATCAGGCAGGGATATGAGGACGTTTGCAATGCAGCTAAGCTTTTATATCCCTCAAACAAACTATGAGCAAAAAACGTTTCTGAAAATAATTAGCTGTTCAAATCCATTTTTATGACAGCCCCTGAAATTTGTAGTCATTGTATTTGTAGTGCAATCACATTGCTGCCAGTTTTACTAGGCCTTTTCAAAAACAAGGATTTGGCATGGCATTAATAATGATGGTTTAAACTAGATGCAGAAATGTCCCGTGAAGATAAGAATGAAATCAATATTTAAATAATAAAAGAGACAATATATGTTTTCTAGGAATTCATTTTAAGATTGTTGTGTTTTGATTCTGTGGTTTAAAATAAATGCATTAAGGATCTTTTAAATGAACTACATGATGCCTTCGGTGCTTTCTTAGAGTTATATAGTATAGCGAATAAGCAAGGTCTAATCTCTTCCCTTGGCTAAAACTTCTCCATTTTATGTGATGTAGCTACATAACCTGAGGTGAAACAGTTACTAGTTTAGAGATTGTTTCCAGCCCTGTGTACTTGCCATATTTTAGCTGGGAGAATTCACTTAGGAAAAGCACTTGCAAAGATGTAAGTTATGAACACTTGAATCTCGCATCCTGCCATAAAGTGCATCAGCAAGTGAGTTTAATAAAACATGCTGTTTAAAATAGTCTGTAATTTCCTGTTTCTGCATTTCCCTTCACTATCTGTGACAGGCTGAAGAGCGATGACTAAACGAAGGGAATTTACACAAGCTAGTCTGGTGGTGTTTGCAAACCATCACCATGAGATTCTTCTTCTTTGGTAAACAATTCTCTGGTGGGCTGTCTATGGCTGTTTTTTTCCCCTTGGTGTTGGTCCAATTTGTTAATTTTTAAAATGCAAACCACTTATTCACAGCCTGGAAACACCTGCTTTTGACCGCAATGAAACTGATGGAACGTACGGAGATGAAATTAGTCATTTCTCATGAAATTTCCCATATTTCTCAACGCCTTTTGAGGCAACTATTGCCTTGATTTGAAATTATGAAACCTTATAAAATGCCGTATCTTGGGGAGAGAACACACACAGAAAAGAACTTGCAGAGATGCAAGTTGCGACCTTGCTTCCTGCTGAGATCCCGAGACAGTGGGTAAATAGCAGAACCCTGGGGACGGGGGCTGGCTTTCAACAGACATTACCACCATCCAGGTCATTCCATGGGAGCAGCTGAGTCCAGGCATCAGGTGTGGTTCTCCATGACACTGTCCGATTGGTCTGCTCGCACTGAAACTCAGCCTGGATATTTCTAGACAGGGTGCTTTTTTTGCAGATGTCTTCTGAGGCAACTGCAATGTGCTAAGCTCAGTTCAGTTCAGATGTGACATAGCCCTTGTATTCTAGCCATCTAGAAGTGAGCAGATCTCTGAAATGCACCTGGCACAGCGCCCTGGCATCTATACCATCCTCAAAACTCATACCACCCGTTGTCTGCATAATAAGGAAAAGATGGAGAATGACAGGCAGCAAGGCAAGGGATTTCAGCAACAGGTTGGGGAGTTGATCTCTGATGGAGTGGAGGGGACGAAGTCTGAGGAGTGCCGCCCTCTGCATGCACTGAGTGTACTTTCTTTAAGGAGCAAGATTAAAAAGGAAAGAAGGCGATTTGGGGGGGAGGGGTCAAACCTGTTTATAAAGACAGGAAAAACCATTTCAGGAACTAAAGGATTTCCTTAATGTTTTTTTCAAGAAGAGAGAAATGGCTTGTCTGTCCTTTCAGGGAGCTGGGAGGGGTTCTCATTGTTGTTCTTCAAGCCTGTAGATGCTGTGCTTTTCAAACAACCCACCAAACTGTCTTTGTGAGTAGGTAAAGGCATTAGCTCATCTCTCCTGTTCCGTTCGGGCACAGGGGTTGTGGGTTTCTCATGAAGCTAGAATGTAGCACAGAGTTAATAGAGTGGGATTTGGAGTCAAACTCCCGAACACAAATTCCAGCTCTGCTAATGTAGTGTGGAAACTTGGCCTTGGCCAGCAAGCCATTTTACTTCCTAGTGCCTCACTTTTCTTGTCTGTAAAATGGGGTGGCATTGCTGTACCCACCTTGTCAGGTTGTCAGGATTCAAGACTTTAATATTAGGGAAGTGACTTGACTTTGCCTGGATGTACACATTATGGATGTAAAATAGTGAGCCTCCATAACTTCTCCACTAATGTGCCTGGATCCTTTGAAGGCTGGAGGTGACAGTACCAGATCCTCTCTTTGGGGAAAGTATTCTGCCTCCTGGATTTGAAATTAAATAGGGGGATGGTGTCAAACCTTCGAACCCAGTCAAACCTGTGAACCCAGGACCCTTAGACAGCTATGAAAATAGTCATTGGTGTTTCTGAGATATTTTTAATATTTCAAAAGCTTATTGGAAATCATAATGTTTCTAATCAATTGTGCAGGAAATAGTCACATTTCTGTACCTGGTCATATTTCTTTACCTTTGGTTAGAATTAAATCATCTCTGAGTTAACACAGATCAGACTAAGAAGAAACTCAAAACATGAAGGCATTATCTTTAATAAATGCAATTTATTTTGAGGATAGACTTTTTTGGAACACTGGCTATGGGAAAGGAGTAAGAGGTATCCTTTACAAATGAAAAGATTAAAAACCACTAACCTCTGACTCAACCCTAGGATTTGCCAAAGATCAAGTTTATCCAATCACTATATTGAATGATTCTCTTAGACCTGATTTTTACTCAGGAAAAAAAATACAGTTTTGAGTAAATAGATTTATTAATCAGATCAGTCGCTCAGTCGTGTCCGACTCTTTGTGACCCCATGAATCGCAGCACGCCAGGCCTCCCTGTCCATCACCAACTCCCGGAGTTCACTCAGACTCAACATCCATCGAGTCAGTGATGCCATCCAGCCATCTCATCCTCTGTCGTCCCCTTCTCCTCTTGCTCCCAATCCCTCCCAGCATCAGTCTTTTCCAATGAGTCAACTCTTCACATGAGGTGGCCAAAGTACTGGAGTTTCAGCTTCAGCATCATTCCCTCCAAGTAAATCCCAGGGCTGATCTCCTTCAGAATGGACTGGTTGGATCTCCTTGCAGTCCAAGGGACTCTCAAGAGTCTTCTCCAACACCACAGTTCAAAAGCATCAATTCTTCAGCGCTCAGCCTTCTTCACAGTCCAACTCTCACATCCATACATGACCACAGGAGAAACTATAGCCTTGACTAGACAGACCTTTGTTGGCAAAGTAATGTCTCTGCTTTTGAATATGCTATCTAGGTTGGTCATAACTTTCCTTCCAAGGAGTAAGCGTCTTTTAATTTCATGGCTGCAGTCACCATCTGCAGTGATTTTGGAGCCCAGAAAAATAAAGTCTGACACTGTTTCCACTGTTTCCCCATCTATTTCCTATGAAGTGATGGGACTGGATGCCATGATCTTCGTTTTCTGAATGTTGAGCTTTAAGCCAACTTTTTCACTCTCCACTTTCACTTTCATCAAGAGGCCTTTTAGTTCCTCTTCACTTTCTGCCATAAGGGTGGTGTCATCTGCATATCTGAGGTTATTGATATTTCTCCTGGCAATCTTGATTCCAGCTTGTGTTTCTTCCAGTCTAGCGTTTCTCATGATGTACTTTGCATATAAGTTAAATAAACAGGGTGACAACATACAGCCTTGACGAACTCCTTTTCCTATTTGGAATCAGTCAGCATTATTCTTCATGGTTCTATATCTAATCATGGAGGCCAAAGCAGAATTTTCTGTATAATTATAACATTGAGGATGTGGCCTCAAAGTAGTTACAAAAAAACTATGAAAGTTTCCACTTACGAGACCTAAGTTTAAAAAGTTCAGCTAAGGAGTGCTTGTCCCTACTTCAAAATCTTGTATTTTCCCTATGTTGTCTATAAACTCAGAGTCTTAACTGATGACTTAAATGCAAATAGGGTTTCATATTAAAAAATTACATTTCTATCTCTCTCAATGTTCCAAGAGTATATATTTTCCCAAAAGGTCAGGTATACCTGTAGTGATGCTCGTTGATTGTTAGGACTGAAATGACCACAAAAACTGAACCATATGGTTTGAGAAACAAATTGGTGCCAGAATGAGAGAAAATGCAGTGTTGTGCTATGATGGCTCCAGAACTTCTCTGGGACAGATTCTTCTACCCAACTGGGCTCTAGGATCTCATGGGTGACACCAGTAACTATCATTTGTGCCAACAAACAGCTGAGAGGGGCATGGGGTGGGGGTGGGAGAGGCAGGACACCTCAACCTGCCCAGGGAGATCCAGGCTGGCCAGCTCCAGACTCTTGTTCTCCACAGCAGCTGGAGTAGATTTTTGGTTTCAGTTAGTAGGATTCCTACCAATAAGGACAGTCAATCAGAATTCTTAACTAGTCCAGCCTTAACCTAGTTGCTTTTAGCCCAGATGACAGCATGCAAGGGACATGAAGCATGGGGTTGGGGGGCATGTATCTTTCTATCTGGAAATGGTACCAGTCCTGCACAGGAAGGACCCACAAGGAAATCTTGGGGCCATAGGTCCACCCGGGTGTTGTAATAGATGGTGAATGAATAGATAAAGGCTTGGAAGAACCCTGGGATGGAATTTGCAAGAATTGATTGATTTCCAGTTCTTACTGTCGTTATAGAGCAGTCAAGGTTTAACTCATTCTAAAATGGTGTAACTTCTTGTTTTCTTACAGTCCCTTGCATTGGTTTCTGATCAAATGACTGCTGTTTCTTAACCATAAAATTATAACCAACTTAATGTTGAGAGCTCTAGATTAGGAGTTAGGGGACAGGTTCTTGCCTGGCTTTAACTACTCCCTCTGCTACCCACTAGCTGTCTAACCATCTATAATACCCTAACTTTTCTGGGTCTTAATTTCCCATCTGTCAAATGATGAGGCTGCCCTCAAAGGACCTCTAAGATGGGTCTCCTCTGGCCTTAACATCAGGGACTCAAAACAACCAGAGAGCTTTCCGAAGATTTTCACTAGAATTTTGTACCGGCTCACTCCATCCTTTCCTTCCCCAGGATGCCCTTATTATTCGCCTCCCCGCCCGGTGAACCCAAGACATTGCTTTGGGATGTTTCTTAAAGAATAAATCTCTTGAGTTTTCCGGTCCAGATGATTGTTTTCTGCATATGGCTGCTAACCAATTGCCTGAAATACATTCCTGCAGATACGCCACGCTCCCCCGCGGTGTCTCAGTACATGTACCCTCCCCCTTCCCGGAGAGGTCTCTCCCCCACCCCAACCTATTAGCTCCACACATTCGCAGCCAGCCAGGCACAGCGCCGCTCCGCCTGATGCAAAGATTGTCCTTCCCTTCAAGCAACCAGCCTGGCTGCACTACGCAGGCAGGAGATCCGAGAACCCTCTTCTCTCTCGTGTTTACGAGTAATAAAATAGCGGACTTGCCCCCTTCTTTTTATGAAGACAGTCCTTGCAGCTGTGACTGTAACTGTTGTTGGGTTGTTGTTTTTTTTTTTTTGCATATGAGCCAAGATTATGGTCCCATAACCCAATTAGTGTCATTTGGTGGTGGTCCAAGTGCTTCCCCTGCTCGAGTTTTAATTTGGGGATCCCCGGAGGCTCCACATCTGTAGCCGGCCTGTTCTTCCTCTCCCCTTATTTGCTCGAGGTTTATGGGTGGATTAGCTGTGTGGTCTGGGAGGCGGCTGCTTCCCTTTCATCCACACGGCTCTCGAGCCGCCGAGGAGCCTTTTACTTTTCATCCAGCCCTGGCACCTGGAGGCGGCAGCCTGGGCGACTGGAATGAATCAGTGGATGCCCGGCAGGCCCCGAGGGGCGCGGCCCTGCAAGCGTGGGGGAGGGGAGGACGCGAGGGAGGGGGGAGCCGCTCAGGAGTCGGGGTGGGGTGGGCGGGGGGCGGCTCACCGCCCCACCAGGCTGGGCCAAGCTGGGATCCAGAGCGCAGGTCGCCGAGCATACGCCCCCCCCCCACCCCCGCCACACACACACACACACACACACACACACAGCACACACACCCCGCCCCCACTCCCTGGCTGGCGAGGACTGGCGAGGGCTCGGGGCGCTCATTGTGCAGGCAGCTGGCACCAGCTGGGAAGGGGAATTAGCATAACAAAGAGCCGGAGCGAGCGCCGCGCGGCCCGGCGGGGGCTCTGCACAGCGCCCCAGGCTCGGAGGAGCCGCGCTGTCACCCAGCAGCCGCGCGCCCCGGGCCGCCGGGGGCCAGAGACCCTCGGGGTTGCGGGGCGGGACCCCACTGCCGGCATCCGCGCCCCCTCGCCAGGTCGGCCAGAGCCCCGGCCGCCAGGGGAGGCAGCGGGGGTGGGTGTGAGTGTCGGCGAACGCGAGAGCAGGCGCGCGCGTTTGTGTGTGTGTTCGCGCGCGCGGGCACGGATGCTGCGGGCCCCCCTGAGTGTGCGTGTGCGCGTGGGCGTGCCTGTGACTCCGTCCGAGACCACCTGCAACCCAGAGGGGACCCACTCGCTCCCTCCCTACCTAGGCCTCTTTGGGTTTTGCTTCCCTGGGGCGGAAAGGAGTCGCTGGTTCCCAACTTTGGCGGACCCGTGGAACCCTCTGGGGACCTTTTACAATCCCACCCACCACCACCACCCCCCGGCCACTGCACCCCAGACTCGCTAATAACAGGCCCTCGGGGCTCTCCAGCGCGGTCTCCCACCCGTCCTAAGGTGAGAGTCGGACAGAAGCCGCGACCTGGCCCCCAGCCAGCGCCCGAGGAGGCGAAGGCCGCCGAGCCCAGCGTTTGGGGCCTCGGAGCTTCGCCCTCGCCGGCTGAGGTCAAGTGCACAGTCCTCCCACACTACCGCTCGGGTCTCCTCAAGCTTCCGACTGGGCAACTTTATCGCCGAGTTTGCATAGCATCCTTAGAGCTGCCCGTGGGAAGAAAAGTATCGGAAACTAGGCCTCTGTTGAGTCACGAAAGGTCAACAAAGCAGCAAATTCGGCCGACCGAACTGGAGCCCAGGACCGGGGGACTCGAGGCCCACGGTCTTGCCACTGTGACATTAGAAACAAACACCGCTGTTTCATGCGCAGCAGACGTCAGACTGAACCAGCCGGGTCGGGTCCCTGGAAGGACCCTGGGAGGACCGTGGGGAAGAGTGGACCCACGGCCCGAGATGGCTGACACAGACCGGAAGGCATCCCTAGAGCATGCCCGCGGCCTCTCCTCCAGGCGGGATGACTGCGCCACCTTTGACCTGACCGCCGCCTCCTCCGCTCGGCCCCGCCCGCAGTCCAGCCCCCTGCAGACCCCGGCTCCCAGCCCACTTCCTACAGGAAGGAAAAAGGACTGCACAAGCCGTTCGCCGCCACCCAGGAGCTGTCGGCAGCTGCGCCGCCGGGGGCGGGGCGAGCGGGGTGGGGTGGGGTGGGATGGGGAGCGCCGCAGCTCCCACCCAGGGACCCCGGAGCTCCATCTCCGCGCCTCGGGGCCAGCTCCTGGGTCGCGCCTCGCTGCCCCGCGCACGCTCCTTGCTTGCGGGCGCCGGGCGTCTTTGAGGTTTCTTACGAGTTCCGTGATTGCAGTCCCTGGCCTAGGCTGTCTGCACAACCCCCCAGGAGAGGGAGAGGAGAACTGTAATGAGCTGCGGGGGGCTGTATCAGTCCCAGGCTCCCTCGCCACCCGGAGGTGTGCGTTTCCAGGAGTGCAGCCTCCATCAGGCGCTTAGCACCAGCATCCTCTGCAGCGGAAGGGACCTCCGTCTCAGGCTTTCACGCGCCCTTCTCGCAGTCCGGGGGACCAAGGTGCAGGGAGGTGAAGGAAATCTCCAGGTTTCACAGCTCTCTGACTGCCCGCTCTTCTTCGCTCAGCTGCACACCAAGGCTCTTTGATAGGCCAACCCGGGTGCTTATTACTAGGCCCCTATTCCACAGTCAGAGCCCCAGCGCCCAGGAAAGGAGCGGCCCTAGGAATGCAGGCGGCAGCTGCCCTTGGAGGTGCCCTGGAGAGGAGCAGTGTAGAAACCCTGGGCCCCTGGCCTGAGCGCCGGCCCTGAGTGTGGCAGGTGAACTGGTGGTCTGAAGGGGCTGGTGGTGTCTGATGTTATTATTATTAAGAGTTTAGAATTCTCCTAGGTTCTAACAACTGCATTCATTCTCAATAAATGGTTTCTTAATAATCATTTTAATTAGCAAAAAGGCTGTCTTATTAAAGCTAATTAAAGGCAATTTGGGAACCTTATTTTCATACAATCATAAAATTAGAGAAACAAGAGGCTGGAGAAAAGGGGAATGTCTCAGTCTTTCTGCAGAGGGGGCAGGGAGGAGCTGGCAAGGGAGACCCTACCCCCAAGCCAGGCCTGCAGGCCTGGAGTGCCCCGGGGGATGGGCAGGGACCCTCAGTCTTGCAGAGGCTCCTGATGTGCTGGGGACAGCTTCTGGGAGCGAACCTGTGTCCACATTCTCCAGCTGGAGTCTGGGTCCCCTAACCCTCTCCCTCTGTCCGGTAATTGGCTAGTTTTCTCCCTCTAGGTATCTCTCAATGGGAATGAACTGCCATTACAGCCCTAACTGACCCCAGACCTCACTCCTTCTCAAAAGCTCCCCTTCTGTTGCCACGCATTCCTTCCGGTCCATTCTGTGTCTGACTGTTCAGAATCACCAGGCTACCAGTTTTCTCCCCTTCTCAGGCCTTTCAATGCCCTCCAGATCTCAGCTCAGGCCGTTTGCCCAACCCCACCTTCTGCCCAGCCACTTTGTCTCCTCAGTATTCTCCCCTGCTGACCTGCTCCTTCTCATCTCACAGCCATCACCCCAGCTTCTCCCTTGGCCTGGGGTAACCTTGCTCCGTATCCTCACTTATGCAAAGAGTAACTTCCCCTCAAGGCCAATTCAAGGTCCGCATTTTGTATGAAATCTTTCCAAGCTATTACAGGCTGGTCCGCGATATATGAAATGTAACATCCCCTCCCCTATCTATAATGACTTTTCAACTAGAATGTTTTTAAATTATAAAGTAGGAATTAAACATGGGTTTTAGCATTAGTGACCTCAGTTAAAATCCTGGCTTTCCATAAATATGGGAAGTGGTTTACAGGCATATCCTCGCTATAAGTACCTTGTGTCTAGTAGATGCCTTGACTTTCCTGAGCTCTGGTTTCCTCGTGAGGAAATGTGTGTATGTGCTAATTCACTTTATTCGTGTCTGACTCCTTGCGACCCTATGGACTGTAGCCCACCGGGCTCCTCTGTCCATGGGATTCTCCAGGCAAGAATCCTGCAGTGGGTTGCCGTGCCCTCCTCCAGCATGAGTAAATGAGGCTGATAGTAATACCTACACAACCAGGTTGCGTGTGTTAGTCGCTCAGTTGTGTACGACTCTTTGCGACCCCATGGACTATATAGCCCACCAGGGTCCTCTGTCCATGGAATTTTCCAGGCAAGGATACTGGAATGGGTTGCCATTTCCTTCTCCAGGGGATCTTCCCGACCAGGGATTGAACCTGGGTCTCCTGCATTGCAGGTGGATGCTTTACCATCTGAGCTACTAGGGAAGTCTGTACCAGTCTGTGGGATATGTAAGTAGATAAGGGTGTAAGTCAGTTTATACAATGTAGGCGTATGATGCTAATAGCTCTGTGATCATTGTCCTTGTTGATGTGGGACACAATTCAGGGGGTATGAACAAGGGATTCCCTGGCTGCCTGAACTCCTGCCAGCCTCGTCTCTAGGGGTTTCAGTGCCTCAGAGCCTCCCTTTCATCCCTTCTCTCCAGGGTTCCTTCCAAACCTTGGAATAGTATTCTTCTCTGGGGACCACAGGACAGCTGTTTGTGGGCACATACTTACTCCCAGCGTCTAGTGTCAGAACTCAGCACAAGAAAGACGCTGGACCAAAGGTCAACTCCTTGCTTTCTTGCTTTAAGTTGCTCAGCCACCATCTTCAGCAATCCTTTCTATAAATGAACTCATTCTGACAGTTAAAAAGAGCTCTCCAGTAAATGCTACTGTAACACAGACAGTTCTTGCCTGTGCTTGAAAACGTAGCTTGGGATATCTGCAGATTTTGCGCAGCAGACCTTGCACTTGTCCTTATCTGTTGCTTAGGCTGCAGGACAGGGAGTGGCTGTGCAGCAGCCAGAGCCTCCCTGGCTGTTCACCCCTGAGCATCCTTTCCATGAAGTCTTAACCGTGGCAGACCTGACCACAGAGGATGGACAATGAGCAGATCACAACGTGCGAGCGTTTAGCCGCCTGTTCTCCAAATAACTGTCTAAGTAGGACCTCTGCCTTGATAATAACTATTATCCCCAGACCTTATGTTTATTAGTGTCTCCTTAACCAGAAGGAAGCACGAACCTATGACACTCTCATTCTGATCAGCAGCACACTTTCACCTACCAGGGTCTGTACTCAAAGCCGCCGAAGCAGCACACAAATTAGCCAGCAGTCCGCAGCATATCAGACACACTATATGTTTTCTTCATCTCAGCCAAGAAAGGGACTCATTTCCCATCCCCGAGCATCAGTGGCTGTGTGAGCCCCACCACAGCTTCCGATGGGGCTGGGACTAGCCTGACATGGATGATTAAAGCTCTGTGTTATACAGCAGTGGCTGTGTTTGCAAGGAGATGGAGGAAACCTCACAGGACCCCTGGGGCAGGACACAACACTGCTCCTCGGAAAATTCCCTTTAAAAAAGTTGTCATGAAATCCAATTAACCAGCTGGAAGGCCGGCATGGGCAGCCCTCCTCAGGGTTAATAAATAATAGAACATGCCCTGCATTGGAAGGGGTATCTCTCTTCTCTAAGCTCAAAGGCTGTGACAAGCCCTCCCAGCAGGAAGAAACGGGTACCACCCCTACCAACACCCCCCTCCCCCAGTCCTTGAAACCCCAATGGGTCCAGCAGGGGGGGTCCCCTAGACAGAGGCCCCAGCATCCCCGGAGTGGGGAGGGGGCATCTCCTTCCTCTCCCTACACGACAAGCTGCAAATTCATCAATCCAGCCCTGAGAGTGAGGGAATAATGGCGCTTGTCTTGAGAGGATCCAGCATAGGAATGGGTGTCCCGAGCTCTGGTGCTGGTTCAGGTCAGGCCCGTTCTCAGTTCTGAGGAGGCTCCTAACCCGGGCTGAACGTCATAATGAGGCCTGTCAAGGGGCCATACCAGGCCCTTCCTTGCTGGTCGTCTCTGCAAAGCTGACCGCCCTGGATGGGATCTTTGCTTCACTTTGGCTGGACCAACACTCTTCCATAGAAATATAATGCGAACCAGGTGCGTGACGTTAAATTTTCTAGTGGCCACATTAGAAAAATTGTTTTCAAAGAAGTGAGGAAGTGAAGTGAAGTCAGTCAGTCATGTCCGACTCTTTTCAACCCTGTGGACTGTAGCCTACCAGGCTGCTCCATCCATGGGATCCTCCAGGCAAGAATACTTGAGTGGGTCACCATTTCCTTCTCCAGGGGATCTTCCTGACCCAGGAATCGAACCTGGGTCTCCCGCATTGCAGGCAGATGCTTTATCCTCTGAGCCACCAGGGAAGCCCTCAAAGAAATGGGTGACACTAATTTTAATAATATAGTTTATTTAACCCAACATGTACAGTATCACTTCAACATATGCTCTGACTCTTTGCAACCCTGTGGACTGTAGCCCACCAGGCTCCTCTGTCCATGGAGTTTTTCAGGCATGAATACTGGAGTGGGTTGCCATTTCCTTCTTCCTGACCCATGAATCCAACCCCGGTCCCCTGCCTTGTAGGAGGATTCATTACCACTAGCGCCACCTGGGAAGCCCTCAAGATGTAATCCATATAAAAATAATAAATGAGATATTGCATATTCTTTTCTGTTGTGTATTAAGTCTTTGAAGTCTGGTGCGTATTTTACACATCACATACCACTTGGGACAAGACACATTTCAGGTGCTCAATATTCACATTTGTCTAGTGGCTACCAGCAGTTCAGTTCAGTCGCTCAGTCGTCTCCAACTCTTTGCGACCCCATGGACTGTAGCACACCAGGCCTCCCTGTCCATCACCAACTCCCAGAGCTTACTCAAACTTATGTCCATTGAGTCGGTGATGCCATCCAACCATCTCATCCTTTGTCATCCCCTTTTCCTCCCACCTTTAATCTTTCCCAGCATCAAGGTCTTTTCAAATGAATCAGTTCTTCACATCAGGTGGCCAAAGTATTGGAGTTTCAGCTTCACCATCAGTCCTTCCAGTGAATATTCAGGACTTGATTTCCTTTAGGGTGGACTGGTTGGATCTCCTTGCAGTCCAAGGGACTCTCAAGAGTCTTCTCCAACATCACAGGTCAAAAGCATCAATTCTTCGGCACTCAGCTTTCTTTATGGTCCAAGTCTCACATCCATACATGACTACTGGAAAACCATAGCTTTGACTAGATGGACCTTTGTTGGTGAGGTAATGCCTCTGATTTTTAATATGCTGTCTAGGTTTGTCATAACTTTTCTTCCGAGGAGGAAGCACCTTTTAATTTCACGCTGCGGTCACCATCTGCAGAGATTTTGGAGCCCACATTGTGACCACCATATTGGACTATAACACTGGTACCCTTGGGCCAAGGCCTAGCTCTGGGTCTAAGCCTGGATTCTGCTGATCTCTTATACAAGGAATTATGAAGCTCCCACCTGGCTCCCATTACATCCCTTTTCCTCCGTGCTGTCCTGGCACCATATTCATGCTTCCTGGGGACCTCCAGCCCCGCTCTCTAGTTCAAGGCCATGGGACCACAAAGTGAACTCTGCCACTCTCAGCAATTTCCAATGAAAACTCCCAGCACTGGAGGGTTAATGTCTTGGGGTAGCCTGGCTCTGCTCCATTCCCTCCTGCCATCATCCTCACTCCCCAGGCTGGGACAAATGGGCCACCCTAGCATGAGTAGAGCCAGGACTGGGCAGGCAAGGGATGGGAAGGGGCTGCAGACAGCTGTGTTCACGGGGTGGCAAGGGCCCCTATCAGGAACCGAGTGGTATTTAATCCTCTGTGCTACCAGAGAGGCAGGATGTGGGTGGCAAGTAAAGTCTTGTCAGGGAAAATACTGGCAGGAAGGTAAGCCACATGCCCGAGTGACTGCCAACTCTACCACACCCCTCCTTTGAAGTCGTGCCTTAGTGCCATGCAGGCCAGGTCAAGCCTGTGACAGACAGCCCTCCCTGGGTGAGTCTAACTGGGTAAGAATGTGTGTATCCTAACTTCTAATCAGGGTGCATGTGCCTGTCTCTGCATCTCCCCCAGACTGTGAAGATCCCAGGGGAACGAGTCCTGGGTTCAGATGTTCTGAGCCCCAAATTTCAACATGAAGTCTGAGAAATAGGAATGTGACGGAGAGGACCACAGGGCTGGGACAGATGGCACTGTACTCACCAAGTCTGCCCTCCCTCCCGACTGCTCTCTGCCACCTTGGGGAACAGAACTGGGTGGGTGACCATGTGACGGACTGTGCCCGTGGTTGATGTGTTGAGTGGAGGGACGTGAGGATTACAAGGAGAAGACAGCTTTGATGGAAATGATATTCACAGGCCTGGACTGTGGGACATGACGCAACCTCGCTGAAACCCCAGGGGTGGGGAGAGGACCACCGGTCAGTAAGGAACACAGGCAGGGTTCATCTCTCATACCAGGAATTCAGTGAGTTCTGGCTGGAGGTCGCAATCCAGCCCCTAGATGTTAGGAAAGGAAAAAGTAAGCCTGTTAATTGAGCTCTCACATTTATAAAACATTTTATGGTTTATAAAACCTTTTACTTTAATTATGGTATGACTCTCCTAACAATCCTATAAGGTTGCTAGGGCAGGTATTACTATCTTTATTTTACAGATAAGAAAACTGTGGCTCAGTGGAGCAAAGACTCCTTCTAGGGGCAATGCCAAGATAAACAGGCAGACAGGCCTTTCCAGCATCGAATTCTCCAAAATCATCACCCATTGAGATCTTAGAGCAGGGTTCTTAAAATTTGAGGGTTTTAGTTTGGGGCAGGAATCTGGTTAAAACTTTGAATCTCCCCACTGAAAATATGGACTTTAAGTGGTCCACAACCCCCTTGAAATTTTACAGAACATGTTATATGTCTGTTACGGGGCAGGAGGGACTAGAGGCCAGGAGAAACAGGATCAGAGTTTTAACAGAGTCTATGATGTCCAAAAGGTTAAGAATTAGAGAGCTATTCCAATGCCTTTATTTAGCAGATAAGGCAACTGAAGCTCAAAGAGGGTCAGTGAGGTACCTGGGATGACTCCACCTCGGGGCAGAGGTGGAACATCTGAGTCAGGCTGCTCTTTTCACTGTTCACCAAGCTAATGAGGTGTACAGGGACCCTGAGCTGCTCATGGATCCAGGAAATCCCAGCTTAGGAAGCAATACAAAGGCTAAGAATGCATGTGTCATCCCAGCTCTACCCTGGGCCGCTGCTACACACCCGGGGCCATGACTCTACCTCTCTGGACCTCATTTTCCCTTCTGAACCACAGAGAGAAGGTTCAGAAAGGAGAGCCATCCCTACACTCTTTACTTCTGAGGATCCGTGTGAAGATACAAATGCAGGAAACAAGATGGAGCTCCTGACTTGTGGGATGGCGGAGGGAAGGACAGAGGTAAGCGAGTGGATGTGGACCCCAGTTGAAGAGGCCAGGGCTGGGCCCTGGATAAATGAGGTGGGCTTGCTTTAGAGTCCCACTTCATTCCCTGGGTTCCCTGGTGGCTCAGACGGTAAAGAATCTACCTGCCAGTGCAGGAGACCTGGGTTTGATCCCTGGGTCGGGAACATCCCTAGAGAAGGTAATGGCAACCCACTCCAGGATTCTTGCCTAGATAATCCCATGGACAGAGGAGCCTGGCAGGGCTACAGTCCATGAATTCACAAAGAATTGGACACAACTGAACAACTAACACTTTCATTCCCTGGAGCTAAATTTCCCCCAGGATGAGCCCTTTTCCTCATACTGTGAAGCCACAGTCTCCTCAAACTTTGCCCCTGTATCATCTGAAATAACAGACTCCTTTGTAAAATTAAAAAAAAAAAACCTGAAATTTTCTCCATCTGGTTTAAGTATAATGAGATTTATTATGGACATTGGGAGGACTGAAAAAATAGACTCCAGCTGAGTTTCTAGGACAACTCCCAGAGCCACGCTGCAGATCTGGCGGTCACAGGAGCCGCTGCCCATGTCAGGAGCAGGCAGGGGCTGACTCCAACCCACAGTGGGCCTGCCCCAATCTGGTACCAGCAAAAAGGAGGACCCCTGCGACATCCCGTCTTTAGGTAACACTGTCCACAAGAAAAAGTGCATCTGACTGGTGGAACTTAAATCCCTTACCTGCCTTCTCAGAGCAAGGGAAACTGGAAAACAAGAGCAGTTCCATTTTGTTTTGCTTCCCTTGGGAAGGTGGGGTGTATACCCTGAAGAACTGTTAGAATATCGAAAGGGTGTCTTAAAGATCTGAGCAACCACAAATACCATACATCTATGATAGTGCCCCTTGGGAAGCAGAGGACACAGTCCCAAGAGGTTTGTTACAAGAATTACGTTTTTTGAGGTCTCTCATTTTAATTTAAATATTTTTTGAAAATTAATGAAACTTCTGTATTATATGTGTATATATCTCAATCTATCTACCGATACAGACATAAGTATGTATATATGTTGACAGAGCACACATATATACTCCTAAGCATATACACACACACTACCCTTATAGCTCAGTTGGTAAAGAATCTGTCTGCAATGCAGGAGACCCGGGTTCGATTACTGGGTCAGGAAGATCCCCTGGATAAGGAAATGGCACCCCACTTCAGTATTCTTGCCTGGAGAATCCCATGGACAGAGGAGTCTGGTGGGCTACAGTCCATAGGGTTCAGTTCAGTTGCCCAGTCGTGTCTGACTCTTTGCGACCCCATGAACCGCAGTACGCCAGGCCTCCCTGTCCATCACCAACTCCCAGAGTTTACCCAAACTCATGTCCATTGAGTCAGTCATGCCATCCAACCATCTCATCCTCTGTCATCCCCTTCTCCTCCTGCCTTCAATCTCTCCCAACATCAGGGTCTTTTCAAATGAGTCAGCTCTTCACATCAGGTGGCCAAAATATTGGAGTTTCAGCTTCAACATCAGTCCTTCCAATGAACATCTAAGACTGATTTCCTTTAGGATGGACTGGTTGGATCTCCTTGCAGTCCAAGGGACTCTCAAGAGTCTTCTCCAACACCACAGTTCAAAAGCATCAATTCTGCACTCAGCTTTCTTTATAGTCCAGCTCTCACATCCATATATGACTACTGGAAAGAGTCAGACACAACTCGAGTGAGTTAACACACATACACACTATATATCTATATATAGTAATGTTTCTGTAAAAATCGTCGGATAGAATTAAGGTGCTGAGGAGGATATTTGAAACTAATCTGGTTTTCTTAAAACCTCAATTGTGCACACACCTAGAGCCTTAGAGATTTTAGGAAGGGATAGTAGCAAAATGTCCTGATTTATCTGGAACAGGCCTGGTTCATGCTTGTGGGCCCAGCATAACCTTTAGTAACCTCCCTTCCCCTCTCCACAGCGGCCCCATTTCGATGAGCATTGATGAGTCATCTGATTCTTGGGGGACACTGGACAGGTCTCTGGCCTCTAGGATGTGCTCACAGAGACGTACGTCACTGCAGCCTGCCCCCGAGATCCCAGCGGCTGGCTTTGAATCCCTTGGGGAAAGCTTGTCGGTCAGTCAATTCATCTTCTTTCTCAAGCTGTCAGGTATTGGACCCCCAGGCCCTGCCTCACCACCCCGAACCAGTCAACTGGAGACCTCCGGGGATGTGGGCTTCTGACTCCCACTCCCTAAGAACTAAGGCTGCAGCTGGCACTCACACTCAGCCTGTTGTTCTATTGTCCTCGCCAAGCCATGGCCATTCAGCTGCTCAAAACTGCCTTTCTGTAGGAGCCACCCCTAACCCCATCCCACTGTAAGTGTAATTCCTTTACATAGTATTACTAAATGTAATTCCTTTAGCATGGCCTCACTTCGCGCAAAATTCACTGGAGCCTGTTTTCATGCTAGTCTGATATGAGTTTCAAATGTGTTTCATTTGCTACAGTCCTGCCTCCCCAATCAGACTGGAGACTCAGTCAGGAGCTGTCTACTGGGAGATCCCTGCATTCAAGAATTGAGTTTTTTCCAGTGAAACTGAGGTTCCCTGAGGGCAACAAACAGTCTTTTCTATCAGATGGGTGCTCCCAAAGACCCGAATCCTATAATCTGGAAGATAAAGATTTCATCTCCTCCTGGTACAGCCTTCTATGTCTGAAGTTAGCTCCCAAGATTCTGGGGGCAGTTATAGCTCCTTCTCCTAACTCCTCACCCACTTGGGCTGGGTGCAGGGGTGAGATTTGTCCCTGTGACTCGTGCTCAAAGCAGTTCTGATTTTTCCAGCCTGCCTGGGCCTCCAGGCTGCAGAGGGGACTCCTTGCTTAATGAAGCGCATTCTCCATCTGTGGTCTGGCCCTCCTGGCAGCCCCAGCTGCCTGGGGCCTGGCTTTGGGGAAAGCAGTAAAGAAGTCCCCTCATCCCCACCCCACCCCCCACCCCCAAGTACACACCAGGGGATGCACTCCTTCTCAAGCCAGCACTACCCCACCCATTTTAGGCTAATGAGATTCAGAGCCCACACCAGGGCTGCTCTGACTGGTTTGACCTATTTAATGAAAACAGCAGCTTCCAAAAATGGAGGCTATGCTCCAAGGCTCTGCCCAGGGCCACAGAGACAGACTCAGGCGTCTCTGGCCAAGCTTGGACTTTGGCATTCCTTCTCAGTCCCTGACTTTCTTCTCTCCCCTCCCTCCTTCCCTCTCCTCTGTTTTCCAACATCTGTGTCCAGAAAGGAAGAAAAACCCTGTTTGGACTGGCTTCCTTCCATCTGTCATTTTTTTTCCCCTCTTTCAAACGTCTTGTCTAAAGCAGAGTCAGTTACATAAACATTCCACCTCTTTCCATAAATTGGCCGCAGTTTCTGAACAATAGAGTTACTGTGAAGGGGAAGAGAGAGCCCAAGGCCACACCCCACAAGGGCTGGTCCCCCAGCCAAATAGAACCAGAGACTTATTCTTTGAAAGAACCAAAGAGGAAATCCAGAATCTTCAGGCGAGAGCTCTTCTGTTGTGCTTGGAACCGTTTCTTCACCAAACCCCCTCTTGCCCTGCCCCTCCCTCTGCCATCCTTCCATCTCTTTAGCTACAAGCTGTTTGAGCGGCTGCCCGATTTCTGTTTTTTCCCTCAACGGCCTGACAGCGTGTGTCAGTGTGCATCCCTGTCCTTAGGGCAGAGTGTGCGGATGATGGACTTGGTGGCGGTGTGTGTGTGTGTTTTCTGGCATGATTTTTGGAGGCACGCCCTGAAGATTTTGTTGCCTTTTTCTTTAAATAGAAACAGTTGGACCTCACTAATTCAGACCAGTTGGAGAACAGTCTGGAGGGGAAGGAAAAAAACTCTGACTCCAACATAACACGTTGAAATGTAGGCCTTCTTATTTCTCCCAAGTTCATGGAGTTACTGGAACTGGACTAGCCACACTGGCAGATATGGCCCTGACAGAACTGCTTCATGTATCGATGGAGTTTGTTATCAGCATCCTCTTGAATACGTAATTAAATCTGAGGGTTGCTCAGAGTGTGAAAACACAGTGTTTCGTAATAGGTCAAATATCTTCAACATGAGTAGCACTTCTCATTGGCTTAGAAAACTGTCTTTTTAGCCAGGCTGTGTGCTCTTTAAGGACAAGTTCCATATCTTATCCATTTGATGAAGTCACTCAGTCATGTCCGACTCTTTCCCACCCCATGGACTGTAGCCTACCAGGCTCCTCCGTCTGTGCGATTTTCCAGGCAAGAGAACTGGAGTGGGTTGCCATTTCCTTCTCCAGGAGATCTTCCCAACCCAGGGATTGAACCTGGGTCTCCCGCATTGGAGAAGGCAATGGCAATCCACTCCAACACTCTTGCCTGGAAAATCCCATGGACGGAGGAACCTGATAGGCTACAGTCCATGGGGTCGCAAAGAGTCCGACATGACTGAGCAACTTCACTTTCACTTTTCTCCCGCATTGTAGGCAGATGCTTTACCGTCTGAGCCACCAGGGAAATCCATTTGGTACCTGGGGCCTATTGCAGCTCCCACTAAGTGTGCAAAATATGTATTGAATAGTGGATGGATGAATGGGTGGATGGAGGGGTAGACTGATAAGACGAATGAGGCAGGAATGGGGGCCTTGGTAGGAAGGTCCGTAGGAAACTTAGAGGCCTCACAGATGTGTGGGAGAAGTGGCAGAGATCTATGTCTGAACAAAAGTGAGTAACTGAGAGCCTCCCCATCAGCTCCTGCAGCAAGTGGCAAGAGATGACGAAGGCAGAGATAGTCGGGGACGCAGCTGTGGCCATGAGTGAATTCTGAGAGTTCAGGGGAAGCAGAGGTAAGGAAGGCTAGGATGGAAGGCGATGGGTGGGCACAGTGTAATCACGCGAACTGGATCTGTGATTATAGAGCAGGTCTGGGGCTGGAGGAAGACGTGGGTGGCAAAGGTGAAAAGAGATTAGTCTGTTTTGAGTAAACAAAGTTTGGGGGATGCTGTATCACTTGAGATGCTTTTTGACTACAAGTAGCAGTTAAGCTCAGCTGGCTTACATCAGTGGTTCTCAACAGGGGATGATTTGATCCCCTAGGGAACATTTGGCACTGTTTGGAGACGTCTTTGGTTTTCACAGCTGGGACTGGGGCAGGGTGGGGGCTGCTACTAGAATCTAGAAGGTGGAAGCTGGGGGTGCTGCTCAATATTCTGCAGTGTATAAGGATGGCCACCCACAATGAAGGATTATGTGGCCCAAAATGTCAGTAGTGTCATTGATGAGAAACTCTGGCTTAAACCATTTGTTGTCCCATATCACAAGCAGTTCTAGGTCAGTTATTCTGTTCTCTCCATCCATTGGCTTTGCCTCTGCCACTTATGGGGCCTGTGTTCTCCCTGGACCACAAGAGCCTACAATGACTCCAACGTTACATCTTCACCCAAGAGCATCCTCCTGTCCCCTTTTAAAGCTCACCTTCCCGTCTTGTCTCACAAGCCTTGTACCCCATGCTGACTCCTGTCTCAGTCCTGGGCAAGGGGATGCCCATGATTGGTTTTAAATTAACTGTGATTTGTCACCCCTATCCCCCTCCCCCACACACTGGTGCTGGGGTCTGAAACCCAAAGGCAATTTATCTTTTAGAAAATATTATGTCTTCCAGAGAGGAGAAAGTGTGCTGAATAGTTCATGACAAAATCTCCCTGGTTTACTGGGCTCCTAAAACTGAGAAGGCTGTCCGTGATAGCTCAGTTGGTAAAGAATCCGCCTGTAATGCAAGAGATCCCAGTTCGATTCCTGGGTCGGGAAGATCCCCTGGAGAAGGGATAGCCTACCTGCTCCAGTATTCTTGGGCTTCCCTGGTGGCTCAGCTGGTAAAGAATCCACCTGCATTGTGGGAGACCTGACTTCCATCCCTGGATTGGCTGGCCTGGAGAATTCCATGGACTGTATAGTCCATTGGGGTCACAAAGAGTCTGACACAACGAGCGACTTTCACTTTTCTACTTTCACTTTCTAAAACTGAGAAATGTGCTCCTGGCCCTCAAGGCTATAGCTTGCCACTCACCTATCCACTTTGTATCCTCCACTCCCTAAATCATTCATTCCATAAGGGGTAGATGTTACAGAACGCCTTCTCCCTGTGCTAGGGGTGAAACAGATATGGTTGCTACTGGCCCAGGGCCTTTGCTCTTGTAGGGGAGATATTGATCAAGCGATCTCATGGAGGACGTGCAATTACAGCCAGAGATATGCTATGGTTTAAGTCCTTGGAAGGAAAGTTATGACCAACCTAGATAGCATATTCAAGCAGAGACATTACTTTGCCAACAAAGGTCTGTCTAGTCAAGGCTATGGTTTTTCCAGTACTTATGTATGGATGTGAGAGTTGGACTGTGAAGAAAGCTGAATGCTGAAGAATTGATGCTTTTGAACGGTGGTGTTGGAGAAGACTCTTGAGAGTCCCTTGGACTGCAAGGAGATCCAACCAGTCCATTCTGAAGGAGATCAGCCCTGGGATTTCTTTGGAAGGAATGATGCTAAAGCTGAAACTCCAGTACTTTGGCCACCTCATGTGACGAGTTGACTCATTGGAAAAGACTCTGATGCTGGGAGGGATTGGGGGCAGGAGGAGAAGGGGACAACAGAGGATGAGATGGCTGGATGGCATCACCGACTCTATGGACGTGAGTCTGAGTGAACTCCGGGAGTTGGTGATGGACAGGGAGGCCTGGCGTGCTGCGATTCATGGGGTCGCAAAGAGTCGGACACGACTGAGTGACTGAACTGAACTGAAGAGTATCTGGAGCTGTGACAGCATTTGACAGAAGATCTTACAGGGAGGATGGGGGAGAGTCACATCTGAAGAATGAATAAAAATTGATTAGGTGAAAGATGGGGAACAGAGGAGATTTTCCTGGCAAGATGAGCACATGAGATTTTCCTGGGAAGATGAGTGTATGTCCCTCTGTCGGGAAGAGCACAGCTCAGTCCCAGAACTGACGAATGGCAGCGGGAGAGATCCAGGGGAGGATGGCCCAGATTTTGAGAGGTTAGGCAAGGGCTAGATCTCCTACGGTCTTGCATTACATGCTAAGTATTCTAGTCTTGATCTTAAGGACGTAGAAATGTCATTTGAGTGCTCTACTGTGCTGATGTCAGTCTGAAGAATGAACTGGAGAGAATCAGGTGAGATTTGGGAAGATGGGGAACAGCAGGTCTGAAGGCAGGTGAGGAGTGTTGGTAGCTTGAGCCAGGCTGGTAATGAGGGCGAAGAAAAGTTGTTAGATTAGGGAGATATTTAAGAGCGAAAATTGACAGAATTTGTTGTGGATCGGGGGAGAGAAGAAAGGGTTACAGATGAGTTCTAAGTTTCTGGATTGTGAAAATGGTAAGAAGATGGACCCATTTGCTGAGAAAGAAAACACTGGAAAAGGAGCACTCTTGTGGGAAAATTAGAGTTCAGCTCTGGACATGGTGGGATGGCAGTTCCCTTGAGACCTCCAAGCGGCGATGATGAGTAGGCATTTGGAATATGGCTCCAGAGATCAAAGGAGAAGACTGGGATGGAAATATACGCGTAGGAGATATCAGCATACAGATGGTGTAGTGGTTGTCTATTAATGAGTAACAAATTACCTCAACTCTTAGTGACTTAGAACAACAACAGTCATCTATTATCTCTTATGGTTTGGGTCTGTTGGGACTTTGGACAGGGTACAGAGGGGATGACTTAACTCTGTTCTACAATGTCTGAGGTCTCAGCTGGAATTCTCCATGGCTGGGAGCTGGGAGCTGGAATTATCTGATGTTGATGTTGGCTCTTGGCTGAGACCTTAGCTTAGCTGTTGGCTGTAACACCCACATGTGGCTTTCTCCATGTGGCCTGGGCTTCCTCACAAGGGGGTGGATTGGTCCTAAAAGCAAAAATCCCAAGAGAGAGAGCCAGGTGGAAACTGTATCATTTACATGACCTAACCTTAGGAGTCACACATACTGTCACTCCCACCATACTTCATTAGCCCAGGAAGGCATAAGCTGCCCCACCTGGATTCAAGGGGAGGGAACTCAGATCCCACTTTTTGGTGAAAGAGTGTCAGTTACATTGTAAGAAGAGTATGTGGGATGGGATAAATATAAAAATGTGTCTATCCTTGGATTATATACGATCTGTCACAGATGAGAACTGAAGGTAATGAATAAGATGTCCCGAGGAAAGAGAATCTACATGAGAAAAGAGCCTAGAATGGAGGCTTAGAGTCATCCCCCCCCATGTCAGTATGCAGGAGATGAGTCTACAAGAGAGACAGAGAAAGAGCAGACAAGGAGGTAGGAGGAGACTGTGGCATCACAGAAGCCAGTGGAAGACAGTTCATTCACTCATGCATCAGACTTCATCAAGTATCTTCTATGCCAGCCTGTTCTGGGTGCTGGGACTACAGTAGTGAATGCAGAATTCTCTGACTTCATGACGATTACGGTCTAGGAGAGAAATATCCAGTTAATTGAGGACTGAGAAAAATGTGCCTGGATGTAGTGAAGATCAATGGTGACTCTTTCGAATATGAGGTTATTTGGAAGCCAGATTGGGAAGGTGAAGGTAGCTCCAGGCTTCTGGAGGTAAATATGGCTGCCGCAAAGCCCCAGCTGGGCATAGCATCCTCCCTATAGCCTGTCCTGCTGTCAGCCTGGGTATCTCTATTGGCTCTTCACGCCCAGGGACTCAGAAGGTGGAAGGCGTTGAAGCCCCACTGAAACTGGTAAGGAACCTGGATGAATTTTTCCTGGGTTCCACACTGTTGTTTGGGAGGAAACTGAGAGAACGCACTGCCTTCTGCACCCCCTGCTGCCAAACCTTAGCCAGCAGCTCTGTATCTTGCTTCCTGTCACGGGGTTTTCCCTGGATGCTCTTTGGGTACTGCCTGGCCCCATTCAGAACCCGCAGCCCAGACTCCAGCCCTGCTGGTTTCCTCGAAGGCTATGCCTGGTCATTCCTTTGATGTCTGGACTCCCTTCTTCCCTCCCTCCCTCCTTCCTTCTTTCTACCCCTCCCCCCATGAGGCCCAGTTCAATACTCCTTCTCTATGGAGAGGCACCCGCTCCAGCCTTCAGGGATCCCCTTACCCACTGCCCTGAAGCTTGGCCCTGCACCTGGTGTGGTTCTCAACAGCCCATGTCATGTGTGTCCTGTTATTTAGTCTCCCCAGACTACATGCAACCTCCTTGAAGAGATGTTCCCCATGTCTTCACAGAGACCCTGAGCAGAGCTCAGCACTGTCATCCGAGGACCAATATGTGTTGCATCCATTGAATCAATCAGTGCAGAGCCCCCCTGTGGCCTCCCACACTTGCCCAGAGTACACATCCTTCGAGCTTGTAGCAATAACTGAATCCAGGAAAGGGATCTGGGTGATTTTTCAGGAATATGCTTCCAGAACTCCTGGGGAATAAGCAGCCAAAGAGACCCTTTTTATACCTATGAAGCTTCTATCTGGGAACAGGGGATGGAGTATGTGGTTCCCCAACCCCCAGAAGTGTTCTTAAATCAGATGGGCAAAATATGCGAACTCACAGCAACAGCTGAGCAAATCTGTTTAGGTGCAATGAACAAATACAGACCAAAGGTTCAGCCAAAGCCTTGGACTGTGTGGATCACAATAAACTGTGGGAAATTCTGAAAGAGATGGGAATACCAGACCACGTGACCTGCCTCTTGAGAAACCTATATGCAGGTCAGGAAGCAGCAGTTAGAACTGGACATGGAACAACAGACTGGTTCCAAATAGGATAAGGAATACATCAAGGCTGTATATTGTCATCCTGCTTATTTAACTTATATGCAGAGTACATCATGAGAAACGCTGGGCTGGAAGAAACACAAGCTGGAATCAAGATTGCTGGGAGAAATATCAATAACCTCAGATATGCAGATGACACCACCGTTATGGCAGAAAGTGAAGAGGAACTAAAAAGCCTCTTGATGAAAGTGAACAAGGAGAGTGAAAAGGTTGGCTTAAAGCTCAACATTTAGAAAACTAAGATCATGGAGATGGTGATTGCAGCCATGAAATTAAAAGACTCTTACTCCTTGGAAGGAAAGTTATGACCAACCTAGATAGCATATTCAAAAGCAGAGACATTGCTTTGCCAACAAAGGTCCATCTAGTCAAGGCTATGGTTTTTCCTGTGGTCATGTATGGATGTGAGAGTTGGACTGTGAAGAAGGCTGAGTGCTGAAGAATTGATGCTTTTGAACTGTGGTGTTGGAGAAGACTCTTGAGAGTCCCTTGGACTGCAAGGAGATCTAACCAGTCCATCCTAAAGGAGATCAGTCCTGGGTGTTCATTGGAAGGACTGATGCTGAAGCTGAAACTCCAATACTTTGGCCACCTCATGCTAAGAGCTGAGTCATTGGAAAAGACCCTGATGCTGAGAGGGATTGGGGGCAGGAGGAGAAGGGGACAACAGAGGATGAGATGGCTGGATGGCATCACCGACTCGATGGACATGAGTTTGGGTAGACTCCGGGAGTTGGTGATAGACAGAGAGGCCTGGTGTGCTGCAATTCATGGGGTCGCAAAGAGTCGGACACAACTGAGCGACTGAACTGAACTCAAAGGCAGGGTAGTCCTCTCTAGTGGTATTTTTCCCAAGTGACATGTCTTAAATGTGATGTGGGTGAAATACAAAGCGTCACCGGCTAGCTGTATTGCATTGTGCAAATTGCACAACCTTTCTGAGCTTCAGTTTTCCGATCTTTAAAATGGAATAATAATTCCCACCACAAGGGATTGTTAGAAAAAGTGAATGAGATAATGAATGGTCAATTTTCATTATTTGTGTGGTTCTATCTTTGCAAATCCAACCTACTCACTCAAATTTGTAAACCTAAAGTCAATATTTGCTGTGTATTCAAGATCATTCCTGGACATGCATAAAGATGCAGAAATTTTGAGTCAGCTGATATGCACATATCCAGCTGAGGTCAAATAAGGCACACTCTGCCTTCTTTTTCCTCTCATACTATAAACAAGTGTCTGCTTTGTGGTTTATTTAGTGCCATGTGTTTGGCATTTTTGTGCTTTTTGTTGACAATTTCTCTGTTTAAAATGGCCCCCAAGCACGGCGCTGAAGTGCTGCCTCCAGCACAAGACGGCTGTGACGTGCCTCACGAAGAAAAGACATGGGTTAGACGAACTTCACTCAGGCGTGAGTTATAGCGCTGTTGGCTGTGCGTCCAATGTTAATGAATCAAAAATACATATTAAATAAACATATCAAACAAGGTTGTGTGTTGATTGGTCGATGAAAATGTTGTAGCCAGAGACCCACAGGAACCTACCACCGTATTTCCCCCAAGAGTGATGGTTCAGTGTTTGCTAATTCGAGGTTCACAGCAGCTTTACAAATGAAATGACCACAACACTGAGAATGGACAATGGAGAAGCTCCGGAACAGCGTCTAGTGTAGACAAACGTTCTGGAAGCGTGGACTCCGAGCCTCAGTAAGAGGAGGGCAGGAAGCACTCCAAGTAGTTCATTGCCAAAGTTGTTCATGCCTTGCCAAGAAGTTGGTTGCTGCTGCTGCTGCTGTTGCTGCTAAGTCGCTTCAGTCGTGTCCGACTCTGTGCGACCCCATAGACGGCAGGCAGCCCACCAGGCTCCCCGGCCCTGGGATTCTCCAGGCAAGACCACTGGAGTGGGTTGCCATGTCCTTCTCCAATGCATGAAAGTGAAAAGGGAAAGTGAAGTTGCTCAGTCGTGTCTGACTCTTAGCGATCCCATGGACTGCAGCCCACCAGGCTCCTCCATCCGTGGGAGTTTCTAAGAGGGTCAAAGAAATGTTTTTGCCTGTCCCTGCCCTTCTCTCCTGGCAGAGGCAGTATTACAACAGTGGGATATAACCAGCCCTTATAGCTCTGTCTGGTGCTACACACTGTGTTCTTGTTCATAGGTTTCTGTCTTATTCCTCTTCTAGCGTTGGATGCCTCACGTTTCTGTCCCCAGACAAGGACCTCTGGGCAAGGGCTATGTCGTCGCAGCCTGGGAGCGTGAGGCTCTTTGGTGTGTTTTTTCTGCTCTCCTTTCCTCTCTGTCCCAACTCTCTTGTATTTTGTTGCTTCCACTTTTGTTGTTCTTCCCAGAGGAAATAAAAAAAGAAACAAAAGCCTTGTCTCCATCCAGGTTTTTCGTGCAGGGCGAGGACCTCTCTAAACTCCAGCCCTGGAGCAGGATGTTGAAGAGTGGGGGAGGGGAGGGACTCCGGCCACCAGGCTTCCCCCAGAGGAAGCCCCCAACCCTGATCGGGCCACTCTTGTCTCCTCCCAGGCCCGGTGGAAGCAGTAAGAACAAGGGGAAGGGACGTGAGGTTTTCTCCACACCTGGATCTCATTAGACTCCCATTCCTGAGACTCTGGGCTTGCACACTTTCTCTCCAGGCAGCCAGTTGCAGAAAATCTGTAAACCTGTGCGGAGGCCAGGCTTCGGGAGGCAGCCCTGGCTGAAATGCGAGGGCTGTGGGTACTTGATCTTTATCAGAGCCTCTCTGCCTTCCCGGCCTCCTGCCAGCTCCCCGTCGCCCCCAGCCAGGATCCTCAAGGAATTCAGAGCCTGGGGATTGTATTACCTTCTGAATTCTATTAGCACAGTCTGGCTGGGGTGGGGATGGGGGGCATCCAGCAGCCTTTGGTGCCAAGCAGGCGCCTTTGGTTGCTTGTCTCTGTTTCTCCAGCTTCCACTCCTCCCTGCCCCCATCTCTCAGGCTCTCTGCTGGGAAGGATGTGGATTTTGTATATATAAACTAAGATATGGGTTTTCAGATGTTCACAGTAGAACAGAAACTGACAATGATAGTAATAATAGCAAAACTGTGTGCCAGGCACTAGTTTAATTGCTTTGTATATATTAGCACATTTAATTCCCAAAATATCCCTATTTTACATGAAGAAACAGATAGACCTATATGACCTCCAGGACATCAACAAATCCCTGTTTTGAACTGCAGTTTCGTCATAACTCTAAAGAGGAGTTAGATGAGATAAAGCTAAGGCACCTTTCATCACCAATTTCTCTTTTTTTTTCTTTCTCTTTGTTGGTATCTTAGTAACATAGAGGAGGAAAAGGAAGGAGAAAGAAGAACTGAGTTCTTGCTACAGAGTTCTTGTAACAGAACAGGCAAATACTTTTGTGAAGAGCCAGACAATAAGTATTTCAGACCTTGAAGTCAGTGCCGTCTTTGTCCTCTGTTGTCACAAATACTCGGCTCTTTTCATGGCGTGAAAGCAGCCACTGGCAATATGTGAGTCAGTGAGCATAGCTGTGCGTCAAAAAACTTAACCAAATAGGAAGAGGGCTGGATTTGCCCCTCTGGCCAGGTTGCTCTCTAAGTCTGATTACCCAGGCAGGGGCCCTGCCGGCAGAAAGCTTACACTCTGCTCCAGGCTTCGTCACGGGATGCATGCAGGTAACAGACAGATTCCGTTTGTTAACATGTAAATTACGTAAATGTGTAGCCATACATACATACACACACACAGTTCCTCAGGTTTATGTCCATTTACACAAACTAAGCTCCCTTTTACACATTGTTTGGCAGTTTCCATTTTCAGCTGACATTTGAACATGAGTTTGAACTGCCCGAATGCGCTTATACATGGATGTTTTTCACTAAGTGCATACTACAGTACCAGGTGACCCGTGGCTGGTTGAAACTGAGGATGCAGAATTGTGGGTACAGAGGGTTGACCGCACAGTCACGGGTGAATCTTCTACTGCTCTGAGGCGGGTGCCTGTAACCCCCTCGTTCTTCAAGGGTCAACGTAGTATGAAGCTGCCAGTTACTGCTCGCTCTGTGTGCCAGCCGCTGCCCTCAGTGCTTTTCATACACTATCTCGGTTCAGCCTCCCGACCGCTCCATCGACAGGAATTAGGATCCCTTGTCAGTTTGCCTGGGCTACCATAACCAAGGACCACAGACAGGCTGACTTCGACAACAGAAATTTATTTACTTTCTCACAGTTCTGGAGGCTAGAAGTCCACGACTAATGTGTTGGCTTCTTCTAAGGCCTCTCCCCTTGGCTTATAGATGGTCATTTTCTCCCTGAGTCTTCACAGAGTTGTCATTTTGGGCCTGTCTCTCCTGGTCTCCTCTTCCTTATAAGGATATCGGTCATAACGGATTCAGGCCCACCCATATAACCTCATTTTATCTTAATTACCTCTTTAAGGACTCTTCCCTCATAGTTCAGTCGGTAAAGAATCTGCCTGCAATGAAGGAGACCCAGGTTCGATTCCTGGGTCGGGAAGATCCCCTGGAGAAGGAAATGGCAACTCACTCCAGTATTCTTGCCTGGAGAATACTATGGACGGAGGAGACTGGCAGGCTACATACAGTCCATGGGGTTGCAAGAGTTGGACACGACTTAGTGACTAATCCACCACACCACCACCTCTTTAAGGGCTTCCCTGGTGGCTGAGCTGGTAAAGAATCCACCTGCAGGGTAGGAGACCTAGGTTCGATCCCTGGGTTGGGAAGATCCCCTGGAGAAGGGAATGGCTACCCATTCCAGTATTCTGGCCTGGAGAATTCCATGGACTGTGTAGTCCATGGGGTCGAAAAGAGTCGGACACAACTGAGTGACCACCCTATCTGCAAATACTCACATTCCGAGTACTAGGATCAAGACTCCAAGGTGTGAATTTCAGGGATTAGGGTTTACAGCTCAGCCCTCAACAATCCCTGTCTATAGACAAGGTAATAGATAACCTGGGGGACAGGGTATCTGCCTAAAGGTCACACAGTTACTTGAATACTTTACTCCAAAACCCATATTCTTAATCTCTTGAAGGTCGTCACAGGAAAATCACAGCATTTTTGGAAATCAGAGATTATCGTTGCAGAGAGCTTTATGATTGAAGGCTTCTCTATGAAGAACCCTTAGAGTAATAAACACCAACTTGGCCCTTTCTGATACTAGACATATGGTCACTTTCAAGAGAAAGAAACTATCCCCTCCCCTGACCCCTCACCCATTAGGAATTGGCCTGGAGCCCACCGCATACCCTCCTGTTCCTTTCTCTCCCACTCCCTCCTTGTCCTCCCCCACTCCCCTGACACCCTCCCAGGGGGAGAGATTTCATTCTACAGGCCCAATGAAAGGCACCAGGTCTCAAGAGAAATATCCCTGAGACAGATTAGGGCTTTCCTAGGAACACTTTAACTATAGCCCCACAGGGATGCACCCTGCCATGTGAAGCCCAAGTGACCACCGAGCTGTAGGGCTACAGTGGCCACAGGGCAAATTCAGGGCGATTGTTCACTAAGGTAAATAAACAAGGGCTTGCGTGGGCTAAACATATTTCTTGGATGAGATAGAATCACTCACAACTCCTTGATGCCTAATAAGTTTTCCAGGAGATTCTTTGGGGGTTCTCTATACACCATCCAATCCATACCCTGACCCCTTCTCCTCCTTCCTTGAAAAATAACAGACTTCCTCTTATCATGGTCTTTTCTTTTTTTTCCTTGTAAGTTCATGTCCTTTCTTTACTTGTTTGTACACATTCATCCTACTGACACGGGTGTGTGTCCTGGTCTGTCTTTTCTGCCGTTCTCCATGTCCGACTCAGGATTCCCTGCATTATGTCTTGTGTTTATTTTTCTAAAGTTGGCATAATTTATATTCAATGAAACACACAAATCTAAAGAATTAAATTTCTCTGAATTCTGACATACACTGGCCTAAGCCACTCCTTTCAAGACACAGAACCTTCCATCACCCTAGAAAGTTCTCTCACATGTCCTTTCCTAGCCAGTCTTTCTTTTCAGCTACACTCCCATCCCCAGGCAACTGCTATCTTGATTTCTTTCACCACTGATTAATTTTGCCTCTTCTAGAACTTCATACAAAAGGAACATAGAGTATGTATTCGGTTTGTTTGGTTTCTTTGGTTCAGCATAATGTTTTGGGGATTTATCCATGCTTATTGCTTTCTGTCCCAGCAGTGTACTCCTTTCTATTCCACTGAATACATATATCACTGTTTTCTTATCCATATTTTTCTCTGATGGGTATTTGTGTTGTTTATAGGCTGTTACAAATAAAGTCACTTTATTTATGAACATTCTTACGTAAGTCTTTTTGTGGTGTGGTGGTGTTTAGTCGCTCAGTTGTGTCCGACTCTTTGTGACCCTATGAACTATATAGGCCGCCAGGCTCCTCTGCCCATAGGATTCTCCAGGCAAGAATACTGGAGTGGGTTGCCATTTCCTTCCCCAGGGGATCTTCCTAATCCAGGGATCAAACCTGTGTTGCAGGCAGATTCTTTACCGCTGAGCCACCAGGGAAGCCCCATTAGTCATTAGGGAAGTACTAAACAAGATCAGCCAGTAGGATGCAAGAACCAGAAAGTCACGCCTGTGCGTCTGAACTTTTACCGACAGCCTTCAAATGCTAGGTACTTGTCTTCAGAACACAAGTGATTATGCCTCTGAGAAAGAGTTTGGGCAGATTTTGCAGCAACTTCGACTGCTTTTGGCAAACCTCTTAGCTTAAACAGCCTGAATAGTTGAAACCTGGGTGTGGTTTTTTTTAAGGGAGTTAATAATCTAAACATAGGAAGCAACCAAGGAAGTCTTTCATCTGGGCTCTACAGACCTCCAAAGGAGTCCACGAGTACAGCTCGTTCTTAATATGAGACAGGCTGGGACCTGGGACCTGAGACCCTTTGTTACAGTGCTTGCACCTGGACAAACATCTCCTCTAGTCAACAAAATATTACAAAGACACTATGAAGGACTAAAAATAGCTGTGTGCATGTGCAGTTGGGGCAAATTGTGAGCAACAGGATACAAAAAAAACAAAAACCCAACTGCCACTTCTGAAAAACCAGGAGCAAAAGCAAGCTACATTCATAACCCCTGCACTCACCACCACCAAAGGGGTGAGCAAACTACCTAAGCTGCCCTCCAGCCCGGCCCCTGGACAGCTCCTACCCTCAGCTCATGCAAGGAGCCAGCTTGATCCCACCCACAGGGAGCGAGCCTGCAAGGGAAACTTCTTACTTATTCTCACTCCCCCACACTGCAGCAGGGGCCCCAATAGAGTTTTGCCTCAATCTTGTCTGGCCTCTTATCAATGCCTATTGATTAAGGAGGCCAAGCACCCTGCTCAGTAACAAATCCAGCTGGTTTCCTGGGTAATCCCATGTATTTATCTGACATATTTGAGAACTATTGGCAGAAGGGGTCCCGAGGCTTCACTAGTCTGTCACAGTGGACCATAGTACCAACAAAGATCAAAAGGTTAAGAATCCTGGGGCCTCTCTCCCTCTCGTCTCTCTTTTCTTTTCTCTCCTCTTTCCTTTGTCAGTTTTTCTAGCAGCGCAACCACAGGACAAAAAAATGCCCTTGGACACTAATAGTGATCCCTTCTCAGAGCGTACATTTGATACGTTTGTTTAAAAATGAAACATCCCTATCAGGGGAGAATGGGGAAAAACAAAGGTGCTGATCCCCCTCTCACTATTTAATGGGGAAGAATTTGTATCCCAGGCTTATTTGTAATTGATGGCTTATTTGTATCCCAGCTCCCTCCAGAAAGAACTTGCAGCAAATAAAAATATTTCAACATAAGCAAACCAACGTCTCGGGCATTGGACAGCAGGAGAGAGAATGCAGAACTGATCCTGGAATATGCTGGCACAGACCTGCTCAGCTGTTGAAATCAGCATTAGCATTTGGCTCTGTTCCAAAAAGTTCCTTCCTCATCTTCAGAGCGTATCTCAGAATCTAATAATAATCTATGTGAGTTATTTTTTGCCAAACTTAAAAAGCTTGGCATGTTCTGTCCTTTAATAATCCTTTCTCAGAAAAGGTAAAAGTTGTTTAATAAATCTTAGGAGTAACGGATGGGATCAGTCAAGAGGAAGAAAGTTTACTTAACAGTCATTTGAGTTAATCAGTCTTCAAAATATTTTTCCTGGAGAGAAATTGGACACTTCAAGACATTTTCTATCATAACAGTGAGAAGTGGCTTTGGTACTTAAGTAGTAGTGGGATCATTGCAGGAAGCTTCCAGCTTCCAACTCTGGGTATAGTTTGGCCTTTTGAATGCTAGTCACAAACAACACAGTACAACTTTGCCAGGTATTATCAGAAATCGTCAAGAATAAAAATTCTACTTGGTCCCCCAAATATGCATTAGTCCTCTAGAATATTGGTTTGCCCCCAATATCCATTTCCCTTCCTTTCTATAGTATAGGATCACCCAGATTTATCTGAGATGGGCACTTCCCTGGTGATCCCAGGGTTAGGGTTCTGCACTTCCTTCCACTGCAGGGGGCTCAGATTCAGTCTGTGGTCTTGTGTGTGTACAGTGTCGTGTCTGACTCTTTAAGACCCCATGGACTGTAGCCCACCCGGCTCCTCTGTCCATGGGATTTCCTAGGCAAGAATACTGGAGTGGGTTTCCATTTCCTTCTTCAGGAGATCTTCCCAACTCCGGGATCGAATCTGCATGTCTCTGGTCTCTTGCATTAGCAAGCAGGTACTTTACCACTAGCACCATTTCAGTTTCTGGTCAGGGATCTAAAATCCTACATGCTGCCCCTGCAGCGAGGCAAAAAGAAGAAGAAGGAAGAAATAAAAAAGAAAAAAAGATTATCTGGACACATTATTACTCAGCTAAAGATCGCATTTCTAGCCTCTTCTGCAGCTCAATAGTTGGTAAAGAATCCACCTGCAATGAGAGAGACCTGGGTTCCATCCCTGGGTTAGGAAGATCCCCTGGAGGAGGGCATGGCAACCCACTCCACTATTCTTGCCTGGAGAATCCCATGGACAGAGGAGCCTTGCGGATACAGTCAATGGGGTCACAGAGTTGGACACAACTGAGCAGCTAAACACAGCACAGCAGCATGGATGTGTGACTGGGCCTTGGTCAATGAGAAATAAGCAGAAGTGATATGTGCATCTTCCATATCATTCTTTTAGGAAAAAGCTGGAGCCATCATTACCTCTTATCACGTTCCCACTGGCTGGAAGATAGAAGTTATGGCAGGAGCTAAAGCAGCCATCTTAGACCAGGAGGTAGCATCATAACCAGCAAGATGGAAGAAACCTGGCTCTCCAGGAAGTAGAAAAAGCCTAATTACCAACAGAAAACCACCCTCCCAGCCCTGAACCATCTACCCTGATCTTTATGTAAGAGAAATATACCTTGTTAGAGACACCATTATTTTGGCCTTTAGCATAGTAGCCAAATCTCTATTCTATCCCATCTTGGCCTCAACCACATTTCTTCCTGCTCCTAGTTACTTTTATGCTCTTCTAGGCTCCATTTCATCTGGGTGGGCAGCATCTGACATGTTGCCACCACGATCCATTACCAGTGTTTCCCCTCCCTCACTCACTGCAGTTTGTATCACTTCCCCATCCGATCAGTTCTCCACCAAGGCCTGTCTCTAGACAATCTGTGATCTCCAACTTCTGAAAAGAATCCATTGATATAAAAGAACAAATGCTGACAATATTTATTCAGCGCTTACCATATGCCAGTTTCTGTTTTAATTACTCATTAAAGTAATATCTAAGCTAATTACATTTTAACCTTTCAACAACCCTTTGAGGTAACCATGTTTCATTCCATTTTGGAAAAGAGGAATCTGAGGCACCACATGATGCCACAGATCATACGAGGATCCTGATTCCAGAAATCTGAAACAGATACGCAAGGAGAAAGTCCTTGAGGTCACTGGAGAGTATGAGAGCCAGGCTATATAGGACCAGGGAGGTCTTGGAGCAGCTGTAGCTTCTTTGATGGCCCTGAAACCCACCTGCTGAAGGCAGAGTCTTCCTGCCCAAGTCACTGCAGGTGACCAGCAGAGCCTGGAGGAGCTGGCTCTTGTTACTCCAGGCTGTCGAGTTTTGCAGGACAAACTGAAGGGAATCCCCAGGAAGACCTTCCTAAATGTGTAATTCCATATACTGTGCCCCCTTCCCATCCTCCAACACTGTCTCCATAGCTCCTCTCCCTAGATCTAGTTTGCTCATTGACCAAATCAGTCTTCCTCCCTGTGGACCACCGGGCCAGAGTTCCCAAGCAGGTCTTAACCTTAGCAGGGGATTCACCACTAGTACTAGAGATGGTTCTGGGAAGAACCCTAATAGGGATGTAGAGATAAGCTGAGAAATTGTGGGGCCTCCTCCTGCACCTCTGGTTCTCAGGAAGCTGCTCTGCTGCTCTCAGGGTTCTCCCTGCTCTGCCTTCCCCTCCTTGCTCCCCGCACAACTTAGTCCCACGGTTGTTATAAATGGGGTTCTCCCCCAGGGCCCCTAAGAATCCTCCAACTCCTACCCTCAGGCCCTCTCATTATATCTAATTATTTTTTCCTTTGTCAAGCTTTGTGTTTAATTAGAACCACATTCTAGCAGAGAGTAGCTCCCCAAGCCAGACCCCCAGAGGGCCCTAGGAGGAGGAACTGGTTTTCTTCTCTCGGCCTGGGGACAGCTGGGTCCTTTCCCCACCCCATACAATGACCAGCTGAAAGATGCCTGGTACAGGCACGGAGTAATCAATCTGCAGTAAAACATGCCTACTCAAAACGGAGACTCCTTCTCCCTGTCTCATCCTTCCTCTTAACACCTAGAACATCTGTTTCTTGCTCCCCCTTGCAGCTGAGGCAAGGACGGTGTGTGCCCCCAAGTTAACACAGTGTGGTTCCTCCTCTAATTAAAGCGGGGAGTTGTTTGTCCATGGGGGAATTTAATGCTCTCCTACTAGGGGTGCCACAGCTTGTTCCTTCTGCTTTAAACTACCATAGAGTCAATGAGACATGTGGGCTCTATTATTGTCGTTCTGCCAAAATGGCTCAAAGGACGGCAATGACGATGGTCGACGGTTACTCAGCATTTATTCCACCTTTCCAAGTATGACTTCCTGGATTACGGGGTCTGATCAACTAAACTCTGTTTCTCAGACTGCCCTGAAGCAGGGATTCTGGATGAGGATTTGGTTCTGCCAATCTGATGCACCTGATGCAAGAAGGCAAAGGCCCTCTTCCGGCAGCTTTGGCTGTTAAGCATCTACCTGAGAAATCCACCCAAGAACCAGGCATTCCAGCTCGTCCGACCTCATGGTCTTGCCCAGAGTAATCCTGGAACGTGCAGTGAGCGTGGCTATGTAGACACCATGGGTTCTGCAGCAGCCCTCCAGCGTTTTGTCACCAGTCTAGTAGGTATCAAGAGGCAGCAGCTGTGCTGGTGGTGACAGATTCTTGATCCCTGCATCCAGCTATAGCCATGGCCATGTGGGTGTTTTAATTCATCAGCTTCAGATTCAACCACCTGGATGTCATCTCCCCTGCTGGGGCAGTTCTGGGGTGCTGTTCTGGGAACTATTACAGAGATATCATCTAGACCTCCTGCTTCAGCCCTTTCAACAATTTTTTGAGCACCTAACTTCCAACAGAGGATGGCGGAGGATGAGATGGTTGGATAGCATCATCGACTCAACGGACATGAGTTTGAGTAAGCTCTGGGAATTGGTGATGGACAGGGAGGCCTGGTGTGTTGGAGTCCATGGGGTCGCACTGTCGGACATGACTGAGCGACTGAACTGAACTCCCAACAGTAAATCCTATTCCTGTTTAAGTAGTTATAATGGTTTCTGTTACCGATATAACTGAACTCTTTTGAAGTAGGAAGCTTTGAAAGAAAAGAGAATTAAGAACTATGGGGAAAAAAATTTTAAATTTGCCTGTGGAAAGGGGAAGTCATAATACTCTTCTTGCTGAAATGCCCATAAAAAAGCTAGAAAGGTATTTCTTTATGCCAATATTTATTCCAATTTGGAAAAAGGATTTAGATTTCAAGATTGCCCAAGGAAAGTTTAGTTCATTCATTCAACACTTATTTTATGCCGAGTCTAGTTCATGCCATGGAGTCAAATGAAGAATAAACCATGATCTTCGCCCTCCAAGTACTTGGGGAAAACATCCAAAGTTAGGGGAAAAAAAAAGGTAACTTGGAAAGAGGATTCTAATCAAACTTTGGGAATAAGACCAAGCTTAAATTGTGATTGATGACTGTTAAAATTAACTGGTTCTGTATAGCTATTTCCCTGAAATCCTTTTTGGAACTGACATGAGTCAGTAGATAGATGTCCTTGCCTATGTTTTTTTTTTTTCCATTGAAAAGCTTGCTTCCTGAGCATTTTATGTAAATAATTCAAATTCACAGCAAAGAATTATAAATTTCATTTTTAAAGTATCTAGAATTTTTATCATTCCAAGCTAGACCTTAGGTATAACACACACACTGTAGTTTGGAATGTGATAGCAAAGTATGTACCACCAGCTGGGTGCACAGCATTCCAATTCTGGGGAAAACAGAGCATCCTGAGAGCTATATTTGTAAAACTGAAGTTTTAAAGGGACAGCAATAAAGGGCTACTGGTTAATGTTCCATCTACATAGCCAAACATTTTTTTATAATATTGACCAATTAAACCAATTGGTTTATAGCAAGTTCCCACTAGCTAGCTGTTTCACATATGGCAGCATATATATGTCAGTCCTAATCTCCCAGTTCATCCCGCCCTTCCCTTCTCCCAGCCACTTCCACAGATCTGTTCTCTACATCTGTGTCTCTATTCCTCCCCTCGAAATACGCTCATCTGTACCATGGGTGGGATGGAGGTAGGTGGGAGGGAGGTCCACGAGGGAGGGTGTATATGTATACACACAGCTCATTCACTACATTGTACAGCAGAAACTAAAACAACATTGGAAAGAAATTATACTCCAATGGGAAAAAAAAAAGAAAAGCCAATTGCTTATTGTAATAGGTACAAAAAAAACCCTTCTTCATTTTCTTCTCCAAACTTTTCCCTTCCACAGGGCAGGGACCTTATCTATTGTATTCAGTGCTGAATCCCTAGCAACTAAAATAGACATATGTGTGTGTTAGTTGCTCAGTCGTGTCTGACTCTTTGCAATTCCATGGATTGGGGCCTACCAGGATCCTCCGTCCATGGGATTTTCCAGGCAAAAATACTGGAGTGGGTTGCTGTTCCCTTCTCCAGGGGATCTTCCTGACCCAGGGATCAAACCCAGGTCTCCTGCATGACAGGCAGACTCTACCATCTGAGCCAGTAGACATAGCTGGGCTCAATAAATACTTTTATAAATGGTGAATAAATGTTTTAAAAGGATCCTCCTGGTTACTGGGTGAAGAAGGAAAGGCTGTGAGGAGCAAGATGGGAAGCGAGGTGGCCATTTCGTGGGCTTCAGGCGTGGATGGTGGTGACTTGGGTTAGGGTTGCTGATGGAGATAATAAGTAGTCTGATTGGGGATCTCTTTAGAATGTAAACCTGTCAGGACTTGCTAATGGACTGGCTGTGGAGTGTGGGAAAAGAAAAGGGAGTCAGGGATGACTCTTAGACCCACGGGCCGGAGCAACTGTATGAATCATAGGTTCACTGATGAGAACTGCAGGCCTAGGCAGGTGTGCGCTCTGCCTGTTCAAGGAAGAACAAGGAGGCCAGTGAGTGAGCTAAAGGGAGGGTGGTGAGCTGAGGTCACAGAATGGCTGGAACCAGATCCCAGGAAGCTTGGCGGCCAAGGGGGACGCTGAGTGTTGTTCTAAGTGATGGCAAAGTCTTGGAGGATTTTGCAGGTTGTTGTAACATGACCTGATTTACATTTTAAAAGGATCACTCAAGCTGCAAGTGTAGAAAATCAACCATAGAAAACAAGAAACAGAAATTGGGGAGACTAGCTCCAGGTTATGGTAGTGAGCCAGGTGGGAGAGCGGGAGAGCTGGACCAGGCTGGCAGCCTTGGTGGGGGTGAGACAAACGTGACTGGGTCTCCCCTGTGATGAAAACTTGCTTCTTCTCAAGCACACCGAACCCACTCTCTCATCTGGGTCCAGACTGTGCTTCGCTCTCTCATTTCATGCAGGTCTCTGCCCAAATACCACCTCCTTGGAGGTATTCTCTCAATCCTTCTTTTTTAATTGAAATAGTTGCTTTACAAGGTTGTATTAATTTCTACTGTACAGAAAAGTGATTCAGTTATGCATATATATTCTTTTTCACATTCTTTTCCATTATGGTAGGATATTGAACATAGTTCCCTGTGCTGTACATTAGGATCTTATTGTTTATCCATCTACGTTTTGATGCCTTCTTGAATTTGGTGCCAGATACCCTCTTCTCTTTCACTCCCTTTCCCGGCTTCGTTTGTTTGTTGTTGTTGTTTTCTGTTTGTTTCTTTTGTCCATGCGATGTGGCTGGTAGGATCTTAGTTCTGTGACCAGATATTGAACCTGGACCCTTGGCAGTGTAAGTGAGGAGTCCTGACTGCTGGACTGCTAGGGAATTCCCTCCCTGCTTCATTTTTATTCACCCTTGTTCTTATTTCATTTCCTTGCTTTCATCATCTGTCTTCCCCCACTAGAAGGTAAGTTCCATGAGGGCAAGGTCTTGGTTTTTGCCTTTAGGCCAGTAGCTATAAACAGACTCTCCACAGTTCAGTTCAGTTCCTCAGTCGTGTCCAGCTCTTTGCGACCCCATGGACTGCAGCACACCAGGCCTCCCTGTCCATCGCCAACTCCCGGAGTTTACTCAAACTCATGTCCATTGAGTCGGTGATGCCACCCAACCATCTCACCCTCTGTCGTCCCCTTCTCCTCCTGCCTTCAATCTTTCCCAGCATCAGGGTCTTTTCAAATGAGTCAGCTCTTCGAATCAGGTGGCCAAAGTATTGGAGTTTCAGCTTCTGCACCAGTCCTTCCAATGAGTATTCAGGACTGATTTCCTTTAGTATGGACTGGTTGGATCTCCCAGTAGCTATAAACAGACCCTCCACGGGTCTTTGATAAACAAAATGAAGCACTTGTGTAGGAGCTGGGAGGGTTTTCTTTATATAAGAACAGGGTTTCATATGCAAATGTATAGTGGAAACATGCTTTAAGGGCAGGGGAATATTCAAACCATCTTAGGGAAATTTGTTTTAAATACTTGTTGACACACAGCTAACTTACAATGGGAGCACCAGTTGGTTCTCACAAGCATGTGAGCAATTTCTTGCATCTCAACACAGGTTTAAATGAAAGGATTATTTATTTTAAATAACTTATGACTGATGTATCATCTAAAAAATAGCACATATCCACAATACATATCTTTATATAAATGCACATGTCAAATGTGTACATGCTATTTTATTATTTTTTTTAATGCTGTCTTACTTTTCATTTCCTTTTTGTATGGTCAGCCCTAGCCCCATTTTCTACCCACCTTCCCTGGTGGCTCAGAGGGGTAAAGCACCTGACTACAATGCAGGAGACCTGGGTTCGATCCTGGGTCAGGAAAATCCCCTGGAGGAGGAAATGGCAACCCACTCCAGTACTCTTGCCTGGAAAATCCCATGGACAAAGGAGCCTGGTAGACTACAGTCCATGGGGTTGCAAAGAGTCGGACACAACGGAGTGACTTCACTTTTGCTTTCATAATGCCTTTAAGATAGAGTATGCTTTTCCATGTTTTCTCTAGGCTCAGATATTTTACATAGAAAATATACATATACACATACTGAGGAGAGGCTGTTCCTTGGTTCACAAATGTGGGATCATATATACACCTTTTCTCCCCACACCTTACTTTTCTCCCTCAGTGATATCTCATAGAAATTCCTTTATGTAACCTGGCATAGCTCTGATTTTTCATGTCCATTGGTTACATATGGTTGATATTTCATGGTGTGGATGTACAGTAATTCGTTCAGCTATTCCCTTTTGGAAGGCATTATGTTTTCTGTTTTTGCTCCTTTGAACTATACTACAACACACATCCTTGAAGTGTGCGGTTAGTTTCAGAGCCAGAGGTGAAGCTACCTATTCTTTCATTCAATCCCATAGCTTTTTTACAACTGAGGCAATGAAGATCAGAAAGGGAAAGGAACATGCCCAAGATCACACAGCTCTTTAATATTTCACAAAAATTCAAATGACCATTATTTCACAGAATCTTCACAAGCAAGGAAACTATTATCATGTCAACCTTAAAGTTATAAAAACTGAAGCCAAAGAGACTAATTGCTTTGATTTCATGGTCAGTGAGGGCAAAAGCCAGGGCTGATAGCCAGGACTTTTGATTCCTGATTCCCAGTAGATTCTTCCACTTCTAGTTTTATGGATGCCACTAACACAGACTGTCTACTGGGTGGTTTTTGTTAATTTATTCTGGACGTTAACGGGGCACCCTGCCTGCATAAAAGTTTTGCTAAAAGAATGACACAGTTTGCGTTCAGAACACATTTTCCTTAACTATTCAGGTTGAAGTCATGGTTGAAGTTGTTAAAAAACAGACTTTGGAATCAGGCTGATTTCATTTTGAGTGCTGGCTTTGCCACTAACTTTCAGCAGATGAGTCAGCATCCCTAAAACCCAGTTTCCTCATCTGTAAACTAGGGATATGATTGTACAGCTCCCACCTTATCAGACGTTGTTAGGATTAGATAACACAAGATGCTGCTGCTAAGTCACTTCAGTCGTGTCCGACTCTGTGCGACCCCATAGACGGCAGCCCACCAGGCTCCCCAGTCCCTGGGATGCTCCAGGCAAGAACACTGGAGTGGGTTGCCACTTCCTTCTCCAATGCATGAAAGTGAAAAATGAAAGTGAAGTCGCTCAGTTGTGTCCGACTTTTAGCGACCCCATGGACAGCAGCCTACCAAGCTCCTCCATCTATGGGATTTTCCAGGAAGAGTACTGGAGTGGGGTGTCATTTCCTTCTCCAATGCATGAAAGTGAATTTTCCAGGCAAGAGTATTGGAGTAGGATGCCATTGCCTTCTCTGAACACAAGATGTGTGGGCAGATAGGACAGTGCCTGGCCATAATAAGTTCTTGATAAATATGAGCTATTATTTTGGATGTTTGGCGCCACCCAACTGACTGGTAGATATCTATGCTTCCTAACTGTTCTTTATCTGAGGTAGGAAAAGCCTTTCTCATCGCAGGGCTAGGATAGGATGTCTTTGATGGTTGCCCTCTGGCTTCTTCATAGGTAGAAGGTTAGAGAGAAAGACCAGGAAAGAGTTTTCCCTTTTTGCATTGCTCTAACCCTAAAGTGCCATAAAGTGGAGGGGAATCTGTCTCTTAAAAAGGAAAGTAGGAACATTCTGACCTTCCTGAGTGTGCCTGCCTGTGTGAGACACTGCGAGTGCAGACATTCTTTAGCAACAGAGCATTAACTGTCAATGGATGTGTTACAGCTACTTGAGTGCCTTCTCCTTTCCAGGAGAAAAGCCATTTTCAAGCCAGTTGCTTGCAATGCATCAAGTGATGAAATACAGATAACAAATTGTGCATTTGTTTGGCTTCATGCTTATTACACCCCCGCTTCTGGAAAGCATTGCACTTAGCCCCTTAATAATCCCTCTCCGGAGATCAATTACCAGGATTTATCTGGTTCCTCGAGCATAAAAGTGTTTTATTGTTTTTACTTTTGCTCCAAGCGAAGTGTGAGGCGGTAGGCCAGGTTTAAAGGGACTGTCCCAGGCAAGATTGTGAAGCTGGGATGATCGTCCTTGCTTTCCTGTCTACTAAATCCTCAACAGGAAAGTAGGGAACACTTGGAGGCATCTCCCTGAGGAGGGACCAGGCCCAGATGTTCTCATCTCCGATTATTTGCTCATAGATCGTAAGCTTGCAGGTGCCTGGAAAGGTGGGTGCCACTTGAGGGGAGAAGCTGGAAAGTGGAGCTAAGTCACCATTTCAGACCAAATCATTTTTCCTCTAAAGTTTCGCTGTAATCCAAACCAGTTGAGCATTTGAGAAGAAGTAGGTACCATGAAAAGGGGTAATGGAATTAGCTTTCATGTTTTTCCAGGACTCTAAACCATATTTCCTGTCACAACTGTACATTATTAATACAAGGCATCTGTTAGCACAGAACTGCCCGAAAATGTGCACCCAAAACCTTACATCTGGTTTCGATAATTTATTTCTGACATTTGTAGTTGGTGGGGAAGGTGGGGGGAGGATGGGAAAAAGGGGGGGAATTAAACCAAGATGTTGCCTTTAACCCATCAGAAGCTCCTAGTCTGAGCCAAAAGCCTGAGTTCTTAACGTGGTTTTTGCATTAGGTAATATAATTATATTAATTTAGCAGCAAATAGCGTGACTCCAGGCCTGGTGGGTGTGGGTCCACGCTCGCTTTTATCCTGCCTGCTCGGGCTGCAGCAATTAGCTTCCTCTCGCGAAGGGGATTAGCAGGACCACCCCCCGGCGGCGGGGGTGGGAAGGGGGGTCTCGCTCAGAGCCGTCAGGTGTCCCTCGGCCTTCCCCGGCCCCCTCCCCCGCCCCGCCCCTGCAATTAATTCCCTCTCCTGCTTTGCGCGAGACAAAGCGGTCTGATCCCGAGGTGTCCGACCTCCCGCCCCCTCGTCGAGCCCCAGTCCGGGTTCCTCCAGCAGGAATCGCCCCAGGCGCTGGGAGCCCGAGCCGACCGGCCGGGTCTGAGACCCGCCCCAGACTTTCCACGATCAGATTTCAGCTCGACTAACGAGGAGAAAAGAAAGAAAGAACGCGCGACTTCCGCGAGCCGGAGCCGCTGGGGCCCCGGGGAGGGGAGGGAAACGCGGCCGGGGCGGGAGGAGACGCGGGGAGGCCCCGGCCCCGGCGGGAGGATGGGTCGGTCGGGCACAGGTGCCCGAGGCGAGCCGCCCTTGACCCGACGCGGGCGGGCCCTCTGAGCCTCCAGCTCAACCATCGTCTCCCCAGAAATCCCCCCTGCTTCTGCCGGGGCGTCAAGGTCGCTGATGCTCGTGTGCGACGAATGTCCGCTTAAACCTGCGGTCCTCAGTCACCCCGCCGGGGCTGCGGGGCAGCGCCCAGATTGTCCTCAATAGAACACTCACAAAACGGAGGCTTAGTGGCCTTTGCGGGGGGGTGTCTTTTTTAAAGGAAAGAGACTTTCTCTAGATTCTTTAGCCTAGAAAGACAGGTTTTCCATTTGTTTAATATCAGGACCTCAAAGATCAAGTCCAGCGGCCTTCTCCTTTACCAGATGAGGGAACTGGAAACCAAGAGAGAGAGTTTGCGTTCTGCTCAAAATCACATAGGTCAAGTTTGTGGTTGGGCTGAGACCAGAGGAACCAAGTCTGTTGAGCCCAGCTCAGTGCTTTCTGCAACTATGATGAAAAAAAAAAAAAAGCTTGGCTTTGTGGGGAGGAAGGGGGAGACATCCAGGCCTGACTTGGACAGCCAGGACTGAGGCTTAGTCCGGGGTTCAGATTTTCCTGGAGCCAGTCCACCAGCGGTCAGGCCACATGTGAGTAATAAAGGATTGAGTGTTGTATACTTTAGACTGGTTCCCCTCTTCTTGGCCCCCTTCCCCGGCCTTAACTTCCTTTTGGAGTCCCTACTGACTTCTGGGTGTCCACCATGGGCCCTGTTGGAAAATTTTCAGCTCCATCTCAGAATAAAAGGAATGAAAACCTGGGGAAAGCAGCCAAGGAGGAAAGCCACAAATACGCATCTGGCTGCAGCAGACGGAGCAGCTCTGAGTGTGCAGCGATGCACCATGACAGCGCACTGCAGACGTGGAAGCTGCTCCCCCAGGACCGTCCCTGAGACGTGAGAGCCGCCCTGGGCGCAGTCCTCCTGCTGCCCTCCCAGGCCCTGCCAAGTTTCTGCAGACCGTGCGGAACAGCAAGAGCCATGGGAGTCAGCCAGCCATGAGCTGGTATTCTGACTCCACAGCCCACTGGCTGGGGCCTTGAGCAAGTTGACTTAGCTTCTCTGAGCCTCAGTTTCTTTACTGTTTACAAGCGTAACAGTAGGACTGCTGTTGTGCAGTCGCTCAGTCGTGTCTGACTGTTTTCGACCCCAAGGACTGCAGCACGCCAGGCTCCTCTGTCCTGTACTATCTCCTGGAGTTTGCTCAAACCCATATCCATTGAGTTGGTGATGCCATCCAACCATCTCATCCTCTGCCGCCCCCTGCTCCTTTTGCTTTCAACCTTTCCCAGCATCAGTCTTTTCCGGTGGGTAGGCTCTTTGCATCGGTGGCAAAGTATTGGAGCTTCAGCTTCAGCAGTCCTTCCAATGAATATTCAGGATTGATTTCCTCTAGGACATAGGACTGTGGGGACCCACGGCCATATTGTGACTTTCATGGGTCCTAGCCACTTTTTTGCCCTTGTGGCTGTGGGCCCGCTCTTCGAAGTTTTTATTTTTTAATAAAAATATATTTTATGATTGCATGAGAATAAAGATGAGTGTACTCACGTATTCAAATATTTTTAAAATCTAAAGCTTTACTGTTTCTACAAAGAAAACATTTTCATAGGCCTCCAAAAGTACTGTGGACCTTCTGCATGGATAATCCTAATGGTGAATGGGCCCTGTTTGTACCCGTCAGCTCAGAGTCGGTTTTGGGGGCAGCCCAGACTAAGACATACTAGGTTAGAGGAACTCCAGCAAAGAGGCTGTTGAGAAGGCAGTGTGTGGGGTTGGGGTTGGAGGAAAGAAAGGGGCAGCTTCATAAACTCATCACCCATCTCCCTCTCCCGTCCAGTCTCCACCCCGTAGAGTCTGTCATGCCACTTCGCTGAAGGATGGGTCAGACCATGCTTCCTTTACCCAAGGTGTGCCCTCTGCACATCCACCCCTTCATCTCCACTCCTTCTGCTCATACCAGGCAAACAGTGAGGCCCACCCACTCCTGTAGCCCTATCTCCTCCGTCTCTTTTCAGGGACAGGCCTCTATCCTGCCCCTGCTGCCGGGGGAGATAGGGGGCCCTACGTTTCTCAGAAGGCTCCCTCATTGCCTTCCTCCTGAGGCCCAAGTCTGGCGTATCTGGCCATGCCCTCCGCACCCCCCCGACCCTTCCTGGAGCAGGCCCCCTCCTCAGCTTCTGAGAGCCTCAGGAAGAGAGTAGACAGGAGGGAAAAAAGCAGCTCTTGTACGAGATTAGCCTTTCGCCTGTCTGAGGCTGGATCCTGCCCTCCCTGGGGGGCTCAAAGCTCTTAGGCTTCTCTTCGAGCTACCAGGCAACTGGCAGGGACTAAAGAGCTTATGTTTCTTAAGTGGGAGTGGCTGGTGTTTATCAAAGACTCATGTGCGGGCTCCAGAGGCCCCTCTAGATGGTGGTGGAGGCCTGTCCCGAGCTCTGTGGAGGCAGGAAGTTCCCGGCTGGGCTAGGGCTTGCTGGCTTTGCTGGAACACTGGCAGGATCTGAGGGAAGCATTCCTCACGAATGTCTCCTTCAGAGGCTGCTGGATTCCTTTAACAGCTAATTAGTGAGAAGTCGCTACTGTGATGGGGGCTGACCCAGGCCTTCCTCCACCTCCTCCTAGGGGTCAAGGCCCCCAGGGAGGCTAGCCATGCTTTACTACGGCCATATTTCCTCCCCGACGTCAGCTGTTTCTTCAGGAGTCATCTCTCCAGCTTTCAGCCTTTTTTTTTTTTTTTTTCCCCTTCAGAAACAGGCTTTTCCCTGACAAGTTTGCAGCTCAAAAGGAGCCGGCTCCTCTTAACTGTTGAAATCAGGCGCATCTGGAAGCAGTAAACTTTTCAACAGGCTGAGAGGAAGAAAAGACATATTGTAGGGGATGGATTCACCTCTGGGACTAATTATTCTTTATATTTCACCCGTCACATTTACAATCTTCGTCAGAGCAAAGAGACAATAAATGATCTCATTAAAACCCAGAAAGATGCTTCTCCCTGTTGAGAAGAACCTTGTCTCAACGCCCTGATCTCTGACGAGAGGGTCGTGTCAAGGAGGCTGGCGTGGGGCCTGGGGACCAGGGATGGGAGGGGCAGGGCTCTGCCAAATGTTTTCCCTTGTTTGAATACAGTATCTTATTTTTTCCATCACTGGAAATATCCTTGTGAGTCTGAAATCAAAATCTTCTCCAGCCACAATTTTCCCCCAGAGGCAGAATCCTGTTGGGGGTGGAGGGGGGTGGGGAGCACAGTGACCCAGAGAGAGAATGGGATTGTGAGGTTTAAAAAAGTATCTAAACCAAGAGAAAAAGCAAGAAAGGGAGGAAGAAAAAAAAAAATTATCTCAATCATCTCTCTTCCCTATCAAAAACCCATCCCGGTGGAAAGATTCCCAAGGAGAAAGACACTGCATGAGAGTCTTCCAGGGCTGGGGGGACTCCCACAGAGCCATCTCCCTTTTCCAACTGTACGCAGGGGTGCCCAGAAGGGGCCACCACCCCCTAGAGTCCTCCCAGTCCACAACTCCTTATCCTCCACCAGCCCCAGTGGCTTTAGGGCAACTTAGAAGCGATTCCCCCGCTCCTACTCGAATCCCCAGTCCCGGGGATGTGCGCAGGAGGAGAAATTCTCTCTCCTGGCAATCTTCCCAGGCGTTGGCCCCGAGGTGGCCATGCTGCTGGGAACTCCTGCTGAAGGGGGCTGATGGGGTCCAGGGCCTTGCTATTTAAAGTGTGCTCAGAAGCATTAACATCACTTGGGGAGCCCCTTCCATTCCCACGTCTGGGACATTTTAACAAAACCTCCAGGTGATCTGTATGAATACTAGAGCTTGAGAGGTAATGCCCGAGGCCAGAGTTACTCAATTTTTCTCTTAGCTCAGCTCACCTGGAGGGCTTTTTAAACCTCAGGATGCAGACCCTTAACCGCAGAGATTCTGACTCAGCTGGTTGGAGAGGCTGCAAATTTGTGTTCAGATACATCTGCAGGTGGTATGGTTGCTGCTGGTCCAGGGACCACACCAAGCTGATTCTCAAGCATTCCTAGGTGCCACTTGAAGAAATGCAGATTCAAAGGTCTTGTCGTAACAGGGTTGATCGAACAACAGGCATCTAACACAGCTGACGGTATTCTACTGACTCTTGGGGAATGAGACACTTCTTACAAGGGATGAGGCAGTTCCGGCTCTGCGAGCTTGTGTGAATTACCTAATGTTTTTTTAGACACTGAGTGAATGAGCCAAGATTTGAACCCAGATATGCCAGACCTATGCTTTCTCACCTCATCACAACTTGCCTTAAGAAAATCATTTTCAAGATGGTGAGTCCATTTCAATTATTTTAGCTTCATGATCATAGTTGAGTCAACTGTTCATAGGGTTTCCCAGAGGTGATTTTATGGGTCTCTGGAGCCTGGTTAATGAAAAGATAAGACTGTTTGGTGCTGAACAGCATCCACCGCCATGCTGGTAATATCCTACTTAGAAGCACACCAAATAAAGTCAGTGTGCTTTCTCTGACCTTGCCTATCCTTTCAATTTACCCTTATGAACAGTTTTGTTTTGTTTTGTTTTGTTTTAAGAAAAAGCTAAAAGACCCAACCCTTTCTTTGAAGGTCAAAATGATCAGCTTTTGATTTAGCTTGTCTGAATTGATGAGTTCACTGTGTATCCACCTCCAATGCTGATCACTGCTATAATGCCCAGTGAAGCTTTTTTTTTTAAAGGCATTTGCTTGCTTTGTAAGAACTAGCTGTTGACGGAAAAAACAAACAACCCACACAACATTGTATGCCGAGGGCCATATTTATGGGAAAAAAAAAAATCTTCCCCTGAATCTGTCCTCAGATCTTTTTAAAAGTTCAAGTTGAGACGAGGTTTCCAAGCTGGCTCCAAAGGAGAACAATGCCCTCTGGGTGTGGGTGTGGGATTGGGTGCAGCTTGTCTTCCGGCAGCTTTTGAACAGGTGTCCAAAAAAAGGCCAGTTTGAAATAAAGGCTCTTTTTGCCTCAAAGAGAGCCATGCCTAGGTCAGAAATGTCCAGAGGTGTCTTTGAAGGAAACAGACAAACAAACGAACAAACCAGCTTTTCTGCTCCCTGGTGTCTGGACGGGAGCAGAGCCGGTATTTTCCCATTGCCTTGGCACTTTCTCCCACAGGTGTTTCTGGAAGCGCCAAGATCAAATTACTAAGCCATTTTCTGCCTCACAATTACTTAGTTGAGTTTTTAACTTGTAAAACTTTCTTCTTTCAAAGTCTAGTGTTACATTTATTTTCCCTCTCCGCCCTCGCCCCACAGGGGTGAGAATCAAGGTGTCATTAGCCATCCCCAGAAAGGGAGCCAAGGGTGCCTCTGAGATGTCGTAGCCAGGAAGTATTTTTAGAAATTGAAAAGAAAAAAAAAAAAAAATCTCCTGGGCAAATGGTGTCGATCTTGTGCTGTTTGGGGAAAGTGGCTCATCAGAGTAAATGCCTCTTTCTCTTATGCCTTAAGTATCCTCCTGCCTCAGATGAGCGGGTTATTAAGGTAATGTTACCCTTTATTGCTGAAAAGCAGTGTAAATAGATACCCAGACTACAGAGATTACCTGCTTTCAAACAGCAGAAATGAGACACTTTCTCTTACAATTTCCTTTTCCACCAAATAGCATACCCTGTTTACTTGGGAGAATAGTCACTTTCTTGTAATGACCACACCCATTCACTCAGACAGCAAAAGCTGGCGAAGTAAGTGTAGCTATTATGTGGGCAAATCTGTGTGTGTCTTCCTCCTCCTGTGTGCTCTGCTGAGTGCTCACTGCCCTCTGTTCACTCATGTACAGAAAGTACTTTGTCTTTTCTGCCGAGCACTCCTCGACAAGGCTCAGAGAACTCCCCGTCCTAGGACAGAGGATGCAGCTTGACTGATGGGGGAAGCAAGCAGCGCATGACCCGGGAAACTCTGAGACTCGGGGAGAGGCACAGCCACCTGCAGTTGGAGAGCCTCTAGTTTGAGGAAGAAGGCACAAACCTGCAATGAGGAAACTCGCATATACACACATATACACCTAGGCACACATATGCATACGTATCCACATCGTTGTTTAGTTGCTAACTTGTATCTGACTCTTGTGACCCGATGGACTGTAGCCCAACAGGCTCTTCTGTGCGTGAGATTTCCCAGGTAACAATGCTGGAATGGGTTGCCATTTCCTTCCCCGGGGGATTTTCCGACCCAGGGATTGAACCTGCGTCTCCAGCAATGGCAGGTGGATTCTTTGCCACTGAGCCACCAAGGAAGCCCCATACGTGTATGTGTGGCTTCACATACATATGTGCACAACCGTATATGTTACATATTTCCACTAAACATTATATTTATTAATAAAAAATTTTTTTCCTTAGAATGCATATAGAAAAGTGACACTGATAAATAACGTTGAGACTTGAAAACAAGGACATATTAGTATCAGTTGACCTAAACGCTGGAGTTACTGCTAGGGGAATAGGTCTTAAAGGGAGAGAGCAAAGCCTGGGGATGCGCTGAGGGCTTAATCTCAGGCTAGGAAAGAATGGCAGAAACCCCGCCTGCTCCTTCCCAACAGAGATCTCTTCATCACCAAAGCACAATAGCTTCACCCAGCCCACTGTAACAGGATAAACAAGTTTGATGTAACTTCCAAATCTATTTTCTATTGTAAGTTCCGTTTATTGAATAAAATAGCAATTCAACATGTTTGCAAATCATGGCACTGTTAGATGCCAACGCTGGCAGAGATTCATGTGTTTACTGTACGGCTCGCCCGGATAGGCTCTGAGACGCAGCAGAGCATTATTGTGGAATTCCAAACAGCTGCAAGGAATAAGTTGAAAGCAATTTCAGCTAATCTTTCAGGGGGCTGTGTGGCATGGTGGAAACTGGTTCCAGATAGCAGATCAGATCAGATCAGTTGCTCAGTCATGTCCAACTCTTTGCGACCCCATGAATCGCAGCACGCCAGGCCTCCCTGTCCATCACCAACTCCCGGAGTTCACTCAGACTCACGTCCATCGAGTCACTGATGCCATCCAGCCATCTCATCCTCTGTCATCCCCTTCTCCTCTTGCCCCCAATCCCTCCCAGCATCAGAGTCTTTTCCAACGAGTCAACTCTTCGCATGAGGTGGCCAAAGTACTGGAGTTTCAGCTTTAGCATCATTCCTTCCAAAGAAATCCCAGGGCTGATCTCCTTCAGAATGGACTGGTTGGATCTCCTTGCAGTCCAAGGGACTCTCAAGAGTCTTCTCCAACACCACAGTTCAAAAGCATCAATTCTTTGGCACTCAGCCTTCTTCACAGTCCAACTCTCACATCCATACATGACCACAGGAAAAACCATAGCCTTGACTAGACGGACCTTTGTTGGCAAAGTAATGTCTCTGCTTTTGAATATGCTGTCTAGGTTGGTCATAACTTTCCTTCCAAGGAGTAAGTGTCTGTTAATTTCATGGCTGCAGTCACCATCTGCAGTGATTTTGGAGCCCAGAAAAATAAAGTCTGACACTGTTTCCACTGTTTCCCCGTCTATTTCCCATGAAGTGATGGGACCAAATGCCATGATCTTCGTTTTCTGAATGTTGAGCTTTAAGCCAACTTTTTCACTCTCCACTTTGGTACTTGTTTTTAGTCTTAAGACTCAGAACAGCTTCTGGACACTTGGTTTTTGGACTGATGAAAACAAGAGCGAGACTGTGACATGGTACCTTGCATTTAATATTGTCTAAACGGGAACCTGGAGCTTTCCAGGTGGTGCTAGTGGTAAAGAACCTGCCTGCCAAGGAGGGAGATGTAAGAGACGCAGGTTCCATCCCTGGGTCTGGAAGATTCCCTGGGGGAGTGCATGGCAACCCACTCCAGTATCCTTGCTTGGAGAATCTCATGGACAGATGAGCCTGGTGGGCTATACAGTCCATGGGGTCTCAAAGAGGCGGACACGACTGAAGTGACTTAGCACGCATGCACGCAGACATGAACCAGAGTTTGCTTTATGTTCGAGAACTTCTTTTCAACATTCTTTGGGCCTGGTTCCCAGGCTCTGGGAAAATATATAAAAAGTAAAGATGTGATCCACTGATGGAGGGGAATGGGAAAGCTAACACTACCTCCTCAAGCTTGTCCAAAGGATTCCAGAATTCTGCAGAGACCTTGTCGCAGAGCCAGGTTAAATGTACTCCATAGAATTTACCTGCACGTATTGGCCAGAGAAAGGTTGATCTTGCTTTCCTGGTCAAAGCACGTTTTCAAGATGGAGACACAGACTTTGGTGGTGTTCCACCAAGAAGTCCAAGTTTGGCCACAGTAAAACCAGGACAGTTACGCTGTCCTGTTACGTAACAGGCCCCCTGTTACGGGCCTGCAGGACTCTGCAGCCCCGATGCTTGAGTACTGTGTTTTGCAATGGTTCCCAGCCCCATCCCGCCACCACGTCTTGCCTACAGCTCATGGAAGCTCAGCCTAGAGGCCGCGTTTCAGTCCCATCGAGACAAGGATGGGACCCTCTGCTGCTGCCTTTTGCCAGTAGCTGGAGCACGGTGAACACAGCCTTGAAACTCACTGTAAAATAGAAAAAAAATAGAAGCACACAAGTAGCCAGGCTGTCTGCCTCTTCCCTTCTGCCCCGGTCTTTGGCATTGAGGTAGGCGTAGCCTGTGTTCCCGCCGCCTGGCTGCTTGCTGCCAGTTCAGTTTCCCAGGACTTGGGTCTGATCCCAGTCTCACGCCTCACATGGAGCTGGCTGGTTCCTGTTAGCGTTTCAGTCTACCCCTAACAGTGAGCATCGAGGCTGCCAGGACCTCATGAAACTGGATTCCCATTTGGCCCCTTCTGATCAGACCCTGCTGGATCACTCTGCCTGCCTAGAAACAGACGGTGGCTGCGCCACGTCTCTTGGACCAGTCTGTTACAGCACAGGGAAGGCTGCATCTGGTCCATATATTCTGATTCAAGTTACCTCCTGTCCCTCAGCTTGTGGTGAACAGGCTCTGACCTGGAACTCTGTGTAATGCTAGCGCCCTTTCAGAATAGTTCCTGAGAGCTATAACCTGTGCTAAACAAAACAATTTCAAGTGAGGAGACTTGCAGGAAACTTTTATCTATTTTTCTAAGTCTTCCACAGAAAGTTCCCAAGAACATTCTAGAAGATAACATGGTTTTATTTGCTCAGCACCTTAGCTCAAGTCAGAGGTGATTTATGACAAGGCCTTTTTCAAACGCGTCGATCTGGTGTTCTGGCTAGCTTTGACCTGCCCTCAAAAGAATGTTCTGCCCTGAAGCAGGCCCATCTGGTCAGACATAGTTACACAAATGTGTAGGTTCTTGCAAATGGTCCATCAGCTTCCAGAGAGAAAAACAACCAGCTGAGTCGTTAGTTGTGTCTCAGAGTACTGCTATTTTCAAAGCTATTTTCATTGAGACCTTCTGCCTGGAGGAAAACACTTGTTAAATCTGTGTGTTATGAAGTGTTAGGCTAGTGACATTCAAAACTGTTAACACTTAAGACAGTTTTTAATTTATTAATGGACTTTTCATCTTTTTAAACTGGCTTTTTCAAATCAATAATAATCTCTGTTAATCAAAATGCATACAGAAACATAGTTTATGAGTTGGTCATTATTCTTTCTTGCTATGGAAAATTAGCCAACAACTGTTCAACAGACCCACACAAGCAGCAATAACTTTGAAATATAGTTAATAACAAACATATTCATGATTTTTCACTATCTTCCTTGTTCTCAGTGATAAGAATCAATATAAATGTCTTGCATTAAGATTTGTGTTTGTTCATTTCTGGTGTGTACAAAAGAAATAAAACAGTATTCCCAACAGTTAATATTTTAATTGCTTTGTTCTTTTCAGTGTATTTTAGAAATAAATCACTCTGGTCTTATTCATTAATAAAAAGTTATTATGACTTCAAATCCTCTTTTGGCTAGATTGTGCATACAAATAAATATAGAATCCTTTGAAAATCTACTACATACAAGTCATTTAAAACAGAACTGTTTTCAAGACCTTTCTACTAAGCTGTGGAGACCTTTTTGTTAATTTACGAAGCCTTTCCTACTACAGGGAAAGCAGATGAAATAGTGACAATCATGGTTGAACTGGTGGTGAAAGGCCCAGAGCCTGCCAGGAACTACTCCTGGAATCTCAAGGTCTCTCTCAAGGGTCACCTCCAAGTATTCAGGCTACTGTGTAGCACAGTAAAAAGGCTATAGCCTGACAGGCAAAGTGTAATTTCAACCCTAGTTCTTCTTGGGTACCAAGGAGAGGGGGTCACCTTAACAGCATCAAGCCAAATTGTACTGACTCTTCTTGCCACATATTTAATGAGGACATTGGACCTATTTCAACAGAGTCCTACCCAGACTCCACAGAGATGTCTGACCTGTCCTTATGAATAGTGACCATGTTATCACAGGCAATAGGCAGAGTCTCCCAGGTACATCCCCTGGCCCTGGCCCTATCCAAGGTCCTCTGGCCACAAAGCCTCTTGAGGGTGCCTCCCCATACCCCAACTTCTGGCAAGCTCAGTCAGAATTTCAACATTCAAGCCAAAGCAACTAAATATAGAGTCCAAAACTGGCAATCCATAAGGGCTAGAGAGGGCTGTGTTCTGGCCCATCTGTCCAGCAGCCTGTGTCATGCTGGTCCCTTGGGGATAGAAGAATGATACTCTTGGGACTTGCCCAGGGCAGCGGTTAAGAATCTGCCTTCCAATGCAAGAGGTGTGGGTTCAATCCCTGGTTGGGGAACTAAGATCCTACATGGCTTGGGCACCTAAGCCTGCGTGCCACGACTACTGATCTTGTGGGTGGCAAACTACAGAGCACATGTGCTCTGGAGCCCTCGCACAGCAACAAGAGGGACACGTGCATGCCATGGTGAAGAGCCTGCCTCCAACACAAAAGATCCCACAGGCTACAACCAAGACCTGACATGGCCAAGATAAAATAAATAAATAAATATTAAAAAAAAATGCTACTTTTCAGACTTCTCTGTCTGTCTTGTGGTTAAGACTTTCTGCTTCCACTGCAAGGGGCACAGGTCTGATCCCTGGTTGGGGAACGAAGATCCCACATGCCACGTGGTGCGGCCAAAAAATAATAAAAGATAAATAAATAGAGTGCTACTCTTGCCTCAGGCCTCACAGCGTCCTTCCTGAAGACCAATCTTACAGCTTTGGCTCAGGCTCTCTTCTGCAGGGCTCAAACACCAGGCTCAAACACTAAGGAGGAAACACATCCCATCCTGGCCTTGTCTTTTCACTCCACCCGTCATCACTAAACTTCCTCCCTTCTCTTTCAACCCCATACAACAAAACTACGAACAGACTACTCTCATCCACTCAGCAATCTGGTGTATTCTGCAACACGTATGCACCTCGGTTTGGGCTCAAGGTGGAATTCATCTGACTATGTTACTTGGAACCAAGGGTGATATCAGCTGTCCTGCTTTTCTTAGAATGAGACCATTGACTTGTTCAAGCCATGGCTCTGAGCCCAGCCTCCGAGGTGCCATGAGCTCAGACAGGGACAAGTGCTCAGGACAAGAGGCAGTTTCAGCAAACACGTCAATCCCCTTGGACCTCGGAACGAACGTGCAACCCAAAGGGCAGCTACTGTCTTGATTATGTTTCCCGGAAAATTACGAAGAAAAACAAACTAGGCAACCACAAAAGCTATTTCCTGGCTCTCCCAGCAACTCTGACTTAGTCCTGAGTGGTTGTTGTTTTGTTTTTTTATTATCCCTTCCTTTGGGGAACAAATTAAAGTTGTGTGTTTATTTCTACAACACTGAGAAACACAGAGAGAAAGCCTCCCAAAAGAATGATCCCGTTTCCCGTTTCAGAGATTTGCCAACAACACATGAAAAGGAAAAATAAACTTGGAGGTGTTGCCTTATGAAATAGATCTGCCCTTTCATATTCCTTACAAATCCATTTCTATTTTAAATTCACTCAAGTTATGACTGTCACCAACCTCCCCCATCCCCTTCCCTGCAAAAAGACATAGACAATAAAGTGAATGATCACTATATACCTAGTATATGTGTTACGTAGTAGTTCCCATTCTCGGATTCCTCAAAATGTGGCATAAATGTGTTTTTCCTGATGTCTACATGAGTCAGTCCAAACTTTAGGGATTTTTTAAATGACAATTTATATTCCAACAATGTCATGGTCTCACCCATGTCTTCGAGATTAGGTGCGATACAGATCAAACTGAAATATTACCACACGCACTAGACTGTCAGGGAGAGATATCCTTACTGTGGCCTCCTTGGCCGGTCTAGGCTAGTCCTGATCTTTGCATCCCAATACACACGTCACATATGTAGACTTACCCCAGTCAGTGGGGGTTTCCTACTCAGTCCCTGCTCCTGAGGTCTAGAGGTTAGATTGCATGAGTGGATAGAAGGCAACAAACCTGGGCTATCAATGCAACAGGTCTTTGAGCCTTTCCTGTGCCACCCAGTTGCAGATTCCTGCCCTATTTTTCCTGGTGGGCGGCCCCTGGGATTTCCAGGGGATTGACCACGGCCCGGATGGTAACAGAAGCCACTTAGCCCACGTTTCCCCAGACGAAGGGAGATCTGCTCCCAGTGAGGATGCACTGGCTGATCCAAGATCTCCTTGGGAGGAAAGGACGTTCTGAAGAAAGCAGTAAGAGGGCATAGGAGCTTGAAGGTAGCAAGCCCCACCGGCCTGGAAGAACTTAAGTGTCAGTTTCCTAGGGTGGGAGAAAAGTTGGAAGGACCCTGAAAGTTCTCTTCAGGGAGAGACCCCCCTTCTTGAGGACTTGTCTGGGTTGGTTACAGTTAGTGGCTACTTATAGTCCAGCATTTTCAGATTCTTCCAAGAACAACACTCTAAAGCAGTCTTTCTTCCATCAATAGCAGTGGCCTCTCATAATGTGTTAAAAGTTATGAGAAAGTTACATGTTAAAAGTTCTTTTATGGTGGTAAAAGGACTCCTTTCCAAGGTGAGGGAGGGATGGAACAAAGACAGTAGAAGGAATTGAGAGATACACATGTGCTAGGTTGCTATAGCAACTGTAACAAATTATCCTAAACTTGGTAGCTTAAAACAATAGTTTATTCTTTCACGGGTCTGGAGGTCAGAAGTCCAAGGTCAAGGTTCTTTCTGGTAGCCCTGAGGGAAAAAATCTGGTCCACACCTCTGTCCTAGCTTCTGGTGGCTGCTGCAATTCTAGGCATTCCTTGGCCTGCAGAAGCAACACTATAATCTCTTCACAGCACTTTCTTTACTGAGTGTCTTCTCTCCTGTGACAAGACATTTGCCATTGGATTCAGGGTATATGCTAATTAAGATCCTTATTTAATGACATCTGCAAAGCCTGTTTTTCCAAATCAGGTCGCCTTCACAGGATCTAGGTAGACATCTCTTTGGGGGGAGATACAATACATAAAGGAAAAGCAAATAAATTCAAATAAGAAAGGTAACCAACATCGCAATAACAATTGTAGAACAGATAAAACAGATTGGAGTTATGAACTGGGAGTGACAATATTGAGTTATAGTCCTAGTGAAGAGTCATTAATGACCCACTCTAATATTCTTGCCTGGAGAATCCAATGGACAGAGGAGCCCAGTGGGCTACAGTCCATAGGGTTGCAAAGGGTCAGATACAACTGAAGAGACTTAGCAAGCCTGTACACACAGTAGTGATTCTGCGATCTTGGGCAAGATCCTCCCTTTTACAGACTCAATTGCTGCATCTTGAAAATGAGAAAATAGATTAAATGAGCTCTTCCAGCTCTGCTGTCCTACGGTTCCATTTGACAGTCTTCTGTCTCTCACCTGTTCATATATGTGTGTACACATGCACACACACACACATGCATGCAAAGCACACACCTCCCTACTGCAGATCAAGCTAGACACCTTGCAGACATCCAACTGACTCTAGGATTTATACTTTCTTATGTGGGGAGTCTGGAATCTCACTTCCATTGTGTCATGTTTGACTTGGCCAGAGGAATTTATTTGGCAGTGCTTAAAAATGCCACACCTTTACATGCTGAGTTTTTCCACAATCTTCTTGTCCTGGATTTCGGAACACTTCCTTTCCTCTTTTCCATTTAAGGATTTCAGTCTCTGGTCTTCAGCGTGTCCACTGTTCTCTCTGCTCCAGGAGTGGTCACGTCTCAGATGGTGTGTCTTGGCTCTGGCAGATCACTCAAAAAGAGGGTGATGGATAAAGAAGAAAGGCTTGGAAATTCCACAGCTTTGTTTCTTCAGGGAATTCCTGATGGTATAATGATCAAGCACTGGAATTTATATCACAACCCTACTCCAGAAAACATGCATCTAACTGTGGGGAATTAATGTGTCTTACTATCCCACACAGCTACATGTGAGGGCTGGGCAAAGGAAGAGTGTAGTCATGGAACACAGGACAAGAGCTGGAGAAACCGTGTGCAATTGTTTCTATGTGTATGAATGCTTAGAAAATGTAAGTTTTGTGAGAGGACAGGGGTTACTATCTTGCTCACACCTGTACCCTCAGCACTAGCCGGAGGTGTGGCACATAGTAGGCACTCTTTACATTTCTGAGTATGAATGAAAATGAATATACGGCTTTCTGGCCTCGGCCCTCCGTGGGGATGTTCCTTTTGCTAGAGGTTCAGATGGCTCGGGTCGTCCCGCAGCCAGCCCTCTGAGGGCCCAGGTGCTGGGCAGGACCCTGCGGCCTCCCTGAATCTTGAGAGGCTGCTGCCGCAACCGGGCCAGGCAAGATGTTCCCGGCACCTGAACGTGTGGAGGGCAGTGGCCTGCTTTGGCCTCCGCCAATTGTTGAGACCTCAGGAGGCTCCAAGCGGCCCCAAGTCTGCTTTTCCATGCCAGTAGACGGGGCAATGGGGGTGGGGGCTTTTGAGTTCATCGACTGTGTGTCAGGGAATTTCTAATGAGGGGATTTTGTGTGTGTGAAAGGGAAAGGCTTCACTGTGTAACAGCACGTATGCCGACCATGTGGTGGTGTGAAATCAGGTTAACGCGAGAGTGCCATTTCAGGTGTAGATCTTGATAACTATGTCATGGTGCAAAATTTGGTGGAAATGAGTATCACCATCCTTGCAGGTGAAAGATGGACGCTGGAAGCATAGACTGCTGCCAACTGAATACTTAACTATCTGGAAGCGTGAAGATGACCTAAGGCTGTCCTTGGTGAGGAATTTGACAACTTGATCTTCAGGAGCTGCTTAGAGTATTTAAAATTTCCAGGATTGCTTAAAAAAAGAAGTGCTTTTGGACAGCCCATAAATGTACATATAAAACAGTGGGACTGTAAATAAAATAATGTGCTTCTTGGGAAAAAAAAAAGAAAATGAATATACGGATCAGACTCTTAGAGGAGTACAGATCCCATGCAATGCCTTCATTTCTGATTCATTTTCTGTAGATAGAAGGGTTAATAGGCTGACACTTATCTACTAAATAACTGATGATCTCAAAATGATTAAAGGTATTAAGGGAATACCTTCTGTTCCTTATTAGGTCTGGTGGTGGTTGTTTAGTCACTCAGTCGTTGTCCCACTCTTTGCGACCTCATGGACTGTAGCCCACCTCTGCCCACGGGATTCTCCAGGCAAGAATACTGGAGTGAATTGTCATTTCCTCTTCCAGGGGATCTTCCTGACCCAGGGATCAAACCCAGGTTTTTATGTGCTGCAGGCAGTCTCCTGCATTGGAGGCAGATTCTTCATTGACTGAGCCACCAGGGCTCACCATCAGCTCTTGAGTCATTTCAGCTCAGTCGGTCAGTCGTGTCCGGCTCTTTGCGACTCCGTGGACTGCAGCACGCCAGGCTTCCCTGTCCATCACCAACTCCTGGAGCTTGCTCAAACTCATGTCCATAGAGTCGGTGATGCCATTAGCTCTGAGGTCCTTCCATTAATAGGTTATTAAGAAAAATAACCCTCTGTTTTATGCATTTAGGTATTTCGATGTTGATTTTTCTTAAACTTCTATCTTTGCCTCCTCGTCCTCCTCACTGGGCACGCTCCTAAACACACACAAACACACACATCACACACAGTAGTAGCAGCGAAGGGTCGGGTCTCTGCCACCAGCTTGTCCGCAAAAGAAACAAACAGGTGGTCTGTGTGGCCACCTAGTGGAGCCTCTTCATCCCTGCAGTTCCTCAGAGCTTCTGAAGGCTCTGAGGGAAACTGAAGGCGCGAGGTTCTCTGAAGATTCCCCCCGACGTGCTTGGTGGGTGGGGGTGGGGGGATGTTTGCCTGAGGAGAAAGGAGGCTGAGACAGAAGGCGTGCCCGGCTCGGGTGGGGCCGCCCCACTTCCTCAGGGATGGGTGGCCAAAGGCTGCCGCGCGCGCGAGGCTGGGTGAGCCTGACCCAGACGGCGGAAGTGACGTCATGGCCCCCTCAGAGAAACCTTTGAAACGGAGGGTGGGGGTGGGGACCGTGCAATGGGTGCCAGGGTGAGACAGAAAGTCCTTGTTTCCTGGGAAAGGTCAGCCTTTGAGAGACTTTTGAGCAAAGTTTACTCGCCTCAATTTTCAACTTTCCATTCTAGTTCCTTTAGAGAACTGTTGTTCGGGGACTGAGAAACCGCAGTGATGGTGGAGGACAGAGAAGGAGCACGAAGTTGTGCTCGGAGAACAAGGCCGGCAAAACTCAGCAGCTGCTGGGAAGTGGAGTTTGAATGAAGAGTTAAGGCCATGAACGAGGCTCCTAGGAGAAGGCGCTCTAGAACCTTCCCACAGAGTCCTCAATTTGCATAGATCCCTGAGTTCTTTGCTGTTTAGTCGCCGAGTCTTGTCCGACTCTTTGTGACCCCAATGGACTGCAGCACGCCAGGCTCCCTTTTCCTTCAGTGTCTCCCAGGGTTTGTGCAGATTCATGTTTATTGAGTCGGGGATACTATCTAACCATCTCATCCTCTGTAACCCCCGCTTCTCCTTCTGCCTTCAATCTTTCCCAGCATGAGGGTCTTTTCCAGTAAGTCGGCTGTTATCAGATGGCTGAAGTATTGGACTATAAAGAAAGCTGAGTGCTGAAGAATTGATGCTTTTGAAATGTGATGGAGAAGACTCTTGAGAGCCCCTTGGACTGCAAGGAGATCAAACCAGTCCATCCTAAAGGAAATCAGTCCTGAATATTCATTGGAATAACTGATGCTGAAGCTGAAACTCCAGTATTTTGGCCACCTATGCGAAGAACTGACTCCTTGGAAAATACCCTGATGCTGGGAACAATTGAAGGCAGGAGGAGAAGGGGACAACAGAGGATGAGATGGTTGGATGGCATCACCGACTTGATGGACATGAATTTGAGCAAGCTCTGGGAGTTGGTAATGGACAGGGAAATCTGGTGTGCTGCAGTCCATGGGGTTGCAGAGAGTTGGACATGACTTAGCGACTGAACTGAACCCCTTGCCCCTGCCTCTGGCAACCACAATCTGTTCTCTGATTCTATGAGCTTGGTTTTTGGTTTTGTTTTGTTTTTTAGATTCTACATATAAGCAAGATCTTACAGTATTTGTCTTTCTGTGTCTGACTTATTTCATTTAGCATAATGACATCACCAACTCGACGGATGTGAGTTTGAGCAAGCTCCAGGAGTTGGTGATGGACAGGGAAGCCTGGCGTCTGCAGTCCATGGTTGCAAAGCGTCAGACATGACTGAGCAACTGAACTGAACTGAATGGCCTCAAGGTCCATCCGTGTTATTGCAAATGGCAAGATTGCATTTATTTTTTAAAAATTGGTGTATAGTTGATTTTTTATTAGTTTCAGGTGTGCAACATAGTGCTATGATATTTTTATAGATTATACTCCATTTAAGGTTATTATAAAATATTGGTTATACTCCCTGTGCTTATATTACATGTTTGTATCCTATTTATTTTATTATTTTTAAAGATAATTTTATTTTTATATATTTACTTATTTTTGTCTGTGCTGGGTCTTTGCTGCTGCATGGGCTTTTCTCTAGTTGCAGCAAGCAGGGGCTACTCTCTAGTTGCGGTACTTGGGCTTCTCGTTGCGGGGGCTTCTCCTGTTGCAGACCATGGGCTCTAGGGAGCTCGGGCTTAAGTAGTTGTGGGTCCTGGGCTCTAGAGCACAGTCTCAGTAGTTTGGTACCTGGGCTTAGTTACTCCGTGGCATATGGGATCCTCCTGTGTCGGGTTGAACCCGTGTCCCCTGCACTGGCAAACAGATTGCTCACCACTAAGCCACCAAGGCAGAGAAGGCAATGGCACCCCACTCCAGTACTCTTGCCTGGGAAATCCCATGGACGGAGGAGCCTGGTAGGCTGCAGTCCATGGGGTCGCTAGGAGTCGGACACGACTGAGCGACTTCACTTTCACTTTTCACTTTCATGCATTAGAGAAGGAAATGGCAACCCACTCCAGTGTTCTTGCCTGGAGAATCCCAGGGACAGAGGAGCCTGGTGGGCTGCCGTCTATGGGGTCGCACAGACTCGGACACGACTGACGCGACTTAGCAGCAGCAGCAAGCCACCAAGAAAGCCCCTCTATTCATTTTATACCTAATGGTTTGTACTTCTTAATTCCCTTCCCCTATCTTGCCTCTCTCTTTTGTTTTTTATATCTCTGTGTCTGTTTCTGTTTTGTTATGTTCATTTGTTTTATTTTTAAGATTTCACATATAAGTGAAAACATACAGTATTTGTCTTTCTCCATGGGATTTACTTAACTAAGCTTAATACCATCCAGGCCCATCCATGTTGTTAGAAATGGGAAGTTTTCATTCCTTTTTATGGTTGAGTAACGTTCCATTGTACATATATGCCACATCTTCTTTTTCCCTTCGTGTGTTGATGGATACTTAGATTGCTTTCATATCTTGGCTATTGTAAATAATACTGCTGTGAACATTGGGATGCAGGTGTCTTTCTGAATTAGTGTTTTTGTTTTCTTCAGTGTATACCCAGGAGTGGAATTGCTGGATTGCATGATAGTTCTGTTTTTAGTTTTTTGAGGAACCTCCATACTGTTCCCCATAGTAACTATAGCAATTTACATTCCCATCAGCAGTTCACTAGAATTCCCTTTTCTCTACATCCTCACCATCTATTGTCTGTTATTTTTGATAGTAGCCATTCTGACAGATGTAAGGTGGTATCTCTTTGTGGTTTTGATTTACATGTCCTTGGTAATTAATGACGTTGACCATGTTTTCATGTGCCTGTTGGCCATCTGCATGTCTTCTCTGCAAAAATGTTTATTCAAGTCTTCCGCCCATTTTGTAGTGAGGCTGTTTGCTCTTTTCATATTGAGTTGTATGAGCTCTTTATACATATTGATGCAAATGTCTTCTCTCATTCAGTAGGCTGTCTTTTCATTTTACTGATGGTTCCCTTTGCTGTGCAAAAACTTTAAAATTTAATTAGGCCCCCTTTGTTTATTTCTGTTTTTCCCTTGCCTGAGGATACAGATAAAAAAATAATTATCATTAGGACTTATGTCAAAGAGTGTCCTGCCATGTTTTCTTCTAAGAGTTTTTATGGTTTCTAGTGTTACACTGAGGCCTTTAATCTATTTTGAGTTTTTTTGTGTATGGTGTGAGAAAGTGTTGTAATATTTTTTACATGGAGCTGTCCAGTTTTCCTAACACCATTTATTGAATAGCCTCTTTTCCCCATGGTATATTTTTGCCTCCTTTGTTGTAGGTTAATTGACCATATGTGCGTGGGTTTTTCTGGGCTTTCCATTCTTTTCTGTTGCTGTGTGTCTGTTTTTGTGCCAGCACCAAATTGTTTCGATTACTGTAGCTTTGTAGCATAGTCTGAACTTAGGTAGTGTGATACCTTCAGATTTGTTCTTTTTTCTCTAGATAGCTTTGACTATTTGGCGTCTTTTGTGGTTCTAAGGAGAGTTTAGTATTATTTGTTCCAATCCTGTGAAAAATGTCATGGGTATTTTGATAGAAATTGCACTAAATCTGTAGATTGCTTTGGTTAGTATGGGCATTTTAACAATAGTAATTCTTCCAATCCATGAACACAGGGTAACTTTTCATTTATTTGTATTGTCTTTGATTTCCTTCATCAGTGTCTTATAGTTTCCCACGTATAGGTCTTTCGCTTCCTTGGTTAAGGTTATTCATAGATATTTTATTCTTTTTGATGCAATTTTGAATGGTATTGTTTTCTCGCTTTCTCTTTCTGACAGTTTATTACTAGTGTACAGAAAAGCACAGATTTCTGTATAGCAATCTGTATCCTGAAACTTTACTGAAATCGTTTATTAGTACTAATAGTTTTGTGGTGGAGACTTAAGGGGTTTCTATCAATATATATGCTATCATGTCATCTACAAATAGTACAGTTATACTTCTTCCTTTTCAGTTTGATGCCTTGTATTTCTTTTTATTCCTTGATTGTTGTGGCTAGGACTTCCAATACTATGTTAAATAGAAATGGCACAAGTGAGCATCCTTGTCTTGTTCCTGATTTTAGAGGAAAATCTTTTTTTTTTTTTTTAACCACCGAGTATGATGTTAACTGTGGCTTTGTCATAAAAGGTCTTTATTATGTTGAAATATGTTCCCTCTATACCAACTTTGATGTGAAGTTTTAAAATCATGAATGGGTGCTGGATTTTGTCAAATGTTTTTTCTGCATCTATTGAGATTACTATGTGATTTTTATCCTTCATTTTGTTAATGTGGTATCTCACATTGATTGATTTGCAGATATTGAAGCATCTGCATCTCTTGAATAAATCTTACTTGATCATGGTGTATGATCCTTTTTATATATTGTTGAATTTGGTTTGCTAATAATTTGTTGAGGATTTTTGCATATATTTCATTTTGTGATTGAATTTTATATATATATATATATACACTTAAGTAATTTATATATATATAATGTATTCTTTATCCATTCATCCATAGATGGACACTTTGTTTCCATATCTTCAGTTCATTTCATTTCAGTTGCTCAGTCATGTCCGACTCTTTGTGACCCCATGAACCGCAGCATGCCAGGCCTCCCAATTATCACCAACTGCTGGAGTTTACCCAAATCTATGTCCATTGAGTCGGTGATGGCATCTAACCATCTCATCCTCTGTTATCCCCTTCTCCTCCTGCCCTCAATCATTCCCAGCATCAGGGTCTTTTCAAATGAATCTGCTCTTCGCATGAGGTGGCCAAAGTATTGGAGTTTCAGCTTCAACATCAGTCCTTCCAATGAATACCCAGGACTGATCTCCTTTAGTATGGACTGGTTGGATCTCCTTGCAGTCCAAGTGGCTCTCAAGAGTCTTCTCCAACACCACAGTTCAAAAGCATCAATTATTCGGTGCTCAGCTTTCTTCACAGTCCAACTCTTACATCCATACTGACCACTGGAAAAACCATAGCCTTGACTAGATGGATTTGTGTTGGCAAAATAATGTCTCTGCTTTTTAATATGCTGTCTAGGTTGGTCATAACTTTCCTTCCAAGGAGTAAGCGTCTTTTAATTTCATGGCTGCAGTCACCATCTGCAGGCTGTTGTAAATGATGTTGCAATGAACATGGGGGTACATATATCTTTTTGAGTTAAACTTTTCATTTTCTTCAGATAAATAGCCAGAAGTGGAATTGCTGAATTATGATACTTCTATTTTTATTTTTTTGAGGTATCTGCATACTGTTTTTTGTTTGTTTGCTTGTTTTGAAGACTTTTCTTTTATTTATTTACTTTTGGCTCCACTGAGTCTTTGTAGCTGCATGGAGGCTTTCTTTAGTTGCGGTGAGCGGGGGCTACTCTTTGTTGTGGTGTGCGGGCTTCTCATTGCAGTGGTTTCTCTCGTGGCCGAGCATGGGCTCTAGAATGTGGGCTCAGTAGTTGTGGTCCCGGACTTAGTTGCCCTTCAGCACGTGGAATCTTCCTGGACCAGCGTTCGAACACGTGTCCCGTGCGTTGGCAGGTGAATTCTTAACCACTGGACCACCAGGGAAGTTCCTTCCATGCTGTTTTCTAATTCTGTTTTAAAACAGGATTAAAACATAATCTCTTTTGGGTAGCTTATTTGGGAGTTTTCTTCTCTTTAGTCCTCCTCCTTCTTTCAGTCTTTGTAGCTGTAGAGGACATCTGTCTGGGGAGTAGAGCTTATGTCTACCCTGTTTGGGGGAGGAAAGCAATGTCTGGCTCACCATGATGCTCTGTCCACTGATGGCAAATCTTCCCACATGGCCCCATTGTTCTGAGCCAGTATCAGTTCCTAAGTCCAAGTTTTCATCATTGCTTCTCCTTGCCTATTTCATCCTAGTCTAGACTCTGGGTTTTTCATGTCTATTTGGCTCACTCAGGGTCTCATATTCCTTTCTCATGGTGGCCACAACAAATTTTCACATCTTTTCCCACCTTGGCAAGATGCCTAGAACTCTGTGTAACCATCTAGGCTACCGTTTTTGTGTTCTCCTAGCACCATTCTGGATGTAGCGGTTCTTCCGGGAGCTGCTGTTCTTCCTGGGACATTCTGGGAGGACAGACACATGTGCCCTCTGCTATGGCACTCCTGGCATGTGCAAACTTCATTGACTATGGCTACAGTAGGGAACACATTTCATATTATGACCGACTACATGCATACAACAGCTTAATGAAACAATATTTACCATTACTCCTTGCAATGTACTCTGGTATTTTCTATTCCGTTCCATTCATTCTGGTTTTAGCCCAATACATCAGTTTTATTATCCAAGAGTAGGTCTCAACCCACAGTTTGAAAAACATTGCCCTAACAGTGAGTTTCTCTCAGTCATTAGTCCTGGGATTTGGTTCGTGGGGTGTTCACTGGGCCCCATGCCAAAAATCAGGAAATAGTTTCACACTTGTTTTGTTCTTTCTCAAAACGCACAGCTTTTGGAATAAAAGAATGTCCTGCTTTTCAAGATGTTGACTCTACTACGAGTTTAAAATAAATCCATTCAGACCTTCAACAGACTTTTTATTTTCAGCTTTTTCCACTCCTTGATAGAGAACAGTATGCATAGAATATGACAGAATGATAGAGGAAAGAGAAGAGGAAAGAAGCAGAAAGAAATCAAACCTCAGTTAATATTTCCAAACATCTTACATTCTATTGCTCATGGTAATAATAATAGTTGATAATGATTGAGTGCATATTATCGGTCAGGCACTGTGCTTAGCATTTCACATTTATTATTTCAGTTAATCCTCATACCATCTCAATGATACGGTATGAATATTATCCCCATTTTAAGTATTAAAAAAATGAAGGCCAACCTAAATTTGACTCTGTTTCTTCCCTCAGCATCTAAAGACCATTTCTCATTTCTATTTCCCACTTTAGGCTTATTCCACCTCCATAAGATGAAGGATGGGGACTAGACTGTCTCAGCTAAAAAAGAGCTCACCAACCCTACACAAGGCACAGCTGCTTTCTATGAAGTCTGAAAAGTAATGGTCTGTTGTAAGCTTGCAGTTTGACCTGCACACAATCTCTCCTGTTCTCTCAGCCACTTCCCATCCAGTGCTTCCTATGGTCTAGAACTCAAGGTCATCTACAGTTCCCTCCCAAACTAAGAAGGGAGCCCTTCCTGGTTCTTATCAACCTGGAGGCCCTCATAGGAAATGACTCTTGCAGCTTTTCTTTATCTTTTCTAAAACTCACATCTGTCAAAGGGAGAAAGATGTCTGGATAATGCAAACGAGATAAATCACAAACTGTTAATTCTTGCCCTTCCAAATTAGCTAGTTCACGTATTCATGTTTGTTGACTGTGTCCTACACACTATGCTATGTACTTCTGGAGATTTGGTGGTGAACAGGACAGGTCAAACTCCTGCCCTTCTGGAGTTTATGTTCTAGAGGCAGGGGTCTCCAACCTCTGGGCCGAGGACCCGTACCTCCCCGTCAGATCATCAGCAGCATTAGATTAGAAATAAAGGGCACAAATAATGCAATGCACTTGAATCATCCCCAAACCATCCCCTCCCCTTACTCAGTCTGTGGAAAAACTGTCTTCCATGAAACTGGTACCTGGTGCCAAAAAGGTTGGGGACAACTGCATAGGGGTTGGTTTCAGGGCAGGGTAGACACTGACAGGTCAGGTGCTTTTTGACCTTCTCTCAAATGACACCTCCCAGGAAGAATGCTTTTTGCATAACATAGAAGTTTATTCCTTCTCTTCTCTTTTCCCCACCCAACAAAATAAAAAAGTTTTGTAAAATAACACTTTTACTATGTTAAAAAATGTAAAATTAATATTATCTTATTAATACTTGAATGCAGTATAGAAAAATATGCCCAAATAAGCAATACAAAATCAAAAATTAGGCAAGATTTTATTTAATGCACTTGGTGCTTGTAAGCCTCTCAGTTCATTCCTGTCCAGATTTTTGACACACAATTCTCTGTGTGTCAATGCACAAGCCTGTTTCTCTCCTTTATTTTAATCAGTTTTAAAGTTTGAAAATCCTGGTTCATACCATAATGGTAATAGTGATGCATTCTTTTTATCTGGCAATGGGGAGTCTTCTTTAATCCCACCCTAAAAGTGGTAACAAAGTTAATGCCTTATGATCATCCTTTAGTAAAAATGAAGAACTAAGCTGCAATAATTCATCTGCCTTTTTGGGGCACCAAGTTTAGGTCAATGATTCAGAATTTTCAAAAAGAAAATAGTTGTTTCATCTGAAGGAATTTTCCTAGTATTTATCATTTCTCTTCTGGAAAGTAATGATTACAAATTTGAAACTGAGACATGGAATGTAACAATACCCCTACCCAGACTGGTTCCAAATCGGGAAAGGAGTACGTCAAGGCTATATATTGTCACCCTGCTTATTTAACTTATATGCAGAGTACATCTTATAAAATGCTGGGCTGGATGAAGCACAAGCTGGAGTCAAGATTGCTAGGAGAAATATGAATAACCTCAGATATGCAGATGACACCACCCTTATGGCAGAAAGCAAAGAGAAACTAAAGAGCCTCTTGATGAAAGTAAAAGAGGAGATTGAAAAAGCTGGCTTAAAACTCAACATTCAAAAAACTAAGATCATTGGCATCCAGTCCCATCACTTCATGGCAAATAGATGGGGAATCAGTGGAAACAGTGAGAGACTTTATTTTCTTGGGCTCCAAAATCACTGCATATGGAGACTGCAAGCCATGAAGTTAGAAGACTCTTGCTCCTTGGAAGAAAAGTTATGACCAACCTGCTGCTGCTGCTGCTAAGTCGCTTCAGTCGTGTCCGACTCCGTGCGACCCCATAGACGGCAGTCCACCAGGCTCCCCCGTCCCTGGGATTCTCCAGGCAAGAACACTGGAGTGGGTTGCCATTTCCTTCTCCAATGCATGAAAGTGAAAAGTGAAAGTGAAGTTGCTCAGTCGTGTCCGACTCCTAGCGACCCCATGGACTGCAGCCTACCAGGCTCCTCCATCCGTGGGATTTTCCAGGCAACAGTACTGGAGTGGGTTGCCATTGCCTTCTCTGATGACCAACCTAGGCAGCATATTAAAAAGCAGAGACATTACTGACAAAGCTATGGCTTTTCCAGTAGTCATGTATGGATGTGAGAATTGGACTATAAAGTAAGCTGAGCACTGAAGAATTGATGCCCTTGAACTGTGTTGTTGGAGAAGACTCTTGAGAGCCCCTTGGATAGCAAGGAGATCAAACCAGTCAATCCTAAAGGAAATCAGTCCTGAATATTCATTGGAAGGACTGATGCTGAAGCTGAAGTTCCAATACTTTGGCCACCTGATGCGAAGAACTGACTCCTTGGAAAGGACCCTGATGCTGGGAAAGATTGAAGGCAGGAGGAGAAGGGGATGACAGAGGATGAGATGGTTGGATGGTATCACCGACTCGATGGATGTGAGTTTGAGCAAGCTCTGGGAGTTGGTGATGGACATGGAAGCCTGGTGTGCTGCAGTCCATAGGGTTGCAAAAAGTCAGACATGACTGAGCAGCTGAACTGAATTTGATTTCAGTCTCTGTCCTTACTGTCCTTTTCAATATGTTGCAACAATACTGGGAACAAAAAGGAGCTAGGGTGATTGCTTTCATGTCTTACTTGCCATAACAACATGTCACTTGGAATCCTGGACATGTTTCGCTTGTTGAATTATCGTGTTATTTTCTCCCTGAAGTTATAAATTTCAGTTCATTAAAAATATCAATATCAGTTAAATATACTAATTCTGAATCCCAAACATCATCTCTAAAAATGAGATTGCTTGCCAAATGAGATTGCTTTTTCACTAGAAAAATGTGACTGTCATTTCTGAGTTTACTTATTATGCTTAACACTTCCCTCTGGGCTCCTGTAGGACAATCAATGAACTTTATTCAGTATGCTTCAGCAGGAGGGTCTGGCTAACTCCAATCTGAAGAAAACACATCAATATTTTGGCTAGTCCATGAGCTGTCTTTAATATATATAACAACCTTCATCATGTTTTTTTTTTTTTAACACTTCCATGAGATCCAGCAGAATAATTTCTAGATATAAGTAGAATTCCTATGATGCTGATTTCTAAGCACAAGTATTATTAGTAGATTTAACAATATTCAAATAACTTTTTGTTTTCTAGCCATTTCTGCTGGTTCTATTTCTCATACTTTCTTTATTATTTTTCCAGTTTAATAGATATTGATCAATGAGGCATTTTTTCCAGTTTTGTTAATATATCTGATCCAATTGAAGGCAATGGCACCCCACTCCAGTACTCTTGCCTGGAAAATCCTATGGATGGAGGAGCCTGGTGGGCTGCCGTCTATGGGGTCGCCCAGAATCGGACACGACTGAAGCGACTTAGCAAAAAAAAAAAAAAAAAAAAATGTGTGTGAAGTTAAATTTAAACTCACATAGACACACACACACACACATACATCCCTTGTCATCTTGTATAAACTAGAAGAGCTGAATAACTTACATAACAAAATAGCATCCATGCTATTTTGGGGATGGATCTCAGACTCAATACTGGATTTTAACCGCATGAGGAGCATGGCTTTGGAAGATTCTGCAATAATGTAGACCCAACTAGAAACAGTATTATCCCAAAGAGTTGTAAATTTTAATTTATCAGCTGGTTTAGCATTAAAAAATCACACGCATCATTTCTATTCACGTTAATGTTTTAACATCTATATGAGCCATTTTCTCTTTTGCCAAACCATATGCAACAGAAATCGTATTAACGATCTGTAAAACAACTAAGAAATTGTGCCAATACTTACTTGTCTTTTGTTTTCATTTAAAAGTGTTTGAGAGGCTTGTTGACAAGTTCAGTATGCTGTGCTTCAGAGTCCTCTTAGTTCTGAAGGCGTCATTACAAATCATATATTGGGATTTGTCACTTGTTGGATTTTACTCACCGAAAAAAATACTGTAAATAATCTGCCTCACAAAATCTTCCAATCTTCTTTTCTTTTTAGCATGCATCTTCAACGAAGTTGAAGCTTACAATTAGAGCTGATATTTTTCTCAAGATTGTCTACAGTTCTAGATATTTGGAGGTTGAACTGGCCTCCAATTTTCCCTTCAACATTCTTTTCTCTTATAATGATAGGGAGAAATCCCATTAAAGGAAAATCAGGCTAATTTAATTAAATGTACATTTGGTGCACACCTGAAACATATCCTATTTGATAATGTCCTTTCAGAAAAATGTTTTACAGTGAAGTCTGCATAATATAAAATATATTTTGTTAATTGTCCTGTAATAATGGTCATACTCATATCATATACCAAAAACTCAAATGAGATATTTATTAGTAGAAGACAGAATAACTTGTACTAGTCAACTGAAATTCATCATAACCTTCCATTATTTCTCTTAATTCTGCTCATAGCAACCGGATTCAGTATTTCCGACAAGTTCACAATTCTTAATAAAAATCCAATGATGTGTTCCTTCTATTCTACTCTATTCTATTGCACTTTGTTAAAAAAAATTAAGTCTGGTTATAACCCATTAGCTGTATTTTACCATCTACAAATGTATTATGTCTTGCCATTAGTCTGAATAATACTGGCATAGATGATAAACGTGAAAAAAACAAGAGAAGTGAGAGAGTGGTAGTGCTGCAGGAAAATATAAAAGAATGATGTGCTAGAATAGCGAATGACTGGGTAAGGAGGAATTTTGCCAGGATGGTCAGGAAAGGTTTCTTGGAGGAAGTGACATTAAATTATGTTCTGTAGAATTTAGGCTACTGATATGAGCCCATTCTCAGTATTTATGGATAGTTTGAACCCCAGCTACACTACAACCTCCTGCAGGACAAGACTTTTTTCCACTTAAAAAAAAAACCTCCCCCAGCATTCAGTCTGTGCTGTGTGTGAAGTAGATGCTGGACAATTGCTAGGTCAATGCTAACTATTGCAAATCACCATCTAGCGGAGCTGACATCCCTGCACGTGGAGCAGATGAGAGCCTGTGCCAGGTGGTGAGGGTTGAGAAGGCCCTTGAATCTTCCCCATTATGGCCTGTGCCTGAAATTTCATAATTAGAAATTCACTCCTTTGTCTTCAAGCCTTTATCAATTAAGTCTTAACAACCATTTGTGCCTCTGTGGAATCAGTATAATTTCTATGAGTCATAGTTGAATTTACAAAGAAGAGTTGGCTGGTTAATCCCTCCTAAGCACCAGTCCTGCAGGCTGGAGAGTGGCTCCCAGGTGCTCAGGGTTGCCTGTCTAGACAGGAGGCCCCACCAGACTACTCAGGCCCCACTAACTAAGAGGTCCAGAGAGAAACAGACTCAGTGAAGGCACCTGATTAATGACTTCAGGATTAAAATAATGGTATAAAGAGTGACTGACCATTAATTACCCACATTTACATGCTAATTTTGATATTTTTGCTTTAAAGAGACATAATACCAAGTCAGAAATTAGTTTCCTCTTTGAAATCTCAATTATCATCAATTTTGGGCAATTTACTCTAGCCTTGGTTTGCTTCTTAACTCCAGGGAGGAATCTCTCTGGCTTTACTTGAGTGGTCAGAACAGAAGTCTTCCAAGGCAAGGCAGCTCGGGCAATATCTGGGCCCTGGAGTGGCCCTTCAGCTGGGAATCAGGGAGCGCCAGAACCCTGATGCTTTGCTCTGAGACAGGCACAGATCACTGAAGGTCAGATAATCACACCTGTGTATAAAGCATTGCGTGTGTGGGGGGCAGTCCTCTTCTCTTCTCTCAACTTTTCTCCTGGTGCCTAGATCTATCTTACCTCTCACTTCCAACAGGAACTGAATATCCAACCATCCATTCTTTCCCCTCTACATACTCTGGTGTTTCAACAAATGGTGTTGAGAAAACTGGAAATTCACATGCAAAAGAATGAATCTGGACCCTAACTTTACATCATGTACAAAAATTAACACAAAATGGGTCAAACATCTACTCTAAAGACCACAAACTATAAATTATTAGAAGAAAACAGGGAAACATTAGGGGGAAAAGTTTCATAGCATTGGATTTGGCAATAATTTTCTGGGTATGACACCTAAAGAGCTGACAACAAAGTAAAAAATAGATAAATTGGACTTTATCAAAATTTAAAAGTCATAAAGTTGGGACTTCCCTGGTGGTCTAGTGGCTAAGACTCCTCGCTCTGAAATGCAGGGGGTCTGGATTCGATCCCTGGCCAGGGAACTAGATCTCATATTCTGCAAGTAAAGATCCTGCATGCTACGACTAAGACCCAGTGCAGCCAAGTAAATAAATACAAATACATATATTTTTTAAGCCATAAAATTAAAATTTCTGTTGACACAATCAACAGAGGGAAAGGGCAACCCACAAATGGGGAGAAAATAATATATTTGACAAATCATATACTTGCAAATCATGTATCCATCATGTATCCGATATCGAGAATATATAAAGATCTCCTCCAACAGTTCAACAAAAAGACAACCTGATTAAATAATAGGCCAAAGAGTTGAATACACACTTCTCCAAAGAAGACTTGTAAATGGTCAATAAGCCATGAAAAATGGTCAGTATCATCATTGCTATTGTTCAGTCTCTAAGTCCTGTCTGATTGCAGCACAACAGGCTTCCCTGTCCTGTATCTCCCGGAGTTTGCTCACACTTCTATCCATTGAATTGGTGATGCCATCCAACCATCTCATCCTCTGTTACGCCCTACTCCTTTTGCCTTCAATCTTTCCCAGCGTTGAGGTCTTTTCCATTGAGTTGGCTCTTTGCATCAGGTGGCCAAAGTATTGGAGCTTCAGTTTCAGCGTCAGTCCTTCCAATGAATATTCAGGACTGATTTCCTTTAGGATGGACTAGTTGGATCTCCTTGTTGTCAAAGGGACTCTCAAGAGTCTTCTCCAGCACCACAGTTCAAAAGCATCAATTTTTCAGTGCTCAGCCTTCTTTATGGTCCAACTCTCACATCTATACACAACTACTGGAAAAACCATAGCTTTGACTCTACAGATATTTTTCAGTAAAGTGATGTCTCTGCTTTTTAATACGCTGTCTAGATTTGTCATAGCTTTTCTTCCAAGGAGCAACCTTCTTTTAATTTCATGCCTGCAGTCACCACCTGCAGTGATTTTGGAATCCCCCCCGCCCCCCGCCCCAAATAAAGTCTCTCACTGTTTCCATTGTTTCCCCATCTATTTGCCATGAAGTGATGGGACCAGATGCCATGATCTTCATTTTTTGAATGTTGAGTTTTAAGCTAGCCCTTTTCCACTCTCCTTTCACCCTCATCAAGAGGCTTTTTAGTTCCTCTTCACTTTCTGACATTAGAGTGGTGTCATCTGCATATCTGAGGTTGTTGATATTTCTCCCTGTAATCTTGATTCTAGTTTGTGATTCATCCAGCCTGGCATTTCACATGATGTACTCTGCATGTAAGTTAAACAAGCAGGGTGACAATATACAGCCTTGACGTACTCTTTTCCCAATTTTGAACCAGTCTGTTGTTCCATGTCTGGTCTAACTGTTGTTTCTTGTCCTGCATACAGGTTTCTTAGGAGGCAGGTAAGGTGGTCTGGTATTCCCATCTCTTTAAGAATTTTCCATAGTTTATTGTGATCCACACAATCAAAGGCTTTAGTGTAGTCAATGAAGCATAAGTAAATGTTCGTTGTTTTTTTTTTTTTTGAATCCCCTTGCTTTTTCTATGATCCAACAGATGTTGGCAATTCGATCTCTGGCTCCTCTGCCTTTTCTAAATCCAGCTTGTACATCTGGAAGTTCTCAGTTCATATACATTTAAGCCTAGCTTGAAAGATTTTGAGCATTACCTTGGTAACTTGTGAAATGAGTGCAACTGTACAGTAGTTAGAACATTTTTTGGCATTGCCTTTCTGACTGGAATGAAAACTGACCTTTTCCAGTACTGCGGCCTCTGCTGAGTTTTCCAGATTTGCTAGTATATTGACTATAGAGCTTTAATACTATCATCTTTTAGGATTTTAAATAGCTCAACTGGAATTCCATCACCTCCACCAGCTTTGTTCATAGCAATGCTTCCTAACGCTTTGACGTCACATTCCAGGATGTCTGACTCTAGGTGAGTGACCACACCACCATGGTTATCTAGGCCATTAAGACCTTTTTTGTGTAGTTCTTCTGTGTATTCTTGACATCTCTTCTGGTTCTGTTAGGTCCTTGCTGTTTCTGTCCTTTATTGTGCCCATCTTTGCATGAATTGTTCCCTTAGTATATCCAGTTTTCTTGAAGAGATCTCTAGTCTTTCCTATTCTATTGTTTTCCTTTATTTCTTTACATTGTTCACTTAAGAAGGCTTCTTCCCTTCCTTGATATTCTCTGGAACTCTGCATTCAGTTGGTTATGTCTTTCTCTTTCGCCTTTCAATTTTCTTCTCTTCTCAGCTATTTGTAAGGCCTCCTCAGACAACCACTTTGCCTTCTTGCATTTTTTTTCCTTGGGGATGGTTCATTAATTATTAGAGAAATGTAAATCAGAATCACAATTATGGGATCATCTCATACCCATTAGGATGGTTGCTATCAAAAATCAAAGAAACAAAAAAACCAAATAAATTCCAATAAAACAGCACTGGTGAGGATGCAGAGAACTTGTAATCCTTGTGTACACCGGTGGGAAAATAAAATGTAAAAGAGTGCAGTGGCTGTGGAAAACAGTATGACTGTTCCACAAAAATATGAAAAAAATAGAATTACTGTGTGATCCAGCAATTCCGCTTCTCCCTATAAACCCAGAAGAATTGGAAGCAGAGTCTGGAGGAGGTATTTGTATACCCATGCGCATAGCAGCATTATTCATAATGGCCAAAAGGCAGAAGCAACCCAAGTGTCCACTGACAGAGAATGGATAACAATTGTATATACATACAACGGAGTAGTATCCAGCCTTAAAAAGGAAGGAAATTCTGACACATGCTACAATAAAGCTAAGCCCTGAAGGCATCATGCTAAGTTAAACAAACCACGCCCAGAGGACAAATGCTGTATGATTCCACTTACAAAAGTGACCTAGGTAGTCAAATTCACTGACAGAAAGTAGAATGGCGCATTGCCAGGGACTAGGGTAGTGGGGAGTTTAATGGGTACAGAGTTTCAGTGCTGCAAGAGGAAGAGTCTGGAGTGGTATAACAAAGGGTACGTACTTAACATTTCTGGACTGTATGCTTAACAATAGGAGAAGGCAATGGCACCCCACTCCAGTACTCTTGCCTGGAAAATCCTGTGGATGAAGGAGCCTGGTAGGCTGCAGTCCATGGGGTCACCAAGAGTCAAACATGACTGAGCGACTTCACTTTGACTTTTCACTTTCCTGCATTGGAGAAGGAAATAGCAACCCACTCCAGTGTTCTTGCTTGGAGAATCCCAGGGACGGGGGAGCCTGGTGGGCTGCCGTCTATGGGGTCGCACAGAGTCGGACACGACTGAAGCAACTTAGCAACAGCAACAACAGCAACAAAATGATGGTAAACATTGTGGTATTTTACGACACAATTTTTAAAAAGTCCATGCAATTAAGCTTGCCCTCGTTGAGAATGTAATTTGATGGGACAAAAACCCAAGGCTTCATATAATTTGCTAAATTTAAAAAATACTTAAGGCACTTTAATTACTATATGGTTATGTAAATGACTAAGTTGATAAATTAAGCATAGAACAATTTGCTAAAATAGATCCTAGGTTAACAAATAATGTGCAGAATTGGTTAAGGTGTTTCTATGTTTATATTTAGGGAAAATGTTTTAACTATTAGATAGCTTCAGCATTTAATGCATGAGTGTACAAAGGTGAGATTTTAGAGTTTTTAAAACTGATAAGACAAGTCCTTTGTTTTTTAGGTGGCACCACGTTGAGATTTATCTATTATCAAATTAATCTCAACAAAAATGTAAAAAAATAAGAATAAAGTTCTACCACCCAGATTTAACTTTATTTCCTTTCCAGTCATTTTTTTCCATGCATAGATTTAAAAAGCACTTAGTTACGATCATATTACATATGAATAGTTACCATTATTTTTAAAAGGTTGCAAATATAATAGATCACAGAACATGTAAATTTTTAGTTTCCACTTCTTTATGTCTGGAAAATTACAGAATTTCAGGATATTCCCCCTCTTCTCTAGTATATTTTGGTACATTATAATATTTTCCTTATTATGATAAAATTGAAATGATGTAATTTAAAATTGAGGGACTTCCCTGGAAGTCCAGTGATGAAGACTCTGTGCTGCCACCGCAAGGAGCACAGGTTCGATACCTGGTCAGGGAATTAAGATCCTGAATCCTGCGGCCCAAAAAATAAATAAAATTAAAACTGTAAAGAGCATTTTCTAAGTTATGGATTATTTCCTTAGAATCTATTCCTATAAACAAAGTTCAAAATCAAGATTTAAACATTAAGGGTTTTCATAATTGTAAGGGTTTTGATACTGCCAAGTTGTTTACCAACCTAAAAAATGTCCGACTGCTATCACACAGCACTCTTGCCAGCCTTTAAAATTATTATTTTTTGTTAATTTTTTTGGTGGAAAATTGTTATTTTACTTTGCACTACTTTGAACTTTTTGCAATATGTTTTTTTCCTAATTGTACATCCTATGTTTTTCTTTCTCTCTTTTTTTTTTAGTATTTACTCATGTGTCTTGCTCATCTACAACTGGCTTCTATTTTTTGTGATTGTATTTAATCTATTCTTAGTAAGTAATAACACTTTGTATCATAGCTTCTGCAAATACTTTTCCCAGTCTATTGCTTACTTTTAAAATTTGACTATTTTAATTTAATTGACTTTTTAATTTACCTATGATGAAATCAGCTCTTATTTTCATTTTGTGTTTTCCAGGGAATATGTTGTGTGTGCAGAATGGGGTTAAAGGTAAATGATAATGAACCTACATTACTATCCAATAGTGTCATTTAGAAATAACACAGGAGCTGTTATATCATTCCTGACCCTGAGTCTGACACTTGCTCTGCTGAGTTCTTACTCCATCTCTCAGTCTGCCAAACCCTTTGGGTGAGGGTTGCCATATCAAATACAGGATGCCCAATCAAATCTGAATTTCAGATAAACAACAAATTAAAAAAAAAATCAGCATGTCTTAAATATTTCATGGGCTATACTGATATTTTGAAAAATCATTCTTTGTTCATTTGAGATTCAACTGTAATTAGGCAGGCTGAATTTTTGCTATACCTGGCACTCCTACTTGGGCTAGTTTATTAACACTCGTGTCCTTAACATCATCCTGTATTATGGTTGAGGGTGGGGATGGTGGGAGCTTACAGAAGCTAGTATCTGTTCTCAGAGTTTGTACTCTGGTTTCCCACAGAATTTTTGCAGTCAGAAACATAATCTGGACTATTTCAATGACTCCTAGAAGAAAGAGCACTGTGTTTTCCTGCTACCTAATGCAGAGTTTTTTTTTCCTGTGGTCATGTATGGATGTGAGAGTTGGACTGTGAAGAAGGCTGAGCGCCGAAGAATTGATGCTTTTGAACTGTGGTGTTGGAGAAGGCTCTTGAGAGTCCCTTGGACTGCAAGGAGATCCAACCAGTCCATTCTGAAGGAGATCAGCCCTGGGATTTCTTTGGAAGGAATGATGCTAAAGCTGAAACTCCAGTACTTTGTCCACCTCATACGAAGAGTTGACTCATTGGAAAAGACTCTGATGCTGGGAGGGATTGGGGGCAAGAGAAGGGGACGACAGAGGATGAGATGGCTGGATGGCATCACTGACTCGAAGGACGTGAGTCTGAGTGAACTCCGGGAGTTGGTGATGGACAGGGAGGCCTGGCGTGCTGCGATTCATGGGGTCGCAAAGAGTCGGACACGACTGAGCGACTGATCTAATGCAGAGTTATCCACATGTATCTGATCACAGAACCACCTGAGGCTCTCTTCCCCTGGGGAGTCTGATTCTTTCAGCGTGAAGAAGGATCCAAGTGCCAGCAGTTTTCACAAGAGCCCAGGTGGGATTCTCCTGGTCAGATAAGTCTGTGGAACTCTGGCAGCCCTGGCATTGGAGGCCTCTGAGTAACACCTGGCAGGAAGTCACGGTCCAAGACAGATTCAGATCTCCCACTCTTACAACCTACTCAAAATCACTGACACAACATTCCGCAGTGCTGATCATCCTTGTAAGTTGCTTTGCCGTTCACGAAGTTCATCCCTTTTGGTCTTCATTCTTAATTCTTCAGGAAAGCAGGGAAGCTTATTTCCGCTTTACAGAGGAGGACAGGGAGGCTCACAGGGGCTAAGATCACACGTCAAGTTCTAGAAGCCGCCTGAGCAGCAAAGCCCGCCTTCTTTCCACCCCACCAAGCTACCTCTTTTAGCCTGCAAAACGTCCGTGGGGACCGCTAAAGCCGGATTTCAGGTGACTTCCGTTCTTAAATCTGCTGGCAGCCGCAGGCCTGCAATTAACAAACGAGGTGCAGCTATCGGTGCCTGCAATTATAAACAGAGGTGGAGGAGCGATCGGTGCCTGCAATTAACAAGGGGTGCAGAGATCGGTGTCTGCTATTAACAAACAGGGGTGGAGAGATCTGCGCGCTGCTAAGCGCAGGCACCCGGGCCCGCGGGCGAGCTGGGGCTGGACCCCGGTGGGCCGGCTCCGGGCGCTCCCGGTGCGGAGGGGCGGGCCGCCTTCCCACTGGTCCGCTCCAGCCGCGCGGCCTGCTGGCCACAGTTCCCAGCGGGCACCACCCGCTCGCGAGCCCGGCAGCCCGGAGCGGCGCGCGCCGGCCCGAGGGCGGGGACGTGCTCCGAGGACGCGCGCGGGGCTGGGCCTCCAACCGCCGCTCGCGGGGAAGAGGGCGGCTTCCCGCGAAGCCCGCCGCCGCCGCCGCCGACTCGGAGGTGCCGAGGGTTGTGGGGGAGCTTGGGGCGCGTGGGGGACATCGCCGCCGCCCGGCGCGGCCCGGAGGTTGGTAGCTGGTGACCGTAGAGAGTCCTCGGGAAGTTAGGTGTTGACTTTTTGCTTAAGGTTGGAAGACAAAAAGAAACGCACCAGACGCTTTCCGTTTCCCATTCCCCTGCCTACGTGCGCGGCCGGAGGCGGGGCAGAGGACGCGCCGGCTCCCGCGCTGGAGACAAAGGCGGCGGCGGCGGCGGCGACAGTGGCCGTGCGCCCGGATCAGTGGCCGGCCGAGTCCGTGCGCGCCCCTGCCAGCGCCCCCTCTCCCTGGCCTCGTCCCAAGTTGGCATTGTTGCGGGAAGTGTGGACGCTGAACCCCTTGGCGGTCTTAGAAATGCGCCAGCCTGACTTTCTGCGGCTCCAGGGACAACGCTCCCCCTCACCCCCCCAAAGTTAGAGACTTCTTGCTTTTTACTCTCCGGACTCAAGTTTCCCTCTTTTCTTTTACGCCTGACCTTTAGGTGGCATCAGTCTTTACGTGGGAAGGCCCTCCTCCCCGCAGTTCCTACCAAAGCGGGCGGGAGACGTACTAGGATGGATGGCATTGGCGTTAAGAAATGTACCGCTTGATTGGTTCGTGGCTCTTGGATCAGGGCGGTCAGGCCATTGAGTTGGCACCCCGGGTAGTTTGTATCATATGGGGTGAAACTTATTGTTTCTGTCCTTACTGTTTTGTGTTCCTCCTTCATTCATTCGCAGAGCTAGGTGTTTACTGCCCCGTGGTAAATGCTGTGGGAACACTAGGAGAGGAGGGGGAAAGCTTTCCTGAGGAGGGGGCTTTATACTGGACTTTGAAGAATAAGTATGATTTTTTTTTCCTTCCGGTGTTCATGGTCCATCTTTTCTGTATTTTTTTTTTCCCTCTTGTTCAGTGACAGACCGTAATTGTCATTAAGTGTTGGATCTGAGCTCTGACCTGAAAGATTTAACTAATAGTAACTGGGATGATGTGCTTGTTAGGTGCTTTAAATCCAGTATTTCTAAATCTTGCAGTAACCGGGAAGGATAGTATTAACCCTCGTCACAGCAGAAGAAAGAAAGGCTTAGAGGAGATGCCAGAGCCACAGGGAGTAGGTGTTGGGGTCGGGGTTTGCACTTCTCTTTCTGGATCAAAGCCTATGCTTTATTTATTGTTTATTTTGCCCCTCCTTGGGAAGTAGGTTATATAGACTAAGGGTGAAGGTCAGGTCTCTGGAGATAGCAGTCATTTTTGTGGGTGGCTCTATGTTGGTGTTAACTCTAGGTAATGTCAGGAACTAGCCAGGGTGATGGGCTTCTCTGGTGGCTCAGACAGTAAAGGATCCACCTGCAATCCTGGAGGTCCAGGTTTGATCCATGGGTGGGGTCTCCTCTCTTCCCCGGAGAAGGAAATGGCAACTCACTCCAGTATTCTTGCCTGGAGAATTCCATGGGCAGAGGAGCCTGGCAGGCTACAGTCCATGGGGTCACAAAGAGGTGGACAGAAGACTGAGCGACTAATGCTTTCAGCCAGGGTGAACCTTACTCATCTGGGCTCCTTCCAGGGCAGGGCCTAGCCGAGGGGGGCGCTCCTTAACTGTTGCCTGGGAGCTCCCTGGCATGGGTGAGATCCTTGATGCCTTGTCGGGTGCTTTACCCTTTTTCTTTGTTGCCATGGACTTCTTTCAAGTCTGGGGAAGCCAATTTTTAAAAGGCGTTTAAAAATACATAGTTACAAATTCTATTGAAACAGCAATCAAAGTAGTACAAAACCCCCACATATAATGTATTTCTTTAAAAAAATCAATCCATTAAGTATCAAAACTCAGTGCTGTATCAGACAAGGTCTCAGGATTTCAAAGCAGGGATGCCTATGTAAATGATATTTTGCAGTATTTGCAACAGCTGCACTGTGGCATGACAGAATCTGTGACTCACTGGTGACAGAGTCACTGGAAATGCTCTTGCTCTCTGCATATATAATCCAATGCATTCCTGAATTTCAGAGGTTCGTGAAAATAAAGATGTATGAGAAAAGGCATTGAAGTTCATGGGTGGAATTTAGGAGGCCATGAACACCTTGTGGATAGAGGGCTGGGTGTCTAGGTTACAATTCTGGCTTGGCGGTTTTCTTCCTGCACTGTCTTGCTGGCCACCCTATAGCATTACAGTTTGTTTCCTTCTCCTTCAGTTCCTTTCTCCTTTCCCTCAGGTTCACAGCTGTTTTGATGGTCAAAGCTGTTGAAAGAGAATTGCTGGATTGTTTATCTGCTCCATCTGCGCTGGTCTTGCTCTGCATAATTCTGCTGGAGAATATTCCCACAACAGTGGTTTTGTTATCTAAAGCATGACTATCTTCCCTTCTTTCCTTCCCTCCAATGATGTATGGTGTTACCAATGTCAGGAAAGAAGGGAGTTATCACGACATGTCCTACAGATGTTTTAAATCTTCAGATGTTATTGGCAACAATTTGATGGTAGTACATTTAAATATTCAGGTGACATGGACAGGTTTTTTGAATAAAATACCTCATAAGACACAAGAACTAGAACATTTGTGTAGTTCTATATCTGTAAAGAAATTAAATTTGTATTTAAAACCCTTTTCAGAGTAGAATTTCCAGGCCCAGATGGCCTCACTAGTGCAACATCACAAACATTTAAAAAAATAAAAAAGAAGAAATACTCCCTGACTGCTTTTATGAGGCCAGCATAGCCTTGTTACTAAAGCTTGATAAGGAGGTTACAAGAAACTCTAGGTCAGACTCTCATGGAAAAGACACAAAAGCCCTAAAAGGAAGTATTGGTAAACCAGATCTAGTGACCTATACCTGTATTTATGGGACCCTGCTTATTTAACCTATATGCAGAGGACATCATGAGAAACGCTGGGCTGGAATAAGCACAAGCTGGAATCAAGATTGCCAGGAGAAATATCAATAACCTCAGATATGCAGATGACACCACCCTTATGGCAGAAAGTGAAGAGGAACTAAAGAGCCTCTTGATGAAAGTGAAAGAGGAGAGTGAAAAAGTTAGCCTAAAGCTCAACATTCAGAAAACTAAGATCATGGCATCTGGTCCCATCACTTCATGGCAAATAGATGGGGAAATAGTGTCAGACTTTATTTTTTTGGGGCTCCAAAATCACTGTGGATGGTGATTGCAGCCATGAAATTAAAAGACGCTTACTCCTTGGAAGGAAAGTTATGACCAACCTAGATAGCATATTCAAAAGCAGAGACATTACTTTGCCAACAAAGGTCCGTCTAGTCAAGGCTATGGTTTTTCCAGTAGTCATGTATGGATGTGAGAGTTGGACAGTGAAGAAAGCTGAGCGCCGAAGAATTGATGCTTTTGAACTGTGGTGCTGGAGAAGATTCTTGAGAGTCCCTTGGACTGCAAGGAAATCCAACCAGTCCATCCTAAAGGAGATCAGTCCTGGGTGTTCATTGGAAGGACTGATGTTGAAGCTGAAACTCCAATACTTTGGCCACCTCATGCACAGTTGACTCATTGAAAAAAACCCTGATGCTGGAGGGATTAGGGGCAGGAGGAGAAGGGGACGACAGAGGATGAGATGGCTGGATGGCACCACCAACTCGATGGACATGAGTTTGGGTGAATTCTGGGAGTTGGTGATGGACAGGGAGGCCTGGCGTGCTGCGATTCATGGGGTTGCAAAGAGTCGGACACGACTGAGCGACTGAACTGAACTGGAGCCGTGACCAAGTTGGATTTACTCCGGGAATGTAAACTGTCTAACATTAGAAAATCAATAATTGTAATTTAGCCACAGAATAAAGGAGAAAAACTACTTAATAAAATTCACCCATTTGTGATAAAAATTCTTTGTAAGCTAAAACATTAAGAGATTTAAAACACTTAAAATAATAGATGGTAAATCACTGCTCCACAGATAACTCTGTGGATTCATTATAAGCCCAATTGAAATCCCAACAGATTTTTTTCAAAAATAGCCAATAAGCTAATTTTAAAATATATATGGAAATTCTAGACGATCTTAGTAAAGGAGCAAAGTTGGAAGATTTAAGCTGCTGGATGAGTATGTAGTTTGTCAGTGTGGTGTGGATACAATGCCAGATAGACCATGGAACCGGGTAGAGAATCCATAAACAGGCTCACATATCTGAGATCTCTTAATTTATAACAGAAGTGGCTCTGCAGTGCTCTAGAGAAAGGACAGTCTTTTCAGTCAGTGTTCCTGGGCCAATTGGATATCCAAATGGACAAGGTGAATTTTGATCATCTACCTCACCCTGTATACAAAAATTAATCGATATGTCATACAGCTAAGTGGGAGATCTGAAACAAAAAAGCTTCTGGAAGAAAGCAAAGTAGAACACCTTTATGACAAGGTTTATTGAATAGGACACAAAAAGTGCTAATTATAGAAGAAAATATTGGTAAGAACTACTGTTCATGGCAAAATTCCGTAGAGAGAAAAGGCAACTTGCATGATGGGTGAAGGTATTTGTAAGGGCTATATCCAATAAAGGACTCATACCCAGAATGTAGAAACAGTTTTTCACAAATCATTGAGAAAAAGATAGCCCAGCAGAAAAATGGGCAGGTCACTTCCCAAAAAGGATTTTCAGATACACAATAAACATGAAAAAGGGATTAACCTCATTAGTAATTGCTGCTGCTGCTAAGTCGCTTCAGTCCTGTCCAACTCTGTGCAACCCCATAGACAGCAGCCCACCAGGCTCTGCCGTCCCTGGGATTCTCCAGGCAAGAACACTGGAGTGCATTAGTAATTAGGGAAATACAAATTAAAACTATAATGGGATATCACTCTATACTCACCGGAATGGCTAAAAAACACAAAACCCTGTCAATGCTGAGTACTGGGTAGAATATGGAAAACTGGACCTTTTATACATGATGGTTGATGGGTATGGAAGTTAGTATAACTGTTTTGGAAATTGTTTTGCAGTATTGCAGTATCATTACTAAAACTGGGCAGATGCATCTCCTGTGACTGAGCTACTCTGTTCTTGATAAACTCTGAACAGTAAGGCAGATACATTTGCACCGAAAGACATGTAATAGTATGTGCAGAGCAGTATTATTCCTAATAGCTTGAAGTCGGAAACAACTCACGTGTTCATCAGTAGTAGAATGGACAAAAGTGTAAGCAAATTGCTTATGCAATGGAATTCGCCACAGTAATGAGAAGGAACAAATCTCCTTAACACACAACGTGGATGAGCCTTGCAAAGGTAGAACTGAAAAAAGGTGGACACAGCAAGAGTTAGTGCTTTGTGAATCCCTTTTTTGGGGGGAAGTTCAAAAATGGGCAAAACTAAATAAACTAGGGTGTTAGGAGTCGTGCTAGTGGTCACCTTTAGTGGAAGTGAAAGGACAGAGAGGGAATTCCGTTTTTTATCTAAGTAGTAATTACTGGAATGAGTTTGCTTTTTTGAAAGCCTTATACTTTAAAAAAAAAAATTAAGCATACTTTAATACAAAATTCACTTAAAATATATTATTAAAATTTTTGATTCATTCAGCTGCCCCTAATCTGGGGAGTGTAAGATGTGGTGAGCATGATTCTGGTGATTAAAAAGGCTTCAAATAGGTTGAGAATTTTCCAGGGAAGGGATACAATATCACATCAGTAACTTTTCTGAACTAGGGGCTTATGCATCTGCCTGCTTTTCTTCCAATCTTTAACAGCAGAGATCTGGCTCAAGGGCAGTTCATATAAAAGGACTTAGAGTTATGTTGGATATTAAGATTGACAGCAGTGTGAGATAGAAGCTGAAAAATGCTAAGTTGAGAACTGAATACAAAATTTTGTTTTCAGGTTTCATTTTCTTGCAGCTTAAGTTTTTAGTTTATAACAATTAGATTAAAATATTCTGATATTTTATATAAACCCTTCTAATGAAGTACTTTCCTCCCACTTAACCATGAACTAATTGAGGATAGGGGTGGCATATTAGTTTCCTATTGTTTCTGTAACGAATTATCATAAACTTAGTGGCTTAAAACAGCAGAAATTGGTTATTTTATAGTTTTGGAGATCAGAAGTCCAAACTGGGTTGTCGGGGTAGTGTTCCTTCTAGAGACTCCTGTGTGGTGGGGCGGGGGAGGGGGGGCAAGGGGGAGGCGTCTTTTTTTCTTTGCTCATGTTCTCTGTCGCTTACATTCTTTTATTCTTGGCCCCTTCCTCCATCTTCAGAGTGTATCCCTCTGACCTCTGCTTCCATCATCCCCTCTCCTGTCTGTCCCTGACCTTCCTTCTTCCCTCTTAGCAGGACTCTGTGCTTACATCAGGCCCATGTCAATTATCAGGGATAATGTCCCCATCTTGACATTTTTAACTGAATCACATCTGCAGAGTCAATTTGCCATGTAAGGTAACATATTTACATGTTCGGGAATTAGGGCATGGACATTTTTCTAGGGGAGCCATATCTGGCAGATCTTCCAGATAGAATCTTTCTATTTTGTCTTCACAAATAGCACAGTTCCTGATTCTCTGTAGGAGCTCATTGATGTTTGTCAAATGAAGGAATGAGTCCCAGTTTTCACTGTTTGAAGTCTAGTTTCCCAAGAGGAGAAATGATGGTCTTGTCCTACTCTGGCTCTGCACACCTGGAATTTTGTGTTCAGCTCCAGGTACCTGTACTGTAAAGAGACAACTGACAGCTGATAAAGGGTCTGGGAACCCAGCCATGGAAGAAATGATTGAAGGCAGCCTGGGGGTTTGTCCTGGAAGAGGGCTTGGGGTGGAGCGGATGGCATTAATTATCTTTCAGTATTTATGATTGGCAAGAATAATGAACTATTCTTTCAGTACACTTAATAATAGTGGGAATAATACTAAAGAAAACAAAAATAAGCATTTTAGAGCCTACTATGGTCAATGTAATGTTCTATATCTTTGTAAACGCATTTAGTCATCATGGCAACTCTCAGAAGATAGTTACCATCTCCATTTTATAAGTAAGGGCATTGAAGCACAAAGAGGTCATGCAACTTGTACTAGGTCACACAGCTAGAAAGTAGCAAAGCTGGGATTCAGCCTTTGGCGTTCTGACTCCAGAGCCATGCTTTAAACTATCACACTATCCTGCCTCCGTGCTTTTAGTTTCTCCAGGTACAGTAAGTCTAGTAGCAGAGTGCTTCTGAGAAATGGAGGGGCAGATTTTGACTCAGTTTAAGAAAAAAAGAGCTAACAATAAGAACTTCTTTGAAATAGTTTCCCTGCTTTGCAGTGTTACTGGACATGGTCAGGTAGGGTACTGTACTGAGTTGGCCAAAAAGTTTATTTGGGCTTTTTGTACCATCTTATGGAAAAACCCGAACAAACATATTGGCCAACCCAACAAAAGAAATTCCCAAACTGGCTCCATCAGACCAGGCGACAGTACTGATTTTGAAATTGGTTTGGGAAGGTAATTCTTTAAAATATATGTCTCTCTCAGCCTTTATGACATTTTACTTAATAAAGATCTCCAGTGAGATGTAGTTTTCCCACTGCCTCTCCAGAGTTTACTTATTAGCAATTCTAACATCCTGGTGAGGTAAGCCATGTCTCTGTCCCTTTTTAAGATACTCCCAGCTGGCGCTAAAGAACCTGCCTGCCTGTGCAGCAGACAAGAGACGTGGGTCAGTCCCTGGGTGGAGAAGATCCCCTGGAGGAGGGCATGGCAGCCCACTCCAGTATCCTTGCCTGGAGAATCCCATGGCAGAGGACCCTGGTGGGCTACAGTCCATGGGGTCGCAAAGAGTGGGACACAACTGAAGCGGCTTCACATATACACACTCCTCCAGTAAAGAGGTGGAAGCTGTTCCCTCTTCCCCCTTGAGTCTGGACTGAGCTTTTGACCATAAAACGTTCTGTGAATTCTGGAGCCTGGTCCTTAAGAGACCTTGCCCCTCTTGCTTTTGTCTTTTAAGACCCTGGAGCCACCGTGCTATGAAGGCCAGCCTCCTAGAGGACACATGCCCACGTGGAGGAGAAGTGAGGCGTCTAGGTGACGGCTGGCACCAAGTGCCAGCCGTGTGGGTGAGGTCATTGTCCCCTCCAGCTGCCTTGAGCCAGGGCAGTGACAGTCATGTGAGTTGATGCCAGGTGAGATCTGCAGAAGCATTGCCCAGATTGCCACCCCCCAGAATCACAGGAGAGAATACAGCTTGTTATTTTAAGCTTCTGTGTTTTGGAGTGATTTATTGCACAGTGACACATAGCTGATACATAATATTTTGGTGCATATTTGGATGTCGTGATAACGTATTTTTAAATATTCAGTAATTAGACTTTTGCCCAGCCCCGTGGACCTCTCCAATCACAGCTGATCATTCCAATGTATTGGTGAAGCCTTTCTGGGTTTAGGAAAGTGTTTCTCTTTAGAAGGATGTGGGTAGAAGAATGAGACTCTTAAGCAAGGTTGGGAGAACACTGTACTGTGAGAAGACACCATGAATCTGGGCTTGATTTTTCTGGTAGAAGTCATGTAATTTATATTCTGCAAAATAGGTCTCTGTTTCAACAAGTTGGACCTGGAAAAGAGTAAAAGTCTCCTAACATTTTTTTCCAAATGTGCTAGAATATTGCTCTGCTATGGCATTTTCTTTTCTGTAATGCCTTTGTCATTTCAGTGGGCATGAGTTTCTTTTGCTTTATTACTTTGTGGTTTCCAGAGTGCTCATTTGTTCCTAAATGTGGAACTATTTCAAGTTTACTCAACCCTTATCTCTATATAACTGCTGACTTTCCCCTCATATCCGAGGTAAATTAGTTTGGTTTAGTTCGTCTTCTTCAGTAAATCTCTTAAGAAATGTGTGAGTTAGATGTTTCCTGTGTATTTGGATTACATCTAGTTGATTTTCTTCCTGGGAGTATCTATACTATACGTAACTTTAAATTCTTTTGCATGTGTATAGCTTGTTATCTTCTAGCTTTCCTGATGAATTGATTTCATCGTAGATGTTGAAAAAAATGAATCGGGTGAACTTGAACAATAGGGAGGTGGGTGAAGGAAGGCTCTGGAATTAGACTTGGTGAGTATGAATCTAAGCTCTGCTCCTTAGATTTGTGTGATTTGGGGCAGATTTCTTGATCCTTCTGGGCTTTGGTGGTCTTTTGTGTTAATGAGGGTACCAGAAGTACCAAGCTCAGAGCTGTTATGGAGATGAAGTGAAAGAATACTTTTAAAGTGCTTTATCGGAGAAGGTAATCTGTCAATACTACTTATTAGAGTACATTTTAGTTCCGTTGCTCAGTCGTGTCCGACTCTTTGTGACCCCATGGACTGCAGCACGCCAGGCTTCCCTGTCCATCACCAACTCCCGGAGCTTGCTCAAACTCATGTCATCAAGTCAGGGATGCCATCCAACCATCTCATCCTCTGTCGTCCTCTTCTCCTCCTGCCTTCAGTCTTTCCTGGCATCATGGTCTTTCCCAATGAGTCAGTATTAGAGTACAGCTGTTACTTAACTCTGGGTAAACTCAGTAGCGGACAAGGCAATGGCACCCCACTCCAGTACTCTTGCCTGGAAAATCCCATGGACGGAGGAGCCTGGTAGGCTGCAGTCCATGGGGTCGCTAAGAGTCTGGCACGACTGAGCAACTTCACTTTGACTTTTCACTTTCATGCATTGGAGAAGGAAATGGCAACCCACTCCAGTGTTCTTGCCTCGAGAATCCCAGGGACGGGGTAGCCTGGTGGGCTGCCGTCTGTGGGGTCCCACAGAGTCGGACATGACTGAAGCGACTTAGCAGCAGCAGCAAACTCAGTAGAGAAATATTTCAGTTTAGTTAGTTGGGCATAGTGATGGTGATGGTGCTGGAGATTGTTAGCTTCATGTTGAGGTTGCTGTTTTAAAGTCATCTGGTGCATGGGAATATTTGGCTCCTCTGTCCGTGGAATTCTCCTGGCAAGAACACTGGAATGGGTTGCCAGTCCCTTCTCCAGGGGATGTTCCTGACCCAGGGATTGAATCCAGGTCTCTTGAATTGCAGGTGGATTCTTTGCTGTTTGAGCCACCATGGAAGCCCAGGTGCTATTTAGACCCCATTTAGTGCTAAATACCAAGGGTGAGGAGCAGGAAAGAATTTAAAGAGGAAGTGTTGGAATCCATTTGTTGTACTTAGCAACAGTAAAGATAAAGGACTTTTGAAAAGATGTTGGAAATCGCTGGGGAAAAGCATCTTACAGAAGTTGTGTGCATGTACACTTCAGGCTTTGGCACAGTGAACTGTCCTTTTCTGCCAAGAGTAAGGAACAGGATTTCTGCCTAAGAGAGTGGGCGTTGAGAACTTAGGTTCTGTTTTTTTCTCCTTTGCTGGCTTCTCTGGATCCTTGGGCAGATTGTGTCTTTTCTCTGAGCAGGACTCTGATCCCTGAAAAACGAGCTAACTGTTAGTCCTCCTGGTGGGAATGAGAGTGGATGGCATCTTTGAAAGCAGGTGGAGTGTTAAATTACAACGTGAAAGCAAAGGTACATTGCTTCAGTATAGAAAACCTTCTCTTCGTGGAGGAAGCCTTGCCATTTTCCAGCTAAGGTTTTATTATGTGGGCCCCATGAGTTCTATAGTTCCCAGATAAATATAGTACTTTTTGGAACTACTCAGCCTGGGGCTCTTATACCCAATACAAGGTAGAGAGATCTTGTTCATCCAGTCTGACTTCTTTCCTTTAATCCCAGGAAAACCTTTGCCATGGTTTTCTTCCAAGGCCTAATCTTAAATGCATTTTCTCTCTTAGTCTTCACTTTGTGCCAGTTCCCTACTCTCATCAGTAACACCAACTTTGGGACAATATAGTCTTAACAGCTTTGGAGATGCTGTTTTAGGTCCCTTATTCCCCCTCCACCCCACTGCCTCCTGGACTAGTTTGGTGCCATGTGCAACTTGATTTTTCCTACTGTGTTGCATGGTTCTAGAACTTTCTCTCCACTTGCTACCAAGGGCCTGAATCGCTGACCTCCCTGCCTCTTGACGCTACCACCATGTCAAAGGTCTTCCTGAAGCTTCACACAAAAATTAAAAGTCATATATGTTTAAGACCCTTTGCCACTTGGCTCCTAAACTACCCACATTTTTTATCATCCTGACCAGTATTCCCTCTGAAGTGGAAGTGTTCTCAGACACATCTTTACCATCAGATCTCCCTGTAACCCTCCTTAGCTCTCACATCAGTAATGTAACCTCCTTTATATAGATTGATCAGGTAGATTCCTACTTTAAAACAGGCTGTGTTGTTGTAGGTTGGCTGTTTCCTATAGAAATCATGATGTAAATGGTGATGAGTTTCTAGGGTATTGAATGTGTGAGTGTTAAGTCACTCAGTCATGTCTGATTCTTTGCAACCTCGTGGACTGTAGCCTGCCAGGCTCCTCTGTCCATGGAATTCTCCAGGCAAGAATACTGGAGTAGGTTGCCATTCCCTTCTTCTCCATGAAATCTTCCTGACCCAAGGATTGAACCTGGGTCTCCTGCATTGCAGGTGGATTCTTTACCGTGTGAACCACAAGGGAAGTCCAGGCTGTTGCATGGATGCGCACTTAACTGATAATGTTGCTGCAGCCCTGAATCTATGCATGAAAAACAGAAAAAAGGCATCACTTACACATTTGAGTAAGGATTTCTTTAATTTCATTGTGGTAGCTTGTGCCTAAAGAAGAGCGTAATTGTATTTAGAAGATTGAAACATTCGAAACTTGAGAATTTTCTGAGTCTTTAGGAACATTTATGAGTTTGGACATTAAAAAAAAAAAAAAATTCTAGTTATATTCCCAAAGGTGCAGCTTTCTTTTCTTTGATACTGTTGTGTCATTAAATCCCTTAAAACATGTCTACCCTGATTGGCTCTCTGCACAGCTGAAATGAACAGAGATGGGGAGAGCACTGGAGAGAGCAATCTTCCTGAGATAAGTGGACAAGAGTTGAAAAGAATTATTAAGGAAGAAAGATCTGTTAAGGACAAGTGGGTGCATGTGTGGTGGTGGTGTTTTGAGGTTACATTCCTGGGATTGTGAATGGTGAGGCAAGAAGAGTGAGTACTGCATATAATTCCTCTTGGGGCTAAGAAAAGAGTTGGTGAGAAGAGACACTGTGCAGAAAGCTCTCCAGAGGCCCCCAAGGACACGTTGTTGCTGTCTGGGGTGGCCTTGGGCTGGATGTGGGGACAGGAGGAGGATGAGACATTGGAGAGAGCTCTTGGGGTGCTGATGGGGCGGAAGAAGGCCCCGCAGCAGGTGGGATGCTCAGTCCCTCCCCCCATGGAAGGTCAATTAGAGATCATCAATTCAGAAGGAAACCCAGGGCTCTGGCAAGGTAAGTTCTGTGGCATCCTGGATGGCATGGGGGTTTGGGGGGAGAATGGATACATGTGTATGTATGGCTGAGTCCCTTTGCTGTTCACCTGAAACGATCATAATATTGTTTATCAGCTGTTCAGTTCAGTTCAGTCACTCAGTCGTGTCCGACTCTTTGCGACCCCGTGAATTGCAGCACGCCAGGCCTCCCTGTCCATCACCAACTCGCGGAGTTCACTCAAACTCATGTCCATTGATCTCATCCTCTGTCATCCCCTTTTCCTCCTGCCCCCAATCCTTCCCAGCATCAGAGTCTTTTCCAAGGAGTCAATTCTTCTCATGAGGTGGCCACAGTACTGGAGTTTCAGCTTTAGCATCATTCCTTCCAAAGAACACCCAGGACTGATCTCCTTTAGAATGGACTGGTTGGATCTCCTTGTAGTCCAAGGGACTCTGAAGAGTCTTCTCCAACACCACAGTTCAAAAGCATCAATTCTTCAGCACTCAGCTTTCTTCACAGTCCAACTCTCATATCCATACGTGACTACTGGAAAAACCATAGCCTTGACTAGATGGACCTTTGTTGACAAAGTAATGTCTCTGCTTTTGAATATGCTATCTAGGTTGGTCATAATTTTCCTTCCAAGGAGTAAGCGGTTTTTAATTTCATGGCTGCAATCACCATCTGCAGTGATTTTGGAGCCCCCCAAAATAAAGTGTGACACTGTTTCCACTGTTTCCCCATCTATTTGCCATGAAGTGATGGGACCAGATGCCATGATCTTCGTTTTCTGAATGTTGAGCTTTAGGCTAACTTTTTCACTCTCCTCTTTCACTTTCATCAAGAGGCTCTTTAGTTCCTCTTCACTTTCTGCCATAAGGATGGTGTCATCTGCATATCTGAGGTTATTGATATTTCTCCCGGCAATCTTGATTCCAGCTTGTGCTTCTTCCAGCCCAGAGTTTCTCATGATGTATTCTGCATATAAGTTAAATAAGCAGGGTGACAATATACAGCCCTGATGTACTCCTTTTCCTATTTGGAACCAGTCTGTTGTTCCATGTCCAGTTCTAACTGTTGCTTCCTGACCTGCATATAGATTTCTCAAGAGGCAGGTCAGGTGATCTGGTATTCCCATCTCTTTCAGAATTTTCCAGTTTATTGTGATCCACACAGTCAAAGGCTTTGGCATAGTCAATAAAGCAGAAATAGATGATTTTCTGGAACTCTCTTGCGTTTTCCATGATGACAAAACAAAAAGTTAAAAAAAAGCCCAGAGGTTAAAATTTACTTACCACTAAATGGAAAATTGCAATGGCACCCCACTCCAGTACTCTTGCCTGGAAAATCCCATGGGCAGAGGAGCCTGGTAGGCTGCAGTCCATGGGGTTGCAAAGAGTCGGACTCGACTGAACGACTTCACTTTCACTTTTCACTTTCATGCATTAGAGAAGGAAATGGCAACCCACTCCAGTGTTCTTGCCTGGAGAATCCCAGGGACGGTGGAGCCTGGTGGGCTGCCGTCTATGGGGTCGCACAGAGTCGGACACGACTGAAGCGACTTAGCAGCAGTAGCAGCAAATGGAAAATTACTATATCCTACAAAGTCCCCAAAAGAAATCTTAACATATTCTGGGAGATGCCAGGTATTTAAAAATAAAGGGTTGTTGTTGTTGTTAAGTCACTTCAGTCGTGTCCGACTCTGTGCGATCCCATAGATGGCAGCCTACCAGGCTCCTCTGTCCCTGGGATTCTCCAGGCAAGAACACTGGAGTGGGTTGCCATTTCCTTCTCCAATGCATGAAAGTGAAAAGTGAAAGTGAAGTCGCTCAGTGGTGTCCGACTCTTAGCGACCCCATGGACCGCAGCCTACCAGGCTCCTCCGTCCATGGGATTTTCCAGGCAAGAGTACTGGAGTGGGGTGCCATGGCCTTCTCCGAAAACAAAGGGTAGTGGTTCTGAAAAGTACTAGGGGATCCTGCGAAGGTGTTGTTGAAATTCCAGGGCTTAGAGAGATTGGCCGTGGAAGTACTAGTGGCGGATTGTGGGTCTTCTAGGAGCTCTGCGGGAGAAACTCATGTCTCAGCAACTTGTAGGTAATTACCAGGGGACCGTCTGGTTGGAGGACCACTAATTTCTGACCTCATATTTTATGAAAGGGAAAGTTTATATCCCTTCTTGCTCTGATTCCCTGAAGAAAGGGGTTTGTGAGTAGTAGGTTCTGAGCTAGACTCTGAAGGCAAGTAACTCCGTGAACTGGTACTAAAGGGGCTCCATCCCTGAGGGGTGAGGTGGGGGCCCAGGGGTCTCAAAACCTGGATTTGAGCCCTGGCACCATTATTTCTGGTTGAATGACCTCACCATGTTCACATTCATCATCTATAAATGCCTGCCTCCGTTGCTCCACATACTTCACCCAACTCTTGTGAAAATACAATGAGCTCACGGGTGAGATCTAAGTTTTGGCATTACTGTCACGTATTAGATGTGCTTGCTGGGGGCTTAACTTTTTGCGCTTGTTTTAATTTGACTTTGATATATGTGAGAGGTTTAAGTAAAGCAATGACGGCCATAGAGGGGTTTACATTTAGCTAACTCTATGTCATTTGGGAACTGATCATTTAATTTGCAGAATTTTAGGACTTCCTGTTACCTGCTTTATTAAGAGTATAGACATGGCTGCCGTAACAGAGAGCTTTAGAATGGCACAGCCTTAAACAACCTGGGAATGCGTTTCTCTTTCATGTAACAGTCCAGAGATGTAAGAGGTCCAGGGCAGTTTTGGGGGTGGGGTGGGGTGGGCGGGGTGGTACGTGCGGTCAGGAACTGAGGCGCCTCTGTCTTGCTTTTCTCTGCGGCTTTCCCCTCTTGGTCTAAAGGTGGGTGTTCCAACTCCACCCAGCAGGAAGAGGATGACCACAGCCTCAGCGCCAGAACTATTCCAATATCCACCCTTGGAGACACTGTATGTGCTCAGCATCCTTGTGTCCAGATAAAACTTCAGTTCCTGTGCAAGAAGGGAGACTGCATGTGCAGAGTGGGCAGCTCACAGCCTGTCAGTGGGATCGGGCTGTTAGCTTCCCTTTAAGAAGCACCTGGAAGATGGAAGACACGGTGGTTTTGTTAATCAAGTCTTATAAACCACGGTGGAATGGCATTGGAAGGGGAGAGCGAGGAGGATGAGACTGTTGGGTTAGAGGAGGCTTGGAGATGGTTTGTGCTTTTAATTTTTTAACGTATGTATTTATTCGGCTGCCGGCAGGATCTTTAGTTGCGGCGTGTGAACTCTTAGCTGCAGCGTGTGGAATCCGGTGCTCTGAGCATGGAGTCCTGGCCACTGAACCCCCAGGGAAGTCCCTTGGGGCTCCCTTCTCTTCAGGCTTTTGCACAGTAATCCGCTATTCCTGGAGCCTGTGGTGGTCCCGTCCTGCTGCGCTTGGTGCCCGTGCTGGGTTCTGTGGACTCACATCGTGGTCCCTGCTCTCTAAAGGTCCGCTCTGCGGGGAGACGGGTGTGGCAGGAGTGAGGACAGACGTGGCTGGTGTACACTGTGCTGGAGGCAGGCGGGCGGCGTGGGCTCAAGGGAAAGACCTGCCCACCCTGGGCAGGCAGGGTGTGTGTGTGTGTGTGTGGTGTGTGTGATGTGTGTGTGTATGTGTGTGATGTGTGTGAGTGTGTGATGTATGTGTGTCTGTGATGTGTGTGTGATGTATGTATGATATGTGTGTGATGTATGTGTGTGTGATGTGTGTGAGTGATGTGTGTGTATGTGTGTGATGTGAGTGTGTAATATGTGTATGTGTGTGATGTGTGTGTGTGAGATATGTGTTTGATGTGTGTGTATGTGTGTGATGTGTGGGTGTGATGTGTGTGATGTGTGTGCAGTGTGTGATGTGTTTGAGTGTGATGTGTGTGATGTGTGTGCGGTGTGTGATGTGTTTGAGTGTGATGTGTGTGATGTGTGTGCGGTGTGTGATGTGTTTGAGTGTGATGTGTGTGTATGTGTGAGATGTGTATGTGTGATATGTGTGTGTGATGTGTGTGTGATATGTGTGTGTGTGATATGTGTGTGATATGTGTTTGTATGTGTGTGATGTGTGCGTGTGGATGTGTGATATGTGTATGATGTGTGTGTGTGATATGTGTGTGTGTGGTATGAGTGATGTGTGTGTGATGCGTACGTGATGTGTGTGTGTGATTTGTGTGTATGTGCGTGTGATAGGTGTGTGATGTTTGTGATGTGTGTGTATGATGTGTGTGAGTGATGTGTGTGTATGTGTGTGATGTGAGTGTGTAATATGTGTATGTGTGTGATGTGTGTGTGAGATATGTGTTTGATGTGTGTGTGTGTGATGTGTGTGTATGTGTATGATGTGTGTGATGTGTGTGCGGTGTGTGATGTGTTTGAGTGTGATGTGTGTGTATGTGTGAGATGTGTATGTGTGATATGTGTGTGTGATGTGTGTGTGATATGTGTGTGTGTGATGTGTGTGTGTGATGGGTGTGTGATATGTGTGTGTATGATATGTGTGTGATATGTGTTTGTATGTGTGTGATGTGTGCGTGTATATGTGTGATATGTGTATGATGTGTGTGTGATATGTGTGTGTGTGATATGTGTGTGATATGTGTTTGTATGTGTGTGATGTGTGCGTGTGGATGTGTGATATGTGTATGATGTGTGTGTGTGATATGTGTGTGTGTGGTATGAGTGATGTGTGTGTGATGCGTACGTGATGTGTGTGTGTGATTTGTGTGTATGTGCGTGTGATAGGTGTGTGATGTTTGTGATGTGTGTGTATGATGTGTGTGAGTGATGTGTGTGTATGTGTGTGATGTGAGTGTGTAATATGTGTATGTGTGTGATGTGTGTGTGAGATATGTGTTTGATGTGTGTGTGTGTGATGTGTGTGTATGTGTATGATGTGTGTGATGTGTGTGCGGTGTGTGATGTGTTTGAGTGTGATGTGTGTGTATGTGTGAGATGTGTATGTGTGATATGTGTGTGTGATGTGTGTGTGATATGTGTGTGTGTGATGTGTGTGTGTGATGGGTGTGTGATATGTGTGTGTATGATATGTGTGTGATATGTGTTTGTATGTGTGTGATGTGTGCGTGTATATGTGTGATATGTGTATGATGTGTGTGTGGTATGCATGTGTGTGTGGTGTGTGTGATGTGTGTGTATGTGATGTGCGTGATGTGTATGTGATATGAGTGTGATATGTGTGTGAGTGATGTGTGTGTATGTGTGTTATGTATGTGTATGTGTGTGGTGTGTGTGTGATATGTGTGATGTGTGTGTGATGTGTGTGATACGTGTGTGTATATGTGTGTGTGATTGTGTGTGTAACGTGTGTATGTGTGTGATGTGTATGTGTGATGTGTGTTTGTGTGATGTGTTTGTGTGTGATGTGTGTGTGATGTGTATGTGTATGTATGATATATGTGTGTGTGTGATGTGTGTATGTGTGTGTGGGGGGTGTGTGTGAGATGTGACCAGGTGGGTGAGGTCGTGGCACAGGAGGTGTCACTGGGAGGAGGGTTGTGTCTTAAGTGATGGTCCCTGGGGGAACAAGGGAACTAGCTGGCGATGGTGACGAGGCGTTGTCCTCTACTGTACGTTTTTGGCTTACGGTTTTATTTCTGTTTCTCTTCCTAGAAACTCTCAGCGTGGGCCGCAGGACCCTTTGTCACAGGAGCAATGCTGCCCCGGTGGGAACTGTCCTTGTACCTGTTAGCTTCCATAGGCTTCCACTTCTATTCTTTCTATGAAGTCTACAAAGTCTCCAGAGGTAAGGTCCCAATTTTTCTAAATTTGTGTCAGGAAAGCAAGGTGGAGGCGGAAGTGCTCAGAGGTGGAAGGTTCAGGAAGACGGCCTCGTGGGCGCAGGGTGGCTTGAGCTCTGCTTTGCTTTCCCCTTGTCGTGGACAGTTTGAATTGATGACCCGAGTCAGTGGCGGTTTCCACCGTAATCTTGGATCTTCTAGATGACCCCGTGGCTGGTCCTCTGAAGCAGGAAGGTTCGGTTCAGTGGCCACTGAAAGCCGTGGAGGTGCTTTGCATTGATAAGGAGTAGTAACCGCTTAAATTTCTCCCTCGCCACTGGTCCTCTCGGCCACGTGGAGGCTGCCCACGGTGTCAGAGGCCCGGACCACCTTCCTCTTCTTGTCCTGCTGTCTGCCGTGCTTTTGTGCACATGTTGAAGAGGAACTGTTAGCAAGCCCTTGGAAAGGGACGGACCCTCCTTTCCTTTAAGGGCATCTTGGAATAAACATCGCCATGTCACTTCTGCTCACACCAGTTGACCAGGGCCAATTCCCGTGGCCCCAGCTAGTCGGCTGGGAAATACTATGGTTCACTCGGTGGCCGTGTGCTACATACAACTTTCCATACTGGGGAGGAACGGAAGAGAGAATTTTAACGGGTCCACGAGTGGTCTCTTCCATAGCCAAGGACAGTTTCCTAGAGGTGATGGTGAGCCTTATCTTAAGGAAGAATAGAAGTCAGCCAAGGAGAGAAGAGGGCAGAGGCTCTGTGGACAGAGGTGGGTTTGCAGGCAAACGGACAAATGTGTGCCATGCCGCTGGGGTGTGAGGAAACACAGCATGACCTGGGAACTCCGCTGGTGCTTGGAGGGGGGCGCCAAGGGTTGAGCTTAGATCAAGGAGTGGGGATAGGTTGTGAAGGACTCTGTGTATTCCTTTGGCTGAGGCTGCTGCTGCTGCTAAGTCACTTCAGTCATGTCCAACTCTCTGCGACCCCATAGATGGCAGCCCATCAGGCTCCTCTGTCCCTGGGATTCTCCAGGCAAGAATCCTGGAGTGGGTTGCCATTTCCTTCTCCAATGCATGCATGCAGGCTAAGTCACTTCAGTTGTGTCCAACTCTGTGACCCCATGGACAGCAGCCCACCAGGCTCCTCTGTCCATGGGATTTTTCTAGGCAAGAATACTGGAGTGGGTCACCATTTCCTTCTCCTTTCGCTGAGGAGTCTGGACTTTATCTTGAAGGTAGGAGAGTTTGCTGAAAGTAATTGTGCTTACTGAAAATGGCAAAGGTGGGTTTGGGGCAGCATGGTTGGCAGTGCTGAGCTCTGGGTGTCTGCCTCCACATGGATCCCTGGGATTGGTTTGCATCGGCGGGATCAGCCTCGCTCCCATTGTACACGTGTCCCGCTCAGAGCTGTGGGCTTGGTCGCAGAGACTGGCTGTTGAAAGTAGATGAAGATGGTTGGGTCAAGGCCATCCGAATAGCTGCATTCCTCTGCTGGAGGCTCTCAGCTCTCAGGGCCCACATTCACAGAGCTCACCTGCTCTGTGTCAGGCACCCTGTTAGGTTCATTCTGTACCTGTCTTATTCCATCTTTAGGGTGGCCCTGAGATGTGGTGTATTACTTGGGAGACGGGCTTGGCTGCAGAAACACAGCCTCTGCAATGACTGTAGTCAGGGATGGTATGGTGTCTGGAGAGCACCCACGACCTTGGCTCCTTCTGCCACGTTCCCCTGCTGTCCTTGACATATGGTTCCTCTCTCATGACATGAGGTGGCTGCTCCAGCTCAAATGCCATCTTCACTTCTTTTCCCAGCAGGAAGCATGGAAGGGATGGGGAGGACCGATCCTCTTTTCTAGAGCATAACCCTGAAATTTCCCTTTATCGTGTTCATCCAGGTACTGTTCCCTAGATCCCAGCTCTGTGGACACATCAACTGTGAGGGAAGCTAGTAAATGTAATCTTTGGTTGGGAGGCCATTTCCCCCCTCCCCCCGCCCCCCAGTGGAACTGAAGGATTCTATTATAGAAGAGGAAAGAAAGAATGGGTGTTAGCAGTTAGTCATCAGGCTTCTCCATAAATGGGGTGTCTTTGTTATCTGTTGTTACATAACAGATCGCCCTGAAGCTTTGTGATTTAAAACAACCACCGCCGTTTGCTATCACTCACTATTCTGTGAGGTGTTTTCCCCTTTTAAATAGACTGTTTTTTTAGAGCAGTTTTAGGTTCACAGCAAAACTGGGCAGGAAATACAAAGAGCCTCTATGGACTTGGTATCCCAGACAAGCACAGCCTCCCTAACTACCAGCGTCCTGCACCAGATTTGTTGCAGGTAACAACCTGCGTTGATATATCATTATCGCCCGAAGTCTATAGTTTACTGCAGGGTTCATTCTTGGTGTTATTCAGTCTGTGAATTTTGAGAAATGTAAGTTACGTGTTTGCATCATTATATCAATAATATACAGAGGAGTTTCACTGCCCTAAAAATCTTCTGTGCTCTGTCTGTTCATCCCTCCCTCCTCTTTAACCACTGGCAACCACTTATCCTTTTACCATCTTCATAGTTTCACCTATTTTCATTTAAAAAAAAAAAAACATTTTTTTTTTTGCCACACCATGCAGCTTGCGGGATCCTAGTTCCCTGACCAGGGATCAGAACCTGGGTCCCCTGCAAAGTCTTAACCACTGGCCTGCCAGGGAATTCCCCAATTTGACCTATTTCAAAACATCATATAGTTGGAATCTGAAATTGTGTCTTTCACTTAATATGCATTTAAGTTCCTCCTTGACTTTTCACAGCTTGAGAGCTTATTTCTTTTTAGTGATGAACAGTATTCCATTGTCTGAGTATAGTTGATGAACAATATTCCATTGTCTGAATACTCATTCACTGATTTAAAGGCATCTTGTGGCCTCCTAATTTTGGCAATTCTGAATAAAGCTGCTGTTAAATCCGTATGAAGGTGTTTGTATGGACATTACAACACCCATTACTCCCTTTGGGTAAATACCGAGGAGCAGTGGCTGAATTGTACGTTAAGAGTATGTTTATTTTTTATAAGAAACTGCCAGTTTTCTTTCAAAGTAGCTATATATCATTTTGCATTCTCACCAAAAACGGGTTCCTGTTGTTCCACATCCTTGTAAGCATTTGGTGTTGTTAACGTTTTAGATTTCGGCCATTGTGGTGTGTGTGTAGTGATATCTCATGATTGTTTTAATTTGCATTTTCCTGACGATGTGTACTGTGGAGCATATCTTCATACGCTTCTGTATAGTCCTTTGGTGAGCTGTCAGGTCAGGACTTCTACCCATTTTAAAACCAAATTGTTCATTTCTTATTGTTGATTTTCAGCAGTTTTTTAATATCTTTTAGATAATAATCCTTTATCAGATATCTCTTTTGCAGGTATTTTCTCCCAGTCTGTGGCTTATCTTCTCATTCCCTTGACTGTGTCTTTCACAGAGCAAAAGTTTTTAACTTTAATGAGCCCAACTTACCAAGTTTTCCTTTCATGGATTATGGTGTTGTATCTAAAAAGTGTATCTATGGTGTTTTATCTAAAAAGTCATTGCATACTCTGATACTATCCTTTAGGTGCTTGTAATTTTGTGTTTTACATTTAGATCTATGCTACCCGTTTGTGATACCCACTTGTGTGTGTCTGGATTCTTTTTTGTACGTGGATGTTCATTTGTTCCAGCACCACTTGCTGAAGAGACACTCCCATTGTATTACCTTGGCTCATTTGTCACAAAGACTGCCTGAGCAGACTTATGTGGGTCTGTTTCTGGGCAGTCTATTCTGTTGCGTGGATCTCTTTGTTCTTTTACCAATACCAAACTGTCTTGCGTATCATAGCTTTATAGTAAAGTCTTGAGGTTGGATTCTATTGGTCATTCAATTTTATTTTTCTCTTTCAATATCATGTTGTATATTCTAAGTCTTTTGCCTCTCTGTGTAAACTTTAGAATCTGTACCAAGAAGACACCAAGTTTGCTGGTATCTACAAAATAACTTGCTAGAATTTTGATTTGGATTGCATTGGCTATATGTAGGTCAAGTATGGCAGAACAGACACCTAGACAGTATTGAGTCTTTCTACCCATGAGCATGCAATACATATATCTCTATTTATTTTGTTATTTGACTTCATTTGTCAGAGTTTTGTTATTTTCCTCATCTAAGACACATATTTTGTTACTTAAATATCACATTTTTGAGGGTGCTGTTTTTAATTTCAGATTTTGTTCATTGCTGATATATAGTAAAGCGATTGACTTTTGTGTATTAACCTTGAATCCTACAACCTTGTTACAATTGCTTATTAGTTCCAGAAGTTTTTAGGTGGATTCTTTGTTTTTTCTAGATAGACAATCATGTTAACTGCATACAAAGACAATTTTATTTCTTCTTGACATTCTGCTTACCTTCTATTTCATGTTCTTCTCCTTATTGCATTAGCAAGATTTCCAGTACAGTGGTGAGAAGGAACAGCCTTACCTTTTTCCTGATCTGAGCACGAAAGCTTCTAGCTACTCACCATTAAGTATGATGTTAGTAGGTTTTTGTAAATTTCTTTACCCAGTTAAGAAGGGTCCTCTCTCAGTTCTAGTTTGCTTGGAGTTTTAAGTCCTAAATGGATATTGCATTTTTTTTCCAGTGCTTTTTGTGCATCTACTGATACGATCATGTGGTTTTTCTTCAGCCTGTTGTGATGGACTGCATAGACTGATTTTCATGTCCTGTGAGACTTTGTTTTTAATAAATCTGGATTGGACCTAGCTGGACAGCTCTTCTGCTTTGTGTGTTGTTTGCTGGGCTGCAGTCATCTGGTGGCTGAGCTAGGCTGAAACGTCCAAGAAGACTCACTCACATGATTGGGTATCAGTCAAGAGCTCCGCTGGAGGCTGTACAGTTCTCTGTACATGGTTCTCCACATGGCTTTCAAGAAGGAGCATTGCATATGTATAAAACCAGAAGCTGCAGATCTCTTAGAGTACAACCTAGAAAGTTGTATATGTCACTTCTGCCTCATTTATTGGTCAAAGGAAATCTTAGGGCCAGTTTGGATTCAAGCAGAAAAAAGAGATGGCTTTTTATGGCTGGAGCCATAGACCGGGAGAGAAGGGATTGATGGTGGTCATCTTTAGGAGCCTCTACCACAACGAGTATTACAGTTCTTTACGCAAACAGGGATACCAAAGTTGAAAAATATCACTTGTCCAAGGCCACACATCTGAAAAATGATGGAACAGGTTTGTCCAACACTAGACCCAATGTTTTATTCTGTTCTGCCACTCATGTTTGTTGATAATTTAATTTCCTAAAGTGGCTTGCATTACAGGGGAAGCTCTTTTATCCATTGTGTGGTAAAACTTCAAACCTTAAGATTTCAACTCACTGGAATAAAACTTTTCCTTTCTCTGTGGTGAAAGGTACTGGGACGGAGGTGGGAGAGGACCCTTCTGTGGAGGGTACAAAACTATTCTGCACCTCGATTGATCCAGAGGCTGTCATCCTGTTTGACTTCTTACTGACCACACCCTAGCCTGGGGCTTCTTTTATCTTTCCTGCTTTTGTCTTTTAATGTCAGTGCCAAAGTGTTTGGCCACTCCCAAGAAAGGTCTTCTTCCTCTAATGCCTTTGCCAGAAACCAGATCCCCCTGCCAAAGTGTGTTCAGTGGTGCGATGCTGAGTCTTCTTGGCTCCGTGTCTTACTGTCTAATTCAGGAAAAAGTGCTGCTTAACCCACATTATGGAAATAGGTCCACTGGGAAAACTCGTCTTCTATGAAATTTTTTGTAGTGTTTGTCTCTGAAGCAAATTCAGGGCCTAGAACATATTAAAAGTTCAAAGCTTATTTGTTAAGTGAAATGCCACCAGGGGGCATTTGCATGGCTGACTTCTCTGGGCACAGAGGTGGTGTCTTATTTACTAATTTCTTCCTCATCAGCAGTAGCAGGGTTGTCCAACTATGAGGGACAGCAGACTGATTTTAACAGCCCTAGTCAAATGGGATCTCTTGGTAAATCCACAGCAGGGACTGAGCAGAACACACACATACCTCCTTCCTCCCAACTCTACCAAAAGTCTGCTTAGGGCATCTCAAGGTCAAATGCAAGTGCCTGGGGGTGCTGGTGGTTGGGGAGGTGGTGATGATCTGTGCGGGGTGACCTCTCCCCTGGTATTCTGGAGAATGGGGGCTCGTCCAGACCTGCTGCATTACATTCGTGTCTTATGGTTTAGAATATGTAGAAATTACTTTTATGTCTCTCTGATTGCGCTTAATTTGAGGAAAGCTACAGTGAGCCACGCACTAACCTTGAAAGAATGAATGCCTCTGCCTAAGAGAGGGCCCTGAAGTTTTGCTGTCCGTATCAGCTTAATGCAGTTCTTGAGATGAAAACAGTTGAGTTCTCATCAGAGAAAAACCATTGGTGATAGGAGATCACCTGGAAAGGCATCTGGAAGGGAAAGTCTTAGCCTGCTATTTCAATTTACTACCGATTGGTTTATACTCAAATTTTCTATTTCTTCTTGTGCCCCTTTTTTTGACATTTTGTAGCTTTCTAGAGATCTGTGCATTTTATGGAGGTTTTCAACTTGATTAGTATATAGTGGTTCATAACACTCATTAAATTTTTGTTTGTTTCTCTAGTTGGCTTTTATCTCTTTATATATTTTATTTATTTGCATCTTCTCCTTCACTCCATCCCTCCCTTCCTCTCTTGTTCTTCTCCCTCCCTCCTATTTTGTTTTCCTTTGATCACTTGTGTTAGAGATCTTATTAGTCTTTTCAGCTTTGGCTTTGTTAGGTTTGTTAATTCTTTCTTTTTGTTCTCCAGCCCATTGATTTCTGCCCTTATCTGATTATTCCCTTCCTTATTGTTTCTTTGGATTTGCTCTGCTCCTTCTCATTTCAACTTCATGAGTTGAATGCTTGTTTATTTTCTGAGAAATCTGTTTGTACTCTTGTGTCTGATTGTTTTTCTCAGAAGGATTTCCAGAAGAGGAATTATAGAGTCAAACTACATGAAAAAGATTTTAAGGTTCTTGATAGATATACCCAGATTATTCCCCAGGAATTCTTTGTCAGTTAACACTCTTTCTGTTGGAGAATGTCTATCTTATTGTAGTCTCAGCCTTTATTCTTCAGTCCATCTCACATGTATTTGATATATGGTATGAAGTGAAGAGTTGAATTATTTATTTTCCCACCTAGATAACTGAACACTATAAACTATGTCTTTCTTTACTGAATTTTAATGCAATCTTGAGCATGTACTAAATTCTTATATCTATTAAATTCTTTTATGTATACACACACACATATATGCACACACACAATTTGGGGGCTGTCTTTTCCGGGGGCTGTCTCTTCTGTTTCATTGATTTTTCAATCAGTTCTTACATCAGCACTGTGCTGTTTTAATTGCTTTTTGCTTTTTGAATGTCTGAGTATCTGGTGGAGTAAGTTGCCACTCTTTTTTCTTTATTTCCATTCTTTTCTTAGCTATTCTTACTGGTTTATTCTTTGAGATATGTGTTTGAAATGGTCAAGTTTGAAAAAAATGTCATTAGGGTTTTAATTGGATTACAGTAAACCTAGAAATTAATTTTTAAGTAATTAAAAATCTTATAATATTGTGTGTTTTCATCAAGGAGTATGGTATTTTTTTCTCAAGGTTTCTCTTATTTCCCTTAGTAAAAGTTCATGGTGTCTTCATAATAGGGCCTGTTAAAATTCCTGTTAAGATTGTTTCTAAGTCTTTTTTTCCTTTTGTAATTGGGATGTTTTCTAGTTGTATTTTCTGTAATTTCTAGCTGATTATGTCTGGTCTGTAGTAAAGGTGTTTGTTTTGGTTTCTCTATTTTATGTTACAATTATTTAATTCTCTTAGTGTTTGACATTTATCATTTGCTTCTCCTGGTTTTTGTATTTAGATAATATCATCCATACATAATGATAATGGGTCTGCTTCATCTGGGCTTCCCTGATGGCTCAGTTGATAAAGAATCTGCCTGCAATGCAGGAGACCCTGATTTGATTCCTGGGTTGGGAAGATCCACTGGAGAAGGAATAGGCTACCCACTCCAGTATTCTGGCCTGGAGAACTCCATAGTCCATGGGGTCGCAAAGAGTCTGACACCACTGAGCAACTTTCACTTTTTGCTTCATCTGTTATTACTTAACCAGGACTACTAGAACAATGTGGTAGTTGGAAAAGAATGCTATCCTTATTTTAATCCTTGCTTTAATGGAAATCCCTGTATTGCTTTACTGTTAGTGATAACTGAATAAGCTTTGCTCTGGGGGGAAAAATCATGTTAAGGTATACTTCTAGCTCCCTTTTACTAAAATTTTAAGATAAGCAATATATGTTGAATTTTATCCATTTTTTAAAGTATCTATTCAGATGATCACATAGTTTTCCTTTCTCAACCTATTGATATCACTTAAAGATTTTTCCAGTATGGTTTATATGGATTCCTACAACAAACCTACTGTGACTAGGGTATTCTTAAATACACTGCTTGTTTCCTTGTTTAAAAAATATTAATAATTTTGAAATGAGATTGGTTGGCCTACAGTTTTGTTGTTTCATCTGCAGATTTCAATATCAGCATTTTGTTAACTTTCTGAAATGAATGAGGAAGCTCCCCCTCTCATAATATGGGACAGCTTAAACAGTATCAGATTTTGATGTTATTCGCTTGTAAATTTGTCTAGCCATGAAGTCTCTTTTTAAGTAGATTCATTAAAAACTTTTCAGTATCTTTCAGGATTCTTGGTATATTTAGGTTTTCTTCTCAAGTCGGTGGCATTAATATTTTTCAATTTCATTGATGTTTTCAAATGTACTAACATATGATTATATATCATATTCTTAGAATGTTTGGAATCTCACGTGTCTCATTTCTCCTGTTTTAGGAAATTTACTAAGGTTTTGTCTATTTGATAGGTTGATTCTCTTTTTGAAGAACAAGCTCTTGGATTTATTCATAAATTCTACCATTTTTCTGTTATCGGTGATTACTTTCTCATGAATAGCAGCTATCTTAGGTCATTTGGCTTTATAGAGCCCAGGCTCACCTCTCATGGGATAGCTGTCTTCCTGAAAAGCTGCAGTTAGAGACATTTTATAAAAGGAACTGTGCTTTTTATTGAGTTATTTCACAGATATTTTATTTTCATTTCTTTAATCTTCAGGGACAAGCAATTAACGTTTTTCCAGATAAACTCTGTGATACCAGGGAGCCCTGATATTTAAGCAAATATGGAGCAAATTATTTGAATTACTGCCTCCAGTTTCTTTTCTTTCTTTTATATATATGTGTGGTAGGTGGTCTTAAATTGGGATGCAAATGTAGTCGAGCGTATTCATGTTGGGGCTTTAGTTTGTTCCTTTTGCACGCCTGTTCTTATCACTTGTCACTAATCCCAGCTTATGAGAAAAGGATACAGCAGCTCATTTATAGATGAATTTTTTCATGTTGTTCATTTAACACACGGACCTCTCATGAAGGATGGGCTTTGCCAATCTGGAAGTAATTTTTGCCACTTACTTTTGTGATTAGAGGAGTTTGGTTGCAAGATGGCTGGTTAGTTATCTGGGGCCCAGTTCAGGATGGGGATGAAGGCTACCAATCCTGTGTTTGAACAGGTGGCTTTGCCCTTGGAACCAGGGAGCTCGCTGCTCATGGAGAGGGCTGCTAGGGGCCTTGCAGTTAGTACAGCCTTGTGGAAGGACCCAAGCGCCTAGGCCCTGCAGGAGGCAAGCCTGTCTAGACAGCCAGCAAGGACAGTGGGTGTCATGACACAGCCGAGGCTCCGAACGTGCAGCCTGGTGGGGCTGCATTTATCCTTGATCTTTGTTTTCTATGTGGCTTCCCTGGTGGCTCAGTGGTAAAAGAATCTGCCTGCAATGCAGGAGACCCAGGTTCGATCCCTGGGTTGGGAAGATCTTCTGAAGGAGGGCATGGCAACCCACTCCAGTATTCTTGCCTGGAGAATCCCATGGACAGAGGAGCCTGGTGGGCTACAGTCCATGGTGGTCACAAAGAGTTGGACACGACTGGGCAGCTAACATTTTCCTATGTTACTCGTGGCCAGGGTCGTAGCAGATCGCTGACTCCCTGCCTTCCTCCTGGATTCTGGGTCTCCTGGCCCACTCCTTCCTCTCAGGCTTACACCAGTGTTTTCTTCCTAAGCTGATACTGCAGGGAGGGGCTCGTGGGGGCCTGCAGAGAGTCTGCTTTCTTAGTGCCTGAGATAAACCTCTCAGTGATTCTGGACAGGGCGGGGCTGGAGGGCTTTTGAAGGCACCCCTCAGGGTTAGACTCCACAGCGTCTCACTCCTCCGGCCCCCTGCTTCCTCAGCCGTTGCTCCGTGTTGGATCAAACACAAGGACATAGCTTATACATTGCTCTTTGCTGGAGCGTCTCCATCTCAGGCGGGGGCTTCTGCCTCTCCGGGAAGCCCTACGGATTCCCATGCAAATGGTGTGCCTGGTGCCTGTCTGGATAGACCCCAGAATTCCTCAGGAGCTGTAGATGAGCTGCTCTGTCTGTAATGGAGGTTTGAGGGTCATTTTTGTCCTGTGTTGCTTTGCACTCTATTTACATATATGATACGTGTTTACTTGGGCTATTTTTAAACCACTTGTTTTGTTCCCTGAGCGGGAACTGGAAGAGAGGAGAGGAGGCCCTTGGAGCATCTCATGGGAAAACCAGCACCTCGTCTCTTGCCTGTGGTCACGTCCGTGTGCACATTTGAGAGCTGCTTACTGTTAAATTCTCTTATCTTTAGAAGCCCATCTTTTCTGCTCCCTCTCCACTCTCATTCACTACCACAGTCTTCTAAAGCCACCAGCTTCCTAGAGAAAGAAAGAATCCCTAGGAGCTGATTGGAATTCCTCAAATGCTAGAAGCGTTTGAAGGACAGATAAGCCACAATCGGGTGTGCTAGTCTCTAGCAGTGGCTGGTGTCAGATGAGGGTGTGTATTTCCCTGCCTTTTACAACAATTAGAGAGTGCAGTCTCTAATTACCCCTGCCCCACCCCAGAATTGATTTCCCATCACCCAGTTGATGGTAAAAGGGGTAGTTTAGTTAGAGGCTTTAAGTGAACAGTTTACACTGGCCCTTAAAATGCAGATCTTCTCAGCAGGTGGAATGGGGCTTCCGTGGATCCTTTTGTTGGGGGTGGTTGGTGGCGGAGGGCTGGGGGAGAATCAACAGCAGACTTAATATTGAGCGCTCATCTGTCGAAACTGCTTCATTTCTATGCTCTCAGGCAGTTCTGTACAGCACTGAACTTTGGGAAATGGAACCAGGGCGTCTAGAAGAAAGGGCTGGCTCTGCTCACAGTCAGGCCTGTGTGGTGTGGAGAAAAATCGCTCAGCCAAAGAAAGCTGGTTTCTGTTTGCAGTGTACTTTTGCTTAAAAGTGTGAGAAAGGGTTAGTTGCTCAGTTGTGTCTGACTCTTTGCGACCCCATGGACTGTAACCCGCCAGGCTCCTCTATCCATGGAATTCTCCAGGCAAGAATACTGGAGCAGGTTGCTGTGCCCTCCTCCAGAAGATCTTCCCAACCCAAGGATTGAACCCAGGTCGCCTACATTGCAGGCAGATTCTTTAGCATCTGAGCCACTAGGGAAGCCCTGAAGAGTGTGTGAGTTACGATGAAATCACTTGCCCAGTGCGTGAGGATGTGGAGGTCCCTCACCCAAGAAGGTAGAATCAGAGAAGTTCTAAGGGCCATCACTGTTTTCCAGAAAGAGCTCCAGCTGCAGCTTGTCAGCTTCCATCCTCCTAGGTCAGCTGAATTCTATAGCAATGCATTTCAGCTGAATCAAGACAGTCTGGAGACAGTGATCACCAAAGTATCACGGATGGATTTACGTTGTAAGGTATATCATACAGTGTTTGTTTCTGTTGAGAAATCAGACAAGGGTGACTATAGGGTAAGGGAGTTAGAGAAGGAGAGGTTCAGAAAAAGAACTAGACCAGTACTTTGTAGGAACTGATCACCTTTAATGAGGCGAGAAGGGGCAGCAGTCAGATTTGTGAATACTAATCAGTATTAGAGCTGCTGCACTAACCCAAGAAAAGAGTGAGTATATATAGGCATATATGAGGAACTCTGCTGTCTTAAGGGGGCCTGTTCTTCTCCAAGGTGGTTTGGAGTAGTTATCTCTTAAACGGCTGGGGCAAGGAATTCTGGAGATGGGCCAGAGGCTGGACCGGCTGGGAGCTGGGCGTAATCAACCTTAATGTCCATTTTTTTCTTCGGGTGAGAGAGTTCTTTGTTTTTCATAGAATGGTGGGGAGGACCCGGAGGGGAGTTTTAACTCCAGGCTATTTTGAGTCTCATTTCCTTCAGTGACTGGTAGGAATTCTCCAAAAGCTGAGGATTTTGGTCTAGGACGATACTGTCGTGGCCTAGCCACAGGAGAGCTCCTGGGATGTGGCTGCTTCAGATTGAGATGTGCTTTAAGGATAATGTGTCCATGGAGTTTTGAAGAATTAGGAAGAAAAAGGAATATGTGTAATTGTTTAGCGTTGATTCCATGTTGAAATAATGTTTGGATATATTGGGATAAATAAGATATATTGAAATTAATTTCACCTTAAATTTTTGTCTTTTTTTTTCTTTTTACGGTGTGGTTACTAAAAACGTTAAAATTATAAATATGTCTCACATAGTATTTCAGTTGGACAGTGGCAGGACAGGGTTTCATCTTGACTGTCCTGTCCGCATACGATTCCTTTTTTCCCCACTAGAGGGCGATGTGTCCTAACCCGGGGGGCGTCTGGTGCTTCGCACGGACACTTCAAGGCTTTGGAATGTACCCTTCAGTTCAGTTCAGTTCAGTCGCTCAGTCGTGCCTGACTCTTTGCGACCCCATGAATCACAGCACGCCAGGCCTCCCTGTCCATCACCAACTCCCAGAGTTCACCCAGACTCACGTCCATCGAGTCAGTGAATGTACCCTTAGGAGATAAGAACTCCAGTTTTTCGCTTTGTTTCAATTCTGCGTAATTCTGATGTTTCTGGAGGTTGCACTTTGTAGGAAAGCGAAACCAAACGAGAAGAGACAAGAAAGCAGAGGGGCTTTCCTCCTTCTTATTGATAGCGTTCAGAGGGATCTGCTGCTGTATTGGGTTGTCGCAGCTTGCTGGCGGATCTGGGTTTTCTTGGGACTTGAGTCTGTGTACACCACCACACACATATATGTACCCAGTGTGGCACGTGTGCAACTGTAACAGAAAGGACCAGGGTAACCACACACTGCCACGCCACCTCCCGCACCTCGCGGAATTCAGTGTGAGTTGTCCTAGAGGCGGGGCCTGTGGGTCCCTGGGCCCAGTGCTCGTGCGCCTCCCTTTTCTGTCTCCCTGGAGGCAGTGTTGCCTGCCGTTGGAGGCTGGAGCTGCTGTTCGCTTCGAGTGTGTGTGTACATCTGCCCTTTGACCCTACTCCTAAACAAGCATCATTTCAGGGAAGTCAGGTTTCCCTTGATCTTTCTTGGTTCTCCCTTGTGCTCGTCTGTGTTTTTTGTTTGTTGGTCTGATAAGAACTGGATTTTTCTTTTTTCTTGTCTGTGTAGTCTGTGCCATTTTGGTCGATCTCAGCCATCTCTGGAGGCTTCATCACTGCCCTTATACCGAGGACTTTTCTAAGTCTTTCCCTCCAGCTGAGGCACTCTTTTGAGCTCCTCCATGCCCATCCAGCTGCCTATTAGATATCACGTGTGTGTGTGTGTGTGTGTGTGTGTGGTAGTTGCTCAGTCGTGTCTGATTCTGTGACCCATGGATTGTAGCCCACCAGGCTCCTCTGTCCCTGGGATTCTTCAGTGAAGAGTACTGGAGTGGGTTACCATTCCCTTCTCCAAGGGGATCTTTCAACCCAGGGGTCGAACCCAGGTCTTCTGCCCTGCAGGCAGACCCTTTACCATCTGAGCCACCAGGGAAGCCCACATAGACACCCAGAGAGATCAGTCACTTAGACACCCCAAATCCAGCCCCACAGCTGAATACCCTTACCTCCCATGTCATGGCATTCATCAGCGTCGCTGTAATTTCTTACTACTTGTTTGTCTCTCTTACCCAGGATACGGTAAGTCCCAGGAGGGCAATAGCCATGCCGGTCATGTTCTGCTTCCTTCCTACTATTTCACACTGTGCCTGGTTATTGTTCATTTTTAAACGTTATTTGAATGAAAGTTTTAAAATATTTTTTGTTTTAAACAAATTGTATTGTTCACTTATAAGCATATGTATTGCTGCTGCTAAGTCACTTCAGTCGTGTCCGATATGTGTTACCATCATATAATTCCATCAGTGATCTTGTTAGCATTAGCGACAGGCTGTGATCACCATCATTTTGTGCCGTGGTCTGTTCAAAACCTTTTTTTCACCATTTGTGCAAGTGAGGCGTTTGCTCTCCTCCCTCCTGTGGTCCCCTGTACCGGGAACTTCCACTCTCGATCCCTCTCCTTTTGTGACCCTTACGGCAAGTTAAAGGGCCGTTGCCATCAGCCCCTCGTTTTTCCAGGAACCGAGGTCACAGAAATGAAGGAGTGTGACACGTCTCCATGCCTGTAGCTCAGTCCAGAGGCAGCTTTTCCAGGCTGTATGCCAGTTTCTTTTAGTGCTTCTCCTAATAAACCAACCCAGTTTTATTTAGATTTGTTGACTAACAGATCCTGTTTTTCTTGTCAGAACATGAAGAGGAACTGGACCGAGAATTTGACCTGGAGACTGGCACTTTATTCAGAGGATTAAAGAAGGTACAAAGTGGATCAGTGATAAAACCTTTTGTTTTCAAACCTGATCTCAATATTTGGCATCACTTTTGTATTTGGTGCTGGCCCAGGCATGGTACTCAGCAGCGACTGGAAATTAAATACCTTTCTTGTTGAAAAAGGTATGAGCACACCATGTGGAGTGTGGGCATTCCGCACGCTCTGTCTTTATGTTGTCTCATGTTCTCCCAGCATACTAGACATGTGGATCAGTAACCTTAGCAGTTTGTGCAAATTTCCCTTTTGTAAAGATCAGAAAGTTCCTTTCTGATCTAGGCATACAGTAAGTCCCCTACATATGACCCTTCAAGCTGCAAACTTCGAAGATGCCAGCTTGTGTTGGCATGTCCAATCACGCAAGTTAGTGCACATGTCTGTAAGAATCCTGTAAGATTAAAAAAATGTTTTCTCTATTTGTGTTTGTTTTTTAATATATTATTTGTGTGAAAAGTATTATAAACCTATTATAATGCAGTAGTGTATAGCCAGTTGTGTGTTAGTGCCCAGGCTAGCTTTGTTGGGCTTGTGAACAAATTGTATTCATGTGCACACTCTCGGAATGGAACTTGTTCGCGTGTAGGGGCCTGCACACTCCCTGTGCCAACTGTGGGCAACTACAGACCTGCTTCCTTCCCGCCTCTAGTGGCCCTGGCCATCCTGCAGGGCGTGCTGGGCATCGCCCACCCCTCTGGCCCCTGGTTTCATGGCAGCAGTGGGCTGGCTCACTTCCCCTCCTCTGCAGCTCACTGTGCCTGCTTAGACAGCAGGCAGGGTGGCTGCCGTTGCTTTCTTAGAGGTGACAGGTAGCGCTTCTGCTGGTGGCGAGGCAAGCAAGAGTCAACATCATCAATCTTCTGGTTCCAGCCGGTCTGGGGTCTCTGTGCTTGCGGGCAGCACGCAGTTACCTTCTTCCACCCGGTGGGGGTTTCAGTATCTGCAAAACAGCTAGAAAGATACGGCTCAGACTATCTATAGACTTTGTGAAGAAACAGGAGGTCCTTGACTTTGCCTAGTGGGTAAACTATGATTGTTTTGCTTTGTTTGACTTTCCTTTGTTTTTTTTTTTTGCATTTTTCTCACGTCTTTGATTAGACTTATTCTCTGGCTAAAGCTTTCCTACAAGAGGCAGGTGGAGGACGTGGGATGCAGGGAGGGGTCTGTCCTGGGAAGGCCCCACAGGGTCCTGCTCCGGTTACAGTGGGAGCTAGTCCTCGTGAGCATCTTGAATCCACTCTTTAGAAATATGCTGCTTTTGGGTTTCTTGCAACAGAAAAAAATGGTGACATTTTTTTCTTCCTTAAATTTTAGAGTCATCATTCAGACATTTCAGATAATAACAAATTGTTTGCCGGGGGCACAAATAAGTAAACTCGTTTTAGATTAAGAGACTTTTCCTATGAGAAGCTGAAGGAGGATCAGGCCCCACGGATTTCACTGTTGCATGCTCAGCCCCCCTGGGTGTCGCTGTTGGTATCCCTGGACAAAGGGCCCTTGTCTGCACTGACTTCCCAGCTCCCGCCACTCCCGCCACTCCGTCACATTCAGCTGCTTGACTTCCTGCCCAGGCTTTAGAGTCCTGGGGACGTGACCTCTTCGTGGATTCTTTGTGACAGGCCCCTGTGATGGGCATGGTCAGTGGGTGTCAGTGTTCAGACCGACTCTGCCTTTGGGGAAATGTGCACAAGGCACAGAGAAAAGCTTCAAGTTCAGTCCAGCCGCTCAGTCGAGTCCAACTCTCTGTGACCCCATGGACCACGGCACGCCAGGCCTCCCTGTCCATTGCCAACTCCCGGAGCTTGCTCAAACTCGTGTCCATCAAGTTGGTGATGCCATCCAACCGTCTCATCCTCTATTGTTCCCTTCTCCTCCTGCCCTCAATCTTTTCCAGCATCAGGGTCTTTTCCAATGAGTCGGTTCTTTGCACCAGGTGGCCAAAGTATTGGAGTTCTAGCTTTTCAATGAACCTAAAAAGTTCCAAGGTTCCAAAGTTCTATTCTGAAAGGTCTCTGTCCCTCTGTCCGGCTGGCCATCTGTCTGTCTGTTCATTTGATGCTGTTGAGCCCCTCTTAGCCTCGTATTTCTGTCTCATTACCCTGCATAGGGGGTGGGTAGTTTGGGGTCCTAGAATGTAGAGGGAAAGTGATGAGTCAGGGTGGGTCGCCAACAGACAAAGGAAATTGATTCCATGTGCTTGGTGAAGACCATGAAATAGACCCGGGGTCATATGTAGCAATAGGAGGTCCACTGGTGTCTGCTAAAAGTCTCATTTCAGCTAAAATAAAGGCCCACTTGGCTCTGAGTATTTCCTTTGGAGGTTATGGGAGGGGACAAGCAAATGCTATTCTGATCCAAATTCTAATAAAAAGACAGTAGTAGGTGTGAGTAGAAATGGTGAACTTTGGGAGTTTTCATGTCCTTTAAGTATCGCCAGACCTCAGCACTGCTGGCATCCACTGTTGTAGGTGGTGGTCAGGGCAGGCGCTGGGGAGCTGTTCTGTAACTTGTAGGGTGTTGAGCCGCATCCCTGGATTCTGGATGCCCAGAGTCCCTGCTGCTCCAAGTCATGACAGTTGCTAGTGGCTTCAGGCATTGCCACATGTCCCCTAAGGACAAAACTGCCTTTGTTTGCGAACAGCCAGCCGCGGTAACAGTGAAGGGCTCTGTCATGCTGATTCGGCCCTTTCTTCCCTTTTCTCCTCCTGCTTCCTCCTCTGGCTTGGGCCTCACCTCTTCCCTTTCAGGTCCGCACTCTTGCTTCACATCTGAGCTCCAGTGTCTCCTGTCCTGGAATTTTTACCTGGACCTCTAAACTGGGCTTCATGCTCATAGTTCCTGGCACTTCTCTGCCTCAGTTTGTATCACCTTCCACAAATGTTGCTTTTAATGAATGTGTTTCTGTGGACAAGCCCATACAGAGTGCTGGGGACACAGCAGTGAGCTAGACAGACAAGGCTCCGGTCCCAGGGTCTCCTACTGGGGACAGACCGACCGTAAGTAAAGAAATAACATGACAGCCACAGATTGAGCTAAATGATATGAAGGAAATGAGCAGGGTGATGTGTACTAATGCCTTGGATCGCATCTTGTGCACTATTGTGATAAGTATATTTGTACAACTTTTGTCTTGTATTATCTATCCTCTGCCAGACTGTGAGTCCCACAGGGCAGGGCTGGGATTTAATCAGTCCTGTATCTTCAGTACCTGGAACAGAGTTGGTGAGTATTTTACTGAATTTAACTGAAGGAACGAGTGAGGAACACCGTGCCAGAATGCACCCTTGGAGTAAAATGCGTCAGTCCTGAGGGCACCTAGACAGACGCGTAGGTAAACGCTAGGTGGGACAGTGTTGACAGTCAGAACAGGGGGGCACCCCTGCGGGCACAGGCAGCCCCCCTCCGCCCCCCGCTTCTGGGAGAGGAGGGCGACCTTCAGCTGAGTGCCTCAGAACTGGTGGGCTTGGCAAGGTCCCCAGTAGTGAAGACGTTCTTCCAGAGGAAGAACTGTGGTTGGAAAGGGGATGAGTGTGTTAGGGTGATGGTGACTCAAAGCGGAGCTTTGGGACAGTGAAATGGTGTTGGGCCTGACCACAGTCCCCCCAGTTGTTGCTTAATGGTAGAGTCTGGAGGATTGATTGTAGCCCAAACCAGGAATACCACTGGGTTTATTCCATCAGAGTAAAGCTGCTTGCTTTCGCCAAGAGGCCAGGGGCAGTGGCTGCAGCTCTCGAGGACTGTTGAGATTCCATATGCTGTGGTGTGTGCCTCCTGTTTTGTGACGTCTCTCCTTCCAGGCTTGGCAGTGCCTGCCTGCATGGGCTCCAGTGGCTTCCTGGAGCGGTCGTATGCAGGAGCCTGTGTGTGGTCAGGGAGGAGTTGAGCTCAACGCTTTTCCAGTTCTGGCCATCTGTCTTGGTGTTTGCTGGTTCCTTTCTCGCCGCCACCGCCCCCCCCCCCCCCCCCACACCTAACATTCTTGCTCCATGGCCGAAGAATGTAAAGAAGACATTTTAGTGGCTGTGTTTCTTGCTTGATATCTCTAGATAGTAGGCTCTGAATCAACTGATCATTCGTGAATGAAGCTCTGTGTTGGACTGTGTTGTCGTGAATTTTTTCCCCTTTATATTTATTTCTGATTCAAGATAGTTGGCATAATGGAAAGAGCACAGGTTTGGGGTTGGATGGACTTGAGTCTAAACTGCAGTTTGCTCCATTTTGGAAAATCATTTACCCCATTTGAGCCTTAGTTTTATTTTTTGGAATATGGGCATGGGAGGTCTCGTTGTAGAGAAAGATAATGGATATAAAACACCCAGCATGGGGACTTCCCTGGTGGGCTCTAAGACTGCTGTCAATGTAGGGGGCCCAGGTTCAATCCCTGGTTGGGGAACTAGATTCCACATGCCACATGCCACAGTGAAGATCAAATATCCTGAGTGCTACAACTAAGACCTAACAGCCAAATGAAATATATATATATATATATATAAACCCCATCCAGCATGTATGTGCTTGGTACAGAATGGACCCCAGTCCGTGCTGTGGTCATCATTTTGTCCTTCCATGGTTGATGACACCCTTGCTTTAGAGCTAGGATTTGTTGATTTCCCCCTCTCTGGCAAGGAGATAATGTTCTACAGAGGAACATTTCAGTCTAGAAGGAGTTGGTTGCTACTGAAAGGAGCTCTCCAAAGCCTGATATATTATGAAGAATTTTGCATGTAATCAATTACAATTCTTGCATGTAATCAATTACTTATTTCTTTCCCGAGGACACTCTTCCTGACAGTTCTGAAACTGGGGCCCTCTTGTAAGTCAGTTCTTTCAGAAGTAGAATCAGAGGAATTTTCAGTGCCTGCCAGAAGGTTAGAAATAAAAGACAAATCAGAGAAGGAAGCTTGACCACTAATGTCTTTGAATGTTAAGAGAGAAAAGGTTGTTTCTGAAGTAAAGATACAGTTTTTAGCTACTCAAGTTTTATCCATCAAAATTTTAATATTCAGTTACTTATAAATTATATTTTGATACCAAAAACAAAAAAAAACAAAAAAACCCCAGAAAGCTCTGTGCTGAATCATTTAACAAATATTCCTTGAGTGGCTACTGTGTAAGAGGCTTCCAGGCTGGGTACTGGGAGGCTGTGACCTTCCAGGCTCTGTCTCTGTCCTCACTGGGCCTTAAATTTGGGGGGCAGTGATGCTGAGGCAGTGAGGTAAGTGATGTAACCACCCGCCGGGCATGGAGAAACAGAAGCTGCCTGCCACCCAAACGCACAGGGATCAGAGGTGAGGTATTGGGGAAAGATGGGAAAGAAGGGAATAGCAGGCATACAGACTGGATTTCAGAGAGTCAATCAGCCTGGCTGGGAGGTCACGTGTGAGAGGAAGAGATGATACAAGATAGAGGCTGGAGCATAAAGGCCATCGGGTCCCACATGTGGAGTCTGGACTGTATTCAGAAGCAGAGGATGGTTACTAAAGGGGACGAGGGCATTGGTGTTTCTTCTGAGGCCTCTCTCAGGAGCCTTGTGCGTTCCCTGCCTTGCCTGTCTCTCCTGATCTATCCCACTCAGAGTTTGCATATTCCTGGAGTTAACATTCTGGAATGTAGATCTCAGGCATGTGTGCTAAGCTGCTTCAGTCATGTCTGACTCTTTACGACCCTGTGGTCTTAACCCTCCAGGCTCCTCTGTCCATGGGATTCTTCAGGCAAGAATACTGGAGTGGGTAGCCATACCTTCCTCCAGGGGGATCTTCCTGATCCAGGGATCGAACCTGCCACTCTTAAATCTCCTGTATTGGCAGGCGGGGTCTTTACCACTAGCCCCAATGTTGCTCAGAACCCACGCATGGCTCCCCATTTCTTACCATGTCAAGCCCATGCTCCAAGGCTGACATTCAGCCCCTTTCCATTTGTCCACTGGTCCGGCCTTGTTCCAGCAGCCTCAGCTCCTGTGTGGTCCCTCTGAGCTTCCAAGTAACAGGATCATCTGACATTCCCCAGGGACATCTTGATGTTCCTCCCTGTGATCTTCATGCAGACTGGTGGGCGCCTCCCTCCTGCTCGAGGAGCAGCCCTCGTGGAACCTTTCCTGATGCTGCTTCCTGGCTCATCCCCCTGCTGGCGTGGGTTTCTCCCTCCCACGAGCTCCATTCCTACAACTCCTTCCTGAGCCGGTGTTACATATTTATTTATGTGACTGCACCGGGTCTTCGTTGCGGGGCATGTGGGTCTGTAGTTGCCGCATGTGAACCCTTGCGGGATCCAGCTCCCTGGTGAGGGATTGAACGCAGGCCGCCTGCACTGGGAGTGCAGAGTCTTAGCCGCTGGACCACCAGGGAAGTCCCAGGAGTTACTTCTTTTAGACAAAAGAGGATCTTTCATCTCTGCCTGACACAGAGTAGGTATTCAGGAGTGGCTGTTGGAAGGTGGACATGTCTGGCTGGTTGGAGACTTGGTGTGAAGGAACACTGGTCCCTTGGCAATGCTTGCCAGGTTCCATGTGTCTAACATCTGGCAGGTTTAGACAATGTAGGCCTTCCCTCATTTTTCCTTAAGCTGTAGCTCCTCAAAGACAATTCTGGTGTGCTGGTTATATCTCTGCCTCCCTCCATCTGATGGGGACAGATTAATAAGTGGTTTGGCTGTGTGTGTGAATTTTCAGCCTGTCCTTAGTATCATAAAATTGGATTTTACGCAGCTTTGCCCTTTCACAGAGGGGCTACTCAGCAGAGGCAGAGTCCTGTGTCCTGTGCCAGCCCAGGAAGAGAGAGAGGGGGCTGAGGGGTCTCCAAATGGTGGGGGAAGAAGCCCATGGACTAGTGATGGGAGGAAGGGCCCCGAGCACATGTTGGGCTTGATTCCCCCTCGTCAACACAAAGAGCTCCTGCCCTTAACCTGCCAGTGCATCATTTCTTGTCTAGTCTCACCCCCACCCGCTGCTGGATGTCCTTGATGTGTCAGAGATTTGCAGCCAGGAGGGGGAAAAAGTGAGGCAGCAGCAATTTCCTGGGGAGGACAGGAAAGGGGGCTCTGCCTTGTGTACAAATAGGGTCTGCAGTGCAGACGGAGAAACATCAGGTTTGCGTATTAGCTCAGCTGCTAAGTTCCCTGCTCAGCCCTCCTCTCTTTTTTTATATCTTCTAGCTCATGGAAAATATGATTTATTTCATTCAAAGGTTCTTGAAGGAGCCAGGAGAAGATAAGGTGAAGTTAGAACCAAGGGTTTAGCCCTGCAGAACTAAAAGATCAGATGTGTGTGTGTGTGTGTGTGTGTGTGTGAGAGAGAGAGAGAGAGAGAAAGAGAGAGAGGTTCTCCATGAATTCTTAGTAACATCTTGAGGTGGTGATACAGATTTGGAGTGGTGAGAAATTTCTCAACCACAAACCAGTCAGTTTACGAGTAATTCTTTGCTAAGCAGCTGCTTTGCAGTAGGTTCTATGGGCTGAGGGAAGTGAGAAGCATGGTTCCTCTCCTCAGGAAGCTTATACTCCACCCAAGAATGCTAGGCTGCCGTGTTATTTTTGTAAGGATGATGTTCTGGTTGTTTAACCAAGGGCAGCAGCGTCAGGCAAGCTGCGGAGACGGCAGGTGCACACAGTGAGGATGACTGGCCCTATTTGTCTGTCCTGCCTGAAAATTAGCACTTGCTGTAACTTTACCACAGTGTTTCCATTTGTATGAGGGTCTCCGTTTGGTATGTTCCTGTGTGCTGAGTCGCTTCACTAGTGTCTGACCGTTTGCGACCCTGTGGACCGTAGCTCACCACCCTCCTCTGTCCATGGGATTCTCCAGGCAAGGATACTGGAGTGGGTTGCCCTTCTCCAGGGGACCTTCCTGACCTAGGGGTTGAACCTGTGTCTCTTACGTCTCCTGCATTGGCATATGGGTTCTGTACCACTGGCGCCACCTGGGAAGTGTACTGGTTGGTATAGCCAAAAGTTTCTGGGAGAATTTCTAACCTTGGAATGGCTGGGAGGGTTTCCTGGAGGAGGTGGATCTGACCTGAACCTTGAACAGAAGGATCGTGTGTGTCTCAACCCGAGTCTGTCACGTTCTTTGGTTTGACTCTTTGTAGCTCCTGGTAATTGGAGGTGGGTGAATTAAAATCTCTTCCGCTCCTACAGGCTCGCTGCCAAATGATACATCGGAAGGAAAGAGTCCAGATCTGAATTCTGCCACGTGTGCAAACATTTATTTAGTGGCAGGTAAAAAATCTGCCACTGAACCTGTTCTCTGTCTTAAGGTTCTCCAACAAGTACCTTGTAGGAAGGATTCATCTGAGCTTTGGCAGTTCTACTCTGTGGGCTGGAGCAGACACCCTGCTAGTCTGATGGAGGGACAGAACTTCAAAGTGAAGTGACAGAGAAGCACGGGAGTGTTAGGAGGAGGGTGAGCTAGTAAACTCTCACATGCAGCTTTAGATACCAGTATTGAAATTGTTTGAATTGTGGCCATGTCTGGAACTGAATTTCTGACTGGGACCATTCAGATGCTAGCTCAGACTTTGTGGAATGTGGATTCTGCATTTGGGCACTGTTAGCTTTAAGAACTGGGTGTTGTTTTTCAAATCCTAAAAGATGATGCCAAATGCCTCCTGAGAAATCTGTATACTGGTCAAGAAGCAACAGCTAGAACCTGACATGGAACAACGGACTAGTTCCAAATCGAGAAAGGAGCGTCAAGGTTATATATTGTCACCCTGCTTATTTAACTTATATGCAAAGTACATCATGAGAAATGCCAGGCTGGATGAAGCACAAGCTGGAATCAAGATTGCTGGGAGAAACATCAATAACCTCAGATATGCAGATGACACCACCCTTATGGATGAAAGCAAAGAGGAACTAAAGGGCCTCTTGATGAAAGTAAAAAGAGGAGAGTGAAAAAGCTGGCTTAAAATTCAGTATGCTAAAAACGAAGCTCATGGCATCTGGTCCCATCACTTCATGGCAAATAGATGGGGAAACAATGGAAACAGGGACAGCCTTTATTTTCTTGGGTTCCAGAATCACTGTAGATGGTGACTGCAGCCATGAAATTAAAAGATGCTTGCTCCTTGGAAGAAAAGCTATGAGCAACCTAGATAGCATATTAAAAAGCAGAGACATTACTTTGCTGACAAAGGTCCGTCTAGTCAAGGCTGTGGTTTTTCCAGTAGTCATGTATGGATGTAAGAGTTGGACTATAAAGAAAGCTGAGTGCTGAAAAACTGATGCTTTTGAACTGTGGTGTTGGAGAAGATTCTTGAGAGTCCCTTGAACTGCAAGGAGATCCAACCAGTCCATCCTAAAGGAAATCAGTCCTGAATATTCATTGGAAGGACTGATGCTAAATCTAAAGCTCCAATACTTTGGCTACTAGATGTGAACTGACTCATTGGAAAAGACCCTGATGCTGGAAAAGATTGAAGGCAGGAGGAGAAGGGGACGACAGAGGATGAGATGGTTGGATGGCACCACCGACTCGATGGATGTGAGTTTGAGTAAACTCTGGGAGTTGGTGATGGACAGGGAGGCCTGGCATGCTGCAGTCCATGGGGTCACAAAGAATCACACAACTGAGTGACTGAACTAACTCATCTTTAAGAATAGTCCCTTGGGGTAGGTGAGGTTGTTTACATAACACATCCTATGTAAGTATTCCAACAGATGGGATTCTGAGGGTAGGAGAAGCAGAGTTCAGCGTGGCTTGGAGCTGAAATCTGGGGAGAGATGTGGGGGAGTGGGGAGAAGTGGAAACACTTCTTTCTCCCAGTATATCCCCTAAAAGTGGTACCTGTCACCATTCTTAAGAAGGTTACTACCCTTTAAAATCATGACATGACAGATGATAAGTCTGTTAAAAAAGAAATTAGAACGAGCCTCAGGATAACAGTGAGATCATGGGCCTGTGGGAGATGTGAAGGGTGGCATCTCTGTGTGTGGAACTGACTGAAACTACTTTGAGGATCACAGTGGCTGCTGAAAAATTCAAGATAAGTGAGGATTATTCCATCATAATTTTGCTCCTGGGTTTCAAGAAGGCAGTTCTCCGGCTAAATTCAGTCACACGTGTAGACATTTGTTAGGCAGGCAGTGGAAACCGGTTCATACCTGTCCGTCTCATGGGCCCAATGAAGTCTTTTTAGGGGCTCCTTTTCCTTTAGGAGCCACTACCACGCATGGAGTGTTACTTCCACGGATATTTTTACTGAGTCTAAGCTCAACAGAGGATGAGATGGTTGGATGGCATCACCGACTCAATGGGCATGAGTTTGGATAAACTCTGGGAGTTAGTGATGAACAGAGAGGCCTGGTGTGCTGCCTTCCATGGGGTTGCAAAGAGTTGGACACAACTGAGCTACTGAACTGAGCTGAAGCTCGCTTTGCTTGCAACACGACAGGCCAATAAATCAGATGAGGTGTTGAGGCAAGGAATACAACTTTATTCAGAAAGCTGGCAGACTGAGAAGAGGGCAGCCTAAGGTCTCCAAGTAACCATCTTATCAGCCGCTGGAGGAGGTGAGGAAGTACAAAGGCCATTAATCCTGTAAATCTCTCGGAATGGCCATCCTGGGGGAGGAAATGTGTTTCTTATTTCTTGCAGCCTTTCATAGGTGTAGAGAGGGCCAGGGTGTTGCCCTGAATAAAAGAAAGGCACTTTGGTTTAACATTCAGGCAGAGGGGCAAGGTCCGGAGGCACAGGCACACCATTTTGTACAGACAGGATGCTTTCAGTAAACAAAAGCAACAGGAAGTAAAGGTTAAAGTAAACACATGAAGTCAGATCTTATTCTTCCTGTAACACCGTGACATGATGGACAGAGAAACGATTTGTTTGATGTCAGGTGCCCTGAAATTCTCCAACTTGTAGATTCATACAGGGCCTTTGAAGGGGTCCTCAGGGCCATCACTGAGAGTGTGTATGTATGTGTGTGTGTGTGTATATATATATATATATATAGAATTATTTTTTAAAATTAATTTCATTTTTAATTTAAAGATAATTGCTTTATAGAATTATGTTGGTTTCTGCCAAACATCAACATGAATCAGCCATAGGTATACATATATCCCCTCCCTCTTGAAACCCCTGGTGTGGGGAGTGTATGATTTCCTCCCTCATGTCTCACTGCAGCTAAGATTTGAAATGTCGGACCAGTGTTACAGCTTGGTTACAGCTCTGTTTTATTGGAAAAAACATAGTACCCTTGAGGTGTGAGGGCAGGCCAACCTCAAAAAAGGAGAGGCTCAGTCTTGGCTCCTCTTTTCATATGTTTTGTCTCCTCCCCCGGAGCCTACCCTGTGTAAATTGGTCTGGCCAGGAGGGCTGTTTGTTTCATCTGAGGTTCTCCTGGGCCAGAATCTTCTTAGGCTTTTTTTTCTTTGTCTTTTGGCCACCGCCATTTTAAACTCCTTTTTCCTATTCTAGCCGGCCCCGCCCCGCCCCGCCAATTTTTAATTGAAAGATAATCACTTTATAGAATTGTGTTCAGTTGCTCAGTCGTGTCCGACTCTTTGTGTTGGTTTCTGCCAAGCAACAACATGAAATCAGCCATAGGTATACATATGTCCCCTATAAAACCCCCTGGGTAGAAGTTCCCTGAGTCATACAGCCAATACCCCTTGGCTGTACATTTTACATATGATAATGTAAGTTTCCATGTTAACCTCTCCATATCCCCCTGTGCTTGCACTTGACTTTGTATAGGGTAGAGAAGTTTTAGTGTGTCTGATAGGAGTCACCAATAACTGGCAAGTCCAGACTTTACCTGGTATAACTTACGTGACTTAAACCTGTGATATTTTTAGTTTTACAGATATTTTTACAGGACTTCCCTGGTGGCTCAGATGGTAAAGCATCTGCCACTGCGGGAGACCCGGGTTTGATCCCTGGGTTGGGAAGATCCTCTGGAGAAGAAAATAGCAACCCATTCCAGTACTCTGCGATTCATGGGGTCGCAGAGTTGGACACGACTGAGTGACTAAACTGAACTGAACCAGTACTCTTGCCTGGAATATCCCACGGACTGAGGAGCCTGGATCATGGGGTTGCCAAGTGTCAGACACGACTGAACGACTTTACTTCACTTCTGCCAAACAAAAAAAAACCCAACGGAGCCTTACCTAGTAAAGTTCACACTTAAAAATGATTAGTTCAGTTGCTCAGTCCTGTCCGACTTTTTGCAACCCCATGAATTGCAGCACGCCCGGCCTCCATGTCCATCACCAAACCCGGGAGTTCACTCACCGAGAAGTGCTTAGCTATTTATATACTCGGCCACCTATCCTTCTCTAGAGTATTTTTCTGGCCCGGTTAGATTGTTATTTCCTTCTTTGGGGGAATCTTTCTGCCCCTGTGCCCCGAGAATTGAACCCGGGTCTTTCCTGCATTGTAGATAGACATTTCACCGTCTGAACCACCAGAAAATCTCCAGCTACACTGACTACAATACAATATTGAAAAACCCAAATCACAATGCTGTGTTTACAAAAGTAAGTCTTTTTTTTGTACCGTCAAAGATCAGCTTTGCCGAAGCAAAGCCTCCAAAAATTAGTTTTGACAACTCAAGGTTGTTTCTCTACACGGAAATCTTTAGTAAAAGCCGAAAGATTGAAGCAATATGAAGAGAAACCAGAGAATGCTGATAGCGGGGAGCGTGCACCTCCCAGTAACTGCAACTCCTACTTCACTGATGGTGGTTCTGTATCCAAGGGTTACTTCCTGCCTAAAGTTTAAACAAGGAATTGTGTAAGCAAACTTCTCATAGTTAGAAATGTTGAGCTGAAAAAATATATTATTTTAAGCCTGAAAAGATTGTACTCTGCAGGGTACGATGGGTATGCAAATGAGAAGTCGGAGTCATCCACTTCCCTGCAGCACCTTCATCTTCATAGCTGTACCGCTGGAGCCGCCACTAGGGGGCGAAGCAGAGGTCCACGTGGCTGGGCTCTCAACCTCGTGGTGGTTCAAGCACGGAAACCGCAGATTTTCTAAATTGTGTATTGTGACTTCGAATGTGCTTCTTTTTCTTTCGCTAACCACAAGCACAGTTAAAATATAGAACCAGGAAGAACTCCCTTGTTGCCTCTTTCTAGTCATACCCATCCTGTTCTCCCTAGCCTTAACCCATGGAAGCCACTGTTTTGTTTTCCATCCCATGATTTTGTCTTTTGAGAATGTTCTATAAAGAGAATCATACGGTATGTCACCTTTTGCGACTGGCTCTCTTCCTGCCCCCCGCCCCCCTGTTTAATGTCCTTGAGATTCATACTTCTTGTGTGTCAAGAGTTTGTTGCTTTTCTTTGCAGAAAAGGGGTGGACTGCAGTTTGTTTAACCATTTGATCCTTGCAGCATATTTTGTTTGTTTCCAGCTTTTGACTATTATAAACCTGATGTGAATATTTGTGTACAGGTCTTTCTGTGGACTTAAGTTGTATTTTCTCAGGGATAAATACCCAGGTATTTGATAGCTGGATTGTATGATAAGTTTATGTTTGATTTTATAAGAAAACTGTACAAACTTTTTTCCAAATGGCTCTGCCATGTTATATTCCCACCAAAAAAATGTATGAGATACTTAGTTTCTCTGCATATTTGCCAGTACCTGGCATTATTAACAATTTAAATTTCAGTTATCCTGATAGGTATGTAGTGATATGTCGTCATGGTTTTAATTTGCATTTCCCTAATGGTTAAAAGAGGTTGAACATATTTTCATGTGCTTATTTGTCATCTCTATATCCTCTTTGGTGAAATTCTATGCATATCTTTTGCCAATTTTAACTTGGATTTGTTTGCTTTATTTTTACTGTTCAGTTCAGAGTTCTCTATGTAGTCTAAATACTAGTCCTTTGTCAGATGAATGGCTTGCAAATATAATTTCTCAGTCATTACTTTGATTTTTTTATTCTCTTAGTAGGTCTTTCACAGATGTCCAATTTATCTTTTTTTTTCTCTTGCAGACTATGCTTCTGGTGGCATGTCTAAGTGTTCTTGGCCTAGTTGTATGACCCAAAGATTTTCTCTTTTTTTCTCAAAAGTTTCCTAGTTTTGCATTTTACCTTTAAATCTCAATCTTTAAATCCTTGAAATCTGTGATCCCTCTTGGATTAATTATTATATTAATTTAGGTAGAGATTTCTGTCCAGTTGCTACTGTACCTTTTATTGAAAAGACAAATTCCTCTATTGAGTTCTTTTGGACCTGTGTCATAAATCAATTGGCCACATTTGTATGGCTGTATTTCTGGGTTCTCATTTCTGTTCCATTGATCTGTGTATCTGTCTTTATACTAACAGCACATTTCCTTAATTACTGGTAAGTCTTAAATAATATAATTTACCTTTATGCTTTTTTCTCAAAGATTTTTTTAGCTCATTTTGTTCCTTTTTGTCTTTCCAAATATGAAATAGAAGAATAAGCTTTTCTGTATCTACAAAACATCTTGCTTGGATTTTGATAGAATTCTGTTAAACTTATAGATATATTTGGAAAACTGATGTCTTCCTTATATTGAATTTTCCAATCTGTGGACACAGTATATTTATAGATTTATTTACATCTTTTTTAGATTTACTTCATTAGTATTTTGTAGTTTTTAGCATCTAAATTCTATGCATTTTTAGGGGGTTAGATTTATACCCAAGTATTTCTATTTTTTAGTTTTTATAAATGGTTTACATTTTAAATTTCAATTTCCACATGTTCTTTGCTAGTATATAGATGTACAATTGTCTTTTATTGAGTTGGCCAAAAAGTTCGTTTTGGTTTTTTCATAAGATGTTATTAACATGTTGATCTTATATTCTATAAGATCATAACTTTATATTCTGTAAGATGGTAACTGGTCCTTAACTTTTCTGGACTCATTTAGTCCTAATTATTATTATTTTTTATTTCTTTTTGGCACACTTGTTGAGTTTTTCTAAATAAACAATCATGACATCTACAAATCAGGATATTTTCACGTCTTCCTTTTCGATCTATGTAACTCTTATTTTCTTATTGTGCTGGCTAGGACTTCCTGGACAATGTTGAAATACGAGTTATGAGAGTGTATGGCTTTGTTTTTTTCCCCAGTCTTAATCATTCAGTCTTTCCCCATTAAGTATGATGTCTCTAAAGGTTTTTTGGTAGATGTTCATCTATCAAGCTGAGGAAGTTTCCCTTTATTCCTAGTTTTCTGAGAATTTTTATGAATTAGTGTTGAATTTTGTCCAATGTTTTTTCTGCATCAATTGATATGATCATGTGATTTTTCTTCTTTAATTAAGAATATGTTAATATGTTAGATTACTTTGATTGATTTTTGAATATTGAACCAGCTTTGTATCCCTGGGATTAAACTCCACTTGGTCTTGCTGTGGGCTTTCCTAATAGCTCAGTTGATAAAGAATCTGCCTGCAATGCAGGAAACCCCAGTTCGATTCCTGGGTCGGGAAGATCCTCTGGAGAAGGGATAGGCTACCTACTCCAGTATTCTTGGGCTTCCCTTGTGGCTCGACTGCTAAAGAATCCGCCTGCAATGTGGGAGACCTGAGTTCAGTCCCTGGGTTGGGAAAATCCCCTGGAGAAGGGAAAGGCTATTCACAGTCCATGGGGTCGCAAAGAGACAGACATGAGTGAATGACTTTCATTGGTCCTGGTGCATAGTTTTTTAGTATATGTGGCTGGACTACATATATAAAGATCTTTGATTTTTGTTGTGGCATGCGGGGTTTTTAATTGAGGTGTGCAGCACCTTTGCTGGCAGCATGCAAGCTCTTATTTACAGCATAGTTCCCTGACCAGGCATCAAACCTGGCCCCTGCATTGGGAGCTTGGAGTCTTAGCCACTGGGCCACCAGGCAATTCCTGACAATTTTCTTGTCTGTGTTCATGTGTTCAGTGTCTGAATTTGACTGATTATATATGATCTTGTATTTTTGCTTTGAGATTTCATGTGTTTATTGTTATGCTCATAAAAGGAGTTGGGGAGTATTTCCCCTTTTAAAAGAGAGCATCTTTAGATGTCAGGTAGATTTCTTCAGTGAAACCACATTGGACTGGAGTTTTCTTTTTGTGGATTTTAAAACTATGAATTCCGTTTATTTGGTTAAAATAATGTGTTCTTATTGGGTGAGTTTTGTTAGTTTGTGCTTTTTGAGGAATTAGGCCATTTATTCTAGGTGGTCAAATTTATGTATATAGAGGTTTTCTTAGTATGCCTTATCCTCATAAGATCTGTGGAGTTTGTAGTGGTATCCTTTTTATTCCTGATTTTGGTAATTTGGGTCATCTTTTTTATTTTTCGTTTTTTTTTTAGAAGTTTGTGAACTTAACTGACTTTTACAGAGAACCAGCTTTTTGTTTCATGAGGTTTTTCTGTTTTGGATTTCATTGATTTCTGCTCTTTATTTCCTTCTTCTTGCTTGCTCTGTGTTTGTTTTGTTCCTTATTTTCTAGTTTCTTAGAGTTTTGATATTTTTACTCTAATATAACTGTTTAGTGTTTTGTATTTTCTAAGCAGTACTTTAGCTAATATTTTGATAAAGTCTTTTTAGTTTTATTCAGTTCTAATTATTTTTTATTTCCCTCAAGACTTCCTCTCTGACTTGTGTTGTTTAGAAAAGCATTTGGAGATTTTCCTGTTATCTTTTTGATATGGATTTCTAGTTTGATTCCACTGGTGTCAGAGAGTACACTCTGTATGTTGAAATTCTTTTAAATTTGTTGGCCTTTGTTTTTTGGCCCAGAATATCATCTGTTGTGGTTGAATGTTCCATGGGAGCTTGAATAGAATGTGTATTCTGATGTTGTTGAATGGCATATTCTATAAATGTTGATTAGATCCAGTTGGTTGGTAGTGGCAAGTGTCTTTGTATCCTTAATGATTAATGTGGTATGATTAATGGTTAATCTTAATGATCTGTTTGGTAGTTTTATCAGTTGCTGTGAGAGAAATGTTAAAATCTCCAACTATAGTTGTGGATTTCTCTGTTTCTATCTGTTCTATCAGCTTTTGCCTCATATATTTCATAGCTGTGTTATTTGGTGCATACATGTTCAGGGTTGTTATGTCTTCTTGATGGATTGATTCTTTTGTCTTACTTAATGATCCTTTTTGACTCTGGTGGTTTTCTTTCACTGAAATCTACTTCATCTGATATTAATGTAGTCACTACTGCTGTCTTTTGATTAATATTTGTAGTTCAGTTCGGTTCACTCGCTCAGTTGTGTCTGACTCTTGGGGCAGCCACCTAGTGGAAAAGGGGACAGAGTGAAAAGATACATGGGAGACTCCTCCCACCTACTCATTTTCCTGGTCTTTTATGCAGTATGTAAAATTCAAAGAGAGAAATGGTAAGTGAGATTATGAGAAGCTCCCATCCTTCCCGCTGGACAGATGATGGCAATGATGTCAGTTTTTCCTTTTTCTCTCTTTTATTATTCTTATCTTTCTTCATTGATCTGCCCCAGGGCCCTTCAACATTTTGGGATTCCATCTGGAGTTCCAGTTTGTTGGTATTTGCCCACCACAGAGACGTTACATATTAATGAGCTTTCTTGACTGTATGAAGACTCTCTAAAAAGAAAGCAAATTCTTTGAGTGTGGGGGGCGTTTTAGGGGGCATGGCTCCCAAAGGGCTGCGTGCATGCGTGCTCAGTTGTGCCCAACTCTTTACGACTCCATGGACTGTAGCCCACCAGGCTCCTCTGCCCATGGGATTCTCCAGGCAAAAGAATACTGGAGTGGATTGTCATGTCCTCCTCCTGGGATCTTCCACCTCAGGGATCGGACCTGTGTCTCCTGCACTGGCAGGCGATTCTTTACTGCTGTGCCACTTAAGGGCTGGGACCATTTTTTTCTCCATGTTACTGTGACTTTGTCTTTTTGTTATTCTGGAGAAGTGACACTAATGAGATGCACGATTTATTAGCATAGTTTGTAGCTGGGAAATCTTGTGAGCTTATATAATTTGCTGTCTAGTGATTCTATTCTATTGCTTTTTTTTTGGTCTTGATCCCTAACTTATTTATCAGCTTTATTACTTATTTACAACTATTTCTCCACATGCCTTATAGAAAATATGGTGTTTTTCCAGTTTGAGAGACATGGGGAATATAATATAGATTTTGTGTTTTTGATGATTTCATACTAGAATTTAATATTTCTTTAAAAGAAATTGGTTCTTTGTTAGCTTTAGGAAGAAAGGGAGAAATATGGACTAGATAGATAAAGTGGGGAGAGAGAATCTGTAGATGTTTCATCACATATGTTCATGTGTCTTGAATAATCTGGAGCAACTTCTAGAAAGGAGGAAATGGAGGAGTAGCCAGAGTTTGGGTTGGCACCTAGGTTGAAGAGATCCAAATAATACATCCACATTAATTAGGACCCCTTGATGAATGAAGTGTGGAAGACCTTGTGTGGAAGACCTCCCTCCCCCATTACACCCTGGCCCCATGTCCCAGGCTTAGATCCTGAGGGCCAGTTAAGAGACTGGATGGTACCTGGTAAACAGTACAGTTTGTGTTGGTCCTATTGTCCTCACCCTTATGAGCATCTGCATCTCCTGGGCGGATGGTAAAGACATTTAAGCAGAGATTTGTTATTTATAGGAGGAGAAAAAGTTTTGTTAGTGGAAACATTTTATCTTTCAGGAGATGTTGGTTGGGGAAAGAGTGTTGTCTCTGGGAACTGTGGGCAGTAAAATGATTCAGTTCAGATTATTTTAGAAATAGCAAATCATCCTTTGGAAGATAAAGAAAACTCTTCGAATAATTGCTAGATTAATCTCCACCCATGCTCCCTTCAAGACCCCAAAGAGTGGAGAAATCAACGTCAGATGTAACTCTGTTGAGTCAGCGGAAGTAGTTGCACATTTTAGCTAGGCTGCCAGTGTTTCCCTAACCCCGAGGAATTGAATCTTGCAATTCTAGGGTCCTGAAGCCTCCTCCTGTAGGCACTGAGCCAAGACTGGCTGTACCTGGGAGATCTCTGCCAAGTCCTCTCAGTTCTTGATCGCATTTTTGGACGGTAGTCAATCGCCAGTCAGGCCTGATGTCCTCATTAAGTAAATGGCCATGTTGGCCTTGAGTTCAGACAAACTGAAAGAATTACTGAATTAAAAAAAAAGATTCAGATGCAGAGTCCTGCAGACAGGATTAACTTTCCAGAGCACTTTGTATCATAAGATATTTTCCAAGGCTGATTCTCACCCCCTTATTTCTAGCCGTTTCTGATGTTTGCCCCCGGGATGAAATTGGCACGTTACAAGCAGCAGATCTCTAAAGGGTCTGTCTTAGGAGGCAGGCAGACTCAAGGCAGGAAAAGGCCTTGCTGAAACACCCAAGTTCTCTGTGATGCTAGTAACTCCCTGTGGGCAGAGGGTCAGTTTATGAAGCCTTTTGTTTTTGGCCTTCTCAAACTTGGTGTAGATGCTGTGGAAAACATGGAGACATTAAACATAGAATCATGAGATGCCCCAACAGTTCTACTCCTAGGTATATACCCAGAAGAATTGAAAATGGGTATTTAAACCAACACTTGTACACACATGTTCACAGCATTATTCACAGTGGACAAAAGCGGGAAACAGCTGAAGCATCGGTTAATGAATGAGTAAACAGAGTGTGGCATATCCCTACAATGAGATGTGATTCAGCCATAGAAAGGGGTGGTGTACTCACACGAGTCACAATGTGGATCAACCTTAGCAACACTGTGCCAGGTAAAAGAAGCCAAGTCACACACTGTAGAACTCCATTTATATGAAATTCCTAGTGTAGCCAAGTTCACAGGGGCAGAAGGCATATTTGTGATTATCAGAGCCTGCAGAAGAAGGGGGATGGGAGTAACTGATTAATGGGCACAGAGCTTCCTTTTGGGGTGAGGAAAATGTTCTGGAACTAGATAGGGGTGGTTGTTGCATGACGTTGGGAGTGTAAATGCCACTGGGTTGAGTTTAATCTGGTTCATCCTGTTATGTGAATTTTACCTTAAAACAACAATAACAACAAACTGCCCAACTCAAGTGTTTTCAGAACCCCTAGGTTATGGAGTTTCAGTTCGATTAAATCCTGGCAAATAAGCTTCTAATATTTGAGTTAGTTTCAGCTACTGCCAAGAGCAGTGATTTACTGAAAAGCAGGCAAAGTCCTGGGAGAGTCTGGGCTAAAAAGCCACTGGTGGACTTGGAGTAACTGCATTTATCTCTGGGATGATTTTCTCCGCTTCTCTTGGGGTGTCTTGGTAGGCGCCTTGGGGCTTTCCTTGGCACTGGGTGCTTAAACATTTCAGTCCAGTGGCCTGGCCTTATTAGCCATGGGATTGTGTTATGTTCAGCCAGTGTTAATTCAGCATGGTCTGAGGAATGCAAGAAAAAGCACAGAAAGAGAGTTTTGGCCATCCCCCTGTGATAATAGTGCAGGACTTCAGCTAAGAGGCCAGGAGTGAGTCCTGTCATCTGGTGAGCTTCAGGGCTGATGAGAATTTATGGCTAGAATAAGGCAAACTTTGCTCAGTGGTGAGTTGGCAGTATAAGATCTTCATTTGCCAGGTATTTTTCTCTTTTAACTTGTTGTGCTTGAAGTACCAGATGATTTTGAAAGCGACTTGAACTGCCAGATACAAGTACACATGTCAGTTGGCAACATTAGGGAATCACTGAAAATTCAAAACATCAAAGAGTAAACATTTAGTACACCCACATTCATTATCCGTAACTGCCAAGAGGTAGTAGCAACCCAACTGTCCATCGACAGGTGAATGGATAAACAAGATGCGGTGTGCCCACGCGATGGTGGAGAATTACTCAGCCTTGGAAGGGAGGGGAATTCTGCAGTAAGCTACAATGTGGACGAACCTTGAGGACATTATGCATGTGGAACAAGCCAGACACAAAAGGTCAAATACAGTATGATTCTACTTATACGAGGTGCCTAGGGTAGTCACATTCATAGAGGCAGAAAGTAGGATGGTGTGGTCAGGAGCCGGGGTCAGGAGGAATGGGGAGTTACTATTTAATGGGCACAGAGTTCCAGTTTTCAAGACAAAAGGAGTTCTGGTGATGGATGGTGGTGATGGTTGTATAGTAATGCGAATGTTCTTCAGGCCATTAAACTGTACACTTAAAAACGGTTAAGATGGTAAACTTTACGTTATATTTATTTGATCACATGAAACACAGGGTTTGCAGCCTGAGGACCTGGGTCTTTAAAGTTGGGCTCTGTCATAAATTAGCTGTGGGACCTTGGACGTGATATTTAAGCTCTCTGAGGATAGTTTTCCTTTTCTTATGTTATGCAGTATGATTCTGCAGTATGATTCTGCCCACAGCACAGTCAGTCTGTATGCTGTAGTAGTTTCTTCCCAATCTGCAGAAGAGGCTGGACGAGTGGGAACTTTCTGGAGCAGGGCAGGCTGGCAGTGTGGATGTGGAAGTTGGGGGCCTGGATTGGCCCCGTGGGCATGTGAGGGGAAATCACCTCCCCACTCCCGAAGACGGGCACTCAGTCAGGATGCTGTGTGTAGGTGCGTCACGAGCTGTTCTCTTAGCATTTCTTTCCTTTAGCCTGGAAAATAGCTGCTTTTTCCACTCTCTGAAAGCCATCTGAGGCGTCTGTGTGTTCTGCCCTTCATTTTACACACAGAAAAGCTCAGGGTCAGGTAGTTTAAACGTGACTCATTCAAGTCTACAGAGGGGGAGAACAGAGGTCACGTGATTTCACACCCCCACCGTTGCGAAGGCTCATTGAGTGTCGGGCATTCATGGTACAAATTTGTGCTTAAGTCAAGGTTCTTGCTCTCAGGAGCTTACCGTTTTTCTTCCCCTCTAGACAGAAAATACATGAAATAGCTAGAATAAAGAGGGCTAGAATAAATGTGCTGTACTAAAACGTGCTGGGATTGAGATGACAGAGAAGGGGATGCAGCGAGGTCCACCAGGAAGGGCAGAGGAAGCTTCACACCTGAGCTGGCGTGTCTGTGGTTATGGGGCATTAAGGAGGTGACTGACCCTGGTGTTGGGAAGAGTTTGGTCAGATGGCGGGGGGTGTGTGTGTGTGTGTGTGTGTCTGGGTGAGGCAGAGGAATCCAGGTGGAGGGCTTAAGACAAGTAGAGATGCATCGTGGGAAAGGACTGGATTTGAAACCCAGCCCTGCCCTCTCTAGTTGTGGGCAAATAATTTGCCTGCTCTGACCACCAGTTGACTCATCTGTAACATGGATTAAAAAAGCAACAAGAAGCTACCGTAAGCGATACCCAGAATGTTAATTAGGGATTTGCATGAGCGGGAGGTCTCAGTTGTGTCTCTAGGATATGTAGATGGATGACACCACTGGTCCCTGTCTTGCTTTGCAGTGGTTTTCAGAGTGTGGAGAGTTAGTGTTGGTACCATGACCTCCTCAAGGCTGAGGAATTCATATTTCCCCACACCACCTACTGTGGAACTCTGCTCTCTGTAGGAGGAGAGGCTCAGATCCTTTTCCTTGTTGAGTGTAGGAGAGACAGTGTTTCACCAGGAGGTTATAGTCACTATTGAAGAGATGCAGAATCATCACATCTTTGTGCTTAGATTTCTCTGTTCTTGCCTTGTTGCAGATGAAAGCCTCAGAATGAATAACGGTGCTGAATTCACTCAGTGGATTAAATGCTTGAATCTAGGTGCTTTCCATGGTGAGCAGGATGGTGCTTGCTCTGTTTGTGAATATTAGGTGGTCAACTCTAGCATGTCCTTGCCTGGGAATGGTGTGGGGTGGGGTGAGCTGTTAAGGATTCTCTGGGCTTATAAACAACGTAGGGAATCTTTGATGATGTCGATCTCTGCTATTGGAAATGTGGTCCCCGGGCCAGCAGCGTGGCGTCACCTGAGAGCTTGTACCACAGAATCCCAGGCCCCATTCCGGACTTCCTGGACCATAATCCACATTTTAGCAACACCTGTAGGTGGTTTGTATAGCCACTGAGGTTTGGGAAGGACTAATGTTGAAGATTGGACGTGAATCTTAGAGTTCAGGCTCCCCTTTCTCCATGGAGGAGCCTTAATAGTTCTGTCTGGATAGAATTTATCCCTGGTTTATATCTGACTCCCTTACAGACCTGAGGAAGAGGTTTCTTCTTCTTCTTCTTTTTAGTTTTTATTTTATTATTTTGGCCACACAGCATGTGGGATCTTAGTTCCCTGACCAGGGTTTGAACCTGTGCCCCCCTGCTTTGGAAGCATGGGGTCTTAACCACTGGACCACCAGGGACGTCCTAAGAAGAGGTTTCTAATTGACTAAGAACTGTGCGATCGAGATAGGAAATGGGGAAGGAACAGAATATGAAAAAATTGTTCCTGACTTGACACTTTTAAGATTTACCTTAAATTAGTGATTGAGCTCAGGGTCTGTAAGACTTTGCTTATGGAATTGTCAGGCGAGTGTATGTTTCTCGGTTTTTGTCTCATCACAACAAAGACTCGGAGTGACGGACATTAAAGCCCCCTCGGCGTTTCACAGCTCTCGGGTCTCGGACAGACCGTGTTATATGGCTCTTAGACAAATCAGTGTTACAGCTCAGTGTTATAGCTCTATTTTATTTAGAAGATAGCAGGAAAATCCATCTTCAAGGCATGAGGGCACATCGATCCAAAGACGTGAAGAGAAGAGCCCCCCAGCACGTGGGAGAGAGAGCGAGCTTTGGCTCCTCTTTTTATTTGTTTTTCTCTCCCTGGGCCTGTCCTGTGTAAATTGGGCCAGCCAGGAGTGTAGTTTGTTTTACCTGAGGTCCTCACTCTGGTCCTCGGACCTTTTCTCTTCCTTATCGTTTAGCCACTGCCATCCTGGACTCCTTTTCCCTATTGTAACTACCTAATAGAATCAAGTGAGTCAGATTCTTCTTACCTGAATCATTAACTGCTACTTATTGGCCATCTTGTTCTGTTCATTAACTTGGCTTTTCTGTCTCGTTATTTCCTTTAGGTAAATATATTTTAAATAGATGTTAAGAGGACCATTTTTATTTCCTTTAAATGGCCATTTTCTGAAATAACTAATGATGAAAGACTGTGTCATTTTATTGATGGGATTTTACCAGCTCAATGTTTTCAGTAGTCCTGGGCCTTAGGATAAAGCATAAAGAGTTTTTTTTTGTTTGTTTCCTTTCTAAAAATATTTTTAATGTTTTTAAAATTAATTTTTATTGGGATAGAGTTGCTTTACAATGTTTAGTTTCTACTGTCGAGCACAGTGACTCAGCTATATGTATATATGTGCCCCCTCTGTTTTGGATTTGAATGTTGGTTTTTTAGTGTCTTTTTTCCTGCATCCCTGTTACAAAGGGGCATGTTGCTAGCATGGCCTCATCACATGACCTTTGTGCCTTTAATCAGTTGATTGACTCTCCACTGATTTGACATTTTTGAGATGAGGCACTGAGCTGTGGACCAGGGATGAAGCCGGGCTAATGCTTTGAGTTCTTTGCTCTGTGCTGCCTGGGTGGGCAGTGTGGATCTCCCAGGCTCTGATGCAGCCAGTCTTTAAATGGAAGGAATTGGACCGAATTTATGATTTTCATGGGATACGGGCTGAAAGGTTGTTGCTGAGCTGTGAAAGACGCTGGGATTCTCAGCCTCCAGAAGAGAAGAATTCACTCTGGGGCTAGTGACGAGGCTTGATAGCTCAGAGCTTTTGTGTAATAAAGTTTTATTAAAATATAAGAGAGATAGAGAAAGCTTGTGATATAGACATCAGAAGGGGGCAGAAAGAGTGCCCCCCTGCTAGTCTTTAGCCAGATGTTATATAGCTACTAGCAGTCTGTTAATTAGAGAAAGGAAATGTCTCAAAACTCAGAGACTTGCACCAGACCCCTCACCCACAACATGCATTTTGAGATAACACTGGCACAAGGTGAGTTGTCCCAGGCCATAAAATGATTGACATGAATCTTGAAGAAAGGCAGATTTCCAAGCAAGTACAGTCTCATTAACATAGCTGAAGAGAACATTTGCATGAGTAAACCATACTGGTTTGTCAAGTAGGTTCTGAGTCTTAGGCAGAACCACTTGAAGACAGAGATTAGGGTAACATTAACATAGCTCAAGACAAACATTTCCATAAGGAAAATACATTGGTTAGCTCAGGGTTTGAGAAAAGTTCAGTTCAGGTGGAACCAGGTGTTGTCACGGCAACCCAGAATTTTAAAAGAAACCTCTTTTTAAATTTGTATAAAGAAAAGGAAAAAATCTAACACTTGTAGTTTGCTTCCTCCTGCGGCTTAAGAGAGAGATTAAAAAAAGTCTGACACTGGCAGCCTATTCCTCCGTTTGGAGACCCCTGGCCTTCCTGCCTGTTACTCTCTCAGGGCTGTATGAGCAGGTTGTGTGTGGATCAGGATCTTGGGTGTGGGGAACACATGTTGTTTCAGAAGCACAGTACCGTTGTCTTTATTTGGAAAATAAAAAAAACCTTTTTTTTTTTTTTTTTTAAAACGAGAGGCAGAATGTAAAAGCACGATTCGATGTTAGGGGGTTCACGTGCGATGGAAAGCACGTGGGACCCCCAGTTAGCAGCAAGTAACAACATTTTTAGTGACCACAGAGTGCCAGGTATTGTTTTAAATTATCGATATGCATGTACTTTCACTTAAACCTCACGGGTCCCTAGACTGTCAGTCCTGATAGCATATATACAGGCAGACAGGTGAAGTGTCTTGCTCAAGGTCATCACAGCCAGTGTGTGGGTGGATGTGGGATCCAAACCCAAGCTGAGTCGGCAGCTTGACTGTGTATCTGCTACCTCTGCATCCATAGTCTGATATGAATCAAGATCACTTTAATCTGTGCTTTACCTTCTGAAAAAGAGAGTTTTGTAATGTATGTAACTTGTATGAAATTGCCCCTCAGTCCTCACGTGCAGGAAAGAAAACAAACAAAAATCCTGTTTTCCTCTAAATCCAATTAAAAAATTGGTTCAGGGACTTCCTTGGTTGTTCAGTGGTTATGTTGTAGCCATGCGTTCCGGGAAACAAACTGACTCAGAAGGACAATGTAGATGGTGGAGTGCAATTTATTATACCGGTGGGCCCAAGGCAGAGTCTCCTCTTAGCCAAGGACCCCGAACAGTTTTTGTGAAAACCTTATGTACCCTAAGTGTATGTGCTCAAACCCACCTCCCCCAATTCCCTGAAGCTAGTCTGAACAAAGGAAAAGAAAGATACAATCAAAGTTAACCTGTGATTCGTATACCTTAAGCCTAGATAGGTAACAGTGGATGATTATCAATAGGCCTGTGGTCATACCCCAATAAGCATAATAGAATTTATGATTCTATTCAGTTACATAGATAATTAGGATATTCTTTTAGGTGACGGAGAGTCTAGGTATGAGCCCTGGGGCTCTTCCACCCAGGGGATCTGGTTTTCCAGTTGGTGTGTCATTTCCATAGATATTGGGCATAGCTCAAAGTCCACAGTCCAGCCCAAGATGGAGTCCTGCTTTCAAGATGGAGCCTGTTCTGTTTCCTCCTTCAGTTAAGACTGTACTTCTACTGCAGGGGGCACTGGTTCTATCCCTGGTCAGGGAACTAAGATGCCACACACCCTGTGGCTTGACCAAAAAAAAAAAAAAAGAATTGACTTAAAGTCCCACATCTAGGGAGGTGTTTAGTATCAGTGGATCAATAATCAGTGGAGGATTCCTTCCCCACTGATCCAATTGGCTAGAAATTTCGGAGGGCCTCCAGTCCTCATTCCTGCTCGTGGGCCAAGCCAGCACTGCTCATTTGAGAGTGGCCAGCACAGTGTTTTCTCCCTCCACGCTCAGCTTGGCCGTCATGATCTCCCTGGGGCTCCTGAGGCCAAGGCTCTTGGTTGTGAGTCCCCAGGTATCCACGAGTCCACTCTCACCAGAGGTTTTCAGCTGCCCCTGCCCAGGAGCTGGGAAGACAGAGCCTAGAAATGGGTACAGACATGGGATGCTGGTGGACACAGAGCTTCCTGAGGGGAAGGGAGTGTATCTTTCATTCTTTCCTCATATAAGCTTGTAGGGGATGGGTTAATTTCTTTATAAAATTATCCTCCAGCCTGTAAATGACAGCAAGATTTAACATGACTGATCTTATACAATTTTATTAGTATCCAGTGTGCATTTCTCTTGTTGGTAAAAGCAGCTAAGTGACCAAACTGAGATAACCTCATTAATTATTTGTCCTATCCGCATGACACTGAGGAAATAAAGGGAATTCTTTAAGTCTCTGTTACATCTTTTATAACATAGGGTTAGTAATAGTTTCTGTCCCGCAGAGGGTCCTGGGGTAGGGGTGGGGATCAGCTTTAACAAAGGCCTTTGAGACTAGCCAAGCTGGAGGGAAGCGTACAAGTAGGTGTGTGTGTGTGTGTGTGTGTGTGTGTGTGTGATGGGGTAGAGACTGGAAATGTTGTGTCAGTGCCGTTTTATGGTGTTTGAACTCACGTTGTCCTTTTCTTGCAGTTGTTTTATTAATTGGAGTTTGTGTTCTGCTTCAAATATGTCCTAAGACCTCTCTGATAAACTACTGTTTTGGCCTGTTTAGGACCCAACCGACTTTGAGTGGAGCTTCTGGATGGAGTGGGGGAAGGAGCGGCTGGTGTGGTTGTTCCTTGGCCACATGAGCGTGTCTCAAGTCGCCAACCTGATTTCGAGGAAGGTACGGTCATGTGCATCATTTCCATTTCAGCTTCTTTCTTCTTTGCTTTTTGTCAAGAAGGAACCCTGAGCTAGGAAGTCATGGGGCATGGATATTGGCCTTTGAAGCCTGGAAAAGGTGAGAAAGGTTTGTTACTGGTCAATAGAGGAATTACCAGATAAAAAAAAAAAATCAAAACATAAAAATAAAAGATAAAGATGTGATAAATTGTTACTGTTGGATAGATACTGCATAATGACTTACATATGTTGTGAAAAGATTACCACGATAAGCTTAGTTAACACCCATCATATAGGTACAAAAAAAAGAGAAGAAAGAGTGTTTTTTCCTGTGATGAGAACTTTTAGGATCTCCTTGCTCAGTGGCTTTCAAGTATACCTTATTGCAGTAGCCACAGTTGACACGGTGTACACTAGAACTTACTTTTCCAATCATTGAAAGTTTGTAACTTTTTACCACCTTCATCTAACTTTAAAGAAGCTTCCAAGCAAACCTAATAATAAAGAATACATGATTTTGCATTCCTAAACTAATAATGAATATACCTACCTCAACCTTCATTAATGGGTTTCTTTTCTTCCACAAGTTGTTTTGGTGTTTTGTTATGACAACAACCTTTCTAGAAATCTAACATTTTTATTTCTAACACAAAGCTTCTCTGCCCATACATGGGTGACTTACTACCCCTAGGTCTCAGCTTTCCCATTAGTAAAATGAATAGCTCAGTATCTGTATTTTCTTTCCCTTTTGGGGGAAGATGAACTATCTTGGGGAGGATCTGTGAAATGAAGCTGTTATCATTACGGCTGCTGTCGGAAAGGGCCAGCTGTTGTGGAGTGGAAGAGTCCTGGATGATGGATTAGTTCCTGGACTTGCTCACTCGTTAGCTTTCTGACCATGGAGAGGCATTTCACCACTGAATCGTAATTCATCATTTTCTATAAAGTAAGGTTAATGACATAATAATTTTTTTTTTCCTTTTAAAACAACGGTGGGCTTCTCTCTATTCACAATAACCAAGACATGGGAGAAATCTTAATGTCCATTGACAGATGAATGGATATAGATGTGGAAATGGAATATCATGTTAGTCGCTCAATCGTGTTCAACACTTTGCACTCCCATGGCTCCTCTGTCCATTGAATTCTCCAGGCAAGAATACTGGAGTGGGTTGCCACTTCCTTCTCCAACAATAGAATAGTACTCAGCCATAAAAAGAATGAAATAATGCTAGTTGTAGCAACAAAGACGAATCATTCAGTGTCACAGTAATCCAAGTCTGTGCCCTAACCACTGATGCCAAACAAGCTGAGGTTGACCAGTTCTATGAAGACAACACCTAGAACTAACACCAAGAAAGGTGTTCTTTTTACCACAGGGGATTGGAATGCAGAAGTGGAAACTCAAGAGATACCAGGAGTTTAGCCTTGGAGTACAAAATGAAGCAGGGCAAAGGTTAACAGAGTTTTGTCAAAGAGAACAGGCTGGTCATAGCAAACACCCATTTCCAACAACCCAAGATATGACTCTACACATGGACATCACCAGATGGTCAAAACTGAAATCAGATTGATTATGTTCTTTGCAGCTGAAGATGGAAAAGCTCTATACAGTCAGCAAAAACAAGACCTGGAGCTGACTGTGGCTTAGATCATGACCTCCTTATTGCCAAATTCAGGCTTAAATTGAAGAAATTAGGGAAAACCACTAGGCCATTCAGGTATGACCTAAATCAAAGCCCTTATGATTGTACAGTGGAGGTGATGATTAGATTCAAAGGATTAGATGTGGTAGACAGGTGCCTGAAGAACTATGGACTGAGGTTCATAACATTGGACAACAGAGGGTGACTAAAACCATCTCCAAGAAAAAGAAATGCAAGAAGCCTAAATGGTTGTCTGAGGAGGCTTTACAAATAGCTGAGGAACTAAGAAAAGCAAAAGGCAAGGGAGAAAGGGAGAGACATTCTACTGAATGCAGATTTTCAGAGAATAGCAAGGAGAGAGAAGAAGGGCTTCTTCAGTTAACAGTGCAAAGAAATAGAGGAAAACAATAGAATGGGAAAGACTAGTGATCTCTTCAAAGAAATTGGAGATAGGAAGGGAACATTTCATGCAAAAATGGCCACGATAAAGGACAGAAACGGTAAAAACCTAATACAAGCAGAAGAGATTAAGAAGAAGTGGCAGGAATACACAGAAGACCTATGCAAAAAAGGTTTTGATAACCTGGATAACCACAGTGGTGTGGTCACTCACCTAGAGACAGACATCCTGGAATGTGAGGTCAGGTGGGCCTTAGGAAGCATCACTATGAACAAAACTAGTGGAGGTGATGGAATTCCAGCTGAGCTATTTCAAATCCTAAAAGATGATACTGTTGAAGTGCTACATTCATTATGCCAGCAAATTTGGAAAACTCAGCAGTGGCCACAGGACTGGAAAAGGTCAGTTTTCATTCCAATCCGAAAGAAGGACAATGCCAAAGAATGTTTAAACTATAGAACAATTGCAGTCATTTCACACACTAGCAAGGTAATGCCCAAAATCCTTCAAGCTAGGCTTCAACAGTACATAAAGTGAGAATTTCCAGATATACAAGCTATATGTAGAAAAGGTAGAGGAATCAGAGATCAAATTGCCAACAGCTGAAGGATCATAGAGAAAGCAAGGGAATTCCAGGAAAACATCTACTTCTGCTTCATTAACTATGCTTAATCCTTTGACTGTGTGGATAACAGCAAACTGTGGAAAGTTCTTCAAGAGATGAGATTACCAGACCACCTTACCTGTCTCTTGAGAAACCTGTGTGCGGGTCAAGAAGCAACAGTTAGAACAACTGGACGTGAATGGTTTAAATGGTAAACAGCCATTTGACTGGTTCACATGGCTCAGACGGTAAAGACTCTGCCTGCAGTGCAGGAGACCTGGGTTCTATCCCTGAGTTGAAATGATCCCCTGGAGAAGGGAATGGCTACCCACTCCAGTATTCTTGCCTGGAAATTTCCATGGACAGAGGAGCCTGACGGTCGCAGAGTTGGAGACGACTGAGAATTAATACTTTGACTTTTTTTCAGTTCAGACAGCGTGAGATGCAGATGAACCGCCTGTTTGTGGCCGGATCGGCCTCCTCCTCTCCAAATTCGCTCCATTTTCAGCTCCTGTTTTGTACTCACCACCATCAGAAAACTACCTAGTTTAGGATGTAGATGTTCCTCTGGTTAATTTGCTTGTGGCTCTTACTGTTAGGAGGCCCTATTCAGGATGGCTCAGAGCTCCTGGCTGAAACCCAGCTTTGTCACTTTCAAGCAATGCAATCTTAAAAGCCAGTTAGTTAATATCTCGGAGTCTTTCGCCTCATTTTGTGCATCTGGGATGGTACCGCTTGCTTCCTGGGGTAGTGGTGAGGGTCTAATAGGTCTCAAGGTTGTGCTAGCATATGACGACAGGCAGTGAAGAGGTGGCTGCCGCGGGGGCCTGCTGGCGTTCGCTGTGTGCCGTGACTGCGGTCTGCGTGGGCTCCTGGGAGCAGTTCCCTCTGCGGTGTTTAGAAAGGAGGCATCTGTCTGAGATTCTGAAACCCCAGAGGGCAGAGGCTGTCTCTTCAGCCGTACCTGTGTTCCTCTCCCGCGTGGCTTTCTCTGACCCTGTTTCAGGCTTGTGCTGGCTTGTGGGAAAAAGGACAGGGGGACACAGACCAGGAGCTGAGAAGTGACACCGGAGATGCCTCCTGGGAGGAGTGGGCCACATCTACCTGGGGATGTCAGGTGGTGGCTTGAAGAGGGTGGAGCCATCTGCTTAGTTCAGCCTCCTGCATCTCCTTACAGGCCTGGGAGGACAGGTGGGCTTGTCCTTTTATCTGCAGCGCACATCTTAGGCAAACTCAGTAGGCGGTTTTGTTTGCAGTTTTCTTGGAATGAGGCAGAGTTCGCACTGAGTCATCTGTGTGTGTGTATGTGTCTGTCCCATCCCTCTGTGACCACAGGTTTGATTTGTGTGACAGCTGGTGGGCAGGGTTCTGTGAGGCTGGAGGACACTGCTCTCTTTGTCCGTGTCCGCTTGGTCCTTATGTAATATGAACCTCAGCTCTGGCCCCACCACCTGGACTGAGCGTCCCAGATGGCCTTAATTTGCGTGGCTGTTTTTGGTACTTATCCAGGGTGGAAGATTTGGGCTGCACTTATCTTTTGTCTCCTCTTCTCAGGGGCATCATGAACTGTGGATGATGCTATAGAGACAGGCATTACCACTACTCGTGGTTCCGACCCTAAAGGATGCTTCTGGGCTCCGTCTGCTGTCTTGTCCCATCTCTCTTTTTGCTGGCCTCAAAGAAGAGATTATTTTCAAAAGCATGATTTTCTTTTTCTTCTTCTTCTTTTTTTTTTTGCCATGACAAGTAATAAAAACTTTCCACTGAGCTCCCCGGCCAAGGTTAAACGCCTTTTCTCTGGGTCGGGCTCTCTCGTTGGGTTTTGGCAAGACTGGCTCAGGGACAGCGCGCTGGGAGGGGAGGCTGAGAAACGGCTCTGAGCTTTGGCCGTGGGTTTGTTATGCTTGGAGCGTGTGTAGGGTGGGCCAGACAGTGGCCTCCTTTCTTGAACACCCTCACCACCTGAGGCATAGTGTTCTCTGCTCTCAGAGCCAAAAATACCCCTGCATGAGCTTTTGGAGAAGGCTGGGTGCCCTGGCTGACCACAGGGTGCCTTCTCACTCGACCTCTGACCTGCAGAACCCACGTCGTTAGTGCTGGGCCCCGACCAGCTGAGCTCATCAGCTTCAGGCCTGAAGAGCGTGGTCCTGTGCCGTTGGCCTAGATGAGGAAGCTCACCTCTGGAAAGCTGTGGTGCTCCTTTCCAGCATATTGTCAAAACCACACACCTAATAGGAATCTCACACACTAATGGGTTTCTTGGAGCCAGACTGCTCCTCCTCCATCAGGGCCTCTCTTAGGAGGGGTGAGATTGACTTGGTTTGGGCCCACTGGCCTTTGCCCTCAGGAAAAGCAGGCTAGAATGCAGTTATCTGGACTCTGGGATGGCTTTGGGTTTTTTTCCTGTTTGTGTGGGTGTACACACACACACACACACACATATTCATATGAGGATATATCTCATATATTGACATATATATATTGGTAGCATCTGCAGTTGATTATGTAGTGTGTAATAAATTATGCTGTGCATAAGCAATGTTGAGTGACTTCTGTTATTTATTTCTCAAACAATGCCCACTGAGTGGTTTCTGGGCAGATGTACAAAGAGAATTAGTGCACAGCAAAGTCTGGTCCAGTTGCCAACAGGAGTCTTCACCACGGCTTTCCTATTTCGTTCCTCCCCGTGGAGGTGAGCTAATGAGGGAAACCACTCAGGCACACCCTGCCTGAGTGCCCCCAGCTGAGAGCAAGCTAAAGCAGGCAGGAAGGAGAGATGGCATGAGGGGGGCACGGCCAGCCCAGCTCTTTCTGTGGCTGAGTCCTGGCTCCCCACGAGGAAGATTTGGAGACTAGATTTGCAAAGCAAAGGCCACAAGCCCGTGGTCTTTTCTCAGGTGCTGATTTCGGCCTTTGAAATGTGCCAGTTGAATTTGTCTGTCTCTCTGAAGCCTTCCCTGGCGTGCGAGGACTCAGGTTCTATCAACGAGTCTGCATTCATAGGTGGGTGCCTGTGCTCTCTCAGCTGAGCGCTATTTGAGGCTTCCCCCAACACATGATTTGTAAGAGACCTTGGTAAGTGAAAACTGGAAGTAGGCAGCGAGATGTGGAACAACCCCTTTGTACCTTATTTGCAACAGCAAAGTGGTCTTGGTTCATAAGGGGTTAAGTGATACAAGCAGACACTTTGGCAATCAGCCAGTTTTCACATTAGTGACTAAAAAGCCCTCAGCCAGTTTTCACATTAGTGACTAAAAAGCCCCGCAGTTTGGTGCTTATTTCTTGTTCTCAGTCATAACTGCCAGGTTAATTCCCAGTACTTGCAGAAGCATGTCCATCTTTCCATCTACCCATCCATCCATCTACCCACCTATCCAGCTATTCTAACCATTCATTTGTCTAGCATTTCTGAAACACTTGCTGTCAACTAGGTACCCTGTTAGATTCTAGGCTAATACTATAGTATGATGAACAAGACAGGAAATTACTTTGTTAAGGGAACCTATGCAGAGAGAATCACTTGTGCCCCATTTTAAGAAGTGGTTCGGTGTTAACACAAGGAGCGGTAGGAGCAGAGGGCGGGTTTGCTCCCCGATTTCAGTCTGGCCCAGTTCCATCAGAATGTGCCATAGTGGTTAGTCTTGCTTTATCCAAACTGCCACAAAAATAGAGTGCAGTTTCCTTCTTATCGTTTGTTAGACTTCAAAAAAGTTTCTTCTCTTTCTGCCTTCCTTTTGTCTTTTACCAGGAACTGAAGAACCTGGAATAAAGAGTGTTAGAGGGGTCAGGATAGTTCTGGTGGGCTGGCATTCTATGCTCCAGCAAAGTTCACTCAACCCATCTTATTGATGCAAGTTTCAGGTCACTCACACTTTGATCCCCTTTAAAAGAGCATGGTAAATGCAAGTTAAAGCCACTACCAGAATGATTCAGACATAAAACAGTAACACCACCAAATGCTGGTGAGGAAATGGCATAAACTGGATCGCAAGCATGTTGCTGGTTTTTGTTCAGTTGGTCATTCGTGTGTCCGACTCTTTGCAACCCCGTGGACTACAGCACGCCAGACTCCCCTGTTCATCACCAACTCCCTGAGCTTGCTCAAATTCATATCAATTGAGTCAGTGATGCCATCCAACCATCTTGTCCTCTGTCATCCCCTTCTCCTCTGGCTTTCCATCTTTCCCAGCATCAGGGTCTTTTCCAGTGAGTCGGCTCTTCTCATCAAGTGGCCAAAGTATTGGAGGTTCGGCTTCAGCATCAGTCCTTCCAATGAATATTCAGGATTGATTTTCCTTAGGACTGACTGGTTTGATCTCCTTGCAGTCCAAGGGAAACCCAGGATTGAACCAGGGACCTTTAGATTTTCAGTCTAATGTTCTCCCAACTGAGCTATTTCAGCTCTATGTTGCTGGTAGGACTGTAAGATGGCCACTCTTGGAAATTGTTGGACAGTTTCTTACAGGACTAAACTTGTAACAACCATGCAGCCCAGCAAGCTCACTCTTGGGCATTTATCCTGGAGGCATGAACACTTGGTTTTACACCAAACCCTGCACATGTATGTTCATTTCAGTTTTATTCACAATAGCCCCAAACGGGAACACAGCCCAGATGTCCTACCACAGGTGAATGGTTAAAGAAACTATGGTTCATACACCCCATGGAAACTGCACAGCAATAAAAGGGGCAAGCCTTTGATACTCACTGCAACTTGGGTGGATTTCAGGGAATTATGCTGAATGGAAAAAGCTAGTCCCAAAGGTTACATACTGTGACTTGAAATGACAATATTTTAGAAATGGAGACGATATTAGTGGCTTCCAAGGGTTGGGGATGTCGGGGAAAGGGAGCAGGAACAATGTGGGTGTGGTTATAAGGGGGCAGTGCAAGAGATGCTTGAGGGGATGGCATGGTTTGGTGTCTTTCCTATGGTGGATGGTGAATCTATTTGTGATGAAACTGTATGGAATTAAACATACACACTCGAATGAAAGTGAAACTGGGAAAACCAGAATGCTTGTGGGTTATAGCAATGTCAACGTCCTGGTTGTGATATACTTTGGTTTTGCAAAGTGTTACCATAGGGGGAGATTGGGTAAAGTATCCATGGGATCTCTCTGTATTATTTCTTTTAACTGCAGGTGAATCTGCACCTATCTCAGTAAAAATCTCAGTTAAAGAAAAGCATCGTGTATAAGTAATATTTGATTAGAATTTAATCTCTTAGTTAGGAACGTCACATTTCAGTTCAATGCAATTCAGTCGCTCAGTCGACCTTTTGCAACCCCATGGACTGCAGCACGCCAGGCCTCCCTGTCCATCACCAACTCCTGGAGCTTACTCAAACTCATGTCCATTGAGTCAGTGGTGCCATCCAACCATCTCATCCTCTGTTGTCCACTTCTCCTCCTGCCTTCAATCTTTCCCAGCATCGGGGTCTTTTCCAGTGAGTCAGTTCTTCGCATGGGGTGGCCAAAGTATTGGAGTTTCAGCTTCAGCATCTATCCTCCCAATGAATATTCAAGGTTGATTTCCTTTAGGATTGACTAGTTTGATCTCCTTGGAGTCCAAGGGACTCTCAAGAGTCTTAATACCACAGTTCAAAAGCATCAATTCTTGGGCACTCAGCTTTCTTTTGGAGAAGGCAGTGGCACCCCACTCCAGTACTCTTGCCTGGAAAATCCCATGGATGGAGGAGCCTGGTAGGCTGCAGTCCATGGGGTCGCTAAGAGTCGGACACGACTGAGTGACTTCACTTTCACTTTTCACTTTCATGCATTGGAGAAGGAAATGGCAACCCATACCAGTGTTCTTGCCTGGAGAATCCCAGGGACAGGGAAGCCTGATGGGCTGCCGTCTATGCGGTTGCACAGAGTCGGATGCGACTGAAGCGACTTAGCAGCAGCAGCAGCAACAGCTTTCTTTATTGTCCAACTCTCACATCCATATATGACTACTGGAAAAACCATAGCTTTGATTAGATGGACCTTTATTGGCATTAAATTAAGATTGTGTTTTATTTGTACATGTTACTTGATCAGCATGATTCTTTGTGCCTCATTTTAAGTTCTCAATCATAATTGTCATTTGAACCTCTTAAATGGATTGGTTTGTTTTGACTTTTAGGCAGATTTTTAATTAATTAGTTAATTGTTTTGGCTGCACTGCACGACTCATGGGATCTTAGTTTCCTGACCAGGGATTGAACCAGGGCTCTTGTCAGGGAAAGTGTGGGTTCCTAACCTCTGGATTGCCAGGGAATTCTCTAGGCAGACTTTAAAACCTTGAGCTTGACATAAAGTACATGTGTGACCAAACCTGTGTGTACCTGCCCAGATTGCCCTGGGAACCTGGGAAAAATGTCTTTAAAGTCCTTCTAGAAGGAGATGAATCAGAAGTATTGTTTTGGAATAAAACATAGCAGACTTTCTTCTTTAGTTTTAAAGAGTTAGAAGTTTCCTAGTATATTTGATGTCAGAGGCTCAAAATCTAATATTTAAGCATTTTCACTTATGAGGTGGACACAGGTTTGATAAATACGTAAGAACTTTTGGAGTAGAAATAGGTAGGGCAGGGCTGTCTTTAGGCCTTTGAGTATGTACAGGGTCTTCGAAACCCTTGGAAGAAGCCCTCCTCCTCCTCAGAGCAGCAGACCCACCATGCTGCTGCCTCACTGCTGGGCAAGGGTTTGTGTCCATTTCTTGCCCTCTCTGCCCTGCTTCTTGCACGTGTGTGTGTGTGTTGCTGGGGGTGGGGGATAGGGCTGCAGGAAGTGTGCCTTAAGGCAGCAGTCCCCAACCTTTTCGGCACCAGGGACCGGATTCATGGAAGACAGTTTTTCCACAGATGGGAGTGGGAGGAGGGGGGATGGTTTTGGGATGATTCAAGTGCATTATTACTTTACTGTGTACTTTACTTCTACTGTTATTATTGCATTGTGATATATAATGCAATAATTATGCTACTGGCCGTTAACACAGAGTCAGTGGGAGCCCTGAACTTGTTTTCCTGCAGCTCGATGGTCCCATCTGGGGGTGACGGTAGGATCGCCTGCCGCTCACCTCCTGCTGTGTGAGGTGAGCTTTTCAAGTCAGTGCATTCATGGAATTCCTATCTATCTGTGGCCCAGATATCAGTGCATTCATGGAAATCCTATCTATCTGTGGCCCAGTTTCTATCAGGTCACGGACCGGTACTGGCCGGTTGGGGACCCCCACTTTGAGACTGCATTGATGGTGGGGACTGTCCTGCACTGGTGACAGAGAGCAAGGCATGAAAGTCTAGTCATGCTGTATCAGCATTTTAGTGGTGGTTTGGAATTCTCATTGCAGTTGTGTAGATTCCAGTTGCATTCACTTTACAGCGTGAAAAATCAATATTTCCATGAAGTTCTAATTTATGTAAGGGCTTCTCAAGTGGCACAGTGATAAAGAATCTGCCTGCTAATGTGGGAGGCACAGGACGTGTGGGTTCAGTTCCTGGGTTTGGAAGATCCCCTGGAGAAGGGAATGGCAACCCAGTATCTCCAGAATTCTTGCCTAGAGAATCCCATGGACAAAAGAGACTGGCGGGCCACAGTACATGGGGTTGCAAAGAGTTGGACCTATCTGAGTGAGCACACACAATTTATATACATTTGTAAAAAAATATTTTATTTTTTTATTTATTACTTATGGCTGTTGCTGTGTGTGGGCTTTCTCTAGTTGCAGAGGGCGGGGCTACTTTGCACTTGCAGTGCGTGGGCTTCTCATTACAGTGGCATCTGCCTAGAACACAGACTCTAGGCAGGCGGGCTTCCCGGACCAGGGATCGAACCTGTGTCCCCTGCAGTGGCAGACAGATTCTTTACCACTGAGCCACCAGGGAAGCCCTATATAGGTTTTGGCTGGATGGCATCACTGACTCGATGGACGTGAGTCTGAGCGAACTCTGGGAGTTGGTGATGGACAGGGAGGCCTGGTGTGCTGCGATTCATGGGGTCGCAAAGAGTCAGACACGACTGAGCGGCTGAACTGAATTCTTTTTAGATTTTTCACATTGTTCTGTTTCATCACCTGACCACTGTGAATGTATATAGTGGAGTTGCCTTTGCCCATTGGGGTCAATGAGTGGGTAATAGGGGTATCAGAGAAGGTAAAGTTCACATGAGCGCATTTGCTGTGATGTCTTAGAGAGAATGGTGCTGAATGTTGCCTGCCTGTACTCTGACAGGAAGAAGATGGGAATATAGGATGACCTTGTGAGCCCTCAAAGTAGCGTTTGTGAGCTCAGGTGAATTCATCAGACTCTTTGGAGCAGATGGAGTTTGCACAGCCCTGCTAGTAGTTCCTGAAGGTTCCTGCAGCTTTTCCAAGTTGAAACAGCTTAAGTCTGTGGTTAAGTTCCCAAATGAATCCCAACAAACAGGCTTTTTCCAAATGGATCAAATAGCACTTAATAAAACGTAGCTGTGTTACAGGTGTGTGCGAAGCCACGCACTCATGGGAATGGATTCCAAGCGGTGAATGTTGTAGATCCTGATTAAAAAGACACCCCCGCTTTTTCTTAATTTGTTAAAGCTACTTAAAATACAGTTGGCAACCTTATTCCTTATAATTGAACTCTGTCCAGAGCTGAGTTTTTAGGGGAAAGTTGGAAGCAAACTTATGTGCTATTTAATGTGGGTAGTAGGATGGAAAAATAGTAAAAATGAACTGTAGATTTCTCTGATTTTCTTGGAACTTCAAAGTGGCTGACCCAGTTGTTCATTTAAAATGTTCTCTCTTGGGCTGGAGTATAGATTTGGGAGATAATTCTACTTCGGCAATATTTTGGAAGCATTACCATTGAAAGATGGAATTTATAATTTGCAGTCCACATCTGTCTTTCCCTTAAATAAATCATTTTTTCCATAAGAAGACCCAATTTTAAGTAGTCCTCACTTATGCATTCATGGAAATCCTATCTATCTGTGTATGTGTGTGTTTGTGTGTGTGTGTGTGTGTGTGTATATATATGTATATATATATATATAATTTTTAAAGTGTTTATTGAATTTGTTACAATATTGCTTATGTTTGATGTTTTGCTTTTTCGGCTACGAGGCATGTGAGATTTTAGCTCCCCGACCTGGGATCGAACCCACAGCCTCTGCATTGGAAGTCGAAGTCTTAACCACTGGACTACCAGGGAAGTCTCTGGAAATCCTGTTTTCGAATGCCCATCAAACAGACACATCATGTTTCCTATAGGACTAGCTGCTAGCATTTGCAGTGTACGCAGACATTGCTGTGAGCATTTTACACTGTTAACTTAATTCTCACGACAGCCTCATGAAGTGGATGCCATTATTCAAATTTTATATGTGATTTAAAAGAGAGAGATTTAGTAACGTATCTAGGGTCAAACAGCTAGTTAATGGGGACATCAGAATTTATTTAGGCAATTAGACAGCAAAACTTGATAATTCTACTACTAAGATATATTGCCTCTCAAACAATGTTAAAACATTATTGTGGTTTTTTTAAAGTAAGGATTTACCAGCCAGATATGACCAAGAGTATAGTGTAAAAGCAAAGACATGTTAATTTTTTAAAACTTTTTATTTTGTATTGGGATATAGCCAATTACCCACCTGCAATAAAGGAGACCCTGGTTTGATTCCTGGGTTGGGAAGATCCACTGAAGAAGGGATAGGCTACCCCCTCCAGTATTCTGGCCTGGAGAACTATACAGTCCATGGGGTCGCCAAGAGTCGGACACGACTGAGTGACTTTCACTTTCGTAGCCAGTTAAGTGTTAACGATAGTGTCAGGTGAACAGTGAAGGGAGTCAGCCGTACATGTACATGTATCCATTCTCCTCCAAACTCCCCTCCCATCCAGCCTGCCTCATAACACCGAACACAGTACCATTTGCTATACAGTAGGTCCTTGTTGGTTATCTGTTTAAAATACAGCAGTGTGTCCATCCCAAACTCCCCATCTATCCCTTTCCCCATCCTCCCCCTCACCATAAGTTCAATCTCTGAGGGAAAAAAAAAAAAAAAAAACCATGTTAATTTATCTAGTTATTCAATGTCAATAACTATAAAACTTGAAATAGAAAAATTCTCTCCTAAGGTAGTAATAGATGTATCAATCAGATTTACTAGACAAAGGCCTCAATCTCACCCACTGAAAGCAGGTACTTTTTCTGTGACCTAAATTTGACTGAATAATATGCTAATGAAAAAAATGTAATTAGATATTTACTTTTAAGTCTGTGGTTTAGACTTTAGGAAACCTTTTGTGGTTTGGATGGCCCAGTTTCTAAATAAGACTCCGAAGAAATGCACACCAGTGCTTCCTCTCACCTTCACTTTCGCAGAATAGTGTGGGTAGTGGCTGGTGTGCCAGGCTGGCAGCTTTTCCGGCTGTCTTCTGGCTTCCATAATATCTGTTGGACTGTCAGCTATGTGTCTTATTGTTGTGGGATCCACTGGCCTGCGGCTGTGGCTGAAGGCAGGAAAGCAGCTCCTTGCTTCTGGGTGAATCTGGTGAAGTTCTGAGGACCTGGGGGTGGGCAGCCATCACTTTGGGGCAGGGGTCCCCAGCCTCCAGGATCTAATGCCTGATGGTCTGTGGTAGAGCTGATGTGATTGACGGAAATAAAGTGTACAATACATGTAACGTGCATGAATCATCCTGAAACCACCCACACACCCCAACTCTGGTCCATGGAAAAATTGTCTCCACTGGTGGCCAAAAGGTTGGGGACTGCTATCTGGGGTTAATGTGGAAGGTCCTTCTGAATCCTCTTCATCCGTGTTAACACTAAATCCCCAGGACAATGAGTTTGGTTAAAGGGTCACAAAACAGAACCTTCAATGGCAAAGGCTGTTAGCTTACTTTCTCTTTTCTCTCTCTCTCTCTCTCTGGGTCCTTCTCTGTCTGCAGCACAAACCCTGGATCCTCGCAGTCTACGGGATGTGGGCCTGCCGCTGTGTGCTGGGGACCCAGGGCACCGCCATGGTTCTTATTCACGCCACTATCTCCTTCTGTGTTGCTCAGTTCCGGTCTCAGTTCCTATCATGGCTGTGTTCTCTCTCTCTGCTCTCTACACTGAGACTGCAAGATGTGGAGGAAGTTAAGGTAAGAGTCTCTGTTTTTTTTTAATACCAATGGGAAGGAGAAAACCTGTTTTGCAATGCCAATATCCAGGTAGATGCCTTTGTTTTCAGATAAGAGTCGATCCAAGAACTGGGATGGGTCTCCCCCTCGTGGCAGCAGAGGGTGTTGCATCCTGCGATCCTTTGTATCTGACTTTGTCTTAGCCCTCCAGACTGAGGGACTAACACACTTCAGCCCTGGGAGGCTGTCCAGGCCCACCCTGTACCTTTTCTCCCAGTTTGGGTCAGCATGGATGGTGCCAGACATCACAGGAACAAAAGCAAAAGAAAGCAATAATCCCCATGTTGTTTAGTTGCTAAGTCACGACCGACTGTTTCTTGACCCCATGGACTGTAGCCCATCAGGCTCCTCTGTCCGTGGGATTTCCCAGGCAAGAATACTGGAGTGGGTTGCCATTTTCTCCTCCAGGAATAATCCCCTATGCTTTTAATAAAAAATCATCTGTAAACTGCTGCACAGTTTATAGGGAATTCTCACATCTTTACTTCATCAGAAGCCCACGGTGGTCCCTGAAACAGATAAGGTTTAAGTATTTTCCTTGCACAGAAAATCTTGGGGAGCTTCTGATATTCTTCCTTTAACCATGTGTTCCTGTGGCATTTTAACTTCTGTCCATTTGTTTACTCATTCACTCATTTATTGATTCATATGATGGCAGTTAGAACTGGTGAGCCCTGCACTGGCACAGACATGGGGAAGGACACACCAGGAAGAATGAGCGGGTGGTTTTCTAATCTCTTCTATTCACTGTGTGTCCTCTTGAAACCGGAGGCAGTATTTAACCTGAGTCTCAATTTCATCGTTTGGAAAATGAAGGTACGAGCTGCTCTGCCTTCCTCATGGAGTTGTTCTGAGGACCTAACAAGATAATGTGTTAAGCAATTTTGTAAAAATGGTAGCATTTTGAAAATTCAAGATGTTTTTTTTTTTTTTGCTGCTGTTGCTGCTACTGCTGCTAAGTCGCTTCAGTCGTGTCCGACTCTGTGCGACCCCACAGACGACAGCCCACCAGGCTCCCCCGTCCCTGGGATTCTCCAGGCAAGAATACTGGAGTGGGTTGGCATTTGCTGTTGTTAGGCTCTCTTAATTTTTTTTCACTCTCACCAGTGGACTGGCGTGAGTAGGTCAGGTGGCAGCTCTCTCCTAACAAAAGATACTTAACTTCCCAGAATGATTAAGCTACCTGATTATTTAAATAAGTGTGCTTAAAATTAGATTTGCGATAAAAATAAAAACAAATCCACATCTAACTTTTGGGGGATCTGGCAAGAATTCAAAACAGTCTCCGATTGTAGTGATCATTTATTTGGGGCCACTAGCATCAGTTATGGGCGTCGGTGGTGAATAAATTATGTATGTTGGTGATGTGAAAACTGTTGCCAAAGAGGAGGGAGCGAATGACCAGCAACTAGTTGCGCTGGGTTTCCATACTTTCACACGTGCAGTTTTCTTGATTTTTCTTGGTGTCTGCTGAAGTCCTGGACATGGAGTAGAAACTCTGTTCAGTGCTTAATTTTTCTGTGTAAAGCCTTGAAAGGCTCTCATGGGTCAAATGAACTACTCTGTCCTTTGTCCCAATTCTATTTTTTGTATCTATTTTCATCACCTGGTTTTCTCATTAAAAAACAATACGTATATATTTTAGAAAATATGGAAAATGTAGAAAAGTAGATTATAAAATGATCCATAATTTTACTCCCTTAGTAGTATCAAGATTTCATCACAGTTGCTTTTAGTCTTTCGTTCTTCACCTAGTTTTGTACATACTTGTTATTTCATGCTGTCTTGTATACCTGTTTCCTGTGTGAGAATTCAGGTTCATTGAGGGCAGGGACTATTTCTTTTGATGATGTGTCTCTAAAGCTTGTTTGGAAAATAGTCCTCCGCTACATGTGAAGCCAAATTAATGACAGAGAGCCAGAGGAAAAATCTGTTGAAGACATAAATCCCACGTGACATTTACAGACACACATCATTTTATTGTGCTTCGTGGGGATTACTCTTCTAACAAATTGATTTCCCGGCACACCATTCTTGTGTACTTTATTCCTCCGCACTCCCCAGCACTGGCGTCACCAGCTCAGCTCCACCTCAGATCATCGGGCGTCAGATTCTCACGAGGAGTGTGCAGCCTCGGACCCTGGCACGCACACTTCGCAGTAGGGCTCGCGCTCCTGTGATTACCTAATGCCGCTGGTCTGACAGCAGGCGGGGCTCAGGTGGTAACAGGAGCCGTGGGAAGTGGCTTTAAATACACGTGAAGCTTCGCTAACTCACCTGCCCTTCCCCTCCTGCTGTGGGCCCGGTTCCTGCCCACGGACCAACAGTGGGCTGTGGCCTAGGGGTTGGGGACCCCTGTAGTAAGCTGTAATATAGCGTAAACCTAGCTTTTATGTACAAATGGGAAACCAAGCAAACTGTGCGACTCATTTTATAGCAAGGTTCCCTTTATTGCGGGGATCTGGAGCTGAGCCCCCAGAGTCCCAAGATCTGTCTGGATAGGTCTCTCCGTGTCTTCAGAGTTGTGGAGGGGGTCAGAGTACCCCTTGGATGTAGCTAATCTCCGTGCTATGCACTGGTGTGTCCCACGGATGCGTATCTGGGAAAACCCTCGTCCTCTGTTGCATCAGGCTTAACGCGAAGCCGATGGCCGATGTTAGGGACACTCTTCTGCTCGTTGCTCGTTAACTGCTTTCTCTGATGATGCATGACGTTAACCAGCTGCTCGGTGGTTCTCGGCTCCCGGGGTGGGACAGCCGCTCTGCCTGTGGAAGAGATCTCCTCCCCCGGAGATTGAATGGTGTCTGTGCTTGACACTCAAGGGTTGTTCTCTCCTTGTGACTTCGCAGAGAGGGTGGTACAAGACCGAGAACGAGTACTACTTGCTGCAGTTCACGCTGACCGTGCGCTGTCTGTACTACACCAGCTTCAGCCTGGAGCTGTGCTGGCAGCCCCCGCCGGCCGAGCGGCCCTTCTACTCCCTCCCCTGGATGCTCGCCTACGTCTTCTACTACCCAGTCTTCCACAACGGGCCCGTCCTCAGCTTCCCGGAGTTCATCGCGCAGGTAGAGCCTTTCCAGGATTGCACGGGCGTTCCTGCCCGTGATGCTTCTGTCCTTGTTTATGTGATCACTCGTGAGTCTTTTCATACTGTTTTTGTTGAGTCGCTCAGTCGTGTCTGACTCTTTGCAACCCCATGGACGGTAGCCCACCAGGCTCCTCTGTCCGTGGGATTCTCCGGGCAAGAATCCTGGAGTGGGTTGCCATTTCCTTCTCCAGAGGATCTTCTGACCCAGGGATTGAACCCATGTCTTCTGCATTGGCAGGTGGATTCTTTACCGTGGAGCCACCAGGAAGCCCATACTTGGTATTCTGATAAGAAGTGAAATACTGTGCGGAAATAAGCCTTCGAATGAAGGTCACCGTGTCTCTTGTGTATGTGGGCTGTAGGGCCCCCCACCCAGATTCCCAGTGGACTGTGGCAGCCAGAAGTAATTACTGGGCACCGCCAGGAACCTGGGGTGGGCATCCCAGGCAGGCCAGCCCCAGAGAAAGAAAACCGGGTTTTCATGGACTTACTGGGAAAATGGAAGGAGACACTGACTAAGCGGTTGGTTGGCAAATAGTTGGTGCCCTTTTATTTTCACAGACTCCTTATGAAGTAGCTCTTCCGTGGCTGAGGGATTGTTCAGGGGAACCTGGGTGGGATGACAGAGTGGGGTTGAAGGGGGTTTGAAGGCCGTGCAGTGGTGTGTCTTCAGGTCTGGGTGTCTCTTTCTGCCCAGGACCGCGCCTGCCTCCTGGACAGCAGTCTTGTCCGAGGCTCACAGCAAGCTGCCTTCATCATTCCCACCTCATTTCCCCTCCTGCTTTGGATTCCTTCCCTCGTTCCGCAGCCAGCCTCGTGGAAGCTGTGTACTAGGTTAATGCACCCAAAGTATGAGTAATCAGTGATGCCTAAAAACAGGGTTTCTCCAAGAATATTCCTGCCCCCACCCCCCAACGAAAGAATCCTCATGGAGGTGAGAATAGTAAGTGCTTGCACGTGTGTGTGTAGGCACACACATGTGTACACATGCACACACGGGGGGCCTGGACACGTTGAAGAGCAGGGCCAGCAGCACTGTTTCACACTTCTGGAGGGGACACCCCACAAGGTGCCCCCTGCACAAATAGGAGGGTGCTTAGAAATCCCTTATTTTGCCTTAAAAATTTCACATTGTATTCAAAACATTACATTTCTGCATTAAACAATAACTTAATGCTTAAAAATTGCCAGTTAAATCATTAAACTTTTTCCCTCTCCGCAAATGTTTAAGGGAAATTGATATTCTAGGTGGATGTATTGATATGTTTAGCATATGGTTTCTCATACTTCAATTTGGGTTACCTGGGAGCATTCTTTTGCCATGGAGGAATTTAAAATCCATGTTTGAAAATCACGGTTAAAGTTGTTGTGTAAAAGCCAGAGGTGGTTTAGTGATGGCAGCTGATCTTCCAACTCAGTGATTCTTTTTTTTTCAAACTTTAAACTTTTTATTTTGTTTTGGGGTATAGCTGATTAACAATGCTCTGGTAGTTTTAGGTAGACAGTGAAGAGACTCAGCCATGCACACACATGCTATTCTCCCCACATCCGTCTCCCATCCAGGCTGCCGTGCAACACTGAGCAGCATTTCATGTGCTATGCAACAGGCCCTGGCTGGTTATCCATTTTGAATACAGCAGTGTGTACATGACCTTCCCAAAGTTCCCAACTATTCCTTTTCCCCCAGCAACCGTAAGTTTGTTTTCTAAGTCTGTGAGTCTCTTTCTGTTTTGTAAGTTCATTTGTATCATATCTTTTTAGATTCCACATGGAAGGGATGTCATATGATAATTTTCCTTCTCTGTCTGACTTACTTCACTCCGTGTGACCGTCTCTAGGCCCATCCGTGTCGCTGCACGTGGTCTATTTCACTCTTTTCAATGGCTACCGACTCAGTGACTCTTAAAGTGGGGTCCCTGGACCCGTGGCTGCAGCCTCACGTGGGAACTCATCAGACGTGCAGATTCTCAGGCCCTGCCCCAGACCTACTGAATCAGAACCCTGGGAGCGGGGCTCCAGAGTGTGGTCCTGATGCTGCGAGGTGGAGAATCACTTTCCTAAGTTTTTTCAGAAGAGGAACTTCTTCTCTGGAGGTGGAGACCCTCCTTAGAGGATCGGGGTGGGGTAGGCCCAGTGTAGGGTGGGTTCAGTTCATCCACATTATGTCTCTTTAACAACCTCCTTGTTGTTGGAGAAGGAAATGGCAACTCACTCCAGGATTCTTGCCTGGGAAATCCCACGGACAGAGGAGCCTGGGGGCTGCAGTATATGGGGTCGCAGAGAGTCAGAAGCGACTGAGTGTGCATGCACGGCACGGCCATTGTAAGTTTTAAATTTTAACATTGCAGTCAATAGCTTTTGGACTAAATACCCACAGCACACCCCCACCCTTCCTTGAAGACAGATAATCTTTCTCAGAGAAACATAGACTAAACCCATTAAGAGGAAACAAATTATTTTCCAAACCGCCTCTTATCCATTAAGGAGCTTATCCCTGTGGGATCACTTCTCTGTTTGGCAGATCACCATTCTTTTTAGTTCTTGTCTCCTCCTTTCTGACTGTCCCCTGTAGAGTCTTGAGGGAATTTGAGAGGTGGGTTGCAGGGTCCTGAATCTGTCATATAGAGACGAGCTCTGAGAGCATCGCTCACCTGAATCCTTAGCCACAGGCTCTCATTCTCTCGAGTTTCTGCCAATAGGGACTCAGGTATGGAGACTCTGGGCTGCACCTCTGTCTATTCTTTCTCTTTTTTTTACCCCTTTCTAAATGGTAGCAGTTGCAGAAAGCAGAAACGCAAAGAGGCAAATTGAAGCCTTTCTTTGTAATCTGGGAGGATTCCTGGAAAAGTCAGCTTAGAAATGGCAAGATGTTTAATAAGGTACAGGGCAATAAAAAGACAAGCGATTTCTGTGGTTGCTGGGGGTGTTTATGGGCACTCAACTCCTATGAGAAAAACGGGTCTAAAAGGAGAGCAGTTAAACTACTAAGGAGCTGACCTCATAGAGTGAAGGGATTCCATCAGAGACGCCGGGAGGGGAAAGACTGGGAGGGGATGGAGAAAAGCTGGCCGGCAGAGCTTGTAATCAAGGTATGCTCTGAACAAGTGCTCGCGCGAATGAGAGAACGTCACAGGAGACGGTAGAGTTGAAATTTTGGTTCTTAGCCTCTCAGGCCAGCGTGCCCAGACTCTGAAGAACAGGAGGAGACTTGCCACCAGGGGGCAGCAGAGCCTCACTGTGGAAACCCACCCAGCCCAGCAAACCACAGTGGTTAAAATGAGAGCCTTAGGTCCACCCGAGACTTCTTTCGGAGAAGGCGATGACACCCCTCTCCAGTACTCTTCCCTGGAAAATCCCATGGACGGAGGAGCCTGGTAGGCTGCAGTCCATGGGGTCGCTAAGAGTCAGACACGACTGAGCGACTTCACTTTCACTTTTCACTTTCATGCATTGGAGAAGGAAATGGCAACCCACTCCAGTGTTCTGGAGAATCCCAGAGACGGGGGAGCTTGGTGGGCTGCCATCTATGGGGTCGCACAGAGTCGGACATGACTGAAGCGACTTAGCAGCAGTAGCAGTAGGTCCACCCGAGACTTCTTTCGCTCAGTTTTTTTTTTTTTTTCCTTTAGTGTGTAAATTTACATACCCAAGATGAAGCAAGCATAGAAGAGGAGCCTCTGTAATACATGGCATGTGATATATGTACACATCAATCACCAACAGGGAAAACTGGGCCTGTCAACAGGCCCCAGTGTTAACTCAAAGGTCATCTCTGATGGCGTTTGGAATTGAAGAAATATGGGCCTCGTTTGTGTTTCTCCCAGGGGTCTGTGGAACTCAGAAAACGAGCCAGGAGTGAGGTGGGGGACAGTGTGGGGGAGGTCTAGGGAAAGGCAGGAAATGCTGTTTATTTGCTGAGCTTGGAGCCTGGGGCCACCCCATCCTACTCTGAGCAGGCTGACTCGTGCAGTGAGGAGCTGCTGTGTGTGTTGGGGGGCACTGGGGGGGACTTGTGCTCCTGCCCCAAGGGGAAGAAAGTGAAAGTGAAAGTCACTCAGTCGTGTCCGACTCTTTGCGAGCCCGTGGACTATACAGTCCATGGAATTCTCCAGGCAAGAATACTGGAGTGGGTAGCCTTTCCCTTCTCCAGGGGATCTTTCCAACCCAGGGATTGAGCCCAGGTCTCCTACAGTACAGGTGGATTCTTCACTAGCTGAGCTACCAGGGAAGCCCAAGATTACTGGAGTGGGTAGCCTATCCCTTCTCCAGAGGATTGTCCCAACCCAGGAATCGAACCAGGATCTCCTGTGTTGCAGGCGGATTCTTTACCAACTGAGCTATGAGGGAAGCCCTGAGGGGAAGACAGTGCTTAAATAGGGAACGTGGTTGATGGTTAAGAGCAAAACTCCTGAGCCCAGCCCTTTAGTTACAGGGTTTGAATCCCTGCTGTGCTTTGGCTTGAGAGCATTTGGTGAGTTACTCACCTTATTTGTGACTGCATTTCCTTTTATCAGTATGATGGAAAAAATAATAATACCCCCTAGATAGGATTGTTGTAAGGACTAAATGATTTCGTCTAGATAATGTGGCTTGACGTGTTGTACACCCTGTTATTGTCATTACTGTTATCCAAAACTGAGCGTCATTTCTGGAGTATGTTGTTGGAGGAGGTCACTGAAAGGCTGGGATGACTGGTTGACCCTCAGTCTGGACCTGGGCAGTCAGAGGCTCCTCACCCCTCCCCTGCCCTTGGAATGTACTTTCTGCCCACCATTCTCAGGCTGGGAGCCATTTCTGGGGCATAGGTTTGACCTTGAGAGAGGAAGGTGTCGTTCAGACCAGCTGAACTCCCTACGTGACTAAACCCAGAACAGGCCTCTGTTTCAACTTTAAAATTCTGCTGGTGGATGCAGAGATCTGCTGGTGTTGTGACACCCACTACGAGGCCTGTCTGTCAGCTCCCTGGGTTATTAATCCTGCCCTGCCGGTCCAAGCAGCCCACTTGTTTCTTCGGTCTATCCTTATAAATGCTGGGCTGGAGGAAGCACAAGCTGAAATCAAGATTGCCGGGAGAAAGATCAATAACCTCAGATATGCAGATGACACCACCCTTATGGCAGAAAGTGAAGGGGAACTAAAGAGCCTCTTGATGAAAGTGAAAGAGGAGAGTGAAAAAGTTGGCTTAAAGCTCAACATTCAGAAAACGAAGATCATGGCATCCGGTCCCATCACTTTATGGGAAATGAGGTGGGGAAACAGTGGAAACAGTGGCTGACTGTATTTTTCTGGGCTCCCAAATCACTGCAGATGGTGATTGCAGCCATGAAATTAAAAGACGCTTACTCCTTGGACGGAAAGTTATGACCAACCTAGATAGCATATTAAAAAGCAGAGATGTTACTTTGCTGACAAAGGTCCGTCTAGTCAAGGCTTTGATTTTTCCAATGGTCATGTATGGATGTGAGAGTTGGACTGTAAAGAAAGCTAAGCACCGAAGAATTGAAGCTTTTGACCTGTGGTGTTGGAGAAGACTCTTGAGAGTCCCTTGGACTGCAAGGAGATCCAACCAGTCCATTCTGAAGGAGATCAGTCCTGGGTGCTCATTGGAAGGACTGAAGTTGAAGCTGAAACTGCAATACTTTGGCCACCTGATGCGAAGAGCTGACTTACTGGAAAAGACCCTGATGCTGGGAAAGATTGAGGGCAGGAGGAGAAGGGGACAACAGAGGATGAGATGGCTGGATGGCATCATCAACTCGATGGACGTGAGTTTGAGTGAACTCCGGGAGTTGGTGATGGACAGGGAGGCCTGGCGTGCTGCGGTTCATGGGGTTGCAGGGAGTCGTTCACGACCGAGTGACTGAACTGAACTGGACTGTCCTCTGGGAACCAGGGGCCGGTTTCAGGTCTCACCTGGGGAGGCTCCCACGGGTGAGAACTAACATCTGTTTATGTCAGACCCGAGGCCCTGGGGTCCGGGCTGGTAGGTGAGGGCGGCAGTGGGGGCCATTCTGGGCACGATTCTGGGCAGGGGCCATCCCAGGCCTCAGAGGAGGTCAGCGGAGGATAGATGCAGGCCGTGGCTGCAGGGGTGGGCTCAGTCCCTGAGCGACCAGCGCTGGCAGTCACTGTCCCAGTCAGACCACTCAGGGTTTGGGGTAGGCTCCAGAAGGCACCTGCGGTGATGCTGACCATGAGGAATACTCACTGAGTACTCACCCCAACCAGGCTTTCCATGTTCTAACATGTTTTATCCTAGCAACAGCCCAAGGAGTAAGACATTGTTATTCCCACTTCACAGACAGTAACACGGAGGCAAAGAGAGGCTAATAGAGTGCATGTTGGGGTAGGGGGATGAAGACTGGAGCCTTGTTGCCAGCTCGGTGACCCTCACAGGAATTAGAGTGAGGATGCAGTGTGACGTGGTGGACGTGTGGGTCTGGACACTCAGGCTGGCCAGGCCAGGTCCCAGTCCTGCGGCCGCTACCCTGACTTCAGGCTCCATTTGCTGTTCTGGCAGACACCAGTGGGTACCACCTGCCTTGGTCTGGATGCAGTGAGGGTCTGACTAGGGAATCATTTATTGGGGAAGGGGTATGGCCTGAGACTGTGGGCTGGAGAGAAATGCCCTCGTTATAAAGCAACAAGACTTGGGCCGCAGTGCCCTGGAGCCAAGTGCGGAGGCTGGAGCGGAGGTGACTCGGTTGAACAGCTGTGTCTGGGGAAGGCTTCTCTGGTGCTCTCCAATGTGGGTATTATTCACGTGTGAAAGAACCTTTCAGCTTTGAGAACTGTCACCTTGAATCATTAGAATATCTCTGAAAGGCTTTGATATTCCTTTTTATGCAATTTGCATGAAATGAGGTTTTAAAAGATAATGTGTTTTACAATGCACTTTGCAGATGAGTTAATGTGTGTTTTTTCGTGGAGTCTTGACTAAAAATTCCCATTGGCGGCAGTTTCCAGTGGTCTTAAGGTTGGCACTGACCTCGGTTTAAAACATCTCTGGTGAAATGCTTTGCATGCCGAGGTTGAATAATGAGCAGCCCTGCTCGTTAGGCAGCTGTGTGTGGTGCGTCTTTTCTTCCTGCCGGATCGACAAGGGACAGATGCAGTTTTTTAAATAAAAGGGAGACAACTCGATGGAAGGTATACAGGGATTGTGATAATGACACGACTCTAAAGAAAAGCTGATATCCATTCTTTTTAAAGTAAAAACAAATAGAGTGAAAAACTGGGTTGTTTTCCTTCTGCGTTTGCTGGTGCAATTAAGGAACAGACATTTCTCATACTCTGACTGGTGAGGCACCCAGCATCAAAACGGCAGCACTGCAGAGAAAAGCCCAGCCCTTCTGGTCCTGGGGTGCCGCACAATTATGCCTTTTTCAGCCTGGGGAGGAAGCTGGGCCCTGGGGAACGTAGGTAAGTCATTAGCTGGCACACAAGGCACACAACGCACCTTGTGTTTCTTCCTAATTACAGATCTTCGGGTCCCTCTAGATGGTGCCTTGTTTGGGGAAGGAAAGGAGGGCCTCTGGGCTGTCCGTGGCGCGTGGTCGCCTGAGCTGCAGGCGATTGGCCAGACTTTCCCGATCGCCTGGCGGGGTCCTTTGTCCTGATCCGGCAGAGGCTCTCCTGTCTCTTCTCTGCTCCCGGGAACAGGGCTGCACAGCCAGTGGTGCCCCGAGACCACAGGTGCAGCTCTGGTCCTCAGGGGGACCTGAGCTGGGGGGTTAGCTGTCTGCTCATGGGCCTGCAGGGCATGTGCACCGTTGCTTATTTAGAAGCCGGAGACAGTTGTGCAAAGATGGTCTTCGGTCAGTTCTGCTTGTGAGTTGTTATCACGTTCAATCAGGGAAGCTGCTTTCCTCCGAAAGTCTGGCACCAAGAAAGGCCCTGCGCACTGGCCTAGAGTGGAGTTAGGGGCCTCTTGGGTCTTGGCTCAGCTGATTGCCTTGGTGTGAACTGTTCTAGCTGCCACAGACTGATGGACACTCTGTTCGTCATTATTTCTTCATTTGCTGACGCTCATTAAGTCCAAATGAATTTGCTTTGTTAGACGGTATTTGTTTTCCTCTTTCTTACTCCACTCTGTATGATAGTCTCTAGGTCCATCTGTGTCTCTTCAAAGGACCCAAATTTGTTCTTTTTAATGGCCAAATAATATTCCATTGTGTAATATATGTACCATATCTTTTTTTATCCATCCATCTGTTGATGGATATCTAGATTGCTTCCATGTCCTGGCTATTGTAGATAGTGCTGCAATGAATATTGGGGTGTATGTGTCTTTTTGAATTTTGAGCTAGAAAAGGATTGATTATGAACAAAGGGGAACTTAGCATATAGCTAAGAAAATCTCTGAGTGAGGTGGGAAGGTAGTTGTTTTTCACTAAGTTGTATCTGACTCTTTGCGATCCCATGGACAGTAGCCCACCAGGCTCCTCTTTCCGTGGGTTTTTCCAGGCAAGAATACTGGAGTAGGTTGTTATTTCCTTCTGCAGGGGATCTTCCCAACCTAGGGATTGAACCTGAGTCTCCTGAATGGCAAGCGGGTTCTTTACCACTGAGCCGCCAGGGAAGCCCCAAAGTGGGACGGTAAGGAGAAATAAAGATGGGGCTGGCGCAGAAGAGAGAGAGAGGCAGGCCTGCTTGTTGAGGATGCCGTGCTCCCCAAAGCATTTTTGACAAGAAGGGTGCGGAAGCAGAGCGCTTGTCTCTCTAGTGGAGAGGACCAATGCCTTTACGTTATTATAAACTTGCATTACTCCCCCCAGTTACAGAAATAGTAACAGTTTAAAATAACTGAAGACCCTTACCATCCAAAGATTACCATCACTGCTGCCATTTTGGTGTCTCTCTCTCTCTCTCTCCAGCCTTTCATGATTTATGCACATAGGTATCAAACAGTAGTGTTTTGTGACTATGTACGATTGAGGTGCGCTTGTGCACGTAACCAAGCCCCAAGCCCCTCCTGTTGGACCTTTCGTGATTGCCTTTTTCTGCTCAAGTAATGCAGACACGAGGGATCAGGCAGCTCGGGGGTCTCTTAACTGAGGATTTTGCCATTCACTGGCTCACTGATGCTCTGCTGTGGACTTTGTAGGGTCTCGCAGAGCAGGCACGCTTGAGGTAAGGATTCAGATGAAAACCACCCTCAGTTATTCCTGGAGAAGGAAAGCGGCGGGGTATTGCATTGGATGTGGCTGTAATTACAGTGAACTGTGATCCGTGCCAGGCTGCAAGCTGAGGCTTAGCTCCCTGGATAACCTCGCCAGCCAGCACTTCCCTTGGCAAACCTGGTGGCATGGGTCTTTCAAAGCCGTTATTAATACTTTGTTTCCTAACACGTTATCTTTCTCAGGTGAGCTAAGAAAATGAAAGGAAAAAGGAAATTCCTGTAGTTTGATCGTCTTACATTAAAAAAGTTAAACCAGCAGCTCTCCTGGGTGTAGCTAACCCCGTGGATGACAAAAGGGGAAAAGCCATCCACGCAGGTGATTGCAGTTTCACTGTGCCAGCCCGAATTTCTTGGTCTGGCTTCTTGCTGGAAGAGGACAGTTTGAGACCGTAAGCTAGCCCAACGCCGAGGCCCAAGAAGGGATCCTGCACCCTCCACCCCAGCAGCAGCCCTGCAAAAATCCAGGGCAGAGGGCAATTCCTGATGTATCATGTATATGCTCAAGAATGGAATAAAAATGAATTCCTGGGAGTGTAGGTCACCTGTCACCTCTCAGGGCTGTCCCTGCAGCCCCTCCTGGCTGCAGTGGGACCCAGCGCACCCTGATGGTTAGAGGAGAGGAGAAGTCAGAGAAGCACGCCCAGGTCACTTTCCCCAGGGGCACCTCCCTTGTTTCTGCAGTGTCTGGAGCTGTACTTGTCAAAGGCTGAATTGAGTCCATATCCTCTGCCCGCCAATGTGTGCAGCTGCAAGTTCGCAATTAAGGCATCCACGTCCCCTCTGCATTTCAAGGCAGCCTTCAGCCTAATAAAATCATGTCAGTGTAACATCCAGAAAACTTATGTACGCTCCCTTGGTTTTTTGTTTGTTTGCTTTGGCTTGTTTTTTGATTGCACCGGGTCTTCATTGCAGCATACAGGATCTAAATTCCCTGATTGTGGATCACACTAGGGCCCCCGGCACTGGGAGTGCAGAGTCTTAGCCACTCAACTACCAAGGAAGTCTCTCTGTTGTTTTTGTGTGTTGGTCTAGGATACATCAGGAATTGCCCTCTGCCCTGGATTTTTGCAAGGCTGCTGCAAAAGGCTGGGGTGGAGGGTGCAGAATCCCTTCTTGGGCCTTGGCGTTGGGCTAGCTTGCGGGCCCCACAAGCTATATTCTTACTCTGGGATAGAGTATTCTAACTCGGATGTGACTTTTAAAAGACTTTAATTGAAACATAATTTGATTTACAGTGTTTGCAGTAGTTTCAGGTATACAGCAAATGATTCAGTTACATGTGCTCAGTCACTTCAGTCGTGTCTGACTCTTTGCGACCCCGTGGACTGTAGCCTGCCAGGCTCCTCTGTCCATGGGATTCTCCAGGCAAGAACACTGGAGTGGGTTGCCATTCCCTCCTGCAGGGGGCCTTCCCCCCTTCCAGGGATCAAACCCACGTCTCTATGTCTCCTGTACTGGCAGGTGGGTTCTTTACCACTAGCTGTCTATTTGTTTACTCTTTTTAAGATTCTTTTCCTTTATAGGTTATTACAACATACTGAATATAGTTCTCTGTGCTATACAGTAGGTCCTTGTCTATTATCTATTTTATATATAGTAGTGTGTGTCTGTTAGTCCCAAACTGTTAATTTATCCACCACCCCCCGCCCCCCTTTCCCCTTTGGTAACCATGAGCTTGGTTTCTATGTCTGGGAGTCTGTTTCTGTGTTCTAAATAAGTTCATTTGTATCATTTCTTAAGATTCCACGTATATGTGATATCATATGAGATTTATCGGACATAATTCTTTTCATCCAAGAGCACAGAGTGTTTCCAAGGCAAACTAAACCAACCCTCCATTCGGAGATAACAGCGATAATGAGAACTTATAAAAAAAAGTTGTCTGGGGGACTCTGAAAGGTTTTAAAAACGGTGGCGCCATCCAATGACTTCTTTCGTTTCCCCTTTAGATGCAGCAGCAGGAGCAGAGCTCGCCGAAGACCAGCCTCTCCATCCTTGCCTTGGGGCTGGGCCGTCTCCTCTTCTACTGGTGGCTGGCAGAGCTGATGGTTCATCTCATGTACATGCACGCCATCTACAGCAGTGCCTCCCTCCTGAGGGCCGTCTCGAGCTGGACCTTAGGTAACTGGAGAGATCGCCGGCGGTAGAACAAGCGTCAGGAGCGAGCTTCACGGGGAAGCTGGTCAGAGAGCAGACAGGGGTGTGGTTGCCTTCAGCAAACCCTGTATTTTTTAACCACATTCCTCTTGTGGCCAAGATGACGCATGCGTGAAGTGGCTGACAGAGGTGAGGGCCAGGTTTGTGGGCTGGGAGCCGAGGATGGTAGCAGCCCCTCTTCCTGATGGAATTCCTGCTAAGCTCAGCTGGGTCTGCATCTTCCTGGTGTGGCCAGCACTGCACTTGACAGGAGTCCCTGCTAAGAGCTGGTGCTGTAAGACCGAGTTCTATAGTCATCCTTGTTTTCGTGCACGATGTAAAGCAGAGTGTAAAGCTTTAGAGTCAGACAGATACAGGCTTTATTTTCACATTGAAGTGTAGTTGATTTACGTTGTATTAGTTTCAGGTGTATAGCAAAGTGATTTGGTTGTACATATACGTGTGTGTGTGTGTGTGTGTGTGTGTGTGTGTGCACGTGAGCACGTGCGCTCTGTGCTTAGTTGCTCAGTCATGTCCGACTGTTTGTGACCCCATGGACTGCAGCCCTCCAGGCTCCTCTGTCCATGGGGATTCCCCAGGCAAGAATACTGGAGGAGGTTGCCATGCTCTCCTCCAGGGGATCTTCCTGACCCAGGAATCAAACCCAGGTCTCCCGCATTGCAGGCAGATTCTTTAGCCACCAGGGAAGCCCATATGTGTTTCACTTATAGGTTATTACAAATATTGGGTATAGTTCCCAGTAGATTCTTGTTGGTCATCTACTTTATGTGTAGTAGTGTGTGTCTGTTAATCCTAAACCGCTAATTTATTCTTCCCCCCAATTTTCCCCTTGGTAACTGTAAGTTTGTTTTCTTTGTCTGTGAATGTATCCCTATTTTGTCAAAAGTTCATTGGCATCATTTTTTAGACTCCACATATAGGTGATATCGGGCTTCCCTGATAGGTCAGTTGAAAAGGAATCCGCCTGCAATGCAGGAGACCCCAGTTCAGTTCCTGGGTCAGGAAGATCCCCTGGAGAAGGGATAGGCTACCCACTCCAGTATTCTTGGGCTTCCCTGGTGGCTTAGCTGGTAAAGAATCTGCCTGCAATGCGGGAGACCTGGGTTCAGTCCCTGGGTTGGGAAGATCCCCTGGAGAAGGAAAAGGCTACCCACTCCAGTACTCTGGCCTGGAGAATTCCAGGCACTGTATAGTCCATGGGGTTACAAAGAGTCGGACATGACTGAGTGACTTTAACTTCACATAGGTGATATCATATTTGTCTTTCTCAGGCTGACTTCACTTAGTATGATAATCTTTAAGTCCATCCATGTTGCTGCAGATGGCAACATTTCATTCTTTTTTATGGCTGAGTAATATTCCAACTGTGTGTGTGTGTGAGTGTGAGTGAGTGTGTGTATGTGTGTGAGTGTGTGTATGTATGCATGTGTGTGTGTATGTATGTATTTGTATAAACTATATACACCACATCTTCTTTATCCGTTCACAGTCAGCTGTAGGTTTGAACCTTGGCTCCATCAGCCGCTAGTGGGCAGCCTTTGACAGTTTGCCGCAACTCTCTGCATCTTCACCTGTTCAGTGAGCAGACTCACCTTTGCAGGATTGTCTGGAAGGTTAAGTGAAACCATGTCTGGTAGGTAGAATTAATGATACATGCTCATGTAGGCCCCTCTGTTGGCCCTTATTTCTTATCTACCCATTTCTTTTGGAGGAGGGCATGGCAACCCATTCCAGTATTCTTGCCTGGAGAACCCCCAAGGACAGAGGAGCCTGGCAGGCTACAGTCCATGGGGTTGCAAAGAGTTGGACATGACCGAGCAGCTAAGCACAGCACCCATTTCTTTATATCTGCTCATAGGTGGGGTGGAGGTCTTATTTCCTCAGCAGGACACCCTATTAAGTCTCTAGTATAAGACTTCTCTGTATATGCCACTGTTCTTTATTCCTCTGGCAAAAACAGCAGAGAACATGCTCCTTTCTGAACAAAATCTCCCGTTTCTTTGTTTGTGTTCCTTTCAAGAGCTTCCGTGGTGGCTGAATTCAGCTGTGTGGTCTGACCTCCAGCCTGGGGCTCCGATGGGAAATGGGTGATCTTCCGGTCAGATTAAGCTGCTCTCTGCCGGGGGCAAGAGTAATGGCCTGACTCCTTATCTATTTGGTGATTTATAGATTTTTTTTTTTTTAAAGAGAAGTCTTGATTGCCCTTGTTATCACATAGGCTTAATCAGAATGTTTTCAAGGAAGATGCCTTTCAGGATTGGGAGAATGCTGAGTTGTTTTAATGAGAGTCTCTTCTTCCCAAAGAAAATCCTTTTTTTTCATAGTTGAAAGTAACTAATAATCTAAGGCTTTAATGATATACTTAGGCAAACAAAATAGGATTAAATGATGGCTGTGCTAAATCAGATCCTGATTGTACTGCATCCAAATTAGGAGATTATCCATTTGGATGATTTTAACTATGAAAACTGGATAGCAAAACTCGAAATGGTGCTTAAACAGTAAGGAAGAGCTGTTGTCTCAGACAGCTGGTATCTTAAGGTCAACGCTAAGGGTGGTAACTCCAGTGACTAAGAAAAGTCATCAGTGATCCATTTGGGCACCTATCACTCAACTGAAGAACTAACCAGAATCCTAGAAGTCATTAGTTTGTACCCACAATGCCATCACTTTTCACCCCCCTCCACAAAGTAACCTGATCTTGGGGTTTATCATTCCCTTTCTTTTTTTTTTTAAATAAAAAAAATTTATTCTTAGAGCCAGTTTAGGGTTAGAGCAAAACTGATAGCTCAGTTCAGGGATTTCCCATCTGTCCCCTGACCCGCACGTGCAGAGCCTCCCGCAGTACCAGTGTTCCCACCAGAGTACACGTTACCGGAGATGAGCGTACCGCGACATGCCATCACCCAGAGCCCCTCTGTGTATTAGAACTGACTCAGTGTCATACAGTCCGCGGGCTGTGCCAGATGTGTGACGACGTGTCCTCCGCTGTGATACACGCAGAGGAGTTTCACAGCCCTGACAGTCCCCAGCGCTCTGTTCATCGCTCCCTCCCCTTTAATCCTGGCAACCACTGGTCTTGTTAATGTCTCCATACTTTTATCTTTTCCAGAATGTTGTGTGGTTGGAATCATAGTATGTAGCTTTTCAGGTTGACATCTCTCACGTAGTAATATGCAACTCAGGGCTCCTCCATGGCTTTTTATGGTTTGATAGCTCATTTAATGTTAGTGCTGAATAATATTGCATTATCTGGATGTAACAGCGTTTATCTGTTTGTCTACTGAAGTATGTCTCAGTTGATTCTAAGCGTCGCGGTTATGAATAAATTTGCTACAAGCATCCACATGCAGGTTTTTATGTGCCTGTACGTTTTCAAGTCCTTTGAGTAAATACCAATAAATAACTGCAATGGCTTGGTTTTATGGTAAGAATATGTTTATTTTTGTAAGAAACTGACAAACTGGCGGTTTTTTCCCCAAACTAGCTTTTTTTTTTTTTTTTAGTTTTACAAAGTGGTTGTATCATTTTGTGTTCTTACCAACAATGCACGAGAGCCGGTTTCACATATTTGTCAGTATTTGGTGTTGTCAGTATTTTGGACTGTGGCCATTCTAATAGCTGTGTAGCAGTATCTCATTGTTGCTTTAATTTGCAATTCTCTAGTAACATAATGTAGAACATCTTCTTGTATGCTTATTTGCTCTCTGTGTATCTTCTTTGGTGGGCTGTCTGTTCAGGTCTTTGCCCATTTTTAAATTGGATTGTTCCTTTTTTAACTGTTGAGTTTTAATGGTTCTTTGTATATTTTAGAGGCCAATCCTTTACCAGATGTCTCTTTTCAAATATTTTCTCCCAGTCTGTGGCTTATCTTCTCATTTTCTTGACAGTGTCTTTAACAGAGCAAAAGTGTTAATTTTTATAAAGTCTAGCTTATCAGTTATCCTTCATCAATCTTGCATTTGGCGTTATATCTTAAAAAGCCACCACCTTGTCTGAGGTCACCTAGGCTTCCTCCTGTGTTATCATCTAAGAGTTTGGTGTTACGTCTTAAAAAGCCGCCGCCATGTCTGCGGTCACCTAGGCTTCCTCCTGTGTTATCGTCTAAGGGTTTTAGAGTTGTGTGCTTTATGTTTAGGTCTATGGGCTATTTCAAGTTAACTTTTGTGAAGGTGTAAGAAATTAGACGTGAATTTCTTCCAGCATCATTTGTTAAAAACACTGTCTTTGCCCCGTTGTATTGTCTTTGCTCCTTTGTCAAAGATCGATCGACTGTGTTTATATTGATGAGTCTATTTCTGGGCTCTCTGTTTGGTTCCATTGATCTTTTTGTTTATTCTTTCACCAGTATCACACTGTCTTGATGAATGTAGCTTTAAAGGAAGTTTTGAAAGCAAAGTAAGTCTTGAAAGTGAGGCAGATAGGGGCAGGCCTTCACCTCTCGTCTTTCCTTCCAGTGCAGGTAGATTATTCTGGGTCTTTTGCCTCTGCATATAAACTTTAGAATCAGTTTGTTGATATCCAGAAAATAACTTGCTAGGATTTTTATTTGGATTGCATTGAATCTCTAGATGGAGTATGGAGGAATTAATATCTTGATATCGTGAGCTTTTCTTTCCACAAACTGGCTGTCTATTTATTTAGTTTTTCTTCAATTTCTTTTTCTTCAGACTTCAGTTTTTCTTCAGAATTTTATAGTTTTCCTCATATATAACTTGCATATATTTTCTCATATTTATACCTAAATATTTTTTGGTATTAATGTAAATAGTACTATGTTTTTAGTTTCAAATTCTATTTGTTTATTGTCAGTAAATAGGAAAGTGATTGACTTTAATATATTAACTTTGTCTTCTGTAACCTTTCTACAATTTTTATTCCAGGAGATTTTGTTGTTGTTGTAATTGTTTCTTTGGGATTTTCTACATTGACACTCATGTCATCTTTAAGCAAGAGTAATTTCTTCCTTCCAAAAATATATAGGACTTCCAGTATTATATGGAAAAGGAACGGTGAGAAGGGGCAGCCTTGGCTTCTTCCTTTCACCATCAAGTATGATGTTTTTAATTTAGTCTCAAACTAGAAAGCTTCTATTTTCTTGCCGTTAAGTATTATGTTACCTGTAGGTTTTTTGTAGATGCTTTTTTACTAAGTTGAGGAAGTTCCTTTCTATTCCTAGTTTGCTGAGAGTTTTTTTTTTTTTTTGTCATGAATGGGTGTTGGATTTTGTCAAATGCTTCTTTCTTGCATATATTGATATTAGCCATTTTTTCTTCTCTAGCTTGTTGATGTGATGGATTGCATGAACTGATTTTCAGATGTTGAATCAGTCTTGCATACTTGGATAAATCTCATATTTCATGGTGTTTAATTGTTTTTATATATTGATGGATTGATTTGCTAATATTTTGTTGAATTTTTGTGTGTATGTTCATGAGAGATATCGACACGTAGTTTTCTTGTAATATTCAGTTCAGTTCAGTCGCTCAGTCATGTCCAACTCTTTGAGACCCCAGTGTATCCTTAAGAGTTATCCTAAGTGAAATGAAGGAGACAGGCCTTTAGGCCCACGTGTCCTTTAGTCACTGGATGTGGGCTGTGTCAGAAAGGGGTGTGACCTTGGATGAGGCAGCTTTCTCGAGGAGGCGGTCCCCAAAGCAGCTAACAGCTGAGAGTTTTTCTGGTCACATTTCCGTCGACTGGGATAATAAGCCATTCCTTCCTGGAGGAAGATTTGATTAGGATAGCATGGTTTCCATCACAGCAGTTTTCTGTGGAAGTGTCCCCTTGGTCGCTCAGAGCCTTGCTTTCAATAGCTGCTTCGTTCTAGGTGATTACACACAATTATGATTTGATTAGCAGTTTCAACACGGTGCGTGGAACTTCCAGAGTCTCGCTGATTATTACTAGCTGGATTTTTACTGCCTTAAGGCTCCAGGAATCCAGATAATCAAGATTTCCTAGCTTTCCCCTCTAATATCTGCTTGTTAATCAGTCAGTTTCTTCCTTGGAAGTAGTAAACAAACAACTTTGGATGATTGATGCAGAAAATCAAATGCCTTCAAAGGAAATTGGGTAGGTAGGTAGTTCACAGAATCACAGGGAGGGCTGGACACCTGAATTCGGGGCAGGCAGCCAGGAATCCAAGCCCAGATTATGCCACTGAGCTCCTCTGCGAGGGGGCCACTGCCCTCAGGACAGCTGCTGCTGGCACCGTTCTCTGTACCCCGAACTGTCCACATCGGCACTGGCCTTGGGGTGCCATTGTTAGTGGCAGTGCCACCAGAGTGTCCCTGTCTAAAGGGCAGAGCCTAAGTGGAGTGGAGGGGAGTCTGGGGAGGCTAGTGTCCAGCAGAGTCTACTTTTCTAGTAGAAGGAAGACTGCACCCATGACAAAGACAAAGATGGGGAATTCCCTGAACACAGCAGGATAGATGCTGGACATCTTTAAGCCTTCCCGGGAGCCTTCTGTCCTGTCTCCATCTGGGTTTGTTGATTTCCAGGCCTGCTGCTTAACTGCTGTCCAGGGAAATTCCTTTCTTCGTTATCCTGGGGATTCCTTTTGCTTCTTGTGTGTGTCGGAGGCTTGTTTCCTGGCATACACTTATTCTTTTAGTTGCTCCCCCCGTTTTGACAAAGTATATCCCCCAGTAACCTTTCTGAAAGAAGATGCAGGGGAGGTCAGTTTGGGATTTCTTACATATCTGAGATGATTTTATTCTGCTCTCTTCATGTTCTTTAAACGGTGATGAGGTGTGGTCCTCATGGTTGGAAATCATTTTCCCTCCCCAGCTTTTTGAGTACATTGCCCTATTATCTTCCGGCTTGTGGTGATGCAGTTGAGTCTGATGTCATTCATTTTCTGGATCTTTTGTATGAATTGACTCTTGAGCCTCCTTTCTGGGAGCTTTTAAAGTCTTCTCTTTGTCCAGGTGTTCTTAGTCACCCAGTTGTGTCCGACTCTCTGCAACCCCATGGACTGTAGCCTGCCAGGCTCCCCTCTCCATGGGATTCTCCAGGCAAGAGTACTGGAGCGGGTTGCCATGTACTCCTCCAGGTTCTTCCCCACCCAGGGATTGAACTCATGTCTCTTGTGTCTGCTGCATTGCACATGAACTCTTTACCTGCTGAGCCATCAGGGTTGCCCTCTGTTTGTCTGGAATGCTCTAAAATTTCATAATGTTATGTCCTGGTTTGGGACTGTTATATTTTCATCATTTGAACTAGATAGAGGTTCTTTTGAAAAAAGAAGGTGATTTTCTTTGATCTGGCTAGTATTCTTGAATTATTTTGCTAAGGCATTCCTTACTTCCATATTTTAATTTTAATTTTTTAGCTCTTTCTTTGATGCCTCTCATTCAGTTACTGGACCATTAATTTTCTAATACTTTTTCTTTTATTGTTTTCATCTTTTTTTTTTTTTTACCCCAACTCTGTTCTATGGGCTATTTTCTCAACTGTCTCCTCTTAATCCATCTATTTGTTTTTCTTTCTTTTTTTTTAATTTTTGGTTTTTAGCAGTTTTAATTTTCATGAGCTCTTTTCGTTCTTCCAGTGTTGGTCTTTCCCGCCTTCTGTTTTCATGGATCCTGGCACCTTTTCTTAATTCCCTGATGATGTTACTTATGTGTTTGAAGGGGGCAGTTCTCCTCTGCATTGCTCCTCCTCCCAGGTTCCTGTTTTCTCCTTCGTTTCCTTGGCCTTTCATGTTAATGAATGAGTGGTGACTCTTGGCCCTTTCTTTTTGAGAGTGAGGCTCTTAGAGGTAGGGACAGAGTTTCTTTCTTCAGTTCAGTTCAGTCGCTCAGACGTGTCTGACTCTCTGCAACCCCATGGACTGCAGCATGCCAGGCTTCCCTGTCCATCACCAGCTCCTGGAACTGGTGATGCCATCCGATCATCTCATCCTCTGTCGTCCCCTTCTCCTGCCTTCAGTCTTTCCCAGCATCAGGGTCTGTTCCAGTGAGTCAGTTCTTCGCATGAAGTGGCCGGAGTGTTGGATCAGATTTCTCTCTAACTGACTGTCGTAACCCCAGTTAGGCTGCACATGATGGAAACCTGACTGCAGCAGTAGCACAACCATGTAGGCAATTGTTTTTCTCACATAACAAGAGGTGGGAGGATGGGCAGGTCAGCGCTGGTGCAGCTTCTCAGTGGGTTGCCGTGCCCTTCTCCAGGGGATCTTCCCAACCCAGGGATCGAACCTGGGTCTCCCGCATTGCAGGCAGATTCTGTACCATCTGAGCCACTAGGGAAGTGTAGCTTCTTTAGGGAGTTACAAGTGACCCAGGCTCCTTCTAGCTCTCTGTAGCTTGTGGTCTCGCAATGTCTTAGGCATTATAAGAAGAAAAAAGTTGGAAGACACAGGGGTTAAAGGTGAGTTTCAAATCATGCTTTACCTTTTATTGGAAAAGCAGTAGTTTTCCCAGAAGCCTGATGGAGTAGAAAGTTGCTTATTACGCACATGCCAAGAAACCAAGACATTTAAAAACGGGCATGTGAGGTTAGCTGTGAGATAACACTGTGAGAGCCGGTCTTTCTGTGACTTTTTATTCTCATTATTCCAAATCATCATTCCCAGCTATGTGCTTTCTTGCCCATTCTCCACTCCTGAACGTAACTTCTCCATGATTTTATGGTCCTTTGCTTCCTCACAAGTTGAAGAGAGTGTATATGAGTGTGTGTGTGTGCGTGTGTGTGCATTCACGCTGTATTTGTATGAATGTGTGTATGTATGTACTCTTTGAATATCTCATACTTGTATGCTTGTCCCAGTGTATCTGTTTTTAAAATTTTTATTGCAGTGCAGTTACTGTACAATACTGTGTTAATTTGTATTATACAGTGAAGTGAATCAGCTATACACATACCCCCTCTTTTTTGGATTTCCTTCCCATTTAGATCAGTGAGTCTGTTTTGAGTGAACCTGTGAGAAGCTGAGAACACTGCTGCTTTGTCCTGAATGTGGTGCCATGTGAACTGTGCATCTGCCCGAGGCTCCCTGTTGGGGACAGGAGAGAACGGCAGTAAAATAAATTTCCTTTTGTTAGGAAAAGATCTCTTCTCATTTTCTGAGGCGATTTCTTTTTGGCAGCCCCCTTTGCTTGGGGCTTCACTTTCTTTTAGGACCCAGACTTTTGAGAAAAAGGAAAGAAAAAGGCTTTTGAGTGGCTACTGAAACATGGAGGCCAGATGTTCATTGTCAAGTTTTGAGGGGGCTGGGGTGGGGAGCTTATTTTTCTGACAGACACCACCTGAGAACGTTTCCCCAGCGGCAGACACTTCTGTGTACATATTTGTCAGATGTTGATGCCTCTGAAGCCAGAGCAAGATGCAAAGATTAGAGTCGCTTGTTCTGTAAAAATTTCTTATGCAGCCTGGAGGATAGGTAGCTGGGACCACTCAAGCAGCAGACCCCTAGAGCAAGGCATCTGAGACTGTCTCTTGTAGCCTCTGTGGTTATGCTTGCCTCTCTGATTATCCCACCTCCTGTGGCATTCCTTTTAGGTTCTCGGTCATTCTCTGTGGCCAACAGTCCTCCATGGTTAAAGTCTGAACTTGGGTTGATATCCCTAAGGGAAAAACGATTAGGTTAGGTGTGTTAACATTTCTAGTCCGCTGCACTGTTTGATTTGTGGGAAGTGAGACCTTACTTCTGGATATTTTTGGGTAGTTAAAATTCACTAAGAAAATGTACTCAGCCTTCAGAAGCGTGGATGATGAATTATTTCCTTCCAGCATTTCTTAGCAGGATCTCAGGCTCACTCAGTGTCCTTACAAATAACTCAAAAAAAAAAAAAAAATCAAGACACGAGATCTTATCATGCTAACAAATCTCTTTCCTGGTCTGCAGACCTATGAACAAGAACATAAATACCATTTACTCTTGTGCTCTTTACCCTTGAGTCTGTCTCCAGCCATGTTCCTGGCAGTTCTGCTGCAAAAATTATGAACATTAGAATCTTAGGGATGGAAACTAGAAATTTCATAGAGCTTCAGTTTAAGACCTTCTTACAGCGTCCGTGGCTAAAGGTATAGATCCAAGGCTGAAAGATGGATTGGCCTAATACAGCTAGTCCCAAATTATTGTCCAAGACAGGAGAATAGAAGCCAGGGGTAGAAAGTCCAGTAGGTTTTGAGTTGGGTGACCAGGGTCATGAGAACTAGGAGGCTGTCCTGAATTGCTGGGAAGGAGCTCCGCAGGCGAAGATGGGGTTTTAGAAACAATACTGACTAAACGAGATGATGAGTTTAAAGCTACAGTTACAAAAAAAAAAAAAAAAATAAAGCTACAGTTACAAGACTTATTAGTTATCTAATAATAGCTTATTAGAAGTTATCAAACTGGGACTACATAGAAATTATAAATACACAGAATCCCTCAGATTTCTACCTGTAAGGGGCTCAAGGGGTTCCATAGCTGATCAAGGAAAAAGACTTGGGCAGGAGGTGGAAAGGACTTGGGCAGGAGGTGGAAAGGACTTGGGCAGGAGGTGGAAAGGACTTGGGCAGGAGGTGGAAAGGACTTGGGCAGGAGGTGGAAAGGACTTGGGCAGGAGGTGGAAAGGACTTGGGCAGGAGGTGGAAAGGACTTGGGCAGGAGGTGGAAAGGACTTGGGCAGGAGGTGGAAAGGACTTGGGCAGGAGGTGGAAAGGACTTGGGCAGGAGGTGGAAAGGACTTGGGCAGGAGGTGGAAAAGCCTTGGGCACGGAGGTGGAAAGGACTTGGGCAGGAGGTGGAAAGGACTTGGGCAGGAGGTGGAAAGGACTTGGGCAGGAGGTGGAAAGGACTTGGGCAGGAGGTGGAAAGGACTTGGGCAGGAGGTGGAAAGGACTTGGGCAGGAGGTGGCAGTAGTGTAGCAGCTTTATCTGGGTGATGCTCTGGCAGGTTGAGCTCAGGGGAAATCCCTCACAGTGTGAGGGACTGTATTGTGGAGGTCCAGAGGCTGTATTGTGAGGAGTGTCCCCATTTGGAAAGGGAGGAGGGCAAGGGAGCCTGGGGAGAGTGGAGTCAGGGAGGAGGGGGCGTCTAGGTGATGTGGCTTAACACCGTGGCCCCGAGGCTTTGAGTCAGAGCACCGAAGGGCTGCCGTGGCATGCAGTCTTTTGTCGCCCTGAGATGTATCTGTCTGCGGCTAGTAGGTCTCAGACGCAGTTTCACAGGGTGTGCAAAGCAGGCACACTGTAGGTGGCAAAAGTGTCTGCTTGTTTGCGCTATGTTGAAAATAACTGGATGTATAAAAGTTTGAGTTTGGCGCTAGTGGGGATTTGAACTAATGGGCCTCAGCCAATGTGAAGAAAGAAATGATGTTTAAGAGTCAGTACACAGAAGTCAGTGTCGGCTCACTTATGTAACACTGCCTCCTCTCAAGGTGGTGCTATCGATTTGTTGGCGTTCTGGATAGGTCCAGCGGAGGAGACGGACTGAAAGCAGGTCACAACACACCTTGGGTCAGAGAGTATGGCCAGGAGGTGGAGCCTTGTGTCAAAGGAACTGTGCTGTCATTATTCACAAGTGAGCTAAGTGATTCTCACCTTTTTTGGTTACATAACAAGGATGTCAGGGTGAACAAGGCAAGTTCAGCCACTGTCCTGGCATAATGCATGGTTTAAAGAGTTGTTTTAAAAAATTAAGGGAAAAAACCAAACAATTCAGGGTGATAGTTCCTGTGCTAGTGGGAGTCCAAGGTGCTGTGGAAGCAAAGAGAAGTACATAGCTCAGTCTAGGGGAGTCTGGAAAGGTTTCTCAGAGAAAGTGATGTCTATGAGGAAACCTGTAGGATGATTAGGAATTAAACAGATAATAGAGGAGGGAAGAAGGATTGGGAGAGGGATGCTCTAGGCAGAGGGACCAGCACATTCAGAAGTCTGAAGATGAAAGATCTAAGGGCGCATTTGAGGGACAGAGAAGGAAGTTCAGCACGACTAGGCAGACAAGAGGTGATGGAAAGTTTCACGGTCTGTGATAATGAATATAAAAGCAAATTTGGGAGATTCATGGGGTAGAATTGACTGGCATTGCTAAACAGTTAGCTATAGGGGGTGAGAGAGACAAGGTGAAGTCAGGGGGAAGGCTGGAATTCTGCCTTGGGCATCTACCATCAACCTTTTAATCCACGTATACTGAGACTCTCTACCCGGACACCCTTGCAATTAAACACATCTCCCCAACTCTCCTGGGACCCGCTGATAATTACAAGCAACCACTATCAGCTTCTCTCGGGGTGGTGCACTGCATGGATGTATGTGCTGGTTTTTAAAGACAAGTCTGAAGTTAAACCAGCCGTTGCCTGTGTTGCCTTGAATATGTAGAGAATTTCTGAAAACTCAATGAAGGTACTTAGTTTTCTTTTGTTCCCGGTTCTAAGGTTTCTCAGCATTTGAGATTGGGTGTGAGCGCTCAGTTACTCTGGTTCGTCTGAATTCTAGCTGATTCTAAGGGGTGGGTGGGTACGGTTAATTAATCACAGGCAATAAGACGGCTTCCTTTCTGGCTTCTGGCTTCAGACATTCTTATCCTTTGGTCTTTGAATCTTTTTGAAAATTTCAGGTCAGTTTCATAAATTTTGTTAGTTGCTCTGAAGGGTCACGAGAAAGACACAATGTCTATTGTCTGTGAATTTGCAATGTTTTGGAAGGGACAAGCAGGTGGATATCCTGCTAATACTCATATTTTTCTGTGTTTTTAAGGGTGAAATACTGTTTTAACTTTTATTATAGGTAACCAGAATAGAACCTGTCTGGGAAATATGTTTGTTAAATCCTTTCGCTAATATCTGTTAATGAAGAGCGGATATAGATCGTGACCTCCATGTGACTGGGTCTCTCTTTCATCACTGTTTGCCTGTCATGGAATAAGTGCTCCGTACATATTTGTTAAAAGGATCAGCAGCGAACAAATGGATTCTTTTGTTGACTTTTCTGTTGTCAGCCATATGTTTTGCTTTTTAGTTGATGTCTTCTTCAAGGCATTAATGATGCAGGGAAATTAATGGAGGGTGATGGTTCAACGCTAAAATGAGATTTTTCTTACTCATAATGGCTTTTGTTGAATACTTGCAAAAATTCCTCTGTGTGTGTGTTTTATGGGTTGTAAAAAAACCTTGCCAAACTAAGAGCACCTAATGGGACAGGATGAAGGAAAGCACTTTTAACTAAGGACAAAAGTGTCTTGGAGGCAACTCAAGGAATCCGTTGTTGGTGATCTGCAGATGCTTTTGGTTTGAGCAGCAGTGTGTGTACAAGTCAAAAAAGTGTTATATTTTGTTCTGATGCCGAGTGCAGAGGGTGTCTGGCGGGGTAGGCAAACTGAAAAGAGAGTATGCTGAGAGATAGAATGACCAGCTGACCTGGTTTGTCAGGGACGGTCCTGGGTTTGGCACTGAGAATCTCCTCTTGGAAAACTCCCCAGCCCTGGACAAACTGGAATGATCAGTTTCCCTGTATGAGAACTCAGAGTTGAGTAGAGAGCAGATGGAAGTGGTACTTCCGCACACTCAGGCCAATGCATGTTTAAAGGAGAAGGGTTGTCAAGAATGGCTTCCTCAAGAGGCCCATAGAAGAGGCACCCAAGCTGGTCCTGCAGAGTGCAGTTTTACACAGTGAGAATTACTGTAAAATGGAATGGTTTGCGAAGACCCCCTGGGCGCCTGGTACATTGGGCCATCGTACCCCCGCGGTCCAGGAATTTCTTTGGAGGTGAAATAGTTGGAAGATTTTGACCTCTGAAACTTTAGAGCCTAGTTTGACCTACAGATTGCCTAACACTAATTCAAGAAACTCAGTGGCCTTTTCGGGGTCACCAGGGGTTCGTGGCCAAGCGTAGGTCGGAGCCAAGTCTATTGATTTTCAGGCCTCTGTTCTTTCTGCTCACCAGCGCTTGAGGGTTGCCAGCCAGGGCTGATACAGGTGTCCTCCTGTGAAAGAGGTGAGACTGTGAACCGGTGCTTTCTCTGCCTTTGTGACGAGGATGGATGGTAAGGAATGAGGACTAGGAGGGGGCCTGTGGCCACGTTTTGCGAGTGCAGTGCTGATTTTAGACAACAGCAGCTTGTTGAATGGCCTGAGAATCTTAAGAGCTGCTCCGGGAGGCCCCGGGAGGTAGGGGTTGGTTACTAGGCAATCTCATGACTGCTGGGCCTTCCCAGGCAGGCAGCTCTGTGGCAGTTTTCACAGAAATGCAGGTCCAAAGGTCTTTGCCAAAAGAGGCCTTGCTTGCTTCTCTGGTTGATCTTTCTCTGCACCCTCCTGAGGCCAGTATCTTATGGAAGTGCGTTTCTAACAGCTGCATGCTCACCAGTGAGTCTGCTAGCGGGGCAGAGAGTTAAATCTGCCAGTTGCCTTCCACTTTCCCTATTTCTCTTTTGTTTCTCATCCAGATTATTTGCAGAGATTTGCGTGTTGCCCTGTTTTCCTTCCAGCCTACTTTTTAACTGAATATATTCTGAATTTTTCCACATGTGGTGAAATAGTCTTTTAAATTCTACGCCCTCAGAGGATGACTTTTGCTAGTTTGATCGCACTCCTTCCTACAATTTTACTGTAATCGAGTTGACCAATCCTCTGTTGTGGATCTTTGTGTACTTCTGCGAGCATATTTGCGTAAGCCTTTCTGAGCTCATCCCTCCTGACAGTCCTGAGGGAGGCGTCCTAGGTCAAAGGTTTTGGCTCCTGTTGCCAAACTGGTCTTTGGAAAGAGAGGGCTGTTTTTCTTCCCCCAGGTCAGCAGTGTTTAAGTGTGAGTGTGGAGGGCAGTGATTTTTTTGTGCCATTTGTATGTAGAAGGCGTATATCCTCTCTGCCTTCCCCCCTTCCCTCCTCACAACCCCCCCCCCCCCTTCCTTTCCCCCTCATCCTCTTTTCTTGACTTCCTCCCCTGCCTTCTTTGTGGCGGTGGGGCAGGGTGGGGGTTGAACATCTCTTTGCCATAGTACAGCTGTTACAGGTTTTATCTTAGAGTTCTGGAAGAAGTAGCTGTCAGGCTGCCATCCGAGCAGTGAACTGTGGCAAAGCAGAATGGCCGTGGGCCTCGGGAAGATGCGTTGTCAGGGGAGGGGAGGAGTCAGACAGTTTCTCCCCGCGTTTTGAAGTGGGCTCTCCTAAAAGACAGCGCTCGCCTCATGGGAGGTTTGCTGGGTATCCTGGAGCTCCACTTACCTGACCGTGGAGGTCATGAACCCATCACTTATCTGTACGGATTTTCATAGATAGGATTCCCACCGAAAATAATCCATAAACAGTCTATAATGGGAAGAGCAAAGAGTTTTATTTGAGCCAAGCCGAGGACTATAACCCAGAAGACAGTCTTTCAGATTACTTGAAACAGCTGCCCCAGAGAAGTGTGGTTTTCAACACAGTTTGATATCTTGTCAGAATAAAGAACATCAAATAAGTCAGGGATACATGTCTTCAAGGTTAAAAAATAAATGAAAGATCATGTACACAGTGAGTCAGCACGGCTTTGGCACCTGGGAACGTAGTCTGATCTTTGAGGGAGGGCCAGTATTAGCATCCCAGGACAGGGATGCATCAGTCTTTATTTTTAACATGATATTCTTTACTACTAGTCAGCATGTCCTTTTCTTTAATAATTAAAGCAGATGGGCAATGTATGTTTGATAGGCTACAAACAGGCTGTTTTAGTTAGCATAAAATTCAAGTTAATACCTGTACAAGCCAGAATGACTTCCCCAGACCTCACTATATGAAAATTTCTTTTATCACAACCAACTTTCCTCCTTCTCCCCAGATAACCTGTGTTCCAGGCTTTTCACATACCTCTTACCTGTTTATGGAAAGCATTGTAAGTTCATCAGAACCTTGAATTGTCGGGCACTAGGAATAGAGAGCGAATTGAGACTTTGAAATTCTGGGGTGTAAAACCTGTTCTAGAACTCTGCGACTTCTGTGAAAAGTGACGCCTTTCCATAGTGGAGTGATAGATTTCCACTGTGCTTGAATAAAATCAGACTCATCCTCTTCAACAAAGGCCATGTGACTTGGCTCCTCCCCACCTTCCGAGGAGCCTCTTACTGCCCTGTGGTTGCCCCCTCTTCCCCACCAGGCTGAGCTCCTTGTTCTTTTTCAGACGTCACCAGCATCGTCTGGTCTCAGGGCACCATGTTGGGCTCTTCGCTGGCTCTTCCGGTTAGAGCGTTCTTTCCTTTCATCATTGTGTGTCTTCTTGTCATTTGTACCTCAGCTTAAACGTCCTTTCCCAGAGAAGCGTTCCTTGGTGACCCAAATGGAAATAGCCAGGCAGCGGTTTACATCACCTGATTTTATTCTCTGCTTGGGGCTTATCGCCGTCTGAATTTTCCCTTGTTTGTCTTTCACCACTGAACGTATGTTCCATGGAATAGAAACCTTATTTAAATTCATCATCCTTAACCTGTATGAGAAAAGAATCTGAGAAAGAATGCATATTTGTATATGAATAACAGAATCACTTTGCTGTACTCCTGAAACCAACACAGCATTGTAAATCAACTATACTCCAATAAAATTTTTTAAAACATGAAATATAAATCTTAGATCAAAAGATTCATCCACACTGTAGCATGGGAAAAAAAATTGTCATCCTGGTGTTCCCAGTGCCTACAGCTATAAGTTGCTGATAATTGACATTCTATGACTAGTTGTTATATAGGAATAGGGCCGTTGGTCAGGCAAAATTCCTTTATGTTTACTGCTAAGAGTTGGCTTCCTTGGTAGACTGGCTTGGGGTTCAGAGAGATGAGTTTTAGTCATAACCCTGCATGTGTGGCAAGTCCCTTCAGTCATGTCTGACTCTTTGCGACCCCATGGACTATAGCCCACCAGGCTCCTCTGTCCATGGGATTTTCCAGCCAAGAATACTGGAGTAGGGTGCCATTTCTTCCTCCAGGGGATCTTCCCAACTCAGGGATCAAATCTGCATCTCTTATATCTCCTGCGTTGGCAGGTGGGTTCTTTACTGGTAGTGCCATGTGTAGTCACTAATTCTGCGATCTTGGAAAAACCACTTGCCATCTCTGAATCTCAGTGTCGTTATCTGTAAAGTGAGAATCATAGTATTTACCCAAAGAACCCCTAAAGGATGCTTGAGAGGAGGAGCTGTGGTAAGGGATGTACAGACTCTGTGTAAACGTCTAATCACTCAACAAATGGGAATTATCATCACTTATTTATTTGAAGGACATGGAACTACCATGATGCCTCTAGAAACTTGGGAAAAAGGATAGTGGAGCCTGTTACAAACAGCAGGGCGTGGTGTCAGCGCACTGTGGAGCAGAGATGTGGGTCTCGGTCAGCACTGGTCTAATGGGAGCTTCACTGGAGGATTTATCTTCCCCGTGAAAACCTTCTGCCAGCAGAAAGGGAGGTGGTTTGGCTAGAACTGGCCTGGGAAGTATCCAAAGTCTTGATAATACTCATTTAGCAGTTGACTGGGGAGGGATGATCCACCGTTCCAGAGATTCGCAGCAGCAGAATATTCCAGTTGTGGGCAGACGATGCCATCTCTCAGAGCCGGATGCATTAAAAGTTCCCTGGTTTCTTCTCACTAAGCAATTCTTAGTGCCTGATAGATTTCCTGTGTGGCTGACCAGAAAGAAAAGTGGCTGTCTTAGGGAGAATAATGAGGGCAAAGTTACCTTACTGTGCATGCTAAGTCGCTTCAGTCATGTCCAACTCTTTGCAACCCTATGGACTGTAGCCCGCCAGCCTCCTCTGTCCATGGGATTCTCCAGGCAAGAGCACCGGAGTGGGCAGGTGATGGTTCTCACCCTACCTTGGTACGCTGGTGTTCGAGTATTAGAGTCTGTCTCTGTGAGCTCGGTGGATATGCATCTGCCCTCAGGGAGATGACAGATGGGGGTGGTGTGGAGCAGCCTGGCTGGGGTGACCTTCTCTGGGTATAGCTGCCTTGTCCAAGGGCACCCAGTCGGTATCTCAGCTTTATATTTGCAGTGTGATCTTGGTTTAAACTGATGTTCTTTCTAGCTGGAGATTGCTGAATGTGGTAATAGATTTGTGTGTGTGGCGGGGGGTTATCTGCATCACTAGTTCAGGTGGATGTACTCAAAGGGGCCAGGAGGTGGCAGTAAAAGCTAGGCAGTCCTTTGAGCAGTTCCAAGTAGACCGCGGTTTCTTAGCCTAATTTCAGCCTCTCCTGGGCAGATTTACAAGGTCTGGAAGTGGGGGTAGAGTGGTGGTACCTGGGAAATCCTGTGGACAGAGGAGCCTGGCCGTCTGCAGTCCATGGGGTTGCAAAAGAGTCAGATATAATTTAGCGATTAAACCAGCACAACAAAAAGGGTGGTGGTGTTGCTGCTGGACCGCAGAGAGGTAGTCTTATCAAAGTGGCCATTCTTATCCCATCATCACAGCGTCCATGAGTCTTACCGCTCTCAAGTTCTTTTCATGAAACTCTGTAAAATAATAATAAAAAATCTTAACATACTCTAATATTCAGATTTTTTTGTAGAACATGTGTATATAGGGTGTGGATCAGATTTCACTGGATTTTAGCTGTGAGTGTCTCCTAGCCCCTTAGCTTCTAGAGAACATGAACTTGACTTCTCATCTCATGGACTGAGCAGAGCCCAGTGCTCTTCTGAGACTTCCAGTTCATGGCCTCCCCTGTCTCTCGTCTTTTGCTTTGGTGGAGTCTGTTCTGTGTATTGAATTTATTTATTTACTCAATAGTAGTGATCATTATCTACTCTGACAGCCATTTCGTGTATATTATTTTTATATTTATTTTTAATTTCGTGGCTGCACTGCACACCACGTGGGATCTTAGTTCCAGTTCCCCTACCCAGGGGTGGAGTCTGCACCCCCTCACATTGGAAGCGTGGCATCTCAGCTCGTGGACTGCCCGGGAGGTCCCAAGTGTGTTGTTTAGGGATCATCTGCTGTCCCCCTGTGCATTGCCTTCATTATCACTGGGTACTCGGTTCTTTTTCTTAGTGCATACGTGCGCGTGCAAACACACACAGTCAGACAGACGCACACACAGACACCCCCCCCACACCCCGAACTCAAATCTCTTCAGGTAAAGCATTGGTGCATATTAGAGGATTTTAGTAACGGTTTGGCAGAGAGTCACATGAACAACTTGAAATGGACAGCTGGGGCTCCCTGGCTCCTCTGCCGGGTCTGGAACTCAGGCTGTGGTCCTGGCCATGCTGCTCCGTCCTTCTCTCTGCCCTCCTCCTCCTCCTCTTTCTGCCCTTCTCCTCTTGGGAACAAAACGAGCTCCCATTCTCGCATAGGCAGATCTTTCTGAAATGAAGCAGACACCTCACTTCCTGCTTGGTTTCTCAGCTCTTTTTACCGTGCAGCTGTGTTTCCTAGCTGACGGATGACCCTCTCTGATCCTGCCTCTCCGGTCCCTGAAGCTGCAGCGCCATTCCTGCCAGTGCTTCTCCTCCTGGCAGATTGGAACATTTAAAAATTTTTATTTTCTTGAAATATAGTTGGTTTGCAGTGTTGTGATAATTTCTACTGTAGAGCACAATAATTTGGTTATACGTATGTATACGTTCTTTTTCATACTCTTTGCCATTATGGTTTATTCCAGGATATTGAATATAGTTCCGGTGCTATCCAGTAGGACCTAGTTGTTGATCCATCCTGTATGTGATAGTCCGCATCTGCTAACCCCACACTCCCGGTCCATCGCTCATGCACAGCCTTCCCCTCTTGGCAGCCACAGGTCTGATCTCCATGTCTGTGAGTGTGTTTCTGTTTTGTAGATTCATTTCTTGGACCATTACATATCCTCACGCTTTGTGCATGTTGTTTCTTGACATTTCCTTCATCTGACTAACTTCTCAAAGCAGCTCACTTTCTGGACTACTTCCCCAATGGGTTAGATTCCGATGATGGCTCCTTCCAGCCCCAATGACTGCGATGAATGACTTTTGATTAGGAGAGCGAAGTTGAGTGTTCTGATCCTGAATTGTCACCAACTTTTAACTTTGCGCATATAATGGGAGTTGAGAAGGGCTCACTGATTGTGAAATGTCGTTTAAGTGTGAACCTTCCTCAAATCGGGTTGTGGTCAATGAAAAAGTAATGGTCATTTCATTCAAGTCAGTTCAGCAAGGTTTCATTAAGGCTCCAGAAGGGAATTGCTGCCCCTCATTCATTCTCCAGACCTGCATTAGGCACATATTGGATGCCAGCTACTGTGTAGGGGCCAGAAGTACAGAGATGAAGTAGAGGTGTCCTGGGCCAATTGCATCTATAGTTTTCGAATTCAAGAGAAATATCGGTGTTAGAGTTACGTGTTTGGAGTTCAGAGTGAATGGGTGGCCATTAAAGCTGTGGGAGCAGATGATACCAGGTGCGGAAAATGCAATCCACGTAGATCGCTGGGGTGTTGGGCACAGCCTGCTTTTCAGATATTTTTTTCCAGTGAAAGGAAAGGTGCCCAGAGTGAAACTTTTGTTTTCTGAAAGATTAAAAGAAATCATTTTATATCTTTTATCATTGGTACCTTTTAAATCATGTTCACATACTCTTAAGGACTATCACAATAGCAGAGGGAACATACTGTAATGAATCTATAGGTTAGATAAACACATTGGTAAGATCTATAAACATTTTTTCCAGAATGTTAACAGATTTGATAATTACCTGAGGATTTACTATTTGAAGAGGCTTTGATAATTTGCAGTGACTCCTTACACTATGAAATAGAATGGTGTTAAGTTTTAGTAAGCCATTTGAGCACGACTTAAATTTCTTTGTTATGTATTTTTTTATTGAAGTACAGTTGATTTACAGTGTTGTGTTAGTTTCAGGTATATAGCAAAGTGATTCAGTTATATGCACATATACGTATATATTCTTTTTCAGATTTTTCCATTATATGTTATTTAAAGATTACAAGACATTGATCTATAGTTCTCTGTGCTATACAGTAGGTCCTGTTGTTTATCTATTTTACGCATATGTTCATCCCAAACTCCTAGTTTATCCCTTCACCCATCTGGTCCCATCACTTCATGGCAAATAGTTAGGGAAACAGTGGCTGACTTTATTTTTCTGGGCTCCAAAATCACTGCAGATGGTGATTGCAGCCATGAAATTAAAAGATGCTTACTCCTTGGAAGGAAAGTTATGACCAACCTAGACAGCATATTGAAAAGTAGAGACATTACTTTCTCAACAAAGGTCTGTCTAGTCAAGGCTATGGTTTTTCCAGTGATCATGTATGGATGTGAGAGTTGGACTGTAAAGAAAGCTGAGTGCTGAAGAATCGATGCTTTTGAACTGTGGTGTTGGAAGAGACTCTTGAGAGTCCCTTGGACTGCAAGGAGATCCAACCAGTCCATCCTGAAGGAGATCAGTCCTGGGTATTCATTGGAAGGACTGATGCTGAAGCTGAAACTCCAATGCTTTGGCCACCTCAAGCGAAGAGCTGACTCATTTGAAAAGACTCTGATGGTGGGAGGGATTGAGGGCAGGAGGAGAAGGGGACGACAGAGGATGAGATGGCTGGCTGGCGTCACCGACTCAATGCACGTGAGTTTGGGTGAACTCCGGGAGTTGGTGATGGACCGGGAGGCCTGGCGTGCTGTGGTTCATGGGGTCATAGAGTCAGACACGACTGAGCGACTAAACTGAACTGAACTGAACCATAAGTTTGTTTTCTATGTCTGTGGTCTCTTTCTGTTTTGTGTACAGATTCATTTGTGTCGTTTTTTAAGTATCCACATATAAATAATATCATATGGTATTTGTCTTCTGTCTGACTTAATTCACTTAATACGATAATCTGTAAGTCCATCTACATTGCTGCAAATGGCATTATTTCATTCTTTTTTATGGCTGAGCAATATTCCATTGTGTATATACACCATATCTTTATCCGTTCATCTGTGGATGGCCACTTAGGTTGCACTTCCACGCCTTGGCTACTGTAACTTGGCTATAGAGTAATATAACTTTTTGAGGAGGTATTTATTTTACTAGAGCTCTTTGCAGAGAAACCTGGGGCTTCCTTTGAAGATGGAAGATGAGAACTTCCATCCTTTGGAACTTCCATTCATGTCCATCGAGTTGGTGATGCCATCCAACCATCTCATCCTCTGTCGTCCACTTCTGCCTTCGATCTTTCCCAGCATCAGGGTCTTTTCCAATGAGTCAGTTCTTTGCATCAGGTGGCCAAAATGTTGGAGTTTCAGCTTCAGCATCAGTCCTTCCAATAAATATTCAGGACTGATTTCCTTTAGGATTGATTGGTTTGATCTCCTTGATTGTCCAAGGAACTCTCAAGAATCTCCAACACCACAGTTCAAAAGCATCAGTACTTCAGCACTCAGCTTTCTTTATAGTCCAACTTTCATATCCATACATGACTACTGGAAAAACCATAGCTTTGACTAGATGGACCTTTGTCAGTAAATAAATGTCTCTGCTTTTTAATACGCTCTCTAGGTTGGTCATGGCTTTTCTTCCAAGGAGCAAGCGTCTTTTAATTTCATGGCTGCAGTCAACATCTGCAGTGATTTTGAGCCCAAGAAAATAAGGTCTGTCATTATTTCTATTGTTTCCCCATCTATTTGCCATGAAGTGATAGGACCGGATGCCATGAACTTAGTTTTTTGAATGTTGAGTTTTACGCCAGCTTTTTAACTCTCCTCTTTCACCTTCATCAAGAGGCTCTTTAGTTCCTCTTCACTTTCTGCCATAAGGGTAGTGCCATCTGCATATCTGAGGTTATTTGATTTTTCTCCTGGCAGTCTTAATTCTAGCTTGTGCTTCATCCAGCCTGGCATTTCGTATGATGTACTCTGCGTATAAATTAAATAAGCAGGGTGATAATATACAGCCTTGACATACTCCTTTCCCAATTTGGAACCAGTCTGTTGTTCCATGTCTAGTTCTAACTGTTGATTCTTGACCTGCATACAGATTTCTCAGGAGGCAGGTCAGGTGGTCTGGTATTCCCATCTCTTTCAGAATTTTCCACAGTTTATTGTGATCCACTCAGTCAAGGGCTTTGGTGTAGTCAATAAAGTAGAAGTAGATATTTTTCTGGAACTCTCTTGCTTTTTTGATGATCCAATGGATGTTGCCATTTTGATCTCTGGTTCCTCTGTCTTTTCTAAATCCAGCTTAAACATCTGAAGTTCATGGTTCATGTACTGTTGGAGCCTGGCTTGGAGAATTTTGAGCATTACTTTGCTAGCGTGTGAGATAAGTGCAGTTGTGCGGTAGTTTGAGCATTCTTTGGCATTGCCTTTCTTTGGGATTGAAATGAAAACTGACCTTTTCCAGTTCTGTGGCCACTGCTGAGTTTTCCAAATTTGCTAGCATATTGGGTGCAACACTTTCACAGCATCATCTTTTAGGATTTGAAATAGCTCAACTGATATTCCATCACCTCCATTAGCTTTGTTTGCAGTGATGCTTCCTAAGGCCCACTTGACTTTGGACTTGATCACACTATCGTGGTTATCTGGGTCATGAAGATCTTTTTTGTATAGTTCTTCTGTGTATTCTTGCCACCTCTTCTCAATATCTTCTGCTTCTGTTAGGTCCATACCATTTCTGTTCTATATTGTGCCCATTTTTGCATGAAATGTTCCCTTGGTATCTCTAATTTTCATGAAGAGATCTCTAGTTTTTCCCATTCTATTGTTTTCCTCTCTTTCTTTACATTGATCACTGAGGAATGCTTTCTTATCTCTCCTTGCTGTTCTTTGGAACTCTGTATTCAGATAGGTGTATCTTTCCTTTTGTGGCACAAGATTTTCCTTTGAAATTCCCTGCATATTCTCTTCTTGGATAACTTGGCCATGAGTGTGAGAATGAGTCTGGAATGTTACCTTTGAAGTTCTACCTTAGAAACAAGAGATTGAGCAAGAGAGGTGTCTTTTTTCTACACTTGAAAATCAGAAAATAGGAGTGAACAGCAACAGAAAGGTAACCTCACTTTCCCCAGGAAAATTGCTTTTGACTGTTTGATATTTGTTTTTAAACATGGAGAAAAAGAGTAGGAGGTGGATCTTCTGACTTAGAATATCTCAAACTTGATCAGACATAACCTCTCAGGACTTGTTTTGCATTTAGATTTCAGGGCTTTAACCCAAATCTACTGAACCACAATCTGAAAGGAGAGGCCTGGGAATCTCTGGGATTAACAGTTTTCTCACGTGATATTTCGGACCAAATAAACTTGATAAATACTGTTATTAATGAAGATAGTGGCAGGGCGTCGTCTTATGTGGAGACATGCTTCTTAGGCTGCCAGTTCCTAGTGATTCCAGGACTGATAAGCATGTTCATTATTCTGCCTCATGTCATTCTCTCTCTCCTCCTTCTTATAATTGGCCCTCTCGATTTTTCCCCTTTCAGACTTTCTGTGCTCACAGGATAAGAAGGAGTTGGAATTGTGCTGGTGTTAGTCCGTCTTGTTCACTGTGCCCTGCTAATGCATTTGGTTGGTGGGTGAAGAGGAAGTTGAATATTTCTGGCTAAAATTCAGGGTTCTAATGGGGGCTCTTACTGCCTCTATTTTAAATTAGCTCATACTTTGGAAAAATAAAAAGCATAAACATATAATTAACCCCTATATATTCATCACCCAGGTTCAACAATTATCAACTGGTGGCTATTTTTCTTTAACCTGTCTTCTCTCCCTTACTGTTTTGAAGCAAATCCCAGATGTATTATCATTATCCATAAGCGTCTCAGTAGTATCACTAAAGATAGTAACTCAGCTTCCCTTTTCTTCTGTTGTTTATTAAAAAGACTTTTTTTTTTTTTTTTTAAATAGCGTTTTCAGGTATACAGCAAAATTGAGAGGAAAGCACAGAGATTTCCCATATAATCCCTGTTCCTCCAGCCCATCCACTATAAACATCCCCTATCAGAGAGGGTAGCTACACTTGATGAACCTACAGTGATACATCATTATCACCCTAAGTCCATAGTTTTCAATAAGGGTTCATTCTTGGTGTTTTATATTCTAAGGGTTTGCATAAATATATGATGACATATATCCTCACTTTCTTTTGAACATCAGAATCCCCTAAGAAGACAAAATATGGCAACCTGAGACTATCCCTGAATTTGAGTTTAGGAGTTTAGGATCAAGAAGGGCAAAGTCAGTGACTTATGGCTTTTCTTTGAAAGACCTCAAGAAGATCACATTTCTCGAGTACATTATTGAATTATGGTTCACCATGGTAAATCCAGGTATATGAGGTTATGGGGATAAAAGAGAGCTTTGGCAAGGGGTTTGGGAGTGATTGAAGGGATAGTGTGGTGAAAACAATGGCAAATGAGTTGTTCCTACCTTAAAGGTAAAGATACAATGGAGCTCTGTGGAATGTACATTAGAGTCTTTTTTGAAACCTTAACTCTTCGCTGGTTGGACTTTAGAGACCCGTCTCCTAGGTGCAGGCAGTCAGAAGGTTGTGTAGCTCAGTGTTTAAGCACCAGCTGTTGTTGAAATAATGTCCGTGCACCTATCTAAATGCTAATGAAATGCTAACAAAGCCATCCATCGGCTTTTTCTCTTTCTACAACATCACAATGAGGGAAGAGGGATCAGACAGATGACATCTGATGTCTGGCTTGAAAGTGGGGGATGCAAACATATGTCAAGTAGCCTAAGGGTTTCTTCATTTTTTTACCCTTTGGAGGCATGAGATATTCCAAAGTTTGTTAAGATACACCAGAAAAAAAAATAATTTTTATAAATCCTCTCCTTGGATTAGAACCCTGAAGTTATTTGAAATTAATGCAGTGTGAATCCGAAGCTACACTGGGATTTACTACTGTGGGACTTGGTTCAATTACAGATGCTCCATGTGGTGTGAGGATAATTTCATGGTGCATGCTTGAAGAATGGGTGAGATGCCTGCTCTGTGCGGTATCATAATGGGTAGCAAGTTGCACCACAGTTATCTAAAACACTAACTATCCTTTGCTTCCCCTCTCTCCCCAATATTCCTCAGAATACTCTGGTCTTGGCTGATCCCTACCTAACCCATTATTGTGCCCAGGTAGCTGGATAACTTCTTACATAACATAAGCATATTTTTCTTTTAAGCAAAGTTGAGGTATGGAAACCTGAACTTGCTTGATACTTTGGGGAGGCAATTATTTGCTTCCTAAAGGGATTTTTTGACTCCTGGAGGGTTTGCAATAGAATAGTTTAAATAGTAGTTAATTTTCAATTCTTTTTGCACCTAGATTTTTGCAGAGCACTTCTTTTGGGCAAAGTGAGTCACATTGAGGTATAAAAATTCAAACAGTAATCTACACCTGGTCTCTACCTGCAAATTTGCTTTTCAGAGTTTTCAGGTCACTCAGCTCCATGAAAATTTCCCTTGTTTTCCCACATGACTTCATTAAATCTTACAGAGCTGTATGTGTGGTTGGACTTTGCTTTTGCTGCATAGGGTCTTCTTCCCTCACAGGTTTTGGATGGAGAAGGGCTTTTGTAGACTTAAATTCTTAATTCAGTTTGTCTATTCTGTTACATGACAATGATCATTTTGCAAAGATTTTAAATTCATTTTACCATTTAAAAATGCTTCTGGAACACCTTGATATTTGTTAAAGATTTATTTTGTGATGTTTAAGATTTATTTTGATTTTGTGCTTTATTGTGGTTTATAGGTTTTCCCCTAAAGATATTAACAATTTTGCAGTTAAAGAGGACAGGCAGGGACTTCCCTGGTGGTCCAGTGTTTAAGAATGTGCCTTCCAATGTAGGGGGTACAGGTTTGATCCCCGGTCAGGGATCTAAGATCCCACATGCCACGGGGCAACTAAGCCCGTGTGTTGCAAGTACTGAACCCTCGCACCGCATCCAGAGAGAAAGCCTCATGCCGAGGTGAAGATCTGGCATGCTGCAACTGCGACCCAATGAAGCCAAAACAAAATGAAACAACAGCAAAAAGAGAATGGGCAAATAGGATTTGGTATTCTATCCAGATAACCTTTTTTCCTCTAGCAACAAACCCTTTCTTTGAGGAGAGGCATTGTGGGGGTTTGTACTCTAACAAGAAGAAAGTTTTGAAAACTAGCTTTTGAGTTAACTTATATGCCCAAAGATTAAGCATTTTGGAAGGTAAACTCTCTGAGTTTCTGAGTTAATAACTACGTATTTTGATGCTAAGAGGATCAGGATTCTCAAACCTGTGAACCCAGATCTGCTCAGCGCAGTGCATTTGTTTCTTGCATATCTTTGCTTACAGTGTGCTCCTTGAGGCTGGCTTTTCTGAGGATCTTCAAAGCTCTGTCTCTGCTTGTTTTTGTTTTTGTTTTCCCCCTGCTCAGAATATCTCCTTCAGCTCCTTGTAACTGTGCCCTTGTTATCCTGTCATCTGGTCTACCTCTAGACTCTGCTCTGGGTCTAGTCTCAGTTGGATGTGAGTCCAGTCCACGTGGTGACTTGGAGGCAGCAGATCCAGGTTCACGTGCTGACTCCGCTCTGACTCGTATTCGTGTGTGCTCTTAGGCGAGTTTTGTAACCTTTTTTGCTGCTCAGTTTCCTATCTATAAAATGTGGGTCATAATAATACCCATGCCCACCGAGAGGTATGTTGTGAGAATTAAAAATGATGTCGCATACTGCTTGACATATAGAAAGAGTGAGTACTTCGTAATCAGTAGCTGCTATTATTATGCCAGAATGTATTTTCAGAAACTAGTTTGTTGGTAAACTTGCCCTGACAGTGAGGCTGTATTTTACATGCATACACACACTCACGTGTGAGCTATTTAAACGGTCATTAAAATACAGTGAATGTGTGTTTACCCACCACTTAGTTGGTAAAGTCTTACCGACAGAGTTGAGGCCCCCATGGAGATCCCTCCTGATTGCCTTTCCCTCCCTCCTTCTAAATGGTAACCGTCGTCCCGAGTTGGGTGATTTTCCGCTCATGTGTTTCCTTACACGCTCACTGCATGTGTGACTTTGTTTTAAAAACAGCTGTTGGTAATGAATACTGCCCCTGGAAGAGACCCTGAGTCGTTTGGGGAGCCACATGTGAAGGGTGCAGGAGGTCCTGTCATCACTGTTGTAGGGGGAGTGAAAAGGGCAGAGCTCTGACTCAGCCCCTGTCAGCAGGGCCCCGATCTTCATCCCCTTGCTTGGCTGCTCCCTATCCTGGAGTGAGGACCAACCTGAAGACTATATCCTGGCCTGTATGTTGCTCAGAAAGAAATTGTGTGGCCAGAATGTTCCATCTTCAAGATGACTCTTGAATGACTTGAGTGTGTTCTTGCTTCATTTGTCACTCACTCTTTTGGCTCATCTCCCTTTGAGGGTTTGGGCACTTTGATAACTGCTCCTCTAGCCTCTCTGACTAACTGCCTTCTTGCCTTCTCCAAGCTCCTTGGTTTGGCATTACTTGCACTGAATACTCAGTATTTGCGTTTCTAAGAAGCAGGATTCTGTGAACTGCTCTTGGGAGAGATGCATTGGGACTACCCTCCTTTTTGAGCCTTGGAGGGTCAGTCGCTGGGTGTGGGTGGCCTTGTCATTCTCAAGCACAGCCCGTTATTTAATGCATATTATCACTGTATGAGCAGGGAATCTCGTTATACAAACCATGCCCAGGTAGGTAAATGAGAAGTGTTAACGTTAGAGATTCTGCTCAGGATGGTGTCGTGGGTGAAGTCTGAACTCATTCAGTTCACTTCAGTCGCTCAGTCGTGTCCGACTCTTTGGAACTCATTACGGGGTTCCAGCTGGTTTCTCCTGTAGCAGCTCAGTTATCCATTGAGCCCAGGAGGTGAGACACTGGCACCTGCCTGGGGGGGCTACAGGTTCAACTTGTAATCCTTAGGTTTAGGTTGAAACTATAGAATTAGCTGTAGTCATTTATTCCCGGAGCTCAGTGCCCAGGCATAATCGAAATTTCTTTCCTCTCCTCGGCCTCGGCAGGCTGGGCAAGGCTCGCGAGTACTGTTGGCATCTCTCACCAGCATGCTGTTCTTTCCTTCTTGACTTGAGTGCTTGCTCTTCTGGAGCTCCTGGTAGCAATTCCTCAGTTTTGTTATCTCATCCCTTCCCCATCAGTCACATTTACTGACTTGGTTTCTCAGCCCCAATCCATCCCCCTGACAAAGAACATTATAGAACCACTGCGAGGCAATAGCGATCTTTTTTTTTTTTTGACTACATGCTGAATGATCCTATTGACATAAAAGACAAAAACAGGCAAAACTATTGGATACTATGAGAAGCCAGGACGGTAGTTGTCCTTGGAAGAGTGGAGTGACAGCTGCGAGAAGGGGTTTCTCGGGCGCCAGTAATGTGTTTTTCAGAGGTCCTGGGCCACAGGGTGTGTTCAGTTGGGGAAAGTTCACCGAGCTGTACCTTTATGCTTTATGAAATTTGCAATAGCTCTCTCTTCTTCAGTGTCTCTGTGGGGACCTGTGAACATCACAGTAATTCTGACCACTGGTGTTGACCTTCCCAGCATGTGAGCTTCCCTTCCTCCCAATATTCCCAGCGCAGAGGCAAAAATCTTACAGTTCTATATGATTCTACTTCCTCTACGTTGTGGTTCCTGGTCTGTATTCTGGTTGACTTTATCCTTGTACTTCTGATACTTAACCCAGCTTTCATATATGAAAGGTTCTGTTTTGATTATTGTGGTAAGAACACTTAGCATGAGATCTACGCTCTTACCCATTTTTAAGTGTAAAATACAGTACTGTTTACTGTAGGCATGAAACATTCTTATAAAGAACTTTATGTGAGAAGAAACGTTTATAAAATATCTAGGCCTTCTAATCTGAGCAGAATAGTTCACAGAATAGTTGTTCACAGAATAGTTGAACAATCACAGAATAGTTCACAAAATCTAGAATAGGTTAGAGGTGGGCAAGATGAAAGTGACTGGAGTCACTGGCTTTGGAGCAGAAAAGTCTAGGGGGGAGGTCAGGGCATGGACTGACGCAGGAGCCCAGGACAGGTGGGAGTGGTGGGTCAGGGTGGCGCAAGCTGGTTGGGATGGGTACGACCGTGTGTCGGTGCAGAGACCACACGCCTCCTGAAAGGGAGTGAAGCTGGAGCCAGTACCTTTCACCGATGGTGGGCATCCCAAGGACAAGGGTCAGACAGGCAAAGATGGCCAGCGGAGCCAAAGGGTGTCTCTCTCCAATCCTTGGCAAACCATGGCATAAGACATGACTTGATCCATTCTCTGGTTTGTGAAGGCTTTTCACTAGGCAGATGCTAAATTATTCTTCAGGTGTAAGAGATCTAACAATTCAAAGAGGGATCTAGTACCACTGAGGCTCTTTTGTTTACCCCCAGGAAGAACTTCCAATGCTTAGCAACATTCAGTGGATACGTGATTCTGTATCGAGCACCTGCTTCTTAAAGGTCCTCATGTTCAGCCATGTGGGCATGGGCTTTGAGCATCTGGTCTGCTTGCAGACAATATGAGCAAGTTCAGAAATGCCCAGAAGGTAACATGCAATGCACGTGTTAATGCCACTTCTTCATGTATGCTACAGGTGATAGGGTACTAGATAGATAATTATTTCATAACTGCTGCTGCTGCTAAGTCGCTTCAGTCGTGTCCGACTCTGTGCGACCCCATAGATGGCAGCCCACCAGGCTCCCCGTCCCTGGGATTCTCCAGGCAAGAACTCTGGAGTGGGTTGCCATTTCCTTCTCCAATATTCTATATATAAGATATATAGAATACATATATTATTATATATAATATAATTATATATATAATCTATTATATATTATAATAATATATATTATTATATATAATATAGCATATAATGATATAATATATAATATATATAATTATACAATAATATATATAATATATATAAGATATATAATTATTTCATAATTAGAAATTATGAAATATTTAAATGAAATATATTTTTTTAATCTAAGAATTTATATAAAATCATCTTATATATTACAGGAAGAAAAACTTACATGCTTATAATAAAGATGAATAGAGAGAGTTTACTTTGGAAGCATGGCCTTTGGAGTGGGAGAGGTCATTGATTTTAGAAACAAGAGACCTGGGTTTTAAGATCCAGTGTTGATGACCCCTGATACTTGAGGAGGTCATATGTCTCATAAATGTTTGTGGTTTTACTCTGACATACGGGCGTAGTACTTATGATCCAGGGTTGAGTAAAAATAGCAGTGGGATAATATGTGTGAAAGTGCATGTATTTTTTCAGTCCATTCCTTCACTCAGCCAATAGCCACTGATCCTGTCCACGCGGTGCCAGGCACTGCTTGGGACTAAGGGGCTGGAGGTAGACAGGACAGCTGTGGCCCCTGCCCCATGGAGCTTATAGTGACCAGACAGAAAGCTGCCCCATGCTATAAACTTGCACGGACGCATGTGACTGTTTTGGCTGGAGCTTTTAGGAAATCTTTGTGAAATAACGGCATTAGGTGGGTCCTTGAAGGTTACAGTTTGTGCAGACAAAATGTAGAGAGGAGGACTTCTAGGAAGAGGAATGACTGTGAGCAAAGAGAAAGTAAAGGGTGCAAGTGGGTAAAATGAGTAGTTCCAAGAGGAAAAGTGAGTTGGGCCTGACTCATTTTCCCTTCACACCCTCCCCTGCCCCAATATTAGATTCTTCAGCCTCTTGTTTGAGGACCAGAACTGAGAAGGGGGGAAGCCCACATGGGAGACAGTCACCAGCTGCTTTGTATAAATTCAGATTATGGGAGGTCGTATCGCATGCAGAAAGAGTACGGATGGCTGGGTAGGTAGGGTGTCAGTGGAGGAGGGGCTGAGCACGGGAGAACCACCACATTTGGGGCCTTTTCTCAATCTCCTTCTAGAGCTCTTTGTAGAATTAATCTCCTCCTATCTCAAAAGTCTGCTTTCTTTCTAGTTTTGAGGGAGAGAAAACCTCATTCTCTTTTGGTGTGAGTTTTTTTTTTTAATTCCTGATTTCATTATTTATTACTGTTTTCGGCTCTGCCGGATCTTTGTTGCTGCATGGAGTAGCCAGTGGGGGCTACTCTCCAGCTGTGGTGCACGGGCTTCTCACTGAAGTGGCTTCTCTTGCTGCAGAGCACAGGCTGTAGGCACACAGACTTCAGTAGCTGTGTCTCCCAGGCTTTGGAGCTCAGGCTCAGTAGTTGTGGCCACAGACTTAGTTGCTCTGTGGCATGTGGGATTTTCCTGGACCAGAGATTGAACCCATGTTCCCTGCATTGGCAGGCGGATTCTTTACCACTGAGCCACCAGGGAAGCCCTCTTCATTCTCTTCTGGCCAAGTTGAATTTGAGGCCCTTCCAGTTGGAGGTGGCCCATGGGTGGTAGAATTCACCACACAGTCCCTTTGAGGCAGTCACAGGCACGCAGCTAGGACTTTTCCTTCTCCCCTTCCCAGCTTTGTTCTTGATGCTGGGAGATCCCATACCTGTGAAAGATTCTTTATTTTTTAAAAAAAATAACCTTGTTTTTTCGTTTTTGGCCTTGCCATGCAGCTTATGGGATCTTAGTTCCTTGACCAGGGATTGAACCTGGGCCCTTGGCAGTGAAAGCATGGAGTCTTAACCACTGGACCACCAAGAAATTCCCATCACAGAAGATTATTTTACTTGGTGGCAGGTCTGAATTTCAGTAGTGACTTAATCCTCAGAATACAGGAAAGGTTTTAGAATATCAGTCTACCTCCCAGAAAAACTCTGATAACAAGGCAAGTTTTCATATGACAGGGTGAATTATCAATTTAGTTACTTTACATGGAAACATTTATTAAGCATTGGTTATAGCGGTGGTTTAGTTCCTAAGTCGTGTCCAACTCTTTGCAACCCCATGGACTATATCCTGCCAGGCTCCTCTGTCCATGGGGTTCTCCAAGCAAGAATACTGGAATGGGTTGCCATTTCCTTCTCCAGGGGATCTTCCTGACCCAGGGATCAACCCTGGGTCTCCTGCATGGCAGGTGGATTCTTTACCCACTGAGCCACCAAGGAAGCAAAAATGAAAGTGAGAGTCACTCAGTCCTGTCCGACTCTTTGCAACCTCATGGACTATAGAGTCCAGGGGGTTCTCCAGGCCAGAATACTGGGGTGGGTAGCATTTTTGCTTCTCCAGTGGATCTTCTCAACTCAGGATTCGATCCAGGGTCTCCTGACTCTTTACCAACTGAGCTATCAGGGAAGCCCCCAAAGTGAAAGTGAATGAAAGTCACTCAGTTGTGTCTGACTCTTTGCAACCCCAAGGACTATGCAGTTCATGGAATTCTCCAGGCCAGAATACTGAAGTGGGGAGCCTTTCCCTTCTCCAGGGGAGCTTCCCACCCCAGGGATCTTAACCCAGGTCTCCCGCATTGCAGGTAGATTCTTTACCAGCTGAGCCATAAGGGAAGGCCAGATATTAATTAGGTGCCGAATACAAGAGGCGTAAGATATAATTCCTGACTTTGAGAAGCTTGTGGTCTCGCAGGACAGGTACAATTGTGGTCTGGTGTGATAATTACATGGGGCTTCCCAGTTGGTTCAGATGGTAGAGAATCTGCCTACAATGCAGGAGACCTGGGTTCAATCCCTGGGTCAGGAAGATCCCCTGGAGAAGGGATAGGCTACCCACTCCAGTATTCTTGGGCTTTCCTGGTGGCTCAGATAGTAGAGAATCTGCCTGCAATGCAGGAGACTTGGGTTCGATCCCTGGGTCGGGAAAATCCCCTGGAAAAGGGAATGGCAACCCACTCCAGAATTCTTGCCTGGAGGATTCCAGGGACAGAGGAGCCTGGCGGGCTACAGTCCATGAGGGCAGCACAGACCATGAGAACATAGTTTGGTGAGAGCCTGGACAGAGCAGAGGCCTGCATGGCTCACCCCCTTATCTTCAAGTTTTTGTGTAAATGTCCTCTTTTTGGTGAGGACATTTTAAGGTGTTTTAAGGACATTTTAAGGACATTGTTTAAAGGTGACTCCCCTTTAAACAATAGCAACACTCGCCACTTCTGAATTCTGAGTTCCCTTATCCTGTTCTTTTTTTTTTTCTTTTTCCATTGCATTTTTCACCCTCTGTCTCAGTTGGCTGTTGCCGAATAACAAACCATCCTCAAACTTGGTTGAAAACAGTGATTTCCTGTCTCGCTGTTCTGTTGGTTGATGGAAATTGGTTGGGTGGTTCTTGCTTGGGTGGTTGGTGGTTCTTGCTTGGTGGTTCTTTCCTTCTCCTGTGGTTGCTGCCAGATGTCAGCTGATGCTTCAGGCATCTGAAGGTTCTACTGGGCAGGACATCCAAAGTGGATGTCCTACACTTCGTTGCAGCTGAGGGTGACTTGATGGGGAGCTCAGCTGGTGCTGTCCTCCATAGCATCTTGACGTGGCCTGGCTACGTGGCTCAGGTATCTTGCAGCCTGGCAACTGGATCCAAGGGTGAGCATTCCAAGGGGCAGGAAGCAGAAGCCACTAGGCCAATGGCAGGCTACATTTGGAATTAGAACAGCATCACTTTTTCTGTCTCTCTGGGTCCTAGGATCTGCCTGGATTTACTTTTGATGGGGGAGTGAAAAGATTACATTATAGAAGGGCACGTGGGAGAGAAAATACCATAGCAGCCACTGTTGAAGAATACATTCTGCCATGCTTTCTTAGTATTCATATAGAATTTGCTTATTTTTATGTCTGCTTTTTGTTGACTCCTGTGAGGGTGGAAGCCCTATGAAGGCTGGAATATCCACTGAATAATATGTACCAAGCATCTACACCCTAACTTGGCACAAGGAATAGTTATTAAATGTTCTAAGAAATGTGTCTAATCCATTGTGTTCAGATTGTCACCTGTTGTAGAGGTGTGGGTTTTTTTTTAACCCTGCTTCTGGTTTATATTCTTTGCTGTCACTTTTACATTTACATTCTTTGCTGTCACTGACCCTAATAGAGCCAGACATCCTGGAATGTGAAGTCAAGTGGGCCTTAGAAAGCATCACTACGAACAAAGCTAGTGGAGGTGATGGAATTCCAGTTGAGCTATTTCAAATCCTGAAAGATGATGCTGTAAAAGTACTGCACTCAATATGCCAGCAAATTTGGAAAACTCAGCAGTGGCCACAGGACTGGAAAAGGTCAGTTTTCATTCCAATCCCAAAGAAAGGCAATGCCAAAGAATGCTCAAACTACCGCACAATTGCACTCATCTCACATGCTAGTAAAGTAATGCTCAAAATTCTCCAAGCCAGGCTTCAGCAATATGTGAACCGTGAACTTCCTGATGTTCAAGCTGGTTTTAGAAAAGGCAGAGGAACCGGAGATCAAATTGCCAACATCCACTGGATCATCGAAAAAGCAAGACAGTTCCAGAAAAACATCTATTTCTGCTTTATTGACTATGCCAAAGCCTTTGACTGTGTGGATCACAATAAACTGTGGAAAATTCTTCAAGAGATGGGAATACCAGACCACCCGATCTGCCTCTTGAAAAATTTGTATGCAGGTCAGGAAGCAACAGTTAGAACTGGACATGGAACAACAGAGTGGTTCGAAATAGGAAAAGGAGTTCGTCAAGGCTGTATATTGTCACCCTGTTTATTTAACTTCTATGAAGAGTACATCATGAGAAACGCTGGACTGGAAGAAACACAAGCTGGAATCAAGATTGCCGGGAGAAATATCAATAACCTCAGATATGCAGATGACACCACCCTTATGGCAGAAAGTGAAGAGGAACTCAAGAGCCTCTTGATGAAAGTGGAGAGTGGAAAAGTTGGCTTAAAGCTCAACATTCAGAAAACAAAGGTCATGGCATCCGGTCCCACCACTTCATGGGAAATAGATGGGGAAACAGTGGAAACAGTGTCAGACTTTATTTTTCTGGGCTCCAAAATCACTACAGATGGTGACTGCAGCCATGAAATTAAAAGACGCTTACTCCTTGGAAGGAAATTTATGACCAACCTAGATAGCCTATTCAAAAGCAGAGACATTACTTTGCCATCAAGGGTTCGTCTAATCAAGGCTATGGTTTTTCCTGTGGTTATGTATGGATGTGAGAGCTGGACTGTGAAGAAAGCTGAGTGCCAAAGAATTGATGCTTTTGAACTGTGGTGTTGGAGAAGACTCTTGAGAGTCCCTTGGACTGCAAGGAGATCCAACCAGTCCATTCTGAAGGAGATCAGCCCTGGGATTTCTTTGGAAGGAATGATGCTAAAGCTGAAACTCCAGTACTTTGGCCACCTCATGCGAAGAGTTGACTCATTGGAAAAGACTCTGATGCTGGGAGGGATTGAGGGCAGGAGGAGAAGGGGACGACAGAGGATGAGATGGCTGGATGGCATCACTGACTCGATGGACGTGAGTCTGAGTGAACTCTAGGAGTTGGTGATGGACAGGGAGGCCTGGCGTGCTGCGATTCATGGGGTCGCAAAGAGTCGGACATGACTGAGCGACTGATCTGATCTGATCTGATAAATCAGGGACCTCATCTCTTTATTCAACACTGTATTGCTCAGTATCTGGTAAGTGGTTGGTGCTCAGTAACTATATATTAAATTAATGCATAAGTTATTGATTCTGCTTGAAACAGAGAAGTTATGAAGAATAAACTATGTTTGAACTGGGATCTGAAGGGTACATGGGATTGTTCCAAGAGAAGGGGGAATAGGGAAGAAAGGGAGAGGAAAACATTGAGAGCCAAAGGGAAGGATAAATGGGACTGTAATGAAACTGACCTGTGAGTCTCCTGAGGCCTGGGTTCTCCACATGATATGGCCCCCAGGCTGCCTTTTATAACATGTAGCTAGTGATTCAGCTGTCAGGCGCTTGGGGCAGGCATGCTTGTTGAATGAATGAGCATAGCATATGAACTCATCTATAAATTTTTTGACAGAAAGGTGTTAGGTTAGGCAGAAACTAATCTTAACTCCTGGTAGTGAGGGGTCTTTTAAATATAAACTCAGAAAAAAATATTTTAAAGTATTTTAAAATAGCTAAGTTTTGCATTTTTGAATATAACAAAAGTGAGCTCTATGTATAAATGTCAAATAACCTTTCATCAGACTACAGTCACTTGTCTTGTTTCTTTTAAAATTTTTATTGGAGCGTAGTTGATTTACAATGTTGTGTTCAGTTCAGTTCAGTCACTCAGTTGTGTCTGACTCTTTGCGACCCCATGAACCACAGCACGCCAGGCCTCCCTATCCATCACCAATTCCCGGAGTTTACCCAAACTCATGTCCATTGAGTCAGTGGTGCCATCCAACCATCTCATCCTCTGTTGTCCCCTTCTCCTCCTGCTCTCAATCTTTCTAGCATCAGGGTCTTTTCCAGTGAGTCAGCTCTTTGCATCAGGTGGCCAAATTATTGGAGTTTCAGCTTCAACATCAGTCTTTCCAATGAACACCCAGGACTGATCTCCCTTAGGATGGACTGGTTGGATCTCCTTGCAGTCCAAGGGACTATCAAGAGTCTTCTCCAACACCACAGTTCAAAAGCATTGATTCTTGGCGCTCAGCTTTCTTCACAGTCCAACTCTCACATCCATACATGACCACTGGAAAAACCATAGCCTTGATTAAATGGACCTTTGTTGGCAAATTAATGTCTCTGCTTTTTAATATGCTGTCTAGGTTGGTCATAACTTTTCTTCCAAGGAGCAAGCATCTTTTTATTTCATGGCTGCAGTCACCATCTGCAGTGATTTTGGAGTCCCCCCAAAAAAGTCAGCCACTGTTTCCACTGTTTCCCCATCTATTTGCCACGAAGTGACAGGACCAGATGCCATGATCTTAGTTTTCTGAATGTTGATCTTTAATCCAACTTTTTCACACTCCTCTTTCACTTTCATCAAGAGGCTCTTTAGGTCTTCTTCACTTTCTGCCATAGTTAGTTTCAGGTATATAGCAAAGTGAATTGTACATACACACATATCCACTCTTTTTTAGATTCTTTTCCTATGTACATCATTACAGAGTATTGCGTAAATTTCCCTGTGCCACACAGTAGGTCCTTGTTTGTTATCTATTTTACATACAGTAGTGTGTGTATGTCAATCCCAGTCTCCCAATTTATCCCTCTCCGCTATCCCCCTGGGTAACGATAAGTTTGTTTTTTACATCTGTGATTTTGTTTCTGTTTTGTAAACAAGTTCATTTGTACCATTTTGGGGGCTTCCCAGTAGCTCAGACAGTAAAGAATACACCTATAATGCAGGAGACCAGGTTTGATCCATGAGTTGGGAAGATCCCCTGGAGAAGGGAATGGCTACCCACTCCAGTAATCTTGCTTAGAGAGTTCCATGGACAGAGGAACCTGGCAGGCTACCGTCCATGGGGTCTCAAAGAGTCTGACACAATTGATTAGGATTCCACATATAAGCAATATCATAGGATATTTGTCTTTCTTATGTTGCCTTCTAACAGATCATATGCCTAGTGGGAGATTGCTAACCCTTAGGCTTAACCCTGAAACCTTAGACCAAATCGTACACAGGAAAGACTAATCTTTAGGTCAAGGGGAAAGACGAATGAGCCACGCGTCTTTCATACGATGATGCAAATCAATAGCAAGGAGGCAGAATTGTTAAATTCATGAGTATAAACACATTTTTTTTCCTGAAAGACTAAACAATGCAGAAATTACAGTTATAATGCTTTTACAACCACTATTCACATTTCTTTTTCTATGAGCTTATGAAGCAGTTACTAAACTGTCAGGAAAAAAAAATAAGCCTTTTGTATATTAATCCATAAAAAATAATCAATATCAGATAAATAGGGCACTTGTTTCATATTGCTAAATATATGATTTCTTATGCTTTCCATCCGTATTGAGGAAAAAGTCCCCAGTAATCTTATCTTCAATGAGGTCTAGCCATAGAATGCTATTAAACATCTGTACAAAATTAACCCTTCCCTCATAGCCCATTTCCGTATGACGTGAAGTCGCTCAATTGTGTCCGACTCTTCGCAACCCCATGGACTGTAGCCCGCCATGCTCCTCTGTCCATGGGGATCTTCCAGGCAAGAATACTGGAGTGGGTTGCCATTTCCTTCTTCAGGGGATCTTCTCGACCCAGGGATGGAACTTGGGCCTCTCGCATTGCAGGCGGTGAAGACTGTTTCCAAATGGTGAAGACTGTTTGCAAATGGTGATCCATAAAAATGTTGATTCAGCTATGGATTGTAATTCATTTGCCTCATGTATAACAACTGTACAAAAATAATGTCAAATTAAAGGCAGTATTTGAGACAAGGAGTAGCCCATTCTCCCTGATCTTTCACCCTGTTAACAAGGAAAAGAGACATCTGATGCTTCATCTATAAAAGACCCCTGGGCGGCCTTAGCCTCCCTGAGCTTCGGTAGATAGAGTCTTCCACAGGCCCTTTGATGTCTTCTGTTCTTCAGGCTGATCGTTGTCAGCTCTGGAAGCTTTGTGCCTTTCAATTAGTCTTTCTCACCCATGTCCTGCCTTTTGGTAGCTCTGGGATTTTTCTGACTAGAGCCTGGGGGTTCATATTGGAATAGTTTATAGTTTCCCTCACTGCCATACTAGACAGTGCAACTGATATCTTCACCATTCAGTATATTCCTGTGGCACTCCCCCTGCCCAGAAGCTTTTAAGATGGTGTTAACACACATCTCCCATTTCTTGTGTATACATACACACACACACACACACACACACACACATATTCACACACACACACATCAGCTTTTTTCTTATCTCTTATCATACATCCAAGAAGGCTACCATTTTATAGCAGCTCTTGCAACAAATAAGACCGTAGTCTGGTTTCCAAAAAGAACATTTTTGCCAGCTCCTGAATGTGACGGACACGTGGTGATTGCTGGGGTTTCCTCCTTGTGGGACAGGTAGCTCTCGGATTTGAACCACTGTTAACTCCTGAATGTGACTGACACATGGTGATTCCTGGGGCTTCCTCCTTGTGGGACATGTAGCTCTCGGATTTAAACCGCTGTTAACTCCTGAATGTGACGGACACGTGGTGATTGCTGGGGTTTCCTCCTTGTGGGACAGGTAGCTCTCGGATTTGAACTGGTGTTTACCTTTGCTCAAACTGTTTATTTCGGCTTCCCAGGTGGCACTGATGGCAAGAACCCACTTGCCAGTGCAGGAGACATAAGAGACATGGGTTCAATCTCTGGGTCGGGAAGAGATTACACTCCATTATTCTTGTCTGTAAAATCCCACGGACGGAGGAGCCTGGTGGGCTACAGTCCGCAGGGTTGCGAAGAGTTAGATACAACTGAAGTGACTTAGCATGCAGGCATGCACACTGTGTATTTAGAAAATGGCTAATGTATTTTCTTCTGGCTCAGAGTTACTATTTACAGCCACACGTTTCGTGGCATTGATTGCCATGTAACATCAAAAGGACCAGGCAGTAGTATCTCCTGCTACTACTAGTTTAAGGCTTAGTGATTTCCTTCAGGTTATCCCATGGATAAGCCGATCAGCCCTGTCACTATTGCTGGCCTGCATCATTTCCCTGCACACCGGGGAAGGTGAGTTTGGAGGCTGGACAACACGTGGTCACAGGGTCATCTACTCCAGGGTTTCCTTGGGCACTTTGCCCTTGTTCTCCTGGCTTCACCTCCTCACCCCGCTACTGAGGCCAGCAGCTTGCCCAGGTTCACGGTTCCCCACAGACCGATAGCTTAGGTTCCCACCTTCCTCCCAGGGTGAAGAGGTGGGGTCAGCTGGCTCAGAAGCCCACAAAGATGTGTCGATCAGGGGAGCATCTTGAGCTCTAGCTGGAGACGCGGGTCCCGCCCCCTCTGCCCGTGGGAGCAGAGCGTGTGTCTCCACCTCAGATCTCACTCTGTGCCCACACTTGGTGTTCCTTTCCTTCCAGAAAGACACGATTCTGGCCAGGAAGATGCTGATTTTTGAAGCTTGGGGCCCTCATCTTTTTTTTTTTTTTTTAAGTAGCTTTATTGTGATACAGTTCACATATCATGCAGTTCATCCATTCAAAGTGTACAACTCACTGGCTTTATTATATCGTGGATATACTGTCTATCCGTATATGGCAACTATCATCACCATCATTTTTAGAACATTTTCATCACCTCAAAAATAAGCCCTAAGGACTTCTCTGGTGGTCCAGTGGCTACGACTCCGAGCTCCCAATCAATGCAAGAGGCCCAGGTCAGGGAACTAGATCCCACGTGCTGAAATTAAGAGTTGGCATGCTGCAACTAAAGACCCCACCTGCCGCATCTGAGACCTGGTGCAGCAGAATAAAAGGAAGCCCTACTGTTTAGCTGCCACCCCCACAGTCTCATTTCCCAGCCCCTCAGTGGTAAGGAACCGGTAATCACCTTTCTGTCTCTATTTCTGTCTTTTCTTTTCCTCTTCTGGAGTTTCATATGAATGGAATCTTACAATATGTGGTCTTTTATGGCTTACTTCTCTTAGCATGATGTCTTCAACATTCACGTTGCAGTGTGAATCTTCATTTTTTTTTATGGCTGAATAATATTCTCCTGTATGACTTACTATGTTTTGTTTATCCGTTTGTCCATCAGTGGACATTTGGGTTGCCCAACGTTTGGACTGTTGTGAATTATGCTACTGTGCACGTTTGGGTGCAAGTTGCTGTGTAGACATCTGTTTTCATTTCTCTTGGGTGTATGCCCAAGAGTGGAATTGCTGGGTCAGATGGTAACTGTGGGTTCCCCAGGCAGCACTAATGGTAAAGTTCCCACCTGCCAATCCAGGATATATAAGAGACGCGGGTTCCATCCCTGGCTGGGGAAGATCCCCTGGAGGAGAGCAAGGCAACCCACTCCAGTAATCTTTCCTGGACAATCTATGGAGAGAAGAGCCTGGTGGGCTACAGTCCATAGGGTTGTTAAGAGCTGGACATGACTGACGCGACTTAGCATGCATGCATGGTAACTGTATGTTTAATTATTTAAAGAATTGCCAAATATTTTCTAAAGTGGCTGCATCATTTCACTTTCCTGCCAACACAGTGTATGACGGTTCCAATTTCTCCATATTTTTGCCACCCTTGTTGATCTGACTTTACACTTCTCGCCATCCTAGTGGGTGTGACTTCATGTGAGGTTTTGAAAGGATTGGGGAAGGATTTTTTTTTTTCCTTTCTAATAGTTTTTAGTGCCCTGTATGTGTGTATACACACAACATATTTATGACTTCAAAGTGTGCCCTTTGCTAGCGTCTGTAAAAGCACAGATGCTAAGGGGTCCTGTTGCCTGTTACAATAATAAAGCAGATTTCAGTATTTATTAATCCAAAAATCTCACCACCCAGACCGTTGTGGGAGACAGTGAAACGTGTGCATTGAGAGGAGGAAGAGGAGTGGTGGGAGACGCGGGAGCAGGTGTTGTGTTTCCTGGAACGAGCATCCTTCCCAGGAGATGGCCCCACTTCTTGTCTGTGTCTCACGGGTCCCTCTGTCTTTCAGGAGGCCTGGCGCTGGCCCAAGTGCTCTTCTTCTACGTGAAGTACTTGGTGCTCTTCGGTGTCCCGGCTCTGCTCATGCGCCTGGATGGACTCAGGCCGCCGCCGCTCCCTCGCTGTGTGAGCACCATGTTCAGCTTCACGGGGATGTGGAGGTCAGTCGGTCAGGGTCCTTCGGGGATGTCCGGTGGGAGGAGCCACCATCCTTTCTCTGCCCTTCACTCAAGTTTCCTTTGGCACTTAGGTTTTTTTAATCTAACAGATTGACAATCCATATTTTCTGAACCTCTCAAACATATTGTCAGGCTATAAAAAATTGGGAGATAAAGTTTCTCACCCAGTCTGTGTAAAGATGCACAAAGGGCTGTGCCTAAAGTGGTCTCTTACTAACTTGGGACATAATACATATACTGATGATTTTATTGCTGTCTGTTTTTCTTGAAAATGATGTCTTTGTATGTGAGACTATAGATTAAAAAAATAGACTTAATTTTATTTTTCTTAATACCAAAAATGTAAAAAAAAAAAGAAAAAATATATAGACTTAGTTAATAGTACAGGGCAGGCATTTACTAGCTCTCAGATCCAGAGCAACAGACTTCAAATGTGCGTTTCAGTTTTTTTGTCTTTTACATGGTAATAAAAATGATAATGGTACTGATAATATTCGTCTCTAAAAGTCGTTTGGAAGATTAAAAAAGCTAATACATACATATAAAGCATCTGGCACACAGTAGGTGTCTACGAATGTTAGCTTTTATCCTTCTGTTACTCCTGTACTCACGCACTGTGGATAGGCGGGTGCTTTTTCTGAGTGTTCTTAGTCTTCTTGATTTAGCCCCATGGATGTACAGTCAGCTTGGAGTCTCTGTTCTAAAAGATCCCTCGGCCCCGCTGCCGTTTCTGGCTATTGCTCTCCAGATGGGCTCGCTTGCTGCTGGGTTTTATTATTGCTTCCAGTGTGGAACCAGTGGCAGGCTGGCTCTTGCAATTGCAAGCCTAATGTAAGAACCTGAGGGTGGGAACTCGCACATCTGTGGGAGGCAGTATCTACTTGAATTGTGTTCTTTAGAAGCCTCCATTTGCCACCCTCCTGGTCCTGGCCCTGCTCAGAAAATCCATTCTGGCTCATCCAGTCTTATATTTCATCTCTGAGCTCAGTGAGTATTGCTGTCTCTAATGTTGCTCTTGCAAAAGGGGGGTAGTTAACAGGCAATATCCTAGTTTTCCATCATAATTTATTACAGGGACTGAATTGATCTAAGCCTCCATGAACGCAGTTTATTTTTGCTGCCGTCTGCTTCTTTGGATTGGAAATACCATCTGATTATTGTAAAGAATGTAAGTAATTTCTCTGATTTGTCTTTAATTACTTCATCGAATATCATAGGTTGCCCAGCTGTAATGGCAAATTTAGGAAAAGGAGCTCTCTCTAGCCAGGAGGCCAGGAAGTGGTTTTGTTTGGAAGGTGAGCCTGATGGGAAGGCTTTATTCATTTTGACCTGTTCATGAAAGTAATTTACTGAATAAATGGGTTGGGACCTAAGCATGACCTGGGGGTATGTCACGAGTCCCTTGTGGGTACCCAACATGGTTCCTCGGCCTCCTTGATGTGAATGCTTGCGCTGAAGCATTTCTTGGGAAGCACGTTCTCCTAAAGAGCTTCTCCGGTGTTGGTTGGGGTAATAAATAATCTTGACTCTTGGCAGCCATGCTGGCTCTAGGCTAATTAATTATTTTTTGTCCAAGATCCTCTGTTGTGTACAAACCACTGAGGTGCAGAAAACATGTCTGCTGAGCCCTTTGTCATTCTTGTTAGAAACTAGACTTGAATAGTGTGGACCCTGGGTTGTTGAAACCTCTCCTCTGTATCAGTCACCATGAGCAAGAGAGTGATCATGAAAAGTTTCTCTGAGGTACTCCTTGGAGTGACGTGCGTCTGAAGCGAGCTGGATACAAGGGAACGTGCTGAAATGGCACACACGGTCCTTCTTGGGAGTGACCTCAATGTGTGTCCTGGCTTCTTTCAGCTTGCGTGGGTGTGGATTTCCCCCGTCATGTTTGCTTTAGCTTCTTAAGGGTTTTCTGATTTGCCACTTGTATTTAGAGACACTCAGGGCTTCTCTCTTGGTATACAATAACTATTCCACATGAAGTTATTGAATTTAGGAAGGGAGATGAACTCTTTCTGAGGAATTCCATGCACAGTGTAAGGCTCAGAAGAAGTAGTTTTTAACTGAGAAAAGAAGGAATAAAACTTAGAGATTCTCCTTTGCACTCTTTCCTCTATTCTTAGTTTACCATGTTCATAGTCAGGATCTGGTCGCATAACCCTCCAGTGGTCCTGGTCCCCATTTTCTCTGACTTTTCTCCTTAAGAAGACATGTCAAGGGAAGATAAAAATTTCAATTTGTAGTTTCTATTTACATCTAATATCTCTGGGCCATCACTGAGGCATTGCTGCAGACTGGGCATTGCTCCAGCCCCTTCCTGGGTTTAGGTTCAAGTCGAATTGAGTCATGAGCAGCTGTGAAAGCTGGTGATGCAAATTATTCTGCTGCATTGTGGCCACCACTCTTACAGTGACACAAAGGGCATGGTGGATGGGAAGTGGAGGGAAGAGGTTTAAAAACCATCTTCAGAGATTGTTTAATGGCTACCTAAGCTACTAGAAAATCCACACTGAATGAGGTTTAGAGCTGAGGATGAGAGATGGATTTTTAGCCGCCCATTTGAAAGGAGCCATACACATCTGGACACCATGCTGATGGACTGCACTATCAGTCCACTTAGCAGTGAGAGAAGACTTGAAGCCAGCAGCCTGCTGTAGCAGAGGAATCTGAGCTCTACATCACACAATGGATGAAATTGGCCATCAGCTGAGAGATAATGTTCCTTGACATGATAGTTCAAATTGATCATGAAAAATTGCTATTTGCAGAGATGGCTCAAACCTGAAAGTTAGGACCTGACTGAAAGATTTATTATATATATATTTTTTTTCCTATTTGCTCTTCTATTTTGTGTAATTCTTGCTCAAATATTTTCAGGTAGAACAAACCGCTAAGGGGTCTGTGTTTTCCCACTTGTGTGATTTTTCTGTGGCTGTACAGACATGAGAAATTGAGAATTTTCTGCTTAATTTTGGGGCTTCATGTTTTAATTTAGGTAGGCTGAGGTCTGTAATGAACATCTTTTGCCAGAAGTCATTAAAGATGACACTGCGTGTCTGAGGTTCCAAATTAGAAATCTGATCATCTTCCTCTGATTTGATTTCTGGCTGTGGAAGCAAAGTGTGCAAAGTGATAGAATTTCCCGTGGTGGATGGTGAGTTACAGGTCAATTTCAATTATCCTCGGAATTTCTCACAGCTTGCCCTCTGAATTTCCTGAATTGTGATGCTCTCTGGTCTTCACAGGCACACTCATCACTACTTATTCCAGAGGGATCTGGGCACTGTTGGTGGCTACTAGGCCTTAATATATGGGGACATCTATGAGCTGGGATGGCAGGAACACAAGCCCCCCTTTTCAGTGGGGCTTTGAGTTGGGGCTTTCAGTGGGTCAGTGGAAGAATTTAAGTCCCGATAGCTCAGTTGTTAAAGAATCTGCCTGCAATGCAGGAGACCATAGTTTGATTCCTGGGTCAGGAAGATCCCCTGGAAAAGGGATAGGCTACCCACTCCAGTATTCTTGGGTTTCCCTTGTGGCTCAGCTGGTAAAGAATCTGCCTGCAATGCAGGAGACCATAGTTTGATTCCTGGGTCAGGAAGATCCCCTGGAAAAGGGATAGGCTACCCACTCCAGTATTCTTGGGTTTCCCTTGTGGCTCAGCTGGTAAAGAATCTGCCTGCAATGCGGGAGACCTGGATTTGGTCCCTGGGTTGGGAAGATCCCCTGGAGAAGGGAAAAGCTATCCACTCCGGTATTCTGGCCTGGAGAATTCCATGGACTGTATAGTCCATGGGGTCGCAAAGAGTCAGACACGACTGAGGGAAAGTTCACATCAGCATCAGACAGAGAGTTGGTTCAGGCCGGCAGTAGGTGATAAAACCAGCCACACCAACTACTGGCTTTGCTTGAGTCCTGCCTCCGAATCATGTTTAACCTCGGGTTGCAGGGCAGGATGGCAGACATGGACTTTGTGAAACACTATCTACCGTCATGGTTGGGTGGAAAGCAGGGGAAGTGTGAACATAAAGGAGGAAAAGATGCTTATTAACAGGTGCTGTTAAGACAGGCTCACTTTTTTTGAAGGTAACATAGTAACTAAGTGCTTGCTATGCCAGGTACTAGCTATGTGATTTGGGCAAATAATTAAAATTCTCCAGGTGAATCTTTGTTTCTAAAATAGAGATAAAAATAGCACTTGCCTCACAGCAGTGAGGTGAGGGGTGATCAAGCCTGGGGTATAGTCAGTCCTCAGGAGGTGGTAGCTTCTTACTGTTTTGCGCTGGAAAATGTAGCAAAGCCAGAGGTGCCTGAGAGATGGGCCGGGCTGGGGAAGCAGCAGGCAGGGATGGGACTGGCTGGGGAGAGGCTCTGGTCCAGCTCCGAGCCTGAGACACAACAGTTCAGAGAGGCAGAGTATGGTGGACAAGAGACAGGCTCTGCCCTCAGTGGGTAGCTTGATCCAATCACTTTTGCCTCGGTTTCCCCAGCTGTTAAATGAGAGCCAGACTCTTTCACTAGGTGATGGCTATGATCCCTTGCAGTTCTGTATTAGCCCCACACTGGATGGATATGGGACCGCTAGTATCCTGGTGCTGAAGTACTCCCAGCCCCCTCCCCCATATGTGCTTGGACTCGTGATTTAACCTCCTTATGCTTGTGTTTTCTGGGGTATTAAAATGGGGCAAACCATAGTGCTTGTCTCATTGGGGAAGTCCGAGGATTAAGTGAGTTCATGTACTAAAGCAGTGAACACAGGCAGTGTAGACACTGACATATGAGCTGATAATCGTAATCACAGCCGTGAGGGTGATGGTGGCGCTGTTTGTTTTCTAATTTCCGAGAAAACAAAGGCCTGGGAGGCTGAGTGGTTGAGGAGGTGGACGGTGATGGCGGGGGGGTGGTGATAATGTATGGAAGGTGTGGGTTCCAAAATGGAAGCATGGGGTCCCCAGCATCTAGACCATTGCAACCTCCCTCTCACCCTTGAGGAGTTCTCTTTGCAAATAGTTTCCACTACTGGGCATTTGCAGGAGTCTCTGGCGGCTTAGTTGTAAAGCCTCTGCCTGCCAGTGCAGGAGATGTGGGTTTGATTCCTGGGTGGGAAGGATCCCCTGGAGAAGGAAATGGCAACCCCTCCAGTATTCTTGCCTGGAGAACCCCATGGACAGAGGAGCCCAGTGGGCTACAGTCCACAGGGTCGCAAAGAGACACATCTGAGCTATTAACAACAGCTGGGCATTTGTACTACCTCATGCTTTGGGTACCTCTGTTAGTCTACCCTTCTGTCTTCTGAGTCCCATCTCCACAGACTCAGAAGACTTGTTTTCTTTCTTCTTACTTTCATACTTCAATCCCTTCACCTTTTTCTCCAAATACAGACTTCTGTAAATCAAATCAGGAAGGGGACCTCAGGTTGAGGCAGATTTTAGGAACGGTCATTAGGTTTTAATTCCTGGATTTACTTTGACTTCAGAGACAGTTTCTCTGCACTTCGCGCTATTTTCTTCCCGTGTGGGTAGTATTTTCAGTCCACATATTACGGAGCGACCCTCAGACTTTTTAGAGTAAGGAGCACTTTGATGCAGGAAACTCCAGAGCATCTTCAGATAGAAGGCTTTCATTGGTCACCGGTCACCAGAGCCTAGACGTGGAGCCTGGCTGCCTGCATTTGAATCCTGGCTCTGTTCCCTGTTACCCAGTGACCCCTCCGTGCCTTAGCTTCCTTCTCTGGAAAGCGGAGATGTTATAATACTCACCTCTGGGAACGGACACCCCGTGCTTGTCACAGCAGCAGCCATGTTCCATGCAGTAGCTGTCTCTTTACTTGCTCACTCTCCAGCAGACAATGAGCTTTTGAGAGCAATGATCAAATCTTGCTTTGTTTCACATTATGCCCCCAAGTCCCTCCGGGGTATCCAGCCTGTAGTGGGCACTCAGGAAATATGTGCTTGTCTGTAATTTCGGACAGTGGGTCTGAAGAGCCAGATTTTCAGATAGTTTGATCTGAACTCGGGATGGTTGCTCTGTGTTACATGTCCTGCAGGTGTTGCTCTGTGTTACCTGCAGGACATGTCCTTGCTCAGGTGCATACGCGTACCGTGGCCACTGTCAGTACCCCACCTTCTCGATCTCTGTTTTTCTCATAAAATGTGTGTACATGGCATGTCAAAATATTGTGTCTGCTTGCAGTTTTCCTGAGAGTGAATCTGCCATGTGAGGGATGAGGGACGCATGCCTTTCTTACTTAATTACTATCGTTATTTTATCAGACCTTGTGCCACATCCTTGATACCAGGTGAGGGTGAAAGGCTGCAAGACTTACAGGAAGAAAAGAGATTCCGTTCAGATGTGGATATGAGAGAGGAGTTTGACAGCTGTTTGTCTTGAGAGATGGGATTCTTCCAAGGCAGGGGCTTACCGTGGCAGATGAGGACTGTGGAAGCAGGATGGGGAGGGAAGTGCTTTGAAAACATGCCCTCCCAGTGAACACGGTTGACCCCTGAACAGTGCAGGGCTTGGGGCACTGGCCCTCCTGATGGTTGGAAGTCCACGTATAATTTATAGTCAGCTCTCTGTGATTCTGCGTCTTTGGATTCAGTCACCCTTGGACCACAGGACTGCAGTATATTCTGCTGAAAGAAATCGAGTGTAAGTGGACCCACACAGTTCAAATCTATGTTGTTCAAGGGTCAGCTGTAATAGTAGGAGGAATAATAATGGTATTAATAGCAGTAATGGCAGCTGCAGCAGCAAACTCTTAGTGCATACGTCATGCCAGTCATATTTCTAAGTGCTTTTATGTATTTATTTAATCCTCACAAAACACGTATGGTGTAGGTTCTCTCATCCCCGTCATTCACAAATGATGAAACTGATGGAATCACACAGCTGAAATCCTTGAATGACACCGCTGGTAAGTGGTGGGGCTGGGATTTGAACCCAACCATGTGGCTGTAGTGTCTGTGACCGTGATCTCTGCCTTTCACTGTCCATAGTGAGATGGAGCTGGGGTGGGTCTGGAGTGAAAGGCTTGTGTGGCAGGTTCTGGGACTCAGGGCTACCTGAGGATGATGGTGCTTCTTTACTGACTCCCTGGGAAGGGAAGGACTCCAGATTCCCCAGAGCCCTGCCTGATCTGGCCCCTGCTACTGGCTCTCATTCTCTGTATTTTGAGCGCCTGCCATGGGTCAGTCTAATGGAGACGAGGATGTGAATTTAAAGATGAATAGAACTGCATTGTGACAGATGCTGTAAAGATCCCTGGTGCTCTTAGAACCTGTGTAGAGGGATTTGTTCTCGTTAGAAAAGCTCCTCTGCTGAGATGTGGATTGACCCGAGATCTGAAGGTTGAGGGGAAGGGGAAAGAGTATTCCAGGAGGAGGAAACCGCATGTCCAAAGGCCCTGTGGTGGGCGGCCATGGCGGTTCTCCAGCCTGAAGAAGGCCATCCCCCTGGACTCTGCAAGGGGTGAGTTGAGGGGGCAGTCGGGCAGTGGCTGACCTCCTTGCACCAAAGGGGAGAGGAGACAGGGAGTCGCCATTTAACCCTGGGAAACTGCCTGAGGGACTGGCGTGGAGTCTCTGGGGCTTCTGCTCGTACGTTCCGTTCCTCGTGTTGCAAAGGGCAATCCCGAAGCAGCTGTCTCAGTGGGAGTGCGGGGGCTTCGCCTGTGGCCTCATAGAGACTGGCTCTGTCTCCCCCATTGTCCCCTCCTGTGTCTCCCGGCCCCTGGCCGCCCTGCCGGCTGTCCTCCGCCTGTGTTTCTTTACCTTACGTCAGGCTGGGTCATGTCCTCTTTGCCGACAAGGATGGAAAATTGCCCCGTATCTGCTGATCTTTAACCTTCTGGGCCCTCAGTATGATCTTATTTCTTTTTCATACCCTCCCTTCAGCTAACTAGTGTTACTTTTTGCCCCACCTCAGTTCTGAGGATTAAATTCAAAGTGCAGTTAAATTCAAAGGGCAACCTACTATTTCTCTGACACGTTTATAGGTATTTTGATATTTCAGTTTTACATTTGTTTGTGGTCAAGTCTCTTACTCTTTTCCTGTATAGTTCCCACCTCTGGTGATAATTGAAGAAAGTCCCGTTGACATTTATTTATTTTTGTGTAAGGCAAGAAGCCTTCATTTGGGGATCCACAAGCTACTGAAAGCGTTTTTCTGTAGATTCTCAGAAACCTGCTGTCTGTAGTCTCTTCATCGTGTAACACTGGACCTTGGCACATAGTAGGCCCTCAACATCTGATATTTCCTAAATGTAAGGTGATCCCCCATGCCCCCCACTCCTTTCAAAGATAAAAGGGAAATTGGCTTACATGTGAAGTGTGGGTCAAATTTCAGTTATTCCCAATGGCTAACCTGCCATCCTGATGGCATTTATGTGCTTTTATATTAATAAAATGCTGTCTATTCCCATGTAATCTATTGCCTGTGTGGTACCTGAGGTTCTTTTTGGTGTGCCACCCACAGCATATCTTGAAAATGTCAACATTTCTATCTTTTCTGTATCGAATGACTTACCGTTAGAATCCAAGAGGGAATTTGTGTTTCTTTATTGGGTCTGGTGCAGAAAAGAAAAGAGGGTGTGAGTAAAGATAACAGCTCTTTCATTCCTCCTCATTAGAAGCTAAAAACCAGCAAACCAATCAGCCACCATCACCACCACCACCACAACACGAAAAGAAAAACTGAAAGGACTTTCGTTATTTCTGGGACAACAGAATTGAGAGAGGCTGTCCTCTTGCTTGCAGTGGGTGGGAAGGAGAGTAAAACTCTTATTGTGAACCGTCAGTGGTGTTTGTGTGAAAGCAAAGGATAAGGCTCGAATTTGGAGCCTCTGAGGACAAGAAAGGGGCTGAGTAGGCATCATCTGGGATGGGAAGATTATGCCCACGGGGGTCTGAGTCACTGAACCTCAGATTCTCATCGCGGGACCCCCTGGAGCTGTCCCTGCATTGCTTCTCCTCTCTGTCCTCACTGCCCATTTTGTACAATATATGCGTCCTGCCTATGGCCTGAGCTTGGGAGGAGTGGGACCAGCTTCCTTAGCTATCAGTTGAGGGGAAACCAGGCTCTTGCTTCTTTGCCTTGAGTGAAGATTGCTCCTGGCATCTCAGATCGCCCCCCGCCCCCCTCCCCCTCCACCCCAGTGCATGTTCCCTGGGAAAATTGGTCTAAACTGCGGTCAGATTCCACATTTCTCTTGCTAGTGGACTGCAGAACAGGCCTCAGATGATCGTGTGTATCAGAATCATTCACAGGGCTTGACAGAGTAGGAGGTCACATCTAGATTCTGTTTGAGTAATTTGGGGTAGGGCCCACGAATCTGAATTTTGTCAAGCAGCTAAGGAGCTTGTGTGGTGCACAGACTATACTTTGAGAAGCAGCCATCACCCTTAGCCTTAGGAAGGAGTCCAGGTTCTTGCAAAGTCCTGCCTGGTCTGGCCCCGGCTACTGTCTCTCATTCTCTATATTTTGACCACTTGCCATGTGACAGTCTAATGGGGAAAAGGGAGGTGAATTTAAAGACAAAGAGCATTGTGCTGTGACATGGTGTGAAGGGGATGTCCATGGTGCTCTTTAGAACCTCATCACAGAAAGCTCCTCTGCTGAGATGTGGATTGACTTGAGATCTGAAGGTTGAGGAGGAGGGGAAAGAGTATTCCAGGAGGAGGGAACGGCATGTCCAAAGGCCCCGTGGTAGAGAATGTGACAGTTCCCTCGTGTGCATCTGGTCTGCAGACAGCATGTGTGTGGGTATCATTGGAGATGAGATTGGATACAGGTGGCGCCTCTGACCAAGGATGACCTTGTTGGCTCAGGGAGGAGTTTAGAATTTAAACAAGGACTGAGATTTTAGGACTTCAGCACTTTCAGCCTGGTTGAAGAGGTTTGAGCCTGTAAGGGGATTAAAAAAGGATTGGCTAGAGAAGGTCAACTTATCTTGCTAAAAACTAGAGAGCATATTTTACAAAGAAGAACCAAGAGAATGTTTTGAGAAAAGAGGAAGTAGTCCCCAGAGCCCAGTGCTTCTGAGAGGCTGAGGTTGATAAAGCCTTTGGGGTTTGTCAACTGGAGATGATTACTAACTTTATCAAGAAAGCTTGTTTCAGTGGAGTAAAGGGGCTGGAGGCTGGATATGAAGGGTTTCAGTGTGAGTAGGGAGGGAACCCTTGTCTGCTTACAGTCCCTCCCTCAATTCCATGTTCTGGCTCTACTGGACTATTTGCTGCCCTCCAAGGCTGTCTGAATGCAGAGTGCCAAAGAATAGCAAGGTGAGATAAGAAAGCCTTTTAAAGTGAACAGTGCAGAGAAATAGAGGGAAACAGCGTACTGGGAAAGACTAGAGATCTCTTCAAAAAAATTGGAGATACCAAGGGAACATTTCATGCAAAGATGGCCTCAATAAAGGACAGAAACGTAAGGATTTAATGGAAGCAGAAGAGATTAAGAAGAGGTGGCAAGAATACACAGAAGAGCTATATAAAAAAGATCGTAATGACCTGAATAACACGATGGTGTGGTCATTTACCTAGAGCCAGACATCCTGAAATGTGAAGTCCAGTGGGCCTTAGGAAGCATTACTGCAAACAAAGCTAATGGAGGTGATGGAATTCCAGCTGAGCTATTTCAAGTCCTAAAAGATGATGCTGTTCAGGTGCTGCATTCAGTATGCCAGCAAATTTGGAAAACTCAGCAGTGGCCACAGGACTGGAAAAGGTCAGTTTTCATTCCAATCCCAAAGAAGGACAATGCCAAAGAATGCTCAAACTACTGCACAATTGTGCTCTTTTCACATGCTGGCAAGATAATGCTCAAAATCCTTCAAGCTAGGCTTCAACAGTACACAAACCGAGAATTTCCAGGTATACAAGCTATATTTAGAAAAGGTAGAGGAATCACTCCAGTATTCTTGCCTGGAGAATCCCAGGGACAGGGGAGCCTAGTGGGCTGCCATCTATGGAGTCGCACAGAGTCGGACACGACAGAAGCGACTTAGCAGCAGCCAGAGGAATCAGAGATCAAATTGCTAACAGCCGAAGGATCATAGAGAAAGCAAGGAAATTCCAGAAAAACATCTACTTCTCCTTTGTTAACTGTGCTAAATTCTTTGACTGTGTGGATCACAACAAACTGTGGAAATTCTTCAAGAGATAAGAATACCAGACCACCTTACCTGCCTCCTGCGAAACCTGAATGCATGTCAGGAAGCACCAGTTAGAACGAGGCATGGAACAATGGACTGGTTCCAAATTGGGGAAGGAGTATGTCAAGCCTCTATATTGTCACCCTGCTTATTTAACGTATATGCAGAGTAAATCATACTAAATTCTGGGCTGGATGAATCACAGTGTTTGAGCAAACTCCAGGAGATACTGAAGGATAGGGTAACGTGGTGTGTTGTAGTCCATGGGGTTGCAAAGAGTTGGACACAGCTTAGTGACTGAACAACAACAACAATATATATGAGTGTGTGTGTGGTAAGTCACTTCAGTTGTGTCCAGCTCTGTGCGACCCTATGGATTCTAGCCTGCCAGGCTCCTCTGTCCATGGGATTCTCCAGGTAAGAATACTGGAATGGGTTGCCATTCCCTCCTCCAGGGGATCTTGCTGACTTAGGGATCAAACCCGCCTCTCTTCTGTCTAACCTGCATTGGCAGTTGGGTCTTTACTACTGGTGTCACCTGGGAGTGTACGCACATATGTGTATGTGTGTAAATGTGTGTGTCTATATATATAAAATTACGCACATACACACAATTATAAAATATGTATGTGTGTGTATGTATGTGTATATGTGTCAGCTAGGGCTGTGTAAGCTATTATGCATTTTATCCGAGTCAGATAGCTTACTATTTATGATTCTCCAGAGAAACAGAACCAGTAATATGTGTAGTTGATCCTTGAACGGTGAGGTCTGTTTATATAAATACGGTTTTCAATAGTAAATACTAGAGTTGTAGTAAATACTACACTATCAATAGTAAATAGTACAGTGTCCACAGTCGGTTGAATTCATGGATTTGGAGGGCAGACTTTAAGCTATGTGTGCATTTTTGATGGGGGCAGTGGGCTGGAGCCCCTACCCCCACAGTGTTCAAAGGTCAACTGTATATATGAGGAGATTTATTTTTTTTAGGAACTGGCTCATGTGACTGTGGAGGCTCAGAAGCCTCACCGTCTGCCACCTGCATGCTGGCGGCCCAGGAAAGCTGGTGGTGCGATTTAGTCTGAGTACAAAGGCCTGCTAACCAGGAGAGCTAATGGTGTAAGTCCTGGTCCAAAGGCCCGAGAATCCGGGGCTGATGTAAGAAGTTTTGAGAATCCGTAGTATGTCTGTGTCTGAGGGAAAGAGATATATGTCTCAGCTCCAGGAGACAGCGGATTCCCCCTTCCTCTGCACTTTTGTTCTATTCAGAGCCTCCATGGGGAGGAGGAATGGGATCCCCCCATTCCCCTCGCCCACCCTTGGTGGGATTAGCTGCTGTTGAGTTGCTCAGTTGTGTCCGACTCTTTGCGACCCCATGGACTGCAGCATGCCAGGCTCCTCTGTCCTTCACTATTTCCCAAAGCTTGCTCAAGCTCATGTCCATTGAGTTGATGATGCCATCCAACCATCTCATCCTCTGAGGGCGTATCTTCTTTACTCAGCTTACTGATTCAAGTGCTAATCTCTTGGAAACACTCTCAGGAACACACCCAGAAATAACATCTTACCAGTTATCTGGGCATCCTTTAACTCAGCCATGTTGACACAAAGTGAACCATCCCTGATAGGCAGTCATGGAAAGGATTTGAGCTGGAAGTGACACTGTGCTATGTTAGGAGACTAGTCCTTAGGGGTCAGGGCAGGAGCAGTGAGCAGGTAAGAGGGTGTGGTAGTCACCCAGAGCCAGGCCTTGTCATGGTGATGCTCACAGCTTACTTTCCAGCCCCTCCTCTGCCCCTAAACCACTCCCACTTTAGGGAGCGCGGCCTCAGGAGGAACTGAGAGAGAGCTGAACCGCAGGATTGTTGCACCCAGTGCTACGGTGCCCATCTAGATAGAGGTGGGCTCCAGGTTGAAATTGAACTAACTGAAGCTTTAGTTTCTGTGAAACAGTTTGGCAATCTGCACTGTTGGGCTTGCACATTCAAATTACTTTAAATCCAGGGCGCCAAGTAATTAGAAAAGGACTCACTTCATTGTATTTCTTAATGGAAGGTACGTACGTATTCTTACTCTTTTGACTTAACTTTTCACAGCCACGATCACAGCCCTTGAGAACCACATCTCATTCCCCTTGACAGGGAAGGGGAACGTGGCCAGATAGATTGCTTGCGTGGAGGTATTTGCAGCCAGAATAGAGCATAGAAAGAATTCATGTCACGTTGCTGCAACGCTCATGTGAATACAGGGAAGACTTAAGGCATGCGTGGCCTTGTATACAATTTAAGTGTGAACTTATTAGCATTTCAGGTTGATGCCTCTTTTAGATTTAATTAGGTTTCAGGCTTCAATCGATTTATTAAATGAATTTCTCACTGCTTAAAAGGTGTAATATGTTCACAACAGTAGCCTTTCATCACTCTCTCCTCATTTCTTCATGGACTCAAGCATATCTTGACATCCCATCTTGGATTTAGAGCCTGGGGTTATTTTCCAAAGAGACCGTGTTGTTTTGTGGCGCCTCTGCATTGTCAGACATGAATGCACCTCTTCTAGATTTACCACTGGTAAATTTAACTAATGCACAAATAATAGCACTGTTTTCTGTCTCGGTGGCCGTTTGTCACTGTGAGTCTTCCTACTGTTAGGTTGGCACTGAGTCCACGGACCTTTATTTCAACTCCTATGAGAAAAGCATTGAGACTGTTCAAATAGTGGAAAATTAAATGTAATGAATCAAACCATATTAGTGATTCTCAAGATGGGCTGGAGAACTAGACCACACAATGCAGTCATTTACACTGATGGTCCACATTTGTGTGGAAGAGTACAATGAATGCCTCTCTGAGCCTCTGGAGGGTCCTAACCCCATTGGTAGTGTTGCCTGCCTGCCTGAACTTAAGGCAGCTATTGGGCCACTGAGCTGGGACTGCCTCATCTCTGAAGTAGGGCTCCTGATACTTTAGCATCCTACGGCAGGGAGGGGTGTACTTGATTTCTAATGGTTCCTTCCAGCGTTTTGGCTTCCTTGGTGGCTCAGTGGTAAAGAATCCGCCTGCAATGCAGGAGACCTTGGTTTGATCCCTGGGTTGGTAAGATCCCCTAGAGAAGGGAAAGGCTACCCACTCCAGTATTCTAGCCTAGAGAATTCCTGGACTGTATAGTCCATGGGGTCGCAAAGAGTCGGACACGACTGAGCCACATTCACTTTCACTTCCAGCTTTAGGTTTTGTGTGTGTGTGTGTGTGTGTGTGTGTGTATGTACACACCTTAGTATGGGGGCAGGGGAAATGGTATTAAAAATAGGTAAGTTTCTGGTTGTGTTTAATAACCATGATCTAGACAAATAATATCTGTAATACAAAGTAGAAGAAGTAATGTATTTTAGATTTCTAACAAACTAGGACCTCAGCTCCCAGAAGAAAGTTGTTTGTATTACATGTACTCTATATCTTCAAATGTATTGCATTTTGAAAGTTCATTCGGAAAGCGGATTAAGAGACAGCAACCAAAGTAGGATAAGTATAAATACACATTTCTATAGTATAAATCTCTTTCTGTAGTATAAAGATAAATCCCTTTTTACCACAGAGCAAAAGTCGTGTTCAGAATGCTGTGAATTCACAATACAGGAAAAAAAAAATGAGTAAAGAAGTAAAGCCCAGAGGCAAAATAGGCTGATAGGCAGGCCCATCTTTGAAGAGAGGGCTTATTTATTTTTTGCAAAACTCAGCATGGGGGATAGGTTATATAAGAGGTCTGTGAATTAAAAAAAATAAACTTCTGATTTTCCACCTGTTTATTGTTCATATAGGAATGATAAACCCTATCATTAACTCCACTCCTGATGTCTTCCAGAGGAGATAGAGAAGTGCTGGGCTGCCCTGGAGCTGTAGTTGTAGGGTTTCCTATGATCTGGAAGATTTCCACAGCCTTTCTGTCTTTTATGACTTTAAAGAGTTTGATTCTTCCTTATTTCATAGGACATTCACCATTTAAAATTTGTCTGCTGTTTCCTCGTGAGTAGATTTAGATTGTATCCGATTTGGACATCGCGTATGGAGACAGATCACGTGCAGCTGTGTTACTGGTAACGTTAGTTTCCTTCATCCTGGGAGAGTAGACTGAACACATCAGTAGATAATGATTAATATCCTGTATGTTATTGTTTAGTCGCTAAGTTGTGTCCGACTCTTTTGCGACCCCATGGACTGTAGCCTGCCAGGCTGCCAGGCTTCTCTGTCCATAGGATTTCCCAGGCAAGAATACTGGAGTAGGTAGCCATTTTCTCCTCCAGGAAATCTTCCCAACCCAGGGATCAAACCTGCATCTCCTGCATTGGCAGGAGGGTTCTTTACCCTTAAGCCACCAGGAAAACCACAATCTACTATGCAGTTACTACTATATGCATGCTAAGTTACTTCAGTTGTGTCCAGCTCTTCCAACCCTATGGACTGTAGCTGGCTTGGCTCCTCTGTCCATGGGATTCTCCCAGCCAGAATACTGGAATGGGTTGCCATGCCCTCTTCCAGGGGATTTCCAGACCCAGGGATTGAACCTCGCTTTGGCAGGCAGGCTCTTTACCACTGGCATCACCTGGGAGATGGAATTACCACTATAGTTACCACACTTTTTGCCCTTGTAACTCATAAACATTCTGTGGGAGACACGTTAGTATCATACCAATATTCCACTCTTCTTCAAGACTTTCCCCCACACTTAGCATTATGTGTGATCCTTGCCCAAGCCAGCCTTTACGTGGTGGTTGTAAAAAGCTGATTTTCCAACTTTGGCACTAATTAGTTAGCACTCGGCCTTCTATCGGAAACAGCAGCCTCTCCCGCATTTGTTTAACTCAGTATTATCTGTATCTGTGTGGTTGCAGCACTTTCTGTTTTCCAGAGGTTTATTACTGTACTTAATTTTTTAGTGCTCACATTGTTGCAGTCTTAGCTGGTGGGGGCCCCATCCTCCTGCCATGGACATGCTCAAATGTTTGGGCACGATACTTCCTGTGTGCAAACCCTGCCTGCCATCACCTCTCCCTCTCTGGTCCCAGAAGTGTCTACTAGAACCTCAGTGTCTTGCCTCAGGTCTGGTGGCTTTGAGAAGAACAGGGAGGGAAGCAGGTATGTGAGGATGTGAGTTAGGAAAGAGAGAGAACGAAGCGGCCGGACCTCCCCCGTGCAAGAGGGGACCCAGGACGTGGAAGAGAGTGGGAATGAGGGACACACCTGTGTGCTTGACCGTTAACGCAGGAACTCCTCCCTGTCGTACACGAGGCACAGCCAGGGTCCCGGAAGATGACCACTCTGAGACTAGTTCTCTGTGGGTTCAGGATCTATAGACTTCACCAGTTGCCTCTGCTCAGAGCTATGGCCTCATCCTTGCGATCACAGATGTTTAAGAACTGGGCCTATTTAATCGCCTCCTTGGGTGCCCCCACCTGAACTGACGTGTGGACGTCTTCCACCAGCCGCTCTTCACGTCCCAGGCCCGCTTGGTCCATGAGATCCAGGGCTGCATGCCGTGTGTTGTTTTGTGTTTCCGGGGCCATCTCATAAACTGTGATGTTGGGCCTTAGTTTCTTTTAATGCTGCGAGAGGGAATAGAATTATGATCTTCAGAATCCCTCCAGCCTTAGAAGTCTCTAATTCTGAAAACCGAGGTAGGAATTTTATATGCTTGAATTGATGTTGTCACATATCTGTCCTTCTCCCTCAGCCCTACAGATTCTGCTCTTGGGTCAAGCGAAATACACACTTCACAAGGTTGCCGCCTTTCGTAATGTCTTATTCTCCAAATTATCCCTGATGATAGAAGCATAATCAGGATGTTAATTAATGCATTTGCAGTCTGTAACGTAGATATGTATAGGCACAAAGTATTCTCGTAAGAAGGGAAATGGATTTCCGTAACAGTCTGTGAAAGGGCACATTTCTGAATTCCTCTGAAGGCTACATTAAGTTAACATTTACCGTAATGAAGCCACTCCAATCAACATCTCATTTCTTCTTCGCTCATTTTGAAGGATTGTTCTGGAGATGCTGAAAGTGCTATTCATGTTACTAATAATCAGAGCTTTTGTCTGGAGATTGGGTGCTCTTCCTGGTTCTCTGACCATCTGCAGCCCTGTGTCCTGATCTGCTAGATGATGGGAGAGCTGGCAGAGGGTGTGTCCATTCAGGGGACAGTCAGGGTCCACCCACAGACCCTCAGTGTGGGACAGGAACAGCAGTATATCAGTGTCATACACCCATATATCACACCTGCTTCTGAGGCAGTTGAAGATAGCAGATTTGTCCCAGCACTCTTTCTGTAGTTTGTGTGCTTAAGAAGTTAGGGACTTCTGCAAACTCAGGAGCCAAGAGTATCCAGCTCAGGAGTCAGTGTCATCTAAGAGCAAGCCTCTTGGTTCTCTTCTTGTTGGCGTCAGTGACAAGACAGCAAGTGTCCCCTCCTCCATGTCATTAAATCCTGCACCGGCTGCTGGCCTAAAGGAAACCTTGATTTACTCTTCATACTGTGGCTTTGAAAACCTCATCAGCTCTTTTTCAAAAGGAGGGGGAAATCTGCCTCTGAAGAAGATGAAAAGGAGCAGTAACAAAGCCCCCCAGTCCCTCTTAACCTAGAGCCATGTAATTATTTTACATTGTTTTCATTGACTGTGCTTCGTGCCTGTGATGGGATCTTTCAGGTTTCACTCCCAAGAAGTCCAGACCTTGGGGCAAAGGGTGGGAGAAATCAGAACAGAATGGAGGCTGCCGTGCATCTGAGTGGCTGTAGGAGAGCCTGAGACTCAGCTAGATGGCAGCGCAGCAGGTATGGATGGCAGGAGGAGCTCAGGACCAAGGACGAGAGACCCGGGCTTTGCAAAACTGGGAGGGTGTGGTGCTGGCTACGTATGCCCAGGATCAGTGTAGACTCAAAAATAATGGAAAGCAACCAAGAAGGCTTTTTCCCAAGGTAGACACGGTTTCCTGCAGAGCCACACAACACCTCTTTGAGTTTCTTCCTGGACTTCAAAGGGAGTAATCTGTCGGGCATCCAGGGGAAAGACAGGGATCAGGAGCGTTCTGAAGAAAGGTTTGTGGAGGTCACCCAGAGCACCGTCCTCCTCCACGCTTGTTTTGATGACTGGGAAGGATGGATGTGTTTCATTGTGATGAGCTACAAGGGATGGGTTGTAATCAGTTTGGAACAGGGGTGCAGAGTTGCTAGTGAAGTGGACATTGCAGGAGTTCGTAATCCAGAGGGACACCTGTAAAAGTCACCGGGCTCTTCCTTCCTTTCTTCTGGGCTTCCTCTAAACCTTCTGTATCACACACTGCCTCATCTCCTTCAGGTCTTGACTCAGGGGTCATCTTCAAAGTGAGACTCACCCTGCCCATCCCCACCCATCTCCCTTACCCGCCTTCACTCTTTCTGTTGCTCCAGTGTCCACTAGCCCCTAACATGCTGTAGTTACCTGTAATGTGTGTTGATTATTGTGTCTCTCTCTCCTTGATGGAACAGAAGCTCCATGCTTGTCTGTGTTGTTCACCGATGCCTTCCATGGGCCCAAGCAATGCCTGGCAACTAGTAGGTGTTCATTTATTACTTGTTCAATGGGTGAATGAAATGACTAAGATAGAAAACATTCACAGAGAGCCAAGAAGCTGAATAAGATCCTGGTTTGTGTTGTTGTTTATTCGCTCAGTTGTGTCTGAGTCTTTGCAGCCCTGTGGACTGTAGCCTGCCAGGCTCCTCTGTCCATGGGATTTTCCAGGCAAGAATACTGGAGTGGGTTGCCATTTCCTTTTCCAGGGGATCTTCCTGATGCGGGGATCAAACCTTTGTCTCTTGCATTGGAGGCAGATTATTTACTGCTGAGCCACTTGGGAAGCCCAAGGATCCTCCTGCTGCTGCTGTTAAGTCACTTCAGTCGTGTCCAACTCTGTGCAACCCCATAGACGGCAGCCCACCAGGCTCCCCCGTCCCTGGGATTCTCCAGGCAAGAATACTGGAGTGGGTTGCCTTTTCCTTCTTCAGTGCATGAAAGTGAAAAGTGAAAGTGAAGTCGCTCAGTCATGTCCAACTCGTCGCAACCCCATGGACTGCAGCCTACCAGGCTCCTCCATCCATGGGATTTTCCAGGCAAGAGTACTGGAGGGGGGTGCCATTGCCTTCTCCGCCAAGGATCCTGGAGGAATACTATTATCAAGATTGGTTTAAGACTGGTATAAGAAGGAAAGGGAATTTCCATAAACAAAGATGGACAACAAAAACAATGCTTTCATGAATGGTTTACCATAAATTCTAGCAACTGTTTTCCACCAGTGGGTGCTTGTTCACTCAAGACCCAATCTCTTTGATTTAAAAAAGGCATTACTTTGATTTTATTCATTTCTGGTACAACTGAACTTGAATACGTTATTTCTTTCAAATATGACAGTTTTGCAAAAAGGTTGTGTTACTGCTGGAAATAGTTTTCTGCTGGCCCTAAAAAGGCAAATGGAGGAAGTGGGGAGGTTGGTGAAGCTGGAGGGAAGGTAGTGGAGGAGCAGAGAAGGAGCCCAGGCCTCGGGCTGCGCTGGGATTCTTTAGAAGGAACTGCCGAGGAGTTGCTCGGAGGCCCTGTCAATGTACCTGCATAATTGCTCTCCATAATTAAATGCAGACATGCTGTGTAAACACTGATTAAGGGCTTCGTGAGAGGGAAGCAGGCCTGATTTGAGGATCTGATTTTGTGCTCCTTGACTGGTGTTTGTAATTGTCCCCATAACATGATTTCATTTGTTCTCAGCCTCCTCAAGGTTGTTGTTGTTGTTGTTGTTTTTGGCAGTTCTTCTTGGCCAGGGTCTCTTTTTGTAATGTTCTTTGTCTACGCCATCGCAGTTGGTGTTCAGTATAGTCCTGGTGACTGTCAGCTGCTGTGTTTCATTTTTATTTAGAGCTGATAAAGCTGAGGTTATAGATCAGGTGTCCTACATGCTGACTAATCTGGAAAGTCCAGGAAAACTGCCCCTGACCATACTAATCAGAGCACATACCTCTTGAATGCATGCCTTGAGTTAAAGAGGGGCTCAGTGGAAAGTTCTGGATGCTTATCCCACTTCAGGGGCTTCCCAGGTGGCTATCCCACTCCCAAGGATTTGCCCCCACTGGTCTGTAGTGCTCCCTTTGGGAAGGTCATTATATCACACACTGTTATTTCAAATGAACTGAGTGGGCTTATCTGTAGGAGGCATAGTCCTTAAACATTTTTCCACGTCCTAGCATAAAGCTATGAACCACTAACGACTGAGATAAGGAAACAAAGAATCTTATGAGCCCGTTTTATTTATTTCTTTTTATTTTTGAAATTCGATTGCAGTTGATTTCCAGTGTGGTGTTCCTTTCTGCTGTACAGCAGAGTGGCTCAGTTATGCATGTGTGTGTTCTTTGTCATGCTGTTTTCCATCGTGGTTTATTACAGGGTGTTGAATATAGTTCCCTGTTCTGCTCAGTGGGACCTTGTTGTTTATCCATCCTGTATATTCTAATTTGCATCTGCTAATCCCAAACTCCAAGTCCTTCTCTCCTCCTCCCCATCTTCCCCTTGGCAACCCCAAGTCTGTTCCTTATGAACCTATTTTAGAAAGAACAGTAACTTGACAAAAGTCCATGATGTACCTGAAACACACCATTCTGAGATCTGGTGATCAGTCAAGAGGCCCCTAAATCAGCCCAGGTTTGGCATCTGAGCTTGGAGTCCTGAATTCTGATAAGGAAGTGGACTCTGGGCTCAGAGACTATCAGGCCTTCAAGTTACACTGGGCCTCAATGAAGTGATGAGCCAAGTAATGTTTTAGAAGAAGGGGAGACAAATAGATTTGTTAAATTAGAAGAGAAGTAGGCTTTAACATATTCTAAAGAATGAAAAATGGTAAAGAATCTGCTCACAATGCAGGAAACTTGTATGAGACATGGGTTTGATTCCTTGGTCAGGAAGATCCCCTGGAGGAGGAAATGGCAACCCACTCCAGTATTGTTGCCTGGGAGATCCCATGCAGAGGAGCCTGGTGGGCTATAGTCCATGGGTGTTAGGTCTTTTAATGGACTGGAACCTGGTGATTTGGAGTCGACCGATAAGAAAGTAAAGGAGAAAGAAAGAGGCTGATATTCCTTGGCTTATGCAGAAAGCCAATAAAGCCCCTGGCACGGGGCTTGATTTGTTCATGGAGGCCTCAGGAGCCCTCTCAAGGGGGTGAAGGCGCAGAGCACCTTCTCGAGAGGGTCTTAGAAGCCTGGGCAGGAAAGTGAACCAAGAGGACCTCTGTGCTCCAGGGGATCAGCCTGAAAAAGAGAGAGAGAGAGAAAGAGAGAGAGAGAGAGAGAGAGAGAGAAAGCAAGACACAGGGACCAAAGCTCTGATGGAGCAGAGGTGTTTTATTCAGCATGGTGTAGGTATTTATACTGTCTTACAAGATAGCTATTTTCAGCAGAGATAAAATCAAAACTTACAAGGAAACATGAGATCATCAATATGAAAGAGAGAGGGTTGTAAATAATCACTTTTACCATAAGATTCATAAAAAAGAAGAGGGTACTTATCACCGTATAGAAAAACTAATGGAGGAAATGCCTGAATCCCTCAGCCCCAGGAGAGGATTGCCTCTCCTCTTAATTCCTGAATATTCAGGAATTAATAAGGAACAGAGGATTCCTGACAGATCCCAAACAGCACACAGGAAGCCTCCTGTTAAATGCTTCCTGACACATGGGGTTGCAAACAGTCAGACATGACTGAGCAACTAAACAGCAACAATAACAACAGCAAAGAGAGAAAAATGTATCTCTGAGCATCTCAGAGAAATTTCAGTCACCTGCCGATACTCTGCCAGAAGTAAGGACCACAAATTTAAGTGACGAGGATGTGTCTTTACTGATTTTCTCGAGCCACCTTCATTTGGTCTTGAGACACCCTTACTTAGTCTCAGCTCCCAGGAGAATTTGCTAGAAGAGATCCCCGCTGGTCATGAAAAATGAGACTCAAATACCAAATCTGAGAATGTTCATGTTCACCCAAGAGGTGGTATTCTAGCTGAATCAGATGCCTCATAAAAGTTCCCAGGTTTGACATGCCTCTGTGTCCTCAGGCAAAAGTCTGTAAGGAGATTATTAGTCAGAACTCATCTTCTCACAAAAGGGATGAAACAGGACCCTCAGACCTGACGGTGGCATTCTCCTAGAAATTGAAGTTGTGGTCTGTGGCATTTAGCCTGGGCGTCATGTTTTAATTTTTGTCAAGTTCAAGCTCAGAAATAGGCAAAGATGGTGAAGACGTTGATCTCCTAAGAAAAACATTCCACAGGAGAGATTTTTTTTACTTTCAATTTAGAAGAATACTTAAATTTTTTCACACCAGAGACAAAAACAAAACAAAAGCACATTGCAAGGAGCACCAGGCAAAACCCAGAAATTGCCTAAAGAAAAAGTTGAGAAGAGCCAACGTGTGTTTAAGTTTCTCCATTATGTAACCATCTCATGTAACCTGCCCAAAGACACCAGTTTTTTATGAGGTTAAATGAAGCCCTTGGTTGGACGTGGGAAGCGATGGAAGAGGGTGTTTTCTTTATGCGTTGCCAAGCCTGGCCCAGCCCCCTCAGGCCGTTCCCAGCAGGACCACCACCATCCCTCAGAACTGGCCTCCCCACCACCTCTGTTCCCTGGCCTCCCCACCACCTCTGTTCCCTCACGGAGGCCAGGGTGGGATCTTCATAGAAAGGGAATCACTGGTCGGTCATTCCTTTGCTTAACCATGTTTAATGGCTGCCTCACGCCCTTAGGATCAACCGCAAACTCTGATGTGCAGGCTTGTTGAGAGGCAGTGTAAAGGTGAGGTTACCGCTGTGGGCTCTGAGCCTCCTGGCCTAGGATTTGCCTCTGTTGCTTCCCAGCTGAGACCCCTCAGGCCAGCTGTTTGTCTCCTGCAGCTTCTACTGCCTCAACTGTAAAATGGAGAAGATAGTAATAATAGAATCCTTCAGGGCTGTAGTGAAGACTAAATTAGTTTTAACACATGCCGATCACACAATAAACAGTATCATGATGCCTGTTTATACTCTATTCTCAGTTTGCCTGTGCCCCTCGTTTGTACCAAGGAAGCAGATTCCTTCCCCACCTCCATTTACCTACTGGGACATATTTCCTTTGGTCTTTTGATTCTGTAAACTGCTTCCTTTTTCTGGAATGTCGCCACACGCACACTCTCGTACACATTTATCTACATCCTCTGCGTTCACCTACTACATCCTCTGGCTAACTCTTCAACCTCCAAAGCTTGGTTCTTTTACTCTGATCAGCCCACCTAGATACTGCTTGCATCTTCTTGACTCCACTGCTCCAGGTTTTCCATTAAATGTACCATTTATCACATAATACAGTGAGGGCCTATTCACAGTGAGGTCTTACTGCTCTTATCTTTGTGAAAGAGGGATTTGTCTTGCTCACGTCTGCATACTCACTGTCTGAACACTGTGTGCTCATAAAGGCTGGCTGGCTGGATGGTTGGTTGGAGGTTACCAATGGAATCTGATCTGGTGATAGGAAAGTTCCCAGGGCAGCCCATTTCAGTTCAGTTCAGTTCAGTTGCTCATTAGTGTCTGACTCTTTGCCACCCCATGAATCGCAGCACGCCAGGCCTCCCTGTCCATCACCAACTCCCAGAGTTTACTTAAATTCATGTCCATCAAGTTGGTGATGCCATCCAGCCATCTCATCCTCTGTCGTCCCCTTCTCCTCCTGCCCCCAGTCCCTCCCACCATCAGAGTCTTTCCAATGCATCAACTCTTCGCATGAGGTGGCCAAAGTATTGGAGTTTCAGCTTTAGCATGAGTCCTTCCAATGAACACCCAGGACTGATCTCCAGAACGGACTGGTTGGATCTCCTTGCAGTCCAAGGAACTCTCAAGAGTCCTCTCCAACACCACAGTTCAAAAGCATCAATTCTTTGGTGCTCAGCTTCCTTCACAGTCCAACTCTCACATCCATACATGACCACTGGAAAAACCATAGCCTTGACTAGACGGACCTTTGTCAGCAAAGTAATGTCTTTGCTTTTGAATATGCTATCTAGGTTGGTCATAACTTTACTTCCAAGGAGTAAGCATCTTTTAATTTCATGGCTGCAATCACCATCTGCAGTGATTTTGGAGCCCAGCAAAATAAAGTCTGACACTGTTTCCACTGTTTCCCCATCTATTTGCCATGAAGGGATGGGACGGGATGCCATGATCTTAGTTTTCTGAATGTTGAGCTTTAAGCCAACTTTTCCACTCTCCATCCACTTTCATCAAGAGGCTCTTTAGTTCCTCTTCACTTTCTGCCATAAGGGTGGTGTCATCTGCATATCTGAGGTTATTGATCTTTCTCCTGGCAATCTTGATTCCAGCTTGTGTTTCTTCCAGCCCAGCGTTTCTCATGATGTACTCTGCATATAAGTTAAATAAGCTGCTGCTGCTGCTAAGTCACTTCAGTCGTGTCCGACTCTGTGTGACCCCATAGATGGCAGCCCACTAGGCTCCCCCGTCCCTGGGATTCTTCAGGCAAGAACACTGGAGTGGGTTGCCATTTCCTTCTCCAATGCATGAAAGTGAAAAGTGAAAGTGAAGTTGCTCAGTTGTGTCCGACTCTTCGCGACCCCTTGGACTGCAGCCTACCAGGCTCCTCCGTCCATGGGATTTTCTAGGCAAGAGTACTGGAGTGGGGTGCCATTGCCTTCTCCGAAGTTAAATAGGCAGGGTGACAATATACAGCCTTGACGTACTCCCTTTCCTATTTGGAACCAGTCTGTTGTTCCATGTCCAATTCTAACTGTTGCTTCCTGAATGTCAGGTCCATGAATCAAGGCAAATTGGAAGTAGTCTAACAGGAGATGGCAAGAGTGAATGTCGACATTCTAGGAGTCAGAGAACTAAAATGGACTGGAATGGGTGAATTTAACTCAGATGACCATTATATCTACTACTATGGGCAGGAATCCCTTAGAAGAAATGGAGTAGCCATCATGGTCAACAAAAGAGTCCAAAATGCAGTACTTGGATGCAATCTCAAAAACGACAGAATGATTTCTGTTCGTTTCCAAGGCAAACCATTCAATATCACAGTAATCCAAGCCTATGCCCCAACCAGTAACACTGAAGAAGCTGAAGTTGAACGGTTCTATGAAGACCTACAAGGCCTTTTAGAACTAACACCCAAAAAAGATGACCTTTTCATTATAAGGGACTGGAATGCAAAAGTAGGAAGTCAAGAAACACCTGGAGTAACAGGGAAATTTGGCCTTGGAATATGGAATGAAGCAGGGCAAAGGCTAATAGAGTTTTGCCAAGAGAATGCACTGGTCATAGCAAACACCCTCTTCCAACAACACAAGAGAAGATCTACACATGGACATCACCAGATGGTCAACACCGAAATCAGATTGATTATATTCTTTGCAGCCAAAGATGGAGAAGCTCTATACAGTCAGCAAAAACAAGACTGGGAGCTGACTGTGGCTCAGATCATAAACTCCTTATTGCCAAATTCAGACTTAAATTGAAGAACATAGGGAAAACCACTAGACGATTCAGGTATGACCTAAATTAAATCCCTTATGATTATACAGTGGAAGTGAGAAATAGATTTAAGGCACTAGATCTGATAGATAGAGTGCCTGATGAACTATGGATGGAGGTTTATGACATTGTACAGGAGACAGGGATCAAGACCATTCCCATAGAAAAGAAATGCAAAAAAGCAAAATGGCTGTCTGGGGAGGCCTTACAAATAGCTGTGAAAAGAAGAGAAGCAAAAAGCAAAGGAGAAAAGGAAAGATATAAGCATCTGAATGCAGAGTTCCAAAGAATAGCAAGGAGAGATAAGAAAGCCTTCCTCAGCGATCAGTGCAAAGAAATAGAGGAAAACAACAGAATGGGAAAGACTAGGGATCTCTTCAAGAAAATTAAAGATACCAAGGGAACATTTCATGCAAAGATGGAGTCAATAAAGGACAGAAATGGCATGGACCTAACAGAAGCAGTAGATATTAAGAAGAGGTGGCAAGAATACACAGAAGAACTGTACAAAAAAGATCTTTCTGACCCAGATAATCATGATGGTGTGATCACTGACCTAGAGCCAGACATCCTGGAATGTGAAGTCAAGTGGGCCTTAGAAAGCATCACTACGAACAAAGCTAGTAGAGGTGATGGATTCCAGTTTAGCTATTTCAAATCCTAAAAGATGATGCTGTGAAAGTGCTGCACTCAATATGCCAGCACATTTGAAAAACTTAGCAGTGGCCACAGGACTGGAAAAGGTCAGTTTTCATTCCAATCCCAAAGAAGGGCAATGCCAAAGAATGCTCAAACTACCACACAATTGCACTCATCTCACACGCTAGTAAAGTAATGCTCAAAATTCTCCAAGCCAGGCTTCAGCAACATGTGAACCATGAACTTCCAGATGTTCAAGTTGGTTTTAGAAAAGGCAGAGGAACCGGAGATCAAATTGCCAACATCCTCTGGATCATCAAAAAAGCAAGAGAGTTCTAGAAAAACATCTATTTCTGCTTTATTGACTATGCCAAAGCCTTTGACTGTGTGGATCACAATAAACTGTGGAAAATTCTGAAAGAGATGGGAATACGAGCCCACCTGACCTGCCTCTTGAGAAACCTATATGCAGGTCAGGAAGCAGCCCATTTAGTTATAGTTAAAATTCACCTGCAGATGGAATCACTCCATCATGTTTTCTAAGCCGTTACTAATCTGTAGTAAACTTACCTGGTTTTCTGTGTCTTCCATCCTCTCATTCTGGCTGGTGCCCTCTAAATATGCTCCTCTGTTATCAATCTTTCTTTAAAGTAAGCATTTGAAATTGAGGGTGACCTTCCTGGTGTGGTCTAGTGAGCACAAAGATGCATTATCCGTTCTTTTGTTCTTCTATTAAAGTGGACAAATGCTAGCATTATTATTATTTTTTGCTTCACAACTTTGATGATTATTGAGCTCACTGTTAAGTAAACTCCCCAAATCTTAACGTGCCTCTGTGATACCACTTTGCCTGCATGCAGTACGTGCAGGGCTTTATGGGCCACAGTGAAGACCTGGCTGCTCTTCTGAGTAAAATGGGAAGCCGTTGTTGGGTTTAAGTAGAGAGATGTGTCCTGCGTTTTTAAGAGTTCATTCTGACTGTACTATTGATAATGGCCTTTAGGAGAGCAAAGGGAGCCCATTAGAAGGCTATTAATGAAATAGAGGTGAAAAATTTTCAAATTCTGAATATTATTTAGAAAGTAGAGCTAACGGGATTTGCTGATGGATTGGATGTGGGGATTAGAGGGTCAAGGATGACTGCAAGGATTGTGGCAGTGGCATCTAGAAGGATAAATTACAATCAATCGAGATGGGGTAGTCTAAGGGAGGAGAAGATGCAAAAGGAAGACCAAGAGTTTAGTTTTGGATATGCTAAGTTTCAAACTTCCTTTAGACATCCAAGTAGAGATGTTAAAAAAAGGAGGGAGATATATGGGTGTGCGATGTAGGAAAGAGGTTTGGGTTGGAAATAACAATTTGGGAGTTTCTAGCATATAGGTAGCATTTAAAATTTGGACATAGGGAAAAAAATTGTATATAGGATTGTGAGATTGCCAAGAGAATGAATATATAGGGGAGAGATGAGGACCAAGGACCGGTGAGCTCGAGCTCTCTGATCTGTCAGGTTGGAGTTGGCAAAGACACCCGAGAAGTAGCAGCCAGTGAGTTATGAGGAGTGACTAAATGAAGGTCAGGGAAGATAATTATGTAATAGATTACAAATTTAATATTAGCATGCATCATATATAACAGCTAAGATGAATATGTAATAAACGCTTCATATAAACATATGTTTATATAAGTACAAATATATACTTCCCTGATGGCTCAGTTGGTAAAGAATCCCACTGCAATTCAGGAGACCCTGGTTCGATTCCTGGGTTGGGAAGATCTGCTGGAGACAGGACAGGCTACCCACTCCAGTATTCTTGGGCTTCCCTGGTGGCTTAGCTGGTAAAGAATCTGCCTGCAACGAGGGGGACCTGGGTTCGATCCCCGGGTTGGGAAGATCCCCTGAAGAAGGGAAAGGCTACCCACTCTAGTACTCTAGCCTGGAGAATTCCATGGACTCTATAGTTGATGGGGTCGCAAAGAGCCAGACATGACTGAGTGACTTTCACTTTCACTTTCTTTCATAGGTACAAATAGATTAGAAAGTGTATGTAATGGATTACTTCTGGGGAAATAACCAAGAATCAGAATGCCTTGGTATTGTGCTCAGTTCTGCTGTTCTTAGTACTTAGACTTTAGGCAATTTAAATAACTTTTTTTTAGCAACATTTTTAATTCATCTGGAAAGTGGGGATTTTAATTCTGGTCTTACTATCAGAGTTATTGTGAGAATCTGTTGAAGTAATGGACAAATATATTTTCTAGCACATGCCTCCTCTCTCATCTATTTTGTATGTATCCATATACACACATACATGTATGTATACTTGCATGTGTATATGTGTATTTATGAGTATATGTGTATTTATGAGATTCCACATATTTAGTATATTGTTAATGTGTCATGAATCACTCAGATTATGACCTTTGGGTGGGTTATAATCATTTTAGTAGGTAGAAGACAGTGTTTTGAAAAATACAATAGAGAACATCACTATGAATTGCTCGGAGTAAAGGTAAGTCAGATTTCTGGAAACTGTTTCTGTTACATATCCGTACTCATTATCTATTCCAGACTGTCCCAAAAGTTAGCAGTTTAAAGTAATAAGCACTTATTATTTCTGAGAGTCGGCGACTGCCCAGTTGATGGTGACGCAGGTTGAAGGCAAGCTGTCCTCCGGGTCTTCGGTCAGAGACTTGATGAGGTTGGAGGAACCATTTCCAAGCTCGCTCTTGCGCGCATTGGCTGGAGGCTCAGTTCCTGGTCAGGTGGGTCTTTTCTTAGGGCTACTCATAGCTGGCTTCCACCAGAGCACATAATCTGAGTGAGAGAACAAGAGAACATCCCCCAGACAGAAGCTACAGTTGATAACCTACTCTCATTACTTCCGCCATGATTCTCTTCTATTCTGCTAGTCACACAGACCAGTCCTGGCACAGTGGGGACTCCGCAAGGCTGTGATAGCCAGGAGGCAAAGACCATTGAGGACCATGTTGGAGAGGACTACCGCAACCTCTCCGTATATTTGTGAATACTGGGTTGAGATAAAAATTTATTTCTTAATGTGGATCATGTGAAAAAATGTTTTAAGAAACACTGCTCTACAGTGTCTTATACTGTGCGCCATTGAAAGAGGCGTATGTTAGCTGGTAGAAGCCCATTTCAGCAGCTCTGCTTTTGATACTGTTTTATACCCATGGTTAGTTACTAGTGACTCTGATCATGAACCAGTGATTTTTTTTTAACAATGAAACAATGCAAATAAAGTCTAAATGGACTATTTCTCTTTAACCGAAATGAACCTGCGCTTGTGTCGTGTGTCCTCTCCTAGACCCCCTGTCAGATTTCTGTAGTGGTATGTCATTTACCCATCCGGTCATCTGCCATCCTGGGCTGTTTATGGATTCTCACTTCAAATCTTTGGCCATATTTTGTGCAGGCCGTGTGTCTTGTTTCATGTATCTTGTGGAATATGATAGCTGGGTTTGTGATAGTAATTATACTTTCTGCTTTTTTTTTTTTTTTTTTTTCTGTTTACTTATTGGCCTGTGGGTGTGGTTTGAATTATGAGGTTGTAGGAAATTTTACGTGTAGATAAAGGGGTTTCAGCTCAGTTCAGTCGCTCAGTTATGTCTGACTCTGTGACCCCATGGACTGCATGCCAGGCCTCCCTGTCCATCATTAACTCTTGGAGTTTACTCAAACTCATGTCCATTGAGTTGGTAATGCCATCCAACCATCTCATCCTCTGTGGTACCCTTCTCCTCCCGCCTTCAGTCTTTCCCAGCATCAGGGTCTTTTCCAATGAGTTAGTTCTTCGCATCAGGTGGCCAAAGTATTGGAGTTTCAGTTTCAGCATCAGCCATTCCAATGAATATTCAGTGATTTCCTTTAGGATGGACTGGTTGGATCTCCTTGCAGTCCAAGGGACTCTCCAGAGTCTTCTCCAACACCACAGTTCCAAAGCATCAATTCTTCAGTTCTCAGCTTTCTTTATAGTCCAATTCTCACATCCATACATGACTACTGGAAAAACCATAGCTTTGACTAGATGGACCTTTGTAGGCAAAGGGCACTTGTAGCTAAAGAGAGAAGTTTATACCTAAACTTCTATTTTGTGAAGAAGGCTTATTACATACATAACAATGTGCCTGATTTAAAGGACTCTTATGGAATAATTGTAGCTATGACTTATAATGTAGCCTGCTATGAAAAGCAAATCTGTTTTAGCTTTCTTGGTTGATTTAAAAAAAAAGCGTTAAATGACAGACAAAGAACAATCTTTGAAGCACTAATAGACTGTAAGCAGGCTAGGAAGTCTCTAGGTAAACAGTTCGGAGCCCAGTGGAAGCATAGCACTAAGTAAAAACATACAGCCACTGGCTTTAACTAAAACTGGGGGGGTTTCAAGATGGAGTTGCTTCTTAGTGGGCAAAGGGAGTGCTATCAATTTACTGGAAAGTGGCTGTTTTGCAAGAAGCCTCCTGGTTTGCTCTCTGCTGTGTGTGCTTTGAAATGCTTATGCTGCTTTTCAGCCCTGCAGCCACTGGTCTCTTCTGACTTGCTGAGATCGCATGACTGAGGACTTCTCTCCATCACCAGTCACAGGGGATGGACAGATGAGGACTGTTATTGTCAGCAGGCTCCCAGGGACAGAGGCCCCTTAGTTCTTAAAATTCCCCTAGCATCTTGGGTTTACTGTGATTTTCTACGTATCAGTTGCCTCCCTAAGCTGTAAACTCTCATAAGTGGACATGCTCCCCAGCACCTGCCAGTCATTGGCCAAAGGCGGGGACTAGACACATACTTGTTGAAGAGAGGAAGTTCAATTCTTTATTCTCTTGAATGGGTTTATGTTCAGAAAAAACAGGTTTATGGTGGTAATATGCACATGATGCTGCTTGTTCTCAGTGATCCTGTTAAGTGTAGTAAAATTTAACTTTCCTTGAAATATGTGAACTTAAAAGTGTTGAAGACTATTTATAATACCACCTCTGTTTCTTTTTAAAAGTGTTTATTTCTTGATTTTTGACTACGTTGGGTCTCAGCTGTGGTGCGCGAGATCTTCCTTGTAGGGTAGGTTTCTCTCTAGTTTCAGCCCACGGGCTCCAGAGGGCCTGGGCTCTATAGTTGCAGCACTCGGGCTCTCTAGCTGTGGTTGTGGGTTAGTTGCCCCCATGGCATGTGGGATCTTTGATCAGGGATCGAACCCGCCTCCCCCACATTAACAGGCAGATTCCTACCCCCTGGACCACCAGGAAAGTCCCTCATTGCTGTTTCTTGAAGTAAGATTTTTTTTCCCCCCTTTGAAGCCTATCTCATTTTCAGTAATGTGCAACGGGAGGAGGACTTAATTTTCATAACAAGAGATGTGGCCCACTGACAGCATGAATGAGCCGGTGGAGGACTGCTGAGCTAGAGAACTGAAGATCTCTTGAGGTTAAGAGATCTCTGTGCGCATCCCTGAAGGCCAGAGTCCTTGTAGACCAGGCAGCATCATCGGTCAGCTCTACGAAGTGCCTTCCTCTCCATGTTACAGAACCAAGCTTGGGTCCTCTCACGCACGTGCAGTAAAGCCAGTCTACTGAGGCTGGGTTGTGGTGAAGGGAAGTGCAGTGTTTATTGCAAGGGGCCGACAAGGAGTCCCAGAAAGCCAGTGCTCAGAAAGTCCCGACTCTGCGAAGAGTTCCAGCAAAGCATTTTTTTTTAAATCCAATTCAGTTTTTAAAGCTTATCTATTTATTCACTTTTGGCTGTGCTGGGTCTTCGTTGCTGTGTGGGCTTTCTCTGGTTGTGGAGAGCGAGGGCTACTCTCTAGTCACAGTGCGCGGGCTTCTCATTGCCGTGGCTTCTCTTGTTGCTGAGCACTCTAGTGGGGTGCGCTCGGGCTTGAGCAGTTGGGGCTCCGGGCCCTAGAGCACAGGCTCAGTAGTTGTGGCGCACAGACTTGGGTGCTCTCCGGCGTGTGGGATCTTTCCTGACCTGGGACTGAAGCCATGTCTCCTGCATTGGCAGGTGGATTCTTTATCACTGAGCCACCAGGGAAGTCCTTAGCAAAGCATTTTTAAAGGCCAGCTGAGGGTAGGGGAGTTCTAGGTCCTGTGATGAGCTCCTGCACAATTCTCTGATTGGTTAATGGTGAGGTGACAGGGCAGTGTCACAGGGGTTAATAACATTATCAGTCTTGAGGCTCCAGTAGACCTGGAGGCTCTATGCTCATGGTCATCAAGTATTTAGTTTCCATTCTGTGGGGCTTTTACATGTCTGTAAAACAGCTCAGGAAATGTGCACCAGATATAGTTACCTAGGTGCTTCAGAGAGGAACTAAAGCAGAGGATATGAGGCAGGGAGGCTCTGTCCCTGGAAGCTTCCATAGGGTCCTGCTTGGTTACCTCCAGAACGCTAAACAAAGGACCGCCAATGAAGTTGCTGTCGGTTTGGCCCATGGACCTGGCTTTGGCATTATAACTTTGGGAAGCAAAAGCAAATGTTTGCATGATGGTCTATGGAAAGTCCAGAGCTTTGGTGTGCATGGGCGCTCTGCCTTGCTGTCTCTTGACTTTTCCTTGCTGGCTCTGCAGGGCTGGTCAGCCCCAGGCAGTATGTCCTGTCTGGTTTGGGTGAAACGTCTGTGTCCCGCTGCTTCAAGCCTCAAGCCTTGCACTGTGATGCAGCCCTGCAACGCGCCCTCCTCGCCTGTGCGTGTCTGCACTCCGCTCCCCACTCCCTACACAGCACTCCCTCCACCTGTGTCTGCTGGCTTCCCTTTGACAGATGCTGCTTTGTAGCCTCTTTTTTTTTTTCCTTCTGAATTTCAATGAAGAGAATTTGTTAGAAAGTTACAGAAGGAAAAATAGCCGTGCTCTCTTTGATTAGTTGGAGCCATGTAGGTAAAAGAGATGCCTAAGGAGAGGCTATGAAATTTGCTAGTCATTAACATGAGAGAGGCTGCAGAGATTTGGGGACCCATTGTTTTAAAACCCTGGTTTTATCTTGGACAGTCAAGGAGGAAATAAATGCCAAAGGGGCATTCGTATCCAAGTTCCCATATGTAATTAGTATGAAAATAAGACTGAAGAGGGAAAGGGTACAAAGTAGTGAGAATGACACTAATATCAAATTTATCAAACATCATTTTTAGGTATAATGACCAGTTTCTTTGAAATTCCAATTATGATAATGAATCTTCTGTTTTGGTATAAAGAAGAACCTGTGTCCCTCACCCCACCAAACACACTTGGGTCTTACTTCTTTTCAGACCTATTGGCCTTAGATTACTAAGAGTGGCAGAACCAAATGGGTGACTGTCCCAAGGAGTGAAACGAGATCGTTGACAATCATGTGATGCAGTTTTTCATTATGCAGCCATAATGAACAGCTTCATCAAGCGCGTGGCATGAGTAATCACTCATTGTAACGTTGTATCCACAAGAGAAATGCTGTGTGGTGGAAGGAGATTTCAATCAGATGTACACGTACACATACAGAGAAGACTTCAGCTTTTAAGACTGTGTTAACATTTGCTCTGTGTTAAATTCCTGTGTTTTGGTGGCATTTAGGGGATAAGTATTGACTTTTTAAATTGTCTAGTTCCCAATCCCAACCTTCTGAGGCCTGACCTACTTTATCGAGGTTCCTAAAGCACTGAGTATCTTGGGTCCAGTTTACTTTACAAATTGGAAGCTGAGGCCCCTGTCTCTGTATAATCTTTCCTAATGGGGAATAAAAGGCAAAGGTCAGAGGTTCTCATTCTCTTTTTGGAGATAATTCAGTAGTTGTGTTGTCAGGGGCAGCCTGGGCAGAAAGATCAGTTGAGCTGTATCAGCAGGGATATTCCATCAGGGATATGATTTCTCTCCTTTATCTTGCTGCTTCTTGTTGCGTTCTGGGCATCATCACTGCACGTGCTGCCTTGCAGAAAGAAGAGTACAATTATCATCATCTCCAGTGGCTCTGGAGCCAGCTCTCTTCTTACTCAGCAATATTTTAGATTCCAATCCATAGTGATATCCTGTGAGGGTTGTAGCAACTGGCTTCCAGGGAGAGGAGTCTAAATACTTTGGAATTGACATGCTCCCTAGAGAGCACTTCCCACCCCTACTAGCCAATTTCTATTTATCCTACAAAACCCGGCTAGAATATTACCTCCTCTGGGAAGCCCTTCCTGGCCTCACCTGCTGTCATAATGTAAACACTTCTTTCCTGAGCTGCTAGACACTGTGTTTTTTGTTTTTTTTTTTTTCCACAAGGCCCTGTGCGTCCCATCAGTAGGTGCTTTACCCTTATTAATGTGAGGGGACTCCCTCGTCCATAGTCCTACCTCAGAACTAATATCCGCTATTAAAGCACTCACGCATTACTGTGTTTCAGGTTCCCAAAGCCTATATTGTATTTTTCTTAAGAATAAAAACAAAATTTGTCCTAGTCTAGAAATTACAAACATAATCTTTTGATAGGCGTATCTCATATGATTTACAATATGTGTTACTTAGAAAGCTCTGAGTTTTTAATGAGATCTGAGTTCAAGTTGAAATTGGGTCCCTTTCTAATTAAGTCATTGTAAGCAAGTCTTTTAACCTTCATCCTTGTATTTGTTTATTCGTTCACGTATTTATTGAGCCTGTGGCATAGGTCCTGTTAGATACCCTGTGTTGGCTTCCTTAGCTAGAAAATGGGCCTAATATACAAGCTCTACTTTCCTTGCAGTTTGTTAGGAATTGTCTGACAGTGCTTTGTAAATGTAAATCTCTATTGAGACATTATTTATGATTATTTTAATAGACAAGGACTTGTGTGCAAAAAATAGAATAGAACAAAGCAGCAGATATTTGCTTTTTTGACAGAATTTGTTATAGCCACATCAAAAAAGTGTTATGGACATATCAGACAGCACCATCTGGGGTGAATCAGCCTCAATTCTTTTTTCTTTCCTTCTTGCTACCTACATTTGAAATATAATCCTGAAAATAGGAATCCTACTGGCTTAGTCTGGGTGTCCTTCTTATCCTTCTCAGGAAAGTGGGAACAGGGACTAACTGTCTCACTAGCACCAGACACAGTGGGTGAGAGGTGAGTCCCCGAGGGATGTCAGACCTCCCCTCAAAATAAACAGGCAAGCAAACAGAAGCAGCAAACGTCTACCACATAACTCTTACCCATTTTTTTTCTCAGCAGATGCCTTTGTCTCATACTCTGGTAAAAGGCCTCCCTCTACTAACTCTGCAGGCTTCTGCGCACATCACCTGTCACAGTGGAAAATTTACCCCTGGAGAAACAAACAAAACCACCTCATTTGTCTCATCTTTCTAAAGCTACTCTCCTGCCTCCTCTCCTTCAGAACCACACTGTGTACACAACATCAGAGTTAATTGTACCCACTGTCCCTGCTTCCTCTCCTTCCCATTCATTCTTCACTCTGGCTTGACTTCCACTTCAGTCACTTAGTGAGACTACACTGGTCCAAGCTGCTGAGGACCTTCACGCTGGCAAATGTGTCTCATAGGTATTTTTACGTGAAGACGTGAAAAGCACGATGAGCTTAGATCCCTACCTCACGCCATGTGCAAAAGTTAACTTTCAGATACCTTAGAGACTAACACTGAAAGCATGATCCGTAAAAGAAACATTGATGAGCTGGACTTTGAAGAAGAATTCAAAACTTTTGTGCTTCAAAAGACAATTTTAAGAAAATAAAAAGACAAGCTACAGACTGTGAGAAAATGTTTTCAAGTCACACATTGGATAAAGGCCCTGCTTCTAGTGTGTACACTGGGGTAGGAACTTAGCTTTCTTGTTCACTGTTGTATCCTAAGCATCTGTTGCAGTTCATGACATTTGGAACGGGCTCTGTAAATATTTGTGGGATAAATGAATGACTATAGCATTAATGCAGTTCGGGGAAGAGTTTTTAGGAACATAATAAAGTCGGAGGAGGAGAGAAAATAATCTTGAACATTTGTAGGATGTCTGTGAACCACTTGTAACCGCTAGGTTTGTTCCTTTTTGGGTCTCTGTGCCACAGGGAAGGAAACTGAGACCTGCAAGGATGATTTATTTTTTTGCCCAAGATCAAATACCACTAAGTGGGAGAACTAGAGTTCACACCTTGGTTTCTAGTTCCGCATCTAGTGGGCTATGGTTTCTACTCTAGTTTAGGAAAGGTCTTCACTCCTGAGCCATCTTGGCCTGGCACTGTGCCTTCTCTCTTTGTCTTTCTCCACCAGTGTGAGATGTCCAAATCTCCAGGCTTTGGGGCTATTTCCCCAGAATTTGCTCCCTGATAATCTGATGGTGAACACACATGTCTGATGCAATGAAGAGCTGTCGTGTGAAAACCCAGCAGCAGCTTTCACTCTGTTTGTTTTGGAGAATATGTCCTCCCAAGACTACAGTTCTCATGTTCTACCTTTCCATCAAACTGTATTTCAGCAAATATGTTTTGGCTGCCAACTGGGGTCTGACTGGTTCACTTTTACTTTTTCCTGTTTTCCCTGCAACACTTTTTATTCTTGACTGTGCAGGCTCTGAATCTCAGATTGATAGGCAGGCTAGATCCAGATGGGACCAGACTATGGAAAAACATGAGAAAGTCAGGGAATGGCATGCTGCAGACTATATACATGGCTTTTACAGATGGCGATGGATATGGCATGACCTGATGCCAGTTTTTATATGATGTCAGCAAGAAACCTGTTCTAAGTATTGTGTCCTGGGCATTCTCAGAAAACAAAGACATTGATTGAGGCTGAGAGGAAGGCAGTATTGTGACATTTGAATAAAGAACTGGGTCTCTAGGAGACCTGGACTGTTAGACTCAGCTCTGCTGCTAGTTGTATAGTTGCGGTTCAAATTATTTCATCTTCCTTATCCTGTCTTTCCGAATCTGTCAAGTGAGGAGGTTAGAGCAGATAAACTTTAAGGCCTTTTCCACTCTTTGACATTAAATTAGATAGCCCAGCCAGAACTAACCAGGGCTTCCTGAGCATAGGTATAAACTTTATTCTCCTGGTGATTTGATTTAATGTTTACCTCCAACTCTCTACATCAGTCTTCAGACTTCCCAGATAGGAATGTGACAGCTATATTTTGGCAGTCCACTTAGAGGATAAACAAGTCTGGAGGTGAAAAACCATAAGGGTTGTACATTGAAGAAAACAAGGGAAGGATTGAGATCTGAACATGGTACCTCACCAAATACTGCCCTGCCTGTGTCATGCTAACTGGCCACGACAACAGAGATTCTAAAACATACCTCGCTGATTATGGACAAAGGACATTTGCAGCTTCTGGCCACAGTTCACTGCTTTTTTTTTTTTTTTTTTAAATTCCTAGATCCGAAACAGTCAGGATCAGCCTGGGAGGAAGGACCAGGCCCCCTCAAGGCAGACAGCCTGTCAGAGTAGAATCGATTCTGGATCTAACTGTGGGCTCTGGCCTGAGTTCTGCCACGGACATGCTGTGAAGGCCCGACGCCTCCTTTCTCAGAGCGGGTGCTCTGTGAGTAAGCGTGAGGGCACCACCACTCTGGCAGGTTGTTGTTGCTGCTGTTCAGTTGCTAAGTCATGTCTGACTACACCATGCCAGCCTCCTCTGTCCTTCACAGTCTCCCGGAGTTTGCTCACATTCATGTCCATTGAGTCAGTGATGTTCTCCAACCATCTCATCCTCTGCTGCCGCCTTCTGCTTTAGCCTTCAGTCTTTCCCAGCATCAGGGTCTTTTCCAGTGAGTCAGCTCTTCACATCAGGTGGCCAAAGTAATGAGGCTTCAGCTTCAGCATCAGTCCTTCCAATGAATATTCAGGGTTGATTTCCTTTAGGATGGACTGGTTGGATCTCCTTGCAGTCCAAGGGACTCTCAGGAGTCTTCTCCAACACCACAGTTCAAAAGCACGAATTCTTGGGTGCTCATCCTTCTTCATGGTCCAACTCTCACATCCGTACTTGACTGATGAAACAACATAGCTTTGACTAGATGGACCTTTGTCAGCAAAGTAATATCTCAGCTTTTTAATATGCTGTCTAGGTTGGTCATACCTTTCCTTCCAAGGAGCAAGTGTCTTTTAATTTCATGGCTGCAGTCACCATCTGCAGTGATTTTGGAGCCCAAGAAAATAAAGTCTCTCACTGTTTCCATTGTTTCCCCATCTATTTCCCATGAAGTGATGGAACCAGATGCCATGATCTTAGTTTTCTGAATGTTCAGTTTTAAGCCAACTTATTCACTCTCCTCTTTCACTTTCATAAGAGGCTCTTTAGTTCTTCACTTTCTGCCATAAGGGTGGTGTCATCTGCATATCTGAGGTTATTGATATTTCTCCCGGCAATCTTGATTCCAGCTTGTGTTTCTTCCAGCCCAGTGTTTCTCATGATGTACTCATGCATATAAGTTAAATAAGCAGGGTGACAATATACGCCTTGATGTACCCTTTCCTGATTTGAAACAGTCTGTTGTTCCATGTCCATTTCTAACTGTTGCTTCCTGACCCGCATACAGATTTCTCAAAAGTCAGGTCATATGGTTTGGTATTCCCGTGTCTTTAAGAATTTTCCACAGTTTGTTGTGATCCACACAGTCAAAGGCTTTGGCATAGCCAATAAAGCAGAAATAGATGTTTTTCTGGAACTCTCTTGCTTTTTCCATGATCCAGTGGATGTTGGCAATTTGATCTCCGGTTCCTCTGCCTTTTCTAAATCCAGCTTGAACATCTGGAAGTTCATGGTTCACGTACTGTTGAAGCCTGGCTTGGAGAATTTTGAGCATTACTTTACTAGTGTGTGAGATGAGTGCAGTTCTGTGGTAGTTTGAGCACTCTTTGGCATTGCCTTTCTTTGGGATTGGAATGAAAATTGACCTTTTCCAGTCCTGTGGCCACTGCTGAGTTTTCCAAATTTGCTGGCATATTGAGTGCAGCACTTTCACAGCATCATCTTTCAGGATTTGAAATAGCTCAACTGGAATTCCATCACCTCCACTAGCTTTGTTCATAGTGATGCTTTCTAAGGCCTATGTGACTTCAAATTCCAGGATGTCTGGCTCTAGGTGAGTGATCACACCATCATGGTTATCTGGGTCATGAGGACCTTTTTGTACAGTTCTTCTGTGTATTCTTGCCACCTCTTCTTAATATCTTCTGTCAGGTCCATACCATTTCTGTCATTTATCGAGCCCATCTTTGCATGAAATGTTCCCTTGGTATCTCTAATTTTCTTGAAGAAGTCTCTAGTCTTTCCCATTCTATTATTCTCCTCTATTTCTTTGCATTGATCACTGAGGAAGGCTTTCTTATCTCTCCTTGCTATTCTTTGAAAGTCTGCTTTCAAATGAGTACATCTTTCCTTTTCTCCTTTGCCTTTCGCTTCTCTTCTTTTCACAGCTATTTGTAAGGCCTCTTCAGACAACGATTTTACCTTTTTGGATTTCTTTTTCTTGGGGATGGTCTTGATCACTGCCTCCTGGAGGCATTAGCCCAAGCTCAGTCTGATTCGCTGATGGTTATCAGACATGAGCTGCTGCTATGGATGTGACTGAATACTTAGAGATGCTTCTTGAAAGTGACTGAAACAAGGAGTCAAAAGCCTGAGGCTAGGTGGCAGCTTTAAGTTCATTCATTCTGGTTTTCTATCTGATGGTTCAGTCTCCTCTGCACACCCTCTGAGTCCATCCTTGAACTCACCTTGTAATGAGGAACTCCCGCCTTGCTAGGATATTGTAGCTTGCTCCACAGTTCCCTTTCCTCTCTCAAGCTGCTCCTGCTGTCCATTGGAGTTCAGACAACAAGAATGTCCACATCGCACACACAGAAGATTTCCTGTTTTTACTTTCCAGAAAGAATCAAGAATAATATGCGCAGGATCACTGCTTCTTATGTACCCTCATAAAGAAGTCTTGGTTTATTGTGAGGAGGTAGCTGTGAGAGATTACTTTCTCCAAAGGAGATCAGAATAATTGTACTACAGTTTGGTAGGTATCTTATTTCAAGAGAGAAGCCCCACTTCTATCCGTGGGTATTTATTTTACGTATTTACAGGTTATACTTGGTGTGTTAAATAATTACTTTTGAGCATCTGCTATCTGCAGTGTCATGTACTAAGAGCCAGGGCAGAGACAGAGGCGTTGGTGCCTTATTACAGCATGTCAGTCACAGGTTGATTTGTTACCCACCCAGATTCTTGGACTCTAATGAATAGAAATTGAAGAGGCCAGATTAGAAATTCGGAAAGGGTGTTGTTTCGACTCCTGCTGCATCATGATGGAAGGAAAACAAGTAACAGGTTCGCTTGCTTACTCCCAAGGAGGGGCCAGCTGGTCCCTTAAATGGAGTGAGCGTTGGGGTGGATCCATGGTTCGGGCTGGAGGAGTGGCTTGGATGGTCTGCCCAGCCCCCTGTGATGCTCTGTGCAGGGGATCACGCACAGGACCCTCCTTTTGCTCCAGGCACCTCAGAAGGGACAATTGGGTTTTGGCCTTTTTCTATCTTTTTCATAATCGGTCCCAACTGGCCATGCACACATTTATTTTAAATCCGTTATAGCATCTTTGTATCCTGTTGCTCAAGGAGACGTTTGTCCAGGTGCAAGCACTGCAGTAAAGGGTCCCAGGTGCCAGCTTGTCTCCGATTCACCAACAGTTATTTGTTGAGAATCTGCTTTGTGGCTGCCTTGGGTTCTTGCCCTTACAGAGTTTGCCATCCGCCGAGGGAGGCGGTGTTTGATGTCGATCACACTGTATTGAATCATTGTTGACTCTGCCACCTCTTCACGAGGCTCCGCTCTCCTTGAAGCAAGGTTATGTGCCGTGCATTACTAAATTTCCACCACCTGGCACACTGTAGGCAGAAGGTAAATATTTGTTAAATGAGTCAGTGGCTGGATACATGAAGGGAAAAACACGCACTTTGGCATCTGGTGCTTTAAGCTAGGTCTCGACTCAGCAGTTTGCCAGCTAGGTGGCTGGGGATAAGGACAGGCAGTTTTACAAAATAGGGACCTCTTTTGCAGTGTGGTTGTAAAGATTAAAAGAGGGAATGCACAGAGTGCTGCTTATGCCTGTATGCTAAGTCGCTTCAGTCATGTCCAACTCTTTGCAACCCCATGGACTGTAGCCTGCCGGGCTCCTCTGTCCATGTGATTCTCCAGGCAAGAGTACTGGAGGGGGTTGCCATTTCCTTTTATGTCCATTTTTAATTTGACTTCTCCTGCCGAGTTATTGGGAATGGGGCTTCCATTAAAACAACTCTAAAAAATTGGAGGGAAGGAGAGTACTATTCATTGAGTACTCTTGATGCATCAGGCACTGTGCTCAGCCCTGTATCTGTTTTATCACTGAATTCTCATAACCTCCCGATGAGTAAGTGTTAGTTGCTCAGATGTGTCCGACTCTGCGACCCCATGGATTGTAGCCTGCCAGACTCCTCTGTCCATGGGATTCTCCGGGCAAGAATATTGGATTGGGTTGCCACTCCCTTCTCCATCCCTGTGATAAAGGACCTCTGTTCTCCCCAGTGGGGAAGCTGGAGTCTGGAGCATTGACATAACTTTCCAGAGCCTGGCTGACTCTAAGACCCAAGCAGGTAGACAGTGCCTGCAGAGCTAAAGGGAGCAAGGCAGGTGGGCTTACTTGGGGTAGGGCAGCCACGTTGGGAGAAACTGAAATCAGGTGGAGGTGGAAAAGGAGCAGTTACTTCAAATCAACAGCCCTTTTCAATTAGTAATCATGAGAGGCAGCGAGAGCCCGTGATTTTAGTGGGAGGAGCAAGTAACTCCAGGCTTTTAGGGCTCAGTTTGACTCTCAGCTTCATCCTCTCCTAGCTGTGAGCTTTGCACCAGTTACTTAGCCTCTGAACTGTAGTTCCTTCGCCAGAAATAGAGACGCCAGTACCTACCTCCCTGACAACCACATGTGTCTGTGAGCAATGAACACAGTAGTTGCCACCTTCTAGATAAATGATAATTCCTATGAATATTATTAGGTTTTTCATTCCTTCGGGGGCTTCTCCCCTCCCCCAGCTCTGTTCTGGGGGTCTCTGGGATTCCTTCTGTGTCTGTTCCATTCTCTGCTTCCTGCAGCACAGTCCATTGCTTTCTGTAGGTGGTATAATTGAAAAACCAAAATCTTTGTTTTAATGCATACACACTACTACCTCGCAGTTCTGGCAAATTTACAATCACTGTCCATCATGTCAAGATTTTACCTACGTGGCTGAACACCGTAGCCTTGGTTTTGGTTGAGAGGAGGGAGCATTTCTGTTTGTTATTGTTGTTAAATCTATGTTAAATATAATTATAGGAATTGATCTCATCCAGGTCAGTATAAAATCAGCTGAAACAAATCAGCTCTCTCTGCAGGTATATCTCCCTCTAGAGCTCTGTTCAGAGACTTATGAGTAAATGGAATTTAGGTATCTTGACTTTGATTTTCTCTGAATTATAGAAATATTTCCGGTGAGTCACACAGTAACTGAAGTATCTGATCTTTTGGCTTTGTTTCTCTCTCCTCACCTACCCCGTGTCTTTGGTCTGTAAACAGATGCTGGAAAGCATCTTGTCATTTAAAGGTATCCCACAAGAAATTGTATTTAGTATTATATGTCAGGGGGGTGAGCTGAGATGTTTTAGGGTCAGGGCTAGGGTAGACCCGGATGCTAGGGGGACAGTCCCCGGGCCTGCTGGATGCCGGTGTGAGGCCCAAGCACAGTGGCCAGCATGGACACACGTTCTCCCTTCCCTGCTAGAGCAGACCCGGATGGGGCCGGGTGGTGCTCTCCTATGAAGAAGCTCCAGGGACTCGGGCTGGGCGGAGATGGAGGCCTAGAATTGACCATTCCCCACCCCTGTCTTCCCTTTGGCCAGGGGGGGTTTGCTGTTTTTAAACCATAACTTTATTAATTTTTGAGTAAATGAGACAGCTAGTATTATAAAAGAACTCCTTTTTTTTTTTTTTTGAAAAGTGGTGAAATCCACTCTTCTGGACTCTTAAGAGGAGGAGGTTAGCCCTGTCCTGACCGTTTTGCTATGGTAGAGCAGTGAGCGACTGCATTAGAATCACCTGGCAGGCTTGGTAAATCTGATTGCTGGGCCTCATCCCCAGAACTTCACAGTTGGTGTGTGGGGGTGGGCTGAGAATTTGCATTTTCAGCAAGTTCCCAGAGCCTGAGGCCATGGCTGCCCCAGAGGACATACCCTGGGAAGAATCACTATCATGGAGTAACCCGTGTGTTCCCCATGCTGAGAATGTAAATGATGGCTATTTCGTCGGCTCCACCACTGCTGTGACTATCTCCTATTGATATGCTTCTCTTTGTCTTCCTTCCACAGGCATTTTGACGTTGGACTACATGATTTCTTGGTTAGGTAAGCCAATAATTTTAATTTTAGATATCATTGGCATAGCCTGTCTATTATGGAATCCTGAGATGAAAATAAAGCCCTTGTTAAATATCTTGGTGAATAATGGCAACTGTGTAGTTGTCAGGAAAACACTGCCAGCACTGTTATTTGTGTGTGTGTGTGTGCATGCCTCCCAGAGTCACACAAGAGTAGCCAGCCTCTTTAAACAATCAAAGGGATTTATATCTGAAACGGTAGTTACCTAACTATTGCGCTGCTGCAAAGACAAATAGAAAAGTGAAGAGAGCCAGCCTGCATTCATACATTAAACAACTGTCTTGACCAGTCTTCCCTCCACTGAATTTAAGCTTTTTAAAAACGGAATCTACTGGTTCTTTTGAGCTTCCCAGGTGGCTCAGTGGTAAATAACTCACCCACCAATGCAGGAGATGTGGATTCAGTCCCTGGGTCAGGAAGACCTCGTGGAGGAGGAAATGGCAACTCACTCTAGTTTTCGTGTTTGGAGAATTCTATGGCCAGAGGAGCCTGGCGGGCTACAGTCCATGGGGTTGCCAAGAGTAGGATGTGACCAAACAGCAGCTGGTTCTTCTACAGTCATTAAGACACCAACTTTATTCATAATTCAAAGAGATTACACATAGCAGTTTATATCCTAGTATACTGGTGATTTGTTAGCTGAGTTGACTTATGGGGTGTGTTAATTCCAAATAGTTATTAAACAGAGGCTAAGTGGAAACATACCAGAATATTAACAGAGTTGCTAAGAATATGCATCATATTTTTCCTGCTATAAACTTTGTTATACTTTCTAGATTTTCATTATACTGAGCATGTATTTATTATTCTAATAATGCTGGGAAATGATCATTAAATGTACCTATCAAAAATATATGTGGAAAGCAATAATGGTTGCGGAAGGACTATAAGCTGAAGATTACAAGGAAACCAGGAATCATGTAGAGTGATTTCCTTTCTGCAACTGTTTGGCTCTAAATGCTAATTAATTCTTAGAGTCCACTAATAAACAGTCTTGTAAATCACACGTGATTATTTCTGGGTAGATGTTAACAGTGGTTCAGTTCTCTGTGAGGCACGGCCATCTCCTTGTGGGTAAGATGCTCTCTGAGGAGAAATATACATCTTTGGCATCACCTGGATCCTAAAACAGCAGCATTTCCTCTGTGCTAGATTGCATATGGTGGTGTCCCAAGAGGGGCCATGGCTACCTTGTCCTTTCTCTACGTCCTTATCCAAGGCTGTGCAGTGAAATTGCACAGTGAAATTCCTTGGCCTGGGGAATATGGATTATCCTGGCTTTCTCCAGGCTCTCATACACGGAAGGTTGTGTGTAAACGCTTACCCATGATACATCAAGGGTAAATGTGTTTTAGCAGGAGGGATAAAGGGTCAGTGGTCAGGAAAGGCAGGCATGAGAATTCTGCATCTAAACCCATCATAAAAGCTGCCTGAACGAACTTCAGGGAGTAGACTGGATCTTTTGAGTCAATGCCTTTGGTGCTCCGCGTTACTCCCATACTACTGTTCACACGAGTGCTGTGGTGCCTGCAAGTTTGTACTCGGCAACTTTCTTGAGGGCTGGGAACACATCTTAATCCCCTTTTCATAATTCAGTTATATAGAGAATCGACCCTTCAATTTGTGTAGGGGTGACTGAAGGAGTAAATGCATGAAATGAAGCAGAAAGGACTGGAAGGTGAGGATTGCAAGAAGCTGTTTATTTAACGAATAATTATTAAACCTACCACGTGCCACTTGGTTATTTCTGGGAATACCATGGTGAGAAAGGGAGACATTTGATTTAAAGCTTTCCCTCAGCTCATTGCTTGCCAGCCTTGTGGTTTGAGCAACCCGAAGTGAGGAGGAGGGGTGGTCCGCTTCTGGGACCCCTCCTCTCTGTCCTTTTTCTGGGCGCCAACCATATCTCCCGTGTTAGGGGAGGAGGCAGAGGGAGTGGTTAAGTGACTCTAATGTAATTGGCGTTGGGATCCCCTGACTTTGGCAGAAGGCCCTTTTGTGTGAGTGCTAGTAAGATGCTCAATGAGTCACCTTAATCCGTTGTTCTGAGAACCAAGCAGAACTGGGGCTTCTTTCTGCCCTGCCGTCTTCCTGCAGTTTTCCTTTCCTTTCCTCTGGCCTGGGCAGAACAAACCAACACACCTGTGGTTATCCACTTGGCGAGTAAGAGGTCAGTCTCTCCTTCTGGGAGGCCTGCCCAGTCTCTGGATGAAGTCTCTTCATCACCTCAGCCACCTCCCAGCACGTGTCAGCACTCCCCACTAAGCCAAGAGCCTAAGGATTCTAAATCTCTTCCTGTCTTGCTGTATCTCACGTTCACAGAACCCAGGGTGGCAAGGCTTGAGCTGGGAAGCCGGAAGAAAACTCAAGGGGTGGTAGGAACTGCAGACAAGTTTATTCTCTAATGGTGGTACGGCAGCAAAAGGGCCTTCTCAGATGGGGCTTATACACGTTTACAGAGCAAAAGTGGTCCATGGCCGAGCGGGTACATCGTGAGAGACATGCGTGGTGCTCTAAGTGGTCTCAGCCGTCACGTGACCGTGTATTTACAAAACGTGGAGCGAGAGGCCTTGGGGGTGAGAGAGCCTGACCACCGCCATCTTGGCTCATTTGCTGTTTCCCTGGACTTCCTCTGGCCTCCTCCCAGCTTGGGGATGGGGTGGGACAGGGTGTGGGTGGGGGAGCTGGTTGAGGGAAATAGTCATTTCTCCATCTCCTAGGAATTCCAGGATGGTGTGGGGGGTGTTACCCCTTTATTTCCAGCTGTCTTTAGAAAGTGGATCCTTTCTGCTCCCATGTTGCAGGTGAGGGTGGGGTGCAGATCGCAGACCTGCTGGGGACTTAGAACTTGGGGACTTGGGCCCTTTAGTGAGAACTGTTTCATCAGCATGTCAGTGTGGAAGCTGGGTTGAAGAGATGAAAGCAGGAGGTGGGGGAATGGCAGCCACAACCCTTTTTAAAGGTTAAGCTGTGATGGGGAGGACAGAAAGACCAGGCAGCTGGTGGAGAGGGTGGTTTGCAGGGGGATTTTGTTTTTCCTTTTTAATTGGAAGAACATTTAGCCAGCAGAAGGTCTTAAGTGCCCTTTAGACTTAAGAAAGTGGTTTCAGTTGGGTGGAGAGGAGCAGCACATAATTGCCAGGGCAATGAGGAAGGGAAACCTTGAATGGTGATTTAGTGACCTCAGAGGGCCTTGGCATATCAATGGAGAGATTGATGTATCAATAGAGAGATCCCTAGAGGATTAGAAGAATAAGGGGGATGGGGGTGGTTAATACTCCAGGAATCCTTCTCAGTCTGTGATGACCAAGAGAAGAAAATATATTTCCATTTCTAAAAAGAGGACATGTTGGAGAAATTGGCATAGACTTTTTTTTTTTTAATTAACTGCAATTATTGACTCCAAGTAACTCTTAACATGTACTCTGGGTTGTCAGGCTGTATTGAATGCTTAGGGTTTGGCAGGAAAGAAACTGCAGCATGCCTGAAATTAATCAGCTTCATCTTTTACGTTGATGGAAGCAATGTCAGCTTCTCTGGAATGACATCAATTTCCACAAAGCCAAGAGCCCTATCTGTGATCTCAACCTAGGCAACTGCAGGGAAGGATATGTTTCCTTTTAAGTTGTTGGCGTGTTTCACTGGGCTGTGGGGCAGGAAGGAGCTGTCACAGTTAATGAAATGTGAGCATTTCTGGTGTTGGCGTTTTATGATGACTGTGGGAAAATTCTGTGCACTCAATCCTTCTGCATCTTATAGAAACCAAAGGGAAGACTTCCTGGAAACAGTAGTCACAAATCACCGAAGAATATTCTCAGAAGAGCATTAGCTAGGGTTCTTAATGTGATGCTACCAAAGAAAAAGGGGAAAAGTGGCCAATCTAGGAAAAGAAACACAGAAGAAAGTTGCTCTTTGATTTTAAATAGGTAACAGGATGACTTGTTTAAATTTAGCTTAGTTAAGTTTTGGCAAGAAAGTAGAATTGATTAGTGATGTTTGGTTTGATTCTTGCTGTTTCATTTTACCCATAACTGTAGCCAGCCCCACCCCTTTTATGAAAGATATACTGTATTTGCTTTGTATCTACCCACCTCCCCCCTTCTAAGTACCTCAGATCGGGGAATCATTTTAAGTGACACAAGACGCTCTCATGACTTTTAAAGGAAAATCTCAAAACATCCTTCTTACATATTGTCTGAAAGATGAAATTTGTCAGGGGTTTTGTTTTTTAAACAATTACTCCTATGCTTGTGCATGTAAAAAGGAGAAAAATGTTCACCGTGTTTTCTTCTTGCTTTCTGTATTATTTAGCTATTTAACCCATTTTAATACATATTTCAAATAAGAGTCTAACTTAAATACTGGGACTTCCCCGGTGATCCAGTGGTTATGATTTGATGCTTTCACTGCTGTGGGCCCAGGTTCAGTCCCTGTTTGGGGGACTAAGATCCCACAAGCTGTGAGATACAGGCAAAAAAAAAAAAAAGGCAAAATATGTTTTCTTTACCATCACTTTCCCTTTTTGTTCTAAAGTGCACGTGTGAGCACTTCAGAGCCACTACTTTTGTCCTTAGGAGGATTTTTTTTTCATTGAGTGTATTTTTATTGGAGGATGGTTGCTTTACAATGTTGTGTTAGTTTCTTCTGCTTAGGAGACTGTTTTGATATCCTGTCAGGACCATCAGAAATGCCAAGTGTGGCGGAGATGCCAGGGGTACACGTTAGGCAAATAGAAAAAGGCAGTGGGCCTCAGGCATGGCCCTGAAGCTGCTCGAGAAGCTCTCTGGAGCTGACACAGTCATTGGAAGATAAATTCCTTTACATAAGCAAGCAGATTCTGCTTAGAGATCCTTCAACATAGTGCAGATTCAGTCCTGTACAAGCTCTAATGTTTCTATGAAACAGCTCCGCTGTGCGCTTTTGAAGTGTGATTTTGTTCTGGCAAAATGGGCCAGCCGCTCACTTCTGTAGTGTCCTTTTCCCCTGGAGGTTGATCCTGGGGCCCACTTGTCAGAGGGCAGCACACTTCAGTGATGTGTCAATGAATGGTTCACTGAATTCTGAAATGAGCAAAACTGGTTTGGGTTTTCTCTTGGTGACAACCTCTACCTGACCCAGTCACAAAACCAGCCCCACAGCAGAACAGAAGTGTTGTTTGGGCTGAAAACATTGATGTTTTGAGCTTCATGAATCATAGGGTAGTCTGTAACCTCCTTTATTTTGAGCACCCTGAAGTCCACCGCCACATTTGCTGTAGTTTAACAGTAGCAGTCATAGAGTTGATAAAGAAGTCTGCTCACCATCATTTGAAATTATGTTTTGGGTCATGTGATGCCTGCCTCGCATCTTTAAGAAGCCTAGTAGTCAGATGACTAGTCAGTTCAGTCACTCAGTCGTGTCTGACTCTTTGTGACCCCATGGACTGCAGCACACCAAGCTTCCCTGTCCATCACCAACTCCCAGAGCTTACTCAAACTCATGTCCATCTCGTCGGTGACGCCATCCACCCATCTCATCCTCTGTCGTCCTCTTCTCCTCCCACCTTCAATCTTTCCCAGCATCAGGATCTTTCCCAATGAGTCAGTTCTTTGCATCAGGTGGCCATAGTATTGGAGTTTCAGCTTCAGCATCAGTCCTTCCAATGGATACACAGGACTGATTTCCTTTAGGATGGACTGGTTTGATCTCCTTGCAGTCCAAGGGACTCTCAAGAGTCTGGTTGAATCTGATCCCTTGCCATCTCTCACATCACATTTTCCTTTCTGCTTCTGGAGAAGGGATATTCACCTTTGTCTGTACTTTGGGCTTCTTACCTCACAGAGTTGTAGTGGGGTATATAATATATGCCACACAGTCAGCTCATGCCTGGAAACAGTGAGGACTTAGTAGGGCTTAGTTTTTTCCTTCCCCCACCCCCACTTCACCTCTGGAATCAGGGTAACAGGTTTGAGTCCTGGCCCCCCTCCCACCTTGGGGTCACTCACTAACCCTTTCTGAGTTTTTGACAACTTCTCTGACGCTGTCTCTCCCTACTCAGAAGTAGTCAGTGATTCTCTTTTCCCGGGTCAAAACCAGACTAATCCACCCTGTCCGGGGCCCACAGCAGTAGGTCTTCAGGTTCGTTTGTTCCCTGGCCGCCTCCAGGAGATCTTCCAAGCCTAGGGATTGAACCCAGGTCTCTCGCAATGCAGGTGGATTCTTTTACCGTCTGAGCCACTGGGGAAGCCCTTTTCCATCTCATCTCACCTTTAATCTTTCGTGTCACTGCCAAATGGGTCCTCGTGCTATTTTCCATCTTTCTTCCCACTCCTGGCTGCTTTTCCTGGCTCTTGTGTTCCCCGTGTGTGAAGTGCCCACCTGGCCCCCATATTCAAGTCCGCTCCTTTCAACTCCGTCTCAAATGCTGCTTCCTCCGTTCTTAGCACGTGTCTCCATCTTGGACCTATTGTCTTTTTTTTTTTTAACATGTTACACATCAATTATCTCAGCTTTTAAATAATGCAGGGATTGCCAGTTCATTGCTTTACTCTTTTTTAAATGGGAACAAAGTTCATTTGCTTGGTGATAGGGCTGAAACCAGTGTCCCTTGTCTGTAACCCAGGGATGCAGAGCGTAGGGAAGGGGCTGAGCATTTGACACCATGAATTAAAAGAAAAAAAAAGTTTGAATGAATACATCTTATTTTTCAAAAATGGAACAGAACTTAGTTACTATCTCCTTTTCATTTAATCCATTTATTTATGCAACCAATTAAGTGGTCTAAGCACTATTTCAGAAACTGGGATGAAAGCAGTGATGGGCTAGACAAGGTCTCTGCCCTCCCTTGCCTGCATTGCAGTGGGTGAAGCCAGAGAGTAAATGAGCACGGCATTGCCTGTGATGCGATGGAAGGGCAAGGCGGGGAACCCCCTTCGATGGTGTGGGCAGGAAGGGCCTCTTGGAGGTAGTAGGTGACACCGGTGAGAGGTGGGTGAGCTGAAGGAGGCAGTGGGGGAGATCTGAGGCCAGGCTGCTCCAGGCATCAGGGCCCTGAGACCAGAAGGAGCCCACTGAGAAATGGAAGGAGGGGGAAGCTCGTGGGGCAGGAGGGTGTGGAGCAAGGAGCCAGGAGTCCAAGATGAGTCTGGAGGAAGAGGTGACAGCCAGGCTGTGAAGAAGAATGGGTTCTGTTTTCGATGCAGTTGGTGCTACAGGAGGGTTCTAAGTAGGGGAGTAACAGGATGGATCTGTGACAGGCTGAGCTAGGAATTTAGTGACATTAGCCGTTACCATGCTGTTCCCCTGCAAGCTGGAGCTTGGTGACCCAAGAAAAGTCTCTTTGACAGCCAGCTTCTGTGAAAGCCACACTGTGCTGAGTAACAATAGCCCCAGACGATCCTTTAATTTCTTTGTGCTTTTGTTTGCTTGGTGTGTTGTAAAGGCATGATGATACACATGGCCGAGAAACTGGAGGCAGTGGGATGGTGGTGGAACCCGGCAGTATGCCTTTGGAGAGAGTGGGCTGGCTCTGGAAAGCCCACTGGGATGGGGTTTGCAGCTTTCTCATGGGCACGCATAGCCATCTTGTCACTTGAGCACCCTCCCTGTGGGGTCTCTGAAGGCCCGGGTCTTAGCCCTCAGCTCCTGTCTCAGGGCTGCTGCTCTTGGATGTCAGCCACCCGCATGACAGGAGACCTCCGTCTAGAGCACCGATCCCCGCTCTGGGCAGCCGGAAGGAGAACACCATCTGGTTTGCACATGAAAGCTGCTGCACAATGAGTCGGGATATTCTTCCCTCATATTCTCTGTTGGTATATTCTCAGTTTTTGTTGAGAACGCAGCCGCTTCCTGGCTTCCCCCATCACGACTCCTGTCAAAGACAGCGTTTCTCTTTCCCCAGACTCGAACACCTGGAAGGATCTGTGGTCCTTTCCTTTGGAGAATTTTGGGGTAGAAGAGCCTTGATGACTGTGCCCTGCATTACAATACTTTTCAGTTCTTAGACGATTTCTCAGATCCACTCTCGCTTCCTTCCTACCCCTACCACTTCTGAGGAAAAACTTTGCAGAATTATTCATCTTCATGGCTGTGCTATATCGAGTTGTAATTTAGAAAATCTAGATTAAAAAAGAAACTCTTTATCCTCCAAGAGTTGAAATGCATAATTCACTTCCCACCATACATAGCCTTTATCAATATAGATTTTCCAGTGAATACATGTATCCTTTAAAGAAGTTGAAAAGAGCCCCTGGTGAATTAATTGAAAAAATCTGCAACATCGCCACATAATTTTAAGTGCACAAAGCTCTGGGTCAAGGATGCTGCTGAGCAGGATGGACTGTAAGATCTATGGTCCACACCAGTGAAGGCAGAGTATTTATTCAACAGGACATTTGGTAAGCGGTGGTGGTGGTGTTTTTTGTTGCTGGTTTTTTTTTTTTTTTTTAACTCTTTTCCTGATTCCTGGGGATTGTTCTGACTTGTCAGATTTCTGCACTGGATAGAAGCCAGAAACTTGCTTTCCTTTCCAATAAAAGTATCAGATTCCTTCTCCCCTCTATTTATTTTAATTTTACTTATTTTTTAATTGGTGGAAAATTGCTTTACAATTTTATGTTGGTTTCTACCATACAACATTGGAAATCAGTCATAATTATATATATATATATATATATATACACACACACACACACGCACACACACACCTTCCCTCCAGAGTCTCCCTCGCCTCCCCCATCCCACCCCTCTAAGTCATCACAGAGTGCCAGGCTGGGTTCCCTGTGTTATTTAGCAACTTTCCACTACCTATTTCACACATGGTAGTGTATATACGGTCAGTGCTACTTTCTCAATTCGTCCCACCCTCACCTTCCTCTGCTGTGTCCACAGGTCGGTTCTCCACTAGGTTCTTCAGTATCATTCTTCTAGATTCCATATGTATTTGTTCATATGTGATACTTGTTTTTCTTGTTCTGCTTAGCTTCTGCTGGGAATGACACATAAAGGGAGGGGCATGTGGAATGCGTTCTGGTGAGCTAGGCGGCAGTGCTGTCCAGCAGGTGTCTGGGAGGAGCCGCTCGCCTGAGCCCAGTGGCAGGCACAGCAGAGTCCCCATCAGAGCGGTGGTGGTGGGATTTGTCAACAGTGCCTGACTGCCCAGCCCCAAGCCTGGCTTCCAGACCCTCTCTCAGAGGTTGTGCAAGCTGCTGATCCTTCCTTACAAAGTTCCTTTCCTGTTAAAACTAACTAGAGTGGGTTCTGTTATTTGTGGTGAAATATCTGCTGTAGTTACTTAGCAAGTGATGTTTGGGATGTCTCGCTCAGCAGGGGGAGTCCGTGATCTTCACTTGGCTTTGCCCGCCAGCTTCTTCGATTCCACGCACCAGAATTGAGCAAAATTGCAGCTATTTTTGCATAACAGAAGCAGCCTGTGGAATGGAGAGGGCAGTGGGTCAGATACTGAAGGCTGTGGCTCTCGTCTGCTTTACCATTCTCTGGCTGCAGTGATTCTGTGCAAGTCACATCTCCCCTTGGGGCCTTAGTTTTCTTATTTGTAAAATGAGAAAATAATATACCAAATGAACTCTAAGGTCCCTTCCAATATCAGCAGCCTCTGAGCAGCTTTGGTGTTTTTATTATTACAGAGCTGCTTCTGTTGTCCTGACCTGCACTATTTAATACAGTAGCTACTAGCCACTTGTGGCTATTTAAGTGTAAATGGTTTAAAACCCAACAAAATTACAAATCTAGTTCCTTAGCTGCACTGGCCACATTTTAAGTGCTCCATAGCCACATGTAGCTACTGGCTGTCATCTTGGACAAGGCAGATAATAGAACATTTCCATCATCGTAGACATTTTCTTGATGAAACACTGGTCTACATGATAATGACATTTGTCTACTTCCGTTGTAGAGATGCTGGCCATTCTGTTGTATTTCTTCCCGTTTGCTTGAACAATCAACATCCATCTTACTAGCCATTCACGATTCTTTCCATGGGTGTGCACGCGTGCTCAGTTGTGTCTGACTCTTTGCCACCCTGTGGGTTGCAAGCCACCAGCCCTCTGTCCCTGGGAATCTCCAGGCAAGAATACTGGGGTGGGTTGCCATTGCCTTCATTCAGATTGCCCCAGATAGAATTCCTTATCTACTCTTCCCCTATCCCAACCCCACACTTTGTCCCATCCCTATTCTCCCCGTCGTCTTAAAGAGTGGCTCCTCACCCATGTTAACTAAGACAGAAACCTTGGGGTTGGGTTGGAAAGGCTCTTCATCATACCCCCATATCCCCCATTTTGGTCCCTAAATTCCATCAGTTCCTCCTGTTAAATATTAACTGACCATGCCTTGTTGTTCCCATTCATATTGTATGCACTGTGATTGAGCCTCTCCTCGTCTACTTCCCTTCTACTGTGAACCTCATCTTTGCTTTCTTCCTCATTCCAGCCTGTCCCCTCAGCCCACCCCCAAAAGAACTGAATCAAAGTACAGTTTACAGAAAACCCAGAAAAAGGCAGTTTTAATCAGCCATTCTCCTCCCTCCACAGCCATATGTTCAGCTGCCTTTTCCAGACTTAACCATTAGCCTCATGAGCAGCTGTGTTAAACTTCTTTCTGTTCCCTGAACGAGACTCGCTCATTCATTGTCTTCTTGGTATGTGTGTTTGCTTCCTTCTGCCTGTATAGAACTTCTCAGCACCCAGTCTGGAGGTCACCTCTTTTGCAAAGTCCTTGATGACTCCCTGGAGAAGTTAGGTGCTCCCCATGGGGGTGCTCTGCATCTCAAAGGTCATGGTCGGTGGCTTGGGGCTCAGACTGGCATCAGGCTGCCTGAGTTCGAATGCCGGTTGTGTCACTATTGACTCTGACAAATTTGACATCTCTGTGCTTGACTTTCTTCATTGATGTAATGACTGTTCATAATGCCTAATTCATGGGCCTCTATGAGGATTAAGTGACCTAATATGTTTAAAGTGCTTAAAATGGCACTCAGCCTAGAGTAAGCATTTAATAATTGTTCATTGTTGTCCCCATCACTGGACTTCCCTTGACTCCTTCATGTACCGGGATGATAGCAGACTGAATGGTGAGTGATCACACCATTGTAGTTATTTGGGTCATGAAGATCTTTTTGTACAGTTCTTCTGTGTATTCTTGCCACTCTTGTTAATCTCTTCTACTTCTGTTAGGTCCATACCATTTCTGTCTTTATTGTGCCCATCGTTGCATGAAATATCCCCTTTATCTCTAATTTTCTTGAAGAGATCTCTAGTCTTTCCCATTCTATTGTTTTCCTCTATTTCTTTACATTGACTACTGAGGAAGGTTTTCTTATCTCTCCTTGCTATTCTCTGGAATTCTGCATTCAGACACGTATATCTTTCCTTTGCCTTTCACTTCTCTTCTTTTCTCAGTTATTTGTAAGGCCTTCTCGGATGACCATTTTGCCTTTTTGCGTTTCTTTTTCTTGAGGATGATCACTGCCTCCTGTACAATGTTATGAACCTCTGTCCATAGTTCTTGAAGCACTCTATTAAACGTAATTCCTTGAATTTTTTTTTGTCACTTCCACTGTATAATGATAAGGAATTTGATTTAGGTCATACCTGAATGGTCCAGTGGTTTTCCATATTTTATTCAATTTAAGTCTGAATTTTGAAATAAGTAGTTCATGATGTGAGCCATGGTCAGCTCCTGGTTTTGTTTTTGCTGACTCTCTAGAGCTTCTCCGTCTTCGGCTGCAAACAATATAATCAATGTGACTTCAGTATTGACCATCTTTTGACTTCCTACTTTTGCATTCCAGTCCCTTGTGATGAAAAGGACATCTCTTTTGGGTGTTAGTTCTGGAAGGTCTTGTAGGTTATCATAGAACCCTTCAACTTCAGCTTCTTTGGCATTAGTGCTTGGGGCAAAGACTTGGATTATTGTGATGCTGAATGATTTGCCTTGGAAACGAACAGAGATCATTCTGTCATTTTTGAGATTGCACCCAAGTTCTGCATTTTAGACTCTCTGGTTGACTACAAGGGCTATTCCATTTCTTGTAAGGGATTCTTGCCCAAAGTAGAAGATACAATGGTCATCTGAATTAAATTCACTCATTCCTGTCTATTTTAATTCACTGATTCCTAAAATGTAGATGTTCACTCTTGCCATCTCCTGTTTGACCACTTCCAATTTATCTTGATTTATGGACCTAACATTCCGGGTTCCTATGAAATAATGCTCTTTACAGCCTCAGACTTTAGTTTCACCACAAGACAGTCACAATTGGGCATTGTTTCTGCTTTGTCTCAGCTTCTTCATTCTTTTTATTTTTTTCTTTTTATTTATTTTTTAATTGAAGGATAATTGCTTTACAGAATTATGTTGTTTTCTCTCAAACCTCAACCAGATTCAGCCATAGGTATCCACGTATCCCCTCCCTTTTGAACTTCCTCCCATCTCCCTCCCCATCTCACCCCTCTAGGTTGATACAGAGCCCCTGTTTGAGTGTTTTAGCCACACTGCAATTTCCCGTTGGCTATCTATTTTGCATATGGTAATATAAGTGTCCATGTTACTCTCTCCATACATCTCCCCCTCTCCTCCCCTCCCCCCATGTCCATAAGTCTATTCTCTATGTCTGTTTCTCCATTGCTGCCCTGTAAGTAAATTCTTCAGTACCATTTTTCTAGATTCTGTGTATATGCATTAGAATACGATATTTATCTTTCTCTTTCTGACTTACTTCACTCTGTATAATAGGTTCTAGGTTCATCCACCCATTAGAACTGACTCAAAGGCACTCCTTTTTATGGCTGAGTAATATTCCATTGTGTATATGTACCACAACTTCTTTATCCATTCATCTGTCGATGGGCATCTAGGTTGTTTCCGTGTTCTATTGTAAATAGTGCTGCAGTGAACAATGGGATACTTGTGTCTTTTTAAATTTTGGCTTCCTCGGTATATGCCTAAGAGTGGGATTGCTGGGTCATATGGTGGTTTTATTCCTAGTTTTTTAAGGAATCTCCATAGCGTCTTCCATAGTGACTGTATCAATTTACATTCCCACCGACAGTGCAAGAGTGTTCCCTTTTCTGCACACCCTCTCCATCATTTATTGTTTGTAGACTTTTTGATGATGGCCATTCTGACCGGTGTGAGGTGATCTCTTGTCATAGTATTGATTTGCATTTCTCTCATAATGAGCAATATTGAGCATCTTTTCATATGTTTGTTAGCCATCTGTATGTCTTCTTTGGAGAAATGTCTGTTTAGGTCTCTTTCCCACTTTTTGATTGGGTTGTTTGTTTTTCTGGTATTGAGTTGTATGAGCTGCTTATATATTTTGGAAATTAATCCTTTGTCAGTTGTCTCATTTGCTATTATTTTCTCCCACTCTGAGGGCTATCTTTTCACCTTGCCTATAGTTTCCTTTGCTGTGCAGAAACTTTTAAGTTTAATCAGGTCCCACTTGTTTACTGTTGTTTTTATTTCTGTTACTCTAGAAGGTGGGTCATAGAGGATCTTGCTTTGATTTATGTCATCGAGTGTTCTGCCTATGTTTTCCTCTAATAGTTTTTTGGTTTCTGGTCTTGCATTTAGGTCTTTAATCCATTTTGACTTTATCTTTGTGTATGGTGTTAGGAAGTGTTCTAATTGCATTCTGTTACATGTAGCTGTCCAGTTTTCCCAGCACCAGTTATTGAAGAGGCTGTCTTTGCCCCATTGTACATTCTTGCCTCTTTTGTCAAAAGAAGGTACCCATATGTGCATGGGTTTATTTCTGGGATTTCTGTCTTGTTTCATTGGTCTGTGTTTCTGTTTTTGTGCCAGTACCATACTGTCTTGATGACTGCAGCTTTGTAGTATAATCTGAAATCAGGAAGGTTGATTCCTCCAGCTCCATTCTTCTTTTTTAAGACTGCTTTGGCTATTCAGTGTCTTTTATATTTCCATATGAGTTGTTAAATTTTTTTCTCCTATTTCTGTGAAAAATGTCATTGGTAATTTGATAGGGATCATGTTGAATATGTAGATTGCATTTGGTAGTATAATCGTTTTCACAATATTGATTCTTCCTATCCAGGAACATGGAATATCTCTCCATCTGTTTATATCTTATAAATTTTATAAAAATCTTATAACAGTGTCTTATAATTTTCTGTGTACAGTTCTTTTGTCTCCTCAGGTAAGTTTATTCCTAGATAATTTATTCTTTCTGTTGCAATGGTGAATGGGACTTATTCCTTAATTTCTCTTTCTGATTTTTCATTGCTAGTGTATAGAAATACAAGTGATTTCTGTGTATTGATTTGTATCCTGCAACTTTGCTAAATTCACTGATTAGCTCTAGTAATTTTCTGATACTATCTTTAGGATTTTCTGTGTACACGATCATGTCATCTGCAAACAGAGCTTTACTTCTTTTCTGATCTGGATTCCTTTTATTTCTTTTTCTTCATTGATTGCAGTAGCTAGGACTTCCAGAACTATCTTGAATAATAGTGGGGAAAGTGGGCACCCTTGTCTTGTTCCTGATCTTAGGGGGAATGCTTTCAGTTTTTCACCATTGAGAATAATGTTTGCTGTAGGCTTATCATATATGGCCTTTACTATGTTGAGGTAGGTTCCTTCTATGCCAATTTTTTGAAGAGGTTTAATCATAAACGGGTACTGAATTTTGTCAAAGGCTTTTTCTGCATCTATTGAGATTATCATATGGTTTTTATCTTTCAGTTTGTTAATATGGTGTATCACCTTGATTGATTTGCATATATTGAAGAATCTTTGCATCCCTGGAATAAACCCAACTTGATCATGGTGTATGAACTTTTTGATGTGTTGCTGAATTCTGTTTGCTAAAATTTTGTTGAGGATTTTTACATCTATGTTTATCAATGATATTGGCTTGTAGATTTTTTGTGTGTGTGTTGTCTTTGTCTGTTTTTGGTATCAGGTTGATGGTGGTCTCATAGAATGTGTTTGGAAGTGTGTTCCTTCCTCTGCAATATTTTGAAAGAGTTTTAGAAGGCCAGGCATTAGCTCTTCTCCAAATGTTTGATAGAATTCTCCTGTGAGGCCATCTGGTCCTGGGCTTTTGTTTTTTGGGGAGATTTTTTTATCACAGTTTCAATTTCAGTGCTTGTAATTGGTTTGTTCATAATTTCTATTTCTTCCTGGTTCAGTCTTGGAAGACTGAACTTTTCTAAGAATCTGTCCGTTTCTTCCAGGTTATCCATTTTATTGACATATAGTTGTTCATAATCTCTCTTTTTTAAAAATTTTTCTACAGATAGTTTTTGCCATTTATTTTAAATCTCTTCATTGTGAGCTATAGCAGTCATAGAGAAAAGTATATAGAACATAATACACAATTTAATTTTTCTGCAAAGTAAATGCATCAGGTCAAGAAGTAAAACACTGCTATCCCAGCCCACCCCCAATCCCTCCTATATATCCCTTCTCCGCTGCAGTTCCCCCTTTCAAAGATCGTCTCTGTCCTGACGTTTATGGTCAGTCACGTCTTTGTTTTCCTTTAAAATTTGACTGTATAAATAGACATCCATGGACAATATTGTTTGAGTTTTTTATGTCAGAGTCTTTAAGTGTGTAGAAGTGGATCCATCAGCATGTGTTCTTTGTGTCTGGCTGCTTTTATCAACACTGTGTGTGTGAGGTTCCTGCACATTGTTGCACACAGCTGTAGTTAATTTTCACTCTAGTCAGTATTTGGGCAATCAACAGGTGTTTACACATCCACCTAGCTTGTTACCTGTTTAGGGATTTGATTATTACATCAGCTCTGAGCATTCTCACCTGTGTCTCTCTGTATTCAAGTTCACACATTTAAGTAGGCTGGATACCTTGGAGTAGAATGACCAAGTCATAGGTTATGTTCCTTTAACTTTACTGGATGATGATAAGTCATAATCTCTTATAATCCTTTGTATTTCTGCATTGTCTGTTGTAATCTTTTTTCATTTCTAATTTTATTGATTTGATTCTTCACTCTTTTTTTCTTTATTAGTCTGGCCAAAGGTTTGTCAATTTTGTTTAACTTCTCAAAGAACCAACTTTTAGTTTTATTAATCTTTACTAACTGCTGTTTCTTTCATTTCTTTTTATTTCTGCTCAGATCTTTATGATTTCTTTCATTCTATTAATTTTAGGTTTTTTCTTTTTTTTTTGGTCTTCTTTTTCCAGTTGTTTTAGGTATAAAGTTATATTGCCTATTCGATGTTTTTCTTGTTTCTTGAGGTAGGATTGTATTGCTATAAACTTCCCTTTTAGAATTGCTTTTGCTGCATCCCTTAGGTTTTGAGTTGTCATGTTTTCATTGTCATTTCAGCCTCTTCATTCTTTCTGGGGCTATTTCTCCACTCTTCTCTAGTAGCATATTGGGAACCTACTGACCTGGTGGGTTCAGTTTTCAGTGTCATATGTTTTTGCTTTTTGGTACTGTTCTTGGGGTTCTCACTGAACCCTATGGTCGACACTGAAAACAGATTGATTATATTCTTTGCAGCCAAAGATGGAGAAGTTCTATACAGTTAGCAAAAACAAGACTGGGAGCTGACTGTGGCTCAGATCATGAACTCCTTATTGCCAAATTCAGACTGAAATTGAAGAAAGTGGAAAAAACCACTACACCATTCAGGTATGACCTAGATCAAATCCCTTATGAGTATACAGTAGAAGTAAGAAATAGATTTAAGGGACTAGATCTGACAGAGTGCCTGATGAACTATGGATGGAGGTTTGTGACATTGTACAGGAGACAGGAATCAAGACCATCCCCAAGAAAAAGAAATGCAAAAAAGCAAAATGGCTATCTGAGGAGGCCTTACAAATAGCTGTGAAAAGAAGAGAAGCCAAAAGCAAAGGAGATAAAGGAAGGATATACCCATTTGAATGCAGAGTTCCAAAGAATAGCAAGGAGAGATAAGGAAGCCTTTCTCAGTGATCAAGGAAAAGAAATAGAGGAAAACAACAGAATGGGAAAGACTAGAGATCTCTTCAAGAAAATCAGAGATACCAAAGGAACATTTCATGCAAAGATGGGCTCGATAAAGGACAGAAATGGTATGGACCTAACAGAAGCAGATGGTATTAAGAAGAGGTGGCAATAGTACACAGAAGAACTGTACAAAAAAAATCTTCATGACAAAGATAATCACAATGGTGTGATCATTCACCTAGAGCCAGACATGCTAGAATGTGAAGTCAAGTGGGCCTTAGGAAGCATCATTACGAACAAAGCTAGTGGAGGTGATGGAATTCCAGTTGAGTTATTTCAAATCCTGAAAGATGATGCTGTGAAAGTGCTGCATTCAATATGTACTCAAATTTGGAAAACTCATCAGTGGCCACAGGACTGGAAAAGGTCAGTTTTCATTCCAATCCCAAAGAAAGGCAATGCCAAAGAAAGTTCAAACTACTGCACAATTGCACTCATCTCACAGGGTAGTAAACTAATGCTCAAAATTCTCCAAGCCAGGCTTCAGCAATACGTGAACCATGAACTTCCAGATGTTCAAGCTAGTTTTAGAAAAGACAGAGGAACCAGAGATCAAACTGCCAACATCCACTGGATCATCGAAAAAGCAAGAGAGTTCCAGAAAAACATCTATTTCTGCTTTATTGACTACACCAAAGTCTTTGACTGTGTGGATCACAATAAACTGTGGAAAATTCTGAAAGAGATGGGAATACCAGACCACATGACCTGCCTCTTGAGAAACCTGTGTGCAGGTCAGGAAGTAACAGTTAGAACTAGACATGGAACAACTGACTGGATCCAAATAGGAAAAGGAGTACATTAAGTCTGTATACTGTCACCCTGCTTATTTAACTTATATGCAGAGTACATCATGAGAAACGCTGGACTGGAGGAAGCACAAGCTGTATCAAGATTGCCGGGAGAAATATCAATAACCTCACATATGCAGATAACACCACCCTTATGGCAGAAAGTGAAGAAGAACTAAAGAGCCTCTTATGAAAGTGAAAGAGGAGAGTGAAAAAGTTGGCTTAAAGCTCAACATTCAGAAAACTAAAATCATGGCATCTGGTCCCGTCACTTCATGGCAAATAGATGGGAAACAGTGGAAACAGTGTCAGACTTTATTCTTCTGGGCTCCATAATCACTGCAGATAGTGATTGCAGCCATGAAATTAAAAGACACTTACTCCTTGGAAGGAAAGTTATGGCCAACCTAGATAGCATATTCAAAAGCAGAGACATTACTTTGCCAACAAAGGTCCGTCTAGTCAAGGCTATGATTTTTCCAGTGGTCATGCATGGATGTGAGAGTTGGACTATTAAGAAAGCTGAGCACCAAAGAATGGATGCTTTTGAACTGTGGTGTTGGAGAAGACTCTTGAGAGTCCCTTGGACTGCAAGGAGATCCAACCAGTCCATCCTAAAGGAGATCAGTCCTGGGTATTCATTGGAAGGACTGATGTTGAAGCTGAAACTCCAGTACTTTGGCCACCTGATGCGAAGAGCTGACTTATTGGAAAAGACCCTGATGGTTGAAAAGATTGAGGGCAGGAGGAGAAGGGGACGACAGGGGATGAGATGGTTGGATGGCATCACCGACTCGATGGACATGGGTTTGGGTAGACTCAGGGAGTTGGTGATGGACAGGGAGGCCTGGCGTGCTGCGATTCATGAGGTCGCAAAGAGTTGGACACGACTGAGCAACAGAACTGAACTGATGGGGTTCTCAGCAAGAATGCTGAAATGGTTTGCCATACCCCTCTCCAATGCACCACATTTTGTCAGAACTCTCCACCATGACCCGTCTGTCTCGGATGGCCCTACACGGCATGGCTCATAGTTTCATTGAGTTAGACAAGATTGTGATCCATGTGATCAGTTTGATTAGTTTTCTCTGATTGTGGCTTTCATTCTATCTGCTCTCTGGTGGATGAGGATAAGAGGCTTGTTCAAGCTTCCTGATGGGAGGGACTGACTATTCCGAAAACCGGGTCTTGTTCTGGTTGTCAAGGCCATGCTCAATAAGTCTTTAGTCCATTTTCTGTTGATGGGTGGGGCTTTGTTCCCTTCCTGTAGTTCAGCCTGAGGCCAAACTGTGGGAGGGGTAATGGTGGTAATGGGGACCCCTTCAAAAAGACTTATGCTAGCCTCCCAGGACTGTTGTAGTCAGTGCCTCTGACCCCATGGCAGGCCACTGTTGACCCTTGCCTCTGCCAGAGATTCCCAAGCACAGACAGGCCAGTCTGAATCAGTCTCTTGTGGGGTCACTGGTCCTTTCTCCTGGGTCCTGGTGCACACAAGATTTTGTTGCGCCCTCCAAGAGTCTCTGTTTCCCTAGCCCTGTGGAAGTTCTGTGATTAAATCCCACTGGCCTGCAAAGTCAGTTCCCTGAGGGTTCCCAGTCCCTTTGCCATATCCCTTCGTTGGTAAATCTGTTGTGGGGCCTGAACTTTTCACAGCAGTGCAAGCACTTCTTTGGTATAATTGTTCTTCAGTTTGTGGGTTGTCTGCTAGGTGGCTCTACGGGGCTAATGGTGACCTCCTCCAACAAGACTTAACACCACACGCCGTGCCTCCCAGGACTGCTATAGCTAGAGCCCCTGTCCACGTGCAGGCCACCGCAGACCCATGCCTCCACAAAAGTGAACTGAAGTGAAGTCGCTCAGTCGTGTCCTGCTCTTTACGACCCTGTGGACTGTAGCCCACCAGGCTCCTCCGTCCATAGGATTCTCCCAGGTGAGAACACTGGAGTGGGTTGCCATTTCCTTCTCCAGGGGAGCTTCCCGACCCAGGGATCGAACCCAGGTCTCCCGCATTGCAAGCAGATGCTTTAGCCTCTGAGCCACCAGGGAAGCCCAATGCCTCCACAGGAGACCCTCAAACACTCAATGGCAGATCTGGCTCAGTCTCTTTTGGGTTTCCTGGGTCCTGGTGCACACAGGTTTTGTTTGTGTCCTCCCGGTGTCTCTGGCGGGTATGAGGTTTGATTTTAAACGTGATTGCACCCCTCCTACTGCCTTTTGCAGCTTCTCCTTTGCCCTTGGTCATGGGGTATCTTTTTTTTGGTGGATTCCGACATTCTCCTGTCAGTGGTTGTTCAGTAGCTAGTTGCAATTTTGGTGTTCTCGCGAGAGAAGATGAGCGCACATCTTTATACTCCACTGTCTTGGATTCCGGATTCCTGGGAAAGTATGGCTGTAGTTAAGAATTACTTATGCATGTTACCCTAGCACGTCTGAAATCCTCACTTAGACAGTGGAATTGATGTATTGAAGGGAGAAGACCTTCGGTAGAAAAATGCATAGTGTATCCTATTAATTAATATACTAGAATGGGAGGGTACTTTATCATTGATAAGTCAATAACAGTAATAATGTCAACATTTAAGATGACTACTCTTGTATTAATCAGAGAAGATTCATTTGCAATCAGAAAACCTCTACCCAAATGAGAAAGATGGGTGATCGTACCATCAGTGAACTAGGAGTTTGGCATACCCTGCAGTCTGTAGGAATGAGGATGTGCTGATGTACCAGGGAGTAGGTATGAAGCTTCAAGTCAGTGTAGTTAGTGATTTTCTTCTCCAGCTTTTGTTTTGGGGGATTGTTAAAATCCTGGTGTGCTTGTGGGCATATGTTACTCATTTGAACATTAACAGTTAATAAGTGCCATCTTGGAACCTCGGGATGGTTCCAAATGTTAGTTGCTATATAAGATCAAGGTCTGTTGCAGTGAGGATGATTTCTTCTGTTAAGTTGGTGGACATCACACAGAACATCAAAGCAAGAACAGCTATGAGGAAGGGGGTTGACCTGCTGTGAGGGAGGGACATGGTCTGGCACCGCCTAGTTCCAAAAGATCAATGTTTTCCAAGAGTTGTTAAAAAATTTTTTTTTTTTTGCTTCCTGAGTGTAGTGGACATATGCTTCATACTCTGGCTGTTCAGTACCTTTTGAATGTCTTCCTGGCTTTGCAAAATGCCTGTCCTTCTGAACTCTACTTCCTCAAAGTACAAGTCAGTAGTCACTTTCTCGGTCTCCTTGGCAGCTAGTGCCAGAATGTATCCCAGGCTCTGTATCTCAGATGCATTAGAAGGATACCTTTGGAAGTGAGTCAGGAGAGGCGTCCCATGGAAGTATTTCTGGCGAGGGTGGCAGTGGCATCTGCAGTAGGGTCTGCCGGAACCGTCTGGTGGATCAGTCATCTCCCAGCCTGAGTCCCTGGCCCACCAGATACCTGATGGGCCAGGACCTAATGCCCTGTAAGAAATCTCTATTCTGCCTCAGTTAGCTAGAGTGGATTCTGTTGTTTACAACTAAAAACTCTGAATGGTGTATCAGACTCTTAAGCATGAACAGACCAGGCTGTAACCAGTTCTGTTCTCACAGCAACTCCCCATGCTGATGAGGGACCATGAGAATCTCAAGGTAATTGGATAAAGTTTCATCCTCTTGATTGTGCTGCCAATTCAAGGCGTTTCTGCTGTAATGTGAGGCATACAAACGTGAAAAATATGGTTACATGAAATGGCACACAAAAAGGATAATAGGATTTATGGAAAAATAGAGTTGGATAGGTCACCTCAAATATATGAAACGCCGTCTAGAACACTAAGAAAAACCATAACAATCCTAACAAGACTAGCAGCTCAATTGGAAAGCCACACTGAATTGCTAGGCAACAAATATTCTAGGAAGTATAAGCGTTTGCCTTAAAAGGTGAGGGTACATGGATAGAAGGGGGGATGCAGGCTGCTGAGCTCTGAAGATGAGGGTAGAGGGAGGTGGGGATAAGTACTTGGAGGCTTTACACAAATTTGAGTGGTGACAGAGAAGGCTGCCCCTGGATGCTTGTTTTGTGGTGGCCTTTTACACTGCGTCTTTGAGAACGGTGCGCTCCATGCGTCTGTAAGAGAACACGTGACCCCACTAGGCCAGTGGGAAAACAGAGCAGAACGGGTACCTGGCACAGTGAGGTAGTCGACTTTGTTTGTGAGCTTTGTTTTCAGAGGCTTTTATGTGTATTTTCATGCTAAGGGACTTCTCTGCTGATCCAGTGGTTAGGACTTCAAGCTCCCAATGCAGGGGGCCTAGGTTCAATCCCTGGTGAGGGAACTAGATCCCACAGGCCACAACGAAGAAAGATTCCATGTGCCGCAACTAAGACCAGGCACAGTCAAATAAACAAGTAAATACTAAACATATGCTAAGAACAAATACATGTCAGCTGATACAGTTTATGTTTTATCTGGACACTGTTCTCTTACTATCAATGACAGATATACTGTGGTATTTAGAGAAGTGTGCTGTAGTCGGTGAGTATACTTGAAAGTGTTCTCTAAACCTTAAAAGCTGGAGGACCCTTGGCCTGTAGATAAAGGGACTGTAGGAGAAAGGATTATTTAAAAGGAGGAACCCCAGGAGAAGCGTGGACTGTCTTATTGCTGAAGGCAAGAGCTGTGGCCTCGCATAGCAGTTAGAGACACAGGCTTTGGATAGACCACCTGGGTTTGAGTCCCTCTTCTCCCACATGCTGGGTCTGAGCCCTGGTTTGATCATCTGTAAAACGAAGATAATGAAGATTGTACCTTAGACTTGTTGGTGCATGCGAAGTCCTTGGGGCAGTCCCTTGAATGATGGCTGCTGTTGACTTCTCACCCATCATCTACGTTATAGTTGGCTTCAAGGATAGGAAAGCTTGCATGAAAAACTTGCTGTCAGGGTCTAACCCATAATAGGCATTCCGTCCACATCTGTTGAATTTGAATCCAGTGAGAAAAATCCACAGAGACTGCAACCAGCACTGTTTCCTCCTACCAAGTCAGTGTGGAAACTGTTTTCTTGGCCAGGATGAGATGCTGTGTTGGGGGAACTGATCTGGGAGCACATGCTGGACTGGTGGTCTGTGAGTCCTTGGTGCCTGGGGATAACAGAAAACCCCAGGGAAGGTCAGACCTTCAGAGCAGAGCCTGAGTAGGAAGAACAATCCGCCACCAGCCTGGTTTCCATTGTGACCAGGCCGTTTCAATGAAAAGTGCTTTAGATGCTGGAAGCCCACAGCATCTGTTTCTAGTTGAAAGGTTATTTACAGACAGTATGTTTTTCACAGTGACATTTGTATGTGTTTATTAATACAGAGCCTATTGCAGTAAAACTCATTTTGGAAATGGAAATAGATAATTATTCTTGAAGCTTTTAATCATTTTTTAAGCAAAATAATGAACTGGAAAGCATTTAGCTGAGGAAGAGCATCTGATTACCCAGCCAGATTATTCAGTTGGGATGAGATGCAAATATATATTATCTCCTTCTGCTCTCTGCTCTCCTCTCTCCCGGGGCAGGGAGAGGGGAGGCTCCTCATTTTGTCTCTAGGTTCTGTGATATTTTTCAGTCACAACTGATGCTTCAGAGGCCCATGATTCTTGTCCTGGCTTCTCCATTCATCTCATGGCTTTGGGAAAGTCACTTTGTTTCTGGGCATCAGTTACTCATCTGTAAAATACCTCATGGTCTCTTCTAGCTCTGACCCTATGTCACTGTAGAAATCTGTGCCTTGGTGAAAGTGGAAAAACTCCTGTTAGCACTTGAGCCATCCAAGAACTCTGGTCTTTTTGAAGCCCCAGACTGGAGTAAAGATACTAGATTTTCTGTTTTATTCAGTGACATGCACAGAGCTCCTACAACATGCAGAGTACGTTAAGACCAGTGAGGGGACAGAAGAATAAGCAACTGCTTAAATTTCCTGTGGTCTAGTTGGAGAGGAAAAACAAACGTTTATGACATAATCAGAAGGATTAAGGCAGCTAGAATTGCCAGGGCTCAAGCTTTCTCTGTTGTGAATGTGGAAGGAAGAGAGTCCTCGTGGGCAATCTAGGGCATGGCACAAATCCCTAAGGACAGTATTTACAACTGAACGATGGGACTTGCTTTCCTACTCTCTTTGCTGAGCCAAACCTAGACTGTCTCTTTCTTTCTTTTTTTTATTTTTTAATTGAAGCATGGTTGATTTACCCTGTTGTGTTAACTCTGCTGTACAGCAAGGTGACTCAGTTATACACATATTTTCAGTTATTTTTTAATATTCTTTTCCATTATGGTTTATCACAGGATCTTGAATATAGTTCCTTGTGCTATATGCTAGGACCTTGTTGTTTATCTTAGACTGTTTATTTTCTATAATTTTTTAAAATAAACTTGAGCGGATCTTCTTCCGTCCCTCTTTTTTCTCGAGAGTTTGAAAAGCCCATGGTACCTAGTGTGGCACATTGTTGAATGTAAATGTCCTGAATGGTGGAACCCGCCTCCGCACCCCGCCAATCCTCACCTCTGGGCCCCACTTTTGTTCACTGGCACCTGAACTTGAGCATGACCAGGGCATGAGATGCAGGTGAATGGCAAAGAGGGGCCTGGCCCTCTGATCACACTGCTGTTTGAGCAGTACAGATCCTGGCAGCTGCTTCTAAAGACGGCATTTCTGGTAATGATCACCTTCAGGGAAGTGGGTGTGGTTGGAACAGCTGTCTGCCTGGGAGCTGCCCTTTGGTTTATATCTGGAGATAGCTTTGCAACGTGTGAGTATGTATGTAATCATATCTGGAATTGATAGACAGCCTGAAGCTTTCACATGCCCGGAGCTTCACTATCCTGTTTCTTGCTGGGGCAGCAACTTTCTTAACCACGTATATATCGTGGGCTCTTAGGAATGTTTTCAAGCCCAAAGAAATCCAGCTTGGCATCATTGCTTTAAATCAGGGGTATTTAAAGGGGTTCTGGAGTCCTGCCAGTGAAGCTCTTGGATAAAATGAGGTTTGGGGATTTTGATATTCCTGCCTTTCTCTAATTTAAAAAAAAAATAAGTTTGATAATTCAGTTTTGCTGAATTTCTGAGAAATCAACCTTGAGTCTAAGAAGGGAACAAAACACCCCAGTTTATTTTTTTGTAATTTTTCAAAAATTTTGAAAAATTTTATTTTTAATTGAAAGATAATTGTCGATCGCTTCTCGGCCTTTTGGCTAAGATCAAGTGTAGTATCTGTTCTTATCAGTTTAATATCTGATACGTCCTCTATCCGAGGACTAAAAAAAAAAAAATAATAAAGAAAGATAATTGTCTTATGACATTGTGTTGATTTCTGCCATTCTGCAGCATAAATTGCCACAAGTGAATATCCCCTCCCCCTGGAACCTCCCTTCCATCCCACATCTCAAGGCCATCACAGGGCATCAGGCTGGGCTCCTGTGTTATACAGCAGTTTCCCATCAGCCGTCTATTCTACTCATGGCAGTGCATATATTTCAATGCTATTCTCTCAATTCATCCCACTCTCCTTTAAAGAAGCCCTAGTTTAAATGAGTCTGTGTTGGTACCTGGCAGGTGGGCATAGTGTCATGATGCAGAAGCCTAATGTCCCTCCGGGAGATGGGATTGAGTCAACAGTCGCAGGAAGCAGGCAGGGGTGGAAACTGTTGCTGCCTGCCAACCCCGAAGACCCTGGGGGGCACTCGGGAGTGTCAGACTGTGGTTCACGTGGAAGAGCATCTTTGCACACCTGCTGGCCGCCCAGCGCTGGGCCGACTGCACCTTGATCTGCCGACTGCCCTCCTGGGCGCTGCTTTTGCTGCTGCTGGGCTGGTGCCTGTGGGCCCACAGTGGCATCCGATTCCTTCCTGGCCCCTCCGACCCACACAGAGCCTGATGAATTTTCTTTTTAAATGTCACATTGTGTCACTGCATTAGTGCCCTCGAGGATGTGTGTGCTCCTATTTTCACGTGGTTACCTGAGGTCATGGGGTAATGATTGTTCACACCACAGGGAATAGAGATTTATACATCATTATCATAAGGTCTTGTATTTCATTTATTTTTTATTTTGCTGCATGCTCTTTTTATTAAAAAATCTTCCACCTCACCCCTCCCCACAAGTCTTCTCTTCCCTGGGCATGCAAGTAATAATAGAATTCCTAGAGAAAGCCCAGATATACAGGGTCGGGTTTTCTGATCACATCAGTGCTAAGACAGAACTTTATCCCCCATGTCTGACTTTATGACTATCAACAAGGACTGTCTAGTTTGGGGTGATCTTTACTTTCTATGCACACACTTCCATACAAGTAGGAGGCACTTGTATCCTTTTGGAAGTCATTTTGGTAGAGGCTTGGCTTTGCATCCAAATTTCCATCACTAGTCTCCCTGATCAGGCTTCTGCTTTCTGTAGGATTACCCAGCTCTGTTGAGGTGTCAGGGAGTTGCAGAGCGGCCTCCCTGGGATAGAACCAATGGGCAGATGGCATCCTAGCCCTGATGAGGGCTGTAGCTCTGCATGGAGCATTGGGTTACAGGACTTGGTCTCAGATGCCAGCATCTTTGCAGCCTGGCCATGTGGACATGCCTGTGTAATGATCTCCTCATCTGTCGAGGGAAGACAGTATCCAAATTGCAGGGTTTGGGGAGTTTGGGTTAGGTGATCTATGCTGAAGAACTTGATACCCTTGTAAAGTATCATGAGGTTAATTACCAGCCCACTGTTCTAACCCACTGTGTTGTAATTCTATGGGGGTAGGGGGCTGGTAACATGGTGATCAGTTGACCCTTGCTGTGTTCTAAGGTGAAAAAAAAAATGTGCCTTGCTTTCAAGGATATAAGAGAAACATTTTAGATATATAAAAATAACCTTTTATTGTTGATGAGTCTCTGGACATTGGCTGGAATCCCTGTGGTTAGGGAAGGGAGAATAGTTAGGAGAGGAAGGCCAGTCAGCTTGACATACGCTGGACATCAGACATGGACTGGCCTTTTATAACAGGAGCTACTTTGAGGGCGCTCTTGCTGGGGTGTGTGTGTGTGCATGCATGTATACAGCAAGGGTTTTGATTTTTTTTTTTTTTTTTGAGTGGAGGAGAATCCTTGTATATAGCATACCCATGGGTGTATTTCCAAGAGCCAAAACCCAAATAAACAGTGTTCCACATGAAACTAAAATAACAACAGAAAACATGCAAATCTACGAAGACTGTTGCAACCAGTAGCATGACCTCCTCACTCCTGAATTCCAGAGCCTGGTAGAGCATCTTAGAAGGGGGCATGGGGTCTCAAGGCTTTCAGCAATTACTCAGCCAGGTCCTTAACTCAGAGCTGCTCCAGAGGGACCTGGAGCCCAGGCAGTGCCTGGCCCTGTCCGTCACCATCAGAGCGCTAATGGGTAACTGGTCTGATTGTGTTAAAGTGGTAGAATATTTAGAAATATTTTCTTTGTAATTGGGGAAAATACTTTTAGAGCTTTAGTTAGGTAATCACTGAAGCTACCGCTATGCCATATATAAATAACTATCTGAAGGCTCTGAGACATCTGTATAAATTTAGCCCATTCCATCACACAGACTTGCACCATCCCCCACCCATGCAGCCCAGAGGCTCTGACTCCTGTTGGTTCACAGCTGCTGCTGGTATTTTGAGGATGAGCCTCAGAGCATCTTTCCAGTGTTCTTCCAACACCCTTTGTCTGATCAGACAAAATATGCCCAGGTTGTCCCAGGTTCCCTCTGGGGAGCCCAGCTGTCTGCTGGTTTTGTATGTGGCTGCCCCGGTCATTCAGGTTCAGCACCGTGTTACTGCTGGTGGGCTGGGGGCTTCTAGTGACTGTCTCTCCTGCACTGCATCATTAACTCCTTCAGTTCTTTCTGTGCATTGACTGAGAAGGAGTTTGGACTCTTGTTTAGGAAGGCAGAGAACAAAGTGAAAGGCAACAAATTGTTCCTTTTATCTCATCTCCCTTTTTAAAAAATCCTTTTGGAGTATAGTTGCGTTTCAGTGTTGTGTTGCTTTGGTGTTGGTCAGTCGCGTCTGACTCTTTACGATCCTATGAAATGCAGCACTCCAGGCTTCTCTGTCCTTCACCATCTTCCGGAGTTTGCTCAAACTCGTGTCTATGGAGTCAGTGATGCCATCCAACCATCTTATCCTCTGTCCTCCCCTTCTCCTCCTGCCTTCTATCTTTCCCAGTATCAGAGGCTTTTCTAATGAGGTGGCCATTCGCATCAGGTGGCCAAAGTATCGGAGCTTCAACTTTAGTCTTTCTAATGAATATTCAGGACTGATTAGGATTTACTGGTTTAATTTCCTTGCTGTCCAGGGGACTCTCAAAAGAGTCTTCTTCAAACCACAGGTCGAAAGCATCAATTCTTCAGTGCTCATCCTTTATGGTCCAACTCTCACATCTGTACATGACTATTGGAAAAACCATAGCTTTAACTATACAGACCTTTGTCAGCAAAGTAATGTCTCTGCTTTTTAATATGCTGTCATAGCTCTTCTTCCAAGGAGCAAGCATCTTTTAATTTCATGGCTACAGTGATTTTGGAGCCCCCCAAAATAAAGTCACTCACTGTTTCCATTCTTTCCCCATCTATTGTCCATGAAGTGATGGGACCGGATGCCATGATCTTCATTTTTTGAATGTTGAGTTTTAAGCCAGCTTTTTCAATCTCCCCTTTCACCTTCATCAAGAGGCTCTTTAGTTCTTCTTGCTTTCTGCATATCTGAGGTTATTGGTATTTCTCCTGGCAATCTTGATTCCAGCTTGTGCTTCTCCCAGCCTGGCATTTTGCATGATGTACTCTGTATATAAGTTAAATAAGCTAGGTGACAATATACAGCCTTGACATACTCCTTTCCCAATTTTGAACCAGTCTGTTGTTCCACGTCCAGTTCTAACGTGTTTCTACTGTACAGTAAAGTGAATCTACTATACGTATACACATATATCCTCTTTTTTGGATTTTCTTCCCATTTAGGCCACCACAGAGCACTGAGTAGGGTTCCCTGACCTATACAGTAGGTTCTCATTAGTTAACTTTTTCAACTGAAGAATAGTTTTGAGCAACTACAGTCATTTGAAGTCTTCCTATATTATTAATTTTGTAGAAAGTAATTTTGTGGGTCTTTATTTAGGTAATTAAATGCTGTGAAAACTTGTAGTGATTTTCTTTTCTTAATAATTAGACACAGGGATTAGAGCATTTTTATATTGCATGTTGGTCTTTCAACAGTTGTTCAGTTCAGTTCAGTCACTCAGTCATGTCCAACTCTTTGTGACCCCATGAACTGCAGCACACCAGGATTCCCTGTCCATCACCAACTCCCGAGTCCACCCAAACCCATGTCCATCGAGTCGGTGATGCCATCCAACCATCTCATCCTCTGTCGTCCCCTTCTCCTCCTGCCCTCAATCTTTCCCAGCATCAGGGTCTTTTCCAATGAGTCAGCTCTTCGCATCAGGTGGCCAAAGTATTCAGTGAACTCCAGTGAACACCCAGGACTGATCTCCTTTAGGATGGACTGGTTGGATTTCCTTGCAGTCCAAGGGACTCTCAAGAGTCTTCTCCAACACCATAGTTCAAAAGCATCAATTCTAAAGTGCTCAGCTTTCTGTGTAGTCCAACTCTCACATCCATACATGACCACTGAAAAAACCATAGCCTTGACTAGACGGACCTTTGTTGGCAAAGTAATGTCTCTGCTTTTTAATATGCTGTCTGAGTTGGTCATAACTTTCCTTCCAAGGAGTAAGCGTCTTTTAATTTCATGGCTGCAATCACCATCTGCAGTGATTTTGGAGCCCAGAAAAATAAAGTCAGCCACGTTTTCCACTGTTTCCCCATCTATTTGCCATGAAGTGATGGGACGGGATGCCATGATCTTAGTTTTCTGAATATTGAGCTTTAAGCCAACTTTTTCACTCTCCTCTTTCACTTTCATCAAGAAGCTCTTTAGTTCTTCTTCCCTTTCTGCCATAAGGGTGGTGTCATCTGCATATCTGAGGTTATTGATATTTCTCCCGGCAATCTTGATTCCAGCTTGTGCTTCCTCCAGCCCAGCATTTCTCATGATGTACTCTGCATAGAAGTTAAATAAGCAGGGTGACAATATACAGCCTTGACATTGGTATTCTTTGCTTTTCTCCATATAGATTTTAATCAGAATGGATTAATTTTTTGCAGTTATCAGCTATTATACTACATCATGAAAATGAGTTATTTCCATCTCGGAAATATAATACTGAATGCAGAGTATAAAAAAAGTAAAATGCAATATACTTTTTGCTAGGTATCAAATTTTTAATAGATACTAGTCTGAATGCATTTTACTTCATCTAGGGGTTTATATATAGAAAAAATAGTATGTAGCCGTTGGAAAACAGCGGCACTATAAAATAAAGGGCACACCACCCCATATCTCAAAGGAAGAGTGCAGACCTGTAAGGTGATCTTAAATATTTCTCCCATTTCTTAAGATAAAATTCTTTACTCGGGATGAAACAGGAAAATGTGGCATGTAAGAGCTAGGAGTGGTAAGCCATAAATAGAGGACAAGAAGGGACAAAAATGGAGTTAAGTGAAATAATAAAGGATTACAGGAAAAGCAAGGATGCAATCACATAATTAAAATTCACTTGGAGAATGTAAAGATCACAGTTGACTCTTTAGAATCTTGACTCATATGTGGAAGGCAGTCTTGAGATGTTCTTCCACGTTGAAGTAGAAAAAAACAGATGACCATTGTGAGAGAAAATAATAAATATGAAGAATAGGCATCAAATTAGGGAAGTTCCTGAATATGAAGCCAGAGCAATGAGAGCAGAAATCATTTGAAAAAGGAAAAAAGAAAACTTTCCTGGGCTTAAAAGGACTAATCATATTATAGACAAAATACACAGAAAAGGAGCCATATGGAGGCACAGTCTGCCATAATTTTTAAAATTTCTGAACCAAGGGAGAAACTATATAAAGATTCAAGCAGAAAATGAGGTTGCTTATGAGGACTAAAAGGAGGTCAGACATCTGTGTGGTAATACTTCATGGCAGACACAGTGAAATGATGTTTCCAAGTCCTGAGAGGACAAGATGGTGATTTGAGAATTCTTTTTATGCACTGGAATTGTTTTCATGTGGGCAGTCAACAGAAGGACTGCTCTAAAGATGCTTTGGGGTGCCTGCTGTGGTCAAGCAGTCTTCTTGTAGAATTGTCTTCGGCCATAAGGACACTGAGGTGTCAAAGGGCACTTTAGCCACCTAATGTATCATCTCCAGCTAACCTGGTTGGACTAGGAGTGGACATCTCTTGGAGGTAACTTAAGAGTTGGCCAGCAGAGATGAGCCGAGCCCATGAGATTCTGCTTCAAGGATTTTAGAGGAGAGAAGATGTTATGGTTGGTTTGATGACTGGGGCTAGAAAGTCACAGGGATGAGAATATTGTTAGCACTGTGGCAAGTCAAACCATGTGCAGACTACCTTCTGGGAGAAGCAGAAGCTACGAGGAGGCAGAGAAGCTGATGTGGGGAGAGAAAGGAAAAGAGAGCAGGGTCAGAGGGAAGCAGAAGCTGTGGAAGGAGAGAGAGGAAAAGGGAGCAGGGTCAGAGGGAAGCAAAGAAGCTGTGGAAGGAGACGGAGTTGCTGCCTCAGGTCCTTTCTTATTCCCACGAAGCCCCTTCCTCCTCTGAGTTTTATCCTGTGTCCTTACAATCAATCCTCTTGGACTTGAGCAAGTATCTGTTCCTTCCAGTCAAGAAAAGTTCTACTTACAAAAGGGCATTTTCAGATTGTCAAGGACTTAAGAAGTATTCTACCTTGCAACCTGGAATTGAAAAGGCTGCTGGAAGTAGAACAAAAATTACAAATCAAATAATAAAAGACTATGAAAAATTTGGATTGCCCTGTGGGCCTGTCACCAGGCTTATTACTCAGTGTATCACTAAAATCTTCAGGCCACTCATGACCTAGAGAACCATCCTGATGGCTCCTAGCCTCTATCACGACATAGAAGATGGCAGAGTATTTGGTGCTCATTTTCATGGTTGGCACCAGGATGAAACTTAAAAGTAAAGACTGTTGTTAGGAATCATTATACCCATTAATAATTTAGGCAATAATCCTGTAATCTGACATAAAAGATGTTCCAGAACAGCTTCTCTCCAGGGTAGCACTTATCATCAGGACTTTCAGCAAATATTTACTGAGAATTAACAGTGTGCAGGCTACTTTGTTAGCTAAAGGTCATCTGTTGATTAGAATGCTGGTTAGAAGAGAAATAATTATCTTACAGATTTTTCATAGGGCGTTATCTTTATAAAGAATTACTTTTTAGAAAATTGAAGTATTGTTGATTTACAGTGTTGTATTAGTTTCTGGTATACAGCAAAGTGATTTAGTCACACATATATGTGCATATATTCTCTTCCATTATGATTTTAAACTGTAAAGCTCAGAGGAAAACAGGCAGTACACTCTTTGACATAAATCACAGCAAGATCCCTTTTGACCCACCTCTTAGAGTAATGGAAATAAAAACAAAAATAAACAAATGGGACCTAATTAAAATTAACTGCACAGTGAAGGGAAGAATAAACAAGATGAAAAGACAACCCTCAGAATGGGAGAAAATAATTGCAAACAAAACCGACAATGGGATTGATCTCCAAAATATTTAAGCAGCTTATGTTGCTCAGTGTCAGAAAAACAATGCACAGCCCAATCAAAAAATGGGCAGAAAACCTAAACAGACATTTCTCCAAAGAAGACATACAGATGGCTGATAAACACATGAAAAGGTGTTCAATATCACTCACTATTAGAGAACTGCAAATCAAAACTTCAGTGAGGTATCACTGCACACCAATCAGAATGGCCATCATCAGAAAACCTACACATAATAAATGCTGGAGAGGATGTGGAGAAAAGGGAACCCTCTTGCACTCAACAGGAGTACAAGAGTTGGGAATGTAAATTGATACAACCCGTAAAGAGGACAGTATGGAGAAATCTTTAAATAAAAAGTGAAAGTGAAAGTCACTCAGTTGTGTCCGACTCTTTGCAACCCCATGGAAAGTACAGTCCATGGAATTCTCCAGGCCAGAATACTGGAGTGGGTAACCTATCCCTTTTCCAGCAGATCTTCCCTACCCAGGAATTGAACCAGGGTCTCCCTGGTGGCGCAGATGGTAAAGTGTCTGCCTACAATGCGGGAGACCTGGGTTCAATACCTGTGTCAGGAAGAGCTCCTGGAGAAGAAAATGGCAACCCACTCCAGTATTCTTGCCTGGAAAATCCCACGGACAGAGGAATCTGGTAGGCTATAGTCCATGGGGTCACAAAGAGTCGGACACGACTGAGTGACTTCACTCACTCCTGCATTGCAGGCAGATTCCTTACCAGCTGAGCTATACATGGGAAGCCCAATGAGCCAGCAGACCTATTACTGGGCACATAGCCTAAGAAAACCACAATTGAAAAAGACACATGTACCCCAGTATTCATAGCACTGTTTACAATAGCTAGAACATGGAAACAACCTAGATGTCCATCAAGAGATGAATGGATAAAGGTGTTCTGACAGGCACATTTTTGGGGCTTCCCTGGTAGCTTGGATGGTAAAGCATCTGCCTACAATGTGGGAGACCCAGGTTTGATCCCCAGGTCGGGAAGATCCCCTGGAGAAGGAAATGACAACCCATTCCAGTATTCATGCCTGGAAAATCCCATGGACCGAGGATCCTGGTGGGCTACAGTCCATGGGGTCGCAAAGAGTCGGACACGACTGAGCAACTTCTCTTTACTTCTTCTTCACATATATACAGTGGAATATTTCTCAGCCATGAAAAGAACTCATTTGAATCAGTTCTGGTGAAGTAGATGAACCTGTTACACAGTGAAGTAAGTCAGAGAAAAACAAATATCATATTTTCACACACACATATAGAATCTAGAAAAAGGGTATTGATGAACCTATTTGCAGGGAAGAACGGAGACTCGGATTAGAGATGGACTTGTGGAGACAGTGTGGGGAGGAGAGACTGGGATCAACGGGGAAAGCACTGGAGCATGGGCGCCTGTAGACTACCAGGTTAAAATAGAGAGCTGGTGAGAAGTTACTGTGTAACACAGGGAGCCCAGCCCGACCCTTGGTGATGACCCAGAGGGATGGGGTGAGGGGAGGGGAGGGAGGCTCGAGAGCATGGTTATATGTGTATAATTATGGCTGATTTGCATTGTTGTTTGGCAGAAATCACCACAATGTGGCAAAGCAAATTTCCCCCAATTAAAAAAAATAAATAAATATAACTTCAACAATATAACAGGAATCCACAGTGTAGCCTAGGAAGGAAAGGGAAAAAACATACCAAAATAACTGACATGATTTTCTTTGGTGGTGGGGCAGGAAGTGTTTTTTTTTCCTTTTCTCTCTCATATAGTTTGTATGTGTATGTTAGCTTCAGTAGTATTGATTTTTAAGTGAAAAGATAAACTTTATATTAAAAGTTAGAAATAATACTGAGAAACATTTCCAAATAAAACCATACTTATGGTTATCATAGTGAAGTCGTGCAGTCGTGTCTGACTCTTTGTGGCCCCATGGACTGTAGCCTACCAAGCTCCTCCGTCCATGGGATTTTTCAGGCAAGAGTAGTGGAGTGGGTTGCCATTTCCTTCTCCAGGGGATCTTCCCAACTCAGGGGTTGAACCCAGGTCTCCCACATTGCAGGCAGACGCTTTGCTGTCTGAGCTACAAGGGAAGCCCCAAAACAATATTAATGACTTACTGAAAACCTACTCCTCGTTGGGTACCATGTTTGGGGGTTTTATAGGCATGTCATCCTAAATCTTGTGAATCCAATAGACAGAATGTGGTTATTGCCATTTTCTAGATGAGGAAATGCATGCTGTTAGAGGTCGAAGACTTGACAAGGTCTCACAGACAGTAACTGGCAGATCTGGGGATTTGAGTCCAGATCCATTCTACTCGCCAAGTCCTCTCCCTAGCCCACTGCACTGCTTATTCACTGCTGAATAAGCCAGGGATTGAGATGGGACTTGGCAAGCTTGCATCATGGCACTGGAATTAATCGCTCTGAAGAGGAATAGATGTTGGAGAGAATCCAGGTTTTTGAAGAAAGATTATTTAGAGAAACCACCAGGTATATGATATGGAGCAAGCCACCTTCCTCCGCTCCGCTTGAAGCTTCAGTTTCTTTGTGAAGCTAGGGACTTTGGTCATTCAGTCCCTTAAGCATCTTGTCATTCTTATATTCTTGGGCTCATCTAAGCAAGTACACAGACCAAAACTGGGCTTGTTTCTTTGCCGTTGTTGATGTTTGTTTTTGCTTTAGCAGGGATTTGAGATTGGAAGGAAAAACTGATGGGCAAAGTTGTAAAGCACAGGAGAGCTCAATTAGAGAATACTGAAGTTCAAGTCTGAGAAAGCAGTACTAATCATGCAATACATAATCTGGGGTGAACAGTGATTTAAAAATATGGGATTACTTTTTCTCTTGAGTTGTACATTTTAATGGAAAATTCTGATTTTCCATTCTAACCAGAATCACAACACACGTTGCAGTACTGTCCTTAATGACACAAATTGCAGACATCAGTTCAGTTCAGTCGCTCAGTCATCTCCGACTCTTTGCATTCCCATGAACTGAAGCACACTAGGCTTCCCTGTCCATCATCAACTCCCGGAGCTTGCTCAAACTCGTGTTCATTGACTTGGTGCTACTATCCAACCATCTCATCCTCTGTCGTTCCCTCTCCTCCCACCTTCAATCTTTCCCAGCATCAGGGTCTTTTCCAGTGAGTCAGTTCTTCGCATCAGGTGGCCAAAGTATTGGAATTTCAGCTTCAGCATCAGTCCTTCCAATGAATGTTCAGGACTGATTTCCTTTAGGATTGACTGGTTGGATCTCCTTGGGACTCTCGAGTCTTCTCCAACACCACAGTTCAAAAGCATCAGTTCTTCAGCGCTCAGCTTTACAGTCCAACTCTCACATTCATACATGACTACTGGAAAAATCATACCCTTGACTAGATGGACCTTTGTCAGCAAAGTAATGTGTCTGCTTTTTATTTATTTATTTATTTATTTTGACTTCAGTTTTAATTTTATTTTTCTTTTTTTTAAATTTTATTTTATTTAACTTTACAATATTGTATTGGTTTTGCTTTTTAATATGCTATCATAGCTTTTCTTCCAAGGAGCAAACGTCTTTTAATTTCATGGCTGCAGTCACCATCTGCAGTGATTTTGGAGCCCAAGAAAGTCTGTCACTGTTTCCATTGTTTCTCCATCTATTTGCCATGAAGTGATGGGACCAGATGCCACAATCTTAGTTTTCTGAATGTTGAGTTTTAAGTCTTTTTCACTCTCCTCTTTCACTTTCATCAAGAGGCTCTTTAGTTCTTCTTTCCTTTCTGCCATAAGGGTGGTGTCATCTGCATATCTGAGGTTATTGATATTTCTCCTGGCAGTCTTGACTCCAGCTTGTGCTTCATCCAGCCCAGCATTTCACATGGTATACTCTGCATATAAGTTAAATAAACAGGGTGACAATATATAGCCTTGACGTACTCCTTTCCCAATTTGGAACCTGCCATGTCTGGTTCTAACTGTTGCCTCTTGACCTGTATACAGATTTCTCAGGAGGCAGGTCAGGTGGTCTGGTACTCCCATATCTTTAAGAATTTTCACAGTTTGTTGTGATCCACAGTCAAATGCTTTGGCATAGTCAATAAAGCAGAAATAGATGTTTTTCTGGAACTCTCTGGCTTTTTCTATGATCCAATAGATGATGGCAATTTGACCTCTGATTCCTCTGCCATTTCTAAACCCAGCTTGGACATCTGGAAGTTCATAGTTCACGTAATGTTGAAGCCTGGCTTGGAGAATTTTGAGCATTAATTTGCTACTGTGTGACATGAGTGCAATTCTGCGGTAGTTTGAACATTCTTTGGCATTGCCTGTCTTTGGGATTGGAATAAAAACTGACCTTTTTGAATCCTGTGGCCACTGCTGTGTTTTCCAAATTTGCTGGCATATTGAGTGCAATACTTTAATAGCATCTTCTTTTAGGATTTGAAATAGCTCAACTGGAATTCCATCACCTCCACTAGCTTTGTTCATAGTGATGATTCCTAAGGCCCAATTGACTTCACATTCCAGGATGTCTGGCTATAGGTAAGTGATCACACCATCATGGTTACCCGGGTCATAAGACCGTTCTTGCATAGTTCTTCTGTGTATTCTTGTCACCTCTTCTGCTTTTGATAGGTCCATTTCTGTCCTTTATTGAGCCCATCTTTTGCATTAAATGTTCCCTTGGTATCTCTAGTTTTCTTGAAGAGATCTCTAGTTTTTCCCATTCTGTTGTTTTCCTCTATTTCTTTGCATTGATTACTAAGGAAGGCTTTCTTATCTCTCCTTGCTATTCTTTGGACCTCTGCATTCAGATGGATATATCTTTCCTTTTCTCCTTTGCCTTTAGCTTTTCTTCTTTTCTCAGCTATTTGTAAGGCCTCCTCATACAAACATTCTGCCGTTTTACATTTCTTTTTCTAGGGATGTCCTTGATCACTGCCTCCTGTACAGTGTCACAAACCTCCATCCATAATTCTTCAGGTACTCTGTCAGATCCAATCCCTTGAATCTATTTGTCACTGCCACTGTATAATGGTAAGGAATTTGATTTAGGTCATACCTGAATGGTCTAGTGGTCTCCCCTACTATCTTCAGTTTAAGCCTGAATGTGACAATAAGGAGTTCATGATCTGAGCCACAGTCAGCTCCCGGTCTTGTTTTTGCTGACTGTATAGAGCTTCTCCATCTTTGGATGCAAAGAATATAATCACTTTGATTTTGGTATTGACTATCTGGTGATGTCCATGTGTAGAATCATCTCTTGTGTAGTTGGAAGAGGGTGTTTGCTATGACCAGTGAGTTCTCTTGGCAAAACTCTGTTAGCCTTTGCCTTGCTTTGTTTTGTATTTCAAGGCCAAACTTGCCTGTTACTCCAGGTATCTTTTGACATCCTATTTTGCATTCTAGTCCCCTATGATGAAAGGGACATCTTTTTTTGGATATTAGTTCTAGAAGGTCTTGTAGGTCTTCATAGAACCATTCCACTTTAGCTTCTTTGGCATTAGTGGTTGGGGCATAGACTTGGATTACTGTGATATTGAATGGTTTGCCTTGGAAATGAACAGAGATCATTCTGTCATTTTTGAGATTGCACCCAACTACTGCATTTTGGACTCTTGTTGACTATGATGGCTACTCCATTTCTTCTAAGGGATTCTTGCCCACAATAGTAGACATAATGGTCGTTTGAATGAAATTCACCCATTCCAGTCCATTTTAGTTCACTGATTGCTAAAATGGCGATGTTCACTCTTGCCATTTCCTGTTTGACCACTTCCAATTTACCTTGATTCATGGGCCTAACATTCCAGGTTCCTATGCAGTATTGTTCTTTACAGAACAATTTCACGTCAACAATTTCAAATTTCACGTCACATCCATCATCAGTCACATCCACAACTGGGCATTATTTTCGCTTTGGCTCTTTCTCTTAATTTTTTCTGGAGTTATTTCTCCACTCTTCTCCAGTGTCATATTGGGCCCCTACCAACCTGGGACGTTCATATTTGAGTGTCATATATTTTTGCCTTTTCATACTGTTCATGGGGTTCTCAAGGCAGAATACTGAAGTGTTTCACCACTCCCTTCTCCGGGGGACTATATTTTGTCAGAACTCTTCACAATGACGCATCCATCTTGGGTGACCCAATATGTCATGGCTTATAGTTTCATTGAGTTAGGCAAGGTTGTGATCCGTGCGATCAGTTTGATTACTTTTCTGTGGTTGTGATTTTCAGTCTGTCTGCCCTCTGACAGATAAGGATAAGAGGCTTATGGAAGCTTCCTGATGGGAGAGACTGACTGTGGGGGAAACTGGGTCTTGTTCTGATGGACGTGGCCATGCTCAGTAAATATTTAATCCACTTTTCTGTTGATGGGCGGGGCTGTGTCCCCTCCCTGTCGTTTGACCTGAGAACAAACTATGGTAGGGGTAATGAAGACAATAGCAACCTCTTTCAAAAGATCTTGAGCACGCACAGTTGTATTCAGTGCCGCTGACTGCAGCAGCCCGCTGCCGACCCACACCTCTGCTGGAGACTCCTGGACGCTCATGGGCAAGTCTGGGTCAGTCTCTTGTGGGGTCCCTGCTCCTTTCTCCTGGGTCGTGGTGTGCAGGAGGTTTTGTTTGTGCCCTCCAAGAGTCTGTTAGCCCAGTCCTGTGTAAGCTCTATAATCAAATTCCACTGGCCTCCAAAGTCAAATTCCCTTGAGGTACGCAGTCCCTTTGCCAGATCCCCAGGTTGGGAAATCTGTTGTGGGTCCTAGAACTTTCTTAACAGTGCAAGAATTTATTTGGTATAATTGTTCTGCAGTTTGTGGGTCGTCTGCTCAGCAGTGGCTCTGTGGCGGGGTTAATGGTGACCTCCTCACAGGGGGCTTATGCCACCCGCTGTGTGACCCAGGTCTGCTGTGCCCAGAGCCCCTGCCACTCCCCCCTTTCTAAGTGGGCAACAGCTGGTTTCTGGGACTCTTTATTGTTGTTCAGTTGCTTAGTTGTGTCTGACTCTTTGAGACCCCATGGACTATAGCATGCCTGACTTCCCTGTCCTTCACCATCTCCCTGAGCTTGTTCAAACTCATGTCTGTTGAGTCGGTGATGCCATCCAACCATCTTGTCTTATGTCATCCCCTTCTCCTGCCTTCAATCTTTGCCAGCTCAGGGTCTTTTCTAATGAGTCAGTCATCTCTGTAATACTGGGGATGGGAGCCTTCATGGCAGGAGCTGTGCTTCTAAATTTTGACAGCCAGTTATTCACCTCTATCCTTGGTGGTCTCTACATGTTTGCAGTAACTGTTGATGCTTAGGGTCAGGGAGAGGCCTGAAGCACACTCTCCCTATAGACCCATCTTGGCTCCAACTTTAGCTGAGGTTTCTTCAGTTAATACCAGAGAGCTTTCTGCATTTTCCCCCCAGCATCTCTGCCTTGCCCTGGACTCTCCCAACGTCCTTCCAGCAGCCTGTGACTTGGGCAGGTGAGAGTGATGAGGAAGGTTCACATGAGCGAGGCAGATGGTTGAGAGCCTTGTCCTCCAGAGCCCAAATTGCACCTGCCCACCTCCCCCCTTTCTAAGTGTTTTGTTCGTATTGTTTCAGTTGAATCTCAGGACATCCTTTGGAAGCTGGAAAGTACTCTTGACTCCACTTAAAGTTAGAAAGACTCCACTTAAAGCTCAGATAGCGTCAGTAACTGTGCAAGGCTGAACCAAACATTCACTTAAGTAGTTCAACTCCAGGACCTGAGTTCTTGAGCATGTATATCAAGGCCACGTGGAGTTGGTGGAAGGGTCCCTGAATAGCAGTGCGTGTGTGGCTGGGGTAAAGAGCTGCAGGGGTAGGTAGGTCTGTGCCTCTGAAGACGGCTTAGGGTCATCCCGTACAATTGGGATTTATGCAGTGCTTGTGAACCCACACTCTGAAAAAATTACACATTACTCATAAAGATTGACTGTCCTCAAAAAGAATATTTGCATCCACAGGGAACTTCTGAGAGCTTACGTGGAATCATCTGCATCTTGGTCTGAATGAGTCAGCCCAGGGTCCACACAGCGTTCCAGGTCAGCCACGTGACTCCTTAGTGAACACCTTCTTGGCTGGCCAGGGGAGTCTGTCAGGGTTCATTCCGGTGGTTGCCCATAGTGCCCACGTGTCTGAACAGGGCAACTGACCAGTTGGTGGATTCATCTTGCTCTTTCCCCTTCCCACTGTTTTCTGGATGTTTTCTCTGCCTTTAGCCCTGCTTTTTGCATGACAAAGAAAGGTGAAATTCTCAAACCATTTCCAGAGGGGCAAGAGGAAAAACTCACTATTGATCAACATGATGCCTTTGCATCCCTATAGCCCTTGACTAGTCTGCTTTCCCATCTGCCAGACTGTCCTTCCTGGAGATGGAAAATAAACAGATGGGGGAGACTGGCTTCCACCGCCTAGACTCTTCTTGCTGTCACTGAGCTGTTAGCCCTGGATTACCAGAGTCACGGTTTTCCTGCTGGTGTCATTATATTTGAAAAACTCACTCTGATACCTCTCCAGTCCAGCAAAAGCTTTCCTTTCTTTTCCTACTTTTGCTGTTTCAGTGTTAGGTTTAGATCAGATCAGATCAGTTGCTCAGTCGTGTCCGACTCTTTGTGACCCCATGAATCGCAGCACGCCAGCCTCCCTGTCCATCATCAACTCCCAGAGTTCACTCAGACTCACGTCCATCACGTCAGTGATGCCATCCAGCCATCTCATCCTCTGTCATCCCCTTCTTCTCCTGCCCCCAATCCCTCCCAGCATCAGAGTCTTTTCCAATGAGTCAACTCTTCACATGAGGTGGCCAAAGTACTGGAGTTTCAGCTTTAGCATCATTCCGTCCAAAGAAATTCCAGGGCTGATCTCCTTCAGAATGGACTGGTTGGATCTCCTTGCAGTCCAAGGGACTCTCAAGAGTCTTCTCCAACACCACAGTTCAAAAGCATCAACTCTTCGGCGCTCAGCCTTCTTCACAGTCCAACTCTCACATCCATACATGACCACGGGAAAAACCATAGCCTTGACTAGACGAACCTTTGTTGGCAAAGTAATGTCTCTACTTTTTAATATGCTGTCTAGGTTGGTCATAACTTTCCTTCCAAGGAGTAAGCGTCTTTTAATTTCATGGCTGCAGTTACCATCTGCAGTGATTTTGGAGCCCAGAAAAATAAAGTCTGACACTGTTTCCACTGTTTCCCCATCCATTTCCCATGAAGTGGTGGGACCGGATGCCATGATCTTCGTTTTCTGAATGTTGAGCTTTAAGCCAACTTTTTCACTCTCCTCTTTCACTTTCATCAAGAGGCTTTTGAGTTCCTCTTCACTTTCTGCCATAAGAGTAGGAAATTAATAAAATTCTGGAACTGTTCTTGCTGCTTCAGTGTTTTGTGTAAAAGAATCATATTGTTCTAAATCATACTGAGTATGTATTATATAGATATTGCATACATGTGTGTGTAATTATATATTTTTGATTTTTTTACATTTGCAAAAGGTGTAGGGGCTGTTCTTAGAGCTGGTTGCCAACAGAGGTGGTTTAATATGGCACTGTTCCTCACAGGCAGGCCTTGTGGAGAAAATTATGTTTACCTCACTGTAAAAATTGGAGTTAAGCAGAGGTTTTAATTTTCCTGTTCCAAGGTCTCTATAAAACCTCAGTCCTCCTGAGAAGAGGGAAGGCTCATTTAGTGAGACCCTGATCAGGAAATGACAAAGAAACTTTTTTTAAAAAGCGGATGTGTTTTGAAGGGAAAAAAATTCAGCACATTTCATAAAAGCAGGCTACCTAGAAGGATGGGGGAGAAGGTGAGAAGGAGGGTTAGCCTCATGAGTGGGATGGTTCTGAATGCTTTATCTAAAATACTGAAGGGCTAGCTCGAATAATCTCTCTTAACACTTCTAAACTCATAGTTTATGAATTATTGTATTTTTTGCTTCATTTAATTTGTTGTGAGGCTGTCATCATTTCTTCATAGGATCCTTCCATTAACCTCGCTATGTTCTGTTTATTGCCTGCGTTCTTTTCACTTTCAGTCCATCCTTTCCACTGTCTTATTACCTTCTCAGAACATGGATCAGAGTCTCCTTTGAAAGTTCCCCTGTGCCCACAGGATCAGAGGCCTGCCAGTCAGAAGCTTTCATGTCCAACCTAGCTCCTTTTCAAACTTACTTCTCGATGCCTGCTTTCCCCATCTTGCACTTAACCTTGCAGCTTAAATGCATGTTGGTCCAGAAGACATTGTTGATCATTCTCCCCTTTGTGCAATTGGGTTGCACAAAACCTGTGAACTGTCTGTAAGATTGAAGATCTGCCTGTTTTGTGGTCCGTGGCTCTCTCGACCACCAGACCTCGATGAAAGGACAGAGGAGGAAGTGGTCTGCACTTCCATCCCCTCTGTTCTCCACCACTGGCCCTAGGGCAGGATCCTTTCAACCTCCAGGTGTCTCCCTGGAGAAGAAGGTAGCTGTGAGTGCACACAGCCTTCATGACTTTTGACCATGTGGATTCCTGTTCAGTGACCTTATCAAGTATCTTTATCTAGGGAAAGTCAGAGCAGTCTGATGGGGCTCCAGGGTGTCTTTCAGAGAAGATTGTGTCAACTATTCACAATCCAGTTTTTACCTGGGTTTGGGTCTCTTAGATGTGGCTCCCTCCTTGTTCATCCAAAACGCATTTGTTAACTACAGCTCATGACATTTCCGCAAGATCTGATCTCTTTAAGAGTTGTTACTGAGTAAATGGTGCCATTGCTTCTCCTGCTCTATGTAGCAGGCTGCAGGGGTCATGTCTTACATCTTGTCCTCACCTCCACAATCCACGTCTGTGGATTGTAAGTACTTAACACCTCCCGGATTTGCCCACTGTCTCCAAATCTCCACTGCTACTCTCACCACTTGTCTGGACAACTGAAATAATTTCCTGTCTGATCAACCTCCATTTATTCCCCCAGTCCATTCTCCATATTGTAATGAGAATACCTTTTTTCATACACAGTTCTGATCTTTGCGTCCTTTGCTTAAACACTCCAGTGGTTTCCTTGCTTTGAGGATGAAGACAAAACTCTTGAACTGACCTGTAAAGATCAAAGAGACTTCTTTGCTTTGGCCTCTCACCTCTCTTACCCCTCCAGTCTGATAAGCTACTGTACATCCCTTGCTGTCTGCCCTTCAGCCTCATCAATTTTCTTCTTGTCCCTGCATGCACGTGTCCCCTTCCTGCCACAGGGCATTTGCACAAGCTATCCCGTTTGCTTAGAACATTATCTCTCTCTCATTTGCTTAATAAACTTTAACTTTGGAACTCAATTTAGGACTTCCTGGTAGTCTAGTAGTTAAGACTCTGTTTCCACTGCACAGAGTTCAATCCCTAGGGAGAATTAAGATGCCACGTGGTGCAGCTAAAAAATTCAAAAGAAAAATCCTTCAATTTAGTCATTACTTCTTCAGGAGAGCCTTCTCTGATCTTCAGGTAAAATCTTCCTATTATTTCTCTCTAAATAGTATCTTGTACCTCTTTGAGGCCTTATTTCAGTTTTTCATTTATTTGTTAAATGGTTCAGTTGCTTTATTTCCCTGTTGAGCTGTAAGCTCCATTAAGGCAGGGAGCTGTCTGATTTCGCTCATTATTGTATCAGCAATACTTGGCTCAGTACCTGGCACTTAATAGCTTCCTTTAAATATTTGTTGAAGGCTACGAGGAAGGACGTTTACTGTACACTTAGTTCATAGTTTTTTCACTGAAGCTCCTCTTTTTCCTCCTCCTCCTTAAGGTTCAGTCTAGATGCCTGATCCTAGGTTCTACTGTCCTGGTCCCCAGTAGCCTGAATTACTCTGTAATTCACCTGATGAGTTGAGCTAATATCGTCTCAGGGTCTGCTGTACCTGGCAACACGCTGCTCCTTGGGGGTGCAAAGGTAGAAAAGACATGGTCCGTGACACAGAGCAGCCCATTGCTCAGCAGACTGCACTGCGACTGAGCGCTGTTCTGAGTGATAACAGAGTGACAGTGAGATGCAGAAGAGGGAGCATCAGCTCGGCCTGGGGCAGCCAGGGAGTGGTTCAGAGACCGCCCCAGGGGCTGGATGTGAAGATCTGAGCGTGATCTTGCTGAGCACGGTGGATGCGGGAAGAGGGCATTGTTGGCGAGGAAGGTGTGGGAGCCGATGCGGGAAGTTGCATGTGTGTTTGGACAGAATGGGGGGCAGTGTGGCTATGAGCAGAGGTGTCCGGCCACCTGGGGGCCTGTGTTTGTTACCAGGTTCTTGGCCTCCTTAATCAACAGCGACTGATCAGAGGCCAGACAGGAAGTTCAGGTGAGTCTTGATTGCATCCCCTGTTGCAGCTGTGGGGAGTGAGAACAGACAGCTTGAGAGTTCCCTTGCTCCCTCCCTTTCCGAGGGGGAGCAAGCGCCTTCTTTCTAAGGGATGAAGGTAGGGCTGTGTCCCCGGGTTGGGCTGAAGGGTGGCTTGGGTGGTTTGCCCACCTCTCTTAGCTGGTGGTGTGTGCAGGGAGCATGCGTGGTACCCTGCATTTGCTCCAGACACCATAATTTTGCTCCCAGACCCTGAGAAGTGGCAGTTGGGTTTTTGGTCTCTGTGAATCTTGTTGTCCACAATCTGCCCCAACTGTGCACCTACAGTTATTTTTAGTCCCTTGTACTTTCTTTGTATTTTGTTGCTCAAGGCGATGTTTGTCCAGGTATAAGCACAGAAGTAAATGATTCCAGGTCCCAGCCTATCTCATGGTGAAAGGGGAGCCTTGAGGGTCAGGACAGGGAGCTGGGACTTAATTCTACCCAAGCAGTGTGGAGCTTCTGCATGGCTTTAAATACAGGGTTAACAGGATCAGATCTGTATTTTATATTGATAGCCTCTATCAGTATGGAGAGTGTGGCATCTGGTGGGAGCAAGGATGGAGGCATGGAGATAGGTGAGTGGGTTGTTGCCGTGATCTGGGCTGTAATGAAAAGGGCTTGAATCTTCGCCATTGAAGCGGGCGCGGGCAGAATGGAATGATATGAGAGACATCGTGAAAGTGGGAGAGACAGGACTGGGTAATGAGTGAGTCTTGATGGGTAATAATGAGGGGAGAGTGGAGTCAAGGATGGCTTGGGGCTTAGTTAAAATTAGGTGATAGGTAACAATGCTTTGAACCAAGCCGGTCAAGCTTCTCTGGACCCTTTCAAATGGTCCTGGGTGGCCTTTGCGGCCTGTAGGTGGCAGGTTGGGTTGAAATACAATACAGGGAGTTAGATTTAATAGATTGCAAGGAAAAACACTTTTTTTTTTTTTGATAATTTGAGTACAGCCTGAGCAGAAGCTTGGACTGGTTTTCTATGAAAAAGTAAGGTGCCTGACTTGTTAATAGTATTAACAGGAAATGGCAGGGGATGATCCTGTTAAGAATCTGGAACTGGGCCCTAAGCTATCCTCTTTCTAGCTGTGATGAGGGCACATCGGTTTTATCCTGTCATTAAGGCAGGTCCCAAGGCCCTCTGTTTAGCAACACTCCAATAACCTGGTTACTATTTTTATTTTCTGAACTTTTAGACCCCCACTGTGTACAGAGCATTGAGTTGGGAGCCGTGAGGAATACGACTGACCTGCAAAAACTTCATTTCTTCTAAAGCCTCTAGTGACTCAGACTCACAGGTGTTCCCCCAGATAGCTTTCTTTTGCCAGTCTGCCCAAGTAGCCCCAGGGACTGCAGAGCCTCCCCGGGGACTCGTTTCCCCTGGCCTGCACTGGACCCGGGCTTTGGGCAGGTGTGTGACCCCGCCCGGGCGCTGGTTCGTGTGTGTGTGGAGAGCTCCGCAGATTGACTCTGAAGTGCCGACGGCTTGAAGAGTCACAATGTGAAGCTGTTCACGTAAAGGGAGTGTCACCAAGAGTGTGGGTGTTCACACGAAGGTTCGGGGGAGACTGGTGGGGCGGCTGCATTTGTCCTCCCGTTTCGCATCCCGCTCTGCTCACTGTCACCGGAAGTGACGGGCCATCCTCCCGAGTCACGGAGGTCTTACTTGAATGTTTCCATCTGCTCAGCGCCCCCTCGGGAAACGCTCCCACAGACACCACGGAAAGGGACCTGACCCGGTCGCCCAGGCCAAGTGAGCCACCGTGAACTCAGGCCCGACCGTGGCCCGTGTTTGTGTCCCCGACCTAGGTGTGGTGGCAGACAGAGGAGGCGCGGGGCTTCTGGGGGTTCTGTGAGGAAATGTGACGTCAGGCTTAACACAGACAGTGGCTGCTTTGAAAGCCTGTATCCCCACAGCCTTCAACAAGGCCTAGAGAAGAGTAAATCTTTATTACTTATTTGTAAGCTGAATGAGTGGACAAATGAATAAGAACAAACAGTTGAATGGATAAATCAGGGTCCGATCCAAGGACCCAGAGGAGGAGGCGGGGACTTGATGAACCAGTGATGCAGGTGGGTAGAGGAGCCTGGGGCTGGGCTACTGCTTGATGCCTAGGCCATATTCGGGGCTCTGATTGTCCTGGGTGCCCTGGGGAGCAGGTGACAGACCGTCCTAGACCCACTTCCCAGGGCGCGGGTATGCGATGCTTCACCATGGCCCTCTGGTTGGGCAGGGTCTCCCAGATGGTAGACGACCGTGCAGTGCTTAACATGGCCTCTGGCGCCTGGCTCCCAGCTTTCAGTCTTGGCCCTGCCAGTTACTGCCCCAGGCAAGTAGGTTCTTAGAATGAAGGGCCAATGTTGAGCCACTGGCAGTGAGACCTTTTAAGGAATGCCTTTTTTTTGGTTTATATACAAAGGATGGGCTGGCAGAGTGCAGTCCTGTGATATTCAGTCTCTGGGAAGTTCATGGTAAGCTGGCAGGGGTCCTGAACTCGTGAAACTGTATGCAGAAGAGTGTAAGGAGGAGAATCCTGGCTCTAGGCAGTCCTCTGTGGCCATTTCATGGGAAGCCATCCCTGCCCCTGCAGAGTGTGGCCTTCAGAAACCCTGAGTCTTAAGTTCTGTATTAACTTGGGGGCAGTTGTGGGCCAATTAGGCCTCATTTTTCTTCTCTTTAAATGGAACAGTGTAATATATGCCCTGTTAACTCTACATTACTACAGCATTACTACAGCATAAAAGTAAAGAAGGGAATGGTTTGAAAACATTGATGCCTATAGATGCAGTTTTATATTTTTATGAAGTTGGATCCCTCTCCTCACTTCCAATTCTACCTTTTAAAACAGCACAGCTATCATCAATCCTGGGACACATGTACCAAAGGCTCATTAAGGCCAACAAGGAGGTAATTTATTGTCAGTCCGCACTCCCTATTGGCCATCCTTCGCATGCGCCAAGCTGATTCCCAATGCAGACCTTGACAGTGGTTCCTGAAGTGCTTTAGTCCCTACCTCTCGTGATCTAAATGTGACTTTCTCTTCATGCCCAGCTTACGTCTCATGCTCTGCTCCAAAGCTGTTTGACTCTTCTAGCCACAAGGAGTTCTCTCTTTTCTGAAATCCACAAATCAGCATTGCCGTATGCTTCAGCTGGTATGGGCTTCTAACCACTTGGGTGTATGAGCCACGGGTAACATGTGTACATCCAAATCAGTCCAGCAGGAAAAGCACTCTCAATCTTGAGATTGGAATCTGCCTTTCACAGTCTGTGTGTCCTTGTGAGTAACTTAAGCCCTCTGAACCTCAATTTTCTCAGCTGTGAAATGGTGATACCAATACCTACTTGAGGGTTAACTGATGCAAGCTGAAGAAGGGAATGGTTTGAAAATATTTATCTATAAATGCAGTTTTTTATTGTTAAGTTGGATCCCACTCCTTACTTTCATTCTGCCTTTTAAAATAGCATAAATAGTTATCAATTCTGGAACACGTTTATCAAAGGCTCATTAGGGCCAATGAGGTGCAGCTTAAATGATGGAAAACTGAGCATGGTGACGGGCATGTGGTAGGCATTCAGTAAATGCTGCTTCAGTTCCCTTCTGCCCTGCCTGGAATGACTTAGGGATTTGGGGAGGAAAGGTGGAAAAGAGATATTTTTAACCCCACCAAAACCCAACATCTACTTCTCACTGGCTTGTCTCGTCTTCAGAAGTGATGATTCCTCAACAGGAATGAGGATGTCTTCTGAAGACCGACATGTCTCTGATGCCCACAGGTGGACTCAAGAATCCTGCCATTAGCCAGAGGGTGCTTTTCAGCAGAAGTCTTGGGTTCCTTGGATGATGTGATACATACACTACTGAAGGGCTTCCCTGGTGGCTCAGATGGTAAAGAATCTGCCTGTGGTGCGGGAGACCTGGGTTTGATCCCTGGGTCAGGAAGGTCCCCTGGAGAAAGGCATGGCAACCCACTCCAGTATTCTTGTCTGGAGAACCCCATGGACAGAGGAGTCTGGCAGGCTACAGTCCACGGGGTCGCAAAGAGCTGGACACAAGAGGGACTAACATTATACTCTAGTGAACACATTAAGTGCCTGCAGAGGTTCTTGGTGCCGCCCTCCTACAACCCGCAGTGGAAGTGCCGGCCCTGAAACAAGAGCAGCTTTGCCCTCCCCACCCCTTCCCTGTTCCCATGACCAGATGGAAGGAGGGCACCCAGCCCTCCTCATCCCCATTCTGATAATTCTGCACCGTTTTAGAGACAGCTCAGCTTTAGTAATTCTGCTGAAAATTCTAACCCTGCTAGAAGATTGGTAGTTTGTTTTTCTGATTGTGTTTCTGAGTAATCCCCTGGGAGAGGCAGCTGGGCTGCTGGCTTCCCAGACTAGCCGCCAGTGACTTTAAAGTGATGAATGCTTTCCCCCTTCATTATTCAAGATAAAACTTTATCATCACAAGGAACAACTTAATCAAAATGCCAGGAATCCTCTCGGTTATAAGAAATGTATTGGAACGATTCTTTTTTTAATCTCAAGTCATAAAACCATTTTAAACTTTAAATGTCATGGCAACGTTAATGAACGATTTATGGAGGGGAAAACAAATTGGTTTATCGGCTCCCAGGCTCCTTGTAACCAAGGTATCTTGAGAAGCCTTTGTCTTTGTAAATAGACATGCAGGCTTTGCAGAACGCCTGAGCTCCTGAAAGTTTTGTAGTGTTGAAGTTTTGGAAAGGCAAGCTAATTGTTTTAATTCACTGTCAAGGCCATTTCAGTTACGCCGGAACTCTGATGTGCTGCGAAGTGGCAGCACCGGACGTCGATAGGGGAACAGGCTGTTCTTATTGTCAGTGGACTGCGATGTGAAGAGTTCAGTTTCCTGTCTTCCTGCTTCATAATCCATGACCGGCCCACATGTGTATTCCTCGTGACAGCGCTCTCATCTTCTTTCTGTGGATAAACAGAGTCCTGAAGAATGAAGGTGGTCCACAGGGAAGCAGATGGTGGGGATAAGTTATGAGAGAGCTCCTCTGGGTGTTAGAACTTTCCGTTTAGATTCCTCTAAACCTCTCATAACTTTGAATGCTTTGGGAGAAAGTTTCCTCTTTGACAAATGACTATTTTCCATGTTAAAAATGTAAATCCTTTAGACAGTGTACTTATCTCCTTCAGAGATGTTTTTCTCCAAAGCCTGCCTGTGTCCTGCACCTGACTGAGACAGTGAGTTATCTGGGAAACAGACTCTCGGGTGGAGATTTGAGTGCAGATTCTTGTTTCCACCACCCCTCCCCCCCCCCCCTTTTTTTTTAAAGTTGTGCAAGTATAGTTGATTTACAATGTTATGTTAATTTCTTCTATACAGTGAAGTGACTCAGATATATATTCTTTTCCACGTTCTTGTCCATTGTGGTTTTTCACAGGATGGATAAACAGCCGAGTCCTGCTGTACAGCCCAGGGAACTGTACCCAGTATCCTGAGTGCACGTTCTTTCCTGGGAAGCGCTCTTGGGATGAGCACCTTTGAGTCAGGGTTAGGGTTAGAGCGCGGGAAGCGGGTTGCCGCAAAGGGGAGACTGATCTGCTGTCATTTGCACAGAGGCCTCCCACGGTGAGCCCCACGGGTGGCCCTGGAGCTAGGATGCTCTTCCCAGCTGAGACAAAGAGGCTCGACCTTTCCAACCCTCTGCTTCTTGGCCAGTTGCTGGATGCAGCTGCCTCCAGGGAGTGGCTGGGCTCTTGGCAGCTCCCTTTGAGGGCCATTCCTGGTGAGAGAGACTCCACTCCCTACCATCAGCCAGGAAAGCAAGTGGACATGGCTGTCCTGTGCGGTTGCCTCAGCATCTCTGAGAAGCCTTCCTCCCCTTTCCCCCTCGTGGGGTGATTCTCCTCCTCCCTTGTGCTTGGCCTCTGTGTTACCATGGCTGCCCCTCCCTGTCCCCCCTCTCCCACCTCTTTGTTGGACCATGAGCTCCCTGAGGGCAGAAATGGGTCTCCTCCTCCATTTCTGGTGCTGGAACTTACTGAGTCCCTGGGGTAAGTCAGCGCGGGTTGAATGAGGGACTAAATGCAGTTACCCCTAATTGCAGCAACTGTGAACTATCTTTGCTTGTTCTGCAGCATCTTGTTACTGCTACAGCAGATGGTAAGGGCTGAGGAGCAGGGAGGAAGCTAGGTGCACACCTGTGGGAGCTTTCCTGCCCTCAGCGGCTCCAGGGCTGCCCAGAATGATGCCATCAAGGCTGGCCTCTTGGCCCACAGCAAGAAGGGTCAAGTCCTGCGATGCTGGATCCCATGCTGAATTTTCTGGCCCCTGCCACCTGTCTGCCTCAGCTCTCAGCTGAGGTCCCCTCTCTGTACTCTGCCTTCGAGGCTCCCAGAGGGGTTGGGGTATAAAGAGGTGGCACAGCTTCCCCTGCCTCAGGAACCATCCAGGAGAGAGGTGGGGCATTATTTCTTCCATCGAGGGGTTCTAGGATCATGGAGAAGATAGGCACAACCCCATGCAGGCAGAGGAGACTTTTGACTCAAGAGCGTGAGCAGGGCCATGAGGCCCACACCCCTCAGCATTCTGGAGGGCAGCTTGCTTATCTGTGGGGTTTCACCGCCTCCTCCAGGTTCCGTCCTCTCTGCTACCCACCTGCTACCCACCCACAGAGCATCCTACTGTGCTTTTCTCTGAGGCCAGCGTTAAGCATCTTGGTGTTCAGGACGGGCTTAGTCCCCTGAGGTGTGAACTTCCCAGATCACCTCTCTGTGGGCCTCGGTTTCTCCCTCTGCAAACAGGACTGGGCTCAGAGCTGCTGGGGCCACTGCTTCCCTCTCTCTCTCTCCCTCCCTCCCCGCCTCCCCGCCTGTCTCCCTCTGGTTCACCCTGGGCCCTGGATTCTCTGATGCTGGTGCTTATCCGCCTCATTACTCCCAAGCTCCCTCCCACTCCTGTCTGGGCTTGACATGTTGTAAGAGATGGCCCTGAAATTGTTTTCTTCCCTGGGTAAAATATTCATCCTGTAGATCTGTATTTTTATGGAAAGTTTCAAGAGGCGCAGGCTCCGTTTATGTTGTCATATATCACAGGCATGTAGAGCCTTGCAGTGAATGAGCGAGTGAAACCGAGGGCTGACAGGGTTTGTGAGCTGTGTGTGTGGGGGGGCAGGTGAGTGCCTGTGAGTGCAGGCAATTCAGTAGTGGTAGTAGTAGTAACGTTAGAAGTAAGAGTAGTAGCAGCAGCAGCAGCAGCAGCAGCAGCAGCAGTAGTAGGAGTGATAGAGTAGTAGTGAAAACATAGGTGAATAATTTTAGGATAAGAGTGAAAGCGGAAGTTGCCCAGTCATGTCTGACTCCTTGTGACCTCATGGACTATACAGTCCATGGTATTCTCCAGGCCAGGATACTGGAGTGGGTAGCCTTTCCCTTCTCCAGCGGATCTTCCCAACCCAGGGATTGAACCAAGGTCTCCCACATTGCAGGCAGATTCTTTACCAGCTGAGCCACCAGGGAAGCCCAAGAATACTGGAGTGGGTAGCCTATTCCTTCTCCAGGGCATCTTCCCAACCCAGGAATCGAACTGGGGTCTCCTGCATTGCAGGTGGATTCTTTACCAGCTGAGCTACCAGGGAAGCCCATAATTTGCACAATTGGAGTTTTGTTCACTGCTGTATCCTCAGTAGCCTCTACAGTGTCTGTGATAATATAAGAGTTTAAAATATTATTGAATGGGGAATTCCATGGTGGTCCAATGGTTAAGTCTGTGTGCTTCCAATGCAGGGGGTGCAGGTTCAATCCCTGGTCAGGGAACTAAGATCCCACATACTGCATAGACAAAAATTTTTTAAAATATATTAATGAATGAATAGGTGACTTCCAGGAAAACCATAACTCTAATTCAGAGAAGGATAAAGCCTCAGTTTGCTGCTTTGTCCTCCTGGCTTGGCAGGCAAGCCTTAGTTCCATATTGTGCTTTGATGATGCTGTAACTCTGAGGGTCAAGGGAGTGATTTCACAGTTCAGTGAAGTTTTGGTCAGAGCTTAGTGTATGGTTTGGGCCTTGAAGGTTGAGGTTTGGGTCAGGGGACAAAGGCACCAATCTCTACCCAGAAACCAGGCCACCCTCTCTGAGTCATGGGTCAGTGTGTGTGCGTCTGTGGAGGTGCTATAAGCGTGTGTATCTGTGAAGTGCTGGGGAGGAAGGGGTAGGTTCCAGCTTAAGCCTGTAAAGGTGCTGTGGTTGTTTAAGTGGGAAGATGCCATCCCTAAACCATGGCCTGGAGAGTGAGGTTTCCTGATTTCCTGTCTTTAGGGATGAATTATACTCTGGTCTTCCTCAGAGTGCCCCATGTGATGAGTGGAGGTCTGAGTGAAGGATGGGTGACTGGTGGAATGTGATGCCAAGTGAGGTTTTGCTTTTTATTCTGGAAAGCTGGTGAAGATCCATAGCTGGGACAAGAGGCGGTGACTCCCACCTCTCCCGCCCTTCTAAGTTCAGAGTTTGCTGCCAGGGCTTATTGAAAGTCCTGAGTCAGAGAAGCAGCACTGCGTGCCCCATCCCACCACCCACCTGCCAACATTAAGAGACTGGAGAGAGGAAGGGGGGCTTAGCGGAGGTGAGGTGTTCATAAATAGAGGCTCTTCATTTCCTCATTCCCACTCCTGCAGGAAGGAGAAGGTATATCTCCCCTCTGTGATGCTAAGAGAGGAGGACCCCAAGAAAATAGCTGATAAAGTTTGAGAGTGCCACCAACTCTTCCCCCTTGGTTAACTTGTGACTAGTGATTACCTCTGAAAGTTGTTGAGCCACCAGGTTTGCAAAAGTCTCAAAGTTTCTGTGGTTTAGAGACAGGCTCAGGGGAGAAATGGAGGGTTTGGAATGGGCGTGCCTTCCCGCAGTCAGCTCTGTGGCCACTTGGCAAGGCCAGGATACCTGAGCTTCGTGTCTGTTGGATGGGCCTCCTGGAAGGTGGCTGGTCTTGAGTCATCTTGCTGGCATCTTCTCTTCTGCTCTTCTACTTTTCCTTGCAAAAATAGCTGTTCACCAGATAAGGGATCCCAGAAGCAAGAGCATGTGGTCTCTCTCTCTCTCTCTCTGAGAGACCAGAGGATGAATGGGAAGTCGAAGGTGAACCCTGAGTGCACATCTCACACCCGGATGCTGGAGGAGGGGATCCCTGCTAAAAACCAATAAAAGCTGACCACAAAAGACTGGCATTTAGGAACCACTGCCACGGGGAAAAACTAACCACCTGCCAGTTTGGAGAAGCAGGAAAAGCCCACAGAAAGGGGACTGCCTCGTTATTACTGTAATCACTCACCTGAGAAGGACTCGCTCTTTGTCTGTTTCTCCTGTCACCCCGCTCTGACACCGGAAGTGAAGCACACACCAAGGTAGAAGAAACATGTGCCTAAGAACCCACTTCCCCTTCTCTCTGAGCTGGGAGAACACTCAGAAATTCCTGCCTCTGCTGGGGGGACAGGAAGGAGATGAGCTTTAATTCACGTTTGAGAGTGGACTCGTGGGTCACGTGACCTGGGAGTGGTACTGAACTGTGGGGGTTCCTGGGAGGGTAGAGATGACAATGAATAGCTGGCTGTTAGGGAATTGTCAAAGAGACCATCGGTAAACCACTGTCGGAACAAGTCCTCTGTTCTTTGTTTTCAGAGGGGAGTTTGTGCTGTTTCACACCAGCCAGTCTTTTTGCGTGTCATCCTTCATAACCATCAGATACCAGGACTCGGCAGCATGGAGTGATCACACACGAGGGTTGAAGCCTTTAGAGGCTCACTGCCAAACCAACTGAACTAATGGCCTGAGCCTCGTGTGTGTTTGACAGTCAGGGACAGAAATGCTCATTGGGTGCTGTGGAAACCTAGTGATAAATTCTGTGCTGGCGGCCTCATTAGCATGCATGTGTGTGGACTCCAATCAGATAAGGGGCCGGGAAGTGTTATTAAATCCGGCAAGGAGAAGTGGGCCAGCTGAGCCTGGTTAGTATTGATTGGAATTTCTTCCCACCAATTAATCTGCTTATTAATGTCGATGTTTGGAGTCTCTGTTTTCATGGGAGCAGCCATCTTTGTTCTTTTTCTCTTTCGCCCTTTCTTCCACCTGATTTTTTTTTTTTTATTTGGAGTGACATTTTTCATTTGAAAAAGTAATTTGTGAGTGAGGACTCAGCCCTGTAGTCTGCAGAGAATTTGGTCTTTCAACTCTCTTCCTCCTCTTCTCCCCTACCTTGTCTTCCCCCCCCTTATTTTACTGAAGTATAGTTGATTTACAATGTTGTGTTAATTTCTACTGTACATCAAAGTGATTCAGTTATACACACACACACACACACACACACACATTCTTTTCCAGTATGATTGTCACAAGATACTGAATATAGTTCCCTGTACTATACAGTGGGGCCCTGTTGTGTATCCATCCTGTATATGATCGTTTGAATCTGCTAATCCCAATCTGTCTCTCCCCTCCCCTTCCTCTTGGCCCACCTTGGCAAACACAAGTCTGTTCTCTGTGAGTCTGTTTCTCTTCTGTAGAGAAGTTCCTTAGTGTCACAGTTCAGACTCCACATATAAGTGATATCATATGGTATTATCTTTATCTTCCTGACTTCCCTAGAGTATGATAATCTCTAGGTCCATTCCTGCTGCTGCAGATGACATTATTTCATTCTTTCTTTGTTTATGACTGAGCAGTATTCTATTGTAGATATGTACCATATCTTCTTTATCCATTCATCGGTCAGCGGACATGGAGGGTGCTTCCATGTCTTGGCTTTTGTAAATGGTGCTAAACTGAGCACTGGGCTGCCTGCATATTTTCAAATCATAGTTTTCTCTGGGTCGATGCCCAGAATTCCCGCCACCACCACCCTGTCTTTTCTCCGCTAGTCTGCCGCTCTCAGGGGGGCGTGGGGACAGAGTGGCCTGGGGAGGGGCAGCAGCTGCGAGTCATAGCGCCACCAACCACCCCCTCGGGTCACAGCCTGCAGAGAGAGTTTCCTCTGAAGTGGCATCTTTTTTCTAGTTTTCTTAAAATAAGTGACCCCCCTAAACTTTCTATAATTTGACTCCATCTTTGCTAAAATGGCCATTCTACTAAGTCAGTGCTGTGTCCTTTCTGTTGATCACTGCATGCCTTATCTGTGGTCATCCCTAGACACTGTTAAGTGCATGAATATGTGGAAGCGTCCAGTCCCATCCTGTTTCCCACTTCTCCCCACTGGGATGCTGGGGGCTGCCCCCTGCCGTCTTGCCAATACGTGGTGCCCCTTCCTCTCATCACCTCCCTACCCCTGCACATCCCACTCCTTTCACTTAGACACGTGTAGACCATCCCGCGGGCCCAGAAGCAGTCCAGAGCCCGACACGACGGCTCTGCTTTTGTGCCCACGTTACGCGGATTGCTGTTTGGCGATGTTGTTGATTAGCTCTTTGAGTTGGAAACTGAAATTGAAGAGACCAAGACTGTGGGATCTCACTTCATGTTATTTGTCCCCAAATAGCAACTCGTTGACGACAGATTTTACTGCTAAACTGGCCAGTCACTCGCAAATGGGTATAATTTGTTCTAGGAAAGTGAGTATATCAGACTTACCATAATTCAGTACCACCAGAAAAACAGCTCAAAGTCCATGACCTCCTGCAGGCCCAGACAGGTATGTCATCTTTTTGTGTGAGGAAGGGGGCAGCATCATGGCTGCGGAGGCAGGGGACCCAAATCCTCGTGAGGCTTCCTGTAGACTGTGCTGGTTGTCGTCCACACTCAATCCTCACCCTTGAGTGTGTTGAAGGAGTGTGGAGAAAGCCCAGTGACACCAAAGACTCGTAGATGACAAAGAGACCTCAGGAAGAGAGGCTATATTTTCTTCAAAGTAGATAGTTCATTGAAGGAATAAAGTACATGGTGTTGTTAACTGACACTTAGCAAATTGCTGGATAAATGATACAGAAAGGTCTTTCTTCTGAGTCAGGGACTGGTTCATTATAGTAAATACCCCTGCAAGGGTCAGTTTACTTGGATGACAGATGAATTCCCAGGTGAGCCAGCTTCCCCACCCTGACTTTTCAACTGCACAATCCCTGGTTCAGAGAGTTGAAAAGTTTTGTAATCTTGCCAGTGTAAAGATCATAACCCAATCACATTTCTGAATGAATGTCTCCTGCTTGGGTGGTAGATAGCAGAGGGCCGGTTATTTGTTGGATGCTGTCAGAGAAGTGGGTGAGGTGTTAGCTGATTATTCTGGTGAACAGGAGCTTGTTGGCAGAGCAGACCAGGTGACACTGTCCACATGAGCTTTCCGACACATTTCCTAGGAGGGCCAGAAGAGGAGTCTTCCCACTTGGCCTTCAACTGTGTCTTGGGCAAGTGTTTACACTTCGCATGGCCCTGGGTCTTCAAAGAATTTTTTCTTCAGCTTAGGTGATGACAGTGGTTGGTTCCCCTTTGAATATGGGAGTAATACTATATCGAGGGCTTCCTTGGTGGCTCAGTCGGTAAAGAATCTGCCTGCAGTGCAGGAGATCTGGGTTCAATCCTGGATCAGGAAGATCCCCTGGAAAAGGAAATGGCAACCCACTCCAGTATTCTTGCCTGGAGAATCCCCATGGACAGAGGAGCCTGGTGGGCTGCAATCCATGGGGTCACAAAGAGTCGGACAGGACTGAGCGACTAGGCACAGAAATATTACAGAAAGAATCAAGGTAATGAGAACTTTAGCTGAAGGCCGCTGACTTTTTTTTGCAGAGTGCTATAGTCAGAGTTCTCCTACTTGGATGACCCTGCATTTATTTCTCTTGTTCCTTTACTTGAACACAAAGGATGCATTTGTCTCAAAGGTCAGACATTTGTCTCAAAAGTCGGTGTATACCTGTGGCGGATTCATTTTGATATTTGGCAAAACTAATACAATTTGTAAAGTTTAAAAAAAAAAAAAAAAAAAGTCAGACATTTGCCCCTGCCAGGACTTGTCTTTGGGTCTGTGTATCTGTCTCTGTTGGCTTGAGTGGTTTGTAATGTTTAGTGATTCTGGTGGGAGAATTGCTAGGAAAAAAGAATAGGGAAGGGAGAGAGCTGTCTGGCATTAGGAAAAGGAGTTAGTAATTTTTCTTGCTGCTTCTGGTTAGTTTTGAGGTATTCCTGGTTGAAAGGGCTTACATGTTTTGGCAAAGTGAGGAGGAAAAATACTTTCTTTTCTGTGTGGCTGAACAATATCTGCTCTTTTCTTCATAGCTGCATAACAGCTCTGTAGGTACGAGGTTCTTTGCAGGATTAGATGTCTATAGTTTGGGGTCAGATGGTTGGTATGTGGTTTACTAGGATATTCTTAGGAAAGATGGCCAAAGAAATTGAAATGGAAGGCTACGTTCTGTCTTGGCCTCAGATTAGTTGCAAAGATGAGGAGTATATAAGATACTTCCTGGGCTGGAAGTAGTGAGGAGACTGCATCTGTAAAGTTTCTGTTTATTTCATAATGATGTCCAGTAGTAACTCATGAATGGGATAACATCTAACTTGGAAGATTCCTCTTCAGCCAGTTCATTATTAGTCAGTTGATAGAAATCTACCTGCAATGTAGAACACACAATTCGATCCCTGGGCCAGGAAGATCCCCTGAAGAAGGGAATGGCTACCCACTCCAGTATTCTTGCCTGGATTGTTCCATGGACAGAGGAGGCTGGTGGGCTACAGTCCATGGGGTCACAAAGAGTTGGACATGACTGAGCAACTAACAGTTTCAGTTGATAGGAATTTGCTGAGCATTTGCTGTGTGCTTTGCACTCTTAATGCACTTCCTTCATGGTCCAGTGGTTAGGGTTCTGAACTTCCACTGCTGGGGGCTCAGGTTCAATCCTTGGTCAGGGAACTAAGATCCCACAAATTGGGCAGCGTGGCAAAAAAAAAAAAAAAAAAAAAAGATGGAAAAAAAAAGATGCCAGGAAAGAGAAGTTCATAACAGTGTGCCATCTGTGCATGCATGCATGCCAAATCACTTTAGTCGTGTCTGACTCTTTGTGACCCCATGGACTGTAGCCTGCTGGGTTCCTTTATCCATGGGATTTTCCAGGCAAGAATACTGGAGTGGGTTGCTATTGCCTTCTCCAGGGGATTTTCCTGACCTAGGGATTGAACCTATGTCTCCTGCAGCACCTGCATTGCAGGCAGATTCTTTACCTCTGAGCTACCAGGGAAGCCCCATGTCATCTATAGTGAGATTCTGAATTATGTCATCAGACTCAGTCTTGCTTTATTTTTTCACAGAAAGTATTATTAATTTTGTTAATAAAAGTGTAATCAAAATTACTGTGGATCAAAGTATATCACCTATTCATCTATTTACCTTTTTAAGAGTCCCCCACTAGAATCCTTCACGAGAGCAGAGGCCCTGTCTCTTCTGTTCACAGTTTTAGATAAACAATTTAATCTCTGTCTGCTTGTCCATATTCGGCATTCAATAAATTATCTGTTGAATCAAAGGAGTGGACTCTAAGTGCTAGAGGAGGGGTTTTCCAGAAAAGGTCGATGTGAAGCAGGATTTAGTAATAGGTCTAATCTTTACTTCCTTTGAACACATAGTACTCTGCGTCCACTGTATATAGCTTTTAGCTCACTTCGCAGAGTTAACACTGATGTTTGGAGTGGTGGAGCTGGGGACTTGTATCCAGGCCTCTCTGGCTCCTAAACCCTCATCTTCCTGCTACATGATGCTGCCATCCACAAAAATGACCACGTCTTCCCTCCTGCCCCTGAAAGGTCCGGGAGACCACAGGTCAGAGACAGAGATGTGCTCAACCAGGATTTAAGTTGATTGCCATGCTGTGCTGGATGCTCTGCCGTGACTTTTTTCAACCATTTAGTCATTTTGCTACCCAAGAAAATTAAGGTATTTTTTGTGTGTGTGATAAAGTTGAAACTGTATTGCAGACTCCATAGCTTATTATCTGAGAAATTATAGCATTTCTCCCCAGAAATATCTCTAATGAGGCCAAGAACCTGATTAGCCTGAAATAGTTTGGGTAGTGGTCAGGAGAGCTAGGGCTTTTGTCCACTATGACATTAGAAGTTCCCACAAGGCTGTTTGCTGGGACCCAATGTTTGTTTCTTTTGGTCTGACCACCTCATAGCTCTGTAAAATGTCCCTGTACTTGTGTGTCTCATGAACCTTAAAATCATGGGAAAATGGGGGTATTGAGTCCTCCAGTTTCTCTCTGGCACCATTCTAAGGACCAAGCCCCACCTTTGAACTGGTATTTAGTTCTTGAAGATTAGAGTTCTTGCTTATTCTCTTTTAGAAATGTGAACAAAGAAGAAAAAGGTGAGAGTGTGTCTGACATCTTGCCTCTCTCATATATTGTATCATATCATAGCTATCTCTTGCCTTTCTCATATTTTATTGGTTTTCCCCAAATGGGATTATTTTGAGACATGTTTGTGGTGCAGAGCACTTAACTATAGTTTAGAAAGAGCCAGTGGCGAGATAGCAGTGGCATCATCAGCTAGCATGAGCAGAGGGCAGCATGATGGATCCCCTTTTTCCTTTTTCTTTTTGGTTTTGAAGGCTTACAGATTAAGAAATGCTACACTGTGAGCTGCCCTGACCGTGGAGGTGGAAGGAAGCTATCTCAGTCCCCTCGACCTCTTGGGTGGATTGTAAACAGCAGACACTTATTTCTCCCAGTCTGGAGGCTGCAGGTCTGAGATTCAGGGCATGCCAGCATGGTCAGGTTCAGGAGGGGGCCTCTTCAAATTGCAGATTGCTGGCTTCTCACTGTGTCCTCATGGTGGAAGGGGCAAAAGAGCTTCCTTTTATAAGGGCACTAATCCCATTCCTGAGGGCTCCACCCTCATCACCTAATCACCTCCCAAATACCACCTCCTAATATCATCACGTTGCAGGGTTAGGATTCAACATATGGATTTAGGGAAGAGAAAAACCAATCCATTGCAGAAGTTAATGATTACTGAGGGCAGATTCTCTACAAGATTATTTCATATGGCTTTTCTCAAAGAATTGAGAGCGAGATTGTGACATGGGCACCTTTCCTAGTTTAAATACAGACTCAACTGCCAGCCTCCAGTCCTCAGCTGAGGGTTAGGGCAAGCCCTGTGGAACCAGGTAATTTCTTTCCTGGCCTGTGCTCTTTAGAGTTTTGTTATGGCCTCTGGGTGATCATGGGCTACTTTTGGGGGCAGAGAGCAGGGCTATTGGTTTGGTCATAATGAGTTTATAGGATTAAAAGTAAGACTATTCATGATTTTGAAATACAAGCAAGGCACTTAACCATTCTGTACTCATCTTGCATAAATTTTGTATAAATGAGTTGTAGGTGAAGCAGTTGAGCTATGAGTTAACATGGTACGGTGACAAGATGTCAGTTTCAGAGATAGTTCTGAGTCCAAGTCTAGACTCACTGGGTGGTTTTCCTCATCGGAAAAGTGGGGAGTTTTTAACTAACCTGGCAAGTGCCCAGCCAGGTGGCTGGCATATAGAAGGTGATGGATGAATGTTTATTCTTACCCCTCTTTCACAGCTATTCACACTGCCTTACACTGCTGCCTCTTTCAATGTTTGTTTCATCAGTCAGGTTGTCAGTTCCACGGGGGTAGGGATTGTGTCTCTAGCGTGCTTTTATTTCTCATTATGCCCAGTACAGTGCCTGATACCTAAAAGCCATTTAATAAATCCTTAACTAAGATCATGGCATCCAGTCCCATCACTTCATGGGAAATAGATGGGGAAACAGTGGAAACAGTGTCAGACTTTATTTTTGTGGGCTCCAAGATCACTGCAGATGGTGACTGCAGCCATGAAATTAAAAGACACTTACTCCTTGGAAGGAAAGTTATAATCAACCTAGACAGCATATTAAAAAGCAGAGACATTACTTTGCCAACAAAGATCTGTCTAGTCAAGGCTATGGTTTTGCCAGTGGTCATGTATGGATGTGAGAGTTAGACTATAAAAAAAGCTGAGCACCGAAGAATTGATGCTTTTGAACTGTGGTGTTGGAGAAGACTCTTAGATTCCCTTGGACTGCAAGGACATCCAACCAGTCCATCCTAAAGATAAGTCCTGAGTTTTCATTGGAAGGACTGAGGTTGAAGCTGAAACTCCAATACTTTGGCCACCTGATGTGAAGAGCTGACTCATTTGAAAAGACCCCAATGCTGGCAATGATTGAAGGTGAGAGGAGAAGGGGACGACAGAGGATGAGATGGTTGGATGGCGTCACTGGCTCAATGGACATGAGTTTGGGTGAACTTTAGGGGTTGGTGATGGATGGGGAGGCCTGGCGTGCTGCAGTTCATGGGGTCGAAAAGAGTTGGACACAACTGAGCAACTGAACTGAACTTACAGATAGTGGAATGAGGGCTTTCTGGTGCTGTGACATTTTCATGGAGACACTGTTGAAGTGTGTGTATGTCAAGCACTTAGCCCAGTGCCTGGTGAATAGTGGGTACCCAAAGTAGGGGATGAATGAATGAATGAATGAGGCAGAGATTAACTGAATATGATGAACTTCATCATATTAAACCAGCCACTACAGAGCACAGGCATTGCAGGGACTAATGAAGCCTTAATTACAGGATTACAGCTCACAAATATCATGCAATAAGCCAGTTCAATTTTAGGTAGCTATTGAACGCTTAGGAGATTGGGAATTACTGCTATTTCTAGAATACCCTTTAGTGTAAAATATACTAGCCACACAAATCATGTAAACACTAATTAGGGTACTTGGCAATAATGTGTATTTTTTCTAATCTGAATTGTTGACGTTTGGGACTCCCACTTATCAGCTTATTAAGGAATGTAATGCTCATAAAGAAAAGAGTGCTTTGTAGACGTTCTTTTGAATCCAATCACAAAGGGTAAAGAGGTGGGGGTAGGTGTAGAATTCTGAACTTGCTGTGGATGTGATGACATTAATTCTTTGGACAAGGAGCAGGCTGCTTTGTTTTCTCTTTGAAGAAAGTGTCTTCTTCTCAGATATGTGCTCCTTGTCACCACGGCCATCAGACATCTGTTGGGTGCTTGCTATATGCCCAGCACTGTTTGGGGCTCTTTACTGTCCAATTCCAGTTAATCTTTATGACATGTCTACATAAAGTGGGTTTTATTACCTTCGTTCTACCAGTCAGAACCCTGAGACTCAGAGCCTCACAACTATTAAGATTGTTGAAAAAGTTTAAATCATCATAAGTGGACACACATCTTTATTAATCAAAATAGGAACCGTTTCAATCAACACATTTTTGCCAATGAGAAATAAGTTTATTGCTCTAGCATGAAAATCTGTGCCTCGGGATTCAGTGAACTCTTGGAAAGCATTTTCTGCCTCCTGGTCATGGAAGCATTTTGCCTGCCATAAGTGGTTGAGGTGCTTGAAGAAGAGGTAGTTGGTTGGCAGGAGGTCAGGTGATTACAGCAAATGAGGCAAAACTTCATAGACCAATTTGTTCAACTTCTGAAGCATTGCTTGTGTGACATGTGGTCGGGTGTTGTCGTGGAAAAGAATTGGGCCTATTCTGTTGACCAGTGCTGGTGGGAGGCATTGCCATTTTTGGTGCATCTCATCAATTTGCTGAGCATACTTCTCAGATGTAATGGTTTGGTCAGGATTCAGAAAGCTGTAGTGGATCAGAGTGGCAGCAGAACACCAAACAGGGACCATCACTTTTTTTGGTGCAAGTTTGGCTTTGGGAAGTACTTTGGAACTTCTTCTTGGTCCAGCCACTGATCTGATCATTACCAGTTGTATACAATCCATTTTTCATCGCACATCGCAATCTGATTGAGACATGGTTTGTTGTTGTTGAGTAGAGTGAGAGAAGACGACAGTTCAGAACAACCTTTTTTTTTTTTTTGATTTGCAGTCACCTTATGAGGCACCCACTTATTGAGCTTTTTCAGTTCAGTTCAGTTGCTCGGTCGTGTCCAACTCTTTGCAACCCCATGAACCGCAGCATGCCAGGCCTCCCTGTCTATCACCAACTCCTGGAGTCCACCCCAACCCATGTCCATCAAGTCAACCATGCCATCCAACCATCTCATCCTCTGTCGTCCCCTTCTCCTCCTGCCCCCAATCCCTCCCAGTATCAGGTCTTTTCCAATGAATCAGCTCTTCGCATCAGGTGGCCAAAGTATTGGAATTTCAGCTTCAGCATCAGTCCTTCCAATGAACACCCAGGACTGATCTGCTTTAGGATGGACTGGTTGGATCTCCTTGCAGTCCAAGGGACTCTCCAGAGTCTTCTCCAACACCAGAGTTCAAAAGCATCAATTCTTCGGTGCTCAGCTTTCTTTATAGTCCAACTCTCACATCCATACATGACCACTGGAAAAACCATATCCTTGAATAGACGGACCTTTGTTGGCAAAGTAATGTCTCTGCTTTTTAATATGCTGTCTAGGTTGATCATAACTTTCCTTCCAAGGAGTAAGCGTCTTTTAATTTCATTGCTGCAGTCACCATCTGCAGTGATCTTGGAGCTCAGAAAAATAAAGTCAGCCACTGTTTCCACTGTTTCCCCATCTATCTGCCATGAAGTGATGGGACCGGATGCCATGATCTTAGTTTTCTGAATGTTAAGCTTTAAGCCAACTTTTTCATTCTTCTCTTTCACTTTCATCAAGAGGCTCTTTAGTTCTTCTTCACTTTGTGCCATAAGGAAAACAATAGAATGTGAGCTTTTTCACCTTTCCAATTTGCTTCAAAGGCCGAACGACCATAGCATGGTCTACATTGACTTCTTTGGCAACTTCTGTAGTTGTAAGAGGATCAACTTCAATGATTACTCTCAATTGGTCATTGTCAACTTCCGATGGCCAACCACTGTGCTCCTCATCTTCAAGGCTCTCATCTCCTTTACAAAACTTCTTGAACCACCACTGCACTGTAGGTTCTTTAGCAGTTCCTGGGGCAAATGTGTTGTTGATGTTGCGAGTTGTCTCTGCTTCTTTGCAATCCATTTTGAACTTGAGTAAGAAAATCACTTGAATTTGCTTTTGTGTAATATCATTTTTGTAATCTAAAATAAATATAAAATACACAGCAACTAATAAGTCATTACTGAAAAGTATAAAGTGATAAATGCACATTAAAATGATGTGCAACATTACCACATTTATTTAAGAGTATATTCCAATAGGAAACAGCAAAGTTCAACAACGTAAAACCGCAATTACTTTTGCACCAACATAATAGTAAGGGAAGGTGGGATTTAGAAGCCAGGGGAGAAGCCATGCTCTCAACCACTGCACTTTAAGGCCTCTCCTTATTTCACTGCCCCTGGATCAGGTGATTCTGCCTGTGGGGAGCATTTAGAGGGAATAAGGATGTCTCCTGGGCTTTTGGGGGTATACATATAAGTAACAGACTGGGTCTCAACACTTTGGCATTCAAGTGTACTAAAGAAAATGAAGCAATCAAAAATTTGCATAATTATAAGCATTTAAGAATAGCAGAAAAATTGTGTGGGAGGTCAGGGGTTGTCCTTTGGGTTTGGCAGCTGAATGATTTAATCTGGGAAGGAGCTGTAAAGTGAAGCTGGGGTGGCTGGGTGAGTGGAAGGCAGTTTCTGAGAGAGTGGGTGGGGAGGGTTCTTGAGCTCTGCAGAGAGTGACATCCAGGGAGTGCTTCTTCAAGGTCGCCTCCCGAGGGTGTCTGTGGCCAGTGATTCTGGAGACTGGTGGGGCAGCTGGGAGCGTCTTCTCGCGCCTTCAGTAGTGCATGGCAGCCGCTGCACGACAGACCCAGCTCTCAGCAAAGGTGTGAAGGAGAGTTTGGTCTTGGTGCTTCTCTGTTGTTTTCCCTTAATCCTTCTTTCTTCTTTTCTTTGCTCTCACATGGGTCTTCCCCTGTGCAAAGTCATTTCCCCAGCAGAACCCCTCACCAGAGCCCTCCTGTCCATTTCTCTTGCCTGTGACAAGTGTAGCAGAGTATCGTCTGTGTATTATCGTCTCTGTGTACCTGTTCTGTGTGGGGCTGGCTAGCTGACTGTGATAAATGAACCCACAGGCACTGAGAGTTTTGTTGATGAGCCAGTGAAGCCCCTCCCCCAGCTTCACATGAGCGCCTGGAGGTCTGGGGAGAGAGCCCCCTGAGAAGTTGCTGACACTTTGAGAACGAGGCAGAGTGAGAAGCCTGCAAAGGAGACTGAGCAACAATGGCTCTAGGGGTAAAAGGAAAACAGAGAGTGGTTTCATTGGAGCCAAGGGAGGAAAGAATGTGAGTAAGGAAGGTGAAAACATGGAAGGATGCTCGTGATAGATTAGGTCAACTGAGGAGTTTCCTAAAGTGGTCCATGTGAGTATTTATAGAAAGATGTCAGAGAGGACACAGACAAAAAGGTCACTGGTGGTTGTTTCTGGATTTTTTATGTATCTCTTTCCAAATTTTCTATTATGAATATCAGTAAAATTATCAAAAGAGGAAAATGGAAGGCAAAAGCAATGCCAAATGTAACAGACAACTAAGAGAAAGATGTAAATATATCCATCGGCTTTGGCAGTCTGAAGGCTGTTAATGACCTTGACAGAAGTTGTCCCAATGGAACATGGAGGGACAGAAGTCCGATTGCTACCAGTTCAGGAACAGTTGGGAGGGGCGGGCTTGGAGACTGGGTGTAGACTGTTCTTTCAAGGATTTTGAAATACTTGACTGTGAAAAAAGGAGTTGGGATCAAAGGTGAAGAAGTAGACGTTGTGGGGTAAAAGAAAGGTGTTTATAAAATACAAAGGATTGGAATATGTCTTTGTGCTAAGGAGAGAACCAGTTCCATTAAGCTGATAAGGGTACAGGGTGACTGATGGAGCACGGTACCCTGGGAGGCAAAGGGGTATAGAACCAAAGAGTAGAGTTAGCCTCGGTCATGGAAAGGGCATCTCTTCCACTGTGGATGAATGAATGGATAGGTACCAGCAGAGATCAGAGTGTATGTGGTTAGAATAGGGCACTCTTTTATGATGGTCCTGACTTTCTCAGGGACATGGTAGGTTCAGACTTTGGTATGAGATAAGGCTGGCTTAGAATAAATGTCACGATGGGCTTCATCATTACAGTAGGTTAGATGTAAGCTCATGAGGGCAGTTTTCTGTGGCACATTCCTGAATGCCTCCTCTGCTAATCATAGTACCTGGAATATAGTACATTTTGTTGTTGTTATTTACTAAGTTGTGTCCAACTCTTTTGCAACCCCATGGACTGTAGCCCACCAGGGTCCTCTGTCCCTGGGATTCTCCAGGCCATAATACTAGAGTGGGTAGCTGTTCCCTCCTCCAGGGGATCTTCCCAACCCAGGGATCTAACCCATGTCCTCTGCCTTGCAACTGGATTCTTTACCACTGTACCACCTGGGAAGTCCAATATGGTAAATACTTAGATAAGATTTGTTGATGCTGTGAATATATGGTTAGAAAAAGAATGTGGTATTCCCACTCAAGTTCTTCATGACTCAGGTCATTCCATAAAGGCAGTCTTTTCAGATATCACAGTCCCAGGGGGAACACAGACAAATGGGAAATTGCCTAGAGAAAGGGAAACTACAGTTTGGAACTGGGTATAAAAGAATGAATAAAGAAGCTGAGGATACATTGTGTCCAAAGTCAAGCCTTTGGAAAGAGATGAGAACCGTCCTCAGGTGTTGTGACAGACTGCCGGCTGAAGACTAGGTGCCCATGTTCCATATTGCTTCCGAGAGGAGAACCATGGTCAACAGTGAGAAGTAGAGAGAAGCACGCTCTCTCTTAAGTTGTCCTAAAAGGGTGGAAAAGACTGTCTCAAAAAGCCATGACTTCTTGGTCACTGAGAATGTTGAGGTGCAGGCTGGATGGTATCCCTCCGGTCTCCAAGGTCCTTTGTGCCAACAGAGGGGAGCATTCTGACCTCTAGACTCTGAGGTGTAATAATACATTTCTACCAGATTTATTGAGTAGGGGTGCATGGGATTTTTGTCATCTCGTGATTTGGATGCTTATCTAGCACTGTTATGCTTTGCAGCTGTGAAGATAATTTAGGTTCACAGAAATGACCCTGAGACACTAAAAAATGCTCAGGTGACGTCTAAATCAAATGAAGTACTGTAGAACGCCCTGAACCTAGTGATTGACACCCATTAGGGATTCAGTAGATAGTTAAGAAGTATTAGATTAAATACTATCTATCTTTTAAATGTTAAGCACACAGGTTATTTATACCTCATATCCATAGTTATCGTGGGGAAACTACTTGATCCGTTGAAAAGAGCATGCATTTTGGAAGCACATCTGAATCTCCTTACCGCTCCACCATTAGCTGTGTTTCTTTTCATCTTTCAGACAGCTCAGCGTGATCCCCTGTGCTTCTCACCAGTTGGTCCCTACTTAAGAAGGAGCCTGGGGAGCAAAATCCCATTCTGACTGCCTACATCTTTCTCCAGTGCTTGGGATGTGGCTGTTTCCCGGAATGGATGATCATGTTAATATCCAGTTCCATGGCGGACATCTTTGGATTTCTTAGGATTTTTTTGTATGAATGGTGGCATTTTTAATCTACAGAAGACTCTGGATTTTGTGACACATATTGGGCATCATCCTTAGACTCTCTCTGTAAGATGCCAGCTCTTAAAATCCTAACCTCTCAGTGTGCACCCAAGACTTCCTGCAATTACCATAGCGTCTTTTGAATAAGCAGCATTGTCTGGACGTCATCCGGGCAGCTCTCGCTGCATTAAGGGGAACGTGCTTGTGGGGCATAGTTTCCCGGCCGTGGGATGATATTCTTGTTTTGTTTCCGTAAGTGTTGCACTGGCGTGGCCTTGTTGGATACTGCTGCAGATTTATCGTCACTCATGCCTAGACCCAAACATTCTCAGTTTTCCTCCCAGTGGCCAAACTTAAAAGGCATCATGTCTGGTAAGGGATGGTGGGTCATAATCATGATAAATGAGAGGCAGTTGAAACAGTTCTGTCAGAGCTGATTTGTCAGAGTGCTGATTTCAGTCCAGTGAGGGAGCAGCCTCTTTATTACCACCAGCAACCATTTCTCTCTGATTCTTTTTAAAACAGCACTTCGGCTCCTGAGACCTTTATTTTTCTTCCTCCTGGAAACAGTCTCCAGTGGCAGTGTTTTTGATAGGGGTGCCTGTAGACCTGCTGGCATTTTCTCCTGTTTCTCTCCCTTTCTAGGCATTGGATCCCATCTATGGCCACCTCTGCTGAACATTTTTATTACCAATGGCTGCTACTTGTTAAGAAAATCCAGAGTGCATAGGTTCGCATTGACAAAGCAGATACACTGCGGGGTGGAGGGTGGCGGTGGTGGAAATTCGCTCTTAGGAGACGATTTGTCACCTTGAGTCAAGATTCACTGCAGGTTTCCTTCAGATAACGCTCTTCCTGTGCATTTTGCATTAATTCCTAAGTTAGCATCATGGCAGCAGAGCGGTGGGGAAGTGGCAAATTCAGAGCATAAGTTATTATTTTAGCTCTGCATCCTGAAAATCCATTAGAGAAGACAGATCTTTCTGTTTTAGCAGGGAACAGTAGCAAAATAGCACACTGTCGTAATTGGCTGTAACCTTTTGAGAAGATTCGTGCCTACGTCCCAAATGCTCCAAACTATAATACTCAGACCTCACCCCTAGCGGTCCCCTAGCCCTGGAACTTTTACCAGTTGTAAATCAAGGCCTAGATAAGAGACCCTCACCGAAACCTGTGACCCTGGCCTCCCCACCCACCTTCCACCCTCCTCTGTGCTCTGAGGCACTGTGTGTGTTTGAGTGTGCGCACATTCACTCATGTCCAACAGTGACCTCCTCACTATTTTCTTGTGGCCAAAATACACACTGGACTTGGAAGTGATATCCATGGCGGAGGAAGTGATTTTGTTAGCAAAGTTAAACCAAGCAATCTAGCCAAAGCCACGCTCCTGTGGGTCTCATGAACGCCCTTCCCTCCCATGCATCTAGTACTGGTGAGCGCGTCCAGGGTTTCATTTGAGGCTTTTAAAGTTAATATCACAAACCTTAAACCTCTCAATTTGGGTGCTTTGATATTAAAAACATTTAACACGCTGAAGTTTTGCTCTTTGGTTAAATCCCTTTTTTCTTCTGGGTACTTCCAGCAACTTCCTGGGGAAGCTGAAGTTGGTGTGTCCCACCTCTTGCTCCCCTCACTTAGGGGCACCTGTGGTTAGCATCTGTGATTCAGTTAGCATCTGTGACTTTGTAAATATCAACCTGTAAACCCCACAGCACTTTAAAGAAGAAAGTGGCAGAGGCAGACAGTGAACAATGACGTTTACTCTTGAGGCCACACTTTAAGCGGGAGAGTTCTCTTTTGTTTATAGAGAGTGACAAGGAAAAGAAGAAGGAAATGAATGAGTCAGAGAAATGAGGAGGATGAGGAAAAGAACAAGAAAAGAAGGCAGTTGATCTGGGTTTGTTAAGCACCTCCTGAGTTCACAGTTTAAGTTAGCCTCTGGGGGGAAAATAGAGAAATGCTGCAATTCTCTGATCAGTGTCTTGACTGTGAGATGGGGAGTCCCACGTACCCTGAGACGTGATGAAGCGGCTTAGAATTGGTAAGAAACAGCACATCAACTGGTCTGAAAGGAGTAACTCAGCCCGAGATGAACACCTGAATTTTGCAGAGATGAAGAATCATCGGCCACCCACATTCAGTGGGATCAGCTAGGGAGATTTTCCTTGAAGTGAATGCTGAACCCATTTTGAAAGATCAGATGGTGGAAAGAACAACCAGAGATCTTGTCTGATTGAGGGGTGGACTGGCATGGTTGTGGGGCTCAGACATGGGAAAGAGTGAAGTTCTTTAATTGGAGTGGAGAAGCTATTTTGGAGACACGTAAGATGGAGTTGGTGGCATAGGAGGGAGTCAGCTGGAGATTGATGTTTAAAAGCCAGGCTGATGAGATTTAATTTAGGACCTGATGCAGTGGGAATCCACGGTAAGCAGGACCCCTTTGTCAGACTAGATGGTTCTGAGGACAAAGAATTGGCGTCTCCTTTGCCCGAACAGTTCACTTCTGCTTTTGCCTGTTGGCCAACCTGCCGTGTCACCACGGAAATGTAGAGTTTACACCTGTCAAGACTGTGGGCCTGCCTCCGTGGGGCCCTGTCCAGCACGGCTGCCTCAAAATCATCACACCACAAACCCAGAAGAATGGAACGCTTCAGCCTCCAGCCAGGCATTTCTTCAGCGCACTTGTGTTCAGAGCACGTTCTCCTGGAGACCCAAGGGCATTGTACCCGCACAGTCGTTTTTGAGTGGTTCTCTTTTGTTTCATAGTGAACCTCTTCCTAACCGCAGTTACAACTGAGTGAGAGGATTAGGACCAGCAGGGGGTGGGGGTGAGAGGCAGGGATCAGAAGGGAGCCTGGGGGAGACGCGGTCCAGTTGCTGATAAGAGGTGGCAATGTGGGCCCTGGGTTTGGGATCCGCTGATGGAGTAAAGGTTGAGAAGGGGGTTAGGAGCAGGGAAGGATGCACGCTCTCCTCTCAGCCCCCTCCCTCGGTGAAACAGGGAAGCACATGTACCTGCGTCCTACAGACATCCGAGTCTGCCCCTCGAAGACCGCTGGCTCATCTGAGTGTGCCCCTCGCAGACCGCTGGCTCTTTGTACCCTCCCTCTTTTAATCCGATAGTTGCTTTCAGCATCCTCTCAGGAGGAAGGTGGGAAGACAGGCAGGCAGCCAGGAAATCTTGGTGGTTATTAAACTGAGGCTTTGAGGACCTTTTTATTAGCGATGAGACTCAGCTCCACGGCACTAAAGAGTACAGACTCCCACTCTCTCTCCTCTGCTCAAACCTCCCAAGAATCTGTTTTATATGGTGTTTATTTGTAACCCAAAATAGATGTGGGCCCAGGGGCCCTGGGGATTGCTGAGGCATCAGCATGCTCTCAAGCAAAGAGGGTCAGCAGCCCCGAGGGGGCAAGTAGTGCTCCCCTTCTGTGCTCCCCACCCCTGGGCCTTCCCGTCCCTCATCTGTGACTAGAAGCTCGTTTTGAAGGATGGCGTCTTAAAGACTTGCTTGGTTTTTCAGTCTCTGACTGTCAGGACTGTGATATTGTGAAGACTCCTGCATCACTGAGACTCTAACTTGGAACATCAGTAAGTGTGTGCGTGCCCACTTAGTTGGTCGTGTCTGACTCTTTGCAACCCCATGGACTGTATGTAGCCTGCCATGCTCCTCTGTCCATGGGATTCTCCAGGCAAGAATACTAGAGTGGGTTGCCACTTCCTTCTCCAGGGGATCTTCCCGACCCAGGGATCAAACCCCCATCCTCATCGGCAGGCAGATTCTTTTAACAGTGTGCCGCCTGGACAGCCTTCTGGAACATTAGTAAGCAGCTTTAAATGGGTTGAATGAGTAACCTGCATAGTATTGATACTTTCTGGCCCTGCCCACCCAGCAGTCCCCCATGATAAGGAAAGGACCTGGTCACCTGACTCTTGTATCTGTAGAAAAGAGGGGACCAGAGTGGAGGGTCTGCAGTGATTAGAAGGTGAGACGTTGGTTAATGGACCAAGTTGCGGTAGAAGCTACTTTACTCTGACCCGCCCGCACAGCCTCTGCAGGCTCATCTGTAGCCAGTATCAGAGGTTTGGAGAACAGCTGGCTGTCCTCCGGGTTAAGCTTATTCAACAGAGCTGCATGCATGTTGAATCCATAACTTTTGAAGGGAAACGGAATATGCCCCCTCCCCCAAAGATGCCACTTTGGCACGTGGATTATTCCGAGCCGAAGGCAATCAAGATCCAGCTGACTCAGGAACAACGTTTCCCTCTAACTTAGCTATCTGAAAGAATTTGGGTAGGGGGCTTATACCAGAAAAAGAGCTATTACCAGAGAGAACGTATTTATCTGAAAGACCATCTGCAGGGCAGGGCAAGGTTCTAATTGCCCTAACATCTGCTCTTCTGGTCCTCCTGTGAATTCCCTTCCTGCACCTGGAAGCCCCAGACCCCATCCCATTCCTCAGATTAGGGCATTCCTTGACTCTGATTGTCTTGTGGACTCCCTGACATATGTAATGAAATTTATTTTTCTTATTAATCTGCGTTATGTCACTCTTACTGTTAAAGAACATAGACGAGCAGGAGAAAAAATTTTCCTCCCTTAGAGCTTCATCCCCTTAGCACTAAGTGACCTGGTTCTAATGAAGGCATAGTTAAGGCTAATGGTTTTAAGTGAAAAGCATCCCTGAGCAAGCAAGCCCAGGGGTCTTGCTGTCTTCATGTGGTTATGAAGAATATAGGGATGCTAATCATTATGATAATGGCATCTTGTTTTTTCCTGAATGCAAGTGTGCATACTTCCATTTATAGGAGTGTTACAGTCTCCAGATTCCTTCAATTCAGTTCAGTCTCTCAGTCGTGTCTGACACTTTGCAATCCCATGAATCGCAGCACATCAGGCCTCCCTGTCCATCACCAACTACCGGAGTTCACCCAAATTCATGTGCATCGAATCAGTGATGTCATCCAGCCATCTCATCCTCTGTCATCCCCTTCTCCTCCTACCCCTAATCCCTCCCAGCATCAGGGTCTTTTCCAATAAGTCAACTCTTCACATGAGGTGGCCAAAGTATTGGAGTTTCAGCCTCAGTATCAGTCCTTCCAATGAACACCCAGGATTGATCTCCTTTAGGATGAACTGGTTGGATCTCCTTGCAGTCCAAGGGACTCTCAAGAGTCTTCTCCAACACCACAGTTCAAAAGCATCAATTCTTTGGTGCTCAGCTTCCTTCACAGTCCAACTCTCACATCCATACATGACCACTGGAAAAACCATAACCTTGACTAGACAGACCTTTGTTGGCAAAGTAATGTCTCTGCTTTTGAATATGCTATCTAGGTTGATCATAACTTTCCTTCCAAGAAGTAAGCATCTTTTAATTTCATGGCTGCAATCACCATCTGCAGTGATTTTGGAGCCCAACAAAATAAAGTCTGACACTGTTTCCACTGTTTCCCCATCTATTTCCCATGAAGTGACGGGACCAGATGCCATGATCTTTGTTTTCTGAATGTTGAGCTTTAAGCCAACTTTTTCACTCTCCTCTTTCACTTTCATCAAGAGACTCTTTAGTTCCTCTTCACTTTCTGCCATAAGGGTGGTGTCATCTGCATATCTGAGGTTATTGATATTTCTCCCAGCAGTCTTGATTCCAGCTTGTGCTTCCTCCAGCCCAGCGTTTCTCATGATGTACTCTGCACAGAAGTTAAATAAGCAGGGTGACAGTATACAGCCTTGATGTACTCCTTTTCCTATTTGGAACCAGTCTGTTGTTCCATGTCCAGTTCTAACTGTTGCTTCCTGACCTGCATATAGGTTTCTCAAGAGGCAGGTCAGGTGGTCTTGTATTCCCATCTCTTTCAGAATTTTCCACAGTTTATTGTGATCCACACAGTCAAAGGCTTTGGCATAGTCAATAAAGCAGAAATAGATGTATTTCTGAAACTCTCTTGCTTTTTCCATGATCCAGCGGATGTTGGCAATTTGATCTCTGGTTCCTCTGCCTTTTCTAAAACCAGCTTGAACTTCTGGAAGTTCACAGTTCACGTATTGCTGAAGGCTGGCTTGGAGAATTTTGAGCATTACTTTACTACCCTGTGAGATGAGTGCAATTATGTGGTAGTTTGAGCATTCTTTGGCATTGCCTTTCTTTGGGATTGGAATGAAAACTGACCTTTTCCAGTCTTGTGGCCACTGCTGAGTTTTCCAAATTTGCTGGCATATTGAGTGTAGCACTTTCACAGCATCATCTTTCAGGATTTGAAATAGCTCAACTGGAATTCCATTGCCTCCACTAGCTTTGTTCGAAGTGATACTTCCTAAGGCTCACTTGACTTCACATTCCAGTATGCCTGGCTCTTGGTGAGTGATCACACCATCGTGATTATCTGGGTCTTGCAGATCTTTTTTGTACAGTTCTTCTGTGTGTTCTTGCCATCTCTTCTTAATATCTTCTGCTTCTGTTAGGTCCATACCATTTCTGTCCTTTCTCGAGCCCATCTTTGCATGAAATGTTCCCTTGGTATCTCTAATGTTATTGAAGAGATCTCTAGTCTTTTGCATTCTGTTGTTTTCCTCTATTTCTTTGCATTGGTCGCTGAGGAGGGCTTTCTTATCTCTCCTTGTTATTCTTTGGAACTCTGCATTCAAATGGAAATATCTTTCCTTTTCTCCTTTGCTTTTGGCTTCTTTTTTTTCACAGCTGTTTGTAAGGCCTCCCCAGACAGAGATTTTGCTTTTTTGCATTGCTTTTCCATGGGCATGATCTTGATCCCTGTCTCCTGTACAGTGTCACGAACCTCAGTCCATAGTTCATCAGGCACTCTATCAGATCTAGTCCCTTAAATCTATTTCTCACTTCCACTGTATAATCATAAGGGATTTGATTTAGGTCATACCTGAATGGTCTAGTGGTTTTTCCCTACTTTCTTCAATTTAAGTCTGAATTTGGCAATAAGGAGTTCGTGATCTGAGCCACAGTCAGCTTCCGGTCTTATTTTTGCTGACTGTATAGAACTTCTCCATCTTTGGCTGCAAAGAATATAATCAATCTGATTTCGGTATTGACCATCTGGTGATGATTCCTTACCCCACATGTATTGTATCAGCTGATCTTTACAGCAGTTCATACTTGAAGGTGATTGTAGCCCTCCCAGTATAAGTTCAATATACAGACTTAAACAAAGGCTTACTGACAAGGTCACGGGTACAGGGACTGGTAAGTGGCAGAGGAGGACCAAGGCCATGTCTCTGGCTTCCAAGCGCTGCCTTCCTGCTTGTCCGGTGCTTTGCTGCTGTTGCTGCTTGGGCGTGGTCTAGCGGGGTAAGGACAGCGGGGCTGAGCCTTTCATGATCTTTCAGCCTTTTCTGCAGAGGGGAAGATAGAGTTTTGGAGGAGCTAGAGTTTGGGTTTTGGTTTATGAGGGAAGAGTTGAATCTTTCTCTAGGATGGAGGTTATAGGCTTGGGTTCATCAGCATAGTACTTCAATCCCCTGATCTACTGGCTTTGTGGAATGAAAAGGTTATTTTTTTTTTTTAAGGGTGTTGGCATCTAATGACATGAACCTAGAAGTTTAAACGTAGACTGAATATGTTCATGCATTCATGCTCAGTCATGCAGTTATGTCTGACTCTTTGCGACCCCATGGATTGTAACCACCAGGCTCCTCTGTCTATAGGATTCTCCAGGCAAAAATACTGGCGTGGGTTGCCATTTCCTCTTCCAAGGGATCTTCCTGACCCAGGGATTGAACTCACATCTCCTGCATTGGCAGGTGGATTCTTCACCATTGTGCTGACTAAATATAGCTGGACTTTAATCTCTGTTTTATAAATTTCACAGTATTCTGTTGCAAAATAGGACATAGCATTTTTAAATAGGCAGCTTTTCAGAGTTGCATGTGAAACTTTCATCTTTCAGTAAAGATGTTGGCAATTAGCTCAGCTCAAATGTGGCCTCTGCTTTGAAAGTGACCTCTCTTTTAGCCTTCTGGAGAGGCTAAGGTTTGCAGTTGCCCGTTAACCAACTGCTGTACTGTGCTTGGTCACTCAGTTGTGTCTGACTCTTTGCGGCCCCATGGACTGTAGCCTGCCAGGCTCCTCTGCCCATGGGAATTCTCCAGGCAAGAATACTGGAGTGGGTTGCTATGCCCTTCTTCAGGGGTAGCAGCTCTAAACAACACAAATTTATTCTCTTGCAGCCCTGGGGGTCAGAAGTCTGAGATGGGTCTATACCAGAGGGCTATAATCAAGATGTGGCTGAGCTGCGTTCCTTGTGGAGTCTTTAGGGAAGAATCTCTGTGTTTCCTTGCCTTTTCCAGTTTTGCTGGCTTTTACTTATTAAAATTCCATTACGATGTTTACTGGGTAGAAAGATATTAAAAGCGGATTATATTTTCTGCATTTATCTTCCTTTGAAAACTTTTAATAGTAAATATATAGCTCCCTTTGTGAAAACTAAACACCAGCCCTTTGTCCACCAGCTAGAGGATGAGGCTTTGACTGGTGGGTCATCACAGGCTTTGGCTGATGGAGAACTCAGATGTAGGCCGAGGCCAAAGCTAGAGACAGACTCAAGTCACGGGAGCCACTGCCCCTGAGAGCTAGGTTGAGGGCACCTCTGCAGAGAACTCTAATCCGGAACTCGGGGGAAGCCCAAGTGAACCCAGGTGAACCAAAGGCGAGGTCACCTTCCTGCCAATGCAATGCAGCCACACGTCTTGCCCTTCCCAGCTACTGAAGGCTCTGGCCTTTAAAGGGCCAGTCATTGCAGGTTTTTACATCTCTTGAGGTTGGAACAGCTTTGGGGGCTGCGTGACTGTGACTTTAATGGGGGAAGGAGAATTACAGAGTGTGGTGAGACGGCAGGGTCCTCGGGGGTCTGTGTTCCTTAGGAATGGGTGTCTTCTGAAGTCTCTGCCAGTAAGAGGGGCAAGTCCTTATAACCCTTCCGTGCTTGCTAATTGCTCACAGTGTGTCTGTGCGGTGGTGACAGTCTATCAGAAGTGTAAAAAGCTATTGGAGACTGTGGAAAGTGATGAAAATTAGTGTTAGATATATAAATACTGTTGATGGTAGCTAATTATAGCACATGTGGGCATGCACATATATACTCACACACACTGAAAACTGCCTAAACGAAATTTAGTTTAGTTGAAATGACCATCATAATAGAAGAGACATCTTCTGATGAATAACTGTTCAATTCAGTGGTACAAACAGTAGGTTCTCTGGGTTAGAGACTGAGAATATTTAAAAGAGACTTTATAGAGGAGTTGGGAAACCAGAGAGGGTGGAGGGGGTGAAAATGGTGTGCTCAGAGGCACAGAAGTGTGAAGGCCCCATTTGTTCAGGATTTCAGGACTAGTGGGAAATAGGGTGGAAAGATAAAGCAGAGCTGGAATAGAATGTCAGCCACTGCCTGCCCCATCCCAGCCAAGAAATAGATAATTGAAGATGGGAAGTCAGCAAGCCCACCTCGGCTCAGTCCGCAGGGCAGAGAAAACCAAGCTTTTCTGTGTCTTGGGTGCCTCATCCCCTTATCTTGCTGGGGTCTGGAGTTCATGGCAAAGGGTTTGACAATAACTTGGCAAGCTGGGAAGCTGTTGGGTAAGTCCTGGGACAAAAGTGTTGTGATTTTAAGAATAATGCTTTACCATGTGGATTCTCACCACCCCTGTCCCAACTGTCAGACACATTCTTGAGTTTTTCCTAGTGATTATGAAGGAAGCAGCTATTTTGTTTCCCCTTCAGATACATCTACTAGTTAGCAACAATCCCCAGGTATCAACCTCTTATGCCCAACTTCTTACATGGTTAGACTTCTGCAGGAAGCCCATCTAGATAGGGTATGGTCTCTGCTTGTGGGGCAGAAGGAAACTGTTTAGTCTATTTAACATTTTATGTGTATTTTGGCTGCCCTGGGTCTTGTGGTGAGCTGGGGCACTCTGCAGTTGCGACGTGCAGGCTGCTCACCACAGTGGTTTCTCTGGTTGCGGAGCAGGCCCCGTAGTTGTGGTACACAGGCTTAGTTGCTCCTCGGCATATGGAATCAAATCCTCGTCCCCTCCTCTGGCAGGCAGATTCCTAACTGCTGGACCACCAGGGAAGTCCCTATTTAGTCTGTTTAAAACTTGAACTGTGTCTTTCTGGCCCAGAGCTCCTTGGCCTAAGTGTTAGTTGCTTAGTCGTGTCCAATTCTTTGCAACCCCTTGGACTGTAACCCACCAGGTTCCTCTGTCCAATTCCCTTCGCCAAGGTTTCTTCCCGACCCAGGGATCGAACTTGGGTCTCCTGCATTGCAGGCAGGTTCTTTACCTTCGGAGCCACCAGGGAAGAAGCCCTACTTGGCCTAACTTCTAAGTCACTTCGGTCGTGTCCGACTCTGTGTGACCCCATAGACGGCAGCCCACTAGGCTCCCCCGTCCCTGGGATTCTCAAGGCAAGAACACTGGAATGGGTTGCCATTTCCTTCTCCAATGCATGAAAGTGAAAAGTGAAAGTGAAGTCGCTCAAACGCCTTTGTAATTCATGAGCACCTTCTCCCTAGTAAGATTCCTTTTTGTACAGAAGATGTTTCTTCAGTTAATAAAATACTGGTGGATGTTTCTGTGGAGACTGCTTTGCAGATGTGGTTGAATAAGAGGAACATATCACCAAAAAATGCTCTCACTGTGGTCAACAGCTTCATAGAACACAGACCTGGGGGATTCTGAAACTAGATTTTACCTCTTCTGCATAAAATAGATCTGGTCATCAGTTCTTCACGAAGTTGTTGTAACGATTAGAAACAGGATACATAAAAGCACCTGATACTCAGTAGAGAGTAGACATTGTAAATAACGTCTACATTTTATATCAGTTCCTCCTCCTGAGCGGGCATTTGCTATGTTGCGTTGATTCTGTTTGAGATGGTTTTTAATTAGGAAGGTGGCGCAGTTGATGGCAACCACCCCAGGCAACGTTCTCTGCAAGCAGTGACCCCACGAAGCCAGCGGGCAGGGGCAGGGGGCAGGACTTGTGCAGACTCAATCTCCCACAGTTGCTGACAGAAAAAAAAAAAATCTTTTTAGTTTTGCTTTGCTGAGAAGGTGGTGCTGAATGCTCTCTTCCACTGGGAACTCAGTTTCAGTGTGCAGCGGATCTCAGTAAGTGGGGTCACACTGCTGCTTTTCTAAAAGGAGACGCGTTTCTGTTTTTATTAATCGTGGAACTGACACGAGCCTGGCAGGATTTGTAAAAGGAAACAGGTTCATGTTCCTTCTTGCGGTATCCACTGCCTTCTAGAAATTAAGAGAAAGGAAGGAAGTTTTTTGTTTTTCTAGTCGGAAGACCATACCCTCTTCTGGTTTAAAACAAGCAACCTCATGTTGTTGGAGACCTGCCATTTGTGAGTTTCTGGAATAAAAGGAATTCTCAGATTTTTGTCGGCTGTCATTATTGAAGGAAAGTAGCAAAGCCATGATGCCAAGAGATGCCTAAAATAGCTGTGCATGTAATTATGGGACTAGATGCTTCCTCGTCACAAGCTTGGAATTAAGTTCTTTTTGGAGTTGAATCTAATATTAAAGACCATTGATGTGGATGGACAAGGAGAGGTTTTTATTCTATACTGAGGTTTTCTAATACATATTCAGTTCAGTTCAGTTGCTCAGTCGTGTCCGACTCTTTGCGACCCCATGGACTACAGCACGCCAGGCCTCCCTGTCCGTCGCCAACTCCCGGAGTTTACTCAAACTCATGTCCATTGAGTTGGTGATGCCATCCTACCATCTCATCCTCTGTTGTCTCCTCCTCCTCCTGCCCCCAATCCCTCCCAGCATCAGGGTCTTTTCCAATGAGTCAGTTCTTTGCATCAGGTGGCCAAAGTATTGGAGTTTCAGCTTCAACCTCAGTCCTTCCAATGAACACCCAGGATTGATCTGCTTTATGATGGACTGGTTGGATTTCCTTGCAGTCTAAGGGACTCTCAAGAGTCTTCTCCAACACCACAGTTCAAAAGCATCAATTCTTTGGCACTCAGCTTTCTTTACAGTCCAGCTCTCACAGTGCAGCTCATTTTTATATAGTGAGATACAACAATAATCTCAACATAAAACCAGTGTTGGGTGACAAGAGTATTAGGATTGGAATGAACTTGTTTTATAAAAACTATTATCTGCAAAATTTCTGTAAACAGCAGTTACTCCTTATCCTTTTGAACTTGGTTTGACCACTCCATTTTTTTTAACATGCAACCTTCTTACACACACAACTGATTGTATGATGTGAAGGACAGCCCCATAGAGCACCATGATGGAGCAGTGATTATCTTTTTGCAAGTTGGAGGTTGCAGAGGTTTGTGGTCCATTTTTTTTGCCTGTTGAGTGTTCTGCAGCAATAACCAAGTAGCCTCTAGGGGGCAGCGTAAGGCCAGTTAAAACCCTTGTGCCTGGGGCTGTTGGTGGGGTTTTCTGAATCATTGTCCAGCCTTTCTTGGTCCATGATGCAGCATCCCTGCTTCTCCTGGCCAAACTAATTCACTCTCTAGACCTTGCCAAGGTAGGGATCTTTACCATTAGGCCTCTAATACCCTGCTTTCCTCCACTCATCCTGTTCTTTTCCGTACTCTTAAGCTCCCCTGGTCTTCTTTGTACCATATGATACAGCAAACAAGTCCCACGTCAGCTTAATGATAGAATCGGTTTGCTGTCGTTTCACAACCAGCTGTACATGTCCTTTGGGCAGGAGCAACCTGGTATGTCTTTGTGTGTCTCATAATACCAGGAATGCCCTGGAAGGCTAAATAAATCCTTGGCCACAGCTGGATTATTCCTTAGCCTGTAGTGAGTGCTTGGTGCTGACTTGATTGTTGAGATGGTCTTGTTTCTGTGCAAGAGAAAGTATTTTCTTCGCTTCACTTGTTTCTGAAATGCGTGCATTCTCACGTGCTTTCTGGTTTGTTTCAGATTGAGATGCAAGATAGGAGGGCTTTCAAAATAAGCCCAGGGGTGCAATGGAAAACACGGATGCTCGGTGCCAGAGATGCATATTTGCATCTAGGTTCTTCCTATTCTCAGCCCCAGTTTTTCTCACCCCAAAAGTGGGGCTGTCTAAGCTGATAATTTACCATCTGACCTGGAGCACCTTTGAGAGTGAAGGAGGACATTTAAAAATATTGATAGTCACATAGTCGTCGTTGTTCAGTCGCTCCGTCATGTCCGACTCTTTGCAACCCCGTGGACTGCAGCATGCCAGGCTTCCCTGTACTTCACCATCTCCCGGAGCTTGCTCAAACTCATGTCCGTTGAGTCAGTGATGCCATCTGACCATCTCATCCTCTTTCATCCCGTTCTCCTCCTGCCCTCAATCTTTCCCAGCATCAGGGTCATTTCTGATGTCAGAAATGTTTGTATCAGGTGGCCAAAGGATTGGAGCTTCAACTTCAGCATCAGTCCTTCCAATGAATATCCAGGACTTAGTTTCTTTAGGATGGACTGGTTGGATCTCCTTGCAGTCCAAAGGACTCCTAAGAGTCTTCCCAGCACCACAGTTTGAAGGCATCATAGTCCTTGGAAGTATTTATTGACTGGGGAATGCTTTTTATATTGTGTCTTTTGGCTTGCCTATAAAAGTGTTCTATTTAAAAATTATTTTCAAAATAACATTTCCAACAAAATATTAAAATAATGAATAGGACAGCCTGTCAGTGGGTTCAGTGGATTGGCATGCTAGAACAGCATATGGTGTTTCAAAGAATCAGGTCGAGTGATCCATGTAAAGTGCCTAGTGCCATGCTTGGGACGCATGGTGTGTTTAGGAAATGAGAATTTCCTTTTCCTTTATGGAATAAAGTTGGACAAAGAAGCACTGACAGCAATAAACAAAGACCGATAGGCTTTTTAAAGAGGCCCCTGCAAGGAGGGTGTTTTTCTAGCTCTCCAGATCCTGATAACACAATGTGAGTTTTGTCCAGCTCTAGCAGGAAAATACTGATTGAAGAACACGGTTCTGCTTGTATGTGGTCAGACAGCTGTCTCAGCAGTAGAGCACTTACCCTAGCAGGGGCTCTGCCTTTCGGGTGATAATTTGGCTGCCCTGTGAGCACAGAGCTCTTCTCCTCACTTGTGAGTTTGTCACTACTTCTGGGCAACTTGCCTGGAAAGCTGGAGGATCCAGCCTGCCAAGGCTACCCCTCTTCTGCAGAAGCCATCCTGCCGTGTAGGGGCCTGAACTCAGCAATTGTGCTTAAATACTGGGTTTACCTGAAACTTGATAGTTTGAGCTGTAAAATACATACCTACCGTTAAGGTTGGTATCCCCCACTCAGTTGTGTCTGACTCTTTGCAACCCCATGAACTGCAGCCCACCAGGCGCCTCTGTCCGTGGGATTCTCCAGGCAAGAATACTAGAGTGGGTTGCTATGCCCGCCTCCAGGGGATCTTCCCGACCTAGGGATCGAACCCGCGTCTCTTACGTCTCCCTGCATTGGCAGGGGGATTCTTTACCACTAGTGCCACCTGGGAATCCCCCAGAGGCTTCTGTGCTTGCCACCTCCCGTGTGACAGAGCATTCAGGGAGTGCCCTGTGGCCTCCTGGACGTGGGAAAGCGTCTGCACATGGTGAATAACGATGTGTGGCAGGAGTATCAGGCCGGGAGTGGGTGGCGTTGGGGGCCAGCGCTCCGCAGGGCTCCTCATGGCCTCTTCTTTCTCCAGGTACGTGTACATCCCAGCGGGCGGGTCACAGCATGGCCTGCTGGGGGCCCTCTTCTCCACTGCGATGACATTCGCGTTTGTGAGCTTCTGGCACGGCGGGAACGACTACCTGTGGTGCTGGGCCACCCTCAACTGGCTGGGGGTCACCGTGGAGAATGGCGTCCAGAAGCTCGTGCAGAGGCCGCACATCCAGCACAGCTTGGTGAGCAGGTCCTGGCTTGTGCGGCAGGGGCAGCCAAGCTGGGTGGACTGGGTCTGGGAGGGTAGGCAGTCATCACGTTTACCCACGTTGTGGGCCATTTCTGCCAGATTGGCTCAACATCCAGAGTGTTCCTGGAGACAGGACAGCTGAACAAGAGGTGGTGGCTCAGACAGTAAAGTGTCTACCTGAAATGCAGAAGACCTGGGTTCGATCCTTGGGTCGCAAGATCCCTGGAGAAGGGAAAGGCTACCCACTCAGTACCTTGCCTGGAAAATTCCATGGATGGAGGAGCCTGGTAGGCTACAGTCCATGGGATCGCAAAGAGTCGGACACTACTGAACAACCTCACTGCTTCACTGGCTGTAACTATAAGATAATTCATGTTTATTATGAGAATTAGAAAATTCAAATGAGTATAAGGAATATGTCTCTGCAAGAGAAACCACTGTTAAATCCCTCCTAAATTATTTTTTTGAACAAAACTTGTTTTAGTTACTGTGTTTTTGACTGCTCTGTGGCGTCTTTGCTGTGTGTGGACTTTCTCTGGTTGTGGCGAGTGGAGGGCTCCTCTCTTGTGCACAGGCTCAGTTGCCCCACTGCATGTGGGGTCTTAATTCCTGGACCAGGGATCGAACCCATGTGCCCTACATTACAAAGTGGCTTCTTTCTTTCATTCTTCAGTGAAGGGTAATTACGTTATTGTGTTGGGTTCTGCCATACATCAGCGTGGATCAGCCATAGGTGCACACATGTCCCTTCCCTGTTGAGCCTCCCTGCCACCTCTCACCCCCCACCCCATCCCGCCCCTCTAGCTTGTCCCAGAGCCGCGGTCTGAGCTCCCTGAGTCACAGCAAATCCCCACTGGCTCTCTATCTTTCAGATGTTAGTGTGTGTGTTTCCCTCCTATTCTGTATCCATTTGTCCCGCCCTCTCCTTCCTACCCCCACCCCCACTGCGTCCAGAAGTCTATTCTCTGTGCTGCATCTCCATTCCTGCCCTGCAAATAGGTTCATTGGTAGCAAGGTGGATTCCTGACCACTGGGCCACCAGGGAAGTCCCCCTTCTAAATTTTTTCTCTCCTCTCTCTACACACGCACACATGTACATTGCACACACATACATGTATAACATTTTAAACATACCATTATCCTAGAGATACAGTTGTATCAGGACTCTTTTCTATGTCATCAAATACATTTCTAACAACCCTTTTTAATGGCGTTACAGAATTCCATTATGTGGCTATACCATAATTCATTTAATCAGTCTCTTATCAACATATTGTTCTAATTTTTTTTTGCAGTTAGTGGTTGCATTGAGATGACTGTCATAACAAGGGTGAATTCTTGAATGTTTAACATTGCTAAGTTAAAGATTTTTCTTACTTTTAAAGTTTGCATGCCTACTGCTTACCTGTTCCTTAACTGCCCAGTAGACAAAGTTTGCCAGTTTGCATTCCTACCAATGGTGCCTGAGAATGCCCTTGCCAATCCTGAGTAGTACTGGTATTTTTAATCTTTGCTGTTTAAATAGGTTTTAGCAGCATAACAATCAGCTAAGGATTTAAGACACATTCACAACCTTTAGGAAAATAACTTGGGAAATTAAGCATTTTTCTTTACACACATGTTTAGGTGATTTAAAAGTATGAGCAATGTTTCGCCATGTAAATGTGGAAAAGGATGTATTAGATATTAGAATCTTACAGGAATCTTCAATTCTGAATATGTAGCTATATTCCGATAACTCTGAAAAAAGTAGCTAAAAAGATATATGCCATTATCAGTGTTGATGGCAGGCAGTAAAACACAAAAAATTTACTGGGAAATGATTAATGTAAATAAACTCCCCCAGTATTTGCAGCTAAAGCAAATATATTTCAAAAAGTCAACATCACCAAAATAGAATACATTTGAGTGTTTTTCTATAAAGATAGCTCTGTGTGTATGTGTGTGTGTGTGTGTGCATGCGTGCGCACACTCAGTCGTGTCTGACTCTGCGACCTCATGGATTGTGCCCACCAGGCTCCTCTGTCCAAGGGATTTAGATTCAATAAAAACTGAATCAAAGCACATAGCAAAAATATCACTCCTAAAGGAATTTAAGTATGTTCATATATGTTTAAAGATAAATATTTTATTCAGTTCTAGTACCCAGAACCAGTGGGAAAGAAATGTCAGTGAATTCCAATAGAAAGTGGAATTTCAATGAGAGTCATGGCTTTGTAACACAAAGAAAAACCATAAAAAGTGGTATAATAAAGGTTACACACTTCACCCTTCAAATCTGAGTAGTCTTCCCCAAAGCAGGAACCTCATCAGCCACGAAGGCCAGAAAATTCTTTTCGGCCCAGATTGAAGCCCTGTGACACATTTCTGTGTACCCTCATAAAGGATCTGACATTAACCTTGAACTTAATCTTAAGAGTTCTGTGGACTTTGAGCCATCGATTATATTACTAATAAATCTAAAGAATCTAAAATATTAAAAGAGTAACCCAAACTGTGTGATGCAACCTATGACTTACTAGAAAAAAAAAGTGTTAGTTGCTCAGTCGTGTCCAACTCTTTGTGGCCCCATGGACTGTAGTCTGCCAGGCTCCTCCGTCCGTGGGATTCTCCAGGCAAGAATACTGGAGTGGGTAGCCATTCCCTTTTCCAGGGGACTTCCCGACCCAGGGATCAAACCCAGGTCTCGTTCATTGCAGGCAGATTCTTTACCATCTGAGCCACCAGGGAAAGCCTTACGGCCTATTAGTTTTGGCTAAAAATGGAGGAAGGCGGTAAAAAGACTTGCTCACAGGGTGAAGAACTTGAATGTCTGCTGTGCCACATCACAGCTCATTCCAGGACCTTCACGTGTTTACCTCATTTGAGCTTCTGCCCACAGTTCAAGCACCTCAGTGTACAGTAATTTTTGAACATGCCATTTTTTTTGGTGAGATATATGTCTTGTATATTGCAGATGTGACTACTTTACATATTTACTGAACAAGGACACATTTTGTAAAACCTGTTTTTAGCACCTGTCTTGCCTCTTGACAGCCTGGTGATTACTTACGGCTATTTAGACTCAGGAGTTCTTTAAGTTCAAGGTCAAGGCCCCGTTATTATTTGTGTTCTGTATGGTTAGCTGTGTGTCTGAGTTCATTTCAGTACGTCAGTACACAATTAAGCCTTCTAAATTGGGCTTGTTCTTTAGTTCTTTTTCCACGTGTCCACTCAAGGAATTTTCCTCCATTGCTCTGTTTCTTATAGAGTTCAGTACAGATGCTGTTTTCCTTCCGAAAAACATGGCTGGCCTTCCAGATGTACATAGCCTTCTGAATAAACTGTTTCCCTACTTGGGTTGCCTCCTCGCTCTTTTCATGAATCCATTTCCCATTCTTTTCTTTATTGAGATATAATTGCTGTACAACATTGTATAAGTTGCAGGTACACTAAGTACAACAGCGATTGACAATTTTTAAAGGTTATACGCCACTTAACAGTTGTTATAAAATAGTGGCTATACATTTACCTTTTGGGGGACCACAGTCCAAATAAGACTTAATGCCTCCTTGGCACTTTATTCCATCTGATTTTAATCTTCCCGATGATCTGACAGTATTTTTGCAATGGGAGCTCACTCCCCATGCCCTTATGCACTCTCCCCAAGGCATTCATCCTTCATCTGTTTTTTTTTTTTTTTAAGTGATGGATTGAAAAACATGTGAATAACAAGGATTATCATCCCTTCTTTTTTGTGTCTTCTTTAACCTCAAAGCTTTGCCTGGGGCACAAGAGATATTAAGATAATTTTTTTTTTTTTTTGCTATGCTGAGCAGCTTGTGGGATCTTAATTCCCCAACCAGGGATCAAACCCAGGCCTTTGGCAGTGAGAGCACAGAGTCCTAACCACTGGACCACCAGGGAATTCCCTGGAGTGGGATTTTATTTCTTGGTGACCGTTGAACACTCAGAGCTGAGTGTTGAAGATCGGAAGCCCTCTGCCACTCCAGGCAGGGCTCTTCCTTTGAACTTTATGCAGGAGTGGAAATGTCCACTGTGTTGTCCAATCCGAGTAGTCATGAGCCACACTGAGTACTTGAAGTACTCACTGAGAAACTAATTTTTAAATTTAATTAACTTTAATTAATTTGAATCTCAGTAGCCCCCACGTGGCTAGTGGTTTCCATTTGTGGCAGTAGAGTTCTAGAATGTATCCCTTTTCTAGAAAGAAAAAAAATAGAAGAATATAGTATTTGACTCTGCTGTAATTTAGGAAGGTTTTTATTGCTGATGGGATGCCTCATACATGCAGCTGACTACTGAACCTCTCTCCCCTTGATCATCTCACAGATGTCTCAGACTTAGTATGCGGAGTACTGACTTGGTGAACCACCTGGTCCCCAATAATTCCAGCTAGCTCCTCTCCCTCCAGCATTCTCTACTTCTGCAAAAGCCACCATCATCTTGCTAGTCACTCATGGCCAGGCCCCTCAAGTTGCCCTTTGTACCTTCCTCTCTCGAAGTCCTGCCTGTATGTGCTGTACGTTCTACCTCCTAGGTAGGTCTCAATTTCTAAAAACTGTTTCCATCTCCACTGAGTCATCCTAACCCCACTGTTACCATTTCTTGCCCAGTCTTCCAAATAGCTGTGAACTGGTCTCCCTGCTTCCACTTCTGCCTTCTTTAGCTCGTTATCCTCGCAGTGCTGAGTGATGCTTGTCAATAAATAACCTAACCAATTAGCCTCCAATTAAAATAAAAAAATACAAAAAATAAATACCTAACCACGTTGTCATCCTTAAAAATCTCCAGAGGCATCCCATTTTCTTGGGACTCAGTCCCCAGTATTGAAGATGACCTGTAAGACCTTGGCTGATTCTCGTCTTGCTCCTTCTCCGCATCCTCTCTGGCTCTCTTCTCTCACACCCTGTTCCTCCTTCTGTTCATTTTCATACCTGGTCCCTCCAGCCCCAGCTCCCTGGCACAGGCTCTTCTATCTCTAGGATGCTGTTATTCCTTTCCCTCCTTTTCACCCTTCTGACTTCGGCTTGAATGACAGCTTGTGTAGGTACCATTTACTGATCCTCCTAAGTCAATCAGGTCCCAACTGGTAACCCCTTTGGGGTACCTTGTATGTGGTCTCTTCAGCTGTACTTATCACAGTTACAGAGAAATGTTCTTTTACAATAGCTTGTTTAATCCTTATCTCCCTCTCTAAACTGGTAAGCCTCCCTACATCAGAAATCTGTATCTGTTGCCAAAAAATCTTGGCTCTGTGTGTACCAATGTCAAACAGAAATACGGAGACAGAGTTATGGAGGAGAAGGAAAGAGTGGTTTTATTACTTTGCCAGGCAAAGGGGGAACACAGTAGGCTGGCACCTCAAGAACTGTGTCCCCCTCCTTGGTGAATTGGGAGAGGTTACATTGTCAGACAGGGTATGTGATAAAAATCAATCTTCACCCCTTCTTCTGCAAAGTTTCAAAAGGATAGCGTTGATGACTAGATTTAAGTGTCATGGAAAGTAGATGGGGGAAAAGTGGAAACAGTGACAGATTTTATTTTCTTGGTCTCTAAAATCACTACGGATGGTGACTGCAGGCATGAAATTAAAAGATGCTTGCTCCTTGGAAGAAAAGCTATGACAAACCTAGACAGCATATTAAAAAGCAGAGACATCACTTTGCTTTCAAAGGTCTGTATAGTCAAAACTGGTTTTTCCAGTAGTCATGTATAGATGCGAAAGTTGGACCATGAAGAAAGCTGAGTGCTGAAGAATTGATGCTTTAGAACTGTGGTGCTAGAGAAGATTCTTGAGCGTCCCTTGGACAGCAAGGAGATCAAACCAGTCTATCTTAAAGGAAATCAGTCCTGAATATTCACTGGAAGGACTGATACTGAAACTCCAATACTTTGGCCACCTGATGCGAAGAGCCAACTCATTGGAAAAGACCCTGATGCTGGGAAAGACTGAAGGCAGGAGAAGGGGACGACAGAGGATGAGATAGTTGGATGGCATCACCGACTCAATGGACATGAATCTGAGCAAACTCCGGGAATTAGTGAAGGACAGGGAAGCCAGCATGCTGTGTAATTCATGGGGTTGCAAAGAGTCAGACACAATTAGCGACTGAACAGGAACAAAGGGTCTTGAATGCTCTGTCTCCTAATCTTGATGAACCTTTCTGGTCCCTTTAATCTTACCTCAGGTGGTTTTATTGCTGCTTCTCCTTTGATTAGCAACTGTTCTACCTGTTGGAACTCAGAGAAGGTCAGGGAGGCTGGAGTCTTCAGGCAAAGGAGGACAAAAAGGCTTCCATGCCCAGGAGCCCCACAGGGCCCTGCTTGGCATCATATCCTTGACACGTATCATGATGCCTGGCGCAGTGTAAGCATGCAGTATATACTTGTTGAATGAATGAAGGAGTGAATATATTTTCTGACTTTACTGAGGGGCTTGTGAGAAGAAATAAGCTTATGCAGCAGCTTGAAGAAGATTGGATACTGGAAGAACTCACTAAGACTGAGGCTTATTGAACATTATACAGGGAGATTCTTATGTAGAGGGATAAATACTAATTGGTCTAGTGATGGTAAAACACTATTTTAATGTTGACTATACGTGTGTGTGTGTGTGAGAGAGAGAGAGAGAGAGAGAAAGGGGTAGGGAGCAATTAACCTTCCTGGTACCCCGCTGCTTTATGAGAGAGGGGGATTACGGGCTGTGATTCACTGAGGCCCAGAGCTGACAAAGGCATTTTGACAAAGTACCAAGCAAGGTGGATGAAGAGGAGTTACTGCTAAAGCAACACGCTTTTCCTCTGTATAAGTACTCTCCCGGGGAACTAGAATTTGTGTTCAGCATGGAAATCTTTTAATAAGTAGAAACATTTTGAAGCATCAGTAGAGACGCACTACTTGCTGATTCTCTATTTGATCTCTGCTTTGAAAGAAGACACCTTCAGGCTGCTTGTTAGTCATTCCTACACAAAGGAGAATCTACATCCCAAGCTGCTCACCCACCCCACCTCTGATTTCCATTTCATTGAATAATTTAAATATGTCCTCCTCCCCCAGCCCTTGTCCCTTCTTCTTTGCTGAACTGATTGATGTTCTTTCTGAAGCAGTAAAATATCTATGTATAGACTTAATTAAGAGAACGTGCCACCAGTGAAAGTCGTGGAGGGTCAGTCTCATGGTTCTCAGAGGGACCTGATGCTTTTGTGTGTCAGAAAGACTGCAAAGCTCTGTAGTGATGTCCATTTCAGTTTATCAACTATATTGATCAGTTTGATTTTGAAGAGGAAATTGAGAGATCAGTCAACTTGAGAGGATAATAGATTGTAAAACTATGACATGATCTACCCAGTGATTTCCTAGTTCGGTGGAATCCTAACTCATCAACTGGCAGTTGGCTTGATTAGAAAATCTTTTCACTGGAAGTCAGTAATCACAGCCCCAACTAACTCACTGAAGAACTACAAAGCACACTGGTCTGAGAAGAGTTATTCTGTTGGACAATGACTCCTGATCTTCGTCCTCCACTTGGATCCATTTCAACAAAGATCAAGTGCTAACTGTCAATAATTACTTTTCTTCAGACCATAACCCTTCTTAGACTGAGCCCATTTAGGCAGAGCCAACCTTATTGCTCATCTAGGAAAAAATTTCCGCACCCTTTGTGGGAGACACATTGCAGCTGGAGAACTCTTCTTAGTGAAAGACATGTCCCGCCCCCTCCACCCCCTTTTTTTTTTTGCATGTTCTTTCAATGTGTCAATGCATACAGTGCACTGGTCTATCCATATATAGTGATGGCGTCTATTAGTCAGTTCCACCCTCTCATGAACAAGGTATCTTGCCTGGTCTCTTGACAGGGTAATCATCTTTGCAGTAGCTGCTTTGGATTAAAGAGACAGTGAAACCATGGGATGAGGAAAACCTTTTCTCTGAGAGGAGCTAAGGGTTTATATTTTTTTAAAAAATGGACTTGTCTTTATAAACATCATAAAATACTGATTGACCTATTCTTCCCAGGCATTGTGCAGAAGAGAGGTCTGAGCTAGAGACAGATGTTTGAGAGCATGTAGTTTATATTTTGGAGCCATGAAAATGTCTGAGACTTTCTAGAGAGAAAGAGTACAGAAAGCGAAGAAAAGGTAACTGCCTAAAAATGAATCCAAGGACACCAACATTTAGAATTTAGATGGAGAAAGAGGGGCCAAGAGGTGGGAGGGAAATACAGAGGATGATCTCATAGACATGAAGAAAAAGAAGGTTTTTCAGAGAGGGAGTGGAGTGGTCCACGGTGTTGATGCTATTAGGGGGAAAAGTTAGGCGAGATTAAAGAAGGATTATGGCTCCATGTCAGAGTGCTAACAGGAAGAGAAAAGAGCAGTGAGTCGTTGTCCTGGCCTGTGAGTTTGTGATTCGGTTGCAGAGGCAAGATGTATGCAAACCAGCTGAGGACCAGTATTAAGACATTATCTGCTGAGACCAGGCTGAGTCCTGGAGGCAGCTGATGTCCCCGAGGTGGCAGAGTGAGCCAGGCTTTTAGGAAGGTTTATTTAAAGAGCTGGGGCTTGAGTAGGACTCGGAAGATGTAAGATGGGATTTGGATAGGTCAGTAGAGAGAAGACAAGCTCGAAGCCCGGGGAATAGCACACACGACCCGAAGTCAGGAGTGGGCACGCCGTGTTCAGGGGAGGAGGCTGCCTTGACAGTCAAGGGGCTGTCACCGGGGAGAATGGAGGAAAAGAGGTTAGAGAGACCAAGTAGTCCCCACTCTAAAGAGATCTGAGTGCCAGATTGAAAGATACAGAAGTGCGAGCCGCTTAACCAAACAGGAGAGCATTAAGTTAACATGTTGATCCCACACGTCCAATTAGCCTGTTGTACCAGCTTGCTCGCCCTCACCAGGACCCCTGGGTCTGAAAAGAGCAATGCCTGTTGTTGGGAACAGTGTGTTCCCTGGTGGATGGTGACATGTTGGCACCCCTCTCATTGTCTTCCACCCTGAAGGATCATTAACGACGTGGGGAACGCTGCGCCGTTCCCTGGCTGTACGTTTTCTTCTCTGGGGGAATACAAACCCATGCTTTAACCCTTCTTGATCTTAGTGGGAGAATTCTGCAAAGCATTCCACCGGTTAGTTCAAACACGTTTAGAAAGACAAAAGCACTTTGAAAGGTTCTCTTAAACTTCCTATTACTGAGTCCGCTGACAGCAGAGCCTTAGAATAGAGTCAGGTTTCAGGGATTCAGACCCTGGGGTCTGGCCGGCTCTGGAGTTTCTGCTGCCTTGCCTGTCCCTCCCAGTTTAGGCTTGAGCTGGGCAGCGGCTGCCGTCTCATCGTTGCTGTGGCCCTGGGACTCCTGTCCGTTCTCCCCTCTTAAGTGCACAGCACAAACCCTTGCCCTGGGGAATTGTAGCCTTGGAAAAGAATACTGAGCCAAAGATGAGATCCATGGCTTGAATGGAAGTAGTTGAAACAGGCCTGTGTAGGTGGTTTGTGAGATGAGGTTCTTTACCTGAGAGACCCTGATTTCTGCTTCTGTAGCACAGATAAGTGGTGGTCCCTCTAATCAGGCTTGCTTCTCTGATAGCTCAGTTGGTAAAAGAATCTGCCTGCAATGCAGGAGACCCTGGTTCGATTCCTGGGTCAAGAAGGTCCCCTGGAGAAGGGAGTGACTCCCCACTCCAGTATTCTGGCCTGGAGAATCCCATGGACTGTATAGTCCACTGGGTCACAAGAGTCGGACAGACTGAGCAGCTCTCACTTCACTCTGACCACAGTGTAGTGCCTAGCAGTTTTCTAGGGATGGACTTAGGAAGAAGCACAATCTTACTATGTACCTGCTGAAGCGTTGGATATGTCTTTCTGAATCTGGGTCTCTCTTTTCCTCCCAGAAAATCCAAATTACTGACTGAAGGTGGCAGAGCTTGAGTTTCCAGTGTTCCTGCTATCAGTGGAGGGGTAAAATAGCCCCTTCTTCCCCAAATAATATGCACATACTTAGCACAATGTGTTTTTACAATGTATATTTATTTACAATGTATATTTATATATTATGTATAATGTATGTTGGGTGTATGTGTTGTGACTGTATATAGCATATATATATACACACACACACATACACTGTGCATTTTTATATGTGCATATGTATTCATTTTTTAAAGCTCTGAGAAGTCAGAAATGTGCAAGACTTCCAAAATATCTCACATTCCTTCCAGGGCCTAGAAATAAAAGCTGCTTAAAAAAGCATATCGAACAGCTGCTGGCCTTGTTTGAGATGAGCTGGATTGGAATAAATGTACTTGTGATCACCAGCATGTATGGAAACACGAATTTAAGGTGGCTCTTGCTTTTTCCTCTGCTGCCAACCCTGAAAGCCACTCAGTGGGCCAGAGTAAGTGTTGGAAGGGTCACTGTGTATCCCCTGAAGGGTGACAGGAAAGAATATGATGTAAGAGGTGCAGGACATCTACCAAGCCAATTATTCAGCTTTTGAAACTGATGATATTAAAATACTTTTTACTGTGAGAAGGTGAAGAATAAGGATAACAGGTATAATAAAAATTCACCTTTTATTTAAAAATACAAACACAGAAGTGTGTGGAGGGTTATACACTGAAATGTCAATGATGGCTAACTATTTACTACTGGTGGGATTATTTGTAATGCATATTTTCTGGTTTTTGCTCACATATTTTCAGCCTTTTCTACAGTGAATAAGTATCATTAACTAATCAAAGGTTATTGAGAGAAAAGGGAAGAGAGGAAACCCGCCGTCAGGAAGCTTTGCTTAGCTGACCCTGGATGCTCAGTTTATGTTAGAAATTGGAGGTTAGTTATTCTCAGGAGTAGATGAGCATGAGACTATTGTAAGTGCCAGCCTATGCCATACAAGGAACTCTGCCAGACTGCACAGAGATCTTTCTCATTCCTTAAGTTATCTACCCATCACAACAACCCTTCAGGGCAAATGTTACTACCTCCAGTTTTACAGATAGGGAAGCTAGAGACCAGGAATGTAAGTAATTTGTTTAAGAACAGATGGTTGGTTTGATTAGAAAGAAGTCAAACTCGGTCACACGTGATCTATTCAAGCTTCTTTGACTTCAGACAAGGAGTCTTCCTTGATGCTCGAGCTGCTCAAGTGACTCATCTACATCCCATCTCCTTGATGCTTGTGCACTTCTGGCATTAGATGAACTGACAACACAGCCCTCAGTTCTTAGACCACTTGTGTTTTGACTGGCTCCACACAGCCTGACTATGGAATAGCTCTAATTTTTTTTTTAATTTTATTTTATTTTTAAACTTTACAATATTGTATTGCCAAATATCAAAATGAATCCGCCACAGGTATACCTGTGTTCCCCATCCTGAACCCACCTCCCTCCTCCCTCCCCATACCCTCCCTCTGGGTCGTCCCAGTGCACCAGCCCCAAGCATCCAGTATCGTGCATCGAACCTGGACTGGCGACTCGTTTCATACATGATATTATACATGTTTCAATGCCATTCTCCCAAGTCTCCCCACCCTCTCCCTCTCCCACAGAGTCCATAAGACTGATCTATACATCAGTGTCTCTTTTGCTGTCTCGTACACAGGGTTATTGTTACCATCTTTCTAAATTCCATATATATGTGTTAGTATACTGTATTGGTGTTTTTCTTTCTGGCTTACTTCACTCTGTATAATAGGTTCCAGTTTCATCCATCTCATTAGAACTGATTCAAATGTATTCTTTTTAATGGCTGAGTAATACTCCATTGTGTATATGTACCACAGCTTTCTTATCCATTCATCTGCTGATGGGCATCTAGGTTGCTTCCATGTCCTGGCTATTATAAACAGTGCTGCGATGAACATTGGGGTACCCGTGTCTCTTTCCCTTCTGGTTTCCTCAGTGTGTGTGCCCAGCAGTGGGATTGCTGTATAACTCTGTGAACAACTCTGAGCGGTCCAGTTGTGGAGTGCACATAAGGAAGAGATTACTGAATAGCCCACTCTCTCCTCTCTTGATTCCACCTCATCTCATTCGGGTCACCTCTAACTCCCTCCTCACTCTTCTCTTCTCCATATAATGCTGTAAACCTCTCTGGCTGACACAAGTTTCAGGGCAAGACATACCAAGCAAATTCTCCAGCAGCAAGAAACACAGCCCTGAGCTCCAAGATACAGGCAGCCCAAAGTCACCCCAAAACCATAGACATCCCATAACTCATTACTGGACATTTCATTGCACTCCAGAGAGAAGAAATACAGCTCCACCCACCAGAACACTTCCACTGCTGGAATAGCTCTTCTGAAAAATCGGCCCAAGAGAAGTGAAAATGTCCCCCAAGCACTTGTACCGCGTTATCTCGTGTGATTTTAATAAGTGTTAGTGTTAGTCGCTCAGTCGTGTCTGGCTCTTTTGCGACCCACCAGGCTCCTCGGTCCATGGGATTTTCCAGGCAAGGATACTGGAGTGGGTTGCCATTTCCTTCTCCAGGGGATCTTCCCAACCCAGGGATCAAACCCGGGTCTCCTGCACTGCAGGCAGATCCTTTACTGACTGAGCTACAAAATAAGTAGCATCATTATCCCTGTTATACAGCGGGAAGAACTGAAACTCAGGAAGTTTAAAAAAATATATGTTTATGATTCAAAACTCAAATATTACACAAGCTTTCATTTAGATAAATAAATAGAAGAGCAGTCTCCATTCCTCCTACTCTTATGTTCTTAACCCATCAGAAGAAACTTTAAGTTCTCTTAATTGTTTCTGGTATTTACCTCTGTCTTTCTAAAGTATATTCTATTACTCTTCATTTATAAATTATAAATAGTAACTACTTTCTACATGAGGTTTTAACCTCTTAGACCTACTCCCCACTTCTCCTCCTAATGCAATAATCTCTATATTTTTTGTTAAATCAGAAGTCATTGTTTACAGTATCATTACTATGTTACATGTGGCTCCCCCATTAGCTTCCAAACCAGCCAGTGTACTATAATTGCATTTCCTTTCTTAGTCAACTGTTTCCCCAACTCAGAGTAAGAATCGCCTTGCCTGTTTTGTTTGAGTAAGTAGTTTACTGTTATCATGTCTTTCCAAACTTTTCAGAATAGTATTCTATTTTGCGTGTGGCCAGGCCTCTCTGGCAGTCTGTCAGCTCTCTTCTTTAGCTGGAGAATCTTTCTCGAAGACCTCCCATCCTCCCTTCCCATTTGGATTATTTATCTTCAGATCTGCTGTACAGCTGTCATCATGACATGTTCCCTCTCCTTTCTGCGAGGTTGTCTTGGCCTCAGATCTCATTGCTTTTTCCCCCCTTCCTTTGATTTTCTGGGTCACATCCTTCAGTAGCTTCCTAAGAAAAGAATCATGGGTGAGATATATAGATATGTGTGTGTGTGTGTGTGTGTGTGTGTGTGTGTATAGAGAGAGAGAGAGAGAGAGAGAGAGAGACCTAGTATTTCTAAAAGTCTCTTTATACTCTCATATTTAATTGATTATCTGAGCACTGAATTTTAGGTTGAAAGGCAATTTATCCTGAAAACTTTTCAAGATACTGTCTTCTAGTTTTTAATGTTACTGTTGAGAAATGCCATTTGATTCTTGATTCTTTGTATGTAATCTGTTTTTCTCTCTAGGGGCTTACTGCAGATATCTTTGGTAATGCTGAAATGTCACTCTACTTACTGTCCTTGACTGGAGAATCTCTCTAATGCAATTTATTTATGGGAAAAAAACCTTCATAATGGGTTGGGGTGGGGAGAAAGACGGACTTTTATCTTTGTGGTCTGTATGCTCATAACCCAGGTTTTTAACCAATCTCTGCTTTTTCCCCACCATGGTTTACTCTGCCATCTGTGGTATATGGTGTCTCTAATGCCTGTTACTTCTAGGGACTGGTGTATGAATGACTTTCTTCTCTTTGGCATCTAGTGTTCAGGTTTCTCAGCTCTGTTAATTTATCCATCTGCTTTCTATCTTATAAGGATGGTATGACTTTGCTCATTTGCTGTTCACTGTTCACTATTTGCTTCCATTCCCTGACTGTGGGAATTATACCTTTAAGAAGATTTATAGCTTCTTAAATGTTTACTCCTCATTTTAATGGGGTTTGTAAAGGGAGCAGAGATGTCTCATCTACTGTGTTTAAGCGAATGTTGCTAAAAGAGTTCTCTGAGATGTCATTTGGTGAATCACTTTCAAATGCTTTACCTATTTGTCAGTTGTAGGTTTTTAAATATCAAATTTGCTTTAAAAGCATGCCTTGCCCTTAAGTGGTTGCTTTTGTGTTTGAACAGGGTATAGCTGCGGCCATAGCTGTGACATCCTAGGCTTATTTAGTTGCCTCCAGGGACCTCAGTGCTGCCTAGAGAGGAAGGCTTCCAGTACCATGAGCAGTCATGACTTGGGTGTGATGGTCATCTCAATTCTATCTTCCCACCCATGTTCTTTGACTTGGTACTCAGGGGACATGGCCAAGCTCTAAGGTCATTCAATGGAAAGATTCCTAGGTTTCCTTTTTTATTCTTTATGAAGTCATTCATGACTATATGATCTTGGAGAAAAACACAGATATGGCTGAAGTTCCTCTAAGATACCCATCACCTTGCTCATTCACTTCCCTGTCATGAAAGGTAGCCATTGTCATCAGGTTGCAGTATAGCCTTGCTCAGCTTTCCTACTTTGTGTATATATATGTGTTTGTGTATGTGTGATTTAGAAATGTATAAATATTTTAACATTTGCACTTTTTTTCCTTCCTCATAGTATGTTTTAAAGATATTTCTATATTACAGAATGCAGAGCTGCATAACTGGACATATTGATATGTCATAAGTTGATTTATTCTATTGTTAAAGTTCTTCTATTGAAAATTTAGGTGGCTTCTATTTTTTTTTTTTTCTTTTGAAAACACAGCTTCAGTAGGATGCCTATCCAGGCCTCCTTTTCATAAAGTGTTTCTTTAGAGTAGATACCAAAAATAGAGCAGAAGTTGGTAAACCATGGTCCAGGGACCAAATCTGGTCAGCCTGTTTTTGTATGCCTTCCAACAGGAATGCTCTTCACATTTTACAATTGTTTTATTCGATGATCTGTACTTCCCTCACTGATTACAGATCACCTTCAATATATTGTAAATATCCATATACACATGGGTTAATGTGGGGGTTCTCTTTTCTGTTGTATTGACCTGTTTGATTATTGCTGTTTTAAGCACTAGAGTTTTGAATGTTAGCAAGGAAAGTGCTATGCTCCTTTTCATTCTGTTTCTGAGTTACATTTGCTGTTTGTGCACATTGCTGCTTCTATAGGAATCTTAGAATTCCTGAAAAGTGAAGTTTCTCAAAATGCCCTTTGGCATTTATATTGGAATTTATTAGATTTGCTTTTAATTGTATCTTTATTTGAGTAGAGTTGACTTATCCATGGTGCTGAATCTTCTCAGCCTTGAATACTTATTCAGGTCGTCCTGTATATTCTCACATAAGGTTTCATCATTTCTTTGAAGACTTGTGCATTACTTTTTGGATTATTGTTGTCCTGTGGGAAAGGTATTGATTTTTGTTTTGAGTTGATCATTTTGCATCTACGTTAGATAATTTTTTTAGCTCTAGTGATTTTTCAGTTGTTCCTATTGAATTTATTAGATTAATGGTCATATCATCTACACATAATGACAATTTTGGTTTTGCCAACAATTTTCGCTTATATTGCATTTAACTGTCTTACTCTATTTGGTCCATTGGTACAGTTTTGAAAGACAGAAGAAAGTATTTCTTTTTCTTGAATCTAGTTGGAATACTTTCTCTGGATTTTTAACATACCTTCTTTATCAACTTAAAAAAGCTTGCTTTACTGGCATTTATTGAGTGATCATGTGATTATTCTCCTTTATTTAATCCCATGAGTTATATGGATTTGTAACGCTTTTAATACTGAATCATCCTTCCATTCTGGGTATAAATCTTACTTGATCAAGAGTTCTTTGAACCATTCCTGTATTTGATTTGCAGCTATTTAATTTAGAATTTTTTAAATTGAAAGATAGTTACTTTATAATGTTGTGTTGGTTTCTGCCGTAAAATACCAGTCAGCCATAAATACACATATATCCCCTCTCTCTTGAGCCTCCCTTCCACCTCCACATCCCACACCTTAGGTCATCACAGAGCATGAACCTAAGCTCTCTGTGCTGTACAGCAACTCCCTACTAGTTATCTGTTTTATCCATAGCAATGTATATGTTTCAGCCTGGCCCTCACGATTCATCCCACCCTCTTCTTTCTCCACTGTGTCCACAAGTCCATTTTCTACATCTGTGTCTGTATTCCTGCCCTGCAAATATGTTCATCAGTACCATTTGTCTAGATTCCACATTCAGTTCAGCTCAGTTGCTCAGTCGTGTCCAACTCTTTGGGACCCCTTGGACTGCAGCACACCAGGCTTCCCTGTCCATCACCTACTCAAACTCACGTCTATCACATCAGTGATGCCATCCAAACATCTCATCCTCTGTCATCCCCTTCTCCTCCCGCTTTCAGTCTTTCCCAGCATCAGGGTCTCTTCCAATGAGTCAGTTCTTCGCATCAGGTGGCCAAAGTATTGGTGTTTTAGCTTTAGCATCAGTCCTTTCAATAAATATTTAGGACTGATCTCCTTTAGGATGGACTAGTTGGATCTCCTTGTAGTCCAAGGGACTCTCGAGAGTCTTCTCCAACACCACAGTTCAAAAACATCAATTCTTTGCTGCTCAGCTTTCATTATAGACCAACTCTCACATCCATACATGACTACTGGAAAAATCATAGCTTTGACTAGACAGACCTTTGTTGGCAAAGTAATGTTCCTGCTTTTTAATATGCTGTCTAGGTTGGTCATAGCTTTTCTTTCAGGGAGCAAGCATCTTTAATTTCATGGCTGCAGTCACCATCTGCAGTGGTTTGGAGCCCCCCAAAATTAAGTCTGTCACTGTTTCCATAATTTCCCCATCTATTTGCCATGAAGTGATAGGACCAGATGCCTTGATCTTAGCTTTCTGAATGTTAAGTTTTAACCAACTTTTTCACTCTCCTCTTTCACTTTCAACAAGAGGCTCTTTAGTTCATCTTTGCTTTCTGCCATAAGAGTGGTGTCATCTGTGTATCTGAGGTTATTGATATTTCTCCTGGCAATCTTGATTCCAGCTTGTGCTTCATCCAGCTCAGCATTTCTCATGATGTATTCTGCATATAAGTTAAAGAAGCAGGGTGACAATATACAGCCTAGATGTATTCCTTTCCCAATTTGGAACCAGTCTGTTGTTCCATGTCCAGTTCTAACTGTTGCTTCCTGACCTGCATACAGATTTCTCAGGAGGCAGGTCAAGTGGTCTGGCATTCCCATCTCTTGAAGAATTTTCCACAGTTTGTTGTAATACACACAGTCAAAGGTTTTGGCGTAGTCAATAAAGCAAAAGTAGATGTTTTTCTGGAACTCTGTTGCTTTTTCGATGATCCAGTGACTGAGTGACTTTCACACACAGTGGACTTGTCCAAGGGCTGGCCATTCCCTTGGAGATTCCATATACATATGATAATATATATTTGTTTTTATCTATCTGACTTACTTCACTCTGTATTATAGGTTCTAAGTTCATCCACCTCAGTTCAACTAACACATCCATTCTTTTTAATGGCTGAGTGATATTCCATTGTATATATGTACCGCTATTTCTTGATGGGCATCTAGGTTGCTTCCATGTTCTGGCTCTTGTAAACAGTGCTGCAGTTAACATTGGGATACATATGTCTTTTTGAATTATGATTTTCTCAGGGATTATGACCAGTGGTGAGATTGCTGGGTCATATGGTGATTTTATTCCTAGTTTTTTTTTTTTTTTAAAGGAATCCCTATACTGTTGTCCATAATGGCTGTATCAATTTACATTCCCAACAACAGCACAAGGTTTCCTTTTCTCCACATTCTCTCCAGCATTTATTGTTTATAGAATTTTTGATGATGGCCATCTGACCAATGTGAGGTGACACCTTATTATAGTTTTGATTTCCATTTCTCTAATAAACAATGTTGAACAATCAGAAAGATAAGTTAAGGAAACAATTTGATTCACTGTTAAAGCAAAAAGAATAAATTCTTAGGAATAATGGCTGGATGGTATCACTGACTCGATGGACGTGAGTCTGAGTGAACTCCGGGAATTGGTGATGGACAGGGAGGCCTGGCATGCTGCGATTCATGGGGTCACAAAGAATTGGACATGACTGAGCGACTAAACTGAACTGAACTGAAGGGAGGACAAAAGACCTGTATGCAGAAATCTGCAAGACACTGATGAAAGATGACACAGAGAGATATATCATGTCCTTGGATTGGAAGAATCAATATTGTAAAACTGACTATACTACCTGAAGCAATCTCAGATTCCATGCAATCTCTTAGATTACCAATGGCATTTTTCATAGAACTGGAACAAAAGATTTCACAATTTGTATGGAAACATAAAAGATCCCAAATAGCCAAAGCAATCTTGAGAGAGGAAAATGGAGCTGGAGGAATCAACCTTTCTGACTTAGACTATACTACAAAGCTATAGTAATCAAGACAGTATGGTACTGGCACAAAAACAAAATGTAGATCAATAGAACAAGATACAAAGCCCAGAGACAAACCCATGCACCTATGGGCAACTTATCTTTGATGAAGGAAGCAAAAATATATAATGGAGAGAAGACAGCCTCTTCAATAAGTGGTGCTAGGAAAACTGGACAGCTACATGTAGAAGAGTCATTTGTTGTGCATGGGACACTCCCAACAAGAATGCTGGAGTGGGTCGCCATGCCCCTCACTAGGGGATCTTCCCAACCCAAGAATCAAACCCATGCCTCTTATATCACTTGTACTGGCAGGCAAAATTTTTACCACTAACACCCCCTGGGAAGCTATGGTTTTTCAGTAATCATGTCCAGATGTGAGAGTTGGACCATAAAGAAGGCTAAATCCTGAAGAATTGATGCTTCCTAAGTGTGGTGCTGGAGAAGACTCTTGAGAGTCCCTTGGACAGCAAGGAGATCAAATCAGTCCGTCCTAAAGGAAATCAACCCTGAATATTCATTGGAAGGACTGATGCTGAAGCTCCAGTACTGGCATCTGATGTGAAGAGCCGACTCATTGGAAAAGACCCTGATGCTGGGGAAAAGGGGTGACAGAGGATGAGATGGTTGGATGGCATCATGAACTCAATGGAAATGAGTCTGAGCAAACTCCAGGAGGCAGAGAAGGACAGGGAAGCTGCAGTCTTGTTGTTCAGTTGTTTAGTTGTGTCCGACTCTGCGACCCCATGAGCTGCTGTAGTCTATGGGGTCTCAGAGTTGGACACAGCTTGGCAACTAAACAACAACAATATCAGAGTTAATGTAGAGCTTTGACCCCTGTTTCAGTTGTTCTCTGTTTATGCTTTCTTTTAGTCTTCCTACTTTTTCTATGAGAATTTTAGATACTTTATATTTTCTAGATAAATTATATTTTATCTAGTTTTCCAAATATTTGCCATTTATTCTCCAGTGATTTAAAATGTCTTATGTGTCATTTCCTGTTCTTTATTTCATCTTATTTTCTTATTTGGTCACACTTGCCAAAGTTTATCCATTTTATTGTTCCCGCAATCAAAGCTTTTAGTTTAAGTACGTCTAATTTAAAGTGATTTACTGGTGCATTAATTTTTGCTAAGCTTTGTTGTTGGTGAGCATACACTTCTTGATAAATGTTTAAAATGTATTTACCTTCCTCTTCTGGCTTAGTACATGTACGGTTTGATGATGGCCCACATGTGTATGAACACTGTGCATATTCACTGTTCAGCAAATCTATTAGACAAGGCCTAATGATTCTTATGATAACCCACAAATAACAGAAAGTTGACCAATTTAATCATTTTTAAGTGTACAATTCGGAGTCATTAAATACATTCACATTGTGCAGCCGTGATCACCATCAATATCCAGAATGCTTTTTACATCCCAAATTGGAACTCAGTGCCTGCTAAACAATTACTCCTGTTACCCCTTTCCTCTCATCCTTGAAACCACTATTTTATTTTCTTTTTCTATGGGTTTGACTATTCTAAGTACTATATATAAGTAGAATTGTGTAATATTTGTCCTTTTGTGTTATGATTATAACTTTCCATGTTGCAGTATCTATCAGAATTTCCTTTCTTTTTAAGACTGAGTAGTATTTCCATTCTACATATATATCCTAAACTGTTTACACATTTAGGCATTGATTGATATTATGATTGTTTCTGACTTATGTCTATTGTGAATAACACTGCTGTGGATACTGATATCCAAATATATGTTCTATCCCTGCTTTCATTTCTTTTGAATATATACCTAGAAGTGAATTGCTAGATTATATGATAATTCTATTTTTAATTTCTAAGAAACTGCCGTACTGTTTTCCTCAATAGCTACACCATTTTGCATTTTCATTAAAAGTGCATAAGGATTTAATTTTTCCATATCCTCATTAACACTTTTTTTTTTATTATAACCATCTTCATGGGTGTGAAGGTGTGCTTCATGTGTCTCATTGTGGTTTTTATTTGCATTTCCATAACAGTGACGTTGAGCATCTTTTCATATGCTTATTGACCTTTTGTATATCTTCTCTGGATAAATGTCTAATCAAGTCCTTTGCTCATTTTTGAATTGGGTTGTTCTTCTGTTGTTGAGTTGTAGGAGTTCTTTATTCTGGATATTAACCCACTATTGATACGCAATTCTGAATATTTTCTCATTCTATGGATTGCCTTTCACTCTGTTGATAGTGTTTGATGCAAAAAATTTTTAATTTTGGTGAAGTGTGTTATTTATCTCTTTTTACTTTAACTTGCCTGTGCTTTTTGGTATCCTATTCAGGAAATCATTGATAAATTCAATATCATGAAAATTTTTTTCCTATGTTTTCTTATACGAGTTTTATGGTTTCAATTCTGATGTTTAGTATTTTGGTTTTGTTTTTTTGGCTGCACCACACAGTGTAAGGGATCTTGCTCCCCAACTAGGATTGGAACCCACACCTCCTGTATTCCAAGAGTGGGTCTTGTACTGGATCACCAGGGAAATCGCTGATGTTTAGATTTTTGATTCTTTGAATTAATTTTTGTATCTGGTATAATGTGAGGGCTCAGATGCAGTGCCTTGCATGTGGATATCCTGTTTTCTTAGCACCATTTGTTGAAGAGTTTAACTACCCCAGCCTTTTTTGGTTTACATTTTCACAAAATATTTTTTTTCATCCTTTCACTATGCATGTCCTTAATGCTGAAGTGGGTCTACTGTAGGCACGATACAGTTGGATCTTGTTTTGTAATCCATTTAGTGAGTCTATTTTTTGATTGGATAATTTAGTTCATTTACATTTAAAGTAATTACTGATGGTTATAAACTTACTATTGTCATTTTATTATTTTCTGTTTGTTTTATAATTCCTTTGTTGTTTGGTTTCTCTTTTGCTCTCTTCCTTTGTGAAATGATTTTCTGTAGTGGTATGCTTTGATTTCTTTATCTTTGTGTATCTACCATAGGTTTTTGCTTTGTGGTTGCCATGATGCTTTCAGAGAACATATTTATAACAATCTATTTTATGCTGATAGCAAGTTAACTTCAAAAGCTCTAGATTTTTCTTTCCACTCCACACATTTTGTTTTTGATGTCACAATTTGCATATTTTACATTGTGTATTCATTAATAAATTATTGTACTTCTAATTATTTTTAAATCTTTTTTGCTTTTAACCTTTATACTAGAGTTATAAGTGATTTATCCACCATTGCAACATCACAATATTTTGAATTTAACTGTATTTTCACCATTACCAGTAGGCTTATACTTTCATGTTTTCCTGTTACTAATTAGCATCCTTTTGTTTCGACTTAAAAAAAATCCCTTTAATATTTCTTGTAAGACTGATCTAATGATAATGAATTCCTTCAACTTTTTTTTTCTGGTTTTGTTTTTGTTCTAGAAAACTCTATCTCTCCTTCAATCCTGAAGGACAACTTTGCCAGGTAGTGCTTTTGTTTTTTCCAATTATTCTAATTGGAGAATAACTACTTTACAATGTTGTGATGGTTTTTGCCATGCATCAGCGTGAATTGGCCACAGGTCAATACACGTGGCCCGCCATCCTGAACCCTCCTCCCCGCCATCCTGAACCCTCCTCCCTCACTGTATCCCTCTGGGTTGTCCCAGAACACTGGCTTTGGGTGCCCTGCTTCACGCATTGAACTTGCACGGTTCATCTGTTTTACATATGGTAATGTACATGTTAAGTGGGGGTGTCTTGAGGCTGAAGCTCCAATACTTTGGCCACCTGATGCAAAGAACTGACTCATTTGAAAAGACCCTGATGCTGGGAGAGAATGAAAGTAGGGGGAGAAGGGGACAACAGAGGATGAGGTGGTTGGATGGCATCACCGACTCGATGGATATGAGTTTGAGTAAACTCTGGGAGTTGGTGATGGACAGGGAAGCCTGGTGTGCTGCAGTCCTTGGGGTTGCAAAAAGCTGGACATGACTGAGTGACTGAACTGACTGAACTGACTGAATGCACATGTTTCACCGGTGTTCTCTCACATCATCCCACTCTCGCCTTCTCTGCTGAGTCCGAAAGTCTGTCTTTGCTGCTCTGCATGTAGGGTCGTTGGTACTGTCTTTCTAAATTTCATATCCATGCAATATACAGTATTTTATTAATTGCTATATATATTAATATACAGTATTTTTCTCTTTCTGATTGAGTTCACTCTGTATAATAGGCTCTAGGTTCATCCACCTGATTAGAACTGACTCAGGTGCATTCCTTTATGTGGCTGAGTAATACTCCACTGTGTACATGTACCACAGCTTCCTTATCCACTCATTTGTCAATGGGCATCTAGGTTGTTTCCATGTCCTGGCTATTGTAAATAGTGCTGCAGTGAACATTGGGGTACATGTGTTTCTTTCAATTCTGGTTTCCTTTGGGTGTGTTTCCAGCAGTGGGATTGCTGTGTCATATGGCAGTTATCATCCCAGTTTTTTAAGACATCTCCACACTCTTCTCCATAGTGGCTGTACTAGTTTGCATTCCCACCAACAGTGTAAGAGGTTCCCTTTTCTCCATACCTTCTCCAGCATTTACTGTTTGTATACTTTTTGATGATGGCCATTCTGACCAGTGTGAGATGACACCTCATTGTGGTTTTGATTTGCATTCCTTTTTTTTTTTTTTTGGCATTTCTTTTTCTGGGTTTGAGCTGCATGAACTGCTTGTGCATTTTGGATGTTAATTCTTTGTTAGTTGTTTTGTATACTGTTATTCTCTACCATTTTGAGAGCTGTCTTTTCACTTTGCTTACAGTTTGCTTCATTGTGCAAAAGCTTTTAAGTTTAATTAGGTTCCATTTGTTTGTTTTTGTTTTTATTTTCATTATTCTGGGAGGTGAGTCATTGCAGTACTTGCTGTGATTTATGTTGGAGAGTGTTCTGCTTATGTTTTCCTCTAAGAGTTTTATAGTTTCTGGTCTTACATTTAGGTCTTTCATCCATTTTGAGTTTATTTTTGTGTACGGTGTTAGAAAGTTTTCTAGTTTCATTCTTTTACATGCAGTTTCCCAGCACCAGTTGTTGAAGAGACTGTCTTTTCTCCATTGTGCATTTTTGCCAACTTTGTCAAAGATAAGCTGTCCATAGGTGTGTGGATTTATCTCTGAACTTTCTATTTTGTTCCATTGATCTATATTTGTCTTTGTGCCAGTACCATACTATCCTGATGACTGTAGCTTTGTAGTATAGTCTGAAGTCAGGAAGGCTGATTCCTCCAGTTCCATTCTTCTTTCTGAAGGTTGCTTTGGCTGTTCAGGGTCTTTTGTATTTCCATACAGATTGTGAATTATTTGTGTCAGGTAGTATATTTCTTGGTTGGCAGGGTTTTCCTTCAGTTATTTGAATATATTGTGATATTGTGCCAGTCTTTCTGGCCTACAAAATTTTTGTTGGAAAATATGCTAAAAGTCTTATGGGAGTTCTCTTGTACATAACAAGTTGCTTTCTTTTTCTGCTTTTAAGATCATCTCCATCTTTAACTTTTCACAGTTTAATTATAGTGTGTCTTTGTGTGGGTCTCTTTAGATTTATCTTACTTGATACTGTTTGGGCTTCTTTGATACAGGTGTCTGTTTATTTCCCCAGGTTATAGAAGTTTATTTTGCCATCATTTCTGTGAATAAGTGCTCTCTCTGCTCCCTTTCTCTCTTTTCCTTCTGGGATCCCTTAGTACTTTAGTCTGCTTGATGGCCTTTGTTAGTCCCTTGAGCTCTCTTCACTCATTTTCATCTTTTTTTTTTTTGGCTCTTCTGATTGGATGAAGTCTACTGCCATGTCTTTGAGTTTGCTGGTCTTGTATTCCTCTTAATCTAGTCCATTGCTGAGCTGTTGAAACCCATATTCTTCAGCTCTGTGATTTCTATTTGGTACTTTAATATATTTTATGGGTTTCTTTCACCACGAATTGCTCCATGCCTAGCTATACATTTGGTGCCTCCATGGGAGGAGAGGAGTTCAGGACCTTCTCATGCCACCATCTTGATTGACTTTCCTATTCTCTTTCAAGATTGTTTTGGTCATTCAATTCAGTTCAGTTTGGTCATTCGGGGGTCCCTTAAGATTCCATACTTAGCTTAAGATAAATTTTTCTATTTCTGGAAACAAAAAGCATTAGGATTTTGGTAGGGATTTCACTGAATCTGTAGATAGCTTTGGGTGGTAATGTCATCTTGACAATATGGAGTGGGGTGCCATTGCCTTCTCCGAATATTAAGTATTACAACTCATAAATATGGGTGTCATATCTACAGTGTTTTGTAGTGTTCAGTATGCAAGTATTTTTACCTCCTTTGGTAAGTTTATATCTAAGTATTTTATTCTTTTTGATGCTATTGCCAATGGAATTATCAATTTATTTTTCAGATTGTTTATTGATGTATAGACATGTGATTGATTTTTGCCTGTTAATCTTATATACTGCAACTTTGCTGATTTTATTGGTTCTAACTTTTTAAATAGATTCTTTAGTGCCTTCTACATATAAGATCATATCATTTCTGAACACATAATTTTTCATCCTTTAAATTTGGATACTAGCCCTATTCATTTTTATTCATGAATTCTGTATTCCTACTTTTGGTCTCTTAGGTGTCATTTTCTTGGGAGATATGTTAAACCCCCTTATATAATGGTGAATTCCAATTTCTCTTTAAAAATCGAATTGTTGTTGCTAATATTGAGGTCCTAAAATTGGCAGTTGGTGAGTATCAACTGTTGCTAAAGGAACACATGCATGAAGTATTTGTGGAACAAACATTTCTTGGAAATCTACTTTGTATCTGACACTGAAGAGACAAATTTCTTGAAGATTTCAGTCTAAAGAAGACTCACTGTTAAACACAGATGTGAGGTTGTAGCAGGGAGTATGAAGACACTGAGTTAGAGAAGCCCGTGTGAATCCCTGCTCTGTACTTACCAGTGCATGGAACCTGGGGCCAGTTTAGGTAAATTGCCCTTTTACTCCCTTCTTTGTAAAATGGGAATAATTGTACGTACTTTGCAATATAAAAAATTGTGTTATCTAATATCTATAGATCAATGCTACCTATCCCTTAGGTTATATGCTTATTCACTCAGTTGTGTCCGACTCCTTGTGACCCCATGGACTATAGCCCGCCAGGCTCCTCTGTCCACGGGGATTCTCCAGGCAAGAGTACTGGAGTGGGTTGTCATGCCCCCCAGGGGATCTTCCTGACCTAGGGATGGAACCTGGGTCTCCCACATTGGCAGGCAGATTCTTTACCATCTGAGCTACCTTAGATTAGAAACAGAAAATAGATGACCAACTCTGCCAGATTTAGGGTGGCCTAGAGCCCTGCGGGCTACAGTCTATGGGTCACAAAGGGTTGGACATGACTGAGCGACTCATACACACACACATACACACTCACTCACTCACTCACTCACGTAAGTAGCTGTGAACTGGGTAGACGAGAACCTGAACTTGCTCTGGACAGCACAGTTAAAAGGTGGAAAGCGAGAACCTGAACCCAGTTTGGGCTGGTCCAGAGCCGTTGTTCTCCTGACACTGAGCTGAAACTTGAAGAAAGAATAAGAACACATTCTTAATAGAGCAGACAGCTTGTGCAAAGGCACACAGATGTAAAAGTGTCTGGATAGCAGTGACTAGTGATGCTGTGTCACTGATAAAGTATGGTAGGTCTTAAGGTTGGAAAGTGAAATGGGCTGTAATTGTTAAGGGGCTTCCCAGTTTGGATTTTAGTCTGTAAGCAATGAGATCAGATCAGATCAGTCGCTCAGTCGTGTCCAACTTTTTGCGACCCCATGAATTGCAGCACGCCAGGCCTCCCTGTCCATCACCAACTCCCGGAGTTCACTCAGACTCATGTCCATCGAGTCAGTGATGCCATCCAGCCATCTCATTCTCTGTCACCCCCTTCTCCTCTTGCCCCCAATCCCTCCCAGCATCAGAGTCTTTTCCAATGAGTCAACTCTTCACATGAGGTGGCCAAAGTACTGGAGTTTCAGCTTTAGTATCATTCCTTCCAAAGAACACCCAGGGCTGATCTCCTTCAGAATGGACTGGTTGGATCTCCTTGCAGTCCAAGGGACTCTCAAGAGTCTTCTCCAACACCACAGTTCAAAAGCATCAATTCTTCGGTACTCAGACTTCTTCACAGTCCAACTCTCACATCCATACATGACCACAGGAAAAACCATAGCCTTGACTAGACAAACTTTTGTTGGCAAAGTAATGTCTCTGCTTATCAATATGCTATCTAGGTTGGTCATAACTTTCCTTCCAAGGAGTAAGCGGTCTTTTAATTTCATGGCTGCAGTCACCATCTGCAGTGATTTTGGAGCCCCCCAAAATAAAGTGTGACACTGTTTCCACTGTTTCCCCATCTATTTCCCATGAAGTGATGGGACCGGATGCCATGATCTTGGTTTTCTGAATGTTGAGCTTTAAGCCAAGTTTTTCACTCTCCACTTTCACTTTCATCAAGAGGCTTTTGAGTTCCTCTTCACTTTCTGCCATAAGGATGGTGTCATCCGCATATCTGAGGTTATTGATACTTCTCCCGGCAATCTTGATTCCAGCTTGTGTTTCTTCCAGTCCAGCGTTTCTCATGATGTACTCTGCATATAAGTTAAATAAACAGGGTGACAATATACAGCCTTGACGAACTCCTTTTCCCATTTGGAACCAGTCTGTTGTTCCATGTCCAGTTCTAACTGTTGCTCCCTGACCTGCATACAAATTTCTCAAGAGGCAGGTCAGGTGCTCTTGTATTCCCATCTCTTTCAGAATTTTCCACAGTTTATTGTGATCCACACAGTCAAAGGCTTTGGCATAGTCAATAAAGCAGAAATAGATGTTTTTCTGGAACTCTCTTGCTTTTTCCATGATCCAGTGGATGCTGGAAATTTGATCTCTGGTTCCTCTGCCTTTTCTAAAACCAGCTTGAACATCAGGAAGTTCACGGTTCACATATTGCTGAAGCCTGGCTTGGAGAATTTTAAGCATTACTTTACTAGCATGTGAGATGAGTGCAATTGTGTGGTAGCTTGAGCATTCTTTGGCATTGCCTTTCTTTGGGATTGGAATGAAAACTGACCTTTTCCAGTCCTGTGGCCACTGCTGAGTTTTCCAAATTTGCTGGCATATTGAGTGCAGCACTTTCACAGCATCATCTTTCAGGATTTGAAATAGCTCAACTGGAATTCTATCACCTCCACTAGCTTTGTTCATAGTGATGCTTTCTAAGGCCCACTTGACTTCACATTCCAGGATGTCTGGCTCTAGGTCAGTGATCACACCATCATGATTATCTGGGTCGTGAAGATCTTTTTTGTACAGTTCTTCTGTGTATTCTTGCCATCTCTTCTTAATATCTTCTGCTTCTGTTAGGTCCATACCATTTCTGTCCTTTATCGAGCCCATCTTTGCATGAAGTGTTGCTTTGGTATCTCTGATTTTCTTGAAGAGATCTCTAGTCTTTCCCATTCTGTTGTTTTCCTCTATTTCTTTGCATTGATCGCTGAAGAAGGCTTTCTTATCTCTTCTTGCTATTCTTTGGAACTCTGCATTCAGATGCTTATATCTTTGCTTTTCTCCTTTGCTTTTTGCTTCTCTTCTTTTCACAGCTATTTGTAAGGCCTCCCCAGACAGCCATTTTGCTTTTTTGCATTTCTTTTCCATGGGGATGGTCTTGATCCCTGTCTTCTGTACAGTGTCATGAACCTCATTCCATAGCTCATCAGGCACTCTGTCAGATCTAGGCCCTTAAATCTATTTCTCACTTCCACTGTATAATCATAAGGGATTTGATTTAGGTCATACCTGAATGGTCTAGTGGTTTTCCCTACTTTCTTCAATTTAAGTCTGAATTTGGCAATAAGGAATTCATGGTCTGAGCCACAGTCAGCTCCTGGTCTTGTTTTGCTGACTGTATAGAGCTTCTCCATCTTTGGCTGCAAAGAATATAATCAATCTGATTTCGGTGTTGACCATCTGGTGATCTCCGTGTATAGAGTCTTCTCTTGTGTTGTTGGAAGAGGGTGTTTGTTATGACCAGTGCATTTTCTTGGCAAAACTCTATTAGTCTTTGCCCTGCTTCATTCCATATTCCAAGGCCAAATTTGCCTGTTACTCCAGGTGTTTCTTGACTTCCTACTTTTGCATTCCAGTCCCCTATAATGAAAAGGACATCTTTTTTGGGTGTTAGTTCTAAAAGGTCTTGTAGGTCTTCATAGAACCGTTCCACTTCAGCTTCTTCAGCGTTACTGGTTGGGGCATAGACTTGGATTACTGTGATGTTGAATGGTTTGCCTTGGAAACGAACAGAGATCATTCTGTCATTTTTGAGATTGCATCCAAGTACTGCATTTCAGACTCTTGTTGACCATGATGGCTACTCCATTTCTTCTGAGGGATTCCTGCCCGCAGTAGTAGATATAATGGTCATCTGAGTTAAATTCACCCATTCCAGTCCATTTCAGTTCGCTGATTCCTAGAATGTCGACATTCACTCCTACCATCTCTTGTTTGACCACTTCCAATTTGCCTTGATTCATGGACCTGACATTCCAGGTTCCTATGCAATATTGCTCTTTACAGCATCGGACCTTGTTTCTATCACCAGTCACATCCACAGCTGGGTATTGTTTTTGCTTTGGCTCCATCCCTTCATTCTTTCTGGAGTTATTTCTCCACTGATCTCCAGTAGCATATTGGGCACCTACTGACCTGGGGAGTTCCTCTTTCAGTATCCTATCATTTTGCCTTTTCATACTGTTCATGGGGTTCTCAAGGCAAGAATACTGAAGTGGTTTGCCATTCCCTTCTCCAGCGGACCACATTCTGTCAGATCTCTCTACCATGACCCGCCCATCTTGGACTGCCCCACGGGCATGGCTTAGTTTCATTGAGTTAGACAAGGCTGTGGTCCTAGTGTGATTAGATTGACTAGTTTTCTGTGAGTATGGTTTCAGTGTGTTTGCCCTCTGATGCCCTCTTGCAACACCCACCATCTTACTTGGGTTTCTCTTACCTTGGGCGTGGGGTATCTCTTCACAGCTGCTCCAGCAAAGCGCAGCCAATACTCCTTACCTTGGACGAGGGGTATCTCCTCACCTCTACCCTTCCTCATAAGCAATGAAACAACCACCAAAGCACCTTGCATAGTGGAGGGTCAGAGTGCATGTGCTTCATGAAGTAGAGGGAGAAAGGTCAGAGGCCAGTGTGTCAGTTAAGAAAGAGACTTCTACAGAATCCAGAGCAGAGATGAAATACCCTGGATGTGGCCGTGGCTGTGCTCAGTCACGTCTGACTCTTTGTGACCCCATGGACTGTAGCCCACCAGGCTCCTCTGTTCATGGGATTTCCAGGCAAGGATACTGAAATGGATTGCCATTTCCTACTGCAGGGGACCTTCCCGACCCAGGGATTGAACCCACATCTCTTGCGTCTCCTGCATTGGTAGGCAGATTCTTTACTACTGAGTCACCTCGAAGGTGGGTAGTGGAAGAGTAGGAATACAGGGTGAGACAGTTTTGTCAGCCATTCCAGAACTTTTAGCAGGAACCTAGCCACTTAATATACGGCCCAAGCTTTCCGAGTGTGCCAGGAACCAGTTGTTCGCTTAGTTATTTGAGAGTCCTCTGAAATTCCTTCATGTGCTGCATGGATTTGGATCCCGAGTTATAGCCTCTTCTTTTTTTTTTTTTTTTAAACTCAGCTGGACATCCAAACTATGGAACAACTTAAATTGTTCTGTTTAAGCAAAACCGGCTTTGTCTTTACCACTGCAGTGACTCTGTCTCTCTCAGGAGCGTCCACTGCTAGTTCGATCTGAATTGAACTAGCAAACAGAGCTTAGAAAATTTAACTTCATTGAGCAGTGAATTTTTGATGCTCTGTACACACATAGGAAGGAAGTGTTACTTTCTGACTGCCTTCATGTTTATTTGGCTTGGCTATAGGATGGAGATGGGATAGTAAGGAAGTCAGGAAATTCTGGAACTTAGGTAAGGCAAAGGGAGAAACAGTTGTAAGATAATTATTGAGCACACACAGAGTCAGAGTGGGCCTTCAGTATACAGATTGAAATATAGGCCACGCTATCCTTCAGGTGTTGTTGGAGAAGGCTTTTGAGAGTCCTTTGGACTGCAAGGAGATCCAACCAGTCCATTCTGAAGATCAGCCCTGGGATTTCTTTGGAAGGAATGATGCTAAAGCTGAAACTCCAGTCCTTTGGCCACCTCATGTGAAGAGTTGACTCATTGGAAAGGACTCTGATGCTGGGAGGGATTGGGGGCAGGAGGAGAAGGGGACAACAGAGGATGAGATGGCTGCATGGCATCACCGACTTGATGGATGTAAGTCTGAGTGAACTCTGGGAGTTGGTGATGGACAGGGAGGCCTGGCGTGCTGCAATTCATGGGGTCGCAAAGAGTCAGACACGACTGAGCGACTGAACTGAACTGATCCTTCAGGAACTTACCATGCTGGTGGGAACATGAGAAAGAGGGGTAACTGGTAAAACACAGACAGTGGAAATGACCCAAGTGCCTTGAGAAAGGAAGCAAGGGGAGCAGTGTCCTGGCAGGTTGTAACAGAGATGGGCAGGAACCCTGGAATGACTTTGGGATTTAGGTCCTCCTAATCCTGAGCGTTTCGCTCTGGCCAGCGTTCTCTTTCACAGGACGCATCATTTTTCTTTTGCTGTCTCCGATCTCCTCTTTCTGGCCTGTGGGATGTCCACCCCTCGTTCGCCCTCCCTGGTGTGCAGTCTCCCCCTCTGCCATGTCCTTGTCCATCCTCTCTTACCCTCTGGTTAGTGTTTTTATTAGAAAATGAAAAACTTCAGTGATGATGTGGAAGAACTGTGTCCAGCTGCTCAAACCCACCCAGTTCCTTTTTTTAGCTTCTCCCCCACTTAAAAATAAATAGCATCAGGTCCCACTTGCCAAGCGTTTGTCACCGTCTCCAGCAGCCATTCCTCCTCCCCATCTGCTCCCCCAGATGCTTAGCCTGCCCCCTCCTCCTGTCTCAGCCCCATGTGTGGTCCCTCTGTGGACAAGTGTGGGGCCCACGGAGCACAGCAGCCCTCAGCCCCGATGCACCATCTGCCTCTCAGCCCCGTGGCCGTCTGAGCATCCATTCTGACCCAGATTCCATGGACTGCAGCCCCCCAGGCCCCAGTTTGTTTGCCTGGCCAGTCCTGTGATTGCCAGGGACAGGATGTTGACTGGAAAAGATAGACGAGTTGCCATGGAGATAAGAATAAACAGGCATGTTGCAGCAGGAACTGCAAACTTGAGTGACAGAAGTTTAGCTGGGCCCTAGGTTTCCTTTATTTGGGTTACATGCCTCACCTTTGGAATCAGTGTTTTAGACGGAAGTTTGGAGCCGCCACTGAACCGTCGTTAGAACGTTTCCGCCTGCCAGCTCTGTTGTTTCTTCTGTCAGAGACAGCGAGCTCGCCCAGAGGAACTGGAGGTCTGTCGTAGGCCTGTTACCCAGGGAAAGTGAAAGTATTAGTCGCTCAGTTGTGTCCGACTCTTTGGGACCCCATGGGCTGTATGTAGCCCACCAGGTTCCTCTGTCCATGGGGCTTTTCTAGGCAAGAATAATGGAGTGGATAGCCATTCCCTTCTCCATGGGATCTTCCTGACCCAGGGATTGAACCCGGGTCTCCCACATTGCAGGCAGATTCTTGACCAGCTGAGCCACAGAGAATGTACTTCTGGATGCCCTGAGGGGTTCACTGTATCCAGGCCCCAAGCCCACTACCCATTTTTGGGTCTGAAGAGTGGGTTGTATTGATGTTAACATGGAAAGAATCTGCCCCAGCCTGTCACCTCGGTCAGAGTCTCTACGGGAGAACTGGTCAACCTCATCGGGGAGCAAAGTGGCACCTTTCCGTGTACTCAGCCTCCAGTTCTTCCTCTGTGCTCCGGGTTTCGGGGCTCTGGGTGCGAGGAGGTTGGAACTAGTGGTACAACTTGTCTGAATGTGACTGAGGGGGCTCAGGAGGCCCCTCCTGTCTCTAATTTGATGCCAGATGGTAGAGAGGATCGGTTAGGGGGGCTGGCGCTGGGGTGTTGTGAAGGAATGCTTTTCCTGATCTGGGATGTATTTTTCTAGGCCCCAGGGAAAAGGAGGCACGTTTTTGGCATTGCTCCTAATTAGAGGGCTTCCCCGGTGGCTCAGTGGTAGAGTCCACCTACCAAGCAGGAGATGCAGGTTCGAGCCCTAGGACGGGAAGATCCCCCAGAGAAGGAAATGGCTGCCTCCAGTATTCTTGCCTGGGAAATGCCATGGACCGAGGAGCCTGGTGAGCAACGGTCCGTGGAGTCACAAAGAGTTGGACACAACTTAGCAATTAACAACAACAACCTAATTAGAGAACGGGGAGCTGCTGTGCCCCATGGCCCTCGAGAGAGGTTAGCTCAGTATTGAGTTAGAAGGAAACTTTTAACCCTTTCTCTAGGGGTCACTGTTGTCGCTTAGGTAGAACGATTCTGTGCCACTCGTTGCATTGTGTTTATGATCTTTGGCCCCTGCCTATCAAATGCCACAGTTACCTTTTGGCAATTGTGTTGTCCTTGGGATGACCAAAAATGTCCAGCAATTTCCAAACGTCCCCTGGGGAGCAGTGCCACTCCCAGTTTTATTTTTTTGCTGCCAGAATATTGGATGGACACAATCTCATCTATCCTCTGAGAAGAGACCATGACCAGATGGGGCTCTCTTTTGTCCTGATACATTTACGAAAATGAAACTCTGTTTACTAATCATTGCCTTATCTGATCAAGTTGGCAGTTCTTTACCAACATGATGGATTTTCATTGCACAATGTTTTTTTTCCCCTCCCGATTTAGTTTACAATTCCTCAACCTGAGTTCTCCTACCAAGGGAGTTGACAAGCACCTAAGCCATTCAGAAAACTAAGATTATGGCATCTGGTGCCATTGCTTCATGGCAAATAGATGGGGAAACAATGGAAACAATGACAGACTTAATTTTTTGAGGCTCCAAAATCACTGCAGATGGTGACTGCAGCCATGAAATTAAAAGATGCTTGCTCCTTGGAAGAAAAGTTATGACCAACCTAGACTGTATATTAAAAAGTAGAGACATTACTTTGCTAACAAAGGTCCATCTAGTCTAAAGCTATGTTTTTTCCAATAGTCATGTATGGATGTGAGAGTTGGACTATAATGAAAGCTGAGCACTGAAGAATTGATTTTTGAACTGTGGTGCTGGAAAAGACTCTTGAGAGTCCCTTGGACTGCAGAGAGATCCAACCAGTCCATCCTAAAGGAGATCAGTCCTGGGTGTTCACTGGAAGGACTGATGCTGATGCTGAAACTCTAATACTTTGGCCACCTGATGGGAAGAACTGACTCATTAGAAAAGACCCTGATGCTAGGAAAGATTGAAGGCAGGAGGAGAAGGGGACGACAGAGGATGAGATGGTTGGATGGCATCACTGACTCAATGGACATGAGTTTGAGTAGGCTCCGGCAGTTGGTGATGGACAGGGAAGCCTGGCATGCTGCAGTCCACACGACTGAGCAACTGAACTGAAGCCAGGAGGATGGGTGACTAACCTGTGAGGCTTGACCCTGCACATGGACCTAACATCCCAGAGGATATGAAGGATCACAGGGGTGATGACAGTAGTCACCACAGGACTTCAGGGGAGAGTGTGCAAAAGGAAAGAAGTGCTTAAAGTGGAAACTTTGACCCTGAGGGTCCCAGGGACTCAGAAAGTTGTATTTATTGATGGAGCTGGCTGGGCCAAGGGAGTATACCCTTCCAGCCTTAACCAGATGGCATTTTTGCTTCTGGAAACCTTGAATATGGTACTCAATCCCTAGGGTTCTTGAAAACCAGTGGCAAATGCCAGATGGTGCCCAAGATAGAAAGAAATCCCCGATGTCAAATCTATCACCTTCCCCAGTGTGTCCAGGGAACCTGAAGAGGGAAGACGGGATGCAGCCAAGACTTGCATCCCCTTCGCTGTTAATTATTACCCTCCTGTGGGTCATCCGGACAGGTTCTCTTTTTCCTTCCTTCTGGCCTGTCATTCTGCCCTCCCAGTGATTCACCATGAGGAGATGCAGTGTTCTGTCAAGTGTGCTTCTTGTTGGCAGGGCTAATTTTGTCAGTTCAGAGGATGGGGCTTTTAGTTAAAATTAGGTTTTTGGCTTTTCTGTATCATCATCTATTTTGTCTGCCACCCGCGTGCCCCGGGGGTAATTAAGAATTGCCTGTGAGCATCTTCATTTCTCCTTAAGTCTTTCTAGCTTATTGGTTCCAACAGCCCATGCTTTTAACATTCTTGTTAGTTTTCTAAAATAAATGAACTATTTCTAAAGATTGAATTGTAGTGTGTCACTTCAGATTTTGCATCTTCCCTCTTGTCTCTGAGATCAGAGGCTCCTTTGCATTTGCTATTATTCTGAGTTTTGTTTTTCCTAAGCAGAAAGAGGAACTTACTGAATCATGTAGCTGAGAGAGATACTGGGGTAATCAGAGAATCAAAGGAAGAGCCGTAGGAACCAGGGCCTCAGGTGCTGGAAAGAGGATCCCTGTGTGTCCAGCACTCACTCACCTTGGCACCTCTTCCCTTGCTGTGTCTCCTGTCCCCCCAACTTCTGTCTCCTGCCCCCCAACTGTGCATCTCACCACACCCTGACCCTGGCCAGTACCAGGTAACCTGGCAGGTGACCAGGTAACCTGGTTGCTAAACACAGCCCCGTTTAGCAACCCAAGGCAAGGGGTATTTTCCTCGCTCGTTATCTCTGTGTTGATTATTTAATATTTGTTACCATTTCCCACAAAAGGAGAACCACTTTGAGCTTTAACCAGGCAACTTGTGCCCTTCTGTAATTGACATTAAGAGGGGAAAGATCAGTAGGGTCTTTGAATTCCCATAACAGGATATGAAGTTGGGGAAGCCTGATGGGGTTTAAACAGAAGTTCCTCATGTTCCTTAGACATCAGCTGTGTTATCAATAGTGCCTGTACTGGAATTATTTGGGCACATTTATGTGGATTATAGCCACCCATATTTTCTTGATCTATTTTAGATTTTCCCCCTTTCTCCCCTCTTCCTCTTACCCTGCCTTCTCAGTCACTGCTAACTGAGTCAGTAACACTCAGGAAGTATCTTCCTCTGCTCAGAAATGTGGAAACTGGAAGATTAATGTCTCCTCATTCTCAGAGGTTCTGCTTTCTTTTAAAGAAGAAGTCGTGTCTGACTCTTTGCAACCCCATAGACTATACATGGAATTCTCCAGGCCAGAATATTGGTCTGGGTAGCCTTTCCCTTCCCCAGAGGATCTTCCCAACCCAGGGATTGAACCCAGGTCTCCTGCATTACAGGCAGATTCTTTACCAACTAAGCTATCAGGGAAGCCCTCTCAGAGGTTAAAAGTGCTGAATTACATGCGTCATCTCCATTTCTCCTTCATTACCAGTTTCTATGCTCTGTAGTTATCTCTAATCTGGTCCTGTTTGACAGCATCCACTGTACTTGCTTGTGGCCTCTTAGAGTAGGGGAGAGACTAGAGGTCATCTTGTCTGGTGGCCTCTAACCAGGGGCATGTCAGCACCGCTTGAGAGCTTTCCAGAACAACCAGGGGCAGGCAAACAACTTAGTCAATGCCTGCTGTACAACTTATCTATGGGAATGCCACACCTCTCACATATGGTGGCAGCAAAACCATGCTCCAAAATGATGCTGGAGGAGAGAGCCATGAATGGGGAGCCATAAGGGAGCAGGTATATCTGAGCATGCAGACCAGACCTGTGACTGGCAGGAGAGAAACGGGCAGGGATCAGGAATTCATTTCTCAGCACTTTTCAGAGGATACTGATCGGGGCTTTCAGAATAGCCACAGGTGATCCTCAGCAGGGTCACCAGGAATAAGTGGTTCCTGCTGGAGACTCACGCTCTGGCTTAGTCCTTTTGCCTGCTATAGATTTGGGCAATTTAGAATTTTGTTTGCCACTGGAGCACAGCTGAAATCAAATGCAAGTGACCCCAGAGATGGGCAGGCTTCAGGAATGTGTTCAGGAACAATCTCTGGAACCCTTGCTCCCTCTCTGTGTCTCTGGCTTAGGCTGTGGTATTTGTCAGAAACCCTGGGTTGTGCTCCACCTGGTTCTCATTCTAAATCTGCAGTCCTGAAGGACACTCCCTGTGCACGTGCTGCTGGGGCTCAAACATGCCAGGCACGTCACAGTGATCTCACTCAGTAGGGTACCAGAAAGATGAACCCTGAAGAATAAAGGCTTTGTTTACTTTATGAAATCCCTGAGAAAATATTAAAAGGGGCGGGGGAAGTGCAGTGAAGACCTGGGATGGATGAGCAGAACTCTTTACCATCATTGCTGGAAAACGTCTCTCCAGTTCCTGCGTATTTCCAGTGCTGGCATTAGACACGATTCTCTCATACTCCGACAAGTTCACTGTCAATGGGTCTGGCACCCTGAACTCTGATTCCAGAAATGGGGTTGGCTTGTTCTGATTCTGCTGCATGCTCTTAGTGGGGTTCCTCCTTAATAGTGGGTCAGATTTATGGGGCAGGGGCTTCCCAGGGTCTGGTTAACTCCCTCAGAAGATCGCCCTCATCTTGACTCATCACATGGCATTGTTCTTGTTGTCATGGAGAGCAGTTTAAACAGTTCTTGTACCTATAGATTTAATGTGTAGGAAACGTGTGGAGCCATTTCAGCTGGATCCGAAACAACTAGGTTTGGTGTTTGTGTTACACGTGTCAGGAGGAAGCCCATTTTGGCAGTAGGAAGCAACTCGGGAGTGTGTCACTGCGTTCCTTAGACCAGAATGAGCATCTTGCAGAAATAGTAATTTTTCAAAAAAAAAAAAAAAAGCTGTTTAAATAACAATCTACCTCAGGCTCTAGAAGGAGGCATCCTGAGCTGGTAACAGAAAGACTGCGTGACGTCTCAGCCCGATTTTTTCTACCCTTGTGATGAGATGCCTTCTCGCCTTTTTCCCCCAGGCCCAGTTCCTCTCCCCAGGAGCTCGCCGGCGATTGCATGCTGCTCTTGCCTCTTGTTCCACCTCCATGCTGATTCTGTCCAACCTGGTGTTTCTTGGGGGCAGTCAAGTCGGGGAAATCTACTGGGATAGGATCTTCATACAAGGTAAGTTGCTGTTCTCAGACAGCTTCTTGTTTTCCGCATTTATGCAGTCGGTATCACGTGTGGGGCAGGCGGAGGCATTCCTTGCCTTGTTCACGGTGTGTGACCTGTAAAAACACCAGCCAGGGCAAAGTCCTGGGTTTAGCTGTGGCTTTAGCTGTCCTCTGTTTTGATGTACCTCTTGTCTGCTATGCTGATACTTAACTTCGAGATGGACCATCCAACTCTCTCAAAATCTTTCTCTGCTGCTAGGTCATGTCTCCAATTTAAACATTTTTCCTAATCTTCCCTACTGTCTGTAGATCAGCCTTCATTATACTGAAGAGTTTGACTTTGTTCCACTGACTACTCTGAAAGTCCTACCAGGAGAATGTTCTAGAAGCCCCTTTGTGGTCTCCTGCTGCTGTGGGCACAGTGCCTGGCTGGCCACACCTCTTCGTTGTGGATCTTTTTGTCTGGACACTGGTTTGCCGGCACCAGCAGCCAGCCTCACATTTAATGAACATGTGTTCAGTGTTCATATATGTCTCCATGTCCACAGCACCATCACACCTGCAGCAGGTAAAGTGCTAGTTGGTGGGCATTATTGTGAAAAGATTGCATTAATAGTTGATCATCCTTTATTTGTGTTCACCCTCTCCTTTGGGCTAAAGCCGAGCGTTGCATCACTCCCTGAAAAGACCTGGAAGAATAGGAACAACTCACGGAGCACATTACTCAGCCAGTTCACTGTGTGTTCAGAGCCAAGATCCCTTGTTCTCTTGCCCTGACCAGTGACATGGTTTTGTGCTTTTGGTTTGGCAAGTTTTGCCAAGTGGTGATGACGTGACCCGGTCATGGCTAGGGTGTTATCTCCACATCTGGGTCCCCAGTGAGCCAGTGATGCTTTTCACATCAGAAATAACCAGACACAGCTGCATGGTCCCAGGGTGCCAGGCCATGTGTGTAAACTGTGGCGGGCTTGGGTGAGCCAGGCTCAGAGGGACCAGGAGAGAGCCCTGTTGGGCTTTCATCTTGTTACCTCCGTACCCCTTTGATCTCGCCCTCAGAGAAATGTTTTTGCTGATAGTTCTTGAAAAGACCAGGTAATTTGTATGTGGAAGCCGTCCTTGAATGAAGATGGGAGGTAATGGGGCACAGAGGACCAAAAGATAAAAAACCCTCCTCGAGGTGGGCGACAGAGCTGCTGACTCTTCCTGCCTCCTCCCACCATGCCTAGCACAGTGCAGAGACCACGATGACTCTGAAAATGCTGCCTCGGGCTTTGCTGGTCACCTGAGCCAGAAGGCTCTAATCTTGGCTTCAGTAAATAAACACTCCAAGTGTTTGCTGCTTGCAAGGCTCTGAGGAGACAAGGGTGGAAGAAGCACAAATGTGGGAGCCGGACGTGCAAATAGATACGTGTCCGTAGAGTCAGATCACCGCTGGGCCAAATGCATGAGGGACTGCTGGAGGTTGCAGAGTGGAGGGCTGACCTTCCCGTGGAGATTGAGCCTCACAGAGGAGGGGACATTTGGACTGGAGTTTTGAACAGTAAGTCAGAACTTACCAGATAAAGAAGGCAGGTATGTGGGGGTAATTAACGGTAGGGGCTTTGTCAGATCACCCCAAACTCTCAGTAATTTTTTCCCCATAGAAGTTTATTCCTTCAGCAGTTCAGTGAGGGTCCGGAGACTCTTTCTAAGCAGTGACTTCAGGACCTAGACTGTTTTTATTCTGATTCTTCACCTTCTTGTTCTGGCATCATGGTGGCGATGAGAACACGGAGCGGGTGGTGTCACCAGGTACTAAATACCCCCACCGAAAGTGACACTAGCCATCTCTGCTCACCTTCCTTTGGCCAGAACCAGTCATGTGATGACCCCCCTCCTCCACCGCCAGGTGCAGCAGGAAGACGTGGGGGAGCGCACAGGTATAGTGGACTGTGGCATGGCAGGACAGGGCGCACGAGACAAGCTCTGGAGGTACCCAAGAGGCAGTTAAAAATGTGAGCTGGCGTAGGGGAGGAGGGGGGCACAGAACCACTGCGACGTGGGAGACAGGGCATGAAAGTGGCGGGTGAGGCCATGGGAGTGAATACAGTTTGCCAAGGAGCATGCCCAGAGTGAGAAGAGACTAAGTGGGTGGTAAAACCTGGGAATGCTGGCCTTTGAAGGGACAAAGAGGTAGTAGCGATAAGATGTTTATCCTCTTTCTCAAAGGCATGAAGATCAAAGCACAATTTGTCCTGTCCCCCCAGGAGCTAATACCAGGCACATTGGGGAGCGGGTGTCAGGGCTCTGAAATACCTGGTCTGCTTCTGGTTTGTGGCTCCTATTGTGATCTGCAACTGGATCTCTCTGTGTCCTCCTTGGAGCTGGGCACTAGAGTCCCAGGGGAATGCTTCTCTGAATCTGGAGGGCTCTAGATCCATTCCTGTCTGGGCTTTGAGGCCACGGAAGCTCAGCTCAGAAGGCATCGTCTGTGTCAGAGATTGTTCACATCAGCATGGCCCCATCCCAGCTAGTCTGTCCCATGGGTACCCTCAGTAAGGGTAGGTTTCTTGGAGTTTTGGCAATTACAATCCTTGGTGTCCCACTGTGGATCTTTTGTCCCCAAGTGATTGAATTTAGATATCTCTTGGAGGAATGTGAACCAGATGGTGCCAAACCCACTATCCTTGAGAAGTCTGGATTTCTTTTCATAATGAATCTGATTGACCTGATAGAAGATCAGTATGAATATTCATGTTTTGGTACAACAAAGTATTCATGCGTTTATAGGATGCTTCCTCAGACTCTGCTGGGGATATCATGTTAGTTTTCTTAAAAAAAAAAAATCTGAATTCTGAAACTCATCTGGCCCTAAAGGTTTCAGATGAGGGACTGTCGAGCTGTACCTGAAGCTGCTGATGGATGAGCCAGGACTTCAACATCCTAGTTGTCTTTGGCTGCTTCTTTTGGCCACGTGATCAGGACCTGTTTTTCCAAGACCCATCTCTATACATTGAGGAAAAAGGGACAAAGCGAGTGAGGAGAGGTCTCTTTGTAGAGAATGGAGAGCAGTTAAGCTCAGTCTTTAGATTTCCAGGTTTCATGGGGAGGTAGCCCTTCCGCCAGGGGTAATCACCCTGGGCCCTCTGTGCCTTGATGGGCTGGGACTTGCTGAGACAGAGAGGAACGGTCCTCCACCTCCTCCCAAGGTGCTCAAGGGGCATGGGGATCTTGGAGGAGGTTCCCAGTGTCACTCAGTGAATGGGATGTGGATGCATACGCGTCTTCGAGGACAGCCTCATTCATTCTCAGAAGCCTTTGCCCAGGATCACTGATGTCTCTAGAAGTATCTCATGATTAGCCTGGAGGAGCTGTCTTAAGGTCGGTATCTCCAGCTCCAGTTCACTGCTTTAGACACGGATTTGTTTGCCTTAAGCTACGAAGCTTGTTTTAGTAAATACCTAAATATTTGGCTTACGTAAAGAGCTCTCTCCTGATCTCTACACTGTTGGTGATGTGAGGCTATTAAAAGCAGACCCTTCCCTTTTTGCTGTGCACACTGCCCTGCTGTCCTTAAAAGTGGGCAGTGCCAGCCACGGGATAGAAATGCTGACTGACCCTCTAGGGGTCTCCTGCATGTCACACACAAGCCATCTGTATCAGTGTTATCTGTGGTGTGGAGATTGGAAAAGTGATGTTCAGTTAATTCAGTGGAGAATAAAGATACCATATCTTTGCCTTCAAAGAAAATCCTCCAACCTTTACTGTTGAAATTTACTTCAAGCAGCTTGAGGAATGTGAATATTTAAGCCTATTTTATATGTATTTACAGGGACTTAGCTGTGTTTAGGGTTCTGAAAAACTGTGGCTGAGGATTTGGTCCCTGAGCCTGCTATAGAAGGGACCCTGCCGTGTCATGCTTTGCAGAGGCAAACTTCAGTGGCTCTGAAAAGCATTTGTTGATGGCAGAAGCTTTCCCATGTCTGTCTTAAGTCCTTGATATTGAAGTGTAAGTTGATTTCTTGAACAAGTAGTTGATGACTACTCTGTAACTCAAGGAGAAGGCAATGGCAACCCACTCCAGTGCTCTTGCCTGGCAAATCCCATGGACAGAGGAACCTGGTAGGCTGCAGTCCATGGGGTCACTAGGAGTTGGACACAACTGAGCAACTTCACTTTCACTTTTCACTTTTATGCATTGGAGGAGGAAATGGCAACCCACTCCAGTATTCTTGCCTGGAGAACCCCGGGGACGGCGGAGCCTGGTGGGCTGCCATCTGTGGGGTTGCACAGAGTTGGACACGACTGATGCGACTTAGCAGCAGCAGCTGTAACTCAAAAGTATCATTGTATTACAACTCCAGATCTGTGAGACCATAAACCAACTGTGGTCTTAAGCATCCCAGCAGTGCTTTGTCATCTGGACACAGTGAGGAGGAAAGGCAGCCAATAGGGATGGGTATTTAGAAAAGAGCTGGATTTAGAAAAGGCAGAGGAAGCAGAGATCAAATTGCCAACATTTGTTGGATCATAGAAAAAGCAAGAGAATTCCAGAAAAACATCTACTTCTGCTTTATTGATTACACCAAAGCCTTTGACTCTGTAGATCACAACAAACTGTGGAAAATTCTTCAGGAGATGGGAATACCAGACCACCTGACCTGCCTCCTGAGAAATCAGTATGCAGGTCAAGAAGCAATAGTTAGAACCAGACATGGAACAACAGACTGGTTCCAAATTGGGAAAGGAGTACATCAAGGCTGTATATTGTCACCTTGCTTATTTAACCTCTATGAAGAGTACATCATGAGAAATGCCAGACTGGATGAAGCACAAACTGGTACCAAGATTTCTGGGAGAAATACCAGTAACCTTAGATATGTAGATGACACCACCCTTATGGCAGAAAGTGAAGAAGAACTAAAGAGCCTCTTGATGAAAGTGAAAGAGGAGAGTTAAAAAGCTGGCTTAAAACTCAACATTGAAAAAACTAAGATCATGGCATCCAGTCCCGTCACTTCATGGCAAATAGATGGGGAAACAACGGAAACAGTGAGAGACTTTATTTTCTTGGGCTCCAAAATCACTGCAGATGGTGACTGTAGCCATGAAGTTGAAAGACACTTGCTCCTTGGAAGAAAAGTTATGACCAACCTAGACAGCATATTAAAAAGCAGAGACATTACTTTGTCAACAAAGGTCCGTCTGGTCAAAGCTATGGTTTTTCCAGTAGTCATGTATGGATGTGAGAGTTGGACTATAAAGAAAGCTGAGCACCAAAGAATTGATGTTTTTGAACTGTGGTATTGGAGAAGTCTCTTGAGAGTCCCTTGGACTGCAAGGAGATCCAACCAGTCAATCCTAAAAGAGATCAGTCCTGGGTGTTCATTGGAAGGACTGATGCTGAAGCTGAAACTCCAATACTTTGGCCACCTGACGCGAAGAACTGACTCATTGGAAAAGACCCTGATGCTGGGAAAGATTGAAAGCAGGAGAAGGGGACAACAGAGGATGAGATGGTTGGATGGCATCACTGACTCCATGGACATGAGTTTGAACAAGCTCCAGGAGTTGATGATGGACAAGGAAGCCTGGTGTGCTGCAGTCCTGGGGTTGCAAAGAGTTGAACATGACTGAATGACTGAATTAGAACTAGGGATAGGGATGGTTATGTACTGGCAATCCATCTGGCCTAAGGGCACTGGGAGCTTTATAGTGTCATCTGGGTGCAGAGTTGTTTTCCTTTTGAAAAATCCATCTACTCCTGTCAACAGAAGACATGAATTTTATTTAAAAAAAAAAAAGGCAGGGGGGCTAATCATTTCCTAATTGTGGAGCCATGGATTCCGCGTTTGTTGGAGGTGGTAGAGACCTGGCTTCCATCAACCATTCTTCTGCCTAACTACACACACACGTGTCTTACAGTACATATAACACACACACATGTAACGCATATACATACACACATGTAACACACACACACACACACACACTTCCCCTCTTTCTTGTTGTCTGATCTAGGTTGGCAAACTCCATCTCAGCACTTAGCTCCTGAGGGTCCCCTGTACCAAGGCAAGGAAAATTTGGTTGTTTTCCCTCCAGATTGCAATGAGAGATGAGCTAGTAATTTTCTTAGACAGGTCAGAACCTTTACACTCTGCATATTTGCTTGCTGTCTCTAGCAGAGAAAAGGGATGGTGTATTTTCTTCATGATTACTAGCTTGTCCAAGGTGTTTATTCATCTCCCAGCTCAAATGGCTCTGGACAGGCATTTCATTTAAAGCCAAGTTGGGATATTGCACTGGAAATTCCAGAAGGTGGTGGTTAAAGAAAAACTCATTCCCCTCACATCTTATTACATTTTTGGGACTGAAATTTCATCTTTGATGTGAGAAGATAGAGGGCACATGTCACTCACTGTCTCAGGCATCTTCTTTGTGTTGACTTATTTCATCCTCTTCACTAGCCCTGCTCTTAGCATGGAGTTTTCATTGCTCTGACTGATTCTGCTTCTGCCCTACTGGATCTTATGCAATTTCCTGAAGAATCTGAGGAACAAGAGCTTCCCACCCATTGTATTGGTGGTGAAGTCAACATGTTGATATAGATTAAGCAGTTTATCCGTGGGTTGCCCACTGGTCCATTACGGGCCCTTGGAATTTGGATTTCAAGACCTTCAGATGCTTTTGTTTCTTCTTTCATCTTTGCCGCGTGGTCACCCAGATGTTGTGGGCATCATCTTTCCTAAAAGCATTTCAGGCCAGGACACTAGGCATAGGGCGTGAGGAATAGAGAGTGGGAGTTCTTATCCAGAAGCGCACCTGGAATTATGGGAAAGCTGAGAGAATTTCTATTAGGATATCTTGAAGGGAGTTTGAATCATTGTTCATCCAAGTCCTACTTTCTGTGAGGTCATGTGACACTTTTTCCTGTTAACTAGGAGTTTTTGTGAATTCATTTGAAAAGAGTTTTATGGAATTTGTGGACATTTTAAAGTGTCTTTAGATAGAATATCAAGTGAAGACTAGTATGGTTAGGCACAGTTCATTGAATAGAAAGAAAATTTTGATTCTTACTGGTTTGAAGCCTCTACCTCTCATTGGCCCCCAGTTATTTATATGCAGTGTGAGATCCACATGCACATTACAGTAAGATCATTATGTATACACTTTCATACAATATTGTATGTCAGTTAAAGCTCAACAATTATATGTCAGTTATTTCTCAATAGAAAAAAGGCACATTACAAACATGGTAGTAGAATTAAACCAAAATAATTTTATAAAAATTTAAGTATGTCCCCTGTGACTTCTAACTAAATCTGATATGTACTTGATATATAAGAGGATATCTGTACCAGGATTCCCAAGTCTGTACTCTAAGGCCCACACCAGGAAGTCATGGGATTGCTGTGCAGGTGTGGTTTCTGAAATGAACACACATCCTGGAATTTATATGATTATTTTGTTTGCTTATTGCGATTACTGGTATACTACCAAAGGGGTGCAGAAATAGCTTAGCACCTGCCCTGCAGGCTGAGGATGGAAGGAGTGCTGCCCTGGCGGTCACAGGCACTGAGACGCTTTCACCTGATTTTCTCCTCAAGTCACCACTGAACAGTTTTTACAGTGTTAGAAATTAAGAATATTTAATTTGGAAATCAGTGACATTTTTGTAACGAAAGGCAGAATGTAGCGAGAGTCATCCTTATCAGGTGTCTCAGCTTCGGGAGCAAATCCTTTTGTGCGATAGAACCCGTCGCTGAATTTGTTTCTGTTTGCCAGTGTACCGGGCACTACCTGCTCTCATTATGCCAACACTCTTGTTCATTTCCTGTGGCCACTGTCACAAATGATTATGAACTTGCTGGCTTCAAAGAGCACAGTTTTATCTTCTTCTGTTCCTGAGGCTTCCCAGGTGGCTCTGGGGGTAAAGAACCCGCCTGCCAAGGCAGGAGACCAAAGACATGCAGGTTCGATCCCTGGGTCGGGAAGATCCCCAGGAGAAGGGCATGGCAATCCACTCCCTGCCTGGAGAATCCCATGGACGGAGGAGCCCCGTGGGCTACAGTCCATGGGGTCGTGAAGAGTCGGACATGACTGAAGTCACTTAGCACACATGCGCATTCTGGAGACCGGAAGTCTGAGATCAGGCTTGCTGTGCTAAAGTCAAGGCGTTGGCAAGACTGGTTCCTCTGGAAGCGCAAGGGGAGAGTTTGATTGCTTGAGTGCTGGAGGCCAGCTGCAACCCTTGCCTCATGTTCTGCTGCTGCTTCACACTCAGGTGTGTAGCGTCTTCAGATCTTCTCTGCATCCTTTCTGCTGCTCTCATCTCAGTGCCTGCCGTCTGACTCCTCCTGTGTCTCTTCCATAAGGACCCTTGTGATTATGAACTCCACCTGGATAATCGAGGATGATTGCCCCATTTCAGGATCCATCATGTGATCACACCTGCAGTGTCCCTGCAAAGCCCGGTAAGCTAACTCACGTGAGTTCCAGGGTTTGAGATGTGGCCTTCCTTGGAGGAGCCGTCCCTTCGCCTGCCACAGCACGATCCAGTAACAGTTGCTATTTCACAGAACGTCCCTTTTGCGGCACCACGGCAGTAGCTTTTTCCTCAGGAAATTTGATTATAAAATAGCAATTTGGATATGCTGCTAGTCTTATTAAAATACGAATCTGCCTGTAGAAAGAAACGATGCTTAATTTCACAGAAGTGCACATGTGAGATTTGTTGTCTTAAGGGCATTTAGAGAGCAGTATAGGGAAAAGCAGTGTAGGGAAAAGTTTTACTTGCTCAGCATTTGCTCCCCCTTCTTTGGGACCAAACCTTTCTCACCTCACTCTCAGTCTGCGTCAATCTGAGATCTAGGGGTTACCACGGGAGCTGGACTGGCCCATCCGTATGGTCCGTCTCCCCATGTGGTGCAGTTGGAGTTTTTGTTGGAAATTGTCAGGAAGGAGAAGCTCTCTTTCTTTTGTTGCAGAGCTGTCAGGATATTGGGCTGGAGCTGTTGGGAGCCCTCTTGCTGCCATCAAGGGAGAGCCAAGTAGAGAAGGAAGCCGACTTTGAGGACAGCAGAACTGATCTTTGGAAACTGTTTCAGAGATCATATTCCGAGACAAGCCACTGCAACATACTCTTAAGCACCCTACAGCCAGGAGTTCTTGAAGCCAACCCATATACCTGCTTTTCAATTTCAAAAGCTGTTGTTTCTTCTTCTTCACTCATTTCATGTTGGGAGACAATTCTCCAAGGCTCTCTTGTGTTTCTGCATGTCTTATGCTCGGATACACTGACTGCTTCTGTTCCAGGCTTTCTTTCCATGAATATTTGTATAGCAAGTATCTTTGGAAAATGGAGAGAGTGTCTTCCTCTAAAGTAGATGGTATTTATTACTGTCCAGTGAATAAAAATAATCTCCCTCTGGGGCAGAGGTCAGGTGAGACTTACTGCCCATTATAAAATATTTAGATTTCTATGGCTGGGGTTAATCTCCTATAATATGACCCTCTGCATATGCAGGTATCACCTGGCCCTCTTGACGTTGCATTGTGGCGTCTGGGGCTCAGGGAAATGGCACAGATGCTCTGGCTACTGTTATTACTGAGGGATAAAGTCTTTCATCTCTGTCCCAGTAGTCTCGTGTCTTCTGCCGACATGCATGAAACTGGGAGGCTAATTTGTTGCAAGTAGAGTTAAATCTCAGATCCTTCACTTATTGACAATTCAGTTTGGTTAGGTTTCTGTAACTTGTAACCAGAAGCATATGACTAATGTAGCTTAATGAGATAATGCAGGTGGCATACACCACTATCACAGGGCTTTGTTATGATTGTTGTTCTGTCCCCAAATTGTGTCCAACTCTTTGCAACCCCATGGACTACAGCACCCCAGGCTTCCCTGTCTCTCACCATCTCCTGGAGTTTTGCCCAACTTCATGTCCATTGAGTCAGTGATGCCATCCAACCATCTCATCCTCTGTCATCCCCTTCTCCTCCTGCCTTCAGTCTTTCCCAACATCACGGTCTTTTCAAATGAGCTGGCTCTTTGCATCAGGTAGCCAAAGTATTGGAGCTCCAGCTTTAACATCAGTCCTTCCAATGAATATTCAGGGTTTATTGCGTTTAAGATTGATTTGTTTGATCTCCTTGCTGTCTGTGGGACTCTTAGACTTCTCCAGCAGCACAGTTGGAAAGCATCAATTCTTTGGTGCTCTGCCTTCTGCATGGTCCAGCTCTCACATCCATGCATGACTACTGCAAAAACCGTAGCTTTGACTATATGGACCTTTGCCAGCAAAGTAATGTCTCTTTTTAACATACTGTCTAGGTTTGTCATAACCTTCCTGCCAAGACGCAATCTTCTTCTAATTTCATGGCTGCAGTCACCATCTGCAGTGACTCCAGAATGCAAGAAGAGGAAATCCGTCCCTGCTTCCACCTTTCCCCCTTCTATTTGCCATGATCTTAGTTTTTTCTTTTTAACATTGAGTTTTAAGCTGGCTTGTTCACTCTTGTCCTTCACCCTCATCACGAGGCTCTTCAGTTCCTCTTTGCTTTCTGCCATTAGAGTGGTATCATCTGCATATCTAAAGTTGTTGCTCTTTGTCCTGACAGTCTTGATTCCAGCTTGTAACTCATGAAGTCTGGCATTTAACATGATGTACTCTGCATATAAGTTAAATAAACTGGGTGACAATATACAGCCTCGTTGTACTGCTTTCTCAATGCTGAACCAGTCAGTTGTTCCATACAAGGTTCTAACTGTTGCTTCTTGATGCACATACAGGTTTCTCAGGAGACAGGTAAGATGATCTAGTCTTCCCATCTCTTGAAGAATTTTCCACAGTTTGTTGTGAGCCACACAGTCAAAGGCTTTAGCATAGTCAATGAAACAGGTATATGTTTCTCTGGAATTCCCATGCTTTCTCTATGATCCAGCGAATGTTGACAATTTGTTCTCTGGTTCCTCTGCCTTTTCTAAACCCAGCTTGAACATCTGGAAGTTCTCAGTTCACATAATGCTGAAGCCTAGCTTGAAGGATTTGAGTGTAACCTTACTAGCATGGGAGATGACTCCAATTGTCCAGTGGTTTGAACATTCTTTAGTACTGCCCTTCTTAGGAATTGGGATTAGAGTTGACCTTTTACAGTCCTGTGGCCACTGCTGGGTTTTCCAAATTTGCTGACATATTGAGTGCAGCACTTTAATAGTATTGTCTTTTAGGATTTTAAATAGCCTGCTGGGATTCTGTCACCTCCACTAGCTTTATTGGCCTCAGTGATTCCTAAGGCCCACTTGGATTCACACTCCAGAATGTCTGACTCTGTGTGAGTGATCGCACCATCGTGGTTATTTGGGTCATCAAGATCTTTTTTGTACAGTTCTTCTGTGTATTCTTGCCATCTCTTCTTGATCTCTTCTGCTTCTGTTGTATCTGCACCATTTCTGTCCTTTATTGTGCCCATCTTTGGATGAAACGTTCCTTTGATATTTCCAGTTTTCTTGAGATTTCTGGTCTCTCCCTTTCTGTCATTTTCCCCTGTTTCATTGCATTGTTCATTGAAAAGTCCTTCTGTCTCTCCTTGTTACTCTCTGGGACTCTGCATTTAATTGTGGGTGTACCTTTCCCTCTCTTCCTTGCTTTTCACTTTTCTTCTTTCCTCAGCTATTAGTAAAGCCTCCTCAGACAACCACTTTGCCTTTGTGCATTTCTTTTTTCTTGGGATGATTTTGTTTGCTCCTCCTGTACAATGTTATGAACCTCTGTCCATAGTGTCCAGAGTTCTTCAGGCACTCTGTTTACTAGGTCTGATCCCTTGAATCTATTTATCACCTCCACTGTATATTCATAGGGGATTTGATTTTAGTCGTACCTGACTGGCCTGTTGATTTTCCCTGCTTTCTTTAGTTTAAGCCTGAATTTTGCTATGAGGAGCTCATGATCTGAGCCACAGTCATCTCCAGGTCTTATTTTTGCTGATTGCATACAACTTCTCCATCTTTGGCTACAAAGAATGTCATCAGTCTCATTTCAGTATTAACCATTTGCTATTGTCCATGTGTAAAGTCGTCTCTTGTGTTGTTGGAAGAGGGTGTTTGCTATGACCAGCGTGTTCTCTTGGCAGAATTTTATTAGCCTTTGCTCTGCTTCATTTTGTATTTCAAGGCCAAACTTGCCAGTCACTCCAGGTGTCCCTTGACTTCCTGCTCTTGCATTCCAATCCCCTGTGATGAATAGTTGTTTTTTTTTTTTTTGGTGTTAGTTCTAGGAGGTCTTCTAGGTCTTCATAGAACTGATCAACTTCATCTTCTTTGGCATTAGTGGTTGGGGGATAAACTTGGATTACTATGGTGTTGAATGGTTTGCCTTGAAAATGAACCGAGATCATTCTGTCACTTTTGAGGCTGCACCCAAGTACTGCGTTTTGGACTCATTTGTTGCTTATGAGGGCTATTCCATTTCTTCTAAGGGATTCTTGCCCACGGTAGTAGATATAATGGTCATCTGAATTAAATTCACTCATTCCTGTCCATTTTAGTTCACTGATTCTTATGATGTTGATGTTTACTCTTGCCATCTCCTGCTTAACCATGTCCAGTTTACCTTGATCCATGGAGCTGACATTCCAGGTTCCTATGCAATACTGTTGTTTACAGCATTGGATTTTACTTTCATCACCAGACACATCCACAACCGAACACCGCTCCTGCTTTGACCCAGCTGCTTCCTCCTTTCTGGAGCCATTAGTATCTGTCCTTTGCTCTTCCCCAGCTGCATTTTGGACACCTTCTGATCTGGGGAACTCAGCTTTCGGTGTCACATATTTTTTGCCTCTTTATACAGTTCACGGGGTTCTCAGGGCAAGTAATCTGGACTGGTTTGCCAGTCCCTCCTCTGGTGGATCACATTTTGTCAGAACTCTCCACCATGACCTGCCCATCATCAGTGGCCCTGTGCAGCCTGGGTCACACCTTCACTGAGTTGCACAAGCCCCTTCGCCAGAACAAGGCAGTGGTCCATGAAGGGGTACAGGTCCTTAAGGGAAGGGTATATGGGGAGACTGTTTTATACTGAATCACTTTTTGGTATAATTTTTTTTTTGCTTATATTCATCCTAATAAAGTAACTTTGAGGAGCTACATACCCTGCTGTGACTTTTAAAGTAGGCACCTAACTTTTTCTATTGTAAATTTAAATAATTATAAAAGACCTAATTTTTGTCATATTATAAATGCTGATGTTTAAATGCAAAACTGATAGCTCTAAATAATATAAATTATAAATAACTTAGTGATTTAATACTGACCATCATCCTTTTAAAAATATAAATGAGCAAGCCCTTCTTTCACAGTATTTCCTTGATATCATATTTCTGTTTAATTTCTTTGGTACAATTTTGTCTTGTCTCAGTTATTTTCTTATTCAACTATCATACTTCTCTGCAGCATTGATTTTGTTTGGTTTTCTGTCACCATAAGGCTACAAATAGGAACATTTTTCTCCTGGGTTGAGTTGTCATTACAGTTCTTATTAATATGTAACTTAAAAGTAATACTTTTGATAACTATTAAACATAAAAAGTAAAATTTCTCTTGAAATGGATGAAGTAGGGATTTATGCTTTAGGTTGTTCCACTATTGTAAAGCTTTTGATTTAAAATATAGCCTGCTGCTGCTGCTGCTAAGTCGCTTCAGTCATGTCTGACTCTGTGCGACCCCAGAGATGGCAGCCCACCAGGCTCCCCAGTCCCTGGGATTCTCCAGGCAAGAACACTGGAGTGGCTTGTCATTTCCATATAGCCTAGCAAAGTGCTAATATCTTGAGAATTTTCTCTAGGCAAACACACACGTATATCCAGCGCCTAAAGGATGCTTCTCATGACCCCTGCCAGTTACTGCCTTGCCTTATTCTGACATCTAAATGCATAGCTTTCTTGAGTAGCTGGTTTGTTTGTTCAATGCACATACACATATATTATGTGATTCTACAAGGAGAGGGGATTACATAATATGTATTCTTTTTTGTCTCACTTTTTTTTTTGCTCAATATCATGTTGAGAGATTCATCCATATTTTGGACTGTGGTTATAGATTTTTTCCCCAGCTTGTTACTACTATAAAGTGTTTCATTGTGTGAACATGCTACAATTTATCCATTTTACTGTTGTTGAACATGATAGCGGTAAGGTCCTATGGACTGTCATATGTATGACGTGGTGAAGATCTGTGTGCATTTTTGCTGGGTTTTTACTGGAGAGGGACTGCCATGTCAGTGCGTGTGCATATATTCAGCTTTCGTAGACGTGGTCAAATAGTTTCTCAAAGTGTTGTACTGATTCCCTTAAGGGTTTTACATCCTAGAGCAATATCCTGAAAAAGAAGAATGGGGAAGAGGCTTCTCCTTTGTTTTTTGTGTTTTTTTTTTTTTGTAAAGTGAGATGAAAGCCACGTGTCTGTGTGTGTGAGACTGAGAGGGAGAGGAGGAGAAGGGCAAGGAGAAACTTAGCCTCAGATTAATTTTTAGGATCTGGAAATTCATTCTTCCAAAGTTTTCCATGTTATTGTATGCATTTGCAGTTTGAAGGCTGCTGCTCTAAAGGGAAAGAAGGTCACTTTGTCCTTTGAGTCCCACCTCATCATCTTTATTCAAGCCTAAAGGAAAAGAAGTGTTAATATGAGCTAGACAGTGGTTGAGGTTAGCATGTATCAGTTAGCCACTGCTATGTAACAAAACCACCCCAAAACTTAGTGGCTTAAAAGAACAAGCGTTTATGTAATGCACAGATCTCTTCCAGCTGGAGTCTGGCTTATCTAGGATAGCTGCATGAATCCATCTGTGGGTCAACTGTCGTTGCATTGGGTTTGCTGATCTTAGCTGGGCTGTCATGTCTCTAGGGCCTTCGCTGGGATGAACTGGCTGAGTCAGGTCTTCTCTGTGTTGATTTCTGACCCTTCAGCAGACCTGTCCTGGCCTGTTCATGCGGCAGTCATAGTGGTTCAAGAGAGGGGGCAGACAGCGTGCAGAGCTTTTCAGGCTCAGAACCATAATCAGTCTTGCTGCATCCTTTGGCCAAAGTGTGTGGTATACTAGCCCAGACTCAAGGAGAGAGGAAATAGATTTCATCTCCTCATAGGAAGAACTGCGAAATCAGATTGTGAAGGGTGTTGACACAAGTAGGCGGGAAGGACTGTGACTGACCATGGTTTGCAATCTATCTTAATTGCTTATTAAGCAATTAATAAGAGGCACAGAAAAGCTGCCACAGGAGCATGGTCATTTAAATGATCCCAATTTGTCATCTCTCCCCTGGCCTCTTTCCAGATTCTCTCCCCCTTCTCCCTGCAGAGACTTTTCTGCCTCCTGTGTGGTCACTTGGACCCTTTGGTTGTTTTGGTTGGGGAAGGGCAGGAGTGGGCCTGGGAGTTCTGTGTCTTTCTGTGAAATAATCGGTGACGTGTGTGTGTGTGAGACAGATAGGGAGGGGTTCATACTGTTAAAGTCTGGGACATTGAGACATTCAAGCTGATCTGACTTAAAGAAGCTTCCCAGTGGTTCAGTCTGGAGTCCACATAGGGTGTGGGGCCAGAGCCCCAGCTACTAACCAAGTTTTCCTTTGCTTTCCTTTGCATAGATGCCTAGGCTATTTAGAGTTTCCTGAGTTCTCTGACTCAGTATGATTTAATGGTTCTTAGTAGTGTCCATTATTACTATTTTAGTTCTTTACTGTTTGTTAAGTAATTTCCAGGGCACTAGTTCAGTTGGTTTTTCTGCAACCCCCTGGGAGATAGCTTAGGCAGATATCATTCCAGTATTACTAATAACTGAGGCTCAGAGAGGTCCGGAAACTTGGTCATAGTTACGCAGCTCAGAAGCTGAGGAACCAGGTGAGTCAGAAGCCTTTGACTCTAAATCCCATAGCTTTACATTGTACACTGTGGCCTCTCTGTGAGGCCTAAGCTATAACAGGAGACCCCCGTTTTCATCACAGAACATCCCCGAGTGTCACTGTTGGAGACAAAGTCCCTGGTGCCTGGCTTGTTCTGTTCCTGATAGTTATCAGTGTGGGGGCGGGGGAAGAGACCAGACCTCCAGCTTCTGGAGCTGATAGACCAGCCCCCTGAGCCCTAGATGGGTGGCCCCTAGCTGGTCTGCATCTCTCTGCAAGTAAAGCCGTTCCCCCTTATCCTTGGTTTCACTTTCCTCAGTTGCCTGTTGGCAACTGTGATCTGAAAATATTAAATGGAAAATTCCAGAAATGAGCTATTCTTAAGTTTTACATTGCACGCTGTTTGGAGTTAGTGTGGTGCTGTCTCTTGCCGCCATGCTCCGTCCCACCCGGGACATGAATCATCCCTTGGCAGAACTTGTCCCTACTAATCACTTAGCTGTCCCCAGGTCAGCTCTCTGTGTTACAGGGCTCTGTTCAAGTAACCCTCCTTTTACTTAATACTGGTTCTGAAGCGCAAGAGTAGTGATGCTGGCAATTTAGTTATGCCAAGGAGAAAGCAGTAAGTGCTTTAAGTGAAAAGGTAGACGGTTTTGACTTAATAGGGGAAAAAAAAAATCATATGCTGAGATGCGAAGAGCTACAGTAAGAATGAATTTTCTACATGTGAAATTATGGAGAAGGAACAAGAAATTCATGCTAGTTTTGCTGTTGCACGACAAACTACAGAAGCTATAGCCATGGTACATTACAGATGCTTAATTAAGATGGGGAAAACATTAAATTTTACAATAAGATATTTTGAGAGAGAGAGAGACCATATGCACATAACTTTTATTGCAGTGAGTGAACATGAAAGTCGCTCAGTCGTGTCCAACTCTTTGCAACCCCATGGACTATACAGTCCATGGAATTCTCCAGGCCAGAATACTGGAGGGGGTAGCCTTTCCCTTCTCCAGGGGATCTTCCCAACCCAGGGATCGAACCCATGTCCTCCACATTGCAGGCTGATTCTTTACCAGCTGAGCCACAAGGGGAAGCTGTTTATTACAGTATACTGTTAACAATTGCTGTATTTTATTATCAGCTGGTATTTATCTCTTACTGTAAATTAAGTGCCTACTTTGTAAATTTAACTTTATCACAGGTGTGTATGCATAGGGGAAAAGAGCATCCACGAGGTTTAGTACTATCTGCAGTTTTGGGCATCCTCCGGGGTCTTGGAACACGTCTCCTGCGTGTAAGGAGGGACTGCTGTAGTTTCGCCCTGACCTGCTCGGGTGGTGAAGGCCTCTGGCTCTCCTGGCCCCAGCCCTCAGGGTGTTGGTTTTGCTTCTTTCTGGCTCACTCAGGCATTGCACTAGCTTGCCCTTTGTTTCTCGTCATCCTTGCTCAGACCAAGAAAGCAAGAGGGAGAGGATGGTTTTGTCTGGGCGTGCTGTCTGGATTACCAAAGAAACCAAACAGTCTCGGGAATGGTTGCTGGAAGAGCCTGTGATCATGATGTATTATGTTGTGCGGTGCTGGAAATGCAGCAGAAGGCAGCAGCGTGGGCTGGTTGTGGTTCTTTTCTTTGCAGTAAAGATCAGAAAGTGGAATCTATCCGGGCGAACTTTCCCTGGCCTAAGGAATTCTGTTGGGCACTGCGGTCCTCTCCCTGGAGTGTAAGTAAAGCAGTCAAGTATTCCCCTGAATATTCAGTAAATGAGAATGAAAACTATGAAGAAAACCTTATCACTGTCTTAAAGGTAGAAAAAAAGCAGAATCCTGTTTGGGGAGCAGCTGTGTGGTTCCACACAGGATTGTGTGAGAGTTAGAGCTTCCTGCCGACAGGCATTTGAGTCGTATCTGGACCATTTTTCTCTGCGGTGACCCTGTGATGGATTCCTGCAGCCTCCCAGCTGCCCCTACCCCACCCCACCCCCAGCCATATTTCCTGCTGCTGTAGAGTATTCTTTACAAGGGAACCTACTTAGAAGAGCATGGCAAAGGAGGTGCTATGGATTGAATTGTGCCTCCAAAAAGATATATATATGGAAGTCTGCAACCCATGGCGTTGCTGGTACAGGAAGCAGCAGGTAGAGATAGCCGGTCTGGAAGTCTACATCTCCCTGTACAGGGAGCAGGCGGGCAGGGCCGATGCTCTGCTCAGGAGCTGCCTGGCATCCAGCCAGCCCCAGGCTCGAAGCCTCTGTCCCCCGGTGCCAGCCTAGCAGCATGACCGCAGCGCCTCTCTGCTCCCCGCTGTTCTCCTCTGGGTATTGTCACAGTCCAGCTGCTGCCAGCTCTTGCCCAGAGAAGGAGGCAGCTGCTAATTTTAGCCCTATTTAGGTCTCTCGGCAGCACGTCTCAGGACTTTTATTTATTTTTCTGGTGGCATTTTCATGTGACCTTGGAGGAAAAAAAAAAAAAAAAAAACACTGAGAAGATTATCCGTAAAATAAAAGGGAAATCGAATATTCTGTTTTAAATGGTGATTGTGTTCCTTTGCTGTTAGAAAGGGCTTCCCAGGGTTAGAAAGGGCTTCCCGGGTGGCCCTGATGGTCAAGAACCCACCTGCCAATGCAGGAGATGTAAGAGATGCGGGTTTGATCCCTGGTTTGGGAAGATGCCCTGGAGGAGGGCATGGCAACCCACTCCAGTATTCTCGTCTAGAGGATCCCATGGACAGAGGAGCCTGGCGGGCTACAGTCCATGGGGTCGCCAAGAGTCTGAAGTGACTTAACATACATGCACACTGTTAAAAGACTTCCAGGGCCAAGGGTATATACCAAAGGGAGTTACCTATAACTTTGACTTTTAGGGGGAGCAGAAAGCAAGTAACTGAGGGTTGAGCTAGGGAATATAGCGCTCTTCCCAGAGATTATTAGAAAGATGTCCCTGGCTTGCTTGGAGGAGGCCAAGCCACCCGGTTTATGACGACATGAAAACATGGAATTTTGCTTGATAAACCGGATTTACCTTTCTGCAACGTTTGTCTCCACATTGGGTGAACGGCACCATCCTCATTTGTCTTGGTTCCAAGTTGGGTTTCCTATATGAGAAGGATTTTGAGCCATTTGTTTTTTGTATCCTGAGGGCTGTCAGTCACAGACGACCAAAAAGATGTCAGATGATGTAATGAGTGCTATTACTTGGCTGACTTTCAAATAACAGATACAGTCAAATGGTGGCCACACAGACCTGTCTTTGGAGCCATGTCTTTCCTCAGAAAGTCATTGTTTCCTGAGCTAGAAGAAACCAGATAACTTATAATAAAATGGTTTTCTGCTCCAGTTTTATCATTCTGTTTGTGTCCGCAGTTACCTATCACTTACTTTCTCATCCTTGAAGCTTGCCTCTTGATTACTTTTCTTCATGGCTGCCTCAACAAGGTGGCTGGAGGGGATGGGTCCTACTTTTTGCCTTGCTGTAAAAAAAAAAAAATGCTATCCTGGGGAGGATCATACTAAATGAAGCAAAAGTGCATAGCAAGAAAATAAGATATATAAAAAGAGTCTCTGTCTATTTGATTCAGGAAAAAGAGGCGCAGTGGGCAGATGAGTCTGGATAAGGCTAAAATCATTTTTATTTTTTAAATTAATTTTTTTTTAATTTTGGCTGTGCCTGGTCTTTAGTTGCAGCACGTGGGATCTTTCATTGCATCATCCATGCTCTCAGTTGCAGCACCTGGGTTCTAGAGATCGAACCCAGGTCCCCTGCACTGGGAGCATGGAATCTTAACCACTGGACTAGTAGGGAAGTCCCTAGGCTAAGGTTTTTTGTTTTATTTTGTTTTGTTTTTTAACAGAGAAAATTACTTTAAGGAAAGGGCCTTCCTGTATTCCTTCTGGTCTTTGTGCTGGATGCTTGGGATACAGTGAAAACCAACTATGGCAAAATATTTCACAGTGCTTTGGGACATAGTGCTTAGGGAAAGACTGCTTTGGAGACAGAGAGGCGAATGGTTAACTTTATCTTCTGGGTGAGAAATTCACCATGGAGGAGGTGACAGAGTTGGGCTTAACGGGATGAGTAAGTATCAGACTTGGGGGATCGGCACAGCTTACCCAAAGGCATAGAAGCATAATATTGCACATCCGGGAAACTGCAAGCATCTTAGGATCACAGCAGGAGAGGATGAGAAGCTTGATGTCAGGGAATAGGCTGATTGCACCAGGGAACACCAGGAAGGTAGCTGGAAAGCAAGGTAATGAAGGCCATGCCTGCCATGCCGTGGAGCGTGGGCTTCATCCTTAATAGGTTGCAAATAGGGTTGGGTCCCAGGAAGACTTGGGCCAGAGAGTGGCACAGATCTCATTTCTGAAAGATTGTAGAGGTAATGTGGGGACGGATTTGGAGGAAAGCAGTACTAGGATCAGGAGGGCCAGCCACGTGATGAGTGACAAGGGCTCCTGGTGTCAGAGGACAGGAGAGACGGAAGGGACCTTCAGAATTCTCCCACAGAAGATTTTAGGGAGTCACTAAGTCTTCATATTTGTGCAGTTTAATAGTTTTGGCCCCTGAGTCAAGGACAGAAATACTCGAGGTCTATCCACTGTTTTTGTAGTTCCTCCTGGTTGTAAGTGAAAGCCGTTCAGTTGTGTCCGACTCTCTCTGACCCTATGGACTATACAGTCCATGAAATTCTTCAGGCCAGAATACTGGAGTGGGTAGCCTTTCACTTCTCCAGGGGATCTTCCCAACCCAGGAATCGAATCCAGGTCTCCCGAATTGCAGGTGGATTCTGTACCAGCTGAGCCACCAGGAAAGCCCTTTTGTAGCTCACATAGATTCATTTCTGAATTTTGGAGAAAGAATGGCCAGTACACATTTTCCCTCTGTTTCTTTACCTTTGCTCCTGAAGTAATATTGGTAAAATTATTAACATCGTTCTGCTCACATGGCCCCTTATTCTTCTATCAAAAATATTTTGGAGAATATCCACATGCAAAAGAATGTAGTTGGACTCTTACCTCATCCCGTATATAAAAATTAACTCAAAATGCATCAAAGACCTAAATTGTAAGAGCAAAAACTATAAAACTCTTGCAAGAAAGTATAGGGATCAATCTTTGTGACCTTGGATTAGCCAATGGTCTCTTTGATATGACACCAAAAACACAAGCAACAGAAGAAAAAAATAGATCAATTGGACATCATCAAAATAAAAAATTTTCGTGATTGAAAGGACATCAAGAGAGTGAAAATGCAACCAAAATATGAGAAAAATTTGCAAACCATATATCTGATAAAGAATTTATGTCAAGAATATATAAAGAATTATTATAACTCAATAGTAAAATGACATATAGCAATTTAAAAATGACAAAGGTGATTAGACATTTATCCAAAGAAGATATTCAAACACCCAACAAGCACATGACAAGATATTCAAAATCATTAACCATCAGTAAAATGCAAATTAAAACCACACTGAGATACCACTAATATGGCTGTAATAACAGATAAAAAATGGAAAATAAGTGTTGGAGAGGATGTAGAAATATCCAAACCCTCATACACTGCCTGTGGGAATATAAAGCAGAAAACAAATGCTCTGGAGTATAGTCTGGCAGTTCTTCAAAAGGTTCAGCATGGGGACTTCCCTAGCGGTCCAGCAGTTAAGATTCTGTGCTTCTACTGCAGGGGGTGTGGGTTCAGTCCCTAGTTGGGGAGCTAAGAGCCTACGTACCACACAGTGCAGCCAAAAAATAAAAGTAAGTAAAAATTTTAAAAATAATAAGTAGGACTTTAAAAAGTTAAACATAGAATAACCATATGGTTCAGCTATTTAATCCTAGGTATATACCCACACCAAAAACTTTGTACATGAATGCTCATAGCAAATTATTGACAATAGCCAAAAAAGTAAAAACAGCCTGTATGTCTATTGATGAACAGATAAATAAGATGTGGTATATCCATACAGTGGAGGGCTCTCCAGGTGACTCACTGGTAAAGAATCTGGCTGCCAATGCAGGAGACATGGGTTCGATCCCTGGGTCAGGAAGATCCCCTGGAGAAGGGAATGGCAACCCACTCCAGTATTCTTGCCTGGAGAATACCATGGACAGAGGAGCCTGGTGGGCCACAGTCCATAGGGTCACAAAGAGTCAGACATGACTTAGTGATTAAACAACAACAGTATCCATACAGTGGACTATTATTCAGCAATAAAAAGGAAGGGAGTACTGATTCATACTATGACATAGGTGAATCTTGAAAACTTTATTATAAGTGAAAGAAGCCAGTCATTAAGGACCACATATTGTATGATTTCATTTATATGAAATGCTCAGCATAAGCAAATCTACGGAGACAAAAATATGTTAGGGCTAGGAGGATTGGAGTTTGGAGGGTGATGGCTAATGAGCTTGGGGTTCCTTTTGTGGGGTGATGAAATGTTCTGTAATTGATTGTGGTGATTCCTATGAGTATATGAACAACCATTGAATTATTAATATATATATATATATATATATATATATATATATATATATATATATACACACTTTACATGGGTGAATTGTGTGGTATTTCAGTTCTGTTTCAATAAGCCTGTTAAAAATAGTTTAGAGATAAAAGGTAGTTGATCTGACACGGTTCTCTTATCTTTTCCTCCAGACATCTGTCAGCTCATCCATCTAACCTCTGTCTGTCCATCCATCCTCCCTTTATCAGTTCATGCATTTACCTATCTTCCTTTTCTTCCATCCTCTTATCCCACCCTATCTGATTTCTCCTTCCTCGCTCACTCTGTAAATCCAAAAAAATAAAAAAGATTCATTGGTCATCTGCTCAAGTCCAGGAATCATTCTCGTCCCTGACTTTCATGTTAGTTTGGTATTTCTGGTGTCCTTATGCTTTGCAACTGCCTAGCATAAGGTGACTTTTCCAAGCTCTCCAGAGGAAATAATTCTTTATCAATCCATCTGGCAAACAGATGGATGCATGGATATAGGGAAAGTGTAGAGACTGATATGTAGCCAGGGACATGTTGAAATGGTAGGAAACGTGGGTCACATCTCACCTTCTGAAAAGTCCTCAGACTGGTGTGCAGGACATTTTCTGGCTTTGTTTATTTGCTGTGACTACTCGGTGTTAAATAGATACGACATTCTGTCCTGCCTCCTGTCTGTGGCTCAGTGCAGGTTTGACGCCGGTTGCTGCACTTCTCATTATTAACACAATGCGGAGTGATTTCAAGGTTGACCTGGTCTAACACAGCTTTCTTAATGAGATTGCTCCCCTTGTGTCATCGTTATCAGTGTGATGTCAGCCTCTCTCTTGCCCAGCTCTGGCACAGTTGTTTCAGAACATCATTGCCCATCAGAACCACCTGACCAGCTTATTATGCATGACCCCAAGATTTCTGTAAGAGATTCTGATTCAGTAGGTTTAGGGTAGCACCCCAAATATGTATTTTTATCTTAGTGAACACTCCTAATGATTCTAAAGGAAATGCTGTTTATGTCCCCCTTAAAATACTGTCAGCATTTGACCTGTTAATACCCGCATTGGTTAGCAATATGGGAAATTTCTAGTTTCCCTTCCAGTGTCCTCCTCTTCAAGCCTGGAAGAGTTGTACTATGGCTGAGAAGCAGCAAACATTATTCTGTGTGTGACCCTCTCCCACTGAGTTTAGTGGGTAGAATTTATAGTGAGCTTGGAGATTCTGGAAGGAGTTAACAACCCAGCAGCTCTAGGAGACATTCACATATCCAGTGATGTGGACAATCCAAACAAACGTATTCAAATAATCAGCATCTGTATTTAGAGGCATATTTTTTAGATATCAGATTTTTGTACCCTCTTCAATTTGCTTGATTTGATAGGAAAAACAAACTCAAAATTTAGGAGACAGGATGGTGGGGGATGGGCCTTAGGGAGAGGATGAACTGGGGTCAGGGGGAATGGAATGGGGGCAATGTTAGCTGTAATGAAAACTTTTCTCTCTAAACACAGATAAGTGAGTATTGACTCCTACATGGTGGGCGTGAAGCTTTACAATGCCTCTGGATCTGCACATACCTCCAAATGCTGTGTGGACATGTGTTTTCCTGATGAAGACATTAATCCATCAGCGCATGAGATCCCTCATTATCATCACCATCAAAATGCCTTTGTGAAGCCCCTCATTCCATACAGGGCTGTTGTTAAAAATCAAGGCTAATGCCAGCCACCCTTTGTTATTTGGAATTTTGGTGTCGACAACATCGTTGATGTACACCAACAAGGAAAGAGGAGGCTTAAGCTAAATTTCAGTTATATACAAGAGAGAAAATACTGTGTTGAGATCTTATGTATGTATCTCTCTTTACATGTTGCAAAGCACTGCCATTTGCATCCAGTCCTGTAATACAGATTGAATTATTATGCTTATTCAGTGGGTGAGAAAACTAGAACTTAGATGAAGTAACTTGCCAAACCCATTGAGCTAGAAAATGGCAGAGCTGCTACTCGAACCCATGTCATCTAGCTCCTTCTTCAGAGCTAGTTTCACAACATCACGTTGCTAAGAAAATGCTGGTGTTTCTGCTCAAGTATCTGTCTGGAGTTGATAATTTAGGAATCCTACTTTGTCATTCTTCACGGTATGCATATAAACCACTGAACACTGCCTGAAAAGAACTATATAAATGTGACATGAGTATCAATGGTTCGTGTACCCTAGTGTGTTTTGTGAGGAGATGGATGTCTATCCAGTGGGGCAGGAAAATTTCAGTACTTACCCTAAAAGCCCAGGAAGCCTTCCTAAAAGTGGTAGATTTTGTCTTTCAATTTATAAAGTTTTCTTGAATGTTTATTTAAAACTATAACATACGTAAATTAAAGTGCATTAATCTTAAGCATACACTAAAGCAGGATGAAATTTTATAAACTGAACATACCTGTTTAGCCAATACCTCGTGTTCTAGAAGTTTTTCCTTGTGACCCCTCCTAGTCACAGGCCGCTCTATGGTAAACAACATCCTGATGTGTGATGTCGCTGATTAATTTTGCTTGTGTTTGACCCTTATTTAAATAGAAGAATAAGATACTATCAGTTCTGCTATAATGCTTGTTTTGGGAATGCAAATTTCCATCCTGACTGATACATTAGGGAACAATTTGAGCATAATGCAATTTAGTGTGCTTATGCACAGCGTTGTCCTCAAGAAACTCGAGGTGAATGCGGAAAACCGCACCCAGCTGAGCTGAGCCCAGTAGGAATATACAACACGCACACACCTTAGCTCTAACAGCCACCTCAGTTCATCTAGCTTGTTACGAGCCACACCAGCTACCCTGTCTACTATTGCAACACTCCATCCAATGTCAGATGACCCTCCTTCCCCCACTTGGTGATAACTGGCAAGCTGCAACCCCTCTGACACCTGCTTCCATAAGCAAACTTAAGATCTTTGTAAACCCGAAGTACTGTTTGTTTTAACATTTGTGTGTGTATGTGTGTTCGTGTGCGCTCAGTCAGTCAGTTGTGTCTATTTGTGACCCCAGGGACTGTAGCCCACCAGTCTCTGTCCATGGGATTTCCCAGGCTAGAGCACTGGGGTGGGTTGCCATTTCCTACTCCAAGGGATCTTTCCAACCCAGGGATCAACACGGTTCTTAACCATTTTACATACGTAAAACCATGTTACTTTGATTAAATGTCTTTTTCTTTTTGTCTTTTGTGTGTTACTGGCAAGGCTTTTGAGTGTTATGCCCCTTTGTTTTTTTTTCCTTAGGCCCTATGGTGTTAATTGCATGATTTTGCATAGTGTGGTGATTTTTAGGACCACATACATCATGTTTGAACAGATCTGACTGCATTTCTCTTTTTTGTCTTCTTTTAACATTATGTTTGAGAGATTCATTGATATCATTATGTATAGCAATAGTTTTTTCACTTTCATCGATGTATAATATTTCATTGTATGAATATACCACAATTCATGTATCTCCTCATGTAGTATCCTGTTGATGGAGTTTTAAGATTGTTTTTAGTTTGAGGCTATTACAAATAATGTTGCTGTGAAAAATCTTGTACATATCTGTTACTACACATATGTGCATATTTCTGTTGGGTACAAACCCAGGAGAGAAACTGGTGGGTCTTAGGATGATATGTATGTGATCAGTTTCAGTAGAAGTCACCAGTTTTCTAATGTTGTTGTACCAATTTATTCTTTAGCCAATATACACAAGTGATTCTAGTGATTCTATATCCTCTTCAAAACTTGGAGTTGTCCATCTTCTTGATTTTAGCTCTTCTACTGTGTGTGTGTTGTGTGTGTGTGTGTTATTTCATCCTGAATGTACTTGCATTTCCCTGATGACTAAAGTCTAAGTATCTTTGCAAATGTTTACTGACCACTTGTATATTCTCTTTTGTGAAATACCATTAGAAGTCTGGCTATTTTTAAAAAATGGAGTCAGTTTCCTTTTCCCCCTTGATTTGTAAGCATTCTTTAAATGCTCCATGTTGAGAGTCTCTTGTTGGTTTTATGTATTGCAGATATGTTCTCCCCATCTAGAGCTTTCGTATTTTACCCTTTTAATGATGCTTTCTGATGAAGAGAAGTTTTTAATTTTCATTAAGTCCTGTTTACCAGTATTTTCCTTCATTGTTAGTGGTTTCTGTGTCCTCATTTAGAAATGTTTGTTTACCTAAAGATCATTAAGATATCACTTTATATTGTCTTCTAGAACTTGTACTTTTTTACTTTTCCCATTTAGATCTCCATTTAGAATTAATTTTTGTGTATGATATGAGATAGGGATGCATATTTTTTTCTGTGTGAATATCTAATTGACCCAGCAACAGTGATGGAAAAGATCATTTCCCCACTGATGTGCAGTGCAGTCTTTGTCATAAATCAGATGTCCAATGGTTTGTTTCTTGGGCCAAGACTGCAGTGTCTTACTTAACAAAGTTTTCTAAGTCTTGTTGCTGATAATATAATTTTAGTAAGTAGCAGAAGACAGAGGCAGTAAGTAAGTTTATGTGGTCATTGCAGAACATCAGTTCTCCATTTACTCTTACTAAATATGTTTGATTTTTGTTGCAAAGACACTTACAAGCAGCTGGACTTGAAGGCTTGTTTGTGAAAACTCCTGAGAATGAGAAGACTATCCATGTTATTATATAAATTCATAGAAGATTACCCTCACACTCTCTGGTCTGAGCCTCTTGTGTTGGCAGAACAAGTTCATTTTTTCCAGTTTCTCAAGGATGTTCCTGCCACTGCATGCCCTAATCCAGTCCTTTCAGGCCTAATCAGCAGGCTATGAACACACCCCCAAGCCCCAGGATTAGAAGTCAAAACAAAAACCCATAAAGACAAGGCACTGAATCTTAACTTTTTTTACTTTTATGAAAATGATAATATCTCTGGGAAGTAAAGTATGTTCCTTTTGGAAATACATTTTTATTACAATGAGGAAATTTTAAAAGTTACAAAAAAAGAAAAATTACCTGTAATCTTGTTGTTGTTGTTGATTTGGCAAGTCGTGTCCAACTCTTTGGGACCCCATGAACTGCAACACACCAGGCTTCCCTGTCCTTCGCTATCTCCCTGACTTTGTTCAAACTCATGTCCATTGAGTCAGTGATGCCATCCAACCATCTCATCCTCTGTCATCCCCTTCTCCTCTTTCCCTCAGTCGTTCCCAGCTTCAGGGTCTTTTCCAATGAGTTGGCTCTTCACAGCAGGTGGCCAAAGTATTGGAGCTTCAGCATCAGTCCTTCCAATGAATATTCGGGGTTGATTTCCTTCAGGATTGGCTGGTTGGATCTCTTTGCAGTCAAAGAGACTCAGGAGTCTTCTCCAGCACCACAGTTCGAAAGCATCAATTCTTTGGCACTCAGCCTTCTTTATGGTTCAACTCTCACATTCATACATGACTACTGGAAAAACCATAGTTTCGACTAGATGGACCTTTATCAGCAAAGTGATGTCTCTGCTTTTTAATATGCTGTCTAGATTTGTTATAGCTTTTCTTCCAAGAAGCAAGCATCTTTTAATTTCATGGCTGCAGTCACCTTCCAACAATGATTTTGGAGCCCAAGAAAATGAAATCTGACAGTTTCCACTAGCCCAGAAATAATCATTGTTAACATTTTGTCTTTGCTCACAGATCTTGCAGAAATTCACCATTTATCTTCTATATATGAGTTTTTTATACTATTAACCATGGCATATAAAAATTAGTATAAGCCAAAATCCTAGCTACTTTATATAAAACATCTTCTCATTTATATTTAAAATATTTTTGAGGAATTAAAGGGTAATTGACACTATATAAAGGTCATTGGGTCATCATTGTGAAAGCATCCCCAGTTGTCCCAATCTTGAGTAAAATTACATGTTCAAATCTTCAAAGAAGGAAAAAAGTGAAAGTAACAGGTGATTTTTTTTCTCTATCGTATTATCAATAGGTCCCTAGAGCTGGTGTAACAGAGTACCACACACAGGTTGGCTTAAACAACAGAATTTATTCTCTCACAGTTCTCGGAGCCAGAAGTCTGAAATGAGGGTGTCAGCTGGGCCATGCTCCTCTGAGACCCTGGGGAGAATCCTTCCTCGTCTGTTTCTGGTGGTGGCTGGCAATCCCTGTTATCTGGCGGTGCATCACTGTAATCTCTGTGTCTGTCGTCACACGGCAGGCTCCCTGACTGTCCATCTGTCCTGGTGTCTCTTTTTCTTCTTTTTATAAGAACATCAGTCATACTGGATTTAGCACCCACTCCAGTGAACTATGACCTCATCTTAACTTGATTACAAATTGACTTGGATTACTCTGCAAAGACTGCGTTTCTAAATAAGGCCATATTCTGAGACAGTGGGGATTAAGACTTAAACGTGTCTTTTGGAGGGCTGCCGTTCAACCTATAGCACCATTTCCTGTCTTCACCCACCCCACCGGGTAAGGTGTACTTTGTCTTACCTAGACGCCTGCCTGTCACTCTGACCAGCAGAGATGCTTAGACAAATGTGTTCTGTGAAACTTCTTGGGGGCATCACCCTCTGCACTGACCCTTTCACCACCACCAACCTTAGAGCCCCTTCTACTCACCTTTTCTCACCTCTTATCCCAGTTTTTTGTTGTTCATTCTCTAAGTCATGTCCAACTCTTTGTGACCCCAGGGACTGAAGCACACTGGCCTTCCCTGTCCTTCACTATCTCTTGGAATTTGCTCACACTCATGTCTATTGAGTTGGTGATGCCATCCAACCATCTCATCCTCTGTCCCCCCTTTCTCTTCCTGCCTTCAGTCTTTCCCAGCATCAGGGTCTTTGCCATTGAGTCAGTTCTTCCTGTCAGGTGGCCAAAGTATTAGAGCTTCAGCATCAGTCCTTCCAGTGAATATTCAGGATTGATTTCCTTCAGGATTGACTGGTTTGATCTCCTTGCCGTCCAAAGAGTCTGGTAAATAGTTTCAGGAATCCTCACTAGAGCTGGTGGACTCACTCTGGTTTTCATAAGAACACAAACTAAAGGTAGAGATAGTATTCTGTAAAGGAACAGATTTTTCTTCCCTCAGATTTCCAGATTGAGATTCAGAAACAATTATTGAGCATCTGTTATATGCAGGCACTGGGCCAGTTTGCTTTGATATGTGTGACATCATTTATTGTAAATGTTATACAACTTTTACTGATGAGAGAGTTTAAGGAGGTTGAGTCACACAGTAGGTAACTTTCAGAGTAGGGTTTTAAATCCCTAAATGACAGGTCTAGGTAGGAAGATTGTAATAAATATTCTGGCTCCGTTTTTGGTGTTTAACTGCTGACACAATTCAAGCCCCACACTTCTTCATCCCCTTGTGTCCCACCTCTGGGCAAACCAACAAGAAAACAGACTCTCCTTCCCTGGGTGCTGGTCGCAAGTTCAAACCCAGCTGCTATCCACCCTAGCCCTGCGTGAGTGCTGAGTCACTTCAGTCGTGTCTGACTCTTTGAGACGCTATGGACTGTAGCCTGCTAGGCTCCTCTGTCCATGGGATTCTCCAGGCAAGAATACTGGAGTGGGCTGCCACGCCCTCCTCCAGGGGAATCTTCCCGACCCAGGGATCGAACCTATGTCTCTTATGTCTCCTGCATTGGCAGCCAAGTTCTTTACTGCTAGCAGCATCTGGGAGGCCCAGTGGAAACCAAAGTCGCCTGTCCTTCCCTTTGTTTAGGCAATTGCACAATGGCTAGGGGGCCTGCTCTCCCCCAGAAGTCCTCATAGTGTGAGCAATAAAACTCTTCTTACCTTCTTGGTGCATGTGTGGCATCAAGATTTCTCAGCCCCTGAACCACTGTTGCAGAGGGTTGGTGGTGCTCTGTGGCGCAACCACAGATAAAAACATTCAAGCAAATTGCATGCTGCTGTGCTGATCCTGAGGACTGTCATGAATAGTCAGCATACGTTTGGCTGAGGAGAGTTGAAGCTGTGCATTTATGACTCAGGCCCTTTCTCCCCTGGATGTCTACTTGGTGGGGGTGGGGAAAATGTTCCCCCCATTTGTTTGTTTCTGCTGTCATTTCACTCCTCTGGGTTCATTACTCATCGATAAAGGTCTTCAGTTTTGCCCTCAATATCCATTCTGCTTATTCAGTGCTATCGGGTTATTATCCCAAGACCCTAAATCCATATGCATTATGTGTAAAGCCCCGCAAGCTGATTGATATGCATGCCACCAGGAGCATTCATTCTCCAGCAGTTTTTATTTTTTTTCCTCCAAGGGAGAATATATTTGTTCTATAGAGAAATTAGTGGTTGTATGTATTGCACGTGTCTTAATACAAAATGCAGGATTAATTGTTAAATGGCACAGAGGTCTGAAAGTACATTATGCAAAATGCAAAAACTGGTTGTAATATAAATGTTCGAATTAACATGCCTGCATGCAGAAATGTTCAGGGAATTTGTGGTTCAATTAAAATGACACCAGAATCAAGCCTTTTAAAAACAAGACCATTCCCAGCATAAGGATTTTATAATTTATTCATTCGCAGGCATCTACCACCATTGAATTTTGGGTTAAATAACCCAGTTGGGGTATACGAAAACAGCTTCCAGTAATACAGATCCTTGGAATAAGCCCAATTGTATCATCTTGGCCTCAGCCACGTAAATACTTGAGGAGGGCACAAGGGATATTAGCATATTTTTGGCTGTATATTCAACTCCAGTACATAAGACATGAGGATTATCCTTAGACACCTGGCTGTCTTCAGATAGCATTTGAAACCCATTCTGGGTGCCTTCTCAGCATCCACAGGCATCCCTTTTCCCCCATGACTAAATGGTCTTAGGAACGTAGACTCATTTCCAGGAGTCTAAGCATAGCATGGTTAGAAAGGAGTTCACAAAACAAGCCATGAATACATATCAGATCCCAAAGAGTAACCTAGATAGGTCTGTGTTGGTCAGACCGAGGCAGCTGCAGCACAGTGCCGGCTGCACTGAATCCAGCAGTGATTGGTGTCCCTGGAGGCAGACCCTGCCATGGCCGTGGTAGACTTTTCTGTACAAAGATGACCCTCAGACCGTGGGATGCAGGGAGCGCAGTATTTTTCCATTTATGAAGCTGGGCTGCTTGGAGCCATCCACACGGCCCACCCTGTGCCTGAAATTGTCTCAGGCAGTGGCCGCGTGGAGGTCAGTCACGTGTAGATGTCAGCCAGCTTGTCTGGCTTATGGTAAATGGGAAGGCAGCACGTCAAAATGTTGGGCAGAGGGATCCAGGTTGGTGCTCCAGGAATCAATCGTGCTGTTGACAAACAGCAAGGCTGATGGGATGACAGGTTTAAATAGCAGCAGCAAGTTTGGGATCTGAAACAACAAAATAGCAAAATGTTTATTCAGGCAGAGTACATTCAGGGTTTGTGGCTCCATATCTCTTCAAGCCAGACAGGGGCTTGTTCAATGGCAAGTTTTAGGCATAAGGAAACCTGTTTGAACTTTAGAGTTTTGAGATGTGTTAAGTACATTCTTGCCAGAATTTTGCTGTCTTCAGGCATCCTACTGAATGAATGGAAACTCATCATGATCTTGCGAGTATGATTCTGGTTTTAAAGAATACAGGCGGTGCAGAGAAGTTAGTATATATAGCTAACATGAGGTGGAAGTCAGGATTCCTGAGTCCCAGGGCAGGGCCTTTTTCTGGGGCTGAGAGCATGGCTGTAGGTAATGTTACTCCTCTCTGCTTTGTGGTTTCTCGTCCTAGAGAGGACAGAAGTAGAGAGGCCATTTTAAAATTTATTTTAAAAGATTCTATTAAACAGGTGCATTCTTGGCTCTAACAGAGAGGAGAGCACAGTCTGATTATTTTTTCTTAAAAGGACAAAGATAATACAAAGACTTTTTGTTTGTACCTTTGGGATTTAGCCAGGTGTGAACACATGTAAGGGGATTCAGCTACAACTCCTTTTCAGAATGTTTGGAAGTTTTGGGGAAAAGGGCAATTTTGTATTTGAAAATTAGTTGATTTACAGAATTGTGTTAGTTTCAGGTATTCAGAAAAGTGATTCAGTTATGTATATACATATTTTTTACAGATTATCTGTGGTCACCAGTGTGGGTGACTGCAAGCTATTGAATGTAGTTCCCTTTGCTATAGCGTAAATCCTTGTTGCTTGTCCATTTTATGTATGATAGTTTCTTAATCCTCAACTCCTGATTTATTCCCCTTACCTCCCCTTCCACTTTAGTAACCATAAGTTTTCTCCATCTGTGAATCTCTGTTTTGTATATAGATTCATTTGTATTATTTTTTAGATTCCACATCTAAGTGATATTGCTTCCCTTGTGGCTCAGCTGGTAAAGAATCCACCTGCAGAGCAGGAGACCCAGGTTCAATCCCTGGGTTGGGAAGATCCCCTGGAGAAGGGAAAGGCTACCCACTCAGGTATTCTGGCCTGGCGAATTCCATGGACGGTATGGGATCACAAAGGGTTGGACACGACTGAGCGACATGCACTTTCACTTTCTAAATGATATACGATATTTGCTTTTCCTTGTGTGACTTCATTTAGTGTGATAGTCTCTAGGTCCATCCATGTCGCTGAAAATGGCAATATTTCATTCTTTTTATGGCTGAGTAATATTCCATTATATATATCACATTATAAAGATATACATACACACACATACACACATATAAAATGTGGCACACACATATATATATATATATATATGTGAGATATGATATATATATCACATATTCTTAAACTGTGGTTGGGCGCTTGGGTTGTTTCCCTGTGCCAGCTACTGTACACAGTGCTGCTATGAACAGTGGGGTGCACATATCTTTTCAGATTAGAGTTTTTGTCTTTTTCACACATATGCCCAGTAGTGGGATTCCTGATTGCGTGGCAGCTCTATTTTTAGTTTTTGAGGAACCTCCATACTGTTTTCTGTAGTGGCTGCACCGGTTTGCCTTCCCACCAACAGTGTAGGGGAGGGTTCCCTTTCCTCCCCGCCCTCTCCAGCATTTATGATTTGTAGGCATTTTGATGACGGCCATTCCAACAGGTGTGAGGTGATACTTTGTTGTGGTTTTTAAAAAACTTTATTCAAGTATAGGTGATTTACAGTGTTGTTGTTAGTTTCTGGTATATAGCAAACTGGTTCAGTTATTCTTTTTCATATTCTTTTCCATTACGGTTTATTACAGGATAATGAATATAGTTCCTTGTGCTCTACAGTAGAGCCTTGTTTATCTATTTTATATATAGGAGTTTGTATCTGCTAATCCCAAACTCCTAATTTATCCCTCACCCATCCGCTTTCCCTTTGGTAACCATAGGTTTGTTTTCTGTACCTGTGAGTCTGTTTCTGTTTTGTAAATAAGTTCATTTGTATCATATTTCTGCTTTATTGACTATGCCAAAGACTTTGACTGTGTGGATCACATAAACTGTGGAAAATTCTGAAAGAGATGGGAATACCAGACCACCTGACCTGCCTTTTGAGAAACCTACATGCAGGTCAGGAAGCAACAGTTAGAAATGAACATGGAACAACAGACTGGTTCCAAATAGGAAAAGGAGTATGTCAAGGCTGTATATTGTCACCCTACTTATTTAACTTCTAGGCAGAGTACATCATGAGAAATGCTGGGCTGGAGAGAGCACAAGCTGGAATCAAGATTGCCGGGAGAAATATCAATAACCTCAGATATGCAGATGACACCACCCTTATGGCAGAAAGTGAAGAAGAACTAAAGAGTCTCTTGATGAAAGTGAAAGAGGAGAGTGAAAAAGTTGGCTTAAAGCTCAACATTCAGAAAACTAAGATCATGGCATCTGGTCCCATCACTTCATGGCAAACAGATGGGGAAACAGTGGAAACCGTGGCTGACTTAATTTTTCTGGGCTCCAGAGTCACTACAGATGGTGATTGCAGCCATGAAATTAAAAAACGCTTACTCCTTGGAAGGAAAGTTATGACCAACCTAGACAACATATTAAAAAGCAGAGACATTACTTTGTCAACAAAGGTCCATCTAGTCAAGGCTATGGTTTTGCCAGTAGTCATGTATGGATGTGAGAGTTGGGATGGATGTGAGAGTTGGACTGTAAAGAAAGCTGAGCACAGAAGAATTGATGCTTTTGAACTGTGGTGATGGAGAAGACTCTTGAGAGTCCCTTGGACTGCAAGGAGATCCAACCAGTCCATCCTAAAGCAGATCAGTCCTGGGTGTTCATTGGAAGGGCTGATGTTGAAGCTGAAACTCCAATACTTTGGCCACGTGATGCAAAGAGCTGACTCATTGGAAAAGACTCTGATGCTGGGAGGAATTGGGGGCAGGAGGAGAAGGGGACGACAGAGGATGAGATGGTTGGATGGCATCACCGACTCAATGGAGATGGGTTTGGGTGGACTCCGGGAGTTGGTGATGGACAGGGAGGCCTGGCGTGCTGCGGTTCATGGGGTCGCAAAGAGTCAGACACAACTGAGCAACTGAACTGAACTGACTGAACTGTGTCATATTTTAGGTTCCACATATAAGTGATGTCATATGATAATCACCTTCCTCTGACTTAAATTTCACTTAGAATGATAATCTCTAGGTCCATCCATGTTGCTGTCAGTGGCATTATTTCATTCTTTTCTGTGGCTCAGTAGTATTCCATTGTGTTTGTGTGTGTCCCATCTTTTTTTATGCATTCATCTGCAGGTGGACATTCAGGTTGCTTCCATGTGTTGGTTATTGAGTAGTGCTGCAGTGAACGTGCGCGCATGCTCAGTCATGTCTGACTCTTTGTGACCGCATGGACTGTAGTCTGCCAGTCTTCTCCAGGGAATCTTCCCAACCCAAGGATCAAACCTGGGTCTCCTGCATTGCAGGCAGATTCTTTACAGTCTGAACCACTGTTCTCCACAGTGGTTGCATTAAGATTTTCACTAACAGTGTAGAAAAGTTCTCTTTTCTCCATACTCTCTCCAGCGTTTATCATGTGTAGACTTTTTAATTATGGCCACTCTGATGGGTGTGAGGGGATAGCTCATGGTAGTTTTGATTTGCGTTTCTCTGTGTTGATATTCTTGATGTTGAACAGCCTTTCATGTGCCTATTGACCATCTGTATGCCTTCTTTGAAGAAACGTCTGTTTAGGTCTTCTGTTCATTTTTAGATTGGGTTGCTTAGTTTTTGATATTGAGTTGTATGAAGTGTATGTATATCTTGGATATTATTAAACCCTTGTCTATTGTATCATTTGCAAATATTTCCTCCCATTCCAAAAGTTGTCTTTTCGTTTGGTTGATGGTTTCCTTTGCTGTGAAAAGCTTTTAAGTTTGATTAGTTCCTGTTTGTTTATTTTTGCTTTTATTTCTGGACAAAAGGCATTTTGATCTCTTTCTAGACCAACTGGATATCCCTGTATAGCTACTAATTTAGGCAAGATAAGCCGTCAAACCCTTCTCTCCTTAATAAGGTGATGAAGAAGGTAGGGAGTGAGCTGGAGGTACGTGATCACTAGGCAGACCAGTGCTTTATTAACTTACTTGCTTCATAGCACTCTCCCTCTCTAGTTCGTCCAGGTGGGCCAAAATTATTGTTTTAAACAACAACAACATATCCTCATATTATAAATACAGAAGGAGAAAGAGAAGAGAATTCACTATAAGAAATATTACTGATTAAATGTTGTGTTGAGAAGCCCTATTTAATTGCTGAGAGCTATACAGTCTCATCTCTGAGGGAAGAGAAGACCTAGCTCAGAATGGAGCCCGGAGCAGTCAGAAAAAGACCAAAACAGATCGAGACTGACTGTGGGAGAAATGGCACTTGGGTGAGAACTCTACAGCTGATTCTCTTTAAAGGGCGAGCCCCCAGAATCCTGGGTCCCTCCTCTGTGCATGGCAGTGTACCTCATTCATCTCTCCAGGCTCACACCATTATTCTTTCTCCTTCCCTAGTCTTCCTGCTACACAGGGAGCACTCATCTGCTCGGGACTAAAAGTGGGAGTTAAGTGAGGCACAGCATCAAGGTCTAGTCAGGAAAATAGAGATCATGCCTGATATTTCAAACAGAGGGATTTAATACAGAGAGTTACACAAGTATTAGAAGACTAAAAGAGCCAAAAGGGACCCTGGAATAACCCAGATATTAGCCACCATAGGAAGTGGCTACTAAGCCTCTGGCTGGGGAATTACAAAGGGAGAGGTGGGATCTCTGCACTGTGGGAGCTCAGAGAAGAGGCGCCTGGAGGCCGTTCAGATCTCCGAGGGTTGCCCTCTGGCTTATGCTTGAACCTCAGACCAGGTGATGCTGTGGCTGGTTCTTAGACCTTCAGGGAGACAGATGCTGCTGAGGTGACAGTGTCGGTAGAAGCTGGGGTTTGGAGCCGCGATGGCCTCCTGGTGCTGGAGAGATACTGACAAGAACGGGAAAGAGGAAGGAGTCCATTCATCCTCCCCTCTTCCTCCTCCATTCTAGTAGAAATTGCTCAGAATTGAGGAGTAAAACAAGCTTAATGATCCGTCCTGGACCATCTTAGAGAGGAAGGCACACACCCAGCTGCCACAGTAATAAAGCAAGCACCCGGACTTGGCCACTTGGTAACCTCTAGGCCAGGGCTTGGTTGGCAGTAAAGGAAACCCAGAGAAGGAGCTGGTGGAGTGAGAAGGAGATGGAAGTCTTACAACAGCCCAGACAGAGTGCTCGCACCAGGACCCATTGCATAGCGTGTATGAGGCTAATTTACATAATCCTGGCTCCCATCCATTGTGACTGGCTCAGGACCAAAGGAAGACCTAACTGTCAAGTGGTGAGGAGGGTTTAAGTAATTGGAATTGACGCTAGATACAGTTTCCCAGGTGGTGCTAGTGGTAAAGAAGCCGCCTGCCATTGCAGGAGACTTAAGAGACACAGGTTCGATCCCTGGGTCAGAAAGACTCCATGGAGGAGGGCATGGCAACCCACTCCAGTATTTTTTTTTTTTTTTCAAATGTTGTGTGTGTGTGTGTGTGTGCGTGTTTTGAAGAAGAAACAGTCAATTTTATTGGGCTCAGACTAGGAATCCACAGCTGTAGGTATACATATATCCCCTCCCTTTTGACCCTCTCTCCCATCTCCCTCCCCATCTCACCCCTCTAGGTTGATACAGAGCCCCTGTGTGTGTTTCCTGAGCCATACAGCAAATTCCAGTTGGCTATCTGTTTAAATGGGAGAAGGCAATGGCACCCCACTCCAGTACTGTTGCCTGGAAAATCCCATGGATGGAGGAACCTGGTGGGCTGCAGTCCATGGGGTCGCTAAGAGTCAGACACAACTGAGTGACTTCACTTTCACTTTCCGCTTTCATGCATTGGAGAAGGAAATGGCAACCCACTGCAGTGTTCTTGCCTGGAGAATCCCATGGACAGAAAAGCCTGGTAGGCCGCAGTCCATGGGGTTGCATGGAGTCGGACACGACTGAAGCGACTTAGCAGCAGCATCAGCATCTGTTTAAACATGGTTATGTAAGTGTCCACGTTACTCTCTCCATACATCTCCACCTCTCCCCATGTCCATAAGTCTATTCTCTCTTTCTGTTTCTCCATTGCTGCCCTGAAAGTAAATTCTTTAGTACTGTTTTTCTAGATTCTGTATATATGCGTTAGAATACAATATTTATCTTTCTCTTTCTGACTTACTTCACTCTGTATAATAGGTTCTAGGTTCATCCACCTCATTAGAACTGACTCAGATGCATTCCTTTTTATGGCTAGTAATAGTCCACTGTGTATGTGTACCACAACTTCTTCATCCATTCAGCTGTTGATGGACATCTAGATTGCTTCCGTGTTCTAGCTATTGTAAATAGTGTGCTGTAGTGAACAATGGGATGCATGTGTCTTTTTCAGTTTTGGTTTCCTCAGGGTAGATGCCTAGTAGTGGGATTGCTCGCTCATATGGTGATGTTATTCCTAGTTTTTTAAGGAATCTCCACACTGTTCTCCATAGTGGCTGTATCAATTTATGCTCCCACCAACAGTGCAAGGGCATTCCCTTTTCTCCATACCCTCTCCAGCATTTATTGTTTGTAGACTTTTTGATGATGCCCATTCTGACCAGTGTGACGTGATATCTCATTGTAGTTTTGGTTTGCATTTTCTAATAATGAGCAGTGTTGAGCATCTTTTCATGTATTTATTAGCCATCTGTATGTCTTCTTTGGAGAAATGTCTGTCTGGGTCTTTTTCCCACTTTTGGCTTGGGTGGTTTTTCTGATATTGAGTTGTATGAATTGCTTGTATATTTTGGAAATTAATCCATTGTCGGTTGTTTCATTTGCTATTATTTTCTCCCATTCTGAGGGTTGTCTTTTCAGCTTGCTTATAGTTTCCTTTGCTGTGCAGAAGCTTTTAAGTTTGATCAGGTCCCAATTGTTTACTTTTGTTTTTATTTCCATTACTCCAGGTCATACAGGATCTTACTTTGATTTATGTCATTGAGTGTTCTGCCTATGTTTTCCTCTTAAGAGTTTTATAGTTTCTGGTCTTACATTTAGGTCTTTAATCCATTTTGAGAAAAATTTGGACCGCTTCATGAATTTTCATGTCATCCTTGTGGAAGGGCCATGCTCATCTTCTCTGTATCATTCCAGTTTTAGTATATGTGCTGCCAAAGTAAGCACCCACTTCACTGTTCTGGCCTGGAGAATCCCATGGACAGAGGAGCCTGACGGGCTACAGTCTATAGGGTCGCAAAGAGTTGGACACGACCAAAGCAACTTGGCACACACATATCAGTCGCCCAACTACACTGGGAAATTTGCATGAGACAAGGCTTCAGAGCTAAGCCTTGCCTGCCCCCCAATTCAGTATTAAAGTAGGCAGTAGATGGGATGGATAGAAGGAAAAGAGGGGAGGGGAGGGAGAGAAACGGAGAGAGCAGGGAAGGAAGAAAAGGATGGAGGGAGGGGAAAAGAGAGGGGCAGGCAGGCTAGTCAAGCCTTGCTCCAGTTCCCAGCTGCAGGGCCAAGTGAGAATAGAAACAGCCTTTCCTGCTCGGCTCACTGAGCACTCTCTGCAGAGATGACGATGCTAGTAGTAACAAAGTTTGTCTTGATTTCTTCACTTAGTGAAGATTCAGAAACAGTGGACACTGAGCTGCTGTAGAAGACAAAAGCTGGTGCCGGTCGTGTTCTTCTGGCCGTCGTCCCGGCACGGCGGCCCCTGGAGTGCTCAGGGTGGCTGCTCCCATCTTGGCAGCTTGTTCCCCTAGCCTGTCCCTGCCTGTGGCTGGCTTCCCACCAACTCAGTGCCCTTGACCTCACACTTGCTGATGGTTGTAGAATACCTGTCAGGCTGGGCAACAGTAATAACCACTCTCACCCTTAAAATCTGGGAGAAAAAGGCACCTACTTAGTAGAAACATAGCAAAAGGACTTGAATAGACAGCTCTCAGAAAGAGGAAACACAGATGGCTCTAAAACAAATGAAAAGATGCTCGCTTTTTTTTATTTAGGTGTCATTGACATATAAAATTATATTAATTTCAGGTATATAAGGAGTCAGTATTTGTATATCAACCTCAACATGGGAAATGTAATTTACAAGCTCTAGATTGCAAAGATCAAAAAATTTAACCTCATATATTTAGCTCATGGTAACTCCTCTGTAGGGAATGGTTTGGAAATATCTACCAAAACTGAGCAGCCATTCTACTTCTAGGTATTTGTCATTCAGATACACTTTTATACATGTGAAATGAAATATTATGCAAAGATATTAATTGCAACATTGTTTATAATAGCAAAAGTTAGAACGGACCTAATGCCCATCAGAGGGAGTCAGGTAAATTATGGTACATAAATTCAGAAATTTCCACAACCATTAAAAAGGATGAAGCAATGTTACACATATATACATGGAACAATCCCCAGTATATAAAACCTTAAAAAATAAGGAAATGAACAGTGCATGTAGTATTTGTGTTCAAGATAATATATATTTCAGAATGAAAAATTTCAAACCATTTAAAATACTTGTGTACATATGTATGTGTTTGTGTGCACATGTATATATGGATATGTATGTTATGCTTCTGTGTGCATAGAATATCCCTGGGAGTAGAAACATGGAACTGAAAACAGATCTTCTAGGGAGAGAGGGGTCAGGTGGACTGGACACGGAGGTTGGAAGATGGAGATTTACTTTTCCCTGCTTACTCTTTGGAGCATTTGAATTTTATAATTGTCTGTTACCTGGTCAAAAAACAAACAGATTGAAAGCTGGGGTGAAAATCCATTCTAAGTCTTGCAGGGTAGATGGTCTTTCTGGAGGGCCGGCCTTCTTCCATTGAGGGGGGTTTATCCAGAGGCTGGAAGTTACTGGAAGGCATGTGCTTAGGAGAGTGGATAGCTCGCCATGGCTGCCTTCCGGCGCAGACACGGGTGATGGTCAGAATCCAGGCAGTCCGCGCTCCCTCCACCCTGTCTGCTCCTGCGCCCTTCGGAGCCAGGCTCTCGGTGCTCTGGGTCCGCTTCTCCAGAATGGAGGTCTCTGAGCACAGAGGCCAGTGCCCTGCCATTTTACCCAGCCCTCGCCGTGACGTCCAGCTCACAGAAACATCTTCCACGTTGGGAGACACCTTGTGGTCGTGACATCTTTTCACCCGGATTCCTGCATCTGTAACCGTAGGTCAGCCTTTTAATGTCTCCAGCATCTCTGGCATCAGCCAGCGTGTATGTAGTAAGAGCTCTGTAAGTATCGAATGATGCGTCTCAAGGATGAGTAGTTTATGATCAGATCCTTCCCAGCCCTTACAGTAAGGATGGAGCCAAATCTTCCCAAATGGGACCCAGGGCAGCCCCCTAGGGGAGGGAGGTGGAGGCCCCGCAGTGAAAGATGCCAGCGTTATAGCTCAGACCTCCACCCAGGGGTATCATGGGAGACCCGGAGAGGGGACCGTCACAGTCCCCTCTTGCATCACCAGCTCCGTGGCTGGGACACAAGTTCGGAAGGACTGGATGGATGTGATGGGTCAGATGGAGGGAAGTCCAGATCCACGCCATAGAGCTGACTCGTGCAGACGCCACCCTGTCCCCGTAGAGGAATCCGAGAAAGTGCCTGGCGGGCTGGTTCCACGCCCTGAGCTGACCCACACCGCGGGAGCAGCTGGGAACTCGGCAAGGAGTCCGGAGTGTAATAGTGCGCTCTGAGGTCACAAACAGAACCGCCTCAGAAAGCACGGCAGCTGAGATCTCTTCCCTGGAGGCCGACAACTAATCCCGTGGAAAGACTACCGGGAAGAGTGTAAACAGTGGGGCAGAGTTTCCCCGAAAAAGCCCAGCCTCCCACCCCTCCTCCTGGCTAAGCAGGAAGCCCAGAGGACTCAGCGGGAAGGGTGCACAAATCTAATTAGTGACTGTAGCTGAGTGAAAGCCGCTTAGTCGTGTCTGACTCTTTGTGACCCCATGGACTATACAGTCCATGGAATTCTCCAGGCTAGAATCCTGGAGTGGGTAGCATACCCCTTCTCCAGCCCATCTTCCTGACCCAGGAATCAACCTGGGGTCTCCTGCATTGCAGGCCAGTTCTTTACCAACTGAGCTATCAGGGACTACAGCTAACTACTTGTTAATTCCTAACATCCCTGAGAGATCCAGGCTGCTCTTGCCTTGTTCCTCCTCAGCTCCCCGTCAGCAGAGCCCTGTCCTGTCTTCTCTGCCCCCTAAAACACTGGTTTCAGCTGTGTGATTCTGAGTGGCTGGGCGAGGGGAGGAAGAGAACTTAACCTGTGAGCATCCCCCGTGAGTCTGCTGAAGGTTTGCTCTCTGCCAAGGCTTGCATGGGCTCAGGTACATCCGGGCTGCCCAGGTGAATGGGGTGCCAGAAGAGACCCTTGGCCATGAGGGGCACATCGCAGCCTGGGCTTGGAGCCGGGCAGTGCTGGCCTGTGGTTCTAGGCAGACCCCTGCCTCAGGGCCGTTGGCCAGAGTCAGTAGCCTGAGGGGAACACAGTGTTCTTCCGGAATGGCATCTTTAAGGCACAAAATGTTGTTCTCTGTAATGAAAAGAGTCTGAGTCACTTTATTTTTATTTGTTTATATCAATTATCTCTTTTTTATAAAGTACTGATAGTGGGGTTTAACCTTTGCCATTCATTAAAAAGTTTCGAGCGCAGCTTTCTCAGACTGTGTTCCTCTGCTACTCCTAAAACAAGGACAGCGGATTTGTGTGAGTCGTTTTATATGTCAGGTAAATAAATACCTTCTTAAGCCCCTCACTAAGAATCTGCTGCATCTGGTGATGTTTCCAGAGTTCTGATCCCAGCCCAGGCAGGGTACCCTTCCCTCCCCACTCCTGACTGGGGTGATCTTGCAGTCTAACTTCAGTCTTTGTCTGTACCTTTCCTGGGGCAGGGGGAGGGGAAGAGGATTTGAAGAGTTGAATTTTACAAGGCTCTAATCTCTAAGATTCCTGCCAAGAAGCAATTGTCTTCTGATTTCATGGCTGCAGTCACTGTCTGCAGTGATTTTGGAGCCCAAGAAGAGGAAATCTATCACTGTTTCCATCTTTCCACTTCTATTTGCCATGCAGTAATGGGACTGGATGCCATGATCTTAGTTTTTTTTTTTTTTTTTTTTTTAATATTTAGTCTTAAGCTGGCTCTTTCACTTTCCTCCTTCACTGTCATCAAAAGGCTCTTTAGCTCCTCTTCACTTTCCGCCATTAGGTATCATCCGCATGTCTGAGGTTGTTGATGTTTCCCCCACCTATCTTGATTCCAGCTTGTAACTCATCCAGCCCGGCATTGTTCACGATGTGCTCAGCATATAGGTTAAACAAACTGAGTGACAGCAGACAGCCCTGTCGTACTCCTTTCTCGATCTTGAACCAATCAGTTGTTCCATACAGGGTTCGAACTGTTGCTTCTTGACCTGCATACTGGTTTCTCAGGAGACAGGTAAGATGGTCGGGTATTCCCATCTCTCTAAGAGCTTTCCAGGGTTTGTCATGATCCACATAGTCAAAGGCTTTAGTGTAGTCAATGAAACAGAGATAGATGTTTTTCTTTTTTTTTTTTATGAATATAGAGGCAAAATCTTTATTTTATTTTATTTTTTTTGATTTTTTGATTTTTTTAAATTTTATTTTATTTTTAAACTTTACACAATTGTGTTGGTTTGGAGATAGATGTTTTTCTAAAATTCCCTTGCTTTCTCTGTAATCCAACGAATGTTGTCAATTTGATCTCTAGTTCCTCTTCCTTTTTTAAACCCTGCTTGGACATCTGCAAGTTCTTGGTTCGCATAATGCTGAAGCCTATCTAGCATGTAAGATTTTAAGCATGACCTTACTAGCATAGGAGATGAGTGCAATTGTCTGATGGTTTAGCACATTCTTTGATACTACCCTTCTTGGGGATTGGGATGAGGACTGACCTTTTCCAGTCCAGTGGCTGCTGCTGAGTCTTCCAGATTTGCTGACATAATGAATGCAAAACCTTGATGACATCATCCTTTAGGGATTTGAGTAGTTCTGCTGGAATTTCATCTCATCCACTAGCTTTATTAACAGCAGTGCTTCTTAAGGCCCACCTGATTTCATACTCCAGAATGTCTGGATCTGGGTAGCTAATCACACCATTGTAGTAATCTGTTTCATTAAGACCTTTTTCATACAGTTCTTCCATGCGTTCTTACCATCTCTTCTTGATCTCTTCAGCGTCTGCTAGGTCTCTACCATTTTTATCCCTTATTGTGCCCATCTTTGGGTGGAATGCTCCCTTGATGTTTCCAGCTTTCCTGAAGAGATCTCTAGTCATTCCCCTTTCGTTGTTTCCTTCTATTATTAAGCACTGCTTGAAGAAGGCCTTCTTGTCTCTTCTAGCTATTTTTTGGAACTCTGAATTTAATTGGATGTACCTTTCCCTCTCTCTCTCTCTTGCTTTTCACTTCTCCTCATTCTTCCACTATTTGTAAAGCCTCTTCAGACAACCACTCTGCCTTCTTGCTTTTCTTTTTCTTCGGGATGGTTTTGTTCACCGCCTCCTGTCCGGTATTACGGACCTCTGTCCATAGTACTTCAGGCACACTGCTAACTAGATCTAGTCCCATCAATCTGTTCGTTACCTCTACTGCGAAATCATACGGGAATTGATTGAAGTCATACCTGGCCAGCCTATTGTTTTTCCTGGTTTTCTTTAAGCCTGAATTTTGCTAGAAGAAGCTGATGATCTGAGCCACAGTCAGCTCCAGGTCTTGTTTTTGCTGACTGTATACAGCTTCTCCATCTTCACCTACTAAGAATGTAATCAATTCGATTTTGGTATGGACCATTTGGCAGGAGAAAAATGACAAACCTAGGCAGTGTGTTGAAAAGCAGAGACATTACTCTGCTGACAAAGATCTGCATAGTAAAGGCTATGGTCTTCCTAGAGGTCACATATGGTTGTCAGAGCCGGACCGTAAAGAAGGCAGAACGCCAAAGAATTGATGCCCTTGAACTGTGGTGCTGGAGAAGACTCCTGAAAGTCCCTTGGACTGCAAGGAAATCAAAGCAGTCAATCTTAAGGGTTGAATATTAACTAAACCCTGAATATAAACTAACCCTGAATATTAACTAAAAGGACTGATGCTGAAGCTGAATCTCCAGTATTTTAGTCATCGATGTGAACAGCTAACTCATTGGAAAAGTCCCTGATGCTGGGAAAGATTGAGGGCAGAAGTGGGTATCAGAGGATGAGATGGTTGGATGGCATCACTGATGCAATGAACATGAACTTGGGCAAACTCCGGGAGATGATGATGGACAGGGACGCCTGGCATGCTGCAGTCCATGGGGTCGCAAAGAGTCGGACATGACTGAGCGACTGAACAGTAACAATCTCTAAGAACTGGAAGGGGCCTTGTGGAGGGGGGGTCATCTGGTTTCATCTCCCGTCCGAGGCACCACCCTCTGAATGCTAGCAGGGATGGGAATCCAGGGAGGGGAGTGTGTAACTGTCACAGGCTCCTTTGGGTCGTAGCCAAAAATCTGCCCCTAACTTCCATCTCTTGGCTCCAGTTCTTTCTTCTGGGGTGACTTAGAATGAATCTAATTAATTCTCTTTCCATGTGGCCCCATGGCCTTTTTCCAGGCTAAACTTTAACTTATTACCGTGCCTACCCTGAGGAGCCCTTCCAGACCCTCCTTGAAGTGGCTTCCGCTTGACAGTATCTTTTGTAAAATAGGGTGCCTAGAATGAGTCCGCCTTGCCTGAGTCAACATTCTCACGTGGGTACTTTCTCTCACTCTCAGGCTGAATGCTCATCTCCCCATCTAGGCCCTGGTGGCCACGTGGCCTGAGGTGACGGCAGCAGTGACCATGGATGCTGCGCTTGCCCTACGCTCCCGCAGGACGTGGCCTTGCGCTCCTGTGGCCTTGCACCCCCATGGCCTTGCCCTCCTGCAAAGGAAGAGCAGCCATGTGTGGCTGGGGCTGCTCGATGCCTCTCTGCCCACCGTCAGCAGCGCCCTGGGTCTCCAGGGTGTGTGGGTTTGATGGGAGGGGCCCTATGGGATCTTTCTGTGTGTCTTCTCCCTCCTTGGAACAGCGACCTAAGAGCTCTTGCCCCATCCCGTGGAACCGCTCCCTGATGCTTCTTTAGCAGAGGGGAGCCCCGGGCTCGCTCAGACCTTAGCCGGCCGTTCCCAGGGCCGCCTTCACTTGCTGTCGGGACTGCCCATGTGCTCTATGTTCCTGCGGGGTGAGCAGGCTGCCACCCACCCCTGCCCCGAGCCGGCTGGCCAGTGTGGAACTGAGGACCCCGCCACCACCAGCGCGGGCCCGAGCTTGGGCGCCCATCTCACCTCTGCTCCTCACAGCCCTCCTCACACCAGCACCCTGGTTGCGACAATGCCTTTCCCAAATACCGTTTATGAATATTGCAGCCGCATCATTTCCAAACTCATCTTGGAGCTATTTCGTGCTTCGGTCTTCTGTCAGTTCCTTTAAAAAAAAAAAAAATTGGAGTAGAGGTGCTTTACAATGTTATGTTACTTTCTGTTGTACAACCTCGTGAATCATTTGCATGTATACATATATCCGCTCTCTCCTGGGCCTCCCTTCCACCTCCTCCATCCTCCCCTCTTTAGGTCATCACAGAGCACTAAGCTGAGCCCCTAGGCCTTAGAGTAGCTTCCTGCTAGCTATCTGCTTCATCCATAGTAGTGCATATATGTCAGTCCCTTTTGAAGAAGGCAAGAGGCAGTTCCGGTGGTTAAAGTCAGCATTAAAGAGACGATGGCTTAAGTGGTAAAGAATCCGCCTGCAATGCAGGAGATGCAGGTTCGATCCCTGGGTTGGTGAAGATTCCCCTGGAGAAGGAAATGACAACCCAGTCCAGTATTCCTATATGGAAAGTCCCATGGACAGAAGAGCCTGGTGTGGGCTATTGTTTATAGGGTTGCAAAGAGTTGGACACAATTGAGCACGCACACACAATGAGACCGGACCCATGGGCTCAGTACCCATAGAGAGAAACTGCATCCTGGCCACCGACAGCACCCCAGGCAGGGACATGGGGAGCAGGCACGGCCCCGGGATGAGAAGCAGCAGCCACTCAGGACGGTGCGTAGACAAGCTCTTGGCTCCACAGCACCTCCTGCGCTCAGTCGGATCCCTCCCTCAGCGTGGAGATGAGCATAGCCCACAGTGAGTGGGAGCAGTGAGGTGAGAATAAAGCCCGCTCTGCCAGGCAGGAACAGCTCCTCCCCTTCCCCTGGGGTGGCTGGCGTGTCTAACGGGCGGTAGCGTCCGAGAACTCCGGGAGAGACGCTGCTGTCTCTGCCGGGAGCTTGGTTGTATCATTGTGTTCTTTGCTGAGAAATCGAAGTAATTTGGAGTCGTTTACCTAGCAACAGCTTTAGGAAAAGAACATGTCAGAGAGATGTGCTGACATCACCCTTTCAGAGGTGCATGTGGTGTAGGTGCCGTGTCTTCTCTCCCTTTCCAGCTCTCCCGCTACGTTCCTTTCATGGTGACAGGAAGTGGGATGACCAGGGTGGCCTTCCTGACCCACTGTCCTTTGTTAACGTCTAGGTGTTCTCAGCCAGTCCCTGCCAGGCGCCTCTTCTCCTGGGCACACATACAAGTGTCGATGATGCTTCAGCTGTGGGCACTTCTGTCCATTGGCTCCATGGCCCACAGCTGGGGCCAGATGTGCATACCTAGGGTTTCTTGATTGGGGATTTTGCAACAACTGTCATTTTTGATTAGGGATCTGAGAGTCTTGTGACTGAGTACTCAGAAGGACTCATGCATCCATATATGTTTATTCAGTGACCGTTTAACCATGGGCGCCCTGATCCTAGGGGCCTGAGGGGAAAGGAGCCGGTTCATGGTCTCAGACTTGTGCCGCCTCCCGTCCAGAAGAGGCATCTCCTCGCGGCTGTCCTGCCTCTGCTGCCTTCCCGGGACGGGGATGCCCAGAGGGTCCTGAGCCCGTCCCGGGATGAAGGGCTTCAGCTGCTGGCGAGTTTCTCTGCCTGTAGAGTGGCCCTCCCCTGCCCACCCCCCACCCCCATCCTGCTTCCAAAGCTAGCCCGTTCTATATTTGCAGGCGCTTCTCTTCTCTTCTCCAGGGTCTCTGTGATTCCAGAGAAACAGTGCCATCTGCCACCCCGTGCCCCTGTGCCACGGTCCCCAGACCGCCACTGTCCCGTGCATGCACACTTGGATGAGAAGGCAAAGCAAACCCTCTAAGCTCAGCCGCCTCCATCCTAGCACCATGTCAGCTTACTGGCGTCAGCCCATCGTCCCGGTGACCCAGGCGTTGAGACAGTAGCCCGAAATAGGCTGTTTAAAAACAAAAATAGGAAAGGAACACGTTAAGGAAGAGAAGTGGCTGGGGAGTGTGGTCCGACTGGGCAGCCTCTGGCCCTGGCGGCCGGAGTGGAGATCCTGGCAGCGGCGGCAGGGACGGGCTTCTGGCAGGCCGGCCCCCACCCATCTGGTTCTGGAGAGAGAAAATGTGTGTTTTCTTGGCACCTCTTTCCACCTGCATGGTCAGGATAAGAAGAAGCGGCTCCAGTTTGTTCTCCCCACTTTCTCAATTTCACATGAAATGATTCTGCTTTATGGCAGTGAGCACTTCAGTAAGTGCCCGCCCACAGGGCCTGGGGCTGGGAGGTGGGCAGGATGAAAAACAGCGCAGGTTGGCTTCTTCAGGATGTGACATTGAGTGTGAACAGCGTGATTTATTAAAGACCGCTGTTCATGCCAGTTAAAGTGTGCACACAGTGCCCCCAGCAAACGACTCTTGCTCGGGATGGCAGGAAGGCCCCCGGGGCGGTCAGAGTCACCCCTTCCTTCCTCCCTGTCCCCCTGCTGGATGCTCTGTGGAGGCTCAGCCCATGACCAGGATCAAATACCTGCGGCTCTATGTTAACAAAAGCCCATCCAGGCACTGGGAGCACGCGCCTCAGTGGCCCCGGTCTGAATTAACAGTTGCCATGACAAGGCGTGCAAACATGTTCCTCCAGGCTTGTTCCCCCCATTACACAGATGGAGAAACTGGGGAGCCCTGGGAGAGGGGGTGACCAAGCAGCTTAGTGATGATGATGTTTGAAAACAGAAGCCTGCTGCTTCCCGCTCTGTTTCCTTAGCGCCATGAGTAGAGGGGATGAAATGAGATTTGGAGGCAGAAGAGTTAAAGGCACCAGGCAGAGAAGCGGGGCTCCGTGTGAGCCTCCCCTCCACGTGGTCCGAGGCCCAGCACCGCTTCGGAGCGCAGGCGGCCGAGCACACCCAGAGCCACACAGCCCTGGGCTCCAAGCGCGACTTGGTGACCCCTTAGCTTTCAGACCTTGAGAAGGTTGCTCTGCCTCTCTGAGCCTTGGTTTCCCTTTCCGTGAAGTGGGGCTGATGATACCCCTTGAGAGGGTGGTTGTGAGGCTGTGGCATGCCTCCGCAAAGGCCCTGGTGACCCGTAAACGCTCAGTGCTCATCTGTCCCCTTGCTCAGCGTGTGAACCACTGGTGGGGCCCTCTGCAGAGTCAGCCCTCTGAGAGGCCCCCGGAACAGGGGGCCCGGAGGCTGGCTCTTGGACCAGCAGCGTCCACGTCACCAGGGATCCTGGTAGAAACGCAGATCTCAGGCCTGCCCAGGCGTCCTGGATCACAACCTCTGGGGGACGGGACCGTGCATTCTAACACTGAGAACCAGTTCTAGGATTTCACATGTCAGTTTTGAACAAATTAGAACCATGTAGTTCTTTTTCATGAGAGGGTGTGAAAGAAGCAGTTGATTTTGTTTTGTTTTTGGAAAAATACCGAGGCCTCCAAAGCTGGGTTTGAGGCCCAGGTTTGTAAATTACATGAAGGTAAGAAATGGTTCCTCTAGCCCTAGAGTAGCAAGAGCCTGTTCTTCAGACCTCCTGTCCATATTCCCACGGGTTTGAAAACAGACCTGGCAGCTTACAGGCTCGGAAGCCTGGGCAGCTGTGGTCCTGCTGGGCATCTTTCAATAAGGTAGCCCGTGGACAGGGAAAGGCTCCTGCCCTGTAGATGTATCAGATGAAAGCTCTAAATTGAGCTGTGAAGGAAGGTCTGAAAGTGCAGGACCATTTGATGAACTGCTCCACAATCTCTCTAGGCCGGGGCTACCGAAATAAAACTACCAAAGTCCCTTATTATTTCTCCCCCATCAGATCTGAGTGTTGTTAAACATCAAGTGCTGTCAGGAGCGGGCTGTTTTAATGAAGACAGCACATAAAGTCCTTCTGAATAATTAATGAAATGGGGGTAGCTGAAGCCAGTACATGGTGCAGAGTGCCCTGCTGTTTCTCAGATCCTGAGCCAGCCCCCGGGAACCAGTCTGATGTAGGAGCTCATTCTCAAAGGGAAAAACAGCCCCCACTGTTCTCAGAGTAGAAAATGGCACCAAGGCAGACCCATATATATATGTGTACACACACATAAACACATAGGGTGTGGGGCTGGGGTTCACAGTATCTACTAGATGGAAAGGCACAGGTGCAAGCCAGTCAGCTCAAAGAGATGGTGACCGAATTTGAGGCAGTTGAACTGAGGTGGACGAGCCTGGAGCCTGTTACACAGAGCGAAGTCAGTCAGAGAAAAACCAGTATTGTTTATTAACACATATATATGGAATCTAGGAAAATGGTACCGATGAACCTGTTTGCAGGGCAGAAACAGAGACACAGACGTGAAAAACAGACTTGTGGACACAGTGAGGGAAGCAGAGGGCGGGATGAACTGAGAGAGTCGCACTGAAATACACACACCACCGTGTGTAAAGCAGATAGCCAGTGGGAAGCTGCATTATGACAGGGAGCTCAGCCTGGTGCTCTGTGATGACCCAGAGGGGTGGGATGCGGAGGTGGGAGGGAGGCTCAAGAGCCAGGGCATGTATGTATACTTACAGCTGATTTCACATTGTTGTACGGCAGAAACTAATACAACATTATAAAGAAATTATCCTCCAATTAAAAAAGATGGTGACCAAGTGCTAGAGGAGTTCCTGGTGTCCCCGACAGAACCAGCTTTTCCCCTTTTCAATGTTATAGCAGAGAACAGGTCCTGAGGGGACCCTGGGACCATGGCTTTTACTATTAGGAGTAGCCCTTCTGTCTGTTAACATACGGTACACAGTCTCTGTGACACACACCAACTGGCGTCAGTCCCGAGGGTGCTGTCTGAGGCAGTGGGCAGGGTCAGTGAGAGGGAATATATTCTTTGGCCTCAAAATCCATCAGTCACCACATCCTGTGACTGTTCTGCAGCATCTCTGAAAGTCACCTCTGCATTCCATTTCTCTGTTGGGTATCCTCCAAGCCTGCCCACTCACAAAGGCCCTCTGTGGAGGCAGAAAACCCTCAATCTCACATCCAGGATGGTGACGTGGGATGTTGTATGTGCACCTGCATCCCAGGGATATACGGATGGATATGTTGGTGGTCCTTGCTGATTGGGGCCACCACAGTTGTGTTCTCGGCTCTGGCCAAGGCAAGCTTGTCTGGGAGGTGAGAGCCATCTTCCTTTGTAGCATGACTGCACTCAAGATGGGAAACTCGTCTTTTCCCTGTCTTAGAATGGCTGAGAGTCAGTGGATGACATTGCTGCTTCATGGGGCCAGAAAGTGAGAGTCTATTTGTCCAGCTATAGGGACCCAAGAACCAAGCAGAGAGGGTCACGATGTTCCTCATCCCTCAGGAGAACCAGCAAGGTAATGACTGAGCACTGGATGAGCAGGAGGGGCATCAGACAGCAGGGTGTCAGAGCCTCTGGCTAGAGAACTTGCCTGAGTAGATGAAGGGAGGAAGCTCTGTTCAGTTCTGTTCAGTCACTCAGTCAGATCTGACTCTTGGCAACCCCATGGACTGCTGCACGCCAGGCCTCTCTGTCCATCACCAACTCCCAGAGCTTGTTCAAACTCACATCCATTAAATCAGTAATGCCATCCAACCATCTCTTCCTCTGTCGTCCGTTTCTCCTCCTGCCTTAAATCTTTCCCAGCCTCAGGGTCTTTTCCAATGAGTCAGTTCTTTGCATCAGGTGGCCAAAGTATTGGAGTTTCAGCTTCAACATCAGTCCTTCCAATGAATATTTAGGACTGATTTCCTTTAGGATGGACTGGTTGGATCTCCTTGTAGTCCAAGGGACTCTCAGGAGTCTTCTCCAACACCACAGTTCAAAAGCATCAATTCTTCTGCACTCAGCTTTCTTTATGGTCCAACTCTCACATCCATACATGACTACTGGAGAAACCATAGCTTTGACTAGACAGACCTTTGTTGGCAGAGTAATGTCTCTGCTTTTTAATATGCTGTCTAGGTTGGTCATAGCTTTTCTTCCAAGGAGCAAGCGTCTTTTAATTTCATGGCTGACTGAACTGAACTGAACTGAAATGATAGATAATTGTAGGTAAAGCTAAAGGACAGACTCAGGTCCTTCAAACTGTTCTCCAAGTAGGATTCAACCAGACCACGTGGGCTTGGGTTGTGGTCTCTGGACCCTTTTGAGGCAATAGAGCTTCAAGCAAGAATATTAGTATAGGTGAGTAATTTCTATCTCATAGTGTTGTGCGAGTTCACCAAGTTTGTGTATTCTTTGTAAACTGAATAGCAGATTGCATATTCTTTGTAAACTACTCACGTGTGGACAGAGACTAGGGTTCTGGTTGACTGAAAGGAAGGATGAGAAGAAAGCATCACTGCAGTTTGTTCATATTCTGCTCACCAGCCTTTTTCTTCTAAAAATGGTCAGCAGTGGGGTGGGCTTTGAAAAGACCTCGTTAGAGCCAAGATGGCGGCCACAGGCTCAGCAGTGTTGCCTGACCTGACAGCGGAGTGAACCTTTGATGGTGTAAGTGATAGCTCATTCAGCAGCTCAGCTAACTCCTCTCCCAGTAGGAAGGATTGATTTCTTCCCCCGGATAGGGATAGGGATTTGTGCTGATTCAGCAGCTGAATGAATCTGCATGGATAAGAGAGTTTCTCTGGTCATCTTTCTCAGAGGGTCCAGTAGAAGAAAGAATGATTAGGGCAGCCGGTGTTCAGTCCCACATGTGGCAAGTTCTGCTCCTGGGGGCGGTGAGGGAGTAAAGACTCAGCATTGTGTAAAAATGAACTGCATCTTCCTACTATTTGAATTTCAATACCTTGGGCATGGATAGCCTAGGAGATTGCAGCATAGCACTGCAAGTCTGCGATTTGCTGATGTTCCAAAAACACCTTTAGAATGGCAAAATTTTATTGAGAAATAATTTATGCACAATAAAATATATCCATTTAATGTATTTTCCAGTTGTATATACACTGAAAAGCAGTCCCATAATCAAGGTGCTCAACATCTTTGTTATCCCCAAAGACTCCTAGAGCCCCTTTGTGGTCTGATTCTCCCTCTGCTCCAGCCCCAGGCCACCACCGACATGCTTTTTGTTACTATAAATCAGTTTGCACTTCACACAAATAGAATAATATCACATGTGTTATTCTGTTGATGTCTTCTTTCACTCAGGATACATTTTTTATTGTGGTAAATAATATATAACATAAAAGTTACCATTGTGATAATGTTTAGTCTACAGTTCAGTGGTACAGCCACATTGTTATGCAGCCACCATCCATATTCAGAACAGTTTTCCCCTCGCAAAACTAAAACTCTGTAACCATTTAACACGAACTCCCCTCTCCTCTCAACCCCTGGCAACCACCATTGTGTTGTTCGTCTTTGTCGATTTGACTACTCTAGGCACTTCAGATAGGTGGAAGTCTTGCAGTGTTTGTCCCTTTGTGCCTGGCTTATTTCATTTACCGTGTCTTCAGGGTTCATCCATGTCGTAGCCAGTGTCAGAATCCCCTTTTTATAGCTGATTAATATTGAACCATGGATATAGACCGCGTTTTGCGTACCCATCCATCTTGCAGTAGACGCTGGGTTGCTTCTACCTTTGTGCTGCCGTGAACTTGGGTGTAGGAATCTCTCTTCTGGTTCTTGCTTTGAATTCTTTGGGGGCATGTGTGTGGTAATTCTACGCTTGACTTTTGGGGGAACCTCCATACTCTTTTTCCATAGTGGCTGCACCATTCTACCATGTTACTTTTTAAACAGAGTTTTGCCTTAGACCTGCACCTTGTTCTGATTATCCCTTTCCATTCCAGAAAACCAATTAGACATATCCTTTGACTTCCCATAGCCCTGCACGATAATGGTCTTTTCCTTCAGTATCCCGAGCCTCTGCCTTTCCAGTCCTTCATACTGATGTAATTGCTCAGAGAATGGCTCAGCCTTAATAACCTCAAGTGAAATCGCACGGCTCACTTTCTATTAGCTACAGCCATTTCCCCTCTGTGTCCTACCTGTCCCTCATTAGCTGCAGTTATTATGCAACCTGCCAGTATCCTGTGAGCAATATCAGGATACAGCCGCCCACATCCTGTTAACTCCTTCTGTTACACCCCTGCCTTGGTCCTCTTCATTGAATCTGTTATGCTATATATACATCCTACTTATGCATGTAGCTGTAACTTAAATAATCTGGCCTGTTCACTATCCCCCAATCTTTTGCAACCATCATCTGACATCCTGTTCGTAACATCTTCACTGCTGACTCACTGTTCCCTTGTTGATAAGTCCAGGTAACAAAAGCCCACCAGGCAGCTGCACACATCGATTCTGGGGGCCCAGCTCTGAATGTACAGTGTGTGCAGGGGGCCTTAGTGTAGGATCTTTTCCTCTGAGCAGTGCGGTACAGCCCACCAGTCATCTTAATGGAGAGAGAGAGATTGAGTGTGTGTGTGTGCATGCATGTGTTTGAGGATGTAGGGATAAGGGAGTTTTCCAGACACACAGGATTGGAAAGCTGGTAAGAAGGGACAACATGGAAGAAGACTACTTACTGGGGAAAGGTGAGGGGGTGAGAGGACTGCAGGATGGTGTCAGTGTTCGCTTGGTGGGACAGAGCCCTTTTTGATGCCACATTTTCCATTCATGGTTGACAAGTCCGGATGACTGTGCGGCACAGCAGCCCTTGGCATGTCACCAAAATGGCTGCCCACCCCAGGTTCTTTTCAGTTTTATGATCCTGTGCTTATCTAAGGTCTGATGAAGCGGGGCTCTGCCCCTAGCACGCCCCCTACACTTGGGCCAGACCTGCTTGGTTAGCAGCTGCTGCAGGTGAAGACCTCGTTCCTTCAGGTGAGCACAGAGGAAGACGTTCACATCTAGAACAGGGCCAGGCCCACAGCAGAGGCCCGTAAAGTGTTGGTTGAATGCGGTGGAAGGGCGACTTGTGTAATCTGTCTTTGCCTTGTCATCACCGATCTTAACTCCTGAGGTCAGGAAAGGAGAATGGGTTCTTGGCAGCCATCTGGCACACACTGGGGTGACTGGCTGTAGGCACACGCATGTGATAAAAAGACTAATGAGCTGTGTGGACATAAGAGAGTTCCCAGGAAATCCTTTGTGTTTCTGAAACACTTTTTTAAAACGCTACCAAATCTGTGACCTTCTTTGATTCCATATGCTTTCCTGTATGTTGGGCCTCCCGTTGTGTGGATGGAGAAGCTGAGATGGTGCTGGGGTCTCCGAGCAGAGTCGGGACTGCGGCCATCTCGCTGCCTCTCTGCCTTGCACACAGTGACGTGAGGGGGGATTTCCAGGGCCCAGCGGTGGTCCAGACTGAACTCACCTCTAGTTAGGGCTCCCTACACTTGTGTGTGCTGGGCAGAAGCTTCCATGCGATGTCCCCTGACAGCCATAGGGCCAAGCACAGCTGTGCATCAGTCGCCACACCCCAGCTTTGTGTAAGTGAAACTGCTTTGTTCTCCCGCCTCCGCAGCCAGTCTCTGGCTCCTGTGTTTGCCAAACACCTGCTGATGCCTCTCCCTACACACAGCTGAAGTCCGGGTCTGCCTTCTGTACCTGAAGCTCCCCCCCCCCACCTCTTCCTGCTCCCTGAGGTTACTGAGGACCAGGTGTAACAGGTCCCCTGACATGTGGGTCTGTGCCACGGCGGTGACAGATCTGAGGGCCTCCAAGCAGGATGGGTCCATCTTGAGGCTGAAAAAAGTACCTGGTTGTCCTGGGCTTCTGTGTGCTTGTGGATGGTGTGCGATTCAATGGTCAACGTATATTTTGCAATTTACTATGGGTCTCGTGGACTTTTCATCTTTTTTGGTTATTAAATGCTTTAGTCTTCTAAATATGTATTCTTCAAAAGCTTGTCCTGTTTCTAAACATAGTTTGTGTGTATGATAGGGCTCCCCTCATTTTATGGTGACCCCAGTGGGCATGTAGGGGTCCACGTGCTGCTGTTCCAGTTTGAACACCATGAGGTGATCTAGGAGACGTGTGTCTTAATGCCTAAACTGAGGCCCATGCTGTTTCTTAGGCAGCCTTCTCTAGTGGACGGTTTGCACCAGTCCTACCCCAGGTCCTACCCCAGGCTTGTCTAACCGCTCTCCCGTTTCTGTCGCCCTCCTGCAGGCTGGCCGTGGGTGACCCTGTCTGTCCTGGGATTCCTGTACTGCTACTCGCATGTGGGCATTGCCTGGGCCCACACTTACTCTGGTCACTGACGGCGCCGGGCCCAGGTCTGCCCTTGTCACTGGTTTCCAGGGCACGTGGTGCTCCACCCGCACCTCGAACCTCAAGGTAACCTCCAGGGGACCTGCTCATCTTTTGTTGAAGTTACCTCACTCCAGGACTGGAAACTTGAGCTCTCGTAACTTTGGGAACTTAGAGATCCTCTTCCCAGCCTCCTCCTTTGCCTCTAGAGTAAGCTGGACCCCAAGCAGTAAAACGTCTTGCCTAGCTGTAGACGGTGATGTTGTGGTCCAGACCCCACATTCTTTCTCCTTTACCAAGAATTAAATGCAATAGACATTTCTTGATTGAGGCATATAAATTCTGATTAGTGATAGGCCTGTCTTCCACTGGGCAGTGTTTCTGAAACGTGTTGGGTCAGCGGCATTTAAGTGACTCCTTCCCTGCTTCCTGCAGTGCACTTTGTAGAGCCAGCACTGAGAGTCGCATCACATTTAGCTCCTCGGCAGGGGCGTGACAAAGCCGCAGCTGTGTTGCCGACTACTGGGTCCAAGGAGATCGAATATAGACGTCAGTACCTAAGGAGGGCTGCTACTTGAGTTCATCATTCATCAGGGTCATCGCCATTTGGTTGCTTGTTCCCTAGATTTGCAGGAAGTATAAACAGAGGAGTTCCTCTACCTGACAGTTAATTATTTCCTAGTAAAGAAGTATAATTTAAAAAAAAGAAAACAAACAGGGAGTGGTGTATGACAGACAGGTGCTATGGGGCAAGTCAAAGAGGGTAAAGAGGACTTCCTGTGGTCTCTCCCTCTCCACGCAAGTCCCGACAGCCCTCTCCCCCTGAGTGGTTCACACTCGGTGGTTTACCGTCAGAGGTTGATGCTGTTTGTTTCCAATAAAATGGAGCCCTTTCTACCATACAGACACTTCATATTTTTGTAAAATTGTCTTGAATATTTTTTGAAGAAAATGTTTAAAGTCGAAACACGCTTACTTAATTCTGAATTATTCACTCTTCTGGAAGGATGCTAATAGGCCGCTAATGGCCTCAAGTGGTAGATAATTCAGAATACTTCCATTTGGCTTTGCTTTTTCCTTTTCTGAGGGGGTAGAGGGCAAGTGAAGCAGCTTTAAAATTTGAATCCATAGTGTACCCAATTATGGGAGAACAGAACAACATCTCAAGCACATGAATTAATTGTCATTGAGTAGAAGGTGCATGCGGACCTGGTCTGTCCCCACCTTCTCCCGTTAGTCATTTGGTATTATCCTTGTGTCCTGGCTGCGGTTATTAGCTCAATGAGATTTAAACTCCCGGAGTGCAGGACCCGTCATTTTGCTGGCGTCCTTTCTTCGCAGCCACTCTGCTTGGAGGCGAGTGGGAAGGGGACCAGATGTGGGTGGCAGAGGGTAGGCACACTCCGTGTTACCTGCAGCAAAGGACAGAGGCTGGAGGGGGGCAGGCAGACCAGGGCAACAGCAGCCTTGGCAGCTGGCCTGATAAAGGAGGAGGAGACACAGGCTGGCAAGTCCTTGTGCTTGGAAGTTTCCAGGAGGAGATGAGGTTGAGGAAGGGTGAGCAGTCAGATGAATACAGTAAAACTTCAGGGACTCTTAACACTAATTCAAGATTTGTCATCAGCCAGAGGGCTTTTAGCTGAAGTTTACAGAGGAACAAAATCGTGTGAAGATAATTGCAGGGAAATGTCTAATGTATGGGGTTCCCAGGTGGTGAAGTGGTAAAGGATCCTTCTGCCAGTGCAGGAGATGCTAAGAGACGTGTGTCCAACCCCTGGGTCGGGAAAGTCTTCTGGAGGAGGGCATGGCAACCCACTCCAGTGTTCTTGCCTGGAGAATCCCATGGACAGAGGAGCCCGGCGGGCTGTATTGCCTGGGGTTGCAAAGAGTCAGACACAACTGAGCATGCACACACACATCTAGTATATGCGTGTATATAAATATATAAATAGTATATATTTATATATGTGTTTAGTCGCTCAGTTGTATCCAATTTTTTGTCACCCCACAAACTGTAGCCCGCCAGGCTCCTCTGTTCATGGGATTCTCCAGGCAAGAATACTAGAGTGGATAGCCATTCTCTTCTCCAGGGCATCTTCCTGACCCAGGGATCAAACCCGGGTATCCTGCTTTGCAGGCAGATTCTTTACCATTTGAGCTATAGGGAAGTTCTTATAAGTAATGCAAAATATTTTCAACTCTTTGGAGATGCCATTTTTATAAAAACAAATAGGCTTATTTACTCATTAAACTATACTGGAAGAATAAGTGAATATATTTGAAAGTAATAATCCTGAATTTCTTTTAAGCTATTGTATGATTGAGTGGTTCTCAGGAATGAGTACATGATTATTGTGTTTAGCTATATATTTGAGGCCTAATTAACCAATATGTGAATAACCATCCAGGACCACTGTTATCTTAACCTCTTGCTTTTCTCCCACTGTAATATAAAAATGATAATGTCTGTTTCCATGCATATGAACTCAAATTCTTGGAGCTGCTTTAAATGAAGGACTCCTGAGGTGTCTGAGCAGACAGAGCAGTCCCAGCTGAAGAACATCTGAGGTGTCACTTTCCATACTTATCAGCCCTGGGCAACTTCCAGCACAGGACAGGGACAGTTCCCAAGGTCACTTCTAGCCCCAGGATCCTCTGACTCGCTCCAGGCATGATTGCCATGATGATTTCCAAGGAGGCAAGGAACACATCGGAAGGACAGCCAAATGTTGGTCATCTTGACTAATTCCTGGGACCGTGCAAGAAGATGGAAAAGTATTTGTTTCCTCAGATTAATTTATTTGAAAAGTGACAGCAGAAACCCTTTGTTCTTAATAGTAAAGACTGTAGACTTAGAAAATAAACCAATCATATATACTATGGTACAATCTATATATTGGGAGAATGGTAATTTAGTGGGAGTTTCCCCTTAGAGAAAGAGCCTACTCATTGCTTCTTTATTTAAACTACTGATTGACTAAGGAGTATAAGAAATTAATACAATGAATTTCTTTTCTAGCAAATGTCCCAGAACATATCCATACAAAAGGGCCAACTACTGAGAAGCCAGATTATCTCAATGCTGCTGGCCTTTCTCAGTGCATGTTGAGATGCCTCTCTGAAGCCTTTCTTCATTGAAATTGTTATATTTTTGGAACAAGCCAGCAAAATTCCTTTTTTTTTTAGTCATTGAAACCCATTTGGCATCCAAAATGTAACATCTAGTACTTGGCTCTGTGTTACTTAGTCCTTGTGACTAATTATAAAAACCATATTTACAGAGAAAGATGTACTCTTTAGAGCACCTCAGTGGTGAAAAACAATAGTTAGTGCTTTATTAGGTGAAACTTTTGAAATGAGCATCAGTCATTTGGAACTTTAAAAAAGCCATCACCCTTAGTTTTATTATGCTTTCCTGCAGTGTTAAAAAAAAAGGGGGGGGGGATGTAGAGAAAGTCACTAAAAATACTAGATTTATACTGCAGCCCAGTGAAATCAAGCAGAGGCCTGAATGTGGCTTGTGGATCACAAATTCCTCATCCCTGAGGTAAGTTCTCCCGTCTATCAATAGAAAAGCGCCGTTTGTGAAGTGCGGTCCATTGGTGTGAAATATGGGCTCCTGTTGGCAGTGTCGTGGAGGATTGTGCTGTGAGCAAGAGGCGATGTCTGTTAAAACCACAGCAGAGCTGCATCGGTGCTGGTGTACAGCACTACCGTAGGGGCAGGCAGCTCTCTACCGTCATCGCTTCTGAGACCGTCAGTGAATAAAGCACAGGTCGGAACTCACATTGTTGGCACTCTTTCCAGAAAGACTCGGTTTTTTGACAGTGTGTTTTAAAAGGCAGCAAAGCCTGAACATACAGATTGCAATCCAAACTGTTCAGGATTAAGGCGTTCAGCTCTAGGTGGGAGGTCAGCTTCAGCTCTGTGTTCAGTACTGTTTGTGCCACAACTGCCCAGCGATGCCAGGTTTGGAAGGCGTCTCTGTGTGTCTCCTAGCATTGATAGCTCTATTTCAAGATCATATGGCAAAGCACCTTCACAGCCATTCCCTCACTGTGCAGAACTCACACAATCTTGGTGTCTCTAGAATTTTAAAATTCTCCAAAAACCACAGTCATAGGTGCTGTCCAAATTAGAGGTCCCAAGGCTTTTGAAAAGGTCTATGAAAGTACCACCTAGTTCTTTTATCTTAGGTAATTCACCTAATTCAGTGCCTGGAAGTTTATACAAGGAAAGGCAAAAGCAATCATGTATGATCATTATAAAATAGTTTATTTACCATAATAAATAAAATTAAACTTTTTTTTTTCTTTTTACAAATATCACTTGTGCTTATTTAAAAATGTTGAGAAGGGAATATCAGTGGTGGGGCCACCCGTTCCTCTTCATGTCCCCGGGTTGCAGTCAGACAGCAGAGTTTTGGCAGCGTCCTCAGTTGACCACAAAGATAGTATCAGCTCATTTGCACTTCTGTTGATTCATGCTCCTTTGGGCTAAATGACAGATACAAAGGAAGAAGAGAAATCCAATGGAGGATTTGGCAGGACTCAATGGCAAGAGTGTTAATACAAGGAGGAGTCCCAAAATGACGAACCGCTCGTGAGCAGACGTGTCCTCAAAGGACTGGCGAAATGTGGGACGGTCTCTGACGGATGCACACACACAGTGTCTGAATAGTGAGAGTGAATTCATTGGGGGGGGGAGGGGGTGCATCTTTCTTCATATAAAAGCAGTTCATATCCTGATAACAAGATCCATGAACATCTCCTTGAATGACTAGTGGATCTGTTGGCTGACTCTGAAGTCACAGATAAAAAGATAGTGGCTCCAGGAAACACTTCCTGGTGGGTAGTGGGGGAGGGCACCCACCGGTCTGGTACCTGTGGGGTAGTCAGGTCCAGTTCTAGAGGTTCCAGAATAAGTCCAATAGGCTCACGTGAGAATGAAGTAAGTTTCATTTGAAACTAAGTTAAGCTGGAGGCACAGTCAGTTGAAACATCTCAACATGAACACCCTGGGTGCTGTCTCTGATGGCTGCGGTTCGTGCTGGGGGGACGCTGAGATCTCATCCAGTTAGAGGGCACGAGAGCTGGTGAAGGTCATTTTTATTGACGCGAGCGAGAAGGCAGTGCAGTGACGGAGTGACAGAGGAGAGGCCGTGTAGGGGGCCTGAGCAGGCCCTCGGGGGTCTCCTCTTTAAGCAACACTATGTGAGGAGGGGGGAGAGGGAAGAGTGTTGGCAGCGCCATCACGGTTGGAGTTCCATTCAAGGGTCTTAAGGCTAAACATCTGTAGAGCAAAACACAGTACAGTCTGTTCATCAAACACATGTCAACTCATATGGCCGCTGGGGCTCCAGAAATTTCCCAGAGGGCACCTGTGCCATCTGGTGGTGAATGCAGCAAGGGTTTCTGAGGCTCCTTCCTACACCTGCCTGGGGCTTCTAAGGCATTCGTTTCCTCCCTACCCAGGTTTGGGTGCAAAGTTTAACAGCTAGCTTAACACTTTCACCTTCCACTTACCGATCCAGGAGAGGCAGGTCACTGGATGGAGTGGTGTGATGGAGGGTGTTTTTACTCTGAGCTGGCTGAAAAAGGATTCCAGGAAAGGGCCCTGCTGTTTGGCCACAGGACGCGCTGTGTGTCATAGCACTTAGGATGATCTAGAAGGCTGAAGGTAAAACAAGCCCAGGGATTGGATAACAAGAATTGGAAGCAGCATTGAAACACGTGGGCCCATGTGGCTGGGGCATTTTTGGAAACCACTGGTTTCCGACTACTGGCTACAAACTCTGTGCACACAGGTTTAATCTGAGGTCCGGAATAGAAAGGAAGGTCTCAGAAAGAATCAAGCCCCGGAGGATGTGAAGGTGAGGGAGGGGGATGGGTGACGCTGGAGCTACAATGACTGTGCACCAGACCGGGGCTTCTCAACCAGGTGGCTGCGTCCCGCTGCCTCCTACAGGAATCTGGTCCTACCCGGAGGAGGAGGCTGTGCGGGTATATGGAACAGCAACACTCATTGCTGGAGACGATGCCCTCCGCCAAGAATGCGCATTCCATCTTGCTGACCATCTTAGTCACAGACTCAACCCTCACCCCCACCTCCGTCAGCAGGGAGGGAGGGGTACGGGCAGGGCCTCCTCCTTCAAAGCGTGTCAAGGATACTCCCTATGAATGACATCCAAAGTAAGGAACTGATGATGTAAAAGATCAGGTAACCAGCAATTCCTGGGCAGTGGTATAAAGACACCATGTCGCCTTCCCTCAAAAAGGAGAAAAACAGCTCAGGTTAGTCTACATCCCTCAGCATCACTTTTCTATACTCTAAAGGTTGGGTCCAATACCCAGTTTTTGTTTTCCCTAATCTCTCTTTGGCCACCAGATAATGGTTTATAGTGGAAGGTTGAGTTGGTGGTATCTGAAGCTTGTGGTCCTCGCTTGGGAAGCCAGAGCAGCATCTGGGCAAAGGTAGGTAGTAAGCACAAAGCAGCCTGTGGCCAAGTGCGTGTCAGAAAAGTACAAGTAAAGGTTTGGCTCATTAAAAAAAAATTTTTTTTTCCAGAGAGAATCATTATAGCAAAAATCCCACAAATCCTTAAATGGAGAAGAGTAAAAGCATACACAGCCCTACCTGTGTTGCTCTGTCACCCCCAGGAGCATGGGTTGTGGGCCCTGTGACCCCCAGACGAGTGGATCCAGGCTTCTCACCATGAGCTCAGTTTGAGTCCTAGGAGTTGATCAAGCAATATATTCACGAAGCATTATTTTTCTCTCCAATCAGGTCTGGACTTCAAAGCCTCACACACGAGCATCCTTGCCCCTCAGGCAAAGCTGGAGGGAAGAGCCCACTGGGTCCTGGGCAGGGGCTTCTGAAGCTGGGTGTTGGTGTTGTCAGGGCCCTCATCCTGCATTCCCTGCTGGCTCAGATGGTAAAAAATCTGCCTGCAATGCAGGAGACCCAGGTTCAATCCCTGGGAGAAGGAAATGGCAACCCACTCCAGTACTCTTGCCTGGAGAATCCCATGGACAGAGGAGCCTGATGGGCTACAGTCCATGCGGTTGCAAAGAGTCGGGCACGACTGAGTGACGAACACTTTCACTTTTCCCCTGCCTTACAAGTGGTAAGTCCTAACCTTGGGGAGCAGGTTGGGAGGCATGTTTAAGGAATGGCAAACTGGAACATTTCAGGGACAGCTGGCAGATGTGATTCCAGGCTCGGCCCCAAGGACTAGTTGGCAGCTTCTCAAAGAGGCTGAAAGCCCCACGGCTTACCCAGAATCATTAACAGTCATGACTCTCGGCCCTGAGGAATTTAACTCCCCCCATCTGTTTGCTGCCATCTGAGGCCAAATCCAGTAATGTCTCAGAAAGCCTGGGGGCACCCATGTAAACCTCCTGAGAGAAGCTGAACAAGTGTGTATGGCCCCTGAGGAAGGACCCTCACCTGGACCTCAGTCTCTGCTCTCCAGGGCAGTCTGTGCCAAGCCAGAAGCCGGGTGAGTACAGCCCCATTCCACAGGGACAACTTAGGTCCGAGTCCTGGGTCAGGCCGTGGCCACTGAGCGGGACTGCAGGGGGAGGTGGGCCCAGACAGGCGGCTTTCAGAAACGCTGGACACCCTTGGGGCGGCAGGTTCCCCTTGGCAAGGAGGGAAATCACCATTGGGACCTAGCCTCTATCTCTGCTGCAAAGCAATGCCAGCAACACACAGGACTGCCCCAGGGCAATGCGTGCAAAAGGTGAGCGCCCTGGATGATCCCATGCCCACTCACAGTCCAGATCACTTGCCCTCCTAACTCTGCTCTCTCCAAGCTGAGTTTTCTGAACTTCCAAACTTGCTTATCAATTTTTAGGGTCCTGATGATCCCTCTTTCCTTTCTCAGATGCCCCTGAAAGGAGCCCAAGCCTAGGAACAAACGTGACCCCAGGTGACTGAGGCAGTGCGGTGTTCTCTAAGCATCATAGTTTAGGGACGTGGATAGCCCATAGCTGGCTCCATGATCATCGTTCAAAGCTTGGACCTTCCTCATAGACCACAGCTCCACAGTCACCTCTCTGTCACTTGACAGAGACAATCTGGAAACACCTGCCTCTTTCTCTCTTCTCTCCTGAAGCAAGTACAGTCATAGACCTGCAGTCTCTGGTTTCTTTCCAAGTCCTACTGACTTTCATATGAGATAAAAAGATTAGCTTTAAAATAAGGCCAAGCATGGCTCCCGAGTGTCCTATAAATGAACCCATGCAGTGGACAAAATACAAACTTCTCTAGGGGCAGTCCCAGTGAGAATCATCATATAAACATTGCTCTTGTTACAATCATTTTACTGAGGTTTTGTGTGTGAGTGTCTATGTGTCTATTTTGCTAATAAAGCAAATCCGGGCTCATCACCCTTCCTGCCGATGCCCCGTACCCTGAGGAATGCCACAGGAACACTTAGGAAGAGGTCAAGAAAGAAAAGAAGCAAAGGGCCTGTGTGATGTGGCCAGTGGCATGGAGCCAGGCCAGAGAGTCATCTGGAGCCCACAGGGCCCTCCCCTTCTGCGCTCCCTTAGCAGCTAAGGGCTGCAGATCACAGCCCAGAGAGTCTCTGGCTCCCCACCGCCAGTCTCCAGTTCTTGGCTTATCTCTTTGGGGAAAACAGACCTGAAGATTCCCGGCTCTAAGTGTCTAGAGGAGGCACCCAAAGCCATCTCAGCTGCTTTTCAGCCTTAACTGTTCGAGACAGGAAGTCAAGAGGCTCTGCCCTCCCTCAAGCTCCCCTTGTTCCAAGCTTGTTACAAATGACGACGGTACAAAAATAGACGGTGACATCAGAGAGAGGCTGTCCAAGGACAGGGAACGCTGGGAACTCCCTGTGCCCACCGCAGTCTCTGGGGGTCTTGGCAGAGAAGCCCAGTGTGCTAGTACACACGAGGGGTCCTTGCTGCTGTCCCACCCATCCCCAGCAGCTGCTGTTTCTTTCCTGGTAGTTTTCATGTTGTTACAAATATCATGGCAGTAAGAAAAAATTAAAAATGAAGGAAAATACCCTTTAGACGGCATGCCCCCCTCTTCCAAAATTCTGCAGAGAGAGTTCAGACGCAGCTCCCATCTCGCAGGGTCGGGGTGCATGCCTCTCCCCAGAGAGAGCGAGCCGAAGTGACTGGTCCCGCTTGTGTTTTCTGTTGGGAAAAGCCTACTTTGAAGGTTGTTGGTCATGTAGGTGTGTGTGTGGTGGTGTCTAGGGCAGGACGGTAGGTTTTTGTCATCTTGGATTTTTTTTCTTTTTTTTTACAACAGACCTCTCAGCTTGCGCCAAAAATGTCTCTCTCTGACTCTGGGGACTGGGGCCTCGATATTTCAAATAGCTCCTGAGGCGACTGAGAGGATCTTCTGGAGGTTAATATCCTGAGTATCTCAGAGAGCTGTTTCTCAATGCTCGTCATCTTGGTGCTCAAGGCCTTGATGTCCTCCTTGAGCTCGTGCTTCACCTCCAGGACGGCGGCCTGCAGCGTCTGCTCGGGGATGGGGTAGAAGGAGTGCTTGACCTCCGCCAAGATGGGGCTCCGGTCCTGGGGGCTTCTGGCCTCGCCCACGTTGTCCAGACGCAGGTCGCTCTTGGTGATGCCGCTGTCGCACGAGTCTGTCTTCTTGAGTGTGGCCTCGCCGGCGGCCTTCGTCCTCTCGGGGAGCGTTTCCATGGACTCGGCCTTGGACACCTTGCTCCAGTCCTCAGCCTGCCCGCAGGCATCCTTGAAGCGGGCCCAGCCCTTGCGCTTGGCGCAGTCGGCCCCGCCGGCCTTGGGGCCCAGGCCCTCGGCCCCAGGCGCCTGCAGCCGGGCGTGATCCAGCCCCGCCGGGGCGGCGGCCGCCGGGAAGGCCACGGGCGTGGCAGGGCTCTCTCGGACGGTGACGACGCTGGCCTTCGCCAGGCCGTGGTGGCTGTGCTCGGTGAGGACGCTGCCCTTCTCCACGTCCAGGTCGTCCAAGTCCCGCCCGCCCCTCTCCGCGGCCAGCCTGGCTTCCTTCTGCTGGCGGAACCTCTGGAAGAGCCGCCGGACGGGGTGGTCGGGCGGCAGGATCAGGGGGGCCTCATTCTTCCGCTTCATGCGCTCCTCCTCCTCCCGTTTCACGTCACTGATCTTCCGGAACACGATCTGCGGGGAGACGCAGTACAAGCCATGTTAACCCAGCTGTGGCGCCAGACCACTTGACCTGCCTCTTGAGAAACCTGTATGCGGGTCAGAAAGCAACAGTTAGAACCGGACATGCAACAACTGACTGTTTCCAAATTGGGAAAGGAGTATGTCAATACTGTATATTGTCACCCTGCTTATTTAACTTATATGCAGAATACATCATGTGAAATGCTGGGCTGGATGAAGCACAAGCTGGAATCAAGATTGCCGGGAGAAATATCAATAACCTCAGATATGTAGATGACACCACCCTATGGCTGAAAGTGAAGAGGAACTAAAGAGTCTCTTGATGAAAGTGAAAGAGGAGTGAAAAAGCTGGCTTAAAATTCAACATTCAAACGAAGATCATAGCATCCGGTTCCATCACTTCATGTCAAATAGATGGGGAAACAATGAAAGCAGTGACAGACTTTCTTTTCTTGGGCTCCAAAATCACTGCAGATGGTGACTGCAGCCATGAAATTAAAAGATGCTTGCTCCTTGGAAGAAAAGCTATAACTAACCTAGACAGCATACTAAAAAGCAGAGACATCACTGATGACAAAGGTCCATCTGGCCAAAGCTGTGGTTTTTCTAGCAATCATGTACAGATGTGAGAGTTGGACCATAAAGAAAGCTGAGTGCTGAAGAATTGATGCTTTTGAACTGTGGTGCTGGAGAAGATTCTCAAGAGTCCCTTGAACTGCAAGGAGATCCAACCAGTCCACCCTAAAGGAGATCAGTCCTGGCTGTTCATTGGTAGGACTGATTTTGAAGCTGAAACTCCAATACTTTGGCCACCTGTGAAGTGCTAACTCACTGGAAAAGACCCTGATGCTGGGAAAGATTGAGGGCAGGAGGAGAAGGGGACGACAGAGGATGAGAAGGTTGGATGGCATGACTGACTCAATGGACATGAGTGTGAGCAAGCTCCTAGGAGACAGTGATGGACAGGGAAGCCTGGCGTGCTGCAGTCCATGGCGTCAGAGAGAGACAGGAATGGGCAACTGAACAACAGCACTGGTCCAGGCACCAGTGATGGGGTAAGTCTGGGTCCTCCCTAGCCAGACAGTCCTGCCGGTCCACAGGAATGCCTGACGTGTTGGGCATGGGAGGCCCATGCTGAATCCTGAACAGTGTAGATGGGGAGACAGGATGCCCCAGGACAGAGGTGGCTGCTGTGCCTCACTCATCTCTCTGGAGATCCCTCTGAAGGCTCACTGAGCAGTGGGGAGAGGCCTTAGTAGACAGTCTGGGAGCTGAACTGAATTGACACCCAGTTCTTCAGCTTGCAGGGCTTCCTGAGCAGTTGTTTTCAAGTTTGTCTGAGAAAGTAATCCTGCTGGGAGCTGAGGTGAGTCAGCACCCTTGACTGCCTCTCCTGGGTTGCATTTCAGGAGGGCCCAGCCCCTCTCAAGCCCCGACCAGACCCAGGGAAGCAGGGTCCCCACAGCACAGGGAGGGGAAAGACAGGCCTGGAGGGAGGTGAACCACCCGGAGTCCTGACAGCACAGAGGATGGGAGTCCAGCGGCTTAAAAGGGCTTAGACTGGGGAGTAAAAACATTTATAAAATGTCAGTTCTCAGTGGTTTGAGTAAATGTAGAGACTGAGGTATGAATCATAGCAAACTGTGGATAAACCAAAAGAGATTTTGGTTTTAATTGAATTTAGATATATGTCCCAAATCTGAAATACCCAGAGAAGGGTAGAAAGAAGACTCTGCCACTGACCGGCTGTGTGACCTTGGGCAAGTCACGTCCTTCCTTGGCTGGACCAGATCAACAGTTCTCAAATCTAGCTGCCCTTCAGAACCACGTGAAGGAGGAGGTGGTCTCTACTGAGGGAGACTTCCCCGTGGCAGGGTCAGAAACTGGCATTTGCAGGAAGCTCCCAGGTGATGCTGACCAGGCTCTCAGACTGGTCACGGCTGATGACTGGTGAGGTCACTGTGCTGTCCTCCGTATGTGCACCTGCTTATGCGTGAGTGTGGCCACACACCACCTCTGCACCCTCCTCCCCTCCTCCGTGATGCTGAGACTGAGCTGGGCACAGAGTGGGGTCATGGGAGAAGAGGAAGAATGACCCCAGTGAGGCCAGTGAGCCCCCGGCCCCTGAGGATGACTGAAAGGCGACTGACTGGCAGGCTCTGCAATCACTCATGCCACCTTTTTCCCCTGAAAAGGCTGGTTTGCTGTCTGGGGTGGAGGACACCAAGCCAAGCAAACATGTGCTGAGCACCTACTGTATTCAAGGCACATACCCATAACCATTCCATGACAGAGGAAGGCCAGGCCTTTTTGCCCAAAGCTGGAGTCTATGCTGGCACTGACTCAAGCCACTTAGAGGGACAGAGCAGCGTGGGGTCAGGAGGAAGGCCCACCTGAATGTCCCTAAAGGCCCTGGTGACGCTGTTTTCCTCATAGTTTCCTCAGCCACCAGCCCCCTCCACCAGTAGCCCTGCCTGGTTTTATGACAGAGCATAAAGCATGAAGATTAATGAACTTGACCATTTAAGAAACTGAAAACGCAGAAAAACAAGCTGAAGATGAAGAGATACGACAAGGCTTTTTGAAAAGGCTGCTTCTTAACTCCCTCAAGATGGCCACTTCTGTTTCCTGTGGAATCAAATGCTACATTTTTCTCTAGACAGCATCAGGAGCATATGGTCCATGCAGACGCGGAGTCTCAGAGGGTGCGGGGCTCCCCAGGAGACGGGGCCAGTCCAGGTCAGCAATCACTCCCTGCGCTGTGCCTGTGTGCTGCCGGCGCCTGGAGCTACAAGGGAGGAAAGCACAGCGCTGCCCTCAGAGGCAGACTCGCAGCTGAAGTACAAGGGGCTGAGTTTCCCCGAGCAGGGTCGGGGGGCACGGGGCGGGTGGAGTCACATGGAGTGATGGGCAGCATGAGCACAAGTTTTGGATCCCAGGCAGGCCTAGGACCATGGTCCTCAAGCTTCAGTTTCTTCATCTGTGAAAGCAGATAGCACTACTGGTTCCCTGGTGGCTCAGATGCAGAGAGTCTGCCTGCAATGCAGGAGACTAGGGTCGGGAAGATCCCCTGGAAAAGGAAATAGCATCCCACTCCAGTACTGCTGCCTGGAAATCCCATGGACAGAGGAGCCAGGCGGGCTACAGTCCACGGGGTTGCACAGAATCTGACATGACTGAGCAACTGACACTTAGTATCATGAGGATGAAGTTGGGTAATTGAAGAGTCTTAAAAAGACTTACTGAGTAAATGTATCATGTATCATTCATTGTGGGGGCAACCCTTGAGACGATTCTAGAAGGATGAGTTGGAATTAGGAATAAAAGGTAAAAGACTTGGGCAAAGGTGTTCACACGGGAAACAGCGCGTGTACTGACCCTAAGGTAGAAAGGCCACCCACCTGAGAGCCGTGGCTTTGTGGCAGCAGTCCCAGTGGGAGGAAATGACTGTTCAATGTTTGATGTGCGCTGTCTCACATCATCCTTGCAGCAGCCCCAGCAGGTGGGGACAACCATCCTCATTATTTAAATGAAAAAAACAAGCTTAGAAAGGGTAGATGACCACCTAAGGGCACTCACATAGTGGAGCTAAGACGCAAACCCTGGCCCATCTGAGCCCCCATCCGTACCCCTATTCTGAGTCGTTCAGCTAGGGATGTGCCTTGGTTTTAGGGAAAAGGATGATTTTTCTCTCAGATGTGTTGATTAACTCCACCACTTCTCTAGTAGTTTCTCTTCCTCTCTGTCCATCAGCGAGCTCTCTAAAGAATTCAGGGACAGCACTGTGAAGCCAAGGGGCGGGGAGAGACCATGAAGCTGAGGATCTCAAAGAATCTAAGAAGAGGAGGACTCACTAGGTACATTAGAACCCATTAGTGTGGTCCTTGACTTCACGTGAGAGCCAGGCTTGGAGTGGTTAAGGTGAGAAAGAAGACCCGTGAGGACACAGGAGCTGAGTATTTTGGTTCCTGGGAAAATCTTGCCTCCCTGGAGAGTGGTGAGGCTACCAGTTACCCTCAGGGCATGGCACCAGGTAGGAGGAGCAGGAGTCCCGGTGCATTTTATCCACAGAGAATCTAGAGACCAGCGGTCCTCTGGTTCCGTGGCACCCAGAGTGCAGCTCACAGGCCAGCCCCTCCCATGCACCATCTGCAGTTTCCTCTGGCATCAATCAGGACTGACCTTGTCAGCCCCCTTAGTGACATCCCGTGAGGACTGGCATCATCTCTTTCACTCTTTAAAGGGCCCCCACTGACAGCGAGAGGACCAGCAAAGTCTTCTGTGGACAGACTAGCCTGGGTCTGTTCATCTGTCTTCAGGAAGGCTCAAACCCAAGAGTAATGAGGATCCCTTCTTCCTAACGCCACCAAGTGAAGGAGACGCACCCCTTGTTTGCCGCTCAGAGAAGAGACGCTACTGGTATGTGGATGTCACTGGCTTCAGGTGTTTCACTGAGGCCACATTTCTCATTCTCTTTCTCACTTTGTGAATTACAGGCACCAGAAGACACATCCACCTGAACCTCATGATGTGGTGATGTTTGGGCTTAGGGTCTTTGCAGATGTGATAAGGTAAGGATGTTGAGGTGAGATCACTCTGCATCAGGGTGGGCCCTAAATCCAAGCATGAGCATCCTTCCAAGAGATAGAAAAGAGAAGACATGAAACAGAGCAAAAGGCCGCATGAAGACGAAGGTAGACACTGGAGTTTTGTATTTAGCTACATCACTTTGCCAACAAAGGTCCATCTAGTCAAAGCTATGGTTTTTCCAGTGGTCATGTATGGATATCAGAGTTGAACCCTAAAGAAAGCTGAGCGCCAAAGAACTGATGCTTTTGAACTGCGGTGCTGGAGAAGACTCTTGAGAGTCCCTTGGACTGCAAGGAGATCAACCCTGAATATTCTTTGGTAGGACTGACACTGAAGCTCCAATACTCTGGCCACCTGATGTGAAGAGCTGACTCACTGGAAAAGACCCTGATGCTGGGAAAGCTTGAGAGCAGGAGGAGAAGGGGCGACAGAAGATAAGATGGTTGGATGGCATCATCGACTCAGTGAACATGAGTTTGAGCAAGCTCCAGGAGATAGTGTAGGACAGGGAAGCCTGGAGTGCTGCAGTCCGTGGGGTCACAAAGAGTCAGACACGACTGAGCAACAACAATTTAGCTACAAGCCAAGAAATGCCATGGACCGACGATAGCACCAGGAGCTAGGAGAGGCATGGAATGATTCTCACAGCCTCCAGGAGGAGCCGACCCTACAGACACCTTGGTTCAAGTTTCCATCCTCCACGCAGAGAACACATTTCTGTTGTTTTAAGCCACCCAGGTTGAGATAATTTGTAGTCACAGCCCTAAGACTTGGTGCCTATATAGCTGCTGCTTCTTCCCATCCCCTAAGTGTGGTCCTCCCCCAAAGCCCTGCCCTATTCTCTCTGTGCTCCATGAGGTCTTTCTGCCTTAGTTCACACCTCACCTTCGTGCAGCTAAGAGCCAGCAGAGGTGCTGACGACTGGTACAAGCACCCGCCTGCTGGGACCCTGAGGACATTTCTTGTTCTTTCTAGGCTTCAGTTGTCTTATTGACAAAACTTCTTACTTTTAGCCTTGCTGCAGTGATGCAATGAAATGACATTTATGAGAAACCTCTCCCTCCCTTCACATTCACAAGCAATGCTGTTTTTCGCTCCAGCCCCAGCTCTAAACCTGAATCTTCCCATGCAGAGCATGACTGTATCATTGACCCCTCAACCTCCACTCTCCCGGCCAGACCAGCCTCTCCTCCCACCCATCTTTCCTGTGTGTGAGCCAAGTCACCATCAGGCAGGAGGAAATGGGGAGCTGGTGACAAGCCTCCCCCATCAGAGATGCTCCAGGATTAAGACAAGCGGACCAGTGTTTATCCTCCAGCACTCCCTCAACAGTGCCTTCTGTCTAGGGAAGCACTAATCGTGACCTGTGAAATGAAGTTAACACTACTGTTTCATGATTCCACAGGAAAACTTAAAAGTAGAAGATGCACAGAACTAGGACAAATAATCCTAAAATTTATATGGAAACACAAAAGACCCCAGATTGTCAAAACAATCCTGAGGAAAAAGAACAAAGCTGAAGGCATAACTCTTCAGGCCTTCATTCACACAATGCTACAAAGTCACAGTAATGATAGTATTGGCACAGAAACAGACATATAGATCAATGGAGCATAAGAGCACAGGAACAAACCGACACACCTGTAGTCAGTCAATCCACAAAAAGGAGGCGAGAATATACAACAGAGAAAAGACAGACTCTTCAGCAAGTGGTGTTGGGAAGGCTGGACAGCCACCTTTGAATCAAAGAAATTAGACCACTCCCTCACATCATATACAAAAATAAACTCAAAAAGGTTTAAATATAAGACATGACATCATAAAATTCCTAGAAGAGAACATAGGCAAAACATTCTCAGGATATAAATTTTAGCAATATTTTCTTAGATAAGTCTCCCAAGGAAAAAGAAATAAAAGCAAAAATAAATGGGACCTAATGAAACTTAAAACCTTTTGCAGATTAAAGGAAACCATCAAAAAAAAATGAAAAGACAACTTACATAATGGGAGAAAATATTTGGAAATGAGGCACCTGGCAAAAGCACCATCTCACACCTGTCAGAATGGCTTCATCAGAAAGGCTACAAGTAATAAATGCTGGAGAGGGTCTGGGAAAAAGGGAACCCTCCTACACTGTTAGTGGGAATGTAAATTGGTACAGTCACTATTGAAAACAGTATGGAGGTTCCTTTAAAAGTAGAACCACTGTATGATCTAGTAATCCAACTCCTGAACATATATCCAGAGAAGACCATAATTTGAAAAAATACATGCATCCGAGTATTCATAGCAGCACTATTTTCAGCAGCCAATACATGGAAACTACCCAAGAGCCCATCAGCAGATGACTGGTTAAAAATACGTGGCATATAATATATACAGTGGAATATTATTCAGCCATAGAAGGGACAAAATATTGATATTTTCAGCAACATAGACAGACTTACAGAATATTATATTCAGTGAAGTCAGTCATAAGCAAATATTATTGATATCATTTATATGTGGAATCTAAAAATTGAAATGAATCTACATACAAAATAGAAAGAGACTCACATAGGAAAGAAACTCATGGTTCCCAAAGGGGAAAGGGAGGTGGGTGAGGGATAAATTAGGAGTTTGGGATCCACAGACACAAAGTATTATATATATAATAGATAAGCAACAGGGTTTACTGTATATAAATTTACTGTGTATATCACAAAGGACTGGCTATATTCAATATCCTGTAATAAGCAATAATGGAAAATAATCTGAAAATAACTGAATCACTTTGCTGTACATCTGAAGCTAATACAATCTTGTAAATCAACTATATTTTTTTAAAAAAGAAGGCAGAAGATGACTTGTGACTTGCAAAAATCAAACCCACCATATACTTCTCTGCCTAAATGTTTAGCTCACCCCCCACCACTTCCTTCAACCTATACTCCTGCACAAACCTGCTCACCACGGCTTTGGAAAGTTGGGACCACATTTATTTCCACCCTAAGTATAGTCTTCTGAACATTCTTGTTGCCTCTGATCTCAGACAGAGGGAAATGGAAAATAGGGGTATTTGTCCTGGAAACAGCAGCAAAGGGAACCCTAAGGCAGGGGAGCCAGTGTGGGCATTGAAGGTTGACGTTTTTTTTTTTTTCTACTTTAAAAATTTTTATTTTATATTGGAGTATAATTGATTTCCTATGTTGTTAGTTTCAAGTGTATACAACAATGACTCAATTGTGTGTGTGTGTGTGCACGTGCATATATATTCTTTTCTTTTTTTGTATCATGTTTTAACAAGTGATATCATATGTGCTCAGTCACTCAGTTGTGTCCTACTCTGTGACCACATGGACTGTAGCCCACCAGGCTCCTCTGTCCATGGGATTCTCCAGGCGAGAATACTGGAATGGGTTGCCATGCCCTCCTCCAGGGGATCTTCCCAACCCGGGGATCGAACCCAGTTCTCCTGCATTGCAGGAGGATTCTTTACCGTCTGAGCCACCAGGGAAGCCCTGATATCATATGCTATTTGTCTTTCTCTGTCTGACTCATGCAGGTTGACATTTCACTGCCACCACTTCACATCTGATCACTCCACCATGTTTCCACTCCCTTGCTCAGCTGAACCTTCAACACGATTAGCGGCCAATACCAACCAGGCGCTCAGCGAAGCACCAGATATTGGGCTAAGCACTTTGTTTGCATCAGTAACCCACTCCTCACCGCCACCCCGTGACGTGGACAGGGAAGTCACTCACCCAGGCAGGTCTGCACCTGATGTACACTGGATATTCTCTGCAGTTTGTGCTGCTTACCACCAAAAGAGGATAATAATTAAGAAAAGAGACACCCATCTTCTGGTTGGTTGCATTCTCTCAATTTTTTCTGGGTTAAAAAATCTGATACAAAACACATGTTTGTATAGCTGTAATTCCACTCTTAAAAATAGTTGCTTTCTACCACAATGGACAAACGATTGAGAATTCTAACAACTTGTATGTTACTGAAGAGTTGGCTCTGACGTGTTACTGTCCTTTGTGATCTGTGCCACTCCTGGCTTCAGCCAGATGATACCATTCCACGCACAAAGCACTGGAGCAAATAATTTGATTCAAGCAATTGTCTAGGTTTGAAACATGGTGGTTCTAACAGTTTCACTTGTTTATTCTAGGGTTTGACTCCCCCAATCAATAATTTTCTGTTGCACTGTAAAAATCCCCGTTTCTCATAGTAGGATGCTGACTCTAGAGCCATCAAATGCATGAGCCCAAGGGGTCCCTCCCGCTGCTTCAGCAGGGAGCAGCCACTCAGCTGCCAAGGAAACTTGCCAGTCTACACTCCTTGAGAAAGTATCCATTACCGTCCCACTCGCATCTGAATTCCAGACAGATGTGAGTTCAGATCTGGTCTATACAGCAAAGTCTCTCACGCCCTGGAGAGGGGGCGGGTGAGAGCTGGTCTCAGAGACTCAGAATGAGGACCCATTTCTCGTGATGTTGCACTCGGGCACCTGTGCCTTCTCGGCGAGCTCTCAGCAGGGCAGCCCTGAGCCAAGCACTGGGCCCCAGCTGGAGAGTTAGTTCCACTCGCGCCCTGTCCCTGCAGGGGTGTCTTGGTGATGTGTCAGGATGGGGAGGAACTGGGAGCCCAGTTGGGAGTAATCTTGTATTCCCCAGAGGATCCTGCAGAAGCAAGAGTGCCTGGGTGGGTGTAGGGAGCAGGCGGACTGCGCCAGAGATGGGCTCCTCAGAGGGGAAGATAACCGAGAGGGTTACGGGCTCCTTGAGCTTTTCCTTTGGAGGCCCAAGTCCCCTAACCTGTGGAATAAGGGGCACAGTGTGAGAGGGGTGGCTGGAGGGGTCTCTTCCATTCTTTGCTGTGCTGCTTTGCAGAGGGGTCTCTTCCCAGGAGCTCCACTCCTGACGAATCAGCCAGGGCAGAGCTCTCCCTGCTGAAGTGTGGGTGCCATACCCCAGCTCCAGAGTCACACCGGGCCGCGTACTGGCCACTGAAAATCAGAGCTGAGCCCAGGAGGGGCGCACAGGAGGGAGCAGTCTGGGCTGTGCAGTAAGGTGAGCCCACCTGCCGGCTCAGGCAGCCTTCTCTGCAACACCATCAGCAGTAGGAGAGGCCATCCTCACGTGTGTTTTCCATTCTCTCTCAGAATTCTCTTCCAGCAGTGTACACACAGCCAGCTAACCGTGTTATGAGTCACACGTAGCCACAGCTAGCTGAGAGACAAGGCGATCACCTTTCCTCTCTGAGCCTGGGTTTCCTTGCTTGGAAGCTGAGAATGCTAACACTTGCTTTGGCCCTCAGGCAGCACTGGTATAAGGCAGACTCCTGTACACACGAGCTCCATCACAGTTACCCCATGTAACCTCCCAGCAGGTTCCCTGGTGGCTCAGTGGAAGAGAGTCCACATGCAAAGCAGGAGATGCAGGTTTGAGCCCTGGGTTGGGAAGATCCCCTGGAGAAAAAAATGGCAATTTGCTCTATTATTCTTGTCTGGGAAATCCCATGGACAGAGGCACCTGGTGGGCTACAGTTCATGGGGTCACAAGAGTCGACTTAGCAACTAAACAACAACAAAAACCCTCCCACTCCTTAAGGTCACTCCTTACGCATCTCTGAGCTTTGCCCCAGGGGTCAAAAGAACCTTGCTATTTATACAAAAAGCACAAAGGACAGCGTGGTTTAAGGACTGTCTGGGGGATGGGGTTGAGCAACTGAAGGGAGGGAGGCCTGGGAGAAAGCTGTGATTCTAGCTAATGACAGGGATGGAGGCAGTGACCCAGGAACGCAGAGGAGACAGGTAAAGTACAACATGGCCTGCTTCCCGACACACATGCCAGGTCATGATATAAGAGAAATGGACATGATCTGAAAACTGAGCTTCCACCTGGAACCTCAGCTGTGCTGGGTTCCCAAGGAACATTTTTCAGCATTGTAGACATCCCCTAGAAACACGCGCACTGACTTTTCTGCTGTCTCCCACCGTGGGAAGCTGTATGGAACCATCTGAATGCCAGGAGGCTACCCTTAGCCCTTCCACAGGCAGTTCTAAGTAGCCTGTCTCTGCGTCCACTCCCAAGGGCCCCCACTCTGGCTCCTTGGCCTTCCAGGAGGAGGGACACAGTGGCCCCATTCTTAGACAAAAATCATTAGAAGAAATCTTGGGGAGATCAACCTTTAACCTCTTCTCCCTTTTCATAAAAGCTCCATCCTGAAGCTAATATCCCAACTGTGAGACTCAGAGCTCCTTCGCTTTGATGGTACATTGTGGGAGAAAGCCTAGAGTCACCGCCCCTCTCCAGCAGTGGTGATTGACCAGGAGAGGGATGGAATCACCTGTCATCTTTTAAAAAATATCTGTCTACGAGAAATGGATAAATTCTTAGACACATACAATCTTCTAAGACTGAATCACACATACAAAGACTGACTCATGAAGAAATATAATCTGAATAGACTGATTATTAGTAAGGAGACCGAATCAGTGATCAACAAATTCACAACAAACAAAAGTCCAGAACCAGAGGACTTCACAGGTGAATTCTACAAATGTTCAAAGAAGATGAAATATCTATCCTTCTCAAACTTTTCCAGAAAGTTTTACTAGGTCATCATTACACTGATAACCAAAAATCAGAGAAGGATGCCACACAACAAAAAAGTTACAGGCCAACATCCCTAATGAACATACATGCAAAAATCCTCAACAAAATATTAGCACACTGAATTCAATAGTACATTAAAAGGATCATACACCATGGTCAAGTGGGATTTATTCCAAAGATGCAAGGATGGTTCAACATCCACAAATGAATCAGTGTGAGACATACATTAAAATGAAGAGTAAAACTCAGATGATGAAAAATTCAATATCCATTTATGATAAAAACTCTCAGCAAAGTTTTACACATGGAATATACTACTACATAATAAAGGCCATATATGACAAGCCCACAGCTAACATTGTGCTCAAAAGTGAAAAGCTGGACGCTTTACCCTTAAGATCAGAAAGAAGACAAGGATGCCCAATCTTGCCATCTCTAGTCAACACAGCATTGGAAGTCATAACCAGAGCAGTTAGGGAGGATAAAAAAGGCATCCATGTTAGAAAAGAAGAGGCAAAACTGTCAGTGTTTGTGAATAACATGGTTTTATATCTAAAAAAAAATACTTCATTAAAAACTGTGAGAAACAATAAATTCAGTAAAGCTGCAGGGTACAAAATCAACATAAAAATCTGTGTGTTTTGGTACTTCCCTAGGGATCTGATGGTTAAGACTCCACGCTTCTAATAGCGGGGACTTGGATTTGATCCCTAGCTGGTCAGGGAACTACGATCCCACATACTATATGGTATGGCCAAACCAAAACAAAAAGACACATCAGTTGTGCTTTAATACACTAAACATGAACTGCCATAAGGAGATACTAAGAAAACAATCTCCTGTCATTAGCCAGAATCACAGCTTTCTCCCAGGCCTCCCTCCCTTCAGTTGCCCAACCCTGTCTCCCAGACAGTCCTTAAACCATGCTGTCCTTTGTGCTTTTTGCATGAATAGCAAGGTTCTTCTGATCCCTGGAGCAAAGCTCAGAGATGCTTAAGGAGTGACCTTAAGGAGTGGGAGGGTTTTTTGATTGTTTTTGTTGTTTAGTTGCTAAGTTGACTCTTGTGACTCCATGAACTGCAGCCCACCAGGTTGGTGCCTCTGTCCATGGGATTTCCCAGGCAAGAATACTGGAGCGAGTTGCCATTTCTTTCTCCAGGGGATCTTCCCAACCCAGGGATCGAACCGGTGTCTCCTGCGTTGCAGGTGGGTTCTTGAGGGAAGGACAGGGTAGGACAAATTGAGACAATAATATTGATATATATACACTACCCTGTGTAAGATAGATAGCTAGTGGGAAGCTTCCTAGATAACACAGGGAGCCCAGCCTGGCACTCTGTGATGACCCAGAGAGGTGAGATAGGGGATGAGAGAGAGGTTCAAGAGGGAGGGGATATATATATATAATATACACACACATATCACGTGACTGATTCACATTGTTGTACAGGAAAAACCAATACAATATTGTAAAGTAATTATCCTCCAATTAAATGAATGGTGTTAGGAAAACTGGACAGCCACATGCAAAATGAAAGTGGACCGCTATGTTACACCACACACAAAAATTAATTCAAAATGAATTAAAGAATGTAAGACAGAAATCATGAAACTCCTAGAAAACAGAGGCGGTAAGCTCCTTGACATCACACTCAGTTAATAGTTCTTGGACCTGACTCCAAAGGCAATGGCTACAAAAGCAACAATAACAAACGGGACTACATCCAACTAAAAAGCTTCTGCACAACAAAAGAAACAACAAAATAAAGAGGCAGCCTACTTAATGGGAGAAGATATTTGCCAATAAGGGGTTAATTTCCAAGATACGTAAAGAACTCTTAACTTGATAACAAAACAATCCAATTAAAAAGTAGGCAGAGTACATATACACAATGGAGTATTACTCAGCCATTAAAAAGAATACATTTGAATCAGTTCTAATGAGGTGATGAAACTGGAGCCTATTATACAGAGTGAAGTAAGCCAGAAAGAAAAACACCAATACAGTACACTAACGCATATATATGGAATTTACAAAGATGGTAAGGATAACCCTGTATGCGAGACAGCAAAAGAGACACAGATGTATAGAACAGTCTTTTGGACTCTGTGGAAGAGGGTTAGGGTGTGATGATTTGGGAGAATGGCATGGAAACATGTATAATAGCATATAAGAAACAAATCGCCAGTCCAGGTTCGATGCATGAGACAGGATGCTCAGGGCTGGAGCACTGGGATGACCCAGAGGGATGGTATGGAGAGGGAGCTGAGAGGGGGGTTCAGGATGGGGAATGTGTGTACACCCGTGGCAGATTCATGTTGATGTATGGCAAAACCAATACAATATTGTAAAGTAATTAGCCTCCAATTAAAATCAATACATTTATATTAAATATTATGACCTACAAAAAAAGTAAAAATAAAAAATAGGCAGAGGACTTGAATAGACATTTTTTCCAAAGAAGACATACAAATGGCCACGATGCACAGGGAAAGATGCTCAACATTGCTAATCAACAGAGAGATGCATATCAAAGATACCACCTCACATCTATCAGAATGACTATTCTTAAAAAAGACAAGAAATAACAAGTGTTGGGCAGGATGTGGAGAAAAGGGAATCCTTGTGCTCCATTGGTGGGAATGTAAATTGCTGCAGCCACTATGGAAAACAATACTGAGACTCCCCCAAAAATTACAACAGAACTACCATATGACCTAGCAATTCCATTTCTGGGTATTTATCCAAAGGAAATGAAGACACTATTTGAAAAGATACATGCACACTAGTGTTCACAGTTCATAGCAACATTATTTCCAGTGGCCACAATATGGAAGCAGCCTAAGTATCCATTGATGGATGAATGCACAAGTAAGATGCGGGACACACACAGTGGAAGGCTACTCAGTCATCAAAAAAATAATGACATCTTGCCATCTTTCAACAACATGGATGGACCGTGAGAGTCTTAGGCTAAATACAATAAGTCAGAGGAAAACAAATAGTGTATGATTTCACCAACATGTGGAATCTAAAAAATAAGATGAATAGTCAAGATAAAACTCACAGATACAGAGAACAGATTTCTGGTTCCCAAGGGGACAATACTGGGGAGTGGGTGAAATAGGTTAAGGGGATACAGATGCTTAGTTAAAAAATAAACTAGTCATGGGGATATAATGTACAGCATGGTGACTATAGTCAGTAATATTATATAGCAAATTTGAAAATTGCTCTCATCACACACACCAAAAAAAGTCTGTAATTTTGTATGGTGACAGATGGTAACTAGACTTATTGTGGTGACAGTTTCCACTGTATACGAATGTCAAATCATTATGTTGTACAGCTGAAACTAATGGGATATTATATGTCAATTATACTTCAATTTTAAAAAGATGATAATTCCACTCAAAGTAATCTATGGATTTTAGTACTGTAGTGGTGCTTTTAGACAAAGTAATGTACCCTAAAATTCATATATTCTCAAGGCATTCTGAATAGCCAAAACTATCTTGAAAAAGGAAAGCAAAGTTGGAGGTCTCATGCGTGTGTGCATGCTAAGTCTCTTCACTCATATCCCACTCTGTGGGACCCCATGGACTGTAGTCCACCAGGCTCTTCTGTCCATGGGATTCTCCAGACAAGAGTACTGGAGTGGGTTGCCATGCCATCCTCCAGGGGATTTTCCCAACCCAGGTATGGAACCCATGTCTCTTATGTCTCCTGCATTGGTAGGCAAGTTCTTTAGCACTAACATCCCCTGGTTAGGCCTGGAGGTCTCATACTTTAATATAAAGTCTTACTACAGTGCTACAGTAATCAGAATAGTGTGGCACTGGCAGAAGGACAGATTTATAGGACTACAAATAGAATAGAGAATCCAGAAGTAAACCCTCCTCTACAGAGTTAATTATTTTTGACATGCCTGCAAATGCAGGAGATGTAAGAGACATGGGTTTGATTCCTGGGTCAGGAAGATCCCCTGGAGGAGGGCATGGCAACCCACTCCAGTATTCTTGCCCGGAGAATCCCATGGACAGAGGAGTCTGGCAGGTTATGGTCCACAGAGTTTCAAAGAGTTGAACATGACTGAATTAATTGAATAGTTAATTATTTTTGACAAAGGTTCCTAGAAAGGACAGTCTTCATCAAATGATGCTCAGAGAAGTGGATATCCATACGCAAAACAATGAAGTCAAACCCCTCCCTTACACTGCATACAAAAATTAACTCATAGAGGATCACAGATCTAAATGTAAGAGGTAAAGCCATAAGATTGTTTGAATTTTATGTTAGAAAACATATGGAAAAATGTTCACAATATTGATTTGGCAATGATTTTTTAGCCCTGAAACTAAAAGCATATGGAATAGAAGAAAAAATAGGTAAATTTGACTTCATCAAAATTAAATGTTTGTGCCTCAAAGGATACAATTTAGAGAATGAAAAGAGAATTCACAGAATGGGAGAAAATACTCCTAAGTCACATATCTGATAAGGATTTAATATCCAGAATATATAAAGAATTCCTGTCACTCAACAAGAAAATGCAAGCCATCCAATTAAAAAAGATGCAAATGACTTAGATATTTCTCAAAACATACAAATGGCCATGAATATATGAAAAGGTATTTAATAACATATGTCATGGGCAAAGCAAATGAAAATCATGAGATATCACTTCATATCCTTTAGGATATGTTGTGCTGTATTTAGTTGCTCAGTCGTATCTGACTCTTTGCGATCCTATGAGCTGTAACCCACCAGGCTCCTCTGTTCATGGAATTCTCCAGGAATGAATACTGGAGTGGGTTGCCATGCCCTCCTCCAGGGGATCTTCTCAACCCAGGGATCGAACCCAAGTCTCCCACATTGCAGGTGGATTCTTTACTGTCTGAGCCACCAGGGAAGCCCAAGAATACTGGAGTGGGTTGCCATCCCTTCTCCAGGAAATCTTCCCGACCCAGGAATTGAACCAGGGTCTCCTGCATTGCAGGCGGATTCTTTACCAGCTGAGCTATGAGGGAAGCCCCTCCTTTAGGACTGTTACGTACTTAAAAAACAGAAAATAACTCGTTCTGACAAGGATGTGGAGAGATTCAAACTCTCATACATTGCTTCATCCTCTATGGAAAACCATTCAGCAGTTTCTCAAAAAGCGAACACAGAATTACTACGTAACCCAGCAGTTCCACTCCCAGATATTAATATAAACAAGAGGGACTGAAAGCAAGCACCTGCACAGGCTCACCAGTACTCAAATGCAGTATTATTCACTGGAGCTAAGAGGAGGAAACGACCCAAATGTCAATCAGCAAATTGATGGATAAACAAAATGTGATATATGCATAAAATGGAATGCTATTTAATCATTAAAAAGAATGAAGTTCTGATCCTTCTAAAACATGGCTGAACCATGAAGACACTATGCTAAGTGAGATTAGCCGGACACACACAAAAAAGATAGCATATAATTCCACTTACATGAAGTACCTATCATAAATAAGTTTATAGAGATAAGATATCATATAATTCCACTTACATGAAGTACCTGTCATAAACAAATTTATAGAGACAAAAAGTAGATTAGAGGCTACCAGGGCTGTGGGGAATGGGAGTTATTGCTTAATGGTTACTGAGTTTCTGTTTGGAATAATGAAAAATAATGGAAATAGATAATAGTAATTGTTGCATGTACATGTAATTAATGGCACTGAACTATGTACTTAAAAAATGAAAGATGCTCAGCAAAGGAAACAATAAACAGAATGAAAAGATAGCCCACAGATGGGGAGAAAATATTTCAAGTAATGTGACCAAGGGGTTAGTCTCCAAAATCTACAAACAGCTCATGAAGCACAACATCATCAAAACAAACAACCTAATCAAAAAATGGGCAGAAGACCTAAATAGACATTTCTCCACAGGAGGACATACAGATGGCCAAGAAGCACATGGAAAGATGATTAACATCGCTAATTAATCAAAAGTACTCTGAGATATCACCTCACTTTAGTCCAAATGGCTACTGTCAAAAAAATCCACAAACAATAAATGCTGGAGAAGGTGTGGAGAGAAGGGAACCCTTCTACACTGTTGGTAGGAATGTATGTTGGTACAGCCACTATGGAGAACAATATGGAAGTTCCTTAAAAACTAGAGCTACCGTATGACCCTGCAGTCCCACTCCTGAGCAATGTCTGGAGAAAAACATGGTGTGAAAGGATACAGGCACCCCAGTGTTCACTGCCGCACTGTTCACAGTAGCCAAGGCATGGAAGCAACCTAAATGTCCATCCACAGAAGAATGGATAAAGAAGACGTGGTACATGCATACAATGGGGTATTACTCAGTCATCAAAAAGAGTGAAATCATGCCATTTGCAGTAACATGGATGGACCTAGAGAGTGTCACTGAGTGAAGTCAGAAAAGCAGCAACATGACATCCCTTCTATGCAAGATCTAGAGACATGATACAAATGAACTTGTTTTACAAAACAGACACAGACTCACAGAATTAGAGAGAAGGAACTCATGGTTGCTGGAGCGAAGGATGGGGTGAGGGACAGGGAAGTTGGGATGGACAGGTACACTCTGCTGTATTTAAAATGGAGAACCAACAAGGACCTACTGTGGAGCACAGGGAACTCTGCTCAGTGTTATGTGCTAGTCTGGGTGGGAGGGGAGTTCGGGAGAGAATGGACACATGCATATTTATGACTGAGTCCCTTTGCTGTCTACCTGAACCTATCACATGGTTAATCGGCTGTACTCCAAAATAAAAAGTTTTTTAAAAAATGAAAGAAAAAATGTCTACGCATCCCACCCCCACCTTGAATTCCACCTCTCTCTGAGAACCTGTGCCCTAGCCTAGAAATACAGACACACACTGGGAAACACAGCAAGACTGCTCTGGGCACATATTTTACATCCTTGTTGAGAGGTCATGTGCGTGTACATACTTACACACATATCTTCAGGAGATGGGCTACCCCTGCTCAGTGCCTGTATCCCAGCTGCACACACATAGCCCCTCACCCTCCCTGGCTACACCAGTCCTCTGACCCTCTGAGCTTCCCACCTGGGCACCAGGCATCACCATCTCCACAGCCCAGTCCTGAGTTCCATCCTGGGCAGAGGCCTGGGGAGCTGGACCTGAAGACAAAAATAGCTCTCCTGGTGATTTCTGTCTGTACTGCCTGAGCCCTGGGCCTGCAGGGCATGTGCAGGTGGGAAAAAGAGCCACACACTATCCCCCAGGTAGGAACTCTCAGCTGGGGGGGTCTGCGGCTGTAGGTACCCTAGCATGCATTCCATCCTGTGGATGGAACAGGGCCTGGGTCATCTATCCCCTTCTGATGTCAGGCCCCACTGAATCACCCCTGGAGCTAGGCCACCCCAGCCTCGACCCCAGACCTTGGCAGCAGAGCAGCCCGGGGCCTTCCATGCACAGGACTTCCTTTCCTTCTCCTGAATTCCTCGTGCTGCTTTTAAACCTCATGTTCTGTCTTACAGAGAGATGACACCCCCCCCCCCCGCGCCCCCGTCCCCAAACCTCATTCCACAAGGAAACAGCTGAGTAGCCATTCAAAAAAGCCTTCGCTGAGTATGTGAGATGGTCAGCCCCACCTTTAAAGAAAGCAGAGAGAGCCTTCCTCTTGGGAGCTGACGGTCCAGGGGCTTTACTGGCCTGAGCGGATCTGAGCTGCATTTTACAGGGAGAATGAGAAAGAGTGGGAGGGGGCTGGGGGCTTCTCCCCGCGGTCCTGGAGACAGATGAGACCCGATGTGTCTACCCTACTCCCACGATCCAGAGCAGCCCACCTGACTCTCCCCCCCAACTGAGCACCCCCAGGCCAAGCTCCGCCCTAGAGCTCTGGAGACAAGCCCTGGGGTGTCTCCTCCTCAGACGTCCCAGCACCGGGCGTGTAGCATCCTTCCTTGGAGGTCTGGCACCAGCTGCATGAAGCACCCCCTCCAGAAACTGGGCCCTTTTCTGGCCTCCCGGGATTTGACAGTGCCACATTTTCCTGCCCCCATCTCTGGGAAGGGAAGCTGCTGCCTCTGGTTGTTAATCTTTGAGCATCTTCGACATTTCGTTTTTGCTCTTTCACCAATTTCCTCATTCAAATCTTCAAAAAAATGAGTGCAGTTTCAAAAACAACGAACAAAAAACCTAACCCTATGCCGCTTTCAAGAGATGTATTTTGAATATAATGATGCTACATAAAGATGAAGAGGATAGAGATATACTGTGTAAACAATAAAGTTGATGTGGTAATACTAACATCGGACGAAAAGATGTAGCAAGCAGCATTGAATCCATGGACAGAGGAGCCTGGCAGGCTACAGTCCATGGGGTCTAATGACTTAGCAACTAAACCACCACCATTATCAAAGATAAATATTATACCCTTAGCGAAAAAGAAAAGAAAAAAACAGTGTCGTTTTAATTTGTTTTCCTGATTGAACCATTACTGTTGGGGGGGTGGGGCAGGGGGAAGCCCTGAAGGGAGAAAGCTCGAGGTGAAACCTCACCACATATGAGACAGAGGAACTTGAACCCCTACCTGGTGACCCACAGCCTCTGTTTTGTTCACCCCAGGCTGCCAGTTGGGGCTGGGGCAGGGACCCTGGGTAATGTCACAGTTGTCAGCGTCCTTGGCCTGTGAGGGCGACAGTCAAGGCCTTGACTTCCCTGGTTCTCTTGGCTACAACACGGGGTCCCCTCCCTCCCTCGGCACTCAGTCTACCCTCGTCATTGATAGAATCTGCTCTTTCTAGTTTCCGGCGAACAGTGTGCAATGAGGCCTGTGCGGGGAAGGCAGAGGCAGATTTTTACCCAAGTCTGTCATTGGAGGAACCATCCCTTGGCCAGCTGTGTCCCTGAGTGAAGATGTGTGATTCACAGCCTTCTACTGAGCCAAGCCCAGTGCTAAGCCTTTACATGCCTTAACTTTCACCAACAAGCCATGAAGCTGGAACTATTATTGGCCCTCTTTGAAAGGTGAGGGGCTTGGGCTCAGAGAGGGTAAGTCCTCTGCTGACACTTTACTCAGTTAGTCTGCAAACCCAGGACCAGAGCCCAAACTCAGTCACCGAAGCTGGGATCCCTGCAGATTCCAGAGTGAAGGCGCCTTGGGGAGGGCAGAGGTTCGAGCTCCTCTGCTCTGTAACACAGGCTGGGATGGTCTCCAGAGGGCTGAGCACCTGGGGGGCTAGCAGGACTTCCTGATGGACGACATGAGAAACATGGCAGGATACCTACTTGCACCAGGCTTTGAGCATGTTCTGGGCTAAGTACCTAACCCTAACCTCTGAGGATTAATGAGGTCATGATAAAGGAGGACCAACATCAATTACCCACACCCAGAACTGCCAGCTACACTAGGGCCCAGCTCCAGCCCTGGGGGCTGAGAAGCCAGTTCAGCCCTCAGGGGAGTCCCTCTGCCTCTCCATGAGGCCCTTTAGCCTAATGCAGACATAGCATGTGTTTATTTCAATCCCAGAGGACTCCTCATTCCTAGGGAGCAAAGGCAATCATTTGTCTCCTAAACTGCACATTCGCACAAAATTACAGAGCGCACGCTGGCGCTGCAGTCACTCACTGCCATAGGGTAGGGGTCGCCCTCCTTCCGGCCCACGGATCTGCAGAGCTCAGGGACCAGCTTCTCACCAAAGAGGCCTGGCCACACAATCTGCTAAATGCCATCTTTTTCAAGGACCTTCATCTTGCTCCCATCCACCACACCCCCACGCCAGGCAAGGCTGTTCCCAGTAGAGTAATGCCCATCAAGGCATCTGGGGAAGTGACGTTTTAATTCTCAGGAAGCAGTTACTTAGGGGGCTTGCAGGGCATGTCAAGAGGTGACATCATTTCCATATCCTTTCCTCTGCATTTTCTTTCCTACGGTATCATTACAAGCCCATGGTGCACGGATACTTTGCAGACTATTTCTCTCCTCTTGATATCCAGACGGCAGGAGCTGGTCCTGAGTCCCACGCAGGGTAGGAAGGCTGCTTTGTTGGGCTGCAGAATCCGGCCTTCAGTTTCTTCAGTTTCGCAACATTGCTCCGATGAAACTTTCACTGTAGGGACAACTTTTGGCGCTTGAGCCGACCCAGAAGCTGACTGGACAATTTGTCATTCCCTTCTCACGTCTATATCAGCCCACAGGCTTGAAACAAGGATGCCTGTGGTATTCTTGGCTTTCCTTGGGGAAGGTAATTGGGAGTGGAGCGTAAGTGCTGCAAACTGGCCCCACTTTGCTGTGACCACCCAGGGCTGGAGCCCCCCATAACTTAGGCTATGGGAAATCTCCTGAGAGCAAGAAAGGGGCCACGGGGCCTGGAGGAGGCGGGGGAAGTGAGCCTGGAGGATGCCTGCTCCCTCTTAGGAGGAACCGGGCACCCAAGATGGATAGAGGCCCGAAGAGACAGAGGGAACAGAACAGCGCAAGAGGGAGAGAAGAAGAGAAAGACGAGAAGCCTTTGCAGAAGAACCTTGCAGAGAGGACCAAAGAAGAAACAGCTGGAGAAAAGGCAGAGAAGAGAAGGCACCAAGGCATCAAGATGGCAGAGAAATGAGCCTTCATGTAGCCAGTCCACGGAGGCAGAGAGGCAGGAGCTGCACCCCGAGAGGGCACCCAGAATCATTTGATAATGACAGCGGCCAGCAGCCACTGCACCCTCCCTGTGTATCAGCTGTGGGTCTAACACTTTGCACACATGATTTCAATGAATCCAAGTAACCCTACTGTCCGGGGAAGCGCACTGACCTAAACCTACCCCCTCCCACCTCGCACTGGCCAGGCACCACAGTAGCCATTTGCATGAGTTATTTTAGGGCAGGAGGTCCTGGCAGGGAAGACGGAACTAATAAGCCACCACCAACCAGAAGAGTTCGGGAAAGGTCAAAAGGAGACTCCATATGTCCCTCCACCTCCCAGGATCCTCCACGCTGGCGTCCATCTTGGCTGAGCATTGCATATGCCACCAGGAAGCACCCTGAGTCAGAAGGATTGGCCAGAGACAACCCGGAAACTAATCCTATCACCATAAAACCCAGGACTGCGACCCATGTGGCAGAGCAGTTCTGGGTTCCCTTACCCCCCTGTTCTCCACTTTGACGCCCCTTCCCAATAAAGGCTCTTGCTTTGTCCACACACGTGTCTCCTCGGACAACTCATTTCTGAGTGTTAGACAAGAGTCCACTCTCAGGCCCTGGACGGGTCTCTCTTCCTACAAGAGACTGTGGTAGCTGCTATTACCATCCCATTATTCAGATGAGGAAGCTGAGGCTGAGAAAGGGTACACAGTGAGTGAGGGGCAAGCTCAGGCTTGTCTGACCCTGAGGCTGTGGGCTGTAGCATCTGCCAGTCTTCCAGCTTGAGCCCGCTCCACGAGGCACAGTCAGCTGCTCTGTCCTCCTTGATTCTCACTGGGAGAAGTAAACACCTTTATTTGAAAATGCGACTCACTTTCCTTCTTATCAGTCTTACCCATAGCCTGCTGTGTAACAAATCAATATAGGTAAGCTTAAGTCTTGTCAACAAAAAAATACTGATTGCCATATCAGCAAACAAAGGATGGTGCAGTCGTCAACTATTACAGCTGCCCCTACGGTGAGCCCTGATGGAACTCTCCATGGAACTCCATGTCCCATGGAGAAAGCATGGGACGCTGGCCCAGAGAGCTGAGGTGCAGATCAAAGGGATGATTTCGCTGAGCCTAGACTCTTGCATCTTCCCATACATGTACATAGAAAAGAGCTAAATTTATTCATTTAAGATGTCTGATTTTCTTTAATTAACAGTAAGAGATCAAATTGCCAACATCCGCTGGATCATGGAAAAAGCAAGAGAGTTCCAGAAAAACATCTATTTCTGCTTTATTAACTATGCCAAAGCCTTTGACTGTGTGGATCACAATAAACTGTGGAAAATTCTGAAAGAGATGGGAATACCAGACCACCTGACTTACCCCTTGAGAAACCTATATGCAGATCAGGAAGCAACAGTTAGAACTGGACATAGAACAACAGACTGGTTCCAAATAAGAAAAGGAGTACATCAAGGCTGTATACTGTCACCCTGCTTATTTAACATAAGTATGCAGAGTACATCATGAGAAATGCTGGGCTGGATGAAGCACAAACTGGAATCAAGATTGCTGGGAGGAATGTCAATAACCTTAGATATGCAGATGACACCACCCTTATGGCAGAAAGTGAAGTGGAACTAAAAAGCCTCTAGATGAAAGCGAAAGAGGAGAGTGAAAAAGTTGGCTTAAAGCTCAACATTCAGAAAACTAAGATCATGTCATCTGGTCCCATCATTTCATGGGAAATAGATGAGGAAACAGTGGAAACACTGTCAGACTTTATTTTGGGGGGCTCCAAAATCACTGCAGATGGTGATTGCAGCCATGAAATTAAAAGACGCTTACTCCTTAGAAGGAAAGTTATGACCAACCTAGATAGCATATTCAAAAGCAGAGACATTACTTTGCCAACAAAAGTCCGTCTAGTCAAGGCTTTGGTTTTTCCCGTGGTCATGTATGGATGTGAGAGTTGGACTGTGAAGAAGGCTGAGCGCCGAAGAATTGATGCTTTTGAACTGTGGTGTTGGAGAAGACTCTTGAGAGTCCCTTGGACTGCAAGGAGATCCAACCAGTCCATTCTGAAGGAGATCAGCCCTGGGATTTCTTTGGAAGGAATGATGCTAAAGCTGAAACTCCAGTACTTTGGCCACCTCATGCAAAGAGTTGACTCATTGGAAAAGACTCTGATGCTGGGAGGGATTGGGGGCAGGAGGAGAAGGGAACGACAGAGGATGAGATGGCTGGATGGCATCACCGACTCGATGTATGCGAGTTTAAGTGAACTCCGGGAGTTGGTGAGGGACAGGGAGGCCTGGCGTGCTGCGATTCATGGGGTCGCAAAGAGTGGGACACGACTGAGCGACTGAACTGAACTGAATCTTTTTGATACCGAGTCTTTGTTGCAAAAACTCTATTATCCTGACTCCTCCTTTGCCTCTTTGGACCAGTCCCTTAGAGATATCTGAGCTGCATTCAAGGTTTAAGTCCTCAGTTTTGTCTGCAGAATAAAACACTACTGTCAACTTTTTGGTTGTGCATTTTTGTTTTTGTTTTTCAATCAAGATCTCCAGGCCAGAGCTCTACCTGTGCTCTCTGGACCCTCTTCTCCCCAAAGCAGGTCTCGCTGCCATTTTTATACTCAGTATAAAGAGCACAACATGCTTCTTGGGGTGGGCATGTGTATTAAAGGAGATCTAAAGGGGCTTCCCCGGTGGCTCAGTGGTGAAGAACTCACCTGCAAGGCAGGAGTTGCAGGAGACACAGGTTCAATCCCTGGGTTGGGAAGATCCCCTGGAGGAGGGCATGGCAACCCACTCCAGTATTCTGGCCTGGAGAATCCCATGGACAGAAGAGCCTGGCAGGCTACAGTCCATGGGGTTGCAGAGAGTCAGACACGACTGAAGCAACTTAGCACACATGCAATGTATACACAGCATTCCCATGCCCAGTAAGTGCAGCTCCCACCCCAGAACACCCTGAATTTGGACGTGTAATAGTCCATTCTTAGGCTAAACCTGTCATCTTGAGCTTGTGCTCCTGGTTTCTCATTTTGCTGTAAACGGTCCCCTCTCCAAAGCAGAAGGGTGCAGGTCAGCAGCTAAGATGAGCCACAGGAACCGGGAGCCAGACAGGGGGCTCACATTCAGAGACAGAGCTCCAGGGCAGCAGTGCAGAGGGTACCCCCATCAGCAGACAGCCCTGTGAGAGATGGGGCCCACTCCACCATTGCCAAGACTGCCAATCACTGATGCCCCACTGTCAGCTTACGGAGGCAACGCCTGGGCAGGGAGAGGTCCCCTGGACCAGGGCAGATGCCACAAGGCAATCTCCCTGGGTCAAGGGTCAGGGAAGTTTCTGGTGCCACCTGAGAACACGTCTCAGCGACAGGGGCCCTTCCTGACTGCTGCTGGGAAGTCCAAGGGAAGGGAGGGGTGAGAAGCAGAACGATAGGAGAAGTCTTGACTTCCTGGCCATTTCAATGTTTAGATTATCATCCTCCTTTCTAATAACAACGGCTAAACCTCAAAGATTAGCGTCCTCAGACCCGGACACAGCCTTTCCGCCAGACTCACTCCCATCCCTCCTCTTTTGTTTCCCAGTGGCCGGGGCTCCTCTATAACAAAGGCAGAGGAGGTGGAGAGTGATGCTGGAGTCAGAGGGACCTGGCCCTGTCCTTCCGCCTGAGCCCAGGGACCTTCTAAACGAAACCATTCAGGGCAGGCGGCCACCATGCCTGGCATCATTAACAACAGGACAACTGACATTTACTCCCTGTTTATGGTCGACAGAAAGCTGGCACACGCAGCGTCTCCTCGGGGATCACAGTGGCCCTGCAGGGTGCGTGGGGCAAGTATTCTGACTTTGTATAGATGAGGACACAGGCTGAGAGACACAAGGCCCCTGCCTCTTCCAATCCTAAATGCGACTCTTGTTCTTGAAGGACCATAGAGTCAAGTCTGTATTTAATCATCCAACGACCAATTATATATATACACACACAGTTTTGTCTGCTTTTATTTAAATCCAATTCCACTTGCTCATTGCTTCTCAGACCTGGAGAGCAACTGGCCATGGCCCTTTCTTCCTGTGCACATGCTGCAAAGTTGAGGACAGTAAACAATTTATTCAGAAGCCTCCTCCTTGCCAGACTGCAAACTCAAGCTCTCTTTCCCTCCCCAGTGAGCAGAGGTCTGTGGGGGTTGGAAGTAGATTGGGAAGGCCTTCATCTGGGTTCTCCCAGGTGGGAGTGAGGGGAGTGGGGGAGGACGGATGGGGAGGTGGGGCAGCATGTGGTCTGGAGATGAGAATTTATCTCATCCGCATTGATAATTTTGGAGAGAGCCACAGACTTCACCATCCCTCCCCTCTGCCTCCCTGCCAGGTGGAGGGTGCCTGTCAAAAAGGTCCTGGAGTAAGTGAGGCCTGCCAGCCTCTCCATGGAAGGAAGCCGACAGCTCAGGCCCTTGGTGAAAACACCCTTCCTTCGAAGTCCTCTGATCAGAACTCTCCTGTGGCTGGCACACTCTTGCCCAGCCGAGGAGCTGACAGAGCTGGCAGAGAATTACAGACCTCTCAAGTCTCTCTTCCCCGGGGGTTTAACCTTCATCCCGAGGAATGCATGGAGGTCGCTGGGCAGATAGAGAAAATGAACTTCTCGGGCCGTGTGGGTTTTGGCTCACCAAGCAGCATCCATTAGACAACAGTGACAGTCTCGGGGCTGGCATATGGGAGCTGGAAGGCCGAGCTCTAGTCCCACTTAAGTCACAGGTGCTCCTGGGGACCCTGGCCCAGACACAGAGTCCATTTGGCTGCAATTTCCATAACAACAGCAACAAAGCTAAAATCCTCTGACCTGATGGCTCTGAAGGTTTAAGAGAAGGAGTGGGATCAGAAGACAGAACCCAGGACTCTCAACTCCAAGACCTTGTTGTCTCTCCTCTCCCTGGTGGTCCTCCCCGGGGGACCCCCTGGCCCTGTAGTTCTGAGTCAGGACCCTCCTGCCAGCCCACACTCACGCCCTTAAGATTACCTCTCCTCACATCCTTCCTCCCAGGCTACACTGCATCTCTCCTCTATGTTGGAGCCTCCTAATTCCAATTCCATGTCCTTATGCCATGACAATCCCTAAACAATGCTCCCCCCACAATATTCATAATCAGCAGCAGCATTACTGAATGCTTACTGAAAAGCAGGTGAAGTGCCTGCTTTTACTCTTCGCATATTGTATTTTATTTAATCCTTTCAATAATGCTAAGGAGGGTTCTATCACTAGCCCCATTTTACAGATGAAGAAACCGAGACTTGACGAGGTTAGTGTAACAGAGATTCAAATCCAGAGAACTGGGCCCAGTTCCTGTCTTTTTGTCAATTAATTCTACTCGTCACTGTCACTGTTTTCATTCATCCTGAAATCTCCTCTGTTCCAGGAAGCCTTCTGTAGCTAAAGGAAGAGGGGATGCCTCTTCCAGACTCACTTAGCCTTTGCTGCTATCAGCTTCATGAAATTCAGACACCAGTGTTCACAGCCAGGACAGTGTCAGGTGGAGAACATTCCCCAGAGGGCAAGATGTCACCTGTCCTTACTCGAAGTCACTGATGTATTGAGGGGATATAAACAAAACAGCCTTTAGTAATAGCCTGAGCAAAGTGCCATGTAGACAAAGTAAAATCTATCATAAGATAAGCAAAATGTCTGAAAGTCAAATAAAAATGACCTTTGCTTTAGCTTCTACTTGGGATTTGTGAGCCATGGCTGGTGACTCAGAACGTGGGTGGTTGGTGCCTAATGATCTAATTAGAACCACAAACTGTCAGGCCTGGAAAGAACTTCACATATCACTTTGTTCATGTTCTCTGTGTCACAGATGAGGAAACAGACTCAAATCCAGAGACCTGGGCTCCAGGTGAGGTGGAGCGGTTTCCTCCAGGTCCTGTAGCCAGGAAACAGCAGCCTGAACTGGGGACCACTCAGCTCTCCCACGTCTCAGACCATCCCTGTTATCATGAAGGCAGAAGGCAACAAGGGTGCTTACTAATGACACATGCTACACTACCCAGGTGGTGCGACTGTTTCTATTTCACAGATGAGAAGACTGAGGCTCAAGGACATATCAGCACTAATAGAAGAGTCTGAGCATGGGTGGTGGTGGTGGTGGGGTTCCCTGATGGGTGCTTCCTGCTCCCCCTCTATTACCTCCCATTTGATGAGTAGTCCTTGGAGGGAAACCTATGACAAATCTAGACAACATATTACAAAGCACAGACATCACTTTGCCATCAAAGGTCCATCTAGTTAAAGCTATGGTTTTTCCAGTAGTCATGTACAGATGTGAAAGTCAGATCATAAAGAAGGCTGAGCACCAAAGAATCGATGCTTTCGAGCTGTGTTGTTGGAGAAGACACTTGAGAGTCCCTTGGACAGAAAGATCAAACCTGTCAATCCTAAAGGAAATCAGTCCTGAATATTCATTTGAAGGACTGATGATGAAGCTCCAATACTTTGGCCACCTGATGTGAAGAGCTGACTCATTGGAAAAGACCCTGATGCCGGGAAAGATTAAAGGCAAAAGGAGAAGGGGGCAGTGGAGGATCTGATGGTTGGATAGCATCGGATGGACATGAGTCCGTCCAAACTCAATGGACATTAGTTTGAGAAAACTCCAGGAGAGAGAGAGGACAGGGGCCTGGAGTGCTGCTGTCCATGGGTCGCAAAGAGCTGGACTAGACTTAACTACTGAACAACAACCAAACCCAGTGATGTCAGACACAGAGAAGGTTGGGTGTGAGGCAGATAGGATAGCCTCTGCTCTCTGGGAATTCAAGGTCATGGAGAACAGCAGTATTGGGGGAGGGGGAAGGGAATACGTGCAGGGATGGGTACCAGAAGACACCGAGGTCCACTTTCCATTGTACACTGTTGATGGACCAACATCCCAGAGGAGTCTGGGAGGTATGGAAAAGGGCAGAGGGGGTAGGGGGGGATGCCAGGCAATCAGTGGCCAAGCAGGGCCCCCACCCCAGCTCCAAAGTGAGGTGGCCATCCCTGTGCTCCCCGGACTCAGAAGCAAAAGACCTTAACCTCCACCAGGCATGCAGAGAGTCGACTCATAATGAGGTGGTGGGCATCACCCTGGCTTGTCCCAGACTCTGCTCCCAGAGAGAGCATTCACATCAAGAACTGTTCAAGGAGAGGGACAGCACAAGCAATTCCTGGCAGTGAAACCCAAGCCCAGCTCTGTTCCACTCCCCCTCCCTGTGCTTTACATGGTCAGTGAAGTGGCCGCCCGATCTGAGTTCTTGGCAGAGATCTCAGGTGTGAGTGATCATCCAGGAAGCCACCGGCCATGCAGGGGAAACTGATCATCTTCTCCAGTCAGCTGGGTTCACACCTGGCCCCAGGGGCGGGCTGTGGGATCTAGATGTGGCCTGTCCACACGAGCATCTTCTAATAAACCCTTCCATGCTAACAAAGGTGAAAACTCCTACAGTCTGGCCATTCTTTCCTCTTCGGAACCTATTAAAGGGCAATCAATGCATCTGGTCCTGGAGACAGAATAAATAAAAGGGGCCTTCCCTGAGGTCCCTGCAAATGTCAGATGAACCTGTTCAAGCAGACACGATTTTCAGAGTTGCCGCCGAGGCCTTCCTTTTGGCCTTTACCCATCCTGAAGTGTGGTCGGGCTATGGTACAGGTGTGTGATTGGGGCACACGGTGAGAGCAGGCATAATGCCCACAGTGAAGACACATGGACATGGCACAATGACTGGGGCAGCATCACGTGTGTTCGCTACAGCCCTTACTCTCCAGAGAAGAAGGACTCCCATGCCAAGTGCCCACCATCCGCCCCACTCCAGTTCATACTACCTTCGGACTGTTCTCTCCTTCCCTCAAGCCCATTTCCACTGGTTCAGATCTAACCCCTGCAGCAAAGGCCTGAGGAAAATGCCACTGCCTCCAGGAAGTACACAACTCTTCTCTGAACACAGCCCTATCTCTACTCCGCTCTAATTATAAACAACACTTCCCACCCTGAATTAGCCTTCTGTGCAGATATCCATGTTCCTCTAATAATTGATCAGGCCCTCGGAGCAGAGTTCATGGCTGATTCATCTCAGCATCTGCCACAGGGTTGAGCACAGTCCCGGGCCCCTGGAAGGAACTCAGCAACTGTCTTTTGAATGAATGAAAACAACATTCTTACCCAGATGCACACCAAGAGCACGTGAGGGTAGCAGAAGTGTTTCTGGTTACCCTCGCCTATTTCACTCCTTTTCCTGTTCACCTTTGTTAAAAAAAATTTTTTTTTTCCAATGAAGCATTGAACTGAATTTCATTTCAAATTTGTGCAGTGAGTAGTAGCAGGCTTTAGCCAAAAAAAAAAAAGGTTGCTGTCTAGGAGTCAAGTAGACGCTGTCTCTCAAGACTTGAAAAGTCAGCATCTGCTCCCTTGGAAGAACTGAAAGTCCACTGTGGTTCTCTGAGGAAAGAGCCAGGACTCTTGAGAGTATGCTATAGTTGTTGTTCAGTAGCTCAGTCGTGTGCGACTCTTTGCAACCCCATACTGCTTGCCTGGAAAATCCCATGGACGGAGGAGCCTGGTGGGCTCCAGTCCATGGGGTCTCGAAGAGTCGGACATGACTGAGCGACTTCACTTTCATGCATTGGAGAAGGAAATGGCAACCCACTCCAGTGTTCTTGCCTGGAGAATCCCAGGGACGGGGAAGCCTGGTGGGCTGCCGTCTATGGGGTCGCACAGAGTCAGACACGACTGAAGCGACTTAGCAGTAGCAGTAGCAGCAGTACTGTAGCACACCAGGCTCCCTTGCCCTTCACCATCTCTCAGAGATTGCGCAAACTTATGTGCATTGATGTCATCCAATCCTCTCATCCTCTATCACCCCCTTCTCCTCTTGCCTCAGTCTTTCCCAGCATCAGGGTCTTTTCTAATGAGTTGGCTCTTCTCATCATGTGGACAAGTATTGGAGCTTCAGCATCAGTGCTTCCAATGAATAGTCAAGATTGATTTCCTTTAGGATTGACTGGTTTGATTTCCTTGCAGTGCAAGGGACTCTCCAGAGTCTTCTCTAGAACCATAATTAGAAAGCATCAATTCTTCATCACTCAGCCTTCTTTATGGCCCAACTCTCACACCCGTATATGACTATTAGAAAAACCACAACTTTGACTATATGGACCTTTGTTGGCAAAGTGATGTCTCTGCTTTTTAATATGTGGTCTAGATTTGTCATAGCTTTCCTTCCAAGGAGCAAGTGTCTTTGGAAAAGACCAAGGGGTATTGACAGCCAAGAGAAGGGATTTCCCAACCAGTAGAGTTCTACAGAGGCGAGCTCTGCATGCACAATGATGGGGAGATAGGTAGGAAGGCACTGGACCTCCTGTGAGGTCCCAAGAGTCTGACACTGAGACCACATTAGCCTGAAGCCGATGAAGGCTGCAGAGCTGTGCCCTTGCCTGCAGTGAGGCACAGTGCAGAGGCCCCACACCCCACAGCACCCAGAGCACACATCTCATGTGAGGACCCAGTTTCCTCCACCTACAGAAACTCACTGTCTAGGAGTCCTGAGACTCTAAAGTAAGAGACATCTTTTCTGTTCAGTTCAGTTCAGTCACTCGGTCGTGTCCGACTCTTTACAACCCCATGGACTGCAGCACACCAGGCCTCCCTGATCACCACCAACTCCCGGTGCTTGCTCAAACTCATGTCCATGGAGTCAGTGATTCCATCCAACCATCTCATCCTCTGCCATCCCATTCTCCTCCTGCCTTCGATCTTTCCCAGCATCAGGGTCTTTTCTAATGAGTCAGTTCTTCACATCAGGTGGGAAAAATATTAGAGTTTCAGTTTCAGCATCAGTCCTCCCAAGAATATTCAGGGATGATTTCCTTTAGGATGGCCTGGTTGGATCTCCTTGCTGGCCAAGGGACTCTCAAGAGGCTTCTCCAACACCACAGTTCAAAAGCATCAATTCTTTGGCACTCAGCTTTCTTTATGGTCCAACTCTCACATCCATACATGACTCTTGGAAAAACCATAGCTTTGACTAGATGGACCTTTGTTGGCAAAGTAATGTCTCTGCTTTTTAATATGTTGTCTAGGTTGGTCATGGGCCTCCCTGGTGGCTCAGACGGTAAAGCGTCTGCCCGAAATTCGGGAGACCTGGGTTCGATTCCTGGGTCGGGAAGATCCCCTGGAGAAGGAAATGGCAATCCACTCCAGCACTCTTGCCTGGAAAATCCCATGGACAGAGGAGCCTGATAGGCTACAGTCCATGGGGTCGAAAAGAGTCGGACACGACTGAGTGACTTCACTTTCACTTTCACTAGGTTGGTTGTAGCTTTTCTTCCAAGGAGCAAATGTCTTTTAATTTCATGGTTGCAATCACCATCTGCAGTGATTTTGGAGCCTAAGAAAAGAAAGTCTGTCACTGTTTTCATTGTTTCCCCATCTATTTGCCATGACGTGATGGGACTGGATGCCATGATCTTAGTTTTCTGAATGTTGAGTTTTACTGTGCCTGGATGTTTAATGAAAGAGTAATCATTCCTAGATCTTCCACTGACATAGTTACAATTGATAAACAGCTTTCATATTTACAGGCGTCGCAAATTAACCCTTCATACTTGCTGACCACTCTGATTAGATGGAGTTCCCCTACTCCTGCAGGCTTACTGGACTTCACCGAGGGGAAGGGCCCTCTCACTCATTCCCGCCTGCACTCACCCATTCGGGCACAGCACTGAGGCTGCAGGCAGAAACAAGCAGGGATTTGAATGGGATCAGGCTGCTTTGTGCGAAGGTTTCCCATAAGGCCAGAACATTTGGTCTTGTTGCAACGTTCAGATTCCCAATTCCAAAATGAAAAGTCTCGGCTTGGTTACTTTACCAGTCTCCAAACTCCTCCACCAGCACAAATCTCATTTCCTTGGAAGGAAGGACATGGCTGGGGCAGGGTGGAGGGTGGGATCTGTGTTTGAGAGCCTAGATCAGAGGTTATAGTACCTGGGAGGGGTCTGTGGACTAAGGGTACCCTAGTTCTTCTCTTTCTTTTGCAAATGGGGAGACAGCTATAAATAACTCAAGATGATGCATTCCAAGAGATAGCATTAACCACTTACGTTTTAAGTCCTAGCAAGTCAGCGTTGTGGATTCAAGTTCTAGGTCCTCATTTGACTCAAATCCCTCAAACCCCACCTCACTGTGTGGCCATGACCCTACACTGCCAGGTCACAAGTGCGCAGGCAGCTGGATAAGAGAGTGGGAGACTGTTATGGGTTGAATTTTGTCCTCCAAAATGCATCTGTTCAAGTCCTAACACCCAGCACTCAGAACGGAAGTGGAAGTAGTGTCATTGCAGATGTGAGCAGTTAAGATGAGGTCGTACTGGGGGAGGCTGAGCCTCTAATCCAGTATGACAGCTGTCCTGATAAAAAGGGGAAACTTGGGCATAGAGATAGACACGCACACAGGGAGGATGCCCCGTGAATATCACAGTGACACAGCAGAAGCAAGAAATGCCAAAGAATTCCACAAACCACCGGAAGCTAGGGGACAGGCCTGGAGCAACACTCCCTGTGCATGCTTAGTCTCAGTGTCCGACTCGTTGCGACCCCATGGACTGTAGCCTGCCAGGCTCCTCTGTCTATGGGATTCTCCAGGCAAGAATACTGGAGTGGGTTGTCATTTCCTTCTCCAGGGGACCTTCCTGACCCAGGGATTGAACTCCTGCATTGGTGGGTGGATTCTTTACTCTCTGAGCCCCAGGGAAGCTGGAGCAGACACTCCCTCTCAGCGCTCAAAAGGAACCAATCCTGCTGATACCTTAATCTCAGACTTCAAATCCTTGAGACTATGCAACAATAAATGCTTATTGTTTAATTTTTACTTTTTGACCATGCCATGCAGCATGTGAGATCTTAGTTCCCCTGGTTATTGAACCCACACCACCTGAAGTAGAAGCGTAGAGTCTTAACCCCTGGACTACCAGGGAAGTCCCCAGTAAATGCCTGCTCTTTAAGCCACCCTGTCTGCGGTACTTTGTTATGGCAGCTTTAGCGAATTAACAGAGTTTTAAGACTGACCACTGGTGATGATGGTGACATCATGAAGCTAAGGTAACTAAGGATCAGAGCCACAATTCTATTAGTTTAAAATATAGACATACAGATAGAAATATACACACATGCTTTAAGGAAGCTAGAGATGGATGGATGGATGGATGGATGGATGGATGGATGGATCAATCGATCCAACAGCTGTACAGGCCCTCCCCAGCCTAGCAGCTCTCCCACATGGGGCTGGAGAGAGACTGCACAACTGTTTGGCAAAGCATCCCACAGGAAGAAAACGGACTCTATGCTGCACAGTCACTGTGCCAGTTAGTCTTCCTGAACACCCTGTGGCATAAATATGCTTATCCTTATTTTACAGAAGATGAAGCTCAGATTGGTTATGGCTTCTGCCTAACAAAACCAGGTTAGTAAGTGGCAAGGCTGGGATTCATGCTCAGGTCTGCCTGGCCTCCAACACAGGCTCATTCGTCACACCTGCTGCTTTGCACAAACCCTGCCCTCACGTCCCACGTTAAGACAAGGGAGCTCAACCGAGTCGGCCAAGGATCCAGAGTGATCAGGAAAGGGAAAGCTGTATCTTCACTCCCTGTAATCCAGGCCAGCCCATGTTCACTCCTGCAGCAACTGAGGATGAGCACGGTCATCACGAGGCCCCTGCCCTCTGCTCCAGGAGTCCAACCTGCTTCCCTTCAAAGTGCCAGCCCATCTGGCCCCTCCTGGATTCTGCTCTTCTGCAGAGGCACTAGCTCTGTCTCTTCTCTGGTCCCAGAGCCTCCCTTTATTTTGGTAGCTCCAGTTCTTGGCCCATGGAGGTCACCCCTAGTCCACTCCTAGCCAAGCCAGCTAGCCCCTGACCCCTCCAAGTGGGAGGGTGAGGAGGTCAGACACTATGGTTGATACAAATGCCATCATACTGGCAAGTCAGAAATCTTGCTGGGCATCACACTGGAGTTGCTGCCTGGGCCTCTGCTAAGAAGGGCATAAATCTTAAAACCTCGGGGAGCTGGAGGGGGCCCCTTCAGGGCCCAGGCCTGGCTCCCCATTGTCTCCCCAGACTGCACTCCCATTCTCAGGTCTCAGTCTGTAAGGAGTGTTTGCTTTAGTCCTAGCCCTGGCTCATATCTCACCTGGCCCTTCTCATGCTGCTTTTCCTAGCAATCATGCAGGCTTCCAGTAGCCTCTGAGATGACTTATATGCTGTTCCTTTGGCCTGAGTTGCTTTTCTTCCCCCTCTTGAATTTCCCAGCCCCTACCTTCAGGTTCTAGTTCAGATGTCATTTCCTCTGGACTCAGGGCTGTGCTGGGTGTCTCTCTCTTATGCCTCTTTATCATCCAACAGTACTTGTCGGAACACTCCTGAAGCTCTGCGGTCACTTACTGAAGTCCTTGCCAGCTTGTGACTGGGACAGGCTGGGCCTTTGCCTGCCTTGCTTACACCGTGTCCCCTCAGCCCACAAAGAGCACAGACAAGCACCAAGTGGCCACCCAAAAAAGGCTCTACCATTCAAATCATTCAACTTCTGTCTCTAGGATCCAAGAAAGGAGCACGGCTATGCTACTGCAACCACGAGCAAGGTTCATCCAAACTACAGCTCACGAATACAAACAGGACTTCTGAGAGCTACATGTAGAACCAAGGCCAGGGTACTGCCTCCTGACACCTCCTGATACTTGAAAGCAGAAGTCTGGTGGGCTAAGGGCTTAGAGGGAGAATGGAAAGAGAGGGCCCAAACCTCTCACAGCAGAAATGGGGAGGGATGTTTAGGGGGGAGAGAGAGAAAAAGAGAGATGTCTTCCTGCTCTTTCTATATCTGTTTGACCCGGAACCTGTCCTTTGCCATATGGCGAGGGAATTCTTGCTGCAAGACCTACTTGCTGCAAGACCTACTTTGACTTGCCGTCTTCCTCCGCAGCCTTGGATATCCATTCTCCCAAAAACAGTACTGAAGGACGCAGGAGGTGATGTCCAGACTGGCTGCTGCTGCCATAAATAATCCAGCTTCCTTTTTTTTTTTTCCCAGAAGACTCATCTTTGCTTTCCTGAAGCATTTGCTCCTAATGCCTGGGGCCCTCATGCTTCTGTCTTAAGTTCACTAAAGGTTCTGGGAGCTGCATATGCACTTGAACAGGAATCTGCAAGCCCTTCAGCTCCAGCCTGTGAGCCCTGCACCTCGGTGCCCAGGCCTTGGAGAAACTGTGAGCAGTCTCCCCAGCCACAGAGCAGGTGGCCTCCCCTCTGCCCCGATACCCCGACGTCTGTTCAGAGAGCTCACTGCATGCTTCTCGCCCGCCTTCTCCCTCAGGAGTGCTCCTATGCAGGTAGTAATGTTTTACTTAGATTTCCTCCCATGTTAGCCAATTTATTTCATTCACCTTGAAAAATTCTCTCCCCAACTCAGTTGAAAACCAACAGATTCCTAGGTGCATTTTTAGATGTGTAAAACACACGATAAGTGATAACATGAGCAAGAAAATGAGGACAGAAGGGAAACAAAGGTAGCAAATGAGACACAGCGAGAAGCTGAGCACAAGGTTCTAAGATGCCATCGGTCTAGTTCTGAGTCTCCTAGAGGCCAAAGCAAAGATGGCAATAGGACCAGGCACGAGTTTGGAAGTTCCCAGCCCCTATCACAAAGAGGTCAGCAAGGTCCCAGATCATACTTTCAGCACTAAAAATGCAGCTGTGATCTGGCCTTGGGGAAGGCAGTCCATTCTCTCTTTCGTCCATAAACATTAAATGAACATCTTCTAACTGCCAAGTCTGTAGACGCTGGGCGTAAAATACATATCCAGATGTGTTCCCTTCCCTCATCTCCTTAAAGAAATATATTTGCCTGCCCAATTATCCTTGGCTTTGGGGTTTTTGCCCAGAGGTGTGGGGGTTAGGGAAGTGGTTTTGAGGAAAGAACAGACTTTCTGTCTTAGCTTTTCTCAGACTGCAATGTCTGGTCCTTCATCCTCTGTCCAGAGAATTCCTTCACGGCCCAACTCAAATGCCACCTCCTCCAAGAAGCCTTCCTATGTATTTCCAAGCTAAATTGTTTCCACATCTCATGACAATTGCTTCGACATATTAGCACTTATTCATTTTTCCTTTTGCATTGACTTTTTAGCTCTTCCCTTTGGCCTGTCTTATCCTTGTCTCTATTTTAAGGACCCAACCCAGGGCCAGACCCATAAGCAATAATCAATAGACCCCTACTTGTGTTGCCTTAAAGATAATCTATTTTCATGAAGTGAAAAGTTCAGAGGTCAAACACACAGAAATTAATTTCATTCAGGACCAAGGTGGCTCTGCCTGGTGCTAAAAGGAATTCAGCAGCAGCAAAGCAGACCTGTGTGCTGGGAGCCTCAGTGATGACCACTCAGGGGGGCGGCTTCCCATGACTGTTCTAAACTACAGGGTTTGAATACTGATAACTTTCTCCAAGCTACAGACCAATAAGCTGCCTGCAGTGATCCCACTGTGAGAAGGGAAGAGGCTGTCTGGTGTGGGGTGTGGTGGGGAGGCATGGAGGTCACAGGAGCAGCTCTGGGCTGTGGAACTGCATGTGAACTGTGGTGCAGCGGCTCTGTGCAATGACCAATGGCTGTGTGTGCCTAGGGCCCATCACTAAACCTCTCTGAACCTCAGTTTCTCATCTGTCAACAAGAAGAGTAAAATCTACCTCATGGAACATTAAGACAAACATTATAAGGTAGATGGAAGGGGTTTAAATGAAACCTGGTTTGGGACAGGTGCTTTTTAAACATTTTCCTCTGCCTTTTTTTTGCCTTTACCTAGGGTTTGGGGCCTTTGCTACTTATGTAACACATGACTTAGGCAAACTGTTCAACCCCAGACTCAGCAAGCTCATCAGCAGAATGGGCTACTGAGGACTAAACGTGATGATACATGCAGTGAGTTTGCTGCATTGCACAAGAGGTCAAAATCACATGTTTACTATAGGGGTCAATATACATGCATGCCCTAATTCATGAATTATGATCCTAATTCATCCATTCACCCAAATATGTGGTCCCCTGGCTCCAGTGTGCTGGGCTATATTCTGGAGACACAATGAGATCACCGGCCCATCCCTGTACTCAAAGAGGATGTGGTCTCCATCCTTTCTGCCTGCACCTTTTGTGCACTCCAGCTCCTCTCCATGCCATTTGCCTATCTAGGTGTCCCTCCTCTGGCGCAAACAACCCAGAAGGTAGGAAATGACTGCGAGTACTCGAGTGCCTGTGTGTGGCTGATGCATGCTCCCACTTGCTGTGGCATTGCTCCAAGAGGAGACCCTTGGCACGTTCTGGGAGGGATGCTGTCTCCTCAGAGGACTGGTTCCCCCAGGCATGATCCATGGTGATGTCTGACCAGCACAGACTTCTCACTGGAGGCTTGAGTTGGTCCTGGAGGAGGGCATGGAGCAGCCAGACCTCAGAGAAGGAGGGCTTGGGATCAAGTACATGGGGAAGATCCGCCTTCATGGGGAGGCTGGACAGCAGCAAAGACCGGTAATGACTCGGGGAAGGTTCTAGAATAGAACCGCCAAGCTCCCCTCCATTAGGGGCCAAGACGGGCCTCCACCCCCTCTGCCGGGCTCAGGACCATTTCTGGAGGAGCGGATACACCGTCTGCTCCTGCTGACTCAGGCCCAGGCACCGAGCGCCCTCTGGCCACCCCTGCCTGTGGACCGCGAGGGACGCAGAGCCCAGTTTTCTTTTGCTGAGCCGCGACTGTCAACAGCCAGATTTACACAACTCGCAGTATAAATCTTCATAGCATTAGTTGGGCTTCTTTCAACTTTGCATCACGAATCTCTCATAGCAACCTCCCCAGGATTTTGCATCATAATCACTAGGGCATAATTTTCCTATAAAGAGCTAATTGTTACAGACAGTCATGAGTCACTGTAATTTTTCAGGGCTGAGAAGGAAAAAAAGGGGCTCAAAGTTCTAATCCAACATCAGCAACGATAATCATAAAACCAGCCTATGTGGGGCCTGGCAGAGAAGCACAGTCTGAGGCATGTAGTCAAACAACACAGCTGTGTATTTGGGGGTGGTGGTGCTGGGATCAGGGTCTTCCTATCATCAGCACAGACTCCAAGAGCTGGGCGGCGGGACAGATCTTCAGACAGAAATTCAGGAGATACTCCAAGGGGCCTGCTGTCCTGGTCTTAGGGCTCCAAAGGGAAGCAGGTCTTGGGACAATGGGAGTATCCTTCAGAGAAGGCCACCAGCAAGGTGACGCACTGCATTTCCTGACATCTGTTTTCTAAGTGCTCCCATCCCTGCTCAAAGACATTCCATTTGCATCACTAGGATGGGTCTTGCTTTAAGAAAGTGTGTGACACACACACACAAAATTCAGATTTTTTTTTTCTGGAAACCCTCAACAACTGTATTATTGAAGGATCTACCTTGCAAATTGATTTGCTACAGGGTTCCTCTAACTGTGGGGTCTCCCTTACAGGCATTTAAGATGGAATTTGACTTCTGAACGCCAACTTGTATGGAACCCTATCTTCCCCAACATGTCTACTACATTCACCAAGGTCTCCATTCCTTGTCTCCAGGCATTTATGTGCTCCACCTCCTGCCATCCAACCAGACTCCCTGAGGACTCCTGTTCTCCCCATTCCAGCTATGGAGATCACTGTGCATGCTCGGTCATGTCTGATTCTTTGCGACCCCGTGGACTGTAGCCTGCCAGGCTCCTCTGTCCATGGAGTTTTCCAGGAAAGAATACTGGAGTAGGTTGTCACTTCCTCCTCCAAATCTTCCTGCCCAGGAACGAACCCTATCTCCTGCATCGGTAGGTGGAATCTTTACCACTGTGCCACTTGGGAAGGCCTAGAGATCATTAGAGGCTCTAAGAGTAGGTGCCTTTACATAGTTGATTGACCAACTTAGAACAACGAAAAGGGTGAGTTTATGTCTTTGGTTTGCATTTTCTCTTCTATTTGACCACACACTGATTCATTTATAAATTGCTTTACAAGTGGCTCCTTTTTGCTTCCCAGGGAGTCTCTGGGATTAGGTGAGACACTGTTCTCACAGACCCAGCTTTAATTCAACAGGCATTCCCAAGAAGATTTTGAAGGGCCAGGCCCTCAGCTCGGTCTGAGATGAGAGAAGGAACGTTTAATTGCAGACCTGGGGACTGAATGCTTTGACTGGGGGTCACAACTAGAGCTGGGCCACGTGGGGGATGTGATGGGATTCATCAGTGAGATTCTTATGGGTCAGGACATGAATGCAGTTCAGTCTCTAGACTGCCCTCAGCAGGCCCCTGCTGCTCCCTGCCCTCAGGGACCCAGCTTTTCAGAGGTGAGACAGGTCCCACCTTAGGCGGAGGCTGGCTGTGCCTCTCCCTCCCTCAGGAACCTCACCCACTCCTGGGCGGCCCTCAGCCTGCAGGGAGGCTCCAGTCCACGCTGGAACCCTCTTCTCTTTCAGAGTTCATGGGAGAATCCAGTTGCTGGGTGGGGAAGTAACATTGCGAAATATGTATTTCCAGTTCTACCTCGCCCCTTTCCCATCCGACGGCCAGACTCCTAGGGAACGGATTTGCATCTCCCTCAGGAGGCTGAGAACAGCACACTGACTCCTTGAGCTGTGCTCCCCAATAGACGTGAGCCACGGATGTGAGTCCCACGTGGGAGTTTTCCAGAACTACATTAGAAAAGTAACTTTATATATTGTATGCATAAAATACAGATGGGCGGGAGAGTGGGGAGGTAGAAACTATGGGGCGTAAGACAGGCTCAAGGATGCATTGCACAACATGGGGAATATAGCCAAGACTTTTGTAATAACTCTAAATGGAAAGTAATCTTCAGAAATGGTATGAAAATGAAAACAATTAAAAACAAATTTAAAAAAGAATAAGGGAGAAATCTAAAAAAGAGCGTATATATGTATATACATAACTGATTCACTTTGCTATACAGCCGCCGAAACTAACACGCCATTGTAAAGGAGTGTATACTCCAATTAAATTTAATAAAGTGAATAAGGGAGAATAAAAACAATTGAAACTAAACAAAAAATAACAATTTTAGTTATATGGTATTTAACTTTGCATGTCCAAAATATGATCATTTTAACATGCAGTCAACATAAAACAAACTATTAATGAGACACGTGTTATTCTCTTTCACACTAAGTCTTCAAAATCTATTGTATTTTTTCTTTTTTTAAAGCTATTTATTTTTTAATTGAAGGATAATTGCTTTACAGAATTTTGTTGCTTTCTGTCAAACCTCAACATGAATGAGCCACAGGTACACATAGATCCCCTCACTCTTGAGCCTCCCTCCCACCTCCCTCCCCACCCCACCCCTCTAGGTGTATACAAAGCCCCTGTTTGAGTTTCCTGAGCCATACAGCAAATTCCCATTGGCTATTTATTTTGCATATGGTAATATAAGTGTCCACATTACTCTCTCCACACATCTCCCCCTCTCCCCCTCTCCCCATGTCCAGAAGTCTATTCTCCATGTCTATTTCTCCATTGCTGCCCTGTAAATAAATTCATCAGTACTATTTTTCTAGATTCTGTATATATGCGTTAGAATACGATATTTATCTTTCTCTTTCTGACTTACTTCACTCTGTATAATAGGTTCTAGGTTCATCCACCTCATTAGAACTGACTCAAATGCATTCCTTTTTATGGCTGAGTAATACTCCATTGTGTATATGTACCACAACTTCTGCATCCATTCATCTGTTGATGGACATCTAGATTGCTTCCATGTTCCAGCTATTGTAAATACTGCTGCAGTGAACAATGGGATATATGTGTCTTTTTCAGTTTTGTTTTCCTCAGGGTATATGCCTAGAGTGGGATTGCTCAGTCATATGGCGGTTTTATTCCTTGTTTTTTTTAAGGAATCTCCATACCATCTTTCATAGTGGCTGTATCAATTTACATTCCCACCAACAGTGCAAGAGCATTCCCTTTTCTCCACATCCTCTCCAGCATTTATTGTTTGTAGACTTTTTGATGACGGCCATTCTGACAGGTGTGAGGTGATATCTCACTGTAGTTTTGATTTTCATTTCTCTAGTAATGAACAATGTTGAGCATCTTTTCATGTGTTTGTTAGCCATCTGTATGTCTTCTTTGGAGAAATGTATGTTTAGGTCTTTTTCCCACTTTTTGATTGGATTGTTTGTTTTTCTGGTACTGAGTTGTATGAGCTGTTTGGAGTTGTATGAGCTAAGTCATGGAAATTAATCCTTTGTCAGTTGTTTCATTGGCTATTATTTTCTCCCATTCTGAGGGTTGTTTTTTTCACCTTGCTTATAGTTTCCTTTGCTGTGCAAAAGCTTATAAGTTTAATCAGGTCCCACTTGTTTACTTTTGCTTTTATTTCCCTTACTCTAGGAGGTGGTTCACAGAGGATCTTGCTTTATGTCATTAAGTGTTTTGCTTATGCTTTCCTCTAAGAGTTTTTTAGTTCCTGGTCTTACATTTAGGTCTTTAATCCATTTTGAGTTTATCTTTGTGTATGGTGTTAGAAAGTGTTCTAATTGCATTCTTTAACATGTAGCTGTCCAGTTTTCCCAGCACCATTTATTTAAGAGGCTGTCTTTGCCCCATGGTATATTCTTGCCTCCTTTGTCAAAAATAAGGTACCTGTAGGTATATGGATTTATTTCTGGGATTTCTGTCTTGTTCAATGGTCTATATTTGTATTTTTTGTGCCAGTATCATATGGTCTTGATGACTGTAGCTTTGTAGTATAACCTGAAGCCAGGAAGCTTGATTCCTCCAGCTCCATTCTTCTTTCTCAAGACTGCTTTGGTTATTTGGGGTCTTTTGTGTTCCCATATGAATTGTGAATTTTTTTGTTCTAGTTCTGGGAAAGATGCCATTGGTAATATGATAGGGATCACATTGAATCTGTGGATTGCATTTGGTAGTATAGTCATTTTCACAATATTGATTCTTCCTATCCAGGAACATGGAATATCTCTCCATCTGTTTATGTCATCTTTGATTTCTTTCAACAGTGTCTTATCATTTTCTGTGTACAGTTCTTTTGTCTCCTCAGGTGAGTTTATTCCTAGATATTTTATTCTTTTTGCTGCAGTGGTGAATGGGATTGATTCCTTAATTTCTCTTTCTGATTTTTCACTGTTAGTATATCGAAATGCAAGTGATTTCTGTGTATTGATTTGGTATCCTGCAACTTTGCTAAATTCAATGACTAGCTCTAGTAATTTTCTGATACTATCTTTAGTGTTTTCTATGTACAGGATCATGTCATCTGCAAACAGTGAGAACTTTACTTCTTCCTTTTTGATCTGGATTCCTTTTATTTCTTTTTCTTCTCTGACGGCTATAGCTAGGACTTCCAAAACTATCTTGAATAATAGTGGTAAAAGAGGACACCCTTGTCTTGTTCCTGATCTTAGGGGGGGGTGCTTTCAGTTTTTCACCATTGAGAATAATGTTTGCTGTAGGCTTATCATATATGGTCTTTACTATGTTGAGGTAGGTTCCTTCTATGCCAATTTTTTGAAGAGTTTTAGTCATAAATGGGTGCTGACTTTTGTCAAAGGCTTTTTCTACATCTATTGAGAATATCATATGGTTTTTATCTTTCAATTTGTTAATATGGTGTATCACATTGATTGATTTATGTATATTGAAGAAGTCATGCATCCCTAGAATAAACCCAACTTGATCATGGTGTATGAGCTTTTAGATGTGTTGCTGAATTCTGTTTGCTAAAATTTTGTTGATGATTTCTGCATCTATGTTCATCAGTGATATTGGCCTGTAGTTTTCTTTTCTTGTGTTGTCTTTGTCTGGTTTTGGTATCAGGGTGATGGTGGCCTCGTAGAATAAGTTTGGAAGTGTTCCTTGCTCTGCAACATTTTTAAAGAGTTTTAGAAGGATAGGCACTAGTTCTCCTCTAAATGCTTGATAGAATTCTCCTGTGAAGCCATCTGGTCCTGGGCTTTTGTTTGGGGGGAGGTTTTCTTTTTTTATCACAGCTTCAATTTCAGTGCCTGTAACTGGGTTGTTCATAATTTCTGTTTCTTCCTGGTTCAGTCTTGGATGACTGAACTTTACTAAGAATCTGTCCACTTCTTCCAGGTTATACAACTTACTGACATATAGTTGTTCATAATAGTGTCTTATAACTCTTTGCATTTCTGCATTGTCTGGGGCAACCTCTCCTTTTTCATTTCTACTTTTGTTGATTTGATTCTTTTCTCTTTCTTTCTTGATGAGTTTGGCTAAAAGGTTTGCCAATTTTGTTTGTCTTCTCAAAGTATCAGTTTTTAGTTTTATTAATCTTTACTACTTACTCTTTCATTTCTTTTTCATTTATTTCTGCCCTGATTTTTATGATTTCTTTCCTTCTACTAATTTTTTTTTTGTTCTTCTTTTTCCAGTTATTTTAGGTGTAAAATTAGGTTGTCTATTTGATGTTTTTCTTGTTTCTTGAGGTAGGAGTGTATTGCTATAAACTTACAGCTTAGAACTGCTTTTGCTGCATCCCATAGGTTTTGAGTTGTCGTGTTTTCATTGTCATTTGTTTCTAGAAATTTTATGATTTCCCTTTTGACAAAATCTATTGTATTTTTAATATTTATAAGAGATCTCAATGCTCACTATCTGCATTTCAAGTGCTCAGCTGGTGCACACGTCTAGGGATCCCATGTTAGACAATGTCATCCTCGAGCCAATGAGGTGTGAAGAGGTGATGAAGAAGGAGCCAGTCCAAAGTGGCCCAGCATTGGGAATGGATGGAGCCCAGGAGCCTACAGGGACCAATGCCTTGGCCATTTCAATGGAAACAGGATCATTATCAAGTTCCCAGTGTGGTAAATGGTGGTTTACAGGATAAGCCCTCAGTTAAGACCCACCAAAAAAAAAGCCTTTGTGCCATATGAGTTTGCCCACAACTGCATTGTCCAATATGACAGCCATTAGCCATTGATGGTTAGATAGCATCACTGACTCAACAGACATGAATTTGAGCCAATTCCAGGCAATAGTAAAGGACAGGGGAGTCGGGCGTGCTACAGTCCGTGGAGACGCAAAGAATCGGACACAACTCAGTGACAACAGCAGCAGCCACACGTGGCTCTTTGAGTTAATTTAATGATACCAAAAAGTCATTAGCTCAGTTACATTAGCCACTTTCCAAATGCCCATTAGACACCTGTGGCTAGGAACTAGTGCTCGGAGCAATACAAATATACTTCTACCATCACAGAAAGTTCTCCTGCAAGCACTGGCCTAAATTTGGATCAATCCCTGAAAAATGTGAGAGTGGCTCCAAATTTCCTGAGATGAAAGTTCTGCCACTTATAGTTGTGGGGACTTGAAATAAAACCCAAATTGTTTTATAAGAAAATAAGGTATTTTTCTTGCATAACTGAATCTGTGGAATGAAATGCTTAATTCTTTTAACTGACACTCTTTTTAACTCTTGGAGCATGTTGCTTCATTTATAAATTTGAAAGGCAATCCATACCACCCCCCAAGATGATACAAAGGATCAAATGAGACAAAGAAGTTAAAATGGCCAACCTGAGTCCTGGTGCACTGGGCTCCCATCCCTGCCTCCCTCTCCTAGAATTCTTTGTGTGTGTGTATGTGTGCCTCCGTGTCCTCTATCTTCCACTGCATCTTTGGGGGCTGTGTCCTGAACCCTGCAGAATCTTATTTCCCCAACCAGGGATCGAACCCTCACACCCTGCTGTGGAAGCCTGGAGTTTTAACCACTGGACCACCAGGGAAGTCCCTCCTCCACTCCTCTTGAATGGGGAAACAATGAGCAGATTTTGGACTCTCTGAAAGCAAGGGCCACATCACTTCCCTACCCTGAAATCCTCATAGCAGCAGGGCAACTCTATGGTCAAACAGGACTCATGAGAAGGCAATTTTCCAGCTAACAAGTGGACAGAATTAACAGGAGAAAATTGCTTTACCAAAGGTAGAAGGAGCATCAGGATTTGTAGAAGCAGTGAAATTAGTATGGTGAGCTAGAACTACTGGAGAGAAAACAGGAAAATAAAGATGTGTGGGAAGGAATGGGAGGTGAGGAGAGAATTAAGGAATTCTTTGCATTCTTTTGGCCAAAATATGAGGTGAACCAAGAGGACAGCTGGGTTTAACCAAATAGAATTTCACAAAGGCTGCCACTGCTCTGGCTTATCTAGGCCATGAAAACCCCATCTTATGGGCAATCATATCAAGGTGAGAATAAGCAGCTGCAGTTAAACAGTGAAGAAGCTGGAGCCATTCAAGGTCAGGTCAGCTGAGGAACAAGTCGGGGGAAGAACACAGAACAATCCATGCCAAAGATAAAGGGAAAAGTCAGAAGGGATAGAATTTTAATTATATCTAAATGGGTTAACTTGAACGTGCTTGCTCAAAAGAACGGGGAACAATACAGGTCTATTGCTTTTTCTCACCAACTCTGGCCAAAAGTGGCATGTTAATGAATCCCGCAGCAGCATCGCCACACTCTCTCACCTGTTCTCCCGGGCTGAGTCCCTGCCTGGAGGGACCCTGGCTGGGAAAAGGTGGCCTGCCAAGGAGAGGAGCAATTACAGCAGCTGAGATGTTCTGTCTGCTACTCACTGTTCAGAAGTCGGGCCTCCTCGGGGACAGTGGGAGAAGAACTGAGTCGACACAAACTGGGTGTCATCATATAAGGATGAGCCGTGACGCTGGTGTCACTGCTCCTCTGCAGCTCCTTCCTTATCTTTCCTGCAGCCATACTACCGTCCCCAGTGCTTTAGAACTAGGACCATGTGAAGGGACCCAAGTTCAGCCTCCTTTTTTTTATAGCTAGGACTCAGTGACCCAGAGAGCAGGAGGCAAGTGCCAGCCCTGCACCGGAGCCTTGACCTTAGTGGGGAACCCAAGCCATGCCTCCTGGCTCAGCTCATAGCTCTCTCCACTGATTCTTGTGGCTTTTCCACCTGGCACTGGATTTGCACACACAATACATACTTGATGTCTGGTAACTAAAAGTACCTAAATTGAACCAGCATGACCCAGGTCCTGCTGCCTTGGCTCTCAGCCACCACTGGCCTGATTATCAGAGTGGTTTTTAATTCTAATGAAAATTCTTCAATACAAGAGCTCAGGCTCACAAAGGCTGCCACAGCTTTATAAGCACTTGGTGGTTCGGGTTAATAAAATGTTTAGCTCTTATAAAATGCCTTTTCTCTTGAGGTATTTTTGTTTGTTTTTAGAATAATGAGATCCCTGATACGACTCTGAGACTTATGCGTGTAGAAATGGATAGCTGGAATACAATTTAGACTCCCTCCATGGATGAACACAATTGCCCCTGGGCAACGAGGCACAGAGTAGATTCTGTCTCAGCAAACTGATTGCTCTCTGAGACATGTCAGAAGCTGCAGATAGAAGCTGCCAGAAGCCAATTCCCTGTGGCTCCAGGAGAGACCGCAAATCTGGCCCAGCTTTTTGTCCTTAGGTTTCTGAGCTGACTCATGGTCTGCTAAAGATCACTGACTCCCCATTTACCCTCACCTTCCCCCCCATGCCCATCCACCCATAACCAGGCACTGGGCAAGCTCCAGTGGATTCCAGCCCCGGACTCTGTAAGGAAACCAATGCCCTGAGCTGCAGCCTCACAGGAGACCACAAACGTTTCAAAGACAGAAAATAGAGAATCTGTTCTAAGGCCAAAAGATTGGACTTTTTTTTAAGAACACTCTTGAAAACTTTATCAGATCTTAGACCCAGGCAGTCCCTGAAGCCCCTACTTCCTGTGTGAATAGGGATAATGACCTAGGCTGTGCTGTTTCTTGGGCTGGAGTGAAGCTCAAAGGTGAAGATGGAAAGACACTTGGAAAAGATGAAGCTGCACAGCTAGAAAGGACTAACAGTTCATCCCCAGAGGGTTCCTGAGGCTCCAAGGGATGTTTCGGCTTTAGTGTTTGTTGTTATTCGTGCTTGCACACAATCACCATATTCATATTTTACTCTTGCCTTTTGCAGGAGTAAATGCAGGAGTACTCCTCCTGCCCCCTGTTATTCTGGCCATCGTAGACAGACTGCAGGTGTTTTGTTAACCGCTGTATCCTTGGGGCTGACAGCAATGCCTGGCACATAGCAGGGACCCACTGAATAGCTAGGGAATGAAGAAAGCCAGGGCTCCTTGAGAAGGGATCAGTTTTCCTGTGCCCTAGGGGAGTGAGTAGCAGAGGAGTGCCTGGTGATGCTGACTGTTGTTGTTCAGTCGCTCAGTCATGTCTGACTCTGCGACCCCATGGAGGCGATGCTGGTAGCACAGGTGAATTCTGCACTCCATCACCTCTGCCTCTATGTTCAACATGTTCATATATGTTCATCACCCCTGCCCCATATTCATTGCCTTTATTCTTCAGAATTATGAGAGAGGGGTAATACTCCTCTTAGCTACCTGAGTTCCTTGGGATCTGATTCATCTTCCATCCCTTGGCTTGACACCACATATGAACTCAATAAAAGTTGGTGGAATGTATGACTATCTCCCTTTATGATTATCTGAAATACCCCAGAACTGGGTCTAGTAAAATATAGGAATCTGAAGCCTGAGGGATGGTAGAAGAGAGATTCAGTTTACATGATGAATGGAGGACAGTTTCCCAGAAATTGGATAACTTGTTTTAACCCCATAAGTAGGGGAACCAAGGCATTCCTGGAAAAATCCCACACTAGCCTTACTGGGGTTAGTGTGTTTCCTGTTCCTGACAGGCCTCCAAGGAGACAACTTATCCTGATAGAATCAACACCGATTTATGGAAATGTAAACAAACTTCTGAAGGGCACTCAACTGTAAGGGTAAAATTAATCAGTAAAGACATTCAACCAAAGTACTTAAGTAAGCTGGGCAGATCAGACAGAAACCCAGACAGGAAACCCATCTGGGCCCACCCACATCAGATGTTCTCTGAAAATTCTCTAATCCCTTTCTTTCCTAGAGGGGGAAAAAAATAATAACCTTACATTTTTAAACTTAAAATCTAAAAACTATGTTACATATAATAAATATCTACTAGAGAGTAGAGACCTCTATTCAATATTCTGTAATGACCTATATGAGAAAAGAACCTAAAAAAGAGTAGATTTATGTATTGGGTTGGCCAGCTCAATACATGTGTAAGTGATTCACTTGGTATAGCTGAAACTAACACAACATTGTAAATTAACCGTACACCAATAAAAAGTTTTAAAATAAATATAAAACCTTGCACTTCTCTGTAAAAAAAAAAAAAATACCACCATCACCACCAACATTAAAAAAACTGTTACATAGAGTAAAAAAATATCACATCTATGAGCCACCAGGAAAATGTTTTGTTAGGAGGGTCATGGCAGTCAGGGTCAATCATGGCGCTCAGTGCTAACATCTCTGCCCTAGGAGTGACTGTGGCCCCTGGGGAGAGAAGTTCTCCTTCATAGGTCCAGCTACTCCTCTAAAGTGGAGAAGAGGAAGGAAGGAAGGGTCCATCCTGTCCCCACAGGAAGCTCTCTACAGGGAAACACAGAAAACACTCTTTCTTAACACACCTCTCCGTTACAGCAAAGCAGATTGGTAACTTAATGACCTCACAAAAACAAAGACAGGCCTTTTAACGACAGTTTGGGGACTGTCGGCCAGTAGGCTGAGCAACAAAGAGAAAAATAACAGCAAGGTGTTCTGGCTCCCCTGGCTCTTCTGGCTTCAGGTCCTGATTTCTCGAAGATTAAAAAGAAAAGACAAACAAGAAATCAATAATTCCAGAATAAAAAAGACAAGCTAACTATCTGAGTGGAAAGAGCCAGCCCTCAGAAGGTTAACTGAGGGACACCTGTGAGTCAAAGGACAGTTGGTTGGGCATCATCAGACATCCTCGTGTGGCAGGAAGGCCTGTGATCTGTCCTCGCAGTGAGCTGAGCACCCCTAGCGGTACAGCAGACACGGGCTTCATCAAGCCATCCGCAGCCGCTCATGTGGTCCCTGCCATGGCTGGGAAAGAGTGTGGCCTGGGTCACTCACAAGAGAGATGCAAGGTCACCAGCTTCCATGGGCTATCCATGATCCTGTCTTCAGCAATGTGGTAACAGCTGTCAGTAGTCATCACTCATTGAACAGACCTTATCTGATTTCAGCCTCACGATTCTATGAGTTTCATACTATAATCTCCAGTTTGTGCTGTGTTTAGTGGCTCAGTCATGTCCAACTCTTCCCGACCCCATGGACTCTAGCCCGCTCTTCTGTCCCTGGGGATTCTCCAGGCAAGAATACTGGAGCAGGTTGCCATGCTCTCCTCCAGGGGATCTTCCCAACCCAGGGATTGAACTCAGGTCTCTTGCATTGCAGGCTGATTCTTTTCCATCTGAGCCACCAGGGAAGCCCAGTGTACAGGCAAGAAAAAATAAGACCCAGAAAGGCTGGGTAACTTTTCCAAGGTGATTCTTTGAATATGGTAGTTCTCAACCATGGCTGACCCTTAAAACCCCAAATCACAGTGCCCAGGCTGTATGGTCAGCCAATTAAATTAGAATCTCTGGGGCAGAGTATATTTAAAGCTCCCCAGATGATTCCAGTCCCACTCGCTCTCCGCTTTTTCACCATCCTCCCTTTGTCCTACCAAGTTTTGCATGGTTCTATATATACTTTTCTGGTGGTCAGGAACTCCTGCCCGTTCTCAGCTGTGTTCTGCAAGATCTTCTGTGTCTGGAGGTGTATTCCTGATGTATCCATGGAGAGAGATGTACTCCAAGTCCACCTACTCTTCCGCCCTCCTAGATCTCCCCCAGATGACTACAATGAGCAGCCATGGGTCTAGGATTGGCCAAAAAGTTTGTTCAGGTTTTCCGCCCACTCTTATGGAAAAACCCAAATGAACTTTTTGGTCAACTCTACAAATAGTAGGATTAGGATTTGAATCTGATGCCTGGCCTTTGCTTACTTTTCTCTGCAATACTTCCAACCGTGAAGTAACGATCTGGAATTTTTTTTTTTTAAGTCATCAAATGGCTTTCATACTGGACATATTGGGAGACCTGGGATTCAGAAAAAGGAAATCTCATTTGACATCATGTTTACTTTCCTTATAAATAGGCTTAAAAACAAAACAAAACAGGTTGAGGGCTAAGAGTCTTTCCTACACAGCAGAGTGCACGGGCTTTGTGAACAGGACTTTCAGACATTCAGAATGTTTTTATTTCACTGTCCAGTTCTGGCCATGTACTTCTGGAAGGCTGAGCTGGAGTTTGACTTTAGGGTCTCAAGCTGCCTTCTGGGGCTCACAGTGAGTGTGTTGACTCACGAAGGTACCCATGGCCAACGTCACGCTCATATCTCATCTGCTCAGACAGATGGGTCCTGTCTGCCAATTCCAATGAATGCCTCAGTTAACAGCGCTCATTTTCTAGGGCAAAATCATCAGGATTTAAACATCCTCTGACGAGTGCCATGTGGAACAGAACATCCCATCTTCGTGACTTTTCCTGTCATAAGGAAATGATGGAAAATACTTTTTCATATTAAAACGTTTGCTTTTCTGAGGACGAGAGCCACCATGGCCACTTTAGCTCAGACAGCTAGTTTGGGTTGTATAATAAAGACTTGTATAATCAGAGCCTTCAGCCTGTCACTGCCCTCCAATTAACCCTTTCCTCTTTAACCTATAAGATTATAGCTTATAACTGCCTAAAGCCTAACAGTTCATCTCATGCAACTTCTGTTCTCACTAGCCATAGCCCATAGCTGTACAACACAGATACATTTTGCTGCCGAGTATTTTTTTAATATAAATTTATTTATTTTAACTGGAGGTTAATCACTTTACAATATTGTATTGGTTTTGCCATACATGAACATGAATCCTCCATGGGTATACACGTGTTCCCCATCCTGAACCCCCCTCCCTCCTCCCTCCCCATACCATGCCTCTGGGTCATCCCAGTGCACCATCCCCAAGCAACCAGTATCATGCATCAAACCTGGACTGGTGATTCATTTCATATATGCTATTATACATGTTTCAATGCCATTCTCCCAAATCATCCCACCCTCTCCCTCTCCCACAGAGTCCAAAAGACTGTTCTATACATCTGTGTCTCTTTTGCTGTCTCGCATACAGGTTTATCATTAAACCCCTCAATAATACATGTTAGGTTCCATCTTATAGGGGAGTATAAGGCACTCCTTTAGTTTCCATACATTTATCCAAGATACACTTACTGAGTAGCCTTCCTATGCTAGGTATGTCCCAAGGTACTGGGTGAAAAACAACAGTAAGGTCCAGCCTCTGACATGAGCAAGCTTGCAGTCCAGTGGGGAAGCTGGATACATAAAGGGCAAGTAAAACCCAATGTGGTGGCTGCATGGTGGACCCACCGGCACATCACTTAACTCAGCTGGGGAAGAAGGGGTGAAGGGTGACAGAGAAGGGCCCCGGAACAAAAGGAAATGTAAATGAAGGGAATCTTCAAAGAGACATCAAATATGATCAGGAGCTGAACGACCAACTGAAGAAACTCACTTTTGCAGGGCAGTCAGGATAGCATTTGCTTCATTCAAATGTTTTAAGTCATCCTAAAGGCCCTTCACAAAATGTCTTTCAGCCCCTTCTCCCTCCTAGTCCCCTGGGTCGAATCCCACACCACTACTCACTGTTCCCCAACCAGACCATGTGCATTCATTCATACGTTCTGTTCTTGCCGAGCCTGTGTTCTTTGTTGGGAATGGTCATTAGTCCTCTCGGTCCAGTGGGTGCCTATGAACCCTACGAGATCCAGTACAAATGTCACCTCCTCTGTGAAGATGTCCCTACCTCTGGGCAATCATAGTACATGTGACATTATATTACAGTTATCTGATTGCCTCTCTAGGCTGTATGTTTCTAGAGGACAGGGGTGTGTGCATGCATGCTAAGTCGCTGCAGTCGTGTCCGACTCTCTGAGACCCTGTGGACTGAAGCCTGCCAGGCTCCTCTATCCATGGGATTCTCCAGGTGAGAATACTGGGGTGGGTTGCCATGCCTCCTCCAGGGGATCTTCCTGACCCAGGGATCGAACCTGCATTTCTTTCGTCTGCCTCCTACACTGGCAGGAGGGTTCACTGGCACCACCCGGGAAGTCCTAGAGGACAGGAGCCGAGTCTTAGTCATTCTCACGTGCCAAGTGTTTGGTAGCCAGGAGACACGTCATGTGCCTTCTTTTTGACAAAAGAATGAAGGAACAAAGCAAAACATTAAAAATTCGCATGAGGGACTTTCCTCTCCTCTCTTTACTGTCCCCATTTATTCCAGTGTGCAGGTTCCAACACAGACAGCCCTACCCAACCCTCAGTAGAGAGGCGGATATGGAAACCCTCCCCATGCTTTTCACCATAAACGCAGTGAGAAACCAGAATGAGCTCGGGGAGGCTGAGGCCATGCCTTTCTCATCGCACTCAGTCTGGTCCAGCCGCTAGTCAGCACATGTGATAGGGTCAAGCAGTGGTCGTCCAGTAGTTAGGACTTGGCCTTCCAATGCAGGGGTATGAGTTCAATCCCTTGTTGGAGAGCTAAGATCCTACGTGCAGTGGGGCCAAAAAACAGAAACAGTATTCTAACAAATTCAATAAAGACTTTAAAAACAGCCCGCATCAAAAAAAAGTTTTAAATAAGATAAATAAACAAACCAAAAATTCACAAGACTAAGACAATTCAAAGGCACAAGCAGTCTCCCTAGCACAGGCTAATGTAGGGGTGACTTAACAGGGGGACGCCGCTATCAGCTCCTGGCAAGACAGGTAGAAGCACTAACTTCTGACAGGCGGCTCATTTGGCGATCGGCACGTGTGCAATTGCGCCATAAGCAGACAGAGAATGGGGAGACTGGGAAGCAAACTGATTATTCATGAATCTAATCACAAGTAACAGCTCAAGAAAGGCCCTTCTGAGACGCCTGTAATAATTCATGCCGAGGACGCAGGGAACCCTGCCAAGTTGGCATCTGGGTTGAAGTATCACGGGGCTCAGGCTAGCGTGTGGTGAATCATCAGAGGCAGGCCAGCTCAACTCCTTAGACCCAGTGCTGACAGGACCAAGGTCGGGGTCAGGTCTTCTCAGGCCACAGCAAGGCATACTTTGCTGTGGCCAGAGCCTGCATCCCTTTATCCAAGCCAAGCATTCCAGCATTTCTCTCATTTGAAAGACAGCACTTTCAGAGGCAAGATGAGGTGATTAAGGAGATGGATTTAACAAAACATGTTCCTACTCATACACTGCACTGAGCCTTCAAACAAGCTGAGTCAAGTGATACAAACGCCCAATGTTTAGGGACCCCAGACAGCGCCCAGGAGGGTTGGAGGGTCAGGCCACTCTCCTCTATTCATTCAAATGTGCAGGTTCCAACACAGACGGCCCTACTCAACCCTCAGTAGAGAGAGAGGTGGATATGGAAACCCTCCCCAGGCTTTTTACCATAAACACAGTGAGAAAACCTCAGCTCAGGGAGGCTGAGGCCATGACTTTGTCGTCACACTCTGTCTGGTCCAGCCACTAGTCAGCATGTGTTACAGGGTCAACCATGGTTAATGATGATGGATGATAATTTATGTCTTGACGCTGTGCGGGGTTAGGAGGAGCATAAAGTCTTTTCATGCTCGACTATGAGATGCCTGTACTGAAGAAACTATTCTGGCCACGAGAATAGACAGAGATGGATATTTCAAAGAAGAAAAGACATGTGTCTTTCAATACAGAAGCCCTAGTTTTGATTGGCAAAATAAGGCAGGTTCCCATAGAGTCTTCTACATGGTAAGTTTGTGACAGTCCCAATGAGCACACAGAGGCTTCCCTTACTCAAGAAGCCCATAGGCACAGAAACCAAGCCTCTAGTTAACTTTCCGTTGTCCAGGAAGAAATGGTGCAAGGGGTGTGTGCAACTATAGGTACGAGAACAAGCTGAGATTGATCATCTTAAAAAAAAATCTAGATGCTCTGCCACCAGATATCAGAAATAATCCTGACTTCAAACAAAACAAATTCATTTCAATCAAAGCATGAGAGTCTGATCCTTTGAAAACGACTTGACAAGCCTTCTCTGGAGTCTAGCTTCCGCTGGCCTGCAAGAGCCAGGTGCATTTTCATCCTCCCTCCAGTATTCAAAATAGTCCAAAGATGGTTATGGGACAGGAAGCAGCAAAACACTTAAAAACAAAGCCCCTCGGAAGCCTGTCTCCTGTCGCTAGGGATCTCCAAACAAGCGATTGATTTGAACCGCAAAGCAAATTGAAACAACTGTGGGTAGACCACTCTAAAGGATAACAAAGGAGGCTTGGAGGTGCTAAACTTTATTCTCTACGGTCACAGACCATGTGCATCATAGTCAGCTGGTACGTGATTTAAATGCGTTAAATGTGTTAAAAATGCACACTCATGGGGAACACCCAATATCTACTGAATCTTAAGCTCTAGGGGTTGGCACAAGAGCCTACATTTTAAAATAAGCTCTTCAGGAACTAAAGTTGGCAGACAACTTCTCCAGACCATAATGAACTGAGGTCTAAGGGTCTGAAGACTGTTGGTACCTTTGTCCGAGTTCTGATAAGCTCTGTGTTCCGAGATTGAGTTTGTGCCATTTTTATTGATAATTTCATAGCCTGAGCCCATTTTAAAGAGACTGTGTCTGCTCTTCCCAGTGTCTGGCTGGCACATAAAGAATTATCAGTGAGTGGTGGTAGAATAGGCGACTAGATTATATGAGTAGGTCACATATAGAACAGGTTACTGGATGAATGAAATAATGAACAACGGAGGCTACTAGGGAAATAATAGATTTCAATATAGTAATTACCAAACATGAACCTGGAGTGAATTTTTTGCCTTGATCACATGGAAATCATAGATAAATTTCTCTCTGGTCATTCCATTTCATGCAGTTGAAACAGGAAAAGAAATAGTGCAGACCACCAGTTTGAAGTATGTGTGCAGGTGTGCGTGTGTGCATGTACACACACTCACATACACACAGCTGGGGATCTAGCTGCCACGTTCAATATTGATCAGTTCAGGAGGAAGAGCCAGCTGCAAATGTATTTACAAGGGAAAAATTCAGCATTGGGGAAATTCCCTGGTAGCCTAGTGGATAAGAACCTGCCTTGCAATGCAGGGGACACAGGTTTGATCCCTGGTCAGGGAACTAAGATCCCCATGTGTCATGAAGCAACAAGCCCATGTGCTACAACTGCACCACAGTGAAAGATCCTGAGAGCCGCAATTAAGATCCCCCACAACCCAATAAGTAAACATTAAGAAAAGAACAATTCAGCCTTGGATAGACAGCCCTTTAGGTAGGAAGTGCAGCCCTGCATCTTGATGGCTTTACCCTTAACCTGGGGGCAAAAACAGAATTTGCAGGTAATCTGCTAGGCTGGGCTTTGGCTCTTCTCTGGTCCTTAGCCATCTGTATCCCAATCTGCCAAAGGGCCTTCATTGGGAGTTTTTCTGTTCAAGGCATCACCTAGAGCAATTCAGATGTGGTCCCGCCGCCGCCCCCCCCCCCCCCCCGCCCCCAGGGACTCACAAGCCAAAACACATACTGCCAGGTAAGAACAAAATGCTACCAAATTGAAAGCAGAGCTCAAAGTAGACAATAATGTGGCTGAGGTTGGATTATAGAGACTGAGAAGCTAGGCTTTGATTTGGGTAAAAAAGGGTTAGGAGACGTATTCACTTCTCTCCAATCACTCTGTATTTTAAAACTCCCCAGCATTCTCAGAGGGGCATGGCATTTAGAACACAAGGTACATTTATAAATCAAGAGATCAAATCATGTATAGCATAAGCCAACATAATATTGTAAAGTAATTATCCTCCAATTAAAATATATTTAAGAAAAGATCAAATCAATCACAATAAGTGGCTTCTTCTTTAGGTTTCCTTTCATTTTGTATTTCCTTATTTATCCTGCTAGTGGTCTGAACTTTAGTTAGGAGAGTCTCAAGAAAAAATTCACCTGTCTTTCCTACACACTTCAAATTCAAAGGGAAACTTCAGGTGGAAATACCTCAAATCTCACATGAACTACTTTGAGCAATAGTACCACCCTAGGCAGCAAGGGATGTTCAAACACACTGGGCATTGCACGCGCCCAGCCCCAGCCCCTCCGCTTGCGAGCTGCGATTCCCCATTTCTCTCCACCAAGAAGGAAAGCTGAAACACGAATGAGTGAAATGGCATGACTACAGGCAGAATTCTGAACGCAGTATAATTTTTTAAAGGAAATCATCTGAAAATAATTGTTGTTGACTGTCATTAATGATAAGTTGCTTTCAAAACAGCTCATAACTTATTGGGAAAAAGAAATCGATCTGTCTTACTCGGTAACAGATGGAATACTTGTTTGCCAGGGTGTGGAAAAAAAATGAAAATTCCTAGCGAACGGATAAGACCCTTCCCCCTGTATAAAGATGGGGCTTCCTTCAAAAACGTGTTATCAGTGCTCTACAAATAGCTTTCAAAGTTTACAAGTGCAGAGTTAAGTCCACATCAGTGCATTGTAATGTAGCTTGGCCATATCACCTTCTTTGAGACTTACCCATTAGCTAAAGAATAGCTAAAGAATATCCATTGTCTTTTTGCCCACCCCACCCTCTTTTATGGATACAGACAACTGACCTGGGCCTGGTGAGGCCAGTAAGGAATAGAAATTGGAGAGGAATGGAAATTGGAGAGTCCCTCAGCTTCTGGTCAGGCCCTCCCTATTTATTCCTACAGGCATTTCTCACTGCAGCCAAAAGTCTTACTCTAAAACAAGGGTCCGTCATCTTATTTTCCAGAGCAAATGTGACACGAAGGTAAGATAGATTAAAATGGTTATATCTGCAAAGTGCTGAGGACAGTCTCCGGCCCACAGTAAGAGCTGTGCAAGTGTTTGCTATTTCAGTGATGACTACATCTCAAAGCTACAGCTGAGAAACATCACTGCCTAAGATTAGGCAGGAAAAGAATCCAAATTCTTTTCTTTCCAAAAGGCAGGTGGTACCAGCTCTCAAAGGGACATGGTCAGAGCTAAACTCCTAGTTACCAAAGCATAGCTCATCTAACTCAGAAAGAGCTCTTGATTGAAAAGTGCAAAAATAGGAGTGAAATGGCCTAAGTCATTTACCAGGTGACCTTGGGTACCATGGCAACTTCTTTGCAAGTCATCTATTTAAGGACAGCAAATGGCTTTGAGATGAGAAGCAGCTGAGTGATAACACTATCTCATTCCCTACCTCTGACAGCCTCCAATTTTGAGTGTATCTAGTAATCAGTGATGAAACATGCCAATATTTCCTATGCTTCTCTAACTTGTCCCACTGCATTTCTTTTGGTGTCTTATGACTTTGAAGGAGAGTCACAGGGTGAGTGGGGGCAGGATGGCTTTCTGAGAAGGCAGGAAGTGTGACGTGGCAGGAAATAAAAATGAATTCAAACAGTCTAGATTCCTGGCCTGGCCTCAAGGGCTGCCTGGACCTGCAGAAAGCCTCTTATCCAGGCGTGAGCCCAGCAAACTCTTGTGTTTAATCCTTTTCCAATGATGCTTAAAACAGTTTGGAAAGCTCATGTTGCCTACTCATGCTCCATCACAATCAAACCAAGTGGCTTCCATTTCAACTGTGATCTGCAATATACTCAGTGGCCATTCTAATCCTCTCCCCTGGACACTATCCAGGCAGGCACCTGGGCATTTCTCTTACTTGTCCTGTCTTTTTTTCATCTTTATTGTGTTAACTTCTGTGTCACAGAATCAACTGTGTTATAAACAACAGAATCCTCATCTTTAATAAAGGAGAATTAAAAACATAGGAGAAATATATATATATTATATGTATATCTGGGTTTTATTGTTTATAAGACAGTTGAATCTATGACAGAGAAGGGGCCAACTGATTACAGAATAGAGAAGATTTGAGAGTTGTCTCTGCCCTGTTATATTCTTGTGTTTTATCTTTCCAACCACACTGCACATTTTTTAAGAGCAGAAATGATGCTGAAGTATTTCTAGCTCTTCCATCACTTTCCCTAACTTCCTATGAAATATTTGTAGTTACAGTAATAATGTGTACATGGCTCTTTGCATTTTATAAAAGGCTCTAACTCTTGGGATAAAACTATTTTCTACCACGTACCCCAGAGACATTAAGAGACCTTCCCATGTCAGTACTGCCCAAAGCAATGTGCACATGACCACGTTATCACATTACCCGACAGGAGGGGCAGAGGCAGCACCTGGACCCAGGCGGTATGGCTTCAGAGCCTGCATACTGAACCATCACTATACCGCCCCTCACAATGGTGGGCCCACTTCTCTTTTTACTCTGTCACAGGACCTTCTTTCTCCATACACAATTTATTTACAGAGGCTTAAGAGAGTGAGCTCAACAAAGGAGCACGTTACGGTAAGGAGAGGAACTCAAGGTCTTATTTCCAGTTACCAGGGGAAATTTTACGAAAGAGGTAGGCTTGTTAAAAAATGCCATAAGCCCTTTGAAAAACAATGGATGGTGTAAATTCACTTTAAAATTACCCTTTTCAAAACATATATGTTGCTGTTCAAATACACAACTGTCCTAGGGAGGCTCGGATGGAATTCTCAGGTAAAGTAACAGAGCTCCAGGTACATGTATTAAACCCACAAATCATCATCTGAGCAAACACTGAGCAAGTGAGAGAACTAATATAGGAAAAGTCAGTCCTGCCTGATCTTGCTCCTGGGTCAGGAGGTGCCTCACCACCCACACCCAGGAGGAGAGAGAGCATACCTTTTATCTCAGCTACTTCTGATTTCCTCTGCAGAGCTGACTTGTATCAGGTTGTAGCAAATGAACACTCTCCTGGAGCCCAAGGCCTGGGGTGCCAGAGAAGCAGGCACTGCCTTGGCACCTCAGAATCATCTAGGAGCTCATCAGAGGGAGCTCAGGCCAGGAGTGGCCATAAGAACATTGAAAATAGTGGCAGATGCTCCTTCCACTGTGAGGCCACAGACCTGAGAGGGGCCAGCTAGCTGAGGATAAATTGCCCTCCACTCTCAACAGGTAACCAGGTAACCCTGTGTGGGTTCCTCCTAGTGATGCACCGCTATCAGCCCAGCAGTCTCACATTCAGAAGCCAAGTGGCCCACGGAGAGACCAGGAACATGGCAGGAGCGGTGCCTGGGGAGGTGTGGGTCCGACAAGACAGGGAACATTTTATGCACAAGCGCATGTTCTTTCCAACCACTGGAGTCTGCCTTGACCTCTGCCCTTGCAGAACTCCTACAGCAAAGCATCCTTATCTTGTACTCAGCCACAAGCCTGGCCATCTTATCTCTTATGTGTTCAAGGCTCAAGGGCAGAGCTCTTCTAACTGCCTTCAGCCATCAGCACATAGGAGGCCCCAACACTTTCTGGATCAGGTGATGGGTCATTCAGAGTGTAGGGCGCAGCAGCTCTCTGAGTCCAATCCTTCAGATGCTCAGGGCCCTTCTATCTGTCAGAGTTGAAGAGACAAGCTCTTTTCTACTTGGCTTTTGGTGACAGAAGAACCAGGAGATCAAATTATCAATTAAATGAAGCAAGCTAAATGGAAAACAAAGTATCGTTTGACAGGGCCTAATTTTTCCTTTCTTTCTTGCCTCAAGTTTTTGAGAGAATGTACCTCTTTCCCTTCCAAGAAAGTTGTGCAAATTGTATAAAGATTTTCTGAGTAGGACTCGAGACAAGTGAGTTTATGTTTGGAAAATGTTCTGACTTGGGAAAGAAGAAGCAAAGCTCATGGGAACTTGGCTAAGGGTTGGAATTTACCTGAAGGTTAATCTGGACTACAGGGGATGGCTACAAGGCAGCCCAACACTTGTCAGTTCCATGCAGATGAGGTAGGAGATCTGGGAGCCCCCACGAGGTTCCCGTCACCCTCAATTACTTTCCATACCAACTTGTCAAAAAAGCCTAAAATATCACACTACTTACAAACAATTGATAATGTTCTGCATTAACATTTATGTTTTAATTTGAGCAGATTTAAGATAGGTAGTAAAATGGCATTGCCTCCTGAGATGGGTAAGCCACACCAACCATGGGCATGTACCAGGGCTCTCTTGAAGTTTGTTGCCTAAGGGGAAGACCTCACATGACTCACAGTCAGGGAACAGGACACAGATGCTTCTGAAGACAGCAGATTTGGGCAGGGCTGTGAAGAGAGAGACAGGAGTTGGGGGATCCAAATCTGTTTGAGGTACATAGCAAAGAGGGGACGATCTTGAGAGGAGAATGCAGAAGGACAAGTCTTAGCTACTTCATTGTTCTGCCCTGTGCAGGCTCTGGTCATAAACACTCGTTTACCTTTTATCCCCAAAAGGTCATGGAGTACCTTCAACGAATCTATTTCTCACATTTCAGAATTCACACTCAGCTCTCCTAGAGGCAATAACACATCAGTCTTGGCTCAGCCAGCTCTGTGCATGGTGCCCCCGGACCAGGTCTAACATGGATGGGCCTCAAGAGCGTCATACTGAGTGACGTATGTCCGACAAATGTGATATCACTTACATGTGGGATTTTAAAAATGGTACAAATGAACTTATCTGCAAAACAGATATAGAGTTACAGATGTAGAAAACAAACTTATGGTTACCGGGGGTCGCGAGAGTAGGGGTAAATCGGGAGATTGGGATTGATGTATACACACTACTGTATCTAACATAGATTAATAAGAAGAACATAGCATATTTAGCACAGGGAACTCTACTCAATACTCCTCAATGGCCTAGATGGGAAAAGAATCAAAAAGAGAGTGTAAATATATATATACACACATAAGTGTATCTGTGTAAATGATTCACTTTGCTGTATATTTGAGACTAACAACACTGTAAATCAGCTATACTCCAATAAACATTTTTAAAATAAACAACATGGGGGAAAAGCAAACATAGCCTTAATAAAAACAACCCTTCAAATTTACATTTCTGTCATTATTTATATTGAATTCAATGCCAAAGGATGATGGACTTTCAAAGCTGATGGACTGGGGGAGTCGTGGTAACTGTCCCACTCGTGGTAGCTGATCCCAACTACTCTGAGGCAGTCCCCACCTGCAGAGACCTCACTAGATGTTGTTTCTTTTTTGGGGGTCAGAACAATGGTTTCCTGAGCTTCTTAAACCTTCCTACCAAAATGTTCCAGAAAGGGCAGGAGGTGACAGGGAAAAGAGAGGTCCAGCTCAAGGCCCACCAAAAAAGAACATTTTTTTCTTTCATCGTACATTTATCTCATAAGTAGACAAAGTTCACATCTACTGTAAAAAGCATCTGCTTTTATTCTTACATAATTCTTCCCCCACTCCAAAATTTCTGGGTACAATGGATGCTCCAGGAAGCAGCTGTTTGGAACAGAGGCAGAGACCTCTCTGGGTGACTGAACCTTTTTTGCCATCTGAGCCACATGTGGGCAGAAGCTAAGCCCTGTGACAGCGGGACACCAGTGAAAACTGCAGACCTTGACTCTGCGATGACCCACCGGCTCACGAGACTGCTTAGGACCTGGAGAGGATGCCCGTTTAAACACAAAGCCCACAAAGCTGGTTGAAGGATGAAAGGAGATGATACATGTGACATGCTCCATGCTAGGCACTCAAGAAATGTTAACTATTAATATTTCTCCTCCTCCTATCTAGTTAGAAAAGGCCACATCCTCCCCCTATTTGCAGCCCTTTAGAGGCCCCTCAGGCCACAAGGCTCTTCACGATGGGCCACCACCGAACCCTCTGGCCTCATTTTCTGCTTCTTTCCCCCAGTCACTCATGCCTGGACTCCACCATTTAGTCTGGGATGATTTACGGTCCCCATACGTCTGTGTTCTTTCACACCCCAGGGGTCCTGTGGGTTCTGAGTGCTCTCCCTGGAAGGCTTCCATACAGCCCCCCATTCTACCTGTTACTCCCCTCACCTGATCAGACCCAGAGGAGGCAGCACCCCATCTGTGAGCCTTCTCAGCCCCTTGCGCTTCCACGGACCTAGTGTCTGCCTCTGAAGCATCATGCTCGGTCTCTATTGCTATTTGTCCATCTCATCTTTCAAGTGTCCTGCTCATGGGGGAGTAAGACTTCATCACTCCATGCCTTGTCTACACACAGAAGACACTCAACAAACATTTGGTGAATAAATGCATGTACCTGGGCACGTGGGTGGGAGCATGAATAGTGCGGGGGATGGGGTGGTGGGTGCCACAGAAGATGGGGGGATATACCTGCCCAGCACTGGAGCCTGTACATGGACTGTCATGACCCCTCAGCCCAGCACTGCGGGTAAGGGGACCACCAGAAAGGTTTCTATATCTTGACTGCAGTGGGTAGAGGGTTTTATTTGCCTAAGTCTAACTATACCATCTTCTCCCCACCACCTAAATACCAAGATCCAGGAGATACACATGTGCTCATGCAGGCACAGTTCCTACCGCCAGCTATTTCCTGCCACTTCAATTTTGCCAAAATGCTTTCCTTACTCCTGCATGGGCATTTTGTTCAAAACTTTGTATTTTTTCATTTTAGTCATTTTCATTATCTTATCAATTTTGCTTCCTGAAAGTTGTGTTTTATCTTACGGTCTTTGTGTTATTTTATCTATTTTTTAACTTTAGATTTTTAAAAATGGGGTTCTTCGGGGAAGGCAGCAACTTCAAGGTTACTTAGGACCAGGACACAGAGGCTCCATACAGGCTGTGCCTTTAGGAATTCCCAGGTTCATAGGAAAGATAAAAAACAAACCCTAAAACAGACAATATATCAACTCTCAAAAGGCACACAAAAACGGGCCCCAAATAGTCTCCAGCACCTCAACACCCGGGCTGAATGGAGATGAGTGAAGGAGGAGATTGGACAGGCAGAGGTGGTCAGAGTCATCTCTCACATGATCATGACTACCTCCCAGATTGTCTAGGCTGTAATTCTTACAATACGTGCACCCTCTTCCTGGTTTTTTCACACAGCACAGGCAATCACTAGGCAAGATTACAAGAGGTGGGGCTCACCCAAGAGTATTTATCCCCTCCCTCCCAGGCAACATCATCATTTACACTGAATTACATGATTCAGCACTTCCTAAAGGAGGTTGCAGCCATTTCTGATACAGGACCAAAGCAAGGAAAGAAAGGCATCCTGACAGAGCCAAGAGTGGGGTCAGATCTTTTCTTTCCAGCCTTCCCATGCCCTGACACCTGGATTCCTACCAGAGGATGTTCAGTGGGAGGGAAGGAGGGAGAGGAGAAGGGTGCTCACTGGGCAGCCAGCAGCCCCAGCCGCAAGCGTCTGCACTCGATGCTGGTGGGAAGTGGTCTCTGCTAACTGGTTCAGTCAGAGAGACAGCAATGACGACGAAGACAACCGTAGGGAAGAGACTGAAGGAAAGAAAGTCATCAGTGCGTAATGAGAAGGGGGGCTCTTATAGGCTTGGTGGATGTTTTTATTATTTTTCTCCAGGAACAAAAGCCTCCATAATTGTCTGCTATCTTACCTCTTGGCATTTAGAATTACGGACAGTAATCCTTCGTTCAAGTAGTATTAGGTCAGTTAACATTCATACTCATCTACTCAGGGTGGGGCTAGTGGTAAAGAACCCACCTGCCAATGCAGGAGATGTAAGAGACATAGGTTCGGTCTCTGGGTTGAGAAGACCCCCTGGAGGAGGTCATGGCAATCCACTCCAGTATTCTTGCCTGGAGAATCCCATGGACAGAAGAGCCTGAGGGCTACAGTCCATGGGGTGGCAAAGAGCCTGAAATGACTGCAATGATTCAGCACGTGCTCAGGGTGGAGACCTCTTTTCTATAGGTACTGACTCCCCAAGTCACCTCATACTCATATGTCATCCAGTCTGGTGTTTTTTGATAGATAGATAGGTCTCAAATTTATATAGCCTGTCCAAAATTTCCTTTTGATCTCTGATTCTGAATTCTCAACTCCACCTGCCCTGACACATCCCTCATACTTGATCCTCTAAAAGTCTTTGTCAGCTTAGTATCGACTCCTTCCTTCCATTTAATCAGGCCAAAGGCCTTGCAATCGTCCACCACTCTGTCTCTTCGCCCCACAGGGAATCTGTTACAGCATCCAACCACTTCTCCTCACACCTCTGCTGCTCCCATCCTGTACTAAGTCACCATTATTTCTTATCTGAACTATTACAGTGTTCTCCTCACTGATCTCCCTGCTTCCACTCTTGCCCTACTTTGCTCTTGAAATAGTTATCAGATTGAGGTTTTCATGATCTAAGTCAGAGCACATGACTCTCCTGCTCAAAATCCTCCAACAGTTCCACCTGCCCTAGAGTAAGGGTCACTGTCCACGTACTGCCCTACAGGGGTGAGCCTGCCACTCTCTGATTTCATCTGCAAACTCTCCTCTCACTCATCCCACCCCAACAATCCTGGCCTCTTTGCTTCCTCTTGGATGCCCCAGGGCCTCTGCACTGGCTGTTTCTTCTGTGTGAATCCTCTTCCCCAGATATCTACACAGCCTACTGTCTCATACAATCTGAGTCTTTCCTCAAATGTTTCCCAATCTGTGTGAGGGCTTCTCTGACCACTCTGTATCAAGTGATCCATGAAGGCACAAATTTTGTTCACTGATATATCCCTGACATATCAAAGACACTCATTTCATGCTTCTGAATGATGAGGAAATGGAGCTAAAGATGGTCATGTGATCCAAGCTTGGACAACTGGCCTTTCTCTCCTGGGTCTGTGAATCATGAAGGATGGAGAGGCGGAAACATGTCCTGGAGTGTATCGATCCCAGCAGTGGTGCCCTGACAGTCTTTGCCTGATATGTGGCCTGTCCTGGATCCATCTTTTTCTCAGCCTGATTCTGCATCAATATCTTCAATTCTGTGAGTTACTCTATCTCCTTCCAATAAATTCTCTCCCCTTTTCAAATTAGCCAGTGTCATTTTCCATTGCATGAAACTCAACAACTCTAACTGATGGGCCATTTCATTTCCCAATTCTTGTTTTCTCCTGTTCTGGGTTCTCCGGCCACTCAGTAAAAGTGATACGTGTTCCATGAGCATTCCAGTCAGACTAGTCTTGCTACTGACATTTTATGACCCCGCTAAAATGCCACTATTGTACTAAAAATAATAGTGACAGGTCCCCATATTCCTTTATAGCTCAAAAATAGAAGTTAACTTCTTATTTTACTGAAAAGAAAATGGAAGCCCAAGAAATGAAGTGGTAGACTGTGTGAAAAGAGAGTCTAGAGTTTAATGTTTGGTTGCTAAAGAAAGAAAACAGAATTCAGAGGGAGAGTGGCCAACTTTGTGCTCAAAACTGCTCATTCTCAGTCCTGGAAAATGCTAGAACAGTGCAGTCAGTTATCATCCTGCACAGTGTCCATTCCTCCTAAACCATAGTTGCTGGACTATAATGCACACCCCCCCCCCACCCAGCAATAGCTGAAGGCCCCCATTAGAGTGCATGGTTTGCTTTCTGCCCTTTTCAAGGCCACATCTGGCCGTGGAAAATCCTCAAAGATGATGCTCACCTGGCAGGACCTAGGCCACCATGAGCCAGGTCTGTTCAGCTGATCCTGTACAATTTCTCTGACATCACCAGGCTTGTTTTCATTGGGAGGAGAGCAGTAGGGGTCAGGGAGAAAGAAATGCTGATAAAAGCTCTTTAACATTCTGGCATGACTGCCCAGGGATAGTGTTTCTCAGCTCTAAGTAAAAATGCTTGTAGTTTTGTTTGGACATTGGCCATAGGGCCTTAGCCAAAGTGAATTTTCAGTCTAAGATGACTGGAGGTTCAGTGTGTGTGTGTGCCTAGTTGCTCAGTTGTATCCTGCTCTTTGTGACCCCATGGACTGTAGCCCAACAGGCTCCTCTGTCCATGGGGATTCTTCAGGCAAGAATACTGGAGTGGGTTGCCATGCCCTCCTCCAGGGGATCTTCCAGACCCAAGGATCGAACTCATGTTTCCCACATTTCAGGTGGATTCTTTACCATCTAGCCACCAGGGAAGCCCATGAATACTGGGGTGGGTAGCCATTCTCTTCTTCAGGGGATCTTTCCAATCCAGGAATTGAACTGGGGTCTCTCACATCACAGGCAGATTCTTTACCAGCTGAGCTACCAGGGAAGCCCAGAAGTTCAGAAGTTATCTTAATCAACTGACAAACAGTTGGTCAGCACCCTGGACAGTGTTCTCCATGCACCCAGGGAGGGTTGGGCTGCAACCTGAAACCAGCTCCAGGACATGGGGTCCTAGGAGCTACAGGGAAGAGACCAGCTATTCCATCTTAGTGCCTGTTCCCAAGATAGCCTCAGGATACCAGGAGGAAAAACAAACACAGGAACACAAACCAAACAAATCTGTAGCAGCTCTGTAAATACTGGACTGCCTAGAGGGATAAGAGCTAAATAAAGATAGTAGAGCTTTCTGGAAGATCAGATCAGATCAGTCGCTCAGTCATGTCCGACTCTTTGCGACCCCATGAATCACAGCACGCCAGGCCTCCCTGTCCATCACCAACTCCCGGAGTTCACTGAGACCCACGTCCATCAAGTCATTGATGCCATCCAGCCATCTCATCCTCTGTCGTCCCCTTCTCCTCCTGCCCCCAATCCCTCCCAGCATCAGAGTCTTTTCCAATGAGTCAACTCTTCGCATGAGGTGGCCAAAGTACTGGAGTTTCAGCTTTAGCATCATTCCTTCCAAAGAAATCCCAGAGCTGATCTCCTTCAGAATGGACTGGTTGGATCTCCTTGCAGTCCAAGGGACTCTCAAGAGTCTTCTCCAACACCACAGTTCAAAAGCATCAATTCTTTGGCACTCAGCCTTCTTCACAGTCCAACTCTCACATTCATACATGACCACAGGAAAAACCATAGCCTTGACTAGACGAACCTTTGTTGGCAAAGTAATGTCTCTGCTTTTGAATATGCTATCTAGGTTGGTCATAACTTTCCTTCCAAGGAGTAAGTGTCTTTTAATTTCATGGCTGCAGTCACCATCTGCAGCGATTTTGGAGCCCAGAAAAATAAAGTCTGACACTGTTTCCACTGTTTCCCCATCTATTTCCCATGAGTGATGGGACCGGATGCCATGATCTTAGTTTTCTGAATGTTGAGCTTTAAGCCAACTTTTTCACTCTCCACTTTCACTTTCATCAAGAGGCTTTTTAGTTCCTCTTCACTTTCTGCCATAAGGGTGGTTTCGTCTGCATATCTGAGGTTATTGATATTTCTCCCGGAAATCTTGATTCCAGCTTGTGTTTCTTCCAGTCCAGCATTTCTCATGATGTACTCTGCATATAAGTTAAGTAAACAGGGTGACAATATACAGCCTTGATGAACTCCTTTTCCTATTTGGAACCAGTCTGTTGTTGCATGTCCAGTTCTAACTGTTGCTTCCTGACCTGCATACAAATTTCTCAACAGGCAGATCAGGTGGTCTGGTATTCCCATCTCCTTCAGAATTTTCCACAGTTTATTGGGATCCACACAGTCAAAGGCTTTGGCATAGTTAATAAAGCAGAAATAGACATTTTTCTGGAACTCTCTTGCTTTTTCCATGATCCAGCAGATGTTGGCAATTTGATCTCTGGTTCCTCTGCCTTTTCTAAAACCAGCTTGAACATCAGGAAGTTCATGGTTCACATATTGCTGAAGCCTGGCTTGGAGAATTTTGAGCATTACTTTACTAGCGTGTGAGATGAGTGCAATTGTGTGGTAGTTTGAGCATTCTTTGGCATTGCCTTTCTTTGGGATTGGAACGAAAACTGACCTTTCCAGTCCTGTGGCCACTGCTGAGTTTTCCAAATTTGCTGGCATATTGAGTGCAGCACTTTCACAGCATCATGTTTCAGGATTTGGAATAGCTCAACTGAAATTCCATCACCTCCACTAGCTTTGTTCGTAGTGATGCTTTCTAAGGCCCACTTGACTTCATGTTCCACGATGTCTGGCTCTAGGTCAGTGATCACACCATCGTGATTATCTGGGTCGTGAAGATCTTTTTTGTACAGTTCTTCTGTGTATTCTTGCCATCTCTTCTTAATATCTTCTGCTTCTGTTAGGTCCATACCATTTCTGTCCTTTATCGAGCCCATCTTTGCATGAAATGTTCCTTTGGTATCTCTGATTTTCTTGAAGAGATCTCTAGTCTTTCCCATTCTGTTGTTTCCCTCTATTTCTTTGCATTGATCGCTGAGGAAGGCTTTCTTATCTCTTCTTGCTATTCTTTGGAACTCTGCATTCAGATGTTTATATCTTTCCCTTTTCTCCTTTGCTTTTCACTTCTCTTCTTTTCACAGCTATTTGTAAGGCCTCCCCAGACAGCCATTTTGCTTTTTTGCATTTCTTTTCCATGGGGATGGTCTTGATCCCTGTCTCCTATACAATGTCACGAACCTCATTCCATAGTTCATCAGGCACTCTATCTATCAGATCTAGGCCCTTAAATCTATTTCTCACTTCCACTGTATAATCATAAGGGATTTGATTTAGGTCATACCTGAATGGTCTAGTGGTTTTCCCTACTTTCTTCAATTTAAGTCTGAATTTGGCAATAAGGAGTTCATGGTCTGAGCCACAGTCAGCTCCTGGTCTTGCTTTTGCTGATCAACCCCACGTCCAAGGAGCCGTGGCTGTGCAGGCGCAGGAGGGCCTAGAGGAGTTATCCCACGTTGAAGGTCAGGAAGGGTGGCAGTGAGGAGATAGCCCTCGTCCAAGGTAAGGAGCAATGGCTGCGCTTTGCTGGAGCAGCCGTGAAGAGATACCCCACGCCCAAGGTAAGAGAAACCCAAGTAAGACGGTAGGTGTTGCAAGAGGGCATCAGAGGGCAGACACACTGAAACCATACTCACAGAAAACTAGTCAATCTAATCACACTAGGACCACAGCCTTGTCTAACTCAATGAAACTAAGCCATGCCCATGGGGCAACCCAAGATGGGCGGGTCATGGTGGAGAGATCTGACAGAATGTGGTCCACTGGAGAAGGGAATGGCAAACCACTTCAGTATTCTTGCCTTGAGAATCCCATGAACAGTATGAAAAGGCAAAATGATAGCATACTGAAAGAGGAACTCCCCAGGTCAGTAGGTGCCCAATATGCTACTGGAGATCAGTGGAGAAATAACTCTAGAAAGAATGAAGGGATGGAACCAAAGCAAAAACAATACCCAGCGGTGGATGTGACTGGTGATAGAAGCAAGGTCCGATGCTGTAAAGAGCAATATTGCATAGGAACCTGGAATGTCAGGTCCATGAATCAAGGCAAATTGGAAGTGGTCAAACAAGAGATGGCAAGAGTGAATGTTGACATTCTAGGAATCAGTGAACTGAAATGGACTGGAATGGGTGAATTTAACTCAGATGACCATTATATCTACTACTGTGGGCAGGAATCCCTCAGAAGAAATGAAGTAGCCATCATGGTCAACAAAAGAGTCCAAAATGCAGTACTTGGATGCAATCTCAAAAATGACAGAATGATCTCTATTTGTTTCCAAGGCAAACCATTCAACATCACAGTAATCCAAGTCTATGCCCCAACCAGTAATGCTGAAGAAGCTGAAGTTGAACGGTTCTATGAAGACCTACAAGACCTTTTAGAATTAACACCCCAAAAAGATGTCCTTTTCATTATAGGGGACTGGAATGCAAAAGTAGGAAGTCAAGAAACACCTGGAATAACAGGCAAATTTGGCCTTGGAATACGGAATGAAGCAGGGCAAAGACTAATAGAGTTTTGACAAGAAAATGCACTGGTCATAACAAACACCCTCTTCCAACAACACAAGAGAAGACTTTATACATGGACATCACCAGATGGTCAACACTGAGATCAGATTGATTATATTCTTCGCAGCTTTCTGGAAAAAGAGACATAATCAGGATTTTGAAGGAAGGGAGGGACTTCATGTGATAGAGAGAAAAGTATACAAGGCAGGAGGGCGTAGATAGATAAAGACAAACAAGACAAGTCTGACAAACTGATTTCCATCAACACATCTGAAGTGTTCCCCAGCACACCAGGAAATACCATTTCTGAAAAAAATGCCCCACCCTGTCTTCTTCAAATTATATTCAAATATATTCTTCAAATAGTCTCAAAATCAACTCTCTGATAAAGCCCTTTTCATTCTCTATCTTTTTCTAAAAATGGACTTTTACCTTCTAACAATGATGACTATATTTAGACCTGATGAAATGTTAGCCACGGCTATGAGACCTGCGGTTCCTTTCCTGATTACCCAACTCGATTGTTACTGGGTGCATTTTTCCTTCCTTTACTCCTAGATCCTCAGTCCTACACTCTGCCAGAACTGTTCTCTTCTGGAAAGCTTTTAGAATTTTACTTACAGGCTGCCAATGTCTTATTTCTTTGCCCTTTGTTATTTATCTGTTAGGATTTAATTAGGCGAATTAGAAATAGTCATCTCCCTTTCTCCCTCCTTTGAGAAAAAGTCTCTGATTAAATTTTATGATTAGAAAGAATTTTTCTTTATTCAAAAGCCTTTTGAGGAACTAAACTCAGACTAGTTAGAGCCAAAACACACTCAGCATTTCTCTTTCATATAATAATGACAGGCAGTGAGCAGAAGGGAGAGAGGTATGAAGAACATTTCAGCAACAATGGACAAGACAGAAAAATCAAAGTACCATCAGGCAAAGCCAGTTCCAGAAGCTAAAACATGGGCTGTCCTGAAACCAAAACTGAAGCAACACCTTCAATCACTCCGAATCAGAGTGATGAAGGTATCTGCTTTCTCTCCATAAAAATCAAGTCTCTAAAGAGACTAAATAAGTTCCACCTGAGGGGACACATGCTCATTTAAATCGGTCCATTTGGGGCTTTGATCACAGGTCACTGCTGCTGCTGCTGCTGCTGTGGCTAGGACCCTTCAAATGGCTGGGATGCGAACAGGAGAGCTTTCTGAATCTTATCATCAGTGACTCAACAACCATGAAGATATAAAAAGTAATAGAATCTTGCCAAATTTCCTCTTCATTTTGGTTTCTGTAAATGCAGAGCCTACCAACAATGGGACGAATGAATTCATACTACTAAGTCAAAACATGTTGGTACCTACATGTTCCATATAAATGGTGCAAGAAAATCCCCAAGGCAAGAAGGGGCCAGGCCGGATTCCTTCCTAGTGGTCTTGCTCCTCAGGCCTTCCACTTACACAGGTTGGGGGGTCAAAGGGAGCAGGAAGTACAGGGAAGAAGCAGCGGCTTTAAAAGATGGGGCCAGGCAGAAGCAAAGACTCAGGCCATCTTCCTTCCTGGGGCTTCAAACCCTGGGTCTTGACACTAAGCTGCACCTAAGCAATTGTTCTACCCAAGCCTTGCTGCCCAGCAGCAGACATGAGGAGGCTGAAGGCTCAAGTGCTGAATGGAAGGCCCTCAGAGACAGCCCTACCCCAGACTTTTCTAGGGGTGGTCCTAGAACCACGCCCTAGAGAAACAGGTCTCAACCTGTTTGATCTTAACAAAGGAATGCAGGAACAGAGGATGAGCAGTCAAACTACAGGGCAGATAAAGCAGGGCCCTAGTCCCTCCTCAAGGGCTATACATAGTAATATACCTTTAAGTTCTGCAGGAACTAAGGCCCCCACCCAAGTCAAGGGTGGAATGATGCTGCTGACCCAACTGACTTCAATCAACTAAGACTTGGATTCTGTGGACCTTTGCGCCAATCCTATGCTGAGTTCTCCTCTGCTCAAGCCCCTTCATGATTATGCATGTTCACTTCAGTTGCTCAGTCGTGTCTGACTCTTTGTGACCCCAGGGACTGCAGCACATCAGGCTTCCCTGTCCATCACCAACTCCCAGAGCCTACTCAAACTCATGTCCATCGCTTCAGTGATGCAATCCAACCATCTCATCCTCTGTCACTCCCTTCTCCTCCCGCCTTCAATCTTTCCCAGCATCAGGGTCTTTTCCAATGAGTCAGTTCTTCGCATCACATACCATAGCTTAAAACTTCCCCAGTTTTGCTGTCTGGGGAGACATTGCTTTGGGAACAATCCTTGGTGTTTTTGTTACTTTCTGCAAGTAATAAACCCTTCTCCCAATCTTTGGCTTGGTTGTGCCTTTTGGCTTGACACCCATGAAGAGACAAACATGAAACAGGAGGGAAGGGGGCAGGCCGCAACCTTTAAAAGAATGACAGCCGTTGGCGATAGCATAACATAAACTGGTCAGAACAAACTAGGTCTAAGATTTGACTTCCAGTAGACCATGAGCCTCATTATATGCTCATTGTAACACTTGAGCCTACTAAGCGGCACACTCACTGGCACCATGATAGCTTCAAGGCCAACTATAAAAAGCCAAAATGTCGTGGTGGCCCAGTTCCTGAAAACCCCGGCCCCCTATTCAAAATAGTTGGACTAATCCTCTCACTCATTAGCCCACGGAATTACTGAGCCCATAAAAAGTAACCATTTTTCTAGTCTGGTCTCACTTTCCAAGATGGCCCCATAGCCTGGGACTGCTCTTGCCTTTTGAGACAGACTGCATTCTTTCTATGGAATGTGTCTCTCTCTAAATAAATCCACTTCTTGCCTAACACTTTGCCTCGCCTTGAATGCCTTCTGAGCTGAGATATAAAGAACCTGAGCCTCACTAAGCCTTGACACTGGGTGAATGATTCTAATTATAAGACCATCGGTTCAAGTCCCAGTCTGGGTTTTGGTGGGGTTCAAGTCCCAGCCCACGGTTTTAAGTCCCAATCTGAGGTGTGTGGTTTCTAATCCAATTTTCAGGCAACAAACTGAGTGTACAGCCAAAATTCTGTGTGCCAGATACTGGCCTTAGGTACCAAGTGGCAAGAGTCAATATCCCACCGACCTAAAAGGACAGCCCAAGCACTTGGGGACCTCTGCAGTGAGGGTCTGCATTAAGTAACTGGAAATCAATGCAGAAGTGTTCTAAAGTGAAGTTGCTCGGTCGTGTCCAACTCTTTGCGACCCCATGGACTATAGCCTACCAGGCTCCTCTATCCATGGAATTTTCCAGGCAAGAGTACTGGAGTGGGTTGCCATTCCCTTCTCCAGGGGATCTTCCTGACCCAGGGATCAAACCCGGGTCTCCCGCATTGCAGGCAAATTCTTTACCGTCTGAGCCAAGAAAATTGTTGGGGGTGGGCAAAAAAGCACAGCTAGGATTAAAAGGATTCCTGGCAGGCAAGATTTTATTTAATTTGCCTGAAGCAAATTGATTACTGATGGTACTCCCATAACTCCTGGAAGGAAGACAACTCGGTGAGCTGCCAGAGGCTGAGTCAGGAAGTCACCTGCCAGAGACCAGAGCAAGAAGGAATCGCGATGCATGGACATAGGCCTCCTCAGAAGCACCAAGTTAGGGTGCAGGAAGACCGAGAGAACAAAACAATGGAGAAAAAGACAATGGAGCTGACCTAGGTCACCATGAATTCTGAAGGAATTAATCTACTTCTGGGAATTTAGCTGGAACAAATATTATTTTATTTCTGAGAATTCATCTGGAGTAAATCTTAGCAAAAGGGGACCACTGATTCAAGGTGACCTTTGGTCGAAGGGCGTTGTCACAAAAGGATGCCCTTCATTCTGCCAGAAGTCCTAACGCTCTAGTCCCCATGGTTTTATGTCTAAATTCCCAGGCGAATGAGTTGTATTCCAGCAGATGTGAAGTGGGATTTCTGATCTGCGAGTCCCAAACCCTCCACTTCCTAAGGGCTTGAGGAGGCAACACCCAGACTCCCATACCACTCACATTTTTCCTTTCCTAGCACGCAGTGATGCCTGTGGGATGGGGCTGAATTTGAGGGAGGGCATTGTGTTTCAGGTCTTAGTTGGTTTCTGCTGCCTCAGGCACTTTCCCGGTAAAGGAGAGTAAATACAGATCCTCACCAGGCCCCTCGTGCCCCATCCTCCCAACTCTCACCTGTGGACACGGTCATGAGACACTGTCTGGAGGCTGATCACTCCCGGAGCAGATTTAATGACCTGTGAGAGCCTGATACAGAGTGGGAGGAAGAAGGATGTGCCCGAGGGATTCAGGTTATGGAAACAGATCAATGAGGCTCAGTTCATGGTGTGTGGGTGTGTGTGTGTGTGTGTGTGTCTGTGTGTATGATTGTCTGTGTCTTTAGGGGTGGAGGATATACAGAAATATTTCAAAAGCTTTGTTGATGCCACTTATTTCTGGGTCCCCAAAATGTACTGCAGCAGGAAGGAAATAAAGAAGACAGAGATTTAAAAGCACTGAGAAGAAATTAAGGGTCAAGGAAGGGAGCCATTGGTATATGTTTCATGTGATAAAGAGATGACTTTACAAAAGATGAAGGAGAAATGTGGACTTCTGGCCAAAGCAAGGGGCGTGGGGAATAACGAGATGAGAGCCTGGGGTTGGGGGCTTGAGACAGCCCCTGCTGTTTCCTCTAGGTGGCAGGGAAGGCACAGTGTAATCAGTTTCCCTCCAGTTGTTCAGAGACTTCTAATTAAGCAATAAAAGTCAACCAGAGTGCCCCAGGAAGTGCCCTAGGAGAGGCTCTTGGGAGAGACAGCGGGATCCAGGCAGCAGCAGCCCTCCCTGGAGGGTCAGCCTGCCTCGTGGAAAGCCTTCGAGGCTCAGGTCTTTAGACAGCCCTTCCACTGGGGTACAAAGAAACACTCCCAGTCACTGTCTCTACCTGGGCAGTCCCGGGGCAGAGGGACTGGAGCTGCCCACTGGCCTGAGTAGGCCGGGCAGCCTGGGGGTGCCGGTTACAGCCAGGGCGGTGGGACTGAGAACCCTCAAAGCCTCCCAGGAAGCCAGGCTGACAGCGCAGGAGTGAGGAGTCAGAGTCCAACACAAGCGCCTGCTTTCAGGTGCGAGGCTGGGCTGATGCAGCCTCTGGCCTGCCCATCAGGAGAGATCGTTATACTTAGGTCATTGAGTAGCCAGGAGTCTGCTGGTGAGCAGCCCAAACCTCAGAAAAGCAGGATCAGCCTCAGAGTTGGAAGAAACCCTACTTCCTCACCCTGAAGAGCTTGAGTGCCTGCTATGTGCCAGAGCTGTGAGCAGAGCTGCCCCAGGGATCTCACTCTGGGCAGCCTGGGCAGTGAACCAGCTGGGACTGGGAGCTTCCCCCTCTCCCTGTGGGCAGGGCTGCACCTAAGCTCAGCTTCCCAGGGGCTGGGGCTTCTGCTCTGTTGAAGTAGCAGGGTCTACAGCTTCTCCTGGGCCCTAGGGCTCTCCAGGTGCATGGCAGCTAGCTTTCCCTTTTATGTGTTATGTTGGTTGTTCAGTCATGTCCAACTCTTTGTGTAGCCCACCAGGCTTTTCTGTTCATAAGGCTTTTCCAGGCAAGAATACTGGAGTGGGTTACCATTCCCTTCTCCAAGGGATCTTCCTGACCCAGGGATTGAACCCAGGTTTCCTGCATTGCAGGTGGATGCTTTACCATCTGAGCTACCAGGGAAGCTTTCCCAGCCCACTCCTGTAATCCATTAGCTCCCTGGCCTGTCTGTGCCAAGGCCCTTCTATGGCCCTTCATTACCAGCTTGCTCTCTCCCTTGCTGTATAAGGGGGAAGATGCTCAAGGGAATGGGGTCCCTCCACTGGAATGAGCACCCAGAATGTCCCCTCACCTCTCTCTGAGATGTCTCACTTCTCTCACTGACCTTCAGCCCATGTAAGGCTGTTCCTTAACCCATGCTGTGTGACACTGAAGAACTGGTCCCAGACCCCAAGGCAATGGTTCTTCAGATTTAGGGGCATTAGGATAGCTACAGGAGTTAACAATATATGGGTTTCTGGGTCCGGTTCTGGAGATTCTATGTCAATAGATCGAGCGTGGGGCCAAGAACTTGCCTTTGCAGCCAGGGACCATACCTTGGGAACCCCTGCCTAGGGCCTGAGGGGCCCAGCCTGCAACACACAGGTACCATTAATTACTGGGGATACAGCAGGGGAGAAAACATCTCTCAGAAGCAAGTCTCAAACAAAGATTGTACATTTAAAATTATACACTGCTTAAGGCTATGAAGGGAAAACAGAGTGCGCTGAGTAAAAGTTGATGGGAAAACTAACTTGGATGGGGAGCACGAGGGTCACGGAGCGTCTCCTGGAAGAAGTGCTTTAGGCGTGCGTTGTATGTGCGTGCTGGGCTGTGTCTGACTCCTTGCGGCCCCATGGACTGTAGCCTGCCAGGTTCCTCTGTCCATGGGATTTTCCAGGCAAGAATACCAGAGTGGGTTGCCATTCCCTTCTCCAAGGAATCTTCCTGACCCAGGGATCGAACCCTGGTCTCTTACGTCTCCTGCACGGCAGGCAGATTCTTTACCACTGAGGCGTAGGGGCAAAGCCCAGTGGGTGCATTGTATCCCCTCAATTTCCTGGGGCAGCCAAGTTATAAATATTCCCCATTTAAAAAAAATATGGAAATTCTGTATTTGGCATATTCAAGCTCTATTTTCAGATGTCCATTTGTTCCCGAAAGTAGCTGAAAAGACCTTTGCTATGTAGGCTGGTTGAGAAACTATGGTCACCAGACTTAAAAGGCATCTACCCAGAATAATGAGATGCAAAGCAGAATTCATGCCAGAGCATGCCTTGGCTCTGCTCCAGGGCAGAGTTGATTTCACTCTGCCAAGGGGCCACAGCTGCAAGGAGTCCAGGCCCTGGGGTGAAGTACTGTATATAAGGCACAGGAGGCCAGCAGGACCCACCACGCCAGGTTCCTGAGTCCAGCTGGACTCCAGGGATGGAGTGGGAGGGTGGGTATTTGGGTTTTTTTATTCCATGACCTCCACTACTTCATTCCGCAAAAGCAAAACAAAAGCACCACACTCAATGTGCCTCACCGACAGCCGCTTTTAAAAGATCGGGAGAAAGAAATCCTCGGTTAACGGAGGAGTTATTGAGTGACTGTTACGTACAGATACATATAATCCTCAAAACATAATCCTCACCCTTGAATCCTTAGACTTGTTTTAGAAACACTGCCTAGCACAGGGCTGCATACTAGGAAGAAGCTCGGTACTGGGAAACGGTAATAAGAAGGACCAACAATAACAATATGTTATGGTGTTATATCAATTACATAAGCATAATCGTCACTGTGCCAAAACACATTGCTCCCCTGGGAGGGGAGCTCCCCAGGCCAAGATCAGCAAGCACAGGGCCTTCCAGTGGAGATTCACGCCCTTGTACTGGAGACCGTCCTGGCCCATCCTACGAGTGCTAAGCCACTCAGTCAGGTCTGACTCTTTGCAATCCCATGGACCATAGCCCGCTGGGCTCCTCTGTCCATGGGATTCTCCAGGCAAGAATATTGGAGTGGGTGGCTGTGCCTTGTTTCAGATGGTCTTTCCCACCCAGGGACTGAACCCACGTCTGTTAACACCTATCTGACTCTGGCCCCTGCGGGACCACCTGTCTTCACCATCTGAGCCCTGGGTGACAACCATGAGTGTGTTTCTACACAGGAGCTCGCCCTCTTCACCCCAGGGATCAGCGCCCTTCAGCCTCTCAACAGCCTCGACCACTTGGGGAAGAACAGTGGACTCCCAGGTATAGGCGTGGGAAGACACAGATTTCCCATCCTTCCGCCTCTGCATGTGTCAGCCAGGGCTGCCTACAGTCCTGCCATGCCAGCGTGATCCTCAAAGTGTCGACAGCTGGCTCCACAGGCATCACCACCCGGGCACTTGTTAGGGATGTAATTCTGACCCCTCCCTGAATCTGACCTGCTGAATCAGAATCTGCATCTTAACAAGATCAGAGCTGACTTGTGTGCACCCTGAAGACCAAGAGACTCTAGTTTACAAACCTAGGCTGGGGAAGAAACAGCTCTCCTCGGCTGCCTGTCAGAGCAACGTTCTCAAGGGCCCTTGTACGAGGGAGAAGCAAGGCTGCTCAGCCGCCCTCTGCAGACCCACATGGTTGGGTGGGCTAGTGGAAAGGACTTGGGACTTGGAGTTGGAAGATCTGAGTTCCAGTTCTAGTTTTGCCACATAGGCATCACCGACTTGATGGACATGAGTTTGAGCAAGCTCTGGGAGTTGGTGATGGACAGGAAGCCTGGCGTGCTGCAGCAGATGGGGTCGCAAAGAGTCGGACATGACCTAGTGACTGAACTGAACCCACCTTTCACTCCTCTGAGCCTCAGGTTCTGCATATGGAAAAATAGGAGAAATAACAGCATCAAACTCACAAAGTTATTGCAAGGATCAGATGAGATAAAATATATGAAAGTGAAGTGGGCGTAGACATCCAAAGGGGTGTGTACTCCCACACAGAGATGTGCACACGTGATCGAGCTTGAAGCAGAAGGTAACCCTGTCTGTTGCTTCAGTAGACTCGACTGCATCCCAGGGCAGCAACAAGCAGGTCCTGGCAAACTCATCTGGGGCACAGAGGGGGAAAACCAGACACAGCTTTGGGCCTGGTAGAAACCGAGCCAGGGACAAGGCTCAAGGGTTTGAACGTCTCCTCCTCAATCTCCAGTTTTGTAAGCCAAGTCATGGGAAAAGAATCGTGGTCTTCTAATTGGACTTTAAAATCTCTTAAGCTGTAGGGAGTGGCCTTTTTGTCCCATTCACAGCCAGGCCAGGATGGGATTATGGGGAATCAAAGGATACAGATGAGAATTACAAGTCAAGCAGGGACAGGTGAGGCGGATGTGCCAAGATGGTAGAGGCCTCCTGCCAGTTCTGTAGGCTCAGGACATTGTATCCATGCTCTCCAGAGCAGAGAGGGTAGGCAGATACCCTTAGAACCCAAATTCGATAAGGCTGATTAAAGTATTAGCATTCACCTAACGTTCTCAGTTTACAATGAACAACATCAAGGTTAACAACTTGCCCTAGTGGAAATACATGGGGTAGAACCCAGGTCCCGACAATAGTCCAGGGCACAAGATACTTTCCTCAAGATGCCCTGCTCCACTGAGTCACCCAGGGGCCCCCAGAGCGATGATGGGGGGTGGTGGCGATAAGCTGGCAGGGAGGAGTTTCCTGAGGAGAGCTTTATGGAGGAAGCATCTCTGAATTGTGGCTCCAGAGAGGGGAGGGTTCCGTGTGGGATCCAACCCTCCCAGGCCCTCTTTGATGTGATAAAGGCAGGAAATCGGGAGCTGGCAGAAAGGACGGGTTGTCTGGGAGGGACAGCTACTTGGATTAGGTTAGGATTTGGGCTACGGTGGAGCAGAAGAGACAGCAGGCCCATGAGGAGGCTGCTGAGCGGTTGGAAAGTCCACAGTCACATTTAGGAGACTGCATTTGGGGGAAGCCTTGGGAAGGCTGTGCAGAAAGATACCCTCCTGCATGTGACGAAAGCAGTTTTAGTGGCTATATGACAAAGAGGGAACCACTATGGCTCAGCTGGTAAAGAACTTGCCTGCTAATGCGGGAGACAGGGGTTCGAAGATTAGCAGACACTGAGTGCCAGGCACTAGGTGAAGAAACGCAAGGAATGAAAATACATTCCTCCACATTCAGAGGAAAAATTATATATATTTTCATTATTCTACACGAAACTATGAGTGACAGCTTCTTTAAAGGACAAACAGAACAGCAGAGAAAGACAAATGAGAGGAGAGAGGGATTCTAGCTGGAAGTAGACTGAGAAGTGGGAGAGAGAGTCCAAGCTGGACTTGAGGCTGGCTTGGGTTTGAAGGGAGGTGGCGAGGTAGAGGAGGGACATCCGGAGAGAGAGGACACAGACGAAGTAAACGCACAGCAGGATGTGTGACTGGGGGAGCTGCGAGGGACAACAGGAAGGAGATACAGTCTGTACTGCAGCTGGAACATGGGCTTAGAGGAGACCCCTGGGTCTGGACCTTATTCTGTACGGCAGCTGGAATATGGGCTTAGAGGAGACCCCTGGGTCTGGACCTTATTCTGAGGCTGCAAGGACCCATCAAAGGTTTAGAACAAGAAAGCGACAGAGATCAGAGCTAGATAACCAACAAAGTGCTGTTCTTAACCATCTGCAGGAAAGGGGAGTCCATCACCCACTTAGGTCTTTTACTTATTGCCTCTCCTCACCTCTCCCAGCAGGAAGCTCTCTCTAATGTCTGACACAAAGCTCATCCCTGTGATCTCGATGCTTCCTGTGCCTTGTGAATCTCTATGTCAGAGAATTTCACAGGATTCAAAGGAGACATCACTCAAGAGAAAGCAAAGGAAAATGATATTCTACCCGGAGACTCAAAGGATTAACCAAATAACTTGGACTTTATCCCAAGAACCATCCAGGAGAAGAAACATAACTCACACGAGACTATTACTTATGGGAAAAAAACAATCTTGTGCTGGAAAGGTACTCAAGAGAGAGAAGAAGGGAGAGGAGGAAAGGGGAGCGGAGAGGAAGATGAAGAAGGATGAAGACCAGAAAGAGGAAGAAGAGAAGGCAGATGAAGAAGAGGAAAGGGAGGTGTGTGAGTGAAGCTGCACCCACCCTCCTGCCAATATATCCAAGTGCTAAATCCTAATACTTGTGAATGTGACCTTATTTGGAAATAGGGTTTTGGTGTATGTAATTAACTTAAGGACCTCGAGATGTGACCATCCAGGATTTAAGGACCCACATTCAATGACTGGTGTTTTTACAAGTGAGACAAGAGGGAGGTTCGAGATGCAGAGGCAGAAGGCAAAGGCCACACAGAGGCAGAGATGGACGTCAGGCCTCCACCAGCCAGGAACACCAGGAGCCATCCAAAGCTGGAAAGAAGGATTGTCCCCCAGAGCCATCAGAGGGCGCAGGGCCCTGCTGACATCCTTTCGGACCTTGGGTCTCTAGAAGTTGTGAGAGAATAAATTCCTGTTGTTTTAAGTCACCCAGTGTGTGGTCATCTGTACCAGAGCCTCAGCAGGAAACTAACACACTTGGGGATCCCCCATGTGGGTGTGCGTGGGGAGATGGGGGGAGCCACAGTGTACTACCCTCGAGATGCTTCTGGTCTGATGGCATGCTTTACCCCGGGAAAGTCCAGCCAACAAGGGAAATCTGAGTCTGCCAGGCCATGCAGGATGTGTGTGAATAACCGAGAAGACACTCAAAGTGGAATCGAGTAAACAAGTGGAACTTGGCGTCCAAATGCCTCTGGCAGCCTAAGGAAGTGGAGGCCAGGCTTTTCTATGGGGCAGGCCTTGGCTTTGTGGTCCAGTATGTGCCCTGGACACATGCTTCCCTCTGTCTCAATGGAGGAGGGTCTTTTGTCTCCTGAAGCCTCAGGATCATAAATAACCCATAGAAACCCAGTGGGGGGAGGTTTGTAGGCATGAATTATTTGTAACTGTCATGAAAGGCCCCTGCCTAGAAGGCCCTGCACTCAGAGTGCATGACATGCACAGTGGTTCCTATCCTCCCCGGGCTCTTTGCCTCACCTATTCATAGCCTACGAGGGATCTGGGGCTCAAGCAAATGGCCCTAAATGAGGACATTTACCCTCCATAAAGTACACATGTAGATGAACAACAGCTGACCACCACATGGCGTGTGACAGGGTTTCTGAGCTTGCAGATGACAGGTTAGACTTTAATGCAAAGGAAGAAAAAACAAACAAAAACTTCCCTAGCCAAGCAAAGCAGACCCAGCTACTGAAGAAACGAGCTGCTTGGGGTGATCCGATGCCGGAAATGGGTGCTGGATTACCCAGCTCTCTTCTCCCTGGCTGTCTCCTTTAGGACTAGTCATCAATAGGATGCATGTGTGCATGAGAGTATACACACACACACACCCCACAACAGCAACACTGCTGGCAGGCAGCCCGGCCCACGGGGAAGCCTGCAGACTTCCGGCTGAGGCTGTGAGAAGGGTGTGCATGCCCACGGGCAGACAGAGCCTGGCTCCACAGAAGGACACGGTAGTCCAGGCCCATGCGGTGACAAAGGGGCAGCGGCTTGTGCTCCGGCCCCTCCGTGGGCCCTGCACACTCGAGCGGTGGTAGAGGGGGGAGGAGGGAGCACGGAGCACAGGGGGTGTCGCCCCTGCCAGGGAGGCTGCTGCAACGGCAGCTGAGCTGGGGCTGGGGGACATGGAGTGACTGAAGGGACTGATCACAGATTCTGAGGCATTTTGTCTTTGTGACCACATAATGAGAAGCTGCCGCCAACACCAGTCAACAAGCCTTGAGCCAAACGCACCCCGTTTCAGGTTCTAACCTGAGAGGAACGTCAGGGCGGAATTATGAGGTGCTCAAACAGAAAGCCCAGGATGAAAACCCTGGTGGCTTCCCAGCTGCCCCGACACACAGTGAGACACAACAGCGAAACAAAGCCACTCTGCTGCTTGATTCATCTGGCCTTGAGGCGGAAGGATGGGAAAATTGAATTTGGCATGCCCGCTCTGCCCTGGGTTTTTCCTTCCAGCCCAGCTCACAGTTTGGGGTTCGCAAAGGCATCTGCCTCCCTGTGCGAGAGTTCAGCAGGGTGAGGACCAGGTTCCTCTCTTCAATAAATCATACTTATCTGCTCCTGAAACTCCCCAGTCATGGTATGCTTCGCCTTTATTTCTCACTCCCCATTCTTTTCCCCTCAGTTCAATCCTTGCTCCATACCCTCGCTGTCCTAGGGCAGAATAAAGCAGCTTCCACTCGGAGCAAATTTTCTGGAGTCTTCCCGAGTCAAGTGAAAAATCAAACAGAGGATGTCAGAGAAAGTGGCACGCCTCAGACCCCACCCCCACCCCGAGCCTTATATAATCATTTCATCATCTCGCTTATGAAATCAAGATAAATCAAATTCCTGTGGCTAAATTCCTCCAAGTGCTTGAGAACGGGACTTTAGGGAAGGAAAGGTTGGCGATGTACTGCATGGCCTGCTGCTAGCTAGAGCTCTGAGTGGTGTACTTTGTCGGGAGTCTCGGTATTGTTTTAACTGAGATATAATTGACACACGCCATTCTATTAGCTTCAGGTGTGCAGTATGATGATCCAGTATTTGGATCACTGCAAAACGGTCACCACCGTAAGTCCAATTAACATCAGTCACCAAGGATTTTAGTTATTTTATGCCATTTCCTAACTTTGCATGCCTTTTCTTCTTTTTCCATGTCCTTTTCCCACCCTCCATCATCTACTGTAGAATTTGACTTGGGCCCTCTCCCTGTTTGCGTCTCTGGGACCTGCTTCATTTCTCTGAGCATCCAGTTGGTTCGAGTGCAAGGTTAGATGCACTATTACACCTCACCAACAGGAGGCGCCAAATATATGATGTGCTCCAGCGGAAGGCGTGCAGGCTTTTCCCTGAGACAATACAACCAAGTGTCCTCTTTTAAAAATTCATACCCTGTGAACCAGAAGCTATTTTCATGTCTGGCTTAAGTGTTTGTAAGGAGCGTGCTGGGAAATGCAGCAAAATGCAGGAGCTGTCTGCAAATAGATCTCCAAGGGAAAAGGCACCATCCTTGGCATCCTTGCTGCTGGTAGCAAGGGAGTTTTTAAAAACAAAATCTACCACAGAAAATATGCAGGCTCTTGCCACTATAGGCAGCTCAGGGACAGTCAGGTGGATGTAAAAGCCTGGAAAGTAAAAGGTTTGAGGAATTTCTGGGTCCCTGCAACACTGCTGGGTACAGAAGAGATAGCAAGCTCACGCTCCCCAAAGAGAGCATCATTTCCTAGTCCATGGAGTGAGTGAAAGTGAGTGTTAGTTGCTCAGTTGAGTCCAGCTCTTTGCGACCTGACCCCATGGGGTGTGTAGCCCTCCAGGCTCCTCTGTCCATGGAATTCTCCAGGCAAGAATACTGGAGTAGGTAACCATTTCCTTCTCTGGGGCTCTTCCTGACCCAGGAATCAAACCTTGGTCTTCTGCACTGCAGGCAGATTCTTTACTGTCTGAGCCACCAAGGAGGCCTGTCCTAGTCCATGTCGATCCAATTCTTTATGGGGTCTCTAGATACCTCCAAAAAGGTGGAGTAGACTGTAAGTCTGGGACAAACTCCCTTTTGACATCTTCAAGAAGCCTCCTCATAGGTAAAACCAGGTGGGGAAAGGGCAAGGAAAAAAAAAAAAACTTGTGGAGTTAGGAGACTGGCTAGTGCCTCCCTCAGTAGACCCTCTGCTCTCGAGTCTTACTGATTCGATTCACCGTTTTCCTGTTATCCGTGCAAGAACACCTTCCTGATTAAGTATCAGCCACTGAACCAGTCATCTCTGAGCCCTGTCCGAGAGGTGTGAAACTGAGCAGGACCCTGTGGGGCTCCTGAGTGTGGAAGCCTTCCTGTGTCCCCCAGTTCTTATTTGTAGGGAATAGACTCCTACCTCCACGACCTTCCCTGAGTCCCAAAGGGCAGATTCAAACAGTTGCTAATCAGGGACAAGAAGGACACAGAGACAAGGGAGGAAGAGTCAAGAAACAATTTTGGTACGGGGAGGGAGGAGGGAGGGGGTTTCGGGATGGGGAACACGTGTATACCTGTGGCGGATTCATGTTGATGTATGGCAAAACCAATACAATATTGTAAAGTAATTAATCTCCAATTAAAATAAATAAATTTAAATTAAAAAAAAAAAAGAAACGATAGTGCAACCTTGCGGCGGCAATCTGACTCCTCCTCAAGGATACGCAGAACAGTGTCTTTGACCGCTTTACAGAAGACCCCAAATGGAAGATGTAGCATTCTTCATTCCAGAGAAAGCCAATCAACACCAGATTAAAAGGAAAATAGAGAAGCTCATTAAGAGATCACCTGAGGCCAGATTAAAGGCATGAAGACCCTACACACACCATGATCTTATCAGCAACCCCACCCTTGAACCCTTGCTATCTAAGTCCTCACCAAATCCTCTTGGTTGCAACACATAGTTTTGGGGGCACAAGCCCACTGTGTCCCACTTTGCCTGGCACAGAAATAAAAGTGTTCTTTCCTATTTCACCCAAAATTCTGTCCCTGAGATTTGACTCAACAAACCGTGGAAAATTCTTAAAGAGATGGGAATACCGGACCACCTTACCTGCCTCCTGAGAAATCTGTATGCAGGTCAAGGAGCAAAAGTTAGAACTGGACGTGGAACAACAGACTGGTTCCAAATCAGGAAAGGAGTACATCAAGGCTGTATATTGTCACCCCGCTTATTTAACTTATATGCAGATGCACAGCACATCATGAGAAATGCTGGACTGGATGAAGCACAAGCTGGAATCAAGGTTGCCAGGAGAAATATCAATAACCTCAGATATGCAGATGACACCACCCTTATGGCAGAGAGTGAAGAGGAACTAAAGAGCCTCTTGATGAAAGTGAAAGAGGAGACTGAAAAAGCTGGCTTAAAACTCAACATTCAGAAAACTAAGATCATGGCATCTGGTCCCATCACTTCATGACAAATGGGAAAATAGTGGAAACAGAGACAGACTTTATTTTTCTGGGCTCCAAAATCACTGAGGACAGTGACTGCAGCCATGAAATTAAAAGTCACTTGCTCCTTGGAAGAAAAGCTATGACAAATATAGACAGCATATTAAAAAGCAGAGACATTACTTTGCGACAGGGGTCTGTTTACTCACAGCTATGGTTTTTCCAGTAGTCACGTATGGATGTGAGAGTTAGACCATAAAGAAAGCTGAGCACTGAAGAATAGATGCTTTTGAACTGCGGTGTTGGAGAAGATTCTTGAGAGTCCCTTGGACTGCAAGGAGATCCAACCAGCCCATCCTAAAGGAAATCAGTGCTGAATATTCACTGGGAGCACTGATGCTGAAGCTGAAGCTCCAATACTTTGGCCACCTGATGCAAAGAACAAAGAACTGACTCTTTGGAAAAGCTCCTGATGCTGGGAAAGATTGAAGGCTGGAGGAGAAGGGGAGGACAGAGGATGAGATGGTTGGATGGATCACCAACTCGATGGACATGAGTTTGAGCAAGCTCCGGGAGTTGGTGATGGACAGGGAAGCCTGGCATGCCGCAGTCCATGGGGTCACAAAGAGATGGACATGACAGAGTGACTGAACTGAACTGAGATTTGATTCAGCATTGGTGCACAGAGGTCAAGATTTTGGCATCAGGCATAGGGAAAAGAGAGAGTCAGATGACTATCCCTTAGGCTATGGTGTGGGATTTATGGGCAGAGCTTCTGAGGTATAAAGAAAGGGAGGTGTCTCTATGGATGCCATCTTACAGTCAAGGTTTCAAAAATCTAAACACTAACAAGAGAAAGGCATGTGCCCAATAAGTTGATGGATTTGTAGGTTAATTTGTTGGTTGTCTGGTTGGTCAGCTAATCTGTTCATTCACTCACTCATTCACTTAGTTTTAAATGTTTACCATTTTTTCCTGGTGGCTCAGATGGTAAAGCATCTGCCTACAATGTGGGAAGTCCCGGGTTCAATCCCTGGGTCAGGAAGATCCTCTGGAGAAGGAAATGGCAACCCACTCCAGTATTCTTGCCTGGAAAATCCCATGGATGGAGGAGCCTGGTAGGCTACAGTCCATGAGGTCGCAAAGAGTTGGACACAACTGAGTGACTTCACTTCTTCACTTGTACCAAGCTCTAAGAGAATTGATCAGGACAGAGGTGAGTTAGTCAGACAAGGCCCAGCCCTTAAGGAGCTTCTAGAAAGGCCCACAGCTTAGAGTTACTTGGAAGTATAATGAGAGATATCAGTGAGGTGACCAGTGCTTATTGGATCAAAAGGACAGGGGGCCTCACCAATACCAGAGAGACTGAAGAGAAGACATATGGAGTCCAAGCCCACTGGTGGATTCACCTGAGAAGTTTAAGTTAAGTAAGGGCAGGACAGACCATTAAGTGACCCTGGTAGCAAGTAAATTACAACCAACAAAGTTTGCTGTGAGAAGCATCAAAACTGGATTGCTCCATGCCACACATCACAGTAACAACCATCTGCATGGACATCTGGGCTGGGGTAGACTTGTGTGTGAGCTCCTGATGCAGGCGTCCCAAGGGGTTGAACTAACATTTGTTTCCATAATCTAACATCTTAGAAGGTAGTTAGCATTCTGACAGGCAGCCTAGTTTGAAATCCTGACTCTCCAGTTATAGGGGAACAGGGGCTAGAATAAAGACCTCCATGACTCACTGGCAGATTTTATAAGGATGAGCTCATAGCCAAAGAGACAATTTTAAAGAGTAGGAGGAGCATTTAAATGGGAACTAGGAAGCACAGACATGTGACAGATGAGGTAGGAACATGAAACTTGACCGAGCCAATAAAATAACCAGAAAGTCACTTGCAAGGAAGGCATCGGAAGTCAAGGAGACAATATGTCTCAGCAGCCTCCTAATAGCACATGTGTGTGCTCAGTAGGGTCTACTCTTTGTGACTCCACCGAATACAGCCTGCCAGGCTCCTTTGTCCATGGGATTATACCAGCAAGAATGTGCTGTCAAATGCTCTTTGACAATGTAAGGCTGGCTGCCCTTTAGAAATCAAATGGACTACAGGGCACTTGTAGGGAGTGAGGGAAAGCTGAGTTTAGGAGGATGTTCAGAAAGCAGGGAGACTGCCAGCAATCTCTGCTCAGGATTCACTGAGGACCCAGCAAGCAGCCCCCCACCCCCCCAACACCGCTGAGTGTCTTTGGCTTCTTGATGTTTCACAGACAAGACTCATCTACTCTGCAGGTCACTGACCACTGGAGCCACAAGAGAGATTAAAGATTGTCTAGTTCCCGTTTCCCAAAGATGCTCTGCAAAACGCTCACTCTGGCAGATGTTAGTAGGTGTATTAAAATAGATAACAGATACTAATTGGTACAATTCAGAAAGTGTTCAGGGGCCAAATGAATGTGAGAAATATTGGGCTACACATCTGAGGCTTCACGATGCCAACCTGCTCACCTGGGGATGAGCCCCTAGTCTGGGACTCTTTAGCACCACCCTAGTTATTATCATTAATTACCACATACTTCTAAGAAAATATTAGGAAGGTACATTAATCTCCAAAGGATTGTATTGGCATGTCAGTCCTCTGCAGTAGCCAGATCCTTTCTAACTCCTAGTAAACACGCTGTGTCACTGACATGATGTTGATAAGGGTTAAGATGAATTACAACGCCCCTCCAGCCCCACCTCCCCCACACCGAGCTCTTCCAGTTCCTCCCTCCATTCTGTCCTGGGAGGACATCGGATCTGTGATGAGCCCAGCAGCGCCATTCTTTCCCAAACCTCCCTGACGAATCACCTGGTCCTCTGGTACAACTTGAGGGGCCCAGGGACAGACCTTGGAATCATCTGTCTGGGAGATTTCTACCTGTTCAAATTTAGCCCCTATTCCCCTTTTAAAACTTTCAGCACCTGATAGGATCCCTGCATTTCCAGAAAAGCTAAGCTCACCAATAACAATGATGATAGCAACACATAACGTTGAGAACAGGTCAAAGCACCCTGCTAAGGTATGATCACTGCTTCTATGTTAACAGTGAACGAACTGGGATCCAGAGAAGTTAGGTAACGGGCCCAGGGTCACAAAGGAGAGTCAGGATTTGAAAAGAACTTTTTACTCTAGAGTCTATATGTAGCCACCACTACTTACTGCCCCCATATGAGTGTTCAGTTCAGTTGTTCAGTTGCTCAGTCGCTCAGTCATGTCCAACTCTTTGCGACCCCATGAACCACAGCATGCCAGGCCTCCCTGTCCATCACCAACTCCTGGAGTTCACCCAAATCCATGTCCACTGAGTTGGTGATGCCATCCAACCATCTCATCCTCTGTCGTCCCCTTCTCCTCCTGCCCTCAATCTTTCCCAGCATCAGGGTCTTTTCAAATGAGCAAAACATTACAGCCACTGCTCTCCTTTGCTCTGCAGCCCCCATGCCTACAGATAATGGGAGGGAATTCACCTGACTGTGTACCTACCACCTGTAAGGGCCTGTGCCTTCCACCTGACCATCCTGCCACAGCCACCCTGTGGGGCAGACAGGATGAACCCACAGAAGAAGAATAGCTGTACTTACTCAAATTCCTCCCTCACTGCTCCCGCCTTCCCAGCTAACAAGTGGCTGAGTCCAGGTATGAGGCTCTAGCTTTAAACCTCATACTTCTTCCAGAACTTTATTGCGTCCTTGGAAATGGCTGCAGATTTATACATAATGAAGCATGGGGTCCTGTCATTATCTCTCACCTTTGTGATCATATGCTTGGGGGTGGGGCACTAGGGAGGATCCCTGAAAATCCACAGAAGGCCTCACAGGTCCCTAAACATCACTCCTGATCCTCTTGAAGAGAAAAGGGACTTGATTTTGATTTATATTTTGTTGTCCTGAAAGAATTATGGTCTTATCACTCACACCCATCTCTTTCCTTCCCCACCCTTAATTTCAACACCCCGATTTTAAAATGATCTTTATAGCTTGACAGTTTAATAGATGATTTTCATTCCACAGAAGCCCTCACTGTGGAAGAATGACAAGGAAAATATGGGCTGTGTAGAGATCATTTTAAAAACTTAGTGATGCAGTGAGGAAGGGGATGTATTTCCAAGCACCTGGCTCTGCAGTCTGTCTTCGCCTCTTACCAACCTTCCATGAGAAATTGTTTGGGGAGGAAACTGCAAGGCTTTCCAATGCCAGCTACAGCCAAAGCTCTCTTCAAGCCTCCAAGCTTTGATCTCCTCTTCTCCAGAATATTAATAAAATGCCCTTTGGTTAAAGTGGGCTAGAAATGTACTTATAGTATTCATCACAATTCACTATGGCAACCTCCATTTTAGAAAACAGGCGTTAGGAGGCTCCTGCTTTGAAACCACCAGTAACTATTGTCCTAGGTCCCTCCCAAACTCACTAGGTTGAGACCTTATCAAGCCAAGGGAAAAAAAAAATCTATCCTGGAACAAATTACTATATGCAAACATGATGCAAAACATACTCAAAAGCACAACAATCTTGGCTTTAAAAATAAAGCCTCCCACACAGAAAATGAGCACCACCCTACTAATAACCAACATGCCAATTATCCCATGCGCTGACGGCTGTTAATTACCCAACTGCTTGTCTGCATATGTCAGTTACTTGTGGTCCATTTCTACTACTGTCCAACAATGAGCAGGAGGACCGATCTCCTAGCTCCTGGGAGGTGAGAGCTCCCCTCCAGTCACAAGGAGAGTAGAGCCCAGGTGAAACATTGACTCAAGAAGGGGTCTGGTTATAAAGAGTGGGGCAAAGGGTGAACCCAGAACTTCTCTCCTTTGCTCTGCAGAACTTCTCAGACTGAAGGTGGAGGGAGAGAATGGGTGGTGGGGAAGAGAAGGTTATAGTGAGTAGTTCCTACAGGTGTCAACTGTGTGTGTTTTGTTTTAATGTATGTGATCTTCCCATTAAACCTAGTTAGGAGGGAATTCTATTAGACCCTTTTTACAGATGAGAAAACTGAGGCTTAGGCTATTTTAGTAACTTGCACAAGGGCACACAGCTAGTCAGGAGTCACACCAGGGTTCAAACCCAGGTCCTTAACTCTTCTTAGTTACTAACACTGGCCAGGCTGACCTGCTGGTCCATGCCTCCCTGGCACACCCAGCAATGGCGTGGTTGTCACTTTGGGGGGAAACCTTCTCAAGTTTCACAACCTAAGATATGACTGTGATTTACTGTACAATTTTTGGAGTGTGCTGGAGAACAACAAAGGCCATGAGAGGTGTTTCAGAGACAAACTGGGAGAAGGCAATGGCACCCCACTCCAGTACTCTTGCTTGGAAAATCCCGTGGATGGAGGAGCCTGGTAGGCTGCAGACCATGGGGTTGCGAAGAGTCGGACACGACTGAGCGACTTCCCTTTCACTTTTCCCTTTCATGCATTGGAGAAGGAAATGGCAACCCACTCCAGTGTTCTTGCCTGGAGAATCCCAGGGATGGGGGAACCTGATGGGCTGCCGTCTATGGGGTCACACAGAGTCGGACACGACTGAAGCCACTTAGCAGCAGCAGAGACAAACTGTGCCACCTCTGAAGGAAAGTTATGACCAACCTAGATAGCATATTAAAAAGCAGAGACATTACTTTGCCAACAAAGGTCCATCTAGTCAAGGCTATGGTTTTTCCTGTGGTCATGTATGGATGTGAGAGTTGGACTGTGAAGAAGGCTGAGCGCCGAAGAACTGATGCTTTTGAACTGTGATGTTGGAGAAGACTCTTGAGAGTCCCTTGGACTGCAAGGAGATCCAACCAATCCATTCTGAAGGAGATCAGCCCTGGGTGTTCTTTGGAAGGACTGATGCTAAAGCTGAGACTCCAGTACTTTGGCCACCTCAGGTGAAGAGTTGACTCATTGGAAAAGACTCTGATGCTGGGAGGGATTGGAGGCAGGAGGAGAAGGGGACGACAGAGGATGAGATGGCTGGATGGCATCACTGACTTGATGGACGTGAGTCTGAGTGAACTCCGGGAGTTGGTGATGGACAGGGAGGCCTGGCGTGCTGCGATTCATGGGGTCACAAAGAGTCGGACACAACTGAGTGACTGAACTGAAGTGTGCCACCTCTGAAAAGTCAACAGATTGAGAGAAAGCAGAGGCCGCAGGAGAATGCTCACGTGGAAAAGCTGAGCGCCACACGTAACCAGGGCCCCACCACAGGATGTGAGCTGCTTACCAGGGAGCAGGGCACATGCGTAGTTTGCAATCTGCCGCTTACAAGCCAGGTGACCTTGGAAACGTGATTCTGTTCTCCGTGGGGCCCTAGTCTATTCCCTTGAGAAGTGGTGTTGGTACTGGGATATGAAGGCTGTTCTGAAGATTTAATAAGCTGACATAAAACATATACTGACACTGTGACTAACTGGAGTTGGTAACAATGTTACTATTAATAGTGTGCAAAGCTCCAGCTGCCGGTAGGAAGATGTCCGGAGAGCCTGATACCCTAGAAAGCCAAGGGTCTGGGATGGGGACCTTTTATCCCCTTTTTATCGTGGACGACAATATGCCACCTCCCTCAGAAGAAAGGAGGAAGCTGTGCTTTCCTCTTGACAAGACACAGATGCCCTGGTGACTGACTCAACAGGTCAGAACAACTTCAGCTTTCTCTCCATGAATGGAACTGGCCAAAAGACTGGGTGAGGACCAACCCCACCAGTGACCAAAGCAAAGGGACAAGGAGGCCAGAGCAGCTGGCCCCTCGGCTGCAAGAGGTGCAGAGATCCCGGGGGTAATATCCACCCCACAGAACATGCTGCAGAGAGAGTGCCCTGATGTTCTGGAGAATGAGTACCCTCTACACACAAAGGTAGAAGCATAAAACAAGAAATAAGAGTGTCCAGTGGACACAACAAATAATAGTAACTCACAACTTAATTGAGTATGTACTATGTTCCAAACTCTGTGTGTGGGAGCTTTGCAGTATTATCTTACTTAATCCTCACAATAATCCTACAAGGAGACCTTTCCATAAGCCCCATTTTACAGACGGGGAAGGCAGCATTTAGGGCTTTCAGAAGCACAAAGTGGCACAGCAAGAAGCAGACTGAGGTCTCACTGGGCTCAGAGCCCACAGACAAGGAAAACCCAAGGTCAACAAAACGCTGGACTGGCCTTCAGGTTCTGCCCCCTTCATCACTGCCTATGACTCCTTCCTGAGTTGGATCCCAAGAGCAGTGTCAAAGGCTGAGGGTGCTCATACACATGGACTCAGGGGTGAGAGGGTGAGGCTTGGGATACAGAGGCCAGGGTCAGCCATGAAGCTGTGAGAGGCAGAGAGAAACCTGGCCAGTGAGTCGTTTCTGGCTCCAGTTCTTCCCTTACTCATCCAGCTCTGTGAACTTTCTATACAATGTCACATTTGTGAAATGAGGGTGGTGGGGAAATGGAGGAGAGACTGGATAGGGTTCTTGCCGTGCGCTGGAGGGCGTCCACAAGACCAAACAACTCCCCAAACCCATGTCAAAGGCACCGTGTTCTCAGGCATCTTTGCAGAATAACACACTCGATTTTGCCAAGATAGAAACAGCCACAAGCATACACTTCACTTGGCCAGAAAAAAAATAGCTACAAGAATGATTCATGCATGTAATGTTCTCATCTTCTATGCCCTATGTAACTAGGAATTAATTCTCAGAAGGACACAATGAGAGACTACAATGGATATACCAAAATGACAAGCCTCTTTTTTTTTTTTTTCCCCAAGAAAAAGAATGGCTATCTCTTTATAGAAAAGAACTCACTAAAATTCTCTCAGATCCATACCAGATTTATAGGCATTTCAGATTGGAAGGATATTTGAAGGTCAACTGATCTGACTCTCCATCGGATGACTAAGTCTCTTCCACAGTGTTTCTGAGGGGGTCTCCAGAGGATGCCTAAACACCTTCAGGACAAGAAACCGGATACCTACTGCTTTCATTGAGCAGCTCTGATCTTCTCCGAGGTCTCGCTCATACTGTCTACAGCTTTGGTTCTTCCTCTGTGCCCCGTGGCCATACAGACCATGCCAACTTCTTCTCCAAACAGCCTTTCAGAAACATGGCCCCCTGAGCCTCCTCTTCTGCAGAGCTGTCGATCATTCTGCACTTACAAAAACAATCTGACCACTGACATGCTGTTGTTTTGGTTGTCGTCCTTGTTTTTCTAAGATAGATTTATTTGATCCACAATTATTCCAAGATGATTAGTCCTCCAAATAACCCAAACTGTACATTTTTTCCATCCTATATTACCAGCAACACTGAAAGCTGATTATAATCAACTTGCTTTCATAAAAGAAGGAATCAATCAAATAACAGACTTTAAGAGAATCCACTTAGCTAAAAGTATCAGCAGCAGGCATTCCATGTTCGCAGATAAACAAGGAGGAACTGTGAATGCACATTTCTCCCCCACTGCCCATTCCCCATTGGAATTTAAATGACCAGTTTTCCAATCACAGGGCCATAAAAATCATCAATCATCTTAGCCACAGCCTCACATTTTATGATGTAGATGCTGAGACCCAGAGCTCCCATCTCTTTCTCCATGCCATCCCCAGATGTTTTTTAAATTCCCTGTTCTAGATTAGGCACTGGGATACCAAGCCCCTGCCCTCCCAGATCTCTGAGCAGAGACTCACAGGGCAATGCAAGTCAAGGAATTTAAAACAAGTGGAAGCACACTGGTGCAATAGCCCAGTGACAAGTGTTTGGAACTTTGTACAAAAAACCTGGAAGGCAAAAGGCTGTTTCCTTTCTTGTGCCTTGACTCAAACTTCCCTTTGTTTAGCAAACTGATCCTTTAAGACTCAGCTCAGGTCTCATCACCCACCCCCAATACTTTCTCTCTGACTCCTTTAGCTGCCTTCCTCCTTTATGAGCTCATAACACCTTGTACAAATCACATTCAGGGTACTTAGCATCATGTATCGCATTTATCCCTCCTGTGTGCATCTTCTCCATTAGACTTGAGGTTCCTTAAGCTAATGGCAACCTACTCCAGTGTGCTCGCCTGGAAAATCCCATGGACAGAGGAGGCTGGCAGGCTACAGTCCATGGGGTCGCAGAGAGTCAAGTATGACTGAACAACTTCACTTTTTTTTTTTTTCCTTTTCTTTTCATGAAGCTAGGGAGCTGAGTGTTAATTCAGTTTTATACATCTAGTCTAGTTCAGTTGGCATGTATGGGATTTATGAACAAATAAATATTTCAGCATACCCTTAAGATATGAGCATTAAAAAGCAGAGACATTACTTTGCTGACAAAGGTCCATCTAGTGATAGCTATGGTTTTTTCTGTGGTCATGTATGGATGTGAGAGTTGGACTATAAAGAAAGCCGAGTGCCAAAGAATTGATGCTTTTGAACTGTGGTGTTGGAGAAGACTCTGGAGAGTCCCTTGGACTGCAAGGAGATGCAACCAGTCCATCCTAAAGGAAATCAATCCTGAATATTCATTGGAAGGACTGATGCTGAAGCTGAAACTCCAATAGTTTGGCCACCTGATGCGAAGAACTGACTCTGGTGCTGAGAAAGACTCTGATGCTGGGAAAGATTGAGGGCAGGAGGAGAAGGGGATGACAGAGGATGAGATGGTCAGATGGCATCACCAACTCAATGGACATGAATTTGAGCAAGCTCTGGGAGTTGGTGATGGAGGAAAGCCTGGCATGCTGCAGTCCATGGGGTTGCAAAGAGTTGGACACAACTGTATGACTGAACTGAAGGGTTTGAGAGAAAAGAATTCCAGGCCAGGAAGCCCATGCAGAGACATGGTGCTCTGAAGGGGTGCGGCATGTTTACAGAACCATATGGGTCATTTTCCTGGTGAGAGTGGTGGGTGCGGGAAGAATGACTGGGGTTGGGGCTTAGGGGTTAGGTTTGGGCCAGATGTGGAAAGCCACATAAACCGTGCGGGAGTGAGCAGACATCATGCTGTGGTTAGAGTGGGGCAGAAAGTCTTTACAGAGGGGAATGACGTCATCCCAATGGTCACATGAGTGGCCAAGGAGGAAGCACTGCATTGAGGAGACGCACAAGGCGTGAGTGTGTTACTGCTTGGTCCAGGATGGAGGAGATGCTGTATCAGGGGTGCTGTGGTCCAAGAGCTCAGGGAAATTCCTGGGGAGGAGAGCAGTGTGGACTGAGGTTTGAGGGTACAGGTAGAAGCAACGGGATGTGATGAGTAAACGGAGGCATGGGAGGCAGGGAAGAAGCATCGAGGACGATGGCAGCGTTTTCCAACCTGGAGCCCCAGGGCAACACAGACAATAGAGACAGGGACCATGAGAAGAGGAGCAGTTTGAGGGGTGGGGGGAGATCACAGGTCGTTTCTGGAAAGATTCCTAAGACAGTCCTCCTGGATGAAGTCTATAGGTGGAGAGCTACCTGCTTGACCAAAGGAGATAAATGAAATGCAAGAACATCGGTCATGAAAACCCAAGTACAAGACACATTGTCTAATCCTTGCAGAGACAGATGGAGCAATTCTGATGATTTGAGGGTGAAAGTAACAAGTTCAGATGAGAGATCTTCTGGTTCTTAAAACTACAAATCATCTCTCAGTCAGTTAAACTGACATCTGTATATAAAATAATCTCCAGAGAATCAAATCCCATCTCTTATTTTCTGGACTCAACTGACTCACTTTCCTATCTTTTTAAAAAAAAAAATATTATTACCAGCTGGCTAACAGCCTCACACCATTTAGTGCATTCTAATCAGCAGGGAGAATTAAGTTGACATTAATTAAGTGATCCCACTCAACCATTTTATTGACTAACAACCTCATTTTTTTTTTAAAACTCATCTTTTCAAAATGCTAGAAGGTGAGGATTTTACTGAGGAAAAGCCCACAGACACACTCAGAAGCAAACCCTTCTGCACCAAAATCAATCCATCTTTTAATCAAGTAACGTCCTTTTCTCTCTCATTTTATAGCAAAAGCTCCAAAGAGCAAGCAACAAGCAGAACCTCTAGAGAATCAGCTACTCCATTTAAATAAACAGCGAAAGGACTTCCTCAGCCCACATGGTTATCCTAAGAGCACAGAGACTGCTCTTGGTAGAAAAGAGACGGAAACTGCACACTCACCCGCTTCCTCAAGTTGTAGGTGAGAATGAGGTTCCGGGAGAAGGAGTGGGAGAAGGCTGTGTAGAATTCCAGCACTTTCTGCAGGGCGTCCCGCTTGATCACATGGAGGTCACAGTAGGTCAAGGCCCTCACATTGGCACAGGACTGGGCAAGGGTGGCTTCCTTCCAGAACACGTCTCCAAACACGTCTCCTTTCCCTGAGGAGAGAAGGCGGTGATGAGCAAAGTGCCCGCCAGAGGAGTCTGGCCGTCGGCGCCAGCTTTCCACCGTCTCCCAGGACTGCTGTGCATTCGGCATTCTAAGGCTTGGGCTCAGAAAAGGCCAGACTGGTTTTAATTTGGACCTTAATGACACGCAACTTCAGAAAACTAAAAATACCATAGGATACATGTCAAAGTTCAGCCAATAACTTGGGGATCACTTGTGACCTCCCGAACATCCTACGTGAAACTGGAACCGCATGTTATTCTTTGTCAACCCTGGTTTTCCAAAACACTGACCATAATCTGTAATGATGTTACTTGCCTGTCTCCCAGCGTGAGCTCTCCTGTGTCCCATCCCTCCACTAACACAGTATCTGGCAACACAGTAGGAGTTCTCACAATGTCTGCTGGCAAAAGAGAAGGAAGGTAAACTGTAGGTCTACATTAGTGTGACTGAGAGGCACACCCTCGGCTGCAATGCGGAGGGCGTGTACTCTTCATCAGGAGCTGAAAAACAGGAGGTGTCTCCCCTGATTAGCATGACCTATGTGGATGAAATCGGGCAAGAGTGAAGCTCCTCTTCCTCCAAACTCTGTCCACCACCCTGAGGTTTATATGCGCGGTGCCTCATCCTCACTATCTCTCTCCCCCATCCCTCCTTCCATGGCCCTCAACTTGCCAGATGCCCTCCTGGTGGTATAAAAATATGGGCCCTATATAAGCGGCATCTTGAGGATCCTCTTATGCCTAGCATTCCACACGACTATATTTAATTTTTTGTTTTTTGTTTTTTTAATTTAAATTTATTTTAATTGGAGGCTAATTACTTTACAATATTGTATTGGTTCCGCCACACATCAACATGAATCCGCCACGGGTGTACACGTGTTCCCCATCCTGAACCCCCCTCCCACCTCCCTCCCCATATCATCCCTCCAGGTCATCCCAGTGCACCAGCCCCAAGCATCCTGTATCAAACCTGGACTGGCGATTCATTTCTTATATGATATTATACATGTTTCCATGACATTCCCCCAAATCATCCCACCCTCTCCCTCTCTCACAGAGTCCAAAAAACTGTTCTGTACATCTGTGTCTCTTTTGCTATCTCACATACAGGGTTATCGTTACCATCTTTCAAAATTCCATATATATGCGTTAGTATACTGGAAACAGTGTCAGACTTTATTTTTTGGGGCTCCAAAATTACTGCAGATGGTGACTGCAGCCATGAAATTAAAAGACGCTTACTCCTTGGAAGGAAAGTTATGACAAACCTAGATAGAATATTCAAAAGCAGAGACATTATTTTGCCAACAAAGGTCCATCTAGCCAAGGCTATGGTTTTTCCAGTGGTCATGTATGGATGTGAGAGTTGGATGTGAAGAAGGCTGAGCGCTGAAGAATTGATGCTTTTGAACTGTGGTGTTGGAGAAGACTCTTGAGAGTCCCTTGGACTGCGAGGAGACCCAACCAGTCCATTCTGAAGGAGATCAGCCCTGGGATTTCTTTGGAGGGAATGATTTTGAAGCTGAAACTCCAGTACTTTGGCCACCTCATGCGAAGAGTTGACTCATTGGAAAAGACTCTGATGCTGGGAGGGATTGGGGGCAGGAGGAGAAGAGGATGACAGAGGATGAGATGGCTGGATGGCATCGCTGACTTGATGGACGTGAGTCTGAGTGAACTCTGGGAGTTGGTGATGGACAGGGAGGCCTGGCGTGCTGTGATTCATGGGGTCGCAAAGAGTCAGAGGCGACTGAACTGAACTGAACTGAACTGATACTGTATTGGTGTTTTTCTTTCTGGCTTACTTCACTCTGTATAATAGGCTCCAGTTTCATCCACCTCATTAGAACTGATTCAAATGTATTCTTTTTAATGGCTGAGTGATACTCCATTGTGTATATGTACCACAGCTTTCTTATCCATTCATCTGCTGATGGACATCTAGGTTGCTTCCGTATCCATTTAACAAGTCAACAGAGTACTCATCCCACGTAGTGGTATTCTGGTTCAAACTTCTATCAATCTCTTCTTGCCTAGGGATATTCTTCCAACCTTTCCCAGAGATTGAGGTTTTAACATATGTCTAATGCAGAGCTTAATTCATTCCTGGCACAGCCTCTGGTTATATAACAAATAGCTTGAAACATTGTTTCTCTTGCCTTTAAATTTTCAGCACAGATAAACACAAATCTGAATCTCCAGGGAGCCAGAGAGAGGTGTTTGGGAAGGAAGGAAACAATGCAACCAGGGTGAAAACCAATCTAACAACCCTTGAGGGAGCTGTCAGCCCATGCATTCAGATCAGCCACACTCTACATCTGGAACCCAGGCACCTGCGACTCAGTGTGCTTTACAGGGCAGCTGTTTTCCTAATTCATGCAAAAGGACGCAATTAGGGCTTTAAGCATCTGAACAGAAGTTGACCTTTTCTCAAACACCAGAAAGTGTCTACCCTAAGCACATAAGGTACTCCACGGGTACAGCCTCTCCAAGCACCTCCACGACATGAGCTGAGAAGCAAATGTGCTGGACACGTTATTTCACACACTGTGTTTATGAAATAAAGTGCAGCTTTAATTTGTGAACATAGCTTCATCGACTCATACGAGTAGGATACAAGTTTGGGTAGCTCTTAGGCAGATATGTGCCTATGCTATTTAACCCCTTACCAGGCGTTTTTTCAGCCATCTGTAATATGAGTGTGGTAATGCAAAGCAGGAGCCAGCCGATGGGAATGTCTCTCTCTGTGGGGTACCACCAGGCCTCCATGGAGAGGGGTTCATTCAGTGTGTGCTCCCTAGCATGCATGGAGTCCTCATCGACAAGGCTGGACAATTCATTCATACATATGGAGCATTCTATAACTCCTCTCTACTGCTCTGTCATGCCTCTCATGCCTTTCGTAATTATGTATTCCTGTTCCCCTAGACAATGCTCTTTTTCTGACACGCAGTGTGACAGATAGTCAAAACACAGACCCTACTCTCATATTGCAACTTATGTCAATAAAAGTGAACGTGTCAGTCACCCAGTTGTCTCCAACACTTTTGAGACGCCATGGAGCCCACCAGGCTCCATGGGGATCCTCTAGACAAGAATACTGGAATGGTTTGCCATTCCCTTCTCCAGGGGATCTTCCAAACCCAGGGATCAAATCCAGGTCTCCCACACTGTGGGCAGATTCTTTACCGCCCAAGCCAGTGGAGGTCTCATTCTATGTCAAGAGGTAAAGCCTAATTCCCTTTCCTTAAACCGGAACTCACTTTAATCCCTTGCCTTGGCCAACAGAACGTGGCAGAAGCGATGTTCTGGGATTTTCAGGCAGGGTCATAAGAAGCCTTGTAGCTTCTGCCTGGGTTTCTTGGAACACTGACATCTCAGGATCCTCCCTCTTAGACCCAACCACCATGTTTTGAGAAGAACAAACCACACAGGAGGTCACACAGAAGTGCTCTAACGGTCCAGCTGACAGCCAGGCTCCACTAGTCTCGTAAGCAAGCCATCTTGGTCCTCCAGCTCAGACAAGCCTTCAAATGACTTCAGCCACAGTCAGCACTGGACTGAACCACGTGTGGGAAGTTGAAGGGAGAACCAGCAACTGAGCCAACCAACCCACATAATCATGAGAAACAATTAATTTTTTAAGCCACTAAATTTGGGAGTGGTTTGGTCAGCAGAAATAGATAACCAGAACACACAGAATCATGGAGCTCTAGGCCGAAGGGCCCATAAGAAATTACTTAGTGGTTTAAGTCAGAACTATTGAGAATAGATCATTGGTAACCCTGCCTGATTCTTATTAAGATTACTTCATCTAAGCAGCTTAAGCTTCCATCAACAGATGAATGGATAAAGAAGATGTGGTGTATGAATATGTATAGGTACACACACAACATGGAACAGTACTCAGCCAAAAAAAGAATTAAATGTTGCCATCTGTAGCAATATGGATGGACTTTGAGGGTATTCAGTTCAATTCAGTTGCTCAGTTGTGTCCAACTCTTTGCGACCCCATGAATCACAGCACACCAGGCCTCCCTGTCCATCACCAATTCCCGGAGTTCACCCAAACTCATGTGCATCGAGTCAGTGATGCCATCCAGCCATCTCATCCTCTGTCGTCCTCTTCTCCTCCTGCCCCCAATCCCTCCCAGCATCAGGGTCTTTTCCAATGAGTCAACTCTTCGCATGAGGTGGCCAAAGTACTGGAGTTTCAGCCTCAACATCAGTCCTTCCAATGAACACCCAGGACTGATCTCCTTTAGGATGGACTGGTTGGATCTCCTTGCAGTCCAAGGGACTCTCAAGAGTCTTCTCCAACATCACAGTTCAAAAGCATCAATCCTTCGGCGCTCAGCTTTCTTCACAGTCCAACTCTCACATCCATACATGACCACTGGAAAAACCATAGCCTTGGCTAGATGGACCTTTGTTGGCAAAGTAATGTCTCAGCTTTTTAATATGCTATCTAGGTTGGTCATAACTTTCCTTCCAAGGAGTAAGCAACTTTTAATTTCACGGCTGCAATCACCATCTGCAGTGATTTTGGAGCCCCCAAAAAATAAAGTCTGACACTGTTTCCACTGTTTCCCCATCTATTTCCCAGGAAGTGATGGGACCAGACGCCATGATTGAGGGTATTATGCTATGTGAAATAAATCAAAGGAAAAATGAATACTGGATGATATTATTTACATGGAAACTTAAAAAAATTCAACAAATTAGTGAACGAAACAAAAAAGAAGCTGACTCATACATACAGAGAACAAAACAGTAGGTATCAGCGTGAGCAGAGGGAAGCAGGAGGGGCAATACAGAAGTAGAGGAGTAAAAGATACAAACTATTAAGAAAAGCTACAAGGATTATACTGTACAATGTGGCTATTATTAAATATCCAATACTTTATAATAACTATAAATGGGACATAAATTGTGTTAAAAACTGTGTTACTATACTGTATATCTGTAATATTATAATACTGTATATCAACTATACTTCAATTTAAAAAGCAATGGAAAAAAAAAGCTATGGAAAAAATATGAGGGGAAATTTTTGAAGAAACAAACTGGAGAAATGTGGGTTATTTAGCAATATAGTCATTATACTCCCATGTCATAAAAATAGACATAAAAAATAATCACAGGAAATATATCAAAATGTTAAGTGTTATCTCGGGATTGGGAAGTGGATTCACAAATCATGATTTTCCTTGTTTATACTTCTACTCAAAGTATAATATTTTGTAATCAGAAAAAAATATTACTTCATTTAAGCAAAACCCAATATGTGAACATTATATACCTCAAATGAATTAGGAGTAGTCTTTCTAATTATAAAAGAACCCATAAAGTAAAATAATAGCCCCCTCATGTATATTTGACATGAGTTTATTTGTAAAAATTCAGTTTATAAACAACTCTTCAGGGGCATATCTATTGTTACCACAAAGAGCAACCATATTGTGTTTTAAACATAGCAGGAAATAAATCACACATCTTTAGAAATGACAATATTCCCATTGTGAAGAGTTTTACAATCAAAGGTTTTGACAGCAACAATAAATGGAGACTAGTTCCTACCATACCAAGTATTTCACGGTGAGATAGTCACGATTAATCTGTAGGGTCCAGGAAGTCTCAGTGTTGTCATAACTTGCATCTGATTTTCAGCCCCAACTGAAAATCATACTTTCTTCCTGTCAAGGCAGCCTTTTTTGGTATAAATGATCTGTTAGTGAGATTTAAGAAAGAGGTGTCGGAGGACCTGTCAGATTCAAAACAAACCCAGGACTATTCTGGCAAATGAGAAACGTATTTATGACATGCAAAACTGTCAAAGGGAAGGACACAGAGCATTTGGCAGCTGCCTGTGAACCACACACATTGCTGGAATCATGACTTCCTGGGTCAGGGCTACGCATCAGAGGCCAGGACAAGCTCTATACCCACATTCATCTCTGTTCCCTAGTGTGAAATGATTGTTTGCTGAAGAACAAAAGGTACCCCTGCACACTCAGCAATCAAACTTCTGCAGGCAATCAGCTTATTGATTTATTTATTACACTGAGATGCTGGGTGCAGAATGTTAAAACCTAATGTTCCAGGATTCGAAAAGACATACTAAGTGGATGTTCTCAGCTGGGAGAAAAGAAAAAAGGAAAAACAAAAGAGAGGGGGGCAGTAAGGGAAAGGTAGTCTCATTAAAACTCCAAGAAAACATCCCTGTGGTAATTAATCCTCTTCCTCTCCCACCCCCAGTTATACTCAGCTTTCTTTACTGAACCTCCTCTTTTGCTGTAAACATAAAAAGCCCTCTGGGGTACAAAGGTGGGGCTGAGGAACAGTCACAAAGCAGAGGTGGGAGTTGGACAGGGGGCTCAGGTGGCACTGGGAGAGGGAGGGGAGCCCTCCGCAAGGAGCCCAGCACAGGAGGAGACCAACATCCCATAGAACAGGATCCCCAGCCCCAGTCCACAGAGCAGAGGGGAACGGCAGACAAGTGAGTAAAGTGTGGTACTTATAGCCACTCCCCATCGCTGGCATTACCGCCTGGGCTCCACCTCCTGTCAGAACAGCTTAAGATTCACGTTGATGTATGGCAAAACCCATCACAATGTTATAACAGAATTATCCTCCAATTAAAATAAATAAGTTAATTTTAAAAGCAGATTCTCACAGGAGTGCAAACCCTGCGGTGCACTGAGCATGCGAAGCGCCTAGGTTGTGTGCTCCTCATCCCCTGGCCACCATCCATGGAAAACTCATCTTCCATGAAACTGGTCCCTGGTGCCAAAAAGGCTGGGGACTGCGGCTATAGACAATTTGATGTCATGAAGGCAGAGACTGAAGCAGAGAGGACGGTGGGAGCAGGGAGGTTGAGAGGGTTAAGAGGAGTGATCAGGGAAAATTCAAGAGGTGCTGGGACTCAGGGATCTGAAAAGATCCGACAGCCTGATGTCTGAATGCTAAAGAGCTGCAGAAATGGACAACTGAGTTTACAACACTCCAGAAAAAGCCCTGTTTCTCAGACTGGCTGTGAGTGAGCTTGGAGGGGTCAGAGCAAAAATGAAATTCCAGCTGCTTCTCGTCACTATTTCCTATCATGTCCTCTCATAAGGCCCACTCAGACTGGTATCCTGTACTAAGCAAAACATAATTCTGCAGTTAAAGTCATCACATGCTGCTAAAATCATCAGCCATTTCTAGGCCCATACCAATTGGAAAGAACTGATTCAGTTCCTCACGCAGCTCTCAGCAGGCGCTCTTCTGGGTGCTGAGGTCTAGAATAGCGGGATGGCGGAGGCGGTGGAGGGAGAGAAACAGAGCAGGTGATGCTAACATGCTAGGGGCTATGATGGGAGACAGAGAGGGGTGCTCGGCTCAAGCTCATAGGGCAAGGGAAGGCTTCTGGGGAGATGTGGCATCTGAGCTGAGACCTAAAGGAAGGGATCCAGTGAGCCAGCATGAAGATGACACACACACTGCTCTTACAGTGAACGAGTCAGCCTTCCACAATTCCTCGCTGAAATGTTTGTCTTACTCTTTGGACCTTGATGCCTTCAAACTGTAGTGCTAGAGAAGATGCCTGCAAGTCCCTTGGACAGCAAGGAGATCAAACCAGTCAATCTTAAGGGAGTTCAACCCTGAATACTTGTTGGAAAGACTGATGCTGAAGCTGTAGTATTTTGGTCATCTGATGAGAACAGTCGACTCATTGGAAAAGTCCCTGATGCTGGGAAAGATTGAGGGCAGAAGGAAAAGAGGTTATCAGAGGATGAGATGGCTGGATGGCATCACCGATGCAATGGATGTGACTTGGGCAAACTTTGGAAGATGCTGATGGACAGGGAGGCCTGGTGTGCTGCAGTCCATGGGGTCACAAAGACTTGGACACGACTGGGTGATTAAACAACAGCAGCAAATACCCTGATCGACATGTTTCTTAGGCCCAGAATGAATATATAACTAAGGGGTCAGAGCAGTTTCCCCAGTTGGGCTACTCTTTTCTTTGACATTCCTGCTTCATTCTTGTTTTCACTTCCTCCAATTTTGAATTTTCAGTTTTCTCCTAGTCATTTCAGCTCTCTAAGGGGACTATCTTAGGCTTATCAACTTAATGCATATTCTATCTTCACAGCCTAAGCCTCAGGTGGAAAAAATCAAGCACAACTGTTAGCTTTGGCCTCTGTTGAAAAAGTTATAATTATCTAGGCCTTGCTGGAACCCTGAAAGCTAATACTTTGATTTTTTTTAAATGTTTTTGGTAATTCTCTTCACTGCTTAGGTCCTGAGTCACACCCTGTCAAATTAGGTTAATGTTGTTACTATTCTTTTAACATATCAAATCTACATTTGTATTTGACCATCTATGGACTCCAATGATCTCATCTATAAAATGGAAATTGGGGAATGATGCTTGAAGTAGGAAGTACCTGCTTCCAAGTTTTGTAGAGAGGATCAAATGAAATGATATATTAAAGTATTAAAATGCTGTACAAACAGGAATAAAAAAAAAAGACACAGCACAGAGATGATTTCAGGGAGCGGGAGTGGCATGTGCAAAGGCCCTGAGGCACAGGACTGAACCCGAATGCTCTCTGTATTGCCCCATGCTTTGGATCATCTGCTCCCTCACTAGCCTGTAGGGATGAGTGTGGACAGCATATTTTGTGACCCTCTGAGGAAAGTGCCTGGTCTCCTCATTCAGCTGCAAACTCATCTAAGCACCTTCCAGACTCTACAGTGAGCATGTGACACCAACACTGCCGCCCACCCCTCCCCGGGATGCTGAGAGAGACACCAGGAATAGAGTGCAGTGAGGGCCAGCCCGAGTGCCTTTATTCCTCTTCTCTGGGACATCGGGAAGTCTTATGCCCTCAAGCCATTTGAAGACTAGAGGCACCTTGCCACTCACTGCATCAGGAGGGTGAAATGTGGCAGCAGAGATCCCGGCATAAGCAGAGAGGCTCTGAGGGAGAACCACTCTCTCTCCTGGCCCTTGGGGTAACTGTGCTTAGAGGATGTAACACGGAAGCTGGGACAATGTGTCCAGGCAAGCCCCGAGCAGACTGCACACACCCACTGAACCGGCTGGCTCAGAAGGATTAGAATGAGGACGCAGAGAGTTCTCAGAGCTCCTGGACTCAGGATACACACCAGGCTTGTGCAATCCAGGTCATTGCCGTTGTCCTCAGATTAAGACACGAAGAGAACTGCCCAAAATCTCCTCCCTGGTACTTGCCCTGGGATGTTTTCCACTACTTTTTCATCCACTCCCTCAACAGAGGCTTCAGGCCAGACAAGCTGACTTCGAGCTCAGGTGCACCCTGCTGGGGGCTGGCAGGACCCGGCTGGCCCCTCCTCCTGACTCTCCACCTCCAGTCACTCGGGTTCTTAGACTTCCTCCAAGTCCGGCTCCCCGCTTCCCTCTGGGCCTTCCCAGCACAGCCTTGGACACTCTGCCCTGCTCCCTGGTCTGGATAATTCCTTCTCGTGCCTCGAAATACACCCCACCTCCTCCCCGACCCTTTGACCATATTTGTGCCTTTGGCACTCTGCAAACAATCCCTGCATCACCGCACCCCCAGCCGTGTGTCTGGCACACAGCAGGCGCTCAATGGTTGTTGAATGCATAAACAAACCAAGGGCACTAGGCATCTTACTAAACCTCCCCACTGTCAATTCACTCAGCTTGAAAATGTGGGTAATAAAACCCACCTCCCAGGAATGTCGTGAGACTCACATGAACTAATATGAACAAGGCACTTAGCACTGTGCTTGGAGCACAGTAGGTGCTCAATAAATAGTAACCACAATAAAGATGAATCCTCAACAGTATAAATCAATTATACTCCAATAAAAATAATAATAAAAAAAAACTGAAGCTATCAACCATGTGACAATTAATTTCGCTGTGAAATGACCTATAGTTTCAAGCAATGGCGATCTACAAACCATTCATTTTGAACACTGGCTACCTGACCAGGCCTGAGCTATTTGTTGTTCTCAGATTTATTTCTATTCAAGAAATATGTATTGCATGCCTATCATTGCATTGTGCTAAGTGCTGAGGGATATGATATCAAGAATGAATTAGTTCTTAGCCCCACCCACCAAAGTGTATTGAAGAGTTACGGTAAGATTAAAGATGATAGGAAGCAGAGTGCTATCGGGGAGAGGAGATGCTGGTGGGAATCATTCTCAGAAAGAGTGCCGGGGATAAGAAAGAAAAATTCAAAGCATGCATAATAAATCTTCCTGTTCAATATTTAAAAAAAAAAAGAAGAAGAGTCCTCTGTAAGAGCCCTGTGATGCAAATTCCACAGGGATCGTCAGTCTCATTTTGAAGAGAGGCGTGAGCTCCAGAGAGGTTTGAATGATGGTCCGTGACCCACAGACTTTCCCCTCACCCCGGTGCAGCCTCCACACGGAGAGAGGCTTCCCAGTGATCCCAGTGATCATCCTCTGCAACCCCACCCCCCCGCCCCAAGCAGCTTCCTCTTCAGCCAACACTTAGAGACCTCTACCTGGGGCAGGCACCAAGCTGGGTGACGGGAAAGAGGATAAGTCAGGGGCTGCTTTGATCTTAAGGAGCCACGGCCAAGGAATTCACCTATACCCCAGAACGACTTCTCTGTTACGGAAATGGAATCCACGACCCTTAGCTGGGCACACAGACGACCAGAACCAAGGCCGCACCGCACTTACGTGTGGCCCTCTGCCCGAACTCTGGTTAAGGGGAGGGGTGCGGAGGGACGGGTGCCCCCCGGGGGTCCTGCCCTGCCCTCCTCTCCCCCCGCCTCCTCCCGACCAGAACAGGATGGGAGCTCTCTTGGACCAGGGAGCCCAGGTGCCAACCTAGTTAGGATGAAGCAACAGGCTAGGAGGAGACTGGCTGCCTGACACCATGAAGTTGCCATTTCAGGCCCCTATACCTGGACTGCTGGCTACATGAGACAAAAACAAGCTTCTGTCTTATCTAAGCTTCTATTATTTCAGGGTTTTGCTGGATCAACCGAACCTACCTCCTAGCCAAATCAGAAGTCCACTATCCGGTGGGGCTGGAATGTGTTTGTCTCTATGGTAGTAGGTATAAGTAAGTAAGTAAGTGAACTCTCTCAGTTGTATCCGACTCTGTGACCCCATGGACTGTAGCCTACCAGGCTCCTCTGTCCATGGGATTTTCCAGGCAATAGTACTGGAATGGATTGCCATTTCCTTCTCCAGCAGATCTTCCCAACCCAGGGATCGAACCCGGGTCTCCTGCATTGTAGACAGATGCTTTACCTTCTGAGCCACCAGGCAAATTGAGCCACATAGGTAGTAGGTATGCTGCTGCTACTGCTAAGTCACTTCAGTCATGTCCGACTCTGTGTGACCCCATAGATGGCAGCCCACCAGGCTCCCCCGTCCCTGGGATTCTCCAGGCAAGAACACTGGAGTGGGTTGCCATTTCCTTCTCCAATGCGTGAAAGTGAAAAGTGAAAGTGAAGTCACTCAGTCGTGTCCTACCCTCAGCGACCCCATGGACTGCAGCCTTCCAGGCTCCTCTGTTCATGGGGTTTTCCAGGCAAGAGTACTGGAGTGGGGTGCCATTGCCTTCTCCAGGTAGTAGGTATATACATGCCTATTTCCTTCACCTGTTCCAGGAAAAAGCATGGACTTCCTTATGTCTGAAGGATCAGATAGTAACATGACGGTGGAGGCTCTGACAGCACGTTCAGAGCAAAAGCTCCAGCGACTTGAGCTACACACCTTGGTGGTACCCACTGACCCCGCACCAGCCCTGACTGTGGACGTGGGGCCAGCATCTGCTGAGGAGACCTGGTGCATTAGGCCAGCGGCCAGCCAGGGACCCTGCTTCAGGCATCCACTACGTACCTAAACCCAAAGCTGCTAAGATCCAGGCTTTCAAGCTAATTCTGGAACACAGAACTCTCCCTCATGCATTGATGGCCATTTCCCTTGCATTGTCTGAGCCCATGGAGGAGTGAGGGTAAGCAGAGTTCTGACACCTTGTAAATCTTGCCTCCTGTCTGTAGTGAAACCACAAAGCCCTTGTTCTTACTGGAAAGAAAAAAAAAAAAAGCTGCTGGCAGTCTGTGATCTCTGCTTTGTCTCCTGCAGTTTAGAGACGTAAGAATGTACATCAGAGACAGACAGACACAGTGGAAAGCTCATCCATTTGCCTTCCCCTCCAGGCCATGAAGATCCATTACTAGGAATAAAGCCTTAGCTTTAAGTGTCAGATCCTATCAGATTGTGCTGTGGTGTTGGGTGCTTAGCCTGAATGTTTTATTGGATTTCTTTTGCCAGAAAAGAAATCAGGGAATGGAGAGGCTCAGGAGGTCAAGGCTCCAGGGAGAGGCGTGCAGTTCATCCCAATTCTCATAGGGATGTCTCCTTCTAGAAAGGTTGGTCTCATGTTAGATTTTGTAGGAGAGCTCAGAGATGTTCAAGAAATACTTGTTTTCTTTGGAGGTTGGTACAAAGGAGAATAACTGTTCTCTGAAAACCATCTCTGTACTAGAGATGGGACACTGGTGTAGTTCAGCCATATGTCTGGTTAATGAAAACCACGCAAGACCCATAACATCATGTACCAGGTGCAACGTGAACTGTCTCTGACTCTCCCCGGCGGTTATTAGATTGTCAGTTCCCAAAGGTGGGGTTACATCTCACTACCCTTTTGCACACAGTTCAATCCAGTTCAACAATTTGGCACAACCTATTACAGATCAGGCAGTGTTCCCGGAATTAAGGGAGATAAAACAAAAAGACAGGACATCATTTCTACGTTCAAGGGGCTTACAATGTAAGGAGACAAAACTTACATGTGCAAAACAATGAAGTTGAAACAAACAAAAATATAAAAACAAGATATGTGAGAGGCTGCTCTAGGAAATCAACCTGGAATATTCACTGGGAGGACTGATGCTGAAGCTGAAACTTCAATATTTTGGGAAGAGCCATCTCACTGGAAAAGACCCTGATGCTGGGAAAGATTGAGGGCAGGAGGAAAAGGGGATGACAGAGGATGAGATGGTTGGATGGCATCACCAACTCAGCAGACATGAATTTGAGCAAACTCCAGGAGACAGTGAAGGACAGGGAAGCCTGGCATGCTGCAGTACACGGGGTCACAAAGAGTTGGACATGACTGAGCAACTGATCAACAACAACAAATCTAGGCAGAACTACTGAGATTTCACGGAGAAAAAGAGAATGGAGCTGGCCTTCTACAGGAAGGCAAGGGAATTTAGACACACGAAAGAGATGGATAATCCCCCCAAACAGCAGGGGGGAAAACTGGATGGTTGGGAATGAAGAGAGTCGGTTTGGGCTCTGCTCTCCTTTCTGCAATGGCAGTTTCTTGGCGGTGTTATCTACACCGTCTCCACATTCTCACTGTTGAAGGGGAATGATTGGTGCCTATTCCTGATGGTTCCTGCCTGGAAGGCAGCTCCAGGGGCACCACACTCCTGGCCTCTGTTGTGCCCTCATCTGATTGATGAGTTTGGAAGGAACCCCTGCACGTGTGCAGGCCAGCCCCTTCTCTGTCCTGGGGATCTGCCTGTTGGAACTTATCCTCTCTTGTCTCTCTGGTGGTCCCTTCTGACACCAGAAGAGAGCTACAGCACAGAGCCTCCCAAGTGTAGGCTTGTGCTGGTCAGCAAGACAAGGGTGGGTCTAATCCCGGCTCTTAATATTGGGAAGCCTTCTTGGATGCAAATATAATGCATATTCTCCAATATCAGCTTTATCACAAAAGTGAAAGGTGATATTTTGATTGGTACCCATCGTACTTACTGTCTCTCTCTTGGTTCAGAACTCCAGGAGAGATGAATACAAATTATGAGGCACCCCTGAACCAACACCCACCTCTCTTCATTTCTCAGGCTCCTCTAATCTTGCTTCTGACTATACTCTCAACACTACTCACAGCAGTCAATAACTTCTCCTGGTAACAGCCTAAAAGATATTTTTCAGTCCTCAACACATTACAGCTCTTTGATTCTAAGATATATTTAGGCTGTTTGGCATGCCTTATCTCTGAAATCAGAACATATTTTACAATCAATGATCTGTCACAGTTTAACCGGCAGCATTGTTCCTCGGTGGGCCACAGGATATTGGTGCGTCTTTATCATCCACAGCATCCGCTAGACAATAGAAATGTGCTTCTGAAGCACTTGAAAATGCCCTTTTCTGCCCCTCCTTGGCTTTGGTGACACCCCACTCCCCTGGTCTCTCACCCTCTGCAGGTGGTCCATTTCAGGCTCCTACCTGTGACCCATATTAAACAGTGTCCTTTGGGGCTCTGCTTGAGACCTGGTTGCTTTTTACCTTCCCCCTCTCTCTCCAGGTTTTCTCAGCCTCTCCTCTGGCTTCAGTTGCCATCAGGATCACAATGATCCCCAAGTTTATATATATATATATATATATATATATATATATTTTAATTTAAATTTATTTATTTTAATTGGAGGCTAATTACTTTACAATATTGTATTGGTTCTGCCACATATCAACATGAATCTGCCATTGGCATACACATGTTCCTCATCCTGAACCCCCCTCCCACTTGCCTCCCCATACCATCCCTCTGGGTCATCCCAGTGCACCAGCCCCAAGGATCCTGTATCGAACCTGGACTGGTGATTCATTTCTTATATGATATTATACATGTTTCCATGACATTCCCCCAAATCATCCCACCCCCTCCCTCTCCCACAGAGTCCAAAAGACTGTTCTATACATCTGTGTCTCTTTTGCTGTCTCGCATACAGGGTTGTCGTTACCATCTTTCTAAATTCCATATATATGCGTTAGTATACTATATTGGTGTTTTCTTTCTGGCTTACTTCACTCTGTATAACAGGCTCCAGTTTCATCCACCTCATTAGAACTGATTCAAATGTATTCTTTTTAATGGCTGAGTAATACTCCATTGTGTACCTCGAGTTTTGATCTTTCTTCTGAGTCCAGCATCTCCCAGCTAAGTTACTTGAACTTAGCTCAAACCCACAGACCCAAAACTGGAACTCGTCCTGCTCCCTGGAAGACCTGCACATCCTCGAGTGAGTGTCCCCTTCCCTGTGAAAGTGGTCTAAGTCATGCCAGACCCCACCCTCTTGCTTGTCTCCATATTCAATAAATGACCACGCTCTGACCATTTTAATCTATCGTGTATCTCTTGGATCTGTTTACTTTTCTCCATCCTGTGAAGCCAGCTCAGGCCTCTCTCATCTCTCAGCATCCTCCTCACCAGGCTCCTTGTCTGCTTTCCTTTCTCTTCACAGCAGCCAGGATGATCTTTCTAAACACAGATCGATTCTGTCACTCTTCTCCTTTAAAGTCTTTGTGCATGCTGCCCTTCTGCCAGGGAACACTCTTAATCTCCCATCCTAGTCCCCTACCCACTTCTCTGCTGCACCTAGTGGAATTCAGTTTGCCATGGAAGTCTCAGTTCAGATGCCACCTCTGTCAGGAAGCCTTCCTTGATTTCTCCTGGCTGGGCTGAATTAGATGCCTGTCTTATAAGCTCCCATAGCATCCTGTTCTTTGACCTATTATAACTCTTGGCATTCTATTAAATAACAGAAGTGAAACTGCATATTCACTTGTCTATTTTCCTGGTGAGACTTAAGCACTACAGCTGGTTTGTTTATGAAATGAACAAATCAATATAGGAAAAGATGGGTCTGAGTGGAATAGTATACAGTGGGCCAGGATCTGAAAGACTGAGAATGCCCTAGGATGGATGACTTTGAGGACAGGACTGGTCTCCAGTCCAAGTATCCTCAGGTGGCTATGTTGTCAGCCTGACTCTAGAAGGAATTTGCTGACCTGCTCAGAAACACACCCGTAATTCATTCTGATCCAGCTTAATGCTGAGCTGAAAATTTATGGACAGATCTAAAAAGAAGAAATAAAAATGATGGATGTTAGAAATTATCCTATGATATAACTGCTTTCCTTAAAGGAATTAAAATCTCATCCAAATATGGGTCACTGGCCTTTCTGGTGGAGACTCTACTTTTCTCAAACAACATTGGCATCAGTCTCTGAATGAGGGCACCACACACAAACAGTTACATTAAACCAATGGCTTGGAAACACCACGACAGTTCTCCTTCTGTTCTTCACAACTGAAATTAGATAAAAGTAAATTAGCCGAATGTTTCTCCACTAAGTAAACAGATGACAAATCTTCCACTGAAAGCAGGTGATGATTTCCTAAGATTGCTACAGATAACAATTCAAAATTGACTTGATTTCCCTCCTTTTGTTTATACAGTATGTATGCATTGTAGAAAATAATTGAAATATATTGAAAAATAGAAAATATGGGCTCTATGCTTTTGGCCGATAGAAAAGCATGCAGAAAGCTTCAGTTGACATTTTGGTACACGCTCCATCTTTCTTCCATTCATATGCATTTTTATGTAAGTTAAGGTCACTACATATATACTTACATATTCTGTTTTTCCGCCCCCTCCACCCAGTTAACATTATATTTGAAACATTTTGCATTCCAATAAAACTTCTTATATCATCATCATAACAGTTGCCCTTGATTTACCATAATTTTTTTAAACCAATCCTCTCTGTCTGGGCTCTACAGTTATGAGAATTTCCTTTAGAAAGCTCTATTAACTCTCCTAAATATCAGTGTCTTCAATGGGACTACAGGGACTACAAACCAATCTTTTAAATTGCTTAAGCAAAAACAGCATTAGGAGCAAGAACCTGGTTGTCCTCCCCACCCTCACTCAATGCATACATTACCGGATACAAATGGTTCTGCATTTCTGAAGTTCTGTTCACGCTATGGCTCCTGGCTAGGAGTGCAGATTTAATATAATTGCTTCGGCTGATGGAACAGCTATATGAATATTAATGTTGGTTGAAGTGTTTAGAGAGACACTTAAACAAAGCTTCCTCCCTTTGTGCTGAGCACAAGCAAGAGGTATTATTATATGGTTCACAGCAGCAGTGGTCACGCAGCCACTTAGCAAGCTCCCAGGGGAATGTGGAGGAACATCGCAGAAGACGGCGGTGCAGGAAGCGGGGCAGGGTGGGGGGGTCTCCCCTCAATCCCTCAGAAGGGAAACGTCTCTAAAGGATTTAGCTTCTCTGTCTCTAACACAACTAGGATTTACACAAAGTTATTGCTGCTTTTTCAACTTCTGTTAGATAAGCCAGTCTACCGTTGTCGTCTGGTGGTTCTCTTTTCCAAGAACTGTTTGAAGGAGGAGTTGGGAGGACCTACTAAGATTAATGCTATTTTTCTGATTGGATCAGGAGATAACAAAAGAAATGCTGTCAAGATTTCTTTAGAAAAATAAAATGTTATTCTTTTTTCAGGTTGCATCCTAATAACTGAAAGGATATGTGAAACTTGGAGCAATGCTTTCTCAAGATCTACTTAAAATTTTTTTTTTTTAATTTTCCTGATTTTGAAAGTAGCATACATTCTTTTAAAGAATACTTGAAAGACAAATATAAAAAAGAAAATGAAATCCCCTGGCACCTCAAAACCAAAGTCACCAACTATAACATGGTGATGAAGCTGTTGGTAGACTTTTATCTATGAATGTTTCTTCCCACATAGCTGAGGTCACATTACATTAAAGAAGTGTATTTTATTAATTTACTTATCATAGGAGCTTCTAATATCATTTAAAATTCCTTTTGAGCATTTTGAATGACTACACTCTTATTTTGTTTAAAATGCTCTGAAATACTTGGTCATTCAGACAAGCATCCATATATTCTCTCTGCACCTATCTTCCCCTTGATTTCCTATTCCTTCCTCTGAATCCTAAATCTGTCTTGAGCCCCGGTTTCTTTTCCCAGTTCCAGACGCACCTTTCTGAATGGCTGTGGAACACTCCACTTGGATATCCAACTGCCCTTTAAATGCAACAAGTCAAAACCAAGCACCACCCCTTCCCTCCTGATTGGCTACTTCTGTTGCTGGTGCCTCCATCTCCTCACCCACCTGGACATCAGTCACCTCTCTCACCTCCCCGTATCTGCTCCTCACATCTTATCATTTATGGCCCTTCAGACTCTCCTCCCAGAAGGTCTCCACCACCTGTCTCTCACATGCCAAATTCAGCAAATACAGGATACCCAGTTAAATCTGAATTTCAGAAAAATGGATACATTTTTAGCATATATATATATATCAGCTCAGTTGCTCAGTCATGTCCCACTCTTTGAGACTCCATGAACCACAACACGCCAGGCCTCCCTGTCCATCACCAACTCCTTGAGTTTACCCAAACTCATGTCCATTGAGTCGGTGATGCCATCTAATCATCTCATCCTCTGTCGTCCCCTTCTCCTCCTGCCTTCAATCTTTCCCAACATCAGGGTCTTTTCCAAGGAGTCAGCCCCTCACATCAGGTGGCCAAAATATTGGAGTTTCAGCTTCAACATCAGTCCTTGCAATGAACACCCAGGAGTGATTTCCTTTAGGATGGACTGGTTGGATCTCCTTGCAGTCCAAGGGACTCTCAAGAGTCTTCTCCAACACCACAGTTCAAAAGCATCAGCTCTTCGGTGCTCAGCTTTCTTTATAGTCCAACTCTCACATCCATACATGACCACTGGAAAAACCATAGCCTTGACCAGATGGACCTTTGCTGACAAAGTAATGTCTCTGCTTTTTAATATGCTGCTGTTGCTGCTAAGTCGCTTCAATCGTGTCCGACTCTGTGTGACCCCATAGATGGCAGCCCACCGGGCTCCGCCATGCCTGGGATTCTCCAGGCAAGAACACTGGAGTGGGTTGCCATTTCCTTCTCCAATGTATGAAAGTGAAAAGTGAAAGTGAAGTCGCTCAGTCGTGTCTGACTCTATCGACCCCATGGACTGCAGCCTACCAGGTTCCTCCATCCATGGGATTTTCTAGGCAAGAGTACTGGAGTGGGGTGCCATTGCCTTCTCCATTTAATATGCCATATATATATACACACACACACACACACATATCCCACACACACACATATATATACACACACACACACATATATATGGCCCATTCAAAATTTAGGATATATTTAAGCTAAAAATTATTCTTTGTTTATATGAAATTCAAATTTAACTGGATGTTCCTGTTTTATTCGGTAGCCCAAATCCTGTCTCAGTTTCTCCTGCCCACACCTTAACACCTTTCATCCATACTATAAGCCATAAGTCACTGAATAACCTCCTTGTCTCTATGTCAAATTCATTAAATTTTGCAAATCGCAGCTTTAATGGTATTGCACTTTACTCACCACCCTTGGCGGTTTCCCACTGCCTAGTCCCTCAGACTCCCATTTAGAAACATCAGCAGGCTAGCGCACACCCGCCTCTCCAGCCCACGTCCCACTGCTGCCTCTCAGGTCCAGGGCAAGTGCTGGTCTCCTGGTTACAGATCACCCTACACTCTGCGTTCCCTGGCCTCTCTCACATGGTTCTCTCCATCTACGATACCCTACCTCACATGACCAAATCCTGACTCCACCTTCACAAAGCCACCACCCGAGGCTCAGCCTTCACCTCCTTGTACACAGATTATGAGTAAGCTTATACCATCATTTTGGCAGGTCAGAAATAGTCGAAAATCAGCAATTTCACATGGTTTTGGCTAGTGTAATATAAGATCTCCGCTCTGGTGCTTCCCTGCCTTACCATCTTCCCCATGTTCATTTCTTCAGCCCATTCCACAAAGAAAGAATATCAAGTAGTGACTGCCTACAGCAATGTTTCTCAAGTACAGTCCTCTGTCCACCACAACACGTGACACGGAACCAGTCCATGGAAGTGGGGCAGGGAGGGGGCGGCTGTTAACAATGCAGATGCCAAGGCTCCACCCTGGAGCTGCAGAATCAGAATCTGTAGGAGGGCCTGGGGATCTGCATTGTGATCAAGCTTTCTAACTGAGACATCCGCTTACTAAAGCAGAGAACCACTGCCCTGCACAGAATGCCTTCTCCATCTACTCACACTGGTCCCTGAATATGCCATAGGGTTCCTACCTCTAACGACCCTAGAGACTCTTGAGGATCCTTCCAAGCCCAGGTCAGTTTCTATCTCTTCCATAAACATTTCCCTGTTCACACAAGGAAGTCTAGAGAAAGAAGTACTGTGTCATTTGTCACTAATCATGCGTTTTTCTTCCCAAAGGGAATAGAACATTCATCCACAATAAGGACTTTTCTCTATACCCCCACCCATCCCAAAGAGACCAACACCAAGTTAGGCTGTGACAGCTGCTAAATAAATACATGCTACACTAATGTCCATCCAAGGTCAACAGACCCAAAGAAACCAACTCTCTAAGCAAAGATGAAAGCACCTTCCGAATTGGGAACTGTGAGAAGGGAGTATTTTATTAAGAAAAAGGAAAAAAGAAAAAGAAAGATTTCACCTGTGAACAAGCATTTACAACTTTATGCATACGTTTAAGGAGAATGTCCATGTCAGTCCTAGTTCAACAATGATAGAACTGCAAGGAGAAGGTTCACCCAGACTTACCTGTGCCAGGGCCTGCCCATCCACCTCCCCCGGGCTGCTCCCTTCCTTAGGCAGACTCTGGCCCATCCACAAGTCAGAAGTGCCTCCTCTAGTTGAGAGCCACAGCTAGACCTATTCCAAAAAGACACTGGACTCAACAGAATAAACGCATCATCTTTCCTCCTTCTCCCACTCTGACTCTATTGCTTGTCAGTTGCTGCTGGAAACTACTCTCTCTCCTCACCTCCCCTCTCCTGGAGGTCCTTCCCCTCCTGTTCTTTCTGGCACGTCTTCCCCATCTCCTTTCCATCACTTTACTCAGGTCCTTGTGATTTCTCACCTGAGCCTCCTGACTAGCCTCCATGTCTCTGTATTTGTGGAAACCAAATCTTCACATCTTTCCCATGTTTAAAACCCTCTATGGGTCCATTATCCCTTCAAGATGAAGTCCAGATCCTTATTCTGGACCATAGGGCCCTTCATAGTCCTGCCTTTCAGTTCAGTTCAGCTCAGTTCAGCAAATAGCCCCCAGTGCCCTCCATGTGCTGGGCCAGGCCAGACATCTAAAACCAAAGGACTCCGCTCACAGGTGACAGAGGAGTCAACGTGCAGTTGACGCAGTGTGACGGACTTAGCAGGCCACAGGAGGCCTTGGAGACTCAACCATGCGGTGGCAGCTCCTGCAGGGAGTTAGTGAAGGACCAGGGCTACAGTTACATCTCCAGTTCCACGTCCAGGGCTCCTGCCACTACTCAATGTAGGCTGGCAACCAAGATGTCTGTCCTGCCCAATATGATGAACCAAAACACAACAAAAACAGAAGACAGGAGATGATCCATGACTAAAATATGAATTAAGGACTAAAATGCAAACCCCATAACAGTTACTACAGAGATGCTAAATCACAGTGAAACAGAACACTTAAATATTGCACATATAAGATGGAAACAGAGAGATGGATCACACTCAAGCTTAGACCTGATGAAAGCTCATCACTCACTTATGTTGGTCAAGTAACACAGAACTGAGATAACAACTTACTTGCAGATGCTAAGAGAGCCACTTGGGCAGGAATGACATGAGTAGTTTTTATTCTGGTATCTATTTGAACCATGGTGTTGGAGAAGACTATTTACAGTCCCTCGGACTGCAAGGAGATCCAACCAGTCCATTCTGAAGGAGATCAGCCCTGGGATTTCTTTGGAGGGAATGATTTTGAAGCTGAAACTCCAGTACTTTGGCCACCTCATGCGAAGAGTTGACTCATTGGAAAAGACCCTGATGCTGGGAGGGATTGGGGGCAGGAGGAGAAGGGGACGACAGAAGATGAGATGGCTGGATGGCATCACTGACTCGATGGACGTGAGTTTGAGGGAATTCCGGGAGTTGGTGATGGACAGGGAGGCCTGGTGTGCTGAGATTCATGGGGTCACAAAGAGTCAGACACGACTGAGCAACTGAACTGAACTGAACTGAAGAAAAACTTAAAAGAAGATTACTTTAAAAATCTAATGAATAAAATACACAGGCTAAAGACTTGAATTTATTTCAAAGAGCCAAGAAACTAAATTGGAGAAGCCATGAAGTGATTTCTAAGATAATTCCAAAAGGAGATTAGGAGGATATCATTTCAAAAATCAGGCAGAGAACCTCACAGGGAAAGGAGGACACAAGAGATCATCTAGTATATTCTCTGTCCTTGGGGGACAGCATGGTTTTCAATCCGAGAGAGATACTCTCTATGTCTGCAGGACCATGTTTTTAAACTGCAGGCTGACAGCAGGTCAAGACAGCAATTGAGTGGGTCATGACTGTCAATTTCTTTCTAAATGAAAGAGAATAGAATCTAGTAGAAAATACGAGGTTGCATCTCACACAGCAGCATTAAGTACTGGGATCATGTATAACTGTGTATGTGAACATGGGTAGGTCAGTTCACAGTACAATACACACTGAGTTGCAGCCAAGAAAGCTTGACAAACAGTCTTCTAGAAAACTTCTATCAGAGAGGGTTTTATTTTTAATACATAGGAAACACATTCTATTATGAATCCTGACCCTTTTCCTTGTTCTTGGAGTCTGTGCTAAAATTAAACAGAGAATGGAGGTGGAATATCAGAACTGGAAGGAGGAAGCAAATTAGCAGAGCGTAAATGAAAGAACTGATAACAAGAGGCCAGAGACCAAAGGAACGAGATGGATGAGTTCTGGGTTTTTTCTGAAAGCCTCCTGCTTTACGGCAACTAAGGATTCCTTGGCTATTCTCATTGAAGCACCGGTTACACGGTAGTTTCTCAATAGTTACATATCCCATAACCCTCAAGAAGCACCTGTATTCTGTCTATGGCAACAGTTACCAAGCAGTATGATTGGTGTCTTTTTAATGATGTCCGTCTCCACCATGTGCAGCAGCTCCTTGAAGGCTGGACTGGCATTTGGTCCACTGCTTCATCCCCACCTCTATGACAGTTGACTCAGTAAATTTCAAGTGGACTGAAGTGAAAGGCATCGAAGGACCATAAAGCTCTAGTTCTAATATCTGCTGGATGCCGAACCCTCTTTGCAAGAACAAACTGGTTTCAGTCCATTGGGCTTAGGATATTCTAATTTGAGAAAAACAACAGTAACAACAAGATTCTGAAGTTTCCAGGGAGAAAACTGCTTGGACTCTCGTATCTCTCGGCCCAGAGGCTGAGTTCATGCAAAGGACTTGTGCCATCTTTTTATAGAGTAAGAGTGTCTTGAAATGTCAAAGACTCTTTAGGAGGTCAAGCTAGGACCTACTCTTTGGACTCAGTCTGGCTCCTGAAGATACCTGCTTTTTCCAGTCTGGACAGCCCGAGGGAAACCACCACGTTGAATCTGAAGCTGCTGAGCTATTTCAGAGGTCTTATCCACATTGCCAGCTGGAGCTGGCAGGATGCCCAAGAGGGCCCAAGGCAGAGGGCTGGACCCAGAGAAGCAGTCAGTTGACCAAGGAAGTCAACAATGAACCAAATCTGGTTGTTTGTGTATGCTCAGCTGTGTCTGACTCTTTGTAGCCCCATGGACTGTAGTCCACCAGGCTCCTTTGTCCATGGAATTCTTCAGTGAGAATACTGGAGCGGGCTGCCATTCCCCACTCCAGGGGATCTTCCCAACCCAGGGACTGAATCCATGTGTCTTATGTCTCCTGCATTGGCAGGTAGATTCTTTACCCCTGTGCCATCTGGGAAGCCCAAGCCCTGGTTGCTTCCCCACAAGAGGCCCAGGCTGAGGGGAAATGAGATGGAGCTGGGAAGTAACCTTTTGCCTTCCTCACCCTCTGCAGCTCTTCCTTCCTCCATGCCTAGGTGGCCAAATCCAACCCCTAATAGTGCAGCGGTTTAGCTTGGGGTGGGGGTGGGGGCTGATTAGGAAGCCCTGAGTATGAGTGTATAAGGGGGGGGTGGTGGTACTGGTCTGAGGCTACACTCCTCGGAAATGCATATGGGAAGTTATCAGGGAGGGAAATGGGTGAAAGACACCCTACACCAAATGATCAATTCAAATTCAAATTCAAGAGAGAGCCCACTAGTTGCTAGTTACCCTTCTTCTCAGCTAGGCAAATGTCCAGAGAGTTATCACTGAAGGAAAGTCCTCTTTACTGGGGACACTGATTAGTATTAAAGGTAGAGATAAATGTCTTCCCTGCAGCAATACTAAAGCAATGGTTTAACCCTTTGTGGACTGGTTGGATCTCCAAGGGACTCTCAAGAGTCTTCTCCAACACCACAGTTCAAAAGCATCAATTCTTCGGCACTCAGCTTTCTTCACAGTCCAACTCTCACATCCATACATGACCACTGGAAAAACCATAGCCTTGACTAGATGTATCTTTGTTGGCCAGTCCATTCTGAAGGAGATCAGCCCTGGGACTTCTTTGGAAGGAATGATGCTAAGGCTGAAACTCCAGTACTTTGGCCACCTCATGTGAAGAGTTGACTCATTGGAAAGGACTCTGATGCTGGGAGGGATTGGGGGCAGGAAGAGAAGGGGATGACAGAGGATGAGATGGCTGGATGGCATCACTGACTCAATGGACATGAGTCTGAGTGAACTCTGGGAGTTGGTGATGGACAGGGAGGCCTGGCATGCTGCGATTCATGGGGTCGCAAAGAGTCGGACATGACTGAGTGACTGGACTGAACTGAACTGAACCCTTGGTGTGTGCTGTTCCTTATGCACAATCAAATCTGACATCTCTGTTGATGAGGAAGGTAAGGGACAGAACAACTCTGCAGAGTTCAGTGGGTACTTCTGCTGCTAAGTCGCTTCAGTCGTGTCCGACTCTGTGCGACCCCAGAGACAGCAGCCCACCAGGCTCCTCTGTCCCTGGGATTCTCCAGGCAAGAATACTGGAGTGGGTTGCCATTTCCTTCTCCAATGCATGAAAGTGAAAAGTGAAAGTGAAGTCGCTCAGTCGTGCCCGACTCTTAGTGACCTTATGGACTGCAGCCTACCAGGCTCCTCCGTCCATGGGATTTTCCAGGAAAGAGTACTGGAATGGGTTGCCGTATTAAGAATCCAAAATTTACTTGAACGAAGTTTCAGCCTCCATCCCCTGCTGAATCTCTATCTCAGTCTCCCTCCCACCATCTGCCAGCATATGCTAAAGGAATACCAAGCATCTTTGGGTTACCCTGAGTGGAATGTAATCAAGAGGGCAAGTTGACTCAGAGCCAGGGGAGAAAAGAGGCTGGATAGCATATACTCCCAAATCAAACAGAAACAAAGTTCAGGCTTTAACAAAAAATACTATCTATGTCTGGATACTTAGTTTGAATCTCAACTCTAATTCAGTGTAACAATCTCTCCCTGTCTCAGTTTCCTAAGAAAGCACACCCAAAGATTAAAAAAAAAAAAAAGTCCACAATGTGTACCAGTGTCTGGCAAGCTGAATGAGCCGGCAAACTACATATGTTCTCATTAGGACTGCAGTATTGTTCAGTGGATCAGAGCCGAGGTTCTAGAGTTTGAGGCACTCCAAGATGCTGATTCCATGGACCTCATCAACCCTGAGGTCCTAGGAAACTTCTCTAACCTGTCTGAGCTTTCATTGTCTCACCTACACAATGGTGATAATAAAACCATTTTGTAGGGTTACTGTAAAGATGAACTGAGGATCTGTATGTGAAACGCCTGGTACAGAATAGATGACCATAAATGGTGGGTATTATTGTGGTGGCTTGCCCCCTCAGAGAGGCAAATATGCCCCCCTAAAGAGGTGTTCTGCAGCTGCCACCAGCAACTGGATGAATCTCTCCAAGGCCACGGATGCTCAAGCACCAAATGCGCACGTGTTCGCCCATGCCCCTGCTCCCCCGCCACACTCCCTACCACAGTGCACGGCACAGCAGTAGTCCTCATCCATCAACTTCCTTCTCCCCCACAGCCAATCCCCCATCAGGAGCTGTGAATTCTGTTTCTTAAATATGTCAGCTCCACTTGCTCCTCTGTATCTGCCCAGCACGAGTAACAGTTTAGGGCACCACCAGTTTGCCCCTAGATAACAAGTCTCCAGCTTCATCTCTCTACCCACCGCCTTCCCTCTTCAATTAACTCGGCAACTACAATCATCTTTCTAAAGTGCAGATCTGATCATGCCTTTCTCTCGCTTGAAGCCCTTCATGGCTCCTCAATGTAACATCCCAGTCCTTAATCTGGCTTTCAGAGCCTGACACAATCTGCTTAGAGCTCAGCTCCCTTCCTGACCTCACCTCTCACCATGCCCCTCCTTGCTGTGTGTGTTCCAAGCCATACTGAGTACTGACAGTTGTACAAATGAATCATGCTTGCTCTCTCTCTGTAGTGATTTCACACATGCCTTCCCCTCTGCTTAGAGTACTCCTGTGTCCCTTCTCTTTTCTGTGCTAACTCATGCTCAATTTTTAGCTTTCAACTTAGGTGTCATTTCTTCCAGGAAGCCACCCCCAATACTTGAATCCTAGGCAGGTATCCCTGCCACTATATTCAAATGTCTGCTTATTGTTCCTCCCCCAGCAGAGCTTCTGGAGGACAAAAAAATCCTTTTGGTCAATGAAGGATCCTGAGTGCTTCAAACATCACCTGACACAAGACAGGCACTCAGACATGTGTTTGTTGGATAGATGCCTGGATGCTAACCACTGGGCCAGCCATGTGAAGCCATCTCTGGTTGAAGGAGGCAGCAAAGCCAAGCCGCCAGGAAGCCTCCACCCAGCAAAGGCAGTACCTACCTAGAATGGCCACCACCTCGTCATCCTGGATCACCTCCAGGGAGCCGGAGACCACGAAGCACAGGCTGTCGACGCTCTCCCCTGCGTGGTAGATGAGGTCCCCAGGGGCGCAGTGCACCGTCTGGAACTCCATGGCCAGTGCCCGCAGGCAGCCGTCGCTGGCCAGCCGGAAGGCCGGGTGCTCCTTGAAGACCTTGCGGTTTAGGTGCACGCAGATGTCCGCTCTCATGTCCTTGGGGCAGATCTGCAGGACCTGGCCGAGCACGGGAAGAAAACGCGTCAGGATCCTTGCTGTGGCCTCCAGCTCGCTGCTCTCTCAGCTCCCCAGGGGCCAAAGCGACACCCACTAGACTAGACCACACTCTTCAAGGCACCAGTGGACAAGACAGCCACAGTCCCTGTGGGAGAGAGACAGGGGCCCCCAAATCTGTGCCAAATGCTCAGGTCAGGGACTTGAGAGTCAAGGGGCCGGGAGTACGTGAGACCCTTTGGAAACCCAGGAAGGGCTCCCTGAGTAGGTGACAAATACGGTGACATCTGCATAACGTGTCAGAGGGAGCCCTATGAAAGAACATTCCAGCGGAGTCGCAAAGGCTGTGAGAGGACCTGAGCAACAGCCCGTGTGAATGAGGGGAAAGCTGGGGGTGCGAGAGGGGGCTACAGGAGGATGACAAGCTTGAAAGGATGTGGAGACTTACATTATGAAAAGACTTTGATTTTGATTCTGAGTGGGACAGGGACACATTGGGAGACTCTGAGCAGGGGAGGGATGGGGAGCCTCTATATTTTAAGAGGATTGTGGCAGCTTCAGAGTGGAATTAGCAGGCCCTGACTGTCGGATGGCAGGAGTGGAGCCCAGGTGTTGGGTTAGCCCACTCCTGCAGGGCTCTGGGGAGTGGGGAGGGGCCTCGGACTGGGATGTTGCCAGGGGAGCCAGGGAGAAGTAATCAAATCCTGAACATATTTTGAAGATACAGCTGCCATGGTCTGCTGATGGACTGAAGGTGGATTGATTCGAAGAGAGATATGAAGTGATATATCTTAGGTGTTACTTAGGTAACTTCCTTAGGTATCTTAGTGCCTTAGGTATCTTAGGCACTTCCTTAGGCGTTACTAAGCACTTTGGAGTCATTCATTCATTCCATACTTAGCTACTGAACACTTTAGTGTATACCAGGGATCATTCCAGGCTCTGAGGATGTAGGCAGCAAACAGAACGCCCGGCCTTTGTGTGACTTACTAGTGGGAGGGGACAAATTAAAAGCAAAAGGAGTAAAATTCAGCAGTAAGTGCTGAGGAGAACGATGGAGAAGGAAAGCAGAAGGAAAGTCAGGAGAGGTGTGATCTTACATTTTCAAGTCTTCCGTGCACCAGCTAATCGAATCCTCACATAAACTCTCTGGTGTAAGTGCTATTGTGGTACCATTTTACAGATGAGAAAACTGAGGCCCAGGGATGATCAATAACTTGCCCAAAATCGCACAACCAGGAAATGGCAGAGCTGGACTCTCTGACTAGGCAGGCTCACTCCAGAGCCCAGTGTAGATACCAAGCACTTCCTACATGATACACCTGCCCAAAACCAAAGGGCTTGCACTTTGGCTCTCAAGGAACTCAAGGCAAACTGGGAACTGTAAGAGGCCATGTGGGTCTCACCTCCCAAATAAATAAAAATGTCTCAGTCTTTCCTACGGGGAGAAACACTTCTCTGGACTAAATTTTTGCGAGAAACCATTCGTGGCCCCTTACGTAGCAAGCGTGAAGTAACGCAAGGGACACCTCCAGGTGGACTCTTCCTGAGAAAGCAGGAGTGTTCCTAAAACAACCCTTTCTCGCATCCTAGCCTGTGAACAAAACTGGGGGCGTAACATCAAATGTGCTCAGTGACGACATCTCCTGGCGGTGCGGGTCACTTCCCCACCCCTGCTCCTCCACCTCAGCACAAACCGTCTGCCCGTGCTCCTGGTGCTCACCTCCACATCGCGAAGTCCCGCAGCCTCTTTCAAACCCAACTTCAACCTCCCCTTGTCCGCTGCTCCACCCACCGGCTCTGCACGCCCTGAGCTCTGCGTTGGAAAGAGGGGGCCCAACACTTGGAATCTCAGTTCCTCCCTCTCTTCACTGCTCTACATTTCAGTTTCTCTTTTTTCCTCTTTATTTTTTTAATTTATTTTTTAACTGGAGGAAAATTGCTTTACAATGTTGAGTTAGTTTCTGCTGCATGTGTGTGTATGTGTGAAGTCACTTCAATCATGTCCAATTCTTTGTGACCCCGTGGACTGTAGCCCACCAGGCTCCTCTGTCCATGGGATTCTCCAGGCCAGAATACTGGAGCGGGTTGCCATACCCTCCTCCAGGGGATTTTCCAAACCCAGGGATCAAACCCACATCTTTTATGTCTCCTGCATTGGCAGCCCTGTTCTTTATCACTAGCGCCACCTGGAAAGCCAGTTTCTTCTGTACAACAATGCAAATCAGCCTAATTGTAAGTACATTCCCTTCCCTACTGAGTCCCCCTCCCCTCCCTGGATCCCACACCTCTAGATCATCACAGAGAGCTAGGCTGGGCTCCCTGTGTTGTTTCTGCTGTTAAAAAAAAAAAAAAAAAAAGCACACTGCTAACATTGGGCTTCCCTGGTGGCTCAATTGGTAAAGACTGTCTGCAACGCAGGAGACCTGGGTTCGATCCCTGGGTCAGGAGGATCCCCTGGAAAACAGAATGGCAACCCCTTCCAGTATTCTTGCCTGGAGAATTCCATGGACAGAGGAGTCTGGTGGGCTACAGTCCATGGGGTCTTAAAGAGTCGGACATGACTGAGTAACTAACACTTTGATTTTCATCACTGCCTTATGAGGATTAAGGGCTTCCCTCATAGCTCAGTTGGTAAAGAATCCACCTGCAATGCGGGAGACCTGGGTTCAATCCCTGGGCTGGGAAGATCCCCTGGAGAAGGGACTGGCTACCCACTCCAGTATTCAGGCCTGGAGAATCCCATAGACTGTATAGTCCATGGGGTTGCAAAGAGTCGGACACGACTTAGCGACTTTCACTTTCACCGTGAGGATTAAATGAAAGTATATCTACCAGTGCACCTGGTATCTACGCCTCGTGACACCTCACAGCCCCAGCAAGGCACTCAATAAACGCAGGTCCCCTCTGCTGCTCTGCCGTGGCAGGATGCCAAGGAAGCGAGCATGTTCCCTGGGAGTGGGGCTGGAGGACTGACCGAGGCAGGGGAAAATCGGATGGCCAATGCTTAGGCAGAGTGCTCGTTAAGTACTTCCCCTCCTTCAGACTCATTAAAGCAAGACTCCTGGAAAAGGCAGATTTAATTTGGATCCTCTCTCTCTAAGCAGAACACCAGGGAGCGGGGAACACTTGCTTGTCATGTCGAAACTGTGCCCAGCGGTCTGAAACTAAGATTTGCTCTCCAGGTGAATTCACCTTTCGATATTTCCCTTCCCTCAGGTTGAGCTTTGCCAGCAGAGGCATGGAGACAATGTTTTATTCATGGGCCCTGTTCCCAGAGCCCAGGGAAAGCACGTGTGAGGAGGAGAGGGGACTGGAGGGGAGAAATGACAGAACCTCTCAGCCACCAACACCCCCATCGTCCTTGCCTTGGTCCTACACCAGCAGGGGCTCCTGAACGCCTCTCTCTGAGGGAGGGTACCAGCTTGAGACCCTGTCGTCTTCCTGGGTTACCTGCCCTTCTGCTTGGTTTGAGGAGAGAAAATTCTTGCTGGTCTCTGAGGCCTCAGAAGCCCCGAGGAGATGCCACCATGGAGGTTCATGGAGCCTCCCTGGGGGAAAGCGGTGGTGGGGGCAGGATGGATAAAGCACAGGTGTGGGAACAGGCTTTGGGATGAAGCAGATCTGGACTCCTGGCTTCCACTTGTTCGAGTCATGTGAACTTAAAGCTCTATGTTCCCCAAGTCTTCTTGTTCTAACTTGTGTATAGAATTCTTTGGAAGATTCCATGCGCTGTGGTGTTAAAGACTTGGTTTGATGCCCACATGTGACTGGGCTCAATGCACAAGGGCTCTCATTTCTGATGGTATCATCACAGCAGAGCAGCAGGTCAGCCTGAGGGAGGCTTTTGAAGTTCTGGACGTCAGAGTCCAAAGGATCATAGAGGTCAGCCTTAGCCTTACAAGTCATCTAGTTTTCATGTGTCACAGACAAGGAAACTGAAGCTCAGAGGGACCCATGATGGTCTAAGGTCCAAAGTCGTCAGCTAATTACTGCTAACGTCAGACTTGCCCAGCACTCCCACCCTTCCACTGCACACACATCCCCTAGATGCCCCGGTCATCACTGACCATTCCAGTCTGGAATGGAGGTGGTGGGATGGAGACAGGGCCTTGGGACTGGCTCTATCCCCAGCAATTGCCTGCCAAGGAATAGCAGCCACCCCAGGCCGGGCTGGGTTCTGCCCTGAGCTGCCACAATACTTCCTCTTCAATTTAGATCAGGACCTAGGAAAAATCCCAGAGCCCTCCAGGGAGACAGCAGGCAGGGGAAGGGAGGACCAGAGCTGATGAGTGCTGTCTCCCAGGGGCAGCCGCCCAGCCCAGCCTTGCAGTGAGGGCAGAAGAGGGCTTCTTTCTGGACAATCAGATTTACAAAGGCATCCTGGCCCCTGGGAAAAGGAGCCTCAGGCCTGAGCGATCCGAGTTCCTTTCTGCTCCATCAGCTGCCAGGCACCCACAGAACCTCCAGGGGCCGGGTCGAGACAGCAGAATAGAAACACAGGAGCAGTGGGGCCAGTGGTGAGCAAAGCCAGAGATGATGTCCCTCCCAACCAATGCCTGCCCGTCTGAGAGAGGAGGGCACCCCCATTTGGACTCATCCTTCCCTCCAGTCTGTGTTTTACAGTTGTTGTTTTTTTAAAAGCAGTAGTAGGAAAAAGCACAAGCTTTGAAGTCAGACAAAACTGGGTTCAAATCCAGACTTTGCCATTCTCAACTCTGTGGGGGCAATTAATAAAGTTAACTGGGCTGCTGGGTCCTCATACCCGGGGACAGTTCCCTCTCCAGGGTAGTTGTGAAGCATGTGAAGCAGGAACACAGGGCCAGAAGTGCAGTTAAGTATCTGCTCTTAATACAACTTTAAGACATGCTAGCTGGTATATTCGGAGAAGGCAATGGCACCCCACTCCAGTACTCTTGCCTGGAAAATCCCATGGACAGAGGAGCCTGGTAGGCTGCAGCCCATGGGATCGCAAAGAGTCGGACATGACTAAACGACTTCCCTTTCACTTTTCACTTTCATGCATTGGAGAAGGAAATGGCAACCCACTCCAGTATTCTTGCCTGGAGAATCCCAGGGACGGGGGAGCCTGGTGGGCTGCCGTCTATGGGGTCCCACAGAATCAGACACAACTGAAGCAACTTAGCAGCAGCAGCAGCTGGTATGTGGTATGGTTTCATTATTGCTATTATTACAGCAGATATTCAACAAAATCAAAGTATCCTCCCTTTGAAGTTGGGGTCAGTTAAATTTAGTTAAATTTTTCCATTTAAACTGTCAACTCTCAAGGGACCCTTCTAATGGAGAAAGACCAGAGTGTGAAGAGCGGACTCCCAAGACACTGAGTTTGGCTTTGAAGGTGTCATAAGGTATTTTTCAACAGTAAAATCATTCTGTTTGCCTCACTCTAACAAGGGAAGGAATCAGAATTCCCTGAATACTTAGGGAATGATGATTAAAGAGAGAAAAGCCATTCCAAAGACTGAAGCAGAGAAAAACTAACCTAGGATTACATCTTTGCTGAAAGAAAATATTACAAAGGAGATCATTCACAAATGATCATTCTCAAATATCTTTGTTCTTTCCAGTACCACCAAATTTTCTTCAGTTTATTGGAATGCATGTAGAATAATGCAACTTTTGGAGACTGGTAGGGATCTATTGCCATTTCTATTTCACAGGAACGTCTAGAAAAGAGCCTAAGGGATGCTCTGGTCAAATCAACTACTTATTAAGTAAAAGCCCTTGGTCGGTATCTCCCAGACTTGTCTTATGAATAGGACCCTTGTTCAAAATGCAGATTTTCCATCTCCATCCCACCTCATTCCTCCTCACAAATTTTCTGATTCCAAAGGTCCAGGATGATGACTGGAAACCCGTTTTTAATGACCACATCCTGGGAGTCCCATCAGGGCCAAGACTAGAGTAAAGCAATAGCCTTGGACACAAAATTTAAGGAGATTTAAAAACTCAGCCATCAAGACAAATCATGGGTTAGTCTCTCAGTTGTGTTCAACTCTTTGCCTCCCCACGGACTGTAGTCCGCCAGGCTCCTCTGTCCATGGGATTTCTGAGAAAAGAATACTGGAGTGGGTTGCTGTGCCATTCTCTAGGGCATCTTCCCAACTCAGGGACTGAACTTGGGTCACCTGCATTATAGGCAGATTCTTAACCGTCTGAGCCACCAGGGAAACCCCAAAACAAATTATAGTGTAGCACAATATTCTGAAAATCAAAATTCATGCATGAACAATATATCAAAAATCTGAATCGGAAACTTTGAATCAAAAGTGGATTCGCAGCAGAGATATGTCATCTTGGGGCAAGAGGTGAAAGGAAAATCAGTAATATTGGTCATCTCACCCTGGGTGGCCCTGATTCTTACCAGCATATCAGCTGATAAGGAAATCCTGCCATAGACAGACTTCTAGGCCATCTCCTCTTCAGGAGATACTGATACAATCTGCCTTACCAGTTGGTAATCTCTCTTAATCGCCGGTCCTTCAGAAAGGTTGATGGGCAAGCAATCAAAGTTTCTGGAGGTGGGACCTGGGATTCCAAAACTACATCCAGGTGAGTTCAGATGCACAGCCAGGAGTGAGAACCGTCTGAGGTAAGGCTCAGGAATCCCTGGGAAGGCTGAGGGGTGAGTGGTTTACCTGAGCCCATCACCTCCTTACCTTCTCTGTGTCAATGCCTCGGGACATGGACCAGGTGGACACGATGTAATCCATGACTCGCTCGCTCAGCCCCTTGGGCACCTGGTAGAGCTTCAAGAAGTCCCGGACACTGTTGAGCATCTCATGGTACCTGTTGGTGTTGGCGTACATCTGTTGGAAAATGGTCGTCACGTTCCCAAAGATGGTGGCATAGAGGAGCGCTAGCGGCAAGAGGAAGAGAAAAACACACGTGAGTGGTCCCTGAATAGGACCCAAGAAAGCCAAACTTGCCCAAAGCAGGCCAATGGCCAGAATGGCCTGCTCCAGAGCAGACGGTCCTGACCTTCTCAGGAGAAGCTCAGCCCAGGAGACTCTGGGATTGGACCCAGAGAAAGAGTCTCCAAATATCAGGCCACTAGTTGAGACTTGTGGGAGGCAGAGAGAGGGTGAAGGGAACTGGCATGACTAGGGTCAGAACCAGGATACAGATGGCAGTGCAGGCTGGGGACAGGACGGTTGAACTGCTTCACATATACTCATCACAAAAAGTCTGAGCCATGCCTGAAGCCGCTAGTTGAATGTACTCTTATATGCTCTGTACCGGCCCAAATCCAAGGATTGAAGTCGCTCAGTCGTGTCCGACTCTTTGCAACCACATGGACTGTAGCCTCCCAGGCTCCTCCATCCATGGGGTTTTCCAGGCAAGAATACTGGAGTGGGGTGCCATTTCCTTCTCCAGGGGAACCCAAATCCAAATCCATCAGCAATCATCTTTTAACAACTGTGCTGTCAACTACACTGCCTGCCAGAGACAGGATGGGGATGTGTCACTCAGTCCCGGCTCTCACACGGCAAGAACACGGCAAAAAGAGACTTTAAAGGTGGAATCACAAATAATTGAATAATAGCAAGCCTGCCGAGGGCACTGAAGGATGTTAGATCTTGCATGTTAACCCAGCACTCCTCTGCATTGTGATGCGGCTCCTGGGGGAAAAGCTTGGCCTTGATGTGAACAGAATAGTCAGGTCCCCTCTGAGACGTAACAAGCACATACTACATGCTACTGCTGCTCCCCCTACGTAAGTGTCACGGAGGAGGACCATTATGTCATCAGAAAACCCCACATTCTATGTGTAACCTGTATCTGCCTTTGGATACTAAGCTCAAGTGCTACCTCTTCCAGGAAGCCTCCCCAACACTCCTCCCCTCCATCTGTCCCCACAAGGGTGACTATGAGACTCCCCAAGCATACAAATCTAACTCAACTTTATCATACGTTGCATCCAGATAAACCCATCATAAGTTGGAAATATCTTAAGTTAAAAATGCACTTATACATGTAACCTACCGAGCATCATCAGATCAGATGAGTCGCTCAGTCGTGTCCAACTCTTTGCGACCCCATGAATCGCAGCTCAGCCTAATTACCTTAGACATGCTCAGAACACATACATTAGCTTACAGTTGGGCAATGTAACACAAAGCCTATTTTATAATAAAGTGTAAAATATCTTATGTAATTTATTAAATACTGTACTGAAAGTGAAAAGTAAGATGGTTGTTTCCCTTTATGATCGCATGGCTGACTAGGAGCTGCAGCTCACTGCCACCTGCCCAGCATCCCGAGAGAATCACTCTGTGCATCACTAGCCCAGGAAAAGATCAAAATTCAAACTGGAAGTACTGTTTCTGAAGGCATATCAATTTTGCACCACTGTAAAGCCAAAAAATCCCAAGTCAGAGACTGTGTTTCTGTCGAGCTCAGGTTGTACACACCATTTTGCAATCATATTCGTGCTCGCCTGTGCCCTCACAGGGTAGTCCTGCAGGCTGGACTCAGCTTTTCCTTGCCATGAAACCCTGGGAGCTGGTGCTACACTAGTGCCCAACAAAGTGTTTGTCACATTAGTGAGTTACATATGTGTTTGCTATGGCTTATTTTAAAAAAGAAGTGACTGAAATACAATGGCAGCACATTCAAAAGCAGAGACGTTACTTTGCCAACAAAGGTCCGTCTAGTCAAGGCTATGGTTTTTCCAGTGGTCACGTACAGATGTGAGAGTTGGACTGTGAAGAAAGCTGAGTGCCGAAGAATTGATGCTTTTGAACTGTGGTGTTGGAGAAGACTCTTGAGAGTCCCTTGGACTGCAAGGAGATACAACCAATCCATCCTAAAGGAGATCAGTCCTGGGTGTTCACTGGAAGGACTGATTTTGAAGCTGAAACTCCAATACTTTGGCTACCTGATGCGGAGAGCCAACTCATTGGAAAAGACCCTGATGCTGGGAAAGATTGAGGGCAGGAGAAGAAGGGGACAACAGAGGATGAGATGGTTGGATGGCATCACCGACTCGATGTACATGGGTTTGGGTGGACTCCAGGAGTTGGTGATGGACAGGGAGGCCTGGCGTGCTGCGATTCATGGGGTTGCAAAGAGTCGGACACGACTGAGGGACTGAACTGAAATACAATAAACTGTACATGTTAAAGTACACAACTTCGTGGGTTCTGACACATATACGCCCATGAAACAATTAGCACAATCAAGACAGTAGCATATCCATCACCCCTAAAAATTTGGTCATGTCCATTTATAACCCCCCTGACCCTTCTATCCCCAGGAAACTGCTGATGCTTTCTGTAGACTAGCTTGCATTTTAAAATATTTTATATAAATGGAATCATATGGTATATACTCTCTTTAAACACCATACAATACCTCCATTTAAAGTGTACAGTTCAATGGCTTTTAGTACATTGCTAGAGCTGTGCAATCATTACCACAATCTAAGTTTAGAATATTTTCATGCTTCACCAAAGGAAACCCTGTTCCCATTATTAGTCATTCCTCATTTCCTCCCTGATGCCCTAGCCCTAGGCAACTGAAAATCTACTTTCTGTCCCTATACATTTGCCTATTCTGGACATTTCATACAAATTAAATAATATATGTGGCCTCCTGTAACTAGCTTCTTTCATTTAGAATAATGTTTTCAAGGTTCATCCATGCTGTAGCATGTATCAGTACTTCATTTCTTTTTATTGTTGACTGATTAAATATCACAGTAATCCAAGTCTATGCCCCAACCAGTAACGCTGAAGAAGCTGAAGTTGAACAGTTCTATGAAGACCTATAAGACCTTTTAGAACTAAGACCCAAAAAAGATGTCCTTTTCATTATAGGGGACTGGAATGCAAAAGTAGGAAGTCAAGAAACACCTGGAGTAACAGGTAAATTTGGCCTTGGAATACGGAATGAAGCAGGGCAAAGACTAATAGAGTTTTGCCGAGAAAATGCACTGGTCGTAACAAACACTCTCTTCCAACAACACAAGAGAAGACTCTACACATGGACATCACCAGATGGTCAACACCGAAATCAGATTGATTATATTCTTTGCAGCCAAAGATGGAGAAGCTCTATACAGTCAGCAAAAACAAGACCAGGAGCCGACTGTGGCTCAGACCATGAACTCCTTATTGCCAAATTCAGACTTAAATTGAAGAAAGTAGGGAAAACCACTAGACCATTCAGGTATGACCTAAATCAAATCCCTTATGATTATACAGTGGAAGTGAGAAATAGATTTAAGGGCCTAGATCTGATAGATAGAGTGCCTGATGAACTATGGACTGAGGTTCGTGACACTGTACAGGAGACAGGGATCAAGACCATCCCCATGGAAAAGAAATGCAAAAAAGCAAAATGGCTGTCTGGGGAGGCCTTACAAATAGCTGTGAAAAGAGGAGAAGTGAAAAGCAAAGAAGAAAAGGAAAGATATAAACATCTGAATGCAGAGTTCCAAAGAATAGCAAGAAGAGATAAGAAAGCCTTCTTCAGCGATCAATGCAAAGAAATAGAGGAAAACAACAGAATGGGAAAGACTAGGAATCTCTTCAAGAAAATTAGAGATACCAAAGGAACATTTCATGCAAAGATGGACTCGATAAAGGACAGAAATGGTATGGACCTAACAGAAGCAGAAGATATTAAGAAGAGATGGCAAGAATACACAGAAGAACTGTACAAAAAAGATCTTCACGACCCAGATAATCACGATGGTGTGATCACTCACCTAGAGCCAGACATCCTGGAACGTGAAGTCAAGTGGGCCTTAGGAAGCATCACTATGAACAAAGCAGGTGGAGGTGAGGGAATTTCAGTTGAACTATTCCAAATCCTGAAACATGATGCTGTGAAAGTGCTGCACTCAATATGCCAGCAAATTTGGAAAACTCAGCAGTGGCCACAGGACTGGAAAAGGTTAGTTTTCATTCCAATCCCAAAGAAAGGCAATGCCAAAGAATGCTCAAACTACCACACAATTGCACTCATCTCACACGCTAGTAAAGTAATGCTCAAAATTCTCCAAGCCAGGCTTCAGCAATACGTGAACCGTGAACTTCCTGATGTTCAAGCTGGTTTTAGAAAAGGCAGAGGAACCAGACATCAAATTGCTAACATCCGCTGGATCATAGAAAAAGCAAGAGAGTTCCAGAAAAACATCTATTTCTGCTTTATTGACTATGCCAAAGCCTTTGACTGTGTGGATCACAATAAACTGTGGAAAATTCTGAAAGAGATGGGAATACCAGACCACCTGACCTGCTTCTTGAGAAATCTGTATGCAGGTCAGGAAGCAACAGTTAGAACTGGACATGGAACAACAGACTGGTTCCAAATAGGAAAAGGAGTTCATCAAGGCTGTATATTGTCACCCTGTTTATTTAACTTATATGCAGAGTACATCATGAGAAATGCTGGACTGGAAGAAACACAAACTGGAATCAAGATTGCCGGGAGAAATATCAATAACCTCAGATATGCAGATGACACCACCCTCATGGCAGAAAGTGAAGAGGAACTAAAAAGCCTCTTGATGAAAGTGAAAGTGCAGAGTGAAAAATTTGGCTTAAAGCTCAACATTCAGAAAACTAAGATCATGGCATCTGGTCCCATCACTTCATGGGAAATAGATGGGGAAACAGTGGAAGCAGTGTCAGACTTTATTTTGGGGGGCTCCAAAATCACTGCAGATGGTGACTGCAGCCATGAAATTAAAAGACCCTTACTCCTTGTAAGGAAGGTTATGACCCACCTAGATAGCATATTCAAAAGCAGAGACATTACTTTGCCAACAAAGGTTCGTCTAGTCAAGGCTATGGTTTTTCCTGTGGTCATGTATGGGTGTGAGAGTTGGACTGTGAAGAAGGCTGAGCGCCGAAGAATTGATGCTTTTGAACTGTGGTGTTGGAGAAGACTCTTGAGAGTCCCTTGGACTGCAAGGAGATCCAACCAGTCCATTCTGAAGGAGATCAGCTCTGGGATTTCTTTGGAAGGAATGATGCTAAAGCTGAAACTCCAGTACTTTGGCCACCTCATGTGAAGAGTTGACTCATTGGAAAAGACTCTGATGCTGGGAGGGATTGGGGGCAGGAGGAGAAGGGGGTGACAGCGGATGAGATGGCTGGATGGCATTACTGACTCGATGGACGTGAGTCTGAGTGAACTCCGGGAGTTGGTGATGGACAGGGAGGCCTGGCGTGCTGCGATTCATGGGGTCGCAAAGAGTCAGACACGACTGAGCGACTGATCTGATCATATCTGAGTGTTCTATGGGAAGGATATTCCCTATTTCATTTATCCATTCATCCGTTCACAGGCATTGGGGCCTTTCTACTGATAAATAGTGCTGCTATGAACACTTGTGTCCAACCTTTTGTCTGAACATGTTCTCAATTATTTTGGAGTAAAATTACTGTGTCGTACAGTAATTATGTTTAACACCTTGAACCACTGCCAAACTACCCTCCACAGTAGCTGCACCACTCTACATTCCCACTCGTGGCGTTTGTGGGTTCCACAGGGCTCCATATCCTTATCAACACTTGTTATCACCTGTCTTTTTGATTATTGCCAACCTAGTGAGTGTAAACTGCTCTCTCTCTGAAGCTTTGGTTTGCATTTCTCACATGAGTGATGATGTTAAACATCTTTTAATGTGCTTAATGACCATTGGCATGTTTTCTTCAGAGAATGTCCACTCAAATCCTATGCCCATTTTCAACTGGACTTGTATTATAAGTTATTAATATATTCTAGATATAAATCCTTTATCAGATACGATTTGCAAATACTGTCTCATATCATGTGGGTTGTCTTTTCACTTTCTTGATGGTATGGTTTGCAGCATTAAAGGTTTTAGTTTTGATGTAGTCTAATTATCTGTATTTTCTTCTGTTTCCTTTTTTGCCTGGCTTATTTCATTCAGTCTAATTAGTCTGAGATTGATCCATGTTGTTGCATGTATCAATAATTTATTAAGAAAAAAAGTGTTACCTTAAAAATAATTATAAATTCACAGAAAGCTGTAGACAGTACAGAGAGATCCACGTGCGTACCCTTCGCCTAATTGCCTCACTGGTTACAGCTTATATAAGTGGAGGATAACAGAAAAACTGAGTGATTTACATTGTTACAGAGTAAGCTATAGTTATGCATCATTTGATCACATGTGTACATTCATGTGTACCAAGCACCACAATCAAAATACAGAACTCTTCCATCACCACAGCCACCTCCCTTTTTTACCCCTTTATACTCACTCCCCCAGCAACCACTAATCCCTTCTCCCTTTTGATAATTACATCATCTCAAGAACATCATAGAAATAGCATCATACAGTACATGAGCTTTTGAGACTGGCTTTTTTCACTGAGTAAAACGCCCCTCGGGTCCAGCCACACTCTTGTGTGTATCAACAGTTCATTGCTCTCTACCGATGAATATAACCCATTGTACAGACACACCCCAATCATTTCTTCTGAATAATCTTCCTCGGGTTGACAGACTAAGGGAGGGAAAATAAAAGAAAGGCAGAGATATAGGGGAAGGGAAGGAAATCTTCAGTTAAATCTGGCAGCATTGGACACAGCTGCCTGGAAAACTGAAGACACAAATCTATCCAACAAGAACTGTAAATGAGGATGGGAAAGCATGCTGCCAGCTCTGGACAGGTGCCAGGAGTGGTGCCCATCTGAACAAAAGGAGCCAGATGAAAAGCAGAAGTCATCCAACCTGAAGAACGCAGACGCCAGATCTTCTAAGCTCGTAAATAGCCTCAAACACAAGAGGGGCCATAGCTCCTCCTGTCCAGTGATGGCACCAAGTGTGATCAAGGACAGCTTTGTTCCCAGGGAGTCTGACTCTCACTCAACGAGCCTGCATGGCAGTCCTGCCTCAGCTCGGTTTTCTGCTCCACCATGAACCAGAGGTCATCCATGCCAAGTAGAAGTGCCTTTCTCAGAATGGCTGCCAAAAGTTAATTGAATCTTGAAGCTTAAAAACAAAGTTACAACAAATTAATACAATCAGAATAGCTCTCTTGTCCATGATCTGAGAACCAGGGGCAGGTCTGAGAAACTGGTGTGCTGGTCAGTTAAGGCAGTGATGCCCACTCTTCCCACCCCTGCCTGCTTCTGAGGCATTCTGGAAGGTTAAGGCTCCACAGGAGGATCTTTCAGTTCAGTTCAGTTCAGTCGTTCAGTCGTGTCTGACTCTTTGCGACCCCATGAATCGCAGCATGCCAGGCCTCCCTGTCCATCACCAACTCCTGGAGTTCACTCAGACTCATATCCATCGAGTCAGTGATGCCATCCAGCCATCTCATCCTCTGTCATCCCCTTCTCCTCCTGCCCCCAATCCCTCCCAGCATCAGAGTCTTTTCCAATGAGTCAACTCTTCACATGAGGTGGCCAAAGTACTGGAGTTTCAGCTTCAGCATCATTCCTTCCAAAGAAATCCCAGGGCTGATCTCCTTCAGAATGGACTGGTTGGATCTCCTTGCAGTCCAAGGGACTCTCAAGAGTCTTCTCCAACACCACAGTTCAAAAACATCAATTGTTCGGCACTCAGCTTTCTTCACAGTCCAACTCTCACATCCATACATGACCACTGGAAAAACCATAGCCTTGACTAGACGGACCTTTGTTGGCAAAGTAATGTCTCTGCTTTTGAATATGCTATCTAGGTGTGTCATAACCTTCCTTCCAAGGAGTAAGCGTCTTTTAATTTCATGGCTGCAGTCACCATCTGCAGTGATTTTGGAGCCCAAAAAGTAAAGTCTGACACTGTTTCCACTGTTTCCCCATCTATTTCCCATGAAGTGATGGGACCAGATGCCATGATCTTCATTTTCTGAATGTTGAGCTTTAAGCCAACTTTTTCACTCTCCATTTTCACTTTCATCAAGAGGCTTTTTAGTTCCTCTTCACTTTCTGCCATAAGGGTGGTGTCATCTGCATATCTAAGGTTATTGATATTTTTCCCAGCAATCTTGATTCCAGCTTGTGCTTCTTCCAGCCCAGCGTTTCTCATGATTTACTCTGCATATAAGTTAAATAAGCAGGAGGACCTTATTCAATTATTACTATTATGAAATATCATTATTATTAAAAATGGATACTTCTTCTCTCAATGTCCCTTCTCTAATTTTATGTGAAGTGGGGTTTATTGTTGTTCAGTTGTGTCTGACTCTTTGCAACCCCATGGACTGAAGCGTGCCAGGCTTCCTTGTCCTTCACTCTCTCCTGGAGTTTGCACAAACTCATATCCATTGAGTTGATGCCATCCAACTGTCTCACCCTCTGTTGCCCCCTTTTCCTCTTGGCCTCACTCTTTCCCAGCATCAGGCTTTTCCAATGAGTCGGCTCTTCACATCAGGAGTGGCCAAAGTATTGGAGCTTCAGCATCAGTCCTTCCAGTGAATCAGGACTGATCTCCTTTAGAACTGACTGGTTTGATCTCCTTGCAGTCCAAGGGACTCTCAAGAGTCTTCTCCAGCACCACAGTTCAAAAGCATCAATTCTTTGGTGCTCAGCCTTCTTTATGGTCCAACAGTTATATGTTTTGAACATGTGTATTTTATTTACTGATGTCTATATATGATGTATTATGCCCTTAAATACTCAAAATAGAACTGGAAGACTTGAAGTCGAGCTATGACTTGAACACGTTTGAATGAGATGTGGGGAGGGAGAGAGGGAGACTGTCACGTCACTGTCAGGGCTGAACTCCACAGTGCAGAGCACACCCTGGGTGACTCTCAGTGTGGATCAGTTGCGTCCTCCCAAGAGCTAAAGAAGTAAGAGGGCCTTTCCCAACCCCAACACAAAATGTGGATTTGGATAAGAGCAGGTTAAAAAAAAAGAAAAAAAAAAAACCGTTAACATTCTATCACACCGAAGCTCTGTGTCCCATCCAGAGAAAAATAAAACAATATTCTCTGACCCTTAATTAGAAATCTCTGCATGGACTTTGGGAGAAAAGGCAGCAAAAGTTTTCATCTCTCTTTAGAAAGTTTAGTAATTCTTTTTGTATACATTATACATACACACTGTTTAAAGAGTTAGTGAGTGACTGAGTGAAGTCGCTCAGTCGTGTCTGACTCTTTGCGACCCTATGGACTGTAGCCCACCAGGCCTTTCCGTCCATGGGATTTTCCAGGCAAGAGTACTAGAGTGGGTTGCCATTTCCTTCTCCAGGGAATCTTTCCAATCCAGGGATCGAACCTGGGTCTCCTGCATTGCAGGCAGACGCTTTACCCTCTGAGCCAGGGAAGAGTTAAGTGGCTAAGATTTCATAAAATCCTTAGTCCCCTCGGCCTTCTTCCTTTTCACCCTGTCTCCTCTTCTGCAGAAGCACCCACTCTCAAGTAGCTGATTGCTTCGCTACTGATCTCCACATTTGAATATCACGCTCAGATTGCCTTGTCCAGATGCTTCAGTTTCAGGTGTTAGCCACTGACCTCTGAGAATTTAGCTTCCACTCACTTCCCCTTCCCCTACTTTCAATCTCATACTCAAACCCAATACATTTTCCCATTGTCCCACTCTCCCAAAATATACCATCATTTTGGTTAGACAACTATCTGTTTATATTATAACTAGATGAATGCCAGTCACAGTAAGTCTTGTGGTTACATTTCACATGACGACAGTGGTTACTTTTCCTTTCCTGCAATGTTTTCTAATAATAGACTTTGTCTTTTCATTTGCTTGGTTTAGTTGTCGCTAATTTGACTCCAGACTCTCCCACAGATAAATATGTCTCTTCTTAATATATTAAAACCCATTAGTTCATCTATCCACTTCATTTCCTCAAAGAAGTCCTCCCTGGAGGCTTCTCAACTGTTCCATTGTAGCTGTGTGGACGTGTCCACCCAGGAAGTCACTCCACCTATTGAGTCTGAGCCTTCAATTTCTGCATCTTGTGTCTTCTGCTGTTTTGGCTTATTCCTTTTTGTTGGTCAAAGACATCCTCTAATAGCTTTCTGAGAAGGGCTATAAGGGAGCAACACCTTTGAGACCTAACATGTTGACTCATACTCAGGTAATAATTTGTCTGGGTGCATAATTCTAGATTAGAAATCATTTCTCCCAGAATTTTGGGAGCATTTCCCCACTGTCTTGCTGTTGAGAAGTCAGAAGTATTCATACCCTTCCTCTTTCATACTGAACCTGTTTTCTTTCTCCTCTCTAGAAATTCACTTTTTACAATGTTCTAAAAATGCATGAAGATGTACCATTTGCTCTGGTTCAGGTTCCATCCATTGTGCTAGGCTTTCAATAAGCCCTTTCAACCCAAGAATTTATGCCCTTCATTTTAAGAACATTTTCTTGGGCTATTTCTATACTTTTCTCTCTTTCTTTTTTTTTTTTGTTAACTTTCCTCCAGCAGATCAAAGTGACAAGGAAAGGAAAAGAGAAGCGAGCAGAGGAGAGGTGAGAAAAGTAGATGAGCAGGGTGGTGACAGCAATCATGGACGCGCTGATGGAAGGATCAGCATTAATAAGGACACTTTTTAAACTTCTAGTCAGCTTTCTTTTAGCACCTGGATAAAATTCTTTGCAGTTCCTCAAAAGGCAAGGGAGAAGGGAAACTGAGAGTCTGTTCTATGAGCCCCAAATATTAAGAATCCCTAGTTGGACACAATATATTAAAGGCAATGGAAAAGGAAGGAGGAAGCACAACCCCTAGGATCTTTGGCGGGACAGAAAGATGCTCAAGGAGGGAGTCTACTAAGGAGTGTTGAACAGGCCACAGGTCCTAAGCTGCTGACCATTCTCTGCAACATATGACAGACTGTTCTCAGCCACACCCCTCCCCTCTCCTGTCCCCCTTTGGTAGACCTACTCCAGATGCAGCTCACCTACCTGCTACCAAGGGGAAGCCAAGAAGGGAGGAAACTGTCCTGTTGTTAGAAGGGCATCTCTGGAATGCCAGGTGACCAGCTTCTGCAGAGCTGTCAACTCTCACTGGCATATAACAATCTGATTTTTTTTTTGTTTGCTTTGTTACTTATTTTTTGGCACTGCCACGAAGCATGCAGGATCTTAGTTCCCCAATCAGGGACTGAACCTGCACTCCCTGCATTGGAAGCGCGGAGTCTGAGCCATGGGATTGCCAGGGATGTCCCCAGCATACTTCTAATAATCGGTGGGTTAAACAGACTTGTAGGCTTCTCCAGGAAGTTGGTCATTATTCATAAAATTATTTCTGTTGGAAATGCACTCCAGCTTTTAATAAACAAACTTGCACAGCATAACGGACTTCAAAATTCAAGAAGAAAAATAACTGTAAATAATAAGGCGCCACTTCAGCCGGCAAAGCTTATCTCTATCAAAACTTAGAGTAAAGAATATGAATCTTTTTCCTTTTTGTAATCATTTAAAAATCATTGCCCTCTATTGGTTGTTTATGGGTCTATCCACACTGACTTGGTTCAGTGTGGAATTCCACATAATAAACTAGAATATAAAGAAGACTCTACCCTCAAACCTATGTTTGTTTCTGTACTCTTAATACCCAGCAAAAGTTCATCAGGGTTTTTAACAGTATGAGGGGGCCTTAACCCTAATTTCTGATTCAGTAGGTATTCGGCAGGCCCGAAAAACAAAAGAAAGTTGCTCAGTCGTGTCTGACTCTTTGAAACCCCATGGACTGTAGCCCACCACGCTCCTCTGTCCATGGGATTTTCCAGGCAAGCATACTGGAGTGGGTTGCCATTCCCTTCTCCAGGGGATCTTCCTGACCCAGAAATCGAACCCGGGTCTCCTGCACTGCAGGCAGATTCTTTACCATTCGAGCCACCAAGGTGGGCCCTGGAGTGTTTTTATTCTAACAAGCTCCCAGGTGATGCTGCTACTCCTGGGAACTTTGGGAAACATGCTACTAAGTCTATCTTCTATTACAATCCAAGTTTTAATTTACAATATGTTGTCAAACTCTATGGACACAAACATGAGTTTTGATTTCCTCTTCAAATAAGCACATTGGGTATTCACTGATTTTTCTTTTTTTTTTTAAGTGCAAAGGTAGATGGAAAGAGTTGCTTATCTATAAAAAGCCCAGTTTCTGAATATAGACTATAACATTCTCTCTCCCTCTCTCCCCTCCTTGCTTCTTTAATGCTTCTTCTTCTCTGGCTATGCAGCACGCCCAGGTTTCATAGGTACCAACAAGAAAAATTGAGGAAATAGAAGCTCTTTCTAAATTTGCTTTAAACTAGATAGCGCCTGAAATTCAATATCCATTAAGATCATGCCTCACTACAGCTTTTTTTTTTAAATGAGGCTTAATTTCTTCATTTTTTTTTTTGAAGAAAAAGGAAAAAGACATGTTATATGAGTTTCCCTTAAAACAAAATCACCAGTCTAATGATCCTTAATTCCCCATTAGCCAGCCATCTGATGAGGACGAAATGCTCATTAAGTCGGGTAGCTACGCAGGTGAGTTTGGAGGGAAGGTTATTAACACACCTAACATAGGCACTGAGATTTCCAAGCAGTTCAGAGACATTCTTCCACTTCCACGACATGAATGACATACAGAAAGAAGATTCTAAGAAGGCAGAGAAACAGCTCAGATTTTGAATCTTCTGCTTCCTATGTTAGGTGTAGCCCAGCAAACCCTGCTCAGTGAATGCAGAAACCTGTGCACCCATAATGTTATCTGAAGGAAAGATGTTATCCTCACAGTTACACCCTCCTGGGTTGTAACTTAAGAGCTGTGTGGCCAGAGGCAAATTACTTCGTTCCCCCTTCATTTCTATTCATCTGACAGCAGGAAAAATACCTGTTTACCTCCCTGGATTGTTAGGAAAATGGGATACGGTGTTAAAGTGTCGGGAGTATGAAGCAGGAACATACAGACCCTCAGTGTATCTATCCTCACAGCTCATCGTCCTGTGAAAAAGTGAAAGTGAAGTCGCTCAGTCGTGTTGGACTCTTTGAGACCCCATGGACTGTAGTCTACCAGGCTCCTCTGTCCATGGGATTCTCCAGGCGAGAATACTGGAGTGGGTTGCTATTTCCTTCTCCAGGAGATCTTCCCAACCCAGGGATTGAACCCCGGTCTCCCGCATTGTAGGCAGACGCTTTACCATCTGAGCCACCAGGGAAGTCCTGTAGTCACCTGTAAAGAATACACACACCCAAGAACATTTCCTCAAGACAATAATGAGCAATGGTAGTCTGAACGGAGTCTGTCTTTTATTTGCACGCTGTGCTGTGCTTAGTCTCTCAGTCGTGTCCAACTCTTTGCGATCCCACGGACTGTAGCCCGCCAGGCTCCTTTGTCCATGGGATTCTCCAGGCAAGAATACAGGAGTGGGTTGCCATGCCCTCCTCCAGGGGATCTTCCCAACCCAGGGATTGAACCCAGGTCTCCTGCATTGCGGGCAGATTCTTCACCATCTGAGCCTCAGGTGGACTCAAAATTTATCATTACAGGAAAATATGGCAGTCCAGAAGAGACATGTCTGAAACCAGCACATCATGTACAAACAGATGCTTTCAAAGGAATCTCTAAAATCCAGAAATGTTGAAGAACTTTGACATACCAGCTGACAGAAAGACTACTGAGTGGTTCTGAATGAAGCTGCTTGTGGATTAGGAAGAACTGAAGGGTAAGTGTACGTGGTCAGGTGGGGGGCAGTGGAGACAGGAAGAGAGGGTAGGGAATAGGCCTGGAAACTAGATCTAGTCCTCATTTCATGTCATCTGGCCCACATGACAGCAACACATCTAATTTTGTTACTGTATTTTCGGTCTTTGCTGCTGTTGCTGCTTTTCTTATTCTAATGGGATAATGACAGAGTGGGCGTGAGGACGTTTATATTGGCATGGTGACTGGCAACTCACTTTCAAAACCTTATTTCCTGTGACTTGAAGCCCATAGCTATGAAACTCATTGTCTGGGAAGAAATGCGTAGCAACAAAGGGAAGGAAAAGAAGTAAAGGCTCCTTGCCATGCCAGCAGATCAAACCAGCATAGGAGAATGCAGTTTGCACTTTAGACAAAAAGGTGCAATTTGGAATCCTGGTTCCACCCCCAACCTTGGGATGATGGGTTCACCCTCTCTAAATTTCATCATATATAGTAGACTTTAATAATTACCTTTTGGTTTATTTTTAAATAAGTGGTATAATATATATAAATTGCTTATCACAGTACCTGGTACAAAATAAATGCTCAATATAAAATAACAAGAATTAATCGCAGAATGGTTAAGGACCATTTCCAGGTTATTTCCTGGAAATGTTCCTTCACTAAGTTAATCATCAGATATTTTAATTCAACAAACATTAGCTCAATACTCAAGTGAGTCATGTGCTGGGAAGCAGCATGGTTCAGTGAACACAGCTCAGGCTCCGAAGAGAAGGAACCGAGGGTATAAATTATTGGTCCTGCCACTAACTCAAGTCATAAGAACCTCAGTTTCCTCATTTATGAAAGGGAGAGGGTAATCTCCACCTCTCAGAGTCTCAGTGAAGATTCAATGAGTTAACTCGATAAATGCCAGCCACAATGCTGGCATGGGGTGGATTGGAAATAAATCTTAGTTTCCTCTTTGGAACCACCCACTGTGAACATCCCTCCATCAATCACCCCTGACTCCAGTCTCCTCAGTCCTCGGCTTTGTGTGGGTACCTCCTCCTGCAGTATATAGGTTTGTGCTTGTCCTTAAATAGTGACTTTCCAGATTGCAGGAAGTGGTGGGGTCACTTCAGGGGCATATTCCTTTGCATTCCGTAGGTGCTCAGTAAACGCAGCTGACTAACACTTGAAGACACTATTCCAAAAAGGGGATTTGTCTAGGTTCAATTATACAAGGTACAAAGAGAACTAGAACCTGGGCTTCCCAGGCGGTGCTAGTGGTAAAGAACCTGCCTGCCAACGCAGGAGACAGGGGTTCAATCCCTGGATTGAGAAGATCCCCCAGAGGAGGAAATGGCAACCTACTCCAGTGTTCTTGCCTGGAGAATCCCATGGACAGAGGAGCCTGGAGGGCTAGAGTCCATAGGGTCACGAAGAATCGGACACAACTGACTTTAGCATGCACAAAGAGAGCTCGATCCAAACACAATGTGGGTTCACTTTTCCCACATGCCATCACCAATTCTCTGACACCAACTGGATGTCTTACAATTCAGCTCATTTCTGAGACCATCAGATTCCAATAAGCTGAGGGCTCAATCCCAAGACAGCCCTCTACTTCAGTTCCCAATGCAAGTCTAGGTCGTCACCTGTGCTTCTCATTGTCTGGTTGCACGTCAGAGAGTCCCACTGCATCCTCTTTGTATTACATTCATTTGCTAGAGGGGCTCAGAGAACCCAGGAAATTCACTTACTCACTCAGTTCAGTTCAGTTGCTCAGTCGTGTCCGACTGTTTGTGATCCCATGAACTGCAGCACACCAGGCCTCCCTGTCCATCACCAACTCCCGGAGTTTACTCACTAGATCACTGGTTTATCACAAAGGATATTAAGGGATACAATTCAACAGCCAGATGAAGACACATATAGGGTGAGGCTCCAAACAAAGAGACTTCTGTCCCTGTGGAGTCTGGGGTCTAGCATGGTGGTACATGGAAGCACTCGGGTTCATGAACCTGAAAGTTCTCCAGATCCATCCTTCTGAGTTTTGATGGCAGATTCATTACATAGGCATGCTGGATTGCATCACTGGTGACTGAACTCAGTCTCCAGTTTCTCTCCTTTCCCAGGTCAGGGGTGGGACTGAAAGTTCCAAGTCTCTATCACGTGGCTGGCTCCACTGGCAACCAGCCTCCATCCTTTGGTGGGGTCCACAAGTTGCCTCGTTAACACATCGAGGACACCTTTATTGCTTTCATCACAGAAAATGGCAAGGGTTTTAGCAGCTCTGTGCCAAAGACAGGGACAAAGACTAAACATGCATTCCTTACCATGAATCATAATATCGCACAAGAGTTTCTCAAAGTTTGGTCTTGGGCACAGGCATTTGGTAGAAATGCAAGTTCTCAGGCCCACCCCAGACCTACTGAATCAGAATGTCCGGGGTGAGGTCCAGAAATTTGTGTTTTTTCAAACTCTCCAGGTGCTGTTGACGCCCCCTGAAGTTTGAGAAGCTCTGCTTTACCTCATCCTCATCCTCAGTATTTCCCTAATAAGTTTTAAGCATAAGGCCTTACCCCAAGGGAGGAGAATGGCCAGAGGGGGGAAAAATAGTGGGCCATATTGAGGAAGCACTAGAGGCTATGAAGACAGCTGACCTTATTGGACAGAGCAATGGCAATAAAGCCAGGAGAGAATGAGAGAGTAACCCCACAGGTCAGCGACTTGTGGAAACACTACACTCAGCTCTGATTTCCTGCCAGCACTATGCCCTCTTTGGGCCACCTACTGTGAAGAACTGACTCGTTAGAATAGACCCTGCTGCTGGGAAAGACTGAAGGCGGGAGGAGAGGGGGACAACAGAGGAGACGGTTGGATGGCATCACCAACTCAATGGGCATGAGTTTGGGTGGGCTCTAGGAGTTGGTGTTGGACAGGGAGGCCTGGCAGCTCATGGGGTCGCAAAGAGTTGGGCACGACTGAGCAACTGAACTGAACTATACCCTCATTCCTCAAGTTGGACAGCTATTCCCCCCAAATCAGAGAATATAAAACCCTCCTAACATTCCCTATTTTATAACAAGAAAAGCCTGCAAACTCTCATTTAATATCTTGCTAAGAATAGCACAAATTCCTATACCACGTTAAACCTCTGCCGTGGTGGTGACTGTCACTTAACAAGCAGAATTCTTACAGGGAGACAGAAGGTTATTTTCAGCTATTTCTCATCTGTCGAATAAAAACAACAGCTCCGACCCCATGGTAACCCATTAACAATGCAGTCTGTGCCACCTCATTCCAACCAGTGGTTTAATAGCACCACAGATAAAGGCCCAGCAATTTCCACAGGCAATTACTTCTGCAAATGAATCGAGAAGGTCAGACGCAAGTTGAAAAGGTCTCCTAATAATTTGCTACTTTCACTTATTTTGTGCTTGCTGAGTTCGTGATTGCAAAGAGATGACCATTAAGTACAGTCTTACCTGGCTAACAGTAGGCTGCCTTGCAGGTTTGCAAACCCAGGCCTTGCTTTACTTCACAATGGGAGCCCTATTTCTCCACTATGAGTCATCAAAAAGAATCTAATTAGCAAAGCCATCTAAAAATGACACGTACTTTTTGAAGTCATTTAAACAAGCATGTTAACCTTAACTGGGGTCATTTTCAGTTCTGTCTATTCCTAAAGTTATAAGCTCACACAAAGCTCAAACTTTTTTTTAATACCATCTCAAAATGGAAAAAAGAAACTATTCAGAAGGTACTACTGTCACCATGGTGAACTAAATTGGACCAGCACAAGGACCACAGACAGGGCCTCTTATACCTCCTCCAATGATAAGAACAGAAATTGAAATCACTTTCTCATTGTTGACAACTCTGGTCTCAGCACCTCTAGCATCTGCTGATTTTCCTCACTGAACCACCGTTAGTCTCTTAAGCTTTTCAAAAGCAGAATTGGAGGTATTTAGTTGCCAGGTGACACTGTGGGTCACAGTGCCTCTCTCCACCCTCCCTCCAGAATGTCAGATCCCCCAGCTTCCCACTACCCAGGATGCCAAGAAGTCGGGAGCTGTAAACTATCCCACCGGACAGAACTGTCCTTCTTTCCTGACTCAGTGGTGCTAATCCCAAGTCCACTGTCTCATAGCTATAAGGCAAGTGACCCCACCCGTTTGGGCACTGGGGGCCCAGATAGTTGTTTAATGAATGAATAAATAAGTAATGATGACAGTAAAAATGACAACTAGCATTTACATGGTTTTACTATGTAAGAGTTATTGTTCTAACCATTTGGCATACATGATTTATCTTAATGGTAGCTACTACCATTATCTTCATTTGATTAATAAAGAATCTGAGTCAAGAATGTTTAAGTGACTGGCACAAGGTTGCACAGCTGGTGAGGCAGATGGAAGATTCACACCCTGGCAGGCTGGCTGGGGAATGGCCTCCACCACGGTACCAGATGCCTCTCTAAACACAGGTCTGCCGGATACTATTCCAATGCTTCATATATATTGAATATTTCAGTCTCTTAGCATCACTGACTCGATGGACGTGAGTCAGAGTGAACTCCGGGAGTTGGTGATGGACAGGGAGGCCTGGCGTGCTACGATTCATGGGGTCGCAAAGAGTCAGACACAACTGAGTGAGTGAACTAAACTGAGGCCCTATAAGGTAGGGTCTATCATTAGCCTTTATTACAGATGGGCCAAGATCACCAAGCTAGCTAGTATGGAGCTGGATTCAAACCAAGGCAGATTCTAAGATACTAAGTCCATGCCCCCAAACTTTACACCAGAGTTTTTCAGCCTCTGCGCCATCAGTATGCCGGTCCAGTGAATTCTTTGCTGTGGGAAGTGGTCATGTGTGTCACAGGACGTGTAGCAGAGGCTCTAGCCTCTACCCTCTGATGCCAGGACCACCCCAAATGTGGTCATGAAGAATGTCTCCAGCCATTGCCATGACCTTTGGCAGGCAAATTCACAGCCAGCTGAGGATCACTGCTCTACACTCTACTTCTTTCCCTTCAATCAATAAACCTGCTGAATGATGGAGTCAGACAAGAAACAGGACTGCATGGGATCTGAAGTCCCTGTAATCTCCCCAAAAATGGCTGATTATGAATTGTGGACTATGGGATTGAAAGGAAAAATTGAAGTGGACACTAGTCCTATTCCTAATGACAAAAACTTGGTCTTTCTCATCTTCTTAGATACATAAAGACAATTGTGTCTATAAAAACACATAAAGACACATAATTTACATACTAATGATGATGTCCATAATTGACTCTGAGGACTTCTTATAAGCCTAGATATTTGTCTTCCACAAAGATTTTAATCAGGTAGGAAATAATTCTCTTACCAATACATTCACCTTGAATCTCTGCTGCTTCCTTCTCACTAGGTCTGACACATCTCGCAGTAGAGGCTTGGAGTCACATGATTCAAGGGTTAAATACCAGTTATCTGCTACTCACTTGCTGTGCAACTTTGGGCAAAACACTTAACCTCTCTGACCTCTATTTTCCTCATGTATCAAAAGGGGATAATACTCTCTGCCTTACGGTAGGATTTTGGTGAGGATTAAAGGTCCATCTAGTCAAGGCTATGGTTTTTCCAGTGGTCATGTATGGATGTGATAGTTGGACTATAAAGAAAGCTGAGTGCTGAAGAATTGATGCTTTTGAACTGTGGTGTTGGAGAAGACTCTTGAGAGTCCCTTGGACTGCAAGGAGATCCAACCAGTCCATTCTAAAGGAGATCAGTCCTGAATATTCACTGGAAGGACTGATGCTGAAGCTGAAACTCCAATACGTTGTCCACCTGATGCAAAGAGCTGACTCACTGGAAAAGACCCTGATGCTAGGAAAGATTGAGGGCAGGAGGAGAAGGGGACAAGAGAGGATGAGATGGTTGGATGGCATCACCGACTCAGTGGACATGAGTTTGAGTAGGCTCTGGGAGTTGGTGATGGACAGGGAGGCCTGGCATGTTGCAGCTCATGGGGTTGCAAAGAGTCGGACACGTCTGAGCGACTAAACTGAAATGTGATGTTGTACATGAAGTGCTCCATGTAGCACGTGCCAAATACAAGTCAGTTATTGCTATGTTATTATCATTCAAGGTCCAACTCAAAATGTAAGTCTTCCAGAAGCCTCCCAGATTCACCACATCTAACTTCCCCACTGTGCTTGCTCTCCAGTGTGATTCATATGTGAAATCAATAATAATTCAGATGGGCCCTTCTCACCTGGAACCTCCATGGCCATGATTCTCAACCAGGGCCATATTAGAATCACCAAAAGAGCTCTTTAAGATTTACAGTTTCGCAGGTTTCCTAGAAGTGGGGTAAGAAGAGGGTGAATAAGTAGATGTTTTAAAACTTCCCCTGATTCTTACAGGCATCATTGTCTCACCCCCATCTGTGAGCAACAACTAGATGCATCGTTTTCAGAAAGTCTGGTTATGTCTGACTATTTTTTAGGAAAAGAGTGTGATGTCTTTATGAAACAGATTATAAAACAATATCCTTAGCCAAGAAGTACTTAGTACTACTTGGGTACTGATGATTCAAAAATAAAAGAGGGAAATAGTTAACTGAAGAAATTAGGACTAAGTTGATAAATGAATTTTTCCTAGTTCAGAAGAAATAACCTTATGCTAAATTCAGATTTTACAGAGACTTGGGTTTGATCTCTGCGTTGGGAAGATCCACTGGAGAAAAGAATGTATCCTCTTCTCCAGTATTCTTGTCTGCAGAATTCCATGGACAGAGGAGCCTAGAGGCTACAGTCCATGGGGTCGCAAAGAGTTGGACATGACTGAACGACCAACACTAACTTAAGGAACTTTTAGGCCTTGAAATTAGCAAGGTTATTATGTCTCGTGAAGAGAGATGTTAAGGAGATTTACCAAGTGTTGGGGAAGGAAACAGAACCTTCACCAGGGCTCAGAACAGCCAAGCTTTGAGTATCTGCTATGACATTTAGGACAGGCCAAGGGCCCCGGGCTCCCTGCCCTGAATCATTGGGGCTGCAAGACAGTCAAAGTTACCTGAGGGTAGGGAGAAAGATAAAAAGGAAGCTTAGCAGTGGTGGATATATTGAGCTTAGGGAGGGAAAATATCAACACTCAACTTGTACTTAGCTTATTTACTTCTGTATTTACATACTTTGATAAATCTGTCCCCAAAATAGCAATCAGAGATTACTGGGTTTCATGTGTTTGTGCTAAGTCATTTCAGTCATCTCCAATTCTTTGCGATCCCATGGACTGCAGCCCGCCAGGCTCCTCTGTCTATGGGATTCTTCAAGCCAAGAATACTGCAGTGGGTTGCCATGCCCTTCTCCAGGGGATCTTCCTGACCCAGGGATCAAACCCATGTCTCTCACCTCTCCTGCACTGGCAGGCGGGTTCTTTACCACTAGCACCGCCTGGGAAGCCCTTACTGGATTCCACTGTTCTGTGAATAGTGCTGTTTTTAATGGAACAGGTGTGGCTTCCTCTAGATTTCTTAGTTTCACCACAGCCTCTCCACTGAGCAGTTGACTTGGCAGTAGTTATCAGAGACTGAGAGAACAGTGCTTAGAAAAACACAATTAGCCTTGAGATAAGTAGAAGAAACCACCCTGAGAGAATTCTGCAGGAGGGGCAAGGCAGAGGTGAGAAGGAAGCATGTGGGAAGGAATTCCAGACAACAGAAATGATATCTGCAAAGGAGCTGAGGGCAGGATAGGGAAACGTGACTAGAACACAGGCTATTTAGCTGCGACATTAATACATGAAAAAAGAGACTTCATCTAACTAGTCTAACTGAGCCAAGAAAGACCTCCTGCATGAAGAGACGTCAGAACTGCATTTTGAATTATTCTGGTAAATGCGGGAGTGGGAATACATGGGAAATTCCAGGCAAAGGGAATATGATGGCTAAGACGGGAAGTTTGAGAACAAATTTTGTCTGATGAACTGCACGTCTCTCAGCATGGCTGATGCCTAGAATTCAAGGATGGCAGTAGGGTGATCCTAAGGGGAGAGCTTGGTGTGTGACAAGACCCGCCTCATGTAGGGTGTCCTCGGGTTTTATCTGGACGGCAGTGGAGCTCCTTTTCTATACTTGTTCTCTCCCACCTTGGGATCAGCAAGACAACAGCCACGACCAACTCAACCAGCATCCCAGGATGTGGACGCTGTTCATTCTGTTCGTGGGTTTCAAGAGAGGGTTCAGAGCAGCCACCCACTGGGTGCGCATCCTAATGGTTGGCATAAGGCCAAGGAAGACACTGTCCACCTCCGTGTTTATGAGTGATCGATCCACTTAGCATCACATCTTTCAGACTGATAATTTGGTTTGCCAAGACAAGGCATCAATATACATTATAGAATTAACTTGCCAATCCCAATACAAAATGTTCACTAGTAAAATTTTTCCAATTGCCATCGCTTCTGTAACTTCAAATATTTTCCACCTTTATTCAGCACAAGGGGAGGAGTTTCAGGAAGTTATTTTTGTTGAGGTCTACATGTGCCGGTTAATCAGAAGACAAGCAACAGGCCCGCCTCTCCTCCTTTGGACAGCACTCGCCCATCACTACCCCAGCATACACACAGGGCAGAGGTCCTGGCTCCACGCCAGCCCTCCACCTCTCTTCTAAAATTGAGAATCCAGTTCTACTCAGAGAGGCTCTTCTGAGCCAATCAACTCTCTGGATGGCCCCCTGAATCTGAAAAGGAGGGATGCAAAGAACCCAAGAAATGACAGGGTTGGCCCTGGGAGCATGGCTATGACACTGCCATCAATATGAGGAGGTCAAAGGAAATTCAAAGGGGCCCAGCATTTAGAAAGAGCAGACAGTCCGTATTCTTTCCTGAGAGGCCTGGTCAAAACCTTGTGCTGCCCCCAGTGGGGCTCATTAGCTCGCTCTAGGGGGGCCAGCGGCAACAGCCTCTGAGGGGTGAGCACTCTGTCACTGACACGTTTAGACCTGCCCGCTCAGGGTGCTCATAGAGATAGTCCAACTTTCAGGCAGTATTTTAATATTTTTAAATATTAAAATCCCAGGATGTGGACGCTGCTCTGCTCGTGGACAAATCACTAGTGTGGATGCTCCCGGCCCATCTCTCATTTGGGGCAGCCCTGCTCCTTTCTGATCTCTGGTTACAACAGGAGGGTCTTGCTGTCAGAATGATCAAACTGAATCCCATTTGGCATTTGCTTGCTCTTGTTGCATAGAGATTTCAGATCTCCTGCCCATTCTGGAACTAAAAACAGTACAACTACTTAACTGAAATTGAGTTAGTTTTCAGACAATCACTTCACTCCAATGGAAAAACTGGATCTCTTCATTTATTTACTCCACAAACATTTGCCAGGCATCTCTCTTGGGACGGGTCTGGTGCGAGTGCTCAGATGCAATGTCTGATAAGACTTGGTCCCAAAAGGAACAAATGAGCCATGGTGTGGCCAGGGTGCAATCTAGACTGAGGGCGGCAGAGGCAGGCAGGGCGTGCAGTACACTCAGAGAAGAGTTTTAAAAGATAAATGGGAGCTAGGGTTATGGCAGTGGAGTGGAGAAGGAAGACTCGCTAAAAGGCAACCGGTTCAGCCCTGGAGCACCAGGTATGGATGGGAGATGGTGAAAGAGGACGGGTGGGTCAGGGCCCAGCCAAGACACATGGGTGTTCACTTAATCAAGACTTGCTCACCAAACTACGAGTGTGTGCTATGAACCCGTGGACATTTTCAGAGCTTCATTAAATATAATGAGGGCACAGGGACTGCCCTTTGCTGAAGAATGTACACACACTCAGTTATTTCCAGTTTCATTGCTTTGGTTAAATCCTAGGACAGCAATGAAATCACTGCAGATAATCAGCCAATTGGTCAAGGAACATGGATTGAATGCCTGAACTCCTCACCCACCAACTTTCCTTCAGCTCTTCTCATCAGTCCCATCATGCAGGTATCATTTCTGCATATTCCTTTCCTCACTCTTCTCATTACCTGACGTCTCTACTTCTGCTTAGTCTCTGGTCTCCACTTTCTCCATTCCATCCCCGCTGCTTCTTCTAGTGTTCAGAACCACTCCTTATCAAAGGTCCACATTTCTACTGCTTCCCAAGCAGTTCCCCCCAAACCACCCCAAATCCTGCCTCTACACTGCAGTGGCCATCTATCCAAGGCATTCTTTTCGTCATATCGATCCTGGCTCTGAACTCAGGGATTCCCCATCAAGCACCTATAAAAACTATAAAACTCCTTCTAAGCATGGTGCCCAAGCATGTGGTCCAATTGTAACAGGGAAGAACAAATCTCCCTCTATATTAGATCTATTCCTTTTACTTTAGCCTTTGCATTCTAATGCCTTTGCTTTAAGTTAAGAATGTTGCCCCAGCCTAAAATATACAGGATAGCCTATTCTAAGGCTCTGATCTTTAAGAGAAGAATGGAACTTGGGGAATCAATCTGCCCGACTTCAGGCTCTACTACAAAGCCACAGTCATCAAGACAGTATGGTACTGGCACAAAGACAGTAATACAGATCAATGGAACAAAATAGAAAGCCCAGAGAAAAATCCACGCACATATGGACATCTTATCTTTGACAAAGGAGGCAAGAATATACAATGGAGAAAAGATAATCTCTTTAACAAGTGGTGCTGGGAAAACTGGTCAACCACTTGTAAAAGAATGAAACTAGAACACTTTCTAACACCATACACAAAAATAAACTCAAAATGGATTAAAGATCTAAACTTAAGACCAGAAACTATAAAACTCCTAGAGGAGAACATAGGCAAAACACTCTCTGACATACATCACAGCAGGATCCTCTATGACCCACCTCCCAGCATATTGGGAATAAAAGCAAAAATAAACAAATGGGACCTAATTAAAATTAAAAGCTTCTGCACAACAAAGGAAACTATAAGCAAAGTGAAAAGACAGCCTTCAGAATGGGAGAAAATAATAGCAAATGAAGCAACTGACAAAGGACTAATCTCAAAAGTATACAAGCAACTCCTACAGCTCAATGTCAGAAAAATAAATGACCCAGTCAAAAAATGGGCCAAAGAACTAAACAGACATTTCTCCAAAGAAGACATACAGATGGCTAACAAACACATGAAAATATGCTCAACACCACTCATTATCAGAGAAATGCAAATCAAAACCACTATGAGGTACCATTTCATGCCAGTCAGAATGGCTGCGATCCAAAAGTCTATAAGCAATAAATGCTGGAGAGGGTGTGGAGAAAAGGGAACCCTCTTACACTGTTGGTGGGAATGCAAACTAGTTCAGCCACTATGGAGAACAGCATGGAGATTCCTTAAAAAACTGGAAATAGAACTGGCATACGACCCAGCAATCCCACTGCTGGGCGTACACAGTGAGGAAACCAGAAGGGAAAGAGACACATGTACCCCAATGTTCATCACAGCACTGTTTATAATAGCCAGGACATGGAAGCAACCTAGATGTCCATCAGCAGATGAATGGATAAGAAAGCTGTGGATACAGTTCCAATACACAATGGAGTATTACTCAGCCATTAAAAAGAACACATTTGAATCAGTTCTAAAGAGGTGGATGAAACTGGAGCCTATTATACAGAGAAAGCCAGAAAGAAAAACACCAATACAGTATACTAACGCATATATATGGAGTTTATAAAGATGGTAACAACAACTCTGTATGCAAGACAGCAAAAGAGACACAGATGTATAGAACAGTCTTTTGGACTCTGTGGGAGAGGGAGTGGGGGGATGATTTGGGAGAATAGCATTAAAACATGTATAATATCATATAAGAAACAAATCTCCAGTCCAGGTTTGATGCATGATACAGGATGCTTGGGGCTGGTGCACTGGGATGACCCAGAGGGATGGTATGGGGAGGGAGGTGGGAGGGGGGTTCAGGATGGGAACACGTGTACACCCGTGGTGGATTCATGTTGATGTATGGCAAAACCAATACAATATTGTAAAGTAATTAGCCTCCAATTAAAATAAATAAATTTATATTTAAAAACAAGCTTCAACAAACAATTATGGACAAATAAAAAAAAAAAATAAATCTAAAAAAAAAAAGAGAAAAAGTTGCAGAAATGAGACTAACATTTGTCCTACTGGAAGTTTACAGGAACATTGGGTCCTGACCTATGCAGGCAGCTGCAGGAACCAAGGATTCCTACCTGCACCAAGAAGTTTACAACAACTAACCACACCCCTCCCTCAATTACCTTTACAAATGCTTTGATGAAATCCTTTGGCGAGTTCTGGGTTTTGGGGGGCATGAGCCACCCATCTCTTTACATTTGTCTGCTGCAAACTGACTTTTCAGTTCGTTTGGCCTCACATGAACTTGCATCTGGTAACACAATCTGCCTTTGCACACTTGCTTTCCACCACTCACACAGCGATACTTCAGACAACCCTGAATCCTTCCCTTCCTTGCGTGTGCCCTGCATTCAGGACTAGCTCTGTGGACACACAACTTGTGCAGTCACGTGGCCTCCGCCCTTAGGAGGCCCCACAACTGGTTAAATGCTGTGCTGTCATTGACGTGACATTCTTAATGATGACTGAACAAGAAACACTTTGCACTGAGTCCCACAAATCATGTTGCTGATGCTGCCTGCTTTAAATATTTTTTGTCCAATGCCAAATGTGAGCACTTTTAGATCCTCAACTAAGGATCGAACCTGCACCCTCTGCATTGGAAGTACAGAGTCTTAACCACTCGACCTCCAGGGAAGTCAAATGCTGCAGGTTTTTTATCCCTACCTTTAACCCCATGTTATTCTCTCCATAGAAAGACCTTTATGTGTCCTTTCCTACCTGCTAGAAGCTGACCCCACTTTCAAGCCTCAGCTCAAATGCCATCAGGTCTTTGTCAGACTCCTCAAGCCTGAAGAAGGCTCTCCACTGGGCTCCCCAAACACTTTGCTTTTACTTCTGTTTTAGCACTTGTCACACAGCTCACAATATAGTTATCTGCCAACAAACCTCAGCCTCCTTACCAAAAGGACAGGCAAAGTTCTCTAAGATGGGCTGAGAAGTACGCTCTTTAACCTGCTTTCTCGGGACCTGGCACAGAGTAAACTTTCAGCGCGTTGCTGATGAATTGAACTTCACTCTCTGTAATAACCCAGTGATTTCTAGGCCCCCAGTGCTCTTTGCCCCATGGCTACTCCCCGCCCAGCCCAGTTCTGCAGACTGTGCCCATGGTAGCGTTCAGTCATCTCAGAAACTATGGTAATGCAAAAACAGGCACCAGGCAGCCAATTACTTGAGGGGAGTGAAATGATTTTGTAACTAGTAAAGCACATGAAGAGCTCTTTGAGTGAAAAGAAGGAAACAAAATCAACCCATATTTGAAAGTTAATAGGCCAGCAAGATTTTCCACAGAAGAGAACTCATTCCTGGGTGTATATAAAATCACTCCTAGACTGAGTGATGCGCTGGGATGCCAGGAGGTTTTGTGAGGTTGAGGACTTCCATCCCAAATATACCCCGTGAAACTCAGATGTGTTTTCCTCTGAGGACCATATCACATTAAGAAAAGTCAAAACGACAACACGAGCCCTCCATATATTTTATCTACAGAACATCTTACCCCAGTCATGTCTTTTTCTTGCTAAAAACCCTCTCAGTACTCTCCTTTCTAGAGAATAGAGTCCAAACACCACGGTATAGCCAACATTTACGGAGATCTTTCTTTGTGCCAAATACCACACTGAGTACTTCACAGAGATTGTGTCATTAAATCCTCATAGACACTAGCTGCTGAGACAGGCTGGGACCTGGGGCCCTTTGCCGTCCAGCGCTTATACCTGGACAAACGTCTCCTTGAGCAGCAAAGTACAAAGAAACTACAAGGGACCAAATATAACTGCACGCGTGCACAGTTAGGGCAAATTACGAGCAACAGGATACAAAAGACCAAAAATCCAACTGCCACTTCTGAAGAGCTGGGAGCAAAAAGCAGGCTACTATGCATGCCGCCTGCTCTCAGTACCAAAGGGCTGGGAAAACCACCTAAGCCACCCCTTTGGCCTAACTCCGGTACCCACCCCTACCCTCATCGAAGGAACCAGCTGGTCGCCCCTCTCACCCCTCTCAGGGAGCGAGTGAGCAAGCAAAGGAGCTTGTTCTTGCTCCCCCCTGCCAGGGCTGGAGCCTCAGTAAAGCCTTGCCTAAATTTCTTGTCTGGCCCCTTATCAGTTTCTTTTGATTAAGGGGGTCCCTGGTTGGTAACAAGGCTATGATTACCCCTGTTTGAACACTAGGATACTGAGAGGCTAAGTAATTTGCCCCATATCACATGGGAACCAAGTGGTCAAACAAGATTCGAAGCAGGCCATCAGAGGCCTCAGCACTTTATCACAGCTGCCCCCTGCCCACCGACCTGCCTCCCCTCTCTCTGCCCCATCTTCTACCCTGCTCTGGTGCCCATCTGAACGTGCACAGTCTTCCGAACTGCCCAGTGCTCTCTCTGGAACTGCTAAGACTTTGTTCCCAGCAAGTTCATTATCCTGGTGAATGCGATCGCCTGAAACCTGGGCTTCACATGTGGGTCTCAGGTCTCCTTTTTACCCTCAAAAGATTGTGCGCCACAGACAGCGTTCGTTTGTGTGCTATGTCTATCGCTATTTACCACGGTAGAAACGAAATCCAGGGAAATTAAAAATATTTGCCGATCCACTTTAAAATAATAAACTCATTATATATTAACATAGGTAATACATTTTATGAAAATAGCAATATCGTCCAAAACATTAAATGTTACTGCCTCACATTTCTGTAAATCTTTCTAAGGTCTGACTTCAGAGGTGACAGACTTTTATACCTGCTCCTGCATTCTGAAGCAGTACGTTGTTTTAGTTGAAGTATTTAAGGAAAATTCAATTTCACAGAAATATGTAGATAGAAAAGAAAACTGCTTTTTGGATAACTGAGAACACTGTTTTTGATACCATCCTAAAATTCAACACGTGGTCGTGTCTTACCAGTGAAGTCTTCATACTCCGTACATTAACCTGTTGGTCTTTCTCAACGCTTTGAATGGATCTTCTTATGCGTGATTTTGAACACTGTGCATTGGTCATGTGGAAAATATGGATTCACTGAGTTATAAAGCTCTTCCAAAAATTGCATTTCTTTGTGCCAAACCAACACATTTCATTAAAAAAGATCAATTTGCTAATCATATCAATTGCATCAAACCATTCTTTGGAAACCATTAAATTCATGGTGGCAGATATAAGTTTTTCACAATACTAATGTTTGCTTGAAAGCTTTAATTTGATAATTGGCAACAAATATTGTCAGTTGTTTTCCTTGAAGTGACAGGCTCACCTCATTGATTTTCAAGAAAATGTCTGCCAAATACCCAAGCTTGAATAACCCTAGTTTGTCTGTCAGTTGTTCTCTCAAGTAAAAAATGGTACTGAAAACAGCAGCTACTTCAGCTAGGAATTCAACTGCACAAAATCTTTTCCTTGAAACAGTCATAATATTTTAGTATGCAAATGCTTTATGCATAATTCTCATTTTGAACATGGGATATTAAAATATGTACTCAGGAATTGAAATTTAATAAATTTAATTATTCTGGCTTCATCGTGGACATTCTTGAGTGAAACTAAATTTTTTGTTGATGAGTGAGCCTGATGGGCTGCCGTCTATGGGGTCGCACAGAGTTGGACACGACTGAAGCGACTTAGCAGCAGCAGCACAGCAGTGAAGAATACGAAGGCTACGAATCCAGTTCAACACTGCCTCGTCTGTGCTATGGGGCTAACTCTCTCACACACCACTGCTTTTGTAAACATCACCAGTGGACACACTTACACAGCCAGACAGACCATGTCTGAGTATTATTACATCCATAGTTTTGACCTCACAAACTCCCTGAAAAAGTCCAGGGGACACCCATGGACACACAGATCATGCTTTGAGAACTACTGCCCTACATACCCTTTGAGAGTCATCGCACGTGTAACTTCCCCGAGAAGTTTTACCCCTTCTCCTTTGTGCCACCATTTAATTTGTATAAACTTCGGTTTAGTACTTATTTTCTTACATATAGTTCATATTATTATCTTTCTCTCCTAAAACTGATAGTTCCTTTAGGGCAGAAACCATCTCTGATTTATCTTTGAATGCTCAGTCCTTAACAGACCAGGCACATAGTAAGTGCCTAGTGAATATCTGTTGAATGAATAAACAAATGACTTGTATGGCAGACTGTATTTTCTAAAGATGGTTACAACAATATGTCCCATCACTCTTCTATAATCTTGCCATATACCCATCAATAGGTTTGTTCCCTTCTCTTTTAAATTGGCAGGTTTTTGTGATTGTCTATAAAGGCGGTCTTTATACAACTTCTAAAGCTGACAGAAGACATGTTATGTGACTTCTGAGGTCATGTCTTAAAAGTGCCATGCCTTTCTGCCTTGACCTCTTGAAACACTCACACTTGGAACCCAGCCATCACACTGTGAGGAAGTCCAAGCATCCTATGCAGAAGCCTGCATGGAAAGGACCTGAGTCCCTGGCTCAAAGCCCCAGCTAAGTTCCCAGGCTACATCCAAGGACCAATTTGCTGCCCATGTGAGTGAGCCATTTTGAAAGAGGAGCATCCAGTCCCCATTTAAGCTGAGCCTACTGACAACCTATGAAACAGAAGTGAGACACCTGATGAACCACTGTCCAGATGCAGATATATGAGCTAAATAAAAAAATATTTACAGTTTGAAATCACTAAGCTTTGAGTGGGCTTCCCTGGTGGCTCAGATGGTGAAAAATCTGCCTGCAATGCAGAAGACCCAAGTTTGATCTGGGTTGGAAAGATCCCCTGCAGAAGGAAATGGCCACCCACTCCAGTATTCTTGCCTGGAGAATCCCATGGATAGAGGGGCCTGGTGGGCTATAGTCTATGCGGTTGCAAAGAGTCGGACATACTGAGAGACTAACACTTTCACTTTAAAGCTTTGAGTAATTTGTTATGCAGCAACAGATAATCAATACACGTTATATTTGTCAGGTCATAGATGACAGATGCTATGATTGACTTACTCTAGTATTCTCTACTACATCTATCACAGTGCCTGGAAGCCATCACATTTTTTGATACCAGTTAAACATAATCAATATAATCATGGATCTTACACCTGGGATGGTGAAAATGTCTCATTTCTCCAAGACGCGATTAGATACTATCATACTCCTTAAGAAATAACATGAACATAAAAGACATGAAATCCTGGTTTCCCTACTTTTTCCATGAATTAGGCTATAGAGGGATTTAAACAATTACTAGAGAAACATCTTCCTACCCAACTCCTTGACAGCTGAGATGAGAAGTGTCCATTAGGAAGTCAGATGTGAGAATCCATAGAAGACAAGGAAGATACAAAAAATGTTGGAATCGATTTACTTTTCTAACTTGTTACACTCATGATCATTTCAACTTTTAATCAAACTTGCTTAATTTGTAGCTTAACATTAGCTTAATTAAAAAAGGAAAAATTGTATTATATCTTTTTATTTCTAATTTCAAACAGTAGAAGAAATTCCACTTTACTCTTTTGTTTGTTTCAGTAAAAGATATACTTTATCTGAATGCATCAGTAGAAGGAAACCATATAATAGCAAAGGAAGTGATTCCAAATAGAGACTAAAGACTTTGTGCTAGTTTTATTCAGGAGGATCACTCCTCATATACTAAGTTTGAGTTGAGTTTGCAGCCGTGTTTGAGGGTAGCATGCTAATCCTAAAGTGTGCTATTGGCAGAGATGTTCCAACTAATGATTCCTTCAAATCTTCTTGGGCAACAGTTTCCTCATAAAAGGCTGGGAAAAAAAAAAAAGCTCAAAACTAAAAGAATTATTTGAAATTAAAAAGTCTTGCATTAGAAAGCCACAGAAGCAAATGTTCAATATTTTACATGTTAGTGCTAATGCACTTCTACTAAAACAGCACTTTGGGTTGCTAAGGAAAAAAAAGAATAACCTGTGCAATCGATGAGGCATTAGTGAAAATCTGCAACAGAGGTGTTTATTTGGAAACATGAATCTGTGGCAAAGAAGGGAAGTCCACTACCACTTTCAAATGACATCACAGATGAGCACATCAGGGAAACGATAAGATCAACTCATTGCCCAAATGAAGCAAGAGAAGTGTTTTTCATCGCACATTAATATGTGCACTGCTAATTCGGCAATCTTGCCGTACGGATGTGATTCGGGCATGGTGGTGATACAAAGGAAGGAACATTTTTTTTTCATGCTCACTGCCAAAAGATACCACTAGCTTTCAAATGTATTAAGCTAAAAAGAATTAGCACTGTCAACAGATGTGGTTTGGAGTTTAAGTTCTATGTACAAGTATGTTCTGATAGCACAGCTGCAATGATAGGAAAACATTCTGGAGTGACTACCCAGATTAGTAAATTTATACCAGAAGGTAAATGAATGCACTGCTGCCTTTGTTGAGAATGGCTGGCTTCAAAAACAAGTCAGCTAAACTAAACATCATATTTAGTGACATAGCAAAAATCGTGAAATACATAAAGGTAAATGAGTTAAATTCATGGTGACTCTGAATGAACAATGGAGAAGGCAGCTAATCATAAACAACAATATTTTATGTTGATGGTTATTGAGAGGAAAACCGCCTCCTCTGATCCTACCCATCTAGGTCATCACAGCGCATCAAGCCAAGCTTCCTGTGCTCAGTTCCCACTAGCTATTTTTTTTTTGTCCTTGCTATTTTAATGATCTTAATACTGTCATGCTAAGGGGAAACATTTTTTCAATGGCAGATAAGATGGAAGACTGAAAATGAAAGCTAGATGCTTAAAAGAACAGTTTCCATGTTTACATCACATTCTAAACTTTAACAATTATCAGTGAAAGAGGTAATGATATCGATACAGAACATCTGCCAAAAATTATTGCCAAGTATTTCCTGAATTTGATAGAATATTTTGAATCCTTTTTCCTAGGTTTTTGCATAAAAATTCTACAGATTCATTTTTCATCAAAAAAATAATTTAAAGTTTACTAATATATCTGGAACTGGCTAGTGATGAGGACCTGAAAGTGAATTTTGAAAACACAGCATTACCTGCCTCATTAAATCAATAAAAGACAACTGAAAATCCCAGAAAGATCACCCTGATCATCAACAATCTACCTCATTCAGCATGCTTTAGCTGCGTGTCAGCTACACGGCGTGTTCCAAGGGCAGACCCCATGGCTATGTCTTTGGTGCACTTATTCTCTGACTCTGTGGTCTCCATCAGTATTTCTATGGTAACTAAGTTTTAGGTAAAATACTGAAACTTCCCTGGAGTTCATAATCTGCTGGGGAGAGGTGAGGGAAGGGTGGCCACAGACCCCATTAATCACAGCATGTTCCACACATGCTCTGAGATCTGGATGTTACCATGGGAACACTGAGGCGGTGTCCTCGTCAGTGCCCGATTGGTCACTTTCACTTTATTGCGTTACCTCCTTTGTCTCCTTCTCCCTGTACTGTATCGTGAGTTCCTGTGTTTATGTTATCTTCCAGAGTGCAGTGTAAGTGGGAGCTTAATAAAGTATTCTTGATAAAGTACTGATACCCACCATCACTTACTAAGCTCCTGCCACCTCCACATTTTCTCAATTAATCTTACAATAGCCTATGAGGCAGATGTCGTCTCCATCTTATAGATAAAGAAGGCAGAGGCACAAACAGGCTGCTATGTCCAAAATAACGAGACAAAGTGATGACTCCTGGAGCTGGTTGTGAATCCAGATTCAGCTGACACCAAAGTTATGCTTCTAGCCAGCACTATGTTCTGGATCTTCCATTTGTGGTGTGAATGTAAGATGATGATTTAATACATCCTATTCTCCAGTTCCTCTTTGGAAAAATGGCAATAACGCGTCCTTGCCTAGTTCACTGGGATGAGGGCAGCTGTGATGCTCAAATGTAAACTGTAATGTACAAATAAGAGGTATTTAAATAATTACTTATTTGCCCTATAACAAACACTCCTTTAGGTTGGATACCTTCATCTTTGATCTTTCCAGTTCTCCACCTAGATCCTTGAAACAGAGGTATTTGTTAATGTTTACTATATGATAAATATGGAGTTAAGGAAAGAATACATCTTCATGAAGGATTTTGCCAGCTGATATTTTTAAAAGGTTAGAACTGCATTTATGAAATTGAAAAAGTACATGTATAATCCATCCTGGTTTAAGAACCTAGCTCTTTGATGGTGAGTGTGTTTCCCACCAGACTTTGAGTAGCCAGATGCCAACTTGGCAGGCCAAGGACAGATTTGGCAAAGACACCACCCAGGTTCTGTGCCTACACAGCTTGGTCAGGAGGACTAGTTAGCTGCTCACTGGGCTCTGCACACAAAGGCACATTTTGCAAAGCTGCTTTTTGCACGTTGCCAGTTGGGAATGTTAACTCTCAGAGTGTACGTCATTTTAGTTTGTATGTATTCAGAGTGACTGCAGAATTGCTTTAGCAGATAATTTCATGGTGAGAAGAAAAATACTTCTTAGATATTCTCAACTGAAATCCTGAAAGCTGAACTGGAGGTTGTCAGCTTTCTTCTTTTGATGGCTGTGCTCCCTTTAGAAAGAAAGTAAAAGAAAAATAACCTTTAAGTTTGCCTTCCCGTGAAGGGTAAGGTGCTCTGCCTCCCACATGGCTTGACCTTTTGGATTGACTTTTATAGTTGGTTTTATTGTCTAAAATGAGTTGGGTGATGGGAGGTTCTATCTTTATTATTTTCACTGTATTCTTTGTGGGCAGCATTACTGACTCCATAGGGAACCACCTTGCATAGTCATGGGCATAGAGACAGGAGAATGGGTGCAGACAGCACCCCATAAACCCATCGTTGTGAGTGGAAAACAACTCGGAGCACCCCTACTGCTGATCGGTCTGGATAGTCTCTGCAAATAAGAAATAAAAATGTAGTATATTCCCTCTTCTTAGTTTTCTAGTTCAGTGCTTTTCAAGCTACCTCTAGTAAAGAATTCATTTTTTAAAAACATCCAACCTATCTCAGATTAATACTTGGGTTGAAATCAGTCAAATTTAGAAAAGTTACATTTCAAAAAGATGAATAAAATACAAGCTTCAATTTTTAAATTAGATTCAAAATGTATATTTTGACAAAATGTATATTTCAGTAAATGTATTCAGAATAGGCACCAAGAAAAAGGAAAGAATTACAGACACTGTGCACATTTTTTCACATATATACACAGGTAATTAATACAGAAAACGCCTATTACACCTGTACTTTCATCATTCCAGAATAATTAAACAGTTACAAGCAAAATAGTATTTCTTCATATTAAACAACTATATGCACACTTTGAATGAATAGCATGCATATATGAGCTTGCTTCTTGTTTGCTAACTGGTGTAATCTAGGTAGGACTGACAAGTTCTCAGGGGACAGATGATAGAGCTGGAAGTGAGTCCATCAAGGACACAAGTCATGGTTCAGGCACTCAACAAAACTGTGCTGTATTAAAGCAGGTTGTTGGTAACCAGATAGTACTTTCTGAACTGCAGTTCTGGGAACTGTTCACCCATGTCAACGATCCCTAGGGCTCCACTCCAAGGGGCCAAATCTTTAGGGCAGCGGCAGCTAACCCACTCGTGTCAACAATCCCTAGGACTCCACTCCAAGGGGCCAAATCTTTAGGGCAGTAGCAGCTAACCCTCAGCCATCCTCAGCTAAACCCCATTGTTCAAGGGCAGACACCTTCAAAAATGATTTGCAATGTCTTTCTGAGTAACAGTGAATCATTATTACTGAAGAGTGGAATAAAACTGCCCCCAGGATGAAGGAATAGAACATTCTCCTTCCCTAGGGTCTGAAGATGGGAAAAGGCGGCCATCACGGAAATGTGTGGCTTACGTAACCAGGTATTTTGTGAAGGGTATTCAAGGTCATTCAGGATCTGGTCCTGTATTTCCTCTTAGAGCAGTGGGACTGAAGCTCGGCTCTCTGGATGGTCTGATTCAATAAGAACCCTAGTCTATGGAGGGGCTGAACTCCAAGTGGAGGGAATCCTCTCTTTCATAATTCTCATAATTCAGCTCTGGCCCCACACTGTAGTTCCTACTCATCAAAACAAAGAGTCCACAGTTCACTAGCCTCGTGGTCCTCAGAACGCACTCAGTGGATATCTCTGTTACCCAGCCAATCATGTTCTTAATTGAGGGCAAGTTCTTAGATTTAATTTTCTTTTCTTTAAAAAAGAAATTTAAGTTCTTGATTAAATTTCACTGATATCAACTGTACCTTCCCTGAGGTGAGTTCTAGTAGGAACAATCTCTTCTTAAAAAAGGGCAATTTCAGTGCCCTTTACAGGTTAGTATCCTGAGTAGCTGTTCAGCTTGCTGCCTTTTCATGTGGCTATTAGTGCTACCCCCTAAAGTCTATTCTCAGTAGAGCAACCAGACTGACCTCTTCAAATCTAAGCCAGACTTCACAGCCATTCAATTTTCTCAGAATGAAAGCTGAAGTCCTTATGATGACCTTCCATCTGCCCCCTCCGTCTCCCCAACCTCATTCTCCAACCCTTGCATCCTTACTATTTCCTGAAGACAATCTCCAGTCTTATGGTCTTTGCACTGATTGTTACCTGCACAGAAAGGTGCTTTATCAAAATAACTGTACTGCTAACCCTTGCAAATCTTTGTTCCATGGTGCTTTTGCAAAAAGGCTTCTCAAAGGCATTGTGACATTACTACCTACTCCCTTTGGCATTTTCAATTTTCTTTACCAAACTCTATAATCCCCACCTCCACCCTAGACAACACTTATTGCCTTCTAACAAACACAAAAAATTATTCAGTATATCAAACACTTCAGTTCAGTTGTTCAGTCGTATCCAACTTTTTGCAACCCCATGAACTGCAGCATGCCAGGCTTCCCTGTCTATCACCAACTCCCAGAGCTTGCTGAAACTCATGTCCATCGAGTCAATGATGCCATCCAACCATCTCATCCTCTGCTGTCCCCTTCTCCTCCTGCCTTCAATCTTTCCCAGCATCAGGGTCTTTTCCAATGAATCACTTCTTCGCATCAGGTGGCCAAAGTATTAGAGTTTCAGCTTCAGCATCAGTCCCTCCAATGAATATTCAGGACTGATTTCCTAAAGGAAATCAGTCCCTTGCAGTCCAAGGGACTCTCCAGAGTCTTCTCCAACACCACAGTTCAAAAGCATCAATTCTTCGGTGCTCAGCTTTCTTTATAGTCCAACTCTCACATCCATACATGACTACTGTAAAAACCATAGTTTTGACTAGAGAGCTTTGCTGGCAAAGTAATGTCTCTGCTTTTTAATATGCTGTCTAGGTTGATCATCGGAGGAGGCAATGGCAACCCACTCCATACTCTTGCCTGGAAAGTCCCATGGGTGGAGGAACCTGGTAGGCTGCAGTCCATGGGGTCGCTAAGAGTCGGACATGACTGAGCGACTTCACTTTCACTTTTCACTTTCATGCATTGGAGAAGGAAATGGCAACCCACTCCAGTGTTCTTGCCTGGAGAATCCCAGGGATGGGGGAGCCTGGTGGGCTGCCGTCTATGGGGTCACAGAGTAGGACACGACTGAAGCGACTTAGCAGCAGCAGCAGGTTGATCATAGCTTTTCTTCCAAGGAACAAGTGTCTTTTAATTTCATGGCTGCAGTCACCATCTGCAGTGATTTGGGACCCCCTCCCCCCCAAAAAAGTTTCTCACTATATAGCCTTTATTATATTCCAAGAATTGTTCCAAGCAATTTAGAAAGGACTAACTTAATACTTGAATTATATATATCAAATGTTTTCTGTATCCTCCCTCCAGCATATCAGTTCCATAAGGGCAGGAATATTTTCTTACTTTACTAAGGTATTTCTGGTGCTTAGAACAGAGCTGAGCAAATCATGGGTACTTAATAAATATTTGTTTATAAATAAACAATTCTCCCACTAGTTCTTTTCACAGAACTATCCTTGAGTTTCCTTCAGACATCTCAAGTCTGCGGCTTCCCTGTGTACATACCATCCCTAATCCCTCATCCATGCCATAAACTCCTGCTCATCTTCTAACTTCATTTAAGCATCACTGCTCAAGAGAACTTTCTCTTGACTGTATACAGAAATAGACAAGAGTGCCTTCCTCCATGTACCCAGCTCAAACCAAAGATGCTTTCCTGAAGAAACATAGTTCTAGCAAATCATCTGTGTTTGCCTGAAGGAGACATTTTCTGAGAGGGTCAGGGCACAGAAGTGATAACTGAGTTTCAAGCACAGGGTGGGTTGGAGAATATCAATGATAAAGCACTTGCCTAAAGTATGTTTGACCTCCACCAACTGGATAGGAGTAAACCAGAGTCTGTGAATAGGAGAGGAGAGAGAAGAGAAAACAGCTGCTTATCCCATCCAGCATCCAAAAGAGCAAACTAAAAGACATTAAAAATAAACAAATAAGGTTTAAAAAAAAAAAACAGCAGACAGTGACTTGCCATGGAGAGTTTGGAAAATGGCAAGGTCAGTCAGAGACAGCTGTCAGTCTAGACCACAAGCTGCCTCCAGTGACTCTACAGAACTGCAATTCATTTTCTCTCTTCACCTCTTACAGACAATCCTAATGTATTTAATGAGTGTCATTTTCCTTCTCTGGTACTCTTGGGCAGTTTGAGAGTGTCATTTCAGAACTCCAAAAGACCAATAAAATTGCCCAGGCTTGACCAGAATTGAGATTCTTAAGCAAGGCAATACATCAAGCTTAATTAAGGAATGTGCTCAGGTAACTCCTCCTGGTTTCAGATTTCCAGAAATAATTATTTGAGTTCTCAGGCAGTCTCTTCAAAAGCTACTAAAGAGCTTTATATATATATATATAATACCTACTCATTATGGTCCCTTCTTTCTATATGAATTTGACCAAGTATTTGAGAAATCATGGCTTTGCCATTAAGACACCCTGCAAACACAGCTCTCTCCAGATACAGATCAACTATTTACTTTGTGTTGTATCCAAGGAAAAACTGTTGCCAACTGCTAATTGATATTTTATTCTGATTAAATTCAAGTGTTTTAATATATAGGGTCTTAGATAACTCAAGCCTACACAGGGTTAGAAAACAAGGTCTTTTCATTATCCTCATTCCTTATCCACCTGAATTTAAATTCAGAAAATATATCCCCATTTTGGGATTTCCAGAAATAATTTCTTTCTAGGCATAATTCCATTGAAAGGTTTTCATGAGCTTTGTAAATTACCAACCTCCCAAGGAGGGTTTAAATCGGATTAAAACAGAATGGAGAGAGGGAGCTGAATCTGGGGTACTCTCCATCACACGTGATGGTGGGGCTGCAGAGAGTCTAAACAGACAGCTGAGTGGGCTGGCTGGGCTGGGGCTGGGGGCCTGATGTGGACAAGCAAAGTTGGACAGCAGGATGCTGCAGGAGCCATCTACACGTACTTCCTCTACAGCATCCTTGAAAAGGGTCACCAAGAGGGGATATTCCCCCTCTTAGAGAACTCCGACTCTGCTTCTTCTGTTACTGGACTACCTCTAGTGCTGGAAAATTTCCCCTCTAGTTCTTCTCCATTGGGCAAAACTGTGCCTTCTGGAGATATACAATTTGAATTTGTTCTTTTAATAAACATGAAATCCCTCAAGTATTCAGTGCAGTTATATCTAACAGAACTTTTTGCAGCGATGGAAATCTGTGTGTTGTCCAAAACGGTAGCTGCTTGTTCATGTGGCCACTGAGCCCCTGAAATGTACAGGTGTAAGTGAAGAACTAATTTTTAAATTTTTATTTAATCTTAATTACTTTAGTCACATATGGTCAGCAGCTATCTTATAAAGACTGAGACATTTTTCATGATCTCTTTACCAAAAATCTTCTTTTCCAGGTAAGTAGTCCTTGTTTCTTCAACAGTTCCTCAAACAAAATGGCTTCCAGAACCTTCTCCCTGTAGTCCGCCCTCTCTGGATATGTCCTGATTTGCCAAATTCCTACAAAGTACTAAAACAAAGACCTCTTGATGCTGCTGCTGCTGCTGCTAAGTCGCTTCAGTCATGTCCGACTCTGCGACCCCATAGACGGCAGCCCACCAGGCTCCCCAATCCCTGGGATTCTCCAGGCAAGAACACTGGAGTGGGTTGCCATTTCCTTCTCTGATACATGAAAGTGAAAAGTGAAAGGCAAGTCGCTCAGTCATGTCCGACTCTTCGCAACCCAGTGGACTGCAGTCTACTAGGCTCCTCCGTCCATGGGATTTGCCAAGGTCTGCTCAAAAAGATCATGACCTCTTATTTGATTCTGCTCAGATGTTTAATAATCTTCTCCTTGAACCTTACCTAGTTAGTACATTTTTGGCATATACTGAGCACTCAGTAAATATTTGAAGCTCAAATGAATATTCCAGGTATCTTGGTGTAATCTGATAAGCCCATTTTCACAGTTCTTCAGTCTTATCAGATCATCTACCTTTTTTGTTTGTTTCTCCATTATGATCTATCTAATGGATCTAACTATTCTGTTGGCTTTGAGGATTTGTAACTCTTAAGAACATTAGATATTCTTATATTTAAATTGTATAGAAACATGAAAAATGAATATAAATATGTTCAAGGATACCCAGGGTTATTTGGTTTCTTTCCCTCTAGGAGTCAATAGCAAAAAGCAACCTTCTTGAAAGAAAGAAATTGTTATTGGGGGTGAATGAAACTTCGAGATAAGCACCTCCCTTCAGAGAGTATAAGCAACACTCAACAAAGTGAGAGAAAGTTAAATTCTCTATCTCTGGTTTCTCACTGAGCCCTGCAAGTCACTGAGAAGGGGAGGCAGATGTCCTTCTGTCCTTCTATTCACTGAATTGTATTATACATTACACAGCAAATCAAACATCAGTATATTACAATTGCTATATTCTTTAGACAAATTAAATGAGTGTTGGATTCCTTAAAAAAAAATAGATATGTATAAACTGAATCTGAGAAACTTAAATTATTTCAGACTCTTAACCACCTTTGTGGATTGTTCTGCAAAGAGTCAGCAGATCCCTAGACATCTTAGCTCTCTGTGTTTCTCTTTTCATTCATCTAGATTGTACATGATCTGTAAACAGTCCCCAGGAAGCATTCAGAGAGGGCTATTTTCAGGAGTTAGGATAAATACACTTACTTGCAAAACCCTCTTTCAAAGTAAATAATCACCCTTAATAGAGCTGAGAATTACAGAATATAAAGTGTTTATGAATCAGGTTTCTAACGTGGGGCACAACCTTAGCATTACTGGACAGTAGGAATTCATTACGTAGCCACCAAACAGGGCTGACAGACAGCCCTCACCCCAGCCCCTGGTGGGCTTCTGAACATGACTGGTAAAGCTTTCTAAAAACAGATGGGGAGAATTGGACTGAGACAGAAGGCAGAATTGGGCAGATCACCTTTAACAAAGTGCCTAAAAACTCACACCCATAGATTGCCTTTCATTTCTTCTAAAAAGTAATCCTTTACCAATTTTTATGTACACAAATCCTTTCTCTGTGCTCAAGAATAATAAATGACTACATTTTCATACCTTGGCACAAACAAGCTGAGGTCTCTTTGATCTCTTTAAGCCTCTTGGTAATCCTGAAAAATCTTTAGGCCCAGAGTTCAGCCTCTTTTTCTGTAAGACCAAGTATTAATTTTAACACATTTGATAGAAGCACAATGGCCTTTAAATGTAGCTGCGTGTGCCAGAGCTCCATGGGGTATAATTAAATTTCAACAAGAACAATAAACTGCGTGAATTCAAGGAAAATGTTAACATTTATCCTTTCAAGGAAGTCTTTTATCTAAACGATGATTATCTCTGAGTTAAGGCTTTGGTAAGCATCTACTGCAAGGTGTAAGCTTGTCTTCCAGTCATTGCTGGAGAAGGGCATATGAGAACCCGGGAGGAAGGCAGAGGCGAAGCCAAATCCCCCTTTGACTGGTTGGAAGACACCAGGATCCAGAAGTGCTGGAACATAAAAACAAAACCACTAAGTGGCTGTGAAAAGCTCCAGGTAATAATAGTGTGAAACTTAGGAGAAACTGGATCAAAATGAACAGTTAAGAGGGAAATGTAGATGGTTTTAGTTAGTGCTTTCCACAATCCCTTTACTTAGGGGTGAGGAGCAGGTGGAGAAGACAGTTGGACACAGCTTCCAGTTCCCCAAAGTGGCTCTGGCTTCAGCAAGAACAGTTCCTTATAAAAATCTGATTTCTCTGACTCCCATGGAGGCTTTCACATTTAAAAACATAAAGAAATTCTGCAAGCTCCTTAGCTAAATGGACATCCCTCACACAACTTACAGGGAGGAGAGCAGGGTTTCACTTACAGGTTAGAGGGTGAGTTCATACTCCGGGATACAGGTGCTAGAACCATGTTTCTGCTTCCGTCTTTTTTTTTTTTTTTGGCTATTCCCGTCTTTAATTATTTGTGTTGAAGCTTAATTTGTTTTTAATAGATGGCACAGAAGTTGTGTAAACATTACTAAGAATAAACATTAGACCTGCCAGGAAATTACCTTAAATCCCAGAAGAATGCTGATGCATTCTGGCAGAGTCCGAGTAAAGTCATAGGCAATTCTCATCTGTCAACATCGTTCAATTTTTCTGTAAAGCAAAATACATCTCCGCCCTCATCCTTCCTTTCCAACAGCCCTTTTAATCCTTGGCAAAAAAGACCCTAGACTATGGCCATACTAAACTGATCTCCATCATGAACTTGAAAAACACGTACAAGACACCGTACTTGTACAGTGAAAATAAAGATTAAAAAGATACACTGGCTGCCTCTTAGGAGCTAAAAGGAGAGACAGGTACACAAATTGCAGTTCAGGAAGACAAAGAAAGGGATGAAGGTTCAGTGGCTGAATGGACAGCCAGGCAGACGTGCTGGCTGCTAAAGGCAACAGAAGAATCAATTAAGTGTATCCTGGAGAGACAGAAAAAGCCTGACTCACTGCCTCTGCCTTAGGTCAGGACCCCATCGTTTCTTATCTAGACAATTCCAATAGCCTCGTAAATGGTCCTCCTTGCCTCTAAACCTCTTCGTCTATTCTATACCATTCTCTACACCACCTGCTTAAAATTCTTCAATGACACAGCCAATCACAGAGCCAGTCCTGCTCACAATGACTTACAGTGTTCATGATCAAAGACTGGGATAGTGCTCCATTCCCAGTGTTCCCAGAAAACATGTACTTAACCCTAGTAGAACGTTATTCACACTGATTGCATCTGTCACTGTGTTTTATCTAATTCCCCAGACTCAGGTTGTAAAATTTTTAAGGGCGGGAAGTTCATTATCTTTGTACCACAAAATGTCATACAGCACCCGGTACATAATGGGGAGTCAATGGATGGTTTGAGCTCAATAAAATATTGACCTAGACGCCCATGACATAGAGTGGGGGAAATCAGTAAAAAGAAAAGGAAAAACGTCAAATCTTTCTCTGTCACTTCTGGTTGAAACACCAGAATTAAGTCACTTAATTGCTCTGAAACAGCATTCTTGCTTGACGCCGATGATTAAGAGAGAACATGGGATGGTGGGAAGGACAAAAACCTGGGTGTCACCCATAACTTTAGCCGAATCTGTTACCTGCCACTTACTGGTTGTGTGACTTAGAGTCATGTAGCCCTCTGATGCTTCGGTTTACACATCTGGAAATGGTGATAATGACAGCCCATACACATAAGGTTACTGAGAGGATTAAATGAGCCTGGAAAGCACTACAAACAGTGTCTGTCACACAGTCAGCAATGGGTAAACACCATTGTTATTGTCATTGGTATTACTTTGTGAGAATACTCTGTAAAGAGCTAAACAAATGCCTGTCATTTTAAAAATAAAATTTTCATGAAGTCTTTCCAAGTTTACAGTAAAGAAAGTCCTCAATTTTATTGGAAATATTCTGTGTATCTTTTAAAAGAAGAAGACTGAGTAAAAATTTGTATTTATAGCAGAAGGAATCGACTTAGCACTCAGGCTGGATTCTGTCTTCTCTGAAACAAATGAAGGATCTCTTCACTATCCATCTAAAAAGGGATCTGGCTGGAATAAGGGAGTGGTTCTGGGACTCAAGAGCAAGCTCACCAAGGCTGGGAGAGTGAGGAGTGTGTGTGTATGCGTATGTGCAGGCACACACACTGTTTTTAAAAGGTTTCTCCAAGAAATATCTGATCACATACTAATTTTTATCAGTCTATGACAACGTGGACCCTAGAATAAATGTCTCTCACAGCATTGGCTGAATTAGGGCACTTTTCTTTCAGGAAAGGCAAGTGAAAAGGGAAAGTGTTATTCAGTCTTGTGGACTCTTTGAGACCCCATGAACTGTGGCCCACCAGGCTCCTCTGTCCATGGAGTTCTCCAGGCCAAAATACTGGAGTGGGTTATCATTTCCTCCTCCAGGGGACCGAACCCACATCTCCTGCATTTGTAGGCAGACTCTTTACCACTGTGCTACCAGGAAGCCCATTCATTTCACATTAGCTATCTCTTTCCTCTTCCTTACCAGGAATGATTAACACTTCCCTTTTTTAATGGGTATACAAAGTCACCTCAAGAATGTTTGCTGTTGTTTAATGGCAGAATCGTGTCTGACTCCTTGCAACCCTGTGGACTGTATTCTGCCAGACTCCTCTGTCCATGAGATTCTCCAGGCAAGAATATCTGAGTGGGTTGCCGTGCTCTACTGCAAGGGATCTTCCCTATCCAGAGACCAAACCCAGGTTTCCTGCATGGCAGGCAGAGTCTTCACCTCCGGAGCCACCAGGGAAGCTTCCAGTAAAGGCAAAGTATACATATAATGGCTGTGGGGTTATTTTTCTTTCAAAAAAAGCAGCCTAGATCAGGAAAAAACAATACATAGCTGCTGTTCTCTTTAGTGTTTCCAGGCTTTGAGAGGGTTAAATGAAAGACCAGGAAAAGAAAATATAACACAAGGGGGGAAAACACGAAAAGCAGAACTGGCTGGAGCAACCCCTCATGGTTCCAGCACACATGCCCAAGGCAAGGCCAAAGATGCACTTAGCTGTGCCAAAGCTCTCCTCCGTACCCTGTCAGCTGAGATGGAAAGGATAACATCACACCAGGTGGGCCTGGGATGAGAGTTCCGCAAGTACTCGCTTCTAGCTGTTTGCGAACTGGAATTGCAAAAGCAAGTCTGAAGTCTTCTCTAGAGACACTGAAGAAAGTTATAGTCTGTACTGGATGCTTGGGGCTAGTGCACTGGGACGACCCAGAGGGATGGTATGGGGAGGGGGGAGGGAGGAGGGTTCAGGATGGGGAACACATGTATACCTGTGATGGATTCATTTTGATATTTGGCAAAACTAATACAATTATGTAAAGTTTAAAAATAAAATAAAATAAAAAAAAAAAGAAATTTATAGTCTGTTTTCAAAGGATGGTCTAAAGGCAAGTGGATGGTCAGAGTCAGTATTCAACGTGTTCTGTGGAGGCGTCATTACAGACACAAAGGAGTTATCTCCCCTGCGGCGGCCTGTCTGCTACTGTTGAAATAGCAAAACTCAAACAAGTTCCAAAATCACCCAAACCAGCAGGAAGAATGATGCCATGGTTTACACCACTAGTAAGCACACTTCTCATGAGGTCAGACTTGAGGTTTGCAATCTTCTGTTGGCCTATTACCTTTCTCCCCATAAATGGACACCAGGCCAGACGTCCTGCAATGTGGGTCAGTAAACAGAAAGATGATCAAGCAATACAGAGCCTCAGCATCTGCAAAAATCCGTCCCTGCCACTTAAAAAAATGATTAAAGGGACTTCCCTGACAGTCTAGTCATTAAGAATCCGCCTTGCAATGCAGGGGACATGGGTTCAATCCCTGGTTGGGGGACCAAGATCCCACAGGTCTCAGAGGAACTAAGCCTATGTGCTACAACTACTGAGCCTGTGTGCCACTAGAGAGTCCGTGTATGCTGGGTGCTGAGTCCTCGAACCCCAATTAAAGACTCACAGGATACAACAACCGCAGCTAAGACCTGATGCAGACAAGCAAATAAACGCTTTTTAAAAAAATGATTCAAAGCCATAGTTCCCAAATGGTCAGTCATCACAAACGGAACTGTTTCCTATCTAATATCATTCAAGAATTTGAGAGACTCATTAGCTTAGGCTTCACCCGCCTCCCAGATAACTCTTGTTTCAGTTAAATGTATTTATACCTATCTTCTAAAAGGGAGCCATGGGGGGTTAATACCATTAATACTGTAACAGATCAGCCTCCAAGGTCTACTGTAAGACCCAGAGACTATAAGCTGGTACCTAGTGCCTTCCAGCCCTAAGCCTCTGGGATCCTCTGTAATGTGAAAAGAGCCATCAGGGAATGGGAAATTTACTCCCCTCACAGTAAAGGCTGAATTTTACAATATAAGTCAGGCTGGGAAAAATCATAATTGTGAGATGGTGACTTTTACATCCCTATAAAGCTGGATTAAATGTAGGTGCTCTTAAGACCACTTAAGAAATTTGTGTTTCTCTCCACCACCCACTGTGACAATGTAACCAATCTTCTGGGATAGAATGAAGAGGTAACTAGGCCAGGAAGGTCCGGATTTTTAAATCTTTGTTGAAATAATAGAGGCTAACATAGTATACCCTCAAGGCTTCCACAATCTCTTATTTTAACACAGGAAAACTGTCCACTAATAGACGTTTCCCCCTTTGTATATCACGAGGCTGGTCTTTTCCCCTAAGAGCCAGTGGATCTGCAGGAGCACGTGACCCTCGTGGACTGTCACCACGGCTTGCACAAGCACAAGCGGGGAGACCCAGGAGTGCAGGGGCGGAGACCGGGTATCTTCAAACCCCATTTGCACTCTGTTGGGGATTAGGAAATGCATGTGGAAAACAGTGAGAGAATCCTGGAAACTTCCGAAAAACAGGTTTTAAATTGGACACAGCATGAGCTCTTTCTTTAACAAACTCTTGCAAAGAAATACCCCATTGAGTGACTTAATTCCACATGCCCTTACACAGTAAATCTAACATGTGTGCAAATCTGGTTTTGTATCCATCAGGTTTGGATTTTCAATAGCTCCATTAGCCAAAAATAACATGAAGGCACACAGTTTCTCCCCTACTATGAGCAAGTTCATCTATGGACAACACAGTGTCCTAATTATCTTGATAAGACACTAAACAATACTATTCTACAGCACTCCACCTTACTAAAATCCCAAATATAAAAGTGTTGTCTAAAAAGCTGAACTCTTCATTTAGAAATATGAAGAAGGTTTTCCCAGGTTGGCAGATGGACAAGGAACACAGATGGTGAGGACTGAGCTAACAAATGGACATGATGAAAATACCTATTATATGTCAGTCAAAGGTACAACGCCTTTAATGAGGTGATGCTCCAGGGATGATGGGGAAATTTAACCAGTATTTACTGAGTGGCTACTAGGTGTCAGGCACAGAGCTAGTTCCTTTAATCATGACATTTATTTGTCAAAATCCTTGTGTGATGTCACTATTTTCAGATTCAGGTGACAAAACAGCTGGAGTTTAAGTAAGGCAGGCTGAAAAAAATCCCTAACGATGGTGGAGGTGGCAACCCTGATAGACTGCAAGAACTCTAAGGAGCTGTTGTTTCCCAGCAGGGGATGGGTGCCCCACTGCCCACATCCCCTCATTCACTGCGTCTGGTAACAAGCCAACAAGCCAGAGTTAAGGAAAAGTAGTTTTTCCTCTAAAATGTCTTGAGTGAAACAAATAAGGAATGTGCCTGCCTACAAAATATTCAAAATCATCCAAGATGGACCCATCACCAGGTCTGCAGAAGGTAAGGAGAGCTCTCTTAGAAGAAATGGGGGCAGGGTAGGGGGAGATGATACTTCAGTGCATCCACTGAGTGGTGCATAGCGCTGTTCCTTCTCAGGTTGAATTAATGTGCTTTCAAGAAATACAGAAGTGGCATTTCTAGACCACTGGGCAATTCTGATGGACCACTAATGGTGCTAACTGTGCTCCGTGAGGCCGAGCAACCACCTTCAGGAAATGGACCCCCTGGAACAGCCTGTTGTATAATTTATTAGGAAACCAACCACTAATATGCTCACCTCCTTAGAAGGCGGAAGGACCAAGTGGACTGTGTGACCAATGTTTATGCTCCCCCGAGTCAGGCCGAACACTGATCTCTTGTAAATCTACTCTGGTGTCTTTTCTCAGCAGGTCTTTAGGTTGGGATTCTTTTGTCTCCACAATAAAATCTTCCAGCACCCAACATAGTGGAGATGAATTGCTCTTAAGTGGACATTGGCTCCTACGTGTTCTTATATCTTGGCCTGAACCAATGTAGGCCTGGGGAGGCCAAGGCAGATTAAAACCAACCAAACGACTGACAGTATTTACCAGAGACTCACAGGATCATGCTCATTTAATGTATGTCTGTGTGTGAAATATTAATATTCCATTAATATATATTACTATGTCAATTAACATAATTGCTAACATTAATATAATATATATTAATATATTGATACCTAATAATATATTAATATAGTATTCAACATATCATTTTGAGTCAATATACTATAAATATATTACATTATTACAAATCATATTAACTATTACCCATTAATATTCACATTTATTGTCAGGAATGAAATGTGGCTCTTTGCTATTTGTAATCACATTTTGTTCTGGAAGCATATGTGCCATGGTGTCACCTATTTCATCCTCTTTAAAGCACAGACATACTAAGGAGGCAACTTGTCTCCTGTCTCTACCTCACAGATAATCCTGTTTTAGAAACAGCTGCCTCGTCTAGGTGAATAGCAATTGACTCTTGAGTAAATAAGAAATAATAAGGATTGGGTAGATCAATAGGGCTTATGGTCAGTTTATCATTCAGCAGGCCCCAACCCTCTTGGCACCAGGGAACGGTTTTGTGGAAGACAATTTTTCCACAGGCCAGGGGTGGAGGGAATGGTTTCGGGATGATTCAAGTGCGTTGCATTTGTTGTGCACTTTATTTCTATTATAATTACATCAGCTCCACCTCAGATCATCAGGCATTGGACCCCAGAGGTTGGGGACCCCTGATCCAGATACCTGTTTTCCCAAGAGGTAATAACTTAATGATGAGCCCACAGAGAAGGGCTTCTGCTAAACTTGTTTTCATCAATCCTCTTCAGCAGCATTGGGCCCCTTCAGGGGTTTCCAGCAAGCCAAGCTGCAACTTCCTTCTGGCTTCAGCTGGCTTTGGCTGAAAACAACGTGCTAGGGCCAGGGAAAAGCACTTTGGTAATAATATGAGACAGCGCATGTGAGAGCTCCCAACATTGTGTCACATGTAAAACTTCCACTGAAATAATGTCCTTTTTCCCACCTCGCACCTTGCTGGTAGATTGTTGTTTTATGTATTTGCTAATGAGAAGACTTCCAAATCATTTGTATGGGCTAGCAATTTTAGGTATTTGTTTTGCAAGGAGAATACATTTAGAAGCCACTGGAGTTACCATCATGGCTTTTCCAAGCTATGTCCCTACCTGTTTGACTCAATTCAAGAAACATTTACAAGCACTTAGGATACATCACAACTATGCTGGGGGTATGAGGATGAACAAGCATGGCCCCCGCTCCATGTGCTCTGAGAACCATAGGGAGGCAGCTTCAAGATGCACACGTGCAGAGATGCAGGAAAGAAAAAAAATTAGTGAGTGACTACTCTCCAGGACAAGAGTTTAATTAAGATAATCAAAGCATAATGAGACTAATTGTAGCTTGCAAACATTGCCAATTAACCCCAAATCTCCAGCTTTCCCACAAATTTAAAAATTATAGCCTTTTCCAAGATTGAAGGCAGGCAAAGGGAGTGTCAACAAGAAAGACAAGTTCTTTCCATATTTTTGTGGGGAAGTCAAAAGGCATCCCCACCCCTCAAAATCTGCCTGCAAGATTTTCAAACATTTCAAAGAAAAGTGGCAAAATCTCTTCATTACGTGCAGAGCAACACCTAGTTCAAAAGTTAAAATGGCCCCTTGTTCAATGTCGTGGCTAAAGAGCAAAATGTGGGCACCAATGATTGCCTCCACTCATTAGGGTCAAGTTACTCCCACTACAAATCCTTATCACCAGTTAATTTCATTATGATCATTAGTGCCTATGAAAAAATTACACATTAAAAAAAAATTTTCATCTTCTAACATCTCCCACAGGGACCAAAATTAAGTCAATCTCTCATGCAGTAATTCTTGTAACATATGAACCTAGCACTTTTTCACCAATGTTTAGAAAATTTCTGCCATCTTTCTGTGACAAAGATGACCAGGAATAAAGTTAGGTAGAACATAGCCAGTCCCAAAACTCTAAGAGTACAGGTCAGGGGTGAAGAGTAGAAAACTGAAAGACAGGACTTCCCCGGTGGTCCAGTGGTTAAGAAGTCACCTGCCAACACAGGGGATCTAGGTTCGATCCCTGAAATGGGAAAATTCACATGCTGCAGGGCAGCTAAGCCCGTGTGCCACAACTGCTGAGCCTGCAGGCAGCAACGACTGAGCCCATGTGCCACAACCACTGACGCCCGCGAGCCATGGAGCCTGTGCTCTGCAACAAGAGAAGTCACTGCAATGAGAAGTCTGTGCACGACAGCTAGAGTTGCCCATGCTCATCGCAACTAGAGAAAGCCTACGCACAGCAGTGAAGATCCAGCTCAGCCAAAAATGAATAATTAAAAATAAAAGAATGACAGATTGGGCCAGGTCCTGGAAGGCAACTGTCCTTGAAGATGAATATGAGTTATAATCACTGGGTAATCTCAACCTGGAGGACATTAGAGGTTGATACGGTCCACCTATATGGTTAAGAATTGTTGACTCAGGAAGGCCACAAAGTTATAGGTTCTGGGAAGGTAGAGGCCACATCTTATGAATCTTAATACATTCTAACCAGGCTTAGAAATGTATCTCCTAAACAGTAGTTGTTGTTGTTGAGTTGCTAGGTCATGTCTGACCCTTTTGCGACACCATGGACTATAGTCCATCAGATTTCTCTGTCCTTGGGATTTCCCAGGCAAGCATACTGGAGTGGGTTGCCATTTCCTTCTCCAGGGCATCTTCCCAACCCAGGGATAGAACTCATGTCTCCTGCATGGTCAGGTGGGTTCTTTATCCATGAGCCACTAGGGAAGCCCATAAATAGTTGACATTCAGCAACAGTTTACTGAATTACATTAAACAATATACAATTTCTCCTATGATTTAACACCCAGAAGATGTAAAGAATTTGGGGCATGAGCAATAGAAAGCTTCCAAGGCTCATGTCTCTCTCATCGGTCATAGCCTGCTTTCTCCTAAACATTGTCTTATAAATTCAATTTAATGCAAGAAGCATTTGAGTTGGGTTCTGTCAAGATTCAACAGTCCTTATTAACCACCTATTAGTACAAAAATAAATGATATTTAGTACCAAGAGTGATCTCCAGCAACCCAATATATTGGTCAACTTGGGCTGCCAGAACAAATATCAAAAACCGGGTGGCTTAAAGAACAGAAATTTATTTTCTCATAGTTCTGGAGGTTGGAAAGTTCAAGATCAAGGTCCAGCCAAGTTCAGTTTCTGGTGAGGGCTCTCTTCCTAGCTTGCAAATGGCCATCTTCTTGCTATATGGTCCCATGGCCTTTCCTCAGTGCAATCATATGGAGAAATAAAATGATCTCTTGTTCCCTTTTTATAAAACCACCAATTCTATCAGATTAGAGTTCTACCCTTATGAATTCATATAACTCTAATTACCGCCAAAGAGGTATATCTACAAATAGCCACATTGGGGGATAAGGTTTCAGCATATGAATTTTAGGGGTACATAAAGGGATACATTCAGTCACGACCATTCCACCTTTGGTCCTACAAAATTCATGTTCTTCCTCCAAGGAAAATATATTAATTCCATTCCAACAGCCCCTAAAAGTCTTAGCTCATTCCAATATCAATTCTAAGGTTTAAAGTCCAAAATCTCATCAAAATATCATCTAAATCAGGTATGAGTAGGGGTTGAGACAGTTCATCCTGAGGAACAATATCTGTCCAGCTCTGAACCTGTGCAACCAGGCAAGTCATCTGCTTCCCAAACACAGTGGTGGGATGGGCCATAGCACAGGCATTCCCACTCCAAAAGGGGGAAATTAGAAAAAAGAAAGGAGGTGATAGATCCCAAGCAAGTCCAAAACCTAGTTATCAAACTTTACCAGCTCTTAAAGCCTAAGAATAATCCTCTTTGGTTTGATACTCTGCCCTTCAGGCCCACTGGGGTGGCAGCCCCTCAGCTCTAGATGGGGGTCCTACCTCTGGTGCTCTGTTAAGCCAGGTCCTGCCCCCAAGTTTCCGCCCCATGGTTCTGCAGGACAATCCCACCTCTTTCCCTTTCCGATCATTATTGCCTTCTTGGAGGATTTGAACTAGACCAGAGATCATTAGATCATGTTTTCAAGCCAGGAGCCCTTTAATCAAGCAGTATCTTAGACGGAAGTTCAATACATAAGCAAGTAAAGAATGGCAGTGTAGACAGGAAGGGAAAGGAGTCCCATCTTCCCTCAGCCTTCCTCTCATTTGTCAGAGCCCCTTGGGCTCCACAGACTCCAAGGTGGAGGCTCCATGAGATGATCATCGAATCCCTTCCTCAAGTCACTGTCTGTGATTCGAGTCTCTCTCTGGAGAGACACTAGAGGTCTAGAAGTCTGGTCTAGAAGGAATGGCATGTCGTGTGAGGCTTGGAATCCTCCCCGGGAGCCTCCCCTGTATTGGAGAAGGAAGCCAGACATATGTGAGCAGGAGGAAAGCAAAGTATTCATGCAAGGACCCGTCCCAGGAAGAAAGGCTTTCAGAAAAGGAAGCCGATAAGAAATCCGAGAAGACGTCAGCAGCAAGAGGGTAAAGCAAGCCATGTGTTTTTATCTAAAAGCATTTTGATTAGGATTGAATGCAGAATCCAGAGATCAACTGCTGAACTGAAAGTGGGCGCCCAAGACAGCAGGCATATCACCCTTCCTGCAGCTCTGCTGGCTCAGCCTGGGCAAAGCAGGGACTCCTGAGGGGCTTCGGGGCACCAGCTCAGGTCTGACGCAGCAAGCCAAGAGGCAGAACAATGCCACTCTAGTATCAGTGATTTGCACTGAGTCAAAACCACAGTAACAGCCTTTCATGGGAGATAAAGGGAACATGGGCTCTTCCGTCAGCATCCAGGAGCAGAGCAAAAACCCACTTTCTAGAGCTTGTTCCAGATGTCCCTTCCATCTCTTTAGAGCCCACTGGCCTCCAACCGCCCGTGTTCAGTGTCGCCTTTCATGCACAAATAAGTCATTTCAAATCCAGCAAATGAGATGCAGTTCTTTGCCCACCAAATTGCCTTCTTGCTCACCAACAGGGCTGTTCAAAATCAGTCTTCCCGGCACACAGACTCTCAGAAGACAAAGCCATGTGCTGTCTGCTCTGGGACAGAGAAGGAAGTCAACCCTGGCCTCTCTCTGGTCATGGCACTGCCAGCCTTTGGACAGCTCTGCCTCTTGAGCCCAGGGAGCTCCCAGTTACAGAGGACATGCTCTCTCCTCCTGCTAAGTGTTCTCAGTCTGAGGTGTCCAGGTGCCTCATTTGGTACTCTCCAACCCTGTGCTAAATATCACTATATCACCTAACAGAATCTGCTTCCATTAGCCCATCAGTGAGGCAAAAAAAACCCCCTACATTCTCTAAATAAAAGTCATCAGCACTGGAAAGCAAAGTGAGCGCTGGATTAACTCTCATTTGCCGGATGCGTGACTTTGAGAAGGCACATTACCTCTCTGACCTTAAGGGGCATCAACCTGAGATTACAATACACACTCCCAAATTAGTAAATATTTATCGAGTGCCTGCCTCCTGTGGGTCAGGAGTCATGCTAATTGCTAAGGATGTTCTGGTGAACCAATCAGACCTGGCCTTTGCCCTCACATAGCTTAAAGTCTAGTGGGGGAGAAAGAAACCAAATCAGCAAAAAATACATTAATTGCCAATGTGATGTGTTCAGAGGATAGAAAAGTGTTTAGAAAGAAAGTAAGATGGGGTTGGGAATGGACTTTCTTCCTGTTGGAGAATGAAAAAAAAGCATCTCTGAGGGGAAAGATAAGAAAAGCCAGCTAAGGAAAACAGCAGAGGAAGAGGATTCCAGGCCAAAGGAACATCACTGGCAAAGGTTCAGAGGGAAGGAAGGGCTTGGTATGCTCAGAACTTGAAACAGCTCACGTGTTTGGAGCAGGGAGCTTGGGAATAGGAAAGGCTGTGAGACAGAAGACTGGAGATGTGGTTGGCCAAGTGAGGGTACTTCTGGAAGATCCAGCATATTGTGCCGAGCACAGAGCAGACCCTCAGTTAACATGGGCTCCATATAAAGGCTTTGCTTGGCTGGTAGACGACATTTTAATTTATAATCCAAGTGATTTCTAAGACTCCTTCTATTTTAATGATTCTAGTCCACAATTTGCTGATGAAAACATTTAAAAGAGTCCCTTGTTCTTTGTAAACCACAAAACCAGCAGAACAATGGTGGAAAGGGAATTCCACCCTTAGAGCCATTCTCCCATCCACCCAAAGGAACGATGCACTATATAAATGCTGTTTAGGCCAACATGCTTGATCCAAGGGAAGCAAGAAATGCTTCCGTATCTACAGACATTCTGCAAGGTTAACATCATTTCATAGTTCCCATTCTTTCATGAAGATCTAGTTGCTTCACACACCAAGAAAAAAGGTTGGAATTGCTTCAGGTCAGCTCAGTTCAGTCGCTCAGTCGTGTTCCATTCTTTGTGACCCCCATGGACTGCAGCAAGCCAGGCCTCCCTGTCCATCACCAACTCCCGGAGTTTACTCAAACTCATGTCGGTGATGCCATCCAGCCATCTCATCCTCTGTCATCCCCTTCTCCTCCCGCCTTCAATGTTTCCCAGCATCAAGGTCTTTTCCAAAGAGTCAGTTCTTCAAATCAGGTGGCCAAATTACTGGAGTTTCAGTTTCAGCATCAGTCCTTCCAATGAATAATCAGGACTGATTTCCTTTAGGATGGACTGGTTGGATCTCCTTGCTGTCCAAGAGACTCTCAAGAGTTTTCTCTAACACCACAGTTCAAAAGCATCGAGTCTTTGGCACTCAGCTTTCTTTATAGTCTGGAATTGCTTAGGTATCCCATTAAAAAGATTCAGACAGTCAAAAGCAATTTAGAAGATTCTAGGCACAGCTATAGCATTTGCTTATGCTCGAAAGCATTAGCTTTCACAACTACATCTTATCTGAGTGCCATGTCCTCTTCTGATGACCCATGTCTTCTTTCTCTAGTCCCAACATTTCTATCATTCAGTGGCAATCAAGCATGAATACAGGGCCACTGAAAAGGCAGGATTAAACCACAAAAAAGTTCATTTTCCTAGGGTTAACATCTGTTACTTGTGATAGAAAGAGCAAGGGATTTGCAGTGAGACAGAGTTGGATGCAACCCGCAGCTTTGCCATACAACTGGCCATACAAACTTCTGTTCTTTTCTGAGCCTCAATTTCCTTTTCTGGCAAACAGAGATAACACCTAACTGGCAGAACCTTTCTGGCTTGAAAAAAGATCACATCTAAAATGCCCCAGCCCTGCGTATGACACACAACAGGCACAAAGTAACAAAAGCCCAGGGTTGGAAGGTGGCCCATGCTGGGGACGCAGCAAAGCCCTTCCTGGCAGGGTTGCTCCCCAGAGGCCTGGCCACCAACACAGATGATGCAGAGAGAGAGCTAGGGCTCGCCAGGAGAGACCAATGCCATTGAGCTCACCACACCCCACCCCCCAGGGACTCTGCCCTACAGGAAAATAAGAAAACCAAGGGCTCCTGGGTGGGCAAGGGCACCAGGGACACCCACAGAGCCCAGACTCAGCCTCACTGGGTACAGCCAACCAGACAAGAATCCACCGTTAAAGACCTAACAAAACTACAACTGTTCCTAGTTCTATGCTAGAGAAACACAATTTCAGGGAGATTTCTCAGGTTTTGCCACCACCCTGGCTCACATCTTTTTTGCCAGATAGATCCTTGTTTGTTATTCCTGTCTTTCTGATCAATGCCCTTGTTAAATTCTGCCTATAGACTCAAACCTGGTTAAAATTAGCCCAATTCTCCTTTGCCTCTTGTGAATTCTTGGTTTAGCATTTCATTTCTTCCTCTAGGAGACTGATGAGTCTCAATCTGAAACATTTTAATTTCCTAAGAAAGCGGTTTATTCAGTTAAAAATGAGACCGAAGTCTTATCAAGTGGCGTAATGTGCTTGATCTTCTTGATAAAATAACCGAGGATCAAAAATCACATTATTCCAGCAATGTGCCACTCTCATTTATATGACTATGTTAAGTAGGAAAACATCAGCAAAAGAAGAAAGGAGCCTTTATATTTGGCATTCACACGTTAACTTGAAATCCACAAAGCCGAGTGTTATATAACACAGTAATGGAGTCTCTTCCCAATCTCCATTTATTACCAAGTCATAATGAGAAAGCTTTTACTTCATTTCACAGAATAACAAAAACAGAGGGAAGAGCCCTTCAGTTTACAAATGAGGATATCAAGGCTCGGCTAATTCATCCGGTGCAGGAGGAGGGGAGAGTGAACAGGGCTGGACTCCAGTATGGCCAACAAGAACGAAAAAGAAAGAGACCAGGAAAATCCACAACCATGGCAGGACAAGCAGGGCAATGGCCGAGCTTGTCCAGAAGGCCTTAAGACGGGACTGGCAGCCGGTGGGTATCCACCAGTCACAATCAGTGACAACAGAGTGTATCACCAACCTGGCGCCAGTCCATCCGGGTACAAGCTGCACCTTGTATCAGCCTGCATGAGTACAGGGAATCAAGCACTTAACCTCAGCCCTGGCTTTAGTATTATGACAACCTCAGGGAGAGAAAGTCTAACTCAATAAATATTTAGCTAATGCTAGAAATGCCTGATGATCACCCCTAGCCTACCTACTGCAACGTTCTTTTGAAAAGACTGCCCTCCTTATTCATTTTGACCTTACTACACTTGGATACAAATGCTTAGTGACGAAGGAGAAAGAGGGCACAAGTGCCAAATGTGGGGAAATTCAGAAAGCTGACTCTCAAAAGCATCACCCAAAGAACTATCCACCTCCAAACTAGTCCACGGCTCAGCCCTGGGCAAAGGCGCCTACTGAGACCAGGGGAAGGAAGCACAGCGAGGAGGGGTGGAGACTGCAGCAAGGCGACCAAGACTGAGTCGCTCAGTCAATGTTCTAACCAAAGATCTTAAAAGAAGAGAGATGTGAAGCCACACTTTCTCAAACCTCTCATTATCGATGTGAGCTTCCTCCCTCTGCCCAAATAACACTTCCCCCGTGTTGGCCAAAGGCTCCGCCAAAGGTGTGGGCACAGAGGCTGTGGCTGTGGGCAGCACCTGGGGAGAAGAGGGAAATCCAGGCCCTAGTGGCACCCCACTCCAGTCCTCTTGCCTGGAAAATTCATGGATGGAGGAGCCTGGTAGGCTGCAGTCCATGGGGTTGCAAAGAGTCAGACACAACTGAGCGACTTCACTTTCACTTTTCTCTTTCATGCATTGGAGAAGGAAATGGCAACCCACTCCAGTGTTCTTGCCTGGAGACTCCCAGGGACAGGGGAGCCTGGTGGGCTGCTGTCTATGGGGTCGCACAGAGTCGGACATGACTGAAGCGACTTAGCAGCAGCAGCGGGAGCAGACATCTGTTAATTTTTAAGGATGGGAGATCGACCATATTCCCCGTGTTCAGGCTGGGAACGAAACATGAGAGACAGAGCAGAGGAGCGGAACAACAATACTGCTTAGCCAGCGGCGGAAGCTGCTCCATTAGCAACATGGAGAGCAGGCCCAGCCTCAGTAAGACTCATGGGATGTTCAGGGTCCCCAGCTTGCCTCACCTACCTGCTGATTTTCTAGGGCAGAGCCTCATGGCTCAGCTGGAAATGCTGGCGAGGTTTCCACACACAGTACAGGTGGCTGAGTTCTGCTGTAATTTACTTTTTTTCTCTGTACTTTCTCCCTCAGTGACTCATTTCACCTGCCAGTATTTGAACTGTCGTTGGATAGCTCTATTTCAAAGAATGATTTCACAAGCTTTTTTCTTTAAAAAGAAAAAAAAAGTCAAGGAATTACCTTACCCTCATCTACGAGCCCCTTGGCTGGCAGGCGGCCTTGGTCCCAGGCAGTGGTGCTGATATCCTGGAGTCAGCCTTGCCTCTGTCCACTGTATGTCACTTTACCTTCAACATCAAGACACTCCAAATTCCTCCTGAGTCTTGCTCCGTTTGCTGTAGAAACTCAGTGGGCAGCTGCCATCTAAAACCCCTAGTTTCCATATTCAGCTAGAGTCAAAAATTTTCATTAAACTCATGCTTAGCATGAGTATCAACCACTCTTTAGAGACACCTGAGGGGCATTTCATACAGTTTTCATAAACCAGAGCCTAGCTGGAATAATCCCCATTATTCCCCCAGGAGAGCCAGAAACACGTCCTCAAAGGAACTGAATATCTTCTGCTTCCTTGCTCTTTGGATGGATGTTCAGAGACGCGTCTTCCACCCAGTCTCCAACCCACACCTGCTTTCCCCACTGCCCTCTGAGGCAGCCTACCTGGCAGACTACTTGGAGCTCAGGGTGGGGGTGGCAGTGAAAAGGTGAGGAAGATGAAATACTAAAGCCCCTGAATGCAGATGGAGGCAGGGATGTTTGCCTGGCTTCACCCTTCTTCCTTTTCTGTGAGCCATGAGGACAAATCACCCATTTGGGCACATTCTTGCTGTAGAATTCTAATTTCTTTTTGTTTAAGCTTTTGCAGTGATCACCACATAGTCACCCCTCATCCCATCCCCTGCTAGAAATTCCAGTAACAGAAAGTGTTTTTTGGGATGGTTTATACTCAGGCCTGTTGTGTACTCTAGAGAGGCTCACCTAGTAGCTCTAATAATGAAAGTCTTAAATCTAAGCTTTGTATAGCATCATAGGAAATCTGGATACAATCTCAGTTGAGATGCCCCAGCTTAGAGCCTATATTAGTTTACTAGGGCAGCCATAACAAAGTACCACAGGCTGAGTGGCCTAAACACAAACATTTATTTCTTCACAGTTCGCGAGGATAGAAGTCTGAGATCAAGGTGTTGAAAGAGTTAGTTTCTTCTGAGGCTCTTTTCCTTGGTTTATAGATGGATCAACCTTTACTGCTATTCGTCTGTGTAAGCCTGTGTCCTAATTTCCTCTTCTTACAAGGAAGCCTGGCATACTAGATTAGGCTCCATCCTAATACAGAACAAATCAGTCAACCCTGAATAGTCATTGAAAGGACTGATGCTGAAGCTCCAATACTTTGGCTACGAAGAGCTGATGCAAAGAGCTGACTCACCAGAAAAGACCCTGATGCTGGGAAAGATCGAAGGCAAAAGGAGTAGGGGGCAGCAGAGGATGAGATGGTTAGATGACATCATCAACTCAACAGACATGAATCTGAGCAAACTCCAGGTGATAGTGAAGGACAAGCAAGCCTGGCGTGTTGCAGTCCATGGGGTCACAAAGGGTCGACTTAATGACTGAACAACAACAACAATGATCTCATTTTAATTTAATTACCTCCTTAAAGACCCTATCTCCAAATAGAGTCACACTTTGAGATATTGGGGGTTAGGACTCAACATAGGAACTTTCAGGGGACACAAGTCAGCCCATAACAAAACCTTTCATTCATTCAAAGTATGGTCCACAGGCCAGGAGCAGCAGCATCGCCTGGGAGCACTGTAGAATGGCAGAGCCGTGAACTTCATGCCAGACCTACCTCATTCGAATCTGCACAGTAACAAGATCCCCAGGTGATCTGGATATACATTAACATGTGAGAAGCATCGACTTAGCGCACATTTGGGTCAACAGATTGTTGTGCACACCAATAACTTCATTTAATATCTTTTAATGAAAGGCTTTACCCCCCTGTTAAAAATTTTCTAGCATGTAGAACCAGAGAGAGGAAATACATCTCAAAAAAATGAAAACACAAATTTGAAAGGATACATGCACCCCAATGTCCACAGCAGAATTAGTTACAATGACCAAAATATGGAAGCAACCTAAGTGCTCACCAACAGAGGAATGGGTAAAGAAGAGGTGGGGTACATACACAAATACACACAGAGTGGAATATCAGTTCAGTTCAGTCGCTCAGTCGTGTCCGACTCTTTGTGACCCCATGGATCACAGCATACCAGGCCTCCCTGTCCATCACCAACTCCCGGAGTTCACTCAGACTCATGTTCATTGAGTCGGTGATGCCATCCAACCATCTCATCCTCTGGCATCCCCTTCTCCTCCTGCCTTCGATCTTTCCCAGCATCAGGGTCTTTTCAAATGAGTCACTCAGTCATAATAAAAGAATGAAATTTCACCATTTGCAACAACAGAGATGGACCTAGAGAGTGTTACGCTCCGTAAAGTCAGAGAAAGACAAATACAGTATGTTTTCACTTCTATGTGGAATCTAAAAAAGTAAAACAACAAACAAACATAACAAAAGAGATACAGACTCACAGATCAAGAGAACAAACTAAAGGTTACCTGTTGGGATAGGAGAGGGAGGAGTATGTTGAGGAAGGGAGTTAAGGGGCACAGTTGACTAGGTATAAAATAAGATACAAGGTTGTAACGTACAGCACAGGGAATGCAACCTATATTCTTAAATAACTTTAAATGAAGTATGATCTATAAAAATGCTGGATCACTATATTGTGCGTCTAAAACTAACATAACAGTGTTAATCAATGATATTTCATTTTTTAAAAAAGGCATAAATGAGGGTCCCAAAACACTCTAGAAATCACACCGTGAGAATGGATGCCTATTTTGTTTATGCATGAGGCCAGACCCTTGGATGAAACCAAGTCGTACCACCCAGGGATCTGAGTCTAAGAGCAAGAAGGTTTACCTGGATATTTTCAATAGTTAGAGATAGGACTGGTAAGTATTCCTTCACACTTTACCTAAAACATCCACGAACATCCACTTAAGTGATGGGTATACTGTGCCAGGCACTGGGCATACAAACAAAATAAAATCCAGTCCCTGACCTTGTGCGAAGGGCAACATTAAAGAAACACTTAGGGAACACGGAGTAGAGGTTCTTATCCCAATCTGGGGACACCTCAGCTCCCCACTTATTGGGAACCTCTAAACATATAACCTGATAGGAGTGTCCCCTTCCTCCACTCAGATGCCCTGGAGCCAATAGGCTGTCTGGCAAGAAAACCAAATGCTGACGGAAGCTGTCCTGTCCTAGAAGGTAAGAGGAAGGATGTTCAGGGCATGCATGTTGAGTTCGGCTGTGATGACTTCCACTGGAAGGTTAAAAGGGAGCAGTCAACTAAGTTCCCAGGAAAGTAAAGAATAGCCAAGGGAACTTGCTCGAACCCATGGAGAGCTTCCCAAAGTGGAAGTTCTAAGTTCAGATCTGCCAAGGGACACAGACACCTGATCGGATGTACCTGGTGAGCCTATCAGTGCACCCACCAAGCTCATGCTCTTTACCCAGCAGAGTCCTGGGCACATATTTCTCCCAGTGCAGAGGGCGCCAGGTCTGGACCAGGTACTTTCATATGACAGCTCATTAATTCAGTCCTCACAATAATACTGCAAGGTAGTTTATCATTATCCCATTTTATAATTGAAATGGAAAGGGTTTCTATAATTGAACTCAAAGGGTTTAGATAACTTGCTCAAGTCATGCAGTTTTTAAGCACAGAAACAGTATCAAATCCAGATCTAAATCTGTTAACAACTTGCTCGAGCTCAAAGCTTGTAATCTTTCCAGAACATTATGCTGCAAACAAAATGATCAGGTTCTAGGGTAGTGCGAACAAGGTTTGTTTTGTTTTTTTTTTAAAAAGGCAGCCTGTTATTCATCAGAAATTGTCCATTTGATGCCTAAATGTTCACAGTGTACACACAAGGCCACAGTTAAGCCTTGCAACTCATACATGCTATTTTTCTTGCTAATAAATGCATTTTGTGTAATAAATAAGGACTCTGGAAAGCAGTCCCACTCCTTGCAGATGGGATGGAAGCCAGGTGTGTGGGGTGCCCTGCTGGTCCCTCCCCAGCTTCCTCCATTCTCGTCGCATTTCCCAGAGTGAGGAGAAGGGCACAGCTCAGAATTTCTGTTCTTTAAAGCAGAACAAAGGCCGTCTCTTACTTTTCCCCAACCCCTTAAGATAGATACTTTTATTTAGAAATTTAGCCTGTGGGAAAAACCGCAATCAAATAAGATGGGGGAATTCCCATTTTGATCCTTATTGTTACTCTCCTTCACAGGCAGCTGATGGATGTATAAGCTAAATAAGAATCCAAAAGTATGTTAAAGACCAGATTTAGGTTGTTTGTTTTTTTTTAATGAACATAGTATACCAATAAAATTCAATGGGGAAAGAATAGTTTCTTAACAAATAGTGCTGGGACCATTGGATTATAACATACAAAAGAATGAAGTTGGATCCCTTTCTCATACCATACAGAAAAATTAACCAAAATGAATCATAGATCCAAACATAAGAACTAAAACTATTAAACTCTTAGAAAAAAAATATAAGTGTATATGTTTATGACCATAAGTTAGGCTGCTGCTGCTGCTAAGTCGCTTCAATCGTGTCCAACTCTGTGCGACCCATAGACAGCAGCCCACCAGGCTACCCTGTCCCTGGGATTTTCCAGGCAAGAACAGTGGAATGGGTTGCCATTTCCTTCTCCAGTGCATGAAAGTGAAAAGTGTCGCTCGGTCATGTCTGACTCTTAGCAACCCCATGGACTGCAGCCTACCAGGCTCCTCCATCCATGGGATTTTCCAGGCAAGAGTACTGGAGTGGGGTGCCATTGCCTTCTCCATAAGTTAGGCAAATCCTTCTTAATTATGACACCTAATGCACAAGAAAAAATAAACTGGATTATATGAAAACTAAAATCTTTGTGTTGCAAAAAATACCATCAAACAAGTGAAAACACAACCCACAGATTAGAAGAAAATATGTATGAACTGTATATCTGATAAGAGATTTGTATCCAGAATACATAAAGAACTGTTACAACTCAATAATTTTAAAGATAACTTAATTACAAAATATGCAAATGAACTGAGTAGATGTTCCTCCTGAAAAAGATACACAAATCGTCAATAGACACATGAAAAGTTGCTCAACATCATTAATCATCAAGGAAATGGAAATCCAAACCACAATGAGATACCACTTCACACCACTGGAAGGGTGATACTCAAAAAAGCAAGTGCTGAGCAGAGTTCCAAGCGCTATACAATAGGTTTTTGTTGGTTATCCCTTTTAAATACAGCAGTGTGTACATGACCTTCCCAAAGTCCTTAACTATCCCTTCCCCCCAGCAACCTTGCTTAGTGTTACGTGCCAGCCTAAATGGGAGTGGGCTTTGGGGGAGAATGGAAACATGTATATGTACGGCTGAGTCCCTTCACTGTTCACCTGAAACTGTCACATTGTTAACTGGATATACCCCAATACGAAATGCTTTTGGTGTTAAAAAAAATCAAAATTAAAACAAACAAAAAGGCAAGTGTTGGTGATGATGCAGAGAACAGTGGACCCCAGTAACCTGCTGGCAGGAATGTAAACAGTTGCAAGTGCTTTGGGAAGCGGTGCAGCAGTCCCCCCCATCAATTTTCCTCCTCGGTATACACCCCAGAGAAACAGAAACGTGCACCTGTTCCAAAGCTTGCACACGGATGTGCATAGCAGCACTGTTCATAGTAGCCAAGTAATGTGTGAACAGCTTGTATGTCATCAGCTGATTAAAGGGGGAATAAGCTGTGGAATACATCCACACAATGTAATGTTATTCAGCAATAAAAAGAAATGAAGTCCTAATACATGCTACAACATAGATGAACTCTGAGAATATTCTAAGGAAATAACCTAGTCAGAAAAGCCCCATATTGTAATGGTGTAATTCATAGGAAGTGACTGCAAATGGGTAAGGGGTTTCTTTTGAGGGTTATCAAAGTATTTTAAAATCATCAGTAGAGATGCTTTCGCCACTCAGTGAACTTTGTAAAAACTGTGGAATTGTACACTTTAAATGTGTGAATGATATGGTATGTGAGCTTTATTTCAGTAAAGCATATGAACATATGTGCATGTATATATATAAAACACATACATACAAATATATGTATTAAAATGCCATATAAAACCTAGGCAATATTAAGAATGGAATGAAGCACCTCCGGGCACTCCAGTTCAACCTGGTGAATGGGGCTGTGTGCCAGACGGAGAATGAAAAGCAACTAGATAATGTTGCTTTCTAAACAACTTTATTGAGGTGTAATTTATATGAGACAAAAAGTCCCCATTTGAAGCTTCCAGTTTGATAAATTTTGACAAATGTAACCACCAACATCATCAAGATAGAGAATATTTTTATTACCCCCAAAGTTCCCTTGTGCCTATTTATGCCCAAAGCCTAGCTCCAGGCAACTACTGATCTGCTGTAGGTCCTTACAGGACGGTTCTGCCTTTTCCATAATTCCATAATTTATGGAATTCCATAATTCCATATAAATTAAACCGTACAGTGTGTACACTTTGGATCTGGGTTTTAAACAAACTCAGCCTAATATATGTGATATTCAACTGTGTTGTCATGGGTATCTCTAGTTCATTGATTTTTAAAAATGTTGATAGTACTACCCCATATGAATATATTACGATTTGTTTATCCATTCATCTGCTTATGAACATTTGGGATTTTTCTGATTTGGGTTTTTATGATCATTAAGGTACAAGTTTTAGTGTGGCCATAAGTTCTCAATGCTCTTTGGTAACTACATAGAAATGGGATACATAGGATTTTCTGGTAAGTATATGTTTAACTTTATAAGAAACCATCAAGTGAAGTGAAAGTCACTCAGTCGTGTCCAACTCTTTGCGACTCCATGGACTATACAAGCCCATGGAATTCTCCAGGCCAGAATACTGGAGTGGGTAGCTGTTTCCTTCTCCAGGGGATCTTCCCAACCCAGGGACTGAACCCAGGTCTCCTGCATTACAGGCGGATTCTTTACCAACTGAGCCACAAGGGAAGCCCTGATTCCCAAAATATTCAATATCATTTTGTATCAGTTCAGTCGCTCAGTCATGTCCGACTCTTTGTGACCCCATGAATCACAGCACGCCAGGTCTCCCTGTCCATCACCATCTCCCAGAGTTCACTCAAACTCACATCCATCGAGTCAGTGACGCCATCCAGCCATCTCATCCTCTGTCATCCCCTTCTCCTCCTGCCCCCAATCCCTCTCAGAATCAGAGTCTTTTCATAATCACCAGCAATAAATTAATTTTAGTCATCCTAAAGTGGGTATCTCAATGATTTTAAGTTGCATTTCCTTGATGGCTAAAGTAAATGGAGCATCTTTTCGTGTGATTTTTGGCCACTCACATATCTTCTCTTGTGAAGTGGCTGTCTAAGTCTTTTGCCTATTTAAAAAATTGAATTGACTTTTTATTACTGAGTTGTATGAGCTCTTCATATATTCTGGATTCAAATCCTTTACCAGCTAAGTTATTTTCATCTATGGCTAGACATTTCATTTTCTTAATGGTGTCTTTTTAAATAATGTTTTTGATGAAGTCCAATGCATCCATTTTCTTTAATGTTTTGAATTTTATGTGCCCTAAGAAATTGTTGCCTTACCCCATAACTGCAAAGACTTCCTATGATTCCTGTAAGTTTTATAGTTTTGTAATTTTATATATATTTCAAGTTAATTTTTGTGTCTAGTGTGAATCAAGGAGAAGGCAATGGCACCCCACTCCAGTACTGTTGCCCGGAAAATCCCATGGATGGAGGAGCCTGGTAGGCTGCAGTCCACGGGGTCGCTAAGAGTCAGACATGACTGAGCGATTTCACTTTCAATTTCCACTTTCATGCATTGGAGAAGGAAATGGCAACCCACTCCAGTGTTCTTGCCTGGAGAATCCCATGGACGGAGAAGCCTGGTAGGCTGCAGTCCATGGGGTCGCACAGAGTTGGACATGACTGAAGAGACTTAGCAGCAGCAGCAGCAGTGTGAATCAAAGGTTGAGGTTCACTTTTGAGTATGAATAACAAGTTTTAGCACCATCTGTTGAAAAGATTATTTCTCCATTGAAGTACTGTCTTAGCACCTTCTCCAAAACTACAAGGATTCCTCAAGTTTTCCTCGCACAGCCACACACACACTGCCCTCCCACTTTCCTCCCATGCCCTCTTACTTAACCAGAGCAACCACCAATCTGTTCTCCATTTTGACAATTTCATTGTTTCAAGAACATTATATGAATGAAATTAAAAAGTATATCACCTTCTGAGGTTGCTTTTTACTCTGCTGTTCTGTATTTACCCACACACAATGCTCTGCCCTCACCTGTGGGGATCTAAGTTTCATTGATATTAGTCACCTTGCATCTTAAGAATTTGCATTTCAGGTCTACTGGTGAAGGATTTTGCCAGCTTTGTTTCTCTGAAGAAGTGTTCATCTTTGTTCCTGAAGGCTATTTTTACTGTCTATAGAGGTCTAGGTTAACAGTTTATTTGTGGTTTAGGTTAACAGCTTATCTGGGCTTCCCTTGCGGCTCAGCTGGTAAAGACTCCACCTGCAATGCGGGAGACCTGGGTTTGATCACTGGGATGGGAAGATCCCCTGGAGAAGGGAAAGGCTACCCACTCCAGTATTCTGGCCTGGAGAATTCCATGGACTGTATAGTCCAAGGAGTCGAAAAGAGTTGGACACGACTGAGCAACTTTCACTTATTTGATGGTTGCTTTTGTTTCAGCATTTTAAAGATAACATTTCATTTTCTTCCATCTAAAAAAGTTTCTAACAAGAAGTATCTGGACATTGTTATCTTTATTCCCCTGTAAGTAATGCTTTATGTCTGTATATACTATTTTTCTATCTGTTCTTAAAATTTTATATTTATAAACTGTTTTCAGTAATTTGACCGATAATTCTTTTGATGTAATTTTCTTTTGTTGTTGAGCTGCTTGGATATGTGAACTTACAATTTTCATAAAACTTAGATTTTAGCCATTATTCCTTTTTTAACTCTCCTCCCTTTCAGAGACTACAATTACATGCATATTTATAGTAGCTCTTTTAATGGGCTTATCTGCTCATTATATCTTAACTGTCATTTTGAGACTCTTTCTATTAACTGATCTTTCTCTTAATTATGGATTTTTTTTTCCTCTAATGCATGTCTAATAATTTTGGACTGGGTACTGGAAATTGTGTCTTTTATGCTATTGAATGTTGGATTTTATTGTCTTTAACGAGTGCTGGGCTATGTTGTCTAAGGCAATTAATTTACTTGCACATCAACTTGATCTTTTAAGTTTTATTAGAACCTTAATAAGCAGGGTTTGGGCTTCCCTGATGGCTCAGATGGTAAAAGCATCCGCCTGCAAAGCAGGAGACACGGGTTTGATTCCTGACTTGGGAAGATCCCCTGGAGAAGTGAATGGCAACCCACTCCAGTATTCTCGCCTGGAGAATTCCACGGACAGAGGAGCCTGGCGAGCTACAGTCCATAGGGTCACAGAGTCAGACACGACAGAGTGACGCACGAGCAGAGTTTACCCTAGGACTCATTTAATGCTATGACTAAGCCTTCACTCTTCGGGGTTTTGGATTGCACTCAGTCTTCACCAAGAAGCCTCCACTCTGGCTGATTAGAACTTACACTTCTACTAACCCTGTATTACCTCTAGGAATTATTCAACTTACAGGCACTCAGTCATTCTTTGCCTGCCTCACGTGCTTTTGCCCTACAGTTAGTACTCAGAGTAGATGCAAGAGGACCTCTATGCAAATCCCGAGGATTTCCTACATAGCACACTCCAGCCACCTCAGCCCCTCCAAATTCTCATTTCTATCTCCTGAATTCAGTGATGCCACCATGCTAAGCTTGAGTCTGTATTGTGGTCCAGAAAGTGCCTCCAGACAGAAAGCTAGTATTCCCATAGGGCTCACCTCACTTATTTCCCTTCTCAGAGGGGTCAGAAAACTGCACTGCCTGTTGTCTGGTATCTGAAAAGAGTCGTTATACAGACTCGGCCTGGCTGTTCTGGCTTTTTCAGGAGAACAAGTCCAGTCCAGTTATTCCCTCACGTATGGAAGTAGAAGCAACTGACGCCATGAAATGGCCAGGGCTGTCCCTCCCTCCCACCCCACCCCTAAACCGTTTCTGGTGGTATTCAACACCCAAGACGTGGTTTAGGTTTGATGGTTTCCTCTGAACCCAGAACACTGTGGGCTTCCCCAGCACAAGAGTTGGGATGAAAAAGCATAGGGTACTCTCCCAGCAAAGATTTTCAGCTCCCTTTTCCCATTGTGAGCAGTGTTCATCCGACGCCCTCCCAAACCCCTATTCTAAATGTACTTACACCTCTGCTAACAGCTGCAGCCTCTATTAGTCAGCTAGCTTCCCCCAGTCTTCTCATCCTGGTCCCAGCATTATCATACCTCATCAGTGGCATGTCAAGTCTCCCATCTTAGGTCCTTTCTTTCTTAATACCCATTGTCAAGGCGAAGATCTCTGACAGAGGGGGATGAGAAGTGGCCCACTACAGAGTGAACCTTTCTGATATCACTGTGGTCCTCGGCGGTATTAATACATTCTTCCTACACTAGTTGCCTGTTTCTCTCCCTTTTCAGCACCAACAAGCTTCATAGTTGTGAGATCCTTAGGCTTGAGGGTACATAAATCATCATCACTTCAACTCCTCACTCCTCCACACCATCCTTCCTTAGGATGACTAACACTGCCTTTGGATGCTGGTACCAGCTCTGACACTTATTAGCTGGGTAGCCCTAGGCTATTTACTTACCCCCTTTGAACTTGTGTTCATACTCTGGTATACAGATCATACATTCTGTATACTTGTACAGTTATTTAAGGCTTAAGCAAGATAATCCATAGTAAAGTACCATACCTGGGCCATAGCAAATGTTTAATAATGTTAGATGTGGTGGTGATGATTCAAGGTAGCTTTTCATCTAGTCTACATACCATCCCTCTGCCCAACCTATTACAATTACTACTTAACTTCTGGTTATGCATGTTCAGAATCATTTCATGTCTACTCAGATTTTCCATTTTATTAAAAAAAAAAAAAAGGAGTATGTTCTTTCCTTCCCTTTTCCAGCTCTTCATAAAAATGGCTTGTCAACTCTTGAGTTTTATACTATCTCATTCTTAACTCCTTCTAATCTAGCTTCTATCCGCCAACACTTTTTATCTCTTTTAAAAATCACCAGTGGCCTCTAGGCTGTATTAAATAGACTTTAAAAAAGCCTACTAGTCCATGGCCTTTCTACAGCCTTTGACAGAATTGCCCATTCTCTTCTTCTTTGGCTGTGAGAACCACTACACTGTCCTTTTCACTTCCTGCCTGGGGGAGACTGAATCGCTGGCCTCACTCCTTCATTCTCCTGTGCAATATCATTACCCTCACCCCAACAACGTCCTTATGGTAGGTGTGACTTCATCTGAAAAATGAGATCTGAGAAAGTTGACCATGCACTCAGGCTTGAAATGTGCTTGCATAGTTCAGATTTCCCTCTTGTGACCCTGCCTTGTGCCATGAGAGGAGCACGCCACTGATTCAAAGGCACAAAAAGAAAAGAGAAGACAAAAGAAACACAGGAAGTGGTTGAGGAGAAATTAGTCCTGATAGAGCTGACAGTAAATAATCGCAGAGACTAGTGGTCATAGAAGATACAAACCAAAGAATTTAAAAATTCAGACCAACAACCCAAACGACACTGAGAAGGGAGTAAGAAATTTAAATAAAATATTAATAAATACAGTTCAGATAAGCAGAATTGATAGCCTCTGATTTATTTTTTAAAGCTCCAAGTGATTCTAATATGCAGCCAGGTTTAAGAGTTATTCATCAAAACCACTTGGGATAGCTGTTTCCCTTGGCATGTAATATAATTATGCCCAATGAGGCACAGAAGAGTCTGCTGAGGGTGGAGGTGGAGTTTTGGGGAAATGCTTCCTTATTTTTAAACAGAGTCAAAGGGAGCAAGTTGTTTTCTACTTCTGCTGCTCACTGCAGTACCTGCATGTGAACCCTGGAACTCTGGCTAAGGGTAATGCCATTGTGGAAGACACCAGAGAAGAAAGACAGAAGGAACCTGATAACTGCTGTTGAGCCACCAGATTAAACAGTGTGCAGAAGCTCTATGCTATGGCATCTTATACTGGAAGAGAATAAAGTTTCCCAATGTTTAAGTCGATTAAAAGATGCTTACTCCTTGGAAGGAAAGTTATGACCTAGATAGCATATTGAAAAGCAGAGACATTACTTTGCTAACTAAGGTCCACCTAGTCAAGGCTATGGTTTTTCCAGTAGTCATATATGGATATGAGAGTTTGACTGTGAAGAAAGCTGAGCGCTGAAGAATTGATGCTCTTGAACTGTGGTGTTGGAGAAGACTCTTGAGAGTCCCTTGGACTGCAAGGAGATCCAACCAGTCCATTCTGAAGGAGATCAGCCCTGGGATTTCTTTGGAAGGAATGATGCTAAAGCTGAAACTCCAGTACTTTGGCCACCTCATGTGAAGAGTTGACTCATTGGAAAAGACCCTGATGCTGGGAGGGATTGGGGGCAGGAGGAGAAGGGGATGACAGAGGAGGAGATGGCTGGATGGCATCACTGACTCAATAGACATGAGTCTGGGTGAACTCCGGGAGTTGGTGATGGCCAGGGAGGCCTGGTGTACTGCGATTCATGGGGTCGCAAAGAGTCAGACACAACTGAGCGACTGAACTGAACTGACTGAATGTTTAAGCCAATAGGAGTCAGAAATTTCTGTCTATAGCTGAAAGCATTTTAACTTATGATCAAGTAGGACTGTTCATAGAAATGTAAGAATTGGCTAATATTAGAAAACCTAGCAAACATGCCATACTTTCATCTATATATATTATATATTCCAAAGCTCCTATGGAAACATGAACAAGGATATTCATCAGAGCACTGTTTATGGTACCAAACCATGGGAAGTAACCTAAGTCCATCATTAGAGGACTGGATAAGTAAAATGTAGTTTTTTGTAACACTGAATTCTCTGCATAACCACACCAGGAGTAATATAATAGATTTCTATCATATTACTAAAGGCAACTAATTTTAAAATTATGTCTATGTATATGTCGTAGTATAGATATAATAACACTAAAGACCACAGTGTTGAATGAAACAAAAAAACCATGATGATAGCACAATAACTTTCATGTGAATTAAACACGAACACCCAACATATGACACCTGCTGTTTCTCAAGGATATGCGTATCTCCAGATATACAAATAGAAGGTAAAATGGTTGTTACGGTGAAAAGAATAGTTTAAAAAAGGACCTTGACAGATCAAGGCTAGGAGCGTCCCATACTTTGGGGAGTATAAGTAACTTAATTTTCTCTACCTGAGATAAGGGGAAGAAGAGAGGAGGAGAGGGAAGAGAAAGGAAGAAGAGAATGAAAGAAACAAGAGGAACAAATACCTGTAAATGTAATTCACATTAATAGAATGAAATAAAACACAGATGGTTCCCAAGAGATACAGAAGCAGCTTTCAATAAAACTTACCATGAATTGTTCTTAAGAAGACAAGATTAGAAAAGCACTGCTTTAACCTGAAAAGGGCATCTATCCAAAACCTAGAGTCAACATTATTCTTAACAGTAGAACCTTCAAAGCTTTGCTTTTAAAGTCAACAAAAGAAGAAAGGCTAAAATGACTACTACTGTTCACTATTATATGGAATATGCCCCCAAATTTAATAAGAACAAAGAGTGATGATGATTAGAGCATGAATTAAAATTATATACATAGATTATATATTTATCTACATAGAAAACACAAGAAAATCACCAGAAAATACTAGAACTAATAGAAGGGTGCTAGATATAAAATCTACATGCAAAAATAAGTAGCATTATTTTGAGAAACAATATCAATTAGAAATTTTAATAAGGAAAAAAGAGAACATTCATGATAGAAATAAACACTGTAAAACATCTAGGAATAAACTAATGAGAATGTGTAGAACATTTATGGAGAAAATGATCACATCTATATAAGAAATTTTATATTTAATATAAGATTTAATATATTAATTATATTGATATATTAATGTATAATATATTAATATATTTAATATAAGAATTTACATTTAAATTCTTGAATAAATGGAGAAAGAAGACATCATGGTAAGACTCAGTGTTATTAAAAAATTAAGCAAACTCCCAAGAATTTTTAGGGCACTGTTACTTACTTTAAAATTTCAATACAAGAATAACAGTACATGGATATTGTAAAGTAATTAACCTCCAATTAAAATAAATAAATTTATATTTTAAAAAAATAAATTAATTAAAAAAAGATAATTTTTTAAAGAATGGCAAAGAAGAAAACTGGTCAAAATACATTGAACATCTGCATTAAAGTAGATGCTTATGCCATGATACACAAATAAATTGGTAGATCAGATTAAACAACCTGGGCACAATTCTCTTTGACATCTCAAATTTAACAAATACAAAGCTGAACCCCTCATCTATCCCTCCCTGCCCCTAATCCTAAACCCATCTTCCCCCATCTCCCCCTTTTCCACTGACACTCTTTGGAATTTGTTTACCACAGGAGGAAGAGTGGTTTCGCCCATTTCCCTAAGATTCAATTTTTCTGTCCTCCATAGACGGGGATGCACCAAGACTTATTCCCTGAAATCATACTAAAATAGCCAGGAGTAAATAGGCCTATGGGAAAAACTAAAATCTCTTTCTTGCCCTTCTCCTTACAATGACGGAGGTCCCTTGAGTCCCGATCTCTGTGGGGCCTTTGATTTTATGGGCTTCTCTTGAGAGGCAAGAAAATGCAGCAGCATTTAACATCCATAAACAAAAGAAATCAACTCCATCCCTGTTTTTTCAAGAAGCTCTAAAGCAGTAAGCAACACAAACTACTGGGCCCTGTGTGGGGCGGCGAAGGGCATCCAGTTTCCTCACGGAATCCCTTAGCGCCCTTCATGTAACTTAGCACCCCTATACTCCTCTAAGTGCTGGTCAAACTCAGGCGTATTAGCTCTGCCTCCGGCAGGTCACAGTAAAAATCAACTCAAAGTGGATTAAGTGGCTTGCCCTCTCCACCCATCCTTCCCTAACCCTAGCTCTCAGCTAGAGTTAACCAGTTCTCAAATAATTTGGTGATTCGTCTTTCTCCAGGGAAATTATAAGTCAATTTAGGGTGCAGCTTTCCCCCAGACTGGAAAAAAAAAAAAAAAAAAAAGGCTAATACCACCAAGCCTGACTTCCACAGCTCACCAGTCAGAATAAATGACTTGCTCCAGGATTTGTTACTGGAGGCAGAAAGATGCTTTTCAGAATTTCAGCTATGCCATTCCTAATTAAAGGTGTAAGTGACCTGCTCATTTGTGTGAAAAAGAAGAGAGAAGGGAGCAAGCGCAGGTGCACAGCAGGAGGAAAAAGATGGGGCCGCAAAATCTGAAGCAGGGCACTGAGTGCAGTGACACAGAACACCTCATCTGTTCCTAAATCAAAGGGAAAAAGTGGTTCTGAAGCCCAGCTCCCATGGGGCTGTGGATGAAACTGCAACCTCAGGAAGTGAACAGGCTGTCAAAATCTGTAGCTAGCAGGATGCAAGATGTCCAGTTTTCCACACCTGCATCAACATCCACCAGCTTCACTGGCAATAGTGACTGACAACGACAGCACCCCATCAACACCCAGAAGTTTCTCCTCAGTCTGTGCCCATTTGCCACAGTATTTTTATAGATTATAAATCCCCTGGAGGAGGGCATGGCAACTCCACATCCACTGCACTATTGCATGCATGTTATTTATTTGTTCTGCAAATAAACAAACAATTTCTACATACCTATTGCTATACTGCCTTCTGAGAAACATAGACCAGGTATCAGACTTCCCCAGTAGCTCAAGTGATAAAGAATCTGCCTGCCAATGTAGGAGATGTGGATCCAATCCCTGGGTCGGGAAGTTCCTGTGGAGAAGGAAATGGCAACCCACTCCCGTATTCTTACCCGGGAAATTCCAAGGACAGAGGAGCCTGTGGGGCTACGGTCCCTGGTGTCGCAATGAGTTGGACACGACTGAGCACACAAGCATTTTCTAGTTGATTTAAGTATTATTTAGTTCCAGGTATAAATCCTGATAGCTCAGCTGGTAAAGAATCTGCCTGCAATACAGGAGACCTCACGGGGTTTGATTCCTGGGTTGGGAAGATCCCCTAGAGAAGGAATAGGCTACCCACTCCAGTATTCTTGGGCTTCCCTGGTGGCTCAGATGGTAAAGAATCTGCCTGTAATGCAAGAGACCTGGGTTCAATCCCTGGGTTGGGAAAATCCCCTGGAGGAGGGCATGGCAACCCACTCCAATATTCTTGCCTAGAGAATCCCCATAGACAGAGGAGCCTGGTGGGCTGTAGTCCATGGGGTCAAGAGTCAGACGTGACTGAGCGACTAAGCACAGCACACATACAACAGTGATTCTTCAGTATTTTTATAGATTATCCACATCAAGTTATTACAAACAGTGTATCAGTTCAGTTCAGTCTCTCAGTCGTGTCCGACTCTTTGCAAGCCCATGAATCGCAGCAGGCCAGGCCTCCCTGTCCATCACCAACTCCCGGAGTTCACTCAAACTCACGTCCATCGAGTCGGTGACGCGTGCTATATGAAATACTAAACAGTGTATATGCTCTACAAAACGCTCTTGTTGCTTATCTGTTTTATTCATAGTAGTTTGTACCTCTTAATCTAATGCCCCTATCTTGTCTCTCCCTGCTTCCCTCTCCCCACTGGTGACCAGTGTATCTGTGAGGCTGTTTCTATTTTACTTTAAATACATTTATTTTTTAGACTCCACATATGAGGGATAACCTACGGTATTTGTCTTTCTCTGTCTGACTTATTTCACTTAGCATGATATCCTATAGGTTCACCCATAGGAACCTAATGTTGCAAATGCATTTCATTTTTAGGGCTAAATAATATTCCACTGCATATACCACAACTTCTTTATCCATTTATCTGTTGAAAGATGTTGGCAATTGTAAATAATGCTGCTCTTAACACTTGAGTGTATGTATCATTTTAAAATAATGCAATAATGTTTTCATTTTCTTCAGATAAATACTCAAGAGTAGAACTGTTAGATCATATAGTACTTCTAGCACAAGTTTTTTAGGAACTTCCATATATTTTTCCATAGTGACTATACCAATTTCCAATCCAACCAACAGTGTAAAAGGATCCCCCTTTCCACACCCTTGCCAACATTTGTTATTTGTGGTCTTTTGATGATAGCAATTCTATCTTTTCAGGTGCCTGTGGGCCATCTGTGTGTCTTCTTTGGAAAAATGTCCATTTGGGTCTTCTGAGTGTTTTTAATTGAGTTTTTTATTTGGTATTGAATTGTATGAGCCATTTATGTACTCTGGGTATTAACCTCTTATTGATCGTGTCATTGCAAATATTTTCTTTCAATCTGTATATTGTCTTTCATTTTGTTGATGGTTTCTTTGGCTGCACAAAAGCTTTTAAGTTTAATTAGGTCTTATTTGGGTTTTTTGTTGTTTCTCTTTGTTTTTTGCTTTTATTTTCCTGAGGAGATAGATTAAAAAAAAAACTGTTACAATTTACATTAAAGAGCAGTATGCCTATGCATATGGCACCCCACTCCAGTACTCTTGCCTGGAAAATCCCATGGACAGAGGAGCCTGATGGGCTGCAGTCCACGGGGTCGCTATGAGTCGGACACAACTGAGCAACTTCACTTTCACTTTTCATTTTCACACATTGGAGAAGGAAATGACAACCCACTCCAGTGTTCTTGCCTGGAGAATCCCAGGGACGGGGGAGCCTGATGGGCTGCCGTCTATGGGGTCGCACAGAGTCAGACATGACTGAAGTGACTTAGCAGCAGCAGTATGCCTATGCTCTCTTCTGGGAGGTTCATGATTTCTGATCTTATATTTAGGTCTTTTATTTTCTTCTTGTATTGATCCCTTTATCATAATATAATGCTCTTCTTTTTTTGTTTTGTTATAGATTTTGTTTAAAAGTTCATTTTTTCTATATGAGTATTACTACCTCAATTACTTATCATTTGTTTGTGTGAAACATCTTTTCCCATCCCTTCACTTTTAGTCTGTGTGTCTCTAGCTCCAAAATAAGTGTCTCACAAGCAGTGAATAGATGTGTCCCATTTTTAATCCACTCAATCACCTTGCATCTTTTGATTGGAGCATTTAGTCCATGGACACTCAAAGTACTGGCTGAGCTCTCCCCTTGGCCACTGCCACCCCTGCCCTGGTTTGGAGCTGTGCCGCAGGGCAGGCTGGGTGCCCACTATGTGGCTAGAACCACTCACTCCATGTAACCTCCTTTTCTCTGAGTCCCCTCCTAGGGACAGCGGTCCCAACATAATCCCATCTCTTCCCTTCCTATTTGATTCTGTGGATCTTTTCTATAGTCTTGGTTGTACAGGAATGCCTCTGTCAGCTTCCAGTTAATTTTCAGGGAGAGTTTTTCCACATATAGATGTGTTTCCGATGTGTTCATAGAGGGAAGGTGAGACCCACATTCTCCTATTCTGCCATCCTGACCTCTTCCCTCCAGTTACTACTTACTTCATCCTGTTTCTCCAGCAGGATGACAGGGACCTCATCTACCTTGCTCATCACTGTATTCCTGATAAGAGACTGCCTGGAAGACAGGTGGTACCAAATGAATAAGTGAATGCATAGTCCCTCTCCTCCTGTCATTGACAATATAAGCCAAACATACAAATGTAACCGAAAATTACTTAAATGCATGAATATTGAAGTCACTTAGTTCTGATTCTGAATTATAAATTTGGTATATGAATTCAATATTGTATTCAGTTATTTCTGTATGTTGGCATCTTTGGACATTATAGAATCTCTAGATAAAAGAACTCCTTTAGATGATTTTATTTAAAAGAAAACGCAGTGCCCCAAAGGGTGGTTTTCCTGCCATGTGTAATCGTGGACGCACATTATCAAGCAAGTAAGCGATCTTCTAACAAAACAGTAATTGGGCAAAGCCCATCCTCATGCGAATATGAAAGAAAGAAGTCAAATTCTAATGAGGAAGACCTCGCGATACATTCAGAGAGTTCTGGAAGGAATCATCTGATGCCACCACCCAAGAACACACCTGACCTAATTCCTCAGACTGCAAGATCAAACTCACCCTCAAAAACCCTGAGTGACGAGACCTGGGCTTGCAGAGACTGGGCTCACATGGTAAACCCAGTGGCCTCTCTGTTACTCCAAAGTATGAAGCAAGGTTAGCAGGGGAACATGTTGTCTCCTTTGCTATGTCAGAGACACTTTCGGTGTACTTGTGAGCAGGGAAGATGGGGAAGAAAACACAAACATGAGGATGAGGAGTAGGAGGGGAAATCAGCCCCATTTCAGGCTGCATGTACTTGCTGGGGAATTGCTGAGGTGTTTCTCTTTGTTTGGAAGGAAGAAATCGATGCTTGTATCTAAACTCTAGCCTAATTAGAAGCCACAACGGACAGAATCTCTAAAGCTTTTCAGCCCTGAAAAGAAAAACCATCACCACATTGTCACTCTGCAGAATGGAGTCATTAATACCCAGTAAAACACAGAAGCTGTGAAAAAGACTGTGAAGCGTGAAGCCACCAACATTTAGCAGGAATGAGTAATAGACCCAGGTAGCAGTGGCGAGGGGTTAAAACGAATAATTCTGCCCTAAAAAAACAGAGTCACCTAATTTTCTCCCTAAATTACAAATCCAACAGACCAGAAACAAGTGCTAGGTATGAAGTAGCTGGGGAAGGAACATTTAGAAAAACTTTGAATCAGAGTCTAGACCTTTACAGAGAAATGAATGTAAATTAATTCAGTCATAGGTGGTAAGTTCAGCGCTTTAGTGCAGTGAATGTGTGCTAATGAAGAAAAAAGATGCCATCAGGGATTTGCTTCTTTGCTTTGTACAGAGAAAAGCTCTGCTTTCCTGGCTGATATGTGGGAGGCTAACCAAGTCAGCCTGTCTCCTGCATGTTGGCACTTGACCACCAGAGAGACGAGACCAGATCTAAGAATGAAGGAGTTTCTGTACAAACCCACTTGTGATCTTAGAACAACACAAAGCACACACCCTACCAGTCTTTGGCTTTCCTCGTAGATAAGGTGGGGCTTCCCTGGTGCCTCAGATGGACAAGAATCTGCCTGCAATGCAGGAGACCGAGACCCGGGTTCAATCCCTGGGTCAGGAAGATTCCCTGTAGACGGGAATGGTCACCTACTTCAAGTATTCTTGGGCTTCCCTTGTGGCTCAGCTGGTAAAGAATCCACCTGGAATGCAGGAGACTTAGGTTCAATCCCTGGGTTGGGAAGATCCCCTGAATAAGATCCCACATAATCCATGGGGTCGCAAAGAGTTGGACATGACTGAGTGACTTTCACTCTCACCAGGATTCTTGCTTGGAGAATTCCATGAACAGAGGAGCCTGGCGGGCTACCATATATGGGGTCACAAAGAATCAGACAAAATGAGCTACTGACTGAGCGACCAACAACCTAACAGATGAGATACAATGTACCCTGTTATGAATGGCACTAGGAGTCTAGAATCGGAAGGCAGGATTGAATCCATAGCCCATCTCTTACTGGCTGCACAACCTTGAGCAAGCTGCTTAATCTCCTTTCATTCCAGCCAGCCTGTCTTCAAAGTGCACATAAATTACATTGCATACTTCATGTGTCATTGAGAATATTAAAGGCAGCCATGAGAAAGCATTATAGTGTATAAAGAAAGAGCTATAAAAATTCATAGGCTTATCATAATTCTGTCTTGGCCATCCAAGTTTCATCAATTCCAAGCAAATCTGGTAAAATTTGGACAATTCAGAAAAAGGAAACACAATCTAGTACAGAATCTAAAATAAAGAAATGCAAGAGAACTTTACTGCACTGATGAATGATTACTGGACAAGGTTCAAAGCTTTAAACATCTTCATCCCAGCCCAGGCTCTGGACAACGATCCATCAGTCTCTTCAGTTCTACAGCCACTAACAGCTCTAAGCTGTGCCCTTGGATGCCTACATCACATCTAGGGAGGGTTATGAACAGAAAAAAACCAATGACAACTGGGCAGCAACAAAGAAAGGACAGAGAAACTGTGGCCCCCACAGCACACGCACACACTGAGCCAGAGCCATTACCCTTCGCAAAGAAAGAAACCTTGCTCTAATGCCAGGTAAGGCCCACACCTGGCCATCTTCAGCTTTGACAGCAAGTCCAACAACATGGTACCTATGGCAAAGGCAAAACTTCTCTTCCTTGGCCCCAGACTGTTACTGAAATCTCTGAAGGGCAACTTCTCAGTTTAAGTATCTGAAGCCAACCTTATTTCCTTTTTGCCTTCAGGAGGCACTACTGACCACAGACCAAGACTGACGTCAAGGATCAATGCTCATCATTAGCCCCTGTCCCCTTGTCCCACTCACACTTGATCATTCCCTGATGCCTGGAACTCATCGGCAAACCAGACTCACTGCTTCTGCAAATGCAGTTCCCTCTGCCAGGTACGGGCTTCCCTGCTGGCTCAGTCAGTAAACAAATCCGCCTGCAGTGCAAAAGACCTGGGTTAGATCCCTGGGTCAGGAAGATCCCCTGGAGAAGGAAATGGCAACCTACTCTAGTATTCTTGCCTGGAAAATCCCACAGACACAGGAGTCTAGCAGGCTACAGTCACAAGACTGGACACAAGACTGGACATGACTGAGGGACTAAATCACCACCCACCTGCCAGGGACAGACTTTCTCCCCTTTCTGCCTATTCAGGCCCAGAGGCAATCATTTCCAGTGCTCTTCATTCCTTTATGTAGACCCATATTTCCACCAAGTACCATTTTCTTTCTTTCTTTTTTTTTTTTTTGTGGTCTGAAGGGCTTCTGTTTACACTTTTCATAGTGCTGGTCTACAGGTAATGATTTTCTTTCAGATTTGATGTACCTTAAATGTCTTCATTTCACCTTTAGTTCTGAAAGCCACTTTTGCTGGATACAGAATTCTAGGCTGGTAGGACTTGCTTCCTTCCCCTCTCCTTTCCAACCCTCCTTTTTACTACTTTATAGTGGTGTTGGCTGTATGCCTCTCTATTGTCTTCCACTTGTATTGTTTCCAGTGAGAAATCTGATCGTCATTCCTTGATATGCACCGTGTTTTTCTCTATGGCTGAATTTGATTTCCTTTATAAGTGATTTTGAGCAATTTGATTATGCCTTGGTATAGGTCATTTCCCCTCATATTTCTGGTACTTGGGGACTTCCTGGGCTCTTGGATCTGTGAATTCACAGTTTTCATCAAGTCTGGAAATTTTTAAGCCATTATTTCTTCAAACATTGCCTCTGTCCCTTCCTTTCAAGGACTCCAATTATGTGCATATTAGCCCCTTGATGTCGTGCCATAGCTCATTGCTGTTTTGTTCATTTTTTTAAGCTCCGAATTGGATAGCTTTTGTTGCCATGTCTTAAAGTTCATTCATCTTTTCTTCCATAAATTCTAGCGTCTACTTGTACCATTAATCTGATACACTGCATTTTTAAACATCAGATATTGCACTTTTCAATTCTAGAAGCTTGATCCAGATCAAAAAAAGAAAATCTTCCATGTCTCAACTTTTGTAACTTATGTGATATAATTAGAATAGCTAATTTAGTGTCTTTGTCTACCAATTCTAACATCTCTATCAGATCTGGGTCAGGTTTGATTGATTTTTATTCTCATCATGAATTCTACTTTCTTCCTTCTTTGCCCAATTTTTTATTCAATACCAGGCTTTATGAAAAAGCAGGAGAATTCCAGAAAAACATCTACTTCTGCTTCATTGACTATGCTAAAGCCTTTCACTGCGTAGATCACAACAAACTGTGGAGAATTCTTTGAGAGATGGGAAATACCAGACCACTTTATCTACACCTCATTGAGAAACCTATATCCAGGTCAAGAGGCAACAGCTAGAACCAGGCACAGAACAATGGACTTGTTCACGATTGGGAAAGGAGTTATGTCAAGACTATATATTGTCACCCTGCTTATTTAACTTACATGCAGAATTCAGTTCAGTCACTCAGTCGTGTCCAACACTTTGCAACCCCATGGACTGCAGCATGCCAGGCCTCCCTGTTCATTACCAACTCCTGGAGTCTACTCAAACTCATGTCCATTGAGTCAGTGAGGCCATCCAACCATCTCATCCTCTGCCGTCCCTTCTCCTCCTGCCTTCAAACTTTCCCAGCATCAGGGTCTTTTCCAATGAGTCAGTTCTTTGTATCAGGTGGCCAAAGTGTTGGAGTTTCAGCTTCAGCATCAGTCCTTCCAATGAATATTCAGGACTAATTTCCTTTAGGATGGACTGGTTGGAGCTCCTTGCCAGCCAAGGGACTTTCAAGAGTCTTCTCCAACACCACAGTTCAAAAACATCAATTTTTCAGCGCTCAGCTTTCTTTATAGTCCAACTCTCACATCCATACATGACTACTGTAAAAAGCATAACTTTGACTATATGGACCTTTGCCAGCGAAGTAATGTCTCTGCTTTTTAATACACTGTCTAGGTTGGTCATAGCTTTTCTTCCAAGAAGCAAGCATCTTTTAATTTCATGGCCGCAGTCACATCTGTAGTGATTTTGGAGCACCCCAAAATAAAGTCTGTCACCATTTCTACTGTCTCCCCATCTATTTGGCATGAAGTGATGGGACTGCATGCCATGATCTTCGTTTTCTGAATGTTGAGTTTTAAGCCAGCTTTTTTACTCTCCTCTTTCACTTTCATCAAGAGGCTCTTTAGTTCTTCTTTGCTTTCTGCCATAAGGGTGGTGTCATCTGCATATCTGAGGTTATAAATATTTCTCCCGGCAATCTTGATTCCAGCTTCTGCTTCATCCAGTTCAGTATTTCTCATTATATACTCTGCATATAAGTTAAATAAGCAGGGTGACAATATACAGCCTTGACGTACTCCTTTCCCAATTTGGAACCAGTCTGTCGTTCCATGTCAAGTTCTAACTGTTGCTTCCTGACCTGCAAACAGATTTCTCAGGAGCCAGGTCAGGTGGTCTGCTATTTCAATCTCTTTAAGAATTTTCCACAGTTTGTTGTGATCCACATAGTCAATGGCTTTGGCATAGTCAATAAAGCAGAAGTAGATGTTTTGACACCACCCTCATGGGAGAAAGTGAAGAGGAACTAAAGAGCCTCTTGAGAAAGATGAAAGAAGAGAGTGAAAAAGCTGGCTTAAAACTCAACATTCAAAAAACAAAGCTTATGAGATCCAGTCCCATCACTTACAGTGACAGAATTTCTTTTCTTGGGCTCCAAAATCACTGCAGATGGTGACTTCAGCCACCAAATTAAAAGACACTTGCTCCTTGGAAGAAAAGTTATGACCAACCTAGACAGTGTATTAAAAAGCAGAGACATTACTTTGCTGACAAAGGTCCATATAGTCAAAGTTATGGTTTTTCCAGTGGTCATGTACAGATGTGAGAGTTGGACCATAAAGAAAGTAGAGTGCTAAAGAATTGATGCTTTTGAACTGTGGTGTTGGAGTAGACTCTTGAGAGTCCCATGGACTACAAGGAGATCCAGCCAGTCAATCCTAAAAGAAATCAAGCCTAAATATTCACTGGAAGCATTGATGCTGAAGTCAAAGCTCCAATACTTTGGCTACCTGATGCAAAGAACTGACTCATTCGAAAAGACCCTGATGCTGGGAAAGCTTGAAGCCAGGAGAAGAGGAGGAGGACAAGAAGGTTGGATGGCATCACTGACTCAATGGACATGAGTTTGAGCAAACTCTGGGAGGTGGCCAAGGACAGGGAAGCCTATCCTTTCAAGTCTATCCTTGAGGACTGGTGTGCTGCAGTCTATGGGGTCACAACGAGTCAGACACGACCGAGTGACTGAGTAACAAAACTTTATGAATTTGAGCTGTTTGGATGCAGGATATTTTTGTATTCCTAGAACATACTCTTGAGACTTGTTTGGGGACTTAGTTTAGTTACCAGGAGACAGTTTGATTCCTACAGGTCTTGCTTTTGAGATTTGCTAGATTGGACCAGAGCAGTATTTAGTCTAAAGCTAATTATTCCTCATCACTGTGGAGAACCCTCCTGCGAACTCAACTCAATGCCATGAATTCAGTCTGCCTGATGAGGATAGTCACTATTCCTAGCCCTGTTGTGAGCACCAAGCACTGTTTTCTTTATGTTTTTGGGTAGTCATTTCCCTAGTCTTGAGTCATTATTTCATTGACATGGTCTACTGAAGATTAGAGAGAGACACTGCAAATCTCCAGAGTTCTCCTCTGTGCAGTCTTCTTCTGTTTGATACTCTATTCTGTGAGATCTCACTGTCTTGGTTTGCCCCAGACTCTCAGCTCCAACTCTCAGGCTCTGCCTCTACCTGGGTTTCCTCTGCCTGTACCCACAGCCCAGAAATTTCCCCTAAGGCAGTAAGCTGGGAGAATCACAGAGTTAACCCCATTCATTGTTTAGGTCTCAAGGATCACTGTCCTCCATTGTGTGATGCCCAGTATCTTGAAAAGTATTGCTTTATATGTTTTGCCTGGATTTTGCTTTTGTTTTATTTATTTTTTTCAGGAAAGAAGGTCAATCCAGCCTGTTACTCAATCTTGGCCCAGTCAATCACACTGTATAGTAACACTCGATTTATATGTCCATTATCCCACTGGAGTCTGAGCTCCTTAGAGATAGGGCCTGTGCTTTATTCATCTTCATATCTTCACACATATCAGGCCCAATAATTTGCAAAGGTTCATGCAGTGTCAGACGTGGACTGCCTTTGCCATTGCTTTGACTACAATATGGGGTGGCAAGGGTGATGCATAGGACACTTACAGCATCTCAGGGTTGAAAGAAATTACAGGTCCTCTGCTTTATATGACACCTGGAGTCTTCTAATACTTCCCTAACAAGGCATCGGAAACTGATACGGTATTTAGGTGGGGAAGGAAGATGAGAGATAAGGTTCATGTCTCATCTGCATGTAGAGTGCAACAGAAGGCCTCTCTGGCTTATAATCATCTCCCCACACACTCATTACCAAAAGAGATCTGGAGTCAAAGACACCAGGACCACCAAACATAGGGAAGGGATAAAAGTTGAGAGCAGAAGACAGGGTATTGATGGTATCAGAGAAGAGTTATGGTCCAAACCAAAGAAATAGGCTGTTTGGGGTAGGCTGCTAAAAGGAAGAGGGTAGGGGCTCCTCATTGCTTGGCTTCATATTCCTCCCTGGTTCTCACACTGCTCTAACTTAGCAGGACTGTCTGTGTTTTATTTCTCCAAGAGAGCCAAATCACATGCAGGCTCATGCATGCATGCACACACCCTTCCTAAACTTCATTGTTCAACTGAGATTAATATAGACAGATCACCAGACAAGAAATCCTGTGGTAATACTGCAGACAGCTACCAGATATCCAGGTAATACAGCATGTCAACAACTGTTACTGGTTCCGCTTATCATGAGTAGGGTGTGTGAGAAGAAACTTAATGTGAGCTACGCAAGGAGCTTTTATACTAATGATCTCCATGAGTCCGCCCCATTCCTGACCTTAGTTAAGACAGGACCACACTCCCTCATTTTACATACAGGAACAACAATCCAAAATGATTAAACGACACAGTCTACAAGTAGTTGCCCCAGTCCTTAGTTCTAAGATCTTAGACTCAACTACCCCCTATCATGGGGCTTCGCCAGTGGCTTAGCAGTAAAAGAACCCACCTACAATGCAGGAGACACAGGAGACTCAGATTTGATCCCTAGGTTGAGAAGATCCCTTGGAGGAGGGCATGGCAACCCACTCCAGTATTCTTGCCTGGAGAATCCCATGGACAGAGGAACCTGGTGGGGCACAGTCCATAGGGTCACAAAGAGTTGGAAACAGCTGAAGTGAAAGAGCACACACCCCCTGTCATAGGTAACTGATGAAATTGGTGTCATTAATGTATGGGATCTTTTTAAAATGTTGACAAACTCCTGCCATCAAAATCAGAGGCTACAGAGAAAACCTAACCAGTAACCAGGCTGCTGGCAGTTGCCTTCAAATCCTTAAGCAGTTCAAGGGTAAAAGTTGTGATAGACATAAGCTCACAGCCTTCCTCCTAAAAGACCAGATTTTTTTTCTTTCAATTTACCTGTCTCCACCTTGGAGAGACTGGCTGAGGAGCAGAATTTGGTCAGCAAGAAGATAGAATAAGGGAAGAAGAGAGTCCTGGGTCCTAGAACCTCAGGTAAATCTCTGAAGAACAGAGTTTATTTTATATATGAACCAAAGATCTATGGATAAAAATGAGCACCTCTTCCAGAAAGCTCAGCTGAACCTGCCTAGCAACCTGATATGAAGACATTTCAGGTTCCTGCTTCCAGTATCCCAGGCTCAAGTTCAGCTTTCTCTAGGAGAATTCATGCTGATCTGATACACAAAGAAAGAAGGTAAGAAGGAAGAATGGAATGGAATGACAAATCAGGGAAGTAGGGAGGAGGAAATAACATGAACAAAAGAGGAAGAGAAAGGAAAAGAAGAAAAGGAAGAAGACAGACTTTTCTTTACTATTCCTATTTCTCCATGGAGGGGGTTGTGGATAAACAGCACAAAAGTAAAATCACATCTTTTTCTGGGTTCTTCTAACAAACAAGTAGTAGAACGGTATTCCCCTGCGTGCACGTTCCTGCAGTATTTTCAAACAAGCGTATCTGGTTTTGGCAAACACAGCCTTGCTCATAACCAGTCCACACCTTTCAATGCAATGATCTTCTTCAGGAAGAAGCATTCCATGCCTCAGGGTTTGTACCATCACAATCAAATCAGAAATGAGCTCTGGCCAAGCCAGTACCATGATGACTAACACCTAGATGATTCAAAGGCAACTTGACCACAGAGATCAAGAGGACAGACAGGGGTTGGTCTTCAAGACAGTGAAGGTCCAGTAAGAGAAAGAGATCAGCAAGTTGTGCTTTCTTCAACAGAAAAGAGAAGTAGAGTCCTCTTATCTGGCAGCAGAGGAAGCTATGTGAACTGAACACAAAATTGGGCAGGCGAGAAGATGGTAGAGTGGCTTAAAAATCTTTAGTGAAAGTGGCTCAGTCATGTGTGATTCTTTGCGAACCCCCATGGACCGTAGCCCGCCAGACTCCTCTGCCCATGGAATTCTCCAGGCAAGAATACTGGAGTGGGTAGCCATTTCCTTTTTCAGAGGATCTTCCCCCACCAGGGATCAAAACCGGGTCTCCTGCATTGCAGGCAGATTCTTTACCATCTGAGCCACCAGGGAAGCCTAAAAATCTTTAAACCCAAGACAAATAATTACCCATTCTGTCTGGGTTTGTTATAATCTTATCAGGACACAGGAGATTGGAGGGGGTCCATTTTAGGAACTGCCTCCATCTCAAACACTCTCGGTGCCCTGCATGGGGAACCAAGGAGATCAACTGTCCTCTCCCAGACGAGCGATGATGGTCTCCATCCAGGACTCCTGCAGACTCCCATGGAATAGGAAATCAGAGAAGAACCCGTCTATGATCCTCTAACGAGACAGGGTCATTTACTGAACTATTAATTTGGACACTGCATGGCTCTGGTTTTCTCTTGCTTGCTCCAAGCAGGCACAGGCTTTGCAGGCGCACCTGCCTTTGCAGACATGCGGCAGGAAGGGTGGTGCATTTAGATGAGCAAGAAGCAAATCCTACCTCCCAATACCTTTCCTGGGCTTTTGTTTTCTGCCATTCTGAGGACTTTCAGGGGATCAAGTCACAGAGTGAGGAGCAGGCAGAAGCAGAAAGCCCCTGCTCCAAGACTGGAAGGGGATACCAGACTGCAGCTCAAAGAAGAGAGGGTTTCCTTAAAGACCTGGGGTGATGAGGATGCCCATGGTGGGAGTGGATGCTTAGTGAGTGGCCAGGCCCACCTTTCAGATGCCTCTTCCAGTAACACCTGGCTTAGTCTAACACCTTTCTAAATAACCAAGCCACTGCATTCTTTTCTTCCTCTCTGAGAATTGTCCTATTTTTAAAAATACTCGGACTATGTCCACCATTGGCAAAGGCTTAGAAATTTCCTTTGTTAAACAGATGTGTTTGCACAAGCCATCTTTTGTCCATGGATCTGACCTGCCTGCTGATTGTCACTTGTTGATAATACCACTTTCTAAGGACAATATTTCCTTGTACAAATGGAATATGTCATCCACTGAACTGTTCATCTGGCAAGGTCAGAAGATGCACAAAACACCACATATTTATAAGCTTCAGCCCCATGGAAGGTACAGAAACATTAAGAGGCATGGTTTTGCCTCCTGCGTCTTACCATCTTGAGAAACTTACTAAGAAACAACACAGGGACTTCCCTGCTGGTCCAGTGGCTGTGACTCCGTGCTCCCAATGCAGAGGGCCTGGGTTTGATCGCCGGTCAAGGAACTAGATTCCACATGCTGCAACTAAGACCTGGCACAGCCAAGTACATAAATAAATATTTAAAACAGAAGAAGAAATAACACAGCCTGCAGGAAAGCAGTAGATACAAATGGTATTGACTTTAGGTACCATAGGGGTTCAGAGGAGGGGTGTTCAGTGATGCCCAGGAGTGAGCTGGTAGAATTCAGAGGATATACCTCTGGATGTACCAGGTGTGTGGCTTTGATCTCATTAGAACTACAAGAGCCCTGAAGAGAGTCCCAGCAACCCCCTTTCACAGGTGGGCAACCAACGCCTCATGGAAAATGAAGCTAGACTGTGTAGCCAGGTCTGGATGACTCCAGAGTTCATGCTTGTTCTCCTACATCACAGTGTCATACTCCAAAGAGACTCTGGGAAAGGTCAGGAGGTGGGAAATTAGAGTCTGGACTCAGATGGAGACAGAAATAATGGAGAAAATAAAGGGGATAGAAGACTCTTTAGAGGGCTACCGAACTGACCGGATGCCCAGAGGAGGAGGAAGGACTGACTCGAAGATGCTTAGGCTTTGAGATTCATGCAGTGCCTTACAGGGCTCAGCACGCAAGGCATTTCTATCAGTCTCATTGATTTCCTCACTCAGATTAGCCCCAAAGATCCAACTATGATTCTAGTTTTGGAAACCCAATACTTAGAATAGCCATTCTCAAAAATGTGACCAGGCAGAATGGCCATCATTAAAAAACTACAAATAACAAATGCTGGAGAGGGTGTGGAGAAAAGCAAACACTCTCTCACTGTTGGTAGAAATGTAAATTGGTGCAGCCACTATGGGGAAAAAGTCACTGCTGACGGTGACTGCAGCCATGAAATTAAAAGATGCTTGCTTCTTGGAAGAAAAGTATGACCAACCTAGACAGCATATTGAAAAGCAGAGACATTACTTTGCTGACAAAGTTCCATACAGTCAAAGCTATGGTTTTCCCAGTAATCATGTATGGATGTGCGAGTTGGACTATAAAGAAGGTTGAGCACCAAAGAACTGATGCTTTTGAACTGTGGTGTTGGAGAAGACTCTTGAGAGTCCCTGGGGCTGAAAGGAGATCCAACCAGTCAATCCTAAAAGAAATCAAGCCTGATTGTTCATTGGAAGGACTGATGCTGAAACTCCAATACTTTGGCCACCTGATGTGAAGAGCCAACTCATTGGAAAAGACCCTGGGAATGGTTGAAGGCAAGAAGGAGAAGGGGGCAACAGAAGATGAGATGGTTGGATGGCATCACTGACCCAATGGACATGAGTTTGAGAAAGCTCTGGGAGATGGCTAAGGACAGGGAAGCCTGGCATGCTGCAGTCAATGGGGTCACAGTCAGACATGACTGAGGTACTGAACAACTACAGAAAACAGTATGGTCATTACTCAACAAACTAAAAATAAAGTGATATGATCCAGCAATCCCTCTTGGGCATATATCTGGACAAAACTATCATTCAGAAAGATACATGCATCCCTATGTTCATTTCAGCACTATTCACCATAACCAAGACATGGAAACAACTTATATGTCCATCGACAGATGAATGGACAAAGAGGTGTCACACACACAGTGGATTATTACTCAGCCTTAAAGAAGAATGGAATAACACCATTTGCAGAAACATGGATGGACCGGGAGATTATCATACTAAGTGAAGTAAGTCAGACAGAGAAAGATAACATCATACAATATCACTTATGCGTGGAAAGTAAAACAGGCCGCAAATGAACTTACGTATGAAACAGAAACAGAGGCACAGAGAGAACAGACTTGTGCTTGCCAAGGGGGAGGGAGGGGAGGGAGGGACAGATTGGGAGCTTGGGATTAGCAGATGCAAACTGTTAAACACCAAAGTCCTACTGTATAGCACAGGGAACTATGTTCAATATCCTGTAGCAAACCACAATGGAGAGGAACATGAAAAGGAAAGTCTATATATGTGCAACTGAATCACTTTGCTGTATAGCAGAAATTAACCCAAAATTGTAAACCAGCTCTACTTCAGTAATATGAATTTTTTTAAAAATATGATCAGGGATCCCTGAGAGTCTCCAAGACCCTTTCAGACAGTCCTTAAGTTCAAAATTATTTTCAGAGTAACACTAAGACATGTCTTTCCTTTTCCACTCTCATTCTCTCTCAAGCGCACAGTGAGTGGAGTTTCCGGAGGCTGCACGGTGACAGAACTATGGACGGAACACAGAGGCAGAGCTGAGACTTCAGCTGCCGTCTATTAAGGCAGGATCAAAGCAATACCACTCTTGATACTATATCTTTTTGCTTTGGAAAATATAGCTATGGTCAAATGCAATGGCCTTATTATTCTTATTTTTAACTTCCAAAACAGTAATTATTCATAGCTATAACTCATACAAACAAAAGCTCCTTGAGATTCTGGGATTGTTAAGATTATAAATGGGTCTTGAAACCAAAATGTTGGAGAATCACTAATCTAAATAAAACAATGGTAAAGACACACTCAAAATGTATTTGTGTTTAACTACCACCATTTGGTGGGCCAGGCCTGTACTAGGCATTGTATATTTGAAATCTCATTTGATCATTGCAGTAACACTTTAAGGTATGAACCTGTCCTCACTTTGCAGATGAGGAAAAGGAAACACAGAGGTTGAGCAGCTTGCCCAAGGTCATACAGCTATTAGGTGAGCAGAATAGGATTCAAGCTCATCCCTATCAAATGCTAAGGCCCAGGCTGTTAACCACTATCTTCCTATTTAAAAAATCAATCCTGCATAAAGTGAAAGTTGCTCAGTTGTGTCTGACTCTTTGCGACCCCATGGACTATACAGTCCACGGAATTCTCCAGGTCAGAATGCTGGACTGGGTAGGATTGATTTTTTTTAAACCCTGCAGTGGCAAACATACTAAAGTCAGATTTTTAAAAAGCCAAACCTGTAACGGTGTTAAGTAGAGAAGATCCACTGTGAAGGAAGGCGCTTAGGATAAAGTGGTAGTAAATTAGTATAATTCTTTAACCCTTAATACCTGTTACCTGCCAGGCACTGTCTTATGCCCAGAGGGTGTTAGTGTCAGTCATGTTAGTCGCTCAGTCGTGTCCGTCTTTGCCACCCCAAGGACTGCAGCACACCAGGCTCCTCCATCTGTGGGATTTCCAAGGCAAGAATCCTGGAGTGGGTTGCCATTCCCTTCTCCAGGGGATCTTCCTGACCCAGGGATCGAACCTGAGTCTCCTGCATTGGGAGGCGGATTGTTTACTGTGTGAGCCATGAGGAAAGCTTCCTAAATTCATCAGTAAACAAGACAAGACCTTTTTCCTTTCTTTTAAGGAGCTTACAGAGGGGAAGACAGGCCTTAAACAGATAATTAGCTGGTTGGTTAGTCGCTTAGTCTTGTCCAACTCTGTGACCCCACGGACTGTAGCCCACCAGGCTCCTCTGTCTATGGGATTCTCCAGGCAAGAATACTGGAGTGGGTTGCCATTTCCTTCTCCAGGGGACCTTTCTGACCCAGGGATCAAACCCGGGTCCCCTGCATTGGCAGGCAGATTCTTCATCATCTGAGCCACTAGGGAAGCCCAAACAGATAATTACACAAACATAAAGCAGTTCAAAAAGAGCAACGTCTAGATGGGACTGGCGTTTGCTCAGCACAGTCCCTGCCAGTGTACTGAGAGCTGGAGGACAGAGTCACACGGCACAAACCCTCCCTGAGCTCCTGTCAGACCCGAGCTGGGGCTGTTCACACAGTGTGCCTGAGCAGAAACGCATTTCAAAGCTCCTTGATGGTTTTTCAGCCACAGCCACCCCTGGACTACTGCCTCCAGATCAGCCAAGCTTCCTGTTTGCTCTGAAAGGACAAATATGTTTTGTGAAGCCTGGTGGGCTTGGAAAGGCCGGGGGAGGTGTGAAGCACGTGGGCATGTTTGCTCTGAAGAGAGAATTTCTGGAACAAGGCTCCAGGCAGAAGCAGGAATAATACCCAGGCCGGTGGGTGGCACTGAGGTGGGTTGCTGCAATTAGCCGCACTCCTCGCCACGGTGTGCAAACACTGGGCAGAGGTCACGACGGGGCGAGAAGAGGGTGTGAACGGCTCACAAAAACGGCCTCTCCACGGGGCTGACAGAAGGGCCACGGTCTCTGTCACAGATGTTGATTAAAGGAACAACAGAGTTCCCTCAATGATGGGCTTTTTCTTTTTAAACCACAGATGGTTCTTTGTTCTCCATTATCCACCCTCCTCCTCAACCTAGCCAGACAGAAAGAGGCCAGCTTCATACCGTTACAGTCACGCAGCGCTCACACTACCTGAGTAAAAATAAAACCCACACACCGCCTCCAAGGCCTTCAGGAGGGAAGCTGCATCTAACAGCACATTCCCTGTTAACATCCTGATCCAACTGGGAAGCCATGTGCTCGTGACGCCCAGATTTCCATCTCTGGGTCAAATGTTTCTCCATAGCCCAGCCCCACAAGTCAGTGTTCTACTGACACCCCTCGGGTAACTCAAACTCCACATATCCAGACCCAAGCTCACAATCCACCCCTGAAAAGGGCTCCCACTCCCATGCCCACACCCGGACCACCTCCACTGACCCAGTCAACCACTAGTCTCACAACCGGATCCCCCAACCCTTTCACAGAGGACAATCCATTTTCCAATCCAGGAATCGAACCGGGGTCTCCTGCATTGCAGGCAGATTCTTTACCAACTGAGCCATCAGGGAAGCCCAGGCAATCCATTACCTGGTCCTGTTGGTTCCACCATGAACACCTACCCAGGCTCTTCCCACTTCTCCCCATGTCCATTGCCACCAACAGAGCCCATCAGCCTCTCACCCAGAACTGCACTCCCCACCTTTCAGGACTCTGCCTATTCTACCCCCAGTCTCTAGTGCAACGTCCAATTGGCAGAGGGGAGTCAGGTGGAGTGACTACGTTTGGGATGGTTGGAAGAGGAAAAAAGCAAAAAGCGGGGCTCAAATCAGGAGGCTCTTGAGGTACTCCCATGATGGGGCCAGGATCAGGGTGCAGAGTTGGTGGACACCAAGTCCTACAGAGGTGACTCGATAGGCTTTCCAGGGAGGAGATGACACAGGAAGGGAGGGGAAAGGCCAGGGGTGGAGGTGGGGGCTTGGAAGCTGGGAGTACTGCTGCTATTAGCTGAAACAGTCAGAAGAAGAGTGGCTTTCAGGTTGCAGACTCAGGTCAACCCTGTGGGCCCTGAGACGGTAGAGAATAGCTTCACGCAGTACCCATTGCCCCGTGCATGTGTTTTATGTCAGGAGCTAATAGTCACTCGGATGATGAGCCACGTGGGGCCAGGACCCCATCTCCTAAGACTCGGCATCCGTAACATCGCTTCTTTTCAAAGTGTTGAGTTGGCCAAAAAGTTAGTCTGGGTTTTTCTGTAGGACAGTAACAAAAACCATAACTAACTTTTCGGCCAACCCAATAAGAAACTAAAAGGCCTCTCCCTGCTGGTTCTGCAGCTTCATACATGACACCACTGCAGCCCAGGCCGGACCCACGTGTCCCTCACACTGGCATTCCTTGGCTGTGAGTGACCCATATATGCTGGTTGTTCTGCTTAAATGTCTTCTAAGCCCACTACATGGGCTTCCCCAAGAAGGCAGGACCCCTGACTCTGCCCCTTCTGGCTGCTTAAAGGGTAGTGTTCATCCAGATGGATAGAGAAGTGCCCACCCCCCATCCAAATTATATGGAACCTTCTTCAACGCCCACATCAACACTATACGTGCACAACACAACCAACCCTGCTTCTCCAGTAATGACAATACCAAGCCTCTGAAAAGCTCCTTTCCATCAACACAGCACTCTCCCAGGCCTGCTCTCGCAGCTGCAGAAGGCATTTCTTCCTCAAAGTCGTTTCTCAGTTTCTAAGCTCCTGTAGCCCTTTCTCCAAAGACCTTTTCACGGCATTTATCGCACCCACTTTGAGAATGATTTGCTGACCACTGGATGATGGGTTCCTTGAGGGCCACTTCTGAGAGTGATTCATCCCCAGGATCCCTACAGCCTGACTCAGCCCTGGCATGCAGGACTCCACACACATGTGCTCTGTGAGGATTTTAAAACCTGAGTGAGGGACTTCCCTGGCGGTCCAGTGGTTAAGAATCTGCCTTCCAAAGAGAGGACGCAGGTTGATCCCTAATCTGGGGCTTCCCAGGTGGCGCTAGTGGTAAAGAACCCACCTGCCAATGCAGGAGACCTACGAGATGTGGGTTCTATCCCTGGGTCAGAGAAGATCCTCTGAAGGACACAGCAACCCACTCCAGTATGCTTGCCTGGAGAATCCCGTGGACAGAGGAGCCTGGTGAGCTACAGTCCATAGAGTCGCAAAGAGCTGGACAGGACTGAAGCAACTTAGCATGCACACACAGAGGCAACTAAGATCCCACATGCCTCTGGGCAACTGAACTCGAGCGCTGCGACAAAGATCCTGTGTGCTGCAACTAAGACTTGACCCAGCCAAAAATAAATAAGTATTTCTAAAAAAATAATAAAACCTGAGTAATGGCAGTGTGGAGACAATGCCACCAGATGAAGACAAACGACAGCATTATGCAAATAGAGACAGTGGGAAGGAGCACATCGCAGGGTGATGAGTCATGTTCGTGTCGCCCCTGCTGATGACACCGGCAGCTGGGTGGATGCACGGAGCAGGAGTGAAGTGCTCAGAGCCAGGGTCCTCTCCCCACACCCCACCCAATCCCAGTCCTCATAGAGAACGGTGCTCATCTTCCTATGCATGGGGGTGGAACCAACTCCAAGACAAACATCAACGAGCACATGGAAAGAAGAAACGCCAAGAAAGGCAGAGAGCAGAATGTCTCCAGCCTGAGGGCCAGGGGGCCATACTGGGTCTTCTGGGGCTACAGTTCCCACCTCTAGGAGTGCACGGTCAGGCCAGAGGGCGCCTCCGCTCCTGCCTGGCTGTTGCAACGGAGTCTCAGCAGCATGGACACCACACGGACAGACCTAAGCGGCCCTTCCCAACCACTGCGGGTTCCCAGGTCTTGAAGTGCTGCAAAGGCAGCCAAGCTTAACAGGAGCAGCAGTGATGCAGCGGTCGCTTCTCCTGACGCTAGAAGGGACAATCCTGCATCAGACCCAACCTCTCCGGTCCTAGGGACTTCAAGGAGGCCAGCTGGGGGCATCACGGCTGAGGTGGGGTAGGTGGAGGGCACGTGAGTTTTAGGAAGACTGCGTCCATGGTGCTTCTCTCCACGTCAGCAGCAGTCAGCCCTGCATCGGATAAAGGAGATAGGAAGCAGGAGTCTTATTCCACAACTAACGAAGGCTCAAGGGCCCTGGCTGGTTTCAGAGGCCGGGATCTGGACGCTGCTGGGACAGGGTCCCCAGTGAGAGGCTGAGACCTCACCGGGGACCCTGTGAGGCTGAGACCCTGGCAGGGTCTCTGACTTCACAGGCAACTACCCCAGTGCCACCTTCAGCACAGAGCAAAGCACAGGCCCAAAGTCTGGCTGACGGGAGCAAGAATCTCTCCTTCACAACCCAGCCAAGTTGCTGGAAACACTTCTGCAGCTCAGAGCTGAAGGCCCAGAGAGCAGTGGGAAAGAAGGCAGAGCGCCAGCAGGAAGGGATGCAGAGCTTGGAGACCGGCGGGTTCTGAGAGTGCTGACTCCCACAGGCGCGAGGAGGGGCCTGGGGTCAGTGAGCAACACAAGCGTGGGTGAGCCCGGATCCCGGGGCTGCGGCCTTGCGACAAAGTCCCAGGCCCCAAATGAGGAAATCAGAAGAACACACACCTCCCGATCCAGCCCACCCACCTCCTTCCCCCCTTGGCTTTCATTTGTTTGTTCTCTATGTCGGTATCTCTCTTTCTGCTTGTACACCACTATGAATAAGACAGATAACTAATGAGAACCCGCTGTAGAGCACATGAGACTCGAGTCAAGGCTCTCTGGCCACCTAGAATGGGAAGGAAATCCAAAACAGAGTAGACATATGTATGTGTCGGATTCACTGCGCTGTGTGACAGAAACTAACACAACATTGTAAAGCAACTATACTCCAATTAAAAAAAACAACAACAAACATCTCAGACATCCCAGCCTCCGGCATCCGGAGGACAGAGGGGCGCCGTCCCTCTCCCAGCTACCACCTCTCAGCTGGAGCTGAGGGCTGGTGACCCCACAGGGGCTGGGCACCTTCCAAGGTGCACAGGTGAGTGGCCCAGAGGTGTGTGGGGCTCTGGGGGAGACCGTGATGAACGGAGCTTGAGGAAACATCAACTGTGAGCACAGGAGCTGGCAAGGGGAGGGCACAGCGGGGAGAGGGCGCCCACCCCACCCACCGGCCCCCACCAGGAACAAAGATCTACATGTGGTGCTGGGCTGGGGAGTGAGTCTTAGGATCTGACCAACGATTCCTTTAGTCAAACAATCCCATAAAGACAGAGCATTTCTTCAGTTTTGCCCAGAGAAGCTCAAGCAAAGGGTGCTGCTGGAGAAAGAATAAATAAATATGCTGTTGTGCTGTTGACGGCGGTGTCTCTCTACACCCCGCGTGACCCCCGGGCCCGTGCACATGGGGGCCGTGGGCTGAGAGGGAAGTCTTGGCTTCAGAAGTGCACTCATCCACCCTTGCTGCCCGCCAGCCGCCGGCTGTTCCCCTCTGTCACTGCCCGGCCACCCACAGACCCTCCATATGGCTGAAAGAGACTTCCAGTGAAGCCAAGTGAAAGTCACTCAGTCGTGTCCAACTCTTTGCGATCCTATGGACCATACAGTCCATGGAATTCTTCAGGCCAGAATACTAGAGTGGGTAGCTGTTCCCTTCTCCAGGGGATCTTCCCAACCCAGGGATCGAACCCAGGTCTCCTGCACTGCAGGCAGATTCTTTACCAGCTGAGCCACCAGGAAGAGACTTCCGGGCACTGTGAAAATGGTGGGAAGGAAGCCCGCAGAAAGGAGCAGGGCAGCAGCACATTCTGTCCCCAGCCCCAGACAGGGACACGGCCAAGAGCTGTCCAGCTACTTTCTTAGAATTTTGGAAACTCTCCGCCTCCCCCCATCCTCACTACCACTGCCCTAGCTCAGATCATCCACATTTCTCCACTGAAATAGTACAGAAACACCCTGCTGCTTCTGCCTCTAGTACTGTTGCCTTCCATTTGATTCTCTGACGGGAAGATTCCCGGTGAATGTCTTTGGATAGTCCCTCCTGCCTGCAGCCCATAGTGCAAACTCTTTAGCACTTAAAGCCCTTTCTACTGACCCCTACTTTCTGCGGGAGCCTTGGGGTTTGCTAGTTGAGTTCTTTCCCACCACATTTCAGCTATGTGAACTCACTTCATTCTCTGCAAATCCTCTCCTTTGGACTGCCTCCATCGCTTCTTTTTTTCACCTAGTTAAGTCAGGTTGGCCTGTAGCTGACAGTAAATCCATTGCTCCGTGAGCCCTAAGACTGGCTTAGGTAATCTCTACCCATACCTTCCCTTAAAACCCCAATCATACGACTTCTCACCTGCATTTAAATTGTCTGTTCCCCCTTCTACTGTCACCACTTTGCAATTTTATTTATTTACTCTCAGCTTCTAGCTATTTTTGATTAAGCAATCAAATGAATGAAATATTCTCATCAGTCACAGGCAGTAAATGGGCAGTATCCCTGGGAGGATGTAGCAAGGACTGATGGCACCATGAGACCATGTCAAGCCTCCAGAAGCACAACTTAGGCAAATGGATTTGTCTTTACTTGGGTGGCTCAGCAATATTCCCACCATCCAGCCTAAGCACGGGGCATAGACACACTAAGTATTTCATTACATCAGCAAATAGCAAAAAAACTGTCGTTGATAAGCAGGCTGAGAGAGAAAAAAGGTCTGTTTGGTACCTGGAAATACCTATCATGTGTCTTTGCACACAGTAGGCTTTCAATACAAGTTTAGAAACAATGTAATGCCATAACCAAGAGATTAAGCTCCTGTTTACCTCCTGTTTAGAGGAACATACACAAGTCAACCCTTGAGCCTTTTCCCACTGAAGACCTTGCTGGGAAGTTCTGGATCAAAGTGACAGAGCAGATCTCAAATTCACCCCAAGTATTTGCCTCTCTCAGGAAAGGAGAAATGGGGTGATTTTTCCTGTCTCCAGGTGGTGAATGAATCAGAGAGGCATAGACAAGCAGAACTCCTTGGGGGCAGACAGAGAAGTGGCCCCACCACAAACACAGCTCTCTTCTCATCTCTACCCCTAAGAGGGAGACAGCTGAGCCAAGATGCCCAGCCTGAGGACAGCGAGCTGCGGTCAGCTTGGAGAAGCCTGTAGCACCCCAGCACATCTCCTGTTCTCTGATCTCTTTCCATACGTGGAAACACGCACCCATAAAGCCAACTCACAGCCTCTAAGGAACCTGGGAATGTTAGCAGGCAACGGCAAAGCAATGCCAAGTACTTTTCTCACTAATATGTATAATTAAGGTCATTAAGTTATGAATGTGAGAACATTCGACTGGAGGTTATTTAAATAATGAGATAACTGCTCTGCAAGAAGCCTGATTTAAAAGGGGAGAGGTGCAGCTGAGTAAGCCCTGCAGGGTGGTGACCTCACAGAAGCCTCCAGGCAGGGCAGAAGGAGAGCATCCTTCTCAGGCTCTGTCCCTGCTGGCCCCATGACCCTCCCTCGGGCCTCCTGTCTCTCCATCCCCACCATTCATGGCCTCCATCTCTACTGAACGTGTAGCCAGGGAGGGAGGGGTGATAAACTCAGAGGAAGGTACGGAGAAACTCTCTTTGGGGGCACTGTTATATATCTCAAAGGCCAATGGTATGAATAAGTGAACAATGCCTGCCATTTCATAACAAGAGGAGAAGGCTGTGGAGTCGGGCTGCCTAGGGCCAGGCCACTGCTCGTACTTCATGGGTGCTGCATTTCTCTTTGAAAGAGAGCATGAGGTCAGACAACTTTTTGCTCAGTGATCATTAACTCCAGCCCTATTTATTTCGTTCATTACTCTGTGTCTGGCCCCCTCTCAGGGTTTCACAGACATAACATCTAAGTCTCACAACCACCCTGCCAAGGAGGCAGCATCACCTCCATTTTGCAGATGAGGAAACTGAAGCTCAGAAGTTAATGGGTGCTTGGAAGTTCCCAAAGTCACAGGGAGAGTGAGCAGCTAAGACAACGGTGAAAAGCACATCTCTCTTGCCTGTTTTCACCAGAGGGTCTCCATCACTGTGCCCTCACTCACAGCTCCCTACATCTTCAGCCCCTTGAGGAGGCAGAAACAGGAGCAGAGAGTCAGTTCAGAGGGAAGAAAGAGCCAAGCCCTGAAAACTGCCTATACCCCAGGTTCTGGCATAGGGTGGGTCTGAATACCTGCAGTTGGAGTCTATGAATTCAAGCTCCATCACCTGCTAGTTGATTTGAAGGAAACAACTTACCACTGTTTTATATCTCCATCTTCGTTTCTGTAAAATGGGAATGATGATGATAGTCCCATCTCAGAGTGCTGTAAGGTTTAAATGAGCCATTAGGAGTTCCCTGGTGTTTAATAAGTGTTCAATAAAGCTTAGCTCTTAATAGCATCGTCAACGATGTCATTATTCTGACTGTTCCAAACACAGCAAAACAAGACATACTGGTACTGCTGAGCTTCCAGACAGAGCACCAGGGCACTATGGTCAATTCTCCTCCCTTAGATTGGCCACGGTGCAAGTGGCCAGTGTAGACATCTCCCCAAAGCAGAGACCTGGTCCTCCTCTAGGGTTAATCGGCCTTCAGTTCCCGACATGTGGCTCTGAGGTCAGTGAACTCAGACTACTGCTAACAATAAGAGTTTTGAGCAAGAGAGCTCTTTGTAAGACTCACGTCTTTCATCTTAGTGAAGAAAGAGCTGAGATAAAAAAGGTGGAACTGGCCCAGCTGCTCCTTGTTCTCAGTGGGGTTCCCAAAGGGGCAGCTGTGGGGTGCTGAGGGGACACCTCGTAAGACTTGGATGTAAGCTCAGTAGCTATGTCATGTGAGAAAGTCGGCCGTTCTGAGCCTCATTTAAGCTCTGTTAGTACAAGCATTAGTGGCATAATGCGTACAACACCCTGTTAGCCACAAAGCGGCACACCAGTGTGGGAGATTGGGACGGATATGTATCCACCACCGCGTGTAGAGCAGATCGCCGGTGGGAAGCTGCTGTGTAACACGGGGCGCTCAGCTCAGTGCCCTGCGATGACCTAAGGAGCAGGATAGGGGGTGGGGCGGGGAGGCCCAAAAGGGAGGGGACATATGTATACATATAGCTGATCCACTTCCTTGTACAGCAGAAACTAACATCGTAAGGCAATTATATTCCAGTAAAAAAATAGGGAAAAAAGTATGGGGAACTAGAATTTGTTTTCATTCTCCCTGAATCTATCCCATTAATTCCAGAGTATGTATGTACTTCCCGCCAATCAGGCCTGACCTGCACACTCCTCTGTTTCCCTGTCTCAGCTGGTTTCGGGGTCTCGAGGAAGCAGCCAGCCGAAGGGGCAACGTGGGATGATGATGCACAGTCAGGCCTGATCTCCTGGAGACCAAAGTTCTTCCTGGGTGCTATTTTCAGCCTAGCTGGCTGTGGAAAGGTCAGCCTGTGACCTCATGGGAGTCCCTTCCCTGCCCCAAGCTTCATGCTCAGCTTCTAAGCCTGGAGATTAGAAACAGCCAAGTCTCTAGGGCCAAGCTGACTGTGAGCATCAGGTCTGTGACTGAACACGGGATGAGCAGCAGCTCTGGGCTGCCAGAGCATCATTGTAGATGTGGTGTCAGGGGAGCGGATGACAAGATGCTGCCAGGTCAGGTAGCCCCTGCTCAACACCATGGGCCACCCGACCCCCATCCCAGGCTTGGGTAACACTTGGGAGCCTCTCCTGGAGAGCAATGCTGACTGTCACTCCACCCAGGGACCATCTTGGCTCCAGCTCACAGCAGTACCCCAGAAAAGTTAAGAGATTTTCATAACCGTTTCCCACGTCTCCTTCTGCTCATGGGAATAAGAAGCATTCAGTGGGTGAAATTCACACAACAGTGTTTCCAAGTACCCTATCCATAATAAAGTTGTGATTTTATGAGCTACACGTCTTGCTCTTAATTCAGCACTTTCAGCACATTTGCTCTGATTCTAGCAGATTCAGGAAGCTTCCCTGTAAGTTTCTGAAGTGGTGGAAGGAGGGAGTTTTTACCAGAGCGTGTACTGCTATTACATGATAAAACGTGAAGGAATGATTCAATGGGTCAGAACACCCTCAAATTGATGACATGTTGATCAAATGCATGCATGACTTCAGGCAAAGGAGGTAATAACTATAATAACCATAACCAATCAATGGGTAAAAATCACCATCCTTAAATATGGCAAAAGTGCAAGCAGCAAAAGAAAAAAAAAATCAGAAACACTGGATTTCATCAAAATGAAAAACTCTGTGCAAAGGACACCATTAAGAAAACACAAAGGCAACCCACAGAGTGGAAGGAAATATTTGCAAATCACATATCTGACAATCAAATAACCAAAAATAAATCTAAGAGTGTAATTTGGTCAAAACTGTATCCAAGCAGATGAAAGCATAAACGCTGACATTTATGTATAAGGCCACAGGAGCTGCCCAGGTGAGAACGGATCAGAGACGTGCAGTGCTTTCCAGGGTCAAGGTCGCCAAGGAGTCAGGGAACAATGGCCTCCTTAAGGATCAAGAAGCTGCATCCCAGTGTTTGCCCTACTGTTAGTCATGGAGTAGGGTCCCAAACGCCAATTGTAAAAGCAAAGAATGGTAGAAATATAGTTTCTCCATATACAGTTGCTTGCCAAGCACAAGTTTTGTCTAGGAACTTTAGGATAGGGTGAGATTCTGTGAGAAAGCGAGAAGAGTACAGCATATGGGGTATCTTCTAGCCTAAACTAAGAGCACCAAGATTTAAGAAAAGAAACTGGAATTTAAAAAAAAAAAAAAAAAGAATTTAAAAAGCAAGCCAAATGAAAATGCTCTGTTACTGGCAACATGATGTGATCCTGTTCTGCCCGGTGACAGGGTGCAGTGCAGGTGGGAGTCGGGCACTTTGCTCACACTGGAGCCAAGTCCAGAGCTCCCGCCCGCCACTGTCGGCATCGTGGACTGAGTAGCACCGGCGCTTTGGCAGAGAAGAAGGTCCACAGCTCAGCAGGGTGGGGGTCCCAACTGGGGAACCACATGGTCAGTGACAGCAGGGACCCAGGAGGGAACATGGGTACTACCTACCAGGTGGGAGCAGAGGGCATGTGCAGTCACTCCGGAGTGATCACGCAACATCATTCACACCTCTTACACCACAAGCTAGGTTCTAATTTGCTGAAAAGTGAGAGGAAAAGGACTCGTTGTTTTGTTCCTACTGCTATGACTTTGTCCCATGACTATATCCCCAGATGGGTGCACCCGAGGAAAACAGGGAGACACATCTGTGTAAGTGTCAGATCATGGATCTGGATCCAAAAAGCCAACTGGAAGAGTAAAAGATTATAGAAACAGAGTTCGTAGTAGAACCTCTGGAATAACTGTGGACTTCTGGCTGGTGCTAGTGAACCTTAACAGCACATGTAGCAGTCAAAAATACAAACTTGAATTAAGAGCAGGCTAAAGAGATGTCTGGATGTGGTGGAGAGCGATGGAAAGTGCTCAAACCTTGGAGAATTGGGGGTTTGGGAGACCTAAGCCTTTTTCTTGCACTGCCACTAATTGAGCACCTCCTCTCTGTGCCTTTTCAACTGCTCGATGGTGTTGTTGGAGGACAGTCTCTAAGACCCCTTCTAGTTCTGATGCTCTTTCAATCTATAAATGTAGTTTCACAAGAGGAAAGCAATGGTCCCAGTCAGTTCTGTTCTAGTCAAACTACAGGGAGACAATTGAGTTTAGTCCTGGGACCCTCATAAGAGAGACACACAAAAATATCATTATTATCTAAATAGAGAAAGTTCTCAGAACCACATAGAAGAACTTGGTTTTATCCACCTAAAAGAGGCGATGCCTCAAGGAAGACATAGTATTTCTCAAATATGTTGTATAAAAGAAAAGTTACATTTCGCTGGCAAAGTCCCAGGAGTCCAGTCGAGAACAAGGGGGTGAAATCCACGGGGAGGGAATTTTAGCTTTACGTAAAGGGAAATTCTCATCCTTTAGCTTATTTGAAGCAGAAAGGCCCCATCCTGGGGACATTCAAACTTTAGGCAAGAGATTCACAGATCTACCTGCCGGTGACCTTGATGACATCCGAGTCCTGATCAATTCCAGAATTCCGTAAGTACCCACAAGGGAACTGGAGATTCGGTTCCTCATCACAGGAAAGGGATGACTGGTTATCCATGTGTCCTCACCATTTCTGAAGGCTTGGCAGGCAACAGGGGGTTCACTAATATTTGTGGCAGGGAGGGAGGGAAGCTAAGATCGAAGGCCCGGATCACACATTCCGCTGTGCGCTCAGAAGCTGTTGCTCAGAACTCAGCCTCCGTCTACTTGTGAAGGCACTGGATTCCAACCAAGGTCTCCAGAGTCTGCCTGTGAGCGCTGCTCAGTGTAATTAAACACCTGAGTCTCCCGGAAGGGATAGAATCAAAAGGAAACAAGCAAGCAGGGGACAATCTACAGCTGGCACCTCTTCCCTGCCTTCCTGCTTGTTTCGTGGGGAGGCTGGGCCTGACAGGTAGTCCCGCAGCCCCGGAGCCCCTCTCGCTTCGTGCTGTCTCTGCAGTGTGGTCAGCCTGCTGTCCTCTGTCAGGCTGTGCGTTTGTGCCTCGCCTTGCAGGCAACCCTTTAAAGTTTTGTGGTTCCTTTCTCCAATGCGTGCACTTTGCTTCCCTCATCCCTAATCCTAGGAGCTCTGAGGAGAGGGCCTGGTCCTCAGCTCTGTAGCTATGATCAGGAAGGGGGACCCCTCCCCTGCTCTAGCTCTCCACCCCCATTCCAGCTCAGCTCAGCCCCTCTTCCCATCCCCGCGGAGGAACAGGGTCCCCTGCTGCAGAGGGTTGATGCTACAAGGAGGGCACAGTGCTTCTGCAGAACTCCCCAGCGGCTTTTCACAGATGTGATTTTCTCAGCCTCCTGCTCTTTCATTTTGCTGTTCCTACCAAGACCTCTCTCCTTGCCAAGCTTTCTTGAGGCGACAGTGGCTTTTTATCACCACGTAGCTATGATTCAGAGCCAGACCTCTAGCTGACAAGAACTAAAATTATTCTCTCTCACACACGCAGAGGACCACAATCGGGAAAAGTGAAAATGGAAATGTTTTTTAAGTTTGCAAAGTCACTATCAGGTGAGGATTTATGGAGTCGGCCCTGACAGCTCCTTGCTTTGCAGCATCTTCACCAGAAGATTTTTGTCTTGGTGTCTAGTTCCACCAACAAACCCCTGTCAAGCTCTTCCATGTGCAAAGCATTGTGCTACCCTATTCCAAGACCACCTTTGCACACAAAACCTCCTCCTCCTCCTCTAAACCCCCTGCCAACGCCCTCCGATGTCTCTGACTCAACTGCTGAGCAAAACATGCAGACCAAGGGTGCTGGGAGAATGGCATCACCATCCACCAGCTCACCATCTGGGGCTCCAGACTGGGCACCAGGCACAAACACGCTGAAAGCGAAGACCCTTTACTTCCACTTATACCACCGAAGGGGCATCATCTCTATTCTGCAAATGAAAAAACGGGCTCAGGAATCAAGCAACCTGTTCACTGGAGCATTCAGTCATGGAATCAGGATTCGTACCTGTGCTTATCTCTTTTGGCCCTGTGGATGGCCTCTCTTATGATTTTAGAAATTAAAATCATGTTCTTGACCCAATTCATTTGCATGTGCAGCTTGACAGATTCTGACGGCAGTGAAGATTAGCTTTCAGAAGCCATCCTCCTTATCTAGTCTCCTCGCTGGCAGCATCATTTCAGAAGCAGGCTATCCAGGACTAGGGGACAGTCTTTGATGGGGACAAGCTGATTAATACTGTGGCTGTAGCAACTTTAGTCTAACAAACTGAGTGACAGAGTCCAGAAATCAGTGGTGGTATCCTCCAAGTAAAAAAATAAATCTGCACGCAGGTGGCCTCTTTCTAAATGACACACTAAAAGACTGAGATCTGGATGTTCAAACAACTCAGCAGCTCAGCTGGATGGCTTGGCATGCGACGGACTGTCAGAGGTGCTCACTAAGCACTACCTAACCTCTTGTAAGAAGGAATCTAAGATGTTGACAAGCCAGGAGGCTCAGTGTGGCCACTCAGCCCCTCTCAGACCAGCACACCTTTCCTTCCTGCCTTTCTTCCCCTCTCTTCACTCTCCCACTCGGCAGGAAGGGGCGGTGCTGTTTTCCCTGCAGCTTTCTGCTTCACGGCCAGGATCCTGGGGTGGCAGTGCAAACTGGTGAACAGAAAATGAACCTGGAGTCAGGGATCTAGGTTTCAATTCTGACTCTACCGGTCATATTAAGGTTGACCCAGAGAAATCTAATTGAACTCTCCAAGCTTCAGTTCCCTCACCTGGAAGACTAGGGTAATAATACCTGTGACAGAGCATTGTCAGGAGACTTAAGGAAGAATACGTATAACGTGTCCTTCACAGTGTATGCTAACATCATTGTCAGTACCGTTCTTATCTCTCTGTCTGAATGCCACACAGACCCCACCCATCATCCACTGGCCAAGCAAAATCTCCTTAATGCTGCTCTTACCTCCACTTTACAGAAATGATCCGCTCCCAGGAGTCTGAGAGCACAGATGGGCTCTACTACTTATTCCACGAACATTCACTGCTTTCCAGCTTCACATGGTTTCTCCTGTTTGCATTAACCCTTCCCAAACTAGATTGTAAGCAGACTGAGGAAGGAGTGATGCCTTATTTTAACCCCCTTACTGCATTTATTCGCTATTGACTGAGCCCTCCGTGGACCACATAATGGCTCACACAGCCCCAAACCTAAGGCAACTGGAAGTCTGACTGGAGAGAGATCTGCAGAAAAGACGCAATGAGAAAAATCTGAGGAGCCTGACCCAGAGCTCTTCCCAAATAAACAGAGTATGTATCCCCTGACCCTCTACTTGATCCCTGACTGGCTGAGGAGCCCTAGAACATGTTCCCATAACCACCTGTCCTTAGTACAGACTCATCTCACTTCACAGCCATTTCTTATTTACTGATCTAGTCCCCCCAGCAGACCATCAGCCATGAGAGGGCAGAGCTACATATCCCATTCAATGCTCCATCCTCAGCACCGATGGTATCTGGGACACAGTGAAAGTGAAAATTGCTCAGTCGTGTCTGACTCTTTGCGACCCCATGGACTATACAGTTCATGGAATTCTCCAGGTCAGAATACTGGAGTGGGTACCCTTTCTCTTCTCCAGGGGAGCTTCCCCACCCAGGGACTGAACCCAGGTCTCCCGCATTGCAGGAGGATTCTTTACCAGCTAAGCCACAAGGGAAGCCCAAGAATGCTGGAGTGGGGGATGATGCTGAGCTATCAGGGAAGCCCTACACCGTCCACAGTAGACACCCAAAAATGTCTCTTAAACAAGACTTGACTGATCGAGGTTCTAGGGAATTGGCAGGGAAATCTAATGTTTGTCTTCTCAGGGACCATACTTGTTCACGTATTTTTTAGAAAACATCTCCCTGGTGAGCTTTCCTCCTGACTAATTTTAAAGAAGGAACATGATCTCCTCCCCTGTGTGATTTCGCTCGAGCTGTCTGTAGTTGTCAGCCTCGCATTTGAGAGCCACAACAAAGGCTGGATAAAAAGCAGCTGAAGAGGTGTGAAACTTGATTAGTCGGGTTCCTAGGCTGAAAATAGAATAGAGGTAAAGCACCCTTCACCCACCCTCACCTCTTCTCATCAAGCTCTGAGGACATACCACGAAGGAAGCAGCTGCCACAGTCTACTGGCATAACTTGGGATCCGGGCGACCAGCACCAGCCGCTACCATGGTGATCAGAAGTGCAGGAAAGCGCTGAGCTGGGGGTGATGATGCGGGCCTGAGCCCAACCTTGCTTCTAACCAGCTGTGTGATCTTCAACAGGTTACGCCACAATTTCCTTATCCAGAAAAATACAAACATGGAGAGAATACTACCTGTCCCATGGGGTACTGAGAATCTCAAAGAAGACAAGAGTCACAGAAGCAAAACAGGAACAAAAGCCTTGACTACAGCAACATCTCCATGGGATAGCTCCCACTTGGATGGAAATATTTGAAAAGAGAAAGAAAAGGATTTTGCAAATGACACGGGCAGCCACAAGGTCAGAGACAATACCCCTCATCCATTTGGCTTCCCACTGGCAGTTTCCTCAGATCTAAGACCTCTGTTGCACACGCTTCCCCCAGTGCGGCAATCCAGTGACGAACAAGGGTCATGTCGTCCCAGAACACACATCAGATATTTTGTCACCGTAATTATCATTCAAAATTACAGACAAGGTTTCCAGAAAAGCGGGCTTTCCAGGTGGAGCTAGGGGTAAAGAACCCACTTGCCAATGCAGGAGATATGAGAGACATGGGTTCAACCCCTGAGTCAAGAACCCCTGGAGGAGAGCATGGCAACCCACTCCAGTATTCTTGCCTGGAGAATCCCATGGACATAGAAGCCTGGCGGGCTACAGTCCATAGGATCACAAAGAGTCAGATGTGACTGAAGCAACTTAGCACGCAGGCACCAGAAAAAGCACCCCCTCTCTGCAATTCTTCTACAGCCCCTTTCTCTTGACAACTTTTCCCCCTGCCCTCAACAACATACACCCTGAAGAGAACATTTCCCCCCATTGACATCCCAAAATAAATCAGCAACAGAAGCAAAAAAATGAAACTGTGATGTTGGATAAAACTTGGTTCAAAACCCAGTTAAACAACCTCTTAAATTGCGACCTCAGATAACTTAATACTTTGTGTTTCTGAACCTTGGTTTTCTTATCTACAAAACAGGAATAAGAGAGCCAGCGTATGAGGCTGTTGAGTGAAGTTCCCAGCAAGACGTTGGCAGGTCTTGGTGTTCGGTGCATGAGTGTTTCCAGGCCCTTCTCTCCTCCGGGGAGAACACCAACACTCCATGTGGCACCACTTCCTGGCCAGTGAAAATCCTGCCAGTCGGCTCTGGAAGGTGATGCTTCCTGATCACACAAATGACTCTCTCCTCCTTTAAGAGCTTCCCCTAACTTGCTCTGCAGTCAGGCCATTTTTTTTTTTTTTAAGAGAAGCTTTATATTTAGGAAACTCACATCCAGATACACATATTTTAATGGCCTGTACTTTAAATACAGCAATGCACCTGATATTTTATACAAGTTCAAATTTGTATAAAGCAGAGCACACCCAAAGGATTAACAAAGGATTGAGAAGCATCATAGTTGGATGAGTGCTGGAAATGCGCTGCAGGAGTGGAAACGGAGGGCCAGGGAGAGAAACGACCACTGTTAGAACACCCAGGTGTGAAGCACCGTGCTAGGTGCATGGCATCATTTTATGTTTTTCCGTCCTGAAAATATGATCAAGGAGAGGCTGGTATGTCCATTTTCAACAGAGGAAACTGCCATTAATCAAGAGTTCTATGCAACTAGACATTATTAATCCAGAGTATGCAAGTAGATATTATCATACTAAGTGAAGTAAGTCTGAAAGACAAATATCATATGATATCACTTACATGTGGAATTTAAAATACAGTATAAATGAACCTACCTAGGAAACAGACTCAGACATAGAGAATAGGCCTGTGGTTGCCAAGGGGCAGGGCGGTAGGGAGAGGGATGGATGGAAACTAGTATAATGTAGGATGGATAAACAGGAACTAATGGGAACCATACTGAATATCCTGTGATAAACCATAATGGAAAAGAATTTTTTTTAAGTATGTGTTTATCGGAGTCACTTTGCTGTACAGTAGAGATTAGGCTTTCCAGGGGGCACTAATGGTAAAGAACTCACTTGCCAATGCAGGAGATGAAAGAGATGCAGTTTCAGTCCCTGGGTTGGGAAGATCCCCTGGAGGAGGGGATGGCAACCCACTCTGTATTCTTGCCTGGAGAAGCCCATGGACAGAGGAGCCTGGCGGGCTATAATCTTTTGGGTCGCAGAGTCGAACACAACGGAAGTGACTTAGCATGCACATGTGTGTATGTGTATAACTGTCACTTTGCTATATGGCAGAGATTGGCACATTGTAAATCAACTATAGTTAAATTAAAAAAAAATTTTTTTAATAGTACAGGTCTAAAGAACCGGTTGGTTCCAAAGCTTGTGCTTTTTCTCACATTTCAACAGCATGTGCCCAGACACAGAGAAGTGAAAGGGCAGAGACACCCAGAGGTCCTGCCCTCTGGGAGCCTAGAGTGTCATGGGAGCTGGACAAAAATATACTGAAGACAACAAAGATAACTCTCAAGTCGTAAGAATGTTACAGAGCAGTGTGATTCTAAGTGCAAGCAAGTAAACCCAAAGCAGGGCCCATCAGCTTTAAAATATGACAACAATGAGGGGCTGAGAACCGGCAGGTAATAAGCAGAGATGGTCTCCTGGAGAAGAACAGGCAGGGATGCAGACGACAGAAAGCTCAAGGTTGTGTTAAAGATGGAGATGTCCAACTGGAACGCAGAATGGTAGATAGAGCTTTTTAAATCATCAGGGTCTAGAGAAGAAAAAAAACACTGATTTGCTAGCTAAGAAAAAAAAAATCTCTAAGAATAAATGTGAAATGAACAGTTATTTCTGCCATAGCACTCTGGCCACTGCCCCATTTCCCAAAATGAGCATAAACCTAAAATGAAATTAAACAGCAGTCCCATGTTCCTGAGAAGGGAGCAGCGATTATTATTTTCTTTTTTTCTAAGAACAGGAAGGAAAATAACTGGGACGGGCAAGAAACAATTGCTGTTATTAACAAGAAAACCATGACATCTGAATGTAGATTTTCAGCTTTTCAAAGAGCTATGCTATGCTAAGTCACTTCAGTCGTGTCTGACTCTGTGTGACCCCATAGACGGCAGCCCACCAGGCTTCCCCATTCCTGGGATTCTCCAGGCAAGAACACTGGAGTGGGTTGCCATTTTCTTCTCCAATGCATGAAAGTGAAGAGAGAAAGTGAATTTACTCAGTCGTGTCCGACTCTTAGCAACCCCATGGACTGCAGCCTACCAGGCTCCTCCGACCATGGGATTTTCCAGGCAAGAGTACTGGAGTGGGGTGCCATTGCCTTCTCCGTTCAAAGAGCTACCCTATGTCATTATCTCATTTAGTTCTCACTTCAACCAAATGAGATGGTCAGGAGAGCTTCTTACCTCTAATCCACAGGAAATGAAAGGTACAGACTAAAGCAGAGAGGTAGAAACCACCGAGGACTTGAACCCAAACCTCTCAACTAGCAATTCAGGGACAAAGTTCCAGCGATGCCCACCTGTCACAGAGGGCTAATGTTTGCTGGCATCAGTTGAGGGGAGAAGAGGAGAGGGAGACAGGCTGAGGTAGACACACACCGCTGGCCATCCCTCACTAACTGTGTTCCTTATCCTGCATTCCTACCTGATGCATGACCACCCAGAAGACTACATTTCCCAGCCTCCTTTGCAGCTAGGCATGTGGCCAGGTTACCAAGTGCCAGCGAAAGTGATATGAACAAAGGTAACATGCACAACTTCCTAGTCTTGTCCTCAAAAGGAGAACAGTTCAGGGAGCTCAGGAAGAGTTCAGTTCCACCCCCGTCCCACCCCACCCGCCTCTTTTCTGGAGAAAGAACATACGGCCAAAGCTGGAACGGCCATATGGGATCCCAGTATGGAAGTCATGTATTTAAGACAGCAGAGAAACCTGGGCTTTGATGACTGCAGCAGTCAGTCCAGCCCTACACATTTAGGAAACATATGTCCCATCTCTGTCCAGCAACTAAACCTATATGCTAACTAATAAAGAAGTTTTGCCAGTAGCACTGAACACCATTTCTAAAACTCCAGAACTTTCTCAACAGTTCAGATTCAACAAGACCATAAATATTTTATGAAGAGTCTGGTATGTGTTTGAAGTCTCTTAAGAGCATCTTACAGCCTTCAGGGAGATGGGCCCAATCCTTTTTGAAAAACCAGTATAATGGCATAGAGTGCAAAAAGGCATATTCCACAAAGGTGAATAAAAAGAAATAAGAATGCTTAAATAAAATCCTGAAGGAGCCAGGGTAAAGTCCCTATTGCTTGCAAATAACAATCTAAGCTGAAAGGGGGTCATAAAGCATCCCATATGGGTGGTGGTGGTCGGCTCAAACCGTGCAGGGTGCAGGTCACTTGGGGAAGGCACTGGCACCCCACTCCAGTACTCTTGCCTGGAAAGTCCCATGGAGGGAGGAGCCTGGTGGGCTGCAGTCCATGGGGTCGCTAGGAGTCGGACACGACTGAGCGACTTCCCTTTCACTTTTCACTTTCACGCATTGGAGAAGGAAATGGCAACCCACTCCAGTGTTCTTGCCTGGAGAATCCCAGGGGCAGGGGAGCCTGGTGGGCTGCCGTCTACAGGGTCGCACAGAGTCGGACACAACTGAAGTGACTTAGCAGCAGCAGCAGGTTACTCGTGTCCCTTCCTGCCAAGAAAGAAGGTGATGTAAGGAAACGCTATGGTTGAGTCCAATAACTCTCTTGGAGCTCTCAGGCCCCACCCCGGGGAGGGAGTGGGCAGAGGTTGACTAAAGCCCTGAACAGGATGAGATCCAGCCCAGCAGAAGGAGGAGGCACTGCTGTGGACTCAAGGGATGCTCACAAGAGTCCCCTCAGCACTCACATTCTGCTCTGGGTTTAAGGAGCTGAGGCAGAGGAGGACAGGGGGGAAATATGCAGAGACAGAACAGCAAGGGCTGGGCTTGTAGGGTGGAGGGTGGAGGCCGCCTGGAGGAGGAGTATGATGTCTAGACCCCCTGCCATCATCAGAGAGACAGGAAATGAATGTGGCTTAATTACAATGACAGGATGACAGCAATGACATTATGAGGAGAGAATCAGAAAAGTGCAAAGCCCATATTAAGAAAACGAGAACTGTCACTTAACCGTCAAATTCTCCCTGGAAGAGATCCCCCCAGACACAGTCATGCCCCTAACTGAGACTGAGACCCCAAGATAGAGGGACTCTCCCCTCATCCCTGACAATCCCACCTTTGAGGGGTCCCCCCGAAGGGCTCAGCCCACAGTGAAGTCTCCATCTCCAGGCCCAACCCCCAGTGTCCACCCCCCAGACCTCAGACTCCTGGGAGTGCCACCCACAGAGACACCTCCATCCTCAGAGGTCTATCGAGGGAGGCACTCGGTACGTGGCTGCTAAATGAGGTCACCTCTCCCAAATGTCACCCTGAGGGGCCTTGTGCTTCTCTCAGCACCAACACACAGGCAAACCACACATGCAAAAGAGGGGGTCCACCCATCACCCCACAGGGTCAGCCTTGCAGGAGACCACTGAAAACCTATTCAAGGATGGCAAGGGGATCAGGGCAGGGCTGACTTGTCAACACCTACAAGTTAGACATAAAATCCAGAAGATGGACACACTGTAGATCACCAACATCCAGAGATGATCTCAAATGCCCATTTTAGCCAAGTCTTCTCCTCTTCCTATTGCAATTTTTTAAAATCAGAATTGAGAAACGTGAGCAAACTTGAAAATAGTTTTCCTGCTTCCTGGCAGCCTCTGGGGAATTAGCTAAGTTACCATAAGATATTCAGTGACAGAGAACAAAGAGGAGAAGCAACGGAAGGCTTCTGGATAATCTATATTATGGTTAATACGTGGCAACAGAATAACCAAGAAATACTATTTCCGATGCCTATAAAATTCAAAGCAAAAAGGAGAAAATCACAATGTTACCAGTACCTCAAAGCTCGTTGGCTTTATTTCCCTCTACTCCCCTTGAAGAATGCTAGTCTGATCCGAGGGGGACTGGGGAGGGAGATGCATTGACCCCGGAGCATAAACACGGGGTGTGGTCAGTGTTCCCTGTCACCCAAGATCCCAATTCTGGGGTCACCCAGCCCCGTGAGCCACGCAGTAAGGACGCAAGTGCGCACGTGTGCACACAGGCAAAGCAAGATAAAAGAGAGCCCCGTAAATCAAGTAAGACTTCAGCAGCTGTCCTGAACAAAGGTTGTCTGGAATGTGAGTTTACAAGGTAATTACCAGCGCATTACACAGAGAGCAATAACTTTGTTGTTAGCACAAGAATTTGTCAGACTTGTCACACAGAAAGGGGAACAGCTGTAACTGTAAGTGACAGGTTGCTGAAAAAATGGCTGGTGTCTGAAGCACCTGGTCCCCCGAGTTTCTACCGTAAATTTGTTTTTAAATTAAAACAACAGGCAAGTGTACAAAAACTTCCCACTGTAGAAACTGCTGGCTTGTTCAAGTTTATGGAGAGAATTTTCAAAGTGTGAGTGGTGTGCCAGAGAGGACAGGCTGATGAGGTCCGTGTTCTCAGTCCACACCATCGCAGACGGGCACAGGGGAAAGAGCTGGGCTTTTAATTCAGAGTCCCAGACACAAATCCTGTCTTTCTGACATACTAGCCATGCATTCTTGGCAAAGGAGTTAACTTCTTCCAGCTTCCATTTCCTTGTAAAATGTACTTAATAATCTCTAAGGCATAGAGTTGTTGCAAACAGGGGGATTTGCATATAGAATATTTAGCACAGCACCTGGCAAACAGCAAGTGATCAGGAAACAAAGTAACAATTAAGCAGACTTGCCTACCTAAATATCATTCTTGGGGCATATTGCAGAGGTGACTGCCTGTGTATTACACTTAAAAAAAAAAAGAAATGGAAACATTATAAAGCTTTGAAAAGGTGGGGAGAGAAAAGAGGTGATGATAATTGTTTGGGTTTTCCTTTAGAGACTATACCCAGGAAATTACTTTCTCTGGAGAAGAATGGCTTTGGAGAAACAGTTTACCCTCATATGCCACCAGAGCTGTTTTCTTATCTCTTCTTCCAGGTAAAAAGTTGCAAGGAAGTCTCCTCATATTTGAAAGCCTTTAGGGAGCTCATGAAATGGAGCCTATTTTCTAACTGACCACTCTCAGCACATTTTCTGTAATGCATATAATGAAGTATTTCGATTGACGGAGCATCTCATCTTCCCCCTAAGAGACAGAAATTGTGCCCGGAGCACGGTGCATCTGGTTGTTTACTGGTGCCCCAAGGCTCACAAAATGCTGCAAGCACTGCCTAGAAAACTAGGAGATGTTAAGGCTGAAATAGTTCTAGAAGAGCAAAGATCCTTTTACACGACATGAGAAAGCACCTCGAGTTCTAATTAAGCTAAAGCAATTAGCCACCCACAGATACTTTATGCTGCTCCCCATGGTCAGGCAATCATCTCTATTAAAACCCATTTTAAAAAAAGAGCAGACCCAAAAGTTCCCCGCACACACTTCCCACAAACCAGTTAAGCCTTAGACGCATCTGGTAAACACACAGCGCCGGGCTCTGGGTGTGGCAGAGGGGCTTTCAGGAAAGGAGTACCTCAGACATGATGAGGTGATGGCAAATAAAACGGAGGCGAGCTGCAAACGGAACAAAAGGGGTAACAAAACCCACTTGCCAAGGGGTCCCTGGATTATGGATGGGCTGGACAAAGCCAGACAAGCTGAAGCCTCCGTTTCCCTGGTCTTAGAATCCCCTGGTTGGTGTAACAAGATGTCAACTCCACCCTGAGGAAGCACATCAAGCAGAAGGGTTTCTGCCAGCTGGAACTAGCGCCCAGCTTCATCACCTGTGACCAGACTACCGTCCAAACCCATGCTTCACGGGAGGTCTGTCCTCTCTCACACCACAGTGCGTCATGGAAGCACCAACAGGGTGCATTTGGCAGGTTCACAATGAGTCCAATCCACTCAAGTTCACGTGCTTTCCCCAGCCCAGTTAGGCCTAATCTTCCCCAAGACTCCCTTTAGTGAGGGGAGTTCATTGTTGTTTACAACCCAAGGCTGTTTCCAGACTTGGTAGTAGTGGCAACAGCTACAAAATGGTCAATGGTCAAGCATTTAAAAATTAAGGGCTTCCCTGGTAAAGAATCCACCTGCAAAGCAGGAGACCCTGGTTCAGTTCCTGGGTGGGGAATATCCCCTGGAGAAGGGAACGGCTACCCACTCCAGTATTTGGGCCTGGAGAATTCCATGGACTATGTAGTCCATGGGGTCTCAAAGAGTTGGACACTACTGAGTCACTTTCGGATCTTCCCTGGTGGCTCAGACGGAAAAGCGTCTGCCTACAACGCGGAAGACCTGGGTTCAATCCCTGGGTCAGGAAGATCTCCTGGAGAAGGAAATGGCAACCCACTCTAGTATTCTTGCCTGGAAAATTCCATTGACTGAGGCACCTGGTTAGGCTACAGTCCATGCATTCATTTTCACCCCCTGTCCATAGGGAATTGGTTCTAGGACCAATTGATTAGAAGATATGAAAACCAACAGATTTTTAAGTCCCTTATATAAAATGGCATAGTATTTGCCTATAACCCACATACACCCTCCCATATACTTTAAATGATCCCTAGATACTTATAGTACCTAGTACAATATAAATGCTATGTAAATAATTGCCTGTATGTGGCAAATTTAAGGTTCATGAACTTTCTGAAAGTTTCTCTTTTTAATATTTTCAGTCCATGGTTGGTTGAATGCGAGGATGCAGAATCCATGGATACAGAGGGCCAAGTGTACTTTCCTCAAGAACTAGGGTTATTTCTGTTTTTCAGTCCAGTGAAGTTAATCCAAAGCCCCATTACTTCTCAACTGAATAAGAGCTGTTTATTCCTGTAGGTTTTTACCTTTTGGATTTAGAAAACCTCTCAATCACCAAACAGACATCAAAAATATTGATCTAGATCAGCACTGTTCAATAGAAATAAGATTTTAAATTTTCCTAGGATTTGCATTAAAGAGTAAAAATATATACAAAACTATTGTACTAGAATATTTTACTTAACCCACTCTAGCAAAACCATTACTATTTCTAGATATAATACAAAAGATTGAGATACTTCTGATTTTGTTTTCATGCATCCTTTCTCTAGTACCACACTGAACTATGCAATCTAGAGCTATTTTTAAATTGCCGTGGAAAAACTTCCACAATTCACTGTCCTATGAACAAGAAGTATACCAAAATGTATAGCATGGTCTCATTTTAACTATTAAAACGTGTTATCTGTGTGTTCAGGTATGGACAGACAAAAATCTCTAAGGGAAACACCAAACGTTAACAGCAATTTTAAGAAACAGAATTATGTATGGTTAGTCATTAGTTTCTACTTTGTGCTCTTTTGTTATTTTCTGAATTTCTGTGCAGTAAATATATACTGTTTAAATTAATAGGAAAACTCTAAAGCTAGTCTTTAAAAACAAAAACCCTCCCTTATTTTAAGCCGTAACACCCCAATCCTATGGCACTGTAGCCACTGCCCTACTTCCGGCTAACCAAAAGGATGGACAAACTTGATGCCCCACCCCTTGCCCAGTCACTGTGATACTTACAGCCAATCATCATGATGGCCACGGCAAAGATCTTCTCAATGTCTGTGGACGGGGCGATGTTCCCAAAGCCCACGCTGGTGAGGCTGGTCATGGTGAAATACAACGAGGAGATGTAGACGGAATTCTTGCTGGGACCCCCTTCCCACTTCCCTGAGCCAGACCCGTTAAACTGGTAAGGGGTGCCAATGTCCATGGCCAGCTGGTAGAGCCAGCTGTTGTTGCGGATGGTCTTGGTGTCCTCGTCGAAGATCTCATAGTCCCCGATGCTGTACCAAATGCAGGCCATCCAGTGAGCGGCCAGCCCGAACACACACACCAGCAGGACCAGCACGGCAGCTCCATACTCGATGTAGTGGTCCAGCTTCCGGGCCACGCGTCCCAGGCGGAGCAGCCGGACAACTTTCAGAGAGCTGAACAGGCTGCTGATGCCCTGGGAGGAAAGGGGCACAGGGTCAGGGCTGAGAACAGAGAGAGCACCAACTCCGTCCCGCCACCTCCCAAGAGGCTCCCTTCAGCACGCGTATCCCATGAGACGCTAGAGTATGCAACCCTTAAAACATTGCTTCAAAATAAGTCATGACATAGAGAAATGCCCATATATACTTTTATGCTTAGATACAATAAGAATTTTAGTCCACCATATACAGAAGGGAGATTTCCATTAGCTTTTCCCTACATCCTTTAAAAAGCAAATAAAAAGCTAAAATAAAAATAAGACAAATAAAAGTTGAATTTCATTCTCATATTATATATATGTATACAAATACAAATACGAGCATTTTTCCATACTATTCATTTTAAAACAATGTTAAGGGTTGTGTAATATTTCATATTAAGTAATATGAAATATTTTTAGAGTTGCATATTTATTTCATATTGAAAAATGGTCAGGAAACACACATGGAAAGACATAGAAAACATTAACAGGGGTAATTGCTACACTGTCAAATTATAGAATTACAGGCAATTTTTATTATATTTCATATATATTTTTGTTACATTTGCATATATTTACTTCTGCAATTAAAAATTGTTACCTTTACTATTACAAAAATACATATTTAAAGAACAAATAATTTTTTAAGGTAAAAATAAAGGAACAACTGAAAAGAATAAAGAACTGAGATTCTGTTTTCCCAGGAAAGTTACAAACTCTTGGAAGGTTACAACACTTCAGTCAGGTCAGGGATACAGCCAGACAAAATGTACTTAATCTCAATCAATCAAGGAATCTCAAAACCAGAAGGAGCCTTCTGATTTCACCTGCTTTAAGTCTCCTCCTTCAAATCCCACTGGGACAGGGTATTCTCCAGACAGTTCTCTAGGGAACAGCACTGTGGTAGGGCAGGAACACCAGTGTAGAAATCTTTAAAATGGGGTCTACCCCTCAGGTGGGTCACTAACTTGCTGTGTCAATTTGGACCATGCAGTTACCTCTCAGTTCACCAGTCTAGACAATGCGGGAGGTGGACGGGAAGAGCTCTACAACTCCTGCATAGGCCAACTTACTCTTCCTTATCTCCTAAGGGAGCTGAAATATATCACGGAAGCTATACCATTCAAATCTCAAACTCACATTCCAAAATGATTCCAAGGTGCACGGAAAGGAGATTTCCATTAAAATCTCCCAAATTCTATTAAAAAGCAAATAAACATCATAAAGACATTTCTTTGAATGAAGACTTTGGTCTCCCTTACACAGCAAAAACCTAACAGCAGAATGACGCCCTTCGCCAGGCAGAGTGAAGGACTTGCCACTCCTCTAAGCTCTGGACAGGTTCCAGCTCACTGTTTCCTCTTTGGTCCTCCATACCATTAATGACAACACTCAAGGGTCAGGTTATGTCACAGACAGAAGGAAAAAATGTAGAAGTTTCCTGGTGAGTCTGTGTCACCTCCTCCTGGACACACAGCTAATCACATTTCCCAGCCTCTTTCTATCCGGGTAGGTCTCTGGAACCAGGTCCAGCCAATGGAATTCGAGGTGGACGAAGTGTCACTTCCAAGCCAAGGAGATAAATGTAAGAATACTTTCTCTACAAGTTCTCTCTTCCCCAGGGCATGCCTTCTTTGAGGTCAGGTACTCAACATTCAAAAATCTAAGATATCTGGTATCTGGTCCTATCACTTCATGACAAACAGGTAAAAAGTGGAAACAGTGACAGATTTTATTTTCTTGGGCTCTAAAATTGCTGTGGATGGTGACTGCAGCCATGAAATTAAAAGATGCTTGCTCCTTGGAAGAAAAGCTATGATAAACCTAGAAAGTGAAAGTGAAGTCGCTCAGTCGTGTCTGACTGTTTGCGACTCCGTGGACTGTAGCATACCAGGCTCCTCCATCCATTGGATTCTCCAGGCAAGAATACTGGAGTGGGCTGCCATTTCCTTCTCCAGGGGATCTTCCCGACCCAGGGATTGAACCTGGGTCTCCTGCATCGCAGGCAGACGCTTTAACCTCTGAGCCACCAGGGAAGCCCATGATAAACCTAGACAGTGTATTAAAAAGCAGTGACATCACTTTGCTGACAAATGTCTATCTAGTCAAAGCTATGGTTTTTCCAGTGGTCATGTACGAATGTGAGAGTTGGATCATTAAGTAGACTGAGTGTCAAAGAATTGATGCTTTCAAATTGTGGTGCTGGAGAAGAGTCTTGAGAGTCCCCTGGACTGCAAGGAGACCAAAGAAGTCAATCCTAAAGGAAATCAACCCTGAATATTCATTGGAAGGACTGATGCTGAAGTTCCAATACTTCAGCTACCTGATGCAAGGAGCCAATTCATTGGAAAAGACCCTAATGCTGGGAAAGATTGAGGGCTGGAGGAGAAGGGGGTGAGAGAGGATGAGATGGCTGGATGGCATCACAGACACAGTGTACATGAGTCTGAGCAAACTCCAGGAGATAGTGAAGGACAGGGAAGCCTGCTGCAGTTCATGGGGTCGCAAAGAGCTGGACACAACTTAGCAACTGAACAAAAACTGAAGATGATAGACATACAGCATGGAGGGGGCCTGAGTCCCTTGGAGGTTATGTGGAATATAGCATCCCCCAAATCAGCTTGAATCCTATTGTGATGTCAATGAAAAAAGGAACCTCTTATATAAGCCACTGAAACTCTGGGGGTATTTGTGACAGCAGCTATCATTAGCCTTCTCTGGAAAATGAACACACAAACCATATGGAGCATAGCCTTGGCAATAAAAACCAAACAGGTTACCACACAAATTATTTCACTGAAGTATGGGTGGAAAAAAAGTGAAACTGAAAGTTTTAGTCACTTGGTTGTGTCCAACTCTATAACACCATGGACTGTAGCCTGACCAGGCTCCTCTGTCCATAGGAGAGGAGGAGTGGGTAGCCATTCCCTTCTCCAGGGAATCTTTCCGACCTAGGGATTATTCTTTACCACTAGCACCACCTGGGAAGCCCTTAAAAAAAAAAAAAAAAGGTTTTGTAACCATGAAATTCCCAACAGAAATAATCATTTCTGGCCCAGCATACACCTGCCAATACATAATAATGTATCTTACTAGGCAAAAGGGACTACAGAGCCAGGCGGTTCATCCAAACTGCTGACTTTGACAGCTTAGCTTTGCCATGTCCAGTATTCATCCCCTGGATCCCCTTTCCCTCCATGTGCTTTTCTCAAAAATCTTCCATGAAAAATGGTTGAGAAAACCCTCATATTAAGGTGCAATAGACTGATGATGGTAAATGGATATCCTCTCCCCCTAGGGTATTTGCATTTTAACAGAGGGAAACCAGCTTCCAATCGTGGAATTAAAAGTACCCATAGCCTGGATGAAGGAGATATTTTGGGAGGCAAAGAAGCCTTTTTGATGACTCAGAAATCAAACACATGTAAGCAGCCACCTACTCGCCACCTCCTCATAAGGAGGTTCCTGAAATCATCTTTCAAAGCAGCTCTACTCTGAAGCAGAACTCATTACCCTGGGCAAAATTGCCTTGTCATTTTTCCCTTACATTCAACTCAAAGCAACATTTATGGGGAACTGACTCTGTACTCCTTGTGCTAATGCTACAGGGAAGAGAGGAAAATGGTGCTTTGTCTTCTTGCTCACTATTGGGTCTACAGTGGCTGGCATGTGGAGGATGCTCGAGAGAAAGAAAGGGAAGAGGAAGCAAAAACCTGATTACTAATGAGAGGCAAAATACAGTTAGTGAAGAGATATTTCTACTTAATAGTCCCAGAACTTGGAGCTGAGCAGCAGCACAGAAGTCGTCTCAGCACCTCTGAGTCCAGCAGTGTCCTCTAGAGCTCCCTTAGGAATGGTCCTTCAGCCTGTCCTTGAACCCTCCTCTGAACCACTGCCTCTTGAAGATCTAATTCTGTGGCAGGCATTCATGGAGATGAACTACCAGGCTCCTACCACTTTTCATACTTTCTGTGTGCTCCACCTGCACTTCCTCCTTCCGCTCCACTCCATCCCTCCCCAGTGGCCACCACGTCACATGCAAGCCCTACCCACAGGCCACGCTATCCTCTGGCCGTACGCTCCAGGCAGCACGAGCATCCCACACATTGGACACACGCTTGCATCTCTGAACCTGCTCAGACAGGTCCCTCAGCCCAGAAGGCCCAGTTTCCCAATTTCTGCCAGCTGGTACACTAGTTACCCTTCAGGTCTGCCACGATCCCCACCCTACAGCCTTCTCAGAGCCCCTGGAAGTCACAACCAGCCAGTCACCCTTCGGTGTGTTCACAGTATTCTGTATCCATCACTTTGCACTAAAGTTTCCTACAGCCAGTTCCCTTCCCCAGCTACGTTGGGAACTACATCTTCCTGAAGATAGAGGCCACTTGTTACTCATTTTCGAAACTTCTTACATTGGGTTCAATAATGTTCCTCCCTAAATTCAAGTCTTTCCCAGAATCCTCAGAATGTAACCTTACGTGGAAATAGGGCTACCCTTGCAGGTACAGTTAGCTAAAATGAGGTCATATTGGAAAATGGAAAACCCTGAATCCAGTATGACTAGTGTCCTCATCAGACACAGAGAGACACACGTGACTACGAATGCAGAGATTGGAGTGATAGGTCTTCAAGCCAAGGGATGTCAAGGATGACTGGCAACACCAGAAATGAAGAGAAGGGCATGAAAGAGATTCTTTTCTAGAGCCTCAAAAAGAGCATGGCTCTGCTGACACCTTGATTTTAGATTTCTAGCCTTCAGAACTGAGAGAGAATGAATTTCTGCTGTATTGAGTCACCCAGTTCTTGGTAATTTGTCACAGCAGCCCTAGAAAACTAATGTATCTATACAAGCTTTAAAGCCAGCACCTTCTCAGAGAGGGTCTCAAATATTGTCTAAACTGAATTGAAGAGTTTGGCTTATGAGAGAATTTCTTATTTTCAGGAGCCTCTGGAACTATATAAAGCAAGCCTTTCCTCATTGTGTTATCTGTGTGCGCACGGATGCCCAGTTACCCAGTTTTGCATTAGTTCCCTACTGCCCTAACAGCTGGAATTGTAGCTGTTTAAAAGCATTTCAAGCTACTAATTTGTTCTTTTTTCTTATTTGCCCAAAGCTTAGTGGGTTAGCTAGAGAGAATATTCCAAACTTAAAAACAAAAAACATTAGTATGCGAAAAACACGACAGCACCATTTGGGAGCAAGTCACACCTCCCCAGGGACTTCTCCCCCCGCGCCCCGCCTGCCCCAGGGACTCACATTCCAAATAGTTCCAGAGAGTTCATCAAAATTTTAAGGTTGTAAAGACCCAAGAATTTCAGGTTGAATCCACATGGCCAAAGGCCACTGAGAAAGAACCTAGGCTGGTGAGCCTCATCACTGAAGGCCAACACATGCGACTGGACGGAAGGCTTATGAAATCTCAGGAACCTCAGCTGTAGTGATTTTGGTGCAACTCAGATTGAAGCAGACATTTGGCAATTATCAGGTTCACTTGCGCATGAGCAAGCTTTGCCTATTCGCCAGGACTAAAGAAACCATTCTGCTAATTCCAGCTCCACTTTGCTTCCTCAGCTAGCCAAATTCACCAGTTTTTGGTTCTTTCATCTTTTTTTTTTCTCTGTCATACACACAAAAAGTAACACTCTCACAGACTGATGACATTGTGTTACTAAAAAGAACAACTCTGTCTCACATTCTTGAAAAGTTTCCCCAGGCTTCCAAGTCTATGTGGTGAGCAAATTCCAGAGCAAATTCTGCAGTTACACTTTTTTTTTTTTTAAATTGTTTTCAACCCCACATTACCCATCATTACTCTTGTCCCGCACCTTCCTCCAGCTAAAGGTCTCATTCACATGCTTCCTCTGAGTCATCCGGGAACCTGTCATCATGCGTAGAAAATTCCCAGCCTCAGCATCTTCATGGACTGTTCCCACCACCTTCCTCCTTTAGTTGAAACTGGCTCTTACAAGCACCTTCCTTTTTCCCATCCTGGAGTTTGGAGTAGGGAGTTTCAAACTCCACATTTCATCTTCCAAATAAGAGTTGTTTGACACTCAAAAAAATAGAAAAAGAAGCCCCCCTTCTTTAAGATTCATGTACCAAAAAACAAAACAAAACAAAAAAACACTTAATAAAGATGCCCTGAAACTACCACACCTCCATAAAAAAAAAATGCATGCCCTTCAGCAATACCATTACCGTTATCTGATTACTGATAGGTAACATCTATCGAATGCTTACAAATACGCCAGAACTTGGGCTTAGTCTTTCATTTACTCTCCCATTTATCAAAGTCTCAGTCGCTCCTTTTCATTACCTGGTCACAGCCCACCTCCTGCTATCAGCAAGGGAAACTTAATGTTCAAGGGGGGGAAAATCATTCAACAGTCCAGCCTCTCTATTCCAGTGACTCTCACTTCCTCTCCATACCCCGCGCCTGGTTATCACTGGGAACTGCTTCATCTCTGAAAGCTTACACACCAGCACTCGACACAAGGACTACATATATTTCCATTCCTCCCATCCTTTCCTTTATCCCATCCAGCCTGCTCTTAGGCTTTTCTTTGATATCTCTATCCCCATCTTCTTTTCCCCCAACCATCAACTCTCCAGATTTTACTTCCTTTCCCATTTCACTAGACCCTGTGACATCATTTCACGTACCCCCTCCCACAACGCTCACCATCTCTCTCTCCCCTTGCCTTCCTATCACACTTGCCCTATGAAATGCAGCACCATATAGATTCAACAGCAGACACTGGGCTACTATCTCCATTCTCAGCTGGGACCTGTCCTTTTCCTCTTCCTCTAACAACACTCTCGTTCCCATCAACAGCTATTCCAAATCTTCACTACCCTTTTCAAGATCCCACCTAACCCGTGCCTTCTTATTCTCAGCCAACATCACCTCCCCATTTACAGACAGAGCAGGGGTCGTAAGTATCAATTCTCGTCCACATTCCACCTTCACAAACATGAGCATATGCAGTAGCACCATCCTTCCACACTGAATCAAAAGTCACTCCTCACCTATTCAGGAACCCCACCGCATCAACTACTTATTCTTCTCTTTATTCCCTTTCTTCATCTTCAAAACTCCCTTTCATAGACTCATTTCTGTTAAAAAAAAATCATACTAGTGTCTCAAGTGCTATACACTTCTCCACTCTTTCTCTCCTGAAACCATAATCAACACACAATGGCTCAGATTCCTCATTTCCTAGTAATTTCTAACCCACTGTACTCAAAAGTCCACTCACTCTACCCAGAAACTGTCTCAACAGTCACCAATCACCTTCTAATTGTCATACCTTCAGCGTTTGTCACCTGTAATGGGCATGTGACATTCTTCATGGCCACACAGGGTCCACACTGTCTTCCTATGTTTAGGGAATCACGACCTTACCAAGTAGACCTAGAAGCTGACAACACCATAAACCTTCCTTCTACAGCTTCTTCTGCAGCTAATGTGTGAGCACATGACCGAGAACCTGCCCATCAGAGACACCCATCCCAGTCACTGGATGGCATCCCATGGAGGAACTGTGCAGGGCCCCTTTTGCAAGAGTGTGGCAGCATCACCCAGGTCCCAGAGGCAGCAGAAACAGTTCTGGAATTGATACCCATGGTCCACTGATGGCCAGGTCAACACTGCATGTTTTGAACCCACATCCAATAGCAACAGCAGCGATACTCTCACAGAACCAGCTCTGCCACAAAGCCACCAAGTGTCCTCCTAGTTGTCCCCAAACTCTGAGTACACAACATCCTTGAACCCTCACTCCTACCACTATATGAGATGGACTCCCCTCTCTCGGTTCTCTCAATACCTCTCTTTCTAATGATTAACAGAGGCACTGCTCTTGGTCTTCTTCTCTTCCCAATATACTCCTTTCTCTGGGTCCATCAGTGTAGCTTTAACCACTATTTATACACTGCTGCTGCTGCTAAGTCACTCCAGTCGTGTCCGACTCTGCGTGACCCCATGAACGGCAGCACCAGGCTCCCCTGTCCCTGGGATTCTCCAGGCAAGAATAACATGCTGTAAATCCATCTTTCCAAACCACACATTTCTCCTGACCCTAAGATCCTCTATGGGCATGTCACTGGGATATCCCACAGCTTCCTCAGCCTGCCACGTCTATCCCTCAGCCCAGCTCCTATTTCCCAACTTGGAGAATGCGCCTAACATACAGTCTCCCAAGTGAAAAACTAAACATCATCATCTTTGCTGCCTATGCAAACTTTTCTTAACTGGAACATTCTTTTTAGAAGGGTGATGTTAAGGTGTATCAGTATTCCAAGCATAATTTACTGCCACTTGGATAATAGAAAAATATTTTCTTGTTTATTCATATAGCATCAATAAGATACTGGAATGAACATAGGTACTGGAATATACATAAGATATTAGAAACATGGATGATCCCAAGAACAGAGATTCTTCATTGTAATATCCTTTTGAATGCTATTCCATATGAATTTTTGTTTACCATAAATTTTTAAAGATTAAATAAAAATTAAAATTTAAAATATGACCCAACACTGCTTAGACCCATTCAATGGCTTTCACCGCCTTTTGAATAAAATTCCATTAGTTTAGCAAACAAAGGCCTTCGTAAAAATGTCATTTCGGACAGCTTCATCACTCACTGCTTCCCTCCCAGGCACCCTCTGCTTTCATCATATCAGATTATTTGTGGTTCCACAATCACTCTATCCCCTCACATCTTCACACATGCCGTTCCTTCTGCCTCAAGCATTGTTCTCCTGCTTGTCTGCCTGGCAGATCCCTACCCATCCTTGAGGACACTTCTCAACACCCATGTGGCAGGATGAGTCACATATTACTAAAATTCTGACTTATCAAGTGTAAAAGTAGTTTATCTTTTAAAATAATTAGAGTTCAAATCTATCCCAATAACATCACTGTCATCTGAATTCCAATTTTCTTTCTTGACCTGTGGGAAAAAGAATATAGACATGGCAACAACCTAGAAACTATGGATCTGAAGTCAACACAGGAGCCTAATCCACTCATTGTGTACATTTTCTGTGTCTACTGGTGAATTTTCTGTGTCCACTTGACTGGGACACAGGGTGCCCCGATATTTGGTTAAACATTATTCTGGGTGTGTCTGTGAGGGTGTTTCTGGAGTGAGATTAACATTTGAATCAACAGATTGAGTAGAGCAGATCACCCTCCCTAGTGTGGGTAGGCCTCACCCAGTCCACTGAAGGCCTGAATTGAACAGAACGTTGGATAAGGGCGAATTCGTGCTGACTGCTTTCAAGCTGCGACACCAGTCTTCCACACTCAGACTGGAACGTAACCACTGCCTCTCCTGGGTCTCCATCTTGCTGAGGGTGGATGTAGGGCTTCTCAGCCTCCATAATTACCATAATGCTAACTATATAGATAATATTTATTTATAACATATATAAACCCTACTGATTCTGCTTCTCTGTAGGACCTTGACCCATACAGGGTCTTAACAGGAGAAAGGTTGAGAACTGCCAATCTAAGACATAACACAAATCCATCTCTCCCCTGATGCCTTTCCTAACACCCATAGGCAGAGCTCAACATGCCCTGCACTAGACTCCCATGACTGTTCCTTGATTCACTCTTCCAATAAATACTTACTGAGCATCTACCATAAAGCAAACGTGGTTTCAAACACTGAAAATAGATCACAGATGGACCAGACCAACATCTTTACCCCTGTGGAACTGAGATAATAAGCAAAAAGAAATAGTACGTTATATGACAGTAAGATGAAAAGCAGGAAGTAACTTACTTACTTACTTAAGCAGGAAGTAACTAAGGAGTGCAAGGAAGTGAGGGTGGCAGAGTGTTAAATAGGACCGTGGAGAAAACTTCACTGAAATCTTGGCCTTTAAGTAATGATCAGTGGAGGCGAGAATGTGAGCCACCAGGGCATCTAAGAGAAGCGCGCTCCAGACAGGCATCTGTTCAGTTCAGTTCAGTCACTCAGTCGTGTCCGACTCTTTGCGACCCTATGAATCGCAGCACGCCAGGCCTCCCTGTCCATCACCAACTCCCAGAGTTCACTCAGACTCATGTCCATCGAGTCGGTGATGCCATCCAGCCATCTCAACCTCTGTCATCCCCTTCTCCTCCTGCCCCCAATCCCTCCCAGAGGGTCAGCAAGTACCAAATATCCCTGGTATGAAGGTCACATGGTCTTTATATTAGGCTGTCAGGCCCTTGGGATCAAGAAGCACACCTTCCATGGAAGTAATAGTTATTTTAATAAAAATAGCAATTTTATTGAGTACTTACTAAATGCCAGACACAATAAAGACTTTACAAGCATTATCACACTTAATCCTCATCATTTTGAGAGGTAGGTATATTATACACCCAGTTTACAGATGAAGAAACTGATAGAATCATTTGTCTAGAACGACACAGAAAGTAGCAGAGCTAGAATCTGCACCCTGATCAACCAACTCCTAAGATTATGCTTTTATCCCTCTGCTTTACAGACTCCACCTTTAATTTCCCATTTTTAGAGTTCTGGTTCCTCACAGATGGTCGATAAATGTTTATCAGATGGAAACTCACAATGAGACTTACTTGAAGGAGGAGGCCTAGCAGTCTGTTTTAAGGATTTACTACTTTATTAACAGAGCTTGGTTTGTCTGTTGTCTTTAAAACAGAGATGACTTCAAGAATAAATGTTTCAAGATAGTCCCACCACTCTGCAGATTCATTTCAACTGCATAATGGAATCAACTGGTTTCCCAGATCTCATCGGAAGCTACTCCCTGAAGCTTAAATGTAATTTGCTTCCCTTTCATTGCTTCAACATTTTACTTTCATCTCAATTGACTCAGCAGACACTTCCTGAAAACCTAGTATAGAAAGACACAGCCCAGAATGACCAGCGATACAAAACCAGAGAACACACCATCACCTGCCCTCACGTTGTCCACAATCAGACCACAGAGAAAAGCAGCCTGCATGACCGCAGTGCAGCAAACATAAGCTAGCTGCCCCTATGAAGACTGAGTAAGCACAAGTCTGGTGGCCACACATAAAAGGACTTTTTTCCTAGTTCACTTAACAGCTGTGTTGACCATACTCGGGGGAAGGCTGTGGTTACCAAGTGTAGGGGAGCTTTTAGCCCGAAATGGGAGAGCTTGAAACCTTTCATTGGTTTAATCCAAGAATGCACCCAAAAGACACAGCTGCAGTCTCCTTAGAAAACAAAGGAAGTATAAAAATTCCACTTAAAACTATCCACTTTCCTTTTGTTTACAATTCAAACTCTAAAATAAACTGTGTATTTAATTGTGATATTATACCATCAGGCTCTTTTCCTCTCTAGAGGCTTTGAAAATTGAACTCTATCACTGGCCAAATAAAATCCAAAGGATATAGTGTACAGAATTTGGTTTTATCAAGCCATGTCTCTTTCTCAGAATAGTAATCTCAGGTTTTCCTCTACCAGGGAAGTGAAATGAACCCAAGTAGCCCAGATAGCCTAGACTGTACCTTCTGTCCTATGAAGCAGGCAAAAAGAATCATGTGTCTGCAACCCTGACACTGATGCAGAACTAGCCAAACCTTCAATCTGCTTTAGGCTGATTTAAACTATCAGAGAGTTTAAGTCAAATCAATGGTGCAGGTGAAAATCCCAGTGGCTTACAGAAGGCTCATGTCTGTAGGAGTTTTCAGCACTGGGGCCTGAATAGGACACCAGTTCACTTATCACTGCCTGGCCAGAGCTCTTAACGCGAAACAGGGCCGATACTGTGAAAGCATCACCTTAACTAGAAACACGTGAGGGCTCGGTTGGGGCCTCCTGACCACGGGTAACAACACTCTAATTCACGCAGAGGAGAGGTGCAGACAATTTCTTGAGGAGTCTAATTCGGCTTAAAAGACACCCTCCCTCCCCAAACATGACCCATGTCATTTTCATTCTCACTCCAAACCAAGCTTCAGATAAGAAGGTGGAAGCCCCCAGAAGCTATGAAGTAGCCCCCAACTGCGTAGCCTCATGTCAAGCACTGGGAATGTGGGTACAGCCTGGAGAGACCTGCACCAGGGTGGCGAGGATAAAAGACTCATGTGGCTGGTCTGGAGGTGGGCAAGGTTCCCCAGGTTTGGGGGCTGGCAGAGAAAACTGCAGACCAGCAGCCCACACGCCCGGGCTGAATCTGTGAGAACTGGGGCAGAAGTCTTCCCAGCGCTCAGGATCGAGCTCACCTGCCCTAGGCAGCAAAAGCCCCAGGGTCAGAGCATCCTCTGAGGAGCTACATGAGCTGCTGGGCGCACTGCTGGAGAACCACAAGGGGAACTCAGAGCAGGGTCCCTGGGGTGGGCTACGAGGCGGGCTTAGCCTCAGGACACTTCTCAGTGTGACTAATACACGGACACAGAGAAAGGGATGGGGGAAACAGACTCTAGGGAAGATAGTGTGGCCCTAACTTCAGGGATTCCTAGGTTGAAAGTAAGAATTCCCTTTTGGCTAGAAGGAGGGTCCGTATTTCCCTTTCAATATTGTTCATGATTTTAACTCTATCACAAATAGATTGAAAACCCTCAAGGGCTATTCCACCTTGCAGCCTCAGCAGTGAGTGGTGACAGGATCATTCTAGACTTTTCCATCCTGGGAAGCAACTGCCATACACAGAGCTTCCCTCGACTACCTTCTGGCCCTCTGAGAGGAAGTCTCCATAGGAATAATGTAAGGAAAAGTTATGGCTCCTTTTAAGAGGCTTCTGGTAAATTCAGAGTTCCAAACTTTCTGGAAGCAGGTGGAGGTAAGTAATCAGCATTCTGTGTGGTTACACTAATCAGTAACTACAACTTTGGGGAATAACAGGCCATAGAGAAAAGAAATTGTCTTCTCATTACAGGAAAATAAAACTACGTAGAGGAGTCTCATAAACACCCAGAGCCACATGTAAGACTTGGGCTTGGACCCACGTCCTGCTTCTGGCACACTCCTACTAAATATGACCCGGGTGGTCTACCCAACCTCTCTGAGCTTCATTTATTCACCTGTAAAGCATAGGAAATGCATTTGGCACCTCACTCTAGTACTCTTGCCTGGAAAATCCCATGGATGGAGAAGGCTGGTAGGCTTCAGTCCATGGGGTCGCTAAGAGTCTGGCATGACTGAGCGACTTCACTTTCATTTTTCACTTTCATGCATTGGAGAAGGAAATGGCAACCCATTCCAGTGTTCTTGCCTGGAGAATCCCAGGGACAGGGGAGCCTGGTGGGCTGCCGTCTCTGGGGTCGCACAGAGTCTGACATGACTGAAGCGATGCAGCAGCAGCAATGCTCACAGAAAGTTTTAGTTGTTGGGACTTCCCTGGCGATTCAGGGGTTAAAAATCCACCTGCCAGTGTAGGGGAACCCATAGTATGATCCCTGGCCCCAAAACTAAGATCCTACATGTTGCAACACAGCTAACCCCGCGTGCCACAACTACAGAGCCCACACCCCACAACAAGAGACACCACTGCAGTGAAGCCCACACACCACAACCAAAGGGTAGCCCCTGCTCGCCGAACTAGAGAAAGCCCACGCGCAGCAACAAGACCCAACGCAGCCAAAAAAAAAAAGTAAAGAAAAAGTATTAGTTGTTGTTACTCAAGAAATGGTCACCTTGCTCTCCTTCAGCTGTAAAAATTCAGCCAAAAAAACAAGAGAACCACAAAGGGGAGAAACTATTTGCCCTGGGCGAAAAGGAAAGGATATGGAAATGTCAGAAAGAAGTCACCACTAGATGGGAATTAATAAAGAGGGAAAGCAATACTCCCTCTCTGAAAAGTTGCAAACAAGCAGTCAAGTATATTAAACAGTCGAGGGTATAAGATTAAGGAAAGAGGCAGGGGGTCCCGGCCTTGTGCTCCTGGACTTGCAGAGCTACAGGGGTAAGTGAAAGTCAGCCTCACCTGATATTGGGCTGCAACCCACAGGCCGGCAAGCCTTGTAACTGCCCAGCGTCAAGAACAAAGAAGCAGCCCAGAGACCGCAACAGAGACATCAGTGGATTATTGGACAAGGGGCTCTTACACAGCTGAAGCAAAAGATCCTGGAGGGACACCCCACCACACCCAGCAGGCAGTCCGCAGAACATGGTGGCACCTTAGGCTACTATTTACAGGGGGAAGTGACATCAGGCTGGCTCATCAGTTACCAGGGAAACCATCTGGGGCACGTCCCTCACAGCCCCTCAGGTTAATAACCATCACAAGGGCAAATGTTTCCCTTTAATAAACTAGCAGGTGGAGCTGTTTGGGCCCAAGGATGAGAACAATCACTAGCTGGGCCGGGGCAAGCACGTTTGTGTGAGTAGGGTACAGGTGAAGTGGGGACTGGTCAGGCAGGGGCTGTAAAAACAGCAAGAGAACAGCCATGTTGAGGTGCCTGGCCACACACCTGATAAGAATATGAAAGCCCAGGGATATCTGGAAAACTATTAGAATTGTCATTTACACCTAGGTATTTGTATTCTAAATGCTCTTTACAGATCTGGTACTGTGACTACAATGATTAGAAATCATTAAAATAACAAATATGCCACTTAGAAGTTTATTTTAATGAAAAAGTAGTGTATAGACCCCAACCTGCCAACCCCATCCTGCTAAGTCATAGCAAATAATAACCACAATAATTTATGAAGCATTTGCAGTATGCCAAGCAGTTCTAATTCTTAGTCTTACATGTATTATAACTCACTTGACTCCTGTAACGATCCTATAGGATAAACAGTATAATTTTCCCTGTTACATATAAAGGTATGGATTTTTCAAAATGAATTAACTGATGGGCAAGCAGCCAGGAGGGTGATGAGTTACAAGCAGATTTCAAAAACAAGCAATGAAGTCAACCTCTTCTGCGGCTGTTCCAAAGATGCAACCAGCATACTCCTTTCCTCTTTTTACTCAGGAAGTCCTCCCGCAAAGCCAACCCGGCCACAGTAGGAGTAGCCTGTAGACCGTCATCTTCTCTACTAGCAGTGAGAAGGCTGTGGGTACACATAGCAAGTAGCAGAATGAAGAAATAAAAACAAAAGCAGTGGTAGAATAAAAAGATGATGTTCCTTCCTTAAGACCAATGACACGAAAAAGCTTAGGATTGAGATGGGCTGCTTTTGTACGGACTGAGGACTCGGCTCATAAAAGATGACCTGCAGACAGACACGATGGCATCTCAGGACTACCCAGGGTAGTACCTTATGCACGATCCTTAAGTGAAAGTCGCTCAGTCATGTCTGACTCTTTGCGATCCCACAGACTACAGCCTGCCAGGCTCCTCTGTCCGTGGAATTCTCCAGACCAGAATACTGGAGTGGGTAGCTGTTCCCTTCTCCAGGGGATCTTCCCAACCTAGGGATCGAACCCAGGTCTCCCACATTGCAGGTGGATTCTTTACCGTCTGAGCCACCAGAGAATCCCACGATCCCTGGAGACTCCTTGAATAAGGGCTCCCCATACATCACAGGCCCAGGGACAGGAAGCTGGCTTCCGTTCTTTAGATGCAGTTTATTATTCAAATCACTTCACCAAGGCCACTGATGCCCAGAGAGGGGAGAAGACTTACCCAAAGCCCAGGGGACAAGCTGGGGCCACTTTGCAGGTCTCCTAGGGTTTCCAGGTGGCACTAGTGGTAAAGAACCCACCTGCCAATGCAGAAGACATAAGAGACATGGGTTCGACCCTTGGGTCGGGAAGATCCCCTAGAGGAGGGCATGGCAACCCAGGAACCCACTCCAGTATGCTTGCCTGCAGGATGCCATGGACAGAGGAGCCTGGCGGACTGCAGTCCATAGGGTCTCAAAGAATCGGACACGAAACATGTATGCACACAGCTCAGCTGGTTCACAGAGCTATACTGAGGCTACAGCAAAACAATTCACAGGGACAGCTCTACAAGTGAGTGCTGGTGGCACTGGTAATATTTAGAGACGATTTTTAAAGTCGCGAGGCATTTACAGACAATAACTTGAATCCCTCTGGTGATAGGACACAGTGCCATATTTATACAGAACAGTGTTTCAGCTGCAAAAGCCTCCAGGCAAGCGAGCAGAGCCATGGTTCTCCAGCCCAGAAAGCAGGTGGCCAAACGAAGCTGCCAAAGGGTGGGGCCACTAAATGGCCCATATCTAAATGCGGGACACAAGCCTTGCTCCAGAGTGCTGGGATAACAGAGCTTTGGATCAGGAGGGGATCCCAAGGATCACAGCTCACACCCAGCATCTTACAGGCAAGAAAACAAAGGTGCAGGGAGTGCTCGCTGCACGGTGTCTGTGAAGCAAGGACTCCCCAGTCTCCCCTCCCCAGACCCCGGAAACCTCAGACCTACCTCTGTCTCTAACGCATCCTACCTCCTTCCCTGTTTCATGTTTCTCCAAAGCATTTATAGCAGTTCCTCCTTATCTGTGAGGATACACTCCAAGACCCCTGGTGAATGCCTAAAACTGCAGACAGTACCAAACCCTATTCAGTCAACCCCTAAACAACACAGGGGTTGGGGGTGCTAATCCCCTGAACAGTCGGAAACCTGTGTGTATCTTTATGGTTGGCCTTCCACACCCACAGTTCCACATTGGTGGGTCCAACCAGCTGCAGATTAGGTGTTGTGTTATTCGCTTTATCATGTCTGACTCTTTGTGACCCCATGGACTGTAGCCCACTAGGCTCCTCTAGTCCATGGAATTTTCCAGGCAGGAATACTGGAGTGGGTTGCTATTCCCTGCTGCAGAGGCTCTTCCTGACCCAGGGATGAAACCAGGGTCTCCCGCAATGAAAGTGGATTCTTTACCATCTGAGCCACCAGGGAAGCCCGTAGATTGGGTAGTACCGTAGTACTTATTTTTCAAAATCTGCATGTAAGTAGACCCATGGAGTATGTAGGGGAGAGCAAATGAGTCAAGATGGGACTGTCAGGCTCTCTCGCCCACGGCCTCTCACTCTCACCCCACGTGCTGTAAATCCACGGTGACGTGACAGCTGAGAGCACTCAGAGCACTGCGCATGCACGTCACGATGTACTCTTTGGCCACGGGCCACTTTTGTTCTGAAAACATATATAAGCTCCACCTGGAAAGCCCTTGAGGCTGCATTATGGCTGTGTCCGCCGGGTCAGCCACAAGAGAATACAGCGTGTCTGTGGCTACTAAGGCTGCAAGTGCCAGTGAGGAGAGAACAAACATGTCTGCAGTTTCTGCAGCCCCTTGAGTTTTCTTCCAGCTTCCCACTCACTCCTTGTCTACCCTGAGTTCAGCAAGCAGTGAGATGCAGCAAGACAATTGGTGTCATTGGCAGGATGATACAGCAAGACACAGTTCAAATCCGTGTTGATCAAGGGTCAACTGTATATGTACTATATTTTTTCCTATACATAGATATCTATGATGAAGTTTAATCAGGCAGTTTAGCAATTAACCAAAATGCCAGCATCGCTGCTCTTGCGCTTTGGGCCAACATTATGTAAAATAAGGGTTACGTGAACACAAACACTAGGGTACCATGATGCTATGACAATCTGTCTCCTAACTGAGACGGCTACTAAGTGAGTAGCAGGTAGGATATTCTGCACCAAGGGATGACTCATGTTCTGGGTGAGACATAGCAGGATGGCATGAGATTTCATCACACTCCTCAGAATGGTGCACAATTCAGAACTTAAGAAGCACCATTACTGGAATTTTCCATTTAATATTTTTGGACCACAGTTGACCAAGGGCATCTGAAAATATGGAAAAGAAAACCACAGATACGGAGTAGGAATAGAGTAGTACTTTATAGGCTTTGCATTTAATATACTCTAGGCTTTACGTTTATTTATTGGCTGCCTCCTTCTCCACTCCCTGTACTAGAAGGTAAACACAATGCTAAGGGCTCTGCTATATCATTAGCATGAGGAACACAGCAGCAGGCTCTCAGTAATGATTGGTTGAATGGATGAATACTCGGCATCCACTGAGCACTTAAGAATTTATAAAGTATTTCCACAAACATTATCCTTTGTGGTTTTCATTTAATCACTGGAAATGTCTTAGAAGAATCGCACCACGAAGGTCAGACTTTATATCTCCCCGTGGTGTGGGAGCAGGTCCTGGTGGCTTGAGGCAGGGCTTGTACTTTCCTGGAGGAATTAGGAAGCACTGGGCCAGAAAGCAGCCCAGGATACCTGCTGATCCTAGAGGCCTGGGTGCAGAGTAGTCTGCCCGAGGGAGGCAAGGTGACCTGCCCCTACCTGGTGAAAACCTGGAGGCAAAACTACATTTCAGATTTGTAAATCCTTTTCCATTTGCTTCACTGAGGAGCAAAATAGGACACTAGTTTGGGAAGCAGAACAGCCACTGGGCCACTCCTGGCTTTAATGACTCCTGATTACTCAGCCAGCTTGAGCTGCAGGATACAGAGCACTGCCTTCTCTGGGGCATCCACTCCAACCCAGCAGGCAGATCGCAGAATAAACAAAGGAGTATCAGGTCCCCACACTTGTGTTTTATTCCCCACATGGACTATTCTCAACCAGTGGCTAAAACTTTCACCCTTTCTCAATAAAAACCAGCTCAAACAGCACCTCTTGAAGGAAGCCTGGTCTGAATCTACCCCTTTCCCCACCCCATCACCACCCACTCTCTATAATCAATCTTTTCTCATTGAATTCCCACAGCATTTGGTACCATTATTACTACATTCGTCATGCCCTAACGTTTTGCTATCTATCTTGACCTCCTCTTACATATATAAACTCTTCCTTAGCTACAGAATGTATCACCTAGATGTATCTCTGAGGCATCCAGCACAGTCCCAGCACATGGCAGACACACAGTGATTGATCCCTGAATGAATAAGCAAACAATCAGCTATTGAGGAGGATGATAAGTTGTGCTTCCCACGTGGCACAGTGGCAAAGAATCCACCTGCCAATGCAGGAGACGTAGGTTTGATTCCTGGGTCGGGAAGATCCCCTAGATTAGGAAATGGCAAGTCAGTCCAGTATTCTTGCCTGGAAAATTCCATAGGCAGAAGAGCTTGGCGGGCTACAGTCCATGGGCCGCAAAGGGTCAGACACAACTGAGTGCCTCAGCAAGCACGCACATGCCAAGTTTTGGCTAAAACCCTACCATATCCTCAGCCTGCATCCATCCAAGGCTCTCTGACTAAATCTGACCCACCCGTTTCTACCACCTTACACTATTTTTATCAAATCATCCTGTTGCACAAATATCCATGTATTGGTATTCTAAACTGACTGCCTCTTTGAGAATGCACTACCCTCAAAATATGTCAAGAGTCTACAAAGATTACTCACCAATAATGGACATTAACAGATGGAAAAAAATCTAAAATGCAAAAATCCCTCATTTTGGAATGCTGGATGTTACCTTTGTTTGGATCCTCCTCGTCTCTCATTCCCCATGTATGAGCAATTGTACAGTTCTATTGACTGTGCCTCTACCTGTCCTGGAACCAGTCCAACCTTCTCCATCCTTACCCACATGACATCTGTCACCTGGATTGCTGCCCCAGCTGCCCTAACTGGTCCCGTGCCTCCAAGCTCACCCCGATGTAATTCCTCCTCCATGCTGCAACTCCCCTGTTCTCTCTGAAAGGCAATTCTGGTCACACATCTCTCCAGCTCAGGGTTTTTAACACCCCCACTCCAGTACTCTTGCCTGGAAAATCCATGGACAGAGGAGCCTGGTAGGCTGCAGTCCATGGGGTCGCTAAGAGTCGGACACGACTGAGCGACTTCACTTTCACTTTTTTCTTTCATGCACTGGAGAAGGAAATGGCAACCCACTCCAGTATTCTTGCCTCGAGAATCCCAGGGACGGCGGAGCCTGGTGGGCTGCCGTCTATGGGGTCACACAGAGTTGGACACGACTGAAGTGACTTAGCATTAGCATGCTATATAGTCTGTGCTCCCCAATGGGGCACACAAGGCCTTGGCCATCTGTGCCTTACCTGCCCCTCCTGCCTTCTCTCTCCCCACCTTCTCACACACCTACACTCCAGCCACGCTGTGTGCATGCCTGCTAAGTCGCGTCAGTCATGTCCAATTCTTTGTGACCGCATGGATGGTAGCCCGCCAGGCTCTTCTGTCCACGGGGTCTCCGGGCAAGAATCCTGGAGTGGGTTACCATGGCCTCCTCCAGGGGATCTTCCCCACCTGGAAATCGAGCCCGCGTCTCTCCTGTCTCCTCACTGGCAGGCGGGTTCTTTACCACTAGTCCAGCCACCCTGAACGACTGGCAGGCAGGTTCTTTACCACTAGTCCAGCCACCCTGAACAACCTGAATTCGTCAGGTGTGCCAGGTCTGTCTCACCACCTCCCTGTCACGTAGACCGGTCCCCTTGCCTGAAATGACGTGTTCTCCCACTGTCCTCTTCACATGCCTCTTCACCTGGTCAACTCCCAACTCGTCCTTCATCGTAAGACTCTTCCCTGAGCTCCCAGCCAAGGCGGCCTACTGCCAAGCGTCCAGATGGCACCCCCACCGACTCACCGTGTGACTATCACAGCCAGCTTACCTGTCCCCTTGCCTCCCATACGTGGCTTAGCTTCCTGACGGCAAGTGCCCTGGCAGTTTCAGAATCCACCTGGCCCTGTGCCTGGTGCTAACAGGAACCCCACAAATAACCATGGAAGGACTTTGGAAATTAGATCAGCCTCCGAGGAGGCAGCTGCTGAACGAGGGTGAGAACACCAGTGTGTATATGTGTGTGAGTCCTCAGTCATTCAGTCGCGTCCAACTCTTTGCGACCCCATGGACTGTAGCCCGCCAGGTTCCTCTGTCCATGGAATTTTCCAGGCAAGAATATTGGAGGGGGTTGCCATTCCCTTCTGCAGAGGATCTTCCCAATCCAGGGATCAAACCTATGTCTCCTGCATTGGGAAGCAGATTTTTTAACCACTGTACCACTTATTATGCTCCCTACCTACAGTTCAATCCCTACCCCATTCATACACTGGAGTTCTGAAATCAAATTTAAAACAAATCTAAATTCTCCCCCTTAAAATAAATAAAAGACAAAACAAGTCATATAATTGACAGTACTGGTCAAAGGGAAGAAATGGGGCAACCGATATATGCAACAATGGAATAAGTAAAAGAATAAAAATAATTTACATTAACTTTGGAAAATTATACAATTATCAGTACAACAACTGTAAAATAAAATGAATAAGGGATTTGGGATCAGAAATCCTGACTTGTGATATCTGTATAACCTTGAACTTGTCACTCAATCACCAAGTCTCCCTCTGCTCACATGGGTTGTTGTGATAAAACAATGGATATAAGGCACTTCTACATTTTTAAAGCACTATACAAATACAAGTATAGTGTATTTGTATAAATACACTATTGTATAATGAATAAATACACTATTGTATAATGAATAAAGCACTCATTCAAATTATAATTATGATGACTATTGCAGAAAAATGTTTATGACACAGTAAGAAAAGTTGTATACAAATATGTGTACAACTGTGTAAATTATGTGTGAAAGTGTTAGTTACTCAGTTGTGTCTGACTCTTTGTGGCCCTATGGACTATAGTCTGCCAGGCTCCTCTGTCCATGGAATTCTCCAGGCAAGAATACTGGAGTGGGTTGCCATTCCCTTCTCCAGGGGATCTTCCTGACCCAGGGATCGAACCCAGGTCTCCTGCATTCAGGCAGATTCTTTACCACCTTGCTGCTGCTAAGTCACTTCAGTCATGTCCGACTCTGTGCAACCCCATAGATGGCAGCCCACCAGGCCCCTCCGTCCATGGGATTCTCCAGGCAAGAGTACTGGAGTGGGTTGCCATTTCTTTCTCCAATGCATGAAAGTGAAAAGTGAAAGTGAAGTCACTCAGTTGTGTCCAACTCCGAGTGACCCCATGGACTGCAGCCCACCAGGCCCCTCCGTCCATGGGATTCTCCAGGCAAGAACACTGGAGTGGGTTGCCATTCCTTTCTCCAATGCATGAAAGTGAAAACTGAAAGTGAAGTCGCTCAGTTGTGTCCAACTCCAAGTGACCCCATGGACTGCAGCCCACCAGGCCCCTCCGTCCACGGGATTTTCCAGGCAAGAGTACTGGAGTGGGGTGCCATTGCCTTCTCCGCTTTACCACCTTAGCCCCCCCAAAATGGAGGACATTAGCATTCTTCAACCCAGAGAAGACCACCCGAGGCTGGGTTAAAGGAACCAGAGAGGCTCATTAGGAGACCACCTGAGGTCAAATGAAAGGAATGCAGGCCCTACACACACCCCGATCCGTGCAGCAGCCCTGCCCTTGAACCAATGCTATAAAATTCCTCATCAAATACCCTGGGGTTGGGCACGAGCTCACTGTGTTACCCTTTGCCTGGCAAAGCAATAAAACTATTCTTTTCTACTTTACCCAAAACTCAGTCTCCAAGATTCGATTCAGTACTGGTGCACAAAGGCTACTGTCAGCATCATGACCAATTTCTTCAAGACCAAGCTCTAGGCTCACCTTCTCCTAGGAGTCTTCCCTGTGTGACCACAATCCAAATAGATCACTCTTTTGCTTTGTTATGTAGTTTGACTATAGTTTAAAAGACAAACAAAAAAACACTGTTCCCAATTGCTACATCCCAGTGGGTTCTCTCCCCCAACAGGACAGCAAGACCGAGGGCAGGACCCACGCTTTCTGCTACCTTTCCACCTGCCACAGTGCCTCCTTGAAGCCTTCACAAACGCTAGTTGAATAAGTGGTGAGAAGAGCATCCGACCAATGAATGCGGTGCTCCAGGTTTCTGCTGTTGATTTCAGTAACGATACGATTAGCACTATCTGAAGATCTGCCACAATGAGCCATATCATCCATTGTAATTGTTCATCTGGTCATTATTTTGGCACATTCCAAGCTGCAGTATAAGTAATTACATTCTGTGCACAGAGCCACTCACCTCAATTACAGGCCTTGGCAACTACATTACGAGATAACATTATACAGAGAGGCTATGAATCAGTCGGCTGGGTACAGGGAGGATTTTTAAAAGAAAGAACAGTGAACCAACCATGTAAAGCCTGCTTTAATCAAATACAGTATTCTTCTGAAATCAGAAGTCAGAGAGGAAAAGATTATCAAGCTACACAGACACAGAACAAGAATGAAAACAGATGTGATGAAATAAAGCTTGTATTTTAAGGCAAGATGAGAAAAATTTAAACATAAAATTTTTCTCTGCTCCCTTGGGCCCCCACCTTCCCTCCCAGTGTGCATTAATTAGCATTTGCATTATGCATTAACCAGACCTTCCCAACAGCAGGAATACCTGTTCAACCATAAGGATCAACTCTTATTCTGGTGCCAACCACATAACTCCTGAGAAGATAACATTCCTGTCTTAATCCTGTAAGGGGTCATGATGACCCACCACTCACCTTGTATGTGTAGACGCCTTTGGTAAGCTTTATACATAACGCCTATATATCATTTCCCTTAAAGATAGCAATGGGTGCAGAGCAGGCTGAGTCAGATGACTTACGGAAATACAGCACTGTATCTAACGGAAGTTCTTAGCTTAAATACTTACAGCTTCATTAATGTTACTAGCTATATTTCTTCTACTCTGCCTCTTTTACAAGATTATCGGTTCTTGCATTGCCAAATGTGTGACTGAGCCTCCAATAAAAATAAGGATGACTAGGCAACTTGAAATGATCAACCAAATATATAGTTCTATAAGTTCAGTGATTATAATAACTTGACTCTGGATAAGGGAAGAAGCAACAAGAGGGAGCCACTTCCCAGACCATAACAGACCAGTAAAACCAGCAGTACAAAAGCTGTTGGCTGCTGTTAACAGGGCCTTGTCCAATAATAGCACATTGAGGGACCTATCAACAAAATCCTTGTCTGATCTAGAAATGCACATTCCTAGCACTGAGGGGCAAACAGGTCATGAAATGCCTCCCAAACCCTGGTCAAAATTATGGCCAAAAAGGAAAGGATTGTAAAAATAATGAATGTTGGCCATCCGCCAGCTCTATAAGAATCAAGTCGCTGACCACTGCAGTCACTGACCTATAACACACCCTGAAGGGAATTAAGGGTGAAGATCAGAATAAGACATGGGAAAACTGGAAGAACTCGTCCTCAGAGAGTTAGATATTTTCAGAAGAAAATTTTATGAATCCAGTTTCTCGCATCTTCCAATACTCAAAGTGGACGTGTTAGTCGCTCACTTGTGTCTGACTCTTTGCAACTCCATGGACTACAGCCTGCCTGGCTCCTCTATCCATGGGGTTCTCCAGGCAAGAATACTGGAGTAGATTGCCATTCCCTTCTCCAGGGGATCTTCCCGACCCAGGAATTGAACCCAGGTCTCCTGCACTGTGGGAGGATGCTTTACCATCTGAGCCACCAGGGAAGTCCTGCCACACTCAGAAAAGCACTAAAACCATTAACCAAAATGTCTGTTCCTCACAAACAGTAGGAATCTTCTACCAAGATGTCTCCTTGACTGTGTGCATCCCCCTCATCAAACTCACATATAACGGCCTCCCCCACTACTTCTTTGGAACAGTTCTCAGAGCCCGCTGAGAGACTGTCTTCCAAGTTAAAATCCTCCAGTTGGCTTGAATAAAATTTGCCGTTCCTTTCTTAGATTGACCATTGACGAATTTTTCTGTCAACAAGTGTGTAAGGAGGGCCGTTTCTTCCCCTTGTGTGTGCCCCTGTGAGTTTTGTGCTTAGTCGCTCAGTCGCATCTGACTCTTTGCGCCCCATGGACTGTAGCCCTCCAGGCTCCTCTGTCCATAGGGATTCTTCAGGATATACTTCTTCAAGAATACTGGAGTGGGTTGCCACACCCTCCGCCAACGGTCTCCCCCATCCAGGGATCGAACCTGGGTCTCCCTCATTTCAGGCAGATTCTTTACCATCTGAGCCATCAGGGAAGCCCAAGAATACTGGAGTAGGTAGTCTGTTCCTTAGGGGATCTTCCCGACCCAGGAATTGAACCAGGGTCTCCTGCATTGCAGGTGGATTCTTTACCAGCTGAGCCACCCGGGAAGCCCCGTGTGTACCCCTAGCTCCAGGTAATAGAACTCCTAGAGAGCGCCACCTACTGCTCAGCATGGGGAGTGCGAGCAGGAAGCTGACAGCTGCTATTTCTCACTTTCCAGTCTCGAGTTGCTGTTTGGTTGCTAAGTCGTCTCCGGCTCTTTGCAACCCTGTGAGCTGCAGCATGCCAGGCTTCCCTGTCCACTGTCTCCCAGAGTTTGCTCAAATTCATGTCTGTAGAGTCAGTGATGCCATCCAACCATCTCATCCTGTAGCCCCCTTCTCCTCCTGCCTTCAATATTTCCTAGCATCAGGGTCTTTTCCAATGAGTTGGATGTCTGAAGGGCAGGTTCTAAACAAGTACCAGAATGTTGATACTACATACTGAGGCTAATAACTAATTTGCCAAATACTGTGCTAAGTGCTTTATATGCATCATCTCATTTTACCTTCATAGTGATTCCATGAAATTGGTTCTTTATTCCATTTCAATAAAGATGCAGGAACAACTGGTTTGAAACATCTACTTACTCAGTGGACCCAATTTGCTAGGAACTGTGCAAGGCCCTGGGGACCCAATGTTAAGCAAATAAAACCAGCTCTACCTTCATGGAGCTTACCTTCTAGTGGGAGAGGCAAAAAATGAGGGGTGGAAAAGAAGTTTAACAAAGTAATAGCTAAATGTGTAAAGTTCTATAAAGCACATAAATTGGTTACATGGGGAAAGGACCATTTTCAATGAAAAGGGAAGAGGAGTTTCCTCAGATACCCTCACACACAAAGCGAGAATCTCCGTAGACTCCAACAGGACACTCAGAAGGGCTGGGAACAAGACCGAGCCTCTCTGTTAGCAGGACTGTTACAGAAGAGCCCCTTATAGGTGTGCAGTGTACAAAAGGGAGAGACCTATGCCTGGGGAAATCCAGAAAACTGGGGAAACACACAAAGGGAAATACAGATAGGGTTTGGAAAGCACAGGATCCGTTGGAAAAAGTGAAACGGAGACCCTTATGTTAACCTACAACAGAACATTCTTGACGATTTTACCATTTGAACCTGGTACGCGTAATTTATGTACCAGGGCAGGACTGCCGTGATGATGCTGCCAGATGCTGTGACACCTGCTTGTGGGATTAAGCTGTCTGGCAGAAGCAGTTTCTTTCATACATTCTGCTGGTCACAGTTCTAGGGTTAATGGGATAAGCCTTCCTCAGACATAGAAATGGAATAAAATGGGATATTGGTCATGGGATAAAGACCAGCAGATTATGCTTTTTCTATAATGGTGTAATTTTATTAAAATATCAAAGCAGCATTATAACTTTTGACTAGTTATTGTATAGGCTGTTCAGGGTAAGGGAAAAAGCAACAGAGCCACCTTGATACAAGCAGAATAGCTCCCCAACGGACTCAGGCTCCCTCCCCCACACTCTCTTAAAATGAAATCAGCTATATGTCATACACTGTATATGCTGTATGTACACTACATGTGCATGTATGTATACACACACACACACACACACTATATATAGAAAGTCCCCTACATACGAAACTTCCAGTTGTGAACTTTCAAAGTTGGGCACGCGCATGCCATCAGCATCAGGCGCTATGACACTGCAGCCCGGCCTCCGTCCCCCCCTGCTGACGCTCCTTCTGCCCTACCATCTCCCACCTCCTCTCCCTTCTCCAGTCAGTAACTGTTCTTGCCCACTGCCAGCCCCTGGATGCCAGCTGTTGGACTGTCCTGCTATACTTTTCAAGGTACTATACTGTAAGATTTAAAATCTGTCTTTTGTTTGTTTTTTATATATTATTCAAGTAAAGAGTATCATAAGACTATTACAGTACAGTACCATACAGCCGATTGTATTAGTTGGGTGCCCAGGATAACTTTGCTGGACTTTGCTTACAAACAAATTGGACTTAACGAATGTGCTCTCAGAATGCAACTTGTTAGTATGTAAGGGGACTTGCTGTATACACACACACTTAAAATATATATATATATATATATATATATACACACACACACACCCACTGTACGCCTTGGTCTTCCTCCTCTTCCTCTTACCACCTCCCCTCTCCCTGAGCCATACCTGAGGCTTTTCTACTTCACAGGGTTACACTCATTTCTAAGACCTCAAACAATGCCATGCTCACCTCTGGCCACAAACCCTTTCCACCTCCTTCAGACCTTTATTCCTACTTCACCAGTCCTTGAAACACCAGTCCTTGAAACATCAAATGCACTCTGTATCTTTCTTTTCACTGTGGTCCATAACGCTTTGATGATGTAACTTCCTTCCCCATGTAGCCTTGACCTCATTTATCCATCAGTCCATCCAGGAGGTATCTTTGGAGTGCTTACTACATGCATGTGTTACCTGCATATGGGACTATGAGGGACATTAAAATTGGCCATTTCTTTTTGGAGCTTACAACTTTTTGGAGGAGTATATGTGCTGGTCATTCAGTCGTGTCTGCCTCTTTGCGACCCCCATGGGATATCGCCCACCAGGCTCCTCTGTCTGTGGATTATCCAAGCAAGAATACTGGAGTGGGTTGCCATTTCCTTCTCCAGGGGATCTTCCCGACCCAGGGAACGAACCCAGGTCTCCTGCACTGTCTAAGCCTCCAGGGAAGGAGAGAGACAAACCAAGACTCATAGTACAGGGAGGAGACGAGACCAGATATCTGACCTGGAACAGAAAGGCAAGTTCAGCATTCTCATTGCCCTCAGTCATCTTTAATATCCAGTCCTTTGTCCTTCTACTCCATGCTCCCAAAAGTCCGCTAACCTTGGATATTTGGGATCAATCCAAAAATTCACTCTTAAGAGAAAAACCCCACAAACATGCTGATGGTTCTCACTATAAATTTACAGTTTCTAATCTCAATCTAGCCTGAAGCCAAGACGGCCAGGTACAGTTGTTCAGGTTGCATACTTCACAACCCTCTAGGGTACCATTCACACAGACTATTATAAGAATATTGGTGCTTCTAATCTTGTGCTGTTTGTAACCAACTATATGCAATAGCCCTAACCACAGCAGTCATGTTATGTTCATTTGTCTTTTCATTGGTCAGCTCCTTCTCTAATATGTTATTACAAGTATTCTCAACTTCCAAAATTAATTTCAAAAGCTAACTCAACTCTTATCTGAACCAGATAATCAAAATTGTCAAATACCAACTCCCTCAAATTTCCTCTACTACACCTCAATTATATCTATACCTGAAGCCACATTTGCCTCTTTATTAGAGGCTTAGAGAAAGTCTTTCTTTCCATCCAGGCACAGAATGGTTTTTAGAAATAGAAGTTCTCCCCCAGGTCTCTACTTCCTCACCACTTAAGCTGAATCCAAGCAAGCTGGCACTCACCTTTATGACCCCAGCTGGACCCACCATATGACTTCTTTCAGATCTACTGATAGCTTTTTCAGTCCTGTATGTCTGATCTCCCTGTAGCATGAATCATTGTTGACAATCATATCTTTTCTTGAAATTCTCTCCTCGCTGGCTTCTATGACATTCCCCTTTAGTTTTTCTTGTACTTTTCTGGAAACATCTTGTGTGTATTCATCCCTTTCTCTCCATTCCCACAGCCCTCATCTTCTCTTGCATGGGTTATTCCAACAGCATCTCAGCTGATCCCCTGGCTCTCCTTCAGTCTGGCCTCCATAAGGTGAAATTTTACATTCTTTCTAAACTCTAACCTAATCCTATCTCCTCCGTGCATGAAACCCTTCAGTGGCTTTCCAGTTTCTACAAGTAAAGTTCAAGTCCCTCAGTATTGGATTCAAGGCCCTCTCTAACCTGGTACCTATCAACCACCTATATCTTCTCTCTTCTTAATTGACCTCTTCTGCCCTCATCTCCAGATATATTGAACTACTTGAAGTTATCTGTATGAGCCATGCTTTCTCTTGCCTTCATAACAACATAAAATGCTTTCTCTACCAAAAATGTTCTTCACAGCAACACCATGTTAAATTTATTATTTAATTTTCACATACATAAAAATAACTTTATAAATATACATGTTACATAAAAACAACAAACCACTACCCATTCCAAGAACTAGAACATGACCAATTCCATCACATCTGCCTATGTGGTTCCTCCCAATCTTTTTTAAGAGGTAACCACTACCATAAATTTTAGGTGATTTATTCTCTTCCTTTACACAAAAATTACTGAGGTAAAATTAATTTTTGCATGTTCATCAAACCATCACCACAATCAAGATAATAAACACATTCATCACCCCAAAAGTTTCCTTTTGTAATCTCCCATCCCACAGCCTGCATTCTCCACTCATATGCTTTCTCCCAGTATAACTTAGTTCACATTTTCTAGAATTTCTATACAACTGGACTCACACAGTATATATTCTGGCTTCTTTCACTCAGCAAAAATATTCTGCGATCCATCTATGTTGCTGTGTATCCACAGTTCACTCCTCTATGTTGGTAAGTAGTATTCTATTGCACGAATACGCCACAATTTGTTTATGCATGACCTATTGATGAGCTTTTAGAATGTCCAATTAAGTACAACTTAGGCTACCAAAAAGATTTGTGTTCAAACCTTTATGTGGTCATATGCTGTCTTTACTTCTTGGCAGATGACAGGTGAATAACTAGGTCATATAACTGGTGTATTGTTTAACTTTTAAAGAAACTTCCAAAATGACTGCTCTATTTTACTTTCCTCGCAGTAGTCCGAAGGGCTTCCCTGGTGGCTCAGCTGGTAAAGAATCCACCTGCAATGTGGGAGACCTGGGTTCGATCCCTGGGTTGGGAAGATCTCCTGGAGGAGGGCATGGCCACTCACTCCAGTATTCTTGCCTGGAGAATCCCATGGAGAGAGGAGCCTGGTGAATGCAAAGAGTTGGACAGGACTGAGTAGCAGCAGTCGTCTTTGGGAGTTCCAAGTCCCCCACACCCTCATCAACACTTGGTGTGATCAGTCTTTACAGGTGTGTAATGATACTTTTTTTTACTTCAGATAAAGTAGTTTTCATCTGTAGAAATTCAGTGTGGGTCTTTATATTTTTCACGACTCCACTAACTCTTCAGTCTTTATTCATTTCTTAAACATATGGAATACAACTATAATAATTACTTTCAACACTTTATCTGCTAATTTTACCATCTATGTAATTTCTGGGTCAGTTTTGATTAACTGAATTTTCTCCTCACTGTGCATCATATTTTACTATTTCTTTGCATGACTGTTAATTTTTTATTTGATGCCAGATATTGTGAATTTACCTCATTTGATGCTGGATATTTTTGTATTCCTATAAACATTACTGAGCTTTGTCCTGGGAAACCATTAAGTTACCTGGATATACTTTGGATTCTTCAGGTCCTGCTTTTAAGGTTTGTTAAGAATGGCCAGAGTACTGTTTATGCTAGGGCTACTATTTTCCCTCTATTTTCTTTCCTTCCTTCCCTTCCCCCTCCCTCCTTCCTTCCCTAAGTAATAAGTTATTTAGCTTTGCTCGTTCTTGAGCATTATAAGTATAATAAGTGGAATTTATGCATTCTCCTGAGTTTTGATTTGATTTTGGTTAACATTATATTTCTAACATAATTGCAAATAACTGAAATTAATTCACTCTTACCAGTGCGTAACATTCCACTGGGTGAATATACCACCGTGTATTCTCTGCTTTCCCACTGATGGGGACTTGGGTTGTTTTCAGGTTTTTACTCTTAGAAACAATGCTGCTAAGAACATCCTTGAACATGTCCCTTGGTGCATAAGATTGCAGGGATTCTAGGATTCTAGTAGTAGGACTACTGAATATTATACTCACCCATCACATTATCGTCACTTGATGTTGTAAACTTTCTTGAATTCTGTGAGCCATCGAGTATATGAGTATCTCCCTATAGACTTACTTCTATTTCTCTAGTTATCTATGAGGTAAAACATCGTTTTCTATACTGTTGACCATCTGTGTTTCCTCTTCCAACATGTATTCATGCGTTTTGCTTTTCTCTCATCGTGTGTTGAACTTTTAAAAATAGATATTCCGAGTATCTATTACTCAGTAAATAATTACAAGTTTTGCATAGATCTCTCAACTGGTAACTTATCTTTTCATTTTCCTCATGCTGTCTTAGAGAAGGCAATGGCACCCCACTCCAGTACTCTTGCCTGGAAAATTCCATGGACGGAGGAGCCTGGTGGGCTGCGGTCCGTGGGGTTGCTAAGAGTCAGACACGACTGAACGTCTTCACTTTCACTTTTCACTTTCATGCATTGGAGAAGGAAATGGCAACCCACTCCAGTGTTCTTGCCTGGAGAATCCCAGGGACGGGGGAGCCTGGTGGGCTGCCATCTATGGGGTTGGAAATGCACAGAGTTGGACGTGACTGAAGTGACTTAGCAGCAGCAGCAGAATGCTGTCTTTGCTGAATAGAAATTCTCAATTTTAATGTGGTCAACACATAAAATTTTTATGGTTACCATTTTTTTTAATATATAAAACTTTTATGGTTAACTTGGCTTTCCTGGTGGCTCAGATGGGAAAGAATCTGCCTGCAATCAGGAGAACCAGGTTCAATCCCTGAATCAGGAAGATCCCCTGGAGAAGGAAATGGCTACCCACTCCAGTATTCTTGCCTGGAGAATCCCATGGAGAGAGAGGCCTGAGGGGCTACAGTCCATGGGGTCCCAAAGAGTCTGACATGACTGAGGGACTCATTCTTTTTAAAAAGAAACTCCTCGCTATCCAAAGTACACAGGGGCTTTCTATATTTTGTTGTAAAAATTTTTAAGTTTTGCATTTTACATTTAATTCAACCATTTATCTGGCATTTATTTTTATGTGTGGGATGAAAGAAAAGGACCAATATCATTTTTCACATACAAGTAATCAAATGTCCTGGAACTATTTATTTCCACAGTGGCTTGTAATGGTACCTCTGTTCATTATCAAACTTCTGCCTGGTGGGCCTAAGTTCCATCAGCCAATGTGTCAATCTTGCAACAATATTACACTGTCCCAATTACTACATTGTTATAAGAAAGCCTGAGTATCTGTTAGAGATAACCCTCCCATTTAATTTTCCTTCTTTTGTTTCTTTCCAATTCTTATACCATTTCTTCTTTTGCTCTTTCCCCTACAATGTTAACTTGAAGCTATGATGGTGAGGATCATTGTCCTGATTTTGTAAAGAATGCTTTGTAAATGTCCCCATTAGAATGATGTTTTCAGAGGTTTTCAGTACATATTCTCTACCTGATTAAGAATGTTCTCTTCTATTTCTAATATGCTAAGAGTTTTGATCATTAATGGGTGTTGGCTTTTAATAAATTGCCTTTTCTGCATCTTTCAGATAATTGCACTGCTTATCTCCATTTATCTATTAGTGTAATGAATTAGGCATAAAATTTCTAATATTAATCCGCCAATGCATTCTAGGAACAAAACTGAGTTATGAAATAATAACTTTTCTGTATAGTACAACATTATATTTACTTTTTAGGTCACAAATTTTACATTCACATTCATGAATGAGTTTGGCTATAATTTTACCTTCCCACACCACCCTTGCATGTTTTGGTATTGATTTAACTGGCCTTACAGAATAAATTAGGAGGATTCTCCTTTCTCTGTTCTCTGAAAAACTTTGAAATAAGACTGAAATAAGTCTGAAGACTATCATGATATATATCTTAAAATTTTAATATCTAAAAAATTATAAAATCACAAGGTATGGGTGTTTTTCTCTATGAGAAGTTTATTAAATAACACTCAAATTATTAAAGTTTATAAAACAATTGAGCTTTTCTATATTTTTTATTGAATCAATTTTAAATCCCCCTCCCCTAGAATTTTATTATTTTTTTCTCAAATTTTCAAACATATTGTTGTTAAGTCCTCAATTTCCCCCTACTCTTCATATCTCTGTTACATCTGTATAAATGCCTTATTTTTTACTGTTTTGTTTGGGAATTCTCTTATTTTCTGGATTAATCTCAGCAAAGTTTTGTTAATTTTGTGAGTTGCCTCAAAGAACCAACTTTTGACATTGATGATCTTACCTTTGCATTTGTTTTCATCTATATCATCTTTCTTCTACTTTTTAAAGGTTTATTCACTTGTTTTTCACTATCTTGAGTGCCTTTTTCCATTATTTTTTAATCTTTCTTCTTTACTAAAAGAAGCATTTTACATTTCAAATTACCATGTAAGTAAGAGCTTTGTCTCAAAAGTTTGGATACATAGTAGGTTTATAATTTTATAGGCCTAAATATTTTCTGATCTCCATATTGGTTCATCTGTAACCAATAGGTTATTTAGAGCACTGTGCATTTGAACCAGCTCACATGGGCTCAACTGAGCAACTGTCTGACTTTCAGAAGTCTGAGAGCTAGTTGTTAAAACACAGTATGAAAAATAAAATTTTATTAAATAATATGCATGTAATAAATACTCACAAGTCATTACTTTTGATGTTGTTCCACTTCACTACTGTCCATGCTCTCAAGGTTCTTTACTTTTACCGTGTCAAGATCATGAAAATATTACATAATGATGCCCTACCCTGCATTTCTTCCCAGATGACACTCAGTGCTCTTGTGTTTATAACTGCAAATCGGCTATGGAGGAAATATTTATACATGGATATTACTAAACAAATTAGGATATTTTTTCTTTTGGATAATGAAATGTTAATAAATTAAACATTTTTATATTTATTTTCTAATATTTTATAGCCTAAGGAAACTTTAAATATGCTATATACTCTCCTACTAAAGCCCTCCCTCCTCCAAAGTGGGGAAATGTAACAGAACTGTTAGGTACATAGAAATAAAAACAGCAAATTAGACAAAATGAGGTGACAGAAGAACCTCCAAGAACCTCCAACCTCCAAATACAAAGAATGTTCCAAAAGAAGGAACAAGATAAAGCCCCAGAAGTAGAATTAAGTGGAGTGGGAATAGGCGATCTATCTTAGAAAATGTTCAAGGTACTGATTATAAAAATGATCAAAGAAATGGGGAGAAGAATGAATGAAAACAGAAATTTAACAATAAAAGATCAGGAAAAACCAACGAGAGGTGAGGAATACATTAACTGAAATGAAAAATACACAAGAAGGAATCAACAGTAAATTAAATGATACAGAGGAATTATCAGTGAGTTGGAAGACAGAGTACTAGAAAACACTAAGCTGAACAGACAAAAAAGGTTTTTAAAAATGGGGACAGTTTAAGAGACCTCTGGGACAACATCAGGCATACTAGCATTCACATTATAGGGGTCCCAGTAGGACAAGAGAGAGAGAAAGGGGCAAAGAGCATTTTTGAAGACATAACAGCTAAAAATTTTACGAATCTAAGAAAGGAAACAGACATTCAGGACCAGGAAGCATAGAAAGTCCCAAACAGGATCAACCAAAAAATGACCTCACCAAGATACACTGTAATTAAAATGGGGAAAATTAAAGAGAAAATAAGAAGGAGCAAGGGGAAAGCAACAAATTTTGTACAAGAGGACTTCCATAAGGCTACAGGCTGACTTAGTAAAAATTCTGCCAGTCAGAAGGGAGTGGCTTGATATATTTAAAGTGGCAAGGATATGAAGAAAAGGAAACTCTAGTACAATGCTGGTGGGAATGTAAATTGGTGCAGCCTCTGTGGAAAACAGTATAGAGCTTCCTTAAAAAAAACTAAAAATAGAACTACTATATGATGCAGCAATTCCACTCATGGGTGTACCTGTGAAGAAAACAAACTTTTAAAAATGCTATATACTGAGAGAAATGGTGGGGTTAGTGTCCATCCAATCTATTACTGGTTTAACAAACAGATGTGATAAAGCAGCATGAAGTAGTTCACATTCAGGGTCAAGGGAAGGCACAGATAAAACCTGCTGCTGCTGCTGCTGCTGAGTCGCTTCAGTCGTGTCCGACTCTGTGCGACCCCATAGACGGCAGCCCAACAGGCTCCACCGTCCCAGGGGGTCTCTACAAATCCACCCAGGTGCAAAGTCAAACGACCTTACATAGGCTAAGTTCTATGTATGCACCACGGGTGCATGCTCCCCACCCAATCATAAAGCATTTTTTTCCCGCTATTTTTTCCAAAACACCACCTACCAAATTCTAATAGTATCATACATGTGAATAGTGGTTGACTGATAACCAAGTATTTTTATATACAGTGTCTCTTAATACTAGCAAAGACCCCATGAGGTAGGTATTATCAGCTAGAAGACTACCTCTGGTACTGTGTCTAAGATGTGCAGGCCGGATTGTTTCCTTGTAGCTTTCGTCAATTTAGACTCAATTCTAACCCACCCACCACTGTAACTTCAGACTAAGGAGTTTTAATCTTTTTGTTGGTCCTCATCTAGAAACCTCTCCATCTCTTTAATGATTTTCAGTTGCCCTAAAGTTATTTTTTTAAAGGCTTATCTATACACTGGGAGAAAAGAAAAGATAAAACCCTGTTTTTAACAAAGAAGCCGTCAAAATTGGCATGCTAGTTTGTTTTGTGATGAAGACTCATTGTAAGAGGCAGTAAAATGAGAAATTGATTTTTAAAATTCTTTTCTCGCTGCAGTAGAAAATTATTGTTAGGGTAACAATCATTTCAGTTACAGAACACAATGAAAGTGAGTTTGCTTCATCGGGAGAGGTCTACATCTGCTGGGCAAATGTGCATTAAAGTCAGAGGGCCAAGTGCAAGTGTATTCACAGCAGTCATGAAGCCAGGTGGTTCTTCAAGCAACAATAAATTTCAGCCTAAAATCTTAAAGAAAATCTCTAGGGCAAACCCCTTCTACAGTCTTGCTACTGACTTTTGTCTCATCTTTCTCCTTCTGTGGGTGTGTGCATGCTCAGTCACTTCCGTCATGTCTGACTCTGTATGACCCCATGGACTGTAGTCCGCTGGGTTCCTGAGTTCATGGGATTCTCCAGGCAAGAATACTGGAGTGGGTTGCCTCTCTCACTGCTAAATATCTCAAAATAACATTTAAACAAGCCGCCTGCCTCCCATCTACTTAGTCCTTTACCCTTTGACATCTGGCCTCCATCAGCGACTTGATCTTCCCTCTTACATGTCACAGTGATGCCTAATCTTCAACTTTAGTGACTTTTCCTCATGTTCTAGCATCCACATGCATATGGTTCCCATCTCTCTCCTTTTAGCCCAACTTTTCTCCAAGCTTACATGTATTCATTTCATCCTGACCTTTGGACAGCTCCACCTGGAATTGATTTCAGGTGGCACTTCACACTCAATATATACAAAAGAGAAATAACGTTAACTGAATATATTTATTTCATGTGCATGCTCAATAACATAACAAAAAATGGAATTATTTTCTTTACCTGTGGCTCTTGGACCTAGTATCTGTACTCCTTTTCTGTTAACCACTATCTCCTGAGACAGAGATTCATTGTCAACAGAGATTCTCTTCTCTCTCTCAACCCCATACCCTAATCAACCACCAAACCATCTCCATTGAACGTATAAAACAAAACTCCTATCCATTCATTTATCCCTTCTTTTCTATTCAAATTTAAATATCTCCAATACTGTTAGGTCATTACTTTTCCTCACAGTGCCATATTTGTTTGACAATTTTATTTCAACAATTCAATAGCAAGAGTAATGAAATTTTTAAGCTAAAACAAAGTTAACTTCCCTTCCACATAGGTCCAGGATACATAATTTTGTACAATTTTAACTATAGCCAAAATTTAATTTTAAAGCCTGTTTTGATTACAAGAATACCACTCATATTATCCATGTCAGTCTTTGTAGCTATCTTTAAATGAAAATATTCATCCAAATGACATATTAAACATTTCACTATCCTGGGACTCTTCTGTTGTTTCCAGTGTTACATGTTATAAATAATGCTGCAAAGAATATTCCCCACATATGGCGTTTTTTTCCTTCCTTTGAATTATTTTCAGTGAATATTTTTAAGACAAAATTAAGTCCAAAAATTGACATTAATATTATGTTTCCTAGCCATCTATTACTATATTATTTTCTCAAAGGTTCATAACCATTTTCAAAGTATGAGTTTGTCAGTTTAACCACGACCTCTCAAGAAGGAGTGCTATTTTGGGTTAAGTGTGTCAGCTGATGACTAGTAAATGGATAAGGTTGTGCACCCATCATCACAATGCCACTTTAGTACATTTCTGAAAAGTGAAAGTCATTCAATCATGTCTGACTCTTTGCAACCCCATGGACTGTGGCCCACCAGGCTCCTCTGTCCATGGAACTCTCCAGGCCAGAATACTGGAGTGGGGAGAGTTCCCTTCTCCAGGGGATCTTCCCAGCTAAGGGATCAAACCCAAGTCTCCCAAATTGCAGGCAGATTCTTTACTAGTCTATACTAGTCTATGCTTTACTAGTACATTTCTAGTATCATCCAAATTCTTTTTAATTCATCAGCTGAACATTTGGGTTGTTTCCAGGTTTTCAGTCATTATTAAAAATGTTGTTAGGAACACTTGCAAATATGTCTTTGTGTGAACATAAGCTTTCACATACCATAGGTAGATATCTAGAAGTGAAATTTCTCAGTGTGTGGCAAATTTATATTTAATTTTTTAGAAATTGCCCCAATACTTAACTTATTCTAAAAAAATATTCACTGAAAATAATTCAAAGGAAGGAAAAAACACCAAGTGTGGGGAATATTCTTTGCAGCATTATCTCTAACATAACACTGGAAACAACAGGAGACTCAATTTTGAGTCAGTGCTAATGAGGTGGATGAAACTAGAGCCTAATATACAGAGTGAACTAAGACAGAAAGAGAAAGCAAATATCATATTTTAATGCATGTATAAGGAATCTACAAAGATGGTACTAATGAGCCTATTTGCAGGGCAGCAATGGAGATGCAGACAGAGAACAGACTTGTGGGCACAGTGGGGGAAGGAGAGGGTGGGGAGAGTTGAGAGAGCAGCAGGAAACATATACACTGTTACGTCGCTAAGTCGTGTCTGACTCCTTGCAACCCCATGGACTGCAGCACGCCAGGCTTCCCTGTCTTTCACTGTCTCCCAAAGTTTGCTCAAACTCAGGTCTATTGAGTCAGTGATGCCATCCAACCCTCTCATCCTCTGTCGCCCCCTTTTCCTCCAGCCCTCAATCATTCCCATCATCAGGGTCTTACCATATGTAAAATAGACAGCCAGTGAGAAATTGCTGTGTGATGCAAGGAGCTCAAACCAGTGTTCTGTGACAACCTAGACAGGTGGGAAGGGGTGGGAGGTGGGAGGGAAGTTTAAGTGGGAGGAGACATATGTATACCTATGGCTGATTCATGCGGATATATGGCAGAAACCAATACAATATTGTAAAGCAATTATCCTCTGATTAAAAATAAATAAAGTTTTAAAAAATCTTTTGCCAATTTTTAACCAGATTGTTTAATTGACTGTTTAACTGAATTTTAAGAGTTCTTTATATATCCTAGGTACAAGTACTTTTTTGGTTATGTGATCTTCAAATATTTCTTTAAGTATATGACTTGTAGTTTCACTTTCTTAATGGTGTCTTTTGAAACACAAATATTTTTAAGTTTGATAAATTTATCTGTTTTTTCCTATGCATTGTATTTTTGATATTGTATCTAAGAATTCTTTGCCTAACTCAAGGTGGCAAAGATTTTATCCCATGTTTTCTTCCAGAACTTGTATACCTTTAGCTCTTACATTTAGAGCTATGATTTATTTTGAGTTAATTTTGGTGTATGATGTGAGGAAAGGATAAGGATACCTGATTGCTTCAGCAACATCTGGGGAAAAGATTACCCTTTTCCCCAGTGAATTGTTTCAGCATCTTTGTTGAAAAACAGGTAAACATAAATGTAAAGGTTTATTTCTAGATTCCCAATTCTATTCCATTAATCCATATGTTTAAGTGATGTGAAAGTGAAAGTCACTCAGTCATGTCTGACTCTTTGTGACCCCATGGACTGTATAGTCCATGGAATTCTCCAGGCCAGAATACTGGAGTGGGTACCCTTTCCCTTTTCCAGGGGATCTTCCCAACCCAGGGATCGAAGCCAGGTCTCCTGCATTGCAGGAGGATTCTTTACCAGCTGAGCCACAAGGGAAGCCCAAGAATACTGGAGTGGGTAGCCTATCCCTTCTTCAGCAGTTATTCCCAAGCCAGGGATCGAACCAGGGTCTCCTGTATTGCAGGCAAATTCTTTACCAACTGAGCTATGAGGGAAGCCTATATTTCTATCCTTGTGCTAATTCCATGCTTTGTTGATGACCATGGCATTATAGTAAATTCTTAAATATATTAGTGTAAGTCATCCAACTTTTATTCTTTTTGATATTATTGTAAATAAAGTTGTTTTCCTAATTTCATTTTTTGGATTTTTTGTTGTTAATATATAAGAATGGAATTGATTTTTATATATTCATTTTGTTATCTTGTTAAATCTGTTTATTAGTTTTGGTAATTTGTTGATTCTTTGCTGTTCTACAAAATCAATCATTTCATCTACAGATAAAGATAACTACTTCTTTATCTCCAATCTGAATGCCTTTCACTTCCTTCCTTCAACCCTCTCTCTCCTTTCCTTTCTTCGCTTTCTTTCTGCCTTCCTGTCTTTGTTCCTTTCTATCCTCCTTCCTTCCTCTGTTTGCTTCTTCCACATCTTAGGGATAAAGCATCGAGTTTCTCACCATATGGTGCTAACTGAGCATTTCATAGATGCTCTTTATCTTGTTGAGGGAGTACCTTTCTACGGCTGGTGTGTTGAGAGTTTTATCATGGGTGGGTGTTGGATTTCTTTAATGCTTTCTTTACATCCATTAAGATGATCATGTTGCCTCTGTACATTATTCTATTAATGTGGTATATTATAATAATTACATTAATGCTTGGACGTCAAAACAGCCATGCATTCCTGGGTTAAGTTCCTTTTGGTCATGGTGAATAATTATTTTTACATGTGGCCAGATTTGGTGTGCTAGTGTTTTACTGAGGAATTTTTATTTATGTTCATAAGAGATATTGGTCTGTTGTTTTCTTATATCTTCCATTGTCTTTGTTATTATTAAAGTGCTACTAGTTTCATAGATAAAATGGTCTCTATTCCGTTTGGAGTGTTTGCCTGTTCTATTTTTAAGGGTTTTCTGCTGTTATTGTCATACATATCACATCTATATATGTTATACATATAGTCAACGATACATAATTATAAGGGCTTCCCTGGTGGCTCAGATGGTAAGGAATCTGCCTGCAATGCAGAAGACCTGAGTTAGATCGCTAGATTGAGAGGATCCCCTGAAGAAGGGAAGGGCAACCCATTCCAGTATTCTTGCCTGGGGAATCCCACGGACAGAAGAGCCTGTGGGCTACAGTCCATGAGGTTGCAAAAAGTCAGACATGACTGAGCGACTGACACACACACAAACACATGATTATAATTTTCAATATTATGTCTTTTAAAGAAGTTAGAAGAAATAATAAAGAGATGCCTTTAATAGTCTTTTGAATACATATATTTACCATTCTTACATCCTTCTTTTCTTCCTAGGAGTTCAAGTTAAATCTAATGCCATTTCCTTTCATTCTGAAGGATTTCATTTAATATATCTTATAAAACATGTCTGCTAGCAAGCAATTCTTCCATTCTTTGTTTACTGAAAATGTTTTCATTTCACTTTCATTTGCAAAGGATAGTTTCGATGTATATAGGATTCTTGGTTGAATTTGGTTCAATAGAATTTTGCTTTTGTTTTTAATTTTATCACTTTGAATATATCATTTCATTGTTTTCTGGCCTCCATTGTTTCAGATGAGAAGTAGGCCTTTAATTGTATCAAGAAGCCCATTAGCAACTTTTTCTTGCAGCCTTCATGATTTCCATTTGTCTTTTACTACATAAATTTTTCATCATTCTTTTTTCTCTCTGTTCAGATTAAATCATTTCTATCAACCTATCTTCAAATTCACTTATTGTTTCTTCTTAAATCTGTTGTTTATTCCCTGGAGTGAATTTTTTATTTCAATTACTATATATTTTAACTCCAGAATTCTAATTTAGTTCTGTTTTATAGCTTCTGGCTCCTATTTTGTTGAATTATTTCTTTCATATTCTCCTTGAATTCTTTAAATAGTTTCATTTAGCTCTTTGAATTTGCATGTAACTTCTTTGAGGTCTTGGTTTGCTAAACCCATATCTGAGGACGCTGAGAGGCCGTTTCTATTGACAACTTTTATTTCCTGAGTATGGGTCACATTTTACTGTTTCTTTGTGTGCTTCATCATATTTTGTTGAAAACTGCACATTATAGAAAATAAAACCATGAAGTCATAGCAACTCTGGATACTGCTTTTCCTCCCTTGAAGGTTACTGTTGCTTGCTTGTACCTTGCCTTACGGAAACCTGCGAATTCTGTCCCCCCTCATGGTGTGTGGTCATGTTGCCTCTGCTGAGTTGTATATTTTTTAACTTTTATTATTATCATTTTTATTTTTAAGACTGGATTCTTAGGAATCACTCCTGCATCTACATAGCTTGGCAGTCAGTCAGTGATCAGATAGAGGATGTGATCAAGCACCTGAAGCCCGTATGGTTTCCATCCTCTGCCAATGAGTATACAGCTAGGAGGGAAGTCCATTCGAAGTTCAAGCTATTGCAAATCTGCCTACTGTTTTGCTTGCCGTTAGACCTTTATTGTCTCCTCTGCACGCGCAGACAACCTCAAGATTATCCAGGAGTATATGGATAGTTTGGGCACTCTCTGGTCTTTCTTCTACGCTTATCACAAGTGCAACCTCAAACTACCAGAGAGAGCGGCCTTTCCCATTCACCCTACCTCTGAGATTGTCACTTCCATGACAATCCTGGAAGGTGTGGGCATCGACAGTTAATCCAAATCAAGGGAATCCCCTTTGACTGTGGCAGCACAGTTGTGGGTCCTCAAAACCCTGCCTCGCCCTGGCAGAAGCACGACACCAGCAGAGCTGTAGGGGGACAGGACATTAGAGCAGCCCCAGGCAAAAAGGCCATGAACTGCCACTGCTTTTACCCGAAGTTCTGTGGGATTTAATTATAAATGTTTCTCAGATTATTGTATAACTTAGCCCAATTTCTAGAGCACTGAAATTGTTATTTTTGCAAATTTTGTCAATTTTAGAGTTACTTTTTAGGAAGAGGATTTGCCAACCTCCTCATTCAGCCTTGCTGTTGTGCTCTGTCATGTCCAACTCTTGGCGACCCCATGGACTGCAGTCCGCCAGGCTCCCCTGTCCCTGGGATTCTCCAGGCAAGAATACCGGAGTGGGTTGCCATGCCCTCCTCCAGGGGATCTTCCCAACCCAGGGATCAAACCCAGGTCTCCTGCATTACAGGCGGATTCTTTACCGTCTGAGCCACCAGAGAAGCCCAATTCAGCCTTACGTAGCCCATATTTTTAATTTCTCATTATTGTTTAATTTAGCATTTTTAATTATTATAAAGGTTGAACTTTTTTATTTATTTGCATTTCCCACTTATCTTTCTCATCTCTATAAACTATTATTATAGCTCTTAAATCTTTGCTTATATATTTGATGCATTAACCTCAATTATTTTTCTCATATTATCTTTATAAGTTTTCCTCAGAAGCTTTTTATTTCAAACTTCAGAGTGTTTGCTGGTGCTTTAAACCTGAGGATGTTCCCCAGTTACACTCTACTAAAACCAGTTTTAGTGCCTTCTCAATTAATCCTTTACTCTCTCACCTCCAGTCACAAGTCTATACAGTACTTTTATTATACAAACAAGACATTCATTAAGTGTTTAATGAATTAAATTTTTGCAACAGGAAATTAAAACTAATGGGGGCAAAATTAATTAGTGAAATCCAAATTAAAGCATATAATTCAGTTTTGTTATATTTATTATGCTTATTGCACTATCCTTAGCATCTCAAAAATAATATCAAGAGATTCTGGCAGAATAATAAATGAAGACATCTGTAATTTGGCAACATCATTAACATATCAAAAAATGTTAAATTATTTCAGGAATTTGGGGCCAAATATGCTCTGTCCATCTCTTCCATCTCAGTTTCCCTTGAAATGGCTTCTTCCGTGGTTGGCAAGCTTTAGTCCAGGCTTCATCTGAAATAGCTGCTGAGTGAATACAACCTGAAACTGGTAGCTGTTCAAGGAATATGGGCTCAAATGGAAACTTGATCACCAGATGCGGGTCAAGGCAGCCATAGCAGAGAGGACCAGTGGGGCCTGTCAGCCAGGGAAGACCACCTTTGATGATGGGTGCTGAAAAGGATCTTCACACTGATAACAGGGCTTGCTGCCTGAAGTAATCATCCCATAATTAACTTACCCTATCATTGGATTTCCAGACAGCATGCCGCTGACAGCCTGATATCCCTACCCTCTAATGCTCTATCAGGAATCTACCCACCCAGGAGGCTGTTGGGGTAAATGTCTCATAAACTAAGAAACTATAACATTACAAATGCATACTGGTGAAAGACGGCATAGACATGGCATACGCTAACAAACAGGTGGGTCAGCAGAAAGCCCACAGAAAAGAAAGAGAAATGTACAGTTTTATGGTATTATCTTGGCTGAAAGAGATTCTGTTTCAGCTGAACTAACTGATTATGAAAAAAGTATAAGCAAGAATAGGGAGAAAGAGTCCATCCACTTCTCTACTCTGATGCTAGGCTCTCCATCGGGAGATGGCACCCAACATTCACTGAGAAGCAACAAAGTAAGAGAATAGAGAAGAGGCATCATGATGTATTAGGCAACAGGCATGTGTGTGTGTATAGGCATGTGTCATCTATATATCTTGTCATCTTGTCATCTATATGTGTGTGTGTGTGTGTGTGTGTGTGTGTGTGTGTGTGTACAGGCTTCCCTTGTGGCTCAGACAGTAAAGAATCTGCCTGCAATGCAGGAGACCCAGATTTGATCCCTGGGATGGGAAGATCCCCTGGAGAAAGAAATGGCAATCCACTCCAGTATTCTTGCCTGGAGAATTCCATGGACAGAGGAGTCTGGTTAGCTACAGTCCATGGGGTTGCAAAGACTTGGACACAACTGAGCAACTATGCTTACTTTTATACATATATATATACACACACACATGTATATATAGATGACAAGGCATATATTGCCAATTGAATTTTACATATAAAGACAAAGAGGCTTAGTTATAACTGTTATTCTAGTCATCCTGCTCCAAGGCCTATATATTTCCACTATGACAGTTTTTGTAAATCTTTATGAGGTATTTTTAAAATGCAAAAAGGGTTTCATTAATGTGCCATTGTTGGAACTTTTCTATCTCTCTCTCTAATCCTTTGGCATTCAGGAACTAATTTTTCATGAATGGGGTAACATGTGCTACAGTCATTCAGATAAGGCCACTCAAGACCTTTCCCAGTCCAGGCAGACAGTGTTCATAGCATAGTTAGGCCAGATGGAACAGGCAGAGAATCTAACCCAGGTCTTAATCTACACACCGACCATGCTGGACTGATACGTGGGGAACTGATTGCTGAAAAGAAAGCTGAACGTGAGGTGTGATTGCTACAGGAACTACGTCTAGTCCAAGGGACTCCTCAGCCCATGAATGAGTCATGAGAGAAACCGATATAATGAATCATCCATTATCACACCATGGCTATATAAAGAAAATCACCACCCTGAAAAAAGAAGAGCCACTGTTTGTTTGGCTTTCTTAATGATTCGAGTGAATCTGTGGCTATTTCAGGAGAAGGGGACGACAGAGGATGAGATGGTTGGATGGCATCACCGACGCTATGGACATGAGTTTGAGCAAGCTCTGGAAGTTGGTGATGGACAGGGAAGCCTGGCATGCTACAGTCCATGGGGTTGCAAAGAGTCAGACACGACTGAGCAACTGAACTGAATGAACTGAACTGTGGCTGTTTCAAGTGATTTAGGTTATTAACATAGGGGAAATTTTTCAATATAAAAATCTCTTGGTTGGCTAGTTATAAATCCTATCTCAACAAGGAGTGACATAATCTGAAATCAGGTTCTCCTTCTTTGTAAATACATTCAAATTGCCCAAAGTCCATCAACACTGTAAAGTGAAGCAGAAATGGGACCAGAATCTCAGTGACTCAGGCAGAATTTCCGGAGAAATGTCCTAAGATTTTTTTTTTTTTTTTTTTTTTTTTTGCCCAAATCAGAATCATTTCCTTTATTCCAACTGCCTTCATTTCCTACTTTGTTCTAGATGGGAAGACTGGGGACAGAGCAAGAAGCTAAAATTTTCAAGGTTTGATGAGGAGTGAGGGCAAAGGTTAAACCCATACAAGTGAACACACGCTTGTATGAATGTGGTATGTAGTTTGGGGAGAAATGGTAGTCTGAAAGAAGATGTCAAAAACTACATACCATATCAATCACAAGACGAAGCTCAAGAACCAGTCAGGCAAGAATCAGAAAACTGGTCTAAAAGTCAAGAAATCTGATCCTTAGTCCCATCAGCAACAAGGCTTTTGAACAAGTCAATCACTCCTGACCTCTGCCTTCCTTTTTCATAAAATTTTCAACATCCACAAAAGGATGTTAAAAATAAAATTAAATACCAGATAGGAAAAGGATGTGAAAAGTAATAAAAGCTTCATTACTGCAAGAGAGGTTGAGAATTGTTTGAAAATTCAGAAGAACCTAAAATAAACTAAGCACCGTAACACAAGCCAGCGCCATTGCAATAAGCCAGCACCTGGGAAATTCATCTCTTGATAGTGGGATAAATATTTAGAAATAACACATTTGAAAGTGTTGCCCCAAGACATAATAAATGGTCATGATGATTAATTTGGGGAATGAGAACTGTGAATTGGATTCTGTGAGAACAGAGACTTAATAAGCACTTGATACAAATATTTCTGTTTAATAGATGAGGCTCAGCAGGGGAGCGATGCCCATGCTCTAGCAGAGTGAAAAACCAGAATCTTACTCTAGGATAAAAACAAAATAAAATAGGAGCTATGCTTTATGTTGCGCTGCCTGCTTGAGATTAGACTTGACAACATTCAATAAAGCAAGTAGATTTCCTTCCTGGAACGGCAGTGCTCCCCCACTGGCTGTGTGAGTCTCTGCCCTGCCTTGGAGAGGGACGTGCTTAGTAGGATGAACAAAAAAGGTGGTCAATGTATCTCCTCAGGTTTTTCCAACAACCAGGCAAAATGCAGAATAAATGTAGCAAGGTGTCCGACAGAAAATAGAACCAGGGAGCTCTGTTCTGTTTTCTTTTTTCTTTTTGACAAAAAGAGTGCTGCTGTCGTGCATGTTAGATTGCTTTCCCAGGAAAGGAGTCAGCCAAATGGCGGCATTTTCACACCCTCTTTACGTGTTCCTGGGATCCTGGACCAGCCCACCCGTGGTAAAAGAAAGCACAGAGGGGAAAAGCTTTGAGTTTTTTCAATGCATCCTCCCCGAATGAGGGTTACACTCTGTTACCATGTTCAGGATTCTTAGTGCTGTGAACTTGTGTTGCGACTGAAATCTATGGCAGACTTCCAATGTATTTATGAAGCAAAAAACAAAGGTAAAAGACAGCAAACACTAATTTTATAACAGTAACGGATGTCACTGAGCGACTGAACTGAACTGAACGGATGTCAAAACGAAATTGTGAACTTCACTATAGCCATGAGCTGACATTTGCTCCCCAGCTGCATATATACAAACAAACCCAATATTAGAGTCTATCCATTTAGATACTTAAATATTGGGTTGACTCTGACATCTATGTAGCCAGCCACCACAAGGGCATGTCCTCCAAAATACCGAGTGAACAGAGCCACATACTTCATGTGCCCTGGTGCCTACTGAAATCAGGCTATTAATAAACGTTCACTTTGATAGTAAAGAACAACAATGAAAAAAAAATGCAAGGCAATTGTGATCTAGAGCATCTTACATGTAGCACTTCTGGAAATTGGAAACAGTCAAACTTATCAAATGCTATGAAAACCATCAGGTTACTAGAATAATCTACAGATGTCAGATACCTATGCCTGGACCAAACTCCACCCTTCCTGAAAAATCTTTGGTAATTACCCGAAGAGTCACTTGCATTGTTTTCCACACTTATGTTTCAGCTGTTTGGCTTTTATAAGGGACCCTTTGTAACTAACTTATGTTTAAAGTTTCTAAGCGCTTTCTCTTCCAGGTCCCTACTATTTCTTCTGTGCGCTGTGGAAAGCTGCTATGTTATGAACACATGGCCCTGCTCTGTCTATCCAGCTTCCTGGGAAAATACTCAGCTCATCTATATTTAATGTGTTTTTCCTGCTGATCCTTCAGGGTGCAAATCTCACCTACCACATCTAATAAGCATGATGGATTATATTCAATTTAGCTAATGCCAGCCTATAACTAATTACAGCACCATCCTCAAAGCAGGCTGGAGTTAGAGCCTTGTCAAAGTGCCCTTTATAAACAGCCTGTTTCTGGGGATTTACACAGCAAGTATGGGTGATTTCAACTGTAAATATGAAAAGAGAGTATAATGACTACACGCCAACACTAGGAGCTTTGAGTCCTAACTAGTAAGGGAGGCAGGACCATGGATCCTTGGAGAAAATGAAGAATGAATATTGCAACATCCAGAGGGATCAGCTGGCCATTTACTCCTGTCATGCTAAGTGTTATGCCAGGGAAATCTAGAAGCCAGAAGGCTGCTCACAGGTGGGGGAAAAAAAAACACTCACAAGAATATCGACAAGCTACCATTTCACCATTTCAAGTGTGACCCGGGGCAAGGTTCCCTCTCTGGACATTAGGTACCCCATTAGGAAGATGGGGTGGCAGCAGAGTTTGCTGGAAAGAACACTGACTCAGTAGTCAAGACAAATATGGTTTCCAAACCCGGCTCCACTCCTAGGGGCTCTATGAGAGAGTAAGTTACTTAGCCTTTATAAGCCTTGGTTTCTTCAATAGCAAAACAGAAATAACGACAACCACCCTGTACAACTGGAAGGATTCAGAGTGATAAAGTTTATGCAGCACTGGCACAGCACCCAACACACTAGGAACTCAATAACTGATAACTGTTAATGGTTCCAAGATCAATATTCCATCCATTTCAATAAAAAGAATCAAAACTGAGATTTCATATGGGAAAAAGCTATGTCATGATACGGTAAAAGAATCTTTAAATCCTCAAGCAGTTATAACCCCACAGTAACCTGGAAAACCTATATTTTGTTATACCAACATGGATTATGGGAAAACAGCAAGATAACTATGTGAGATGCCCCCCAAAGGCCTTTACTCTGGCCCCTACTAGGACTTCTCTGGTTTCTCAGACAGTAAATCATCTGCCTTCAATGCGGGAGACCCAGGTTTGATCCCTGGGTTGGTAAGATCCTCTGGAGAAGGAAATGGCAACCCACTCCAGTATTCTTGCCTGGAAAATCCCATGGACGGATGAGCGTGGTAGGCTACAGTCCATGGGGTAGCAAAGAGTCGGACACGACTGAGCGACTTCACTTCACTTCTTTCTGGCCCCTACTATTGGGCGGGAGAGAGCTCTCTGCACGAGACACACCCCTATCTTATGACTAATCCTAAATCAGGCCCCCCATGTTCTACGCATCTCCAGCCTTAGCACACCTTTCAAATCCTTTGCTCACACAATACCTTGCCTAACCTGTTGGTTCTTTCCATAGATCAAAGAAGTAGAAGTGAAGAATTAGTAACAGATGACCAGATCTCTTCCCCAGCTTCCCCTCCAGTAATCTCCCAAATAAACTGTGTGAATAAACGGTGAGAACAAGAGAGCAGCTACAAGTCTGCGTGACAAGCCTGCACACGGGGGCACAGCAACAACCCTGACCCCATCTCAGTGATTAGCTGAGGTTCCGTCCCCTTTTCTCCTCAAAACCTTTCATGGCCAAGCAGAATCTTGGGAGGTGGTTGTGGGGGACACTGAGTTCACCATCTCCCCCCAGACTACCAGCATTTTGATTAAAACCAGCTTTGTTTTCTACTAACATTTGCCTCTCTTGAGTGTTGATTTTTGAGTGGTGAGCAGCCAGATCTGAGTCTGTAACACTACTGGACAAGATGATATAAAACCAATGTCCGTCGCTGGAGTTTAAGACAAACACCGTGTGTACCACTGTCAAAGGGGTACCCTGAATTCAGAGCCCTCTTTGATCCAGCACCACCCCACCACTGAAGCCTCGTCTCCCACTTTCTTCCTCACACACTGTGCTCTCGTCCTCAACAAGGCAGCTCCCTGTGCACTGTTCACACCGTGCTGTTTATGCTCCAGGCTGTGGCCGAACTCTTTGCTCAGCCTAGGAGGTCCCTCTTCACTCCTGCCTCCTGCTACTACTTTTTTAGTTAAACTTCATCTTCGGCATTCCTGACCCCTCTCCGAGAGGGACCAGCCTCAAGACATGCTTCCCCAGATGGTCTCTAACACACACAGGCTGTCTTTTACACTGGGACACCTGTTTCCTCTGAAAGGTTTTAAAAATCTAAATAGTTCTATATGATTTCCACATTTGAAGCTCCATTTAATAAACCATGGCTCAAGGATGTCTTCCATCAATATTAGCTAAATCATATCAATAGATACCAAAGGTAAGCTAAGCCCCACCCTGATATGTTATGACATTAAAAGTCCTTAGTGGATTGTTGGCGTCACAATTCAGAATCATCCTCATTGCAGCAGGGGAGGAAAGGAAATCTGCCTGGTTACAGTGTCATCCAACAAAACAAGACTTCTCCCTCAAGGCACTGACCACTTATCACCTCCACTATGAAATCCCCAGAGTGTCCATCTAACAGATGCCTTCCTCTGTGCTCTCAGAGGAAGCACTTTGTAACAACCTCGGCATCCATTTCTTCACTTTCCCTACACTGAAGGGTGCATTTAGCTTATACAAGGGGTTCTAGGGCAACTATATGTTCAAGTCCCCCTGATCTATCAGCACAGATTGATACAAATATCAACCACTGGATCAACAAACTGGTGAAGAGCAGGAAATTGAAGTCCAACAGTGAGAATGTCAGCTTCACTCCTCAGCCAACTGTCACTGTAAGCCTCCATCCCCTCTCCTCTAAAATGGAAATAAGAGGACGTCACCAGCAGTCCAGTGGTGGGACTCTGTGCTTCCACGGTGCGGGTCTTGGGTTTGATCCCTGGTCAGGGAACTAGGATCCCTTATGTTATATGGAATGCCCTAAATAAATTAAATAAGAGTAAGACTCCTTATTCAGAAAACTAAGATCATGGCATCCAGTATCACTTCATGGCAAATGGATGGGGAAACAATGGAAACAGTGAGAGACTTTATTTTGGGGGGCTCCAAAATCACTGCAGATGATGACTACAGCCATGAAATTAAAAGATGCTTGCTCCTTGGAAGAAAAATTATGACCAACCTAAATAGCATATTAAAAAGCAGAGACATTACTTTGCCAACAAAGGTCCATCTCATCAAAGCTATGGTTTTTCCAGTGGTCATGTATGGATATGAGAGCTGGACTATAAGGAAGGCTGAACACCGAAGAATTGATGCTTTTGAACTGTGGTGTTGGAGAAGCCTCTTGAGAGTCCCTTGGAATGCAAGGAGATCCAACCAGTCCATCCTAAGGGAAATCAGTCCTGAATATTCATTGGAAGGACTGATGTTGAATCTGGAAGTCCAATAGTGTGGTCACTAGATGCGAAGAGCTGACTTGTTGGGAAAGACCCTTATGCTGGGAAAGATTGAAGGCAGGAGGAGAAGGGGACAACAGAGGATAAGATAGTTGGATGGCATCACTGACTCTATGGGCATGAGTTTGAGTAAACTCCAGGAATTGGTGATGGACAGGGAAGCCTGGTGTGCGGCAGTCCATGGGGTCGCAAAGAGTTGTACACGACAGAGTGACTGAACTGAACTGAAGACTCCTTCATTGAGTTGTGAGGGTAAAATAAAATTAGATGATGAGCATAAATCAGTTAGACCAGTACACACTTGGCACATGTTAAGTGCCCAAGAAACAGCAGCTATTTTATAGTTTTTATTGTCATCACAAGACAAAGGGGTGTCTGCAACAGAGCAAAGGCAGCAAGAACTCATTTTCCTTTGTTTGCTCACCTTGCCTCTCTCAAGTTCAGCAAGTGTTGATTCAAGTTCGGAGGGCTGGTAAAGGACTCAGAGAAGGCAAGGCTGTGAGACTGAAGGGGAGCCAAGGTAGCCGGAAGATCAATGTTCAAAGATGTTCCAAGATTGAGGAAAACGGGAGAAGCGGATAAAGCCTGGAAGATAAGTGAGGAAACTTTCCCACCTGACAGGAAAATTTCCAAATGGTCTGAGGTGACTCCAAATGCTAGTCAGGAGCCAGGCTGGCTGCACACAAACTGAGGAGAGTGTTAAAACTGATTTTCAAAACTCAGATTCAGATAGACTGGGATAAAACCTGAGAATATGTATTTTCAACAAGCAACCTAGGTGATTTTTAAAAAATTTTATTACAGTTGATTTACAATGTTGTGTTGTATTAATTTCAAGTATACAGCAAAGTGATTCAGCTGTATATAACTATTCTCTTTCAGATTCTTTTCCATTAGAGGTCATTACAAGATATTGAGTATACAGTTCCCTGTGTTATACAGTAGGTCCCGTGGGTTATCTATTTTATATATAGGAATGTGTATATATTAATCCCAAGCTCCTAATTTATTCCTCCCTCCCCCTTTCCCCTTTGATAACCATAAATTTGTTTTCTGTGTCTGCGAGCCACCTTCTGTTTTGGAAATAAGTTCACTGCATCATTTTTTTCAGATCCCACATAAGCACTATCCTGTGATATTTGTCTTTCTCTTTCTGGCTTTCTTCACTTGTTACGATAATCTCTAGGCCCATCCACATTGCTACAAATGGCAATATTTCATTATTTCATTCTTTTATATGTCTGAGTAACATTCTGTTGTGGGGCTTCTCTGGTGGCTCAGTGGGAAAGAATCCGCCTGAGGATGAGGGTTCTGCGAGAGATGGAGGTTCAATCCCTGGGTCAGGATGATCCCCTGAGAAGGAAATAACAACCCAAGAATACTGGGTTCTTGCCTGGAAATTCCCTGGACAGAGGAGCCTGGTTGGCTATGGTCCAGAGAGTCCCAGAGAGTCTGATGCAATTTAGCAACGAAACAACACCACCACAATACTCCACTGTATATATATACCACATTTTCTTTTCCATTCATCTGTCAGTAACATTTAGAACAAGCAGCCTAGGTGATTTTCATGTGCAGTCAGGTGATACCCTGCACCAAGAAGCAGAACGAGCCCTCAGCATAGCCATTCTGGCCTTTAGAACTGGGTCTGGGTAGGATCTCTCCTGCAGCTGGGGCCTCTCACTTTAGCCAAGGCTCCATAAGGGACTGAGTGTGAACGAGCATCAGGTGGTTCAAGTTGGTAACCACAAGAATAAAGATGAGCTTCCCAATAGCAATATTTCCAAAAGCTCAGCATCTTTGTGGGGTTAGATCTGGTTTTAGATCAGGGGTCCCCAACCTCCGGGGTCTAATGCCTGATGATCTGAAGGTGGAGCTGACGTAACAATAACAGAAATAAAGCGCACAGTGAATGCAGTGTGCTTGAACCACCCTGAAATCACTCTCCCAACCCCAGTCTGTAGAAAAATTGGAAAAAATTGTCTTCCCTGAAACTGGTGCCAAAAAGGTTGAGAACCGCTGTTTTAGATCATTTCCGAGGCTAACAACAACGACAGAAATAATAATAGCGATACTAGTTAACAAGTGCCAACAGTGCGCCAGGCAGTGCACTAGCCTACAGGTTATCCAATATAATCTCCCCAACATGCTGCAAGATACACACTGCCCTCACTAAATGTAGGAAATCAAGGTTCAGAGAGGATACTTAATGTGCCCAACATCAGACAGAGAGTAAAAGACAGAATCAAGCAGGCAGTCGGTTAGTTTGTGATGAACGGGCTGCTGTTTGACTGAACAGCAATTCTCTCTGACGTCTCACGTGTGCATGCTCAGTCAGTCATGTCTAACTCTCTGTAACCCATGGACTGTAGGTTGCCAGGCTCCTTTATCCTTGGCATTCTCCAGGCAAGAATACTGGCGTAGGTTGCCATTTCCTATTCTAGGAGATCTTTCCCACCCAGGGACTGAATCCGCATCTCCCATGTCTTCTGCCTTGGCAGGTGGATTCTTTACCACTGAGCCACCTGGGATCCCTGCCAATCTCAGGCTATCCCTTTTTTGCAGACCTGGCTCAAAACTGTCCACCTGAAGAAATTATATTTTTTCTAAAATTCCCAAAGCACTAAACACAGAGCTCTATTTCTGGTGCTATTCAATCGATAACCAGCGAATAAATAGAAGTGAGGTAATACATTTCTGTCATACCTTTTCCCAAAGAGCACAAAACACATTTATATTTACTATCTCATCTGTTCTAGTAGTTGCTTTAAAAAAAAACCACTTTTATTGGATTGAGACATAAATAAGGGGTTCTGTAAAACATTTAAAATGACATCTTTTACAAGGTCCCATTCTTTCCTCTAAGTGTTACCATACTGTTAGTTGCTTTCTCTATTCAAATAGAATCTTTTCATTTTTACAAATCCATTTCAAAGAAGTCTGGTTATATAAAAATGCAACTAGAAAAGGAACTCTCCTCTACTGTTTAGCATTCGTTATCTTCTATTTTTCCATTATGCTTCCCTTTAATGTGGTCTCAGCCCTCTTTCCTAAACAGCCCCAAGTGACCTGTCAATCTGTTTACAACACACGCAGATCTACACTCACCATCCGCACTGCTCTCACGGGGCCATCTTTGGACCACTGGAACCATCCATGTCTCTGAGGTAGGTCATACTTTCAAACGCTCCAGGCTGGGCCCTCGCCCCTCGTGACTGGGGTCTGACCATGGAGCACACATTCTTCTTCCCTGCTCCCTGAAGTTTATGAGAGACCAGGCCCCTACCACTACCCTCACAATTATAATGATTGCAAATTCATGCAACATTTTAAGTTAACTGGGTCTGACCATAATTAATCATGTAAGAAAATGATATGACTATATCATAAAAATACTTTGTATCTTTTGTGTGGGCATAGATATTTTGTATCTTTTGTATGGGCATAGAATAGTGTAGAAATGTAAACAAGGAAGAGACCCTATCAACACAGGAAGGATCTCCGTGGAGAAGGTGATATCTCTGCAGGGTCTTAAAGAATGGGCCTTGTGTGTAAAATAGATACCTAGTGAGAACCTGCTATAACACACAGGGAGCTCAGCTCCGTGCTCTATGATGACCTACATGGGTGGAATGGGGTAGGGGGAGGCCCCAGCCGAAGGGGAAATATGTATACTTACACCTGATTCAATAGTTAGAACTGGACATGGAGCAACAGACTGGTTCCCAATGGGAAAAGCAGTACATCAAGGCTGTATATTGTCACCCTGCTTATTTAATTTATATGCAGAGCACATCATGAGAAATGCTGGGCTGGAAGAAGCACAAGCTGGAATCAAGATTGCGGGAGAACTATCAATAACCTCAGATATGCAGATTACACCACCCTTATGGCAGAGAGCAAAGAGGAACTAAAGAGCCTTTTGATGAAAGTGAAAGAGGAGAGTGAAAAAACTGGCTTAAAACTCAACTAAGATCTCTAAGATCTCAGAAAACTAAATCATGGCATCTGGTCCCATCATTTCATGGCATATAGATGGGGAAACAATGGAAACAGTGGGAGACTTTACCTTTTGGGGCTCCAAAATCACTGCAGATGGTGATTGCAGCCATGAAATTAAAAGATGCTTGCTCCTTGGAAGAAAAGTTATGACCAACCTAGACAGCATATTAAAAAGCAGAGACATTACTTTGCCAACAGAGGTCCGTCTAGTCAAGGCTATGGTTTTTCCAGTAGTCATGTATGGATGTGAGAGTTGGACTATAAAGAAAGCTGAGAGCCAAAGAATTGATGCTTTTAAACTGTGGTGCTGGAGGAGACTCTTGAGAGTCTCTTGGACTGCAAGGAGACCCAGCCAGTCCATCCTAAAGAAAATCAGTCCTGAATATTCATTGGAAGGACTGATGTTGAGGCTGAAATGCCAATATTTTGGCCACCTGATGTGAGAACTGATTCATTGGAAAAGACCCTGATGCTGGGAAAGATTGAAGGTGGAAAGAGAAGGAGACGACAGAGGATGAGATGGTTGGATTGTATCACCGACTCAATGAACATGAGTTTGAGTAAACTCCGGGAGTTGGTGGTGGACAGGGAGGCCTGGCGTGCTGCAGTTCATGGGGTTGCAAAGAGCCGGACATGACTGAGCGACTGAACTGAACTGAACAGCTGATTCACATTGTTGTACAGCAGAAACCAACACAATATCGTAAAATAATTATCCTCCGATTAAAATAAATTTCATAAAAGGAATGGGCTCCTTTCCAAGGTCTTGCTAAGGAAAAGCCCAAGGATCAACAAAGGGAGAAGAAACCCATAGCATGAAGTCAGTGGATCTGTCTAGCCAGACACATAAACTAAACCACTCAGAAATAATGTGGCAGGCCCAGGGAAGTCTAGACTCTTATTTTTTTACAATCAAAGTGCTTCACAATCTGGCTTTTGTCTAACATTTCAATGTTATACCCTAGCAGATGCATAGCAGACTGGTTGACATGTATACCTGTGGCAGATTCATTTTGATATTTGGCAAAACTAATACAATTATGTAAAATTTAAAAATAAAATAAAATTAAAAAAATTAAAAAAAAGAAAGTGTATTCTTGACTCATACAAGCCAGTATTCAAATTCCACTCTAAGTCTCAGCACTGCTTTGGACAGATGACCAAACTCCCCATGCCTCATTTTCCTCATATACAAGATGGGGTGCTGATGTGCAAGTTCATACGATTCTTATGATAAGGTGTCTCACTTACTAAACATTTATTAAATTCTCAAAAGATATTTCTTACTATAGTCAGGACTGCTAATTGTCTCCTCAGTACGCATTTCCCCTTTCTATCACTCGGGACTCTCTATTTTACTGAGGCACAATGTACCAAGCTAAAAACTATACTTCTTTCATTCCTTCATGCTGCTGCTGCTGCTAAGTCGCTTCAGTCGTGTCCGACTCTGTGCGACCCCATAGACGGCAGCCCATCAGGCTCCCCCATCCCTGGGATTCTCCAGGCAAGAACACTGGAGTGGGTTGCCATTTCCTTCTCCAATGCATGAAAGGGAAAAGTGAAAGTGAAGTCGCTCAGTCATTCCTTCATAGAGAGGGGTAAAAATACAACACAATTCTGACCAATGAGATATAAGCAGAAGTCATTGAATAGACTTCCAAAAATCTTCTTAAAGGGGAGCAGGTTCCTTTTTCCTGCTTGTTACATGACCGTCCATGATGGCTAGAGCTATAGCAGCAATTGTGTGATCACATGGGAAGAGCAAGAGAATCAGCGAAATATCAGCCCAGACAAAGTTACATCACTAAATCAATATTAGCAATTGTCCACCAATATGTTTGTAATGGTGACAGAATAAATAAAGCCCTATTTCCAGGCCTGTTGTTTGAGTTTTCTATCACTGTTAGCCAAATTAAATATATATGTATGTATATATTAATTTAAAACACCTTCTAAGAAAAAGAAACTGAACTTAGTACTATAGACATGCTTCCTGCACTTAAAATACATACAACTACCTAGACAGGTCCCAGATGCCTTACCCACACACTCAGATGGGTTTCGGAATTCAGATAGGTAATAAAGTCCATATACTGCTGCTGCTGCTGCTGCTGCTGCTGAGTCACTTCAGTCGTGTCCGACTCTGTGTGACCCCTTAGACGGCAGCCCACCAGGCTCCCCTGTCCCTGGGATTCTCCAGGCAAGAACACTGGAGTGGGTTGCCATTTCCTTCTCCAATTCATGAAAAGTGAAAAGTGAAAGTGAAGTCGCTTGCAAGAGTACTGGAGTGGAGTGCCACTGCCTTCTCTGAGTCCATATACCATATATGACCAAATACCCCTACAGAGCAGAGTTGGGTAGCACCCTATTTTCATGCACATAAATATTTTTGCAGAAAGACATGTGAGCATTTATACTAAGTAAGATACCTGAAAACTAGAAGTATATAGTCCACATCAGTTCAGGTCAGGTTTATCTAAGTACATTCAGGTCAGTGGAGGTTTTGCAATGAAACGGGTTATGAAAATTCAGTGTTCACAGCTTTACGGATTTTGGAATTGTGGATAATGCACAATGGATCTATAGTACAAGACAGAATTTAGCTATAATCTAAGTCTGAATAATATTCTATGAGGGTTGCATAGTGTCAGTTTGGGCTGCTATAACCAAGTACCATGGACTGGGTGGCTTATCAACAACAGAAATTTATTTCTCATAGTTCTAGAGGTTGGAAGTCCAAGTTCAGGTTGCCAGCATGGTGGACTTCTGGTACTGACTTCTTATTTGAATCTTTGCATGGCAGAAAGAGAACTACCTAGGTCTCTGGAGCCTCTTCTTATAAGGGTTCTGCTTTGGGCAAATGGCCAACCTCTCCTCGCTTTCCTCATATAAAAGAAGGAAATTCTCTTGGTTGGAGAATTCCATGGACAGAGGGGTCTGGTGGGCTATAGTCCATGGAGTTGCAAAGAGTGGGACACAACTGGTATCCTATAGCCCACCAGGCTCCTCTGTCCACGGGATTTCTCAGGCAAGAATACTGGAAAGGGTTGACATTGCTTTTTGCAGGGGATCTTCCTGATCCAGGGATTGAACCCAGTGTCCTGCATTGCAGGCAGATTCTTTACCATCTGAACAAGCAAGCAAGTATAACTAAAAGAACTATAAAAGTAACATTCACTCAGATATTTTTTATCCCAAGCAATACTCTACTCTCTTTATCTAGACTGACACATTTAAACCTCACTTCCACCCCATGAGGGGGGTATAATCTTTATTCCAATATTCCAGATGAGAAACTGAGCACAGAGAAGTTAAATATAACTGCTACAGATCACATGGCTACTAAAAGGCAAAAGCTGGATTCAAACCTAGACAGCATAAATGACAGTCCTAATAAAATCTCAATGGAATTCTAATTTAGACCTATCTAATTAGCAATTTAAATAATACCTGATGTTGGTGAGATATGAGAAAACTAGCCCAAATTTTTGTCAACTTGTACAATCTTATTGGTTGACAAGCTGGTGGTGTTTATCAACAACTTTTAAAATGTGCATTCCCACTATCCTAATAACTCTATTTTTAATAATTTTCCCAAAGAAATAATCAGGGCCTCTGGTAACAGTGGAATAAGAAATTCAGACAAATTCTTCCATTGAAAACAACTATAAATCCTAGACAAACTTAAAAAAAAAAAATCAGCTTGTATACATCAGTAAGCTAGCAAGGCAATGAAGAACTATGGACGCAAATTTAGGTGATAGAAACCCAAACAACGAGTCCAGTATTTGAAATGACTTTCCTCTAGAGCAGCGATCCCCAACCTTTTTCGTACCAGAGACCAGTTTCGTGGAGAACAATTCTGCGTGGACTGAAGCTGGGGCTTGTTTCGGGATGAATCAAGCACACTACTTTTACTGTGCCCTTTATTTCCACTACTATTACATCATCTCCACCTCAGATCATCAGGCATTAGACACGGGAGGCTGGGGATTCCTGCCGCAGAGTATCTGCCAGTTCTGTAGAGGCAGCTAAGAGGCTAAAAGTGAAAAAGTGAAAGCGTTAGTCACTCAGTTGTGTCACAGTCTTTGCCAGCTCCTCTGTCCATGGAATTCTCGAGCCAAGAATACTAGAGCGGGTTGCCATTCTCTTCTCCAGGGGGTCTTCCTGACCCAGGGACTGAACCTGGAGCTCCTGCATTGCAGGCTGATTCTTTACCATCTGGGCCACCAGGGAAGCCCCAAAAGGCTAAATATCTGAGCATTGATTTTGACAGCCTCTCGGATTTAAGAGAACAAAAATAAAATATGGAGACTACCAAAGAAAAGGGTCCTGGTAATCCTGCTTTTGGCTGAAGTCACAGTGGCAATTCTTAAGAGTAAAGTAAACTAGGAAATGTATTGAAGAACAGCCTCAAATCACTTCAATCCTTAAATTTGTATTCAGGGAAGTCTGGCTGCTCGTGCTCTGATAAGTTACTGTAAGAAGCGTGACTGGGTGACTGAACAACAACAACAAAGGACTATGTTAATATCCTCTAGAGGAAAAGAATACCATCCTGAGACCCTCACTACTTTATAGTTTTTGACATATAATGTCCACTACACAATCAAAAATGACCAGGCATGTGAAGAGCTGGAACAGTATCTAAATAAATTAACAGAAACAATAGAATACAACAGGACAGGACTTACAGAGACTCCAGATTATATAGCCACTGGATACAGACATTAAAATAGTTATTTGACAGAATAAAAGGCAGGATCAAGGACTTCAGCAGAGAATCCGCAAGTATAAAATAAGGTAATGACAAGTCTAACACTAAAAAATACAAATATGCGAAACAAAAATTAATCAAAATAATGAATGCAATAGAATGTTTTAAAAGTAATTAGGCAAAACTAGAGAGTGAGTGGGAAATGGGAGAGTAATCAGAAAAAATATGCCAATACAACATGGAAAGACCAAGGGTCAAAAAAATACAAGAGGCAAGTAGGAAACACGGAGACTCAGTGAGGAGAGTTGGCACGTGCCCTGGGAATCCCAGGAGAGAGGAAGGAGAAACAGAAATAAAGCTATAGAGCACGATTTACAGTAGCCAGGACATGGAAACAACCTAAATGTCCATCGATAGAGGAACGGATAAAGAAGATGCGGTGCATACACACAATGGAATACGACTCAGCATAAAAAGGCCATTGGGCCACTTGTAGAGACGTGGATGGACCTAGAGACTGGCATACAGAGTGAAGTCAGAAAGAGAAAAACAAATACTGTATGTTCATGCATATATGTGGAGTCTAGAAAAATGGTACAGATGTTCTTACGTGTGAAGCAGAAATCGACACAGATGTAGAGACTGAATATATGGATACCAAGGGGTAAAGAAGGGTGGGTGGGAGGATCTGGGAGATTGGGATTTACATATAGACACTACTGACACTATATATAAAATAGATAACTAATGAGAACCGACGTATAGCAGGGAGCTCTACTTCAGGCACTGTGGTGACCTGAATGCGAAGGAAGTCCAAAAGAGAGGGGATAGACAGTCAGTCCACGGGACTGCAGAGTCAGACATGACCCAGCACACGCGTGTACATATATGGCTGATTCACTTTGCTGTACAGTGGAAACTAACACGACATTGTGAACCAACTATACTGCAATAAAAATCAACTTAAAAAATAAAGTTAGAAAGAGGTGACAGCTGAGAATTCCTCAATATTGACACCCCTTCCGAAAAAAAAAAAAAAGAAACCCTCTCAACCCATAACAGGGGTCAGCAAAATTTGATGAGTCACCTATTTCTATATGGCCTATGACTTAAGAACAGTTTTTATATTTTTAAAGAGTCATGAAAGAAGGAGAGGAAGAGCAGAGACTGTATGTGGCCCACACAGCCTAAAATTTGTTTTTGCTCCTTCACATAAAATGTTGTGACACATCTGGGCCACAGATTCAAAAATCCCTATGAACCCCATCATTGTCGTCATCTAGTCACTAAGCCATGTCCAACTCTTGCGACCCCGTGGACTGTAGCCCACCAGGCTCTCCTGTCCATGGAATTCTCCAGGCAAGAATACTGGAGTGGGTTGTCATTTCCTTCTCCAGGGGATCTTCCTGACCCAGGAACTGAACCTGGGTCTCTTGCACCACAGGCAGATTTTTTTACTGACTGAGCTACGAGGGAAACCCCAAATGCACCTATAAATCTACTCTCATGCTTAGTAGCCCAGGCTGTCATAAGGAGACTGGAGGGTGAAAAAAGGAAAAGGGAGATCAGGCATTTATTTCCCCAGCTGACTCCTAGGTCACCATAGGTTGCTTGCATCCCTTGCCCATAAGTGACAGTTCCTACAAAGTGGTTTTCTCCATATCGTCTCTCAGCTTCAGCTTTTAGTAAAAGCTCATCTTACTCCTTCATGCTAGGAAGACTCCTAACTCTAATCTTAATCTAGCCTCATTCTATTACTAGGCCCAAATCTACACTATCTCCCACTGTTCTGCAGTATATTGTCCAATGCCTTTGTCAATCATCTCTTCATTAATTATCTCTTATCCACAAGGTCCTCGACAGATGCTGGTCATCCTCAGGTATATCATTGTAAAAGTACTAGGAGGAGGAGGAGAAGGGGGTAGGAAGAAGGAAAAGGGAAAGGAGTGGGAGAAGAAGAACAAAAAAGAAAACAAAGTATCTTAAAAGCAACCACATGAAAAAAGACAGAATTCCTACAATGAAACAACAATTAGTCCAAGAGCTGAATTCTCAAAAAATAATAGAAGTCAGATGATTAAGAAAGTACATCCAAATAACCAAAAGAAAGTAATTTCCAACCTTGAATATCCAGTGCAAACATCTTTCAAGAATTAAAGCAATATAAAGATATTTTCAGACAAACAAAACTCAGGAGAATTCGTCACCAGCAGACTAAATTAAATATTAAAGGGTATTCTCTGGCTAGAAGGAAAAATTTATCAGATGTAAACCAGGAGATAGTGGAAGGGATAAGGAACAATGAAAGAGAATATAGATACAAATGAATATTGGCGTCATAAAATAACAATGAAAATACATACAGAACTTATATACACTTGACGATAAGAGTTCATAAGTGAAAAAGATAGCAAAAAAATTTAAAGTCTTTAAAAATCCTTGCAACATCTGTGAAGAGGCTGCTGCTGCTACTGCTGCTAAGTCGCTTCAGTCGTGTCCGACTCTGTGCGACACCATAGACAGCAGCCCACCAGGCTCCCCCGTCCCTGGGATTTTCCAGGCAAGAACACTGGAGTGGGTTGCCATTTCCTTCTCCAATGCATGAAAGTGAAAGTGAAGTTAAGCATTAAGTTATAATAATTGGAAAAATCATACTGTATTTTTCAGAGTACACATTAAAAGAATAGTAAGAGAAAATAAAAGGTTAATAGAGGGCTGGAATGACACAAAATTATCAATACCAAAATAAGGCAATAAATGAGATGAAAAAAAGAAAGAAACAAAGAACAGATGGGACAAAAAAGAGCAAAATAAGATAGAATACATAGACGAAAATATCACATTAATTAAATACTTCAAATTAAAGGCAAATGTGCCAGACTGTATCAAAAATAAGCTGCTTAGAAGATGCATGTCTAAATGTAAAATATAGCAGGGTTTCTATTAAACAATGGAAAATACAATATGTAAATACTAAAAACAACTGAAAAAGCTGGTATAGCTCTTGTATCTTAAGTCACTTCAGTCATGTCCAACTCAGTGCGAACCTATGGACTGTAAACCGCCAGGCCCCTCTGTCCATGGGATTCTCCAGGCAGGAATACATGGATTGCCATGCTCTCCTCCAGGGGATCTTCCCGACCCAGGGATCAAACTCACATCTCTTATGTCTCTTGCATTGGCAGGCAGGTTCTCTACCACTAACGCCACCTGGGAAGCCTTCTAGAGTTAATTTTGTAAACCATATTTATGATACATTTTCTAATAGGTTTCAATTTATAAAATTTATTAGCATACAGTCGACAAATAATATCCTCATATCTTTTAATGCTTGTAGGACATTATAATTGTGTCTCTTTTTTCATTTTTAATTCCTGATATTGGTTATATCCTCTCATTTTCATTTCTTTGCTTTCTCTCTTTCTTCCTAATTGGTATTTCCAGGGGTTATTAACTTTATTACTAAGTGTTTTCAAAGAAACAGCTTTGTTTCAGAATTTTGAAAAATTTATATATTTCTGGTGATTGAATTTTAAAATTATGAAATCTCTATGTCTTATAATAATTTTCCTTTGAAGTTCTTTTTGTGTAATATTAATAGAGCTGTTAATATTAATAGAGGAATAAAGAAACCTAAAAACAGGTATGAGAAATAGAAAGCAAATAGCAAGATGGTAAAATAAAACCAATGATAACAATGGGACTAAAATGGACTAAAGATTCCAATTATCTGGCAAATATTGATGGACTATATTTTCAAAAAATAAAAAGACTATTTGCTATTTAGTTACAAAAAATATCCCTTAAAAATAAGGACACAAGAAATTTAAAGGAAAGAGATAGAAAATGGCATGTCATACAAACACTATCTAAAAGAAAGCTGATGTCTATATGAACATTAGACAAGTTAAAATAAAAGCAATTGTTGTTCAGTCACTCAATCGTGTCTGGCTCTTTGCAACCCCATGGACTACAGCACTCCAGGCTTCCCTGTCCATCACCATCTCCCAAAGCTTGCTCAAACTCATGTCCATTGAGTCCGTGATGCCATCTAACCATCTGGTCCTCTGTCATCCCCTTCTCCTCCTTCCTTCAATCTTTCCCAGCATCAGGGTCTCTTCCAGTGAGTCAGTTGTTTGCATCAGGTGGCCAAAGGATTGGAGTTTTAGCTTTAACATCAGTCCTTCCAATGAATATTCAGGGTTGATTTCCTTCAGGATTGACTGGTTTCATCTCCTTGCTGTCCAAGGGATTCTCAAGAGTCTTCTCTAACACCATAGTTCAAAAGCATCAATTCTTCAGTTCTCAGCTTTCTTAATAGTCCAACTCTCACATCCATACATGACTACTGTAAAAATCATAGCTTTGATGAGATGGACCTTTGTTGGCAAAGTAATGTTTCTGCTTTTTAATATGCTGTCTAGGTTGGTCATACTTTTCTTCCAAGGAGCAATTGTCTTTAAAGTTCATGGCTGCAGTCACCATCTGTAGTGATGTTGGAGCCCCCAAAAATAAAGTCTGTCACTGTTTCCATTGCTTCCCCATCTATTTGCCATGAAGTGATGGGACCAGATGCCACGGTCTCAGTTTTCTGAATGTTGAGTTTTAAGTCAACTTTTTCACTGTCCTCTTTCACTTTCATCAAGAGGCTCTTTAGTTCCAAAGAAATCCCAGGGCTGATCTCCTTCAGAATGGACTGGTTGGATCTCCTTGCAGTCCAAGGGACTCTCAAGAGTCTTCTCCAACACCACAGTTCAAAAGCATCAATTCTTTGGCGCTCAGCCTTCTTCACAGTCCCACTCTCACATCCATACATGACCACTGGGAAAACCATAGCCTTGACTAGATGGACCTTTGTTGGCAAAGTAATGTCTCTGCTTTTGAATATGCTATCTAGGTTGGTCATAACTTTCCTTCCAAGGAGTAAGCATCTTTTAATTTTATGGCTGCAGTCACCATCTGCAGTGATTTGGGAGCCCAAAAAAATAAAGTCTGACGCTGTTTCCACTGTTTCCCCATCTATTTCCATGAAGGGATGGGACCAGATGCCATGATCTTCGTTTTCTGAATGTTGAGTTTTAAGCCAACTTTTTCACTCTCCTATCAAGAGGCTTTTTAGTTCCTCTTCACTTTCTGCCATAAGGGTGATGTCATCTGCATATCTGAGGTTATTGATATTTCTCCCGGCAATCTTGATTCCAGCTTGTGCTTCTTCCAGCCCGGCATTTCTCATGATGTACTCTGCATATAAATTAAATAAGCAGGGTGACAAAATACAGCCTTGACATAGTCCCTTCCCAATTTTGAACCAATCTGTTGTTCCATGTCCAGTTCTAACTGTTGGTTCTTGACCTGCATACAGATTTCGCAGAAGGCAGGTAAGGTGGTCTGGTACTTCCATAAATGTAATAAGTATTAAGTAAAATGGTAATATTTCATGACAAAAAGACTCATTCACAGGAAGACATAACAATCGTACATGTGTATTCATCTAACAACAAAGCTCTAAAAATACACAAAGCAAAAATTAACTGAACTAACAGGAGAAATAAACAATTCCACAATCACAGTTGAAGATTTTACAAACCTCGCTCAGTATGTGATGGAACAAACAGACAAAATTCAATAATAATATAGAGAATTTTTAAAATTATTAATCTACTTGACCTATTTATCATATAGAGAATATAACACTCAACTGCAAAATACACATTTTTTGTAAATTCATATAAAATATTTACCAAAATAGACCAGATATTTAGCCATAAAGCAAATCTCAATAAAACTCAAAGAATTAAAATCATATAGTATATTTTCTTACCACTAAAGAAATAATCTAGAAATCAATAATGATTAGAAAATTATCAAATGTTTAGAAATTAGGCAACACTCTTTCAAATAAAAGAAATCACAATAGAAATAAAGTATAAGAAAGTGAAAATCACTCAGTCGTGTCCAACTCTTACGACCCCATGGATTATTACAGTCCATGGAATTCTCCAGGCCACAATACTGGAGAGGGTAGCCTTTCCCTTCTCCAGGGGATCTTTCCAATCCTGGGATGGAAAGCAGGTCTCCCGCATTGCAGGAGGATTCTTTACCAGCTGAGCCACAAGGGAAGCCCAAGAATACTGGAGTGGGAAGCCTATCCCTTTTCCAGGGGATCTTCCTGACCCAGGAATCGAACCAGGGTCTCCCACACTGCAGGCAGATTCTTTACCGACTGAGATATCAGGGAAGCCCTAGTAAGTAAGTGAAAGTCGCTCAGTCGTATCTGACTCTGCGACCCCATGGACTATACAGTTCATGGAATTCTCTAGTCCAGAATACTGAGTGGGGAGCCTTTCCCTTCTCCAAGGGATCTTCCCAACCCAGGGATTGAACCAGGGTCTCCCTCATTGCAGGCGGATTCTTTACCAGCTGAGCCACAATGGAAGCCCAGTGTATTGAACTGAAATAATAGGATTTTTTTTTTTTGAACTGAAATAATAGGATTTTAACTTTAAAATTTGGGGGGATTTTTTTAAAAGTCTTTAGAGGATAAAATAGCTTTAAATTCATACATTAAATCTTTTCTCAAATGATCAAAGATTCTATCCCATTAAGCTGGGTGGGAAATAGACTAATTATTTTTAAGTGCAAGAAAGGAAAATACAAATAAGAACAAAAATCAATGAAATAGAAAACAACTAGCTAAGTCAAAATTGGTTCCTTTAAAAGATTAATAAAATTGACAAAACACTACCACAATTGACCAAAATGAACAGAGAGAAGATTCAAATGACCAATGAAGAATAAACAGATATAATTCAAAAAGACACATGCATCCCTATGTTCAAAACAGCATCATACACAGTAGCCAAAGCATGGAAACAACCTAAATGTCTGCTGACAGAGCAAGGGATAAATAAGGTGTGGCGCATACACACACTGGAACACTACTCGGCCACTGGCAGCAACGTGGATGCAACTAGAGATCACTATGCTAAATGAAGTGAATCAGAAAGAGAAAGACAAACCATATGACATCACTTATACGTAGAACCTAAAATATGGCACAAATGAACCTATTTATGAGACAGAAACGAGCTCATACGCAGAGAGGACAGACTTGGGTTGCCAGTGCAGAGAGAGGGAAAGACTGGGAGTGTGGGGTTAGCAGGTGTAAATGATCGTATACAGGACAGATAAACAAGGTCCTACTGTGCAGCATAGCAACCACACTCAGCATCCTGTGATAAACCATGATGGAAAATATAAACAAAAGAATGTCTGTATGTTCAGAATTGAGTCACTCTGCTGTACAGCATAAATTGGCACAGCACTCTAAACGCAACTATACATCAATTAAAAAAAATAATTCATGTTGAGGTTTGACAGAAAACAAAACTCTGTTAAGCAATTATTCTTCAATTAAAAAATGAATTAAAAAAGAATAAATGGAGAAAATCACTTTAGATTTAACAGACATTTAAAAATAATAACTGTATATTATATGTAACTTCTTGCCAATAAATTTGGCACACTAGATGAAAAGGCTAACCCTTCAACGATGTAAAACTGGCACAAATGAAAAAAACAACATCTGTATAGTCCTAGACTTCCTAAAGGAATGGAAATCATAATTTTAAATCTTCCCACAAAGAAAATTTCGGAGCCAGGCAACTTCATTGATGAAATATTTAAGGAATAAATAATATCAATGTTACATAAATTGTTTCAAAGTGTACACTTCCCTGTGTATCCTTAACAAGGACATCATGAGGAAAAAAAATGAAAGGCCAATGTCTCTCGTGAACAGAGATGCAAAATGCCTAAATATTAATATTAGAAAATCATATACAATTATATAAAAGAGTACAATATATCATGACCAATTAGGAGTTACTCCAGGAATGCAGGGTTAATTAACATTCAAAAGTCAATCAACATAACTCATCACATTAACAAAAGGAGAAAAAAATGTTATTTCAATAAATGTATAAAGCAATCTAATAAAATTAAATACTTCTTAATGATGAAAATTCACATAAAACCAAGATTATGAGAAACCTTTCTTAACCTAAAAAGGAGTATGTATTTGTAAACTAAAATCAATTAAAGTCAACAAAAATTGAAGGTGAAATAGTGAACATATCCCCCTATGGTTAACAATAAGACAAAATTGTCCATTATCTCCATTTCCACTCATTTCCTTAGAGATCCTATCTAGTACTAATTCAAGAAAAAGAAATAAAAGGCATAGATTTTGGAAATAAATTCACAGAGACATCACTGTGTATATAAAAATACAGAAGAACCTACAAAACATTCAAATTAATAAGCAAAGTTGCCAACTTTGCTGCAAAATCAGTAAACAATTTTAGTATACGTGTTACCAAAGCAAGCATCAAAGCCAGTAGATAAAATAGTTTATACCAGCAATAAACAATTAAAAACAATTTAAACCCTACTGACAATACATGCACTAAAAACATCAGATATCTAGGAATAAGTTTAACAACAGCAGTTTAAGAAATGTGTAAGACACTGACGCTGAAAACCACTAGATACTAAGAGAAATTTAAGGAAGACCCAAACATATGACTGGTTGATGGTCATAAATTAGAAAACACAATATTAAGATTTTCATTCTCTCCAAATTGGTTTTTGTATTCAGTATCATCCCATTCAAAACCCCTACAAGATTTTGGTTTGGGGTGTTTTTTTGAGGGGGGGCAGTGGAGATTAACAAGTTAACTCTCAAATTTTAGCGCATGTACAAAGAAAGTAGAATTGACAGGGCAGTCTTGAAGAGAAAGAACAGAGGCAGTAACTGATTAATAATTACTATTATGCTATCACAGTTAACAGTGTAGTACTGCACTGGCACCCACTCCAGTACCCTTGCCTGGAGAATCCCATGGACGGAGGGGCCTGGTGGGCTGCAGTCCATGGGGTCACTAGGAGTCGGGCACGACTGAGCGACTTCACTTTCGCTTTTCTCTTTCATGCATTGGAGAAGGAAATGGCAACCCACTCCAGTGTTCTTGCCTGGAGAATCCCAGGGACGGGGGAGCCTGGTGGACTGCCGTCTATGGTGTCGCACAGAGTCAGACACTGCTGTCCGACTGTACTATTCTTACAGTACTGCTGTAAGAATAGACAAATAAGCCAGTGGAACATCACAGAGTCTAAAAATAAACTCTGGACAGTTACTTGATTTATGACCACAGCTCAGTGCCATGGTGGAGGTAACAGCTTGATGGCAGCCAGTTCATTAGAACAGGAGGAGTGGAAGTGGAGACCCTTTCCCTCTCATTCTCACCACTGCTGTCTGGGAACACTTTCAAAAATCAAAATCAGACCGTGTCACACACATAATGGAAACCCGGGGTGGCTTCTTTTTGTCTGTGTGACAACATGTAAACTCCTTGGCAAGACCCTGTGTCACTATCTTGCTCCTGCTCTCAACCTTCCTCCCTTCACCAGGGCTGACTTTCTGCTTTGGATGTAATGAATACCTTGCTAGTCCCTGACAGCTCACCCCTCTGCTCCTGATTGCTCCTCTTACAAGACTCTCCTCCTTACTCCTCACCAGACTAACCCCGATCATCTCCTCCAGGAAGCCTTCCAGCTTCTCTCAACAGGCTACATGCTCCTCAACAGCAAGAAACAACACCCTGAGCTGACCCTTCTCACAACTTCTGCTGGCGTTTGTCATCCATGGTCCCCACTAGACTGGGAGCAGACTGAAGAGCTGTATCCCTGTCCCCTACCACCTCAGTCAGTAAGTTTTCTTTAAAGAAAGATCACCCTCAACAGGGGCTTCCCCGATAGCTCAGCTGGTAAAGAATCTGCCTGCAATGGCAGGAGACCCTGGTTCAATTCCTGGGTTGGGAAGATCCCCTGGAGAAGGGACAGGCTACCCACTCAGTATTCCTGGGTTATCAGATCTACTGTTGTGGTATCACAATGCTTGTGTTCAAATAACCTTTACTGGGCTTCCCTGGTGGCTCAGACAGTAAAGAATCCACCTGTAGTACAGCAGACCGAAGTTTGATCCCTGGGTTGGGAAGATCTCCTAGAGGAGGGCATGGCAACCCACTCCAGTATTCTTGCCTGGAAAATCTCCATGGATGGAAGAGCCTGGTGGGATACAGTCCATGGGGTCACAAAGAGTCAGACACAACCGGGTGACTAAGCGCAGGACAGGACCCTAAACAAGATTCGAAGAAATGTTGGTAGAGAATTAAAAGTAGAACTGGGGTTGGCCAAAAAAGAGACTGGGGGGCGGGGGGGAAGAAAGGACAATGTGTGAGCAGAGGTGAGTCAGGCACATCTGTCGAGTCTGTTTTGCTCCAATGTACAATGCTCTCAGAGCATCACTAAGTTTTTATGCTATTTAAAGCTCTGGAATCACAGTTTCATAGTAAATCACCGCTTCTAGGAAGCCATCCAGGATTAACTTGTTCCCTTTAAAATGCTCCCCCTAGCCACTGCCCTGGTCCCCCATGCATGCCCCAAGGGGTGAGGATGATTCAGTTGTCTGTGTAGGATAAAACACCTATAGCCTGCCCTTCTGTTTGGAGCCTCTGCTTGATCAACAGCCACGGAACCTCCATAATCCTTGACATACTGTGAACACAAGTCAGGAAGAAGACTGATCTTTTTAATTAAAATAAGAGGAAACATTCTATGCTGACTTGCCCTCACAGGTGAGAGGGGAGAAATAGCAATATTCCAGCATGACAACAGTAGTAACTGATACCGTCACTGAAGGCAGACCCCAGGCACTGGCCACTGCTGGCAAGTCCCCATCATCAGAAGAGAAACACCCCACAACAGCACTTCCTGCCACAAACAAAACACTTAGATGAAACTACAAGGTGTCTGGTTTTGTCTTCCTTTTGCCAAAATAAATGGATGGTAGAAATGGGGGGTTACTCAGCACAAACACAAAAGATAGAAATGCCAAGGAAAAGTGTATGAAATATGAGGGTACTATCATACAATTTCGGGTTTGTCTGTTGTATTAATAGACACAATTTTGTTGTTGCTATTGTTTAGTCGCTAAGTCGTGTCTGATTCTTTTGCAATCCCACAGATTGTGGCCCACCAGGCTCCTCTGTCCATGGGATTTTTCAGGCAAGAATAACGGAGTGAGTTGCCATTTCCTCCTCCAGGGATCTTCCTGACCCAGGCAGCAAAACCACATCTCCTGTGTCTCCTGCTTTGAGAAGGCAGATTCTTTACCACTTGAGCCACCTGGGAAGCCCATTAGACATAATAGCTTGAGTTAAATATTTTCAGTTTTTATCCAGGAGACACCATAGGCTGCTGAGATGGGCTGGTCTGCATGCCAGTGTCTCAGCTCTTCCATACTCTCCATGTTCCAGGGATCCACAGGAGGAGGAAAGCCCAGGAGCCGGCCTGCGTTGATCAGGCCTAAATAACCAATGCTATCAATAACGGAGTTTTTTAATAGCTATTTTGTTGTTGTTGTGAAATACATAAATTATACTACATCCATACAATGGAATATTATTCAGAAATAAAAAGAAATAAGCTATCTGAAGTCCCCAAAATACATGGAGGAAACTTAAGGCCTTATTTCTAAGTGAAAGAAGCCCATCTGAAAAGGCTACATATTACATGATCCCAAGATTATGACACTGTGGAAAAGGTAAAACGATAGAGACAGTAGAAAGCAGTTGCCAATAGTTAGAGAGAAGGATGGGATGAACAGGTGGAACACAGAGATGTTTAGGGCAGTGAAACTGTTGTATGATACACAATGGTGGACACATGTATTATCCATCTGTTAAAACCCAGAAAATGTACACTGCAAAGAGTGACCCCTAATGGAAACTCTGGACTTCAGCTGATAACGATGCATCGTATTGGCCATAATGGGGCTTCCCCAATGGCAGATAAAGAATCTGCATGCAATGCAGGAGACACAGGAAGTGCAGCTTTGATCCTTGGGTCGGGAAGATCCCCTGGAGTAGGAAGTGGCAACCTAGTCCAGTATTCTTGCCTGGAGAATCCCATGGACAGAGGAGCCTGGTGGGCTACAATCCATAAGGTCGCAGAGTCAGACACAACAATGTGACTGAGCACACTGGCCGTAACCAGTGTACTACACGCATGCGAGGTGTTAATAACAGGGCATCTGCCGGTGGTGAAGGTAGTCTTTCTACTTCTATAAACCTAAACTCCTCTGAAAAATAGTCTATTAATAAAAAAATAATTGCTATGGTAAACCACAGGGAAATACATAAACAAATTATAGTACATCCACACAGTGTATTGCTGAACGTCTAGGATAGAAAACTCTCAGTCATTTCATGACATTCAGCCAACAGCTTCCTCTGAGGTTTCAGCTGGACAAGAGGTGTCACCTATATGGGAATTGAACCAGTGTCCATCCACCTAAATAGAAACCACAGGTAAGGCCTGAAAACTACAAATCAACAGGATGATCTGTGTACATAGATCCAATTTGATTTCAGCTTCAGTGATAAGGAAATCACAGAAAAGCTAGGAATAGTGATCCTAGAAGAACCTTGGCCCATCCGCCAAGGAGAGAGAAGGAGGACAGGCAACCAGCCCTTTAGAGTTACTTCCGACCCCACGCTCACCGCCCAGCCCTACGCATATGCACTAGGGATCTCAGTTTAGGGTCACCCAGGCTGACCACTCGGACCTCTCACCCCTTGGAGGTGGGGTGGGGGGCAGGCAGAAGGGGCCAAGTTGGGAATGATTCACGGAAGGACTTGAGAATAGCACACACTGCTTGGCTCATTCTGTCTCCAGATCTCTGATAAGGCAGCATGACTTGCAGGGAAAAGCACAGACCTAGGAGTTATGAGACCAGAGTCCAGTTTTACTCTCTGGACAACCTGGCCCTTTCCCCTCATCTGCAAAGCAGGGATAATCTTCCCTAGAGCCACAGAAGGTTCAAGTTGAAATGGACCCATCTTACAGGTGAGGTAAGTGAAGTCCAAGGAGATGAAATGACTTCTGTAAGTTTGCACAGCTGGAAGCCGACAAGTCAACTTCCCCTCAGTTAAGTGCAGTTTCTTTACCACCACAGAGCTGAAACAAAGACCCTCTGCACAACAAAGAATATGGTCAATAATATAAAAACTTTGTACGAGGACAGACAGTTACTAGATTTAGCACAGTGAACATTTTATAATGTTTGCAAATGTCAAACTACTATGGACTACACCTGAAACTAACATAATATGGTAGGTCACCTATATTTCAATAATAAAAAAGGCGATCTGTGTGAAAGCGTTTTGGAAAGGTAGATGCTCTAGATGAAGGGGAGTCGCTATCAGTGCCGTTATCTTTCCATCAGCATGCCTCGGTCCTCCTCTGCTCTGGGTGAACATCATCCATGTGCTCTCGGCAAGTGTCATCTGTGACCGGCCCTAGCTGGTGGTGCTTCTGTCTGAGGTTGCAGGGCCAGGGACAGAAGGAAGCTCTTGGCCCCAGGCCTCAGGGCACCAGAATTGTAACCCGGGTGGGAGCACAATTGGCTCCATCGGCTGTTTGCACTTCTGCACTCCACTGGCAGTAAAATTAGGATTCCTTATGTTTTGTGAATAATAATTCTATCTTTAACCCATGACACATACCAGGGCAATAATCCACTAAGTTAAGGGTCCCCAACCATGGACGAGGTAGCAGTCAGTGGCCAATGAGGAACCTGGCCACATAGCAGGAGGTGAACAGCGGCAGGCCAGCCAGCGAAGCTTCACCTGTATTTACAACCGCTCCCCATTACTCGCATTACCCGCTGAGCCCCAGCTCCTGTCTGATCAGCAGTGGCGTTAGATTCTTATAGAAGCGTGAACCCTCCTGTGACCTGTCCACGAGAGGGATCTAGACTGCTCACTCCTTATAAGGACCATCCCCAAACCAGCCCCCCTGCCCTGCAACACTGGTCCATGGAAAGAGTGTCTTCCAGGAAACCAGTCCCTGGTGCTCGAAAGGTCGGGGTCCACTGCACTACGTGCTTGAAAGAGACCCACCGGGCTTTCGCTCTAGCACACCCATTCCGAGCTTCCACTTACTCCGTTTCCAGACCTCCTGTCCTCTCACCAGTTTAACTAATGCGCAAACATTTTCCCAAACGGCCTCCAAAACAGATGATTACCAACAGACTGGAGAATGACGCAAACATAGGCCATCTACATAAGTGAACCAAGCTGGAGCAAAATGCTTGTGTGGCTTAAACCATGAGGTGGGCTCCATCCAAACACGGCTGAATTCACAATTGCTGGCTTTTTAACCTAATTTCTTGACCCAAGGTTTGGGAAGGCCCAATCCTTTCACTTTAAGAGCCCTCTCCCCAGTACCCACATCTATACCCTAACCCCTACACACACAGATGGCAAAGCCCCCACTGCCCATCTGCTGCTTCCCTGGTGGTCTCCACTGCAACACAATTCCATTGGCATAATTAAGAGGACACGAGAGAGAGGTCTGTTCCATTATTGTTTATGAGAAATGAATCAATAATTCCCTATTTCTCCCCACTCTCTAGTCTTAGATGAGCAACCCCACAGCAGAGCCTGGGGAAGAAGACAACGTATAGTGAATTACTCAGAACTCTTCTAGTGAAGCCATTTCCCCCACCTAACCCAGGTTCCAGCTGAGCTATTCCAAATCCTGAAAGATGATGCTGTGAAAGTGCTGCACTCAATATGCCAGCAAATTTGGAAAACTCAGCAGCGGCCACAGGACTGGAAAAGGTCAGTTTTCATTCCAATCCCAAAGAAAGGCAATGCCAAAGAATGCTCAAACTACTGCACAATTGCACTCATCTCATACGCTAGTAAATAATGCTCAAAATTCTCCAAGCCAGGCTTCACCAATACGTGAACCATCAACTTCCAGATGTTCAAGTTGGTTTTAGAAAAGGCAGAGGAACCAGAGATCAAATTGCCAACATCCACTGGATCATCGAAAACGTAAGAGAGTTCCAGAAAAACATCTATTTCTGTTTTATTGACTATGCCAAAGTCTTTGACTGTGTGGATCACAATAAACTGTGGAAAATTCTGAAAGAGAACGGAATACCAGACCACCTGATCTGCCTCTTGAGAAACCTGTATGCAGGTCAGGAAGCAACAGTTAGAACTGGACATGGAACAAAAGACTGGTTCCAGATAGGAAAAGGAGTACGTCAATGATGTATATTGTCACCCTGCTTATTTAACTTACATGCAGAGTACATCATGAGAAACGCTGGGCTGGAGGAAGCACAAGCTGTAATCAAGATTGCTGCGAGAAATATCAATAACCTCAGATATGCAGATGATACCACCCTTATGGCAGAAAGTGAAAAGGAACTCAAAAGCCTCTTGATGAAAGTGAAAGAGGAGAGTGAAAAAGTTGGCTTAAAGCTCAACATTCAGAAAACAAAGATCATGACATCTGGTCCCATCACTTCATGGGAAATAATTGGGGGAACAGTGGAAACAGTGGCTGACTTTATTTTGGGGGGCTCCAAAATCATGGCAGATGGTGACTGCACCCATAAAATTAAAAGACGCTTACTCCTTGGAAGGAAAGTTATGACCAACCTAGATAGCATATTCAAAAGCAGAGACATTACTTTGCCAACAAAGGTCCGTCTAGTCAAGGCTATGGTTTTTCCAGTGGTCATGTATGGATGTGAGAGTTGGACTGTGAAGAAAGCTGAGCACCGAAGAATTGATGCTTTTGAACTGGGGTGTTAGAGAAGACTCTTGAGAGTCCCTTGGACTGCAAGGAGATCCAATCAGTCCATTCTAAAGGAGATCAGTCCTGGGTGTTCATTGGAAGGACTGATGCTGAAACTTAAACTCCAATACTTTGGCCACCTCATCCTGATGCTGGGAGGGATTGGGGGCAGGAGGAGAAGGGGACAACGGAGGATGAGATGGCTGGATGGCATCACCAACTTGATGGACATGAGTTTGAGTGAACTCCAGGAGTTGGTGATGGACAGGGAGGCCTGGCATGCTGAGATTCATGGGGTCGCAAAGAGTCGGACATGACTCAGCGACTGAACTGAACTGAACCGAACCCAGGTTCAACAGGTGGGGTGCCCTTCATGGCCTCTCCAACCCGAGCGCCAGCAGCCCTTCGTGCCCACTGATTTAATGGTGCCTTTTAAGACAAAGGCCTGTGCCTGGAAAATGGTGCTATCCCTTGGTGAGCATCTTAAACTGCCCATCTCATCACCAACCCACCTGCCTCAGGGAAACTGCAGCTTCCCATCTCTTGGTACCCAATACCCAGCCTCCCCATGACAACAACCAAGCCAAGGGTGAACCACACACATCAGGAACTTCTCGGTCAGTTCTGACTCAATAATATCCTTCTGTGTTTTCTCCCTATTTTACCAAAACTGTCACGGAACAGACCCAGGGAATATGACTCATTCAAGATGGTGCAGCAAATCATATGGTCACAGTAATAATGAGTCCCCTTGTGATTCTTCTCTGTTCTGTTTGTGAGTTAAGAAGGTTAAACCATATGACAGTTCTACTGGGCTCTGACCTCCAGTAGGTCTACTTATCATGAAAAGAAAGGGATGTTGCTCAGTTGTGTCCGACTCTGCAACCCCATGGACTGTAGTCCACCAGGCTCCTCCATCCATAGAATTTTCCAGGCAAGAGTACTGGAGTGGGTTGCCATTTCCTTCTCCAGGGGATCTTCCCGACCCAGGGATCAAACCCAGGTCTCCCACATTGCAGGCAGACACTTTACTGTCTGAGCAACCTGCTAAATATCCTCTTCCCACCCTACCTTCCTCCAGCTTCCACCAAAGATAGGAAGTCAGTGCTGAGTCTCTCATTTTTACAGAAAGTCTGGAGGTGAGACTAACACCAGGGATTCTGAACTCACCAGGTTTTGCAACTGACAGGGAACTCAAATCCACAGCCCAAATGCCATGCATTCAGGCAGTTGAGGGGGTATCATCCCCTAGCTGCAGCTAGGAAAACTGGAATCCAGAAAGGCTAAATGACGTGCACAAGGTTCCCAGCTGTCCTTATAGGGGAGACTAAGAGGGCCAGCAGCCAAATCTTCAGTATTCTTGTGTTTCCCCGACTCTACCGTAACTATTTATTACAGAAAGGTTTTATTTCAGGTGTGAGCCAAAGCTCTGAAAGGAGTTATCAAATATAGAGTCAAGTCTTTACAGAAGCAAATCATAACTATAACCTCTTAATGTTCATGTTATTGTCCATGATCAAGACACAGTTGTAAGAACTTTAATGCTAAAACCCTTTGCCAACTATTAATAAAAAGCTATAAAGAAATTATGGCTTCCCAGGTGGCTCATTGGTAAAGAATTCACCCACCAATGCAGGAGCCACAAGAGATGTGGGTTCGATCCCTGGGTCAGGAAGATCCCCTGGAGTAGGAAATTGCAACCAGCTCCAGTATTCTTGCCTAGAAGATCCCATGAACCGAGAAGCCTAGAGGGCTATAGTCCATGGGGTTGCAAAGAGTCGGACAAGACTGAGGGACTGATCACAGAGAAATTATAATTTCCCTATCTACAACAGATTTCACGAATCTGGACACCAGAAACCATGTCAAGGGTACTCACAACTAATGGCAAAGGAATTCTAACCCAACATACACCGTGCATGGGAAGAAGCTCTATGCTCTGCTCACCTACAAGGTAATCTCGACACGTTTACATATGTGTTTACAGCTCTGCCAGTGTTTAGTAAGAGACTACAGAAGCCAAAAACTGTTCTATTTATCTGCAAAATTTCAATGCCATTGCTGTAAATAGCAAATGGTTTATTTTTAAAACTCAACCAGTATTTTTAAAGTTAAAACTCATTTCCCATATGTGCATAAGAAGCTCTTTTAGGTTGAAATAATCAGTTAAATCATCTAAGCCAAAATGATCATATTTTCCTCGCTAACTAACATAAAATTTGCTAGAAATGTACTCACAGAGAAAAATAGCACTCCCAACGTGTACTAAAATTCACATTTAAGAATCCCAACATTCACTTTAGGGATGATTTCACTCTTCTAAATGATCAGCCTCAACTCATTTAATCCCCCTACAAAATCCACACAAAGCATTATTTCTCAGGATTTTAAAGTCTATTAAAAGACACCACACAGATGAAAACAGGGACTGTTCTGAGTCTGGAGCATCTGAACACCAGTTCCCCTTCACTGGAGAGCAAACAGTAGGAAGTTGGATTCTCAGGCAGGGGCTGGAATCCTCGCCCACTGCTGGTACTGATGTGAAGGTGAAGGTATGCCACCACCAAGACGTTGGGTCACTGGCAGGCCCCGTTATCCTGGCAGGGAACTGGCTGTCCCTTCCCACTATGTCAAGGCTGAGTCCTACTAGCCCTTTAGCCCTGAGAGCATATCTCGCCTCGCTTCAGCCTCCCAATGACTTCCTGATGACCCATCCAGACAGCAGCACAGCCACACTGAGACCTCTGGGACCCTCCGCAATCTGAGGCAGTGAGGGCCACTGCTATCTGAGGCTGAAGACTGACTTACCAGGTGTACTGCCATAAAGTGTCAACTGAAGGGTAGGGAAAAAATATATCAATTCTCACAGAACACTCAAACTAGATAAGAATCTGACATTTTCCTTTGCCGTGATGTGACACCGTTGCTTTTTTTAATGGAGAAAATCACTTTAGCCGGCCGAGCGGCCCCTTCCTGCTGCAACATGTCCTAGCACCCATTCACTGACTCTTTAAGCATGTCCTGATTTTAGCCTGTTTCAGAGCATTTATCTTCTTTTAATTCCTCCCATAACAACCCAAAGCAGTGTAGTCCAGTAACACTCTCCTCTTGCCTGACTTAACCACAAGAGTCCGATGTAACCACAGCCTGACTACCTCAGCAAATTTAGGCAAGGGACAGCATGGACAATTGAATGCCATTGGTCACCTGCAAAAGTCATTTTAGAGAGGAATCAACTCATGGTTTCCCAACATTTACCAGAGAAAAAGGAAAAATAAAGGCAAGCAATCTTAGGGGAGAGTAGCATCTCTGATTTCAAGAGTTAATTAGTTTTGAAACAGCCAAAGGTCAGCAGCAGAAAACAGAAAAGTCCCCATGATGAGAATAATCAGTAGATAGGCATTCAGCGATTGCATACCAAGTGTAAGAGTCAGCAGTGCAGCGGCAATGCATGCCTGCTTCCGCAGCCCCACCTCCCAAACCAGCAGCTTGCACTCCACATGGAGTGAGTGAGAAGCCTCTGGTCTCCTCCACACCCATCCACTGACATGCAGGGTTCTCCACACGTCCAAAGGACAAGAGCAGCAGGCAGGGATACTGACCAAGCATCATGCTCCCTCTGTTTCAGACACCAATCGTACTAATTCCCACCCATTCAAGTACTCTTCTGTTGAGCATCCACAATTAACTTAAAGACACGACAACAAGGTCTGAGATTTGAGGGATGTACCTGACTCTCTCTCCCCTCCAGGGGTGGTGGAATCTGATCAGCAAAACCAATCTTCCCTGGATCACCCATAAAGGCACTAACCTCATCCACGTTCTCAAAAGCGTTGATGACGTCATAGGGCAAACAGGACAGAAGGTCAATCACAAACCACGTCTTCAGGTAGTTCATGCGAATGAGTTTGGGGTCAGAAATCACCTCCCCAGCGGGTCCAACAAAAGTGGTGTGAAAATTCAGCACAATGTCCACCAAAAAAATGACATCCACGATGCTGTCCACAACCAGCCAGGCCACGTTGTTCTGCCTGGTTTTAAAGGAGACGTTGTAAGGAACCAGGATGGCTGTGTAGAAGGTTAGGATCAGGATGATCCAGTCCCACGTGGTCTTAAAAACGCAGTAGTGTAAGATGATGTGCGGGGGAGTCTTTGGTGCCTCTTGCTTGTACTGGGGAAGGATGTCTGAGCCCAGCTGCAGAACCTGTGAGGAAAAACACAGCCAAGAGAGAACTAAGTGAGGATTTCATTGCGAGCGTCAGGCCAGCCAGCCTCTGTCATGGACAAACACTCATGACGTTCCAGACGGATCAGGAGGTACAAAAACAGGAACTGGAGGACTATGGGAGAATAGAGTGAGCGCTGTAATATAAACGATCATAATGAAACAATAAATATACTAAGTACCTCACATACAGTGATTACCTCACAATTCTAAATACAACCTTGTTTGATTAGCTAGCTATTATTCCATGTCACAAGAGAGAGACTGGGACACAAGAGAATTAAGCAACTTTACTCAACAAATATTGATTACTTTGTCACCAGAATTGTTCTAGACACTGGGCAAATAGCAGTGAAGGAAACAGCATGATTCTTGTTCTTGGAGAGGTCAGTCTAGTAGACAAATCAAGACAATATCAAATTGTAAGAAGAGATAAATAGAGTGGATATATGTTTACATATAACTGAATCACTTTGCTGTACAGAAGAAATTAACACAACATTGTAAATCAACTATACACCAATAAAAATTAATTTAAAAAAAAGAAAATGTGGACAACAATAGTACCTACCTCATGGGGTTGCTGCAATGATTAAATATGTTAATATATGCATAGAGCTTAAAATTGCTGCTGTTATTTTTGTTTAATTGCTAAGTTGTGTCTGACTCTTTTGCAACCCCATGGTCTGTAGCCCACCAGGCTCCTCTGTCCATGGGATTCTCCAGGCAAGAATACTGAACTGAGTTGCCATTTCCTTCTCCAGGGGATATTCCTGACCCAGGGATCAAAAGCTCGTCTCCTGCATTGCAGGTGGATTCTTTACCACTGAGCCAGTAGGGATACCCACAGAGCTTAAAATAGTGGCTAATAAAGAATAAGTGTTTTATAATAATGATGATAACAATAACTTCATCACAGGTTGCTGTCAGGTATAAATTAGACAACATATATAAAATACCTAGAAAATAAATCAGAGTACTTGTAAAAAAAAATTTAAAGTATCATTAAATTTCTCTACTGACAAATTTTAATCAAATGATTGTGACTGTATTCCAATAAAACTATGTACAATGAAATTTTACTTTCAAAAAGTTAGAGGCTGCGGGACACACAGTGTTTTGATAGAATGTGACTTGAGGACCAGGACAAAGAGAGCGTTTGGACTAAAACCTGAAGGAAAGCAAGACACCAGTCATTCGAACTTTGAATGAAAAGTATCCAAGATAGAGAAGATAACTGGTGTAATGGCCTCAGGGTAGGACAAGTGAGATATTTTAAGGAAAGGAAGAAAGTCTGGTATGACTAACGCATACTAAACGAGAGGGAAAGGGATGCTAGCCAACTCGACGGGGAAGCAGAAACCAGACCACGCAGGCCCTAGAGGGCCACAGGGAGGTGTTGGATTTTATTCTCAGTATGTCTCAGTGTAACTGGAGGGTCCTGAGTAAGAAAGTAATAATCAGATGCGTGTTTATGAAAGAATAAATTGAGGCAGAGGATTAGAGGGAAGAAGAGAATCAGAGAATTTACTATTATAGTCTGGGGGAAAGATAGGGTGATGGAGAAAAGTAATCTAATTTTGGATATATTTTTGAAGTAAAACCAACTGGACTTGCTATTGGCTGGAAAGTAAAGAAAAGGGAGAAGGGGTACTCACTACTTTACTCCCAAAACACAGCACAGTGACTGGCCCACAGTGGGCAGTACAGGACGATTTTTAAGTGAATGACTGAGCTTCACGGTCATACAGCTAGCAAAAGATGGGACCAGGATCCCAAAGGAGATCCAGCTGGATTAAAAACATGTGCTGCTCCACAGCAAGATTATATTTCCCTAAATAACAGGCTTTTGAGGAATCAGATTCAGTAAACAATGAAGTATAGAGAAGCCTGGCTCCAAGAAAGTATTGAGCATGGTTCTCACCCTCAATAATCAAAGGCAAGAAGCTCTGCTTTTAGAAGCCAGGCCAAGTTGGAAGGGACCCACCATACACGTCCCCCAGCTGCTCCTCTGTGGCACTTACGTGGTTCTTAGAAACACCTAGGTGAAACTTCCCCTTGTGTCATGGGAACGTCTTTGTACCTCTAGAGGATAAAGATCCCTTGTGCTGTGCTGTGCTTAGTCACTCAGTCGTGTCTGACTGTGACCCCATGGACTGTAGCCCACCAGGCTCCTCTATCCATGGGGATTCTCCAGGTAAGAATACTGGAGTGGATTGCCATGTCCTCCTCCAGGGGATCTTCCCAACCTAGGGATCGAACCCAGGTCTTCCACATTGTAGGCAGATTCTTTACCATCTGAGCCACCAGGGAAGCCCTGGAATACTGGAGTGGGTAGCCTATCCCTTCTCCAGGGGATCTTCCCGACCCAGGAATCCCGACCTATTGCAGGTGGATTCTTTACAGAGCTGAGCTACCAGGGAAGCTCAAAAGATCCCTTAATGAATGTGAAATAATCTGAATATCTCTGGTCCCCCTCTGGTTGGCCCCAAGCCTTAAAGGTGAGAAAAAGAAAGCTATAAATTCACAGAGGGCCCAGTGTGTAGTTGGGGTATGAAAACTGTTTCTACCCGTCCCACCAATGCACAGAGCTCTTTGGGATTTTAACTTTCCTTCCCCATGGAAAGCAACTTACACAAGTTTGATTAAGGACACTCGGACCTGAGACCTCAGGTAGGAAAAGTGATTGGCCTGTTAGAATAAAACAAGTAAAAGCAAACTGAATGAGCCTTCTGCTTTCAGAAATATGGAGTAGACATACTTTTCCCTATTCCTCACTCTGATCAGCATGGTCAGTCACTCAGTCTTGTCCGACCCTTTGCAATCCTATCAGCTGTAGCCCACCAGGCTCCTCTGTCCATGGAATTCTCCAGGCAAGAATACTGGAGCAGGTTGCCATTTCCTACTCCAGAGGATCATCCTGACCCAGGGACCCAACCCACGTTCCGTTCCCTGCATCTCCTGAATTGGGAGGCGGATTCTTTACCACTGAGCCACCTGGAAAGCCTGATTCCTTGCTCTAAGTACCTTGAAAAGTTCTAGACATTGAAAAAACTAAAAACATTACATTAAACAAACATTAAACTATTCTGAATGGTGGAGAAAGGAAAGCAAACTGGCTAGGAATAACAGTGGTGAATTCTCTGGCTTTATTTTCTGCCTCATATATTCCTAGACTTGGAGCTGAAGAAGGCAGCAACATGGAAATATCAGTGGGTGTAGACAAAAAGAGTCCCAATAAAAGCCCAGTCTCTCTAGCAGAAAAACTGGGAAGGGGGCCTCAACAGACAGAAAACTTTAGATGATAATCGCTCTACCTGTCAAAACACAACAGAAAACCTGTGGCCCCACTCCCATCTAGGCCAGCAAGGGCTACTAGGAAGCCGAGATTTCCCTCTTCTTGAGTCTGTAGTGAAGCATGCAGCCTCCACTTCGTTCCTACTTGAGTATTACCAGAGAAGGCCCCGCAGGGAGCACGGACTTCCTTTCACTTCCCCCAGCAGCAGTGAGGCCCACCACCACTACAATGCAGAGAGGGCTCAATGTGAGCTTAGCAGGGAACTCTTACTCTTATGCTAACAAGGAGCCCTAACAAGTGTCAGTGGAGGCTGAGTTGGAAACTCAGACTTCCACCCCAACCTGGTAGAAATGAGAGGATGCCTACTCCTTCCTCTATCTGTATCTGTGTCAAAAGTAGCCACCTAAAACCAAAGGTTTAAGTAAGATCCAGAGTCTCACAATATAATATTCAAAATGGCCATTTCAACAAAAAAAAATCAGTCACTATATCAAGAATCAAGAAAACACCAAACTGACTGAAAAACAGAAAATCAGTTGATGCCAAGAGTCAAGATGATAAAGATGTCAGAAATATCTGACAAAGATTTTCAAACATCCATCATAAAAAAAATGCTTGAATGGGCAATTACAGACACAAACAAATTAAAAAACATAAAGTCTCAGAAATAGCAAATAAATAGAAAAGAAACAGCAAAGAAACAGAAAGTCTCAACCAAAAAGAGAATACATAAACCAAACAGAAATTTTAATACCAAAAACTATGACAACTAATTTTCAAAATTCAATGGATGGGATCAACAGCAGAATGGAGGGGACAGAGGAAAGAATCAGTGAATTTAAAGACAAAACAATAGAAATTACCCAGTCTAAACAACAGACACAGAAAGGCACACCACATGATGATAAAAGGTAAACTCTCCAACAAGATTTAGAAATCCTAATGCGTGTGCACCAAACAAAAATGTTCCAAGCATATGTGAAGCGAAAACTGATTGAAAGATGAAACAGACAAACCTACACACCTCTTTCTCAACCTCTGATAGAACAACCGGACAGAAAGTAAGCAAGGATATAGAAGAACTCAATGACGATCTCAGCCAACAGAACATAATCAACATTTATAAAACGCTCCACCCAAGAAGAATTTGCAGAATACACGTTCTATTCGAGTGCACATGGAACATTATTCAAGACAGACCACACACTGGTCTACAAAACAAACCTTGACAAATTTAACAGAATTTAAATCACACAAGGTATATTCTCTGACTATAATAGAATCAAACTAGAAATCAATAACAGAAAGATAAGAGGAAAATATCCAAATACTTGGAACTAAATATCCAACACTTGGAAACAATACAATGCTAAATAATCTATGATCTAAAGAAGAAGTCTCAAGGGAAATTTAAAAATATATTGAACTCAGTGAAAATGATAACATAACATATAAAAATTTGTGTGATACTGCTAAAGCAGTACCGAAAGGAGAATTTATAGCACTTAAATATATGCGTAAGAAAAAAGAAAAAGTCTCAGATCAATAATGTGCATTCTCACCTCAAGAACTTATAAAAGAGCAAAATAAAACTAAATCAGCAAGCAGAAGGAAGGAAATAACGAGTAGAAATCAATGAAATTGACAATAGGAAAACAATAGAAAAAAATCAGGGATTTTTAAAAATAAATAAAACCTATAGCAAGACTGAAAAAAAAAAAAGAAAAGCCACAAATTACCAATATCAGAAATGAAACAGGAAATACAAGTATAAACTGTGGACACGCAAAATATAATAGGGAATGCCACAAACAACTCTATACATAGACATTTACTACTTAAATGAAATGGTCCTTGAAAAATACAAACTACCACAATTCATATCCCTATAAACTATGAGAAAATTGAATTCATAATTTTAAAACTTCTAAAAGAAATCTCCAGGCCCAGATGGTTTTAATGATATCAAAATTTAACCAAGAATTAATGACAATTCTTCCAGAAAGCAAAAGTAAAAGGAATACTTCTCAATTCATTTTGTGAAGCTAGTATTACTCTGATTCCAAACCCAGACAAAGACAGTATCAAAAAAGACAACTACAGACTAATATCACTCATAAATAGAGCTGCAAAAATCCTTAACAAACAGTAACAAATAGAATTCAGCAATATATAAAAAGAATGACCAAATGGGAAAATTCCAAGGCTGGAAAGCAAATTCAATATTGAAAAATGAATCAGTGTAATAAAAAAAAATTTGACAATATTCAACATTTATTCATGATAAAAACTCAGAAAGAAATAGGAATAGAGGAAATTTTCTTCAACTTGATAAATAGCATCTATAAAAACCTAGCGCTAACATCATATTTAATGGTCAAAAACTGAAACCTTTCCCCCTAACATTAAGAACAAGGGAAAATATCAGCTTTCACTACTCTTATTCAATATAGTGCTGCCTCTGCAATAGGCAAAAAAGAGAGAGAGAAAGAGAGCAAAAAGAAAAAGAAAAGGAATAAAAGGCATTCAGATTTGGTAGAAGGAAATAAAAATATTCCTATTTGCAAATGACATAATGGGATACATAGAATATCCCAAGGAATCTACATTCAAACTCCTCAAGGAATCTACATTCAAACTCCTAGAGTTAGTGAGTGAGTTCAGCAAGGTCACATAAGATAAGCATACAAAACTCATCATATTTCTTACACTAGAAATGAAGACCAGTGTTATACAATATCATTTATAATCACTCAAAAAAACACTTAAGTACAGGTATAATAAGCTTCCCAGGTGGCTCAGTGGTAAAGAATCCACCTGCCAATGCAGGAGATGTAGGAGACCCAGGTTGGATCCCTGAGTTGGGAAGATCCCCTGGAGTAGGAAATGCAACCTGTTCCACCATTCTTGCCTGGAAAATTCCATGGACACAGGAGTCTGGCAGGCTACAGTCCGTGGGGTCACAAAGAGTCAGACATGATTGAGTGATTGAGCACACAGGTATAATAAAACATACAGAACTTTATGCCAAAACAAAAACAAAAGCAAAACATCTGACTAAAGAGATTAGAGAAGATATAAATAAATGGAGACACATGTAAATTAGAAGTCTTCAACATCTAAAGATTTTCATTCTCTCCAAATGTATACCGGTTTAGTACAATTTCTATCTAAATGCCAACAAGAGTTGTAAATATCCACAAAATTATTCTAAAAGTTATATGGAAAGGCAAAGGAATGGGAACAGATAGAACAATTTTAAATAAGAAGAATAAAGTGGGAGGAATCAGCCTAGTCAATTTCAGGACTTATTATATAGCAAAGTAATTAAGACAGTGTGATACTGATAGAAAAATAGACTCACAGATTAATGGAACAGATAGAGAACCCAGAAGGAGACCCACACAAATACTCAACTGATTTTTTACAGTGGTGCAGAAAGCAATTCAGTGGAGGAAAGACGGCCTTTTCCACAAGTGATGTTGGAGCAAAGGACATTCACATGCAGGGAAAAAAAAATGAGACTCAATATATCTTACACCTTACATAAAAAAATGGGCTTCCTTTGTGGCTCAGATGGTAAAGAATCACCTACAATGCAAGAGACCTAGGTTTAATCTCTGGGTCGGCAAGATACCCTGGATAAAGAAATGGCAACCCACTCCAGTGTTCTTGCCTGGAGAATTCTAGGGACAGAGGAGGCCGGTGGGTTACATACAGTCCCAGGGGTCACAAAGAGACAGACACAGATGAGTGACCAACACTTACATAAAAGTTATCTCAAAATGGATTGTAGGTTTAAATGTAAAATTATAGAAATTTCAGAGAAAAACATTTAAGAAAATCTTTAGGACCCAGGGTAGGAAAGTATTTTTAGACTTGAACCCAAAGCACAATACATGAAAGAAAAAAAATGAATAAATTGGACACTACCAAAAGTTAACAGTTTTGCCTGCAGAAGACTCTGTTAGAAGTATAGAAACACAAGCTATGTACAACTTGGAGAAAAGATTTGCAAATCACATATTCAACAAAGAAATAGGATCCATGATATACATAATTTACAATATAAAAATCTCAAAGTGAAGTTGCTCAGTCATGTCCGACTCTTTGCAACCCCATGGAGTGTAGCCTACCAGGCTTCTCTGTCCATGGGATTTTCCAGGCAAGAGTACTGGAGTGGGTTGCCATTTCCTTCTCCAGGGGATCTTCCCGACCCAGGGATCAAACCCAGGTCTCCCGCGTTGCAGGCAGACGCTTTACCCTCTGAGCCACCAGGGAAGCCTCTATCCACTGATATTCAGAAGGAGATGATATTATGCGGGTTTTGGGGAGAGGCCAGCAGGCTAAGACTCTTCGTGACCCCATGGACTGTAGCCCGCCAGGCTCCTATGTCCATGGGATTCTTTAGGCAAGAATACTGGAGTGGGTTACCATGCCCTCCTCCATGGGATCTTCCTATTACCCAGGGATTGAACCCGCATCTCCTGCATTGTAGGTGGATTCTTTACTGCTGAGCCACCTAAGAAGCCCATTTATAGGAGTATACAGGGCTAAAAAGCAAACACCTGCTTAGAAGGGGCGTTCAGTACAACTTAGCACATAGTAACACAAGCCTCGACCCACAGCAACAGGAAGAGGAGAGGGTTTAGACTAGGGAAGTTCCCGCAGAGTCTGTCAGTGCCTCAAACGCCCATATCAGGTGTTTTTTCTGTCCTTCAGGACAGAAATCTCAAAACTCAACAATAAAAAACAATCCAGTCAGTTCACTTAAGTTCAGTTGCTCAGTCATATCCAACTCTTTGCGACCCCATGGGCTGTAGCACGCCAGCCTCCCTTTCCATCACTAATTCCTGGAGTTCACTCAAACTCATGTCCATTGAGTCAGTGAGGCCATCCAACCATCTCATCCTCTGTCGTCCCCTTCTCCCGCCTTCAATCTTTTCCAGCATCAGGGTCTTTTCAAATAAGTCGGTTCTTGGCATCAGGTGGCCAAAGTATTGGAGTTTCAGCTTCAGCATCAGTCCTTCCAATGAATATTCAGGACTGATTTTCTTTAGGATGGACTGGTTGGATCTCCTTGCAGTCCAAGGGACTCTCAAGAGTCTTCTCCAACACCACAGTTCAAAAGCATCAATTCTTCAGCGTTCAGCTTTCTTTATAGTCCAACTCTAACATCCATCCATGACTACTGGAAAAACCATAGCTTTGACTAGACAGACCTTTGTTAGCAAAGGAATGTCTCTGCTTTTTAATATGCTGTCTAGGTTGGTCATAACTTTCCTTCCAAGAAGTAATCCTCTTTTAATTTCATGGCTGCAGTCACCATATGCACTGATTTTGGAGCCCCCCAAAAATAAAGTCTGCCACTGTTTCCACTGTTTCCCCCTATCTATTTGCCATGAAGTGATGGGACTAGATGCCTTGATCTTAGTTTTCTAAATGTTGAGCTTTAAGCCAACTTTTTCACTCGCCTCTTTCACTTTCATCTAGAGTCTCTTTAGTTCTTCACTTTCTGCCATAAAGGTGGTATCATCTGCATATCTGAGGTTATTGATATTTCTCCCAGCAATCTTGATTCCAGCTTGTGTTTCATCCAGCCCAGTATGTTTCATGATGTACTCTGCATATAAGTTAAATAAGCAGGGTGACAATATACAGCCTTGACGTACTCCTTTTCCAGTTTGGAACCAGTCTGTTGTTCCATGTCCAGTTCTAACTGTTGCTTCCTAACCTGCACATAGGTTTCTCAAGAGACAGGTCAGGTGGTCTGGTATTCCCATCTCTTTCAGAATTTTCCACAGTTTGTGGTGGTCCACACAGTCAAAGGCTTTGGCATAGTCAATAAAGCAGAAATAGATGTTTTTCTGGAACTCTATTGCTTTTTTGAAGATCCAACGGAAGTTGGCAATTTGATCTCTGGTTCCTCTGCCTTTTCTAAAACCAGATTGAACATCAGGAAGTTCACGGTTCACGTATTGCTGAAGCCTGGCTTGGAGAATTTTGAGCATTACTTTACTAGCATGTGAGATGAGTGCAATTGTGCGGTAGTTTGAGCATTCTTTGGCATTGCCTTTCTTTGGGATTGGAATGAAAACTGACCTTTTCCAGTCCTGTGGCCACTGCTGAGTTGTCCAGATTTGCTGGCATATTGAGTGCAGCACTTTCACAGCATCATCTTTCAGGATTTGAAATAGCTCAACTGGAGTGCCATCACCTCCACTAGCTTTGTTCATAGTGATGCTTTCTAAGGCCCACTTGACTTCACATTCCAGGATGTCTGGCTCTAGGTGAGTGATCACACCATCGTGATTATCTGGGTCGTGAAGATCTTTTTTGTACAGTTCTTCTGTGTATTCTTGCCACCTCTTCTTAATATCTTCTGCTTCTGTTAGGTCCATACCATTTCTGTCCTTTATCGAGCCCATTTTTGCATGAGATGTTCCCTTGGTATCTCTGATTTTCTTGAAGAGATCTCTAGTCTTACCCATTCTATTGTTTTCCTCTATTTCTTTGTATTGATCGCTGAGGAAGGCTCTCTTATCTTTCCTTGCTAGTCTTTGGAACTCTGCATTCAAATGGGTATATCTTTACTTTTCAATTCTCTTCTTTTCACAGCTATTTGTAAGGCATTTTGCTTTTTTGTATTTCTTTTTGTTGGGGATGGTCTTGCTCCCTGTCTCCTGTACAATGTCACGTACCTCCATCCATAGTTCATCAGGCACTCTATCTATCACATCTAGTCCCTTAAATCTATTTCTCACTTCCACTGTATAATCATAAAGGATTTGATTTAGGTCATACCTGAATGGTCTAGTGGTTTTCCCTACTTTCTTCAATTTAAGTCTGAATTTGGCAATAAGGAGTTCATGATCTGAGTCACAGTCAGCTCCTGGTCTTGTTTTTGCTGACTGTATAGAACTTCTCCACCTTTGGTTGCAAAGAATATAATCAATCTGATTTTGGTATTGACCGTCTTGTAAAGTCCATGTGTAGAGTCTTCTCTTGTGTTGTTCGAAGAGGGTGTTTGCTATGACCAGTATGTTCTCTTGACAAAACTCTATTAGCCTTTGCCCTGCTTCATTCTGTACTCCAAGGCCGAATTTGCCTGTTACTCCAGGTGTTTCATGACTTCCTATTTTTGCATTCCAGTCCCCAATAATGAAAAGGACATCTTTTTGGGGTATTAGCTCTAGAAGTTCTTGTAGGTCTTCATAGAAGCATTCAACTCCAGCTTCATCAGCATTACTGGTTGGGGCATAGACCAGTCAGAAGCATAAAGCTCCTAGAGGCTAACATAGGCAGCGCACTCCCTAACATAAATCACAGCAAGATTTCTATGACTCACCTCCTAGAATAATGGAAATAAAAACAAAAATAAACAAATGGGACCTAATTAAACTTAAAAGCTTTTTCACAGCAAAGGAAACTATAAATGAGGTGAAAAGACAACCCTCAGAATGGGAGAAAATAATAGCAAATGAACCTCTGACAAAGGATCAATAACCAAAATATACATGCAGCTCATACCAGACAACAACCTGATCAAAAAGTGGGAAGAAGACCTAACTAGGCATTTCTCCAAAGAAGACAAGCACTTGGCTGATAAACACATAAAAAGATATTAAACATTGTTCATTATTAGGGAAATATGAATGAAAACCATATAAGGTGTCACCTCATGGCCATCATCAAGAAACCTACAAATAATAAATGTAGGAGAGGGTGTGGAGAAAAGGGAATGCTGTTGCACTCTTGGTGGGAATGTAAATTGATACAGGCACTATGGAGAACAGTATGGAGATTCCTTTAAAAAACTAGGAATAAAACTACCAGAGGACCCAAAAATCCCAGTACTGAGGATATACTCTGAAGAAACCATAATTGAAAAAGACACCTGTAGCCCAATGTTCACTGCAGCATTGTTTACAATAGTTAGGACACGGAATCAACCTAGATGTCCATCAACAGATAAATGGATAACGAAGCTGTGGTACATATGTACAAGGGAGTATTACTCAGCGATAAAAAGGAATGCATTTGAGTCAGTTCTAATGAGGTGGACAGCCTATGATACAAAGTCAGAAGGAGAAAAACAAACATCATGTATTAACGCCTGTGTATGGATTCCAGAAAGATGGCACTGACGAACCTAATCGCAGGGCAGCAGTGGGGACACGGACAGAACAGACGTGTAGACACAACAGGGGAAGGACAGGGAGGGACACATTGAAACAGTGACTTGAAACGTATACATCGTGTGTGTGTGTGTGTGTGTGTGTGTGTGTGTGTGTGTGTGTGAGACATTACCATATGTAAAATAGATAACATTGGGAATTTGCTATATGATTCAGAGAGCTCAAACCTGGTGCTCTGTAACAACCTAGAGGGGTGGGAGGGGGTGGGAGGTGGGAGTGAGGTTCAGGAGGAAGGGGATATACATGTACCTATGGCTGATTCATGTGATGTATGGCAGAAACCAACATAATATTGTAAAGCAATTTTGCTCCAATGAAATGTATTTTTAATGAGATTAAAAAAAGAAGAAAATAGCATTTGCATTAAAAAAATAAAGTACAAAATATGACTTTGAAAAAAAGAAAGAAATGAGCAAAAATTATGAAAGGACATGTTACCCAAGAGGATACACAGATGGCAAATACATGAAAAGATGTTCACATCATTAGCCATCGGAGAAATGCAATGAGATATCACTATGTACATATCACAACAGCTAAAATAAAAAATAGCATTTGACAACATCAAATGCTGGTGAGACTGCAGAGAAGCTGGGTTTCTCATATATCACTGATGGAAATGTGAAATGACACAGCCACTCCAGAAAAGAGTCTGGCAGTTTATTAAACCACAAAATATGCAACAGTAATTATACTCCTGGGCATTTATTCCAGAAAACAAAAATTTAGATTCAAACAAAAACCTGCACATGAATGCTCACAGTAAGTTTATTTGTAATACCAAAAAACAGAATCGGCCCAGACGTCCTTCAAGAGATGAATAGTTAAACTGTGGCACATCCATACCACAAACTATCACTAGTAATAAAAAGGTGCCATTACTGATACACTCAACAAGCTGGATTAAATCCAGAGATTTCAAAGCCTATCTCAGATAACACATTACATGATTCCATTTATATAACATCCTTGAAATGACAAAATCATAGAAATATTGAACAAATCAGTGTTTCCCAAGGGTTTAAGGAGGAGGTGAGGGCAGGAAGAGTGTGGCCATAAAAAGGCAACATGAGTTATTACGCTGATGAAACCATGCTATATCTTGACTGCACCAATGTCAGTATCCTGGCCATGATACTGAACTACAGTTTGCAGGAAGTTACCATCAGGGAAACTGAGTAAAGAGCACATGGGATCTCTGTATGATTTCTTAAAACAGCACATCAATCTACAATCATCTCAAATTAAGTCCAATTTTTTAAACAATTAACTCACTAGAGATGAATCACAAGCATTGTACGGAAGGAGTCCTGGGCACGGAGCTAAGTGAAAGGCAGGGGAAAGGGAGATGAGTTAGTTAGGAGTTTCCTGTATGTTTGCAAGACACAATATGGGCAAAAAGACCATTCAGCAAGATCTCAAAAAAACCCACAAGTACGCAGCCACTTGCCGACCGCACACCAGAGTGGCCTGGAGTTCCACGGAGGAAATGTCCTCTTACAAAAACACGGCTGTTCCTGAGACAGTCTGATAAAATCCATAATTCTTCCCAAATAAGATTTCCCATTCCGAAGCTTTCGGGACACTATTAGGCTCTGCTTGAGTGAGGCCTGAGTCAATAGTGTCCTCAGACCTCTCAACAGTGCTGCTGACCACAGACTCGCCCCTCTGAGGCTACTCCAACAACATGTGTTCAAAGGGTACAGACAGAGCTGCAAGACCAGACAGGCAGGGATGGTGGGCCTTGTGTTCAGTTTGCTCTTCCCATCTCTGGGGTGCAGCCTTCCACACTGAAATCACTCGACATCTGCATTCTACAAGAAGGCTGCAAGTCAGGACATTTGATCAGGTTAAATGTGACACATTCTTTTTCCAAATCTTTAAGTTAAAGGCTGCAAATTGTTCCCCTCAGGCCAAGTTTTTAGTCTGACTTGCGATCTCTGTGTTTCACTCTAATATGAACTCTTTAGCAAATACATGGAAAACAAAAGATGGAAATTCCAAGGAGAGAGTTCTTCATTACAAAAAAATCAAGATTCTTAAGAAAATTTCCCAGACCAAAAGAGTACTTTGCATCCAGTAAACGGACAGTCTTTTCAGGGTGCAATGACAAATGACTAATGATTCATGTTTATCAGAAAGATTCCCAGGAGACTGACCCACCGTCCCCCTCACAAGTGTTCCGGGAATGGATTCAGACCAGAACAAGTAGTAACAGAATGGCTCTGATGAGCTCCATGGCTGCCACTGTCAAAAGAAAAAGCATTCCAGGGATCGTGCACAATATTTCTCCACTGGGAAAGCGGTCAGCGTCTACCAAAGGGAGAAGTCTCTGGGTGCAGAATCAAAACAGATGGGACACCAACCTTGTGTCCAGTCACAACAATTGGGCCCAATGTTAGATGCTCAGTGATGCTTCAAAACTTTGCAGAGAAACAGCTTCAGCAGACATGGAGGCAGAAGAATGGCCTGCTCTGGGGGTCTCGGTGGCCACCCCTTGGTTAGTCCTCTCCCCTGCCTCTTTTCTACGATTATCGGCATGAGCATATGCTTCTAGTTTCTTCCATTGGATAAGTTTTGTACCATGGAAGCTTCCAAAGGCAGAGAGTTTACAGCCCTTCCAGAAGGTCCTTCCTAAGAGTGCAACTGCGCCTGCCCCACGTGCCCAATCAGACAGGAGTTCCCCCAAATGCAGACACACTATTCAAGTGTGATGTTGTTCGTTCACACTTTCCCTGACTTCTCCCTACAACACTCAGGCTCTGCCCACACAAAAGCTCATTGTAAGCCATTATTGATGAAGTTAAAGAATGCTCATGAACACAGACGAATTCTGAAGGACAATAAGTTAGGTCTTTCCCCTAAATGAAGAATAAGGAAGTAAGACTGATTATCACATTTCTCTAGCACTTTCACCTCCAAAGTCCTCTACTGTGCTTCTGAATCCTTACATTCACCCTGAGAGGGTGTTCTACAGATGGGAAAATGTAGGTTCAGAGCCGTGAAGTGACTCACACTGAGTCACATCAGGGCTGAGTAAGCAGCGAGTTGGGAGTACAAGCCAGGTCGCCAGCTCCAAGCCTCCAAGTCTTTTCACAAATCTATTTGTACAGCCTGAAATGCCTTTCATAGAACACTGACATATGCCGTCACATCTCACGCCACCTCATGAAACGGGAAGGCTGGTATTTTTTTTCTTTTACAGACTGGGAAAATAAACCCAGACAGTAAATGATTTGCTCATAGTCACATAACAGATGACAAAACAGGACCACAAGCTCAAGTCCAGTTTCCTCAGCTCAGCTCAGTCACTCAGTCTTGTCCAGCTCTTTGCAATCCCTTGGACTGCAGCATGCCAGGCCTCCCTGTCCATCACCAACTCCTGGAGCTTACTCAAAATCATGTCCATAGAGTCGGTGATGCTCTCCAACCTCTGTTGTCCCCTTCTCCTCCCGTCTTCAATCTTTCCCAGCATCAGGGTCTTTTCAAATGAGTCAATTCTTCACATCAGGTGGCCAAAGTATTGGAGTTTCAGCTTCAGCATCAGTCCTTCCAATGAATATTCAGGACTGATTTCCTTTCGGAGAAGGCAATGGCACCCCACTCCAGTACTCTTGCCTGGAAAATCCCATGGATGGAGGAGCCTGGTAGGCTGCAGTCCATGGGGTCACTAAGTCCGGCACAACTGAGCAACTTTACTTTCACTTTTCACTTTCTTGCATTGGAGGAGGAAATGGCAACCCACTCCAGTATTCTTGCCTGGAGAATCCCAGGGACAGAGGAGCCTAGTGGGCTCTCTCTATGGGGTCACACAGAGTCTGACACGACTGAGGCGACTTAGCAGCAGCAGCAGATTTCCTTTAGAATGGATTGGTTGGATCTCCTTGCAGTCCAAGGGACTCTCAAGAGTCTTCTCCAACACCACAGCTCAAAAGCATCAATTCTTCGGCGTTCAGCTTTCTTTACAGTACAACTCTCACATCCATACATGACTACTGGAAAAACCATAGCTTTGATGAGATGGACCTTTGTTGGCAAAGTAATGTCTCTGCTTTCGAATATGCTGTCTAGGTTGGTCATAGCTTTCCTTCCAAGAAGTAAGCATCTTTTAATTTCATGGCTGCAGTCACCATCTGCAGTAATTTTGGAGCCCAAAAATATAAAGTCTGTCAGTGTTTTCATTGTTTCCCCATCTATTTGCTGGATGCCATGATTTTAGTTTATACTTACCTTGAAACCCTTCAGTGTCAAATGAATGTTACCATGCAAAGTGATTTTTGCTGATGTGGATGAGAGATTACAACATCTCACTAGAAGCTCTTAGGTGCTTCTCTGCTTCACCTCACTCTTAGCTCATGTTTTTTACCTAATGAATCACTGAAAAAAAAATAAATAAATAAAACCATTCTTCCAATGGTCATAGATCTATAAATCAGTCTCTATCCTTACCCACTTGCCTCCTGTTTCAGCAGAGGAAGTGCCTTCTTTCTATCAAAGACCTATTTCTCTCATGTGTTTTGAATCTTATCCTGCTCCCCCTCCTCAAGTTCTTTACAACCCCATGATTCCCCTTCTTTTGTTCCCATAAACCTTTCCTTGGACACAGGATCATTCCATCAGCATCTTTAAACATCAATCAACTCCCTTTTCTTGCTCGATTCCTTTTGCTGCTCCCCTTTATAGCCAGACTTTTTGAAAGAATAATCCAAACACAACGTCTCCACATTCTCCCCTCCAATCACCTTCAGCACATCCCAATCTGACCACTGCCTCCACTCTCTAATCCAATAGGTATGGTCAAGGTCACCGACAATCTCAGTGGTGCTAAATCCAATGGATGCTTCCATCCTGATCTAACTCATGCTCTCAGGAGCTGTTTACAGAGCTTCACACCTCTTTCTTCTTGAAACACTCTCCTTGCTTGGCTTTCTTGATGCCACTCTCTCCTGCTGTGGTACCTCAAGGCATGCAGCTGACATATGCCTTCAAGAAAAGTCCAAAACTAAACCACCAGGAAGTTCTGTTGCTTCTGCCACCAAATACCTATGACTCGGGATCCATTCACCATTTTCCAACTCACTTCTACCACTACCCATATAGGAGATTATCAGTGAGACGTTTTACATTCCTTTTCTCATAATGATTTAAATACAGTAAGTACTACTACACCTCTCAGTTCATATGAACCACATCCCAGCTGCTCCACAGTCACACACAGCCACAACACTGGACAGCGGCAGTCTAACCGACATGACACTGCCCTGGAGGAATGTCCCAAACCAGCTGAAAGACATGGAGGCATGGAGCTCAAAAGCAGACCTGGAGTGGATAACCACACGACCAAAACACTGATTAAGAAACACGAATCACAGACGTGTATACATGGAGCTGTGTGTGAAGTTGGGGGGTGGTGAGAAGGCAGGATGTTAGACAGCAGACAGGGCTGGGGAAACCGTTAGGGACACGGTGGCAGACAGCAAGTCAACCAAGACACAGTTCCAGCAGGCTGAACTTGGCCGATTCCAGTCTTGATTTCATAGTTGATCAGCTTTTTTTAAAATGTTACTTTATTGATGTGTAGTTGATTTACAATGTTGTGCTAATTTCTGCTGTATAGCAAAGTGAGTCTGTTTTATAATTTTTCATATTATTTTCCCTTACGGTTTATCTTAGGATATGAATATAGTTCCCTATGCTATATGGCAGGACCCTGTTGAGTATCAATCCTGTATATAATAGTTTGCTGACCCCAAACCCCTAACTCCCCTCTCCCTCACGCCCTCCTCCTTGGCACCCACAGGTCTGTTCTCTGTGTCTGCAGGTCCGTTTCTGTTTGGTAGAGAAGTTCATTTGTGCTCTAATTTAGACTGCACATGTAAGTGGTACAGCTGATCAACCCTGAGCAAGGCGAAGTCCCCATGCCTCAGTTTTCCCACCTGAAAAACGAAGTTGACACTACTTATGTGTGTGCGTGTGTGCTAAGTTGCTTCAATCATGTCTGACTCTTTGTAACCCTATGGACCGTGGCCCTCTGTCCATTGGATCCTCTGGGCAAGACTACTGGAGTGGGTTGCCATGCCCTCCTCCAGATCTTCCTGGCGCAGGGATTGAACCCATGTCTCTTACATCTCCTGCATTGGCAGGCAGGTTCTTTTCCACTATACCCACCTGGGAAGCTCAATACCAGGCAGATATTGTGAAGGGCAGACAAGACTATAGATATAAATGTGTGTATGCATATGTAAATTATTCTTGCAAAGAGTTAAGTAGTATTCAAACACTAGTATTTTTGTACAAATAAAGAAAGGATTGGTTCAGGAGAGTCTCAGTGAGAATCAGGAAGGCTCAGCTCCTACAGTATATCCTTTTTAGCTAAAGGCTTGGACTTCCTCAAAGATTGGGGACCAAGAAGGACAAAACTAATATGGCCTGAAAAGAAAAGTAGACTGATAAAATTAATTTATTGGGGGGAAAAAAGGACAAAATAGCTTCAGAGACCCCATCAAGGCTATTCAGTTCTGTTCAGTTAAGTTGCTCAGTCGTGTCCAACTCTTCGCGACCCCATTAATCGCAGTATGGCAGGCCTCCCTGTCCATCACCAACTCCTGGAGTTTACCCAAACTCATGTCCATCGAGTCAGTGATGCCATCCAGCCATCTCATCCTCTGTCGTCCCCTTCTCCTCCTGCCCTCAATCCCTCCCAGCATCAGAGTCTTTTCCAATGAGTCAACTCTTCGCATGAGGTGGCCAAAGTACTGGAGTTTCAGCTTCAGCATCATTCCCTCCAAAGAAATCCCAGGGCTGATCTCCTTCAGAATGGACTGGTTGGATCTCCTTGCAGTCCAAGGGACTCTCAAGAGGCTTCTCCAACACCATAGTTCAAAAGCATCAATTCTTCGGCACTCAGCCTTCTTCACAGTCCAACTCTTACATCCATACATGACCACTGGAAAAACCATAGCCTTGACTAGACAGACCTTTGTTGGCAAAGTAATGTCTCTGGTTTTTATATGCTGTCTAGGTTGGTCATAACTGTCCTTCCAAGGAGTAAGCATCTTTTCATTTCATGGCTGCAGTCACCATCTGCAGTAATTTTGGAGCCCAAAAATATAAAGGCTAACACTGTTTCCCCATCTATTTCCCGTGAACTGATGGGACCGGATGCCATGATCTTTGTTTTCTGAATGTTGAGCTTTAAGCCAACTTTTTTGGACCTGTTCTAATAAAAAGACCCATGGGCCCTTGGACACCAGCAGTTACCCACAAGTATCCAAAGATCCCATAGTTTAGAGCAGAAAAGAGATGTGCAAACAAACTGTGAAAATAAAGTACTTAACATAGTGAGAGACTCAATGGCTAGAAGTACCTTAAGAGGAAAAGAGACAGCAAATTGACTTCAGTCATCAGAAAAGCTTGGAGGCGAGGTGACTGTCCCCATCTCCAGACAGACAAAATTCTGGACGTTTCCAGCACGCTGTATGTACAAGCTGAGACAGGTAACAGAAGTGGTGTAAGAGCTCAGTGCGGGAGAAGCCTGCTATGCTGAGGCAGAGGAAGTCTCTGCTTTCTGTCATGGCTGTTCTCATGTGGTGGTGGCAGGGGTGGGAAGGAGAGGGGATATAGAGAGGGTAATATTGAGAAATTAAGCTAAATATAAGGGAGAGGTCAAGCCTTGATGTGCTGTTTATGCAAAGGTAAGAACTTTAAGTAAGGGAGGTACATAATCAAATCGCTCTCTTCGAGGATAATCAGGCATCAGCAGGGAAGAAGGATCAGAAGAGGCAAGTCTAGAAGCACAGGGAGACCTGCTACACAATGCTGAAGAACTCCAGGAAGGAGAGGATGTCGGTTTGAACCAGAGAGCAGCACAGGACAGAGTAGCGTGCAGAGTCTCCCTGGGAGCCTGAAAAACGGGCCAAACCAACAGAGCCAGGAGGAACCCCAAAAAGAGTCAGAGGAGCCAGCCACCTCAAGCCCACCATCTCACTGGGGATGTCAGCGTCATCTCCCTGGATGATGGCAGAAGAAACCAGAGTCAAACACAGAAAATGAGAAGTTCCTCTTTCAGGGAAGCCCTGGGGAACTCACCACTTCACCTTCCAAACTGGCTTCGTATATCAATCAAGGCCACAGACAGAGCCCGTTCCACGAACTCCGCCATCACCCTCATCCCTCACAGCTGCCTCAGACATCCTCCCACTGTGAGTGAAGTGAAACCCCGCTTTCCTTAAAGCCCTTATTCCAGGCACAACCCCGCCCTCAGCACCTATACCTGCATCTCTTTCCCTTTCCCCAAGTACAGCTCCAAAAACCTCCCCTGCTTAGAAACAACATGGGTTTTTTATGACCACAGAGTGAGGACAGGGTCTGTTCCCACCAGAAAAAGCGTATTCCAATAAAACAGGGCACGCTGGATGCTAGTGAGGCCCTGGCCACAGAAGAAAGCCTGATTCGGGGCTTAAGACATGTGAGCTAAATGCGTGCTTAATTCCCGTCATAAACACCCTTCTCCATAAACCAGGCAGGCTCTATTTTTAGAACTTTTTCCATGATGCACTTGTTCTTTAATGGGAGAGATAAAGGCAGTTGGAGGCAATTAAAAGTATTAACCAATATACTTTATGTCACAATAGAGCACCAGCCCATGACACCTCCACAAATATAAGCCCATAGTGAAATGCAACTGGGCAACATTTTTGTTCTCTATTTAGCTGAGGAGTACTTCAGTGGTATTCTTTTAACTTTTTATTTTGAATTCTTCAGCTACATTTTTAAAACTCAAGTTTTTGAGTATTAGTGATGAGGTGGAATCATGGAAACACTGCCATTGTTATCAAAATCAGATACAAATAGTTGTCCATTGTCCACGATCGAGGCAGACAACTTTCAGGTGGGGAGGAAGAGGCTAAAAGTGAAAGGGAATCAATATTTACTGAGGGCCTACCAAGTGTCAGGCCTGAATTAAGTGTTTGCATCCTTCTTCATTCATTCATTCCTTTAATGAACACTTATCAAGCACTTACTGGGTGTTGGTACTATGTTCAGTGGTAGAGATGTAGAATAAACAAGAGAGATACTGTCTTCATGGACCTTTCATCTATTGGAGGAGGCAAATATTAAACAGCAGCATTCTCAGGGCAAGAGAGCTCAAAGAGGAAACTGCCCATGGCAAGGAGAGCCTCTGAAAGTGAGGCTTACCTGCCCTGGGACAGGGCAGTTGGGAAGGCCTCACAGGGGAGGTCTGAAGTCCACCTTGGGACTTGAAGCATGGGTAGGAACTAGGCCAGCAGAGAGACACAGCAAGAGTTGCAGGCAGAAGAAGGGCATTTCCAAGGCTGCAGGGACAGTCTGACAAGTGTGCATGCCACTGGCTGACACCGAGTGTGAGCATAGAGCTGGGTCAGGCTAGAGAGGGGAGTTAGGTCTTGTAAGTCACAATGTAAATTTTTAAATTATCCAAAGAAATAACAAGACGATGTTAAAGGAGTTTTAAGCAGGGAGTGATAGGATTGGATGTGTCTTTGGAAGCGTCACGAATCCTCATGATGGTCTTTCAGGGTAGGTAGCATCTTTAGTTCATGAGTATGAGGAAAGATGAGTGAGCTTAAGCAACTTTTATAAAATCACACAGCTGGAATACAGTGGAATTTTGGACAGAACTCGGGTCAGTCTGACTCTAAATCCCTTCCTTTTTCCACTACATCATCCTGTCTCTAAGGGGAAAAAACCAACAAAAAATCCTTAAACCTCAATTAAGCTGTTCATTGACAAGTTTTTTTTTTTAATCAAAATCAAGTGTAGAGTTGATCCCTGGCATCACTGAACATGTGAGTTTTTCCCTACCTGCTTGAATAAACAATATGGCCCTCCTAGGAAAAATGCAAACAGTCCCCCCTATAAGATCTCAGCCCTGAGTGCAGAGTGCTGACTGGAAGAACTCTGTGGCCCTGAGGGCTGGTGGAGCCACCAGGCAGAGGCTGCCCTTCAGGGCCAGATGGTAACCAGAGGCCATTAGTCCAGCCACACTTCAAAACTCACTGTCCATGTGCCATCAAACGGTCACCCAACACACCTCCAGAAATGATAAGCTCACTACCCAGGCACAACTTGTGGCATATTGAGATAGTGTGAGTATTCAAAAAAGACTCTCTATGAGACACAAAATGAGCTCCAAACCCAGATAATTGCGGCAGAAGTTCCTGTTGCCAGTTATTAACATATTCAAGTACAAAACATCAGAACATGATGTTGCACGGTGACACCCCTGAGTGTTGTCACTTTCCCCTGACTCTGAAGAGTCAGATGACGTCAACACTCCCCATTCCCCCCAAAGAAATAGCGGAGTGGGAAATGTCAAGTTCAAGGCACATACAGCCTATTTCTCAGAAAAAACACCTTTGCTCACATACAACCTGGCAGCCTCTACCAGTGATTCTGGCTTGAGGGACCCAAAAACTAGGGACCCTAATACTGGCTCCCTGGTGGCTCAGTTGGTAAAAAATTCACCTACAATGCAGGAGACCACCTGCAATGCAGGAGACCTAGGTTTGATCCCTGGGTCGGGAAGATTCCCTGAAGAAGGAAATAGCAACCTGCTCCAGTATTCTTGCCTGGGAAGCCCCACGGACAGAGGAGTCTGGCAGGCTACAGAGTCCATGGGGTCGTAAAGAGTGGGACATGCCTGAGTACACACACTACTGGCTTGGCCTCCACAAACCCACCTTCCACTCTCTCTCAGCCGAGGACAGTGCACCTGCTCATCAGCAGGGAATGTGGACAGTAAGCCCAGCTGTGCGGGTGCCCAGTAAGTAAAGTTCTGGTCTCTGCGTCTCTGTCCAGCTGCCGCGAGATGGCTGGCGCAGGGCCGTCTTGTGCTCCTCATGTGGGCGGCCATGACACCACTTCCGTGTACATAAGGAAAGCAGCTTCTATACTGATTAGACCAAACCCGTGCACAGTCGTTGAAAAGTAGGTGTTCTTCCTTTAAGACTTAACTGAAGTGCTAAAACTTAAGACGGAGTAAAAACCGACAGCAATTATGGTGAGAGAAGAAAGAAACTGGCAAACTGGCATAACCTTGTTTGAACTTGGCAGTTTCCGTCCCAGTTTGAAATGTTTCTACCCTCTGTCTCCGTAATTCCACGCCTAGTACTCCATCATTTTTATTCTAGCACAGGTATTTAGAGAGCTAACAATCAGTAGAAGGGACTAAGCAAGAATGGTAACCCATCCATTTATACCCAACACACTGAGACACTGTTTAAAAATTCAAACAAACGTTTCAAAAGAAATAATAAAGTTCAAAATCTTAGGCGCCGGAACAGTAAAAGAAATGCAAAACCAAAGCTGCCAGCAGGAGCTGAAACGAAACAGTCCAGGAGTTTTTCAGAAACAGGGCTTCTCAGAGCTGGGTATGCACTGCATGGGACTGGAAGGGAGACCACATGCTCTTGCTGGGGCGGCAGAGCGCTGCCCTGACAAAGAGGCATGGAGCAGAAAACCATTAACCGTGCCTCAGAGACGTAAAAAAGACCCTGGTCATCTGTCTGGCCTTTTGGATAGAAGAGGATTATATGTAAGCGATCAGAACCCCAAGTACCTGCCATATATGAGTGTGGGTCCAAACTCCTGCTGTTCACATGGTTGGGAGCCCAGGGCTAAAACCATGTACAGGAAAGTTGGTCTGAACCAGGTGAAAATTTATTAATCTGGCAGGCAAATTCAACCACCACATCCAGATGCCTCATCGAGTGGGGACCCAACAGACTCCCACCAACAATCTCAGGTCAGGCACAAGCTCACTACAAGAGGAAAGTAAACACCAAACCAGAGGATTTAAAGTAAGCTGACGTCTCTACATAGAGCTGATTGACTTTGTTGTACAGCAAAAACTAACATGATAAAGCAATTATACTCCAATAATAAAAAAATAAATTAAGCTAACATTTCTAAAGCAATAAAAAAGGAAGAAATATTAACAGAACTCAGAAAATGGGCAAGAGACATGATCTGACATTTCACTAGGTTGGAAATATGGTTGGAAAACAAGCTCATGAAAAGACATTCAATATCTTTAGCCATTTAAAATGCAAATTACGATCACAATGAGCTATCTCTACACACTTGGTAACATGGTTAAAATAAAAAGTAGTGGCAATGTCAAATGCTGGCAAGGACAGAAGCTGGACGTTTCATACGTAAAACAGTACAGCCACCTGCAACTGCAAATAGTTTGGAAGCTTCTTCTGAAACTAAACACATACTCACATGTATATATTGTGCAAAGGCGCACACACACACAAATGAGGACATGGAAAGACTGATGAAATCTGAATATGATCTTTAATTGACAATATTCTACATATGTTGATTTTGAGCATGCTCAAAATTCTTCAAGCCAGGCTTCAGCAATATGTGAACCATGAACTTCCAGATATTCAAGCTGGTTTTAGAAAAGGTAGAGGAATCAGAGATCAAATTGCCAACATCCGCTGGATTGTCAAAAAAGCAAGAGAGTTCCAGAAAAACATCTATTTCTGCTTTATTGACTATGCCAAAGCATTTGACTATGTGGATCACAATAAACTGTGGAAAATTCTGTAAGACATGGAAATACCAGACCTGACCTGCCTCTTGAGAAATCTGTATTCAGGTCAGGAAGCAACAGTTAGAACTGGACATGGAACAACAGACTGGTTCTAAATAGGAAAAGGAGTATGTCAAGGCTGTATATTGTCACCCTGTTCATTTAACTTATATGCAGAGTACATCATGAGAAATGCTGGGCTGGAAGAAGCACAAGCTGGAATCAAGATTGCTGGGAGAAATATCAATAACTTATGCCAGAAAGTGAAGAAGAACTAAAGAGCCTCTTGATGAAAGTGAAAGAGGAGAGTGAAAAACTTGGCTTAAAGCTCAACATTCAGAAAACGAAGATCATGGCATCCAGTCCCATCACCTCATGGCAAATAGATGGGGAAACAGTGGAAACAGAGACAGACTTTATTTTGGGGGGCTCCAAAATCACTGCAGATGGTGACTGCAGCCATGAAATTAAAAGATGCTTACTCCTTGGAAGGAAAGTTATGACCAACCTAAAGAGCATATTAAAAAGCAGAGACATTACTTTGCCAACAAAGGTCCATCTAGTCAAGGCTATGGTTTTTCCAGTGGTCATGTATGGATGTGAGAGTTGGACTATAAAGAAAGCTGAGTGCCAAAGAATTGATGCTTTTGAACTGTGGTGTTGGAGAAGACTCTTGAGAGTCCCCTGGACTGCAAGGAGATGCAATCAGTCCATCCTAAGGGAAATCAGTCCTGAATATTCATTGGAAGGACTGATGTTGAAGCTGAAAGTCCAATACTGTGGCCACCTGATGTGAAGAGCTGACTTATTTGAAAAGACCCTGATGCTGGGAAAGATTGAAGGTGGGAGGAGAAGGGGACAAAAGAGGATGAGATGGTTGGATGGCATCACCGACTCAAGGGACGTGGGTTTGAGTAAACCCCAGGAGTTGGTAATGGACAGGGAGGCCGGGCGTGCTGCAGACAATGGGGTCACAAAGAGTCGGACAGGACTGAGCGACTGAACTGAACACAGGCTGATCTCCTATAGTTATATGTCACACTGTTTACTATTAGACTAGTTTATAAGGTGCTGCCCCTGAGGGAAGCTGAGCGGAGGGTGCAGAGCACCCTGTGTACTAGTTCTGGAACTTGTTGCTTAGTTGCTCAATTGTGTCTGACTCTTGGCGACTCCATGGACTGCAGCCTGCCAGGCTCCTCTGTCCATGGGATTTTCCAGGCAAGAATACTGGAAGAGGTTGCTGCTTCCTTTTCCAGGAGACCTTCCTGACCCAGGGATTGAACCCACATCTCCTACATTGGCAGGTGGATTCTTTACCTCTGAGCCACCAGCGAAGCCCTGCAACTTACTGTGAGTCTGTAATAATTTTAAAATAAAAAGCTTTCAAAAATTAATGTTAAGTATAAAATACTTAAAATATTTTACATATGATATGATATCATAAAATATCATATGATATCATTTGTGAAAATACATTTTTAAAACCACAAATCAGAGTATATATGTTTATGAATGAAAATATAAGTAATAAAAATATCAAAACACCAACAGCAAGGAGACATACAGCTTTAGGGCAATGTTACCTCTAGGAATAAATTCTAAGAGGATCTCAACTTTACCTGTAATATTTTAATTTGTTTTTTTACCTGTAATAATTTTTTTTTTTTGGCTGTTTGGCCACCTGATGCGGAGAGTTGACGCATTTGAAAAGACCCTGATGCTGGGAAAGATTGAGGGCTGGAGGAGAAGGGGATGACAGAGGATGAGATGGTTGGATGGCATCACTGACACGATGGACATGGGTTTGGGTGGACTCCAGGAGGTGGTGATAGGGAGCCTGGCATGCTGTAGTTCATGGGGTCGCAAAGAGTCGGACACAACTGAGCGACTGAATTGAACTGAACTGATGCAGCTTACAGGACCTTAGTTTCCTAACCAGGGATCAAACCCAAGCTCACAGCAGTGAAATTGCTGAGTTCTAACCACTAGACAACCAGGGGATTTCCATGTAATATTTTAATTTTTAAAAAAGAATTTGGAGTGAAAAATTGTCAGCACGTACTATATAAACAAATTAGTTAAATGAAAACTTGTTAAATTACGCTTTACTACTCTGAATGTCTTAAGGTTTTCTAAATTAAAACAAAAATATACATACAAATAGGTTCATTGAAGTATTATGATCTGTAATAACCAAAGGCTGGTAACAATCTAATTATGTATCAACAAGGGGACAGCTAACTAAATAGCTTTAGACATAGTCATGCAATGAATACAAAGCAACCATTAAAAAGAATGAAAGGGATATGTGCTCTTAGAAAATGTCCCAAATACACTAGGAAGTGGGGGGAAAAGCACACTGGAAAATAACACATACAGTATTATGACAACATTTTGTTTTTTAAAAAATCAATATAAATATATATGAACACTATATATATGAAATATATATGTATATATGAATCCAACAAAAAACTTGTTTTACTTCTGAAAATTGAAATTTTTTTCTTACTGAGAAATGTAGGATTGCATGTAACATCCTATTTCCTGTTTATTAGATACCCAAGAAAGAATACTGGAGTGGGTAGCCATGCCCTCCTCCAGGGGATCTTCCCGACCCATGGACTGAACCCAGGTCTACTGCATTGCAGGCAGATTCCTCACCATCTTTGTCATCAGGGAAACATCCTGTTAGTTTCAGGTGTATAGCATAATGATTCATTATTGATATACAACGCAAAATGACGTCCACAATGTCAAATTAACACAAATTGCCACGCGTAGCTACAAATTTTTTTCTTGTAGTAAGAATGTTTAACTACTCTTTTGAATATACAATACAGTATTACAAACAATAGGCACCATGCTTCATTACGTCACCAGAACTCACTTACTTTATAACTGGTAGCCTGTACCTTTTGACCTACTTCATCAATTTCATTTGCCCTTACCCCCTGTGTCTGGCAGCCACCAACCTGTTGTCTGTTATCTATGGAGATCAGGAGGTTTTTGTCTTGCTTTGTTTTAGTTCAACATAAAAATAAGATCATACAGTATTTGTCTTTCTCTGTCTGACATATTTCATTTAGCACAATGCCCCCAAGGTCCATTCAGTTCAGTTCAGTCACTCAGTTGTGGCCGACTGTTTGAGACCCCATGAACTGCAGCACGCCAGGCCTCCCTGACCATCACCAACTCCCGGAGTTTACCCAAACCCACATCCATTGAGTCCGTGATGCCATCCAACAATCTCATCTTCTGTTGTCCCCTTCTCCTCCCACCTTCAATCTTTCCCAGCATCAGGGTCTTTTCAAATGAGTCAGCTCTTCGCATCAGGTGGCCAAAGTACTGGACTTTGAGCTTCAACATCAGTCCTTCCAATGAACACCCAGGACTGATCTCCCTTAGGATGGACTGGTTGGATCTCCTTGCAGTCCAAGGGACTCTCAAGAGTCTTCTCCAACACCACAGTTCAAAAGCATCAATTCTTCGGTGCTCAGCTTTCTTTATAGTCCAACTCTCACATCCATACATGACCACAGGAAAAACCATAGCCTTGACTAGACAGACCTTTGTGGACAAAGTACTGTCTCTGCTTTTGAATATGCTGTCTAAGTTGGCCATAACTTTCCTTCCAAGGAGTAAGCATCTTAATTTCATGGCTGTAGTCACCATCTGCAGTGATTTTGGAGCCCCCCAAAATAAAGTCTGTCTCTGTTTCCACTGTTTCCCCATCTATTTGCCATGAAGTGATGGGACCAGATGCCATGATCTTAGTTTTCTGAATGTTGAGCTTTAAGCCAACTTTTTCACTCTCCTCTTTCACTTTCATCAAGAGGCTCTTTAGTTCTTCACTTTCTGCCATAGGGTGGTATCATCTGTGTATCTGAAGTTATTGATATTTCTCCCGGCAATCTTGATTCCAGCTTGTGTTTCATGCAGCCCTGCGTTTCTCATGATGTACCCTGCATAGAAGTTAAATAAGCAGGGTGACAATATACAGCCTTGACATACTCCTTTTCCTATTTGGAACCAGTCTTTTGTTCCATGTCCAGTTCTAACTGTTGCTTCCTGACCTGCATACAGATTTCTCAAGAGGCAGGTCGGGTGGTCTGCTATTTCTATGTCTTTCAGAATTTTCCACAATTTATTGTGATCCACATAGGCAAACGCTTTGGCATAATCAATAAAGCAGAAATAGATGTTTTTCTGGAACTCTCTTGCTTTTTTGACAATCCAGCGGATGTTGGCAATTTGATCTCTGATTCCTCTACCTTTTCTAAAACCAGCTTGAACATCTGGAAGTTCACGGTTCACGTATTGCTAAAGCCTGGCTTGGAGAATTTTGAGCATTACTTTACTAGCATGTGAGATGAGTGCAATTGTGCGGTAGTTTGAGCATTCTTTGGTATTGCCTTTCTTTGGGATTGGAATGAAAACTGACCTTTTCCAGCCCTATGGCCACTGCTGAGTTTTCCAAATTTGCTGACATATTGAGCTCAATAAAGGACAGAAATGGTATGGACCTAACAGAAGCAGAAGATATTAAGAAGAGGTGGCAAGAATACACAGAAGAACTGTACAAAAAAGATCTTCACGACCCAGATAATCACGATGGTGTGATCACTCACCTAGAGCCAGACATCCTGGAATGTGAAATCAAGTGGGCCTTAGGAAGCATCAGTACAAATAAAGCTAGTGGAGGTGATGGAATTCCAGTTGAGCTATATCAAGGTCCATTAATGCCATTGCAAATGGCAAGATTTCCTTCTCTTCAGAGTATTTTTAAAAGCAAGATAAAGAACGAAAAATCAAAACAATATTAAACTAACATTGTGAACATTTACTGTATACCAAAGTGTTCATTCACATTCATAACCTGCCTTACTCTTCACAAATCAGTGAATACATATTATTTTCAATTGAACTCATTCCCTCCATTTGAAGAGAAGAAAGAGAAAGAAATGGAAATTCTTAGATGTGAAATGACTGGCACCAGATCACACAAGAAGTGGTCAAGTGGGCTGTAATGTTTAATGCTGTTTCAGCCCACGAAGCCTGTCACCCACAGGAAAGCCAGCAGCACATACGGCATTTACCTGATCTCCTTATAGTGAGAGGGTGTCAGGAGCTGTGGGCTGTGATGTGACTGAAGGACTGTGCCTGCGCTCTAGCCATCACGAATAGCCCAGATTTTATCCTGACCTGGGTCCCTCATAGGGAAGAGTGAGGAGATGTGACAGGAAGAGATGGTTCCCCTCCATATATTCCCCTAAACCACTTCATGAAGACAGAAGCTGGCAGCAAGGAGTGGTCCCAGCCAGACCAGACTCCAGCAGGTCACTCCTGCATGAAGACCATAGGCTGAATCCTGCTGAGCAAGATGGCTGCTCATACACCGACCATGACTTCCCTTTCTATACAGGCAGAGAGAGTTAGAGCAGCAAGGTGGTAGTAGACTCAGATCCTGCTCCAAGAAAGGGTTCTCTGCGCAGCTGTGGAGTGTGCCTCCTAAGGGGCAGAAACTTGAGCTTCCCAAGGAGGCACCCACCAATAACTGAGCAAGAAGGTGGTGGAGGGGCCTGGCCCTTCCTGCTCCGTGTGGGGCTCCTCCAGCTGCTGTCTCTGCTGCAGAGCTCCCTGTTGGGCTGGCAGGGCCTCTAGCAGATCTGCAATGTGTCTGCTGCTTGCCCTGCCCAATGCTGCTTCCTCCTCCCTTTCTTTCATAGATGTTACTCAGCATCTGCCTCCCGGAGAACTCAACCTGTGAAAAGGGTCTTCAGCCTGATCTACATACATTATATCTACTAATCCCAAACTCCTGCTTTATCCCTCCCCCTCCTTCCCCTTTGGGAACTGTAACTTCTGCTTCTAGAAGGAGAAGGATAAAAGTAACTGTTGTAAAACACACCAACGCAACAGACATGAGTTTGAACAAACTGGGAGAGAGTAAAGGACAGGGAAGCCTTGTGTGCCGCAGTTCATGAGGTCGCAAAGAGTCAGACATGACCTAGTGACGGAACGAGAACAAATCATGGGATTATGAATGATTCCTCTCCCCCCAATATCTTGTGTGCATGCTAAGTTGCTTCAGTCATGTCCAACTCTTTGCGACCCTATGGATTGTAGCCCACCAGGGATTCTCCAGGCAAAAATACTGGAGTAGGTTGCCATGCCCTCCTCCAGGGGATCTTCCCGAATCAGGGAACAAATGCCCCTCTCCTTACATCTCCTTCATCGGCAGGCATTACCACTAGCGCCCCTAGGAAACACCCGAGCCCTGCCCCGATATCTCACACCACACTAAAGGCCTACTTACCTGAGTTCCTTTTACCCAGAACATTATGTCTGGATTTTAACAAAAAGTGGCAAGACATACTGAAAGCCAGAAAACACAGTCTAAAGAGACAGAGACAGGCCTAGATATGGCAGGGATATTGGAATTATCAGACCATACATTTTTATAAATATGATTCATATGCTAAGGGTTCTAATGGATAAAATAGACAGCATGCAAGAACAGACAGGAAATGTAAGCAGAGATGGAAATTCTTAGAAAGAACCAAAAAGAAATGCTGCTGCTGCTAAGTTGCTTCAGTCGTGTCCGACTCTGTGCGACCCCATAGACGGCAGCCCACCAGGCTCCCCGGTCCCTGGGATTCTCCAGGAAAGAACACTGGAGTGGGTTTCCATTTCATTCTCCAATAAAAAGAAATGATAGAGATCAAAAATACTGTAACTGAAATAAAAAATGCCTTTGATGGGCTCCGTAGTGGACAGGACATGGCAGAGGAAAGCATTTCTGAGCTTGGGAACATGTTAATAGACACCTTCAAAACTGAAAAGCAAAGAGAAAAAGACCAAAAATTTAAGTAAAACAGGATGTCTAAGGACTGTGTGACAACTACAAAAGGTGTAACAAATATGAAATGGGAATACAGAAGGAAAAGAAGGGAAAAAATGGAAGAAATATTTGAAGCACTAAGGACAGATAATTTCCCCCAAATTCATGTCAGACACCGAACCACAGAGAGTGGAAACTCAGTAAACACAAAGCAAGATAATGAAAAGAAATGAAAACAAAAAACAAAAAACCCACTTAGGCATAGCATCGGAGAAGGCAATGGCACCCCACTCCAGCACTCTTGCCTGGGAAATCCCATGGATGGAGGAGCCTGGTAGGCTACAGTCCATGGGGTCGCTAAGAGTCAGACACGACTGAGTGACTTCACTTTCACTTTCACTTTTCACTTTCATGTATTGGAGAAGGAAATGGCAACCCACTCCAGTGTTCTTGCCTGGAGAATCCCAGGGACAGAGGAGCCTGGTGCGCTGCCATCTATGGGGTCGCACAGAGTCGGACACGACTGATGCAACTTAGCAGCAGCGGCAGCAGCAGCAGGCATAGCATATTCAAACTGCAGAAAATCAAACAAAAATTCCTCAAAGAATATGGGGGAGGGGTGAGGGGGGGTGGTGTGTAGCTGGTGGGGGTGAGGGGAAATCATAACCTATTACGAGGAAAGATAAGAATTACACCATAATTCCACTCAGAGACCACACAAGCAAGAAGAGAGTAGACTGAAATATTTAAAGTGTTGAAAAAGCAAATACCAAACTAGAACTCTATAGCTTGGAATATTATCTTTCAAAAGTGAAAGGATAAATAGACTTCCTCAGATAAAAATTGAGGGAATTTGTTGCCAGCAGAAATGCTTTGCAAGAAGCGTATAAAGAAGATATTCAGAGAGAAAGAAAGTAGTATCAGTCATAAAGTTGGATCTACTTAATTAAAAAGAATACTGCACACTGCAGAAGGAATAAGGGAAGGTAAAAGAAAACTCTTCTTATTCTTAATTGATCTGACAGGTAACAGCTTGTTCAAAGTAACAGCACCAATGTGTGATACTGTGTGTGTGTGTGTGTGTGTGTGTATAAGTGCTTATGTACACTTATGGATAAGTGAATCACAAGAATAATACAAGGGACACAACAGAACAATTAGAGGAGCACTGCTCATGAAGCAGTGTGTTACTGCAGGGTATGCATGCTCAGTCGCTTCAGTCATGTCCAGCTCTCTGCGACCCCACACACTGTAGCCTGCCAGACTCCTCTGTGCAAGGGATTTCCCAGGCAAGAATACTGAAGTGGGTTACCATTTCTCCCTCCAAAGGATTTTCCCAACCCACAGTTTACAGCGGGCCCTCTAAATCCATGATTTTCATGCCTGTGGACTCAACCAAGTGCAGATCAAAATACTCAGAAAAGAATTCCAGAAAGTGCCAAAAAGCAAACTTGAATTTGTTGCTCCACCAGCAACTATCTTCACAACAGTTACATTATATTTACAACTATTTACAGAGCATTTACATTGTATTAGGTATTATAAGTAATCTCGAGATGATTTAAAGTATATAAGAGGATATGCTTAGGTTACATACAAACACATGTCATTTTATATAAAAGACTTGAGCATCCATGGATTTTGGTATTGGTGAGGGGTCCTGGAAAAAAATCCCTTGTGGATATCTAGGGATGACTGTATTTGAAAGTGGACTTGGATTACCTGTAAATGTCTACTACAAACTCTAGGGCAACCACAAAAAAAAAAAAGTAAAAAAGGAAGTATAATTGATATCCTAAGGAAAGAGGAAAAAATAGAATCATATAACATGCTCAGTTAAAACCATAAAAGGCAAAAAAAGTGGAAGACAAAATAGGAACACAGAACCAAGGACAACAAATAAAAACCAGCAACAAATTCTGTAGATATTAATCCAACTTTAAGCCAATTTTAAAGTGATTATCTGACAATAAACATTTTAAATGTCAATGATTTAAATAGGCCAATTAACACAGGGATTATCAAAGTGGATCAAGAAATAAGACCCAATTATATGCTGTCAATAAGAAACCCACTTTATTTTTTTTTTTAACTTTACAATATTGTATTAGCTTTGCCAAATATCCAAATGAATCCGCCACAGGTATACCTGTGTTCCCCATCCTGAACCCTCCTCCCTCTTCCCTCCCCATACCCTCCCTCTGGGTCGTCCCAGTGCACCAGCCCCAAGCATCCAGTATCGTGCATCGAACCTGGACTGGTGACTCGAGAAACCCACTTTAAATACAAAGACACAAGTAGATTAAAAAAAAAGGGTAAAGAAAGATTTACCATACTAATGCTAAGCAAAAGAAAGTGGGAGTTGCAATATTCATTTCCGACAGACCAGAAACTTTACGGCAAGAAAAGTTATCAGGGATAAAGAATGGCATTACAACACATGTGTCTTTTTCAACGATGATTTTCTCAGGGTATATATGCAGTAGTGAGGTTGCTGGGTCATATGGTAGTATTATTCCTAGTTTTTTAAGGAACCTCCATACTGTTCTCCATAGTGGCTGTATCAATTTACATTCCCACCAACAGTGCAGAGGATTCTGTCTTCTCCACATCCTCTCCAGCATTTATCATATGTAGATTTTTTAATGTTGGCCGTTCTCATTGGTGTCATTATAATTTTGATTTGCATTCTCTAATAATGAGCAATGTTGAACATCTTTTCATGTATTTATTGGCCATCTGTATGTCTTATTTGGAGAAATATCTATTTAGGTCTTCTGCCCATTTTTTGATTGTGCTATCATGTGTAAAATAGATAGCTAGTGGGAAGCTGCTGTATAACACGGGGAGCCCAGCCTGACGCTCTGTGATGACCTAGAGGAGTGGGATGGGGGAGGGGAGGAAGGCTCAACAGGGAGGGGATATATATATATATATAATTATGGCTGATTCATGTTGTTGTATGGCAGAAACCAATACAACATTGTAAAGCAATTATCCTCCAATTAAAAAATAAATTTAAAAAAAAGAATGGCATTAGATAATGATAAAGGAGTTGGTTTTTCAAGAAGACATAACAATCCTTAATACATAGGCACCAAGCAACAGAGCATCAAAATATTAAATACCTGAGGCAAAAACTGAAAGAACTGAATACCTGAGGCAAAAACTGATAGAATTGAATACACGAGGCAAAAACTAAAAGAATTGTAAGGAAAAATAGATGAATCCATTATGATAGTTAGAGACTTTAACAGCCCCTAACAGAAACATGCAGATCCAGCAGGCAAAAATCAGTAAATGCATTGTTGAACTCAACACCGTCATCAATCAAGTGGCTAAAAAGGACATCTATAGGCTATTTCCTCTAATAGTAGCTGAATATACATTCTTCTCAAGCCCACACGCAACATTTGCCAAGATAGACCACACACTGGGCCATAAAACACAACAAATTTAAAAGAATAGAAATCAAACAATGTCTGCCCTCAGATCACAATGGAATTAAGCCAGGAATCAGTAACAGAAAGACAGTTGGAAAATCACCAAATACTTGGCGATTAAACAACACTTCTAAATAATACATGGGATCAAAGAAAAAAATCTCAATAGAAAGTTTTAAATATTTTGAACAAACTGAAAATGAAAACACAACCTATCAAAATTTGTGGGATGCAGTGAAAGCAGTGTTTAAAAGGAAATTTATAGGATTAATATATTAATAAAGAAGAAAGATCAAAAATCAATAAACTGAGCTTCCATCTTAGGAAGCTAGAAAAAGAAGAGTAAATTCAATCCAAACTAAACAGAAGGAAAAAAAAAAAATTAGAACAGAAACCAGTGAACTTTAAAACAGGAAACCATTAGAGAAAATCCAGAAAACCAAAAGTTGGTTCTTTGAAAAGATCAATAAAATCCATAAGCCTCTAGCCAGGCTAATTAAAATTTACTAGCCCCTGGGAGAGGACCCAGATGTTTGCCTCATATTGCCAGTCAATCAGCACTTACTCATGCCAGACAGGTAGACAAAAACACCAACATCATTTCCTTTCTTTTATCCATTTGATCAATTAAGAAAAAAAAAAAAAAAAACACTTATGAGCATCTACTATGTGCCAAACACTGTTTTAAATGCTTGGGACATATCAGTGAACAGTAAGTACAATAAATAAGTAAACTGTATAGCTGCCCTAGTAGCTCACAGGGTAAAGAATCTGCCTGAAATGCAGGAGATCTGAGTTCAATCCCTGAGTTGGGAAGACCCTTAGAGAAGGGAATGGCAACGCATTCCAGTACTCTTCCCTGGGAAATCCCATGAACAGAGGAGCCAGCCAGGTTACAGTCCATGGGTTCACAAAGAGTTGGTTGGACACGACTAAGTGACTAACAATTTCAATTTCAGAGTATATCGGGAGATGTTAAGTGGAGAATAACAGAGCAGGTTAAGGAGAGGATTAAGAGTTATGAGTATTTCTTATTTTGTTATGAATGTTTGCGTGTGTGTGTGTGTGTGTATATATAGGCAATTTACTTTATTTTATTTATTACTTTTATTTTCTTCCCTCTTATTCCTTTATCATCTAACACAAGACATACTGATAGGAATTAAGTTTATATCACACTGTTTAAGTTACAGGATGTCAAGGATCTCATCCAAGGACTTTGCATCCTCCTCTGGGGGAGGGTTGGTATGTTTTGATTATATGCTAGAGAATGGATACAGGTATATGTATGGCTGAGCCCCTTTGCTGTCCACCTGAAACTATTAATATCACAACATTGTGAATCAGCTATATTCCAATACAAAATTAAAAGTTTAATTTAAAAAGATAAGAGGATCATATTAGGTGGAAGTGTGACTTTGTTATTGTCTTTCAGTCAGTTCAGTCGCTCAGTTGTGTCTGATTCTTTGTGACCCCATGGATTGCAACACGCTAGGCTTCCCTGCCCATCACCAATTCCCAGAGTTTACTCAAACTCATGTCCATCGAGTCGGTGATGCCATCCAACCATCTCATCCTCTGTCATCCCCTTCTCCTCCTGCCTTCAATCCTTCCCAGCATCAGGGTCTTTTCCAATGAGTCAGTTCTTCCCATCAAGTGGCCAAAGTATTGGTGTTTCAGCTTCAGCATCAGTCCTTCCAATGAATATTCAGGACTGATTTCCTTTAGGATTGACTGGCTGGATCTCCTTGCAGTCCAAGGGACTCTCAAGAGTCTTCTCCATTACCACAGTTCAAAAGCATCAATTCTTCGGTGCTCAACTTTTCTCTTTATTTGGAGATTAAACATGGTTTAAGGAAATGTGTACAGGTGCCAAATTGACAAGGAATAAAGCATAGTGGTTAGTTCATGTGTCAGCTTGGCTAGGCCATGGTACCCAGTTGTTTAATCAAACACTAAGTGCTTCTGTGAAGGTACTTTGTAGATGTGATTGACACCTACAATCAGCTGACTTTTAGGAAAGGAGATTACACTCTATAATCTAGGTGGTCCTCATCTAATCAGTTGAAAGGCCTTAAGAGCAGAACTGAGGTTTCCCTGAGAAAGAAGAAATTCCATCCATGGACCTCAGCATCAGCTCCTCGCCAGAGTTTTCAGCTGGCCAACCTGCCCTGTGAATTCTGTACCTGTCCAGCCAGCCCTCACCGCCACATAAACCAACTCCTTGCAATCAATCTCTTCAGATATAAATATCCTACTAGTTCTTGTAACTCTTACCGACACAGATAGCCACAAAAAGAAAATGACATTTGAGCAAAGACTTGCCATCGGTGAAGGAGCTGCACACAGATAGCTACAGGCAGAGCAAGCCTGTGCTGTAAGAGGAACAGCTGGAACGTGGCTGGATGGGAGTGAGCCAGGTGGAGAGCAGCGTGAGAGGAGGGAACTTTATTAACCAAGAGCAGCATCAGGGACAGACAGAGTGCAGGCTGTGAGCTGAATGGTCTCCTTTTTTTTTATCATAAGATGAGCCTATGTCATGATAAAAATGACGCTACCATCATCCAGGGTCTCACCTGCTCTAACATGACACAAGTGAATGTCCCCCATTCCCACTATGGGCAGAAGCTTTTGGCTGCTATACATATACGGACATCTTCTGTAGTCAACTCGTTAGACATTCGGTGCACATGTGCAGAGCACCCACTGTCAGCTGCACCACGCTGGGAGCGTCTCCCTCAGGGGTATGGGAGCCAAGAGGCAAGTCAGGAAGCACCCTGCCTTCTGCGCACAGATTAAGAACTGACGGGCCACCACCAGGCAGAGAGACAGCCAAGACGGGTCATCTTTGGGTATGATGGAAATGTGCTGTGTGGAAGGTGTAATCTCTTAATTGGTCTTACTAATTAACTAGACCTTACTTGGTCTAGTTGGGAAAAATACCAGGCACCACCAAAGGGAGATGAGAGTGGTTTGCATGCAAAACCACCAAAGACAGACAGTAATCATGGGGGTGCACTGAGCCTGATCAAATATCTTGTCCAGGCTTCCCAGACTCTCACTTGTCCCAGCAAAAGGAAGAACACCACCACCATGAGTTTTCCTTACTACAAAGGTTATGGAAACAACAGTAATATTAAGTATATTTATCATCCAGGAAAACTTTCATAATCCAGCTTCCCTGGTGGCTCAGATGGTAAAAGAATCTGCCTACAACGCAGGAGACTTGGGTTTGATCCCTTGATCAGGAAGATTCCCTTAAGAAGTAAATGGCTACCCACTCCAGTATCCTTGCCCGGAGAATTCCATGGACAGAGGAGCCTGGTGGGCTACAGTCCATGGGGTCACAAAGAATCAGACATGACTGAGCGACTAATGCTTTCACTTTTTTTTTTTCCACATGTTGATAATTATATAAAATGAAGAAAAGGCAATATAAGCCACCTTAAATGCACATATTGATTCTTAGATACATCTCAACTCCATTAAAGTAAAAAAATACATTGCTTAGGCTTGAGGAAATAGAATATTTCTTAAATACAAAGAAGAGTTAAGGCAAGCCCACAAAAATTATAACAATGTTACATGGTTAGTGGGATTCTAAGTGATTTTTATTTTCTTTCTTTTTGTTTCCTGTATCTTCTTTTCCTATAACAGTATTCATTGCCCAAACAGCAAAGGTTTATAAGTAAAGCCCCCTTCATATATATGGCACTACTATCTCCTTCCTGAGAGTCAACTGACATCTTTTATCTCAAGCAATTTCAAATGGAATTTGCAGTTCCCTTTTACATACGGGAAAGTACAAAGCTCACAAGAGTTAATTCACTTACCCAGAGTCACACACTGTGGTGTGCAGCTCAGCCAAGACAAGAGTCCAGAGTCCTGCAGGTCCCGTCCAAGCCAGCACCCTCCCTGTGGACCATTTTCTCAGCCCAGGGACCCTCTGAAGTGAGGGGAGGGTTAAGCTGAGCTAAGCCCTTGCCCTTACCTCGGCCAGACGGGAGTGCTTGTGGACGTTCTCGCCTTTCTGCACGCTGGGAGCCAGCTGCTGCAGGACACCCCGGCTGCTCGTCAGTGCTCTGGTCAGCCGAGCGAACTTCCCCCAGCCTGGAGCATGCGGAAGACAGGAGAGACAGGTTCACTTGGGTCCTGGAGGCACTTGGACATTTACACCACGAGTTACGCTATCAGATGCAGATTTCCACCCTCTTGTGCACCCATGAGTCACTCGGCCATCCTCGCCATCAAAACTTGCTGCTCAGAGAAGCCCCTGGACATGCTGAAATCTGGGCAGCGGTGGGCTTTTCCTTTGTACTTTCACTTGATCCTAATCATAGCTCTGTGGTGTAGGGAAGGCAGGCTTTAATAGTAGCATTGTTTTACAAATAGGGAAACCGAGGCACAGAGTGTCTAGGCAGTTAAAGGGTCTAAAACCCAGATCACTCTACTCTGGCCCAAGGCTTTTCTGCCAGATAATACCAGGCAATCGAGATGTTTCTCTGAATCTACGGCTCAGGCTGTCCGCAAGCCCCATGGCGTCTGATCCTAGCAGAGACCAAGCTGGTTCTAGGTTTTAAATAACTAGACAAGCTAGACAAATGGTCATTCCATGTACTACATTCTCCAAAGCCAGGGGAATAAGAAATGAATTTAACCCCTGGAGAGGTGGGGAGATAATAGTGGTTGATTTTAGTCTGCTCTGGGATGAGGGAAGGATAGTTGATGGCATGTAGGTCCCCTTAAAACTAGAAATTCAATGAGCCTAGCACTGAACTTGGAGTAAAGAAATACGGATATAAGTCCCAAATCTGCTTGCTTGTGACCACCAACAAATTGCTTAAGTCACCTGGGCCTCAGTTATCTCATCTATAAAGTGGAACTTAAAACACTCTCGACCTGCACGCTCTAAGTGCAGGGTGCATTTTCCTGGTAAAGCAAACTAAGTTCAGCACTCCGAGTAGTAGTGGACTAAACAAACAGTCTTGAGGCCTCCTTGGCCCTTTGGAATAGCTCCTCCAGGGGAAGTAAAACATTGGTCTTTTTCTAATCCTCCCACTCCATACTCCAAAATCTAAAATGAACAAGTGATCTTTACTAAGAATTTAAGATGCATGAGGGATGTTTTAAAGGTCCCCAGAGACAACTGTCCATTCCAACATCCAACAAGCCTTCTGCATCAAGCTTATGACCACGGCAATTGTCTCATGAGACCCCTGAAAGCCTGCAGGGGTTCTCCAAACCAGGCGTGGGCTAGGAAGCGCCAAAGACCTGGATGGGGGTGTACATTAAATAAACAGAGCATGAAACTATTTCTACATGACAGTGAAAAGCAAGACTAGGCAATATTATATTTTATCCTTTAGAGGTTATAAGTAGTCTGCCTAATAGCAGAAATCTCATTTACCACATTTTACCCTGGAGCACCTTTCCAAGACAGACTGAGAATTCAGAGGACAATGGAGTCAACCAGAATGATGGCTCTTTTTTTTTTTTCTGCACAACCTTTAAGGATCATAATCTGTACAAATTTTTGTCAATATAGCAAGAATAGCAAATCAGGTCTTTTTATCTCTTCCAGAAGTGTTGGGCTATAAAAAAGGTAGTGGCATTTTCATCCATCCCAATGCCATTAAGAAATGGGACTTGCTGGGGTCAGTGTGAAAAGAGGCTCACGGTGGTCGGGCTGCGGGGAGTCCTGCTGGTGTTGACAGGAGGGGACAGCCCAGACTCTCCAGGGGTCTTTGACATCTTCCCCCAAATCAGCCATTTATGAAAGTGCTCATTGGAATTCACTTGTGTGAACCATGGGCTAGAATATTTTAAAGTCTCTTTCGGAGTCAGGCTCACCTTCAGCTCAAAACAAAGTGGGAAATGAATTCTGCAAAGCTCTTCAAGAGAAAAAGAAAGTATATTTTCCAGGTGGGGGGAAAATAGTTGTGCATGTAAACATCAGCAAGGGCTCTGCACACCCCCCACTCAGTCCTACCCATCCACCACCACCACCACCTCCACCATGATCTGCACTCTGGGACCAACGATAAGAGGGACTTGGCAAGGCAGATATCCCAGACCCTGCCTGGCAGGGCTTGGGATCCTGGTCCATCCGATAGCATGGCACAAAACATTAAAAGAAAGATTCCCGGACTTTTGGGCATTTCCCCAGGCCCAAGCTAGTCCCTCACTCTAGCCCTGATTCTCTGCTCTCGACTGACTGTGAAGGGCACAGGAAGGCGAGTGGGTGTTGGATGGGGAAACGGACAGGCAGCATGAAACCCTCCATCGCATCTCTACCGGGATGGGCAGACTCTGCCTCTTCTGAAGGGAGGCAATAAGTCCTTTCCCAAGTTCCACCCCCAAGTTGTTCTTTCTGGGCCCCAAAAACTTTATAATAGGAATCATGCCGAGCCAGATGGAAGAACATCATTCATTCACATATTAATTCCAAACATAACGACTATGTACCATCAAAGTGCCAAGTACCAGGGATGCTAAGATGAGTAAGGTACAGATTCTGGCCTCAAAGGGCTTGTATTCTAGTACAGAAAGCTGATAAGTAAATTAAAAACCATGATATAGTAAGCTAAATTCTGCAACACATGAGTACAGGATGCTATGGCCAAAACTGTCCAGAGAAGGCATAACAAATCCAGGCTGGGCTATCAGGGAGGCTTCCCACAGGAAGCGATACTAGAGCAAACTTTGCAAAGATGAGTAGGAGCCAGCTGAACTCAGGAAAGAAAAGACAGACAATCCAACACAGAAGGAACAGCACCCACGAAGGCAGAAAAATCACAAAGCAGAGTAACATGTCAGTGACAAGGAAGAGCTTCTAAATAGCTAGATGAATGGTGCATGGCATGCAGAGGGGAGGAGAATGCAGGCAGTGGCCTGAAGTGATGCTAAAGAGGTCGTCAAGGGTCAGACCAAGAAGAACTTAAGTGCGAGAACCTAGATGGCAAGTAAAGGAGTTTAAATATGGTGGGGCCATTTTAGGAGAGAATGGCAGTGTGGGAGTGGTTAACAGATAGAAGACCAATCAGAATCCCAGACGCCATGAGGACCTGGATCAGTGCTGTGGCCTGAGCCAGGAGACAAGGGGAGATTTGAGAACAGCTGCAGAGGCAGAAGCAAGGACTGCAGAAGGAGAGAGGAGGCGATCCAAGTGGGCCCTGGGTCCCCGGTTAGGGTGACTGGGGTGATAGCCATACAATGAGATTGCAAACATGGGAGAAGGTGAGTTAGACTGAGACAGACAAGTACATGACATCACTTGTCACTTATGTGATGTCATATCTAAAAAAAAAGATACAAAGGAACTTATTTACAAAACAGAAACAGACTCACAGGCATAGAAAACAAATTTATGGTTGCCAAAGGGGACAGCGGAGAGGAGTTAGGAGTATGGGATCAACAGACACACATTGCCATACACAAAACAGATAAACAACAAGGATTTACTGTACAGCACAGGGAAATATATTCACTTGTAATAACCTATAAAGGAAAAGTATCTGAAAAAGAGTATGTATGCATATACATTCATATATTAATATACCTGAATCACTTTGCTGTACACCTGAAACTTACATACTACTGTAATTATACGTCAATAAAAATTTTAAGAAAACACAGAAGAGAAGAAAATGGGTTTGGTAGAAGATAAATGTACAATTTGAACCAACAATGTCCCTTACAGCAGAGCGTCAGGAAAAACACTGCTGGAAAATGTCAATTTCCTATTGTCCGAGGGGCCAGCTGGGAGAGAATAACTCAATGAGAATTGAGCTTAAGGTGATCTTGTTAAGGGAAGTCACTTCCACAAGGAAAATAAGGCAGCTGGGAGACCCTCTGCCTTCAAGGAAGCCTTTCCCTGACACCACCTACCCCCAGCCGAATCACCGGCTCCCGCCCATGTACCTATTTGCCTTAGGCAGATTCCCATTAGATTATTGGTTAGGCTTCATTGTTCTTATTTGCTTACCTGTCTGCCCATCTCCCAAATAGACTATAAGGAGCAGGGTCTCTGTCTTACATTTCCTTAGGGTCAGCGTCGATCATAAAGCTAAACATCCCCAAAGACACCCAGTAAATGTGTATGCTGAATAAACGTGGATGACGAACAAATTGTTTTCTCCCATTGTCCTATTTCTATTTGGGTTTCCAATAGACATAAAGTACCAAAGGAAAAGTAGCCTGTTTTACAAACTCTGTTCAGTTTTAGGAGGTATTTCTGCACCCACCCTTCCAATTATATCCCATTTGGGAGTTCAACAGGGAACTGAGCTCAGATGAAGAAATCCCCAGCTCAGGGTTCTTCTAGCTCTGTCTTAAAGGTCACCACATGGCAGGTAGGGCTGGGTGTGTCAGGGGGTGATCAAAGCATCACACGATCAGGCAAGATGAGAAGGGTGAACAGGAGGCGGGGGGAAGCATGAATGGAGAAGGACAGGAGAAGGGGAACGCAGTTTACAATCTAACAAGCAGCTAGAAAGTACTCACCGAGTCCTTTCTCCATTCTCAGTAAGGACAACCCTCTCTCCCTTACTTGAGCACACACTGGCTACTGGCTTCAGCTGGGGTGAGTCCCCCACTAGGCTGCTTTAGCCCATACATCCCTGTATCCTCCCTAGGCCAGAAGAGATGGTTCTAAGAGGAGGTGAAATTCCAGCTCCTCCCAGGGCAAGTCCAGAGATACTAGAAAACACAGACCTAGAGGCCCCTCCCTGGGAAAGCACGTGGGGGCGCTTGGAACAGCAGCTGCAGAGGCTCCTGAAAGCACCCTGGGGGACGGAGGCCAGGACGCAGGCGCATCCTGATCTGAAGAGCCACGGGGTCCTTGAGAGGAGCTGGCGCCACAACCCAACATCCAGCAGGGAACAAAGGACACAGCAGACCACCAGACAGTGCGGACACTGCCGAGGGGTCCTCAAGTCTTCCTGCCCCCAGATCGTTCTCCTATCGATGTACCAACACCCAAAACTCTAGGATGGCTTCTTCAAGCAGAAGTCACTACATCATCACCTTCCCGTCATCCGAAGTGCAGAGAGAGAAAATGTGACTATTGAAGGGGGAGGGGGTCCTGCGCTTTGTATCTATTACCCTCTCTCTTCCCTGAGAACACCTCATATGTACCCCACGTGAAGACTCGTGGAGAAGGGTCAGCAGTCAGGGCAGCTTGCCAGCACCTTCAGCCCTGAATATTCTATATCTTTGGGCTTTAAAAATCTCCTTCAGAGTTTTACATTCATTTTCTTGTCCACTCTTGGCTCAATTTTAACCCTGAATTTAGAAGTAAATGTGTAGATCTTTGAAAATGAATTCGCTCCTTTAATGTGAGATTATTCCGTGAGGTAAGAGAGCAAACAAGAGGGGTGACTCATTGTGGGGTGAACAATGTGGAAAAAACCTCTGAGCCCTACACTCTAATTCTTCTCTACCCACTTGCCTGGTTTACAAGGGCGGATTCAACAGAGAAAAACACCCTGCAGCCCACTCCCAATTATCCACAGTAACAGAAAAGCAAGAGATGGGGAACAAATGAAACCCCAGCGCGTCCCTGAGTCTCATTTCAACCAAGAATTCCCACCTACTCTCTCCTTCAGCCTTTAAACACACACACATGCACACACACTAGAGCTGTTACCAAACAGCAAACCTAGCTTGGCTCTCATCCCCTTGCTCCATGCCATTTGTGGGCACTTTTTTTATCAGAGAACAAGGGAAACAGCCAAAAGGTGAACAGGAAAGAAGAGATGAGGCAATCAGGGGTCTAGATAATTCATGAAAAGGGTCATGAGAACTGATACACTAAATAAAGGAGGGGGCTTAGAGCGGAACCAGGGCCCATCACGTGATTGGAGCTTAGGCGCAAAGGGGAGTTACTTTGTGTCAGATGCTAAAACAGTCTATCACCAATGATCCTATGTGTTCTCCCCTTTGTGGGCTGTTCATGGGAAAATGTCAGGCACCAACTGGCTTCTCGAATTACTGTAGGATACACCCATCCCACTCCTAAGCCCCAAAATTAGGCACAAAGCCATCAGAAAAAAACGAAGTCATTTTAAAGACAATTTAAGCATAGCTGACTTTAATGGGAAAACATCTCATATTGCTATGCTAAGGAGCAAATACCTGGGGATTTTCTGGGGGTTTCAATTATCCGTCCTTCCATTACAGCTCAAAAGTGAATTCTATGGGCTTCCGTGGTGGCTGAGTGGTAAAGAATCTGCCTGCCAATGCGGGGTACATGGGCTTGAGCCCTAGTCCAGGAAGATCCCACGTGCCATGAAGCAGCCAAGACCACGTGCTGCAACTATTGAGCCTACGATGTGGAGCCCGGAAAACACAACGATGGAGCCCACCTGCTACCACCACCGAGGCCCACACGCAGCAGAGCCCGTGCTCCGCAGCGAGAGAAGCCATCACAACGAGCTCACACCACAACTAGAGAGACGTTCCGCTCAGCGCAGTTAGAGAAACGCCCGTGCAGCAACAAAGACTCAGCGTGGCCAAAAATAAATACATCTTTTTTTTTTAAAGATGCATTCTACGCAAGCCTGGGTCACCAACACTCAGACTTTTTATGCTAATTGAGGTGTTGCACTGAAAGCGCAGCTGGACCAGCTGGAATCTCGCAACGTGAGAACACTTCCAAGGACAAATGTCAAGTCAGGAGAATCACCCAGTCCCATGGCAGTGTATTTTCCATCTACAAGATGTTTTCCCACCGTTATATTGGACCCTTGCAGCCAGAACTGCAGTTTATAGACTTACAACGAACAAGGCCTGGAGAATTATCATGTTCTTCCATCATCAACAGACTAGTATAAAATCTGACCTCGTCCTGAACAGACCACCAAATCCATGTGGGTCAGGGGCATGGTGACATGACGAGCGGGAAAGTCTAAACATATCTGCCATAGCATTTGCAGTGGACAGGCTTATAAAGTCCTGTCTTGGAGGAAACATTAAACATGATCCACTATCTGCATTCTTATATTGAGGGACAAAGAGTGTGTACTTGTGTGTCTGTGCATACATGTGTATATTTTAAATTTTTAGGAAGCAAGCTGCGGATTACTCCTATGTATTTCATGGACAAAGAGAATTAATATCTGGTTCCCTTGGCTAACAGGGAATAGGGTGTGCGTGTGTGTACACAAACTTGTATGCACAAGGGAAAGGCATGAATGAGGCAGGACAAATGAAGTGGAGCATTTTACGCCTGAAAAATAAACCTCACTGAGTCTCCCTGCATCAGTCTGATTTATCTCTTCTTTCAGGCTCCCCGAGAATGCCATGTGGACCCCCACCCCCGTGGGGGGTGCTCTAAGTTGACTCAGCCCTTCCTGCTAAACAATCCCTTCACATCACCTGAAAATGTTCCAGTGGTGATGATAAGAAAACATTCTGACTCGACTGCATCCCCTAGTTCACATTTTTCTGAGAAAACTTGCAAAAATAAGTGTCAAAATATCAGATTATCTTTAAAATGCTATTTATGTGTTTACCCAGTTAAAAAAGCGAACGGCCTCTCTAGATGGTAACAGGATGATACTCATCACGAGTGAGCCTGTTCGCCGGTGATGGCTACTGCACTGAGAAATCTTCAAGTCAGAAACCAGAAATCAGGGAGTCACAAATCTGCAGGAAGAAAGGAGACTGCAGGAGGCTGAGACAAGTGGAGAGATTTTATTTACATCTGCTCTGGTCTTGAAACCCAAAGGCAGGCTGTTGTTGATTTATTGAGCTATAGATAGTAAAAAAAAAAAAAAAAAAAAGGATGCAGTGGCATGCACAGCACTGTGCTCTGAACTCTATAAAAAGGAGCGTCCAAACGTGGTAGGACTTTATATGCCCTCAGAGGACACAGCCCCAGAGGAGCAGCCATGGAAAGCTTTTTATTTCTTCCTTTCTTGCCACTTAACAATCACAGTTTTGTCATGTCAAGGATAACATGCCCCAGTTTTACTCTCCCTTGAACTTCACACCTATACTCTCTGCTGCATCTCAGAAAATGCAAGGAGCAGGGTCTCAGGTAGAGCTGGAAAATCAGCCGCCCAGCCAGGAAATACTGCCACGAGAAAGAGCTCCTGGCCTCTTGGCTATCTTGGAAAAGAGTGCTCTGACACCTCCTAATTCCAGACTTCTGGGTTTGACAGCCTGATGGGCTGGACCACTTCAGGAGTATCACTGTTCTAGAAATCCTGAGCTGTCTCCTCTCCTAGGTCCCCAGTGTTATTCAAACAATACGTGTATGTGATACCGCTGAGGTGAGTGCTAAAATCTGTGGTTCCCGAGCTGATTAAATGACCCATATGGGAATGTTACCGAAGACCCTGGCCTCATTAATGTCGTGTTTCCAATGAATTAACCAGCCACAGACTTAATCAACCACAGAGGTAGCGATGTGCTAAAATCTGCTTTAACACTCTGAAAATGCTAGAACTCAAATTTAAAGAAGCGTATATAGAAGTAAGATGAATGTGGTCATGAGCTGCTCATTTGGGTAACTGACATCTGCCACGTGAAAACCTGCAAAGGTTCCAAAGATACCAGAGGTGCCCAATTACCTTCTTCTGTCTACTTGGAAAGGGTTAATCTACAGAGGTATGAAACTGATTAAAATGCCTTCCTAACCAAAGCTGTTTTTCCTCACTTTCTTTCCCCTCAATGCATTCAAGAATGATACAATGCTTTACCCAACACAAATTAAAGTTTAAATCTTGGTCCTTGTTCAGAGACTGCTGTGGCAACCTCAAATTCTCTGTAACAAAGAGTCACACTATAGGAAAAAAAAAAAAAAAGGTTTAAAAGTATTTGTACAAATCAGAATTACAAACCTTTACATGAATCATCTTCAATCGGCTGTTTGAAAGCGGTTATGTCACTGAAAGTGCAAAGAAATAAAACCACTTTATCCTGTTCGTTTCGAATTGGAGCAATTTTCACAAAGAACCACACAGGTGTCCCTGAAAGAAATACCAAAAGGTTGGTCAGTAATTTGCACTCTCATTAGAGGGACTAACATAAGGACTTGGGAACAAATCAGTACAAACATCAATTCATTTTTTGAATGGCTTCGTTCCTTCAGGTTCTGGGGTTTTATACCACTAATTTTTCTTCTTGCTGGAATAAAAGTTTCATAGTAACTACTCAGTGGAGGAGGTTCTCCTGTTCAAATAATTCTGTAAGTACAGATTTCTTAACCCTTGTCAAATGGTTAGAAAATGGGTTGGAAATCCCTCCTGATCTTATGGAAGTAACTAAGGCACAGAGACCTAAAGACTTACCTTAGAGCATATAGAGACGAAGCCAGGAGTGGGGGCCAGTTGGGTAGCAGACCACAAAACTCAAATTTCCATTACTAAAGACTCCGGTGCCAAAATTTGGTTTGGGAACCCATATGACTCAAATGCTTAATTCACCGTAGGCTAGAAACTGTGTTTCTAAGTCTTTCTTCCCAGAATAAAAATCTCAAAGGTTCAACACGATGGCAAAAGAGGACAGACTGAGAAAGGAGGAAAATCACCACAATGATTCTCCCAGCCAAGGCTTCCCCAGAAAGGGAGGTCTCCAGAGGGAGGAATAAATGAGCTCTCTCAAAGCACTGCCCTAAACCCCAGAAGGAGAAGATGAGCCGAGTTCATGTGACTGACCTCTCAGAGAGGTCACCTACTCAGAAATCTATGGACAAATACCTGCACAAAATTAGTCTCTGGCTCCCCCCCCCAAAAAAAATAAGGAAAAGAAATAGATGTTTTCTATCTATTGAGGACATCAGAGCAAGATGCACCAGTCTCTCCTGTGTAACAAAACCAAATGCAGCACAAAGCAACGGTAGCTTCACCCCACCCAGTTCTTGTACCCAGCTCCTAAAACAGCATCTGGCTTAACAGAACTAAACAACTATTTGGCTGGGATATTGCTTTACATACCATTTTATAACCTCTTTTAAACTGAAATACAGTAGATATTTCTCCACGTTAAGTCTTCGGGACGCTTCCTTTGCACAAGGCACTGGGCTCAGCATTTGTTTTATTTTGTTTTATTTTTATTTTATTGTTTTATTTTATTTTTTTTATTGTTTTTTTTTATTGTTTTATTTTAGGAGACAGCAGGCAGGTGGAAAACATTCTCAATTGGTCACCGAGATCTCTCTGCCTATAGTCGTAACAAACTCTACTATATGACACGGACAGACAGACATCTCTGATTAACACTTGGATTAATCAATTTAACTTAATGGCAACAAGCTCATATATCTGCTACTTGTTCATATGTAAGTATGAATAACCCCACCATGTATGGTCAAACAGGCAGCAAATGGATCAGACAGGACTACGTTCTTCTTAAATTTTGACTGTCTATATATTCATCCACAGTTCATTTTAAATCTCTATTGTCCCTTCCCTTTATACCTACCAGTTTCTGGGTATTCTTAGAATACACCATAATGTCACCCTAAGAAAAATGTGTTTTGAAAGAAAAAAAGTCCACCTTACAAAAATTAGGAGTTTTTGGCAGTCCAGTCATTAGGACTCCATGCTTTCACTGCCAAGGCCCAGGGTTGGATCCCTGGTTGGGGAACTAAGATCCTACAAGTTGCATGGCACAACCAGAAAAGAAAAAAAAAAAAATCACAGAGTAATTCCAAAATTAAGAAATATATGGTCTCTGAATTATCCATGGTTTTTGGAAGGCCTGTGTTACTATTCCTCCCAGGATGCTCCTTAGAACCTAAAGTGGATTTTAACCCACTTTCAATTAAACAGAAAACTCAAGAAAAATTGAGCCTATGTACACACAGCTCTCAGTTGCATACTAGCTGATATAACAAAGAGAAAAACAAAAACAAAACACTTTTCTTTTTGCTCTAAAGAAAACTAAGCTAAAAGCTATATTCTTTCAGCTGGGTAAATGAGAAAGCACACCCGATTTATCAAACCAGTAATAAGTCAGAAGAGAGGCCCTGCACTCACGCTGTCTCACGCCAGGAGCCTGGTCTCGCTGGAATCCCCAGAACCACTCCCTTCACAGCTGCCACCGTGGGCCGTCCACGGGGCTGTGCCATCTAATCTTTATGACCACTTAGACTGCTGACACTAATTCACATCTCCCAGGTCACACGAGAGCCACTGTATTTGTCATGTTGGGAGGCCTTTTTCATTTTACCATAGTTCAAGCTCCTCAAGAACTTCCCCCCATTTCTTTATCTTTAAAGCTATGAGCCCATCTCTCTACCAAATGGCCCATTGCTTCCTTCCAGAAATGTTCCCTGACTAAACATGTGCTATTCTGATCATTCCTTTTCAATATCTAAATTTGTTTCTTGTGCCAAAAACTCATATAGTCAGTATCTATTACTTTAAGAGTTCCTCTCCAGCTGATCACCTGGGCTTGTTGAAGGCGGGAACCTGGTCCAAGGGATTTCCCAGGCAAGAATACTGGAGTGGGTAGCCGTCCTCTACTCCAGGGGATCTTCCCAACTCACGGATAAAACTCAGGTCTCCTGCGTTGCAGGCAGATCCTTTACCATCTGAGCCATCAGGGAAGCCCTCCTTTTCCCATACCTGGTGTTTTTTGTGGAGGGACATCTTTCACTGTAACACTCCAGACCTTTCCCCTGGGTTGGCAATATGGGTGATAAGAACTGGACGTGTGTAACCTGGCCACTTTTTCTCCTCTGCTGTCTTAAGAGATTAGGGAGCATTCTACTCTATTTCCCCATTCTATAAATGTTAGGGGAGAGGTCAGAGGGCAGGGGGATAGCCAGCAGGAGAAGACTGTGGTTCTCTCGTGTTACCTGTGTGAAATGAAATATTTCCTGCCATATCGGTGGGCAAGAAATGTCACAGCCATCAACGTTTCCAAGCCACCATATGTGAATGAAAGTGTTAGTCACTCAACCGTGTCTGAATCTTTGTGACCCCGTGGACTGTAGCCCGCCAGTCTCCTCTGTCCACGGGATTTCTCAGGCAAGAATACTGGAGTGAGTAGCTATTCCTTTTCCCAGGAGATCTTCCCAACCCAGGGACTGAACCTGGGTCTCCTGCATTGGCAGGAGAATTCTTTACCATCTGAGTAGATGAAGGCTCCCAAAAGGGTCTGCAATCTAGCAAATGCCGTCACCCCTAATAGTGATTGCTGAAGAGCTGAAGAGCTTAGTGGAGGCAGGATGTGAGAAATCAAAAAAAATAAAAATAAAAAAACAGGGTTTGGCCCTAGATAGCTTAGGTACATATGAACAGAATGAACTCAGTGAGCCCAGAGCTTGCATCTTCTCTTACATAGAAGAACGCTAAATCCCTTAGCTTGATATTTGGTTTTCCTTACAATTTAGCAGTAATCTTTGATGTTCAGACTCCCTGCCCTCTTTGTTGTGAATTTGTATATAACCTGACTCCCACTCCCACATCCTCGGACCAATTTTCTCAGGACTACTGAGATTCTGCCTCCTGGACTTGGAGTCCCTAACATTCCCACCAAATAAAATAACTCTCTACTTTCAGACTGTGACTAATTTTTTTTAGTCAGCAGCTGTGTTGGGTGGATAAGTCTGTCTGATTCTAGTATTCACTTTTTAAAACTCACCTTCCCATAGATATAAAATACATCCTCTAGGATCAGATTTACCAGTCATAAAGGTGATATTTGAACCTTCCTGATGTGATTCATGGGGTCACAAAGAGTTGGACACGACTGAGCGACTGAACGGAACTGAACTGAGGCCTGAATTTCTCTCAATTGCTTCTGATCATGGGCAGGGAAAGACAATGCTGTGCACTGACCCCCATCAAACCTTAACAGTTAAGGACCATTTCTTTAGGGCTCCCTGATAGCTCATGGTTAAGAATCCGCCTGCCAATGCAGGAGACATGGGTTCGATCTCTGGGTTGGGAAGATCCCCTGGAGAAGGAAATGGCAAGCTGCTCCAGTACTCTTGCCTGGGAAACCCCATGGACAGAGGAGCCTGGTGGGCTACAGTCCATGGAGTCGCAAAAGAGTCAGACACGACTTAGCAATGAACAACAACAGCGGGCTCCAAGGGCAGGAGGCCTGATCTCTTCCTGTCTCATGGTCCAACATCCCCAGTCCAGTACCATCCAGAGCAGTGTTACCCACGGGGTCACATGAGGCGACTATGCTGCTCAGCTCCAGGAGGTGCCAGCCTGGAGCTGTGAAAGCCCAACAAGCTCTAGGAATTCCTGCTGAATTTCAAAGAAAGACATCCTACTTCCAGTTACTCAGACCTGCCTCTCTCTCTCTCCCCCAGATTATCACTAGCCAAAAAATCTAGGAAAGCAAGAAGAATGGGTTCAAATTTTTCATTTCTGAAATTTTTCCAAAAGAGAATATATGAGTCCCTCCTAGGTAGCACAGACCAGTCATTTCATTTCAACCTTTCACTTCATAGGAGTGAAGCATTTTTAGCTAATGAAATGTTACTCAAAGTCTCAATATGGGAAACAGCTCTTTCAAGCAAACATGAAATATCCAGAGTCTAGAGCCCCACCCACTCAGGTTCCCTTACACCCTCCAGATGCACCCAGGGTATATTCAGAAATGTTTTGTCTCCATTCAGATGAAGACCTGTCTGGGGGCAGAGGCCTGAGCAGTTGGCCTCTGGGGACCTCTTCTAGAGCCCAGATTCTAGAGCAGGATTTATTCCCTCAAGATACAAGAGAGACAATGTGTGCACAAATACACACACACACACACACACACACACACACACACACACAAAATCAGCAAGAGGTTAAAATTCTGCCCAAGTGGCTACCATGGGAAAACCAAAAAAAGCAAGTACTTAATGTTTTTTTCTGTGAAAAGAACCAAGGGTCAATAATAAACTTTCTATTAAAGGAAGATCAATACACAAATCCAGGAGAAACACATCCCACTGGTGGCAAAGGCTGCAGCTCTTTCCTGGCTGAGGACGCGCAGTGGAAGGGCCGTTCCAGGTTAGGCTGCTCCTTCTGGCCACTCTGTGACGGTCACCCCTTATGTTGCTCCCTTGCGTTGTGCACTAATGAACCTGACAACCTAATCTCACTATAGAGCCTCTCAACCACAACAGTCAGATAGCAAAACAGCAAGGTGCAGGTGTATGACAGGATTTTTAGCCTCCATCAGTCTCCCTCCAACCCTGGACATCCTTCCAGGCACTTTCCATAGCTAGACATCCAGGCCACATTCAAATTTAGATGACATGTGTGCGTGCTAAGTCACTTAGTCATGTCTGACTCTTTGAGACCCTGTGGACTGTAGCCTGCCAGGCTCTTCTGTCCATGGGATTCTCCGGGCAAGAATACTGGAGTGGGTAGCCATTCGCTTCTCCAGGGGATCTTCCTGACCCAGGGATCGAACACACGTCTCTTATGTCTCCTGTCCTAGCAGGTGGGTTCTCTACCACTAGCACCATCTGTGAAGCCCCCAGTCACATTTGAACGCAACAGAACCCACCAAGCCACTGTGACTGGCTCTTGGGAAGGGCTGCACGCGCTGGGCCACTGGGACGAGTCCAGAAACTAGAGAAGAGCAGTCTGCCCCGGGAAACAGACCAGCAAAGTTTTGGTCAACTTTCCTGAGACAAACAACAAGTGTGAGACGATGAGACAGGATAGGGGAAGCAGTGACCACTAGTCTTTAGGACATCTCATTCAGAATCCCAAACCCTCTGTTTGAGCCCCACCTTGACGTATTGTATGCTTTGGCCATGTCACCTGAACTTCTCTCAGAATCAGTTTCCTCATTTGTAAAACGGGGATAATGGACCTACTTCAGCGTGTTAGTCTACTTTAGTGTAGTAGACCTACTACTTTGGTGTAACACAGTAGATGGACGTTAGATCTACTTTAGTGTGTCAGAGTCCTGTCCGACTCTTTGCGACCCTATGGACTGTAGCCTGCCAGGCTCCTCTGTCCATGGGATTCTCCAAACAAGAATACTGGAGTGGCTTGCCATTTCCTTCTCCAGGGGATCTTCCCGACCCAGGGATAAAACCCGGGTCTCTGGCATTGCATGCAGATTCTTTACTGTCTGAGCCACAGATTGACTTTAGATTAAGTTGAAATGCCTGATACATGGATATATAAAACTATTACTTTCCTTCCTTCTTTCCTCATCTATAAGTTTGAAATGTTCAATCTCACCTCCCAGGGGTGTTTATATGACTGTAAAAGAGAATGTATCTTAAGGAGTTTAATGAAAATCCAAAGCTGCCTTCACCTGTTCCTAAGGAAAAGGGCCAGTCTCAAGCATAACAAGGGAAAAGCTAGAAAATGCAATGCTTAAGTCTCAATGTAATTTAAATTTGATTAAAGAGCAAAAAACAAAACCTCAATAAAGGAGAGAGTTACACTGTTTATAGAGGAGAAGATTCAGTTCTGTAAGATGTCAAACCTCTTCTTTTAATATATAAATTGAATGCAATTTCAATCAGAATCTCAACTGTTTCTTTTTTCATTTGTTTTTCTCAGAGCTTGATGAATTGACATTCAATTCAAATAGAAAAATAAAGGTGGAAGAACAGCCAAGAAATTTTTGAAGAGAAAACTAGTGACAGGGATTACTTACTATAGTAATTAGAAGCCAGTGGCTTGACCCTAAAATAAGCAAAAATGAAAACAATAATATAATTTACTGAGTGCTTACCATGGGGCCAAACCCTGACACATCATGGTTTACTTTTCACAACTCTGTGAGGTAGAACTGTTACTGTGACATTATCTTTCACTTAAATATAGAGAACCCAAGTGGGAAGCCACTTTAACCAAACTCACAAAGCTCATAAGTTACAAAAAGACTCCTAAAAAAAAAAGAGGACAGACACAAACACATGAATGTGAGCATTTAGCGTTTTAAAAAAGAGCATTTCAAATTGGAAAGAAAGAGATTGATGATAACAAATAGTGCTATAAAAGTACCAGAAGGGAAAATGGAAGAGTATTTTTATTATTTAGGCAAGGAGAAGAGCTTCCTGAGTGTTATATAAAGGTTAGAACCGTAAAGAAAAGGAGTGACGAACATTTTACACTTACATATGGTATTAAAAGTCATTAATCAAAAAGAAAAAAATTTAAAGTTGGTATCAGAGAAGACTCGAGGGTCCCTTGGACTGTAAGGAGATCCAACCAGTCCATCCTAAAGAAAATCAGTCCTGATTATTCATTGCAAGGACAGATGCTGAAGCTGAAACTCCAGTACTTCGGTCACCTGATGGGAAGAACTGACTCATTGGAAAAGACCCTGATTCTGGGAAAGACTGAAGGCATGAGAAGGGGAAGACAGAGGATGAGATGCTTGGATGGCATCACTGACTCAATGGACATGAATTTGAGCCAACTCTGGGAGACAGTGAAGGACAGGGAAGCCTGGCATGCTGCAGTCCATAGGGTTGCAAAGAGTTGGACATGACTGAACAAATGAACAACAACAGATATGGTATTTTAAAAGTCTTTAATTAAAAAGAAAAAATTTAATAGGCAAAATAGCTTTCAATATGTGTGTGATTTAGGATCAATATCCCTTATATATAAACAGTTTCTCATTTCAGTTCACTTCAGTCGCTCAGTCGTGTCCAACTCTTTGCAAGCCCATGATTCACAGCGCGCCAGGCCTCCCTGTCCATCACCAACTCCCGGAGTTCACTCAGACTCATGTCCATCAAGTCAGTGATGCCATCCAGCCATCTCATCCTCTGTCGTCCCCTTCTCCTCCTGCCCCCAATCCCTCCCAGCATCAGAGTCTTTTCCAATGAGTCAACTCTTCGCATGAGGTGGCCAAAGTACTGGAGTTTCAGCTTCAAAATCATTCCCTCCAAAGAAATCCCAAGGCTGGTCTCCTTCAGAATGGACTGGTTGGATCTCCTTGCAGTCAAGGGACTCTCAAGAGTTTTCTCCAACACCACAGTTCAAAAGCATCAATTCTTTGGCACTCAGCTTTCTTCACAGTCCAACTCTCACATCCATACATGACCACTGGAAAAACCATAGCCTTGACTAGACAGACCTTTGTTGGCAAAGTAATGTCTCTGCTTCTGAATATGCTATCTAGGTTGGTCATAACTTTCCTTCCAAGGAGTAAACGTCTTTTAATTTCATGGCTGCAGTCACCATCTGCAGTGATTTTAGAGCCCATAAAAATAAAGTCGGACACTGTTTCCACTTTTTCCCCATCTATTTCCCACGAAGTGATGGGACTAGATGCCATGATCTTCGTTTTCTTTTTTTTTTTTTTTGATCTTCGTTTTCTGAATGTTGAGTTTTAAGCCAACTTTTTCACTCTCCTCTTTCACCTTCAACAAGAGGCTTTTGAGTTCCTCTTCACTTTCTGCCATAAGGGTGGTGTCATCTGCATATCTGAGGTTATTGATATTTCTCCCAGCAACCTTGATTCCAGTTTGTGTTTTTTCGAGTCCAGCGTTTCTCATGATGTACTCTGCATATAAGTTAAATAAGCAGGGTGACAATATACAGCCTTGACGTACTCCTTTTCCTACTTGGAACCAGTCTGTTGTTCCATGTCCAGTTCTAACTGTTGCTTCCTGACCTGCATACAAATTTCTCAAGAGGCAGGTCAGGTGGTCTGGTATTCCCATCTCTTTCAGAATTTTCCACAGTTTATTGTGATCCACACAGTCAAAGGCTTTGGTATAGTCAATAAAGCAGAAATAGATGTTTTTCTGGAACTCTCTTGCTTTTTTGATGATCCAGTGGATATTGGCAATTTGGTCTCTGGTTCCTCTACCTTTTCTAAAACCAGCTTGAACATCAGGAAGTTCACGGTTCATGTATTGCTGAAGCCTGCTTGGAGAATTTTGAACATTACTTTACTAGCATGTGAGATGACTGCAATTGTCCGGTAGGTGAGGAAGGGGTGGCGGTGAGGAGATACCCCTCATCCAAGGTAAGGAGCAGCAGCTGCGCTTTGCTGGAGCAGCCATGAAGAGATACCCCACATCCGAGGTAAGAGAAACCCAAGTAAGACGGTAGGTGTTGCAAGAGGGCATCAGAGGGCAGACACACTGAAACCATACTCACAGAAAACTAGTCAATCTAACCACACTAGGACCACAGCCTTGTCTTACTCAATGAAACTAAGCCATGCCCGTGGGGCCACCCAAGATGGGCGGGTCATGGTGGAGGGGTCTGACAGAATGTGGTCCACTGGAAAAGGGAATGGCAAACCACTTCCATATTCTTGCCTTGAGAACCCCATGAACAGTATGAAAAGGCAAAATGATAGGATACTGAAAGAGGAACTCCCCAGGTCAGTAGGTGCCCAATATGCTACTGGAGATCAGTGGAGAAATAACTCCAGAAAGAATGAAGGGATGGAGCCAAAGCAAAAAAAACACCCAGTTGTGGATGTGACTGGTAATAGAAGCAAGGTCCGATGCTGTAAAGAGCAATATTGCATAGGAACCTGGAATGTCAGGTCCATTAATCAAGGCAAATTGGAAGTGGTCAAACAAGAGATGGCAAGAGTGAATGTCAACATTCTAGGAATCAGTGAACTGAAATGGACTGGAATGGGTGAATTTAACTCAGATGACCATTATATCTACTACTGCGGGCAGGAATCCCTTAGAAGAAATGGAGTAGCCATCATGGTCAACAAAAGAGTACAAAATGCAGTACTTGGATGCAATCTCAAAAACGACAGAATGATCTCTATTCGTTTCCAAGGCAAACCATTCAATATCACAGTAATCCAAGCCTATGCCCCAACCAGTAACGCTGAAGAAGCTGAAGTTGAACGGTTCTGTGAAGACCTACAAGACCTTTTAGAACTAACACCCAAAAGAGATGTCCTTTTCATTATAGGGGACTGGAATGCAAAAGTAGGAAGTCAAGAAACACCTGGAGTAACAGGCAAATTTGGCCTTGGAATACAGAATGAAGCAGGGCAAAGACTAATAGAGTTCTGCCAAGAGAACACACTGGTCATAGCAAACACCCTCTTCCAACAACACAAGAGAAGACTCTACACACGGACATCACCAGATGGTCAACACCGAAATCAGATTGATTATATTCTTTGCAGCCAAAGATGGAGAAGCTCTATACAGTCAACAAAAACAAGATCAGGAGCTGACTGTGGCTCAGATCATGAACTCCTTATTGCCAAATTCAGACTTAAATTGAAGAAAGTAGGGAAAACCACTAGACCATTCTAGTATGACCTAAATCAAATCCCTTATGATTATACAGTGGAAGTGAGAAATAGATTTAAGAGACTAGATCTGATAGATAAAGTGCCTGATGAACTATGGACTGAGGTTCATGACATTGTACAGGAGACAGGGATCAAGACCATCCCCATGGAAAAGAAATGCAAAAAAGCAAAATGGCTGTCTGGGGAGGCCTTACAAATAGCTGTGAAAAGAAGAGAAGCGAAAAAAAGCAAAGGAGAAAAGGAAAGATAAAAGCATCTGAATGCAGAGTTCCAAAGAATAGCAAACAGAGAAAGCCTTCCTCAGCGATCAATGCAAAGAAATAGAGGAAAACAACAGAATGGGAAAGACTAGAGATCTCTTCAAGAAAATTAGAGATACCAAGGGAATATTTCATGCAAAGATGGGCTCGATAAAGGACAGAAATGGTATGGACCTAACAGAAGCAGAAGATATTAAGAAGAGGTGGTAAGAATACACAGAAGAAGAAAAAAAAAAAGAATACACAGAAGAACTGTACAAAAAAGATCTTCACGACCCAGATAATCACGATGGTGTGATCACTGACCTAGAGCCAGACATCCTGGAATGTGAAGTCAAGTGGGCCTTAGAAAGCATCACTACGAACAAAGCTAGTGGAGGTGATGGAATTCCAGTTGAGCTATTCCAAATCCTGAGAGATGATGCTGTGAAAGTGCTGCACTCAATATGCCAGCAAATTTGGAAAACTCAGCAGTGGCCACGGGACTGGAAAAGGTCAGTTTTCATTCCAATCCCAAAGAAAGGCAATGCCAAAGAATGCTCAAACAACTTCTAGTAGTGAATAAATAAACGAACGGTCTGTTGGTGGTGGTCACAGTGGTAACCACCGTGGAGGTCCAGTGGTAAAGGATCTGCCTACCAATGCAGGGGACACAGGTTCGATTCCTGGTCCAGGAAGACTCTACATGCCTCAGGGCAACTAAGCCTGTGCGCTACAACTACTGAGCCCACGAGCCCAGGAGCCACAGCTACCGAAATGTGTGCATACCCTTGAGTGCTCAGCAGCAAGAGAAGCCGCCACAATGAGAAGCCTGCGCACCGTGACTCGGGAGCAGCCCGAGCGCAGCGATGAAGACCCGGAGCAGTCAAAAATGAATTGGAAAAAAAAAAAAAAATGACAATCTGTTCGCAAACTAGGCAAGCGATGATTTGTCTTCACAACTAGACTGCCACCCCCTCAAGGCAGAGTTGGTTTCTCACATGTGGATCTCTTTGGTTCAAACCCACAGGCCTGCGGTAGGTAATCAAGAAGGACTGGCTGGCAGCTTCTCCTGGCTCTAAGCTGCCTTTTCCTGCGCTTCTCTGCTGGAGAAGCTGATCCAAGGCTTCCAAACCCGGGCTTCCAGTCACACCATGACTTGCAGAGTTAGTCACATGCTGGGGAGCGTTGTCCTGAGGGTGGAGTACTTTCACTCATGGCTAATACTTCTTAACTTTCTTCCTTGAAAAATGAAGAAACTAACTGACCAGCACAAAAATGACCACCTAATTATTTGCTAAATGAGTTCATGAATGATGACTGTCACTAATGTAAGAAACTCATCCAGCATACTGAGAATGAGTTAAGGAATGATACAAAATGTATAGCAATACCAAAAGGCCCAGGTTTACTGGATAGACTGCCCAATAGATAGAAAGAAACCTTTCAAATAAGCCAGTCTCCAAGATACATAATAGTATTCCACACACTCATTCCAAAACACACCATGAAGCCTTCTGCTAATTATTCCCAACTCCCCCAAAGGTAACAAGAACATGAACGCCTGTCAATAGTAGATCTCTTCTACAAAGTTGTCCTTGCAAATACTAATGGGGGGTGGGAGGTGGGGGGGGGGGGACACAAACCAATTTATTAAAAGTTTATGAGGAAAACCAATGAGAAAATCATAAGAATTAAGTAGAACATATGGCAAAGAATCTGAACAATTAATATAAAAAGTAATTTTAAATGGATATTAAATAAGAAAAAATGCTTCAATCGTACTTGCATTAAAAATACTTGTTAAAAAAAAAACTGTAATTGTAGGCAATTTGATCTTTTGAAATGATTCAATGCTGGAGCAGTTCAATGAGTCAGACACAGTCTGCAAGTGAACTTGGAAATAGGTTCAATTCTGAAACACTATTTGGCAAAATGTCTCAGGAACCTTGGTTCACATTCTTTGACACAGTAATTTTCAACTTCTAGGAAATATTTCAGAATGTCAAATAATACCTTTGCACAAAGATTTTCATGCCAGCACTTTGTTTAATCAAGAAAATCTAGAGTTCATAAATATGCAACAATAAAGGAAGTATTAATAAAATTCCTTCTAAATTATATTTATGGGGTATTTTTATAAGGATATTTTTATGATGTTTTCATGATAAAAGATTAAAGGTATGGTTTCATATTGCATACATGTAAAAAGTTTCAATTATGTAACATCTGCAAGACAAAACACCAAAAAGTGTAAGGTATAGTAGCATTTCTTGGAGTCTTTGAGTCTTTGGGGTGATTGATTTTCTTCTTTAAGCCTTCGTATGTGTTTTCCAGCTGCCCTGGTGTCTGTAAAGAATCTGCCTCCAATGCAGGAAACCTGAGTTTGATCCCTGGATCAGGAAGATCCCCTGGAAAAGGAAATGGCAACCACTCCAGTATTCTTACCTGGGAAACTCCACAGACAGAAGAGCCTGGTGGGTTGCAGTCCATAGGGTTTCAAAGAGTCAGACGTGACTTAGAGACTAACCCATCACAAATTTAAATTTCAGAGAAAAAACATTCCTTTAAATAATGACATTTCACATTTTAAAATCTCAAAGGAATGACTTTTTCTTCAGGGGACTCTGAACAGCTTTACAATGCTGACGGTTTCGAGCTACTGAACTACAAATTGTCAAAGAAGCCACAAGCTGGGCCTCCTCCTTCCCCTCCTCCCACCCATCTCTGTTCAATCTGTTCCTCCCAGGCCACTGCTGGTCAGTTCAGCCTCACACAGCTTGCTCCTTGGCTCTGAAGTGCTTGCTCTGAGTCACTCATTGGTCACCCATTCGTTTCTTGGTAAATATCAGGTTCCTTTAAAGTCACTCAGTAAACACGTGCCAAGTACCTCCTCCAAGAGGACTGCGTGCTAGATACTCGCCCATCAGAAGGCAGCACCAGCAAAGTCCCTGCACTCAGCATCCTCCCATTTTCCCAGACACCTCTCCATCTCAATTGCCTCTTCCCCATCCCTCCCTCAGCAGCCCGCAACCATCTTGTCACTGGGGTGATTCTTAAGTCCCCCACCTCCTGTCTCCTGTGTTGTATTCCATCTTCACTCTCTGATGGAGTTGTCTTTCTGAAATGAAAATCTGATTAATACACAATTAACCCTGCAAAGACATCACTTTGCCAACAAAGGTCTGTATAGTCAAAGCTATGGTTTTTCCAGTAGTCATGTATGGATGTGAGAGTTGGACCAGAAAGAAGGATGAGCACCAAAGAGTTGATGCTTTCAAACTGTGGTGCTAGAGGTGACTCTTGAGAGTCCCTTGGACCACAAGGAGATCAAACCAGTCAATCCTAAAGGAAATCAACCTTGAATATTCATTGGAAGAACTGATGCTGAAGCTGAAGCTCCAATACTTGGGCCACCTGATGTGAAGAACTGACTCAGTGGAAAAGACCCTGATGCTGGGAAAGCTTGAAGGCAGGAGAAGGGGACAACAGAGGATGAGATGGTTGGATGGCATTACTGACTCAATGGACATGAGTTTGAGCCAACTCTTGGAGAAGGACAGGGAAGCCTGGCATGCTGCAGTCCATGGGGTTGCAAAGAGTTGGACACAACTTAGTGACTGAACAAAAAACAAACCCTGCTTAAAACCCCTCAATGCCCCTCACCCCACTCTCTGGTCCCACCACCTCTACCCTTAAGATAAATTCTAAACTCTTAAATGTGGCTGCATGACTGGCCCCTCCCAACCTCTCCAGCTTCACTGATGACACCTCATTTATTCAAGAGATTGCTCCATCAGTTCAGGTGGAGCACCGTCTGTGTCAGGCACTGCATTGGGTGCCGAAAAGAGAAAGGCATGGAAGTCAGCTTTCACTGAAGCTGTTTTCTGTCCTTGCTACTCAGAATGTGATAGTTGGGCCAGCGGCACTGCAGCACGTGGAGCAGAATCTCAGGCCCTTTGGTAGACCTATCTGAATAGAAATGTACAGATTTCGATCTGTAGGTGATTTCATATACACACCAAAGTCTGAGGAGCGCTCCTCTGTGTCTCTTCAAACTTCAGTGCTCCCTCACTGCTGTTGTTGTCTACACATTCCTTTCATCAGCCTGGGATATTCCCTGCCCTTCTTTCTGCCTAACTCAGCACTACCCTTTGGGTTCTGCATGAATTTCCCACCTGTTAGGAAGACTTCCCTCCCTGACCTTCTATGTTGGGAGTGAAGAGACAACCCCCAGGTGTGCCACTATCAAAACACTTACGGCTCTAAACTATGGATGCTGCCCCTGACTACTGCAAACACTGTCAGAGCCTAGGCTGGGTCTGTCTTTTCATAACTGCATTCCTAGGAACAAGCCCAGGGTCTAAAAGACTACAGGCAGACCTCACTTTATTGCGCTTCACAGACACTGCATTTTTTTTGAACAAGTTAAAGGTTTGTGACAACCTACATTGAGCAAGTCTATAGTTGCCATTTTTTCAACAGCATTTGCTCACTTTATGTCTCTGTGTCATATTTTGGTAATTTTTTGGCAGTATTTCAAACCCTCTACCAGCGAAAAGATTACAACTCACTGAAGGCTCAGATGATGGTTAGCAATTTTTAGCAATAAATTAATTAGTTAATTTTAATGAAGGTATATGAACTTTTTTAGACATAACGCTACTGTACACTTAATAAACAGTTATGTTTACAGTTATAGTGTAAACATAACTTTTACATGCACTGGGAAATCAAAATTTGTGGAATGGAACCTACAATATCTCTGAGGTATATTTTAGTTGGTTATTAAGAAGCTGTTGGAAAAAAAGCACAGAATTTGGTGCAACCGTAAAATTCCCAAGCTTAAAAAATAATTTAAAGTTTCTAAATTCCTCAAGAGAGGGTAGGATTTGGAGGAGTTGCAGCAAAGAACAGAATGCTAGGAAGAAGCCAACACTATCTGTGTCCATTTCTGTCCCATGTTGAATGCAGAGTTCCAAAGAATAGCAAACAGAGATAAGAAAGCCTTCCTCAGTGATCAATGCAAAGAAACAGAGAAAAGCAATAGAATGGGAAAGACTAGAAATCTCTTCAAGAAAAGTAGAGATACCAAGGGGACATTTCATGCAAAGATCGGCACAATAAAGGACAGAAATTGTATGGACTAACAGAAGCAGAAGATATTAAGAAGAGGTGGCAAGAATATCCAGAAGAACTATACAAAAAGATCTTCATGACCCAGATAACCATGACGATGTGATCACTCACCTAGAGCCAGACATCCTGGAATATGAAGTCAAGTGGGCCTTATGAAGCATCGCTATGAACAAAGCTGGTGGAGGTGATGGAATTCCAGTTGAGCTATTTCAAATCCTGAAAGATGATGCTGTGAAAGTGCTGCACTCAATATGCCAGCAAATCTGGACAACTCAGCAGTGGCCACAGGACTGGAAAAGGTCAGTTTTCATTCCAATCCCAAAGAAAGGCAATGCCAAAGAATGTTCAAACTACGGCACAATTGCACTCATCTCACACGCTAGCAAAGTAATGCTCAAAATTCACAAAGCCAGGCTTCAACAGTACATGAACCATGAACTTCCAGATGTTCAAGCTGGATTTAGAAAAGGCAGAGGAACCAGAGATCAAATTGCCAACATCTGCTGGATCATAGAAAAATCAATAGAGTTCCAGAAAAAACATCTACTTTGCTTTATTAACTATGCCAAAGCCTTTGACTGTGTGGATCACAACAAACTGTGGAAAATTCAGAAAGAGATGGGAATACCAGACCATCTGACTTGCCTCCTGAGAAATCTGTATGCAGGTCAGGAAGCAACAGTTAGAACTGGACATAGAACAACAGACTGGTTCCAAATTGAGAAAGGAGTACATCAAAGCTATATATTGTCACCCTTATTTAACTTATATACAGAATACATTATGCAAAATGCCAGGCTGGATGAAGCACAAGCTGGAATCAAGATTGCCAGGAGAAATACCAATAACCTCAGATATGCAGATGACACCACCCTTATGGCAGAAAGTGAAGAAGAACTAAAAAGCCTCTTGATGAAAGTGAAAGAGGAGAGTGAAAAGGTTAGCTTGAAACTCAACATTCAGAAAACTAAGATCATGGCATTTGGTCCCATCACTTCATGGAAAATAGATGTGGAAACAGTGACAGATGTTATTTTGGGGGGCTCCAAAATCATTGCAGATCGTGTCTGCAGCCATGAAATTAAAAGACACTTTCTCCTTGGAAGAAAAGCTATGACCAACAGCATATTTAAAAGCAGAGACATTACTTTACCAACAAAGGTCCATCTAGTTCAAGCTATGGTTTTTTCAGTAGTCATGTATGGATATGAGAGTTGGACTATAAAGAAAGCTGAGCACTGAAGAATTGATGCTTTTGAACTGTGGTGTTGGAGAAGACTCTTCAGAGTCCCGTGGACTGCAAGGAGATCCAACCAGTCAATCCTAAAGGAAATCACTCCTGAATGTTCATTGGATGGACTGATGCTAAAGCTGAAACTCCAATACTTTGGCCACCCGATGCAAAGAACTGACTCCTTGGAAAAGACCCTGATTCTGGGAAAGATTGAATGTGGGAAGAGAAGGGGAAGACAGAAGATAAGACGGTTGGATGGCATCACTGACGTGATGGACATGAGTTTGAGTAGGCTCTGGGAGTTGGTGATGGACAGGGAAGACTGGCATGTTGCAGTCCAAAGAGTCGGACATGACTGAGCGACTGAACTAAACTGAGCCTTGAACGAAACCCCTGCAAGTGCACTGGACATCCTTGTGTAAATTAGAAAGAGAAGTTCACCCCTCAGCACAGGTGCAGTTTTAGGTCAGGGTGCGCTGAGGACTCAGCAAACTGGTTTCCAGTTGTCCCCTTTGCAGTGTTGCATCATCATATGTGGTGGTCCTGCCCTGTGCCCCAACTAAATCTAACCCAGTCTGGAGTGAATGGCCGTAGGGAAGCACTGGAAACCAGGTCCTGGCTGTGCATGACCTTGGGTGAGGAATTTTCCTTCTTATACAATGGAGATGACATCCGCCATGCCTACCTCACTGGGCTTAGAGAATCAACATTTTTAAATAGAGTGGAGTCAAACCTTCCACTGAGTATATTTTCTAAAATCAAAGAGTAAGGTAAAAGTTTCATAGGACCTCAATCACCCTTGAGAATGCCTGCATAGCATCCATGAAGTAGAGTCCATGCCCAGGCTGACATGCCACTCCAGGGACTGGCATGTCTCTCTCAGTAAGCCCAGCACAACCTCCAGAGAGGGGAGAGATGCTAGTAATTTGGTAAAAACATAAGCTGCACTGACCTGCTTCCATGCATAGCCCAGGTCTACCTAAGGTACAGAAACAGAGATATCAGAATCACCTTTAGTGCAATGAGATACAATAGGATTGGGGTATGTGTCCACTGAAGACAACAGCACGTGGAATCACTAACTTGGTTTTAATTTTGTATCCCTCTCTTTCTCTTTAGTGCCCAACATGTATAGTGGACTTTGAGCAAGTTAAATGCATGGTCTAATGAAGCGAGAAAACTCTGAAGCAAAATATAAACGCATCGTCTTCGTGCTCTATGCTATGTATATCTATGCTTGGTTGTTCACTCATATCCAACTCTTTGTGACCCCATGGAAGTAGCCTGCCAGGCTTCTCTGTCCATGGGATTCTCCAGGCAAGAATACTGGAGTGGGTTGCCATTTCCTACTCCAAGGGGTCTTCCCAACCCAGAGATCAAACCTACGTCTGTTGTATCTCCTGCACTGGCAGGTGGGTTCTTTACCCCCAGCACCACATGGGATCCCAATTTAGTATCCTGTGTGTGAGGAAATCTATGCTGTTCAGGACAGAAAGCTGCCAGCGTGGGAAACCTTTAAGTCACTCCCGTATTTCGGGGCACACAGGCAGAGTCCCCTCTCCCATGAGAAGGCACTGCTGGCGTGCTCCTGGGAAGAGCTGTGGCTTTGAGTTGTGTTCCCGTAGAGGAAAGGCTGGCATAGAGCCGGTCACCATCTTTCACTTCATTCCTCTCAGCCCTGTTTGGCAAAATGTCTCAAGACGGGAACTAGGGGAGGTAGCAGGGGAGGAACTAGATCTACTGGCTGAGGGGGTGAAATGAGCAAGGTAGCAGCTCGAGAGAGAAATCACGGGGCCAGCCCTCGCAGAGTCGCTGATGCTCAAAGATAATCTCTCGGCTCAGCATCTGCACCAGCCACCCAGAAAAAGGTTCTCTCACTTGTCTGCTCCAGCACTCCAGACTGAAAAAAAAAAGCCCCAGGTCCTTCTGGATAAAAGCCACGTGTGCCCTTTGCTTTCCAGAGTGAAACACATCATCCTGAATGCCACCAAAATAAACACGTTTCCTCCCGCACCACCTAGGCCACTCCGGACATTTTCTAGTGAACCAACGACCTACCTAGTTCAATCCTATATATAAAGAATAGGATTCTTTACAAACCAAATAGTGTTTTTAAAAACAGAAATCACCCTTCAACACGTCTGCACCCTGTTACTGCCATGTTTCCATATGGCCCGCTTTCCATACTTCTAATATAATTAATCTCCACTCAATAGGAAACCTCCAAGAGAAAAGTAAGTTTTATACTTGTGTATGGCTATTGACCTAGATTCTTCATTACTATACTTTTAGAAGTGATTATAGAGAAAACAAATATAAATTAACAATACAAACACTATGACTATTAATACTGTCTCTTACAGAAAACTGGGGTCCCCAGGGAAACGAAGTTTTATTCCGAAATTCTTAATTGGGCAATCAACTGATAAGACCTGCTGTGCTAAGCGCTGTACGGAGACAGATATGAAGGTGAACTGGACAGAGAACCTGACCTACCTCCCCTCTCCCAGCAAAATAGCCTTTAAGTCTACAAGTATCTTAAGCCAGCAACTCATCATAAGAAAATCAATAGGAAAAACACTAACTCCTGGCAGAAAAGACATCAAGAAGTCTTAACTGGTTAGTGAGAAGTACAAATGCTCCTGTACAGAACTGGAACTCATCAATCCATACCACTTAGTCCAGCGTACACAATGGCTTCAAGCCACAACATTTAGCTGATGAGAGAAAAGAAAACCCAAGACAGCAATAGAGAAAGAGTAGATATGCTCTTCCAAGCACATCAAGGTATGATTCAGAATGTTCTGAATACTCACTGTTCTTCTTGTACATCAGAATTTCAAAGGAATTCATCTCATAGTTCTCAAAGGTTTGCCGCACTTTTTCAATGGTATCTTTATCGGTCAGCTCCCCATACATAAAACTGCAAAGCAACCAAAAAGCCCGAGTTAGATGAGCAAGTGTTTGTTATTCTACAAGCATCTGCTGCCTACCTGCTATACACCCAGCGCTGTGCTCTGCACTGTGAAACACGCATACACACACACTGAAAACATGCGTGCCATCAGAGAAGATTCACTAACGGGAATGGGATAACACTCCGTCACCATCTCCCCCAGAAACTAACGTCTAATGGGACAGACACACTGGAGAACAGCGATCCAAACAGCAGATTAGGAAACAGTATGACCCTACACAGGAATTACAATACACACAGTAGACATGGAGCACTGAGTGTCAGACAGGCGTCCCAGAGGCAAGGAGAAATGAGATCTAAAGAGCAGGTGGAAATTAGCTGAGAAAGGGAGTGAAAAGAACGTTCAAGGCAAAAAAAGGAGCATTGCAAAGGCACAGGGGTGAGAGGGAGGTTAATTCTGGAACCTGAATACGGTTCAGGTCAGTATACCTGGGATGTAGATACTGAAGGGAAAATTTGCAACTGATAATATACGGAAGTAAGCAGGAGTCAGACCATAGAAGAGACCATGGCATTACAGATCAGGTGAAGTAATTTAAACTTTATCCCAAAAACAAGGCAGAGAGAGCCACTGGAGGGTTTCAAGCAAAGGAGTTGCATAATCAAATCTGCATTTTAGAAATACAACTCTGGGAGACTTCCTGAGAAGGACAGCAGAATAAATTTGGATTACAGATTTTTTTCCTCTCCTAATTCCCAACAAAATAAACAAGTGAATAGGAAAAAAAAATCACAAAAAGTCATCAATCGAACAAGAAAAAGGGTGCAATTTGATGCTCTAACCAAGATATAGGTAAGGAAAGAACAGAAGGTTCAGCAAGTCAGCCACTGTCTTTGTAGCTCCTTTTCCTGCCCACTCCCACTAAAAAAGAAAACAGAGAACTGGGTTGAAAAAAATCAAGATGATAAAATTCTACAAATTCTTTCTAATTTCCATAGTCCTCGCACTTGGAAAAAAATAAACCAAAAGGGTTAATAAGTTTAAAAAAGGTTAGTAAGGGCTACTTTGGTGGCTCAGATGGTGAAGAATCTCCCTGCAATGTAGGAGACCCAAGTTCGATCCCTGGGTCAGGAAAACCCCCTGGAAAAGGGAACGACAACCCACTCCAAGTATTCTTGCCTGGAGAATTCCATGGATAGAGGAGTCTGCAGGTTACAGTCCATGGGTCACAAAGAATTGGACATGACTGAGCAACAAAGACTTTCACTTTTCATTCTTCACATTTGGAGAAAAGTAAACTAACAGAGTTAATAAACAGCATGAAAAAAAATTAGGAAAAAACTCAGTAGTAGAAGCTCCTGTCTAGTAATACTCTCTGCGAGGCAGTAACTGCCAAGACCATCCACTTTCTTGGGCCTCACACCGCATACGGTCTGAAGACTAAGGTTTATTCCTCTAGGAATGGGTTATGCCCCACCCCCAACAACTTGGTAGAGTGAACACGCACAGGACATTAACAGAATGCAAGAGAAGAAAAGCCATCCCTCGATGGGGCTGCAAAGGCCAGTCCTCCAACAAGGCTGCCAGTGGACCCTGTGAGCATGCCCCCTCTCCAGGCCTTCAGGTGACACCAAGGAAGAATGGCCACACTCAGCCCACAAGGCTTAGGTGATGTAGAAGCAGCGGCACGGGCTCCCCAACACTACACAACCCATCTCCTAAAATTGTGCACACCTGGCTGTGCAACCTAGCTTTTTCTTGATGACTTGAATCATAGAATCAAAGAATTTCAGAGCTAACAAGAACCTCAGAAATTAGGAAGCACAGTTCCTAAACCACTAAGTCGATCATCGGTAGTTCCCCGTGTGCCCATCTCAGGTAATGCGCTGCTCTGGGGCTGTGTTCTTCAACTATAAATCAGGAAAAGAGACAACCACGCTTGGTGAATTACCTTTAAAAAGAAGGATAGATCAAAACTGAATCAGCTGTGCCTGGGAACAAGAGGATTTCTTTCTCTTCGGAAGTAAAAACTTATGCTCTATTACCATTTCACTTAGCCAGTTGCTCAAAGGCCTTTTTAGCTTCCTCCCAGTTTCCCTTTCTGAATGGATTTGCTAGATAAGTGACCTCCATTTAAGTGATGTGATGGTATACAGGCTGGCAATTTCCTTCACAAGGTAAAATCAACCCCTGCTAAATGGAGTCTTCAGACAAATGAAGTGCCATCATTACATCCAGCTTTTCCTATTCTGTGCGCTTTTTCAAGCTGAAGTTCAGTGCTAGGTACAAGTTTCCTTTCTCTGGACATTAGATTTCAGATGCCTGCGATGCAGGAAATAAGCCAAAGGCCCCTGAGCTATTAGGGATGTAGCTAACACAGGGCGTGCTATCTTTCCTGATAGAAAAGGAACACCTTCAGAGAAACAAGTTTCTTAGTTAGAAACTTACTAAGTTCTCTTATCTGCATAAAGATTATCCAGTACTCTTATCTGATTTTCTTCCAGTGTTTGATGATAGTAAGAAGCAAGACAGGTTAAGGAAAGACTGCTCAAGCCACACTAGAAAGCAAAGCTCACTCTCCCAAAGCGTTCAGATTATGTTTGTACACATACAGATGAACACATAGATGCAGACACACAGATTCCTCAGAGGATAAGAGCACACCAAAAACATAAGAGAATTCTACTGTAATACTTGAGCCAGAATTTCTAAAACTTTGAGGGAAGCTTAAACTTGCCATTTCCCAGTCCCCAAAACCTAAGATTTAAGAAAATGATAATATTTTCAAAACATTTAATACTTTTCAACAAATGAGTTACTTGGCTGATTTAATACAAAGAATATGCGACTTCTGAGAATCAAAGACTATGCCTGGGTTGAACGGGTTTTTCCACCCTTCGGAGATGAGTTCATTTTGGGATCTAGCAGGTTTAGGAAGAGCTTCCTGGGTGGCTCAGCAGTAAAGAATCCACCTGCCAATGCAGGAGATGTGGGTTCGATCCCTGTGTCAGGAAGATCCCCTGAAGAAGGGCACGGCAACCCGCTCTAGTATTCTTGTCTGGAGAATCCCATGGACAGAGGAGCCTAGTGGGCTATGGTCCATGGGGTGGCAATGAGTCAGAGATGACCGAAGCAACTAAGCACAGCACACAGGTTTAGGAAGATGACTCCACTGCGTGCAAACACCACTGAAGACAGACGACTTGAGGAAGGCAGAGTGAGAAGAGCAAGACCTTGCTGAGACAGCACAGGGCCTGGGCCATAGGCTCCACTTAGCACCTAGAAGATGCCCCCAAAGAGCTTTTCTAGTGACACAGCCCAAGGGCACTACTTGGCTAGTAACCCTGTCAAATACCCAAGCTGCACAGCACCCTTCACTTGTGTCTTTGAATCAGTGATCAAAGACAGATGTGACAGCAGCAAGGCAATAAAACCTGGTCTCTTCACTTTTTCTGATGAAAAGCCCTATGAGCGTGGCCCATGTCTCCAAAACGGTATTTACCCTTCAAAAATGGCTAGACAGGCGCTTCCCTGGTGGTCCAGTGGTTAAAGCTCCACACTTAAAATGCAGGGGGTACAGGGTCGATCCCTGGTCAGGGAACTAGGATCCCGTAGGCCACTCGATGTGGCCAAAGAATAAAAAAAATTTTTTAAATGACCATATATTTTTAAAATTAATTTAATGACCTAAATTTTTATTTCATCTTCATTTAACTTTGTTTAATCTTCTAATTTTCACGTAATTTCCATCTAAAACCTCAAACTTTTGAGTTTACGTTTTACTGATAAAATGATTTTCCTGAGTTTTTCTAGGTTTTCCCTCATCCCACTGACTGTAAATTCATTAGTTGTAGAGACCACGTTATAGGCCTTCTTTCGTTTTCCTAGTACAGGGTGTGAACTAGAGATGACAGTGTGATAAGCATTCCTGAATGTGCTTAGTCGCTCAGTCGTGTTTGACTCTTTGCAACCCTTTAGATTGTAGCCCTCCAGGTTCCTCTGTCCATTGGATTTTTTTTTTTTTTCACTTTCTTTTTTTTTTTTCTAATTTTATTTTATTTTTAAACTTTACATAATTGTATTAGTGGATTTTTTAGGGAAGAATATTGGAGTGGGTTGCCATTTCCTCCTCCAGAGGATCTTCCTGACCCAGGGATCAAACCTGCATCTCCTGTGTCTTCTGCATTGGCAGGCAGACTCTTTACCACTTGTGCCACCTGGGAAGTCCATTCCTGAATGAAACTGCTTGAAAGGAAATTCCCAAGTTGAGTACGCCATTTTCTTTTTCCAAAAAGATACCACGAAAGAGTGTTCAACAGAACAAGCCCAAACATAAATACCTGCATGTACTGCTTTTTTGCATCACTTCCGCCCTGTGATAGCCAGACAGCTTGCAAAATCCATCATTGCTGTACACGATAGGCCAGTCCACTATCTGGGCATTCCCCAACACAAAGTTAGTATCTGTTGAAAAGAAAAAAAGAAGAAGAAGAGGGCACATGAGGCAAGACATTATTGAGATTCAATGAGGACATAAATAATAACCAATCCAGGTATTTTTTGTTTCCCCCCAAAATAGTCTCTTGAATAGGAACTGGCCCTCTGAGGATCACAGAAAAACAGAGCTCTAAGACCGAATATTTGGAAAGCATATGCTGAGGTTCAGTTTAGTTGCTCAGTCATGTCCGACTCTTTATGACCCCATGAACTGCAGCATGCCAGGCCTCCCTGTCCATCACCAACTCCCAGAGCTTGCTCAAACTCATGTCCATTGAGTTGGTGATGCCATCCAACCATCTCATCCTCTGCCATCCCCTTCTCCTCCTGCCTTCAATCTTTCCCAGCATCACGGTCTTTTCCATTGAGTCACTTCTTTGCATCAGGTGGCCAAAGTATTGGAGTTTCAGCTTCAGCATCAGCCCTTCCAATGACTATTCAGGACTGATTTCCTTTACGATGGACTGGTTGGATCTCCTTGCAGTCCAAGGGACTCTCAGGAGTCTACTCCAACACCACAGTTCAAAAGCATCAATTCTTCGGTGCTCAGCTTTCTTTCCAGTCCAACACTCACATCCATACATGACTACTGGAAAAACCATAGCTTTGACTAGACAGACCTTTGTTGGCAAAGTAATGTACTCCAAAGGAAGCATGCTTAACCAATTAACCAACATTTCCTGCAGAAATCCACTGATTTCCATAAGACATATTCAAGTCCTAATTTTTCATCTCAGTGAGAGTATGCTAATGTGGAGCTAGCGAGAAACTGAAAGTAATTTCTTCTGAGTTCCATCCAGCATTTTAGCTTGTCAGTCTTTGGGGCAGAAGCAACAAATTGGCCTTACTCACCCTGATTAGCAATTGCCAGTCCATGGAGGAGAAGGCCTCCTTAAAGAGGCAAAGGGGACAACAGCAGAATGCCTCCTGGAACACACATAGCAGAGACCCTTCTTCTTGGTGAGGAAGTGACTAGATCCCTAATACTGGGGCTCTGTGGAACCTGATCAAGATGCCAGGCAATGACAAACCTTACTGATTCAAAATCCTGGAGCCATAGAAGGCACAGTTCAGACCTTTCATGGAGCACTAGACCACCATTCACTCAAGATGCAGGGATTAAGTAAGCCAGATATGTTTGGTTGTCGGGCATGTTCTCAACACTTTCTATATTTTTAAAGATCAAAAGTTTTCAATACCTTTTGTGCTCAGGAAATTAAGTATTCCTTTTCTCTTTTCAAGACCTTAAGCAAATAACATCAAGAACTTAAATATAATCATTATTTTTTTTTAATTTTATTTTATTTTTAAACTTTACATAATTGTATTAGTTTTGCCAAATATCAAAATGAATCCGCCACAGGTATACATGTGTTCCCCATCCTGAACCCTCCTCCCTCCTCCCTCCCCATACCATCCCTCTGGGCCGTCCCAGTGCACCAGCCCCAAGCATCCAGCATCGTGCATCGAACCTGGACTGGCAACTCGTTTCCTACATGATATTTTACATGTTTCATTGCCATTCTCCCAAATCTTCCCACCCTCTCCCTCTACCACAGAGTCCATAAGACTGTTCTATACATCAGTGTCTCTTTTGCTGTCTCGTACACCAGGTTATTGTTACCATCTTTCTAAATTCCATATATATGCGTTAGTATACTATATTTATGTTTTTCTTTCTGGCTTACTTCACTCTGTATAATAGGCTCCAGTTTCATCCACCTCATTAGAACTGATTCAAATGTATTCTTTTTAATGGCTGAGTAATACTCCATTGTGTATATGTACCACTGCTTTCTTATCCATTCATCTGCTGATGGACATCTAGGTTGTTTCCATGTCTTGGCTATTATAAACAGTGCTGCGATGAACATTGGGGTACACGTGTCTCTTTCCCTTCTGGTTTCCTCAGTGTGTATGCCCAGCAGTGGGATTGCTGGATCATAAGGCAGTTCTATTTCCAGTTTTTTAAGGAATCTCCACACTGTTCTCCATAGTGGCTGTACTAGTTTGCATTCCCACCAACAGTGTAAGAGGGTTCCCTTTTCTCCACACCCTCTCCAGCATTTATTATTTGTAGACTTTTGGATCGCAGCCATTCTGACTGGTGTGAAATGGTACCTCATAGTGGTTTTGATTTGCATTTCTCTGATAATGAGTGATGTTGAGCATCTTTTCATGTGTTTGTTAGCCATCTGTATGTCTTCTTTGGAGAAATGTCTATTTAGTTCTTTGGCCCATTTTTTGATTGGGTCGTTTATTTTTCTGGAGTTGAGCTGTAGGAGTTGCTTGTATATTTTTGAGATTAGTTGTTTGTCGGTTGCTTCATTTGCTATTATTTTCTCCCATTCTGAAGGCTGTCTTTTCACCTTGCTAATAGTTTCCTTTGATGTGCAGAAGCTTTTAAGGTTAATTAGGTCCCATTTGTTTATTTTTGCTTTTATTTCCAATATTCTGGGAGGTGGGTCATAGAGGATCCTGCTGTGATGTATGTTGGAGAGTGTTTTGCCTATGTTCTCCTCTAGGAGTTTTATAGTTTCTGGTCTTACGTTTAGATCTTTAATCCATTTTGAGTTTATTTTTGTGTATGGTGTTAGAAAGTGGTCCAGTTTCATTCTTTTACAAGTGGTTGACCAGATTTCCCAGCACCACTTGTTAAAGAGATTGTCTTTAATCCATTGTATATTCTTGCCTCCTTTGTCAAAGATAAGGTGTCCATATGTGTGTGGATTTATCTCTGGGCTTTCTATTTTATTCCATTGATCAATATTTCTGTCTTTGTGCCAGTACCATACTGTCTTGATAACTGTGGCTTTGTAGTAGAGCCTGAAGTCAGGTAGGTTGATTCCTCCAGTTCCATTCTTCTTTCTCAAGATCGCTTTGGCTATTCGAGGTTTTTTGTATTTCCATACAAATTGTGAAATTATTTGTTCTAGCTCTGTGAAGAATACTGTTGGTAGCTTGATAGGGATTGCGTTGAATCTATAAATTGCTTTGGGTAGTATACTCATTTTCACTATATTGATTCTTCCAATCCATGAACATGGTATATTTCTCCATCTATTAGTGTCCTCTTTGATTTCTTTCACCAGTGTTTTATAGTTTTCTATATATAGGTCTTTAGTTTCTTTAGGTAGATATATTCCTAAGTATTTTATTCTTTCCGTTGCAATCGTGAATGGAATTGTTTCCTTAATTTCTCTTTCTGTTTTCTCATTATTAGTGTATAGGAATGCAAGGGATTTCTGTGTGTTGATTTTATATCCTGTAACTTTACTGTAGTCATTGATTAGTTCTAGTAATTTTCTGGTGGAATCTTTAGGGTTTTCTATGTAGAGGATCATGTCATCTGCAAATAGTGAGAGTTTTACTTCTTCTTTTCCAATTTGGATTCCTTTTATTTCTTTTTCTGCTCTGATTGCTGTGGCCAAAACTTCCAAAACTATGTTGAATAGTAATGGTGAAAGTGGGCACCCTTGTCTTGTTCCTGACTTTAGAGGAAATGCTTTCAATTTTTCACCATTGAGGATAATGTTTGCTGTGGGTTTGTCATATATAGCTTTTATTATGTTGAGGTATGTTCCTTCTATTCCTGCTTTCTGGAGAGTTTTTATCATAAATGGATGTTGAATTTTGTCAAAGGCTTTCTCTGCATCTATTGAGATAATCATACGGTTTTTATTTTTCAATTTGTTAATGTGGTGTATTACATTGATTGATTTGCGGATATTGAAGAATCCTTGCATCCCTGGGATAAAGCCCACTTGATCATGGTGTATGATCTTTTTAATGTGTTGTTGGATTCTGATTGCTAGAATTTTGTTAAGGATTTTTGCATCTATGTTCATCAGTGATATTGGCCTGTAGTTTTCTTTTTTTGTGGGATCTTTGTCAGGTTTTGGTATTAGGGTGATGGTGGCCTCATAGAATGAGTTTGGAAGTTTACCTTCCTCTGCAATTTTCTGGAAGAGTTTGAGCAGGATAGGTGTTAGCTCTTCTCTAAATTTTTGGTAGAATTCAGCTGTGAAGCCGTCTGGACCGGGGCTTTTGTTTGCTGGAAGATATTTGATTACAGTTTCAATTTCCATGCTTGTGATGGGTCTGTTAAGATTTTCTATTTCTTCCTGGTCCAGTTTTGGAAAGTTGTACTTTTCTAAGAATTTGTCCATTTCTTCCACGTTGTCCATTTTATTGGCATATAATTGTTGATAGTAGTCTCTTATGATCCTTTGTATTTCTGTGTTGTCTGTTGTGATCTCTCCATTTTCGTTTCTAATTTTGTTGATTTGATTTTTCTCCCTTTGTTTCTTGATGAGTCTGGCTAATGGTTTGTCAATTTTATTTATCCTTTCAAAGAAACAGCTTTTGGTTTTGTTGATTTTTGCTATGGTCTCTTTTGTTTCTTTTGCATAAATATAATCATTATTTTGGCTTGACGCTTTCCTTTCCACAGAATAATCACCCCTTCCCCACCTCCCCCTACCCAAAAGGAAGCAAAGAACACCCATACAGACCCTTCCTTTGTTGGACACCAGAGGGGCTGTTTATACATGTACTCTATGTGGAGTGGCGTAGTGGTGACATCAACGTCTTCATTTAATTGGGAGGTTGATTTGGCTCTAGTGTATCACAGATTATTCGCAGTATAGGTAATCATCCTTTCCTGTCCATGTGAGCAGGAACAGAGGAAGGAGACACAGGAGGAATAGCTAAATATAGTAAGCTACTCTTTTTGTGTGACATTTGGTTTGTTTATTAACACTTGCAAACATTTGAGCGCTTTTAGATTCAAGTGGGCAGTTTAGCTGCCATCGGCTTTGAGAAGCCTCTCTGCAGTGCTCCAGCCACACAGACAGTGTACCTGGATACCTGTTCCTCTCTGGTGGTCCAAAAGGTAGTGGTGGCCCACTGTGCCCTCAGTATCTGCTGCAGCCCCTCCTGGTGAAAGGTGATGTCTCTGCTGGGTGGTCTCCACCACCAGGAGAGCTGAAAGCTAAAGGGTCTGTAGCATGGCTTCCTTCCCTAAGAGAGACCTTACCTCAGCCAGATGGGCCCCACACACCTGAGCCTCTGCCAGTGGACACAAGCGGGAATGGCAGATGGTCAGCTGGTGAATGCTCATCCACCCCTTCCTGCTGTGAGAGCAGGGCTGCGTCCCTTACCCTGCCTACAGATGCTTTCAAGGGCCACCTGGGGTCCTAAGCCTGACTCCTCAGTCTAGGACAGGTGCCGTGGCTCCTTCATTTCTTACTTGAAATTTCCATTTGCTCCAAGTAATCAGAGATCACCTCTGTATTGGAAGTAAGACTTCTCACTGAGAACCTCTGGGTGTGGTGATGTGGGCACACTGCTAACCCCATGGGCTATTGCACTTGCAGCCAACCGGAGTCTCAGAGGGTCCGAGATTCAGCATCAGATAAAACAATATTGGTCCGATGGTCAGAAGCAGCAGAATTAAAATGAAAGAGCTTATTTACTTAGTTATTAGCAATGGAAGCGATGCTTACTGTCAGCCTGAGCGAGCATTTCAACTCAGGGAGGGATTCATTTTATGAACATTCAAAGCTTCAAAGTTCTAACCCCTGACTGAATTTAGAGAGTGTCTATTACTTCTTATTTGTTCAGTTTCTTTCTCTTTGCTGAAGATACATGTCTATGTACACATCTGTTGTGATACACACATTCATATGAGGTACACAGTAATCTAGTCAATCTACTCTTGAGAATGCCTTGATATACTGAAAATGAACAGAAAATAGCACCTTCATAAAGTGTATCTACAAACCCGCTAGCCTTATAAATACACCTTTAATAAAAATCAATGGCTGGTCTTTTCTTCTATCCCTCCCAGACATACATAAATACTTCCGATTCCCACTAGGTACAACACACAATGCAAAACCCTGGGATATCCAGCTTGACAAGACATGGTACATGTCCTCCAGGAACTCACCAGGATAAAGAGGCATGCATACAACTAACTAAAGAAACAGGGAATAAAATGATTAACCTGTTCAAGGGAGGTAAAGGATTATGTCTCAGAGTAGTCATGAATGAACTTGCTTTAGTCTGGAAGGATGAGTAAAATTTGGTTAAACATTTTCAATGCCTAAGATATAACTACCACAGATGATACAAAAAACAATAGATATAGAAATGAAAATATGATGCCTGCCTTCAGTGAACTCAAGAAGATGTGGGAGGAAGGGAACATTCCAGGCAGAGGACCCAGCAGGAGCAAAGGTCTGGAGGCAGGGGACACAAAGCAGACTAATGTAGACAGACAGGGCAGCCAGGAAGACGGACAGGGGAGGAGCCTGGAGACCAGACTGGGACAGTCTTGAGTGTCAAGTGCTTCTGACTTTATTCTGGAGACAGGCCATCCCTTTATGTTGGTCTTCTCTCCCTGAAAAAAAACCCTCACATTTCTTGAACTGAGCCACTAAGCCTTAAAATAAGTACAAAATTCACTGAATTACCTGAGTGTTTGTGAAGTCGAGTGGGTTTAACTCTCTTGTTAATGCCTAAAACTGTAATAATCTCAGAAGACTTAGGTAGGAGGGTAAAACTGAGTGAACTTTTCATGGGTAAAGTCCCAGTAAGACTATGTGCTGAGAGGGAGGAATAAATAATAGTTTAACTACATATGTTTACATTTCTTTCCTATCTTAGGCCACCCTAAAAGCAAATTAATTAAAAGGTAAACACACATACCAAAAAAAATAAAGTGAAAGGAGAAGGAAAATAACTAGGAAACAGAGAAGAATTTTTTAAAAAAACACATAATTAGTAGACTCAGAAAGACTCAAGAGATAATATATCCATAAAACAAAAATAAGATGTGGGGGGTGAGTGAGGAAGATTCAATAGAGAACAAATGAACAAGTAAATAAGAGTTACCGTAAATTAGAACTGAGTAACAATTTAAAATTCAACAGAGACATAGGAAACATAAGAAAAAAAATAAGACAAACAGATCAATCAAGAAGAACAGCATGCATCCTAATAAGAACAGCAGAAAGAACAGCACAGAATAGGATAGAAGACATTTTAAAAAAATTAAACTACCAAATGTGAGGATAGAATAACAAGATTTCCAGATGCGATCTTCAGATAAGAGCTGGGAAATTTATGTCCCATATATCCTTTCTGAGGAAGTTAACTTGATGTGTATCAGCAAAAAGAGGGTGTAAAGCAAGAAAGAAGACAACATGGGAATTAGGGGAAGTGAAGTCGCTCAGTCATGTCCGACTCTTTGCGACCCCATGGACTGCAGCCTGCCAGGCTACTCCATCCATGGGACTTCCAGGCAAGACTACTGGAGTGGAGTGCCATTTCCTTCTCCAGGGGATCTTCCTGAATCAGGGATCGAACCCTGGTCTCCTGCACTGCAGGCAGACTATTTACCATCTGAGCTACCAGGGAAGAATGAACTAGGGGGAAAGTGGCTCCAAATATAGAAAGCAGGGAAGGAAGCTGCTATGAAGTATTCAATACAGAATGGTTACGAGAAAAGAAGTTCCAAAAGAGACTTATCTAGAGATAAAGGGAGTCAGGATCTAATGATATTCTTGATAATTTGGAATAACATAAAAATTTTAGTAAAGGTATATAATTCGGGGGGCAGGAAAGGAAATTAGAAACAAAGAAAATAAAAGCTGTGCAAGAAGGGAAGCCAAATCATACTATATCACATCACAGTCATCATGCAAACATCTTATTAAATTCCAGTTTTTAAAACCAACATAGTCAAAGTATGCATGGAATATTTGACTGTAAGTATCTCAATAATCTCATCAATTCTAACCTCATCAGTTCTGTAAAAATACAAACGATAAGCTGAGAAAGAGGAGAACAATCATCAGATGGTGTCTAGAGCTGATTTAATTTTTAAAAAGGTATAAGTATTTCACTGAAAGCTGCAAAGATAACGAATAAGGGAGTAATATAATTATATTAGGAGGAGGGATAGGAAATAGATAACGTGAGCTAAAAGCTCAAATAAATTAACAGAACTCAACAGATAATATCTAAAATTGGTAAACCTGAAAATAGTTACAACGCGTGTTATTTTAGAGACACGGGAGAAACTACAAGTAGCAGCAGCTATAATTAGAAAATGTGGCCTCCAGTGAGCAGGATGGGTGAAAAGACAGGCATAGGACAACTGTTTTCTTCATAAGCTCTTCAGCTTGGTATTTTTACTCATGAACGTATACCACTTTGATAAAAATAAGTATATTCTTAATTTTTAATGAATTTAATCAGAAGAGGTTAACTTATTGATTAAAATTTTCAATTACTAAAAAAATGAGAATGGAATATAGTTCAAGCTCCAGATATCATTGTAATTTCTCATAAAAGTAGTCTGGTCATCTTTTAAAGGTATTCATTATTCTCAAGCACTCCAAGTGTTCCTGGGGTGCATATTACAGCCTTCTCTGGGAAAAATCATGTACACTAGCATCTCCTTTGACTTTAGAAAGGAAACATCTGTCCACTGACAGATGAATGGATAAAGAAGATGTGGTATACACATACACACACACATGCGCACAGTGGAATATTAGCCATAAAAAGGAATGGAACAAGCCATGTGCAGCAACACAGATGAACATAGAGATTATCATACTAAGTGAAGTCAAGTCAGAGAAAGACAAATATCAGATGATATTACTTATATGGAGAATCTCAAATATGATACAAATGAACTTCTTTTTAAAGCAGAAAAAGACTCATAGAAAACAAACTTACAGGAACCAAAGGGGAAACGTAGGAAGAAGGGATAAATTAGGAATTTGGCATTAGCACATATAAACTACTATGTACAAGACAGATAAATAACAAGGTCCTACTGTATAGCACAAGGAACTATATTCAATATCTTGCAATAAACTATAATGGAAAAGAACATGAAAAATTATAAATATAACTGAATATCTTTGAGTACACCAGAAACTAACACAATATTGTAAATTAACTATTCAATTAAATAAACAAGCAAATGAATAAGTAAAACAATATGCCTTGGGAGAAAGAGAACTCCCTCTTATCCACAGACTTGGAATGAATGAAAGAATTTTAGTTCCAGTCACAAAACCATTTGCTTCTAACACCAGAGAATCCAAGCATTTAGAAATTCTTTCCTCTTCCCCACTGCATCCATAGCACACATGTGTACCCTGCTACGGTTGGCTAAAAAAGAGCATATTCAATTTATAAGATACAAGTGTGTACCTGCATGCTAAGTCACTTCAGTCGTGTCTGATTCTTTGTGACCCTACAGAATGTAGCCCACCAGGCTCCTCTGTCCATGGGATTCCTCAGGCAAGAATACTGGAGTGGGTTGGCATTTCCCCCTCCAGGGGATCTTCCCAACCCAGGGATCGAACCTGCCTCTCTTACATCTCCTGCACTGGCAGGCGGGTTCTTTACCACTAATACCACCTGGGAAACCCATAAGATACAAATAAATAACCTATAAATTACCTTCCAGAGTACAATCTCTGAATTTGTAAATTGGGGGATTACCCACACAAATAACAGCTTCCTAGGTGGCGCCGATGGTAAAGAACCCACCTGCCAATGCAGGAGATGTAAGAGACACGGTTTGTTTGTTTGTTTGTTTTTCTTCAATTTAAAAAGAGATTTTTATTGAAGTGAATACATTACATAGGTATAAGCTTACTGATATTTAAAATTAAAATTAATAACATGTTAGTTCTCTTATTGTTTTTTTTTCCATACAAGTCTTTTTTTTAAATTTTATTTAACTTTACAATATTGTATTGGTTTTGCCATATATCAAAATGAATCTGCCACAGGTATACATGTGTTCCCCATCCTGAACCCTCCTCCCTCCTCCCTCCCCATACCATCCCTCTGGGTCATCCCAGTGCACCAGCCCCAAGCATCCAGTATCATGCATCAAACCTGGACTGGTGACTCGTTTCATACATGATATTATACATATTTCAATGCCATTCTCCTAAATCATCCCACCCTCTCTCTCTCCCACAGAGTCCAAAAGACTGTTCTATACATCAGTGTCTCTTTTGCTGTCTCATATACCTGGGTTGGGAAGATCCCCTGGAGGAGGAAATGGCAACCCACTCCAGTACTACTGCCTGGGAAATCCCATGGACAGATGAGTCTGGCGGGCTATAGTTAATGGGGTCGCAAAGTGTCAGACATGACTTAGTACCTAACAACAACAACAACATTACTTTATTGAAAGAAGTGTCATGGACTTTATCATTTTACTCAAGAAAAACTAAGTCTCTAAGGACCCACTCAGTTATAGCAGGGTAGAGTTGGGGTTTGAACCTGCTCTGCTGCTGCTGCTGCTAAGTCGCCTCAGTCATGTCCGACTCTGTGCGACCCCATAGACGGCAGCCCACCAGGCTCCTGGATCCCTGGGATTCTCCAGGCAAGAACACTGGAGTGGGTTGCCATTTCCTTCTCCAGTGCATGAAAGTGAAAAGTCAAAGTGAAGTCACTCAGTCGTGTCCGACTCTTAGCGACCCCATGGACTGGCAGCCCACCAGGCTCCTCCGTCCATGGGATTTTCCAGGCAAGAGTACTGGAGTGGGGTGCCATTGCCTTCTTCGTGAACCTACTCTATCTGACTTCAAGATCCATGTTTTTAATCATTATATTACATAGTCTCCTCCTTATTCCACTAAGTACTAAGATCAGACAATTTCTATGAAAAATCTTTGTAACACATTAGATTTATGTACCTTTCTGCTAAAATACTAAGTATAATGAGACATTTAATTGATGAGTTAACTTTCATTACTGCCATCATATATTATGATTCTTCCTTGTGATACACAATGATGCCCACAGGAAATATTGACGTGGGTAGAACTAATTGCTCTTCTACTAAATGCTTCAGTTCTCCTGTCTATCTATTCAATGTTTTTCTCTTCCCTCACTTGCAAACTATCACTTCTTACTTTTTAATACTTAGTGTGCCATCCTATTTCTAGAACAGTCTTCTTTCCACACAATGATAGGAGAGGGGAGACGTTGTGCCCGGATCCCTTTTGAGACTCAGTGATGGGAGAGAATTCTACACTGGTGACTCAAAGGTGCTGATCCTGCCAGCGCCTAGAAGGTTCCAGCTGCTCCACTTCTGCTGTAGTTGCCTAAGCAGATGGTTGTCACCATGATGTCAGTGATGACCATGGAGATAAAGACCACCCTCATACTGTCCAAGCCTAAGATCAACCTGAGGGCTCAGCAAACTATCAGTGGTGAGCTACAGAGCCAGTGAGAGCCTCGATTAGATCAAGTTTTATACACACACACACACAGAGCATGCAGGGCTGGGGCAGAGCACCAAGTTCTATTCCATCAAAGACAGAACATAAGTCCTATGGGTAGAATGAGAGTCTAAACACTAATCAACTGAGTTACCTCCAAAAATGAAGTTGCTCGGTCGTGTCTAATTCTTTGCGACCCCATGGACTGTAGTCTGCCAGGCTTCTCTGTCCTTGGGATTTCCCAGGCAAGAAAACTGGAGTGGGTTGCTATTTCCTTCTCCAGGGGATCTTCCTGACCCAAGGATAGAACATGGGTCTCCCGCATTGCAGGCAGACTCTTTACAATCTGAGGCACCAGGGAAGCTCAAGTTACCCCAAAAGACCACCTAAACTGGAAGAGTTTGAGATGCTAACTGGAAACTTCAGAGTCCTCCCAGAACTGATTTCCCCTTGCCAGTCAGTGTGGTGGGAGCCTGTGAGGGAATTAGAATCTGTTAAAATACAGAAGTGAACCTAGGTATGTCTGAGTAAATTTGCCATTGTGCCTCTAAAAGTATATCTGTCATAAGAATAGACAGGCTCAGAAACTTAGAATCTCCTGAAAAAACAAACATGCATAAATTCTGGTGCAAGGACTCCATGATAGCACTTTGCTAAGCCAAGGTTCCTTAATCCCTCTAGGAGGCTGGCTGTATTCCCACTGGTTAAGATGCCAAATAAGTGGGCTCTAAGGAAGTGATACAGGTCTTCTAGCCAAATGCAGAGATGTGCAATCCACATCCAACCATAAATGACTCTGGGATTACTTACCATTTTCCAAGCTCAATAAATGAAAATTTATTTTGAAGCCAAGCAAAACTTAATTGGGAAAGTAAGCCACTACATGGAGAAAATATTAAAAATATATAATCTCCTGAGACTGCATCAGAATTGACCAGACCTGAGAAATTCCCTTGGCGGTCCACCAGTTAGGATGCTAGGCTCTCACTGTCGAGGGTCCAGGTTCAGGCCCTGGTGGGGGAACTAAGATCCCACAAGCCGCATGACATGGACAATCTCTCTCTCTCTCTCTCTCTCTCTCTCTCTCTCTCTCTCTCACACACACACACACACACACACACACACACACATACACACACACAGAACTGACCAGATCTGGATCTAAGAGATTTGGAGATTTTAAACTGAGAAATGTTAGGATATCTGACATTCTATATCTATGAAGACAGCATCATCACCATCAAGACCACATGTATTAATACTCACCCATGAGGTGCGCAGGGCACAAGTATTAACCAATTTTTATAGATCTTATGAAAGAGCTTAGGGGCTTCCCTGGTGGCTCAGCAGAAAAAAAATTTGCCTGCCAATGCAGGATATGCAGGTTTGATGCCTGGGTCAGGAAGATCCCCTGGAGAAGGAAATGGCAATCCACTCCAGTATTTGTGCCTGGGAAATCCCATGGACAGAGGAGCCTGGCAGGCTACAGCCCTTGGGGTTGCAAAAGAGTCAGACACAACTTAGAGACTAAACAATAACATCAACAAAGAGAACTTAGCAAATCAAAGGAACTCTTCCTGTGTCACACGTCTAATAGAGTAGGTGCTGTCTCATATCTAATACTCTAGTAGTCAAGGCTACCCAGAGAAACAGGAGCAATAGGAGATAGCAATAGGAGAGAGAGAGAGACAGAAAGACAGAGATTTATTATAGGAACTGGCCCATGTGATTATGGATGCTGACAAGTTCCAAGGTCTATAGCTGGCAAGCTAGAGACCCATGAGAGCCAATGGTATAGTTCCATTTCAAGTCTAAAGGCCTGAGAAATAAGAGAATTGATGGTGTAAGTTCCAATCTGAAGGCTGCCAGGAGCAAGACCACAGAAGAGCCAATGTTTCTATTCAAACCCAAAGGCAAGGGGAAAAAAAACAATCTCCCAGCTCAAAATCAGTAAGGCATTCCCTCTTATTCAGGGGTGGGTCAGTCTTTTGCTCTATTCAAACCTTTAACTGATTGGATAAGGCCCACCCACATTAGGGAGAACAACCTGCTTTACTCGGTCTACTGACTTAAATGCTAAACTCACCTAAAAACACCTTCAAAGAAACATCCACAATAATGTTTAACCATATATTTGGGCATCCCATCACCCAGTTGACACATAAAATTTACAGTCACAAGCACCAAAGCCAATGTTCTTCACTGTATACCATTCTGCAACAATCTTTAACAGAATCAGCAGAACCAGAGCTTACAAATTCTGAGACTCCCTCAGAGTCCTTGGAGGTACTCTGGGACTCTAGGTCTGGCAGAATACAGTGACTCTATAAAGCTCTATTTTAATAAAAGGCTTTTATAAAGGCAACACTTCTCCTTTTACACCTAGGCTTTCACTGAGGTGTCCACTCACCCCCAGAAAGAAATGTTGTAATGAATACTTTTGCCTCCTTTCTCCATCTCCCTCACTTATATCTCCCTAAGTAGATTCATCAAGCTATCAGTAGGCATCTCAAGAGCAAGAGGCATCCACTGTGTGTCTTGGCCCCTCAAACTAGCCTGAGCCCAGTATGTAGGGAGAAGACAGAGCTTGAGTTAGAGCTACTTGTCTCCTCATAAGACACACATCCCACCTGTGATGGGTCCTGCCAGCCCCCCGCTCTATCAGCTCCAGATTTGTGACCTAGGAGGAGGTCAGTAACTCACAGCCTAGAAGCCAAAGCCTAGGCTTGAGGAGGGAGACAGATGGCACAGCCATGTTCTCCAATCTAGTTTAACAGTAAAAAAGCTGATATTGTATTTTGACCTTCATCTGGCTCCTTCAGCCAGTCTCCAATGAGGATAAAATGGTCTTTGGTGGCTCAGACAGTAAAGAATCTGCCTGCAATGCGGAAGACCTGGGTTAAATCCCTGGGTAAGGAAGATCCCCTGGAGGAGGCATGGCAACCCACTCCAGTATTCTTGCCTGGAGAATCCCATGGGCAGAGGAGCTGATGGGCTACAGTCCATGGGGTCGCAAAGAGTCAGATACAACTGAGCGACTAAGCCACATACAACATACGAAAGGGATCAAACCCCTAATATCCCAAAGGGCACTGAGAGGTCATTTGCTTTCCTGCCTCCTGGCACTACTGAATCACACTGCTAAGAGTCTTTACAAACTCCCTACAAAGCAAGAGACAACACAGTCCCTTCCAGAACACCAACAGTGCCTTGCCAGACCTTTTCACTTTCTCTCTTCTTAAAAAAAAATGATTTTTAGAAAGACCAGTCCTTTACCTGTGTCAGACTCTCAATTCTATGGTAGCTGGTACAGTCAAAGCATCACTATAAACAGCTGAGATTCTACTGGTGGCCCCTGATAAACCATGGCTCCTTGCACTCATGCTTTTCGTGTATGTGGAGGTATGTTTGTGTGTGTGTGTGTGTGTGTATGTGTGTGTGTGTGTGTGTGTGTTGTCATCGAATGCAACAACATGAATGAATCTCAAAAGCATGCTAAGAGAAAGAATCCAGCCTTTAAGGGTACACTCTGTATGATTCATATATATGACACGAGGGGTGAGGGCAAGGGAGAGTTGCAAGAGTACAGGGACCAAAATCAGATTCAGAGTTATCAGGGCCCTTGAGTTCATGCTTCTGTTTTGTCCCCTTGAATCTAGGCGAGTCTGTGACATGCTCTAACCAACACACTGCAATAGAATGGATGTCACTCCACTTCCATAAGCATTAAGGTCCAGCAGTTTCTGCTTCCATGCTCTTGGGAGCTCTGAGCTGCTATGGGAGAAGTCCAGCTACACTAGTGGAGAGGTCATATGGAGACCCTACAAGCAGAGGTCCCCTAGTGAGAAAGAAGCCCTGAAATGACATGTAGAAGCACCAAGGAGCCCAATCAACCCAATCAACAAACCCAATCAACAAAGAAAGCCAGTGGGAAGATGAGGGGTAAGTGCCCTTATTAATTCACCCTCCCCAGCAATCCCTAGGTGCCCAGAGCACCATCTGCAAGACTAACACTGGAGACAACAAGTTGGGCTCAAATGGAAGTGTTGTCCCTGATGAGCTGTGCGGGTCAGTCACTTCAGCTCTGTGAGTCTCTGTGCGGGCAAGCTACAAGACTGCCATGCTTCTGGCAGCAATCAAGTCTGATGCTCTAAGTCAGGGGTCCCCAGCCTCTGGGATCTACTAGCTGATGATCTGCGGTAGAGCTGATATAATAACAGAAATAAAGTGCACAATAAATGTGATGCGCTTGAATCATTCCAAAACCATCCCCCCTTCCCTGGTCCATTAAAGACTGTCTTCTGTGAAACCAGCCCCTGGTGCCTAAAAGGTTGGGGGCCGCTGCTCTACATGACTGGATTCATAACAAAGAATGAGTCAGGTGACACCTCGGCCACCTGCAGGTCTCACACCCACGTGGAGTAATCAACCAGCCATCACCTTGAAATATCACTTCTCCAAATGATGGACTCTGTAGAGCCTGGGTCATTTTAAAAATAGTAGCAACCCCTCCCAAACCTGACTCAGTGGGAAGTGACACTCACATTTAGGTGAACCGTGTTGTACCAGCTTTTGTGAGTGGAATTGTCTGGATGTGAAGATAGGATATGACGTGCAGTGGGCTTCCCAGGTGACGCTAGCGGTAAAGAAACTGCGTGTCAGGGCAGGAGGTGTAAAAGACGCGGGTTTGATCTCTAGGTCAGGAAGATCCCCTGGAGGCGGGCATGGCAACCCACTCCAGTATTCTTGCTAAGGAATCCCATGGACAGAGGAACCTAGTGGGCTATAGTCCACGGGGTCACAAAGAGTTGGACATGACTGAGCAATTTAGCATACATGCATGATGTGCAGTATTAATGTAAAAACATCCTGTCAGGGGATTTTACAGTAGCAATAAATCACATATCGGTGTTTCCATTTATATATACAGAAAATGCCTAAATGTGCCTGTGGAGTCAATAAAATCCAGATAAGACATATGCTTTTGACATATACATATGTATCTTGTGTGTCTGTGTGTACACACACACACATAGAGGTTTTTCAGGTAGAATGTGTAACTCCCCATCAGCCAGCCAGTGGCCCAGCTGAAGCCCCAAGCCTGCCTCCAAATTCCTATTTTCTGAACTGAGTCCCTCCCACACTGTTCAGTAAAACGTGGAGGTTCAGCCTGGCTGCCCTTGCCATGATTTATTCATTGCCTCTCATCTGAAATTTCCCAGTGTCTCCAGGTCTTTGATGCAAATCAACCCGGTTCTACAGCCTCCCTCAGATGCCTTTTTACTCCCTGAGGGTCTTTAGCTGGAAGACTGCATGCAATTAAATGTAAGGCTTCCTAAATTCAACCTTTCTCAGCCCACACACAGTTTTCCTCCAGTTGGTGGAATAAAACATCCTCTCAACATTGGAAAGCTCTCCTCCCCCAAGCATCAAGGCTTCTTCAGGGGATGGGTGATGAGCCAAGCCACGCTGCAGTCGTCAGGTGTGTCAAAAGCATCCCGAACCTACCATTTGCCCATAAAGCATAACACAGAGACACTCGAAAAGGAAATTATTAGAAAATTGCTTTTCATCATAATTACCACAAATAACAAAGGAGAAACCAACTAAAGCAATGACTTAGAAAAGTGACTCAGTTTGGGCAATTACACAGATAAAAGCTGCATTCAGCGAGCCACTCATACAAATTTATTGTTCTCCGCCAACACTGATTATTTAGAGAGCTACAGTAAATATTTCACCATATGCTTCTAATAACTCAGAATATTTTTCTTAGAAGAGAACACATCTTCAGGACACTCTTAACATTGTAGATTACTAAGGGTATCAGCACTCTTAGAGAAAGCAGGTTTGAGTAAAAATATTAATACATTTTTCTTCCTTTTAGAACAATAGAAGACTGAGATACATGATGAGGACAAAAGGCATGAAGCACTAGACAAAGACTGGGAAACAATGATTTTATTTGCCTGAACCTAAATAAAATCTATACCAGAAATTAATTTTTATAAAAACAAAAAACACCTAATCAAATGTAGGACTCAGGCTATCTGGGAGCTTCCCAAGTGGCTCAGTGGTAAAGAATCTGCTTGCCAATGCACAGGACATGTGGGTTGGATCCCTGGGTCAGGAAGATCTCCTAGAGTGGGAAATGGTAACCCACTTGTAGTATTCTTGCCTGGAGAATCCCATGGACAGCAGAGCCTGGCGGGCTACCGTTCATGGGGCTGCAGAGTTGGACACCACTGAGCATGCATGCAGGATATTTGCCCATCGTAGTTCCTTTCCTACAGATATCCAATCAATCGATTAATTTAAAAGAAAACCAACTTCACCTGACAATACCCATTTCCTTTTCTCTTACTTTCTCCAAGCACTTGACATCATTGACATGTTAGGCGCCTAGATGTTTGCTCATTATCTGCCTCCCCAGTAGAATGCAAGCTTCATGAGAGCAAGAGCCTGTTCTTCCTTTCCCACTGAATCTCCAACATCTAGAACATCACCTTAACACATAGGAGATAGTACAGAATGATTGTTTGATGAATGAATGAATGAATGAATGCACTTAGACCAGTACCAGACATAGCCTGATGTTACCCATTTCATTGTTTTCACCACCTTATTAACTCACATGAATTGCAATTTTCCCTAGATTGTCTATGAAATATCAGTAGCCCAAAAAAGTTCTCGACTCAATTAGAAATGACAACTGATCTTTATACTCTCTTTGGGCACTAGTCATCTTTTACCTACAGCTAGTAGATGATTTTGCTGCTTGTATATTATGATATGTCAACAACAATGTTCATAATATAGTTAAGGCCTGGCTTAAGCAACATTGTGAAGCAGATTAAGTTCGGGATACTTCATCCCCTCTTTCTGTACTTTTCTCTCTTTTCTGAGCTTTCTGTTACTTAAGTCAATTTATTTCTCCTATTGTGGAAAAAGAGTTGTCTTATAAACAAATTCAGAGTTTTCTGTTAGTTATTTAAAGTACTGTCTCTCTCAGTATGTTTGAATTTAAGACAGGACAATAGAGATAGAATAATTCTTAACCTGATGCTCAGAATCTGTAACTTTTGGAAACTGTTACCCTGTGGTGGGTAGGGGAGGCAGACAGGGATGGGTCTTTCCATTGCACCTGAAGTGACATTAATGGGGGGACTTTGGCCCACGATAGTTAGTTACAAAGAGCTGGACACGATTTAGCAGCGGAACAACAACAGCAAGTTAGTGGCTTAGACTGCCTCGTCTTCACTTACAGGCGCACTCCTTCTGAACCGAGCATGAGAGGGCAGAGGACGCTGATAGGCCCCAATAACTCCAAAGTGCTTTCCAATGAGTGCTTTCACTCTTTCATATAAAACTCATGCAGTGAAAACAGCATGGGATTGTGAGTAGAAAGGCCCTGCCTCCCATTAAGAAACACTAATATTTCAGTGCACAGGGCCTCAGTCACACACGCATGGGATATGATTGCTAAATAAATAAATTGATAAAATTTTAAAATAAAACAGACAGATCAAAAGATTTGGTAATATTTACGAGAAAGGAGTACTCTTGCCTGGCAAATCCCATGGATGGAGGAGCCTGGTGGGCTGCAGTCCATGGGGTCGCTAAGAGTCGGGCACGACTAAGCGACTTCACTTTCACTTTTCACTTTCATGCATTGGAGGAGGAAATGGCAACCCACTCCAGTGTTCTTGCCTGGAGAATCCTAGGGACAGGGGAGCCTGGTGAGCTGCCGTCTACAGGGTCGCACAGAGTCAGACATGACTGAAACGACTTAGCAGCAGCAGCAGGAGAAAGGAGAGGAAGGGATTCGAAGAAGCAAAGTCAGTATGTACAGTTAAAGCCTTAATATCAGCAAAAGTCATTCTGTGGCTGTATTGCAGTTTCTCAGCAATAAAATTCCATGAAAATGACTCTTCTAAATTGTCAAGGGCCCAATCTTTGCACTACACGAACCAAACTCCTAAGAGATTCAATAGTTGTTTGTTTTGTCTCTGGTTTTAATATCCTACAGTAATACATTTTGATTAAGTCAGTAAATTACAATGGGGAAAGAGAGATCAATTTCAAAAGCAAACTCAGACACTTCATACTGGATGGTTACGCCTAAGCACATGGTTTCCAAAGTCTGACTTCCATCTTCACTCAGCATCAAATTAAAGGGTTTTAAAACAATAAAAAATACATGAATCCCTTTCACAAGCAGGATGGAAGTGAATGAGGATATACATGAAATAGTTTCAGAAACACAGACTTTTTCATTACTCAATGATATTTTTTACTTAATAAATAAGAGGTCAATGATATGTTGAATAACTGCTAAGAAATATTTATCTGGGTGATCAATTGCTTAAAAAATGGTGCAATAAATTAATCAGTCAGGTGCTTTATTCTCATTTTTATAGTCATAATAATTTCTTAATGCACATCTGAACATAATATATGCACTTTAAACAAAACAACTAGACCATCACTGAGTAACACAAAAATTTGATTTCCAGAACTAAAAAAAAAAAAACTGTCTCAAAGTAAGCAATATAAAAATATTGAATGGCACAGAAAAAGATTTTTTTTTAATTTTAGAAAAAGATTTTTTGAGTTAGTTTTACATTTGCCTCCTGTGTTATTTTACTACTTTCATGGCAAATGGCTCAGTGTGGACCGAGTATAGCATCAGGGTGAATGGAAGAAATCTCAGAGCAGCTAACTTTATTTTTTTTTTTTGCATTTTTTTTTATTTTATTTTATTTTTAAACTTTACAATATTGTGTTAGTTTTGCCAAATATCGAAATGAATCCGCCACAGGCATACACGTGTTCCCCATCCTGAACCCTCCTCCCTCCTCCCTCCCCATACCATCCCTCTGGGTCGTCCCAGTGCACCAGCCCCAAGCATCCAGTATCATGCATTGAACCTGGACTGGCGACTTGTTTCATACATGATATTATACATGTTTCAATGCCATTATCCCAAATCTTCCCACCCTCTCCCTCTGAGTATCCACTTTGTCCTAGGCATGATAGGAGTACAGGGGACACTTCTGTACACTGGAAAGCTCTGCTCAACTTCCCTGCTTAATCTGTATCTGTAATATCACATAACTCTACATCCTGCTCCTCTATCCAAGACCCAGACACAGCAGACTATGCTAGCAGAGAACAACCGGCTGAACAACCCACAGGCAGGGCTGGACCAACAGATTCTCCCTCCAGAACAAAAACCAAGACACTGAAGTTGAGAGGTCGGCAGAGCTGACCACACGTATGCTGGCGAGTGGGCAGAGAAAGGCCGTCCTGGGAGAGAAATGGGAACCTCAGCCAGGTACACGGAAGGCAGTCAGTGAGGCAACACGAGGGGAGAACTGCACACACAGACAGACTGGGTAGAGACGGATAAATTGAGGCAGAGACTACAGACAAAGACGGACAGCAACAGGGAGAGATGGAGAGAGATGACAGAGACTGATCAAGACAGGTGGCGGCAACAGAGTCGGACAACAGAGACGATCAGTGGCAGGCAGCAACTCACAGAGACGATCAGGGAGAGAGATGGGGAAAGGAGAGAAGACAGGGTGCGAACAGAGGGGCATGGAGCAGGGGTGAGGGGCAAGGGGAGCCAACACAGAATGAGCCGGAACTGAAGAGCAAGCAGCCCCAAGCTAGAGACCCACAGACACATCTAGAGAGACAGTGAGGAGAGAGCTCAAAGCCCTCAGAGTTGGTACAGGAAAGATAGATTAAGGGCCAGAGAGAGATACAGAGAAGAAAACCAGAACATTCCAAGAGAAGGCACTGCTGGAGACAAGTGAGAGGCAGGCATTGAGAAGCTAGGAGAGAGAATGACAAAGTTAATTCCTGTATCGGGACCCAGGGAACAGGGGCCACCCCAGCGGCCCATGTCACAGATCTCAACCTAAGTCAGCCTCCAGTGATGGAAACAGCTCACTGTGACACTGGCCACAGTTCTCCAACTCGGCCAGAGCTGGCTCACCTGACCCTAGAAAATAGGACCAGCCAGCCTTAAAAGGAAATCTCCAACCCGCCAGCCAAACATGCTCTGGGTCTGAGATGCCTCTCCTAATGCTCTATAAAATTCACTCCTGGGCTTCCCTGGTGGCTCAGTGGTAAAGAATCCACCTGCCAGTGCAGGGGACATGGGTTCCATCCCTGGTCTGGGAAGATCCCACATGCAAAGCAGCTAAACCCATTCACCACAACTATTGAGCCTGTGCTCTAGAGCACGAGAATTGCAACTGCTGAAGCCCACGTGTGCCCTGGAGGGCTCAGCAACAAGAGAAGCCACCGCAATGAGAAGCCTGCACACTGCAAGTACAGAGTAGCCCCTGCTCCCCACAACTCGAGAAAAGCCTGCACGGCAATGAAGACCCCGTGTGTCAGTCGCTCAGTCACGTCTGACTCTGCGAATCCATGGACTGTAGCCCACCAGGCTCCTCTATCCATGGGATTTTTCAGGCAAGAAGACCAGAGTGGGTTGCCATTCCCTTCTCCAGGTGAGGACCCAGTACAGCCAATAAATAAAATCAATAAAAAAAGAAAAACCTCGCTCCTGCCCCAAATCCCTTGGAAAGCATATTCTTCCACCACAGGTGAGCCCTGCACTCCCACAGTCCATGGATTGTTTTCCCTTAAAGGACATCAACATCATTACTAACTTGCTTTAGCTTCATCATTTGACAAGAGTAACAGAGAAAAGCGGCACAGTGAATGAAGTCAGGCAGAAGCACAACCCCTGAATGACCTAGCCAGGTGGGAAAAGTATCAAAGGGGATTTTAGCTGACAGAAGAATGACTAAAAATTAGAACCTCCTCCATCTTTAAAAACTATCAGCTATCATTTCAAAGTGGCAGATCAAGAACATGTATTTACTTCCTCATCCTTGAATGATGGCTGGAAAATTCAAAGGGATATTCCCACAACATCAACGGGAAGGGTCACCAGTAGGCAAGAGCTAAGTTTCTGGAAGATGAAGGACAAGTGGAGGATGAAATGCAGCAGAGAAAGCCATGATTTTAAGATTCCAAAGGGATTTGGACAAGGAAGGGGCTAATGAGAACTGTTAGCTACTATCTAAGGCAGGAATGGGATTTGAGCAAAAACTGGGAAACCAATAGAAAGTCAATAGAGAAAAAGTCCACTCACCCTCTGACACATACCCTCCATCCAAACACCCTGGCAGCCATGCCTCTACCTCTCAAGTAAAGAAACACATGGGGCTGGCTCAGAAGCAGTAGTCTGCCAACTGCAACATCCATCAGAAGTGCCTGGAGAACTCAGTAAAACACAGATAACAAGGCCCCATCCCCTGAGTTTTTGATTCACTACATATAAGGTTGTTGTTATAATTGCCAAGTCATGTCCAACTCCTTTGTGACTGCATGAAGCGCAGCCCACTAGGCTCCCCTGTCCATGGGATTCTCCCGACAAGAACACTGGAGTGGGTTGCCATTTCCTTCTCCAGGGGATCTTCCCAACCCAGGAATCAAACCCAAGTGTCTTGCATTGGCAGGCAGATTCTTCACCACTGAGCCATCAGAAATAAGATTTGCCCCAAGAATTTGCATTCCTATCAAGTTCCTAGAGGTTTTACCACTAGAAATTAAATGAAGGCAATTTTACTTAATCTCTTTTTTAAACCTCAGTTTCTGCAGTAGTAAAACGGAATAGTGAGAGTGCTCACAGAACAGTCCTAGTGAGATCAGAGATGATACTTGTGCAATCTTTGGCGCACTGCCAGACACACATATGAGAAAGGTTTTTTAATTTGCCCAAGTCATGGTTATAACCAGTGATTATAATTGATGCTTTTAACAAGTATTTGCTTGCTTCTAATGTTTTTTGAATTCTGAGAATTTGAAAAGTGGAAAAAGATGGAGAAAGAACATGAAAATATCTCATTAAGCCTGTAAGTGACCAAGTTGTTGAGCTGCAAAGCAAGGACAGGTGCATGCTACCTTCACCAGGCAGAACACAGGTATTTTTCGTTCTGTTGAAGAGAAGAACCTGAATTCATACCTTCTCACCAAGGTCATGCCCACGACTGATACTGGTCTGGACAACAGGCTACTGAGAAGGTACTTGTCCAGGGAATGGGTAACAGGTTCTATGGTCAGAGTCCTGGCAGGTAAATAATGACACATTTAAGCGTGTAATTAGAAGAGGATTTAATCAAGGAACTATTAAGAAAAGCATGGGTCAGGTGGTAAACCAACTCTCTTGAGAAGAAAAAGCTCTGATTTATATCATTTGACAATTTCTGAGGGGTAAATATTCCCACATGGCAGAGTTCAAGCTACCAAGTTCCCTGAACTAGGAATACAGAAAAGATGAGCATAACCACATCTTGAGAGATAGTATTGATACCAGCCAGCTACACCTGCCCCAGCATACCATGGGGGAAAAACTCAGGGACAGTGCAGGACCCCCAGCATTAGTAACCTTTGCAAACTGCAAGGTTTAGCCAAACCCAAAGAGAGTGATGGAGAAGGCAATGGCACCCCACTCCAGTACTCTTGCCTAGAAACTCCCATGGATGGAGGAGCCTGGTAGGCTGCAGTCCATGGGGTCGCTAAGAGTTGGACACGACTGAATGACTTCACTTTCACTTTTCACTTTCCTGCATTGGAGAAGGAAATGGCAACCCACTCCAGTGTTCTTGCCTGGAGAATCCCAGGGACGGGGGAGCCTGTTGGGCTGCCATCTATAGGGTCGCACAGAGTCGGACACGACTGAAGCGACTTAGCAGTAGTAGCAAAGAGAGTGAGCTGCAGATGTAACCTTTAGTCAAAGTAAAACAGATAGGCTACAATGATGACCTTGCAGGGAGGAAACTAGAGAATAAATACTACAATCTCCCCCTCCTCCTTCCCCATCTCACGGTGGTATGAAGCCAGCCAGCAGTCAGGAAGCAAGGGAGCCTACAGACATAATCCACATAGGTCACCCTCCCAGGATGCAGAGCAGGTTACAGAAGAAAAAAGACTGGCCCAGCAATAAAGAATCTGCTTGCCAATGCAGGAGATGCGACAAACACAGGTGTGATCCCTGGGTTGGGAAGATCCCCTGGAGTAGGAAATGGCAACCCACTCCAGTATGCTTGCCTGGAAAATCCCATGGACAGAGGAGCCTGGTGGCTACAGTCCTTGGGGTTGCAAAGAGTCAAACACGACTGAGCACAACAGAAGATAAAGCAGTACACTGGCCCTTGTAGGTGGTCAAAGCACAACCTTAAAGATTGCAGCATAGAATGCTAATCAATTCGGTCCCAATAATGCTGAGAGTAAACAAAAATAAAGAAAATCAAAACATAAAAATCCATGTAGATGAAGTAAATATATTTTCTTCGCCAGTTATAAAGCTCTAGTCTAAATACGCTTTCCAAATTCATTCTTAATAGAATCTGAAGTTAAGTGGTAGATAAATATTGGTAAAATTTGTCCAAATAGTATCATCTTTCAGATGCTAATTCCAGCACTCTGAGAACGCTGGTGGCGGGTTCCTACATCACTGCTGTAAGGAAAGAAGGAAGTAACTAGAGGCCATTTCTCTTCTTTATAAAAGTTCCTGAACTGTGGTGCTGGAGAAGACTCTTGAGAGTCCCTTGGACTGCAAGGAGATCACACCAGTCAATCCTAAAGGAAATCAGTCCTGACTATTCATTGGAAGGACTGATGCTGAAACTCCAATACTTTGGCCACCTGATTCAAAGAATTGACTCATTGGAAAAGACCCTAATACCGGGAAAGACTGAAGGCAGGAGAAGGGGATGACAGAGGATGGGATGGTTTGATCATCTACTCAAATAGACATGAGTTTGAGCAAGTTCCAGGAGTTGGTGAAGAACAGGGAAGCCTGGTGTGCTGACCATGGGGTCACAAACAGTAGGACACGACTGAGGAAATGAACTGAACTGATGTCACCAAGACCCTTTAAAAAGCTATGAGGAATGGGAGCCTTGAGGCACTCTCATTTAATAATTAACATTAATAATTACAAGATTAACTCAATTTCAGAACATCAGTTTTATGCAACATAAGACTAATAGAAAGAGCTGTCATTTTAATTGATAGAATGAACAATCTTAGGATGAGTAAGCAAACAGATTCTGATTAGTGGCATAATTCTCTAGTACCTAATCAAAAGAGCTGTAAGTAGTTTTTTTCCTCAGCAGCCACACAGGACTGTTAGAATAGAGACCATGAGAACTGAGGGAGACGCCAAAGTTGGCCAGACTGCAATCTGTTCAGCAAGACTGTACTTGCACAGAGAGCAGCCGGGGCATCAGACAAAGCCCAACATCTAAGACAGGCTGGAATCGCACAGCAGCGGGTGAGCAACCCGAGACCACATGCCAAAGAGGACAGTGCAATGGGACATCCCAGAGGAGGGAGAGGCTATTAAGAAAACTTCCACCACATCAAAACAAAGCTTCATACATCCTGCAGTTGTCCCCTTTAAATTGACTTAAGGGACCTGGGCATCCCATATCCAATCTCACAAAAAAAGAATGAGCTATAAAATCTAAGAATAAGTTTGGGTGAGACGTTTATAATGGAAAAAATGTGTGGTAAGTACTGAGTCGGCATAGCATCTCTTAAATCTTTGCTGAGGTTTGCAACGCATGTTGGTCTTCATCCCTCTGCAATGAGCCGCAGCGTCACAAACATCACGCACATTTTGGGAGTCCCAGGCTCAAGCACAGCATCACGCACAGAGGGGGCCCACCACGTCTATGAAGCTGAGCTGGAGGCTAGTCTTAGCTTTTCAGTCTGTCTTTGAGTTTTGATTCCTCCATGATAGCACTGCCCCCACTTCAGTCACTTTCTTTCTTTCCCTAAAATAAACATGTCATTCACCTCCTAGTCCCTTCTCACTTTCAGCCTGAATTCTTACATATGTCCCCGGAGTTTTTCCATTTGAGAAAATGAGTCTCTCACACACACACTTGCATGTGTCCTTTGCACACAATTCTCACTGTGCGAGTCTTTCCTATAATTTACCATCATGGTGCGGGAGTTCACACTACAGGAATATTTAAACACAGAGTAGATAGCGAGAGCTGGACAATGAAAAGAAGGCTGAGTACTGAAGGACTGACACTTTTGAACTGTGGTATTAGAGAAGACTCTTGAGAGTCCGTTGGACTGCAAGGAGATCAAACCAGTCAAGCCTAAAGAAAATCAACCCTGAATATTCATTGGAAGGACTGATGCTGAAGCTGAAACTCCAATACTTGGCCACCTGATGCGAAGAACTAACTCATTGGAAAAGACTCTGATGCTGGGAAAGACTGATGGCTGGAGGAGAAGGGGACAACAGAGGATGAGATGGTTGGATGGCATCACTGACTCAATGGACATGAGTTTAAGTAAGCTTCAAGAGAGGGTGAGGGACAGGGAGGCCTGGCGTGCTGCAGTCCATGGGGTCACAAAGAGTCAGACACGACTGAACAACTGAACAACAAGAAGATAGTGAAACCTCCCAAAGGACAAGGGCAAGTTTTGTTTTCATTTCATTTTGATCACGTGCTCACCATTAACATGACCCTGAGTGACCCTGCTTTATTGGTTACTAGATTGGGCAGTGCCATTATTAAAGGATAAAATAGCATGTGTCGACAAGGGTGTGCTGTGGAGTGCTGAAAACTCTCATACACTGCTGGAGGGAGTGAAAAATGATACAAGCCCTTTGGAAAACTGTTTAGCAGCATCTGCCACAGTTAAACAGAGGCATCCTATGTACACGCTCAATATACGCCCAAAAGACATGAAAAATATTTGTAGCAGCATTAACAGCAAAAGTCTGCAAACAACTCACACGTGGTTGGAGGAGGTCAGTGAGAGGATGTGACCGCTAGCTGACCATTGAGCTGGACCCAAACAATCAGAGGCGCCTCACCCCTCCCCTGTCCTTGGGATGTACATTCTGCCCACTGCTCCCACAGTAGGAGCCATCCCAAGGAGAGAGGAGGGTGTTGTTGAGACCATCTAGACCAGCAGTCCCCAACCTTTTCGGCACCAGGGACTGATTTCGTAGAAGACAATTTTTCTACAGGTGGAGGGGGATGGTTTCAGGATGATTTAAGCGTATTACATTTATTGTGCACTTTATTTCAATTACTACATCAGCTCCACCTCAGATCATCAGGCATCAGATCCCAAAGGTTCGGGACCCCTGATCTGAGTGAATATGTGACTGAATCCAGTAAAGGCCTCTTTTTAACGTTTAAGTTTTGGCAGGTGGGTGTGGAGATCTACTCACACTGCAGTGCCCAAGACAAACCCAATGAGTTCCCTCACTTATTAAAGCTGCCACCTACCAGTCAAGAGTGGGCTGTCTCTTTCTCCCACCTCTCCTTGCCCTCCCTATAAGGGGGGTATCCATCAAAGTAGAATGGATAAATACAATGCATAGTGTGGTCATTCCATAAAGTGCTATATAGCAGTGAAAAATGAACAATGAAAGCACATGCAACAGCAGCACGGAGGAGTCATCAGCTGATGAAGGATCCACGCTGCACGTCCCATGCATATAAAGCTCAAAACAGACAAAGTGAACTAGTGTTCGGGAACGCAAAACAAGTGAAATTATGGGGCAGAATATGAAGAAATTATGGTCACCGTGAACTCAGGAGATATCTCCCTTTGGGAAGTAATGAACATGGGAACAGGAAGGTCCCAGGAGTCCTGGAGTGCTGGAAAGATCTCACTAAGGTGGTGAAAGAACATTATAGAAATGTATTAATCTACACACGGTGATTTCATGTGCATTTTTATTATTTTAAAACAAACCAAAAAAAAGTTTTAAAAAAACAAGGAAGAGGGGAACTTCCCTGGTGGCACAGTGGATGAGAATTTGCCTGCCAATGCAGGGGACCCAGGTTCAATCCCTTGTCCAGGAAGATCCCACATGCCACAGAGCAACTAAAGCCCGTGAGCCACAACTACTGAGCCCGCGTGCATAGAGCCCGCGCTCCACAAGAGAGGCCGCTGGAATGAGAAGCCCACACACTGCAGCTTCTTTGAACAAATAACTAAAGTATATTTTAAACGTTTATTTACAAGCCATTAACTATCTAACCAAAAATAAAGAGGCAGGAAAGAAACAGGGAGCTTCAAGGTAATGTCGAAGAAACCACTGCCAAATGGAGTCCAATCATCAGTGAAGAGTTAGTGTTGGAAAGAACGAAGCCAAAGAGTCCATTTATCACAATGTTCCTCAAAGGCTTCTATTCTTTTATGATAGATTATTAAAATATATGGATTTCATAAAAGTCAGGGAGTTTGGAAAACGTGTTGCCTTACATTAAATCAGAGGCTCCGTCTTCTGAATCTCCCAGCTACTGTCAGCCAATAGATTAAACCTGTGAGTCTTTCAGAGAAAGTGAACTGAGCCAAGGTTGAGGATTATCTTCGAACATATTACAAGGGAAAAAAAAAAACAACAACAGTTCTGTTGAACTGGTAATAATTCAGATTACCACCTACTCTGTGTTCAGAGCAATATGGGACTTTAATCAGTTTTCTGTTTCATAAATATTCCCATGGCTCAACACTTTCTGAGGAGACGCAACATTACCCATGGCTCTCATCCTGTTTGCTAAGTACCTACATCAACAACCTGAACCAACTTAACGCCGTACAAAAACACAGCTGATTTAGCAATCTGTAAATTATACATGTACATAAATCTGTACCCAAATGTGTCATGTTTCACTCCTCCTAACATGCATGGGTTCTTAACTGGCACCTACAATTGTTTGATATAGGTTTACGAACACTAAAACATATGTTCTGCCTAGAAAGGGACCATTTAGGGTAATATTTTTGTAGTTTCCTGGCACCGAGATCTGACAGCCTCCCTAAGACAGATCTATTTGCTTCAGCAAGGATTCTGACAGTAAGTGCTACAGATTTAAGCAACCATCAAAAAATATTCTGGAACAACACTTTTCAAGCATGAATATCAAGAGAAACAGGCTGGCTTTGCCTAAGTGGCCACAAAGTCAGTAGAAGGATCTGAAATGATGATAGTCAAAATCAAATCCAATCCGGGGCACTAATTATGCCCTCTGACTACTTACAGCTAAGCAAAAAAAAAAAAAAACAGGTAATTTCTTTCAAATGGTTTCAGGATATATAAAAGAAAATTAAACTAGATTTAAGTCCCACCAAGACCAGGAATCTTTTAAACTTTTTTAGAAATAAAATGTCAGATTTAAATAAGAGTTGTAGCCAGGAAACACTGTGGAATTAGAGCCGGGTCCTGGGACCCAGACTCACTAGAATGTAACTTACTAAAGGCAAAGAGGATCTCCTGCTTTCTACTATATCCCCAGCAATCAATAAATATGCTCAATAAATCTTAGTTGAATGAACAAACCAGTAACAACTGTTGACTAGTCCCTGAGCTGCCTCTTACTAACTAAATGTAGGTAAATGACTTAACCTGAAGATCCTTAATCCCTGAATTTCTAAAATGGAGACATTGCACTCCTTTGCTGGCTTATGAGAATCAAAGGTGATATTCCATGGAAAGTGACTTAATACTTTACAAAAGGCACAGAGAGAGAGAGAGAGAGAGAGTGTGTGTGTGTGTGTGTGTTACCCCACCTGTGACTCCAACTAAACCACTGACAAAGGTGAAAACACTGCCCTTCCTTGAAACAGAATTAGCTTGTCCTTTGCCCTATGATTCTGCTTGGATGTGGCAGCATGGCTGTTAGCCAAAATAGATGCTGTTCTTGTTGTTGTAACATTTTATTTAATCTCCACTGGGAAATTGTGCTTCTCTAGAGAATGGTAATACAAGGAAGGTCATTTCAAGGTAGAGTATAAGAAGCATGACACGGGGGTCAAAGGGCTTAGGGGTTCATCAGTTCTGCCCTTAAATCTTTGAGAAAATCCACTTGCTTTTGTTTCTTTATACCACGTTAGGGAAGGAGAGGTAGACAACAAAGCATCTAAGGCCTGTCTCAGTTCTATTTTCCAGATACCAGATATTCAAATGCCCCAGAACAAAGCCAGTTCTATTATCCATTAGCACATAATGAGAGATTTTTTTAAAGGATGATGAAAACAGTTCTACAAGCTAAGTCACAATGGCTGGAGAAACAATGATGCTATAAGAAAGATGAATGATTCCTTCTAGAGCTGCCTCAGGCACTGTCTGCCTGCCACTTCCAATTAGTCACTTAACATTCCTGGGACTCAGTGTTTTGATCTGTAAAAGAGGAACAATAATACTGCATAGGACCACTGGGCGAAAATACCTAAGAAAATTATCAAAAAGTACTATTTTAAGGTAAATGCTATTTAAACAATTTCATGCCCCCCTCCCCAAAAGGCTGGTGGATTCTAGAAGGAGACAATCAATATTTTTAAATAGATTTTTTCCATCACAGTAAAATAACATGATGCTGGTAGATACTGTGATACTTCCAAGAGTCCAGATTGTTTTTCCTATTTGGGCTCAGGAAATACGAAGACAGGGGTCACTAAAAACTGAAATCTCACAACCTTGAAACAGTAGATCATTTTAAATGTTCATCCGTCTTTCCTCCCAAGATGTTTTGGTTTCGTTGTTGATGTTGTTTTGGTTGGTTGGTTAATTGAAGTCAAGCTGTTGGAATTGGAGCTGAAATTAAAGCGCCAGCGCTAACAACATTGCCTGCTACTTATTCTATTAACATTCCATGTCTGCTTACAGAGGGGAGGAAGCGCCAAGAAGATCAACTAAATCAGAAAGTGTCCTGCCTTCTCAGTTCCAGGAGTTTTTGTAATCGTGTCAACTCCAGAATTCGTATCTTTTTTTTTTGTCATTTTACTGTGGTTATTAGCTCCATGATTCTTCATTTCCTCCTATAAGCCTAAGGAACCTTGTGATTGTCACTTTTAAGATTCTCTTACCACTCTCTCCACTCAAAAACATGATAAGGTATATATTAGATATAGTTTTCCCTCATATTTAAAGGGCGCTACCTCTTCACCAAAAAAATGCAGTTGTCATTGATTCTTATGAGAAAGTTGACGTCACTGTCAATGGGATCCTCAAATAGCACGACTCCCTTGATAACCCACAACAGGCCAATAACAACAGCAATCACAGCAAATTAACTCTTAAACAGCGATTTTACTTAAAGAGCCATGATCATCTGCAGCTTTTTCACAGCCGAAGAGTTCATTGTGGCTGTTCACATAGTAATTAGCATTCCCTTCTCTCCTCAGGTAATGGCTGGGACTCTGTTAGAAAGCCACCTTAGTTTGAGGAAGCCCTTGAAAGGAAAAGGGCTTCCCTTGTCGCTCAGCTGGTAAAGAATCCACCTGCAATGCAGGAGACCTGGGTTCGATCCCTGGGTTGGGAAGATCCCCTGGCGAAGGGAAAGGCTACCCACTCCAGTATACTGGCCCGGAGAATTCCATAGACTGTGTAGACCACGGGGTAGCAAAGAGTCGGACAGGACGGAGGAACTTTCACTTTCACTTTTGAAAGGAAAGGTGATTGACCAGAAATTCTTCAAGAGGCACATTTCTAAAAAGTGCCTGAATAATACATGATGATTTGCTATCCCAGTTGATAAGTTATTTATTAGAAGATAAATTTAAATCTGTTTTTAATTATAAAGAGTATTTTCTAGTAGCATAAGTCACTTTCATGCCCTTCCCCTGAATCCCAAACTAAATCCTAATAGAAGTGCAGAGTTTTAACACAATTTCCTGCAGGCTCGGCAACAGTGATATTTACACATTTTAAAAACCCATTTCCTGAGTTGGCTCTTCACCTCCTCCCAACAGAATGTCATTTGTCTCTGGAGGGAGAGGGGACCAGGAGCCTGTATAGAACGTCTCTAGGCTTGTCCTCTGTCATTTTAGCCTGTTTGATGAAAGGCTGTGCACTGCATCTTCCAACTGCTGAGCTCTTCCAACTGCCCTGTAAGCGCTTTACCCTGGAAGCTCTGCTGTGAGTACTAAAGGCGTTTGAAATTATTGCATTCTATCCCTGCTCCTCGGACTTTCCACCACCTCCTGTCATCTTAATGCCACTGGGAAAGAGAGGGGCTGGAGCTCTGGTTTATCGATACATTTACAGTTTGGGTGAGTTTGAGAATGTACAGGGGAGCAAGAGTTATAAAACACTGCTGTGGTTTGGAAGAGAGAAATGATGACAGGTTTATACGTGCGCCCCTCCACTTTGCACTCGAGTTCAGGAAACTCTGCCCTTCATGAGCCTTAACTTCGAAGGGTGTGGGTGGGTGAGGAGGTGGAATCCGGCAGCCTGCAGCACGTCCCTAGGTTCCCACGTCCCTACCCCTCGGACTTTTCAGCTGCCTGGGTGGGAGGTAGAAGCAGCAGCATCCTCCTATCCCTCGGGACCGGGACTCGGAGGTGCCGGTCTCTCCTGGGGCTCTCTCCGGGGGGAGGCGACGCCGCAGGCAGCGGCCAGAGAACCCAGAGAGCCTTAACGGAGGGGCGAACAGTACCTATGGGGAAGGCGCTGCCGTTTCTGCCGCGATCAGCTTCCCATCACTTTTCCCGGGACTTTGCTCGTCAGCTGTCACACTCCCGGGAGAGGAGACTGAGAAGGCGCGCGAAAGGCCCCCAAAAGCGACCCCAGGAGAGCTCTCCTCTTGGGATGGAGACCCATTAGACCCCACCCCACTCTACCCACCCTTCCCATCCCCCGGGAGTCAGCCCCGAACCGCGGCTCCCAGCAGAGCCCCGGGGTTCTGCTGCGTCTGCTGGTGCCGAGCGGCGGGAGGCGTCTGCAATAAAGGCACGGATAAAAAGCCGGGGTGTCAAATCCGAATGCACCTCTTACCATTGGACCGCCGGACAATATTCTCCAGAAACGTGTTTTGCGGGGCCACCAGTCCCTTCCTGCCCCCAGCCATGGTCATCCTCCCGGCAGCTCGGGGTCTGGGGGGCGTCCCGGCACGGCGACTCACGGCAGCCTCAAGCTGGGCGCGGGGCCCGCGAGCGATCCCGGCTGGAAGCGCCCCATGCGCTCCACGCGGACCCGGGCGGGCAGGGGCGGCGGCTCCCTCCTGCTGCCACCCTCGCGCCCTCTTCGCGCCTCCCTCCCCGCTGCCCGCCTCGCTGTGTACTCGCGCGGGGCTCGCCGCGCCGCAGCCGCCTCCGGGTGGGCGGGGGGGAGCCGCCGCAACCGGGCCCGCGGCGCCCCCTACAGGGCCTGTGTCCCCCGCCGGCCTGCGGGAGACCGAGCGGGGCGCTCCCGCAGCGGCTGGGAAGCCGAGCGCCGCGGCGGGCTAAGGCTGGACGGGCAGCGCCGCGCTCTGGACACAGCCGGGAAACGTGCTCAAGGCGCGCCTTGGGTTGGGTGGCGAGGGGAACGTTGGAGCTGCTGTCTCTCGGAGGGTTCACTCCCAACGAGGTCGCAGGGAGTCTTGGAGGAACGTAGCACTGTACCTCTCCTCCCTTGCTCCGTTCCAGGCCGGAACCCTTGGGACCTCTAAAACTCTTGAAACCCTTTCCTGCTGGCCCCCTAGGGTCTCTTAGCCTCGTTTGTGAAAGTTACCCCACCTGCATTCTGAAGCCAGTGTTTGACCATTAATTAATGAAGTACTTAAGGGCTCAGGCTTGCAGAGTGACTGGTTGGATTTCAGAAGAGCTGTCTTGGGTTGCTTTTAAAGACAACCTAAAGTCAAAAACGCACGCTCCAGACATTTGACAAGTTTGCGGGCTGACTGTCTCCATTTCCACTCTTATCCAGTGAATATTTTAGCAAAGACCAAGAAAATACATGTATATTTACAGAAAGGTGTTCTGTTTGTTTGTTAGCAGAATCACAACCTGTTATGATCAGTGTGTAAGATTAGGAAACAACAAGCTGTCTGACAAACATCTAAACAGGCGGGATGGGGCTTGTCCCTGAGGGCAAATGCTTGGAGGTTGGGGTTGGGGTGGGCAGCTTCCCCAGGCATTTGACATCAATTAAAAACCGCAGAGGACTTCCCAGGTTAGTAGTAAACAACTCGCCTGCCAATGCAGGAGACATGGGTTTGATCCCCTGGCCAGGGAGATCTCCTGGAGGAGGGCATGGCAACCCACTCCGGTATTCTTGCCTGGAGAATCCTATGGACAGAGGAGCCTGGTGGGCTACAGTCCATGGGGTCACAAAGAGTTGAACACTATTAAGTGACTTAGCACACAAAAACGCAAAAACTGCAGCCTTGACAGGCACACTGCTATATTTAAAATGGATAACCCACAAGGACCTACTGTACAGCACAGGAAACTCTGATGGATGTTACGTGGTGCACCGAATGGGAGAGGAATTTGGAGGAGAATGGATACATGTATATGTATGGCTGAGGCCCTTAGCTGTCCACCTGGAACCGTCACAACATTGTTAATTAGGCACACTCCAATACAAAATTAAAATTTCAATAAAAAATGAATTAATTTTTGAAAAGCACAGCCTTGACTTGATGGATGGGCCACCGTGTTCAGGATGCTGTGTTGATCTTCACACCTGCCTCCTGGTATAAGAAGAATTACATCAACTCAAGATTTCTGGGCAGGAGCTCAGACTGTTTTAGGAGATTTTTACCGGCACATGGGCTTTATCTGTTTTTTCACTGTCTCCAGAGAGTGTATGACCAGAGACTAAAGAACTGCCCCACAAAAAGAATGAGTTGATTGTTTCTTAATCAGTTTCATGCTGGGACAAGCAACAGTTAACACAAGAATGTAAGAGGCAAAAAACTGACTGTGCAACCTCAGCTGTCCAGGTTAACCATCCTGACACATCCTAATATTTTGTAGATACCTTCTCAGTTTATTCATCTCTCAAATAGAGGAACTAATTCTTGTCCAGCAATCTCTCAGAGATGCCTTGAAGATCAAATGTGATTGATTAGGGGCTGCTGCTGCTGCTGCTGCTAAGTCGCTTCAGTCGTGTCCAACTCTGTGCCACCCCATAGACGGCAGCCCACCAGGCTCCCCCGTCCCTGGGATTCTCCAGGCAAGAACACTGGAGTGGGTTGCTGGGTTGCCATTTCCTTCTCCAATGCATGAAAGTGAAAAGTGAAAGTGAAGTCGCTCAGTCATGTCCGACTCTTAGCAACCCCATGGACTGTGGCCCACCAGGGTCCTCCGTCCATGGGATTTTCCAGGCAAGAGTACTGGAGTGCAGTGCCATTGCCTTCTCCTATTGATTGGGGAGAGCCCCCTAAATTGTAGAGTAGTATACCACGGTCAGATGTCATCATTAGAGTGACCAAATAAATCAGGCCGTTACAGACATCATCCTGTGTCTCACCTTGTGGAGACACAAAGTGGATGGATGGTAGCTTTTGGCAGTTAGGGAAGGCTTGCTTGGGCCTTGAAACCAGTAATGATATACTTCTTCCACAAGGTAAGATTCTACCAGGCGCATCCATCACCCAGCTCAGAGCAGTGATTTCTTAAACCCTAGCTCCGTCTAGTGGTTCTTTGCTCTATTACAAATGAGATAACAAGCAGTGCGGATGAGAACTTGGAGATGTATTGATGCTGAGTTGGTTCGGAGGTGTCTGCCTACTTCATTTGAATCAATTCGTTTGAATAAGGCTCTTAAGGTTATGTAATCTACTGCAGGCCCAAGGGGAGATTTTTCATAATGATATTAAATCTGTCAAGCAACCTCATAATCCTGCTTGTGAAAGGAAGATAAAGAAAAGCATGGGTGGGACGGGGGAGCTATCAGAGAGAGTTAATAAAATTTCTCAGATTTTAATGAGCTCTCGTGTTCCAGGGCTCGGGTATAAAGGAAACAGATGATGTTCATTTAAGGTGAGGGATGTTAAAGCTGTGGCAGGCTACCTGATAAGAAAAAGGGGCAGAGATATCTTCCATTTTTAATTTCAGACGTACTACTACTACTACTGTGGTTCTCAGCACGCACTGTGTGTGTGTGTGTGTGTGTGTGTGTGTGTATTGGCACCAATTTGAATACTGTCACTTTTAGTGGCACCCTTGAAAAGATTAAAAGACCTAAAACATCATTTAAACAGTCAGAAATCTTTAACCATTATCTCTACTCAGCGTGAGGATATCTCATGGCATCTACAAAAACAAACACATCCTCTGCCCCGCATTCCCTTGGCACTCAACACTGCCTGACTGTAGGAATAAAACTGTGTTCCGCCTTGCCCAGGTTCTCTTTGCTATTCGCAGGCCTAGGTTGCATGTGTTCAGTAAACACACCCTCTTTGTTGGGACTGGCTAGACAGTACAGTATATTACGCTCCTTGCCTCTTACTTCCCACCTTTTGTTCCCTACTCTGTATTCACTTCCAGGAGCTGCTCAACTTAAAGTTCTGTCTGAGATCTAGCACTATAATGTAGGAAAGTCAGCTAGAACAAACTTTAATCTTACAAATTTGTCAACACTGCTAACACCTTTGTAAAAGAGTCACAGTACAGCAATGTACCTCTGTATTCTTATATAACAGGCAAAGCCACTTTTTATTCAAAGGAACAACTTTAAATAACTGGGACCAGAGCTCCAATTAGACTGCCTCTGTCCCTCTCTGCAGGAAGTGGGCTACCTCTGTCTAGAGGGTCTACCAAGAACAATACAGAGTCCGAAATGAAAACTTCTAAAATTGTATACCACTGTCTCTAACCAGTGTCTCAGTGGTCTTCCTTCCCTATGCCCTCAGTATTGTGGTTTCCCCTGGATTATAACACGTGCTTTGTCTGTATCATACAATAGATGGTGAGCTGAAACACAGATGAACTTCACCAGTCTTTGTTTTCATATATATAATTGAGCCATGGTATAATTGATGAGTTCACAAAAGTAGTTCACAGTGATGGAGACACTACAGAGAGAGCATGGAGATAGAGCTCTACAGAATGGCTGGGAAAAGAGTTTGGGAGAGGACAGAAAAATCTCAAAGCCAAACAAAAAATATGTATCAAATGAAGAGGAAGACAGTACCACGCACCAGGAGTAGGGTGAGGGGGGAAGATGGCATCATGCAAAGACAAGAATTACATTTTTTCCTTTCAATAAGACCATGAAGTATAAGAAACAGATTTCAAAAGCCCAGAACCTCTCAAACATAGGAGAGTCGCCCATGAGCCCTGGAAGTTCTCAGAGGAAGAATGGGCAAACAAGGGTGTTTCCTCTGCAGAAAAGAATAAGCATCAACAGGAGAAACTGAACCCAGAAGGGACTTCACCTACCTGGCCACCATGAGTGAAATATCTAAAAGAGGGGGAATATGCAGCATGCATGGGAAATTTCAGCTTCTATGACCCAGTGACTGATTTATTATATGTAATTTCTGTTCGCAAAACATATTGTCCAATAGATGTACAGGAAATGTGTTGGGGAGGCCATATCCATTGGAAAGATCTGTTCTGTATTATGGGGCTTCCCAGGTGGCTCAGTGGTAAAGAATCCTCCTGCCCATGCAGGAGACATAGGAGATGTGGATTTGATCCCTGGGTCAGGAAAATCCCCTGGAGGAGTAAATGGAGGAGTACACCCTCTCCAGTATTCTTGCCTGGAAAATTCCATGGACAGAGGAGCCTGGTGGGCTACAGTCCATGGGTCACAAAGAGTTGGACTCGACTGAGCACATACACAGGCATATTCTGTATTATGGACACCTACCTCCACCAAGTGCTGGGAAAAAGGAGAAAACCTGCCTCCATAAGAATTGTAGCCTATGAATCTAATTGACTGGAGGGTGTCACACTGATGTAGGTGCTACGCTCAACTCTGGCTAACCCAATAGGCATTTTTAAACATTTGCAGAACTGGATTATATCTTTCTAAATGCCCAAAGCCTATTATCCTTCTTTCTCATTTCCTCCTATCAAAAAAGAACAAGGTATTTTATCACATCCCTCTCATGGAAAATAATGAAAAGCATTTACAACTGTCTCATTTTATTGTGCAAACATTCGCTCAGAGTCTAGCATACACCAGATGCTGGAATAGGTTCTAAGGGTGAAAAGAGGGTTGTGAACCTGCCCCCATGAAGCTCAGGAATCAGTGAGTACTTAGCTTCTTTATGATTTCTCTCCTTTCTGCTACTTTCCTCTCTCAGTTGTGTCCTCCAAACCCTGCTGTCTTTGTCCACAAACTACATTTCAGCTTGATCTTCGCACCGAAGACTTTCCTTCTCTTCACTGAGACTTGTCTCTCCCCAAAAGTCTTGGAGTCCCACAGATCACACTCCTTTAGAAGATATTCATCTGCCATGGCCCCTGCTCCTAGAAGCCAGAAGTGAAGTGGGAATTCATCAAGAGTAGGCAGTTGGACGCACAAGCGCAGAGCCCAAGAGAAACATCTAGGCAGAGCCAGAGATTGAAAATCACTAGCTTATAGCCTTCAAAAGAGAGTGAGAAGGAGCAACCTAGAAAGTAGGGATAAGCCATGAGAGAAGTCTTTAACTGGGAAGAGTAATGAACACCATCATATGCATATGTATGTACGTACTAAGCTGCTTCAGTCGTGCCTGACTCTTGGCAACCCTATGGACTGTAGCCCGCCAGGCTCTGTGGTCCATGGAATTCTCCAGGCAAGAATATTGGGTTGCCATTCCCTTCTCCAGGGGATCTTCCTGACCCAGGGATCAAGCCCATGTCTCCTGAGGCTCCTGCATTGCAGGCAGGTTCTTTATCATGAAGCCACCAGGGAAGCCCAGATTTATTTATTTATTCTTGTGTGACATCTGGGATCTTAGTTCCCCAACCAGGGATTGAACTCGGTGTGTTGCTGTAAAAACTGGAGAATGTCCCTGGGACAGAATGATCAGTTGGTCTTTTGAGACCTTAGTGGAAATATTTTCAATGGAATAGTGGGGACAAAGCCATATTACAATGGTTTTAAAGAACAATTAGAAAGTTACAATCCAGATAGCAGACTGAGCTAGTAAAAACTGCCCTTCTAACTCAAACATAGAGAAATGCCAAACAAATGGTTTTTAAGCTTATCTTCAATATACTGCCAAGATCAAAACAAGTCAAAAATAGGCAGGAATCCATTGCAGTTGTGGGAATACATGGGGAGCAGCAGGGGAGTGTAACCTCCAAAGAAATGCTCCTTAGGGTGTCCAGTTTTGGTATTGGTGTGACGGTTCTGAGGACAGAGGCCCCATTCATGGTGGGGAAACTGGAGCTGAGTCTCCGCTGGACCCAGGAACCTGGAAAAATAGAACCTACAAGCCTGAGCTCTCAGCTGGTCCAGAACATGGGTGGAAACAGTAAACCTTCACAAATAGGAACTCCTAGACCACTCAGTCTTCCACATTAATGGGACAGGATTCTCCCAGCTACCCTCACAGTGTGGAATCTTGTGCTAAGAAATTTATACAGAAATGTCACATAGCCCCATCAGAAACCAGTAAGAAACTGCCACTGCAGGAAAAACATATACCAACCAATATACCTTAAGATCCAACTGATAAAAATTACCCCCAAGAGAAAGCATACAGACATAATTATAAATCATACCAAAAATAATTCTACATCATAAATGAAGTCAAATAAAAAATTGGAGAAAACAGCAACTGAGAAACAAGGCAGGTTGCAGCAAGTTGAGACTTTAAAATGTGTATTTTATATATTCAGAGAATAAGAAAGAAATATAAACCTTAGGGTGAAAATAAGACACTATGACAAAAAAACAGGCAGATTTTGATCAAAATTAAACAAAATTTAAAACAGTCATGGAAACAAAAACTCCCCGGGGTATATTATTCAGTAGTCTAGACCCAATTAGCTGGAAAGGAAATTACACAGAACATAGCCTAGAGAATTAAAAAGATAGGGAATGTAAATGATAAGTGGATGGAGTGAAAGGCTCAAACATACATCTAAAAAGAATCCTCTAAGGAATAAAAACATATATGGAGAAGAAGCAATATTCAAAGGGACAATGAGAATAAATTTTCCAGAATTAAAGAAATCAAATATCTCACAATTAAACTCTCAGATTGAAAAGGCAGGATAAATGAAAACAAATCCAAACCTAGACATATAGAAGTGACACTCCAGAGCGTAAAAGGAAAAGAGGAAATCTTGAAAATTATCATAGGAAAAAATAGATCATCTACAACAATGTGAAGATGATATTGACATCTCAATCTAACAAGAGAGTTAAAAATGATGGAATATGCCAGTGGTTCCCAACACGATGGCTAAACTTCAAAAGACTGACAGGGCAAAATGTTGACAAGGATGTGGAGCCAACAGAACTCTCAAACATTGCTGTGAGAGTCTGAAATGATTTTTTAAAATCACTTTGGAAATAGCCTGGCAGTTTCTTACAAAACTATCGATAACCATTAACCCATCCCACACCCCAGAAATTCCACATACATTCAAAAAAGATTTGTTTGTATCTGCTTCATTCATAACAGTCAAAGACTAAAAGCAGCATGTGTCCGTCACCAGCAGAATAAATAAACAAACCATGGTATACCAATACGATAGAATACTGCAGAGTAACAAAATGAAACAAACTACAGTTAAAGGCAAACAACGCTGAAGAATCTCAACACATTACATTGAGTGAAAAAGCCTTAGACTAAAGAGTATATGGTATGTTATTTCATTCATACAGAGTTCTAGAACAAGCACACAAGGTGAAAAAGAAATCAGAACAGTATTTGTCTCTCAGGGGGGATACTGAGCATTGCCTAGGGAGGGACATGATGAAATTTTCGGGAGTAATAGCAACATTCTATATCTTCATGAAAGTGTGGGTTATGCGTGTATATGATTTGTCAAAACTCAAAAAATGATACATTTGAGTTTTATGCATTCTGCATATTTTATTTCAAAAAAGAAACTCTACATATTGAACCCTAGCTAGTTATATTCAGGCTAATCATTTAGGAGTAAAGTATATGGATGTCTACAACTTATTGTGAAATGCATAAAAAAATAAGATAAATAGACACAATAAAACAAAAACATCACAATGTAATGGCAGTAGAATCTGTATGGTTGCTATGTAAGTGTTCACTGTACAAGTCTTTCAAATTTTCTGTGTTTTTGAATTTTTTTCATATCCATCTGAACCATTTTAAAGGGGGGATAAAGTAAAGACATTAACAGAGACAGGCTAAAACTTATGGACATTTGCTGAAAGAACTAGTTAAGAATTAGGAAAAAAAGAACTAGAAGAAAAAAAGTGGATTACATGATGCAATAATGACAGAGAAACTGGTAAAAACATGGTAGTAGACACAAATAAATATTGACTTCTAGAAATAGTGAAGGCGATGGCACCCCACTCCAGTGCTCTTGCCTGGAAAATCCCATAAACAGAGGAGCCTGGAAGGCTGCAGTCCATGGCGTCACTGAGGGTCAGACACGACTGAGCGACTTCATTTTCACTTTTCACTTTCATGCTTTGGAGAAGGAAATGGCAACCCACTCCAGTGTCCTTGCCTGGAGAATCCCAGGGATGGGGGAGCCTGGTGGGCTGCCGTCTATGGGGTCACATAGAGTCGGACACGACTGAAGGACTTAGCAGCAGCAGAAATAGTGAGGACGATAACAGATAAATTAGAGAAGTGTTAAAAATACGGTGACAGTAAAATACTTGATAACAGTGGAATGAATAATGGAAACTGAAATGTTTCAAAATCTTTGTCTTCTAATAGCAAGACTGCTAAATTTTAGACTCTGTTAGAAAATTTAAAACTTTCAGACCAGTGAGGGGAAATAAGAATGGGCATAAAGAAAATATAATCAAATCAAAATATGCCACTTAAAGAGCAAAAAGATGTAAAGAATTAATATGGTGGATTAAAATATACATTAAAAGTGGCAGAAATGCCCCAAAATATGTCAGTAATCGCAATGTGTGTGTGTGTGTGCGCGCGCCCGCAGACGTGCACACGTAATTGCTTCAGTTGTGTCCGACTCTTTGCAACCCCATCAGCTGTATGTAGCCCACCAGGCTCCTCTGTCCATGGAATTTTCCAGGCAAGAATAATGGAGTGTGTTTCCATGCCCTCCTGTAGGGGATCTTCCCAACCCAGGGATCAAACCCATATCTATTAGGTTTCCTGCATTGGCAGGTGGGTTCTTTACCACTGCTACTGCTAAGTCACTTCAGTCGTGTCTGACTCTGTGCGACCCCATAGACGGCAGCCCACCAGGCTCCCCAGTCCCTGGGATTCTCTAGGCAAGAATACTGGAGTGGGTTGCCATTTCCTTCTCCAATGCATGAAAGTGAAAAGTGAAAGTGAAGTCGCTCAGTCATGTCTGACTCTTAGCGACCCCATGGACTGCAGCCCACCAGGCTCCTCCATCCATGGGATTTTCCAGGCAAGAGTACTGGAGTGGGGTGACATTGCCTTCTCCTTCTTTACCACTAGCACCACCTAAATTTTCTTATTAAAATAAACACTTATATCAGATAAAAACAAAACAGAATCGATCTTGTGATGGTTTAAAAAAGTCTCACTTGGAACACAGAAATGTTTACAACAGAGGGAGATGGAAAAGGACATAGTAAGACTTCGGATTTGGGGAATACTGCAAAACCATCCTATCACAAATATCAAAAAATTCTGAATAAAATTAATAAATGATGAAGTTTTGGATATATTATATATATGCACAACATACTACGTGTATATATATATTTACATTTTCTTAATTTTTAGTTTATATTGGAGCATAGTTGATTAACAACATTGTGTTAGTTTTAGGTATACAGCAAAGTGATTCAGTTATACGTATACATATATATATATGTGTGTGTATATATATATATGTGTGTGTGTGTGTGTGTGTGTGTATGCTTTTAATTGACTAACTTTCACATGAAATGAAAAGAATTCCCCAAGGACCAAAATACAAACAGAAGTAAAACCAAAGCAATGAGCACAAAGATGTGACAGTGTTGCTGCCCAAGCAAGGTAGGGAGGAAAGGGTCGAAAACCAGATCAAGGCCAGGTCAGGAAAAGCTTTGTTGTCATGCTAAGTCTAGCATTTAGAACTTTAAAGTTCACTTTATCGTGTGAACAGTCTGCAGGAATCAAAGTTTAAGCAGGTGCATGAATAGCTCTAGGTTCTGGAGATACAACAGTGAAGAAAAGAAATATTCTGCTATCAAGGAGCTAAATCTAGTTGGGTGAGACTGGCAAAAATAATAAACACGTTATTTTGTATCTTAAAACATAGATAATTTTCACTTGCCTTTATTTACTTGGTGCTATAAGGGAATGATTTAGAGTAGGTTCATATCACAGGAAACATGAACTATCAATATTACTTTCCATCATGGGACCCTGGCGATGGGTTCTTTATGCTAAGTTGAGGGGTTGTCTTCATTGTTCTCAGCCTTCTCAAAAGATCCTTTGATATTTCCTCTTCCAGTTGACTTCCTCTGTTCATTGGTAGAATTGGAGCCTATAAAAAGTTGCTGTTGTTTAGTCTCTAAGTCATGTCAGACCCTTTTGCAACCTCATGAACCTCAGCCTGCCAGGCTCCTCTGTCCATGCGATTTACTGGAGTGGGTTGCTAGTAAATACTGGAGTAGATTGCCATTTCCTTCTCCCCAAAAAAATTGTTTGAAAGAATCCTAAAAAAAATTAAGTCTAATATCAACTTTAATCAACCAAATATCTTCATCAAATATGACACACAAAGCCATCAGAGGATCTGCTATGTGGTTATACTGCTGGTAAAGATCATGAATAGATCAACGAGTAAGAAACAGATCAAGATGTGTGACATGACCTATAGGGGGCTCGAAGATTCAGTGTGATTTCCATAGTACTGAAACTCAGTCTAGTATCAAATGCTATATCAGTATTTCTGGGTATGACCACTTGCAGAAAAACATGGCTAGTCTTCACACATGGAATTTATTCTTTCAGGATTAAAAAAGGAAATGGGGTGGGGATGGATGCTTTGGACTCAGTCATTTCGGTCTCTCAGTCGTGTCCGACTCTTTGTGACCCCATGGACTGCAGCGCCCCAATAAGGAAGAAAGTGAAGAGGAACATAAACCAAACCATCTAAGGTTCTCCAAGTAGTTCACATTTAGAAAGACATAAACACAGAAATGACAAAAGTTAAATGCCAGAGAGTTGTTTCAACCTGTGAACCAAATGTCAGAGAATGACTTCTTTAGTATTCTGAGAATTATGGAAAATTCAACCAAAATCTTATTCTTAGAGCAATTAAATGAATATATAAGGCAGAGGAGAACCATTTGGAGAATATGCATCCATATAAATGTAACATGACAGAGAAAATGGGATCTCTCAAGGTTTCTTTTGCTGTTACCTTCTTTGTTAAAGAGAGTACTATTTAAACTGGAAATGGCAACCCACTCCACTACTCTTGCCTGGAAAATCCCATGGACGGAGAAGCCTGGTAGGCTACAGTCCATGGGGTCGAGAAGAGTCAGACATCACTGAGCGACTTCACTTTCACTTTTCACTTTCATGCATTGGAGAAGGAAATGGCAACCCACTCCAGTGTTCTTGCCTGGAGAATCCCAGGGACGGGGGAGCCTGGTGGGCTGCCGTCTATGGTATCACACAGAGCTGGACACGACTGAAGCGACTTAGCAGCAGCAGCAGCAACTTTCCAAAGTCACAAAGAAGAAATTGAAGTCTAAGACCTGGGAATATATATTAAGAAACTGTACAAGTAGTTAAAGAGAAGGAGCCACCTGCCGAGGTCCAGCCCCGGCTGATCCAGGGAGTTTGAAGCGGGGACAATGTCGGCGAGGATCAGGATACAATAACTTCAATTAGATATTAATTAGAGATATAAAGAGTAATAGAATGAGGATAGCTCAGCAGGAAAATTCAGTGGAGAAAAGAGGCTGAGTAGCTTGGTTTACGTGGAAACCAATAAAACTTCAAGACAAGAAGCTTGCACCACTTACATAGGCCACAGGAGTCCTTCCGTTCTCCTGAAGGAGAGGAGACACTGAGGCCTCCCCGGTCGGATCTTAGAAGCCGAGGCATAATTAGTAAGCATGGCGGGCTCCGCGCTCCAGATGGAAACTCAGCCAGAGTTTGAGAGAGAGCGCGACATGGGGAGACCAGTATTTCGAGAAACTGATCCCAATTCTTTATTTTCCATGGTCTACTTTTATACACTGAGATGTTATGCAAAAGTCATGCGGGGTCAGCAGTCCTGACTTTTATCAAAGTCAGGTGCTTCATACAAATGTATACAGAGGTCTTAGGGGTGTTACATCATCTTCTGGCCAGGGGGCCTGCTGACAATTTACGACGCTCTCCTTGTGACAGCAGTCAGTCAACCAGGACACTTATTTCTCCAGGGGTGATTATTCTTAAAAAAGACTTCACCTTCCGAAAGTACCAGATAAAGTTACATTCCTATAGGGTGAGGGTGTAGTGGGTTTTAATTAAGGAAAGAATTTACTTAGCCTAAGGTCTAACGTGATTAATATCAAAGGTTAATACTTATTTCTTCTATATATTCATTAATGTGTGTAAGGGCAGGGGATGTGGAGACTTAGCAACAAACATTGGCTCAACAAATGAAAAACCCTTCACCAATACAATTTCTAATCAGCCCACTATACTTATACTAATGGTTTTCTAACTTTTCTAAGGAACCTGTTTTTAGAAGGTTTAAAGCGTCTCGTGCCTCTCACGGTTGGGAGGCTGTGAGCAATCATATGTGGCCAGACAAGCCTGTCAGGCAGGCTAGAGAACCTTAAGAGGAGTTTGTAGGTTAAAACACTCTTGTCACGCCCAGGAGTTTTTATTAACTGGAGCTCTAGGTTAACTCCTTCTCCGAAAGAGGTGGTGGGGAACAGCCCCCCGTAAAGTCAGAGGTGTAGGTGAGAGCACAAAGTAGTAAAGTAGGCAGACTCTGGTTTTGGGGGTAGATGCTCAAGAATTTCCAGGGGGACTCCTGAGGCTCGATCCCGCCTTTGTATATGTCGAGCCTCCTTCCTCATGACCTTTGCCATGGGTGGAGGTCCTCACACCGGCTCCCTGCATCAACCCACTCCAGTATTCTTGCCTGGAGAATCCCAGGGACAGCAGAGCCTGGTGGGCTGCCATCTATGGGGTCGCACAGAGTCAGACACGACTGAAGCAACTTAGCAGGACTTTGGAGAAGGAAATGGCAACCCACTCCAGTACTCTTGCCTGGAAAATCCCATGGATGGAGGAGCCTGGTAGGTTGCAGTCCATGGGGTCACTGAGGGTTGGACACAACTGAGCAACTTCACTTTCCCTTTTCATTTTCATGCATTGGAGAAGGAAATGGCAACCCACTCCAGCGTTCTTGCCTGGAGAATCCCAGGGACGGGGGAGCCTGGTGGGCTGCCGTCTATGGGGTCGCACAGAGTCGGACACAACTGAAGCGACTTAGCAGCAGCAGCAGCAGTTAAAGAAGGAGAAGGGGATGACAGAGGACGAGATGGTTGGATGACATCACTGACTTAATGGACATGAGTTTGAGCAAGCTCCGGGAGGTGGTGATGGAGAGTGTTGCCTGGAGTGTTGCAGTCCATGGGGTCATAGTCAGACACAACTGAGCGACTGAACAACAAGTTAAAGTTAGTTCAAGTCTCCATGCCCAGCTGCATGAAACATTACAGGCACCAGAAGCCTAAGCACAAGAAAATATTTTCCTGATTTTATTCAAAAGGAGAAAGAAATTAATCATTTTGCAAACCATTGCTTAGCTTATAGTTATTCTGAAAAAATTGTTGATGGGCTATTAAACATGAGTTGGGAGTGTCTGGAAAGAAATGAGTTAACCACTGGGGGCCAACATGGATCAACCAATGGGGGAAAAGAGGAGCAGAAGATGGTAGAAAGACAATATAAAGAAAAATTATGAAAGCCTTAGAAATGAACCCAAAAGACTGCAGAATGTCTTCAATGAAAACCAGGTAATGTCTAGCACATCCATCCAAGGTGTCTGGTTTATGGGGTCTTTGTGTCTTTCATGATCTTTGAGCTATTTACAACTCTGTAATTTGTAGACAACTATAGCAATGCAAATGATTCTTGTCCAGAGATGTACAAAAGGATTCTTTTCTGGTGGAAATTCAATTGATTCTCTTCCTCCAATGTGGAATAAGCCAGTTTAACATTTTTGAAGGAAATTTAGTTAACTATTCCTAATGAGCTAGGTATGTTTCTACTCTTTAGATTCTCCTTTGAACTAGTTCTAGTATCTTACTAGCTCCTTCATTAACTGAGCTACATAAAATCTTTGATGTGCTTTTATTTTATATTTGTGTAAGAAGCATAAATTCATATATATATATAATCTTTTTATGGGAGACTGGAAAGGGGCTTTCAGAAAAAGTAGTAACATGTTCTTAAAATAGGAGAATGAGGAAGGACGTGGTGTGTTGATATGGGAAACAGCACATGGCATGGTAGGGAGATGAGACTGGACAGATAAGCAAAATTAGCTCAAAAGGGATTTGTGATATAATGGAATTGAAAAATCCTCTTTGAGTCAGATAATTCTAAGGCCAAATCTATGGGCTTCCTTAAGTGTTTGTAGAACTTAGCAAGCAGAATTACATATCTGAGTTGCCACAGAAGCACTATCCACTAATACCCAAGCTGAGAAATAAGAGTATTCATGTGAAAGATTCAGAGACATGGAAATCTTGAAGAGGAACTTGGCTTCCTGGGGTTTGGGGTGAACTTTTTAGGTGTCGATGGGTAACAGATCTACAACTGACATGTGGGTTACATACATTAAACCAAGAATAAAGTTTCTACTTGATCTTGGAGATGATAGGGAGCCACTGAGGTTGCTAGCATGGCAAGACAGGCATGCCTAGAGCAGGAAATGATGTGAAAATAGGTGATCAAGTGCTCAGTTGGGGTTGGGAAGGCAAAAGAGGAAGAATTGCAGATTACAGGCATCTTAGTTTGTGAATGGGGAAAATGATTTTACATGTGGCCATTGGAAATAAAGTCATAAAACCCAGGACAGAGAGCAATGCTGTGATCGACAGAGTGATGCAGAGAAGGTAAGACAGCTGTTCAAATCACCAATTCATGGTTTCATACTTCTAGTTCCTAACAGAGAGGGAATGACTAAAATTAGCTTTTCACATATTGTCAGCATTTAAGCAATCATTTTAGCATTAGTGCAGGGGGAAGTGGGAAATGATGTGTGAATTGTTTCCTGAGGAGCATCAGCATTTTTCTCCTATGATTCATGGGAGGACCATCTTTCTTATTAACCACATTTTTTGAGAATCAACTTATACTGACCCTCTTGAAACAGAGCAGAACCCTGTGGTCCTTGCCCTGCTCCCCCCCACCACCACCAATCATGTCTTTTGCCTGCCTTTCACCTGTGGAAAGCTTCAGTCAAAGAATAAGAGTAATTAGAGAAGTGAAAAATACGAAAACAAACAGAAACAATCAAAGGAGACCAACTAATAGTAATGTAGTCATTAAGCATAGTCAAGGACTTGTAGTTCCTTCTCAGGGACTATGGATAATATTCCAAGCCATACCCTGTGATCTGTCTTACAGATACAAACCCCAAGTGGGAGAGGTTAACTACATGATGACCAGACTGTACCCAGGACATGAACTGCCACAATTCCGAGACCTGGATGCAGAGAAATAGGAACAAATGGATCCTGGAACTGAAGATGAACTGTACCTAAAACAACCAAGATAATGCTGGTCAGATCACTGATGATCAATTTGAAGATGACTGTTAGAAGTGACTGTGCTGTTTAGGCATGTAGCCCCCCCACCAATTCTGTCTATAAACACTCTCACCTCCTGCTTGTGGGGAGGGGGTGGTAGTGGGCCTTTGGACAGATGTCCACCACCCTCCCCATCTGCAATTGCCAGCATCTGAAATAAAGCAAACTTTCCTTATCGCCAGTCTGGCCTGTTTATTGCCTTTTGAGAGGTGAGCAGCCAGACCCCACTACGCACTCTTTCGGTAACACTCTGACAGATACAGTTGATTTAAAGCTAACTCAGCACTGAAGAGGTTTCCCAGGTAGCACAGTGGTTCAGTCCGTGGGTCAGGAAGATCCCCTGGAGTAGGAAGTAGCAACCCACTCCATTATTCTTGCCTGGAAAATCCCATGGACAGAGGAGCCTAGCGGGCTGCAGTCCATGTGGTCGCAGAGGAGCACACGACTGAGCACAGCACAGCACGCTGTACTGAAGAGCAAAAAAGAAAAGTAACCTCTGACTGGAGTCACATCAGCCTTGTGGTTGAAAAGAGAAGCTTTAGAGTCAAGTAGAACCAATTTAAGGGTAATTTTAAATCTCACATATTTACCCAAAAATAAGTTAATTAATATTAGATTCGCTGGGGATTTTGTCAAAATGCAGATTCTGAATAGTACCTAAGTTTCTTCATTTCCAATAAGATCCCTACTTTTTAAAAAAAAATATGTTAAGGAAAAAAGTAACAAGAAAAGATAAGAGTAATTACTCAACGCAATTGGAATGAGCCTTCCAGCACGGTACAGGAACATGAGGCTGTTGTGCTACTGTCACTGCTAAATCTGAATGACCATGTCTAAAACATATATTAAAGCTTGAGTTTAGACATCTATTATTATAGCTTGCTTTTTAGAGGACCAGTATGATGGAGAAATAAATGTGTTTTAATTTATGCATGATGTACATTGCTGATTAATATGATAATGTGTGGATTCTTATGTTTCAGGTATATAGAGAGTGAAACAATGTCTGTTTCACACTCTATCTTACAGTCTCTTATCCCAGCCACATTTCATGCTGGATTCATTCACACACTACAGAACTATGGACATTCAGAAGAAACTTTTCCAAAACAATGGAAACTGAAAAATTCTGTTAACAATAGAAATGTACATTGACATACAACCAGTTATAATGAAATTTAAAATCAATAGTATTAACAGCAAATATTTTATGGCACAGGTCAAATGCTGTAGATTAAGATAGTCTTGTTGATAGTAACTTGAACATTCAAATAAAGTGCTCTTTACCAGGAAATGATAGATTAACAGTATGCCAGAGTGTAAGTCACTTAACATTTCAGATGAGAACATTAACCAGTACTATGAATTCTTGATAAATGTGAGGTGAGTAATAATGATGTTAGTATGTGGAAAATGAAAAGGCATTACAATATTTTACAAATAAAAATAAGAGAATAAACTGAAACCTGAAGGAATTACCCACTTCAAGGATCAGTTGGTGGGGAGAGCATTACAAGACTGAGGAAATAGAAGGTCAAGAGATGGTACAGCCTAAGAGTGTGAGAGGAGGTGTGGGTAGAGATATATTTGGAGAGATTGAGGGGGTGATCCTCTCAGTCCTTGTTAGCCTGTTAAGGATTTACTCTCTCAAAGAACAACAGAAAGCCGGTGAAGGATTTTAAAGAGAGGAGTCACAGGATTTGATCTGCATTTTCGAAAGATCATTTCAGCTTCAATGTAGAAAATACATTGCCAACACGGGCTAAGCCTGGAGACAGTGACTAGTTGGCAGTTATTTGGCAGCAATGAAAAATTAAGGAAGTTACGGGAAGTTTACCACTTTGCAGGAAGTGGCGAGACAGCAGCTGAATCAGGCAGAGGCAAATTTCATGTAGGCATTGAAAAGTCACTTGACTACCTGGGAGCTTAATTTTCTCATCTTAGAAAACTGCATCATACCTGGCCCTGCAGAGTCCCCCTCTCTTATCATAATGATACCAAGCTTATTATGTGAAAGGTACTCAGGGTAGAGTTCAGTTCAATTCAGTTCAGTCTCTCAGTCGTGTCCGACTCTTTGCAACCCCATGAATCGCAGCACACCAGGCCTCCCTGTCCATCACCAACTCCCAGAGTTCACTCAGACTCATGTCCATCAAGTCAGTGATGCCATCCAGCCATCTCATCCTCTGTTGTCCCCATCTCCTCTTGCCGCCAATCCCCCCCAGCATCAGAGTCTTTTCCAATGAGTCAACTCTTTGCATGAGGTGGCCAAAGTACTGGAGTTTCAGCTTTAGCATCATTCCTTCCAAAGAAATCCCAGGGCTGATCTCCTTCAGAATGGACTGTTTGGATCTCCTTGCAGTCCAAGGGACTCTCAAGAGTCTTCTCCAACACCACAGTTCAAAAACATCAATTCTTTGGCGTTCAGGCTTCTTCACAGTCCAACTCTCACATCCATACATGACCACTGGAAAAACCATAGCCTTGACTAGACGGACCTTAGTTGGCAAAGTAATGTCTCTGCTTTTGAATATGCTATCTAGGTTGGTCATAACTTTCTTCCAAGGAGTAAGCGTTTTTTAATTTCATGGCTGCAGTCACCATCTGCAGTGATTTTGGAGACAAAAAAAAATAAAGTCTGACACTGTTTCCACTGTTTCCCCATCTATTTCCCATGAAGTGATGGGACCAGATGCCATGATCCTCGTTTTCAGGGTAGAGTAGACTTTTAATATTCCCTCCAAAATTTAAATTGTTAAAGATATACTCCTTTCATTTTTGTGAAATGCCTCTTTTCTAAGGAACCAAACACACTTTATTAACATTGTCTTATAAGCCTAAAATTCCCTGTGAAGCTGGAATAATCAATAAGCACAGTCAACTGGCTCAATAACAGGGTTGAGCATTCTCTGATTTATTGGTAAACTTTTCAGAGGGGGAGGTGGTTCTCTTCTTTGAGGATTTTCTACACCATCAACACTGATAAACCAAATGCATTCTCCAGGCCACCTCAAAAGATTAGGATACATGTTTGGGAGCTCCAAGGATTTATAAATCAAAAGGATAGTGAATAACTATGATTTATATTTTATTTATAAAAGGTATATATGTTTTTCAGCTTATTAGAATAATCAACATTGGTATCATGTTATATATACATTCCCTAAATGTTTTTAGTTGAGAATAACTTGATGCCAATTTTTAAGCATAGTTTAATCATAATTGGAAAAGGAAAACTGAGCAGTAGCCACAGGACTGGAAAAGGTCAGTTTTCATTCCAGTCCCAAAGACAGGCAATGCACTCAACTGCACTGAGTGCTCTCATTGCACTCATCTCACAACTGCACTCATCTCCCACGCTAGCAAAGTAATACTCAAAATTCTCCAAGCCAGGCTTTGACAGTACATGAACCTAGAACTTCCAGATGTTCAAGCTGGATTTAGAAAAGGCAGAGGAACCAGAAATCAAATTGCCAACATCCGCTGGATCATAGAAAAAGCAAGAGAGTTCCAGAAAAATATCTACTTCTGCTTTATTGACTATGCCAAAGCCTTTGACTGTGTGGATCACAACAAACTGTGGAAAATTCTTAAAGAGATGGGAATACCAGACCATCTTATCTGTCTCCTGAGAAATCTGTATGCAGGTCAAGAAGCAACATTTAGAACTGGACATGGAACAACAGACTGGTTCCAAATTGGGAAAGGAGCACATCAAGGCTGTATATTGTCACCCTGCTTACTTAACTTATATGAAGAGTACATCATGTGAAATGCTGGGCTGGATGAAACACAAGCTGGAATCAAGATTGCCAGGAGAAATATCAATAACCTCAGATATGCAGATGACATCACCCTTACGGCAGAAAGGGAAGAAGAACTAAAGAGCCTCTTGATGAAAGTGAAAGAGGAGAGTGAAAAAACTGGCTTAAAATTCAACATTCAAAAAACTAAAATTATGGCATCCAGTCCCATCACTTCATGGCAAATAGATGGGGAAACAGTGAAAACAGTGAGAGACTTTATTTTCTTGGGCAGATGGTGACTGCAGCCATGAAATCAAAAGACGCTTGCTCCTTGGAAGAAAAGCTATAATAAACCTAGACAGCATACTAAAAAGCAGAGAGATTACTTTGCCAACAAAGGTCCATCTAGTGAAAGTTCTGGTTTTTCCAGTAGTCATGTATGAAAGTGAGAGTTTGACCATAAAGAAAGCTGAGCACCGAAGAATTGCTGCTTTTGAACTGTGGTGTTGGAAAAGACGCTTGAAAGCCCCTTGAACTGCAAGGAGATTCAACCAGTCAATTCTAAAGAAAATCAATCCTAAATATTCATTGCAAGGACTGACACTGAAACTCCAATACTTTGGCCACCTGGTGCAAAGAACTGACTCATTAGAAAAGACCCTGATGCTGGGAAAGATTAGAGGCAGGAGGAGAAGGGGACAACAAAGGATGTGATGGTTGGATGGCATCACCGACTCCATGCACATGAGTTTGAGCAAGCTCTGGGAGTTGGTGATGGACAGGAAAGCCTGGCGTGCTGCAGTCCATGGGGTCTCAAATAGTTGGACACGACTGAGTGACTGAACTGAATGAATCATAATTATCACATATAAAATTACAAGGAAATAGATTGGTTTGTTGTTAAAATTATGTCTTTGTTAGTTCTAACTTTTCCTAGAAGAGCTATACCTAGACTCTTGAATCTTTTATGCACTCATAAAAAGTGGTTCTGTTTTGAGAATATATAGTGTCCATATATTTTAATTAAATATCTACAGAATTCATAAGGAAACAGAAAAACAAAAGGATAGTGAAAAGTGAAAGTGTTAGTCATTCAGTCGTGTCCGACCCTTTGTAACCCATGGACTATAGTCCACCAGGCTCCTCTGTCCATGGGGATTCTCCAGGCAAGAATACTGGAGTGGATTGCCATTCCCTTCTTCAGGGGATCTTCCAAACCCAGGAATCGAACCTGGGTCTCCTGCATTGCAGGTAGATCCTTTACTATCCGAGCCAGCAGGAAAGCCCCTAACTCTTTTATATGCACATATATATTATATGTAAACACTATTCTAGGAAAAGAAATTAACTTTGGTTGAATACTTGTTATTCATCCCTTAAAACATTAAAAGGTTATTTGAAATCTAGAATCTGTATCAGATTGTGAAGTTAAGCTATTGATAGACTCTCTGATGTGAAAGGGGGTTAACATACCAGAAAGAATAGCTTTGAGATTCAATGTCAACCGTAGGGTCATGAACTTATGATCACTGTGATGATTAAACAGCTGAAATTCATTGCAGTATAGTCCAAGTAGCAAACCTAACTATAGAGGGATAGGAGGTAGGTATTATAGGAAAAGTGCCCAAATGTTAGAATCAGCTAAGAGGAGCCCAAAACACAGTAGACAGTAAAGGAGGGGGACCTCTAGAAAAGCAAATGTACTATTTCCCTATCATACCAAATAAGATCTATAATTGAAATGCTCTCACACCATTGAATGTTGAATGGCTCCTTGCAATTGAGCTGTCCAGGTTTCAGTTCTGTAGCTCTGTCCATTTGTTTTTTCAGCAGATACTGAGCATCTTAGCATTCTATTCTCTGTACTAAGGCCAGAGATAATGAGTTAAAAGATGCTTAAGGGGTATTGGGCTAAAATGGGAGCAAGCCAAGGAAAAAGAAACAGGGAGTATGCTTGAGCAAAATTTCACAGAGTCCTCAGGGTTGGAAGACAGTACAGAAAGAGCAGTAAAAGTAGCTGTGTTTACACTTACATGCCAGGCACTATCCTAAACATTTTATGTGCATCAATTCATGATATCTTCACAACAACCTAAGAAGCAAGTACAATTATCATCCCCATTTTATAGAGGAGGAAGCATAATTTCACAGAATTTACGTGATCTGCCCAAGGTCACACTCAATATCCTGCCAAAAGTTCAGGCTGCTTCCAGAAAAATGTTTGGATGACTTCCAAGAAAGCAATACAGATAATGACTATAATGATAATAACAATAAACATTTATGCAGTACTCACAATGTGGTAGGCATTTGTTCTGTTTTATTTATAATAACTTATCAAATCCTCCCAATAACTTGCTCTCATTTTTTTTTTGATGTCAACTTTCCTTTTTAACAAGTAGATTTTCTTTTTTAGAGCAGTTTGAGGTTCACAGGAAATTGTGTGAAAAGTACAGCATCCCCTCATACGTCTTTCCCTCTTCCACATTCACCCTACCATGCACACAGTTTTGTTTATTATTAATATTTTGCATTAGCATAGTACTTTTATTACAATTGATGAGATGATATTGATATATTATTATTAGCTATAGTCCCTAGTTTACATTAGGGTTGATTCTTTCTGTTGTACATTCTGTGGGTTTTAACAAACGTGTAACGACATGTATCCACCATTTCAGGGTGACACAGAAGACTTTCACTGCCCTAAAACTCCCCTGCGCTCCCCCTACTCTTCCCTCTCTTCCTAACTCTGCCCCCTTGGAGTCACCACCGTTGCCACTTTCTTCATATGTTGCCTTTTTCAGAAATATCATATGGTCAAAACCCTGTCATGTGTAACCTTCTCCTAGTGGCTTCTTTCTTTCACATCTTTCATGGCTTGATGCTGAATAATACTCCATCATATGGATGTCCCAATTTGTCTGTCCATCTACCCCTTGAAGGGCATCTTGGTCGCTTCCAAGTTTTTTACATTATGCATAAAGCTCCTATAAACATTCATGTGCAAGTTCCTGTATAGGTACAAGTTTCAGCTCCTTTGGGTAAATGTCAAAAAAGGATGGTTGCTAGATCAGAATGTAAGAGTAGCTTTGAACTGTCTTCCAAAGTGCCTGTATCAGTTTGCATATCCCCAGCAACAATGAGAGCTCCTGTCGCTCCACACCCTCCCCAGCATTTGGTGTGGTGAGTGTTCTAGATTCTGGCCATTCTAATAGGTGTTTGGTGGTATAGCTCATTGTTGTTTTTATTTGAAATTCCCTAATAACATTTGATTCTGAGCATCTTTTTATATACTTACTTGCCATTTTTTTCCAGATATTTTGCCCATGTATTAGCTGGGTTAAGAATCCCATTTTCAGGTAGGAAGTTGAGGCACAGAGGGGCTCAACAAATTGCCCAAGGTTACACAGCCAGGAAAGGGGAAAATATACCCAACTGAATGCAGAGTTTCAGAGAATAGCAAGAAGAGATAAGAAGTCCTGAAATGAACAATGCAAACAAATAGAGGAAAACAATAGAATGGGAAAGACTAGAGCTCTCTTCAAGAAAACTGGTGGTATCAAGGGAACATGCCATGCAGGGATGGGTATGACAAAGGACAAAAACGATAAGGACCTAACAGAAGCAAAAGAGATTAAGAAGAGGTGGCAAGAATGCACAGAACTATATAATGACCCAAACAACCACGATGGTGTGGTCACTCACCTAGAGCTAGACATCCTGGAGTGTGAAGTCAAGTGGGCCTTAGGAAGCATTACTACAAACAAAGCTACTAGAGGTGACAGAACTCCAGCTGAGCTATTTCAAATCCTAAAAGATGATGCTGTAAAAGTGCTGCACTCAATATGCCAGCAAATTTGGAGAATTTGGCAGTGGCCACAGGACTGGAAAAGGTCAGTTTTCTTTCCAGTCTCAAAGAAGGATAATGCCAAAGAATGTTCAAACTACTGTACAATTGCACTCATTTCACATGTTAGCAAAGTTATGCTCAAAATCCTTCAAGCTAGGCTTCAGCAGTACCTTAACCAAGAATTTTCAGATGTACAAGCTGGGTTTCAAAGAGCCAGAGGAATAAGAGATCAAATTGCCAACATTCATTGGATCATGGCAAAAAGCAAGGGAGTTCCAGAAAAACATCTACTTCTGCTTCATTGACTATGCTAAAGCCTTTTACTGTGTGGATCACAACAAACTGTGGAAAATTTTTAAAGAGATGGGAAAATTCTTAAAGAAATGGAGTACCAGACCACCTTACCTGTTGCCTGAGAAACCTGTATGTATGTAGGTCAAGAAGAAACAGTTAGAACCGGACATGGAACAACTGACTGGTTCAAAATTGGGAAAGGAGTATGACACGGCTGTATATTGTCACCCTGCTTATTTAACTTCTTTGTAGAGTACATCATGTTAAATGCCAAGCTGGTGGAATCAAGATTACTGAGAGAAATATCAACAACCTCAGATATGCAGATGATACCACTCTAGTGGCAGAAAGTAAAAAAGAAGTAAAGAGCTTCTTGATGAGAGTGAAAGAGAATAGTGAAAAAGTTGGCTTAAAACTCAACATTCAAAAAACTAAGATCATGGTACCCAGTCCCATACTTTGCAGCAAATAGAAGGGGAAAAATTAGAAGCAGTGACAGATTTTATTTTCTTGGGCTTCAAAATCACTGCAGACAGCCACTGCAGCCATGAAATTAGAAGACACTTGCTCCTTGGAAGGAAAGCTATGACAAAACTAGACAGCATATTAAACAGTAGAGACATCACTTATATAGTCAAAGCTATGGGCTTTCCTGCTAGCTCAACTGGTAAAGAGTCTACCAGCAACGCAGGAGACTCCAGTTCAGTTCCTGGGTCAGGAAGATCCCCTGGAGGAGGATATGGCAACCCACTCCAGTATTCTTGCCTGGAGAATATCCGTGAACAGAGAAGCCTGGTGGGCTATGGTCCATGACTGGGGGTCGCAAAGTTGAACACAACTGAGTGACTAAGCAATGCACATAGTTTTTCCTGTAGTCATGTACAGAAGTGACAGTTGGACCATAAAAAAAAAAAAAAACTAAGCACTGAAGAATTGATGCTTTCAAACTGTGGTGCTGGAGAAGACTCTTGAGAGTCCCTTGGACAGCAAGGAGATCAAACCAGTTAATCTTAAAGGAAATCAATCCCTAATATTAATTGGAGGACTGTTGCTGAAGCGGAAGCTCTAATACTTTAGCCATATAATAGGAAGAGTTGCCTCATTGGAAAAGACCCTGATGCTGGAAAGATTGAAGGCAACAGGAGAAGAGGGCGGCAGAGGATGAGAAGGTGGGATGGCATCACTAATTCAATGGACATGAATTTGAGCAAACCCCAGGAGATAGTGGAGGACAAAGGAGCCTGATATGTTACAGTCCATGAGTTTGCAGAGTCGGACATGACTTAGCAACTAAACAACGACAACACAGTCTGGGCTGAACCAGGCAGGCGGACTCAAAGCCAATAGTCCTAACTTCTAATCTGTGAATCCTTGAGGACTCAGGTCTTAGAGGTTAAAAAAAAAACAAACAACCTGGGTCTCAGTGCTGGTTATGCAGTTTACATGTTGTCTAACCTGGGATGTTATTTAATCTCTCCAAGCCTCAGTTTCTTCTTATGTAATATAAGAATAACAGGTCTCATTGTTTTCATGAGGATGAGAGACAAAGTACAGAAAGTGCTTAACTTGTTGTCAGAACATAGCAGCTGCCAATAAATGGTAACTATTATTAGTCCAATGTCACAGGAGACAGTGAAAGAGGCCTGCAGTAGCCACAAAAATTAACACCTGCCTTGAAACTAAAATAGATTAGTCTGGGGCTTTAAATTCTACAGAAACCCAGACATTTCTTGGTGAGGTTTTCATAATCTGTTGTCAGCTGACACCTCCACTCATATCTAGTGCCCATGAATGAATAAAGGTGGTTACAATTCTTAAAAGAGCAGCATTGTACTGTATTCAATTTCCTTTTCCTGTTCCTCTCACCCTCCTGCTGTCCCTGAAAAAAGAAAAAGCCGCAGTTGTATTATCCTCGTAGCTAACGAAGCATTTGTGTAACCAGATGTGCCCTGCTTGCCTCCACTGAAACTGGGATGCTGGTAGAAAAGAAAAACATCCGAGCAAATGCACCTGATGTGTGGGATGATTCTCAGAGGACACTGGGCTCTTCTAAAATCGTAGGAGTCCTGGGTTGCACATGCACTTAAGACCTTTATCTTCAGAGGGTGATTCTCAAACCTGGTTGATAGCCTCAGTATTTCCTGAGGAGTTTCTTAAAAGAACAGATTCCTAAATGCTTGGTTTAGACTGAACTGAATCAGGATCTAGTGGTTGGTGAGGAGAGAATGGGACTCTGATAGGTGTACTCTTAAAGTTCTGAGAGGCTCTAATGATCAGGGAACGGCAGATCTAATGTCATTCTCATCTAATGGTTGGATCCTCCTTTTGTGTCGGGGTGGGGTGGAGGAGAAAGCAGATGAGTGCTGTGGGAAAGTAGAACATGTTGGGATGTGAGAGACCTGATCAGTGAAAGTAGATGTAAAGTGAATGAGCAGTTACCGAAATGGTTTTCTAATGAGAGGGATCAAAAACAGACTACATTCAAAGAGAGAAGAAACTGCTTAAGAAAGAACCTGATCGTCAGACCTCCCACTTTATTCTCATGCTGTAGCATCTGGTTTTGGTTTAGTTTAGTCACTAAGTCATGTTCAACTCTTTGCTACCCTATGGACTGTAGCCTTCCAGGCTCCTCAGTCCACGGGATTTCCCAGGCAAGAATGCTGGAGTGGGTTGCCATTTCCTTCTCCAGGGGATCTTCCCAACCCAGAGACCCAACACAGGTCTCCTGCATTGCAGGCAGACTCTTTACTGACTGAGCCACCAGGGAAATAATGACTCAACTAATTTGGATAATTTTTTTTTTTCCAGAAGAGTTAACAAAGTTGAAATAATTTACCTAAATATTTGGGATCAAAGTTTAAGCTCTTTCCCTTAGGTTTTCAAGTATTCAGAACTTTGGTACATTAGTGAGAAAATTACATTTGGTAAGATAATAAATTAACTATGTTTGGAAAAACCAAGTCTCATGGACTTAAATTAGTATTAAAATGCTACAAAGTACTTTGCATTTGATTTTCTTAATTTTATCTTTTGATTTTCATTTACTTATTCAACATACTTTTTGAGTATCAATACTTGGGATACCACTGATTTAGATGTTATTAATATGAACATGAGACCCTCATGTAAGCAGAGAGGAGCAGCTGGGGTTAGAGAGAGAAAAACTAATTTTTTAATGAGCACTTAGTGCCAGCTTCATTTATATACAGTTCAGTTCAGTTCAGTCGCTCAGTAGTGTCTGACTCTTTGCGACCCCATGAATCGCAGCACACCGGGCCTCCCTGTCCATCACCAACTCCTGGAGTTCACTCAAACTCACGTCCATTGAGTCGGTGATCCCATCCAGCCATCTCATCCTCTGTCGTCCCCTTCTCCTCCTGCCCCCAATCCCTCCCAGCATCAGAGTCTTTTCCAATGAGTCAACTCTTCGCATGAGATGGCCAAAGTACTGGAGTTTCAGCTTTAGCACCAGTCCTTCCAAAGAACACCCAGGACTGATCTCCTTTAGAATGGACTGGTTGGATCTCCTTGCAGTCCAAGGGACTCTCAAGAGTCTTCTCCAACACCACAGTTCAAAAGCATCAATTCTTCGGTTCTCAGCTTTCTTCACAGTCCAACTCTCACATCCATACATGACTACCGGAAAAACCATAGCCTGGACTAGACGGACCTTTGTTGGCAAAGTACTGTCTCTGCTTTTGAATATGCTATCTAGGTTGGACATAACTTTCCTTCCAAGGAGTAAGCATCTTTTAATTTCATGGCTGCAATAACCATCTGCAGTGATTTTGGAGCCCTAAAAAATAAAGTCTGACACTGTTTCCACTGTTTCCCCATCTATTTCCCATGAAGTGATGGGACCAGATGCCATGATCTTCATTTTCTTAACGTTGAGCTTTAAGCCAACTTTTTCACTCTCCTCTTTCACTTTCATCTAGAGGCTTTTGAGTTCCTCTTCACTTTCTGCCATAAGGGTGGTGTCATCTGCATATCTGAGGTTATTGATATTTCTCCCGGCATTTCACCCTCCTCTTTCACTTTCATCAAGAGGCTTTTTAGTTCCTCTTCACTTTCTGCCATAAGGGTGGTGTCATCTGCATATCTGAGGTTATTGATATTTCTCCCGGCAATCTTGATTCCAGCTTGTGCTTCTTGCAGCCCAGCATTTCTCATGATGTACTCTGCCTAGAAGTTAAATAAGCAGGGTGACAATATACAGCCTTGACATACTCCTTTTCCTATTTAGAATCAGTCTGTTGTTGCATGTCCAGTTCTAACTGTTGCTTCCTGACCTGCATATAGGTTTCTCAAGAGTATTCCTATTTAATACAACAATCCAATGACATAATTTGATCACTGAGAACATTTCCTAAACCCATATTAAACAGCCCTGAAACTAGACATCTTCCAGTCCCCATGATAGCCAGTACAGAAAAGAGGAAAAAACAGCCTAACTACTTGCTTCAGGAAAATAAGACTATGAACTAACTAAAGTAGGTTAATTCCAAGATGAAAAATGCCTGCCCCACTGGGGCCACAATTCAAAGCTATTATGTCATAATTTCTGCCCATCCTCAACCAATTCTCCACCTTAAAAATCATCCAGCCTAACTCTAAATCCTTTAAATATCCTTCCTGGACCTCTCCCCTCTGAGATATTGCTAAGTCTCTGTCAAGGTGATGTTCACCCTTACCACAGTAAATCCAATATGCATAGATTTGTTTTGATCCATAGTTGTTTGTTTTTCCTAGTGGACTTCTGGAGAGTCAACAGTCAATATTACTGTTCTTTGATGAAGACATTTGCTCAAACTCGAGCAGCTATTATGAACTTTCTCCAAGAGCCAGGTAGTAAACACAGCTGTGACTGCTGGTTAAGTTCATATTCTATCCATGGGTGTATACGTTTAGGCGTAAGTGCTTAGATGAGATAAGGGACACAGATTTTTACTGTATAATCTCAGATGTTTATAAGCAAGCAACTTTCAAAGAGAAGGCAGCATTAAAAATGGCAATCCATAAACGCAAGAGAAATTCAAGTCCTTAAATCAAGTCAAAATGTATTTTCTGCCATCTGCTCTTCACAGTGACACAGCATTAAATGAATAAATAAGTGACGTACAGACCATAAAAGAATTGCCTGAACAAGTCCCATTAAACAGATGCAAACAAAAAGAACTGAAATCTAGCTACTGACTGATAACAGTAATTAAAGCTCAGAATTTTGCATAGGATCCCAAGAAAATGACATAGGCCCTCCTCTGTCAGTGTTCCATGTGCTCATAATCCTAGACTTTTGAGGCATAAGTCTTTGAATGGGTATTGGAAAATATAAAATGTCAAAGAAAAATGCAAAAGTATTTAAGTTTCAGGCTTCCCAGGTAGCTCAGTGGTAAAGAACCCGCCTGCCAATGAAGGAGACATGGGTTCTGTCCCTGAGTTGGAAAGATCCCCTGGAGAAGGAAATGGCAAACCACTCCAGTATTCTTGCCTGAAAAAATTCCATGGACAGAGGAACCTGGTGGGTTACAAATCCATAGGGTCGGAAAAAAAAAAAAAAAAAAAAGTCAGACACCACTTAGCGACTAAACGACAACGAATTTAAGTTTCAAATGTATTGAAGACAAAATGGAGTAAGGTAAGCTGATGCTGAGGCTGAAACTCCAGTACTTTGGCCACCTCATGCGAAGAGTTGAGTCATTGGAAAATGGAGTTTTCCAGTGCTGGGAGGGATTGGGGGCAGGAGGAGAAGGAGACGACAGAGGATGAGATGGCTGGATGGCATCACCAACTTGATGCAAATGAGTTTGGGTGAACTCCAGGAGTTGTGATGGACAGGGAGGCCTGGTGTGCTGCGATTCATGGGGTCAAAAAGAGTTGGACACGACTGAGCGACTGAACTGAACTGAACTGAACTGAAGCTAACAAGTTTTCTGGGACATAGGAGGTGGAGTTTGGGCAGTAGTCCCAGACAGCTTGATTAGCTCTAAAAGGAGGTAAAGGGACTTCCTTGGGGGTCCAGTGACGAAGACTGCACTCCTAATGCAGGAGACCCAGGTTTGATCCCTGGTCAGGAAACTAGATCCCATATGATGCACTAAAAGTTCCCTTGCTGCAACTCAAGACCCCACACACCACAGTGAAGATCGAAGGGCCCAAGCGCCATAGCTAAAACCTGGTGCAATCAAATAAATCAATAAATGTTAAAAAAATTTTTAACTTTTTAAAAAATAAAAAGAGGTAAAGAAGAGGCCAACATCCTAAAGGCAGAGTCAAATGAAGAAAAAACAATGAGCCATTTGCCAGAAAATATCAGATACATCCCCATTATGCTGGCCAAGGGCTCCCTGCTCAGCCAGTGGGGTCTAGGACCAGAACTAAAAGCGGGGGTCAGGCCATGTTGGGTACTGACGCTCTGCCATTAAGGAGGGACCTGAGGGACACAGGCTAAAGTGAAAGAGAAAGTCTCTCAGTCGTGTCTGATTCTTTGCGACTCCATGGACTACACAGTCCATGGACTTCTCCGGGCCAGAATACTGGAGTGAACACAGGCTAAGGGATGGGATAAGCAATTTCCAGGGTAGGGAAAGTGTCTCTCAGCTCCTGGGAGTGAGCTGCACCATGCAGGCATTGTTATTAATGTGGAAGGCTGCACACTGTACTGTTGATGAATGAGTTAATAACAATAACAACAGTTGATACTTGAATGTCACACTTGTTTTGTACCAGGCACTGTTCTAAGCATTGTACACACACTAACTCATACAAGGTTCATTCTGTGAGGACCTATAAGGTAAGCACTGTTCTTATCCTTATTTTGCATAGGAAGACACTGAGGTGCAGAGAGAGTAAGTGACTCATTGAGGGCTCACAGCTAGTAAACGGCAATGCCAGGATGAATCAATCAGTTAATTAACAATGAAGCCACTTGTGATGCTCCCAGTGGTAAAGAATCTATCTGCCAAGGCAGGAGACACAAGAGACACCAGCTTGAACCCTATGTCAGGAAGATCCCCTGGAGGAGGGCATGCAGCCCACTCCAGTATTCTTCCTAGGAGAATCCCACAGACAGAGGATTGATTGCCCTGGCAGGCTACAGTCCATAGGGTTGCAAAGAGTCAGACACGACTGAAGTGACTTAGCACATCTTAGCAGACAGGAACACATGCTATTTTCTACTCTACCAGTGTAGAAGTGTGCTCTACATTCAGCTGTCTACTTTAGACCCTGATAATGAGTACTCAGTTTTCCTATGAAATGTAGGCGTCTCTTCCTGCTATGTAGCATTTTGTGATTATTTATCACTTAGGAGGTACACAAGTTTCTTGCATTTTATCTCCCATTTCATTAGAACAACCTGAACTGTCCCACTCTAACTGTGCTCTTAAAATGTCTTTAGGTTAGTTGGCTAAAACTGATCTGTTTTATTCCATTCATCTTCTGAATAATATTAACGAATTTGAAGGATTAGTTCTATTTTTGAATATAAATTTTCTGTCTTGGAACAAAAAAAGGCCTTTTCTCCCTGAACCATTTGAGAATAAGTTGCCCATCTGCTGCCACATCACCCCCCACCCAATACTTCAGTGTTTATTTCCTACAAACAAGAACAGTCTCCTACAGACCCACAATATATCTGTCACAGAAAGTTAACAGACATTACACTCCCATTTAATCTCCAGACCCCAACAGTCCAATTTATGTCCTTCGTAGGTGTAGTTCACCGTTAGGTACTGCATTTAGCTGTCTCTTCTCTAATCTCCTTCGGCCTAGAACAGTGCTTCAGCCTTTTCTTTCACGGCCTTGACATGCATGAAGGTTACAGGCCAGTTATTCTACAGAATGTCTCCCAACTACAGTTGTCTGGTGTTTGCTCATGATTAAACTCTGGTAATGCCTCTGTGGCAGCAATATCACGAAACAATGCTGTGGTCTTCTGACTGCATTCTATCAGGGGGTACAATCTTTACTTTTACTGAGAAAGTCAGTCTTAACCATTTGATTGTGATGTCTGCCAGACTTCTCTGCTGTAAACTTACTCTTCTCTTTCTAATCAATGAAGAGTTCCCATAGAGGCATTGTTTCTCTTCAAATTTTATCAAAAGTTTTTATTTCATTAAACCTGCTTTTTTAAATTAAGCTGAACTTTTATTTCTAAGCTCTTCAAAGATTATAACACAAAAAGTACCCTTTAAAAAGTGCCCCAAATTAAATCAAAGTTTCATCATCAAACACCTGTGACATTAAGAATTCATTTAGGCTATAATAGTTTCACATTACTTTCTAAAAATCATTTGCAATGTTCTATAGATCACATTGTTTTAAAGACATGAAGTAACTTAGTATTTTTTTATATTTATTTTGTATTATAGTTGATTAACAATGTTGTATTAGTTTTAGGTGTATAGCAGAGTGATTCAGTTATATATATACCTGTATCTATTCTTTTTCAAATTCTTTTCTCATTTAGGTTATTACAGAGTATTGAGCAGAGTCCCCTGTACTATACAGTAAGTCCTTGTTAGTTATCTATTTTAAATATGGAAGTGTGTACAAGTCAATTCCAAACTCCCGATCTACCCCCCAGGAACCATAAGTTCATTCTCTAAGCCTATGAGTCTGTTTCTGTTTTGTAAATAAGTTTGCTTATGTCATTATTTTTATATTCTACATATAAGTGATATCATATTTGTCTTTCTCTGTCTGACTTTCTTCATTTAATATGATAATCTTCAAGTCTATCCATGTTGCTGCAAGTGGCATTATTTCATTCTTTTTAAAGGCTGAGGAATATTCCATCTGTCAATGGACATTTGCAAATATCCCATTCTTCATCAGACTTTCCATTTAGGAATTTACATTAGCATGGGCTCATGACTACCTATTATATTCAGTGGGTACGTAGAGAAGAGATGTCATTATCTTTTTGATGGTCAAATTAATCAGTGGGATCTCCTTTAAGCTGGCTTCTGTGTTCTTTTGACATGGTCCCATCATTCCAGGACCTCTTACTCTCTGGCTTAATAGGATGTCCCATAATTTTTGACAGGGCCCTGAAATCAGTCACCTCCAAGAAGTCTTGAACTTTTACAGTAGAAAAGGGTATTTAGAAACCTGGGTGAAAAGGGTGTTCAACACTGGGGACAAAAGGAAGCAGGTACAACTACAAGGTGAACACACAATACTTATATCTACATTTAATTATATATTTATTTAATAAATTTATTATATCTATTGAAATCCATGAGTTCACACATATACAACCATAGCCATTCAATCTAGTTTTCTCCCTTCCCATTAAACACTGAAAATCCTGACTCCTGTGTTTTCCAGATATCTTTACTTTTTTGATCAGTCCCACTGTTTTAATGGGCTTCCCTGGTAGCTCAGTGGGTAAAGAATCCACCTGCAATGCAAGAGATCCTGGCTTGGTTCCATTGCTGGGTGGGAAGATCTCCTAAAGAAGGGATAGGCTACCCACTCCTGTATTCTAGGGCTTCCCTGGTGGCTCAGATGGTAAAGAATCTGCCTGCAATGAGGGAGACCTGCAGGCAGATTCTTTACCATCTGAACCACCAGGGAAGCCCTAGAATACAGGAGTGGGTAGCCTATCCCTTCTCTAGGAGATGCCTGCAATGAGGGAGACCTAGGAGAAGGAAATGGCAACCCACTCCAGTGTTCTTGCCTTGAGAATCCCAGGGACGGGGGAGTCTGGTGGGCTGCCATCTATGGGTCACACAGAGTCGGACACGACTGAAGCAACTTAGCAGCAGCAGCAGGTTCGATCCATGGGTTGAGATGAGTCCCTGGAGGAAGGCATGGCAACCCACTCCAGTATTCTTGCCTGGACAATCCCCATTGAAGTTAGGGTTGCAAAGAGTCGGCCAGGACTGAACGACTAAGCACAGCACACAGCACCTGTTTGTAATACATCCCCCATTTCTGCGGCCCAGTCTCCCCTGCCTAACACCCTCTTTATTCTGCTCAGGCTCTGGAACGTCTTGCCAGGCTGCCCTACACTGGGCCCTTCTCACCCCGCCCGACTCCCACACTCCCCTCTGGGATGCCCTGCACGTGAATGCCCCCCTCACCCAGATCAGCTGTAACACAGCGTGGCTCCCAAACATAAAGAGCTCTTAAGGCGCTCTAGATCCCTTGGGGATCAAGTCCAGAGCTGCTAAATGGGCTCTGGTTCCACCCTCCCACCCACGCCCTGCGCCTCTTCTTTCTGCAGCACCTCATGGTTTTACAGCCGATCTCTTCAGCGAACAGAAGGGAAACCAATTGATACATTTTCAAATGCTATTTAAATACACGGAAATTGTTCAGAAGAAAAGGAAATCACTAGAAATGTTTGTTTAAAACTGGTATGAAAAGATATTAAGCAATTCAAAGCAATGTTTTTTTTAATGAAAAGAGTTATAACCGTAAAGAAAATGTTAATTTCCTGTGAATATTTTATGTCAACCAATGTTTTAAAAATGTATCAGTCACATATGATTGATATTTGCATGATCCCTGGGAAGAGTACTCAAAAGTATTAGCAGGAGTTCCACAAAATCATGTATGATTGATACATTTTTAAAACATTGGTTGACATAAAATCTTGATGCAAAATAAACAGTTTTTTCATGGTTATAACTGTTTTCATTAAAAAACAAACAACAAACATTGCTTTGAATTGCTAGTATCTTTCTAGCAACTGCCATCTCTGGGGTCGCACAGAGTCGGATATGACTGAAGCGATTTAGCAGCAGCAGCAGATTAAGAGGAGTCCCTGCAAGTGTACAGGGGCTTTCCAGGTGGCGTTAGTGCTGAAGAACCCTCTTGCCAATGCAGGAGACCTGAGAGATGTGTGTTTGATCCCTGGGTCCAGAAGATCCCCTGGAGGAAGAAATGGCAACCCACTCCAGTATTCTTGCCTGGAGAATCCCATGGACATAGTAGCCTGGCCAGGCTGCAGTCCATAGGGTCACAAAGAGTCAGACAGGACTGAAGTGACTTAGCACAATAGAACAATGGGAAGAGTACAAATGGAGACTCACATATCAATAGAGAAAACATTTGAAAGTTATAAACCACATTAACAAACTTTCGGCTAAAATATGTTCTATCCTCTCAACTTGACAAATTACCTTTCATAATAACAAAAAAATGCTTAATGTCTAAAACTATGTTTTCATATGATCAAAAGTCAGCTAAATATCTAAAGCAACTGAATTTACTGCTGGACATGTCTGGGTGTTGATGAGCCAGTGATTACCAATGAAACAAAGCAAAGGCATACACAATTCATTAATTACATTGTTGTATGAAATTTACTTTTCTAGTTTTTATGCTAGCAAAATCACTAATTATGGGGTTATGACCAAGATTTTCACATAATTTGTTTCTATTCTACATTATTCCAAATTATATGATCTCTCTTGAACAACAGAAATTCTTGTATAAGTTTTGGGTTTTGTTTCTTTTTTACTAATTCCAATTTGGAGAAACTTTGCTGAGGTAACAGCACCTGAAATAAAATCTCTAAAGCATTATTTAGATTCAGAAACAAATCAGGAACTTTATATATCAAGTTCAAACATGACAAACTTTTAATATAGATATAAATAAATGTATTAAAAATTTATAGGACAAATTATTATAATTCTAAATATTATAAGGTAATTTAATTTCATCATATAAATTATCATATAATATTTTACCATCTCTTAAAAATCAATATCTATATCCAAGCCTTTATGCAAAGATATGTTATATCATATCTAGACTTACATATATATCAGTTTAAGAATAATATGGATCATTTTAAAAATTTTTATTATTTATCTGGCTGTGCCAGGTCTTAGCTGTGGCACACAGGATCTTTAGTCTTCATTGTCGCATGTGAGAGCTAGTTCCCTGATCAGGCATCAAACCCAGGCCCCCTGTGTTAGGAGCGTGGAGTCAGCCACTGGGCCACCAGGGAAGTCTCATTATGTGAATCATTAATATTACAAAATGTTTCTCAGGTGCCATGTTCAATTGTTGTGAGCAAGAAAGTGGATGATAGGCAGTATTGGGATATGACAATTTATTGTACAAAATTGTATTGTATTCCTATTATCTGAGAGTTGATTTTTTTTTCCTCTTAGCTCCTACTTTTACTGTTCAAATCATTCCCTCAGAAATAGTGTTTGATGCTGATATCAGCAGTAGCACCATCTGTCACCTTTACCACTCTCAGATATGATCACCTTTTATTTTAAGGACATTAAGCAAGTTAGTCTTGCGTGGGGGAGGGGGGCAGGTGCTGTTTCCGTTATAGGTCATGCTCTGCCACAGCTCAGAACAAATCACAATACATACTTCCCATGGGTTATTTAACGCATGTATATTTGTGTGTGTGTGGTAACTGGAACCCTTTGAAGCAGAGGGTCCGTGGCAGAGTCTCCTTTGCAGGAGTCTAAGGACAGTGATGCTATACTCCCTACCGTGCATTAAGTGCTGTGTAAAATAAAAAATGAAATTGTAAGACATGACATATGTCTTCTTAAGAGTCTGAAATCTAACTATGGAGGAGGAGAGTAGTAGGATTCATAATGAACAAACAGAGTAAGACAGAAGTTGCCCCCATGTCCAGAAGGATGAAGCACTTTGTACCTACACACCTGCAGTATCCCCATGAGTCCAAGGCTACCCCCACGGGCAGAGGCTGTCTCATGAGGCCTGGAGTCTTGTAGAGCATCTGGTACAAAATCAGTACACAAAAAAACACCAGGAATTCCCTGGCAGTCCAGTGGTTAGGACTTAGCACTGCCTAGGGACTGGGTTCAATCCCTGATTGCGGAACTAAGATTCCACAAGTCACATGATGTGGCCAAAAGCAAAAACAAACCTATTGAAGATGAAAGAAAGGAGCATACAGCCCCTAAAATAATGAGCTCAAGCCTCTGACACCTTAGAAATAAATCCTTCTCACCCTGATTTCCCCCTCCACTTCTATCTCTTTCTATCTGCCCTCTTAATTCATCTTGTCCCCATAAAGGCATATTCTTAGAAGTTAACCTTATCTGCTTCCTTAGGTTTGACTCCAATGCACACTTGATATTTTTTCTCCCATTTGATGTTCTTTTAATTAATATTTACTTCGAGAGTATTGTATATACTTATGTACAAATTTAACTATTAAACTGACATAAGGTAATTTTTCCTCTGCATCCTATGTGATTTCTTTTCCTGATTTCACTTATGTTCATGAAGTTTCTGACAAAGAAATAAGTCATAATAATCCTTAACTTTGTTAAGATGCTTTTACAACAAAGTAACATTCTTCCCTGGTGACTCAGCGGTAAAGAATCCACCTGCTAATGCAGGACACCCAGGTTCAATCCCTGGGTGGGGAAGATCCCCTGGAGAAGGGCATGGCACCCCACTCCAGTACTGCCCGGGAAATCTCATGGACAGAGGAGCCTGGTGGGCTACAGTCCTTGGGTCGCAAAAGAGTTGGGCATGACTTAGTGACTAAACAACAACAAGGACAATGAACACTCTTGAGGTGACTTTGTAGACCCATTAAAAAAGGGAAGTGTTAATCACGCCTAGTAAGGAAGAGAAAATAAATAGCTATACACAGAAGAACTGTACAAAAAAGATCTTCACAACCCAGATAATCACGATGATATGATCACTCATCTAGAGCCAGACATCCTGAAATGTGAAGTCAAGTGGGCCTTAGAAAGCATCACTACGAACAAAGCTAGTGGAGGGGATGGAATTCCAGTTGAGCTATTCCAAATCCTGAAAGATGATGCTGTGAAAGTGCTGCACTCAATATGCCAGCAAATTTGGAAAACTCAGCAGTGGCCACAGGACTGGAAAAGGTCAGTTTTCATTCCAATCCCAAAGAAAGGCAATGCCAAAGAATGCTCAAACTACCGCACAATTGCACTCATCTCACATGCTAGTAAAGTAATGCTCAAAATTCTCCAAGCCAGGCTTCAGCAATATGTGAACCATGAACTTCCTGATGTTCAATCTGGTTTTAGAAAAGGCAGAGGAACCAAAGACCAAATTGCCAACATCCGCTAGATTATGGAAAAAGCAAGAGAGTTCCAGAAAAACATCTATTTCTGCTTTATTGACCATGCCAAAGCCTTTGACTGTGTGGATCACAATAAACTGTGGAAAATTCAGAAAGAGATGGGAATACCAGACCACCTGACCTGTCTCTTGAGAAATTTGTATGCAGGTCAGGAAGCAACAGTTAGAACTGGACATGGAACAACAGACTGGTTCCAAATAGGAAAAGGAGTATGTCAAGGCTGTATATTATCACCCTGCTTGTTTAACTTATATGCAGAGTACATCATGAAAAACGCTGGACTGGAAGAAACACAAGCTGGAATCAAGATTGCTGGGAGAAATATCAATAACCTCAGATATGCAGATGACACCACCCTTATGGCAGAAAGTGAAACGGAACTAAAAAGCCTCTTGATGAAAGTGAAAGTGGAGAGTGAAAAAGTTGGCTTAAAGCTCAACATTCAGAAAATGAAGATCAAGGCATCCGGTCCCATCACTTCATGGGAAATAGATGGGGAAACAGTGGAAACAGTGTCAGACTTTACTTTTTTGGGCTCCAAAATCACTGCAGATGGTGACTGCAGCCATGAAATTAAAAGATGCTTACTCCTTGGAAGGAAAGTTATGTCCAACCTAGATAGCATATTCAGAAGCAGAGACATTACTTTGCCAACAAAGGTCCGTCTAATCAAGGCTATGGTTTTTCCTGTGGTCATGTATGGATGTGAGAGTTGGACTGTGAAAAAAGCTGAGCGCCAAAGAATTGATGCTTTTGAACTGTGGTGTTGGAGAAGACTCTTGAGAGTCCCTTGGACTGCAAGGAGATCCAACCAGTCCATTCTAAATGAGATCAGCCCTGGGATTTCTTTGAAGGGAATGATGCTGAAGCTGAAACTCTAGTACTTTGGCCACCTCATGCAAAGAGTTGACTCATTGGAAAAGACTCTGATGCTGGGAGGGATTGGGGGCAGGAGAAGGGGATGACAGAGGATGAGATGGCTGGATGGCATCACTGACTCGATGGACGTGAGTCTGACTGAACTCCGGAATTTGATGATGGACAGGAAGGCCTGGCGTGCTGCGATTCATGGGGTCTCGAAGAGTCGGACACGACTGAGCGACTGAACTGGACTGAACTGAATGTGAAATGAATTCAATTTGTTGTTCATCTGTTTTGGAACAGAGAACTATATATGCACAAATGCTCACATAAACACTTGCAGCTATGCTCTAATTCACCCTCTTAAATACCTGATATTTGACCCTATCTTGGTTTAGCTCTGCTTGCTTTAATTATGATCAAAAGCTGAGAGTCAAGAAATAATTCAGATATTTGTCAAGCACCCACAAAGTTCATGGTACCATATGAGGTCCTTGGAACATGGTGTACAGAGAAGGCATATAATCTTCCTTATAATCTAGGAAGAAAGGAAATAAGAACATACAATTATAGTAACTACAAAATGAATAGGTCAAAGACTGCATCTTCAAGTTAAAGAGTTGGGTGGACAAATTCAAGTGTTACCTAAACCCGGGTTTGTACAGAAGTATACACAAAAGGAGTTCTTCCCTGACTGGTGGCTCAGATGGTGAAGAATCTGCCTGCAATGTGGGAGATCTGGGTTCAATCGCTGGGTCAGAGAAGATCCCCTGGAGAAGGAACTGGCACCCCACTCCAGTGTTCTTGCCTGGAGAATCCCATGGATAGAGGAGCCTGGCTGGCTACAGCCCATGGAGTCACAAAGACTCAGAAACAAACTGACGACTAAGCACACTCACACATACACAGAAGAAAAGAAAGAAGGAAATTGAAAGCATGATACATTAAATTCAATTTTTTAATGCACGGTAAAACTTACGGTGAAACGTGCACACTGTGTAACAAAAATAACAATAATTATACCCCAGATAGTTCATGAACATGTAGAATCTACATAGTGATAGGCCCTCTTCCATTCCTGATTTTAGAAGTTTGGTTTCTTTCTTTTTGTCAGTCAATTTTATTACTTCTTTCAAAAAACCAACTTTCAACTATCAATTATTCTCTATTGCTTGCACTTTTTATATTTTATTGATTTCTACTCTTTACTGTATTTTTCTCTTGTACTTTTTTTTTGCTTTAATTTGTTCTTGATGTTTTAGCTTCCTAAGGTAGAAAATGTGATCATCGACTTGAGAAAGAGTCTTTTCGACCCCCTGGACTGTAGTCCACCAGGCTCCTCTGTCCTTGGAATTCTCCAGGCAAGAATACTGGAGTGGGTTGTCTTTCCCTTCTCCAGAGGATCTGCCCGGCCCAGGGACTGAACCCTGGTATCCTGTATTGCAGGCAGTTCCTTTACCGTCTGAGCCACCAGGGAAGGTCTATTGACTTGAGAACTTTGCCATTTTCTAGCAAAAGCATTAAAAAAATAAACTACCATTTAAACGTTTTTTGTAACTTTAAAGCATTATTTTTTATTATTGTTCAGTTTGAAGTGTTTTCTAGTTCCCTCTTGATTATTTTCTTTGAAACAAGGGTTAGAGAAAAGTGTGCTAATTTCTAAATATCTGGAGTTTCTTTAGATATTTTATTTGTAATTAATTTTTAATTCAATTCCATAATGTTCTGAGAATATACTCTGTAATATTTCAACCTTTTGAATATGCTGAGAATTCTTTTATGATCCAACATATAGTTCAACATGGCAACCATTCCATATTCACTTAGAAGAAATTCATATTCTGCAGTCATTGGGTGAAACGATCTATAAAAAATTTCAATCAAGTTGGTTCATTTGTCTTCTATGTCCTTACGGACTTTTGTCTTCTTGCTTTATCCACTTTATCCACTTACTTACAGAGAGAGGGGTGTTAAAAATTGTGGATTCACATATTTCTCTCTTTTCTTCTGCCAGTTTTGCTTTTCATATTTGGAAGTTCTGTTATTAGGTTGATAGATACTTAAGATAGATATGTCTTACTAATGAACGGATCCTTTTATCATTCTAAAATGTTTCTTCTTTACCATATGATGCAGAAATCCCAGAAAAGAAGAAAACTCTAATTTGAAAAGATACATGTACCCCAATGTTCATAACAGCACTGTTTACAATAGCCAAGACATAGACAAAACCTATGTGCCCATCAACAGATATGGATAATGTAATGGAGGATTATTCAGCCATTAAAAAAATAAAATAATGACATTTGCAGTAACATGGATAGACCTAGAGCATATCATATAAATGAAGTGAGTCAAAGAAATACAAATATCATATGATATCACTTATATATGGGAGCTAAAAAAATGATACAAATGAAATTTATGCTTATAAAACAAAAACATACTCACAGACATAGAAAATAAACTTATGGTTAACAAAGGGGAAAGAGGAAGGGAGACAAATTAGGAGCTTGGGGTTAATAGATACACATGTCTACATATAAAAATAGATAAATGACAAGGGTGTATATTATAGCACAGGGAATATTATATATTCAATATCTTGTAATAACCTATAACAGAAAAGAATCTGAAAAAGTTTTTTATATATGTATATAAAATTAAATCACTTTATTGTGCATCAGAAACTAATACAACATTGGAAATCAACTACAATTAAAAAAATGTTTCTCTTTATCTACCGTGATATTCCTTATCTTTAAGTCTACTTTGATATTAGTATAAACACAACTGTTTTATTATACTTATTGTTTACATGGTGTAACTTTTCTCATTCTTTTACTCTGAACTTATCTGTATGTTCGTATATGGGCTTCTCTGGTGGCACAGTGGTAAAGAATCTGCCTGCAAAGTAGGAGACTGTGGGTTTGATCCCTGGTCAGGAAGGTCCTCTGAAGAAGGAAATGGCAACCCATTCCAGTATTCTTGCCTGAAGAATCCCATGGACAGAGGATACTGGCAGGCTACAGTCCATGGAGTTGCAAAGAGTTGGGTGTGTTTATATTTACAGTAAATTCCCTTGTATACAGATGCGTCTTTTTAAATCCATTGTGACAATCTTTTCCTTTTAATTGAAGTGCTTAATCCACTTATAATAATTGATATGACAGTTGGGATTGAGTTAAACATCTTGCTTTTAGTTTTCTATATGGCCCATCTATTATTTCATGTCTCCATCCTTTTTTTTCATCTTACTCCAGCCACTTGACGCAAAAAGCCGACTCAAAGGAAAAGACCCTGATGCTGGGAAAGATTGAGGGCAGGAGGTAAAGGGGATGACAGAGGATGAGATTGTTAGATGGCTTCATTGACTCAATGGACATGGGTTTGAGCAAACTCCAGGACATGGTGAAGGACAAGGAAGCCTGGCATACTGCAGTCCATGGGGTTGCAAAGAGTCAGACACGACTGAGTGACTGAACAATATTAACACTCAAGTATTTTTAATATTATATTTCAATTATTCAATTTTTTTGTTTCTTTGATTTTAGGTACATATCTTTGAGTTATTTTCAGTCATTATTCTAGGAATTACACTGTATAACTTTAACTTACTACAGCCTCATTAAGGTCAACATTATACATATAAGAAGAGTATACAGTATGATTTCTTTCTTATCCCTCCATATTTTGTGCCATTTTGTGATGTTTTTTATTGCTATATGTTATAAATTCCAGTCCTTTTCATTATAGGGGACTGGAATGCAAAAGTAGGAAGTCAAGAAACACCTGGAGTAACAGGTAAATTTGACCTTGGAATACAGAATGAAGCAGGGCAAAGACTAATAGAGTTTTGCCAAGTAAATGCACTGGTCATAACACCCTCTTCCAACAACACAAGAGAAGACTCTATACATGGACATCACCAGATGGTCAACACCGAAATCAGATTGATTATATTCTTTGCAGCCAAAGATGAAGAAGCTCTATACAGTCAGCAAAAACAAGACCAGGAGCTGACTGTGGCTCAGACCATGAACTCCTTATTGCCAAATTCAGACTTAAATTGAAGAAAGTAGAGAAAACCACTAGACCATTCAAGTATGACCTAAATCAAATCCCTTATGATTATACAGTGGAAGTGAGAAATAGATTTAAGGGCCTAGATCTGATACATAGAGTGCCTGATGAACTATGGAGTGAGGTTCGTGACATTGTACAGGAGACAAGGATCAAGACCATTCCCATAGAAAAGAAATGCAAAAAAGCAAAATGGTTGTCTGGGGAGGCCTTATAAATAGCTGTGAAAAGAAGAGAAGTGAAAAGCAAAGGAGAAAAGGAAAGATATAAACATCTGAAAGCAGAGTTCCAAAGAATAGCAAGAAGAGATAAGAAAGCCTTCTTCAGTGATCAATGCAAAGAAATAGAGGAAAACAACAGAATGGGAAAGACTAGGGATCTCTTCAAGAAAATCAGAGATACCAAAGGAATATTTCATGCAAAGATGAGCTCGATAAAGGACAGAAATGGTATGGACCTAACAGAAGCAGAAGATATTAAGAAGAGATGGCAAGAATACACAGAAGAACTGTACAAAAAAGATCTTCATGACCCAGATAATCACAATGGTGTGATCACTGACCTAGAGCCAGACATCCTGGAATGTGAAGTCAAGTGGGCCTTAGAAAGCATCACTACAAACAAAGCTAATGGAGGTGATGGAATTCCAGTTGAACTATTCCAAGTCCTGAAAGATGATGCTGTGAAAGTGCTGCACTCAATATGCCAGCAAACTTGGAAAACTTAGCAGTGGCCACAGGACTGGAAAAGGTCAGTTTTCATTCCAGTCCCAAAGAAAGGCAATGCCAAAGAATGCTCAAACTACCGCACAATTGCACTCATCTCACATGCTAGTAAAGTAATGCTCAAAATTCTCCAAGCCAGGCTTCAGCAATATGTGAACCGTGAACTTCCTGATGTTCAAGCTGGTTTTAGAAAAGGCAGAGGAACCAGAGATCAAATTGCCAACATCCGCTGGATCATCGAAAAAGCAAGAGAGTTCCAGAAAAACATCTATTTCTGCTTTATTGACTATGCCAAAGCCTTTGACTATGTGGACCACAATAAACTGTGGAAAATTCTGAAAGAGATGGGAATACCAGACCACCTGATCTGCCTCTTGAGAAATCTGTATGCAGGTCAGAAAGCAACAGTTAGAACTGGACATGGAACAACAGACTGGTTCCAAATAGGAAAAGGAGTATGTCAAGGCTGTATATTGTCACCCTGTTTATTTAACTTATATGCAGAGTACATCATGAGAAACACTGGACTGGAAGAAATACAAGCTGGAATCAAGATTGCTGGGAGAAATATCAATAACCTCAGATATGCAGATGACACCACCCTTATGGCAGAAAGTGAAGAGGAACTAAAAAGCCTCTTGATGAAAGTGAAAGTGGAGAGTGAAAAAGTTGGCTTAAAGCTCAACATTCAGAAAACGAAGATCATGGCATCCGGTCCCACCACTTCATGGGAAATAGATGGGGAAACAGTGGAAACAGTGTCAGACTTTATTTTTCTGGGCTCCAAAATCACTGCAGATGGTGACTGCAGCCATGAAATTAAAAGACGCTTACTCCTTGGAAGGAAAGTTATGTCCAACCTAGATAGCATATTCAGAAGCAGAGATATTACTTTGCCAACAAAGGTTTGTCTAGTCAAGGCTATGGTTTTTCCTGTGGCCATGTATGGATGTGAGAGTTGGACTGTGAAGAAGGCTGAGCGCCGAAGAATTGATGCTTTTGAACTGTGATGTTGGAGAAGACTCTTGAGAGTCCCTTGGACTGCAAGGAGATCCAAACAGTCCATTCTGAAGGAGATCAGCCCTGGAATTTCTTTGGAAGGAATGATGCTAAAGCTGAAACTCCAGTACTTTGGCCACCTCATGCGAAGAGTTGATTCACTGGAAAAGACTCTGATGCTGGGAGGGATTGGGGGCAGGAGGAGAAGGGGCAGAGGATGAGATGGCTGGATGGCATCACTGACTCGATGGACGTGGGTCTCAGTGAACTCCGGGAGTTGGTGATGAACAGGGAGGCCTGGCATGCTGCGATTCATGGGGTCGCAAAGAGTTGGACATGACTGAGTGACTGATCTGATCTGATAAATTCCAGTATGCAATGTTACTATTTTTGCTTTAAATAATATGCTTTTTAAAATAAAGTAAGCAGCCTAATGTGTGTAATTGGAATCCCAGAAGAAGACAATGAATGAGGCAGAAAATACATTTGAAGAAATAATGGCTACAAAGTCCACAAATTCTGTGAAAAAAAACATGTTTTGAGACACATATTTACCTAAGGAGCTTACTTAACCCCAAGTTAGACAAATTCAACATACACACACACACATCTAGTTGGAGAAAAAGAGATACATTACATAAAGGGGAATAATAACAAGAACCATCAAATCACCTAAATTCTTATTAGAAACAGTGAAGGCCAGAAGACAGTTAACACATCTTAAAGTGCTGAAAAGAAACAAGAAAATATGGAATTTAGAAAGATGGTAACCATAACCCTGTATGCGAGACAGCAAAAGAGACACAGATGTATAGAACAGCCTTTTGGACTCTGTGGGAGAGGGCGAGGGTGGGATGATTTGGGAGAATGGCATTGAAACATGTATAATATCATATGTGAAACGAATTGCCAGTCCAGGTTTGATGCAGGATACAGGATGCTCGGGGCTAGTGCACTGGGATGACCCAGAAGGATGGTATGGGGAGGGAGGTGGGAGGGGAGTTCAGGATGGGGAACACGGGTACACCCGTGGCAGATTCATGTTGATGTATGGCAAAACCAATACGATATTGTAAAGTAATTAGCCTGCAATTAAAATAAATTTATATTTAAAAAAAAGAAACAAGAAAATCTGTTAGTAAAGAATTCTAAGTGCAGCAAGAATACTTGTAAAAAATAAGAGTGAAACTCTGGTTTCTCGTATTTATGGGATGACGTGTTCAAGCAAATTCTTCCACATATAATAATTATGAAGTCTGGATGAAATGTTTTTTAAAAGCTATTATTTAAAGACATTCAAAAGAAAGCAGATGAGAATTTATACTTGAAAATCCACAAGTGAAATGAGTAAGAAAATGAGTTTCTGGTGTTTTTGCCTTAAAATATTCCCCTAAACTCTATCGTTTCAGAAGCAGAAAACTGAAGCATTACTCATTCAGTGTGACAGAGGATAGAGTTCAAGGATGAAAGAACAGCTAGAAGTTTAGGAACACAATCCTAAAAGTACAAAAGTGTCAAAATAGGAATGTAAATCTGCCCATGTTCCTGGCCACCCACTAACGCAGGAGTGCACAGAAGATACCAACAGGACGATAACTGTTTTGGCCCAGTCAAGTTAACTGCCTGTTACAACAAAACCCCAACAATCCTTAGAAAACTGTAAGAGTATCCAGTTTTAAAAACAAAATAAAAACTAAAATAAACAAAAAGAGTAGTGTTGCTACAATGTATTATCTATAATATTCAGTTTTCAACCAAAAATTACTAGCTGTACAAAGAAACAGGAAAGGAGGACCCACTCAGGAGAAGTCATTTAGACAATGATCCCAAGTGGGGCTGAATGTTATATATAAAAGTCAAAGATACCAAAGCAAATACTGTAAAGAATTAAAATAATATGTGTTCAAAGAATTAAAGGAAAATGTGGTCTTGATATGTGAACAGATAGAGAACCTCAACAGACATGTGGAATTTTTTTTTTAAAGAACAAATAGAAATAAAGAGTAGACTGACAGAAATGGAAAGTTTACTAGATGGATTCAACATCACATCTGAGATGGCAGAAGAAAGAATCAGTACACTCTAAAAAGATTAAAAGAAATTATCCAATATGAAAAACAAATAGTAAAAAAGATTGAACCATTTCAAAAACCTATGGGACAATGTACTTGGCGTCCCAGAATAAGAGATGAGAGAGGATGGGATAGGAAAAATATTTGATGAATAATAGTTGAAAATTTCCCAAATTTGGTGGAAAATATTAACTTGCAGATCCAGTAAACTCAGCAAACCTCATCAGGATAAATACAGTGAAAACCACAGCTAGTTAGAATATCAGGGTCAAACTACTGAAAACCAAAAATAAAGAAATATCTTTCAAATGTATGTTTTGTCCGGTTTTCTTATTGTAGGTGGAAATTCAAGAACAATTATTGCAGTGATGATTGGAAGTCAAAGTTTTATGCATTCCTTTTAAGTCTGGTTTTCACAAGACCAGCTGATCAACTTGTACCATTTCTACCTTTATTTCTCTATGCTCTTGCTACCTGTCCCATCATGTACTTTTAAAATTGTCTTGTACATCCCATGACTACTACTCTCTTGAACCTATCTGTATTAATCAGCTCAGGCTGTTATAACCAAATACCATGGATTTACTTGGTGGCTTAAACAACAGGCATTTTTTTTTATCAGAGTTCCAGAGGCTGGGAAGTCCAAGATCAAGGTGCTGGCAGATTCAGTTACTGGTGAGGACCCTCTTCCTGCTTGTAGATGGTTATCTTCCTGCTCTGATGGTGGAGAGAAAAAGAACTCTAGTGTCTCTCCCTCTTCTTATAAAGACACTAATCCCACCACACTAGATTTTGCATGATCTAATCTAAAACCACATGGCTCTAGTGGTAAAGAACCCGCCTGCCAATGCAGGAGACATAGGAGACACAGGTTCCATCCCGGTGTTGGGAAGATCCCCTGGAGAAGGGCATAGCAACCCACTCTAGGATTCTTGCCTGGAGAATCCCATGGACAAAGGAGCTTGGCGGGCTATAGTCCATAGCATCACAAAGAGTCGGGCATGACTGAAGTGACTGAACACACACCATCTAAAACCAATTACCTCTCAAAGACCCCACCTCCAAATACCATCACGTTAGGTATTTTGGAGGGACAGGCATTCACGTCCTAATACTCTCACTGGTCTCCTTAAAACAATGAAAACTATCTGAATTGTTCTGCTACTTTGGTCAGAGTTTTGGTTAAGTTCTCAATGTTTAAAAAATAAACTTGGAATTCCCTTAAGGCAAAATAAACCTTGTTGGGTTTGTTTGTTTTTTTTTTTTTTTTTGAGAAACAAGATGCATTTGAGGACTTGATTTTAGGAAGAGCAATGGGAGGGATGTTGTCATCTAACTTAGTTGTCAAACATTCTCAAATAGTTATTTGGCTGAATCTTTCCTTTCCTTCTTTTCTCTTTCTGGGTCACTATCTTAGAAACAGGAATAAGAATATGGTTTAACACATTGTTAAGATAAACACCTAAAGCATTCTGCTTCCTTTTCCCACCCCCATTTCAAAGCCTCAGATAATAGACTGTGGTAACATCTTTTCAAGCATGTTCATAAGTAACATCTTCTTAAGCATCATCGATATGGTACTTTCCAACCTGCTCTTACTTTATCAGAAGAAAAAAATTCTTCTCTCAGTGAGACCAAATATAACACAAAAATATTTATTTAGCTGGATTCATCCTTTTATTTCTAAGACTGTTTTAATTGTGGCAACCTTGCCTGACACTGGAACAAAACAGAAACAATTGAAATCTGAAAACAAATTGCACACAACTACTGAATTTGAGTACTGTGTTTAATTTCACTTCAAATAAATTTAAAGGATTTTAAAAGTACTTCATTAGTTCAAATTGGAAGTCTGTAGCTGTTTGTATAAAACTGAGTCAATTTGGTCTACAAAAATACTCTCAGTACAACCTAAGTGAAAGTCACTCAGTCATGTCCAACTCTATAGTCCATGGAAGTCTCTAGGCCAGAATACTGGAGTGGGTAGCCTTTCCCTTTTCTACAGGATCTTCCCAACCCAGGGATCAAACCCAGGTCTCCCACATTGCAGGTGGATTCTTTCCCAGCTGAGCCACAAGGGAAGCCCCAGTACAACCTAAAGAGAAGTGATATTCATGTGGTTAAGTTTCTGCCCCTTGATAAGGGAAGGTACCACTTTTACCTTGAGTATTTTACAGAATGTCTCCAGCAGGACTGGAAGTTTTGTTTCGCTTTTGTTTTCTTTTAAAGACATTACCATCTTTACTAGAGTGCTGAATGTCATGCTGTTAGGGAAGAATAATGGATGGAAAAGTTGATGGAGAGACGGGGCAATGTTGGAACTCCCGGGCTCTAGCTGCAGCACAGTGGCATTCCCCCAGACCAGAGTCAGCACATTTCAATAGAACCAGACTCTAGTCTGAGTTTGGGAACTTGTGTTTTCAGTTGTAACCCTAATCACATTTTTTATTTGCTCTGCACTTTCTTCTTGGCACTCAATTATTGACACTAGGGACAAATTGGTCACATTTGTGGCTAAAAATTGGGATGCCTTGTACCTGACAGGACTCTGTGTTTATCTTTTATAGCCTGGAGTTTAAGACTCCATCCAAAATTGAGCAAGTGAGACGTTTAAGATGAAATGGGTAGAATGTAATTTTCCAGCCCTTAAGAAGTGCAAGAGGACAAGAAATAACGTATTTTGGTACTTTTAGTTTAAGTTTACTTTTCTCAGCACATTTTACCCATGTGAAATACGAGAAGAAAATTACTTTATGGCTGTAAATTTCAAGTTCCTTTGGCTGTAATACAGAGACATTTTGAAAACTGGTCCAGATTGTTAAATGTCTATCAGTTTGGTATATTGACAAATTTGACAATCTTGTTAGAGGGGCTGTGTTTCTTTGGTTTTCCTCTACTTTTCTCTCTCATGGAGTTCCCTTCTTGCATATCCAAGCATTCTCAACCTTTTCCGTCTTCCCTATCCCCCCAAATTCTGGACATTAGTTTCTTCCTTGTTTTTTCCATCTGTGTGAAAGAGGGAATGCAGGAAAACCACTATAAAACTAGCTTTATCCAAGGGCTTTAAAATGTGGTAACCATTAGAATTAGTTGGGAGCTTGGTGAAAGTGCTGATTTCTAAACTCCATGTCATGAACTTGAGTTAGCAACAAGGCTTTGAAATTTATATAATTTGAAAAGCTTTCTGAGGGATTAGAGATCTGTTAGATTCTGGGGATCCACTGCTTGAGTGTATTTTCTTATGGTGGTGGTGGTTTAGTCACTAAACTAAACCACTCAGTAAGTTCAACTTTTGCGAGCTCATGGACTGTAGTCTGCTAGGCGTCTCTGTCCATGGGATTCTCCAGGCAAAAATACTGGAGTGGGTTGCCATTTCCTTCTCCAGCGCATCTTTCCCCCCAGAAACGAACCTGGGTCTCCTGCATTGTAGGCAGATTCTTTACCGACTGAGCTATAAGGGAATAAAATAATCATTAAATTAAGTTAGAATGATAATATATCAAGTTCTGGCTGAGTATCTACATGACTCAACTCAGTGGTTTTGCAAGATGACAGAAACTATTTTGCTTAAGTTATTTGTAATTCAAGACTGTGCGTCAAGCTGGCCTGACTTCAGAGGGCCTTCTCTGCTTACACTGATCTTCCTTCTCCTCACCAGCCCCTCAACTGAAAAAAAATTAGTTTTACTCCTCAATAAAATATCTTCTTTTTTAGAGTTTATTTTCAATTGGAGGATAATTGCTTTACAATATTGTACTGGTTTCTGCCATACATCAACATGCATCAGCCATAGGCACAGACATGTCTCCTCCCTCCTGAGCCTCCCTCCCACCTCCCAACTCATCCCACCCCTCTAGGTTGTCACAGAGCACCTGATTTTTGCTCTCTGAGTCATACAGCAAATTTACACTGACTGTCTAATTTTACATATGGTAATGTATATGTTTCAATGCTACACTCTCAATAATCTTATTTTTATTTTAAGGTTATACAAAGCAATGGTATACAGGGCAAAAATTTAAACAATACATAAGTAAAAAGGACAAAAAATAAAAACAATTTCAAAATCAACCCTGTTCACAAAAATCCTATTAATTTGGGGTCTATCCTTTCATAAAACTCTTTATGTACACATAAAAATGTGTAACTCTAAGTGTATATTAACATTTGTAAATTAGATCAGAATGATTAACTCAGAGAGAGCCACACTGAGTAATGCCTTTCCTCCAAGCCCAGTCAAGCCACAGATAAGAAAGGTAAATGAATGCCTATTGCCCAGTATCAATAAGAGTTTGCAATTCTTTGTCCATACAACCGGAGATAGGCAATGAAAACAATTTTAATACTAAATTGTATAATGTTATCCATGCATACATGGACATCGTATTTTTTCAGGTTCTTATTGTTGATTTGGGGATTTGCTTGTTTGCTTGCTTGCTTACTATATCTCTCCCACTCTTCTTACTGGATCATCCCTTCCAGTCCCCATGTAGCCAATGTTACCAGTCTAAATTGTATCTTTCTACACCTTTCTCCATTTTCATACTGTTACACACAAATATACAAACATTTATATAAGGGAGGATATAATGGTTTGTTTTATAAAAATAAGATAATATTACAAGTGTGATATGTCATGAGGAAGTATGAAGTGAAATGAAGTGAAGTCGCTCAGTCGTGTCCGGCTCTTTGTGACCCCATAGACTGTGGCCTATCAGGCTCTTCCGTCCATGGAATTTTCCAAGCAAGAATACTGGAGTGGGTTGCCATTTCCTTCTCCAGGAGATCTTCCCAACCCCGGGAAGAATGAGGAAGTATAGGAATACATACACACACATATATGCATGCTAAGTCGCTTCTGTCACATCCCACTCTTTGTGACCTCATGGACTGTAGCCCACCAGGCTCCTCTGTCCATGGGAATCTCCAGGCAAGAATACTGGAGTGGGTTGCCATGCCCTCCTCCAGGGGATCTTCCCAACCCAGAATCAAAACCACATTTCTTATGTCGCCTGCATTGGCAGGCAGGTTCTTGACCACTAGTGCCATCTAGGAAGCCATATAGATAGCTAGGTCAGTTCAGTTCAGTTCAGTTCAGTCTCTCAGTTGTGTCCGACTCTTTGCGACCCCATGAATTGCAGCACGCCAGGCCTCCCTGTCCATCACCAACTCCCGGAGTTCATCCAAACTCATGTCCATTGAGTCGGTGATGCCATCCAGCCATCTCATCCTCTGTTGTCCCCTTCTCCTCCTGCCCCCAATCCCTCCCAGCATCAGAGTCTTTTCCAATGAGTCAACTTTTCGCATGAGGTGGCCAAAGTATTGGAATTTCAGCTTTAGCACCAGTCCTTCCAAAGAACACCCAGGACTGATCTCCTTTAGGATGGACTGGTTGGATCTCCTTGCAGTCCAAGGGACTCTCAAGAGTCTTCTCCAACACCACAGATGCAAACCTCTCTCAGAATCAGGAAATGCTTCCCTGAAGAAGTGCTATTTAAGCTGAGCGGACGGAACTGTGTCTCCTCCCCAAAATTCATGTGTGGAAGTCCCAACCTTCAATATCTCAGAATGTGCCTACATTTGGAGATAGGGTCTTTATTAAAGGGATAATTTAGTTAAAATGAGGTCACTGGAGTGGCCCTAATCCAGTGTAACTGGTATCCTTACATGAAGGGGAAACTTGGATATAAACACAGAGTAAAGACCATGTGATGACACAGGAGAAAGACAGTCCTCCACCCGCCAAGGAGAGAGGCCTCAGAAGAGGGCAATCCTGTCAAGAACTTGATCTCAGACTTCTAATCTCCAGAAATGTAAGAAAATAAAAGTCAGCTGTTAAGCCCTCCAGTCTCTGGTACTTTGTTATGACAGCCCTAGCAAACTAAAAGAGATTTATAGGAATAATTCATTACAGGGACATAGGAAAAAGAATACTTACACATTGGTGTGGAAATGTGTAAGTAGTCTTTTTGGAGAGTAATTTACCAATAGCTATTAAACATTTGTTTCTATGGACAAATTCCCAAGAGTGGAATTTCTGACACCAGATCATCATCAAAAAAAAAAAAAAAAATGCTTTTCTTGTGGGTTCCCCAGAGTTCTATCATTGCTGCAATTACATTATAAAATTTCTGCTTCCAAAATATTTCATTTTTGAAGACTCAAGCAGCATATTAAGTATGAAAATCCCTTAGGAAACTCAACATCAACAAAATAAAAAGTAGCAAAATTCTGTAACAATGTAGTGTTCATTTTCTATTGCTACCTAATAGATTACCACAAACTGAGCAGCTTATTGGAGTTTATAAATGGCTTAGCTGGGTCCTCTGCAAGGCAGCAATCAAGGTGTTAGCTGGACTGTGTTCTCATCGGAAGCTCAATTCAGGGAAAATCTGCTTTAAAGGTCATTGGAACTGCTGGCAGAATTCAGGGTATTGTGGGGACCTTCCTGGTGTCCAGTGGCTAAGACTTCTCACTCCCAGTGCAGAGGTGGCTTCAACCCCTGGTCTTGGAACTAAGATCCCACATGCTGCAACTAAGACTTTGCATACTGCAACTACAGTTCCATGCTGCAACTGAGAGCCAGTGCAGCCAAATAAACAAAAGCAAGCATTAAAAAAAAGAATGCAGTGTGTTGTGGCTGTAAGACTAAAAGCCCAGATTCTTACTAGCTGGAGGCTACCTGTAGTTTCTTGCCAAGTAGGTTTCCCCAACATTGCCATTTACTTCATCAAGCCAGCAAAAAGAGCCTGCTAGCATAGTTATAGGAGTAGTCACAGGTGTAGCATCTCGTGACCACTGTCATATTTTATTTGTTAGAAGCAAGTCATAACTACTGTCTACACCCAAGGGGAAGGGATTACACAAAGGTGCGAATGGAGACAGAAGTCAAGGAGTGACCTTACAGTCTGTCTACCACACATATTTAAAACCTTCTTTGTCTATGAGTTAAGATGTACACTCTTTTTTTCATACTCCATTAATAAAACTTATCAGTGTACCTGACTTACCAAAACAAGTCAATAATGTTATCTTGTGTTTCTTGCTTTCTTCCTGGACTTTCTATGGCTTGATGTTGCTTTCACTTGCTTTGTTATAATTAAATTCAAATCAGCAAACATTTGTTGAGTATCTTCTAAACGGCAATCTTTCCGGAGGTTGTGGAGGTCTGACAACTTCCATCTTTTGAGGCTACTATTAAATGAAGGAATGCCTAGTAAGGGTTGCAGCACTGTTGCACATTTTGGGGGGAATTTTAGAACTGAAAAATATCTGAAATTTTAAAATTCACTGGGTGAGCTTAATAGCAGAACAAACATGAGAATAGAAAGAGTTGGCTAATTTCAAGTTAGATCAATAGAAAATATCCAATCTGGAAATGGAAGGAAAAATTATCAAAAAAAAAAAAAAAATTAGCAGAGCCTTAGAACCTGAGGGGCAAAACCAAAAGATCTAACACATAGGCAACTGGAATTTCAAAAAGAGGGAGACTTGGGTAGGAAAAACAGGTGAAGAAGTAATGACAACAAACTTTCCAAATTTGGTCAAAACATACTTTTACAGATTCTGCTGCTACTGCTAAGTCGCTTCAGTCATGTCCAACTCTTAGCGACCCCATGGACTGTAGCCCACCAGGCTCCTCAATCCATGGGATTTTCCAGGCAAGAGTACTGGAGTGGGTTGCCATTTCCATCTCCAATGCATGAAAGTGAAAAGTGAAAGTGAAGTCGCTCAGTCGTGTCCGACTCTTAGCAACCCCATGGACTGCAGCCCACCAGGCTCCACAGATTCTAGAAGCTGGCAAACCCAGTCAGGATAATGATACACAGTTTCCATCAGGGTTCCCAATGACCAAAACGTCCTAGTATTTATTCTTCTGTGTAATCCCTCCCCTTGAATGTGAGCTGAATCTTAGGACTTGCTTTTGATGGACAGAAAACAAAAAAGCTATGGGATGTCACTTCTGCAATTAGGTAACAAAAACTGGGGCCCTTGGCAGTCCTCTCTCTGTCTCTCTCTGCACCACCCTCACCAACCGCTTGTTTGCTTTCATGAGACAAAATGCCATGTTGTGAGATGTTCTATGAGATGATCATGTGACATGTGAAAGGATCATGTGACAAAGAACTGAGGGAAGCCTGTGGTCGATAGTTTACGAGAAACCAAGACATCTGGCTAACAGCTGATAGGGAACAGAATGGTGGCGACTATCACATGAGTGAAGTATGTTCAGGGTCCTCACAGTCAAACCTGAGAAGACTGAAGTGTGTCTTCTAAGACTGAGAGACTTAGAAAGTTGTGCCCAAATTCTGGGTTCCTGATCCATAGAAACTATGTGATAATAGATCTGTATCATTTTAACTGGTAAGTTATGAAATGATTTGCTACAGGGCAAATCATAGATAACCAATATGCTGCTGAAATCAAAGATAGAGAGGAAATTGTAGAAGCAACCAGAAAACAAACAAACAAACAAAAAACAAATACATTACACACAGGAAGAAAAGTATTCAATAACTCTGGACTTTTTCAGAAAGCATGGGGATCAGAAAACAGTGAGCAGTATTTTTCAAGTACTTAAAGAATGAATATCAATTTATCACGCTGCATCTAGCAAAAATCTCATATGAGAATTGTGCCATGCTTAGTCACTCAGTCATGTCTGACTCTTTGTGACCCCGTGGACTGTAGCCCTCCAGCTCTTCTGTCCGTGGAGATTCTCCAGGCAAGAATACTGGAGTGGGTTGCCATGCCATCCTCCAGGGGATCTTCCCAACCCAGGGATTGAACCTGCAAAGGTCTCCTGCATTGCAGGTGGATTCTTTACCATCTGAGCCACCAGGGAAGCCCATATGAGAATTAAAGAAAACTAAAAACAAAAACAAAAAAATTCAAATAAAAAAACTAAGATATTTCACTACCACTGGAGGTATACTAGAAGAAATACTAAAGGGAAATCATCAGATTAAACAGAAATGACACCAAAGTAAAGCTTAGATCTTCAGAAATGAATTATCCCCAGCAGGAATGGTAAATACCTGATAAATTTATATGACAATTTTCCCTATATTTTACTGAAAATGAATATGATTGTTTAAAGCAAAAACTATAGCATTATCTTTGGGGGGTTTTAATGTATATAGATGTAATACATATAATAACCAGTGTTGAGGCAGTTGATCGTGGGTTGGAAAAGAATTTCCAGACGCAGAGCACTTCAAAGGAAGTGAATTTGAAATATGCAAAGGAACAAAACATTCATAGTTCTTGCCCTTAAGAAGCAGTCCAGTGGGATAAATAAACATTTTAAAATTTCTCAGATAATTATGTAATAACACATTATGATAAGTGCTAAGCCTGAGTTACCATGAAAGCCAGAGCTGCAGGGGACTTCAGCTGAGTTCCCACGCTTCATCCATTTGGAGTGTTCCCTTATCTTCAAGTACCAAAAATGAAAGCTCAAGGAGTTGTAACAAACCTCATTCCCCATGCTAGCATCAGTTTTGGGCATTGGGCTGAATTTATTACGAGAAATTTTCGTCCTTTACAATTCAGAAGGGACGTCCCTAGTGTTCCAGTGGTTAAGAATCTGCCTGCCAATGCAGATGGGGACATGAGGGTTTGATCCCTGGTCCAGGAAGATCCCTGATGCTGTGGGGCAACTAAACCCATGTATCACAACTGCTGAAGCTTGTGCCCCCAGAGCCTGTGCTCTGCAACAAGAGGCGCCACCACAATGAGAAACCCACGCAACCACAACTACAGCTAGTAGCCCCAGCTCTCTGCAACTAGAGAAAGCCCACAAACAGTGACAAAGACCCAGCAGAGCCAAATACATAAACAAATTAAAAAAACAACTTAAAAAAAAAGAAACCAGTGATTATATACTACCTTGCTCCTGTTTGAACAGGGAAGCCTTATGTTGCAGCACGTGCTCCTCACCTGGGATCCAGGAGGTTTGGAGCCCCACTGATATCACTAGCAGCCATCCTCTGTATACTTCTAGTGTGAGGTAAACCTTGGTGCTGCTTATGGAAGAAATAAGATGGCACACAATGCATCAATGAGGGTCCAATTCAAAAGAGAGAAACTACACAAACTATTCAATGGAGACAACGTAACTTAAATAGTTGTTAGTCATTTGTAGGAAACTGAAAAGGCAAATATGGAAGCTAGGGTTTTACAAAGATAATAGTTAAGGGAAGCAAGTACTACTCTTGGGATGAGGAAACAAAAAGAAGACACTGGAATACAGAGGTTTAGATGAAGAGCCCCACAGAGCTGGGACTTAGTCCTTTGAGGAAGGACATTGTCAGCTGATTAGTATCTCTGAGTTTGCAGTAAGGCTGGTACTGGTATTACGGAAAAACTGCAAATGGAAACCAAATAGTACTACACCAAATCAACTGTCACTTTTAAGGTGAAGAATCACTGCTTGGAGACAAGGATAGTTAACAGGAAGGGGCAAGTTTCTTTTTCCTCCAGACGTCTAGCGTCCCTCTAGCATCCCGGGTTATCAAAGCCTAGAGTGGACTGAGTCAGCTGGTAAAGGAAAAACTGCAGGAAAACAAAACAGAGAACAGAATGGTGGGCCTGGAGAGTCAACTAGTTAATAACTGTCACAAGGTGAGAGAGCCAATCACAACTACGGAACTAAGGTCAGTGGGAGTTTAGGAAGCTGAAGGTGGACTGATCAGCTCATTGAAAAGTTGAACAGCATGAACTCTGCTGACTTTATCCAGTGATTGGTATTCCTTTCCCACTTGTTCTTTATTATTTGGGAACTAAAAGCAGAAACTGCGAAGAATGAGTTGAAAAATACTCTTAGGTTTGTCCTTATTCATTTGTATTACAGTATTTTTTTAGTTAAGGCCATCTAAAATATACCAAAGTGCTTATCCTCCCCCTAGGTTCCCCAGCAACATTGTCTGGACTTCCTCTATATAGATATCACCCTGTTTATCCAGTACTTAGACTACTAGGAACCCCCACTCTGGAACACCTGTAAGCCTGATAAAAGGCTTAAAGTAAGTGCAGAAAGTGCCTGAAGCTAGTTTGAAATAGATGTCATAAAAGTCATGCACCCATATACTTTATCTCTAGCCAGATATTTAAATTAATATTACACTTAATACTTACTTATCTGGTTTCCATTAGCAGCTGTGAAGAAGTGGCTGAACAAAAAAGAAGAGAAAAAAAGTTATATTGTTCTGGCAACTTCGAGAAGTTACCATAGAGAAGACAGATGCAATAAGAAAGGAAAAAAACATTATCACCAACAAAAAGAGAATAACAGCATGCAGTGTGGAAAAAACCCTACAAACCACACGATTTCAAAAACATCAGTGAGAGAGAAGACAGGCCAACTCAAGACAGTGCAGCAGTCTGCTAGTATTCAGGGAAAAGAATGGTTCGGTTCTGCCTGCCTCATCCCCATGAGGCATGTTGTTTTCATCACAAACTAGAACAGCCATGTGTCTGTTTACCATTGTATGCCCAATGCCTGAAACAAGATAGGCACTCAATCAAGGAATCATCGATAACCATATGGATGCCAAATCACAAAAAGATTTTTAAATTATGGTGAATATATTCCAGTGGCAAATGAAAAGAGGTATCAGTTGCATTTTTGAAAAGTCACTATTATGGTAAGCCACTATCTGAGGGCTATAGAAAGTAGAACCAGAGAAAGTTATTTACTTCAAGAATGAAAATGCACTACTGTAGGCCACTGCCCTGATTCTAAATGGGAAAAAGCAAGACTTTGATTCAGCATAATTTTCTTAATAAAGCACTGTATTTCTCTCTCTCTACTAATTTGGTAGCTTTCACTTTATTGCTATTCAAAGACTCTTCTACTGGGACAGACGCAATAGAAGAGATAGATATATAATATGATGAAATATGAGGAAAGGGAAACAAAATGGAATAAATAAGATGTTCTCCACCAATTTCTCCTCTGAGGGCATTTTCCATTTTATAGCTAGGAGATGGAGGTACAGCAAATGGCAGTGGCCAAGAGCTTTTAGCAATCTCATGGGGATGGAAAGACCAAAGTTGGAATTTGGACAAGTAGAGCCGCCAAGACTTGAACAGCCAGGATCCCAGAGAGAAGATAACCATTGAGAAATGTGTATGACATTCTGCAAGGATTTTACCTCAATGAACGTTCGGAATCCTAAGTCTCTGAGAATGAGAGAAGAAAGAGGAATAGTTGCAGTAAAAAACAATAACAAACACGTGGAACTGCTCAGTGTTATGTGGTAGCCTGGATGGGAGGGGAGTTTACGGAAGAATGGGTATAGGTATATGTATGGCTGAGTCCCTTTGCAGCTCATCTGAAACTATCACAACATTGGTAATCAGTTATACCCCAATACAAAGTAAATTAAAAAAAAAAACTCACAGTTATTTTAAGATGTTTAAAAGATCAATAGAGGTTTGGGCAGTCTCTTGGAGCTCAACATACAAAAGCAGGAGTTCAGAGCCTGAAGTGGAGTGGGAATCCTAGACAATAGGCCAGTTTTCAAACCAAGACCTTTGAATAACTATTCCCTAGGTTAAAGGCTACAACAGTAATATGTAATCCCACACAAAGTTTTAAACAGTCTCCAATTATCTCAAAGCCTAATGGGAATTAACATAAATTGTGTCTAGTCTTCTTTGGAGGAAGATAACATCATCCAGTGTCTTTAAATAATTTCATACACAATGTCCTGCATTCAACCAAAAATGTAGTGGGCTGAATGACTGAAAAACAAAATAAAGACAGACAGTAGAACCAGATACTCAGAACACCCAAATTTCACAGTTATTAGAAATATAATTTAAAATAACTTGATTAATATGCTCAATAATATAAAGGGAGTAATACAGAAAATAGATGGAAATATGGAGAATTTTATTTGAGATCTGAGATATATAAAAGTAAATCAAATAGCAATCTTAGAAATTAAGAATAAAATTCGAAATAAATACTCAATGAATAAAATTAACAACAAATTATAAAAAACAGAGATGATTAGTGAGCTGGATAATATGACATAAGAAATTATACAGATTATAACAGAGATAAAAAGATTGGAAAACAAAATAAAAATTATAAGACTCGTAAAATATCATAAAAATATCAACATATGTAGTCCCAAAGGGAGAGGAGAAAGAAAATGAGCAAAAATTCAGTTTGAAGAGATGTCTGAGAATTTTCCAAAATTGGTGAAAGACAGTAAGTCACAGATTTGAAGAGCTCTAAAAACTTCAAGCAAAACAACTACAAAGAAAACTATAACCAGACATATCATAATAAAACTGTTAAAAGTCAAAGAAAAAAGGAAAGAAGTCATAAAAGCAGCACAGGAAGAGAGAGAAACGTAATTTTTGTTGTTGCTATTTAGTCGCTAAGTTGTGCTGACTCTTTGCAACCTTATGGACTGTATGTAACCCACCAGGCTCCTCTGTCTGTGGGATTTCCCAGCAAGAATACTGGAATGGGTTGCCATTTCCTTCTCCTGAGGATCTTCCTGACCCAGGGATCAAACCCACATCTCCTGCTTGGCAGGTGGATTCTTTACCACTGAGCCACCTGGGAAGCCCAGCATTTCTCTTACTAGATTATCAGTTTATTATAAAAGGACATAATTCAGTAACAGCCAGATGAAAGAGATACATAAGGCAAGGTATGTGGAAAGGGGAACAGAGCTTCCATGCTTTCTCGACATACCACTCTGCTCCCATTGCCAAATGTTTACCAACCCAAAACCTCAACTCTTTTTGTTGAAGAGTTTTGATAGAGCTTAATTTAGAGCTGCCCTTCTCTTCCTCTTCCCAGAGCTTAACAGGTGGCTCTAAAAATTTCAGCCATCTAATCACTTATCTTTCTGGTGACCAGTCCTATCTCAAACCTCTCTAGGGACCCCACCCTAAGTCATCCCATTAGCATAAACTCAGGCACACTCAAAAGAAATAGTTAAAAAATGACAAAAGACACTTCTATTGGTCAGGAAATTCCAAATGTTTTTGCTGGGGACAAAAAACACATATATTTCTTATACCACTTTAGTATAAGCTACCTCTTATTTATCAGATGAGGCTATTATTTGACCTTGCCAGAGGAAAAACAATGTCCTTCATGCCTATCTTATATATATCTCTCAATGCTTCAGTTTCATAACCAGACCTGACCCACAACTAATACATTCAGAGAAGTTATACTGGTTGCTCACACTGGAATCTATTTTGATTAGCTTAGCATTTCCTCTGATTGAATGGTGACCATATCTAAATAGTCGTCAACAACTACAGAGTTAGACCATAGTCTATCTATCAGCCTATAGTCAGGAAAAAGAAATCTCTCTAGGCATTTCAGGCAGGAGAGCATTTAGTAAAAGGAATTAGGTGTTTACAAAAATTTTGAAAGCACCAAGGACAACAGACGATGAAAGTCATCAGTTATCTTCAGAAATCAGAAAATTGCAGGAATCACAGGAAACAGCCACTAATGATCTCAATAGCCTATTGCACCAAAGCAGATGGTGCTCAGCAGAAAGCCTAGAAGTCACTGCAAAATCTCACATCTGATGTCTATTGAAGACCACATGCCTGATTGCTGAGGTTGAACAATAATGATTTCTGTTGTCTTCCACCTTACAAAAGCTAACATGAATAACTCTTATTGGAAGAATCAAAACCACAACCCTGCTGGTAAGAGATTCTGGGTAATATAGTTTCCAGATTCTGGCCACTATAATGTAAGGGAGCTCTTAGAAGGACAGGGATGATACTGAGTTAGCATCAAACAATATCTGGCAATGCCAGAAATCCCAAGAGATAATTACAATTTTTTAACTGAAATATACTTAATTTACCATGTTGCATTAATTACTGTGACACAACAGTGACTCAGTCATACATATATATATATATATTTTTTAATATTCTTTTCATTATGGTTTATCTCAGGATATTGAATATAGTTCTTTATGCTATATGCTTGGAAATTGTTGTTTGATAATCACAAATTTAAAACAAGAAGAGAAGGATAACTATTCTTAACAATTTCAGTATTTTGCTAATTTATGCTAGCAAAAAGCTGGAGAGTAAATGTGAAAATGAATTCTGAAGATATTAGAACAAGACAGGAAGCATATAATCTTAGACGCTCAACGAATTTACTAGTCAACCTAAATAAAGAAGTAAACTAAGATAATTTCAAAGAAATGAGTCTATTTGGGAATAGCAGAGGAGTTGCAATTCAGGACACACAAACTATAGCAAGCTACAGATGATGAGTCTGCTGAGGGCTTGGGATAGGCTGTATTTATGGGAAGGGAATGCAAAGAGGGGAGAGTTCTGTTGGAGTTTGTTAAAATCAAAACAGACAGAGACCAGCTTTGCAAATTCCTCGAGCAGACAAAACCAGTTCAGTCATACAAACAAAGCTCAATTCAGCTCACTTGGCAAGACCAACTCAACCTGAGTCATTTCCCATTCATGCCTCTGGAAATCATAAGCAAAAACTTTCCAAAGTTGATATGAGGCAAACCCTGTTTAACTCCCTATCATTTAAGAAAATTCCAATATAAATCAGTTTTCTATAAATTAGGAAATCAGTTTTTCATTCCTTAAGTTTTGTTTTTCTGAGCACACATGAATGAGACTTTGCATTTTATATCCACTGGTTCTATTTTTAGATTGATATTCTTGCATATATTGATATTGATAGCAAATACACAGGATACAAATACATGCTGGAGTGGCTATGGAGAAAAGGGAACTCGTCCAACTTATCCACAAAACATAGAGAATAGACGTGTGGTTGCCAAGAGGTAAGGGGGTAGGGGAAGGGTGGATTGGGAATTTCAGGTTAGCAGACACAAAGTATTATATATATAATGGATAAGCAACAAGGCTCTACTGTACAGTACAGGAAACTATAGTCAATATCCTGCGATACACCATAATGGACAAGAATACAGAAAAGAATGTATACACACATATACCTAATTGCTTTGCCATACAGTAGAAATTACCACAACATTGTAGGTCAACTATACTTGAATAAAATAAAATTTTTAAAAATAGGCAGGTTGGTTTATGCTGTGGCAACAAACAACTGACAATCCTGATTGTTTGCTTTGTGTTCACAATACATATCCACTGTAGATCATCAAGGAAAACTTTCTCATTGTAGACACTCAAGGACTCAGACTGATGCAGGTCATCTTTATACACGATTCCATGACAGGTGAAGTGAGGAAAAGATGTTGTGGTGAATCACATGCAGCTCTCAAAATTCCTGCTGAGGGGCACATGTTACTTTATTTAACTCATAGTGCATTGGCAAAGCAAGTCATTTGGTATGGAGGCGAATACAAATATTATGTTGGATTTATCCTTCTCAGTGTGCTCTCCAAACTCCTAAATTATGTTCCTTGACATAATTGATAAGAGCAGCATAAACATTTCTTAAAAGCATGTTTTCGTTAAGTTTGTGATGCTAATTGGAGACACTGCAGTTGGACTGAACTATCCTATACATGGAAAGGTAGGAGGATCCTGGATTGAGAGAGGCCAGGTAGATACACTTTACCACCTGAAGTGGGAGTCAGTCTATGGGAGGAAGTTCCAAAGAGTCATAAGATGATAGGGTTTGCAGAGTAGACTCTAAATCCACTTTTCTAATCAGCCCCATGGATTAGGACTTCAGTCTTACCCGACCCATCCAGGTACAGATGGACCCAAGAATCGTGGGCACCCATTATCTTTCAAGGCAACGACTTCATCCAAAAGTAAATGTCAGTGTGCTGCTTCCTGCTGCTGCTGCTGCTAAGTCTCTTCAGTCATGTCTGACTCTGTGCGACCCCATAGACGACAGCCCACCAGGCTCCCCTGTCCCTGGGATTCTCCAGGCAAGAACACTGGAGTGGGTTGCCACTTCCTTCTCCAATGGAGGAAAGTGAAAAATGAAAGTGAAGTCACTCAGTTGTGTTCAACTCTTAGTGACCCCATGGACTGCAGCCTACCAGGCTCCTCCGTCCATGGGATTTTCCAGGCAGGAGTACTGGAGTGGGTTGCCATTGCCTTCTCCAGGTGCTGCTTCCTAGAGTTGCCAAAAATAAGCTATCACAAACTTGGTGGCTTTAACAACAGATATCTATTATTCAGCCAAAAAAAGGAGGAAACCCTGCCATTTTTGACAACATGGATGAACCCAGAAGGCAATATGGTAAGAGACATGAGTCAGACAAAGACAAATACTATATGATCTCACTTGTATATGGATTCGGAAAAAAGAAAGAAAAGTCAGACTCACAGGAAAAGAGATTAGATTTGGGGTTACTTCCCTGGTGGTTCAGATGGTAAAGAATCTGCCTGCAATACAGGAGACCTGGGTTTGATCCCTGAGTTGGGAAGATCCCCTGGAGAAGAGAATGGCCACCCACTCCAGTACTCTTGCCTGGAGACGTCTGGCAGGCTACACTCCATGGGGCTGCAAAGAGTCAGACATGACCGAGTGACTAACACTTTCACTACTCTCACTTCACACTTACAACGCTGCATATCAATTATATCTTAAAAAAAAAAAACTGGAAAATCCCTTTTAAAATTAGAACAAACAACAACAATAACATAAATCTATTCTCTCACAGACCTGGAGGCCAGAAATCTGAAGTCAGTGTGCCAAGATCTCTAGAGGACAATTCTTCTTCACGGCTTCCAGCTTCTGGCAGCTCTTAGCAGTCATTGGCTATACACCCATCATTCTCATCTGTCTCCATTTTTACATTATCTTCTCTACTGTGTCTCTGTGTGTCCAAATCTCCCTTCCCTCTCTTTTATAAAAACACTAGTCATTGGATTTAGAATCCACTCTATATTCAGGAAGATTTCATTTCAAGATCTCTAACTAATAACCCAACATTCAAACAAATTCACATTCTGAGGTTACAGGTGGACACAAATCTAGGGGAGGGATGCTAATCAACCCACTGTAGTAAAATTCTTCTCAATTATATGAGCTACTCTGAGGGAGTTTCCCCTGAGGGAGTAACAGAAAGGTGATATATGTTTGTCCTCTCTGACCCAAAATGAGAATGTGGGGAGAGAAGATGCTTCGTGTTCCCATTACCTAGTGCTACATAACAAGATACTTCTCCAAACTGGAGACTTAAAACAGGAACAAATTATTATTTCTCACAATCTATGGGTTGACTAGATGGTTATTCCACTTAATTTGTGTCTCCTGTAGTGCTGGGTGCTGAAAGGTCCACATAGGTCACATGACTGGCAATTTGGTGCTACCTGTTAGCTCAGCTGGGGCTCTTTCCCAGGGCCTTGATCCTGCTCCATATGGCCTGTCCAAGAGGGTGGCTTGGGCTACTTACAGGATGGCATATGAACTACACCAGGAGTGCAAAAGTAGAATCTTCCAGTACATCGTAAGCTTCAGGACTGGAACTGAGAGCATCTGTTCCATGCAGGTCACATGGTCAGTTCAGATTTGAGGCAAGGAGATATACAAGGGTGTGAACAGCAGCACGGTTCACAGAGGCCCACCAAAGTTCCAGTCTACTAACTTTCCTTCTCCCCTAGAACTGTGAATAATGTGGACCATTTCAAGTGGCAAGGAATTTGCAAAAATAAAATGTAGGGGTGGGTTAATGGGGCTAAAGAGCTTTAGGCTTTGATGTTGGATAGAGTACCTGGGATGTTGGCAGACTTTGGAGTGAAAAGGCTGTGAGGCAGAAGTCAAAGTCTTCATTGAAAGAGGAGCTGCTGCTGCTGCTAAGTTGCTTCAGTCATGTCCAACTCTGTGTGACCCCATAGATGGCAGCCCACCATGCTCCGCCATCCCTGGGATTCACCAGGCAAGAACACTGGAGTGGGTTGCCATTTCCTTCTCCAATGCATGAAAGTGAAAAGTGAAAGTGAAGTCACTCAGTCATGTCCAACTCTTAGCGACCCCATAGACTGCAGCCTACCAGGCTCCTCCGTGTGTGGGATTTTCCAGGAAAGAGTACTGGAGTGGGCTGCCATTGCCTTCTCCTGAAAGAGGAGAGTAACCTGATAGAAAGGTCAGTGATAAAGGAAGTCAGACGGTAAGAATTCCAAAGAAAGAAGTATTACCACATAACAATAAGAAAAGTAATGGTCTGCAACATGGCAGTAGCAGAATGTTGACTGCCCCAAGATCCTTCCCTATGGAAATGTTGAGGATAGCTTCCAATCGAGTAATCTTCCAAAAATATTAGAAACAATACATGCCGTGGCTGCCTAAGGAAATAGAACGCTTTTACCAGGTTTCAGAAAAAGCCATTGATCGGAATCCCTCCAAGCACTTGAGAATGCTTTTCTAAGTAACTGTCACATCAGCATGGTAGTGTGACAACTCAAGGGGATCAAGATTGATTTAGGGAGCAAAACTTAGAAAAGATAGTCTAAATCAACCCAATAAATGTATTTGGCTTCACTGAATAGTACTTGAGAAAGTAGTTAAATTAACTCCAGGTGAAAAATATAGTCCTCCTCTGCTGCTGCTGCTGCTAAGTCGCTTCAGTCGTGTCTGACTCTGTGCGACCCCAGAGACGGCAGCCCACCAGGCTCCCCCGTCCCTGGGATTTTCCAGGCAAGAGTACTGGAGTGGGGTGCCATTGCCTTCTCCGATAGTCCTCCCCGACTCCCTGCAAATCCTTAAGGTAGTTGATTAGCATACAAAAAGGCAAAATTTGTAATTGGTTGCTTTCTTCTATGTACTCAGAAGTTTAATGTAAAGAAGAAATTTTTATTTTCAAAAGTGAAATGTGGCGTGGAAATCAAAATATGAACTTTTATTATTAAACTCACTATAAACTGCCTATTAAATGTGCCCACCAAGGACGTGTGCCTCTTGTTGTTGTGTCAGTCGCTAAGTCATGTCCGACTCTTTGTGACTCCATGGACTGCAGCGCACCAGGCTTCCCTGACTATTCCCTGGAGTTTGCACAAATTTATGTACATGTAGTCCGTGATGGCATCTAACCGTCTCATCCTCTGCCTCCCTCTTTTTCATTTGCCTTCAATTTTTCCCAGGATCAGGGGCTTTTCCAATGATTTGGCTCTTCATATCAGGTTGCCAAAATACTGGAGCTCCAGATTCAGCACCAGTCCTTCCAATGAATCATCAGGACTCATTTCCTTTAGGATTGACTGGTTTGACCTCCTTGCAGTCCAAGGAACTCTGAAGAGTCTTCTTCAGCACCACAATTCAAAAGTATCAATCGTTCAGTGCTCAGCCTTCATTATGGACCGATCAACTCTCACAACTGTACATAATCCCTGGAAAAACCACAGCTTGAATGATATGGACCTTTGTCGGCAAAGTGATGTCTTTGCTTTTTAATACTCTGTCTGCTGCTGCTGCTGCTAAGTCGCTTCAGTCGTGTCCGACTCTGTGCGACCCCAGAGACAGCAGCCCAGCAGGCTCCCCTGTCCCTGGGATTCTCCAGGCAAGAACACTGGAGTGGGTTGCCATTTCCTTCTCCAATGCATGAAAGTGAAAAGTGAAAGTGAAGTCGCTCAGTCATGTCTGACTCCTAGCGACCCCATGGACTGCAGCCTACCAGGCTCCTCCGTCCATGGGATTTTCCAGGCAAGAGTACTGGAGTGGGGTGCCATTTCCTTCTCCAATACTCTGTCTAGTATTGATCAAAAAGTAATGCTCAAAATTCTGCAAGCCAGGCTTCAGCAGTACATGAACTGTGAACTTCCAGATGTTCAAGCTGGTTTTAGAAAAGGCAGAGGAACCAGAGATCAAATTGCCAACATCCGCTGGATCATGGAAAAAGCAAGAGAGTTCCAGAAAAACATCTATTTCTGCTTTATTGACTATGCCAAAGCCTTTGACTGTGTGGACCACAATAAACTGTGGAAAATTCTGAAAGAGATGGGAATACCAGATCACCTGACCTGCCTCTTGAGAAACCTATATGCAGGTCAGGAAGCAACAGTTAGAACTGGACATGGAACAACAGACTGGTTCCAAATAGGAAAAGGAGTACATCAAGGCTGTATATTGTCACCCTGCTTATTTAACTTATATGCAGAGTACATCATGAGAAACGCTGGTCTGGAAGAAGCACAAGCTGGAATCAAGATTGCCAGGAGAAATATCAATAACCTCAGATATGCAGATGACACCACCCTTATGGCAGAAAGTGAAGAGGAACTAAAAAGCCTCTTGATGAAAGTGAAAGAGGAGAGTGAAAAAGTTGGCTTAAAGTTCAACATTCAGAAAACGAAGATCATGGCATCTGGTCTTATCACTTCATGGCAGATAGATGGGGAAACAATGGAAACAGTGTCAGGCTTTATTTTGGGGGGCTCCAAAATCACTGCAGATGGTGATTGCAGCCATGAAATTAAAACACCCTTACTCCTTGGAAGGAAAGTTATGACCAACCTAGATAGCATATTGAAAAGCAGAAATATTACTTTGCCAACAAAGGTCCATCTAGTCAAGGCTATGGTTTTTCCAGTAGTCATGTATGGATGTGAGAGTTGGACTGTGAAGAAAGCTGAGCGCCAAAGAATTGATGCTTTTGAACTGTGGTGTCGGAGAAGACTCTTGAGAGTCCCTTGGACTGCAAGGAGATCCAACCAGTCCGTCCTAAAGGAAATCACTCCTGAATATTCACTGGATGGACTGATGCTAAAGCTGAAACTCCAGACTTTGGCCACCTCATGCGAAGAGTTGACTCATTGGAAAAGACCCTGATGGGGATTGGGGGCAGGAGGAGAAGGGGACGACAGAGGATGAGATGGCTGGATGGCATCACCGAGTCGATGGACATGATTTTGAGTGAACGCTGGGAGATGGTGATGGACAGGGAGGCCTGACATGCTGCGATTCATGGGGTTGCAAAGAGTCAGACATGACTGAGGGACTGAACTGAACTGAACTCTGTCTAGGTTTGTCATAGCTTTCCTTCCAAGGAACAAGCATCTTTTAATTTCATGGCGGCAGTCACCATCCCCAGTGATTTTGGAGCCCAGGAAAATAAAATCTTTCACTGTTTCCACCTTTTCCCCACCCATTTGCAGTGAGGTGATTGGGACCAGATGCCATGATCTAAGTTTTTTGAATGTTGAGTTTTAAGCCAGCTTTCCGACCCTCCTCTTTTACCTTCATCAAGAGGCTCTTTAGTTCCTCTTCACTTTCTGCCATTAGATTGGTATCATCTGCTTATCTAAGGTTGTTGATATTTCTCCCAGCAATCTTGATTCCACTTTGTGATTCATGCAGCCTGGCATTTCACATGATGTAGTCTGCATGTAAGTTAAACAAACAAAGTGACAATATACAACCTTGTCATACACTTTCCCTAATTTTGAACCAGTTGTTCCATGTAAGGTTCTAACTGTTGCTTCTTGACTTGCCTAACAGATTTTTCAAGAGACAGGTAAGGTGGTCTGGTATTCCCATCTCTTTTAAGAATTTTTCCAGTTTGTTGTGATCCACACAGCAAAGGCTTTAGCTTGTTCAATGAAGCAGATGTTTTTCTGAAATTCTCTTGCTTTCTCTGTGATCCTGGTAGTCAAAAGAAAAAGAAGAGAACGTGCCCTCTGGTGGACTGGCAGAGCCTAAGATGGTGCTGAGCAGGGTCAGGTTATGCATGCTAAGAGAAGCACAGCAGGAAGAGGAGACCTGCAAATACCTACAAGAAGGTGGAGGTATCATGTACGGGCTGATAAAATGTTTTCCTCTACAGCTGGGTCTAAGAAGAGCCACTACTAGAAATGTCCACTATATAGAGAAAGGAGAATATATATCTCCAGGGGACAGCCAGGTTTTAGTTAAGGCAAGACTTAGAGATAAGATCCCAGTCGTAGTGTGAGGTAATCATGGTTTGTTTAATTGGTGGACTAGGAGTTCCTAAAGATGCAGTAAAATGATTTGGGGAGAAGAAGGAAGTAGTATTTAAGATTGTGCCAAGGACAAGTTAGGCATTGATTAATGAGAACAGGGATGAGCAGGAAGGTGAATTTAATTCTAAGTTTCTTTTAGGATGACAGACATCTGGTTTACTTGGCTAGAGGGTGGCGCCCTCTAGCACCCCAGGCTTTAGGCGCCCCTCATAGCAGCAGCAGCAGCAGCAGCAGCGGGAGCTCCTCACTCCCAGCAGCAGTTCTCATATCTGTTTACTCAGATTTTTCATCATAATGATCAGTCTCAGCCCTTTAGAAAAAGACATTTGGATGTATAGCTTACAGTTCTTATATTCTAGACTGATTATCTCTAAGAATTAATCATGCATTCCTCATGGTGCTTAAAAATCCATATAGAAGAATTTCTCTATGGATTCATGATAATTAGCAAAGAAGTCACTGAAGGTGACAGACAAGAGATAACTTGGTCTGGATGTTGTAGAGGTCCTTTGCAGAATTTCCCTTGCTTTTTGAAGTGTAAATTTCTTCTATCTATAAAGGCAAATTCTATTCTCAATGCAAAAATAGAATTATTTCTATGCGTAAACTTATCTCTCTGATGCCCCCTACTGTGGTTTCCTGTTAACCACAGAAATATATCAAAACCTGAAAGTCAGCAAAGCTTACAATTTCTGGAAGAGTACTTTTTCAAAGACTGGGTCATTATTTAAAATAAAATAAAACAAAAGCCTTACTTAACTCCCTGGGTTATAAATTTGTTTTTATGAAAAACTCTGCAAAAGAGTTTTAATCAAAGTAAATCTTTTTCTCCTTAGTCTTAGCACACAGTACATTAAAACGCATAAGAACAGGCAACAGGTGAAGCTTAGTTCTTGAACAACTCCCTGTCTGCCTGCAGATCTAATACTGAAAATTATATTAAGTTCAAGGCTGGGAAGAATTTTCTTCTTGTTTCAAAGCTCTTCCATATCATCCTCTTACCAACACTTCTTGAGATAATTAATACGATGACACATGCAACAGAAACTAAGAAAGAGGGTATAATCAGTATTTCAAAAGCAATTACTCTTTTTAAGGAATCTAACATTTTTAATAAAATTATTTTAAGACAAATTATCAGGGTCTTATAAGCACTTAATTCTTGTTCAAAATAGTTATTTGCCCCTTCCCCCAACACCAAACTGGGAAAACTTCAGAACATCCTTTTCTGATTTCATTTAAAATGTATTATTATTTTATATGCCCCAAACCTACCAAATGAATTTGCTTATACAACAGTGAGTACAGGAATGTGTTCTACTTTGGAGGAGTTTTTACAAATGTGGAATAGGCCCAACGTCTGTTGCCATGTAACATAAAGAAATTGTTTTCAATGATCACAATTTTGTGATTCGTAGTACTGCCTCAATGGTTTTGCCTGTGTGTGTGCTCAGTCACTCAGTCATGTCCAACTCTTTGCAAGCCCATGGACTGTAGCCCACCAGATTCCTCTGTCCATGGAATTTTCCAGGCAAGAATACCGGAGTGGGTTGCCATTTCCTCCTCCAGAGGATCTTCCAGATTGAACCCACATCTCCTGAGTCTCCTGCTTTGGCAGGTGGATTCTTTACCACTGAGCCACCTGAGAAGCCCGCTGCTGCTGCTGCTGCTAAGTCGCTTCAGTCGTGTCTGACTCTGTGCGACCCCATAGACGGCAGCCCACCGGGCTCCCCTGTCCCTGGGATTCTCCAAGCAAGAACACTGGAGTGGGTTGCCATTTCCTTCTCCAATGCATGAAAGTAAAAAGTGCAAGTGAAGTCGCTCAGTCGTTTCCAACTCTTAGCGACCCCATGGACTGCAGCCTACCAGGCTCCTCTGTCCATGGAATTTTCCAGGCAAGAATACTGGAGTGGGTTGCCATTTCCTCCTCCAGAGGATCTTCCAGATTGAACCCACATCTCCTGAGTCTCCTGCTTTGGCAGGCAGATTCTTTACCACTGAGCCACCTGAGAAGACTAGCTTATTAAAAAAATAATAATAATAATAATATGTATTGTTGCTGAAAGTTTTTAAGTTGCTAAATCCAGTGATGCGCTCCCTGTCCTCATGTCATTCAACTGTCCAGCAGCATTTAATGCAGCTGGTCACCCCCTCCTCATCTGCTCTCTTGGCTTCTAGGACAGGACACACCCAGGCTCTCCTCCTACCTCTCAGTTTCCTTGGCTGGCTCCTCTTCGTCTCTTGAATCTCTTCATTTCAGGATGCCCCAGGAGTCAGTGTCTGGTCCTCTTCTCCATCATGTTCCTTTGATGATCTCATCCAACCTCATGGCTTTAATTATCATGTATATATGCCCATGATGCCCAAACAAGGCCAGTTCTATGGACTTGCAGCCTGTGCCCCCCTCAGGAGGACGCCATACTCAGCTAATGCTCTGTTGTCACAATTTTGAAAATTCTTAGTAATTATTTAACAAAAGGCTCACCCTTTCATTTTGCCTTGAGCCCTGTAAATTAAATGTATGTCCTCCTCTCAAATGTATATATCCCAACCCACTCCAGTGTTCTTGCCTGGAGAATCCCAGGGACGGGGGAGCCTGGTGGGCTGCCGTCTATGGGGTCGCACAGAGTTGGACACAACTGAAGCGACTTAGCAGCAGCAGCAGCAGCCATCTCTCTAGACTTGTACACCTAACATCTCAACCTGAGTATCTAATAGATAGTCACACTTAGTAAGAACAAAACTGAACACTTGAATTTTCTTCCTCAAACCTGCATCACCTCTAGCCTCTCCAGACTGTTAGAAACACCTTCATGTTTTCATTTGCTCAGATAAACACTTTGGAATTATTTTTGACTCTGCTGCCTCTGTCATGTTCCACAATCAATCCATCAGCCAATCATGTTGTCTCTGTCAAGACATTTTCAGCATCTAACCATTATTCACCACCTCCACTGCTGCCATCCTGATCTGAGCCACAACCAGCTTTTCCTTGGATCACTGCAGGACCTTCCTACAGGCCTAGAGTCTATGCTCAACACAGAAACCACTACAGCCTTTTTAAATAGAGGCCTGCTCACATCCCTCCTTCAATCAAAATCCTCCAGTGCTTCCCTATTTCAACCAGAGTAAAAAGGACAAAGTCTTTATCAAACCACCTCCCCCGCCCACCCCACATATACACATTTCTCCAGGATCTCGTTCCACTGCCAGCACTATTCCTTACCTATTCTTTGACCTCCTCCCCTATTATCTGCTTCTCACTCTCCACTCAAGCCATTTTGGATCTCTTGCTCTCCCTTGAAAATGCCATCATCTTCAGTTCAGTTCAGTTCAGTTACTCAGTCATGTCCGACTCCTTGTGACCCCATGAATCGCAGCACGCCAGGCCTCCCTGTCCATCACCAACTCCCGGAGTTTACTCAAACTCATGTCCATCGAGTCAGTGATACCATCCAGCCATCTCATCCTCTGTCGTCCCCTTCTCCTCCTGCCCCCAATCCCCATCAGGGTCTTTTCCAATGACTCAACTCTTTGCATGAGGTGGCCAAAGTATTGGAGTTTCAGCTTCAGCATCAATCCTTCCAAAGAACACCCAGGACTGATAGCCCTTAGGATGGACTGGTTGGATCTCCTCGCAGTCCAAGGGACTCTCAAGAGTTTTCTCCGACACCACAGTTCAAAAGCATCAATTCTTCAGCACTCAGCTTTCTTCACAGTCCAACTCTCACATCCATACATGACTACTGGAAAAACCGTAGCCTTGACTAGACGGACCTTTGTTGGCAAAGTAATATCTCTGCTTTTCAATATGCTATCTAGGTTGGTCATAACTTTCCTTCCAAGGAGTAAGGGTGTTTTAATTTCATGGCTGCAATCACCATCTGCAGTGATTTTGGAGCCCCCCAAAATAAAGCCTGACACTGTTTCCATTGTTTCCCCATCTATCTGCCATGAAGTGATAAGACCAGATGCCATGATCTTCGTTTTCTGAATGTTGAACTTTAAGCCAACTTTTTCACTCTCCTCTTTCACTTTCATCAAGAGGCTTTTTAGTTCCTCTTCACTTTCTGCCATAAGGGTGGTGTCATCTGCATATCTGAGGTTATTGATATTTCTCCTGGCAATCTTGATTCCAGCTTGTGCTTCTTCCAGACCAGCGTTTCTCATGATGTACTCTGCATATAAGTTAAATAAGCAGGGTGACAATATACAGCCTTGATGTACTCCTTTTCCTATTTGGAACCAGTCTGTTGTTCCATGTCCAGTTCTAACTGTTGCTTCCTGACCTGCATATAGGTTTCTCAAGAGGCAGGTCAGGTGATCTGGTATTCCCATCTCTTTCAGAATCTTCCACAGTTTATTTTTTCTAAAGGCTGTTTCCTCTGCTAGAAATGTTCTTTCTTGGCTCACTCCTTTAGATTTTCTAAAATTCAATGAATTCTCTAGACCCACTGTGAATATCCTACTTAAAACTGCAAACTACTCACTTCTAGAACTCTCAATGCCCCTTATCATGGCCATACTTTAAAAATGTCTTCTACAGCACTTATCACCGTCTAATGCAATATAAAACAACACTATGTTTTGCAACATAATACACTATAATGTGTATACATATGCATATAACATATATGTATATACCATATGCAGTATTTTGCACATATTTATTAATTTGTTTATTGTTCATTGTATCTCCTTTCTAAAATGTAAGCTCCACTAGAACAGGGATGTATACTAAGAACCGTATCTTGCACACAGTAAGCATTCAATACATATTTGCTATTAAATGAATAGCCTATAATACAATCCAAATTTATCATGGAAAAACTTTAAGCAAGGGATTTCATCAACATGAATTTGAATTAGTCATTTATATAGAGCTCAAGTGATCAGCATAAACTCCCTCCCAAATATTTAGCATGATGCAAAAATAAAAACTCCCCTTCAGTTGTTCTTTATTCAGTTATTATTCACACAAATGCTACTCCCCTCAACTGTTCATTATTCAGAAAAAATGTTATTATTCTCCAAGATGGTGTAGTGAGAGTGAGTGGAACAAGAATACAGTAAATCACTATTAAGTGGGATGCTCCAAGATTGGATGCAATAATGGTGCCAATTTAGTAGCATCTGCTACAGGAAAGAAATTTTGAAGTAACTAAGTATAACAACCTCTTTAACGTCCTAATACAAATAAGCTAATTACAAGTCTGTAGATAGTAGACTTCTCTGAGAACTAATTATTCCTGCTGAGTAGTAAGGCAATCATTCATATGAAGGAAATATAGCTTTTCTTAACTTTAAAACTTTCCAAGTTTCTTTTGGTGGTGAGAGGAAAGGGCTAGATAAGCCACTATTATTTAAACAACTTTGAAGCTAACTTTTTTGGTGATTTCAGAGAAAAGTTACAGAGAAAGTTGCAAGCTTGAGCCTAATGCTACAATGTGGAAAATGCAAATGAGCAAAAGAATGCTCCACCTCTCTAAAGACTAGTCAGGCACAAGGCAGTCTGAAGCAGGCCTCCGCAGTGTGTCCTGTCTGGTATGAGGACAAGTGTTATCTAAAGGGTCAGTTCAGTTCCGTTCAGTTCAGTCTCTCAGTCGTGTCCAACTCTTTGCGACCCCATGAATTGCAGCACGCCAGGCCTCCCCCAGTAGTCATGTATGGGTGTGAGAGTTGGACTGTGAAGAAAGCTGAGCGCCGAAGAATTGATGCTTTTGAACTGTGGTACTGGAGAAGACTCTTGAGAGTCCCTTAGACTGCAAGGAGATCCAACCAGCCATTCTAAAGGAGATCAGTCCTGGGTGTTCTTTGGAAGGAATGATGCTAAAGCTGAAACTCCAGTACTTTGGCCACCTCATGCAAAGGGTTGAGTCATTGGAAAAGACCTTGATGCTGGGAGGGATTGGGGGCAGGAGGAGAAGGGGACAACAGTGGATGAGATGGCTGGATGGTATCACCGACTGGATGGACATGAGTTTGAGTAAACTCCGGGAGTTGGTGATGGACAGGGAGGCCTGGCATGCTGCGATTCATGGGGTTGCAAAGAGTCGGACACAACTGAGTGACTGAACTGAACTGAGGCCTCCCTGTCCATCACCAACTCCCGGAGTTCACTCAAACTCACATCCGTCAAGTCGGTGATGCCATCCAGCCATCTCATCCTCTGTCGTCCCCTTCTCTTCCTGCCCCCAATCCCTCCCAGCATCAGGGTCTTTTCTAATGAGTCAACTCTTCGCATGAGATGGCCAAAGTACTGGAGTTTCAGCTTTAGCATCAGTCCATCCAATGAAGATTCAGGAGTGATTTCCTTTAGGATGGACTGGTTGGATCTCCTTGCAGTCCAAGGGACTCTCAAGAGTCTTCTCCAACATCACAGTTCAAAAGCATCAATTCTTCGGTGCTCAGCTTTCTTCACAGTCCAACTCTCGCATCCATACGTGACTACTGTAAAAACCATAGCCTTGACTAGATGGACCTTTGTTGGCAAAGTAATGTCTCTGCTTTTTAATATGCTATCTAGGTTGGTCATAAAGGGTCAGTGTAGGGCTATATTTCCGCCTGCAGTTTAATGGGATTTCAAAAAACAGTATAAAGAATTTATGTGGTTGGAAATGAAAACCTATCAAGAAAGGTTCACAAATTTAGGATGATCCCCTCTGAGAAGAGAAGAGGACATTTCTTGTCTTTAACTCTAGCTCTTAAGATTATTTTGTGCAGCATCCTACAATTTACATTTTGTTTCCAGATACATCATCTTGTTTGTGACTAAGCTGGTTAACAAGTTAGATAATAAGAAAATAATCAAAATGAGTTTTTCCATTTTAAATGAGTTTTAAACATAATTTTAAATAATTTTTATAAGTATAGACTTCAGATATATTAAATTTCAAAATTATTATCAAGGCATAAAGACTTTAGCTTTTTATTACAAAGCACAGATGGTCCTCAGTTTTAGACATGGTTACAGTTAAGGGGAAATACAGCAGAGCTAGCTGACTGGCTGTGCCTTCAGGAAGCACAATCTGTCCCTGGAAGTGTCCACAACTCAATTTCATTGTAACAAACCCCTTGGCAAGCCTGAAAGGAGTATTCTTCCATTATAGTTAATAAAATTGCTTCCTGTTTTATAAATATTCAAGGATTTTGTGACACAATAAAAGGAGAGAGAGAAATACATCATTACAGTAAAATGTTCTGATTATTATCACCAAGTCTGCACAGTCTACTCTGGGAATAAACTCAATTTCCCTGCGGTGGAATCAGAGATGGTCTTATGAGAGAACTGCATCTTAAAGAAAAAATAATCACAACACCAGAGGACAGGAATAACAGGAGAATTGGAATATTTGATTCAAATTGTAACTAAAGTACTAGTATTTTCTATTTTGAAACTTTTTAATCCATAAAATTAAAATGTAAGACTAGGTATTTGATGCATTTTAAATTTTAAAATCATACATTAAGGAAAATGAAAAATTACAAAAATTTAAATATAAATCATTACCAATATCAGTTGCTGGCAGGTAAAACAAAGTGTTACAAACTAACATAAACACTATATGAAATAAAGAAAATGTAACTAATGATGATAAATAGAAGATGACATGTAATTTAAAAGAAAGATGTCTCTTTACGTGTGTCAATTGGTCTTTATTAGATAGTGAACTGATTTTTGTGTACATTTTTTCAGCTGCTGAAAAAGCTCTGATTCTAAACTAGTTGGAAGATGATATCATTGCTATTAGCTAACTTCAAACATTTCCTTTTTACTCCATCTTCAAACGATCTCTGTCTCTGTCTCTCACTTACTTTGAGGAAACATTTTTAATAACTATTTCCTCCATGGGTTGCAATCTTTTTATTGACATCAAGCTGTGTTCTCATTCTTTCAGGAGAGGTATCACACGTCTCTTTTGGCTTCTTTAGTCTCATGGGGAGCTTCCACACAGTTTCCTGCAGTAGTTTCAGCACTGGCATTTTCATATTCTATTGGTTCAGAAGTGCCTGGAACTCAAGCATTATTCTTCCAGCAGAAGCTTCTCCTTTCAATTCTCATTAATTCTTCCTCTTAAGAATTATGGAGACAGAGAAGAAGTTCATCTAAGCAAGTAAAACAGATTGATTAGAAACTGTAATGCAATATAATATGTAAATAACTCAAATCATAGAAATTTTTAGAATAATGATTTTATTCCAACAAAAAATACTGATCTTCTGGACCTTAAAATATCATAGTATATGAAACACTAAAATTTAAAAAAAAAGAAACTGATATTGCATTTACTAGCTTAAAAGTGAAATGTCATCCACAGAATACAAGGCAGACATGCAGTTCAGTCCTGGCATTAAAAGAATCACAAATCCAGCAACCTGAAGTAGTTCAAATAGAGATCCAGATCTTTACTATACTCTCTGAAAAAATCCCCAAGGTGAAATACTTATTTAAAAACTTCATCAAAATCCACTTTCTTTATCCCAAATGCCTGGAACACATCAAAAGTCTTCTTTGTTCATTACCAAAGCTCTCAGAACTTCCATTTGAACCCATATGGGGTGAATTTGTGTGTTCCCATTATCCTTTACCTTCCAGAATTACCATGTTATTTTTTCACTTGTAACCCCTTTCCCATGAAGGTCCCCTGGGTCCTCAGCTTAAGGATGGAATGGGAGGTCGAGGGACTTGTTGTTCAGTTGCTAAGTCCAACTATTTGCGACCCCTTGGACTGCAGCATACCAAGCTCCTCTGTCCTCCACTAACTCCCAGAGTTTGCTCAAATTCATGTCTATTGAGTTGGTGATGTTATCTAACCATCTCATCCTCTGCCTCCCTCTTCTTTTTGCTTTCAATCTTTCCCAGCATGAGTCTTTTCCAGTGAATCAGGTCTTCACATCTGGTGGCCAAAGTATTGGAGCTTCAGCTTCAGCATCAGTCCTTCCAATGAATATTCAGGGGTAATTTTCTTTAGGATTGACTGGTTTGATCTCCTTGCTGTCCAAAGGTCTCTCAAGCATCTTCTCCAGCACAATTCAAAAACATCAATTCTTTGGCACTCAGCCTTCCTTATGGTCCAACTCTCACATCTGTACATGACTACTGGAAAAATCATAGCTTTGACCACATAGATCTTTGTTGGCAAAATGATGCCTCTGCTTTTTAATATGCTAAGTTTATCATAGCTTTCCTTTCAAGGAGCAAGTGGCTTTTAATTTCATGGCTGCAGTCACCATCCACAGTGGTTTTAGAGCCCAAGAAAATAAAATCTGTCACTGCTTCTATTTGCCATGGTGATGGGACTGGATGCCATGGTCTTGGTTTTTTGAAAGCTGAGTTTTAAGCCAGCTTTTTCATTCTCCTTTTTTACCCTCATCAAGAGGCTCTTTAGTTCCTCTTTACTTTCTGATATTAGAGTGTTTGCATATCTGAAGTTGTTGGTATTTGTCCCGGAAATCTTGATTCCAGCTTGTGATTCATCTAGCCTGGTATTTCAGGACTTGATGTAGGTCCTATATTCTCTCAAGGAGCAAAACTACATTGAGAAGGAGGAAGACAGAGGAGTAGCCTGAGGACACAATGCTGCGGGAGGTATTATTTTTTGCATTGTTTTTTTTTTTTTCTTTTTTTTTAAATTTTATTTTTAAACTTTACAAATTGTATTAGTTTTGCCAAATATCAAAATGAATCCGCCACAGGTATACATGTGTTCCCCATCCTGAACCCTCCTCCCTCCCCCCCCCCCCGCCCCCCATACCATCCCTCTGGGTCGTCCCAGTGCACTAGCCCCAAGCATCCAGTATCATGCATCGAACCTGGACTGGCAACTCGTTTCATACATGATATTATACGTTTCAATGCCATTCTCCCAAATCTTCCCACCCTCTCCCTCTGCAACAGAGTCTAAGAAACAGTAGGTGTTTATAGAAGGGGCCAAATGGAAAAAGAGACATTAAAAACAGACATTAAAAACACAGAAAAGATGAACTAGAATAACCCACAGATGGAGGTCCTGGGCCTGGGCACATGCTGTTCCTCTCTTGCCCAGGACTCCCTATTTATGCCATCTGGGTGTGTACTGCTTGTTCTTCAGGACTCAATTCAGAAATCAGGTCCTACAGAAAGTCTTACAGGATCCCCCTCCCTGTTTCCATAGCTACTGAGACACATCCTAGGGTGGCCTGTATTTAATGGCTTTGGGCACTCACAGATACTAAGGACCAGGTCTAGTTGATCCTTGTAACGTCAATCTCAGGCAGAGGATATAATGCACACAGTAGCAGGTTCTCATTTAACAATTGTTAAGTAAATGAATGAATATTTTAAGGAGAGGAAGAGGTGATCACACAACCATAAAAAAAACAGGATAAGTCTTCTTTGAAAGAAACTACTTAAAACCATCATTTTTGTGGTCTCTGTTTAACTAAGATAGGAACTCTGCATGCTCCCAAAGAGAAAGTATAAAAGGAACTAAATATTCTACAATTTAAAATGACTGATTCCTAGAAGGGTGGGTTATGGAAGGTAGCCCACTTCAAATCCTAGGTAGCCTACCTCAAATCTTAAATTATGCCCTTTTTCTTTAAGGCTTTAAGATTTACTGTTCCAGAGAGTTAATGTTTTTCAGCAATAGATTATTTCAGATAATATGTATTATCACACAGTTCACATGGGTTAGGAATCAGAGAGTGGCTTAGCTGGGCCCTCTGGGTCAGGGTCTCTCACAAGGCTGCTGTTACAGTATTGGCTAAAGTGAAGTGAAGTGAAGTGAATTTGCTCAGTCGTGTCCGACTCTTTGCGACCCCATGGACTGTAGCCTATCAGGCTCCTCCGTTCATGGGATTTTCCAGGCAAGAATACTGGAGTGAGTTGCCATTTCCTTTCTCCAGGGGAACTTCCTGACCCAGGGATCAAACCTGGGTCTCCCACATTGTAGTCAGACGCTTTACTGTCTGAGCCACGATGAGCTGAGGATGTGGGTGCAGAGGTGATCCTAAGAAGCACAGATGAGGAAATGTGAAAGGTGAGACAGGGGATGGAGAAAAGTCAGGAAGTGTGCTTTACCGAGCAGGGTTAATAAGTAGGTTAGTAATGAGTGGGTTCCCCTGTTAATAGCCTCATTGAGGGTTCAACCCCACTGAGAATCCTCTGAGAAACCATGTGGAACACATCTAAATATTGTCCCTCTGGTGGTGAGGAGGCTGGGGCATTAATTCACCCACTCTATCCACAACTGGTTAAAGATTGTGACCAGGGGTAACTCCCCCTCCACACTTGCGTGCTGCACCTGCCTATAACAGAACAAGCTCCCATGGGGCCAAAGAGAGATTTCAGGCAAAGAAGAGAGACATGGAGCTGGAAGTAAGAAACTCTTAGTGTGTGGAAACCATATTTGTGCTGCACTGAGGACAGCCAAGGGGTTGTGAGGTAGGATACTAACAATGTTTGCTACAAGTAGTTTTCCTTTGGATTCATGGAGAGTCTTATACAGTGCAGGGCTTTTGGTCTTTACTCTCCAATGTTGTCCTGTGGCTCAGCTGGTGAAGAATCTGCCTGCAATGTGGGAGACCTGGGTTCGATCCCTGGGTTGGGAAGATCCCCTGGAGAAGGAAATGGCAACCCACTCCAGTATTCTAGCCTGGAGAATTCCATGAACTGTATAGTCCATGGAGTCGCAAAGAGGTGGACACAACTGAGCGACTTTCACACTCCAGTGTCGTAATTCCACTTTTAAAATCAGTTCAACCCATCAGTAAAGAGATTCACATACCTTCAGTCTGTGATCTTGGGCAAACTGCAGTGGTAGTCTACTTCAATCCCTCTTCTCTCTAGGACACAGTGTCCTGGATACTCTCCCAGTGATCAGCAGTGCAAAGAACAGTTACACACAGCTGAGCAGAGGAAAGGATGGGAGCCTAGGAGATACTGAGTGGGCAGCTTAGGGGAAGACAGAATCTTCCCCACGATCCCTACACTGACCTCTGCCAAAGAAGGGGTGATGGAGGCTTGGGTTACAACTGGTGGCAGTGTGTTTGATGGCTTGTGGCTAAGGATGGGTTGAGGTCAAGAGAAAGGTCATCTATGAAGAATAAAAAGAGCCTAGTAATGGAGTTGGAGAAGTGAAGATGATGGAGAAAATTTGAAATAGCTCTTATTGAAAATGAGAAGACTTTAAAAAACAGGGTTGTTATAGGAGTGGTGCCAGTCAATCTCTAGGGTAGCAGTTTGCCCAGTGGCATAATTATCTGGAACTGGGCTCAGACCCAGGTAGAGATTCACAAGGATGAGTGTCACCTTTGTGGGTTTTTTTCTTACTGGTTACACCATTTATTACAATTTGTCCAACTGGTTACGGATTTTTGTGTCTACTTCTCCAATGGAGAGGCAAAGGGGTGTGTGACTAGACAGAGACCTTCTAACCCCTGACATTCCAGAATTATGTTTTTGGTTAAGTCTCTTTCTCTTACAAGATTACGAGCCTCTTAAGACCATAGATTATGCATTATTCATCTTTGTGTTTCAAATAGCTCAAAATTATGATCATAAATGTTTGTGGAATTATGACGGAATACATTTTAAAGCCTCCAAATTTATTGAACGTACTTTGTGACTTACTTGCTAGTTCAAACTAAGAAACCGAAAAAGTAGAAAAAAAATTTAAGAACCAGGAAAGCCATCTGCTTTACTAATAAATAGGAAGAAAAATATGAAGACTGAGTTAGTCTGAAAACCTAACAACTTAAGACCTTAAAACACAACTTTTGACTTATAAGAAAGTTAAAAATTTAAAACATTTGGCTGGTTAATATAATTGTATGTATATTTAGTTTATTCTCTTCCATAGAAATTAGGAATAGTTTTATGTATGTATATAGAAATAAAGTATACAATTACATAAAACTGTTGTTTAAAATAGTATTATTCACAGTGAGGTGTTAAACTCCTAAGGCTATTCAGTGGTGAGTTCGCAAAACTTACAAAGCAAATATGCCATATGGTCCAGAAATGCGAGTGCTACAATGATTTTTCTTCAGGGAGTGTGGGAAAGGAGCAACCTGAGAAGTAGGTTGGGGTTGATTACGGTTCTCTTAGGAATACACAGCATAGAGAGACGGTGAGGATTTTTCATGTGTCGACTGGTCCAGAGGGTACCCAGATACTTGGTCAACCATTATTTGGGTGTTACTGTGAAGGTGTTTTTGGATGAGATTAACACTTAAACCCTTAGCCTGAGTAGGTTGTTCTCCCTAATGTGAGGGGGTCTCACCCAACCTGCTGAAGACCTGAATACAACAAAAATGTTGAACCTCTCCCAAGTGAGAGAATTCCTCCTGCCTGATGGTCTTTGAAATGGGACATTAGCCTTTTCCCTGCCTTCAGACTTGAGCTGAATCATTGGTTCTTTGGACTAGAACTAGACCACTTACCCTCCTGGGTCTCCAGCTTGCCAACTCACCCTCCAGATCTTGGGACTTTGCAGCTTCTATTATCACAGGAGCCTATGTAGATAGATAGATGGTGGTATGGTCACTAAGTTGTGTCCAACTCTTGTGATGCCATGGACTGTAGTGCACTAGGCTCCTCTGTCCATGGGATTTCCCAGGAAAGAATACTGGAGTGGGTTGCCATTTCCTTCTCCAGGGGGTCTTCCTGACCCAGGATTGAACCTGGGTCTCCTGCATTGCAGGTGGAATCCTGCACTGAAGGCAGATTCTTTACAAACTGAGCCACCAGGGAAGCCTAGATAGATAAATTGATCCATCTATTTCTTCTTGGAAGAATCCTGATTAAAACAGAAGCCAAGAACATATATACCTGATCTGTTGAATTTGAAATGATTCTCTTCCTAAGTCTTCACAAGTATTTATTAATACTAACTTCAGTAATCAAAATAATAACTATACCATTTCCAGACTGGCCTCAAACTGAAATTGACATGACATAAAAATAAATTGTAGAATCCAAGAGGTAGGTAAATTAATTCTCCTTGTATAATTCTTTCCACTTCTCTGTATGCTTGATAATTTTCATAACAAAACATTGATGAAAATAATTTAAAATGCATAGGTTGTGGAAAGTAGAATGTTTATAAAGTAAATAGAATAAAGTAGAACAAAATTCTTACTAGGGTTTTAAATAAACTGAGTTTAATTCAAATACCTCAATTCCAAAACAGCAGTAACAAGATGCCATCTCAGCAGATGACCTTGACCCTTACTTCACAGGTAAGAATACCTTTATGAAATACCCCAAATGTCCAACCACCACTCCTGCAAACTTGCTGTATAAGTATCTCCATTTTAGCTTTCTCTAGCCTCAGAGGATGAGGAGTACCACCTCTTGGTCAAGACCAATCCAGCCATCTTGTCCTTGTTGCTCCATCTCCAAAGTCTTGCTCCATCAGTTAATCCCTCTCTGCTTTTGTTTCTTCTGCTCCTTTCTCATTAATGGTTTCTTCTCCTACAATATGTATGAAATGCTTAAGAAATCTACTTCTCCAAAACATCCCCTTTGTCTCAGATACATAAGATGACTATTAATATTTTACAGAGATTCCTATTTAGAAGAATATTGGGCTTCCCTTGTGAGTCAGCTGGTAAAGAATCTGCCTGCACTGTGGGAGACCTGGGTTCAATTCCTGAGTTGGGAAGATCCACTGGAGAAGGGAAAGGCTACCCACTCCAGTATTCTGGCCTGGAGAATTCCATGGACTGTATAGTCCATGGGGTCACAGAGTCAGACACGACTGAGTGACTTTCACTTCACTTCCGTTTAGAAGATGCTAGGTCTTCCTTGGGTGATGCTGGTCTGTGAAATGCTTGTTACTGATCAGAGACTGAGATAAGGAACTTCCATCATAGTGTAAAGCAACTACTGGGTTGGCCAAAACGTTGAGGTTCTTCCACAAGATCTTGCAGAAAAACCTGAATGAACTTTTTGGCCAACCCAACACCTTAATAAGCATGCAGTTTCATTCAGCTGACTTCTTTTATTTTTTAAGTAAGACTTTCTCAATGAACGAAACAGTGTGTTCGTGTATATTCTAGCACCTTACCTTACTATAGTTATGATCTGGTAATGAACAGTGTGTGGACTGGCACCAGTCAGGAGACTAGTTTGTTTGTGGACTACACATCAAGTAACACGGATTGGAGTGACAGTAATGCAAATCTCTCCACTGAGGCTGGAGAGAGAACTGTCAGAATTAGCTCAGTTTGGTGTTCAGATTATGCTTCTAAGACATAGGTCATGTATGTTTGAATCAATATCTGTCTAGAGCAGTGGCCCCAACCTTTTTGGCACCAGTGACCAATTTTGTGGAAGACAGTTTTTCCACAGACCTTGGGGGGGGGGGGGGGGAAGGCAGGGATGGTTTGGGGATGATTCAATTGCATTACATTTATTGTGCACTATACTTCTATTACTAAATCAGCTCCACCTTAGATCATCAGGCATTAGATCCCGGAGGTTGAGGATCCTTGGTCTGGTCTAGAACAATGTTTATCAAACTACAGATCTTGACCCAAACTTCTAAGTAAGAATTGTTTTGTGGAACTTTTTAAATTTTTTAAATTGAGGTATAGTTTCTTACAAAGTTGTGTTAGTTTCTGCTGTACACTGAAGTGAATCAGCTTTATGTATACATACATCCCTCCTGAACCTCCCCTCACTGCCCCATCCCATCTCACCCATCTGGGTCATCACAGAGCACCGAGCTCAGCCCCCTGCACTATACAATAGTTCACACATGGTAGCATATATATGTCAAACCTAATCTCCCAGTACACTTGATCTTAGCCAAAAGGCCGAGAAGTGACCTTAGCCAAAAGGCCAAGAAGCGAAAAGTAAGAGGTCAAGAGATACATGGAGTAATAGGCAAATTTGGCCTTGGAGTACAAAACAAAGCAGGACAAAGGCTAACAGAGTTTTGCCAAGAGAACGCACTGGTCATAGCAAATACCCTCTTCCAACAACACAACACTCTACACATGGACATCACCAGATGGTCAACACCGAAATCAGATTGACTGTATTCTTTGCAGCCAAAGATGGAGATGAAGCTCTCTACAGTTAGCAAAAACAAGACCGGGAGCTGACTGTGGCTCATACCATGAACTCCTCATTGCAAAATGCAGACTTAAATTGAAGAAAGTAGGGAAAACCAATAGACCATTCAGGTATGACCTAAATCAAATCCCTTATAATTATACAGTGGAAGTGAGAAATAGATTCCAGGTATTAGAACTGATAAGAGTGCCTGAAGAACTATGGATGGAGGTTTGTGAAATTGTACAGGAGGCAGGGATCAAGATGATCCCCAAGAAAAAGAAATGCAAAAAGGCAAAATGGTTGTCTAAGGAGGCCTTACAAATAGTTGAGAAAAGAAGAGAGTCTAAAGGCATAGTAGAAAAGGAAAGATATACCCATTTGAATGCAGAGTTCCAAAGAACAGCAAGAAGAGATAAGAAAGCCTTCCTCAGTGATCAATGCAAAGAGAGAAAAACAACAGAATGTGAAAGACTAGACACCTCTTCAAGAAAATCAGAGATACAGAGGGAACATTTCATGCAAAGATGGGCACAATAAAGGACAGAAATGGTATGGACCTAACAGAAGCAGAAGATATTGAGAAGAGGTGGCAAGAAAACACAGAAGAACTGTACAAAAAAGGTCTTCATGATCCAGATAACCACGATGGTGTGATCACTCACCTAAAGCCAGACATCCTGGAATGCGAAATCAAGTGGACCTTAGGAAGTATCACTACAAAGCTAGTGGAGGTGATGGAATTCCAGCTGAGCTATTTAAAATCCTAAAAGATGATACTGTTAAAGTGCTGCGTTCAGTATGCCAACAAATTTGGAAAACTCAGCCATGGCCACAGGATTGGAAAAGGTTAGTTTTCATTCCAATCCCAAAGATGGGCAATGCCTCAAAGAATGTTCAAACTACTACACTACTGCACTCATATCACACGGTGGCAAAGTAATGCTCAAAACTCTTAAAGCAAGGCTTTAACAGTACGTGAACCGTGAACTTCCAGATGTTCAAGCTGGATTTAGAAAAGGCAAAGGAACCAGAGATCAAATTGCCAACATCCCTTGGATCACTGAAAAAGCAAAAGAATTCCAGAAAAACATCTACTTCTGCTTTCTGATTACAGCTTTCGACTATATAGATCACAATAAACTGTGGAAAATTCTCAAAGAGATGGAAATACCAGACCACCTGACCTGCCTCTTGAGAAATCTGTATGCAGGTCAAGAAGCAACAGTGAGAACTCGACATGAAACAATAGACTGGTTCAGTCTAGGCTGTATATTGTCAATATACAGCGTCAAGGCTGTATATTGTCACCCTGCTAATTTAACTCATATGCAGAGTACATCATGCGAAATGCCAGGCTGGATGAAGCACAAGCTGGAATCAAGATTGCTGGGAGAAATATCAATAATCTCAGATATGCAGATGACACCACCCTTATGGCAGAAAGCGAAGAGGAACTAAAGAGCCTCTTGATGAAAGTGAAAGAGGAGAGTGAAAAATCTGGCTTAAACTCAACATTCAAACAACTAAGATCATGGCATCTGGTCCCACCACTTCATGGCAAATAGATGGGGAAACAATGGAAACAGTGAGAGACTTTTATTTTCTCGGGCTCCAAAATCACCGCAGATGGTGACTACAGCCATGAAATCAAAAAACGCTTGCTCCTTAGAAGAAAAGCTATGACCAATCTAGACAGCATATTAAAAAGCAGAGACATTACTTTGCCAACAAAGGTTTGCCTAGTCAAAGTTCTGGTTTTTCCAGTAGTCATTTAAGGATGTTGAGAGTTAAGAGCATCAAGAAAGCTAAGCGCTGAAGAATTGATGCTTTTAAATTGTGGAGAAGACTCTTGAGAGTTCCTTGGATTGCAAGATCAAAGACTCTTGAGAGTTCCTTGGACTGCAAGATTTCCTAAAGAAAATCAGTCCTGAATTGGAAGGACTGATGCTGAAGTTTTACTTTGGCCACCTGATGCGAATAACTGACTCACTGGAAAAGACCCTGATGTGGGGAAAGAGTGAAGGCAGGAGAAGGGGGTGACAGAAGATGAGATGGTCAGATGGCATTACTGACCCGATGGACAAAGTTTGACCAAGCTCCGGGAGTTGGTGATGGACAGGGAAGCCTGGAGCACTGCAGTCCATGGGGTTGCAGACATGACTGGGTGACTGAACTGAATCTCCCAGTTTATTCAACCCCTTCTTTTCCCCCTACCACCCATGTCCACATCCAATCTGTGTTTCTATTCGTATCATGCAAATAGGTTCATCTACATTATTCTTCTAGATTACACGTATGTGCATGTTATATTTGCATATTTCTGGTAATTATTCAAAACTATTACCTTATCTCTGTGAGTATACTTTTCTTTGACTTGGGACTTGCCATTGACTTGCTCTAGCCAATGGACTGTTAAATGTGACATGAACAAAGGTTTGAAGAATTTTTGTGCAACTGGGCTTACTATTTTGTATCTCTGCCATTTTCCTAAGAAAAATATGCTCAGGCAGGTCCACAAGTATCAATAATAGGAGAGACACATGGGGCAGAGTCACCCAAGCTAGATCCCCCCAGCCAGCATCAGTCTGTATCAGCTAACCACCAACCAACTCACAGACCCACGGGCAAGCCCTGCCAAGACCAGCCATCACACCCAGCTGAGTCCAGCATAGATCAGCTGACCCTAACCAACACACAAAAATCGAGTGAGAGAAATGCTTGCCTTTATATTCCTAAGATGTTCTGGCTGTTTTATTATAAAGAAACAGCTGACTGATACACATTTATATGTCTGTATTGGGTTAACAACATAATGTATATTGCAGTGGGTAACAAAAGGTGTGAAAGCCACTGGTCTAGAAAAGCACGATGTTTCTCTTGTATTCCTTGCTATTTTCTGTCTGGGAGTGGCTGCTTGCAGTAATAAAAAATGAAGGTAAACAGAAAACAGAGCTGAGAGATAAGAAATTAAGTGTGTGTGGTGGGTGTGGGGAGAGACAGAGGCTTAATAGCAACAAGCCTTTATTTTATATTGAGTTTTCAATACAAAATTGGCTGTTTCCTGTTGCTTTTTCTTTTGAGCAACTTTTCTCAAGTTCTCATCAATACAGTGTATGTGTTACTCATTCAGTTGTGTCTCTTTGTGACCCCATGGACTGCGGCCCACCAGGCTCCTCTGTCAGTAGAATTCTCCAGGCAAAGATATTGGAGTGGGTTGCCATTCCCTTCCCCAGGGGATCTTCCCAACCCAAGGATCGAACCCAGGTCTCCTGTATTGCAGGTAGATTCTTTACTGTCTGAACCATTTATTAATACTATGAAGCCCTGGTTTCCACACTGGCATATATCCATTCTGTTTACAATCCATCGCTTTGTAGTGTTCTTAGTTTAAATCACATATAAAATTAAATACTGGAAACAAAGATAGATGTTTCTTCACAATTTAATTCAACCTAGAGTGCCTTCCTGTCCTACCCATTATCATTACATCTCAATCTATAAAATCATAAAGGCTTCACAGAGGCTTCAAATGTTTTATAATTAGTACACTTTAGTTTCAAAACACAATTCATGGCCCAGAAGTAATGAGAATAATTTCTAATAACTGTCTCAGCTCCCATTATTATAAATTTTATACTTAACATGTTTTCAGTACTCCACATTAAGGTGGCTACCTACCAGATGAGGGTTACATGAGTAAGAACTATGGGGTGAATCACCCACAGTCAGGGACAGTAGAGGAGGTAAAGAAGGACCTCTTGAAGACCAACAGAAACATCCCCAGCATTTGGAGCTGGTATAACCAGCAAGTGTTATAGAAGCTACAGTAACAAAAGAGTGAAGGTTATCACCCTAAGAAGTGAAGTAAGAAGACAATCTGCCTTCCTTCTTCTTCTTTCTCCCTGGACTCACTTCAAAGGTCTGGGGAAGGAGGAGGGGAGAGTCCCATACCTATTGCAAACCCCACAATTTCAGCCTACACTAAATAGAATCAAATTACTCTATAACAGTAATAGAGTTAGATCAAGATGTATCAATAGGGGGAAAAAAACATGTACGCAGAAGGGAGACTTTTTTACAGCTACCTTTTAAAAATCTTGTTTACATCCTAATAAATTAAAATTCTTTGGGGAACCTGTTTCTTTGTAGTTTGTACTGAAACATTTTCAAGTTACTTTCTACATTTCCACAAATCAGTCTAGTGTTAGTTTGTATCCATTTCAGAGGTTGACACTTTTAATCTAATCTGTGGATCCACAGATTACCTCACAACTTGGATCCTAGTGTTCCCTATAGACTGATTTTAATGAGTGTTCTTTCAAACACCTTTTTTAAATAAGAAAAATTGATTTGTGAATTCTCTTTTATAATTTGTGAAACCAAGAGAAAGTGAATGGCTTAGTAAAGGATACTCTGTATCAGTGAAGTGTGTCAGTCACTGAGTCGGCCCTACTCTTTGTGATTCCTTGGACTGCAGCCCACCAGGCTCTCTGTCCATGGGATTTTTCCAGGCAAGGATACTGGAGTGGGTTGCCATTTCCTTCTCCAGGGGATCTTCCCAACCCAGGGATAGAACCCGGGTCTCCTGCACTGCAGGCAGATTCTTTTCTGAGTGAGTTACATGGGACAGAGTTAAAATGTAAACTTTAAATTGTCTAGTATTTTCTTCTTATTTAAATTTAGCCAAACAAATCATTAAAAATGTTTGTATGATTTAGACATTTGGCAAAACTGTTTAAATCACCTACTTTTAAAGACTATATACACATTTAAATGTAATTTTCCTAGACAGACAGCAATCTATTTTTAAAGACATGGAAATTTCATAGTCTCCTTCCATAAACAATTCCAGAACTAAAATATTCTTCTAGAAAATGCTCACTATAGCTAACTGCAAAATTCATTCATTAAACAAACATGCACTGTGCACAGGTATTGTACCCAATGCTGAGAATATAAATTAAGACATTGTTACTGCCCTTAAAGAGAAATTCCACTTAACAAAGGTACAAATGTCCACAGTCAAGTCATATGTTAGGTAAAAAAGTGAGAACTTAGAAAGCTCTCCAAAGGTTCAGGTAAACTAAAACAAGTCAGGTGAAATTAAATGGCAATAGAGTCAAATTCATTTGCTGAAGGGGGGGTGGGCGGTGGGGAGGAGAGGGGAAAAAAGGAAAATAAAAAATCTACATGAGTCTAAGTAGGGAGAGACCAGGCTAAACAATAACAAATGTGAAAGCCACGAGAATGCATTTGATTCCAGATTTAGTAACCATGTTCCCAAGAAAGCTAATTTTAGGATGGATTCATAAAAATAAGGTGCAAAGGGGTCCAAGTGTTTCCAATTGACTTTGCAGCAAGTAGCCCTCACAGTGTCGCAGGTGTCCTAAGTACAAACTAGAGCATGTGAACAGGACAATGGAAAAGGTGAAGAATCTGGAAACATACCACTGAAGACTTGTTACAGGATGATGATGTTTACCCTAAAAGAAAAGCCAAAGTGGGACATGATTGTTTTCAAATATTTAAAGGACCTGTGTGACAGAAATTGCTAGCTACCCTTTCAACACTCATTTTTTCCTTCATCCTTATCTATAGAGCCCTGATTTTTAGCAGAGCATTTTGATGGTCCCCAGCCTCCTTGAGGTTAGTGGCCACGTAACTAAATTCTGACTTGATAAATCAGCAAAAGTGGTACGTGGTACTTTCAGAAAATCTCCTTCAAGAGAAGGGGTATGTCCTTCTGCCTTTCCTCCTGTCCTGCTGTGAGGACTGTCATCCTGATGACTGGCCACCCAGCAGCTACTTTGGATCATAAGGGCAAAAGTGACAAACCAGAGCAGTGAAGCCATGGGAAAGGAGCCTGGGCGCCGGACAACTTCATGGCAGTTGTCACTTCAGCCCAGGACTTTCTACTTCTGGATATTTTTACATGAAAAGAAATAATTTTTCATTTTGTTTAAGACACTGTTATTTGGGGTTTGTATGTAGTTGAACTTTGGGTACCAAAAAAAAGGATATTTTCTAAGACTCAGACATCTTTAAAAAATGAAATGATCCGCTTTGTGATGCAGTTACCTATCTCTGTACCTGTTTAAATGGAGGCTGTAAGACAAACATCAGAGGTGGTAAACATTCCAGGGGGTAAAGAAAAAGTGGGTTACCAGACCTCTAAAATTCCTGTCAGCTCTTAAGATTATATGATTTCTCCCCAACTTCTCACTTGGGGATGATCAGTGGCTCTAAAAAACAAAAGCAAAAAAACACACCTCCTTTTTCCTGTTGAAAACATACCTGGACTATGCCCACTAGACTCAGCCCGACACCAAGTAGCACAGTGGTGGGCAGTCTTCTGGCTATGCTGCCTGACTCTACCTTGGAGTTAAATTTACTCCAAGACAGGCACCTCTAAAGTAAAAATAAAGAAGTGTGAAGTGTTGTCACTCAGTCATGTCCGACTCTTTAAGACCCCATGGACCATAGCCTGCCAGGCTCCTCTGTCCATGGGAGTTTCCAGGCAAGAATACTGGAGTGGGTTGCCATTTCCTTCTCCAAAAAATAAAGAACCAAAGAGCAAATCAATAAACTCTTCAGCAAAATTGTTGTCATAAAGACAATCATGAGCCTGGAAATGAATAAACCAGGATCTCTGTGGAGATCCTTCCTGTGTGCCTAGTGTAGCTGGTTAATCAAGATGGAGCTCACAACCACCACCCTACTTCTTCTCCTTTTATGAAATGAGGGTAACACCCTTATCCCCTTTCCATCTTTCCTCTTCCATTCTGTTCTCCAACTTCTAACAGCTGTAACTTTACTTCATTTCCCTCGTTACACTGTCTTCAAATTACTGTTCTGTAATTATAATTACCTGTGCTTTGTCTATTAAGTGATTTTTCATACATTTATTTCCTTGAAACAGTAATACACACATATGGCAGGAGTCCAATTTTGCACAGAACACACAAGAGATAAAGTCTCCCTTTCATCTCAGAGTCTGACACCCCCATCTCTTGAGATAAACAGTTCTCAAGCACTCTTGAGAAATAAGCTGAACGTGCATGTTGTTGTTAAGTTGGCTAAGTTGGGTCCAACTCTCTTGTGATGCCGTGGACTGTAGCCTGCCAGGCTCCTCTGTCCATGGGATTTCCCAGCCAAGAACACTAGAGTGGGTTGCCATTTCCTTCTCCAGAGGCTCTTCCCAACCAGGGATTGAACCCACATCTCCTGTATTACACATTGCAGGTGGATTCTTTACCGCTGGGCCCTAGGAAAGCAAACATGTAAAGGCAGCTATGTATATATTCCTAAGTATTTTCTAGAAGTACTATTATCTTTTATTTAGATCCACAAGCTATTTTGTTGTTCAGTTGCTAAGTTGTGTCCGACTCTGCATGGACTGCAGCATGCCAGGCTTCCTATGCTTCACCATTTCCTAGAGTTTGCTCAAACCCATGTTCACTGAGTTGGTGATGCCATCCAACCATCTCATCTTGTTACCCCTTCTCCTGCCCTCAACCTTTCCCAGCATCAGGGTCTTTTCCAATGAGTTGGCTCTTTGCATCAGGTGGCCAAAGTATTGGAGCTTCAGCATCAGTCCTTCCAATGAATATTCAGAGTTGAGTAGGCACCAAGTATATTCAAATGACCCAGCATCATTTATTCAAACATCCGTTTTTTTTTTTTTTCTCATCACTACAGCATCACCTTTGCAAAATTAAAATGTTGACATAATCATCTGTTTGGGAATCCTATTCAGTTCCATTGGTCTACTTTCTAATATCTGATAGTATAAATCCCCCAACTTCATTCTTGTTCCAGATTGTCTTGGCTGTTTTTGATCTTTAGAATTTCCATATACATTTAAGGCTCAGTTGTCAATTAACTCACACACACCATCTGCTGGGATTCTAGAAGGGATTAGACTAAATCTATATAGATCATTTGGGGAGAACTGACACCTTTACACAATTAAGTCTTCTGATCCATGAGCACAGTATCTGTCCAGCTACTAACACTTGGGTCTTCTCTAATTTCTATCAACAACACAATTTTCAGCACAGACTTCTTATACCTCTCTCATTAGAATTTATTCCTAGATGCAGTGGGCTGGATGGTGCCCCAAAGACATTAGGGCCTAATCCTTGGAAACTGTAAAATGTTTATTTGGAAAAAGCATCTTTGTAGATGTGATTAAGGATCTTGAGAGAGCAGATAATTCTGGATTATTCAGGTGGGCGATACATGCTAGTGGTCTCTATATAACAGCGTGCCTGCATGCTAAATCACTTCAGTCATGTCTGACTCTTTGCGCCCTTTAGACTGTAGCCCGCCAGGGTCCTCTGTCCATGGAATTCTCCAGGTAAGATTACTGAAGTGGGTTGTCATTCCCTTCTCCAGGGGGATCTTCCCAACCCAGTGACCTAACCCACATCTCTTTTTGTCTTCTCACTTGCAGGTGGGCTCTTTCCCACTAGCACCACCTAGGAAGCCCCCTATACAACAGACAAGAGGAAAATTCCAGACACGCAAAGAGAAGGCAACGTGAAGATGGACACAGAGGTTAGAATGACTGTGGCTTCAAGCCTAGGAATGCCAGCAAACAGAAACTGGAAAAGGCAAGGAACAGATTCTCCCCTCAAACCGCTTGAGGGAGCTCAGCCTGCCGACACATCAATTTCAGACTTTTCGTTTCTAGAACTGTGAGAGGATGGACGCATTTTAAGCTACCATGCTTGTGGTAATTTGTCACAGCTGCCACTAGAAACTAACATACTAGTTATTCAATATTTTTTGTGCATTCATATATGGTAAAACTTAAAAAATTTAATTTCCTAATTGTTTAACGGTGGTATATAAAATTAACCTTTATATACTGACTTATAAACTTGCTAAATTCATTAATACTAACAGTTTATAAATTTTATATAGACTATCGTGCTTTTTTCCAAACAACAGGTTTATGTATTTCTTTCTAATCCTTATATTACCTTGCCTTTTTACAGTCACTGGGATGCCAGTACAACAGTGAATTATATCTCTTTTGACATTTTGAATTTGTAACTATGAAAATGTAATGTCTGTTCCAAGGTTAAAATATAATGTATATAATATTAAAAAATTTTAATACAGTAAAAAAACAGTCAAAATAATCAATAGCCTTCTAGTTAACAAATCCAAAAGCCTTTTCTTAAACCCCTCTCGTGACTCTGCATTCTTTGACACTGTTGATGATCCCTTCTTAATGCTTATTTCTTCCTTGCCCAGATTCTTTTTTTCTGCCTCTAACCCCCTTTATAGACATTCCTCAAATTTTCTTAGGCCTTTTCTCTGTCTATACTGTCTTTGTTAACTGTTGGGATATCATTTTAAGGCCTATGATTATTCTTCAGAACTCTTCTCTTCAGGGGCAAAACAGAAACTTGTTTTTCCTTCTTTTAAATGCCATACTCAAACACCCATTCTTCTCCCCAGAGAAATGCAGTATTCCTTGCTGCACTTGAAGAAATTGTGAAATCTTCCCACTTTAAGGGTTTTAATAAATAGAAGTGAGTTACAGAAGTTCCCAAATCTTCACAATATTTTAGTCCTTGATCTACAGACAGAAACTCCTTTCTGAAGAAAAGTGGCTGAAAGGTATTGGAATGCTGGGGTGTTAGAAAGCTGGCTGGCCAAGCAGCTTCAGAGTGATATTTATCTTTGTGAATTCACTCAGTTTAGGGTCTGGCCTTTGTGTTACAGGACCAGAGATGCTGAATCATGATCATTACAACTTGTGTATGAAAACCAAAATACCAATGTGCTAATTCACAATGAAAAAATATAACTGTCAAGGGAAATGATATTCATTTCATTTGGCCAAAATGTTCTCTCCCTGCAGAAAAAATTATACGGGAATTAAAATAACATTTACAACTGTATTTGTTAAGAAAGGAACTAGAATAAAAGGTTTAGTTGTAAGCTTCAAATATTTAATGGAATCTTATCAGGTTTTGATAAGGGAGATGAAACTACCTCTACCTCCAGAACCAGACAGGTTTTTGTATCTGCTCAGGAGACTTTCCCCTTTAGACTGGGGACCTGACAAATATTTACCTCCCATGCTTTTCTTGGCTCAATTCCTGATTTACACGTTCCTCCTTTAGGGATGTTATTTCTTCTTTTTCTGGCCAGAGAGGCTTCTTTCCGATTTGATCCATTCAGTATTGATCTAGAAAAGAAATCTTCCAGGACAATTTTAAGTGTTTGACAAATACCTTACTGTGGACCCCAAACACCGATCTGCATACATCTGCGTACTAAATGTTCACAAGAAATCCTCATTTCTACTTACTGGTGAGCACCCCCCCCAAAAAAAAACCACCCAATTTTTTAAAATGAAGAAAATCCTAAGTAGCCTCCCAAGGCCAGGCAACCTGGCACACAGCAGATGTCCTCAAATCTGGTGAACGAAAAATGCAGTTCCTATTCCTCATGCCTAACGCAATTCAGGAAAGCATTACAGAGCAAATCGCCTGCCAGGCTGGAAACCCCGCTAGACTGCAGTTCTGCGCTCACCTCCGCTTGGGGCCTCTGCCCTCTCCAGAGGTCGGCTCCAAGCCTCGACCACAGGTCAGCGCGCTGAGAAAGCGCCAACTGGGCGAAGATCCCTTCCCAGTTTTTATTTCACCACGGACAACGCCCACTCCCCTAAGTAATGAAACAGAAAAAAACGAACAAAAGAAAGGAAAAGGTGAGACAAGGCCGACTGAGGAAAAGGGTTTTTAAAAACACAACACTGTTTGGTGATATACAGCTGCATTGCTCGGTACTGGAAACTCATCTCGGCAGCCTCAGCCTCTCCAGGAAATCAGGCCCCAGTTCTGAGGCGCAGACCACACAAACTGCCGCGTCCAGATGGTTAGGACCGGGCCCACTCCTTCGGCCGTCCGGGCCTCGGATCCCCAAGGCCGCCCGGCTCCTCCGCCCGACTCCACCGCGAGCAAGCGCGCTTCCCCACCTCGACGCAGGCGGGGAAGCCCTGAAACCCGGCGGCCGACCCTCCGCGGCATCTCAAAAGGGCTGCGCTGCCGCGACGCCCCGCTCAGAAAAGATTAAAGGGGCGGGGGCCGCTCCCGGGCCGCTGAGGCCTCGGATAGGCAAGGACCCTTCCCGCTGGCCGACAGCGTTCCTTCCGCCCTGAGAGGGCAAAAGAGTCCCGAGGCCTGGCGCGCGCGCCTCCGCCCGCGCTCCGCAGCGCCCCCTAGGAAGGAAGCCCGCGAGGCGGCCGCGCCTCTGCGGCGATTTTATTAGCGCTCGGTTGGGGTTGCCCGGCCCGTCGGCGAGCGGGGCTTCCCCACCCCTCCCCCTCTCTCCAGCGCATCCCCCCTCAGCCCTCCCCCGCCCGGCGGCCGGAACCTCCCTGCGGGGCGGAGTGATACCGGCGGCGGCGTAGAGCGCGGCGCGGCCGAGAGGGGCGGCAGGCGGAGGAGGAGGGGAGAGAGGCGGGGCCCGGGCGGGTTGTTGTGAGGCGACTGCGCTACTGCCGGACCGGGGCGGTTATGGCGGCTCCATATTAACACCCTCCTCCTCCTCCTCCTCCGCCGGCGCCGCCGTCTCCTCCTCCTCCTCCTCTCCACTCCCGCCCGCTCTCGGAAGCCATCTCCCCCTTCTCCCCCTTCCCCCTGACGCCTACCACTTCCCCCCTCACCTTTCCCCCTCCCCTCTTCTACCATGCCCGGCATGATGGAGAAAGGGCCCGAGTTACTGGGGAAGAACCGATCGGCCAACGGCAGCACCAAGAGCCCGGTGGGCGGCGGCGGCGGCGGCGGCGCCTCGTCCACGAACGGCGGGCTGCACTTCTCGGAGCCCGAGAGCGGCTGCAGCAGCGACGACGAGCACGGTGGTAGCCTCGAACTCCTCCCCGCCGGCCCGCCTGCCCCCCCCCCCCGCCCCGTCCCTCTCTCCTCCCCTCCCCCAGCCCCCTCCCCTCCCCTCGCCGAGCTCCCGCCCCCCCTCCCCCTCGGAGCCCGGGCGCTGCGGTAGCCTCGAACTCCCGGTGCAGTGCAGCAGCACCCCCGCCCCGCACCCCCGCGACCCCCGCCCCTCCGCCCTCCACCAATCCTCCGCCCTCGCCCGCACCCCCCCGCCCCACCGCACCTCCAGCTCCCCGCCCCCATCCGCTGCCATCTCCCGGAGTGCCCGGAGTTAATATCTTCCCATCCACCCGCCGCTTCTTTTCCTCCCCTCCTGCAATTTTCATATTTTATTAAGTATCTCTTCCTTTCTCTCTTTTTTTCCTTTGCTTTTTCTTTTTTTCCCCCCTCCCCGTCTTTCTCTCTTCTTCTCTTTTTTCCCTTCTTGACATTGCTTTGCAGATGTTGGGATGAGAGTCGGAGCTGAATATCAAGCTCGGATCCCCGAATTTGATCCAGGTAAATCTGTTTGCTTAAGCAAAATCCTGTCTTCTCCCCCCCCCCCCCCCCAATCTCCTTTTCTGGGACTGGTTTAGGGTGGAAAGGGGTAGAGGGCGGACGGGCGGGGTTGGGGTCCGGGTGTGCGGTTGGGAGGAGATGCGGGACTGGGATGGGCAGGCATCTCTGGCGGGAGGCTGTCATGTCACGCTTGGCAGGGCTGTGACACAGGGCGTGTGGGCAGATGCGTGCCTTGCAAGGTTAATATGGTTCCCCTGGAGGCCACTTGCCCGCTGGTGGCATTCACCTTTCCACTCGCCTTGATCCTGGAGTGAGCGGAGGGAGACGGCCCTCGGGGAAATCGGGGGGTCGGAGGCCGGGGGTGGAGCGGCTGCGGGCCCCAGAGCTGGAGGAGAGGGTGTGCGGGCTGTGCGTGGAAGAACCGTGCAGATGTCAGTGGCCACCCGACCCAGCCCCCGGGAGCCCAGGGCCGCGCTCCGCCCTGGCTGCGATCCCCGGGCGGCTGTCACCGGCCGAAGCCGAGGGCGAGCCCTGCCTGACCCGCGGGCGCACACACGGGATTTTCTTTTTTTTTTTCCCTTTTCTTTTTTGGCTAGGTGGTGTAGCTTTGGTGGCGACCGCTTTGCGGAGTAGGAGCCGCGGAGGGAAAGGGATTGGGGGAAGAGGGTGGGGAGAAGCCAGAGGCACACCTCGCTCCAGAGCCAGCCCCGGGGAATTGAGACCACAGGACAAGTGACCGCAGCTGCCAAGGAGACATTTTCTCCCCGAGCAGCCAGGTTCCAGCGTCCTCTGCCAGCCCGGCTTGCGGGCTCCCTGTCTACTTTTCTCCAAACAGGCTCCCTGGCGGTCACGGGATCTGAGCCTGGTCGGGGATTGGGCGAGAGTTCCGCATATGGAAGCGCCCTTGTTGGAGCCTCTCGGAGTGGAGCGTGTCTCCTCCTCCCCACCCCACCCCAGACCCTCTTCAGTTCAGGCTTTGGGCAGACTTGGAAGGGTTTTGTTCCCCCTACCCCCTGCCCCTTGCACTTGGTCAGTTCCTTGCCCATTGCCCACTTATAGTAATGTGTCTGTGTCGAACTCTTGAATTCTGTATTAGATATTAATGGGGCTTACTTGTATTTTCTTAGGGAAGATAGCATGTTTCTTTGCTTATAGTTTATCCGTGGGTATTTTCATCCTTCTGCCCATTGCTGCGATGCAGAGTGATATTTACCAACCGTTTAAAGAAGTTTAGGGTTTAGGCAGCTCTTCTAAAGGAAAGGGTAAAATAATGAGAGGGTAAAATAGGATTGTCAGTGCAGGTTATTTTTCAGTAGGTAAAAACAATGATTCAGGAGTGCTTACTAGTCAAGAGTTGCCTTCTGAATGACATGACTTAATAAATTTTATTCAAAAGCTATCAGTGTGTGTGCTGGAGGGCTTCAAATAATTTTAAATGTTGCAAAACAAATTTTGTTTATTAATGTAGCTAGTAGGTGAATAGCACTTCCACATGACTTCTGCCTCGGGTTTTAGCTTGACATTTGGAAGCTTACTCTGGCTTAAGACAGACTGAATTAATCACTCAGGTCTTATTTTTGTGCTCTGAGCAAGTCACTGGCCCTCCCTAAGCCTCAGTTTCCCTAGCTGTAAAATGGAAATAAAAATAGGGAATTCTTGCTAAGGTTATATGAGTGGGCAAATGGCAGTTACTCTTTGGAGGTTAAATTTAAATTATCATTATTAAATTATCATTCCTCATAATCGTGAGGAATGCTTCTGCATATCTTTATATCTTTCTGATTTGGGGCTTTCCTTGGCTTACTGCTTTTTTAGGAATTGATAAACTTATTTCCCAGTTAGAACTCAGCAGCATAATAAACATGCCTTTTTGTCCCATTAGGTAGGTTTATATTTCATAAACAACAAATAGACACAAGGTGATGAGAGGTCTTGTGTTAAAGAGCTGGACTTCATGCTAAAACAGATGTGTGCAGGCCATGACCTGATCCCTATAGCAATTTTGGGAACAGATTTCAAGCAAAGGAATACTAGAGCCAATTTTAAAGTTAGAAAAATAGCTCATTTAAAGTGCAGAGTACTTTTTATGTGGTTTCACATGGCCACTACTTGTATTACCCAATTTCCTTGACCATCATATTTTTGCATATTTTGCCTAAGTGGAATATTTGAGGGAAAAATCACAAATATTGCAATTTTTAAAGTTACATTTTCATTAAGTTTACTCAGACTATCACTGATGCTTTTTATTAGAATAAGGATAGATGTCATATTCTTTAAATTCATCTATAGACATGCCTCAGAGATAATTGCGAGTTTGATTCTAGACTACTGCAATAAAGCGAATGTCACAAGTAAAGCAAGTTACATGAATCTTTTGTTTTCCCAGTGCGTATAGAAGCGTACAATGACGTTAGGTCCAGAAATGCAATGTACATGCCTAAATTAAGAAATGCTTTATTGCTAAAATATGCTAGCCATCATCTGAGCTTCTAGGGAGTTGTAGTTTTTTTTGCAGTAATAGCATCCAAGATCACATATCATCATAACAGTATAATAATAATGAAAAAGTTTGAAATATTGTAAGAATTACCAAAATGTGACACAGACAAGAAATGAGCAAATGCTATTGGAAAATGGTGCTGATAAACTTGATTGACACCGGCTTGCTGTAAACCTTCAATTTGTTAAAAAAAAAAAAATTCACAATAGCTGTGAAGCACAATAAAATGAGGTATGCTTGTATTCATTTTATCCTCAATAATCTGCAGAATATTGAACCCAAGGGTACAACTAAAACCACTTACCTAAACTTAGGTGGGCTTTTCTGTGGTTACAGGCAAATTTTGTCAAGCAAATGTAGACTGTCATTATTAAAATACTTTTTACAAGGAAATTTTGAGTCTCTGTGCTGTTCAACGTAGAACACTGCTTTATCTTATTCTAAGTGTTGTGCTGTTGTGTGAAGTTTTTACTCCATATCAAATCAATACCATTGGGTCATAACTTCAACATATTTCTTTGGAAGAGAAGAAAAAAGAAAAGATGTTTATTAATGATAGAAATTGAGAAATGGTCAGCTCCTCTCCTTTTCTCTTTTACATACTATTGTCTTTAGTCTTATAAACCACTCAGTCTGTCTTCATGATTGTTCACCCATAGCCATCCAAGTCATTTGGAAGAAAAATTTCTTCGGTATCAAGATTAGTATGATCAGAATATAGGAAAATTAAAAAGGTTTTTTTTTCGTGGAGGATATTTTTACTGGAGGAGATGATAGTGATAATGATAGAAATTAAGCACAGAAAGAATTACTAAAATGAGTGTTTTAGAAAACATGAGTGAACTGAAACTTAAATTGGAATTATTGTTGTTAGGTTAGAAACAGTTTATGTTAGTTAACGGACCATTGCTAACTGCCTTTATAAAAATTTACTAAGCAGATTTTTGACTCTTTTTTTGTGACTCTCTTCCTTTTGGTTCGTTGCTAGGCCAGCCCAACTTTTCTGTAGTGCCTTCTGACTACACTTACATCATGAGGAGCAGTTTTGCGTGGTGATTAAGAGTCTTAGCTCTTATCATATGCCTTTTAGCCACCATGGCATTGTGACCTTGGATGAACTGAATGTGTCCAGGCCTTAGCTTTCTTATTTGTAAAAGGGAGATGATATTAACTATATGATAAGATTAAGTAAAAATTAGTGTGTATCACCAACTTGATGGACATGAATTTGAGTGGGATTTGGTGATGGACAGGTAAGCCTGGCGTGCTGTAGTCCATGGGGTCACAAAGAGTCAGACACAACTGAGCTGAACTCAATATGTATAAGGCAGTGGCCTTCAAAATATTTTGTTGCTTACTCATAAAAGAAATTTGAAAACCAGATTCACGTATTTTTAAGTTGATATCTGTTATTTGTCATTGAGTTTATTAGTTGAAAGATATAATTTCCAGTGTATTGAAAATGTTAACACTTTGAAATAGAGTTGTTATAAACTTATTTTAAACACATCCAATTAAATGTAAATACTTAGCAATGTGGTAGTATCTGTTTTATAAAATGTATAAATTTTTGTAATTGCCATACATGTTCCTCACAGAATTTTATAAAACATTCTTTTCTTGAAAGTGTTTTATTCATCACTTGTCCAGTTTCTGTACTATCATAATATGTACTCTTGTGAACATGAGGTTCTAAATGTTTAATTCTTCTGTCTGGAGTTATTACAATTAATGCATAATTAATTAAGATTGTAATAGTCATGGTACCTTGAGTAAAGGAGAGCTTTACTGATATTTGTTTGGCATCATAGTGGTTTTTAAATTTTAGGCAATGTACTCTTGTAAGATTTGGGTTGTATGAAAAACCTGCCATTTTTCTTTTTCTTTTTTGAGTGAGGGAAGGAAATTTGTGAAAAAGGTCAGAAGTAGCTTAAGTGTATAGCTTAGACTGCAGGTGACTTCTCAGGCAGATTGTCTTGGAAAAGAAAACAGGGAAGTTGATGTTCTGAAAATTGGTTCTCAGAAAACTTATTCTTGATTGTGTACCCCTTGGAAAGTTGTTTATCTCAGTTTGAAATCGATGAATTAAGTATAGTTCAGAGCGTAGTTTATAAATAGAATTTAAAAATTTTGGAGTGTCTTACTGATCTCTGTATTTAAGTTCTTTATATGGAATATTTGTTCCATGATTTCCATCAAAATCCTTAGTTTGACTGTGTTAAAGAAAATCTGAAAAGAAATAGATTTATATTTTTGTACTTTCTTTGAAACGTGCTATTGGTATAGAAATCCTAATCAAAATGGTTTTTGTTGTTGGTTTTCCCCAAATTGGTCTCATACATGTACTTTACCAACTGTAGTTAAGGGGCTCTGAAAGATTTCAGGAGAATTGAACTTCTTTGGTTATTCAGTCACTCATCTGTGGCAACGCCATGGACTGCAGCACTCCAGGCTTCCCTGTCCATCACCAACTCCCGGAGCTTACTCAGACTCACGTCCATAGAGTCGGTGATGCCATCCAACCATCTCATCCTCTGTCGTCCCCTTCTCCTCCTGCCCCCAATCCCTCCCAGCATCAGAGTCTTTTCCAGTGAGTCAACTCTTCTCATGAGGTGGCCAAAGTACTGGAGTTTCAGCTTTAGCATCATTCCTTCCAAAGAAATCCCAGGGCTGATCTTCAGAATGGACTGGTTGGATCTCCTTGCAGTCCAAGGGACTCTCAAGAGTCTTCTCCCAACACCACAGTTTGAAAGCATCAATTCTTCTGTGCTCAGCTTTCTTTATAATCCAACTATAATACAATCCAACTATCTCACATCCATCTATTGACTACTGGAAAAACTATAGCTTTGAATAGATGGACCTTTGTTGGCCCTTGAGGTATAATCATAAACATTTTTACAGATAAAAGCAAAATAAACATTTGGCTTATGTCCTTTAAAAAGTATTTTGGTTTACTTCAACTTTTATGATGAAAAGGGTAAAGCTTTACTGAATGCAAGTCATCCTGAGAGGTAAATTGTTTTTAGTCATGCAAGTTACTTTCTGTTACTCTTTATAGGAGAGGAATCAGGCTGAGTTGTCAATAAAATAAGTCATTTTAGCTATTCAGTCTCATTTTCAAAGGGTTGGTAAGAGAGGTCATCGGCTGTTTGAGTTAGAGCCCCATGAGATTTTATTCATTTATATTTTTGATTGATAAGAAGAAGCCTTTCCAGCATAGACTAAGAATGGAACTTAAAGAACTATCTTCAGTAAGTATATCGTAGTAATGACAATAAGTCTTAGGTAGTGCTTACCATATGCCAAGTCCTTTACGCATACGAATTCACTTCATTTTTTAACTACTCTGTGAAGAAGGTGCTCTCGTTATCCCTATTTTTAAAGATAGGTTAAACTGAGGCACACAAAGTTAAGTAAATTTGTTCAAGATGTCAAAGCTAGGAAGTGGCAGAGCTGAGATTCACACCTGGAGTTTGACTCTATAGTGATTACTCGGTTAACCATTGTGCTAAAATATATCTGGTTTCCTATAGAAATCAGTCATCTTTTGGTCCTACTTGGGCACATATATGATTGGCTAGGGCAAAAACATTATGAAATGCCTAAGTAACCATTCTGGAGAAGGCAATGGCAGCCCACTCCAGTACTCTTGCCTGGAAAATCCCATGGATGGAGGGGCCTGGTAGGCTGCAGTCCATGGGGTCGATAGGAGTCGGATACGACTGAGCAACTTCACTTTCACTTTTCACTTTCATGCATTGGAGAAGGAAATGGCAACCCACTCCAGTGTTCTTGCCAGCAGAATCCCAGGGGCAGGAGAGCCCGGTGGGCTGCCATCTATGGGGTCGCACAGAATCGGACACAACTGAAGCGACTTAGCAGCAGCAGCAAGTAAGCATTCTCTGCCACCAGACGAGATTGCCACACACACACCATACACCCACATTAGAAGAGCTATTAGTCCCCACAGTTGGATGCCAGTTTCTGTCAGAGGATCAGGCTCTTAATTACAGTGAAAAGAATTTATGAGGAAACTTAACTGTTCTTCATGAGCAAGAGTACAAAAAATAGTTCATATCAGCTTAAGAAGAGATATTTAATGAAAATACTTTAATTCAAGCTTTTTGTAATACAAGGATCAGATGCAAGGAAATATGTCTAAATATTAAACATGTATGCTGGTTAGACTCAAGACTTAATGGAAACCTTCCTTTGTTGCATTCCATGTTCTATTAAGTGGTATTTAAATTAGCATCACAATCCATTGTGAAAAAGAATCAGTCCCATATTAAAGAACTGAAATTTAGGATACTCACTAGAAATAGCAGTAAGTGTTAGTTGCTCAGTTGTGTCCAACTCTTTGCGATCCCATGGACTGTAGTCTGCCAGGCCCCTTTGTCCATGGAATTCTCTAGGCAAGAATACTGAAATGGGTTGTCATTCCCTTCTCCAGGGGATCTTCCCAACCCAGGGATCAAACCCAGGTCTCCTGCATTGCATGCAGATTCTTTACCCACTGAGCCACCAGGGAGGCCCAGAAATAGCAATAAGGTTTTATTAAATAAGGACTTCTGACCAACTTAGACAAGTTGTCTGTTTCTCCTGAGTGGTTTAACTATTCTGCTTTTGTGTTTTTGTTTTATGAGGTTAAAAATTAAATATATATCTTAATATTAGAGTTTTAAAAAGATAGCTTAAAATTTATTTTCAGTGAATATAAATTTTAGATAATATCCCTCAAACTTGATTTCCTTAAATTCTCAATTCCTGTTTTCATCCTTTCATTAAAGATACTTATGACAAAATGCAGTAGGTTTTCTTTTAGATTTATATTGTAATTATGATTTTTTTAATACTTAATGGCACCCCACTCCAGTACTCTTGCCTGGAAAATCCCATGGGCGGAGGAGCCTGGTAGGCTGCAGTCCATGGGGTCACTAAGAGTCGGATACGACTGAGCAACTTCACTTTGACTTTTCACTTTCATGCTTTGGAGAAGGAAATGGCACCCCACTCCAGTGTTCTTGCCTGCAGAATCCCAGGGGCAGGAGAGCCTGGTGGGCTGCCGTCTATGGGGTCGCACAGAGTCGGACACGACTGAAGTGACTTAGCAGTTACAGTATTCTCTCATTTCTTTTTTCTCTGTCCCTAATTTTTCTTTATAGTAAACATACATAACAATGTTTAGCTTAAATAAAGAACTACTGAATGATCTTATTGCTTGATAGATGAAGTCTCTAGTTGGGAGTATAGTAATAGTTACATTTACCCTTGGAAATGAATGGTTTTTATTCTGAATTATTTGTAACTTCATAAATGATTACAGTTTAACTTCAGATTTCTATTAATGTTTTCTGTGAGTAATTTTGAAATTCTAGTCATTAATTACTGATGGCTATCAACAGCTCATACTGTTTAATTAACTTGAATGCACCAAAGAATTAGGAAGAAGCCAGAAAAAGACCACCAAGAATTTAAAGACAGAACCTACTGGCATAGACTTGGCTCGGGGATAACTGTGTTAGGCCTTTTGTTCATTCTGTCTTTTCTTAATTTACATGCAGTTTCAATAGTGTTTGATTTTCCTGACTCTTTAGATTATAACAAATAAATTATAAATAGCAGTAGTATGCTTCTGGGTTAGGTAGCGGTAGACTCTCAGATTACATTAAGAAGAAATAGCATTATTACCTTTACATGTTTTGACTTTGTTTTTCTCTTACACAGAGTACAAATGTTTGTAAATATAAGAAGTAATTAACTCTAAAAAGGAGTAACTGGCAGACTCCTAGCAAGGGAGTAAGATTAAATAGAAACCATAAAAAGTAGATACAAGTGTTCAAAAATTATAATGATCTTGGCCCATTTAGATATGGGGCAAAACAATTATCCCCTGAAGTATGTGCTTTTAAGTCAAGAGTTTTTAATAACTCCTAAGTAAGATACGGGCTTCTCTGGAATTTTTAATAATTCTTAAGTAACATAGGCTTCTCTGGTGGCTCAGCAGTAAAGAATCCTGCAAATGTACGAGATGTGGATTCGATCCCTGGGTCAGGAAGATCTCCTGGAAAAGGAAATGGCAACCCATTCCAGTATTCTTGCCTGGAGAATCCCATGGACAGAGGAGCCTGGTGGGCTACAGTCCATGGGGTCACAAAAGAGTTGGACATGACGTAGCAACTAAACAACAAGTAACATATAAAAGTTAAATCAGATTTATTACCTGTCGAGAAATAGGGATATAAAATGTACTTTATAATAAAGTCTTTTTTTTTTTTTTAATTTAAAGAGGGTAAGCTTCAGTGTTTCTAAAATTTTGTTCATATCCACAAATGATATATTTACTATATTTAGTGTAAATCTGTTTTTATTCTTTGTTTTCCTGTACTTTGTTTCTTTGTCGTCTTTTGCAGGTACTGTACTAAAATAGAAATAAAGCTTATTTTGCTTATACTTATTTTGAATGTGAATAAAGTTCATCGTATTCAAAATAATTTTTTCCCCAGGTGCTACAAAGTACACAGATAAAGACAATGGAGGAATGCTTGTGTGGTCTCCATATCACAGTATCCCAGATGCCAAATGTAAGTTTTCTGAAACTGGATGTCTATGTCAGTAGGGAATCAATCAACCAATTCAGAATGCAACTTATATTTGTTTTTGGATCTCTTAGATCTCCTAAGAAATAGTTTGCCTTTGTTTTATTTTGTTTTTTTGATGGAGCTTGCTATGTTAGAATGTTTTTCCTTTTGAAAGATAGTGGGTTGATCATTCCAATTTGTGTCAGGCCCAGGAAGACTGAAAAAACCTAGGATCTGATGGCATTGCTGCTTAAATCCTGAAGCAGGGGAGGGAGTTACAATGTAGACATCTGCACAGGCTATTCCTCAGTGTATGAAGCTGTAAAGAAATGCCTTCAAACTTCCAAGAGCCCACTATCATTACCATTTTAAAGAGGAAAGGGGAAAGAACTGACTTCAGCAGCCATCGATCAGGTCATCTTTGTGCTCTCCATTTCTGGACGGAGACCTTCTGGATCATTGACCATGCACTTCTTGAATCATGGTGTGGCTTTAGACTTCAGTGTGATGTAGCGGACCTGATCCTTTGCGGCACATCAGATATAGGAAACGTGCAGGTAACAAAACTAAGATCCCCACCCCTCCACTCAATTATCATTTGATTTATTAAAACAAAAATCACTGAACAGCTATTTTAGCAGCTGTAAAATAAGTTTGTCTTTTTAAAATATTTACCAAATATCAAAAGATGTCCCATGCTGGTTTATTTAGTCCCATGAAAATTAACGATGTCATGTATATCATGTGCACAGTATGTCTAGTCATACTTATTAATGCAGTAAGAGAACTAAAAATTGAAAACTGAGTGTTATTTTGCATACCTGATAATTCTTCCTATTTACAAGCTTCAGAATACCAGGAAAAAGTCTAGCTGGTAATCTAGGAATTAATGCCCTTGAGGTATTTTTAACTGAAAACACAAAATTGTACATTTTGTGTACTGAGGAACCTGAAAGAGATTGTCAGGTTTTTTCAGGTTAGTCTTCCTTATAGGCAGTTTCATTCATAAACTGACCATCAGTGTGTCATTGGTTTTTGCCTTTTTAGCACTGTTTTATATAATGATGTATTTCTTAGCAAAGTGGAAAACAAAATTCAGAAAGCCAACATGTCCTGCAGTGGTGTGTCCACCTGGAATATCCCAGTGAAGGTCTAGGGCAGTGGTTTTCATCCCTGGCTGTGCTTTGGACTTGCTTAGGGGAACTAAAAAAAACTTCTATTGATGACTGGCCTCCACCTCAAACTAATTAAATCAGAAAGTTTAGAGGGTGGAGCCAGGACTTGCTATTTTAGAACTCTTCTGCTGATCCTAATGCATAACCAAGGCTGGGAACCACAGGTTGATTGGTTTTATTTAGCCTTCTCTATTTATAGGACTACAAGACATTTTTGTTAATCAGCATGTATGTAGATCTGTCATATGTTTAAATACTATGAGTTCTAAATAGAAAATAGTATTTGGATTTTCTCCAAAGCTTGCAATCTTAGGGAGATACAGTAACATCCATAAAAATTAGTTGTTAATACAACAGCATTATTGTTATAATAGCATATTTATATATTAAACTGTACTGTACTGTTAATAACAGCAAACTCTTAGGAAGTACTTAAAATGGGCCAGATGCTTCAAGCACTTAACATATACTAGCTCATTTAATCCTAGGAAGAATAGTACTGAAAATAGTAGTATTTTTATCACTATAGTGAAGAAACTAAGATACAAAAAGGTCAAGTTAATTGCTTAAAGTCCAAAAACAAGTGACAGGGCTGGGAATCAAGTCTTGGTAGATGAGCTAGCTGTTCTCGGATCAGAATTCTTAACCACTGCTTCTCAAAAATGTGCTTAAAGAATTTATATATTTATATTGTATAGGATTTAGAAAGACTTTGCATAAAAATGAGTCCTAAATGTGAAATGCAGGTTTCTCAGCAATAAGGCCTTGAAATAGCCTGTATATTTATGTCATAATAGAAGCTGTGCTTATTTAAACAACTATTTGCTTGATTATAATAATTGAGGATGAAAGAAAATGGAATATATAAGTACCTTTTGTATAGCTAGCATGAGGAGCTGAAGAAAATTTTAGGCATACTAAAACATGTTTAAATTGTTACTATACTGGCAAAACTATAAACCATCCTTTATACAGTAATCAAATATGGGAAGGTAAAAGCTTTGGGAAAACTCTTAACATGAGATGAGGTCTTAAATAGCTAAGTCTCGCTAAATAAATATTGCAATAGAAGCTACCTAATATTTTACACTATAATTAGGCTCTGTTGACTGACCACAGATTGATCTTTTTATAATACAAAAATAATTAGTCATGTCAGTAAATTTAATAAGTATATGCTGTATGGTCATGGAGATAAGGCATACTAAGTAAAATTTTAAACCAAGTGAGCTTCTGATCCTGTATGTAGAAGTGAAGGTCTTTTTTATGATGTTTTATGGAAAATGACTTTGGCTTTTTTTTAATCCCTAGAGTATAATTGTTTTTAAATTTTGCTTTGTTAAAAAAGCAAAGTCAACCTGGGCAGAAGAAGTAAATGAGAATAATTAATTATATAACACTGTTTCGTTACAGTGGATGAATATATTGCAATTGCAAAGGAGAAACATGGCTACAATGTGGAACAGGTATGTACAGAAACATTTTAATATTGAGGTTTGCCTCAGTAATTATCAGATCCAAAGAACATCTCATGATAGTTTCTGTCTTAAGAAAGTGCTTAAGTTCAACCAACTTTATGAAAGTGAAAATGTTAGTTGCTCAGTCGTGTCTGACTCTTTGTGACCCCATGGACTGTAGCCCATCTGGCTTTTCTGTGGGATTCTCCAGGCAGGAGTGGGTTGCTATTTTCTTCTCCAGGGGATCTTCCCAACCCAGGGACTGAATGCAGGTCTCCTGAATTGCAGGCAGTTTCTTTACTGTTTGAGCTACCTGGGAGGTTGTAGCAAAGTCTGACCTTTCATCATTAAAGATTTTGCTTTTATAAGCATTATTTATCTCAAGGGCTTTTGAGAACATTTTTTGAACATTTGTCTCTCAGTACCTCTGGTTTGTTTTTTTTGTTTTTGTTTTTGTTTTTTGAGTTCTTAAAGGTCTGAAAGCCTTAGGATTACTCTAGCAAATACTTACCAAAAGGGAAAATTTTTTTAAGTAGAGACAATTCTCTGACTTTTTAACCTAAAAGACCTAGAAACTAAACTTTTTATTTAAAGAAATATTTTAAGATTTTTAAATTTTGAAGGAAATAATTCACAAAGGGCTTAAAAAAAATAGATAACTTTAAAAGGAGATATATGTGGTATGGGACTGCCCAGGTGGTGCAGTGGTAAAGAATCCACCTGCCAGTGCAAGAGACAAAGCTTTGATCCCTGGGTCAGGAAGATCCCCTGGAGGACGAAATGGCAACCCATTCCAGTATTCTTGCCTGGAAAATTCCATGGACAGAGGAGCCTGACAGGCTATATAGTCCTTGGCGTCGCAAACAGGACTGAGCAAATGAGCATGCACACACGCATATATGACATATGGTCCATTATCCCTGGTAAAATGGGAATGTAGAACATGGAAAGTGAAAGTAAAGTGGACATTCTTAAATTTCATTTCAACTAAGTATAATATCAACCTCTGTCAGAATTAATAGTAAAATAAGTGAACTTTCAGTTACCTGCATTATTAAGAGCTAATTTTATAGTTAGCAACATGGTTAAACTATAGAAAATCATTTTGGTGAGATTGAGATGTTAATCTAAATATAGTTAACTTTTCTGTGGGTTTTGAAGACTTTGCTTATGTATTTTGTTTTTAAGACTTGACTTTCTTTTTACTATTTGATAAGGTTAATTCTTTGAAATGTGACTGTATATGTGTTCATTTTCATGTTCATTTTCAAGGAGTACTACCAGAGTACCAAAGTATTACCAAAGTGAGAAGTTAATGCTATTTAAAAAGTTGCTATCTCTCCTCTTAAAAAATAAACCTTTATCCCCTAAATGATACTCAGTCAGTCAGTTCAGTTGCTCAGTCATGTCCGACTCTTTGTGACCCCATGAATCACAGCACGCCAGGCCTCCCTGTCCATCACCAATTCCTGGAGTCCACCCAAAGCCATGTCCATTGAGTCGGTGATGCCATCCAACCATCTCATCCTCTGTCCTCCCCTTCTCCTCCTGCCCTCAATCTTTCCCAGCATCAGGGTCTTTTCCAATGAGTCAGCTCTTCGCATCAGGTGGCCAAAGTATCAGTACCTTACAGTAAAGATTACAACAGAAGGAAAAGTTGTTAAATTGTCTAAAATTATCCATTTCAGGTTTTCCTATGATTTGGTAATAAAGTCATTGAAATTATTAATATGCCTTATAGTAATTCTTTGTGTACATTATGATAATAAAGAACTTTAGAAATACATGTGGTAAAGTAGTGTTAAAGTTGCATTTGAGGTACTCTTACTTCTTAGAAGTGTTTAGCCCAGGATACTTCTAACAGATTAAAACATAAATATTTCTCTACTGAGTCTTGTCTGAGCACTTCTAGTTTTGTGTTATAATTGATAGTTTCATTCAAGTATTGACTTACAGGTTATTTTTCCTTTTAGCATATTTTTCCCTACACTTGACAAATGAATAAATGTGAGTGAAAGTCTTGATATGAGCCTACAGACCTGCTTTAGTAATTATAGCCACTCTCCTCAGCTCACTTTTTCCTAGATTCTACAGCAGATGTGGTATGTAAAAACATTTACTTTCTGAGGCCCTGATTTGAAAGAAAGAAATGAGCTCTGTTACCTGGGCACCCTGATTAAAAGCCCCAAACTGAATGTATCTTCAGTTGAAGTCATAGGCTTAAGACTTTAACCTGATTTGTGTTTAACTCTCTCAAGTGTGATGGAACATAAGTCCATTAAAACCAAAGGGGAATGATTTCTCTTCAAAGGCACTTGGCATGTTGTTCTGGCATAAACATAACATTGAGAAGTCCCTTGCTGATCTCCCTAATTTCACTCCCTTTCCGGATGAGTGGACAGTGGAAGATAAAGTCCTATTTGAACAAGCCTTTAGTTTTCATGGGAAGAGCTTTCACAGGATTCAGCAAATGGTATGGTAATTTTGCTTTTACTGTGGTTCATACCTGAGTGATACCTAATTCTGTTGTTAAACACTTCCTAATTATTAAATACAAAAAGTTTTCCAATCTAATTGTTAAAAATATTTTGAAATAGGTAATTTGCATATAGTCTTACTTTCTACAACTACTCTTAATATGTGATCATTATGTTCCATTTCATTGTAATAAATTAAGATTGTGATAAGTATATGTTTAATAGACTTACTAAATAAGTTTATCATTTCAGGAAAAATCATAATTTCAGTTTTATTAAATGTTTCATTTTTAACATGAGGATTTTATTTTCAAATTTATATTCCTTTGGATATGAAAACTGTTGATAGAAATTCTGTATCATTTCAACGTTGTTCAGGGGCTGTTCCTTTTTTTTTTTTTTGAAAGAAAAACTGCTCTTTATTTCTAGTTCTTAAATTTTTTGTGTTTCTAGTCAAAATTGTATAACTCTGAGAAGTTGTTGCATTAAACTCTTTTAAGTTGAATTTTGGAAATTAGAAATGTTTGCAAATATATCTAAGTGTCTTCCATAATCAAAACCAACATTTTTAATTGGAAGAGTGTATCCTTATTTGTCAATATATGACAAAGTAGTGCATGATCGTTAGTCCTTTTAATATCCAAGTCTGTTTGCATTATTTATCATCTTAAAGCCTGGATTTAAAACAAAATGGTATTGAATTGCTTTTCTTTAAAACATTATGCTAAGCAACAGTATGATTGCACTTATACGAAATATCCAGAATAGGCAAATCTGAAGAGAAAAAAGTAGATTAGTAGTTGCCAGGGTCTGGGTTAAAGGGAGAATAGGGAGTGACTGTTAATAAGTTTAAGGTTTCTTCTTGAGGTTATGAAAATATCTGAAATTAAATAGTGGTAGTTGCACAACTTAGTGGGTAAGCTAAAAACCTCTGAATTGTACACTTTAAATTGGTAAATTTTATGATATATGAATTATTAATCAGTTTATAAAAATCCAGTTTACAGAGGGGGTGGAAAGAGTGGAGTAACTCTAAGAAAACAAATGTGGAATATTACCATTTTGCTGTGGACTTCTGGGGCCATTCACATCATATTAGTTTGTGACATCCTTCTCTTCTTTCTCTGCTCAGAATAAATAGGAATATTTATTTACAAATATCAGTGACATAGGTATGGTGGGGTTCTATGACTGTAGCTGCACTTTTTAATGCTATAATTCATAAAGGTACCTGGGAAAATTTTGTCTATGCTTTTGTTTGCTAAGTATCAAAGAATAATATCAGAGATGTTATTCATTCTGTTAATCAGAGTTTATGAAAAAACTTGCTGATATTAACATGATTTTTTTTTCAAGCTTCCAGATAAGACAATTGCTAGCCTTGTGAAATATTACTATTCCTGGAAAAAAACTCGATCTAGGACAAGCTTAATGGATCGCCAGGCTCGTAAACTAGCCAATAGACATAATCAGGGTGACAGGTAGGTTGGATGCCTTTATATAGTTACAGGTATTGCTTGTATTTCCTAAGGTAGAACAGTGATCACAGTACATTGTAAATGCTTCTTATCCTTATATTCCTATTTCTGCTCTGACAGGAAGAACTGAGTGATCAGAAATTTTCATAGTAAGAACTTTCTTCAACTCTTTAACTGTTAATCATAGTCAGCAAACCTTTGTACTGAGTTATATTTGAATTGTATTTAATTACAAATGCTTCCCTTTAGTATTGATATATTCAGTACATATATTTAGACTATATTAACAAATATATTCGGGACTTTCCCTGGTGGTTCAGTGGCTAAGTCTCCCTGCTTCCACTGCAGGGAGCATGGTTTGATCCATGGTTGGGGAACTAAGATCCCACATGCCAAGCTGTGCAATGAAAAAGTAAGGGAAAAAAAAAAAAGAAATACATTCTCTGGAAGGTGGTCTTTCCACAATTATCTGAATAACTGAAGTCCACATTATTATAGCTGTGTCTTTCTGATAGTATAAAAGATCATTTTTCTTTCTGGTTTTTGTCTGTTTTTATCCTCCAATTGGAGAACTGAAATAATAAATATTACATCAAATTAATATATATGTTCTTTCTCCCAAATGATATTTCTTTCTAAATATCTTTCCTATTAAGTCTCTGTTTTTTAGCTGGAAATGTTTGCTTAAATGATTCTATATACCTAAAAGGATAAATGTTTCTAAACACTAGAGGAATCTAAATTATGAAAACTTGTGTTCCTAAGGATAACTCCTGGGGAATATTTAGTAAAATTACTAGGTAGCTATATTACAGTTTGATAAGAACACTGGAATAGAATAAAAAGTGAATTAAATTTATTAATCTTTGTTTCTTTTCAGTGATGATGACGTGGAAGAAACACACCCAGTGGATGGAAACGATAGTGATTATGATCCCAAAAAAGAAGCCAAGAAAGAGGTAATGATGATCATTAGAGTGCTTGTAATTGTTCTACAAATTCACTCCAAAAAAATGAGCAGTACTTCATATTAAGAAAAGCATTTTTATATAATGGATTAGAAGGTAGTAAATGTCAATGTTAATTGAAGTTTTTTGGAAAAGCAGAAACATCAAGAATTCCAATTAGCCAGTAGTTTAAGTAATTTGGGGATTATCTCATCCATTCAGAGGTATAAAAGCCCTCCCATGATGCCTGTTCTTTTTTTTTCTGGCCACTCTGCACGACTTGTAGGATCTCAGTTCCCTGACCAGGGATTGGACCTGGGCCACAGCAGTGAGAACTGGGAACCCTACCCACTGAGCCCCCAGGAGACGACCCACAACACCTGTTCTTTAATCCATAGAAAAGAAGTAAAATCACCCTTAGATGAGACAATATTAAGTGTAGAATATTTTTTTGGAGAACATTTAGTTTATTCCATTTTATAACAAATTAGAAATTAGTACCAGGTATGGCGATGGCACCCCACTCCAGTATTCTTGCCTGGAAAATCCCATGGATGGGGGAGCCTGGTAGGCTGCAGTCTATGGGGTCTCGAAGAGTCAGACACAACTGAGCGACTTCACTTTCACTTTTCCCTTTCATGCGTTGGAGAAGGAAATAGCAACCCACTCCAGTGTTCTTGCCTGGAGAATCCCAGGGACGGGAGAGCCTGGTGGGCTGCGGTCTATGGGTTCACACAGAGTCGGACACGACTGAAGCGACTTAGCAGCAGCAGCAGTAGCAGCATACTGACACCAGTGAAAATTGAAAGCTACCTCAAAGGAAGAGATGAAGGATTCCCAACTAGAAATGCAGTTATACTCCTCAATTTAATGACAATGGTGATGACTTAAAATCTTGAAAAGTTTTAAATTGATATACATGCTCATTTATTAAGGCAAGGAATTACATAATTGTAAAAAATATATAGACCAGATGTCAGTGGGTAAAGGCTTGTGATGTATAGGCAACTTGTGAAAATAACATTGAAGATTGGAGACACAAATGTGACCATCCGGTTTAATGACCCGCATTCCTCCTCTTAAGGAACTCAAATGCCATGGCCCATTCTGGCACTTGTCATCTTTCGTCAGTGAAATTTGAAAACTTCTACTCAGCTTGATACTTTACTGATTTTCTTACTACTGCTAAATGTTCTCAGATTCCCTGAATCCTTCATTTTTCCCCAAGCCTCCTTGTCTCCCTGAACCTTAGACCAAATGGCCATTTCCTTAAGTTGCTCTCTTCCTAGTGTCTGTAACTCCGCATTTCTCCCACTCTTCTGCTATTCCTTCTCTAACCCTGTAAACCCACAGTGCTGGATAAATTGCTATTCTTGGTCTGGGGTTACAAGAGAAGATTACACAATTATGGACATTGTTGCTACTTGCAAAAAATAGTTTTCAATCTCAGTGTAACCCTTAGCATCTCTCAATTTTTAACCTGTAATTTTCAGTTTTTTCCATTGGTAAAATTAAAATAATAGGTTTGTTCTGACAATCAACTAGGTAATATATATAAAAGCATTTATTATAGTACCCAGTACATAATAAATCTCGAATAGAATTTATTGTGTAAGCAAGTATTTGAACAGTCATCCTTTTCTACACATCACCTACCACCTCCCCTCTCCCCTGAAAAACTCAGCAGATAACTTCACTTTCTACTTCAAGAAGAAAATATCAAGCAGGAATACCCTTAAATTCCAGCCCCTCCCCTAACCTCTGTGCTACCACACTACCCTTTTTATCTGAGTATATTTACACTTAGGACATTATATTAAAATTACTGTTTTTTGCCCGTTAATGTGAACTCTTTGAAGTCAGGGCTTCCTGTAACCCTGGAACGTCTGGTACCGCCCCCAGTATTTTACACAGTACTCATTTCCCACTTCCTTGCTGGTGCTTGATAGGATCAGACTTTTAAAATGTCACAAATGCAGTAATATGAAGTAATGAGCAGTCTGTGCTGCATGCCTCTCTTTGACAGTAAGAAAGGTCCCTCCCCTTGTTCTGTATAGTTTCATTGCTAGTTTCATCCTACCTGTCCCTGCATATTGCCTTTAGGACCTTTTCCATCAGTTTCTTTGCCATACTTTCAGCCTTTTGTCTGCAGCCCAGAAGTATGCTCGTCTTTCATTTACAAGCATCACTATCTATCTTGGCATTACTTCACTCTTGGAGTTTGCTTCATTCAGCTTGCTGCCCCTTTACTTCTCTCAAACTGCTGACAGGTCAGCAGTGACCTCCTTCCTAACTGCCACATCCAGCGACTGGTTACTCAGTGCATTCTCCTTGTGCTTCCTGTATTATTTCACGTTATTGACCCCTCCCTTGTTCTGAAAATCTGGTTTTGACTTTTATAACACCATTCTCTGATTCCCATCTACCTTTTTAATGTGTTATTTAGTTGCTCAGTTGTGCCCAACTCTTTGCGACCGCAAGGACTGTAGCCTACCAGGCTCCTCTGTCCATGTAATTCTGCAGGCAAGAAGATGGGAGAGTTTCCTTCTCCCGGGGATGATCTTGACCCAGAGATCAAACCTGTGTCTTTTGCATTGGCAGGCAGATTCTTTACCCCTGAGCCGGCGTGGAAGCCACTTTTAACCATCGTGTCTCGGTTTTAGTGACTTCTTTTTCTCTTTCTCAATTACTCTGTTCATTGTGTGATTACTGTTTCTAATTTTCTCTCTCAGATAACTGTAAATTTTATTCTTTTGTCTTTGGTCTTCTAGGTGACTGCCTTATTTTTAGGTTCTCATCTCTTCTCTGAATTACTGACATTTTCTATCTTAATTTACCTTATCTCCAAACATTGCACCACACCTTCCAAGACCATTCTCTACACTGCTGCCAAGACAACCTTTTAAAACCAAATGTACTGCTTGCAGTTCCTCCATGGCTTTGTCTGTAGGATAAAACACAACCTTTCTAGTTAGACATTCTCCACCCCACCCTGTTATTTCACACTGCTAAGAGAGTTTCAGGTAAGTGTTTTCATGCCCTGGCTTTTGCTCTTTGTTGGTCTGTTCTTTCTAGCGTTCCCTTTCTTCCCAAATATGCCTGGCAAATTCCTCATAACTCTGCAATATGTAGCTTGTCTATGAACTCCCCTTGCCTTATGTTGAATTGATTGCTTCCTTGTTTTTCTTTAAATCCACTGCAGTCCTCACTGAGCTGAGTGGAACTTGTGTACATCTGATCTCCCCTCACCTGCCTGCCTTTCTTGAGTGGTATAAGCTCTTAAGGAGCAAGAAATGAGTCTCAACTGCAGGGCCTGGTACATAGTAGGCAGTCAGTCAAATATATTAACAGATAAGAATTTACACTATAAACTCTTAATTGCTGTACCAGTATGAGAGATGGGGATTTGGGTTTAGTTACCTAGGAAATGTGTGTATGTGGAATACTGTTTTGTCCAACCATGTGAGGTGATACTTAAACATTTGGTCTTTTGTTTGCCAGTGATCTCATTCCGTTAGCAAAAGACAGTGAGGGGGGTAAAATTTTAAAAATGCTAAAAACACACTGCAGGGCCGTGGTCCAGGGCTGGCCTGTGTGTCAGCAGTTTCGTTCAGTTCCCTGCTCTTTCCCAGATGGTAGGGGCACCGGGCAGGGAATGGTGCTGTAACATTGCCTTTAACACAGGCCTGCTTCTGCAAGTTAATGACGCGTTATATGGAAAGGTTTTTATTTTTAACTTTTAAAAATTATGAAACTGTACATACCATAGACTATGTACAATCTGAAGAATAGTAATAAATACCAGTGTGTCCATCACTGAGCTTAAGAAGAAACAGAAGTCCTTTGTTTTCTTTATTGCAGCCCACTCCTTTCTTTGCAGTGGGAACCTGGAAGGAAATCGTAAACATCCATTGTATGCATGTGCCACCACTTACCTACTCCAATTAATGGACATTCTTTCTAGCTGCTTCTTATTATGAACAATACTGATAAGAGCATATCCTGGATACATAAATATACAACAACTCCTGTGCGATAGCAGTTCTCAGCAAGATTTAGTATTACCTGCATAAGGGACATGTAAAAATTATGGAGGTGTTTCTGGTTGATGGACACTCTTAGCATATAGTGGGAAACGGATGCCAGCTCTCCTGAAGTATGCAGTGCAGATTATTCCACCAAAATGCCAACCACGACTTAGTGAGTAGTAATACCCTACAATTGTTTGGAGTGGCATTACTCTATTTAGACTGTAACCATGTTTAACTTTTCTTGGGTGTGTGCGAGCTAAATCACTCCTGTCGTGTCTGACGCTTTGTGACCCTGTGAGCTGTAGCCCACTAGGCTCCTCTGTTCATGGGATTCTCCAGGCAAGAATACTGGAGTGGGTTCCATCCCCTCCTCCAGGGGATCTTCCTGACCCTGGGATCAAACCCACATCTCCTACATTGCAGGCGGATTCTTTATCATTAGCCCCAGTCTATTTTAGACTATAACTGTGTTTGACTTGCCTAAATAATGGCAAATCATTTTCTACATTTGATGTACTTCTATTGGCTATGAGAGTACTCATTACCCAACTTCCTTGCCAATACTTCAGGACTTCCCAGGTGGCTCAGAGGTAAAGAATCCATGTGCCAATGCAGGAGACATAGGTTCAGTCCCTGGATCAAGAAGATTCCCTGGAGAAGGAAATGGCAACCCACTCCAGTATTCCTGGCTGGAGAATTCAAGGACAAAGGAAACTGGCGGGCTACACTCCATGGGGTCGCAAAGAGTCAGACACGACTGAGTATGCAGCATTCACTGCCAGTACTTTATATGATAAGACTTGCAAGATGTTAGCAATCTGATAATCTGAAATGGTATCTCATTGTGTTCTCAGTTCGTTCATCAGATTACTAATGAGGCTGATTATTTTTCCATCTGTTTATTATATATTATTATGTCTTTTTTAAAGTGCTTATTTGTGTTTGTTTTTTATCTTTTGGTTTGGTTTTGTCTTTTTCTTAAAGAGAATGTATGAATTTTTTTCTTACTGAATTCCTTGTATATTCTAGATACTAATTTTTTGGTTAAGTGTGTTGCAGAGATCTTTTAGCAGTTCTTGGTTTATCTTTTTTTACTCTCTTTACATGCTTTGATGAACAGCTATTTCATCAAAAGTACGTAAATATTCAAATTTCAATATTCTATATTTTTTTCCGTAAATTTAAAAATTTTGCTTTTTACACTTATGTCCTTTATCTGTCAGTAATTAGGTTTGGTTTATGTTGTCAGATAAAGATCCATTTGTTTTTTTGTTTTGTTTTCTAATACGAAAATGAGTTCATCTCTTTCCACTGGTCTGCCATATCAGCTTTATCATGGATGAGGTTTCTATATAAGTATGGCTCTCTAGGGGCTTCCCTGCTGGCTCAGATGTTAAGGAATCCACCTGCAGTGCAGGAGACCCGAGTTCAATCCCTGGGTTGGGAAGATCCCTTGGAGAAGGGAATGACAACCCACTCCAGTATTCTTGCCTGGAAAATTCCATGGACAGAGGAGCCTGGCAGGCTACTGTCTATGGGGTTGCAGAGACTCAAATTAACATTTGCACTTTCACTGGCTTTCTAGTCTGCTTCTCCTGTCAGTCGCATGTCTTAACTAGTATAACTTTATAATAAACCTTGATAGCTGCTGGGATAATTCCCCTTACTTGGTAGTGCTTCTTAAGGCTTCCTTGGCTATTTTTGGATCTTTATCTCAAACTTCAAAGTAGGAGAGCCCTACTTGATATTCCATTAAATCTATATGTAAACTGGAGAGAAATGAAATCTTTGTTACCTGTTTGTAGATTAGTTTGCATTTCCTATATAGAGGTTTATATTATCTGAAAATAATAGCAGTTTTATTTCTTTTCAATCCTTATAATACTTTTTATTTCTGCCCTTACTGAACTGGTTAGAATCACCAGTATAATGTTGGAGAGAAGTTATAATAGCAAATATTTTTATTTTATTCCTGACTTTAGAAAGAATAATTTTAGGTTTCAGCATCAAGTGGGATGTTTTTGAAGGTTTTGGACTTGCTTACCTGACTGTCAGCTAGCATTCCTCTATAACCTGGTGGTCCCCTAGTAATCTGGCTTCTTACCATGGCTGGTTTCCTCCAAAGTAATCATCCCCAAAGCAGAGAGAGAAGGTACCTAGCCATTTCTGGCCTAGCCTTGCAAGTTACTCAGTGTCACACGTGTTACTTTCTGTTGGTTGTAAGTGAGCTACTGAACTTGGTCCAGAATCAAGGAGGATAGGATAGAGAGTCTCTCTTCTCTGTGGTTGGAATGCTGAGGAATTTGGGGATATGTTTTAAAACCTCCAAATCTAGAATGTTGAATTTTCATGAATGTTTTTCCATGTGTGCTTGAGAGTAATATATACTTTTAGTTATTGGTTATAGGGTTTTTTTAATGTGTCTTAATTGAAGCTTGTCAGTTAATACGATTGAAATCGATATTCTGTTACTGCTTGCCTACTTGCTAGTATTGGTTTTGTAGGTGTTTATGTGCTTTTCTGATGGATTATTGAGAAATAACTGTATTTTGAAGCTATTATTTATTAAATGTGTAGAAACTGTTTTGTTGAATTTGAAACCTTTATCTTCTACTTTTAAAGATTATTTGTCTGGTATAGCTCTATCTGCCTCCTGAGAAATCTGTATGCAGGTCAAGAAGCAACAGTTAGAACCAGACATGGAACAATGGACTGGTTCCAAAGTGGGAAAGGAGTATGTCAAGGCTGTTGTATATTGTCACCCTGCTTATTTAACTTATATGCAGAGTACATCACGTGAAATGCTGGGCTGGATGAAGCACAAGCTGGAATCAAAATTGGCGGGAGAAATATGAATAACCTCAGACATGCAGATGACCCCACCCTTATGGCAGAAGGCGACAAAGAACTAAAGAGCCTCTTTATGAAAGTGAAAGAGAACCTAAAGCTGACTTAAAACTCAGCATTCGAAAAATGAAGATCTTGGCATCCGGTTCCATCACTTAATGGCAAATAGATGAGAAAACAATGGAAACAGTGACAGACTTTATTTTCTTGGGTTCCAGAATCATTGCAGATGGTGATAGTAATTGCAACCGTGAAATTAAAAGACACTTGCTCCTTGGAAGAAAAGCTATGACCAGCCTAGGTGGTGGTTTAGTCACAAGTTGTGACCAACCTAGACAACATATTAAAAAGCAGAGACATTACTTTGCCAACAAAGGTCCATCTAGTCAAAGCTATGGTTTTTCCAGTAGTCATGTATGAAAGTAAGAGTTGGACCATAAAGAAAGCTGAGCACCAAAGAATTGATGTTTTTGAACTATGGTGTTGGAGAAGACTCTTGAGAGTCCCTTGGACTGCAAGATCAAACTAGTCAATCCTAAAGGAAATCAGTCCTGAATATCCATTGGAAGGACAAATGCTGAAGCTGAAGCTCCAGTACTTTGGCCACCTGATGCAAAGAACTGACTCATTAGAAAAGACCTTGATGCTGGGAAAGATTGAAGGCAGGAGGAGAAGGGGATGACAGAGGATGAGGTGGTTGGATGACATCACCGACTCAATGGACATGAGTTTGAGCAAGCTCCAGGAGTAGTTGGTGGTGGACAGGGAAGCCTGGCCTGTTGCAGTCCGTGGGGTTGCAAAGAGTTGGACACGACTGAGTGACTAAGCTGAACTGATAGCTCTGTCATCTTTCTTTTGTTGTGTTTGACTGGTATCGTTATTCCTTACTTTCAACATTTCTGTGTCCTCATATTTTAAGTACATGTCTTACAGGAACAGATACGTGCTATTTTTTATTTTATCTATAGAATTTAGCCCCTTTATACCAGTTATGATTGATATTTGTATCTTTGTTATTTCTTATTTTTATCTTCTATTTGACTTACTTTCTTTTTGGATCAAGAATTCATCTCTTGTTTGATTTTTTTATTTTACTCTCTACTAGTTAGGAATGTTTCTATATTTCTATTCTTACTGTATACTCTGGAAGTTTTATCCTGCATATTTAACTTTTAAAGTCTAATTTTGGTGCTTTTAATGAGTTTCTGGTTAATTTAAGTCCAAGATGCTTTGACTTCAGCCACTACCTTCTTGTTTTATATGCTATTTTTTTTCCAGTTTTAGTTACATCTTATTTTTTAATATATCACATTAGACATATAGTCAGTGTTAGATTTACTAAGCTAACAAATTTACCAATTTTTAATACTTAAAATACTTAATTTTGCTTACCTTTCGTTCTTGAATCTTAGAACTTCCTTTGAAAATAATTTTTCTTTTTTCCTAAGTGTATCTTTTACAGATTAATTTAATGAGACTCTATTGATTATGAACACAGTCAGTTTTGGAATGTCCAAAATGCCTATTTCTTAAAACCTTAGTTTTGCTGGGGTTAGACTCCTAGGTTGACCGATATTATTTGAAGATATTCTGCTGCTTTCTGATTTCTATCATTGCTTTAGAGAAGTCTGTTGTCAGGCAGTCTGCTATCATTCCTTTGGAGGTAATTTTTAAATTTTTTTTTATTGCTTTACAATATTGTGTTGGTTTCTGCCATACATCAACATGAATCAGCCATAGGTATACGTATGTCTCCTCCCCCTTGGACCTCCGTCCCACCTCCCACCCCATCCCCGCCCTCTAGGTTGTCACAGAGCACCTGATTTGAGCTCCTTGCGTCATACAGCAAATTTCCTCTGGCTGTCTGTTTTACATATGGTAATTTATATGTTTCCATGCTGCTCTCTCAATTGGCCCCACCCTCTCCTTCCCCAACTGTGTCCACAAGTCTGTTCTCTCTGCATCTCCATTGCTGCCCTGCAAACAGGCTCATCAGTACCATCTTTCTAGATTTTATATATATATATGTGTGTGTGTGTGTGTGTATGTATATATATATATACATATATATGCTAACTGCTACTGCTAAATCACTTCAGTCATGTCCGACTCTGTGTGACCCCATAGACGGCAGCCCACCAGGTTCCCCTGTCCCTGGGATTCTCCAGGCAAGAACCCTGGCGTGGGTTGCCATTGCCTTCTCAAATGCATGAAAGTGAAAAGTGAAAGTGAAGTAGCTCAGTCATGTCCAGGTCTTAGCGACCCCACGGTCTGTAGCCCACCAGGCTCCTCCATCCATGGGATTTTCCAGGCAAGAGTACTGGAGTGGGGTGCCATTGCCTTCTCATATATATATATATATGTTAGTGTACGATATTTGTTTTTCTCTTTCTGACTTACTTCACTCTGTGTAACAGGCTTTGGGTTCATCTACCTCATTAGGGCTGACTCAAATGGGTTTTTTTTTTTTTATGGCCAAGTAATATTCATTGTATGTATGTACCACAGCTTCTTTATCCATTCATCTGTCGATGGACATCTGGATTGCCTCCTAGTTATTTTCAATAGTGCTGCAACATCTCTTTTCAGTTATGGTTTTCTTAGGTTACATGCCGATTAGTGGGATTGTTGGGTCATATGGTGGTTCTGTTCCTAGTTTTTTAAGGAATCTCCATAATGTCTACCAAGAGTACAAGAGGGTGCTCTTCTCCACACCCTTCTTTGGAGGTAATTTAACTTTTCTCTTTGTCTGCTTTTATGATCTCTTCTTTGTCTTTAGTGTTCATAGTTTCATTTTGAAGTATATGGCTATGGATTTCTTTTTTTTGAAACTTGTTTTGGACTCCTTTGTATTTTCTAAATCCTATCTTAAGTTCTGTAAAATTCTCATTTGTTGAATCTTTGAATCTAAGTCTCCTTCATTCTCTCTCTGCTGTCTTTTGAGAATTCTTTTAGAAATGTAATGGACTTTTCACATGTCTCAATCACTCATGCATTCCATGTCCTTCCATACTTCCATGGTATGTTTTGGGCATTTTTCTCATAGGTGATTTCAGAGTCACTAATTTTCTTTTGAGCTCTGTCTAGTCTGCTGAGTAACCCATCCATTGAATTTCTAATCTGATTTATAATATTTTTTATTTCCAGATGTTCTGTTTGGTTTTTTTGCCTGTCTGCTTGGTCAGTTTTGATGGACTCATTTCTTATAAGAATATTCCATATTTTCAATTCTTTCTTTCTTTTACATGTATAACATCTTTATTGTATTCTCTTTATCCAGTAATTATAATAGTTGTGATCTCTACAGATACAATTCTGTTGTTTGCCTTCTGCAGTGTTTTACTCAGGAGGCTTGTTTGGCAGTTTGTAGTTGTGAGCTCATTTTCCTTGGAACATATTTGTTGAAAATTTTCAAGACCTGCATTTACAGTGCATTCTTCTAAAGACAGCTTGCATTTACTTCTGCTAACTGAAAGCCCTACCAACCTGAGACACTCTAAAGTAAATTTTTGATTTCAGGTTTTTCAGGCCAGACAGTTCATATAAATTTTGTCTCCAAACCTGTCTGAATATAAGCCTGTGGCTAGGGATTCTCAGGAAAGACTCTTTTTGGTTTCTTTGCTTTCCTTTGAGCCAAGGTTGAAGTAGTCTTGACTTTCTTTAAATCATCCTCCCTTTGCAGGGCAGGGTCATTTTTCCTACTTTGCACGATGTTGGAGCCCCCTCCCCTTCCAGAGTTCTGGCTTTGACTCTTGTGCTCTTCACCTGTTGTCCATTGTTCTTTAGGCACGTGTCAGCTCCTGCATCCTTGCTTATCTCTCTAGATTCCTGCTTTCTCATTATTTCTGGTCTCTGAGGGATTTCTTCACCTCTCTGCCAGCTCAGAAATGAATTTTAAAAGATTTTTTAAAATACTTGATCTAGCAATTTTAGGAGTGCTATACTGGGAGGATTTTCCCTGATCATCAAATCTGTCATGTGTTGCTTTGAATTGAGTTTTAAGGAACAGAGTGAATTACAGTACTGGGTACTATATAATTATATTATGACTTTTACGCAGAGTTCCTTTTTTAATGAATTATTAAATCTATTCAGTATATTGTCTTCAGCCTAATGGGACACAGTTTCTAATGGATTCCTATCTTAGAAGCACAGAATAACATTGTATTTTTACATCACACTTTTTAAGAATATTGCAAATATAATAATGAAATCCTACTTAAGAGTTCATGGTGGTCATTATTAGAGCTTTTTAAACCTCTTCCAAAGTGAAAATTTCAGTGTTACTTTATTCACAGGTAAATAGACTTGGAGTTTAGAAATGTTGTTAGTATTAAAATAATCTTGTGCTCTTTTTAATTTTTAGAGGCATAGTTCTCTTTCAACAACTCGGAAGTGAGAATAAAATGTTATCTCTTTTTTACCAGTTGTCTGAGCTACTAATTGTCATGATTCCTAATTTGTCCCTTTTTTTACTTTCTTTAAAACTTTTCACTTAGTAAGTTGTAGCTTACCACCCCCTCTTATTGCTGAAAGTATATCCCATCTTGAAATCGTGAAGCAAACTAAAATAATGTAAAACCCACCTTATTTTTTCATTTGTTCAGAGTCTTCTGGGCATAGAAACCTAACATTTTATTGAGTGGATTAATGAAACATATGTTGTATGCTCATCTCCCCCTAATTACTAGTTCTGTGTGTGTGTGTTTGGACTCATATGTAATATAATTGGTTAGAAGTATTTAGTAGGTGCACTTAATGTAACAGATACTTCTATTAGTAATCTATTAGTAATAGACTGTTTTCAACTTATACCTGTATACAAGCCCAGATGGCCTATTATAATTTTTTCTTCCAGGGTAATACTGACCAGCCTGTCCAAACTAGCAAGATTGGACTTGGGAGGAGAGAATATCAGAGTTTACAACACCGCCATCATTCTCAGCGTTCTAAGTGCCGTCCACCTAAGGGCATGTATTTAACCCAAGAAGACGTGGTAGCTGTTTCCTGTAGCCCCAATGCAGCCAACACCATCCTGAGGCAACTGGACATGGAGTTGATCTCTTTAAAACGTCAGGTATTTTATAAAAATCATTATTTTTGATGATTCTGTCCATTTTGCTTATTTACTTTATCCCTGTAAACTCAGTTTTATTACAGATTTTCTCTACCACTCAGTTACATAATCTTTATCTTTCTTATTTACCTTGTTTTCAAATTATAAGGTGCCACTGAGTATTTTAGATTTGAATCCCAGCATTGCTACTGTTAGCTCTATGATGTTGGGAAATTATAGAATCTAAGCTTCCATTTTTTATTTATAAAATTGGAGATAATAATCTTACTTCTCTTGCAGATTGTTGAGAATTGAGATAATACATCTGGATTGTCATCATTAGCACCAGTAGTAGTAGCAGCAGTATTATTTAAAAGTTTCTTTAGCATAATCAGGTAGTGGATAAGGTTTTAGAGTCAGTGATCCTAAGTTCTAAACCTAGCTACACTGTCTACTTCCTGCACAACCCTAGGGGAGCTGTTTAACTTCTCTCAACTTCAGTTTCTCTGTCTTAAAATGAGGATAATGATATTTTGGTTGGGAGGAATTAAACAAGGTAATATAGGGTAAATGCTTAAAAGATTAGTACCTTGCACATAATACGTACTCATTAACGGTTGTTATTAGTTCTCCAGTCTTTCTCTGGTTTTTCCTTTATTTATTTATTTCTGTTGTTGTTTTAAGTTTTAAGTCTGGGCTTTCTTGGTATAAATTAACCAACCTTGCCAGTGACTTCTGAGTTTACTTCCTAAGCTGTGGCTTTTCTCCTAAGCTCTATAGCTATATTTCCAACTAACTGTTAGACATTTCAAGTGAAGTGAAGTGAAGTCGCTCAGTCGTGTCTGACTCTTAGCGACCCCATGGACTGCAGCCTACCAGGCTCCTCCATCCATGGGGTTTTCCAGGCAAGAGTACTGGAGTGGGGTGCCATTGCCTTCTCCATGACATCTCATCTAACTCCCAAAAGATTTTTTTTTTCTGTTCCTTGTTTGTTGAAACATCTGAATTTATCTTTTATTCATCCCTTGCCTGTATTACATCTGTCAACACACACAAACTCAAGTGGTAGATTATTTTATCTTTGAAATTGCCTTTAAATCAATCCCCAGCTTTTTAATCTCATTCCTACTACCCTTGTTATGGCCCTTATCACCTCTTTTCTGACTATAACTATCATGTTGATTCTCCTTGCTATCTACCTCTTCTCAGTCCCATGTTACACATTTTATCAGTGTTATTCTTTTAAAATACTGGTGTAATCAACGTCACTCATCTTAAAATGCTTCATTAATTCCTACTTGGCCTTTAGCAGGTTATTTGCAGAGCTAGACAGAAATGTATAGGAAGAGCATGTTAAATTTAAAATTCATCATGAGTGAGGAAACTACTGAAGGATTTAAAAGAGGTGTAACATGGTCATATTTATATTTTTCAGCTATATCTCTCTTTTTTTTTTTTTTTGTAGTTGCTTTAGGGATTACAACATGCATCCTTAGCTTACAGTGCATCCTTGTTTAGATATCACAGTATGCACTGTTAGAGTTAATATTATTACCACTTCCATATAATGTAAGAACTTTGCAACAGGGTAGTATGGGACCAAGATGGTTTTTCTCTATCCTAAACATTCAGATTTCTCTACCCCTTGACCCTGGTTACTTACCCAAACTGCTTTTATATTTCTGTTTTCTTCTCCAGCAAAGTTCCAGAATAAATATCAAAATCTACCACATTAGCTTCCTCTGCTTTCTTACCACTTATTTTCAGAGGCTTCCCAATCTAGTTTCTGTCCCACACCCCATCCCAGTTCTGCCACTGAATAAGCTGTCTTAAGATTGTTTATAAACAAGTTGCCCAGTCGAGTGCCCTCTTCTTGGTTCTTATCTCTTTTGAAAGCCACCTCCTCCTCCTCAGAATTCCTTTCTTTTGACTTATAGTGCTGGATTCTCAAGTATATATAGTATATATTTGATTTGAATGCTTTACCTTTAGTCAAACCATAAATGTGTGTAAGACTCCCATCTTCAACCCACAGCACCGCTTCTCTTTAGAGAACTTCTAAAACACATTGCCTGTGATATTTTTAAAGTGCTCAGAGTTTTTTTTAAATAATGAATAAAATGTTCTCAGCCACCTGTAAATCATACTTAGTCATCAATACTACTACTCCACTATTACTTCACTTACAAGCTATTTTTATTGATTTTTTAAAAAATTATTTATTTATTTTTGGCTGTGTTGAGTCTCTGGGCTGCATGAGGGCCTTCTCTGGTTGCTGTGAGCAGGGGCTACTCTTCGTTCTGGCACGCGGACTTCTTACTGTAGTGGTTTCCCTCCTTGCCAAGCACAGGCTTCAGTAGTTGTGGCTCACAGGCTTAGTTGCTCTATGGCACATGGAATCTTCCTGGACCAGGGATTGAACCTGTGTCCTCTGTGGATTCTTCGCCACTGGACCACCAGGAAGGTCCTTTGTTGATTCTTGGGAAAGAACTCTTTTAAAGCTTTAAGTCCCTTTCTTGGATATTCATTTGATGTGTAACATAGTGAAGATTTGCAGTCTTAGATTTACAGATTCTGCCATTTATTATCCTAAGCATCTCATAAGCAGTGTCCAGACTGATTTCTTCCATGTCCACGAGTAATCTGGTCCCCTTTTTGCAGTCCCTGTCTGGTTGAATAACACCATGTGTACTCAGTTACTCCAGCCAGTGACGAAAGAGTTATCCTTGATTCCTCCTTCTCCCTAATTCTCCACAATCAGTTGTTTACAAAGATGTCTTAATTTCGTTTCCAAGTTATTTATTTGACCCGTCTTGTGTACCACCACCACTCCTTCATTTCTACCGTTTAAATCGAAGTCCAGTTTTGCTCTAGTGCTTGTTTTGAAATCATGAATCTGTTCCAACATCATTGATATACATGGGGACAATTTGAACATAGTGTGACTTTTGCATTTGCTTACATGTGATTTTTGTTAGTGAAAAACTACAGCTAGCTGAGTATATGCCCACATAGTTCCCATTTGAACTGTGTGGGCATATACTGTGTTACTTGCCATACACACCCACATCTGGTGTTAAAACTTTACATCTGATTTCAAATAACTCTTCTACGACTTCCCAACAATTCACAAGTTGTAGTTATTTTGGCACCCACTTATGTAAGCAACCTTTTAAGGTAAAGCATCATCTTTATTGCATCACTTGTGAATTTCTTTACTGTTTAGAACTGTGCTGTGTGTCATTGATGAAGTTTTTGAGTGTTGTGTCTCAAACTCTTTTTCCCCATAAGCCCTGTGGTTTTTACTGTGCAGTTTGCATAGTACTGTGGCTTTTGAGAATGCATATGTCAGGTTATAACAGAACTGATTATACTTACTTCACAGCGTAGTTGTGAGAATTAAATGAGTTTTTATGAACTGTGTCAGTCTGTTAGGTATGTATATAGTTGATGTGTATGCTACTTGAATGAGGGGTATATTCCACCCTAAGTGTGATAAGTGTTCTATCCCCCTGGGGTAACAGGGTTTTTAATATATATCCTTTTCACTTACTAATACTCAAAAATTCACCTAAGTACATGATCTGATTCATATTTTTGGCTATTTTGTTGAAGGTTCAGAATGCTAAGCAAGTAAACAGTGCACTTAAACAGAAAATGGAAGGTGGAATTGAAGAATTCAAACCTCCTGAGGTATGTTATTGAAGAGTATATGTGACTATGGTGAAACCTTGTTCTTTGAGTTATTCAGTGTTCAACTACTATATTTTGGTTACATGTGTGCTTTGAAGGTTTTATTATATAGATAATTTATTATGTCTCTATTTTGTTATTTAGATAGGTAGTCTCTTGAGACTTGGCTAATGTTTTAAGTTAAATCATTCCATTACTGTCTTTAGCACTTGCTATCAAGCACAGAAAATAGCTATAATTGTAGGCCCAGTGCATGTGAAACTGGAAGGTCATTGATGAAGAAGTGCATTTGGGGGTCTATAACAATGTTTGTTCAAAGCTGTTTCCTACCTGTGTAAATTGGTAACAGGAAGAAAAAGATCACAAGGAGCTCATTTTAACAGTTTTAACAAATTTTACTTTAGTTTTGGGTATTTGTTTATTGGTTCAGGTTTCCAGTTAGGATTTTAGTGTATGTATTTATATCCTGGAAAATACAAAATCCAAATACGAGATATAGATTGGCCGTTTTCTCAAGTCTTACTTGTACTTCTGTTAAACTTAATATGTTTTTTTATATTGGTGATGTCTAAGGGTGTACTTAAATGCCTATTGTCCAATCATACCTTTTTACGGAAGCTTCTATTACAAAATCTTTTCTCTTTCTCTTTTTTTTAAGACTCCTATGTTATGCTTCATATCCTGGCCTTACTTGTCTATGTATGTAATAATCAAATGATCCTATTTGGTCCTAATGGGATTTTTTTTTCCCTCCAGATAGCAGATTGACTGAAATATCTACAAATGAATTATGTATGGGCAGGGTGGGGGGTGGGGTGCAGGCAGAAAAGTAGTACTTCATATGCCATCTTACTCTCTAGAATCTTCTAGAAAGGAAGAATCATTATGAAGGAAGATGTTTTGTTTGTTTTGAATAGTCTCTTTCAAGAAGGTTAGGCAATGGAAAAGAATGAAATATATGTAGACTAGTATCTCATTGCAAACCCAGAAGTAAACTGACAGTCTAGTGATATTTAAATAAAGATAGTGTAATACAAAGAGTCCTGCTTTATTTTATGTTAAATTATTACATCAAAAAATTCATTTTAAATTTTGTATTGAATTAATTTAATATTTAATTAATTACATTGTTGTTGTTCTCTTTTCAACCCTGTGAACTGCAGCATGCCAGGCTTCCCTGTCCTTCACTATCTACCTGAGTTTGCTCAAACTCTTGGCCATTGAGTCAGTGATGGCATCCAACCATTATAAAATGCATAAAAGCAAAAAACTTAAAATGTTTGTATATTACTATGAGTTTATAATTTAAAAATTAAAGAATATAGCAGATATTGAAAACCTTATTGGAATAGCTTAAAGAACTTTATGCCAATAAGTTTGAAAGTTTACACAAAACTTAGAAATTCCTAGGAATATATGGTTTACCAAAATTGTCTTAAAAAGAATGAAAACTGAATAATGTATAACCAAAACAGCAGGCCAAGACAACTTTATAGAAAAAGCCTACCAAATTTTCAAGGAAATAAAATTCTAATTTCAAATTTTTCAGAAAATTGCAGAATAGTCTCATTCATTAACATTATATAAAGTAAGATGTGAAGGTGTAATAGCATTTATAACTTTCCTATATGCTGCCTCTTTTGATGCTCACTTAAGTCCAGAGAAGTAGATGAAGTAAATGCTGTTACTTTGCATGAGGGAGCTGGACCTCAGAATAAGTGACTTGATCAAGATCACACATCATAGTAAATAGTGATCCTTTGGCTGTGTTTTAGATTCTTAGAGTCTAGTTGGAGTCCTGGATTAATGTGATGCTGTCTCTTTTGGAAGTTTTCATATAATAGTAAAAGTGTATATTAGATTCCCACATACAAATGTAGTTATTGGTTAGAAGTTACCATTTATTACATCTCTTGGTGGTTTATTGTAAAAATAATGATCAAAATGAAACAACCAAAACCTTAATGCACTGTGGTCCATACATTGAAGTTTGTATAATATTTTAAGGTTGATTTTGAACTCACATGCACTTCAAAAATGTATATATGTTTTATCATCTAGAAAATGCCCAGGATATATTTGTAGGTATCATATTGTTCCTATTGCTTTATAGGGGAGAACAACCTGAATAGATATATTTCAAAACACTAGATTAACAGTTATAGTAAAAATCTTGAAAAATCATGTACCTTATCCTCTTACCTTTAGGTTAGCCGATACCCAACCTAAAAAAGTTCTCTGTAATACCTAATAAAAGAATTTTATTAACCTTTTAAACAACAAGCTACTAAATGATGTAACTCAGCTGGAACTAAACAGTTACTAAGATGCTTTACTTATTCATTTGGTTGTATTTGTTATTTTCATTTAGGGAAAAATTGGTGAAGAAAGTTAATTCACTTGCCTAAGTATTTGTCAATCAATTGTTTTTTATAAGACACTGCATTAGGCTCTGTGTGTGGGGTGGGGGCGGGGGGCAGGGGCGACACCTAAAAAAGAGGAAGGATAGATTTTTCCATCTACTTTTTAAAAAAGAATTTATAGTCTAGATTTTAGAAGACAAACATTAAATTTATAGATTTATAAATGAAGATATTAATAAAACAAGTGGCTATTGTTCAAGTAGGGTAGTCAGAGAGCATTTCCTAAAGGGGGACATTTCAGCTGAAGTTTCCTAGAGCGGGGAGTTTCAACTGAAGGGTGAGTAGGATTTTTGCATATACTAAAAGGGCAGATGGAAGGAATAATGTGAACAGTGGTTTGATGTTGAGCAGTGCATTCAAAATATAAATCCAGAGGGGAAAATCAGAAACACTGGATATTCCCTAAGCATGTATTATGTGCTCATTATTGTGCTAATCACTACTGAGAGTTCAGTGGAAGTATAAAAACTGTTTTCTGAGGAAGCATGTTGTCTACTTGGGAAGGCACACTTGGTTGCAGAGGATGAATGCACAGGATGTATGAGAGGTATTAATAAGGTTGAGTTTAACAGGGACTTCTTTGTTTTATAAATCAGTGGGCAAGACCACTGTGAAAGCTAGGAAAAGCTTTTGTGAAAGCTAAGAAAAGAAGTTTGCCTTTTAAATTAAAGGCAAATGAAAAGATCCTACAGTTTTTTCAATTTAGGAAGGATATAATGAGAAATTTGTGTTTTAGGAGAGTTATCCTGGCCATGTTATACAAGATAAATTAGAAACTTTAGAGCTGCTGAAATACCAGGTATGTGAGAGATAAAATAAGTGGTAAAGAGGTATTGGGTAGTGTCAGGTATTAGTTGTAGGAATGGAGAGCAAGTGATAAACCTAGAGAACATTTGCAAAGTAGATGTTTATGTATCTCCTTGAAAGTATATGAGGGTGTTGCAAGGAGTGGTGTTACGTTTGATTATGCTTTGATTTGTTTTGGGTGGAGTTTAGGTAAGGGGCAAGGAGATCGGTGAATCCAAAAGGAAGAGTCTGAGAAAGGGATGCTTTTTGAAGCTAGAAGTTTGCAAATCTGTGGATATTTTCATGCATAGGTGTGTGACATCCTTTCTTTATGGGTGTTGGGTTGACTTTTCAGCACTGGGTAGCCTGGTAACCTTTTTTAACTCTTCCAAGTCAGAGGTAGTATGAAACTACCACTGACAAAAATGGGAAAGCTGTGAAGCAGTTGCGCCAGGGGAAGGATGTGGTAAGCATGCTGAACTCGCTCAGGCGGCCAGACTGTTCTAGACGGCTCATGGGGTCTTTTACATTATTGTTGCTCTTATATACTGGATTGTTTCACATTGCTGTTCTATTATTTTTAAGGAAAAGAATGTTCTCTGTGGTACCTCATAGCTAGCTATAACTACCACAGAATTTTAGATTCCTGGATATAGTCTAGTTGTCCTTTCCTTAAGTTAAACACATCTCTACCAAACTTTCTTAGCTCTAAAATATAAAATCAGTAACTTAAAGGAATTCTATATGTTTTTAAAATGTTGACCCTCTTACTCCTACAGTCTTTCCTCTCTTCCACTGTTCCCATTTTGTAGCACATAGACTGTTTAATTCCAACAGTTTCAAGTTCTCCTCTGCATTTTTCCACTGAAGTGTCTTCTTAAACCTTAACATTGGTCTTAATGGCCAAATTCCACAGCTCTAACTCATTTCCCTTGCCTATTTCTGAGCCTTTCACATAATGATGACCTCCTTCTTACTTTAACTTTTATGTTTATAACTATTATTTTCCCTTCTCAGCTATAATTTTTCTTACTCTATGTAAATAAAGATATTCTCCAAGTTTTTATCCTCAGGATGCATTTCTCTTCTGTTTTGGAAATCTGATACAACCTCATCACTTTGCTGTATTAAAGTCATATCATATATACGTTTAAATGACATAAATTCAACCAAATAAAAAAGAGAGAGTATGTTTAGTAACAGCGAGTGCAGCAGCGCTGGCGTCTCTGCCTGAACGCCACTTACGGAGTGTGTGACCCAGAGTGAGTGGTTACAAGCTAGGAACGGTGTATCCAGCATTCCTTTAGTCAGTTTTAGCTTTCACATCCCCTGAGCATTTCTTCGAACTGAACGATGTTCTAGTATTTACATAAGTATTTATATTTTTCATTTACTACTGTTCTAAATTCGAGCCAAAGGCTTCATCTGGGGTATAACTGAGAAACTAGTGGCCCTTTCCAGTACTGGAGAAATAACTGCCAGTGTGGACTTTCTGCGAGACTGCCTATCTCCATGGCTACCTTTGTAAGAACATTTCAAGGGTAATTTTGGAAGAAAAAAAACTTTTAAAAATTCACAGTCTGATTTTAGAACCTCTCATCTGAGTAAGCTGATTCCATTGTTTTCCCTCATAAGCATTTTCCAAACACCTTTAAAAAAATGTATTTGAATAGATGAATCTTTTAGCCTCCTGCCTAATACCTTATTTTCAGTGTATCCCAAGTTAAATTCCTCCTCTTAGCCTTGCCTTCCCACATCTCCCAAATCCTAAGTCCTTAAAAGCATCACCCTCTTCCAGCTTTCTAGGCTTAAAAGTCTTATTCTGCTCATAATCCTACCCTTCTCTCTTTGCTCCCAGCTTCCCCCAGATTGCTCATTATATGTAGTATGAACTCGTCAGCCTTGGTGTTTTCAGCCCTTGCAGAACTGGACCTCACCATATTTTGGTTTAGTTAAGTATCACCAACCTTCCAGGCTTATTTGTCACTGCTTTCTAACAAAAATCCTCTTGTTTCCTGAACATGGTATGCCTTCTCCTCATTTTTGCCTTTTAGGAACTTATGTTCTTAAATCCATCTCTGGCTTCAGTCCCTTCAACTTTCCTTTTTCCCCAGTGTAGTCATTTTGAGTTTTCCCTCTCATCTTTGAATCCCTAGTATACTGTTTTCAATAATAGTTACTTGTGTTTATCCCATCTCCTGATTTGCTTGTAAGCCAAAAATAAATCTTCATAGGGCTTGTTATTCCTTTTTCACTTTTTGTTCCCTTTTCATTAATGATACCTTTTCTTCCATTTTCTGCCTTTCAGGTTTAACAAACATTGATTGATCAGCTTTAATTTATGTTTGCTCAGGCACCATGCTTGATGTTTTTGTTATTGTTTATTGTTGTCGTTTAGTCACTTAGTCACGTCCAAGTCTTTGCTACCTCATAGACTGTAGCTTGCCAGTCTCCTCTGTCCATGGGATTTCCTAGGCAAGAATATTGGACGGGTTGCCATTTCCTTCTCCAGGGGATCTTCCTGACCCAGGAATCGAACCTGCATTTCCTACATTGGCAGGTGGATTCTTTACTAGAGCCACCAGGTTACATATGTCCTTATATATATTCCACATATATGCTAACTTTAATCTTAAGAACCACTTGCAAAGTAGTATCACAAGAGATGTTCAGTATCCAAATGCTCATTAATCTAAGAGATAGATGGAGAAGCAAAGGTTGCCAAACAACAAACTATTCACTAGTGAATTGAGCACTTACAAAGTTAGGCTCTCTTCACTAATTCTTCCTAATTAACTCCAGCTCTTACCCTTCCCATCCATGACAGCAACATCTTCCTCTGTTATTCTCTTGCTAATACAGAGCAAATACAAAATGAAATTGTAAGCCTTGCAAAAGATGTGAAACTTCATGAAGTCTGTGAAGGTACAGAATGGCTTTCATCACTTGCAAAATTGTTGACAGAGCGGTATGTAACAGAACTAATGATGGGAAAAAAAAGGATAGTGACTCAGGCATTTAAAAGAAGAATAATTTGAGTAACAATAAAGAGAAGAGAAATTTGGGAAAATCATTGACGTCTTCAAAACAAAAATGACCCATATTCTGCACTCATGTTGTAAATTTCAAAGCTAGAGAGTGTTATACCACTGTATAATCACAAAAGGTATGCCAAGAAATAAAATTAAAGCTTGTAAGCGGAATCAGTAACTATCTTTTAATGAACTAATTTTCCTAAGTTTTAGTTTCATATTTCAGATTAAGTTACATTCAGCCTTTTATTTTTTTAACCATTTACCATGAAATATCTGGACCTGTTTTAAATAGGTTCCAATACCAGTTATCCTTGGGTACTAAGGACCTCTTCTGTCTACCTTTCATGGCCAAGGTAGCAGCATCACATTGCCTGGGTATTAATTCAGATATTACCTCCTACTCCATTCTTACTATTCCTCTTGGGAGACCATATGTTTAAAATTGCTGGTTTTCCCTGTCTTCTCTCTTTTTTTCTTTGCACTCTTTTAGCCTTGGTTCACCCTTACTACTCCTGTATGTCCTGTTTCCCCTCTTTCTCTTTGCCTGTTTCCTGTTATTCCTTTGCCTCCTCACAAGTATCCTAACCTGGAGGCTTGTCCACATTGCCTGGCCTGCCTTGCTGTTCTTTTTAAAATCTTATCATTTGGAGCTCAGTGCTTTGTATTTTTAATTTTTCCCTCCTTTACTCAAGGTCTTTTTTTTTTTTTTTTTTTTTTTTACTTTTTTCTTTCTTCTTGCATAACTTTTTTTTGCATTTATGTTTCATTCTTTCTTCCAAATGCTTGCTTATATGTCTTCACTTGTGGTGAGAAACTTGATATTACCCAGCACCTCTGTACGGTGGAGATTCTTATTGCTAAGACTACAAATGAGATAAGACCTCAACACCCCTTCTTAGAGGAACCCTACTTTCTGTTTTGCCCAGCATGTGTGTGTATTACAGTGGCCATTTTATCTGGGCAGTTTCTACTATAAACCTGTAGGCTGGAATGCTTATTTCTGTCCGTCCATCTACTGCCAAAGGTTCTTGATTACTAAGAAGTGGGTGTATACTAGTGAAATTTGGTTAGATGTTTAATACTGTAATACTGCCATAGTCAAAATCTTAAACTGAGAAATTTTTTAAACAAAAATACTGGGATGAATGTAGGAAGTGTTGGGAGAAAATCTATTCATATACTCGGTCACTCTCTGCTTTAGAAATTTAAAGAAATATTAATTTAGGGCACAGGCCTTATCTACAGTTGTACCTTAATTTATACAACACTGTTTTTGATGGAGTAAGAAGAGGTTTAGTCTAAATATGAAGAAAAGAAATTTGAGAGTCACCCTTCTGTAAAGAAAACAAAGTCTCTTAAATGTTAAAACTAGGCTAAAATTAACATGTGCAGTGTATCATAGGAACATTGTAGTTGGAAAATGAGTGATTAATAGATTTTTCTCAGTTTTGATATCTCTGACTAGGGTATAAGTGTGAATGTTTTTCTTTCTCCCAAATTGGTACATTTCCCTTTCATTATTTTTTTGTGTTGGTAAAAGGTAATTCAAAATATATTTTTTAAGTCTTATAAAAATGAAATCCTCATGAATCAGAGTTTTAGTAATCTCTTATCTATGATTTGGTGAAAAGTTTTTAAAAAATAAGCACTTTGGAAAAATGTCTGTCTTCATATCCTCATTAGGAAACTTCTCTTTAATTTTGTAGTCAAATCAGAAAATTAATGCCCGTTGGACCACAGAGGAGCAGCTTCTAGCAGTGCAAGGTATATTAAAGATAAGCAGTTATTGTTGTTAATAATTATTTAATTTGTCATGAAAGGTGACTACCATAGTTCTCCCCTTCCTTTAGAAGTGGACCAAGAAAGGGGTCTTGTGTTTTCCACACAGTGTTGCTGACCATGAACTCTGGTCTGTACTTGTGGATGTGATACACTGAGCCTGTGTGCATTTTGGGTCCTGAACAGCATGTGATGCCTTCCCAGCACTAAATGAATGATGGTGATGACAGGCTTGACCAAGTCAGATGGTCTCTGGGTGCCTCTGCTTCAGTATTCCTGCTCTTGGGTTCATTCTTACTGTATCAGTCAATAACTCTTTATCACAAACATAAACTACTGTGTTTCTGGTTTCCCTGATTACTCTGTAGTTGATAATTGTCAGGTACTGAAAATATTCATGATATGCTTAACTTTCAGTGTACCGTAACTTACTTAAGAGATATGCCACTGAATGCTACAAAACCTGACTTTAAATATATCTATTTATACAAAAGAGAGACTTTATATATAGATATATATACATGTGCAGTTTTAAATGCAATTATTTGTAAGAATGCTTGGTTGAATTGTATGGCAGAAAACTTTTTGTACTATGAATACCCACGGGCAAATTGGAAGCACTATAAACTTGGATTTTCTTGTGTTTGAATTACTTAAGGGCAAATTGTATGTTGCAATTCAGTATTGTAGGTTTGTTTTCCTTTTAAGATGAACTGTCTACAGGACTGATAGTATAGTTTAAGTTTGGTCTACAATTTGTTTCTTCTTGGCTGAGCCCTCTGTGTTGAGTATCCATGGCTTTTTAATCTAAGTTAACTACTGTAAGAGAGTTGGGCCCCAGTGAAACATACATCTTTAAAAACAGTTCGGAGTATTCAAACATAGAGAACATATTTAACTCAAAAAATGTGCAGGTATCATTCAGATATGAGAATAATATAGTTAAAGATTGATTAAGACTTTGCAGTTTGAATTAAAGTAAGGATTACGCCCCCATTGTGATTTGCAGATGTACAGCAGGGTGCCAGTAGGATAATGTCAGCCTTCCCTTTGGCTTGTACAGCACGGCACAGTCATTTCATAAACAGAAATACTGGATCCTGTACAGGCAGAGTGCTGGCCATGCAGTTAGCACATCTGTAATCGTAGAACTAAGTTTCTGAACGAGTCAGAACAAGAGTTAGTTTATAATGTTCAGTAATAGCTCTTTGCAATGGACAATTTAAAAGTTTTTATTAAAAATTATTTTCAACAATTGTCTCATATTTATTTAGAATTATGACTTATAGTTCTAACATAGTTTTTTGAGTAGGTATTCCTTTGACTGATGTTAAAGCCTGTTTCCCTTCATGATGGTAGCCTATGGAATTTAACTCCATTTTCCAGTATTTATTTTCTTAAAGGTTAGTATACTAATCCTATACTCTCATATAAGAAATGATCACAGTGAAAGCATTTTCTGAAGAGAATCGCCTAGGAAGTCTGGATTAATCTTTCTCTAGGTACAGAGAAAAGATTTGATACTGTTCTCCAGTACTACTTTAAGTGGTAGGATCCATCAAATCTTATGACTGGGTTGGATACTGGATATTATGAAAAGCTGTATTCAAGAGAAAGACGATAGCAAGATTTACTTAGAGAGTTGAGCTGTATATGCAGACATTATTTCAGCTTATAAACATTAAAAGAATAGAGTATTTCTAGAAATAATCAAACATATCCTCTCTCCTGAGGATATTCAGTGTTATTGTTATGTTCATTTAAAAAGTAATCCTTAAATAAATTATACTCATGCAGCAATTTGTATGGAAAGATTCATGTTCTTAAGATTTTGAAAGCACTCTCGTAGTATGTTTATGTCTGTTTTTTATTTATTTATTTTGACTGTGAAGTTTTTACTTTGAGTTTAGGTTTTTTGGTTTTGTCTTGTGTTTTTTGTTTGGTTTTGTTTTTGTTACATAAAGTAAAGCAACTTAAAGGTATTTGTGTCTGACATAGTTACTTTGCTGCTGCTAAGTCGCTTCAGTCGTGTCCGACTCTGTGCGACCCCATAGACGGCAGCCCACCAGGCTCCGCTGTCCCTGGGATTCTCCAGGCAAGAACACTGGAGTGGGCTGCCATTTCCTTCTCCAATGCATGAAAGTAAAAAGTGAAAGTGAAGTCACTGAGTCATGTCCAACTCTCAGCGACCCCGTGGACTGCAGCCTACCAGTCTCCTCCGTCCATGGGATTTTCCAGGCAAGAGTACTGGAGTGGGGTGCCATTGCCTTCTCTTTAGGGAGGGTTAAAAAGTGCCATTTTTGCCTCATGTGCCCATATATTTATATAATGCTCAAAAGTGTGTCTTATAATCGTATAGTAATATCCCCTGTACCTGAGTCTTGGTGTGGGTAAAGTACATAACTGCAGTTCTTATTTTAACATCTGTAATCCAGAAGTACTTGCCTTAGCAGGCAAATGTTTTTAGTTTTTTCTTCTTCTTTTTAATCTTTATTTATGCTAAACCTTTATATGATATTATTCCTATGGCCACTTCAGTGTTTTGATATTAACATAATTTATATAGAACTTTTTATTCAAGACATTTTACATACAGATTCTGATTTAACTTTGATTTGTTAAATGCTTTATTTTATCTTGCTCATACTTGACTATTAAAGTGACCTAGAGAGAGAAATGTTGACTCTTTTGTCACTAGTGAGCTCCACTATTAAATAAACTTTGTGTTGTAATTCTTAAAATCAAAGAAGTGTATTAAGTTCATTTCCTAGAGCTTAAATACATATTTCCTGTTTTACTTCCCACCTGCTCATGTTGTTGTTAACTAAGTACTAATCATTTAAATAGTAAATAAATATTTAAATAAATGTTTTTTTAACAGTAAATATTTAAATAAATAAATAAGCTGTTTTCCCTTCTTTCTCCCTTATTTGGAAGGGGAAAAATCATGCTTAGACCAGATAGGAATGTCTGCCTTTACTTGTGTATCTGTCACTTTATTATGTTAATTTTAGTCCTAGCTATGTTATGACTTCAGTAACATTCTTCAGGAGTCCCCAAATGGGATATTATAAATGCTGCTTTAATTTAATCCTCTTAAAATACTTACCAAGAATGGTATTTCTACAATTTATGTAATCTGTTTCAGCTTTGAGTATCTAAATTTTCTATTATAACAAATCAGTTAACAGTAAGACCAATTACAGTCTTCACATGTTTGTTTTAATAGGGAAATATCCCTGTTTGTAGCTTGTGCCATATTTTTCCTAATCTGTGGTGCTTTAGAAATTATCCTAAGATGAATCTTGATATTCATATAATAAACATTCCTTATTAAACAAGAATTAAGAAAGGAATTTGATTCTGGTCGTATTTTTTTTTCATATAAAATAAAACATTTATTAGCTGTTTTCAAAAAATAGCAATGATAGTGCAAAACATCTACTCTTTAAAGTATATAGGAGCAGAAGCATAGGATACAATATTTGACATGTTTCTTTTAGGTTTCCTCTTAAATATATTCATTTCATAGTCATTAGTGGTTAAAAAAAAAAATGCTCCCAAACTAAAATATTGTGCTATATTAGGATAAATAGCGTAACATTTTTTTTCTCTAATTTTATCAAGAAGTCAAATTTAATTTTTAGTGTTTCTTTTTTTCTCGTATTTCCTGCTTTCTCATTTGAAACAGGAAATGACAGAACTATGTTCAAATGAGTTATGCCTACGGTTAAATGTTACCTTCTCTCCCTATAGTTTATATATTCATTCCTTTTTAGGAGAAATGATGTTGCAAGTTTAGAAATTGTCTTCATTCTAATTTTATCTCCTACTTAAAAAAAAAAAAAAAAGCTAGAATGGTCCCTAAAGTGCTAAGGGGGTGGGGGAGATTCAGTCTTTGATTAAGACGTAAGGGTTGTAATGATCCTTACATGATGCTTAGCACTTGAATGATCAACAGGAGGTGGAGATAGATTCATATTTTTCCTCTAAAAGATACCTGTTTGTACTAGAGTTTCTTCTGTTATAGATGATATCACAAGAATGGAGGCTCAGAAGTGTAATTGTCAGTCCTCTGATGCGCTTGCATCAGATAGTTAATGATTCCCAATTGCCAGCATTTTGGGATGGAGTTTAAACTTGTAGCAAGAAAGGTGGGAAGATTCAAAAGAGAATGTATGATTTTGACTTTTAGCTGTTGCCCAGATGCACCAGTCACTGTCTCAGTGCTGTTGATACATTTTTTACCTTTTTTAATAGGAATTCTTGACGAGATTTACAGATGAAAAGAAATGCATGTTCTTGAATGGTTTAAGTTTAAAATTAATCTCTTATTGATAAGAAAGACCTCACATCTCTGGAGTTTCTAAATGTAACTGTTATTTCAAAAAATAGATTTTTGAAAAATTAATATTTCCTAATTATACTAAGTACATGCTCACTTTAAGAAACGGAAAAATATCCCCCAAATTTTCATTACCTAGACCTAAAAATAGCTTATTGTAATGTTGGTGCTTTTTTTTTTTTAAGTCCTAAAGATTTTAAAAATAACTTTTTAAACACACTGAAAGCAGATTTATGATATCCTTTCTATCTAAGAAAAAAAAGTCTAAATACCATGTCCAGATTTGGGAAACAGCATATTTCAAATGCTCCTAACTCCTAAAGTTACTGTCTTGCTAGTCAAAGCTCTAAATATGTACATTTTTTTTTCTTGGTTGGATAATATAGAAGAACATTGGTTGGAAAATGAAATGTCATGATAACACAGTATCCTAATGAGTTATATTTTTATGTTAATTCCCAAACAAAACTTTAAAAGTTTGTATTATAAAGATTATATAATATCATCTGGCAGTGTAGGAGCCATGTTGTTTCACTGTAACTTTCCAATCAAATTTAGAAATTTGAAAACAATTTTCTCCTCTCCTTGGGAAATACTTAATTTCCCTCTTCCAGGGTTCTCTCAAGTTTTTTTCCCCACTAAATTTTGGAAACTGACCTCTTGCCCTAAAAAGTAAAAGTGAAAGTTGCTCAGTGATGTCTGAGTCTTTGCCACCCCATGGACTATACAGTCCATTCTCCAGGCTAGAATACTGGAGTGGGTAGCCGTTTGCTTCTCCAGGGGATCTTCCAACCCAGGGATCAAACCCAGGTCTCCCACGTTACAGGCGGATTCTTTACCAGCTGAGCCACAAGGGAAGCCCAAAGGTCACAAGTTTAGTTTAAAAAATGGTTCAGATAGACCTGAGCCTTTTACATCTTAAGGAGGAGAGGGAGATTTAATCTCTTTTTCCTTTTTTTAGAGATTTGAAAAATACTCTATATTTACTTGTGAATTCATAATGAGTTCCTAGATGATTTTGACTTTTTTACTTTTTGATACCTGTAGTGAATTGTCACTTAAAAGTAATAGAGACAGTACTTCACATAAGGAAATAGAGTTACTAATTAGGAATAGATGTATTGTCATATTGTCTCACAGTTTTACTTTCTTTATTCAGCCTGTGATGCGGGATATAATTCAGATCATAAAAATCTGTTTATTGAAGAAATCTACAAGTTGATCCATCGTTAGCATACTAAGATCAGGGTTTTCAGGTCATTAATAGCGTTCACATTCTGTGTGTTTCTTTTGCCTAGAATTTTTATCAAGTTGAACATTTTTTAAAGCATAGCAAAATTCTCATACCTGTAGTATTTATTGGTGAAAATGAAGGAGAAATTTAAAATTTTTTAGTAAGAACTTCCCAAGTCGTTTCAGCACTAATTCATATATATATATATACATATATATATGAAGGACCTTATTTTTAATAAACTGAAAAAAGAATGGACCACCCTCCTCCCAGGTCCAAGTTGTAACTAAAGCAGCTCTGAACTCATAGATTGTTAAAGTAGTTGCTCAGCACTGCTACCTTGCTAGGTTGACTTCCGAAAGCCTAGTTGGGGATTCATCTGAAGGTGGAGTCAGTCCATTAAGTCTGCAGTTGGTGTTTCACTAGAGTTTGACTTGTTAATCAGCCACAGTACAGAGCTTAAGAATTCCACCTTCTCACCAAAATACGCTGTTGGTGACATCACTAGGAACATAAAAATGATAAAGAAGTCAGCCAGGTGTGACTCTTGTAGCTTGGGGAAGAATAATAGAATGAAGCTCCATGGAGAAAAAAAATCAACCATATTTCCTAAGTACTTCCTCTGTACTCAGCATTGTAGTAATGCTGGTGGTAATTTGTATTCCATAGGAAGGTACTTTCCAACCTGGTTCAATCATGGCATACAGAGAAAATGATGAAGGTTTTCATGGCACACTGAGACAGACAGATGAGGCTGCTGTCTGTCCAGAGGAGTCTGCCAAGGAGCTCTAGCTCTTCCACATATGGCGCAAGCATCCTGCAGATTAAGGGCACTAATATCCAGGCCCGCTTATTCTCAGGACGTGATCGAGATCCTTAGCCAGACTGCAGAAGTCTGCACTATGGTCTGAACCTTAAGACTTCACAGAGTAGTTGATATGGGACAAGCATACACGAGTTAATAATGAACTTACCTAGGTGACTCAGAACCTAGGTGAGTTGAGGAAAATCCAAAGTGTCCGAGTAAACTAAAGTTCCTATAGGAAGTAGTTTTGGTTTGGGACATGTAATTCTGGAAATGCAACAATATTAGTGACAAGGTGAAGTCCCCTGAGCAAGGGAAAATAAAGTGGAAGACCAAAAAAAAAAAATAGAGTCAGAAGAGGGGACAGTTAGATAATGGAGCTAGACATGGGGGCAACTAAGTGGTATGTTTTGGAGTATATTTTGCTGAACAAGTGAGTGTTTGGAGGGTTGTAATATTGGCAGACTTAGAGTCAGAGTTACTCTTAATATGACTTCTTGTTAAGAATATAGAAGATCTAATCCTAGATTTAAGTTTTCATTTCTAAATTCATGTATTTAGTAGCTTTGGTCGTTTCAGAATGTAAATTAAATCTGTTACGAAAATTAGTACATTGACAGAACACTGTGTGTGATTTCCAATTAGTATTTGCTTCTCAATGCAACTGTCTCGAGTTGCGGTTTTCTAAAGTACAAATAGTAGAGAAGTACTTGAATATGTAGCTTTTGTATATATGTACTTTTAATATGAAATGACCTTGGGTTCTTATTGTCAGATAAACCCTCACTGGAGCCTAGTCACCATTAGAATTTATACTCAGTTATGAAGTTCTAACTGGAAATCAGCTCATGGATTTAAGAGAATATAAATTCATTTATGTTTTAAATGAATATAAAATAAAATATTGTAAACAAAGTTTAAGTATCATTATTACTCTGTTGTCATGCACGTGTCTTTGTTTTTGAGAACGGAGCAAATGAGCATAGTTTACAAATCCTGAATTCTTTATTAACAATGGGATTATAGTTTAATATGTCAGGCCTCCTACCCAGAATGTTCTAAGAGGAAGAAACTCCCCATAGAGTCAAGTCTAGCAAATTGAATGCAACAAGAGATACTTATTCCCAAGTTTTCAATATAAAATAAGTGCAGAATTTAAAAACATGAATTGTATTTATGCTGGTTCTTTAAGATAATAGGTATAGCATCCAAATAGGTATCAGTAAGAATATGTCTTGCATTTCTGCCGGTGTATTAATGTGCCCTTATGTTATCCTCTTATATGTGATTGTATACATGTTAAGTTTATCTAAATCCCTCTATTTCTGGCTGCTTCAATTATCATAGACATCAGTATTTTTATTCTCCTTTCTCATCTCTAATTAATGAGTTACTGTTTTCTGGTATTTTAAAAAGCAGTTATCAAATTGTAAAATCAAAATTTTGACAGCTCCTATATTTTAAGCTAGGTATATCTCTTTCTAGAATGAGTAGGATGGATTTCCTTTAAAACTCCCTAAGAGCAAATTATTATCCATCTGATTATGTAAAGTCACTTTAAATTCTGTAGCATAATTGACTGTCTCGAGTTCATAAATCAAATATTATCCTACATTTAAAGAAACTTCCATAATTTTATGTTAGGTCTTTTTATATAACTGAATGTACAGTCCTTCTTAAATTTAAGGTAGCAGTGATAAACACAGTATCTACAAGTAGTCACCACTATAATTCTTTAGGCTACCGAGCATAGCTAGGAATCTGTCATATATACAGACCTTAGAACTATTAGATGAGTTAAAATCCAACAAATTCTGAAAAATAGCTTTCCTTTTTTTGTCCATCAGATTGTGGTAATTCTCCTGTTTTTTATGTTTAATTTCTTATCTCGGTTCTGTTTGTTGGTACCTGGTACGGATAGGCAAATAACTATGTAGAAGTTGGTATTAAGATCAAAATCACAATGCTTTTCTTAACGGGGGAACCCTAAGACGACTCACCCAGTCCATTGAGGGGATAAAAGAGATGGCTCATTCCCATCCAGTTTTGTTTACAAACGATGTTGCTCAAATTTAGGTGACTGGCTACTAGGGAAATAAATGAATGTGGAATTGAGGATGGAACAAAGAATTCAATGCTTTACAATAAATGGACTGTATTTGAGAGTTCAAGAGAGGATTGGAGAAAATAACTGAGTATGTAAAAAATGGTAAGTTTCTGATTGTTCAGTTGAAGGCAAGTGGCTGGCTCGATGAAATGACATAATTGATAGTTTCCATCTGTGACCCTGATATCTTAGTCTCTATCTCAGAATTGAGACATGAGCAGAGTTTATCGGAAAGGATTTTCATTGCTGGTATGTTGTGTGTGTGCGTGATGTGTAGTACACACAGCTCTCCTTACTGATCCTTCACAGGTGTATTATTTACTTTGCCTTCCAGGTGTCCGCAAATATGGTAAAGATTTTCAAGCTATTGCAGATGTAATTGGCAACAAGACTGTTGGCCAAGTGAAGAACTTCTTTGTAAACTACAGGCGTCGGTTTAACTTAGAGGAGGTATTGCAGGAGTGGGAAGCAGAACAAGGAACCCAGGCTTCTAATGGTGATGCTTCTACTTTAGGGGAGGAGACAAAAAGTGCTTCTAATGTGCCATCAGGGAAGAGCACTGATGAAGAAGAGGAGGTGTGTTTGCGTATGGAATTTGAGCTAATATGAGCCGAGGAATCACCATTTCATGTGGTGTTCTGTAAGGCTAATTTGTCAGAGGACTAGCTAAACGAGCATGAAAGGTTGACAATACACTTACTCAGTGGTGCCTCTCTCGTGACTCTTAAGTCATAATGACACGCTAAGTTCTGATCCTAGAAGAGTGGAGAGTGTATTGTTCTTTCTTAAATTTATTTTTATTTCCAGTGTTAAGCTGTTTACTAATAAAGATGCCTGTTTGGTAGCTTCGTTGCTTTTTTTGGTTTGTTTTGTTTAAAATAAAAGAAGCTTGTGCTTCCAAAAAACACTGGTGTTATGTTTTTGTTTTGTTTTGATTTGTTTTGTTTTTCCTGTGACAGCCCAAACTATATTGTACTAACGTCCATTAGGAACTGTCATCTCATATGTTTGTTTTTGTTTCCTCACCTCTAGGCACAGACCCCACAGGCTTCTCGGACTCTGGGTCCATCACCTCCTGCCCCGTCATCCACTCCAACGCCAGCAGCCCCCATGGCCGCTCTGAACCAGCCACCACCACTTCTTCGTCCAACACTGCCTGCGGCCCCGGCTCTTCACCGGCAGCCTCCTCCACTCCAGCAGCAGGCTCGGTTCATCCAGCCCCGGCCAACTTTAAATCAGCCTCCGCCACCTCTCATTCGCCCCGCTAATTCCATGCCGCCCCGTCTAAATCCAAGACCAGTGTTGTCCGCGGTTGGTGGCCAACAGCCACCATCACTTATCGGAATTCAGACAGATTCACAGTCGTCACTGCACTAAAGTTAACTTGGACAGAGCTGCAGTAACTTTTCACCCCATCATCACACCAGTGCTCCTCTGACTGTTGATGCAAAAGAGGGAAGAATAATTCTTCTCGATACTGAGGCTGCAAACTAGTTCTGTGGCCAGTGGGCTCTCATAAGTGGATGTCTAAGGAATTTTTTAGTTCACACAACTAAAATGTTACACAACAGAAGGCCTACAGTTAGCCTCCTTTCTAGAGTATACATTCAGCGACATGATCTCGTTAAAGGAAAAGAGATTAAGTATTCTATATACTGAGGTTTTTTTGTTTTGTTTTTACTGTATTTATTTTATTAAGAATCTTTATATTCCTGCCTCTTCATAGTTAAGGCTCTTAGTACAGGAATATTGACTTAGGAATTGTGAAGACTCCTTAAGTTTCATAAGTTAAGGATGTTCAACTATTTCTCTCTTTTTCTTTAATTTAATTTTTAACAACATTTTCCTATGTTAGGAGTGCAAGAATAGATAACCTGCATTTCAGATTTTGACGTATGTTCATTTAATGCATATTTAAGAAATTATAGCTGCATATCCCTTTTTTCAAAGACTTGCTTTTTTTCTAAAGGAATTTAAATATATTCCTTTAAAAGAAAGCAATTTTATCAATTGCAAAGCAATTATATGAAACCACAAAGAATGTACTGAACCTGCTAACCCTTTAACATACAGTTTAGGGTCCTAGTGCAAAGTCCTTGCTTAAAGGTCATTGACTTGCCATCTTTCAGTAGTAAGAGGATGGGAATAATTACAATGAGGACTTCATTTGTTAAAGTACAGTGTCTTTAAGTTCCTTAAAAATGGAGTTAATGTTTTTTTTTTTTTAATGTTTCTAAATGCTATCAGCTTTTAACTAGTAGTTGCCTCCATTTGGGGACTTTAGAAGAGAATTATATTTTGTCAGTTATGTGGAAATAGTGGTTCTGGAAGCATTTATTTACAATACCCTTTTTGTGTTTATGTTATGAACTTTAAATTGCCCTCATACTTATTAATATGGTCTGCATTTAATATAAAAGATGTTTTCTTGATCAATCTCTATTGTACTATTTGGATACATTTGTGTATTCCTTGCAGCCAACCTGTACTCATGGGTTTGGTTTAGGGTTAAATCATCATTATTTCATAAAATAAATTTAAGGATTTGTTCTCTGTTATCCAAAGATACATCAGTATATTGTCACAATTGTGCTGTTAAAGTGCTGAGACCCTTTTTATAAAGAAACAAAAATTTCAAGTCTTCTCAATTCAACACATAATCATTAAGCACCTACAAAGAATATTTTACAAGTGATAGTATTTCAACAATGTATTACTAATATTTTTGATACAATGATTTCATATTGGAATCATGACCTGCCTGTGCAAAGGGACAGATTGCTTAGATTGCTATACTAGTGGAACTAAAGATAAATGTTTGCACATTCACAGTCTCACATTTAGAGCTGTTTCACAAAATGATCAACATCGGAGGCCCTAGTTTATATTTTGAGATGTCATATATTCTCCAGATGTTAGAAAAATAGTCCCTACCTTTGGCTGTAAAGCGTTAAAGAACTATTGACTTACATCCCTTAATTGGTTTTCCTTTTGAAGTTCAGACCATTTATTTCCATAAGGACCTTAAGTTCTAACATAATCTAAAAACTTTTTTCAGGATGTGTTCTTTCTCACTGGATCATCTTGATTTAAAATTCTTAATATTCAAGAATTTATACTTATTTTTACTTTAATAGCCATGGGGACAGTTATATATCTTAAAATATCTAAAGCGTTTTTAGAAGTATTTAGATTGTCTTGCACATGTGCATACTCTGCAGCCTCTGTCGTCTTGTCTCTTGTCAGTAGACCTTCAGTATACGGTGTGTGGGATATGTGAGTCAAGCTGGTCAGCACCAGCATCTGTCCAGCTGTTGAGTATATTGTGCTTCATTTAAAATCCGTTCTATCCCAACCATGAGCAAAGGTGCTGTATCTGAGGGCTGTGCTGTGATTTTATTTCCGTACACTAGAGCACACAGTAGAAAATTCTTAACTTCATTAGTAATATGACACATGTATATAGTGAGATGTCTTTATTGTGTGCTTTGCATATTTTGTAAATATTTTGCACGTCATTATTTTTCTTTTTTGTTTAAGCAGTGTTTGGCCTGGAAGAGTGATATGCTTGCTGCTTAATCAAAGGATTAAAGAGTTAAAGATGTCTATGTCTTCTATTTTTATATAATTTCATGTTGTATGAGAAATTTAGGACCTCTTCACTGTGAAATTCTAAATACTGATTTTTATAAAAAAAAAAAAAGCAAAACCTAAAAATCTTTTAATGACCATTTCATTAATTTCAAGTTTTATCAGTTTAAAAAAATCTACACCCAAGTATTTTTTTCATTACCTACTAAAAATAAATCATGCTGTTGACACATCTGTTAATATTCATGAAAAAATATTTTTTCTATATGAGTTAATTCCAGTGTAATATTGATGGAGGTAAAGATAGGTTACTATCGAAACGTTTTCTGAATAATCGTACAATAAAGTGAGTAAAATATAATGTAAAATAAAAATGAAAGAATGTCAAATTTTGTCTTAATATAGGCCTACATTCTTTTTAGGAATAGATGCAGAGAACAAGCGAAAAAAAAAAACCCTGACCATAGTGATCTTCAGCTGTATGAAGAATCTCGCAAGTATTTTGGTTAAAGTACCAGGTTTAGTTATTAAACACATTGTATTCTTTTAATGTTTCTTCCTGCTATGAAAAGAATGTTATCCATGAATATTACTAACTGCTGATCACTTTAACACCGGGGTGGCAGCGTCTTCTCAAAAAGAATAATCTTAGAACTCAAAGGAAGATCTCTCCCTTTTTGCTTTCCCAAAATAAACGACAAATACATTCTGATTCTAGGAAACACAATTAAATGTGTATTTTTTAACTTTGACATTCATTATAGATACATCATTCATAAGATTACAGAGTAAGTGAATACAGAAAGAAAAGTTTGTGAAACCATGCTATATTATATAATGTCTACAAGAAACTACCTCATTTTTTTATGTGTTTGTGGTAGTACATCACTGCTCTCGGGGAAAAAGTAGGTCCATGTAACTCCTACCAGCTTAAATCTTGATTAGCTGCCTTAGTGAAGGGATGTTGAGCAACAATAAATTTTAGTAACTGGTTTGGGGGTAAACATTACGAGGAGTGCTTCTGTACGTATGCATGCTAAGTCACTTCAGTCGTGTCTTAACTCTTGGCAACCCTGTGGATTGTAGCCCGCCAGGCTCCTCTGTCCATAGGATTCTCCAGGCAAGAATACTGGAGTGGGTTGCTGTGCCCTCCTTCAGGGGATCTTCCCAACCCAGGGGTCAAACCCATGTCTCCTGTGGCTCCTCCTGCATTGCATTGCAGGTGGACTCTACCACTGAGCCACTGGGTCTGTGTCTAAAAGGCCATGTGGCATTATCTTCCCTTTTGATGTTTTCAGAAGAACATTTAAGGGAGAAACAATGAAGACCAGAAATTAGTGTTGGATTGAGATGTTTACAAATTGTCGTTGGATTTAAAGTAAGATAGTGATAGGGAATGGATCTTTGCTGAGTGATGATCGGAATTTTACAATCCTAAAGCTGGAATTTGAATGAGTAGGCTCAGGAAAAGATGTTGGAAAGTAAAGTGAAGATACCTAGGAGTGGTCTTCACACTGTAAATGGCAAAAAGGGTAATCTTCAGAATGCTTTATATAATGTCTTTTTTTTTTCTGAGTCATTTTAAGAAAGGTTTAAAGTCTAACTTAGTCTTACTTAAATAGATAAGGTACAACTACCAGTAACTAAGACAATCTTGAATAATACAATACAAGGTATCTATCACTGTCCAGAGCAGTTTTCATAATTGGCAGAATTTGACTTAAAAAGGCCATTATTCTCAAGACTGTTTCAGTTCACATGCTGTGCCTTTCCAAAAGAGAATTTGAAAACAATCAGAATTGTTGAGGGATTTGTCACTTACATAATAAAAAGAGTTCTCCCTCTACCGTGGTGACATTTTTTCCAGCTCCACTGAAAGTTACTTCACCTCTGTGCCTCAGTTTAGTTATTTTCTTCCCTAAATTTTGGTGAAATGACCAGTGCCAGGAAGCAAGAGAAGGTGCCAACAGCAGATGGAGACCAAAATCTCACAGAATCAAAGAACCTCTCAGCTCCACAAAGGCAAAAGAGCAGGAAAACACTGACATTCCCAAAAGGATCCATAAATACCCAAGTTCAAGGCAGATATACAGAGCAGACTCCAAGGATTCATACTTGCTGGTGTTCATGTCCCTGTGACAGGCCTGGACTTAGTGTGGACCAGGCTTAGTGACGTAACTTCCGACCGACAGAATACAACAAAAGTGATGGTTAGGCTAAAAAACGGGGCCTTCTCTGTTAGACCTCTCTGCCTGCGTGCCTCGATGGATCAAGCTTCCATGTCGGAGAGGCCCTTGGGGCAAGGATCTGAGGCAAGCCGGCTAAAAAACGGGGCCTTCTCTGTTAGACTTCTCTGCCTGCGTGCCTCGATGCATCAAGCTTCCATGTCGGAGAGGCCCTTGGGGCAAGAATCTGAGGCAAGCCGGCTAAAAAACGGGGCCTTCTCTGTTAGACTTCTCTGCCTGCGTGCCTCGATGCATCAAGCTTCCATGTCGGAGAGGCCCTTGGGGCAAGGATCTGAGGCAAGCCGGCTAAAAAACGGGGCCTTCTCTGTTAGACTTCTCTGCCTGCGTGCCTCGATGCATCAAGCTTCCATGTCGGAGAGGCCCTTGGGGCAAGGATCTGAGGCAAGCCGGCTAAAAAACGGGGCCTTCTCTGTTAGACTTCTCTGCCTGCATGCCTCGATGCATCAAGCTTCCATGTTGGAGAGGCCCTTGGGGCAAGGATCTGAGGCAAGCCTGGTGCCAATAGATGGCACAAAACAGACTTTCAGAATAACAATCTGCCAGGAACTGAACCCTGCCAACAATTATGTCTACTTAAAAGTGGATCCTTCCCCAGTTGGACCTTGGGATGACTAGAGTTCAGCCAACACTTTGTTGCAGTCTGAGAGGCCTTGAAGCAGAGAACTCAGCTAAGCTGTGTCTAAATTTCTTAACAGAAACTGTGACAACACTGTAAAGTGTTGTGAGCTGCTAACTTTGGGGGTAATTTTTTATGCAGCTGTGTGGGGCGGGGGGGCTAAGTCACTTCAGTTGTGTCCGACTCTTTTCTATCCCCTGGTCTGTAGCCTGTCAGGCTCCTCTGTCTATGGAATTCTCCAGGCAAGAATACTGGAGTGGGTTGCCATGTCCTTCTCCAGGGGATCTTTCCAACCCAGAGATCGAACCTGGGTCTCCCGCATTGCAGGCAGATTCTTCACCATCTGAGCTACCAGACAAACTCTGTTTCTATGCAGCAATAGAAACTAATACAATGGACAAAGATACACCATCTTAACGATGAAAAGAAAATTGGAGTAACTAAATGTCAGACTTCAAAGCAAAGAACATTGTCAAAGATAGAGATATTCACTGAATAATGATAAAGATGCCAATTCATCAGGAGGATCCCTGATAGAACTGCAAGAAGAAAAAGGCAAATCCATTAGTCAATGGATTTGACTTTAATACCCATCTCTTAAGAGATGATTGAACATGAAAACCAAAAATGAGTAAGAATATAGACGATTTGAACAACACTATCAACCACTTTTACAAAATTGAAATTTATAGAATATTCCACCCAACAGCAGCAGAATAAACATTCTGTTCATGTACACATGAAATATTTCCAAGAACAGACCATATTGTGTGCCATAAATAAGTTTTAATAAATGAAAAAGTGTTCAAATTATCCAGAATATGTTCTCTAGGTACCATGGAACTGGAAATGACCAACAGAAATCTGGAAAATCTTAAATCTTTGGAAATTAACTCATTTTTAAATAAGTTATGGGTCAGAAAATAAGTTACAAGAGAAATTAGGAGGTATCTTGAATATGAGTAAAAACTATATAAAAATCATTGGCTATAGCAAAGTTGTACCTAGAAGGAAGTTGATAACTTTAAATGTTTATATTATACAGGAAGAAAAAGTCAATCGTCTACAGTTTCTTTTAAAGCTAGAAAGAAAAGAGTATATATAACACAAAAGAGGAAATAAAAATCATAGTTAAATGAAATAGATACCAGGAAAATAATAGAAAAAAAATCCCTGAAACCAGTACTTGCTTCTTGAAAAGATCAACAAACTAAAAAAATCCTTCAGACAGAAAATGCATTAGATCAAGAAGAAAATTGTGGTAAGGCAGAAAACATCACAATGCTCCTGCTCAGTCACTTCAGTCGTGTCCGACTCTGTGCGACCCCATAGACAGCAGCCTACCAGGCTCTGCCATCCTTGGGATTCCCCAGGCAAGAACACTGGAGTGGGTTGCCATTTCTTTCTCTAATGCATGAAGTGAAAAGTGAAAATGAAGTTGCTCAGTCGTGTCCAACTCTTCGTGACCCCATGGACTGCAGCCTACCAGGCTCCTCCGTCCATGGGATTCTCCAGGCATGAGTACTGGAGTGGGTTGCCATTGCCTTCTCCGACATGTAGATGACATACTAATAAACCTCTAAAGCACTTTTTTTTTTTTTTTTTTTTTTTATTTTTTTTATTTTTTTTTGCACATTTTTAATTTTTAATGTCAAGCTTAAAGAAAAGTTCCAAAAATAATACAAATAATATCCATATAACCTCTGCCCAGATTTTTCACTTGTTCTTATCATTTCACCCCATTTCTTTATTATTTGTCTGCTCCCCACCCAAAAAGTTTTTTTCTAAACTCTTGGAAGGCCTGCTGCAGATATCATGGTTTTTATTCCCATGAAGTATCCCACATCAGTACATATTTCTGAATTTCCTAAGAATAGGGATATTCGGTTAATAACTGTAATAGTACAGTTGTCAACTTCAGTAATTTAACATGGATAAAATACTTTTATTAAATCTACTGTCTGTATTCTAATACTGTTAACTGACCCTCAGTGTCCTTTTTAGCACTTTTTCCTTCTAGTACAAGATCTAGTCCAGGATCAGGTATTGCATTTCATTGTCATGTTGGTAAAGTCTCTTTTAATCTGGAACACTTTTACAGCCTTTCTTTGTTTTTTATGATATTACTTGTTAGGATTTGTCTTACATACTGCGGTGCTCCCATGTTGGGTGGATACCTCTAAAGCACTTAAAGAATAATGAATTCAAGAAGGTCACAAGATACAAGATTAACATAAAATCAGTTATGTTTTTATGTACTAGCAATGAATGATCTGAAAATAGAATTAAGAAAACAATTTTATTTACAATAGTATTAAAAACAGGGAGACCTGGCATGCTGCAGTCCATGGGGTCACAAAGAGTCACACACGACTGAGCAACTGAACTGAACTGATTAAAAAGAATAAAATATCTAAGAATAAATTTTACCACAAATGGGAACAACCTGTTCACTAAAGTACATTAAGTAGTCCTGAGTCAAATTAGTGAGGATCTAAATAAATGGGAGGGGGAACCACATACCATATTCATGAATTGGAAGACTTAATATTGTTAAGGTGGCCGTTCTTCTCAAATTGACTTATATCTTCAACCCAATCCCTATCAAAATTGTAGTAGACTTGTGTACAAATTAATAAGCTAATTCCAAAATTTATATAGTAACACAAGGAGCTAAGCCAGGAGCCAGGAGACTTTTTCTCTAAATGGCCAGACAGTAAATAGGCTTTTCACTCCACACTATCCTTGTTGCAACTATTCACCTTTACCAATCTAGTTCAAAAACAGTCATAGAATATTCACAATGGACAGGTTTTGCCATATGTCAATAAAACTTTATTTACAAGACGAAGTGGCAACCTGGAACTTAGACTAGCCAAAAAATTTTTGAAAAAGAAGGGAAAAACGGAGTGACTTAACCCTAAGTGATTTCCATACTTGTTATAAAGTTATAGTAACGAAGACAATGTGAAATTGGTATAACGATGGAAACATAGATCAATGGAACAGAATAGAGTCCAGAAATCACTCACAAATGTTTGATCAGTTGATTTTCAGTGAAAGTGCCAGGGTAATTCAATGGCAGAAAGGGTAGAATATCTGTATGGAAAGAAAAAAAAAGTTGTGCATAAAAATTAACTTGAAACTGATTATATGCCAGAGTGTATAGCCTAAAACTATAAACTTTTAGGAGAAAATATATAACCAAAAGCATGATCTATAATAGAAAAAAAACTGACAAACTGGATTCTTCAAGATTTTAAAAGATCTTTTCAAAGGATGCAACTAAGAAATTAAAAAGGGAAGTCATTTGACCACGAGAAAATACTTACAAAACATAAAGTTTAAAAGATTTGTACCTAGAATACATATGAACTCGGAACTAAACAATAATAACTCTTACAAGTCAATAATAAGAGAACAAAAAATAGAGGCAGAAGATTTGAATAGACATTTGCCAAAGAAGATCGCAAATGGCAAATGAACACCTGCAAAGATGTTGTTCGTCACAAGGGAAATGCAAAGTAAAGCCACCAGGTACGAATAACGCCCACGGGAATGGCTCATTAAAAAGACATGATACCAACTGTTGTTACGGATGTGGAGAAACTGGAACCCCTCACATAGCTGGTAGAAATGTAATACGCTGCAGTGATAAGCCACTTTGCAAAACTGTTTGGCAATTTCCCACAGATTAAATGTTCAAGTACAATGCAACCCAGTAATTTTATTCCTAGGTCTGCCTAAAGAGAAAGAAAATTTATGTCCACCCAAAAACTAGTATTCAAATATTCACGGTGGCATTCTTTTTTTCTTCTTTTATTCGTAGCAGCATTATAGCTGAAAATAATCCAAATATCAATCAGTTGGTGAATGGATAAACAAAATGCAGTGTATCTCTACAACGGCATACTATGCAGCAATTAAAATGAAGAAACTACTGATAAATGCAACAAAATGATGAACCTCAGAAACACAATGCCAGCTGGCACAAAGTGCAATCTGTTTATTTGCAGAAAATTTCCGGAAAATACAAACCTATAGAAACAGGAAGCAGATTTCTCTTGCCTTAGTCCAGGGCTGGGAGCAGGGACTGACGGATTTGTTCTAAAATTTCATGATGGTTATGATTGCATAACTGTATACATCTAATGAAATTCATTGACTGGGTGAATGGTATTGAAAATATAACAGTAAAGTTGTTTAAAACTGGGAAAAGTACAAAACAAAAATATGTGCAGGAATCCCAGTGCTTCCATAGTGAGAGGCCCCATCGGGCCCACAGAAGATCGAATGGGATTTCTCAGGACACAGGGGCAGGTCACAGAATACTGAGGTGTGGCTGGAATCAAAGATATTTGAACTTTGTCAAATTTTCCCAGGATAACCCCCTTCCTCAGCTTCTGCCTTTCCTTATTAATTCTTCTGTCCTATTTTCTGTAAAACAGAGGATACGGTCAACAAAGTTTGCACGAGTGTTGTTTAAAATCTCTTCACATAGAGTAGCCACAATTCTCAGAAAGAAGAAATATTTTTTAAAAAAGTCTTCCTTGTTACTAACTTATTACAAAGTCTAACAAAACCAAATCATGCCAATCAAACCCCTGATCTTACTTCATACTTCCTAAGTGTTATATAATAACCTTAAAACCTATAGTTTAATGTCTTACAGGGATTAGGCAGAATTAATACATTAAAATGTCTTTCTAAGCACTGATGGGAATTTGTATGTATGAATCTTATTAAAGGAACTGTCAAAATGGACAGAATCCACATTTAGCCAAGCATATGATGAAGACTGGAGAAGGGAATGGCAACCTGCTCCAGTATTCTTGCCTGGGAAATCCCACGGACAGAGAAGCCTGGCGAACTGCAGTCCTGGCGTTGCAAACAGTCAGACACGACTGAGCAACTAACCAGCAAACAACAACGATGAAGACAGCAGGCCTCATTTTAAAATAATAAAAATCTCATTTCTTCTACAGAACAGAGAGGGGAGTGGGTCAGTGTGTGTACTGAGTGGAGACCCCCCGGAACAAAGACAGAACATACAGGTACAGTATAAGTCTGTTTTCCTTCAGTTGGTAGTGAACCTAGATGAGAACTGAGTGAAGCAAGTAGAACAAAAGAAGTATGGGCCTTTCTTGAGCTACTATGCTAAAAGAGCAGCTGCTGGATACATGTATTTAGGAGATGTGTGTTCATACCAAACCTGCACGTGAATTATTATAGCAGCTTTTATTCATAATTGCCCAAACCTGGGAGCAACCATCAGGACTGGGAAATCAAATCATTTCTGGGGGGATCTTCCCAATCCAGGGATCGAACCCAGGTCTCCTGCATGGTGGGCGGATTCTTTACCAGCTGAGCCACAAGAAAAGCCCAAGAATACTGTTGTGGGTAGCCTGTCTTCTGCTGTCTTCTCCAGCAGATCTTCCTGACCCAGGAATTGAATTGGGGTCTCCTGCATTGCAGGCAGATACTTTACCAACTGAGATATCAGGGAGCAACCAAGATGTTCTTTCAGTAAGTGAATGAATAAACAAACTGTGATACATCCAGACAACGGATGTACATTTGGGAAAGGAGTTTTTTAAAACAATTACGCTGGTCCTGGTTGAAGCCCCCACCCCCAGCACTCCCTCCCTCTCTCCCTGCGGTGCTCAGCACACTGACAAGCAGAGTCAGTGGGTAAAGGTTATTTGATGAAAGCAACTGCTGCTGCTAAGTCGCTTCAGTCGTGTCCAACTCTGTGCGACCCCAGAGATGGCAGCCCACCAGCCTCCCATGTCCCTGGGATTCTCCAGGCAAGAACACTGGAGTGGGTTGCCATTTCCTTCTCCAATTCATGAAAGTGAAAAAATAAAGTGAAGTCGCTCATTCGTGTCTGACTCCTAGTGACCCCATGGACTGCAGCCCACCAGGCCCCTCCATCCATGGGATTTTCCAGGCAAGAGTACTGGAGTGGGTTGCCATTGCCTTCTCCAGATGAAAGCAAAGGGACCACGTATCACTGGATCAAGAAATTAAACACAGAAAATCCACAGGCATGCATTCACTTATTGTCTCAAGGCAGGACTTGTTTAAAGAGCAGGGAAGCATTCTATGTGCTTAGGACCCTGCGGTTTTGCTTTTTGCCTGGGAGGTGTTTTGCTGCTGTATCACGCTTTCCACATGTGGTTCAGTTGTGGGTAAGAACTTTCCATTGTAACTTGCAAATGATGTCAGATGTGCAATCTATGGCCCAAGGAGAGGATTTTTCCTCCTTATCTTATCTTACCGATCTCTCCGTGATAGAAGAGAGGACATTTTACCCTACTCTAACTAACCCAACCCCACGTCCAAGGAGCTGTGGCTGCGCAGGCACCACAGAGGAGGAGCTATCCCACGTTGAAGGTCAGGAAGGGCGGCTGTGAGGAGACACCCCTCGTCCAAGGTAAGGAGCAGCGGCTGCGCTTTGCTGGAGCAGCCGTGAAGAGATACCCCACACCCAAGGTAAGAGAAACCCAAGTAAGACGGTAGGTGTTGCAAGAGGGCATCAGAGGGCAGACACACTGAAACCATACTCACAGAAAACTAGTCAATCTAATCATACTAGGACCAGAGCCTTGTCTAACTCAATGAAACTAAGCCATGCCCATGGGGCAACCCAAGATGGGCGGGTCATGGTGGAGAGATCTGACAGAATGTGGTCCACTGGAGAAGGGAATGGCAAACCACTTCAGTATTCTTGCCTTGAGAACCCCATGAACAGTATGAAAAGGCAAAATGATAGGATACTGAAAGAGGAACTCCCCAGGTCAGTAGGTGCCCAATATGCTACTGGAGATCAGTGGAGAAATAACTCCAGAAAGAATGAAGGGATGGAGCCAAAGCAAAAAGAATACCCAGCTGTGGATGTGACTGGTGATAGAAGCAAGGTCCGATGCTGTAAGGAGCAATATTGCATAGGAACCTGGAATGTCAGGTCCATGAATCAAGGCAAATTGGAAGTGGTCAAACAAGAGATGGCAAGAGTGAATGTCAACATTCTAGGAATCAGCGAACTCAAATGGACTGGAATGGGTGAATTTAACTCAGATGACCATTATATCTACTACTGAGGGCAGGAATCCCTCAGAAGAAATGGAGTAGCCATCATGGTCAACAAGAGAGTCCGAAATGCAATACTTGGATGCAATCTCAAAAACGACAGAATGATCTCTGTTCGTTTCCAAGGCAAACCATTCAATATCACAGCAATCCAAGTCTATGCCCCAACCAGTAACGCTGAAGAAGCTGAAGTTGAATGGTTCTATGAAGACCTACAAGACCTTTTAGAACTAACACCCAAAAAAGATGTCCTTTTCATTATAGGGGACTAGAATGCAAAAGTAGGAAGTCAAGAAACACCTGAAGTAACAGGCAAATTTGGCCTTGGAATACAGAATGAAGCAGGGCAAAGACTAATAGAGTTTTGCCAAGAAAATGCACTGGCCATAACAAACACCCTCTTCCAACAACACAAGAGAAGACTCTATACATGGACATAACCAGATGGTCAACACCGAAATCAGATTGATTATATTCTTTGCAGCCAAAGATGGAGAAGCTCTATACAGTCAGCAAAAACAAGACCAGGAGCTGACTGTGGCTCAGACCATGAACTCCTTATTGCCAAATTCAGACTTAAATTGAAGAAAGTAGGGAAAACCACTAGACTATTCAGGTATGACCTAAATCAAATCCCTTATGATTATACAGTGGAAGGAAGAAATAAATTTAAGGGCCTAGATCTGATAGAGTGCCTGATGAGCTATGGAATGAGGTTTGTGACATTGTACAGGAGACAGGGATCAAGACCATCCCTATGGAAAAGAAATGCAAAAAAGCAAAATGGTTGTCTGGGGAGGCCTTACAAATAGCTGTGAAAAGAAGAGAAGCGAAAAGCAAAGGAGAAAAGGCAAGATATAAGCATCTGAATGCAGAGTTCCAAAGAATAGCAAGAAGAGATAAGAAAGCCTTCCTCGGCGATCAATGCAAAGAAATAGAGGAAAACAACAGAATGGGAAAGACTAGAGATCTCTTCGAGAAAATTAGATATACCAAGGGAATATTTCATGCAAAGATGGGCTCGATAAAGGACAGAAATGGTATGGACCTAACAAAAGCAGAAGATATTAAGAAGAGATGGCAAGAATACACAGAAGAACTGTACAAAAAAGATCTTCACTACCCAGATAATCATGATGGTGTGATCACTGACCTAGAGCCAGACATCCTGGAATGTGAAGTCAAGTGGGCCTTAGAAAGCATCACTACGAACAAAGCTAGTGGAGGTGATGGAATTCCAGTTGAGCTATTTCAAATCCTGAAAGATGATGCTGTGAAAGTGCTGCACTCAATATGCCAGCAAATTTGGAAAACTCAGCAGTGGCCACAGGACTGGAAAAGGTCAGTTTTCATTCCAATCCCAAAGAAAGGCAATGCCAAAGAATGCTCAAACTACCGCACAATTGCGCTCATCTCACATGCTAGTAAAGTAATGCTCAAAATTCTCCAAGCCAGGCTTCAGCAATATGTGAACCGTGAACTTCCTGATGTTCAAGCTGGTTTTAGAAAAGGCAGAAGAACCAGAGATCAAATTGCCAACATCCGCTGGATCATGGAAAAAGCAAGAGAGTTTCAGAAAAACATCTATTTCTGCTTTATTGACTATGCCAAAGCCTTTGACTGTGTGGATCACAATAAACTGTGGAAAATTCTGAAAGAGATGGGAATACCAGACCACCTGATCTGCCTCTTGAGAAATTTGTATGCAGGTCAGGAAGTAACAGTTAGAACTAGACATGGAACAACAGACTGGATCCAAATAGGAAAAGGAGTATGTCAAGGCTGTATATTGTCACCCTGCTTATTTAACTTCTAGGCAGAGTACATCATGAGAAACGCTGGACTGGAAGAAACACAAGCTGGAATCAAGATTGCCGGGAGAAATATCAATAACCTCAGATATGCAGATGACACCACCCTTATGGCAGAAAGTGGAGAGGAACTAAAAAGCCTCTTGATGAAAGTGAAAGAGGAGAGTGAAAAAGTTGGCTTAAAACTCAACATTCAGAAAACAAAGATCATGGCATCTGGTCCCATCACTTCATGGAAAATAAATGGGGTAACAGTGGAAACATTGTCCGACTTTATTTTTTTGGGCTCCAAAATCACTGCAGATGGTGATCAGCCATGAAATTAAAAGACGCTTACTCCTTGGAAGGAAAGTTATGACCAACCTAGATAGCATATTCAGAAGCAGAGACATTACTTTGCCAACAAAGGTCCGTCTAGTCAAGGCTATGGTTTTTCCTGTGGTCATGTATGGATGTGAGAGTTGGACTGTGAAGAAGGCTGAGCGCCGAAGAATTGATGCTTTTGAGCTGTGGTGTTGGAGAAGACTCCTGAGAGTCCCTTGGACTGCAAGGAGATCCAACCAGTCCATTCTGAAGGAGATCAGCCCTGGGATTTCTTTGGAAGGAATGATGCTAAAGTTGAAACTCCAGTACTTTGGCCACCTCATGCGAAGAGTTGACTCATTGGAAAAGACTCTGATGCTGGGAGGGATTGGGGGCAGGAGGAGAAGGGGACGACAGAGGATGAGATGGCTGGATGGCATCACTGACTCGATGGACGTGGGTCTCAGTGAACTCCGGGAGTAGGTGATGGACAGGGAGGCCTGGCGTGCTGCGATTCATGGGGTCGCAAAGAGTCGGACATGACTGAGCGACTGAACTGAACTGAACTAACCCACAATATTGATCCCTCTGCAGAAAGGGGCAGCCTGAGGAAAATAATGCATCCATCCATCATTCCAGCAGGTGGCGCCCTCTCCACTCCATCCTCATTCCGCTGACAGCCAAGGCTGCCATCCCATATCCTTACCAATTTACCCGGCAAATTAAACAGCTGAAGGCCTGGTCTGAAGTCGGGAAGTAATCTTAGGGTGTTTAGAACCTATCCAGACTAAAAGTTTATCCCTTCTGTGCAAAAATTTAGTGTATAGTCCAATCCTGCCCTTATTTTGGTAGATGAATTTAGCTTGAAAACTGGATTGTGTTTAGAATACTGCAAATATTTTGAGAACACTAAAACCGCTAAAATTCATCTCCTCAGCTGTTTTGTCTGATGTCACATCAACCATTTTTTTGAGGGGCAATGTGGTGTAGTGACTGAAGTGAAGTGAAAGTCACTCAGTCATGTCCGACTGCAACCCTACCAGGCTTCTCTGTCCATGGAGTTCTCCAGGCCAGAATACTGGAATGGGTAGCCGTTCTCTTTGCCAGGGGATCTTCCCAACCCAGGGATTGAACCCAGGTCTCCTGCATTGCAGACGGATTCTTTACCATCTGTGCCAAAAGCCCACAAGAACCAGACTCCCCAAATTCAAATCCCACCTCCCCCAAAACTAAGAATTTTACAATTTGGGGCAAAGTGTTCAAGAGATGAGCTTTTCAAACTCTAAAATAGGGCTGATGATTAAATGGGTAAATATAGATAAAATACTCAGCACAGTACCTGGTGTATAATAAAACTTAATATGAGCTATCATCTTCTAATGTTTAATGTGTGTTTCTACTGTTTAATGTGTATTTATGTCCTCTTCTTCCCATCCATCTTCAAGGTCCTTGAGGAGAGAGATAATGTCTCCTTCATCAGCTATGTCCCAGGATTGGTTTTCTGTCTTCTCCCAGACACCTTGCCCAGGGCTATGTGATCAACAAGGGGAACTGGGAACATGTCCTTGAGTTTTGACTACTACCTATGTGAAATTCCTCTATCTTCACACTGAGACTCCCAGCCCTGGAGTTATGTGGCCTCCCCTTCCCACCACTAAAAGATTCACTTTCTATCCCAGAATCTGATCTCATCATATTTAAAGCTTGGATATCATTCTTGAGACAAATAGGCTGCTTTATTCGATTGATGGGCAAGAGGGATGGAGAGAGACAATTGAATCATATTTAGTAACAGTACCAGGGCCCTGAGCATACCTGCATATATGCATTCAAGACATAGTGATTTTAGCCAGTGAAAGGAGATATAAGCTTACAAAAGCATATTGATTTGTAAGCATCCTGGGGAGTGTGGGGGTGAAGGGTGGACCATGAGAAAGGAGGTGAGTGTAGGCAAGCATAAGTGAAGGTGACCACAGGCCCTATCTCTCCATGAAATCGTTAATCTGACTTGCCAACCAAAAGGTTTGAATCTGGATTTCTGGCTCTTGTTGAAAAAGAAGCAATCAGATAAGGACAGGCTGGCGGGGAGCCTGGCTGCTCCTCTGGACTCCACACATGGTCTTCAGTGCAGCGGCGTCCCTCCCCTTCCCCGTGACTGCAACTTTCACCTCTCCTGTGTGTTTCCTGCCTGGCTCCTGTGCATATCTGAATGGTGCACGTTATTATTAACCCTCTTTGATGAGTAATTGAAGCCCAGGCAGTTGAGTAAATTTCCCAAGGTTGCCTAACTGAAAGTGAAGGAACTAGAATTGGAATTTTGGCCCATTATATTCTAAAATCCATGATCTTCATGCTCCACCAACCTTCACAGAGGATATTTATGTGGCATACAAATATCAGTTAGAATATATACTCATGGACAGAAGTGGTGTAAGAAAGAGTCTGATATTTGGGAGTAGGGAGACCTGGACTCAAGAGGAAGCTCTGGCACTTGCTGGGTGTTACACCTTGGGCACATCATTTCATGTCACCTCTCTGGGCATCAGATGGCTCATATGTAAAATGAGCATGCCCAGGTCTACTTCCCAAGGTTTTTAATATCACAGGAGATGTCTGGAGAGTCCTAGGTACAATGGCAAGCCCTACAACTCTAAGGGATTGCTAGGCCAGCAAGGAGGGGGCTGGCAAATTGGTCCTGCTGTAAAGGAAAGTCAGGAGGGCTTGATTTGAACCAGACTTCTGGTGGCTGAGATGTTAAAGAATCAGCCTGCAATGCAGGAGACCCGGGTTTGATCCCTAGGCTGGGAAGATTCCCTTGCAGAAGGGGTTGCCATTCCCTTCATTGGTGTGCAACCCACACCAATATTCTTGCCTAGAAAATCCCACGGACAGAGGAGCCTGGCAGGCTAAAGTTTGTGGGGTCTCAAAGAGTGGGACACGACTGAGCGACTAACACGCTTTCAGGAAAGGAAAGGAAAGAGAAGTCACTCAGTCGTGTCCGACTCTTTGCGACCCCATGGGCTACAGCCTACAGGGCTCCTCCCTCCATGGAATTTTCCAGGCAAGAGTACTGGAGTGGGTTGCCATTGCGTCAAAATATGAAAGAGCTGGCTGAGCCTAGTTGTCCCTGATTGAAGGGTAAGAAGGGTACAGTTCAAATGCACCCAGGGAAATCAGCGATGATACTCGAGATTCGAGGGAGGGTCGGTTAGGTCTCCAACTGCCCGGTTTTCTACCTGTCTCTCAGCATCCCGCCCAGCACCTGCCGGGGCGTCCGCCCTCTCTGAGGGCCCGGCGCCCCTCCCCGCGCTCGCTCCCTGGCCCCCCAGGCCCCGCCTCTCCGGGGCCGGGCCCGCCCCCCTCCCTCGGCGGGCGGGGCCCCGCGGCTGAGAGCCGAGCCCCTGCTTCGCAGACGCTGCCTCGGAGCAGCCAGGCGTCCTGCGAGCGCCAGCGCGCCGAGCCCAGGTGAGTCCGGGTGGGTCGCCGCGTGGGGCCGGAGGGAGCGCACCGAGCATCGCTTCTCAGCGCGTCGCGTTGACTTTGAAACCGAAAACACGTCGGCGGCAGGAGCCCCGCAGCTGCCTCCCCGCAGCCCGGCCCGGCCGCCTGTCCCCCGCTCGCGGCTGGCGAGTCCCCGACGGCCGGGGGTGGGAGGGTGGGGTGCACGCGAGGAGGCCCCGGGGCCCGGACCCCGGGTCGGGAGAAGCCGGCGGGGCAGGTGTCCCCTGATGCGGGCAAGTGGGTGCGGTGTGTATGGGCGGGGGGCGGTTGGGTTCCGGGCCCCGGAGCGAGTTTTCTGAGCAGAGAAGGGGTACTCCGAGAATGGAGACTGGGGGTCCCGAGCTGGGGAGCGCCTCCAGGGCGAGGGTGTCCACTCCGCGGACCAGAGGCAGGTCGGGGTGTGCGGGCCGGGGAAGGACTTTAGGCGCGTCTGGCACGCGCGCCTGCAAACCCCTGTCTTCCCCCATCGCGCCGTGAGGCATCCCCTCTTTCCACTTTTGCAGGACTTTCCAGCCAGAATATTCTAGAATAAAGCTTAAATACTGGCATGCATGGAACCTCAGGGAAGCCGTTCGATTGGGCGTCCTCATTTAGAACCTCCCTCACCCCCAGCCAAGGAGAGCTCAAAGGGGTCTTGCAGGAACCCAAGACTCAGGTAGGAACGAGCTGCCCAGAGAACACCCAGAGAATTGGTGGAAACTGTGTTCTCCACAGCAGATGGCCTCGCCCTTGTTACTGCTCTGCAGGGTTTTGGCAGTTCTGAGAATTCTCAGTGAATTCTGGGGCCACTGCTCTTGCTACTAACCCCCGGGCGTCTCCTCTGACTTTCTGGGCTGTTTCTGCCCCCTCCTGCAGAGTTTCCATATTTGGCTATTTCAGATTTACTTTCATCAGAAGTCGGTTACCTCTCAGTGACAGGCAGGGCTGCTATGCGCTCGCGGTGGGGTTGGTGAAAGGAGGCGTGGCTCCCGGCGGGGACTGTCCCCTGCGCACCCCACCCTCCACAGCCCCGGGCTCTGACCCGTGTCCCTTCCGGACAGGCCTCTAGTAACCAACTGAATTCAGTAAATATTTATTGGGCACCAGTGCTGGGTGAGAAATGGGGAAGGGCCAGTGGAATACTTTCCTTCTTTCAGAGATACTTGCATTTTAAAAGGAGACATAAAATGAAAATTGGTTTAAGTGCTTCTGGGTATAGAACAGTTCTGGCGGAGGTGGGTGAGATAATTTTAGGCAGGGAAAGCCTGGGCTAGAACCTCTCAAATGGAGCATGCAGCTGCCTGCCTTGCCTTCCCCACAGACAGCTGAAGACAGGGGTGTTAGCGCGATTGATGGTTTGGGTGAAAACCTTATCATCTGAACACTCTCACCTGCAACTTCAATTTAAACAAGAGAGACAGACGTTGCTGCAGAAGAGATGAAGGTGCGTTGGAGGCAGAAAATGTCCAACCTTTATTTATCAAGGTTGTTGTTGTTGCTGTTTTGGTTCTTGTTTTGGACTCAGTGGAATGGGCTGACTCTCAGATGCTGGAATCTCTCTCTCCCTGGGTTCTGGACACTGGGAGAAGAAAGCCTTCTGTCTGAGCCAAACTGTGGAAGCCCCGCCAGAGGGGTGGTGGTGGAGGGGGAGACTTTCTCGGGTCCTCTGGGCTGAGGTCTGAGGACAAGCAGGGTTTCCATTGATCCACAAGCATCATCCACCTGCCCTGGGTGGCAGAGTAGTGGAAAAACTATGGAAAGGTGATGGGGTCCCATCCACTGGAAGTACTTGCTGTCGCCACTGGAATAATTGCAGAGAGAGGGGGCTGGATGTCTCTGAGTCAGTCCCATCAGGCTAGCCTGGGAAACAGACCGCCTGTGATTATCTCAGCTTTACTGGAGAGGACCCTGAAGAAGAAAATATTAAAGCCTTGTTCATAAAGCCCTTCCCCTTTCAAAGCATTTTTCCCATTACTCTGGACATTTTGTTCTCATTTTGTCCTCCACGATACCCTTGAGAGTCAGGCCAAAGCAGGATTATTGTCCACATGGCCCAGATGGGGAGGGGGAAGCACTGAGAGTGAAATAACCCTTTGGACACCACTGCTGGGCCAGGACTGGGTCTCCAAGGACTGTGGTTCCTCTGACCCAGGCCCCTCACCTTGGTTTCTCAGAGCTACATCCACCCACCTCAAGCTCAGCGAGGGGTGATGAGGGGAGGTGCCTGCATGCCTGCCATGCTTGGTTGCCTCCGACTCTTTGCAATTATAGCCTATGGACTGTAGCCCGCCAGGCTCCTCTGTCCATGGGATTCTCCAGGCAAGATACTGGAGTGAGTAGCCATTTCCTCCTCCAGAGGATCTTCCCAACCCAGGGATCAAACCCACATCTACCCAAGTCTCCTGCATTGTAGGTGGATTCTTTACTGCTGGGCCACCAGGGCTTCCCTGTTGGCTCAGATGGCAAAGAAACTGCCTGCAGTGTAGGAGGTTCAGGTTCAATCTCTGGTTTCGGAAGATATTCTGGAGAAGGGAATGGCAACCCACTCCAGTATTCTTGCCTGGAGAATCCCAGGGACAGAGGAGCCTGGCAGGCAAGGAGTCAGACATGACCGAGCAACTAACAAGCAGACTCAGACTCTGATCATGCCTGGATGATCTGTTCCCAGTAACACAGAGCAGGTTCTCCTGGATACTCTGGCCACAGCATGGACAGACACCTCCTGTGATAGTTCCACCTCCGCTAGCAAACTCAGGGTGAGAATCAGGGTATCTGGTCTTGTTTGTAGCCTGGCGTCTGGCACGGAGGAGGACTAAACAGATGCTGGTGTTGAATTCACTGGAAGTGTGTCTCCCTTGGGCTTCGAGCTGCCGGGGCCCGATGGTTGGGAAACGCATCCTGGGTGGGGCTCTGGAGACACTGTGCTGCCAGCAGGACTCATCTGCACCCCAGAGTCAGCATAGCACCGTTCAGTTGACAAACAGCTGTCTCATCTGCTGAACGTCTCACTGCCTCCCTGAGAGCAGGGAGAGGCAGCTGCTGTTCTTGCATGTTAGTGGGCTGCAAGCTGGGCTCAGACATGACTTCAAATATCTCACAGCGCGTGGGGAGTGGCCAGGACCTCAGCGCATGTCTTCTGACTCGAGTTCATGAGCTCTGATAGTTTTGTGGCTAGAGGAAACCAGGATTCTGGGCAGGAGGGTGGGGGGACCCGAAGGGCGTTCATCAAAGGTTGCCTGACACCTCTGTCACCCATCCGGGTTCTTTAATGAGAGTCAGGAGACCAGGGAGAGGAGGGCAGCAGCTGAGGCCTCCTCTGAATAGCGATGCCTGTTCAGATGGTGACTTTTCCTGACGTTCCTCTGGGGCAGGAGCTGTCACCCCAGTAGTGTTGTAGGTAGGGTGTGTGTGTGCATGTGTGTGTGTGTGTGTGTGTGTCAGGGAACAAGCTGCAGGGCAGAAGTCACCCCCAGGGCTGCTGAGGATAGAGCCAGGCTACAGAGTTTGCTGCTTTGCTCAGAGCGAAACTGCATTTGGAGGGCCAGACAGCAGCCGTTCCCCTTGGGTCCCCAGCAGGCCCTGTCTTGTGAGGAAGTGGGCTGGAGGGGCAGGGGGAAAATAAAAGTGAAAACACTCAGCGGTCCTCATAGAAAAATTCAAAGTCCCTTTGCGGTGGCAGTGATAAGTCCTTTCTGCCCATTGGCACCTGGAGGCAGGCAGTGGTACCTACAGGCGGGGACGGGGCTGTAGAGAGAGCAGATGCAGCCAAGTGTTGGTGCAAGTCCTGTGGCCCCGGGGTGACTGAGGGAGCCCGAGGAGCGCCCCGCCCCAGGGTTCGTGTTTGCAGGAAGGAGTACCCAGCTCACTTCCTTCCAGGAGAGCCTCACACCTTTTTCCTTGACCCGCGCTCCATCATCACCTCTCCTCTCCAAGCCAGAGCATCCCCGAGGTTTCCTCTGCAGCTTTTCTCTCTCTCAAGGAAAAGGAGCTCTCTTGACCAGTGGGAGAGCACCTTCTCCATCTACACCCCCGATCCCGCCCTCTCCTCTCTTGGAGACAGACCCATTCCCTTCATAATTCCCTGGCCACTGACTCCTTCCCCTCCACCACATGCTCCGTCTCTGTTAAACAAGACCCCAGCTTCCTCGCCCTTTCACCGACCAGATTCTGGAAAGAGCAGCTGGCACTCGCCCTTGCCCTTGGCGTTCTCTTCCTCGTCGGCTCCATGCACCTGCCCCTCTGCCCGTGTTGCCCTTTGCAGGCTTCCAGGGCTGCTAATCCTCAGTCGCCAGCCTGCTCTGCAGCTGCTGCTCGGCTCCTGGAAGGGGGCCACACCGTCCCCACTGATGTTTCCTTCCTTGACCTGGAGCTCCTCGTCCTCTTCCCGCCCTGAGCGGGGCTAGGGCTGTGTCTTCAGGCTCCCCTGGAGCCCTGCGGTGCAGCCAAGGTTAACCAGCACTCCTAGGCAAAGGCTGATCAAGTCTCTGCCTCTCAACCAGCTCTCTTCTTGGCCAGTTCGATTTGTGATGTTTCAGGAGCCCCTTGGGCTTCCCTTGTGGCTCAGCTGGTAAAGAATCTGCCCGCAATGTGGGAGATCTGGGTTCGATCCCTGGGTTGGGAAGATCCCCTGGAGAAGGGAAAGGCTCCCCACTCCAGTATTCTGGCCTGGAGAATTCCACGGACCGTGTAGTCCATGGGGTCACAAAGAGTCGGACACGACTGAGCGACTTTCACTTTCATAGGAGCCCCTTAGACACTCACCCAAGCCCCCTTCCCCCGCGTTCTCCCTGAGCCTGACAGACATCCCTGCTGCGCCCTCATCTTCTCTGCCCTGTCTCCAGCTGGTCCTGACCTGCTGTCTTTCCCCGGGGCTGCTGCCTGAGTTCCCCCGTCCAGCCCCCTCCTTCCTGTACTCCCTGAGCTGTCTGTTCACTCACTTCCCTGCTCGTCTGTCTTCTCTCCACACTGCTGCAGGGGGGACCTCCTTACTGCAGAGTCTAATCAAGACCTACTCCTTCCACTCATGGCGTGGTAGAAATAGTGTGGACTTCAGATCTGTTATTTATGACTTTCCAGTTGTTGTTGTATGGTTGGGGCAAGTTGCCCAACTTCCATGAGTTTCTGTATTCCCACAGGTAAACAGAGATAGTAATGTCACCCACTTGGGGTTGCTGGAAGGATTAAACGAGCCAATTATATACACAGAGCCTAGTGTCTGGCAAGTATTCAACAAAGCTGGCTTTCTTCTTTTATGTTTTTGACAGCATAGGGATTTGTGGGGTTTCTGGGGAGGTGGAAAATGTTTGTCTAGCCTGAAAGCATTCAAATTTAAATTAAAAACAGACAAGCACAAGACCTGCCACATACCAGGGTAGACCATCATTTAAACTAGCCTATTGCTTCCACTCTGCAATCTCTAGACCAGGCCAACCTCAAGGGCCAGAGTAGGTGAACTGGCACAGTGCAGGGCATGGTGTGGATAAGTTGTGCTGAGCCCACAGCAGGCAGAGGGCAGAGAGGGGGGCTACCAATCCCAGATAAAAGGAGGCCCAGCTCCAGGGGTGGGTGTCAAAGGGAGATTTCCAGTCCTTGAGAAAGACTCGTGGGCAGAGCAGTGCAACCTTGGAGGAATAGTGGTGCTGGGCAGTGAGGCAGCACGGGGACCCAGCAGAAGAGAAAATGGACTTGGGAAGCCAAATACAGGCACTGGCTTGGTCACCAGAAACAGAGCCGTCACTTCGGTGGAATCAACTGTGAGGTCACAGCAGAATGAGGAGTGAGTCGACTTGGGGCCAAACTGCCAGCCAGAGCCCTCTCTGTGCTCCCTTCCTAAGCGGATGGCTCGGGACAGCCCCACCTGTGCCCTGAGCCTCCATTAGAGGAGCCCTTGATGCTGGCGGATGGAGGTGGGGGTGGGCATGGAGTTAAGCTGAACCAGTCATGAAAGTCTGTCTTTTGCCTTCAGGATGTGGGGACTCTGAGGAAGAGACTGGGCAGGTATCCCTGATACAACTTAAGATAACGTCCCATGCTTCCCTGGGTTAAAGGCAAAAAAGTGAAGGCTTGAATGCTAAGTAGATGCAGAGTAAAAGAAATGACCAAGCTGGTGGGATCATTCCAGGAAGCCCCTCCTGAGGAATGGGAGGACGGAGAGTTGGGAGGAGGCTGGGGAATACTGGGCTGTGGGCAAAGGCGTCTCTGCAGGACATAGGAAGGAAGGAATGTGTGTGTGCTCAGTGGGTCTGACTCTTTGCGACCCCATGAACTGTAGCCCTCCAGGCTCCTCTCTCCATGGGATTTCTCAGGCAAGAATACTCGAGTCAGTTGCCATTTCCTCCTCCTGAGGATCTTCCCAACCCAGGGATCAAACCCTTGTCTCCATTTCCTACATCTGCTGCATTGGCAGGCAGATTCTTTACCACCAAGCCACCTGGGGAGCCAGGTGAATAGTTGTTCTTAATGGATGGAAAGTAGATTATTCTAGAATGAATTGATATTGAGCTAGTTGTTATAGAAAAACACCCAATAATTTGGGCTTTGCTTCAACCTCTCCATAGCATTCCCACAGACCCTCCTCTGAAATGTCCAGTGCCATGTCTTTGCTTTGGATGGGCAGATGGTACATTCTTTCAATTTTTCCTCGATGCTGACAAAAATTCCATATATGTGAGTTCAGTGGTTCACTGACTGACACTGGATCTGTCTAACAAGTGTGACTTCTATAGCCCCTATCTCGTCCACCTTGTGACTATATTGCTGGGTTACATCAACTCTGGTTATGCTGGGTTGAACAGCTGCAAGGCCTTGTCGACTAAAAAAAAGATGCACAAGCTGAGAGTTGTGACTTCCCTTTTATTTGGGGCAAATTGAGGACTGCAGCCTGGGAGACAGCACCTCAGATAGTTCTGAGAGACTGCTGCAAAGAGGTAGTGGGGGAGGTCAATATATAAGATTTTGGTGAAGGGGAAGTTCAATGCAATCAAATGTTTGCTTTACAAGAGGCTTTCTGCTAGTCACAAGGAGTTGTCATCATGAAGGGATTTAGTGCTTTTCTAGATATGAAAAGAGGCAAGGATTTGGGATTATGAAATCAGTTCCTGAAAATATCTAACTATCTAAAGACCTGTTCCCAAAACCATCCCAAAGAAAAAGAAATGCAAGAAGGCAAAGTGGTTGTCTGAGGAGGCTTTACAAATAGCTGAGAAAAGAAGAGAAGCAAAAAGCAAGGGAGAAAGGGAAAGATATACCCAACTGAATGCAGAGTTCCAGACAATAGGAAGAAGAGATAAGAAAGCCTTCACAAATGAACAATACAAAGAAATAGAGGAAAACAATAGAATGGGAAAGACTCGAGATGTCTTCAAGAAAATTGGAGATATCAAGGGAACATTTCATGTAAGGATGGGCACAATAAAGGACAGAGATGATAAGAACCTAACATAAGCAGAAGAGATTAAGAAGAGGTGGCAAGAATACACAGAAAAACTATATGAAAAAGGTCTTAATGACCAGAAAAACCACAATGGTGTGATCACTCACTTAGAGCCAGATGTCCTGGAGTGTGAAGTCAAGTGGGCTTTAGGAAGCATTACTACAAACAAAGCTAGTGGAGGTGATGGAATTCCAGCTGAGCTATTTAAACTCCTAAAAGATGAGTCTGTTGAAATACTGCACTCAATATGCCAGCAAATTTGGAATAGTCAGCAGTGGCCACAAGACTGGAAAAGGTCGGTTTTCATCCCAATTCCAAAGAAGGGCAATGCCAAAGAACGTTCAAAGTATCATACAGTTGCTCTCATTTTGCATGCTAGTAAGGTTATGCTCAAAATCCTTCAAGCTAGGTTTCAACAGTATGTGAACAGAGAACTTCTAGATATACAAGCTGGGTTTAGAAAAGGCAGAGGAACCAGAGATCAAATTGCAAACATTTGTTGAATTGTAGATAGCAAGGGATTCCCAGAAAAATATGTACTTCTGCTTCATTGACTACACTAAAGCCTTTGACTGTGTGGATCACAACAAACTGTGGAAAATTCTTAAAGTGATGGGAATACCAAACCACCTTACTTGCCTCCTGAATGTAGGTCAAGAAGCAACAGTTAGATCCGGACATGGGACAAACGGACTGGTTCCAAATTGGGAAAGGAGTACGTCAAGGCTGTATATTGTCACCCTGTTTATTTAATTTATATGCAGAGTACATCATGCGAAATGCCGGGCTGGATGAATCACAAGCTGGCAAGCTGAAGATTGCCAGGAGAGATATCAATAACCTCAGATATGCAGATGATACCACTCTAATGGTAGAAAGAGAAGAGGAACTTTAGTTCCTCTTGATGAAGGTGAGAAAGGAGGGTGAAAAAACTGGCTTAAAACTCAATTAAAAAAAAACTAAGATCATGACATCTGGTCCCATCACTTCATGGCAAATAGAAGGGAAAACAGTGCAAACAGGGACAGACTTTATTTTCGGGCTCCAAAATCACTGCAGACAGAGGCTGCAGCCACAAAATTAAAAGACAGTTGCTCCTTGGAAGGAAAGCTATGACAAACGTAGATAATGTATTAAAAAACAAAGTCATCACTTTGCCAACAAAGGTCCATCTAGTCAAAGGTATGGTTTTTCCAGTTATCATGTACAGATGTGAGAGTTGGACCATAAAGAAGGCTGAGCACCAAAGAATTGATGCTTTCAAATTGTGGTGCTGGTGAAGACACTTGAGAGTCCCTTGGACAACAAAGAGATCAAATCAGTCAATCCTAAAGAAAATCAACCCTGAATATTCATTGGAAGGATTGATATTGAAGCTGAAACTCCAATACTGTGGCCACCTGATGTGAAGAACTGACTCATTGGAAAAGACCCTGATGCTGGGAAAGATTGAGTGCAAGAGGAGGGGGTGGCAGAAGATGAGATGGTTAGATAGCATCACCGACTCAAAAGATACAAATTTGAGCCAACTCTGGGAGATAGTGAAGGACAGGGAACCCTGGCATGCGACAGTCCACGGGGTCACAAAGAGTTAGATGGGACTTAGAGACTGAACAGTAACCAAAGATCTGTTCCACCAGTTTCCCTGGAGCACAGAGCGCTTCACTCTCCACCCTGATCTGCCTTCAGGGTGTGGTGAAGGTCAACAGCTGCAGCAGCACAAGGTTCAGACTCCGCAGTAGTAGATGGCAAATGCCCTTGGCAAGCACCTGTTTGTAGTTGATGGCCTTCTATACTTGACTTATCTGTTCCTAACTTTCTTCATATCATTTCTCCTGCCTGGAATGCCTCCTGTTTTAATCTACTATTTCATGCCTCTTTCACTCTTTTCAAAGAAAACTCAAAATTAGTTTCTCATTAGAAAGGCTGGCCCCAAGACCATGCCCAGGTTCAATAATATAATAGGAGGACTCACAGGATTCAGTGAATAGTCATACAGCTAAGGCTTTTCACATTGAAAGGATACAAAACAAAATCAGCAGAGGGAAAAGGCACCTGGGACAAAGTCTGGAGGAGACTAGGTGCGTGCTTCCAAGTGTCCTCCCCCGGTGAAGTCACACAGGACGTGCTTGATTCATCCTGGACTGTGAATTGTGGTAACACCTGTGAAATGTCATCTATTGGGAAAGCTCATTGGAGACTCAGCATCGAGGGTTTTTACTGGAGACTGGTCATATAGGCACCTTCTGCATAGCATACACTGAAAATCCCAGACTTCCAGGAAAAAAACAAAAAAAAAAAAACACAGCAACAAAAACAGCAGATGTTCAACCCAAACCATATTGTTTGCACAGTTTAGGTACCATGAGCAACTCAGGATGGGGACAGCCCACCCCAAATCCACCTTCCCAGACATCATGCAAGGGCTCTCTAGGGGTGGCAGTTGCAGCCCTACTATCTTAACCCTTTCCTGCCCAGCTTCCCTGCATAATCCTACCTCAGTCAGTTCAGTCGCTCAGTTTTGTCCATCTCTTTGTGATACCATGGACTGTAGCATGCCAGGCTTCCCTGTCCATCACCAACTCCCGAAGCTTACTCAAATTCATGTGCATTGAGTAGGTGATGCCATCTGACCATCTCATCCTCCGTTGTCCACTTCTCCTCCTGCCTTCAGTATTTCCCAGCATCAGGGTCTCTTCCAAGGAGTCAGGTCTTTGCTTTAGGTGGCCAAAGTTCTGGAGTTTCAGCTTCAGCATCGGTCCCTAACTAATCCCACCTCAGTGCCTAACTATAATTATGCTACAGAGAGAATCCCCCTACGTGAGGGGCCAGAAGACCTGGGTTCGAGCCCAACATGGCCACCTACTGCTAGGTGACCCTTTGGATCCCGCAAACTTCATTTTCCTATTTGGAAAAGGAGAGTCGTAGTTCTTGTTTGTAGATTTCCAGGGTGACTGTGAGGATCAAGTGTGATGACTTAGTAGGTATCCACCCTGCTTGGTTGAGCGCCTGCTATGTCCAGGGCTGTGAGTGACCACGGAGGGCATGGAGGGAAGCGTGGTGCAATGGCTTTGATAGGAGACAAGCCTGAGGTCGAGTCCTGGCCCGGCAGTCGGCAGCTGTGTCACCTGATCATGCTCTTCGAGCTCCCTGAGCTTCAAGACCTGATCTGTAAAAGGTGAGCATGAGTCATGAAAGTAGTGCCTATCCTTCACCGGGCTGCTGTGCAGAGTACGTGCAACTAGGAAGCAGCTAGCCACAGTATCTAGCACATTGCAGGCACCCAAAGGGGCAGCTGTTCATTTACTCAGATATTCGAGTGCTTGCTCGAGACACAGTCCCAGCCCTGCTTTCCATGTATGGATACAGACTGATATTGAACAGATAATCACCTTAAAAATGAGTGTACTCAGAAGTGCGATGAAGGAGAAGTACAGTGTGATGATGGGTTTGTGCTGAGGAAGAAGGGGGCCAAGCTGGCTAAAGGGGCCTGTGAGGCTTCGCTGCATAGCGAGGCTTAAGCTGGGCTCGGATGACTTGAGTTCAGTGAGAGGTGGGGGTCGGGGAAGGGATGTTTCCAGAGCAGAGGCAAGAGCGTGAACGAAGGGAGACCAGTCTTAGGATGAGGGCTGGGGGAAAGAAGGGTCTCCACTCCTGTGAGGAATGGCAAAAAAAAAAAAGCCAGAGAGGCTAGAGAATAAGGGGTGGGGAGGGAGATGCCCTGGAGAAGTGGGCGGGGCCGTGGTTAGCTCCATGAAGGGTTTGGAACCGTGAGAGTGATGGGAGTCGGTGGAAAGTCTGTGGGAGTAAGAACACCTTGACTTTTTCAAAGGCCCGTCAGGCTGCTGTGTGGGGGATGCCTGGGGTGGGGGGGGGGGGGCGGGGAGCAATGAGTGGGGTAGACCCGCTTTAAGAGGGGAGGTCCATAGCAGGAGACCGGTGCAGATGGGAGGGTGGTGTGAACTGGGTGTTGGAGGAGGAGAGAAGGCGCTGCCAGGGATGATTCCAGTTGTCTGGCCACTACAGCAGGATAAAAAGTGGCCCTTCATGGAGACGGAGCCCTGCAGAGAGGAGACATCAGTACCGTTTTAGGTGTGTTGGCGCTGGGGTGCCTGTGAAACACTGAAAAGGAGACGCCAGGTGGGCAGTAGCCCATGTGGGTCCAGATGCAGTGGGGACACTGGGGAGCGGTTAGTTTGTTTGTGATCTTTGATGGCAGGACACTGGTTTCGGGGACGCTAAAGGGAAAGAGTGTTTTAAAGTGTGCATTTGGGGTGAGGGTGGGGGTTGGGGTCACTAATATCTGATGTAGCTGGGAAGCCAGCTGAGATAAAGATGGGAAATTGACTACTGGCTTAAGTGACCCGGAAGTCCCTGGGCCCTGGGTGAGAGCAGCATGGGGTGCTTGGTGGGGGTGTAAGCCAGGCCCGAGTGGGCTGAGGATTGGATGGATCGGTTTGACCAGAGGCCGGTGGGGATGGTCACTCCACTGCATGAGGTGGGTGGGTGGGGGCGGTGTCAGGTGGTTTGGCTGGGAGGAGAAGGCAAGCTCGAGCTTCTTAGGCAAATGTGAGAGTGGGAATTTGGAAGGTGGCTTGCCTGTGAGAAGAGACCTGTGCTTGTGTGAGTGCCAAGGAAGGAGGCAGCTGAACAAGAGAGGCTGAAGGGAGGAGGCTGAAGTCTCGGGCATGAGGAGAGCCTGGTGCAGACGCCGCCTCTGCGAGGGTGTGTGGGCCGTGGAGCAGCCCCCCTCCACCCACACAGGGGGACAGAGTGTGCAGGCTCTGCTCAGTGGCAGGAAGTGGAGGTAGCTTTGGTCGGAAGACGTCTGTTTTCTGTGCAGTAGGAAGAGAAGTTTCCCGGTGAGATGGAGGGAGATGTGATCAAGGTCTGTGGAGAGAAGAGAGGTTTGCAACAGATGTTGGAAACAAGAGAGTGAGCTGAAAGGCAAGCTGGCCCAGAGCCCTGTGACCTGTTCTCCTGAAAGAAGTCTCTGGTGAAGGACTCGAGCCAACGTGATTTTGAATCTCTAGAACCTTGTGAGATGCCTCGGTGAGGACCCCATACCTATTTTTTTAATAAACAAAAACAAGAACGTCCTTCTCAGCATTTTCCCTCCTTCCCACGTACCTGCCCACCCAGGGGCTGCTTCATGCTGGTGGGACCAAGGAGCACTGTTGAGGCTCTAATCTTCCACCCACCTCCTCATGCCCACTACCCCACTGCCCACCAAGTGCCCATCATCGGCCAGCTTTGCCTTCTCCAGCTGTGACCGGTAGACTGCCAGGACTCAGAACGGAGTGTCAGGCCCTGGGAAGCACGCTCAGTGGGAGAGAGCCTGTCCTGCCTCCTCCAGAAACTCTTGAGGCTGTTGTTCAGTCTTCCCGTGAGTTCTTACTGATCACCCAGCATGTGCCCTGTTCTAAGTATTGCTTACCTTCAGAAGCAGAAGAAACATTGCCGGAGGCAGAAGAAACATTCCCGCCCTCACAGAGCTTATATTCTGGCAGGAAGGTAGTAAAGGAGCAAGCACCTGGCATGCTGCGTGGTAATAAGTGCTTTGGGGAGGAATGCAGCAGGCTAGGGGGCTGCTGGGATGTTATGATTCCAGGTGGGTTGCGAAGTCCTCTCCTGTGAGCTCATGTTTGAGCAGGGAAGTGAGGAATGCGCTATTCAGGGGTCGGGGGTGCAAGTGTTCCAGCAGGGGGATAGCATGCAGGAGGCGCATCTGCCACTCAAGAGAGAGCCAGGCTCGTGCGACTGGAGTGTGTCCTGGGAAATGGAGACAGAGAATGGAGACCAGGTCACAGAACTCTGAGGACACCGGCTCACACCCTGAGTAAGATGGGGTCCTTGGGGCAGAGGAGGGACACATATCTGACTCTGACTGCTGGGTTGTGAACACACTGTGAAGGGACAGAGGCAGAGGAAGAGACCAGCCAGGGGACAAGGGCTGTATCCAGTGAGGATGACGGTGACTTAGACCGGGATGGTTATGCTGACAGTAATGAGACATGGGTAGGTATGTTTGGAGGAACAGCCAATAGGATTTGGTGTTGTGGGATGGAGAGTGGGAGGAGCCAAGGATGACTTCACAGCTCTTGGTCCAAGCTTCAGGGGGATTGGTGGTGCCCGTTTACTGAGCTGGGGGAAGGTAGTGGGAGGAGCCAGCTGGATGGGGACGGAGGAAGGCCAGATGTCTCACGTTTGAGATGCTTAATGAATAAATGTGGAGCTCTGGACTAGGCATTTGGGATGACTCATATTCAGGATGGGGACCCAGCCTGCAGATAGGAACCAGGAAATTGTCGGCCTTAGATGACATCTGAGCCCCGATGAGCTCACAAGAGCACCAGTGTAGATGGAAGCACCAGGCCAGGTGCCCGAGAGGTGGGGCAGTGAGGCATGGCCAGCGAGGAGAAGGTGATCTGGAAGCCAGCACATGTCACACTGTAATGGGCTAGAATCGAGCCCGGGAACTTGTCAAAAAGGTAGACTTCTGGGTACTACGGAGGGATCCTGATTCTAAAACATGTTAATTAGGGCACTCTAAACTATTGTGGATTTCCTTAGGTGGCGCTAGTGGTAAAGAACCTGCCTGCCGATGCAGGAGACATAAGAGATGATGGTTCAATCCCTGGATTTCCCCTTGGAGAATCCCACTTCAGTATTCTTGGGCTTCCCTGGCTGCTCAGACAGTAAAGAATCTGCCTGCAATGCGGGAGACCTGGGCTTGATCCCTGGGTTGGGAAGATTCCTTGGAGGAGGGCATGGCAACCCTATTCTTGCCTGGAGAATCCCCGTAGACAGGGGAGCCTGGTGGGCTACAGTCCGTGGTATTGCAAAGAGTTGGACATGACTGAGCGATTAAACACAGAACAAATTATTGTAACAAATGGGACCCCAAAACAAAGGTCTGTTTCTGTCCAAGCCAGTATTTTTTTTTTAATATTTTATTTATTTGGTTGTGCTGGGTCTTAGTTGTAGCATGTGGGATCTAGTTCCCTGACTGGGGATCGAACCCAGGCCTTCTGCATTGGGAGCACGGAGTCTTAGCCACTGGACCACCAGGGAATTCCCCAAGCCAACATTTTGATCATGCCCCAGGGCACATTCTTAGCAGAGCATCCAGGGACCGAGCCACTCTGGAAACTGTTGCTGTGCTTGGCACCTAGGTATGCTCCCCACTGAATTGAAAACCCCTTGGAAATAGGAACTTGGGGTCCTGTCCCACTGCACCCTTTCCCACAATAGAATGAGAGTCAGACCTCTGCATGCAGCAGGCACTGAATAAATGCTGGCCAGGAGTGAAGAATGGACAGACATGGATACGAAGTGTTTATTTTTGTGCCAGACACTGTGTGCTGGTAATTTATGTGGATCAACACATCTAATCCTAACTCAGGATTAGAGTTAGCCTTAAAGGCAGGTGCCTTTAGTGTCCTATCTTCTAGATGAAGAAAAGGTGACACAGGAAAGTGAATGGCAGAAGAGGTTGGACCCCAGTGGTCTGGTTCCAGAGCTGGTCTCTAACCATCAGGCTGCACTGCCTGTCATTCCACACCTCCTTTTTGGTACCAGTTGGGATGTGATACCTTTTCTTCCAGCCATGACATGAAGTAAACAGCACTGGATTTGGAGGCAGAAAGCCTAGATTCAGATTCCCACTGCATCACATGTTGGCTGTGTAATTTGGGGGCATAGGTACTTCACAACTTGGGGCCTCAAGTACTTCATCAGAAACATGACTGTGATTTCCCCCATGGGGTTCGTATGAGGACTGGGTGTGATCTTGTTTGTGAAAGTACAAACTGCAAAGTCCTTGTGCAGGTAAGGTATTATTAACTTGAAAAAAAGATCAAACTGTGGAACCCCTACGACTGATTACCGTAAGAGCTGCCAGAGGGGTGTAGACTGTAGGAAACCCAACAAGCCTTGTTTAACCAGACCAGTTCCTCTATACCATCCTTTATGTATTGATGTTTCTTCCTGACATTTGGTTTGACAGGTTCGCTGTTTCTGAAAAACTGTGACACTTTTGTTCATCTGATAACCCTTAAGTACCCTCCACAGCTGACTGGCTCAGTTGTGGGAAGCCACTCTTCAGATTCTTTCTTCTTCTCTTGGGTCCCCTTTCCGGGCTCCCCACCCACTTCCCCTCTCTGTCGTCCTGATCAAGCCCATAGGTCCCAATAGCCTGACATCAAGCATTGAACTGAGCGGACTCTCATGTGTGGGCTGGGCACCTGGGGTGGTGGGCCTCGGGAAGCTTCTCTCCCTGGAGCTGGGCCGAGAGGACCACATTTGGTCCCATCTGCTTCCTCCCCAGGCCGCTGGTCAGGGGATTGCCTGTCTGCCTCTCCCAGGCCATTGACTCATGCCCCAGCCACAGACTCTCCCAGAGCTCTGGGCGCTTTTGGCAGCTGACAGAATGTCACTGGTCTGTGGTCAGCTTTGGAGATACGAAGTGAATACAATGGCAGATGTGCATGAGCTTTGTGGGAAGCTGAGGCCCAGCTCAAATGAGGTTGGCTTTTGGTAGCTAAAAGTCACTGAAAGGTCAGGTCAGGGTTTCTGGATCCTTCTTGGCATGTCTGTTCTGTAGCCTGACGAGCCGTGGTCCCAGTCTCTCCTCTTTCCTTAGAGAACCCTTAGGCCATGGAGGGCAGGACCTGTCACAGTCCTCACTTCAACATGCTTTGAAGTCCCACGCTAAAATCTGAACTGCTATTCTTTGGCTTTGTTCCCAAGCTCCCGTGTCACTTCACTTGTGGGGCCGCTGGAAGTCTCCATCACTTTCTGAGAGCGTGTGCTCTGCCTGCCTGTCTTTAGGAGAAAAAGGACCATCAGGAAGGGAGAGAGAGAGAGCTAAGTCTGAGATGGTAGCCCAGTGACTCGCTGAAGCAGGGACCCTCACCCACACTCGGAAGTACAGTCTGGCTGAGGATGGGGGAGCCTTTCAAATGAGGAGAGGTGGGAGTTGTGGCAGGAACTAAGGGCAGAGGGTGAGCCCTGCAGGGAGCCACCCGGAGGTGTGGTCTGGGGTGGGAGGGGAAGCAAAAATACAGTGTCCCCAGGGGAGTTCTGAGAAGGAAGTGCCAAATGCCACATAAAGGGCAAGAGGGCTCCAGGTTGGGAGAGGCCAGGTGGCAGGTCTGATTCTGTGGTTATGGTTTAGAGTTTAGATCACCAACTGAACACAACGTGCTTTTCCAAACCGCTTACGTAGTAGGGCCCGACACCCGGGTGATTTGGGCCCCCAGCTTGTTCAAGAGCAGAGGGAGGGCAGTGGGTGGATGTCTGAGGAGGGACACGCGTCTGAAGGGACGGCTCTGGAGTTGGGAGGGGAAGGGAGGGGAGAAGGTGGCTGGTGCTGGTGTTGCTGGGCTGGTTGCTGAGTAGCCTGGAGACCGCTCCCTGCCATGAGGTGGTGGTGCTGGTGTGAGGATTCCTCCCCGCCCCATGCTACATTTCTTTTTCCCCATCAGTGTCTGCATGTAGTGGTTTCTCAGCAAAAGCATGATTTACAAGTGACTGATTGACCGTGTTTAGTGGGAGACCTTTCAGTGTAACCAGGAATTCAAAAGGGTGCATTGGGTGAAGCGAGGAGGAAAATGTGTTTGGAGGATGAAATGGAGACATGAGAAAATTGCAACAGAAAGGGTAGAGGAGAAGCAGTGAGCTTAGTCAAGGGTCCCAGGGGAGAAGGGGCAGCACCTTGTGGGGTGGGAGGGGGGGTGTGGTCTCTGGAAAACCCACCTTGGTGCATGCATGGGAAGGTGAGTCAGCAATGAGCTGTGCCCACCCACAAGATTATCAAGGTCTTAGTAAGAGGGCTGACTGAAGCGGGGTGTGGGGGGAGAGTAGAGGACATGGGAGGAGAGGTGGGCTCACAGGACTCTGTCATCAGACTTATACTCATCACTTTCACTTCTGGGTGAGCGCATGGGGGTAGTAATGTGGGTACTTGTGGTGGAATTGCTAAATTGTGTCCGACTCTTGCAAACCCATGAACTGTAGCCTGCCAGGCTCCTCTGTCCATGGGATTCTCCAGGCAAGAATGCTGGAGTGGGTTGCCTTTCCTTCTCCAGGAGATCATCTCGACCCAGGGATCGAACCCGGGTCTCCTGCATTGCAGGCAGACTCTTTACCGACTTGAGCTACAAGGGAAAAAGCCAAGTCCATTCACAGCAAACAGGTGAGTGAGGAAACGTGAGAAGAGGAGAAGAACATAGGAAGGTTTTGGGAATATTTAGGCAAGTCTCCATGGGCTGAGGTAGTTGTCTTCTCACCTGAAGGAAGGAGTGCCTTCAGAAAAGGAACCATTGATGAAGGGCTCTGTGCGCTCTCTTGGCTGACTCTGGGGCCTGGAGACTAATGAGGACAGCCCCCTCTCCCAGCAGCTCATCAAGCGAACCCCAGACCTAGAAGTGGGGACAGCAATGGACATGGAGCTGAAGCTGAGGATCCCTGAGTCAAAGTTTCTTCTAAAGGAAGCTCTTGTGGGAAGATCAGCGGTCCTTTCTCCTCTTGTTCTAACTTCTGAGCAAGCACATCCCAAAGGTCTCCTGCAGCATCACGTGGAGCAGGTAGACTCTGGATGGTTCTGAGCAGGAGAGAGAATTCCCTTCAAGGCTTCCCTGAGAGAGACTTGATATGAAAGCAGCAGCTGCCTTAGAACCAGGAGCCGGGTGGGAGTGCCCTTCAGCCCCTGACCACTGGCTTCTCTCCACCAACGGTGCTCTGCTGCTCTGCCAGGAAAATAAGGAACCAGAGGTTTCCTGACAACTTGGAGAGAAATCACACTTCTCTTCAAAGGAATTAAAACCATGCCCACGTCATCCTTCATCCTGCATCCAAGAAAAGCCTCTTCTGCAAAAGTATAAGGAAAAGAAAAGACACTCTCCTTCTGCCTCTGTGACATCAGAGCTGGCCATCCTGTGGGTGGACGGCTCGGGTTGAGGGCCAGTTGTCATGTGTCATCAGGCAGGAGTCACCTGCTTCCTATGTGGTCTCCTGTGTGGTTTCCCATCCTGTTAGACCTGATGGAAAAAGACCTCGCTTTGCCTGCGTTTCTCCAAGGCCGTTCTTCTGGGTCTAACCTTCATGGTTCAAGGTTAATGAAAATAAACCCAGTCTGGGCTTCCCTGGTGGTCCAGTGGTTAAGAGTCTTCCTGCCAATGCAGGGGACATGGCTTCAATCCCTGGTCCAGGAAGATCCCCATATGCCTGGGAGCAACTAAGCTTGTACGTGAGCCACAACTATTGAGCCTGTGCTCTAGAGCCCAGAAGCTACAACTACTGAAGCCCTCAAGCCCTAGAATCTGAGTTCCACAAGAGAAGCCACCACAATGAGAAGCCCACACACCACGGCTAGAGAGTAGCCCCCACCCACCGCAACTAGAGAAAAGCTCGCACATAACATTGAAGATGCAGCACACCCATAAATAGATGAATAGATAAATCTTTAAAAACAAAGAAACCCAGTCTGTCCCAGAGGTCACGTGGTGGTGGTGCAGTTGTGTTAGGTTGTGGGAACAGCAGAGAGGCAGAGAAGGTGGCGGGCTGGAGCAGAGACCTGGCGGTAGTCTTGAGGGCTTTTGCCTTCAGAGGAGCAGATTTCTGGGCCATTGCAGACAGAGGCTTTGGGGATAGCTTGGGGCCCATCTCGGTTCTCTCCCTGTGGAGGCAGCATGCTCCATAAGGGCTTTTCTTTTTCCTCTTTTGCCACCTCCTCCTCCCTCCTCCTCTTCCTCTTCTTTTTTGTTTGGTTTTTAGTTATTGTTGTTGTTTTAATTTTCCTGCTTGTCACCCTTCTTCCTGGAAGAGCAGTATCTCAGAATTCAAGGGTCAGATGTGACGTTGAGAAAGCGGACCGCCTGTCCTCCCACGGGTGGGTGTCTGGCTGTCCCTGCTGTGGCTTTATTCTATTAGATCACTGCCCAGGGCACAAGTTCTGGCATGTCCCTGAGTCACCCCATCTTGGGAGTCCACATTTTAACTTTTCCTCAGCACTAACCGCCATCTCCCCTCCCTTAACTTAAGCCCAGGACCCGTCGCTGGGTCTCGGGTGGGTTTGGGGAAATAAGGTATTTGCACCTGCCCCCTGTTGCCAAATGTGCCCCTCAGGGGGTTGGCTTCTCATGGTCACGGGGAGGCCTGAGCAGAGCTGAGAAACGGGCAGTTTGCCGTCCAGCAGCCCATCCTGTGACTGGCAGCTTCATGGGCCAGTGTGGTGCTACCCATCCGCTGCCCACGGTTCAGGGACCACCTGGCACCTGGCCAGCCTTTGTGCCCCCATCTCGTCACCTGGGCCTGCAGGTCTCACCTCCCACAGGAAGCAGTGTCTCAACTCTCAGAACCCTGTCTTACAAAGAGGCCTCAGGAGGGGCTGCAGGCCTCTCCCACCTTCCCCAGACCACCCTGCTTCCCCAGGCACCGAGGTACATTTAACAACTATCCCTGGCCCCTGGGAACTGTTGTCAAATCCAGTCATTGGTTCTAGGGATCTCACAGAGGGGTGGTGGGGGGGTCATACCAGCTGAATGGGGGTTACCTTGGGGGGAAGCCGCACCTATTAAATCTCACACAGGGGGCTTCCCTGCTGGCTCAATGGTGAAGAATCCGCCTGCCAATGCCGGAGACACAGGTTCCATCTTCCATCTGGGAAGATCCCACATGGCGCAGAGCAACTAAGCCCGTGCACCCCAACTACTGAGCCTGTGTTCGAGGGCCCGGGAGCCACAAGGACAGAAGCCTTCATGCCTAGAGCCTGTGCTCCGCAACAAGAGGAGCCCTGGCAATGAGAAGCCCGCACATCACGACTGAAGAGTAGCCCCACTTGCTGGCCCTTGTGTTCTGAGATGCTGCTCTTCCAGGAAGAAGAGTGACTAGCAGGGAAATTAAACAAGAACTAAAAACCAAACGAAAAAGAAGAGGAAGAGGAGGAGGAAGGAGGAGGCGGCAAAAGAGGAAGAAGAAGAAAAGCCCTTTATGGAGCAGTTGCCTCCATGGGCAGAGAGACCTCCATGCAGCGACAAAGACCCAGCACAGGCAAGAATAATAAATAAACGGTCCCAAGTAGGGAGCAGGGGCTGTGCTGGGGCAGGACCAGACCGCAGACTCCCGCACTAGCTTCCTGGAGCTCCCCCGCAGCTATTGCTCTGGAATGTCTTATCTCTCCAGATCCTGTGTTCCTGACATAGTTATAAACCTGTTATGTCAAATGTCATCACTAAAATGACAGCCAAGGTAAAAAAAAAACAAAAAAACAAAGGTATATATATATACATATATATATATATATATATATCTATATCCTTGTGCAATTATAAAACAATTGTCCTTAGCCCAAAGAAAATGTCGCCATTCCTCGGAACCATGTAGTTTATGGTGGAAAGCGGTCGGCTGGTCTGAGTCATCCCCGTTGCCCTGAGGCTGGCCCTGGCTCTGCCTCTCCCCACATTCTCCACTTGCTCTGCTCCCGTCCGGCCTCCTGTCTCATTGGTGCCCTCGTCACTTAGTCCTCCGCACTGGAACCCGCGGGTCCTCCTCCGTGTCCTCTCCCGCAGCCCTTCCATCAGACCCGTTTCGGAATCTAGCATTTTCTCTCAGAAACGCTTCACGAACATGGCTCCTCTCCGCTCCTGCCTTAGATCAGGCCATCGTCATCCTCCTTTGGCCCGTTGTGGTGCTTCTTCCCCTCAGCTCCCCGCCTGGGCCTGTCTTCTGTGTCTGTCATCCCCCCAAAGTTGAAAACCATGGAGTGAAAACCCGGACTCCTTACCGGCACCCCCTCAGCCTTCACGGCGTGCCCTGCCCCCTCACCACACGCCTCTCACAGGCGCCTCGCGAGGCGCTCCCGGAAGGGGATTCGGTTACACAGGAAACGGCTCCACCACGGGGGACGGCGAATCTGGGAAGCCACACGGAGCCTGGAGTGAGGCCCCTCTAAGAGGACTCACGGCGGGAAGCTGCCCACCCGCTCTAGAACGGACGGGACGAAAAGAGGAGATGGTGTTTCCAGAGCTTAGGAGCTGGGGACCTGCCTGCTGGAGCTCGTCCACAGAGAGGGCGGCCATTGGTGGGGATGAAAGCCGAGGAGGAGCCCAGTCACTGTTGAGATGCTGCCTAGCACCGAGGGATGAGGGGACAACCGTCTAGGTCTCCGTTCCTCCCACCCTGCAGTCTCCTGCCAGTGTCTCGCCTTGGCTGAACCGAGCCAGAAGCCAGGGAACCCTGCGAACAGTGTTTTGGGGGGCCAGCTCTCTTCACAGTGCAGATCAGGGCAGAGGGTGGATCTGAGAGCCAACAGGCAGGTGAATGGTGTGTTCCCCTAATTCCAAGTTCAGCTACAGTTAATCATTAAACTGCTCCAGAACTTTGTGATACCCTCTGGGAAATGGTTCTATCTACTTCATTTTAGAAAATGCCTCCTCCTCCTGCAAGACCAGTGGGGATGTTTTCTTCTCTCTGGAATCATCACACACCTCAGAAAGTGGTGTGTGATGCTACACCACTCACATGGGCTACCCCTTACCTGGGCTCCAGCAGCTTGTTTAAATCTCTCTTGATGGGACTTGCCTCCAAAGTGTTGTCATGTATCATTCCCGGGTCTGATTTCCGCTGCTCCTCTTAGAGACCCTCAAGGGCAGACGTGTTGTCACAGGTCTACGTGTTCTCAGGACCTGGCCTGGGGCACGTAGGTGCTGAGTCCATGCAGGCATGTACAAACAAGGAAGCCCTGGGATGTCTCCCCACATGTCACAGCAAGTGAGTGGCGGAGCAGGGCTTGAGCCCAGGTCTCTGGTCCAGTGCCCTTTTCACTCTGGGATTTGATCTTGAATTTTCAATGATTAAAAATTGAAAACCCTGAAGACAGTTCCTGGGCTTATGTATTATGAAGTAAAACATGATATATAGAAGCATTCCTCAGTTTTCCAAACCTTCATTAATCTATATGATATGCTGGGAGACTGTGGAGGTAGTGTGGACAGACAGACACAGACCTTCCTATTTTCACCTGAGACTGAATTCTGCTAGACTTGTGCCCTTTTGACTCTAACTAAAAGCCAAATGCTGTTTCAGAATGTTAGTTTATTTATTATGTGTTCCCCAAAAATGAATAAGAAGAAATATCTAAGTGAAGAAGAACAGTGGGGTCAAGTTGAGGCCCGGGATCTACCAGATATTAAAGCGCATGACAAAGTGTCTTAAGAAAGGAAGAAAGAAGGGAAGGGAGGAAGGGGAAGAGGGAGGAAATAATTTAAATAGCGACATCACAGACTTTCTTTGGAATTTCTAGAAAATTCTCAGCTAAAAGATGCATCAGTTTATGAAGCTTAAAAATAACATTTAAAAGGAACTCAGTATGAGTTCTTAGGGAGCAGATGGGGTGTCATTTTCTCTTGTCTTTTTTGGTTTGAGTTAATAACTCTTTAGTAGGAGGACCATTATAATTCCATTGATGGCAGGAATAAGGCACTGTTTACTGCAGTAAGGAGATATACAAGCTCTAAAAGTAATTTTGATGATTTTTTTTTCTTATTTATAAGAACTGAAATCTTTGGCTGTTCCTGTTACATAAGCTATTATACCCAGAGGGGAAAGATTTTAATAAAATGGAGCTCTTACTCATTTCCACTAAATAACCTCCTAGGAATGACAGAGTACCAGCTGGAAATGTTGAAGTGGTTAGAGAAATGTATTTGTTAGACAAAGAAACATCAGCCTTTATAGTTCTATTATTGGGGCTCTCTAACGTCAGCAAGCACAGTGCATCGGTTCCATTTTTGGAGCTGAGTCACAGGCCTGATGGAGCTTCAAAGGAAGGAGACAGACCCTGCTCTGGGAAAATTTACTGCTTGGTTCTGCTTGGCTAAGAACATTGCCCTGAAACATCGCAAGTCCTTATTGTATAGCAGAACACAAGTGCTTATTTTTTTGGGTGTTTAATGAGATGAAAATTTGATTGCTTAAGGACATATATTGGACAAGACAACATCTTGGAGAGTGAACAAGGTCACTGGATGACCTAGGCATACTGACCAGGGCCGGGCCAGACACGCAGTGGTAGGGTGAGTGTGGTCCTCTGTGGGCCATTCAGCAGGTGGAAGGAGACTATCTGTGAGGGTCACATGCTGGGCCTGTCGGAATAAAGACTGACAAGGGGCAGGCCAACGGGCAGCCTGATAGAGCAGTGGTCCCCAAAGTGGACTTGAGGGGCCCTGAGGGTACTGGAGCGGCTGTTCCTAGGATGTGGGCTTCCTACAGCCAGTGGGCTCATATGTCATTCAGGTATGTTTTGGCATAGAATTGACAACTTTCACTTGCAACTTTTCCCCACGGAGAGCAGATGTTTGGCATTTACACCATTGCCTGGAGCTCCCTGAGACCCTTTCAGGTGATCTGCATGGGCAAATTGTCTGCATAATAATACTAAGATGTCATTTTCCATTTTTACTCTCCTTTTATGAGTGTGCAGAAGCTACGTGACATGTGATAATGCAACACTGAATGCAGAGTAGATATGAATATCCAGCTATCTTCTCTTAAGCCCAAACAGAGATGTGCAAAAATATATTTTTTTAAATGCCACTCTTACTAATTTTTTTCTTTTGGAAAATGATTATTTTTCATAAAAATATGATTTATGTTAACATGTAACTGGATCATTATTATCTTGTGTGCTTGGGTGCTAAGTCACTTCAGTTGTGTCCAACTCTTTGTGACCCTGTGGACTGTAGCCCACCAGGTCTCTCTGTCCATGGGATTCTCAAGGCAAGAATACTGGAGTGGGTTGCCATGACCTCCTCCAGGGGATCTTCCCAACCCAGGGATCAAACCCACATCTCTTATGTCTCCTGCATTAGCAGGCAAGTTCTTTACCACTGAGCCACCAGGGAAGCCATTCCCTTCTCCAGGGGATCTTCCCGACCCAGGGATTGAACCCAGGTCTCCTGCATTGCAGGCAGATTCTTTACCATCTGAGCCAACAGGGAAATCCCATTGCTATCTTAAAGTGAATTAATTAATAAAGAGTTTTTTTTTTTAGTTTCTCAATTTTAAGCTCAAATATGGTAAATATTAATACATATAACCCACATAAACAAAATCTCTTTGGTGTCCTCAAATTTCTTAAGGGATTTTATTTTGTGGAGTGGCTTTGGGTTCCTAACAAAATTGCGTGGAAAATAGAGAAAGATGGACAGACACACAGATGAGTGCATTAGATTCTTGTGCTGAGAAAGAGGAGAGAATGTGGTGGAGGGGAACCCTAACTGCGTTTTGTACATCCTCCTGCCTTGTTCTGGAGTTAAACAGGCCTGCTGCTCTAGGGTATCTCTGTGAGGGCCCAAATTTAAATGCTTTGTGACTCAGACATGAGTCTGGTCTCGAGAGAGTGTCCTCCAGGGGCAGAGAATGCGAGCTGTCCTCCTGCTTGGGACTAGATGACACAGGGCAGGTCAGGGCAGTTGGGATAGGTTCTCCAGTCTTGGTGATCAGGTCATGTGTGTAGATCAAGGTCTGTGCCTCTTTATCTTCATAACTAAAATTTTGTTAAATCTCAAGAGTAAACCACGTTAAAAGGGGAACAACCACATCTTGGTCTGCTCACCTGCCACCCTTGAAGTTCTGTAGGAAACACAGAGAGGAGAAAGGTGGAATTTTGGTCTTAAACCCCAGGATAAGTGGGAGGAAAAAAAAAAATCCCCTCGTCTGCCAAGCTTGTCCAGAGAGAAAGCTTGATTTGCTGAAAGAGGTCAGTTGCTTTCTCTGCTCCATTTGCCCGGGCCACAGCCCAGCTTCAGACCATGGCAGCAGTGGGACAGGGCCGCAGCTGACCTGGGCAGAGCTGAAGGTTGAATAGGGCTGGTCCTCTCCCACCGATGTGGTCAGGCCACACACAGCTGCTCCCAGGCCCAGCTGACCTCATCCGCTACAGGAGACTCATGAGGGATCCCGAGAACAGGCCAAAGCAAGCAAGCCTGAAGGCCAGGCCTTCCTGTACCACAACCGCACAGGAGGACGTCACTTCTGTCCTTTCACCAAGGACCACCCATACTCTCACCGTTTGCGGACACAGAGAGCATCACTCCTGGCACTGGGCCAAGGGGAGCAGCATGCCGGGCATGCAGAGCTCTTGTCAACCTGGGGGCCACAAGTGGGGGTCCCCAGGGTCCTTAAAGGTCCAGGTGTGAGGTGTCTGTGCTATTTCATAGGTAGAAGGGTCTAGAGTTTTCATCAGATTTTCAAAGGTGGGGGGAGTCCTTGCTCAGAAAAGGTTAAGAATCACTGTGATATGACTCATTTATTTTTGTAACTGGAAGTTTGTACTTCTTAATTTCCCTCCTCTATTACTCCCCCACCCCACCAAAAAAAAGAATCACTGTGTTAGAGGCCAACACTGCTTATAGCTGCCCTGTTGAGGGTTTTGAAAAAAATTCTATTCAATAATATTAACTCAGCAAATAGCTGAGTTGTTCTCCACGCCTGGCTTGGTGCTATGGGCTGGAAATGCAACAGTGAGCAAGACCAGATGCTATCTGTTTGTCACAGAGGACCATAGATATAAATAAAATAACCACACAAATGCATATCCAGTCTCAAATCAAGCATTGCTCTGAAGGGAAAGAACCTAGTTCTATGATAGATACAACAGTGGGTGAATAGCGTTTTGGTTTTGTATATTTTTAAATTTTTGGATAGGTAATATATTCATGTTCAAAAATTCAGTAGGATTATATAGCAAAAATTCCACCCCTCACAAATACCCTTACTCATACCTCCAGCTACTCCATGGAAGCTTTAAGTGTTTTACAGACTAGTGAATTGGCCTCCTAACAGATTAGGGGAAGAAGAGAAAGCTTACCTGAGAATATGAAACTTGAAATTTGAAACACGAATGTGAGTTAACTAAGTGAAGAGGAATGGAAGGGGATAGGGGGAAGCACAGAGGCAACAGCTTGTGCAAAGGCCCTGGGGCTAGAGACAGCATGATATATTAGAAAGAAAGCCTGTGTGGCTGGAGTCATGAAGCAAGGGGAGGGGACACCCAGGAAGCTACTGAGTGAGGAGTATGCTTTGCATTGTTGGCTTTAACGTAGAAGCCCTGGGAAGCTACGGAATGATGAAGAGAGATAACCTTCCCTCATAGTGTTTTTGGGAAACTATCACCCTGGCTATAGTATGGAGAATAGATTGGAAGGAAAAGCAGTTAATGGGCTTTTATTCAGCTCAGGTGAGAAACGGTATGGCTTGGTGGTGGTGATATATCTATATATTTTGCAAGAAATATATTGGCATGCAAGATTCTTGCTTGTTAACACAACATTTGTTTCAGTTTTCTCAACTGAGTGGAAGCAAAATCCATAATGAGTTTACTCAGAATGTAGTTAACACTTGGCTGTATTTTGTCCAAGCATGTAGCCCCACTGAAGGATAATTTAGCTCTTTGATGGACAAAGAGCTGAAGTCTCATACAACCCTGCTCAAAGTCATCTGGTTTAGACTCTCACCCGAGCACCCCAAAGCCATCTGGCTCCCTTCTGCGGGAGCCCTCCAGTGGCAGGAGGTTGTCACTGTTCCACAGTCACGACAGAAGGACCCTGTGGGTGATGTTCACCAATTAGGGAAAAAATAATTAAAACACCCGATGGCTCTGGCGGTTTTGATGCTCGTACACTGAGTTTTCCTTCTCTTCTGACCCCCAGGATGGCCTATTTTGAGGAGCAAGGAGGAGTGCCCTGTGGTTTCACCCGCCAGAATTCTGGCAACTCCATCTCCTTGGACTTCGAGCCCGACGCGGAGTACCAGTTTGTGGAGCGGTTGGAAGAGCGCTACAAGTGTGCCTTCTGCCACTCAGTGCTTCACAACCCCCACCAGACGGGCTGTGGGCACCGCTTCTGCCACCAGTGCATCCTGGCCCTGAGGTGAGCCGGCGGGGCCTCCGCTCCCGCCAGAAGCGGCCAGCGTGTTCCCGGGAGCGGCCATCTGTGGCCGCTCAACTAAGATCAGGGTTTCGGGAATTGCTGTGGTTGCCCACAGAACCACAAATTTGGAGACGGGCTTTCCCAGGGCCCTTCTCTGAGAGCCTGAGGAGTATAACCTTCATTTTCTTCCCACTATCCTATTGATCGTCACCTTTTCAGACCACACCTGTTTTGCACGCGAGGGCCAACCTCTGTGCACAGTCTACACCGGGAAGGACCTGTCTCCCAAGAGGGTCTTTCTTGTAGGCGCCCTGACCTTCCCCTGCCTTGAGGCAGGGCACAGAGGTGAAGTGTTAGAGGTTAAGTGTGAAACAGGACCCTCTAGAATCTTCTGTTCTAGTGGAGGAGACAGGTGGTGGTACAGTGTGATAGCATAGGACCGCCAAGGGAACATTGGCAGAGAACATTTGACTCTGTCTGCGGGACTCCCTCTTGGACTCACATCCTGGAGGATGAATGGGACTTTCAGGACTTTCACTGAGGAGGTGCTGAAATTGGGGTGCCAGAGGGCGCCTTCTGGAAAGAGGGAACAGCATGAGTAAAGATGGGGCCTGGCCTGCTCAGGGGGGACTTCAAGGGGTCAAGTGTGGCTGGAGTGCTGGGGCTGCTCTTAGAAAGGTTGTTGAGGTCAACCCTTAACTCTGGCTTCATTTTGACTTTTCTTTACAGAGAATTGGACACAGTCCCACTCTGCCCTGTAGATAAGGAGGTGATCAAATCTCAGGAGGTAAGACGATCCCTGGTTTGGGATGGAGCAGCCAGTGTCCTAGGTTGAACTGGACAGAGGAGTTGAAGCAAGAGGGCAGGAGGGGGACCCTTCCTTGGAGTCCAGATTCCTCTGCTGTGTGGTCAGGTTGGACCCCACTCCCACCCCTGTTCGAGAGAGGAGTTTTGGGTCCTTACTGAATCCCCAGGTCTTTTTACCCACATCCTCTTTACCCTCTTTCTATCCGAGCTCCAGTTACTGTGAGTTGCTTGCAGAAATGAAACATCCTATTTCCTGCAATTCACTTTCTCATCTGTTTAGTCTCTCAAACTTTCTTTTATTAAGTGTAATAATAGCTTTATTGAGATACAATGCATATGCTGTAAAATTTCCTTTAAAGTGTGCATGTTTCTGGGGTGTGTGCCTAGGAGCGGAATGACTGGGTCACGTGATAACTCTATGTTTAACATTCTGAGGAACCAGCTAGGTTGTTTTCCAAAGCAGTATTCTTTCCAGCAAGGTGTGAGAGTTCCTAATTTCTCTAAATCCCTGACAAAATTTGTTGTGATCCATCTTTTTTATTATAGCCTTCCTAGGGGTTATAAGGAGAAGGAAATGGCAGCCCACTCCAGTGTTCTTGCCTGGAGAATCCCAGGGACGGGGAAGCCTGGTGGGCTGCCGTATATGGGGTCGCACAGAGTCGGACACAACTGAAGCAACTTAGCAGCAGCAGCAGCAGTGGTTATGAAGAGATACCTCATGGTTTTGAGGCTCTAGTGTTTGATGACATGGAGCATTATTTCCTGTGCTTGGCTGATTGGATATCTTCTTTGTAGAGATTTCTATTCAAATCCTTTGCCCATTTTTTTAAGTGGGTTATTTGTCTTTTTAGTAAAGGTACGTGTGCCTTCTCTTTGCTCTTATAATGCATTTTCCATAAGCCTAGCTGTACTTGTGTCTGTCTCACCCACTAGCCAGGGGTTGGCATACTACAACGTGGGATTTGTTGGGACTGATCCAGCCTGCCACCTGTTTTTGTATGGCCTGTGAGCTAAGAATGGCTTTTATATTTTTAAATCATTGAAAAAAATCAAAAGAAGGATACACAGGAACTCTGTACTGTTTTTTGCAACTTCTTGTGAGTCTATTTCAAAGTAAAAATTTATAAATCAAAGGAACAATGTTCTGTAACATGTGAAAATCATATGAAATTCACATTTGTGCCCGTAAATAACATCTTATCGGAACACAGGCATGCCCATTCACTTAAGTATTGTGTATAGCAGGCTGAATAGTGTCAACAGAGGACATTGCAACGTGGCTGACAAAGCTGAAAATAATTTACTCTCTGACCCTTTATGGAGAAAGTTTGCCAGCCCCTGGCTTGTGCTGAAACATAAGTCAGCAGAGCTTCAGTGATACCACCTGATGACTAATACAACGTTTACCCTGGGACAGGAAGTGGAAAGCATCGCCCCCATCCACAGCCCCACCTCCTGACCTTTGAGCATGTGGGGTCAAGTTCATCACCAGATTTCCCCCAGCTTCAGCCTACTGCAGTAAGCATTGAATTACCTGGCTTGTATGTCTGGTGGCCTGTCAGATGTATCTGAGACGGTCTTTTCTTATATGGTGGCGAATCTGGTATTTCCATTCCAACCACTGACTGGAAGTTTCCACCCAACTTTTGAGATGAACTGAAGACCAAATTAATAATAGATTCCTTCATGTTGCTCTAAAGCTTTGGAGTGTGTGAATCTATTATGTTTATCTTTTAGGTGTTTAAAGATAATTGCTGCAAAAGGGAAGTCCTCAATTTGTATGTGTTTTGCAAAAATGCTCCCAGATGTAATGCCAAGATTATTCTGGGACGATACCAGGTTGGTATTATTCATGAACAGTGTCTGCCATTTTCCAGTGTCATGTACTAAACACATTTTTATGTGTAAGTTCCTGGGCTAAGCGTGGTACATGGTTTTGGTGGGTGGCCCTCAGAAAATTTTTGTCTAGCAATACAGTTGGCTACAGTGTAGCATGCCAAGGGCTAAGGTATGAAATGAATCTCACAAGAAGAGATTCATTTTGTATGGAACACATGGAGAACATAACAATGTGTGCTAGACCTTGAATTACAGGTCCAGGTTCATTGATTCAAAAGAGAATGGCACATGCTGGGCAAAAGAAATGGTCGAGCCAAGGACACGTCATTTTGGAAAACTGTGAAGGACTTGGGATTCCAGGGCATGACTGCAGAAAGACATAGTTGTAAGGGGTCCCCTGCCTGGAAGCATTGCAGGTGCTGGGGTGGGTGTTTCCTGGCTGCTATGGGCCCTGCTCTCTTAGAAGTTATGATCTAAACGAAGATGACGCAGACCAGAACAGAGCTGGGATGCAGTGTGAAGGTGAAACGTGGGTAAGAGATGCGGACAAGCAAGGTATAGGGGAGGTGACAGGTTGTCAAGTTCCTTTCAGATGAAACTGCCCTCCGTTACTCTCCTATCCATCAGCGGAAAGCCGTCAAATGGGAAGCAGGAAACACGGCTTTGCCAGAGCAGGCCCAGGTCAGGTTCCATCACGCCATGAATGAATGTGAGGCAGACGTCTCTAGCTTCCAGGGAACTGCTTGGAGACTGCTGCAAGTTTCCCCTCCCACCCTCCCGTACCATGCTGTGGAATGTATTTCTAGTGATTCAGTCCTTTTCCCAGCATTCCTCCAAACCCCCAGGCACTGAGCTCAGAAATGCGTAGATGATTTCCCTGTTAACCCAAGAATTTCTTTGGAAGTTCACGAAAGGTTTTTGTGTTTTCCTGAGACAGTCCCTCACCACTTGTTTTGATAGTCAGGTCCTATAGTAGAGTCCTTTGACCAACTTGGTTGTCATTAAGCCTGAGAAGGAAATGAGGCTCAAATGGCCATTGGTCAGCTCTCGTGACCAGATCATCACCTTCTGGAGAATAGTGGATGGTTTCTCTTCACCTGTTTCTTTCGTATTAATATTTCCTCTTACTCCCTGTTCTCCGTCACCTGTGTGGTAAGCTGTAGGATTTCACAGGGTGCAGAGTCTTGATGAATGTTGACTGTTTTGGTGACAGCTGAGGGGTAGCATCCATGAATTTTGGAGATGTAGATTTCAGCTGTCACTGTCATTACTAGAGGCAAAGGAGAATAGCTATAATGTTTATTTACCTCCTGTAGAAAAACTATGTGCCCTTTTTTTTTTTTCCTTCAGAAGAGGGGTCAGCAAACTATTTCTCTCAGGAGCCAAATAGAAAATATTTTAAACTTTGCCAGCCAGTGTCTGTCCCAGCTGCCTGACTCTGCCATCTTGGAGGGAAAGCAGCCATAGCCAACATGGGAAGAAATACTTGTTGGTGTTCTCAGTTACACCTTATTTACAGAAACAAGTGGTGGGCCAGGTTTGGCCCAAGGGCTGTAGCTTGTCAGCCCTGTTTTAAAGGATCTTGTGGTAGGGAACAAGCCCACTAGGATTTTGACACCTTGTCAGCATCACAGGAACTTGCAGTGTTATCCCCAGGTCTTGTTAAGACTGGCCTGCTTGTAAAAATCTGTAACATGAACAACACTGGACCGAACGTTGTCCGTGTCATCATTTTCTAAAGTGCTGGTTAAGAATGTCTCCCGACTTGACAGGGCTGACCCAAGCTTCTCCTGGGCCTGGGATTCTGATTCCTGAATTCCTCTCACTGCTCTGCTTTATTGCCTCTGGGACAGCTCCCTCTCCCTCGCTTTCCTTCCTCCAGTCCTTCCCCTTCCTTCACTTACTTAGGAGCTGGCCTTCTCTTCTTCCCTCTCAGCCCTCTGTTTCAGCTTTTACCACCCAGCGCTTCCCTGGTGGCTCAGCAGTAAAGAAAACACCTGCCAATGCTTGGGATGCAGGTTTGATCCCTGGGTAGGGAAGATCCCCTGGAGAAGGGCATGGCAACCCACTCCAGTGTTCTTGCCTAGAGAATCCCCATGGGCAGAGGAGCTTGGTGGGCTACAGGCCACAGGGTCGCAAAGAGTTGGACACAACTGAGTGACTAAACAACAACAGAGTGCAGAGATTTGGACTTGGTGCTGAGGGTGGGCATGGAGGGCGAAAAAAGAAATGACCTTGAGGAGCTGGTAAATTAATTGGCAGCGCTAAGGAGGATGTTCAAAGACTAACCTGAGAACGTGATCAGGTTAGTAGATGACCTAAGATAAACTCAGCATGCTTCCTTCATCACCCATCTTCGAAGCCCTGTCCTCCAGACCAGGCTGGCTTTCGCAGCCTCCATGCAGACAGCCCTCTCCATGCCCTGTCCTCAGCAGAGGCAGCAGGTGGTTCCCCCACCAGCCCTCCCAGCTGTCCTCCTGCTGGCCCAAGGTCCTCCCCACCTCCGCCCTCCCCAGGCCTGGCAGCTGCTCCCCTTCCCAGTGCCCTGCTCAGTGCCCCACTGGCCTGTGGTTGCCTGTTGCAGGACCACCTTCAGCACTGCCTGTTCCAGCCTGTGCAGTGTTCTAATGAAAACTGTCGGGAGCCAGTCCTTCGCAAAGATCTGAAAGAGCATCTGAGCGCATACTGCCAGTTTCGAGAGGAAAAATGCCTTTATTGCAAAAAGGATGTGGTAGTCATCAATCTACAGGTAAAAAAAAAAAGGCATCTTTATGGGACTGAATTCTGCCTGAGTGGTCACAGTGAATCAGATGGGGTACCAGAAGCACTTTTCTGAATTTATTTTTGTGCAGAAAGAGGCCTAAAGAATAACTTATCTGAGGGTTCTATAAAAAGCTGAAAGCCTTCTTGGTAGGTCTCTTTTCATGTATCATTGGCAAAAATGCTGTTTGATTACCTGCTGAGTGTGAGTGGGCCAAGTGCACACTAGTAGCTGAGTCACAAGGAGGGGACCACACTCTTTGTCCTCAGGATGCTCTGACAATTGGCGAGGCAGGATGCAGGCGTAAGAAGAAAGTGTGGGTACCTTTTACATGTGCCAAAGAAGCCATGCCAGTGACGTGCATCATCTGTCCTCTGCCGGCCCCATGGCCTCTGCCCTTCTTTGGAATAATTGGAAAACTGAACTCGTTTATACTGAGAAAACAACCGTCAGGAACCTTTTTGCTGCTAGGCTGTACCTTCTTGTAGAGGATGAGCCACACTGCATAGGTCCCCAAGGGGTTATATGTGCACACACTCTGAGGGCATACAGGGAGCCTTTGGAAGCCAGGTTGGCTTTATTTCAGCACCCTTTCATTGCTTCAGAATCACGAGGAAAACCTGTGTCCTGACTACCCAGTATCTTGTCCCAACAAGTGTTTGCAGACCATTCCAAGAACTGAGGTAAGTGTAAATAATTCTCTCAGTGATTTTACGTAAGATAAAGTTCAGTACTCATTACAGTGTGTGTTTGATAAAATCCCATAGGCGGGGGCCCGAGGCTTACCTTATCCTCATGATGGCCATGGTTTTGTCTTCCCTCACCTTCTCCCTGAGGATTCTTCTCCCTGAGAATTCTCTGTTTCCATGTTAGGCAGCCTCAGCTTGGCTTTTTTGCCTTCTGTTTCCTGTTTTCTCCTCAAGCTACCCTTGGCTCCCTGCTGACTGCAGTTATACCAGGTAGCTGGAGAGTCAGGATGCATTTCTATAGCCTGAGGCTGTCTGTTTCACAGGTGGATGAACACCTGGCCGTGTGTCCTGAAGCTGAACAAGACTGTCCTTTTAAGAACTATGGCTGTGCTGTAAAGGTATGGAGTGACTGTGTCTGTCTGCCTTCTGCTGTATCATTCATTTTACTCTGATTCCATTCAGGATGCAGGACATTCAGTGTCTGTGAAACTGTAAGACTGGCAATAACTAGTGGTTACCAGTAGGGAGAGGGAAGATGGGAGTAGGGAATTAAGAAATACTATGTATAAAATTAATAAGCTACAAGTATATATATAATGCACACAAGGAATACAGCCCATGTTTTATAATAACTATATATGGAATAGAAAAAAAAAGACTGGCAATGGTATTAGGGTTCTCCAGAGAAACACAACAATTAGTTTATATATACATAAAGTTCATAATACCTACTTTTTGAGGTTTGCTTATATCTGTGAAAATAAAAATGTGACCTGACACATTGACCTTGCAATTTTACTGCTAGGAATTTATTTCACAGATATCCTTTCATAAGTATGCAATGATCACACACCTAAACAAACACACATACACAGCAAATATATCTTGTCTATGAAGGATAGATTCCAAGAGCCTCGATGGATGTCTGAAACCATAGTACCAAACCTTATATATACTATGTTTTTTCCCCTATAACATACATATGATAAAGTTACGCATTTATAAATTAGGCACAGCAAGAGGATACCTGAATTGCCAGCATCATTTGGGGCCATTATTGAATAAATACGGATTACTTGACCACAGCACTTTGATATTGCAACAGTTAATCTGATAACCGAGACGACTAAGTGACTAATGGGTGGGTAGTATGTATAGTTTGGATACCTGGACAGTGGGATCACTCACCTCTGGGGCAGGATATAGCAAGAAGAAACAAGAGTGCATCATGCTACTCAGAACAGCTCACAATTTAAAGTATGAATTATTTTCTAAAATTGTCTATTTCTTATTTTCGGACCATGATTAACCATGGGTAACTGAAACCACAGATATCAAAACTGTGGCTAAGCTGGAACTACTGTATTTAGCAAAAAAATCCACAGAAGTGAAAAAAAAAATATATATATATATATTCATATTTTGGAATACTATGCATCTGATAAAAAGCATGAGGTATATATTTTTTAAATTACTTACACTATGACCTCACTGTGTTGAAAATGTATGTATATCTTTGCTGACTCTGATGAGTGAGACTAGGGAATTGGATGTGGGGACAGAGAAAAGGGGACTTCTACTTTTCATTCTGCTGCTTGCTGTGTTGTTTGACACAGGCATGCTGCACCATGCTCAGTAGCTTCAGTCCTGTCCAACTCTTTGTGACCCTATGGACTGTAGCTGCCAGGCTCCTCTGTCCATGGGATTCCCCGGGCAAGAATACTGGAGTGGGTTGCCATGCCCTCCTTCCTCCAGGGTATCTTCCCAACCCAGGGAACAAACCCATGACTCCTGTGTCTCCTGCACTGCAGGTGGATTCTTTACCACAGAGCCACTGGAGAAGCCCTTGACCCCAGCATATGTTTCTCTTATTTTTTTTAAGCTATTTGAAAAACACCTTTAAAAAATCAGTGAAGAGTCCATAAATGTGTCACATATCAAACCACAATTGTCTCAGCTGCAGAAAGCATAGGGTTTATCTTCCTCACACATGAAACACAGAATTGCTTTCCAGCTCTAAAAGGATTCTTCTCTACAGTTAGGGTCCATCTCCCATTTGGATTCTATTTGAGGACTTACCTTAGTGCCAGAGCTGGGGATGGCTGGGGGAGTTGTGCTCTGGAAGAGGGCCAACCCTCAACTGAAGGGAAATTGATGATAAATGTTTACTTAGACTCTATGGGTCACCTGTACCATTTGCTTTTATTAGTTATAGAGGCAACCTGCAATGAAATTTTAAGGATCAGGGAAAAAGTAACCATTTGTTCTTGCAAACATATACTTTTATTTTGAGGGCAACAAATTTGCATGGGCTGAAACTACAGTTCAGTTCACCTTCTGCCCACAATAGCAAGACAGTGGTAAAAAGTGGTAGAGAAGTTTGCTCGGTAGGCTGATCAGTAGGTAACCCACCACCAGGGAGACAGGTTTTATATGGAATAGTTGAGAGCTGATGATAACTACACTCAGCCCTCAGTCATGTGCTCCTAGAGCAAGGAAAGGCTTCCCAGGTGGCACTGGTGTAAGGAATCTGCCTGCCAGTGCAGAAGATACAAGGACTTGGGTTCAATTCCTGGGTTGGGAAGATCCCTGGAGGAGGAAATGGCAACCTAGTCCAGTGTTCTTGCCTGGAGAATCCCATGGACAGAGGAGCCAGGCGGGCTACAGTCCATCGGGTCACAAAGAGTCAGACACGACTGAATGTCTGAACACAGCACAGGGCAAGGAAGGAAAGCAGCACTGAGAATTTTGATAGTGGCCTGACTCTCTGTGTCTTCTGGGTACCAAAGAATCGTAAAGATGTAAAAGGGGCCTGGAAGGGATCCTTTTCCCTGAAACCCACCTTGAGACAAGTCAGCAAAGTTGTTAAAGTTCAGCTTTAGCAGAATGTCCTGCCACCACCCTCATGTTGGAAGCCTTTCAACAACCTGACTCACGTTTCTCTTTGTCTTAAAGGATAAACGGGGGAACCTGCAGGAACATGAGCGTTCGGCCTTACGGGACCACATGCTTCTGGTTTTAGAAAAGAACTTCCAATTAGAGGAGCAGGTAATCAAGGGTTCAACTATAAAGGGAGGCAACAGAATTGCTGGGATTTGTACTTGTTGGCATTTTTATAGTCTCCTCTGTTTAAGTGGAAGTCCACTGGAGGTAGATGTTTTTCTACTAAGTGACCAGACAGACTCCTGGGATTAGAGCACATCAAGCTGGAAAGTGCCTTTGAGATCTTTGGGTCCAGCCCCCTCAACCAACAGATGAAATAACTAAATTCAAAGAAATTTTGGTGTGTTTATGACTTTGAGGGGCAGAATTCAATCTCAAACCCATGTCCCCTGATTGTCAGTCCAGTGTTCCCCAGGGTACTCCACACTGCCTCTCTGCAGCCTACCCACACACCTCTTGGTTATTCCCTAGTAGGAGCCTAGTAGGTGTTTGGCGTTTTTAAATGAAATCAGTATTACCCTGAAACAACGTTTGACTATCTGTTCTGGGCACTGTGGGTATTATACATTTTGTAATAAGTCTTAACTTACTAACTTTGCAACCTAATCAATGCATACGTACATATTTATTTCACTGAATTATGATTATTAAGTGAAATTATGTATGCAAATGCCAGCCGTAGTCCCTGGTATGTTCATAGTGGACAACATTCAATGCTGATTCTATTGAGTAATTATTCCAACAGTTCATCATTTTGTTAGGGCATCACAGAGGATCAGACTTTTAAAACCCTGGTAGGGAAGGAAACCGTCCATCTGCATAGAGGGTGCTAAATTTTATTGCTACAGGTTATTTTATGTTATCTGATTCCATATTAAAGTAGGTATATGAGTTTCAGGGTCAGATGGTGGAGAAAAATAGAAAGCCTGATTACACTGTAACTTTGGTAGAAGGCATGCTGCCTTGAGCCATTCCCAAGTTCTTTCTGTAACAGGTGCCTCCTTCACCTATCCGTTCATTCAACAAACATATGCCATGTGTCAGGCACAAGGCTAGTTGCTGCAGACACTGGGTCAGGGGAGAACCAGCACCTACCCTTGAAGATCTCACCAAAATGTAAATGTATAAGGTGCTGTCCCCATAGCACATGTGATGGGGGTGCCCCGTGCTGGGGTACAGAGGCTGTAGCAGTTTGCCCTGTGGGAGTGTGGAAGGCTTTTCAAGGTAAACATCTGAGCTGTACTGACTTGAAGAAAGAGACGGTCTATCAGTTAAAATGTTGTGGAAAGTGGATAGTCCAGAAGGGGAAAGTTTATGTGAAGACAGAGAGACATGATGGTTCAAGGAAGTGCGGTTCAGGGGGTGGAGAGACACCGGAGTGTAAGAGAGGGAAGGGCTGGAGGCTGGGTGTGCTGGGTCCAGACTGAAATGGCCTTCCATGTAAGCCAAGAAGTTTAGAAAACTATGCATTCAGTGATTTTAAAAATTTATTCATATTCTGCCCTATTTCAGAAAGGATTTAAGGGCCAGAGTTGGAACTAATGTTTGCCAGTATAAGGAGTCAACAGGTATTTTTAAATAGGAAGATACTTGGCCAGTTAATTGTTTGGTTAAGAATAAGACAGCTGCTGGTAGCAAGGAAGATGGATAGAAGGAGAGAAGAGAATGAAGACAGAGAAGCAGGCAGAAAGATGTTGCAGAAGAGCCTGGCAATTGCTGAGTGAGGGCCCTGGAGCCAGAATGCCTGGGTTTGAGACCTGCTTCAGCATATATGAGTTTGGGCAAGGTACTTAACCTCTCTCTTCCACAGTGTCCTCATTTGTAAAATGGGGTTGTAGTGAGGGTCAAATTATATATATATATATATATATATATATATATATATATATGTAATATATGTTATATATTACATATATATGTTATATGACATGTAACATATATTATATATGTTCTTGAACAAGAACATATATTTATATGCTCTTAGCACAGTGCCTGGCACATAATAAGCAGTTCAGTATTAGGTGGAAGCAAGGTACTGGAGGTGGTGGTGGGTGGGGGTGAAGGTGAAGGTGAAGGCGTGACCATAGCTCTGTCAGTGGGTAGAGAGAGGGAGGGCTAAGAGACATTTGCAGGTTGGAGTCATGTGCTGTAGCTAAGTCAGGGAACGCAGCAGTGTTATTAACCGAGATGGGCCCTACAAACAGGAGTGGGTTAGAGGTGGGGGAGGAGAGGTGAGGAGGAGACACTGAGCTCGCTTCTGGTCAGGACGGTCTGGTGCGCATGGGATGAGGGCGGAGATTATAAGCAGAAGACTCTGGAGCCAGAGACCAGATGGCTGTCGTGGCCATTTGTGCATTCGTTTATAAAACACGTATCAAATGCCTGCTGTGTGCCAGCCACTGTGAGGGGCTTTGGTGACATGTAGCCTCAACAATTTAGTGGAGAAAAAATGACCAAAATAACCAAAAAGGCAATAGGAATCATGAGGGTAAGTTATATACTGGAATATGGTCAGGATGTCATGTAACTTAAGAGGTGGCCTAGGTAGGTGGTACTAGTGTGGAAATACTTTCTGGGAGGATATCCCCTTGAGTGATGCTTAAAAAGTGGTTGTTTCTAGATGAAGGAGGAAGTGACTGAGCACACGGCCTGAAATAGAAGGTGTGTAGTGTGTGAACGGGCATGAGGCTGAAAGGGTGACCTGGGCAGATTGTACAGGGCCCTGTATGGCTGTAAAGAAGTCCACTAGAGATGCTTAAGTAGGAGGGATGACAAGACCAGATTTGTCACTTCGTATTCTTCTGGTCACAGTATGAAGTATGATTTGGAGGCAAACAAGGCTAAAGACAGAGGGGAATGTTCATTCATTCATTTAATAAATATTTACAAGCACCTACTGGTGCCAGGCACCAAACCAGTTGCTGGAGTTCCAGTGGACTATAGGACCCATGCCAGTCCAGCTCCGTAGAGCTTCTCTTCAGGTGTGTGTATGTGAGGGACAGTGTATGACTGGCTAAGAGGCTATCATAGCAGCCCAGGTGAGAAACAGTCCAGGCTGAAACAGGTACAGTGAGAAGTGGTTGTAAGAGTTGTTTCGTTTTGTGTCAGGAGTTAAAGTTGGCAGATATTGCTGACTGAATGGATGTAGGGGTAAGAGAAGGCTGTCTAGGATCACTCAGAGGTTTTTAGTTGTTTCCCTCAAAGGGATTACAAATTCGGACAGGCGGTGTGTTTTGCCTGCCACTTGTCAGCAGTATACTAGGCAGGTTGAACTCTCTGGCTCTGTTTCCTTATCTATGAAATGAGGCTGACCCTTGTATCCAACTCATGGGGTTCTTTGAGGATTAAAAGAGCTAGTGAATATAATAACTGGATAGTAAATTGCAGCTATTACTGTTGACACCGTGCAGACAGCATCTAACGTGGTGTGGTGATCCGAACTCTGTGGTTGTTTAGTAGCAGTAGTTAGTCATGTCCGACTCTGTGCAACCCCATGGACTGTAGCTCACCAGGCTCCCCTGTCCGTGGGATTCTCCAGGCAAGAATACTGGAGTGGGTTGCCATTCCCTTCTCCAGAGGATCTCCCCAACACAGGGATTGAACCCAGGTCTCCTGCATTGCAGGCAGATTCTTTACCATTTGAGCTACAGGAAGTCCTAGGTGTTTAGTAAGTACGTACTAAATGAAAGACAAGAACCAGTTCAGCAAATTTAATCAAGTGATGTCACTAGCATGGGATGATCCCTCAAAGTGGGTTACACACAGCAGAGGCTGGCGAGAAATCTGTGGATCTCTCTTTTTTTGAAGTACCTTCAAACGTTTTCTTAGAATTATATAGTAATCTACCTGTAAATATTTTCTATAAATATGTATATATATTTTTCCTTAACATACTTTCTTACCTGTAGTCTTTTCCTAGAACTATATTCAAATTATTTTAACTTGTCTGCATGCATTTAAATTACTTCATTTATATTCCTGTTATTAGATTTCTGACTTATATAAGAGCCTAGAACAAAAAGAAAGCAAAATCCAGCAGCTAGCAGAAATGGTAAAGAAATTCGAAAAGGAGTTCAAGCAATTTGCACAGTTGTTTGGCAAAAATGGAAGCTTCCTCTCAAATATGCAGGTGAGAAATGGCCTTTCTATTCATAACCCAGATTTAACCTCACAGCCAGTTAGCTTTTTAACTAACTTTTTAAATGGAGAAACTAACTTTTTAAATGGAGATAATTCCAAAGGTGCAAAGCTAAGACAGTACAAAGAACACCTGTGTGTTCCGCACCCAGATTCACTCGTCGACAGTGTTCTGTCCCGTTTGCTTCCTTCATCCTGTCTCCCCTGCCTCATCCCAACCCTGTCCTTAGCCCCCATCCTGTCCCTGTCTCTCTCTCTTTGTGGGTGTTCTTTCTGAACCCTTTGAGAGTAAGCCGCCTATTATAGCCCTTTACCCCTACACGCTTCGCAATGTATTTCCTAAGAATAGAGATCTTTTACATAACCCAGTGCACTTAGCCATGCCAGTACACGTTTGCACTGGTACGGTACTTTTACACAATTTATGAGGGTTGTCACTATTGACCCAATATTTGTCACTTGACTTCAGATTTATTGAGCACATCTGTAGTTCTGCATTTTGCAGTCAACAAAGTAAAACTATTAATTCCTTTGGGAAGAAAATGCTTTACACATTACTAAAATAGAGCAAAAATTACTTTGTAAATCATGACTGTTAAGTAACCATAAACAGATTTCTAAAGAATAATGTCTTTATTGTGATTTTAAAATTTATAGTGCAAAATATTTCATAATGTGATATGGGCAATCTTTTTGAGGATTATACCAGAAAATGTAGGCCATGTCATTTCCATACTTTGTCCGCATACTGTATGGATGTGTGTGTGTTTGCGTATAGCAAAAAGGAAATCCATCAATTGTTGTTATCTTAATTCTGACCTTTTTCTAACACAAAAACCAGTCAAGAGTGAAGACACTGAGGGCGGGAGAAATGTAGTTTTGTTTAATCCCTTCCATCTAAAGAGAGCAACTAAGTGTTCAGGCCTTATCTTGGGGCACTGAGTACCACCTGCCGTGCTCAGACCAGAACAGATGGGCCTTCTTCCAGCACATTCTCTGCCCTCTCGCAGAGCGGGAGTGAATCAGAAGCGTTGTGACGGAGAAGGAAGTGATAAGGCAAGAGGACAGACAGGGAGAACATAAATACAAAGATAGGCTAAAGAACCAAGAGGGGAAAATCCAAGGGAGAAGTAAGACTCAGGTGAAGAACAGTTCAAAGATTTGAAACAGGAGCCAAGATACTGTAGAGCGGGGAGGAAGGTATTAGGTGATTCATCTCTCTGACATCCTATCCTCTCTCTTCTGAACCGTGCATTTTTTTCACTGCATTAATTGGTTAATTCAAGGTGAAATGTTTGAGATGAAAAAATGTGATCTCAAAGAATCATTCATGTTTTTTTGACGTGTTGATCTATTTTGTACTGAAAGGTTCTTGCCAGTCACATTGACAAGTCTGCTTGGCTAGAAGTTCAGGTGCGTCAGTTACTACAAATGGCTAACCAGCAACAGAGTAAATTTGATCTGAAGCCTTTGGTGGAAGCAATTGATACAGTGAAACAGAAAATCACCCTGCTGGAAACCAATGACCAAAGACTAGGTATGTCTAATGTCTTCTGCTTCCCTTCTCGTGCTTCATGACTTCTGCATGTGTTCACAGAAACAAGAAAATGGGCCAGTGGAGAGGCACAGCCATCCAGGGTCCACAGTGCTGAGTCTGGTATTTGTGAAGCAGAACAATATGAGGTTCTGGGCACTCAGACAAAAATGATGAAGGGCCCTGAGTGGGAACTGGAACAAGGACAGGGTGGAAACAGGCCAGGAAATTCCAAGAATAGGGAATGATGGTTTGTTAAGGAGAGCAGACAATGAGAAAGCTAGGGGAAAGATGTGGTAGGGAACATTGTTTCAAGTATAGAAAAGCAGAGACACGTTTGGCTATTTGAAAGCATCCCAGTTAGAATGTAGTGGGGCTTACCATGCCAAAGCCTGCTAGACGCGTGCTGAGTGGGTCTTCTCTACACTTCAGGGAGCTTCAGTTCAAGAGGACGCATTGGGGTTTTCTTGGGGCCAGTCTTTCCAAGACATGAGAATCATGGAGTCAGTATTATTAACATGGATGTCACATTGGTGGACATTGAATTCAGTTCGTTTTGGGAATGTCAGAATTCTATTGATTCTCTTTGGATAACCAAATTTCATTTTGGGCATATTTGAAAGACAGCTTTAAGGCCTTCAGAATCTTTTTTTCTTTGCAGTTGTTTTGGAAGGGGAGACTAACAAACATGATGCCCACATTAATATTCATAAAGCACAGCTGAATAAAAACGAAGAGCGATTTAAACTGCTAGAAAGCGCCTGCTATAACGGAAAGCTCATCTGGAAGGTGACAGACTACAAGCTGAAGAAGAAGGAGGCGCTGGACGGACACACAGTATCCATCTTCAGCCAGCCCTTCTACACCAGCCGGTGTGGCTACCGCCTCTGCGCTAGAGCCTACCTGAACGGGGACGGGTCTGGGAAGGGGACGCACCTGTCTCTGTACTTTGTGGTGATGCGAGGGGAGTTTGACTCACTGTTGCAGTGGCCGTTCAGGCAGAGGGTGACCCTTATGCTTCTGGACCAGAGTGGCAAAAAGAACCACATTATGGAGACCTTCAAGGCGGACCCCAACAGCAGCAGCTTTAAGAGACCCGACGGGGAGATGAACATCGCCTCCGGCTGTCCTCGCTTTGTGGCTCATTCCACTCTGGAGAATGCCAAGAACACCTACATTAAGGATGATACCCTCTTCTTGAAAGTGGCTGTGGACTTAACTGACCTGGAGGATCTCTAATCATTGCTTCTGGAGGGATAAAAGGACTCCTTGAATCCAGAACCTGTGGTTAATGTAGGGACTGAATCTGGGCTCAGTACATATTTGTACTTGGCTTTTTGTCCTTAACGTATGAAGTCATTTTAAGGTTTCTCAAGTGCTGTCTTCTTTTTACATTTTATTGTCCCAGTTTGAAACTTATAATACTCAGACTATCTTCTCATTATTTATATTTTTATATCTCTTCAAAGACGTTAACTTCCTTAAACGTAAGGACTGAAGCATACCTCTTTAACTGGTGCTTAGTGTGGGGTCTCAGGGTCTCAGTCTTCTATAATATTAAATGTCTTTGAGGACACAGATGTATTAGTAGAACTTCTAATCGAAAGTGTTTTGGTATTTTTATATTTGGCCTGTGGATTCTAGAACTGACCTTAAGCCTACAAAAGCTATCTTTTAGGGTAGGCTATTTCAGTTGAGTAGTTAAGTAGGGTGGTTGTTGTTATTTAGTCACTATGTCATGTCCAACTTTTTGCGACCCTGTGGACTACAGCCCACTGGGGTCCTCTGTTTGTGGAATTCTCCAGGCAAGAATACTGGAGTGGGTTGCTATTTCCTCCTCCAAGGGATCTTCCCAACACAGGGATTGAACCTGTGTCTCCTGCATGGCAAGCAGATTTTTTTACCTATGCCTCCAGGGAAGCCCAAGTAGATGGGTAGTGTACTTCAAAGTCAGTATACCCAGTTTGGATCAGACTTTTTTGGGTTAAATACTGTATTGTGGAAGCTACTACACTTTTAATACTTTCATGAAATTTACCAGTAGTCAGCAAGCACAGTTTTGCAAGGCTGCATAAGAACTTGTGAATAAAGTAAGTATTTTCATTCTTCCTGCTGAAGTAAAGCAGAAAACACTGCATAGTATATATATAGAGAGATACAGCCATCCAGCTAAAGTTATTAGGTCAAACCACATGACAGAACTATTTACAAACAAAATGATCAAGTGTTAGCAATTTCAGAAGATTCAACTTAATATATACATACATGTTTAAACATAGTTTACAGATATTTTGGTAATTATAGCAAATTAATATTAGGATGGGCAGAATTTAGTATATGATGGAGAAAGTGTCATATATGGATAAGAGGAATTAAAACCTAGGGATAACACCATTAAAATTTCCTCTGGAAATCAGAACTCCCATCTGAAATCGATGGCTAAGAAGAGTGTCTTTTTCTTTTTGAGTAGAATTTTGAGTTCATAAATTGGTTTGAAAATTGGCGTTTATGTAAACTTACGATGTTTCTTGTCAGAGCCCTGAGTACTTTGTGAAGAACAGAAAGCACGTGTTCTTCTATGTCTATCCGTATGGGTCTGAGAGTGTAAATACAAGTCTACACAAAGCCCTCCTGACTCTTGACATGGTGGTAGTAGTTTAGTCGTGTCCGACTCTTGCAACTCCATGGACCAGAGTCTGCCAGGCTCCTCTGTCCGTGGGATTTCCCAGGCAAGAATACTGGAGTGGCTTGCCATTTCCTTCTTCAGGGGATCTTCCTGACCCAGGGATCAAATCAGCGTCTCCTGCATTGGCAGGCGGATTCTTTAGTGACCGAGCCACCAGGGAAGCCCTGACTCTTGATAAGCCTGAAGTGAAGTCACTCAGTCATGTCTGACCTTTGCAACCACATGGACCGTAGCCTGCCAGGCTCCCATCCATGGGACTTTCTAGGCAAGCATACTGGAGTGGGTTGCCATTCCTTTTTTCAGGGGCTGTTCCCGAACCAGGGATCGAACCTGGGTCTCCCGCACTGCAGGCAGACTCTTTACCGCCTGAGCAACCAGGGAAGCCTAGACTCTTGATAAGCCTGAGCTTAACCCAAAACTACCCAGTTTTCCTGGGCCTTCACTCTTGTTATGCCATTGAGCACTACCCACACTAGGCTGGCTCCCTTGAGCGTGTACAGGCAAGCACACACGTTACAAATCTTGATCAGTTGACCTCACAGAAGCAGCATGATTGATACCAGTGACTTCTGGAATAGTTGGAACTTTCTTCCTCTCTCCCTGTGAAATTTTCAAGATATCAAAGACTCATACTACACAAATCTTCCCAAAGGGTTAAATTCAAAGCCCTGAGTTCACAGAAGAAATCTGGTAGAGAACCACCCTGCAGGTGCTGGTGAACTCGGGTGCAGCTGGCGGTCAGCCCATCCTCTCAGGCAAAGTCAGCAAGTCTTTCTGTAGACCACACAGCTGGATGCTGGTGGTTCTGTGTGCTGGTCCGCAGTGTTTCTCATCTGGTCCAAAGTCATCCTTGTGTTCTGAGGAGCAGGAAGAGCACACTGTTGTGACTAGTTTTAAGCCTTTGATGTGAAAAACATTTCAAAGTGAATTTATCAAAACACTGATTTTGTGTTTTAACCAACTTCTCTACATGAAAAGTATGACTTATGGCATGGTTTGCTTATAAGCTCAGAGTCCCTTCATCATTCAAACAGTGAACACAGAACAAGGTATTCTATAATAAAAAGCACTTCTCTCTCACAAAATAAGAGTTGTGAATTTTGTTGTAAGGAAATTGATCCACGGAAATTATTTTTCCATTTTTATGATCCAAACAGTTATTTTTATTCTGTATCTGTAAGGTTTAAATTTATTCCACTTTGGCCTGATTCAGTTTCTGATGAAAAGAAAACGACACAGCAGGCATAAACGGGGAGTTAACAACCTTGAGAAAGGTGCGTGCAGGATTCAAGGAGGGTATGGAGGTGGAGTACACACTCACACACCTCAACAGATCTGAATTCTGACGCTTGGTCTCCAAATATGATGATTTCAGAGAAACAAGAAATAGTCACAGGGTCCATTCCCAGCACCTATCTTGAACACACACAAATGGAACAGAGTGCCACGAACCCTTTGTGGAGGCCCTTGGACAATCAGTCCACGCTGCAACAACCTCTTTTCTCTTGAAAGTGGTTGCAGACATGGGCCTTCACCTTACATAAGAATTCTGAGAAAGCTTTGATGGATGCACAAAAGAGGACTTGGGTGGTGAAATTCCCTGGAAACATCACATTTTAGGGAGGAGGAAGAGCAGCCTGCCAAGCACTTGGAGAAGAGGTCAGAGATCAGAGTTAGACACCAAGGGAGATGGGAAGAGAAGTGAATGTCAGCAGGGCCAAATCCCCGCTGAGAACAGCAGTCACTTCCAGGGCACTCCACAGCATCCTTGAACTCCTCATCTCCCTGAAGACTCCTCTGTCCAAGTACCTGCTGAATATCTAAGCACAGAGGTCGCGTGAGTACCTTCAAGTACACTTCACCAAAACTGAATGGGAGGTCTCCACACTCTCCACCACCACCAACCCATGACTCCCGTGTGTGTTCTCCCTCGGGGAGTGACGTAAGCATCCATGCCAGAGCTTGGACACTGTGGATTCCCCCCGACTTTCCCCATCCAGTCGCCCAGCCAGTGTGCCAACTGAACCTCCAAACAATGTCTTAAAACTATTTCTACTATTCCATATCCCTCCTGTCTACTACTGCCCTGTTTGCTGGCCTACAGTTTTTGCTTCACAACTGTTCTCGCTATATTTTCTTTTGCCTCTTTCAGATCCAGCCTCACATTGACACCCAATAATCTCTAAAATGAAAATTCAAGGGTGACTCCCCACCTCACCCACCCACTGTGGCTCCATCACCCACAGGACTCCAGCCTCCCTGGCCTGGCAGGCAAGGCCCTGCATACCTGCTTCAGCCTCTCCAGCCTCACCTCCTGACCATTCTGCCTTGATTTAGCAACAGCATACTAAGCCATTTTGACGTTTGTCTGTGCTTGTGCTCATTTCTATCTAGAATATTCTTCTCCATCCTCACCTCCTCCATTGCCTGGTGGATTCTTGCTCTTTAAGATTCTGCTTTGGCCTCACCTCTCCAAGATGCCTTCTCAAACTAGCCCTTACTCCCTTGCACTCAACCCCTACCCTCCACTAGGCCAGGAGCCCTTGCTCTGAGCTGTATACCTCCTTGTCTATAACTCACTTCCTGTACTTTTCTTTTTTCCCAGAAAACAAATGTTAACTGACTATATTTTTGTCAGATTTTACTTTAGCTGCAAATAAAACAGATGTCATCCTTGTCCTCATAAAACATAATCTGGAGATCATCACAGCAGTGAACCAAAATGCCCACTGTGTGCATGTTCCCAGTTGTCCGGATAGACTTTGCCTCCTAACTTCCCCCGCCTCCACTCACTGCCAGAAACATGTATCTCTCAGACCATTCTGCATATTTATGATGCTAAATAAGAGAATAGGCAGAAAACACTTGAAGGGAGAGCCCAAGGTGAAATTTATAAAGAAAAGCCAAAGCAGCCCACTTAAGTGGGACTGGGGAGAATTAAAGAACAGTTCAATGGGAACTGATGCTTTTATTCTTCCAAGAGACCCATGTTAAAGACTAGAATACATGTTTATCAAAATGGATTAAAGACCAAAATGTAAGGCTGGATACTAAAAAACTCTCAGAGGAAAATATAGGCAGAACACTCTTTGACATAAATCATAGCAAGACCTTTTCCAATCCACCTTCTACAATAATGAAAATAAAAACAAAACTTAACAAATCGGACTTAATTAAACTTAAAAGCTTTCGCACAGCAAAGGAAACCATAAAACGAAAAGACAACCCTCAGAATGGGAGAAAATATTTGCAAAGGAAGCAACTGACAAGTGATTAATCTCCAAAACATACAAGCAGCTCATGCAGCTCGATATCAAAACAAACAACCCAATCAAAAATGGGTACAAGACCTAAATAGACATTTCACCAAAGAAGACATACAGATGGCCAACAAACACATGAAAAGATTTTCAACATCACTAATTATTAGAGAAATGCAAATCAAAACTACAATGATATATCACCTCATACCAGTCAAAATGGCCATCATCAAAAAATCTACAAACAATAAATGCTGGAGAGGATGTGGAGAAAAGGGAACACTCTTGCACTGTTGGCAGGAATATAAATTGGTTACAACCACTATGGAGAACAGAATGGAAATTCCTGAAAAAAAACAAAAATAGAACTACCATATGACTTAGCAATCCCACTTCTAGGCGTGTATCTGGAGAAAACCATAATTCAAAAGCATGCGTGCACCCCAGAGTTCATCACAGCACTATTTACAATAGCAAGGGCATGGAAGCAAGCTAAATGTCCATCAGCAGAGGAATGGATAGAGAAGATGTGGTATATATACAGTGGAATATTAGCCATAAAAAGGAATGAAATAGTGCCATTTGCAGACATGTGGATGGACCTAGAGATTGTTATACAGAGTAGAGTAAGTCAGAAAGAGAAAAACAAGTGTTGTGTAATATCGCGTCTATGTGGAATCCAGAAAAATGGTACTGATGAACTTGTTTGCAAAGCAGAAATAGAGTCACAGATGTAGAGAACAAACGTATGGTTACAAAGGGGGACAGGCAGGATGGGACAAATTGGGAAATTTGGACTGACGCATATACACTACCATGTATAAAACAACTGATGAGAACCTGGGCTTCCCTGGTGGGTCAGAGGGTAAAGAATCCGCCTGCAAGATGCCTGGGTTCAATCCCTGGGTTGGGAAAATCCCCTGGAGGAGGGCATGGCATCCCACTCCAGTATTCTTGCCTGGAGAATCCCCATGGACAGAGGAACCTGGCGGGCTACAGTCCACAGGGACACAAAGAGTCAGACACGACTGAGCAACTAAGCACAGCACGATGAGAACCTACTGTAGAGCACAGAGACCCCTACTCAGTGCCCTGTGGTGACCTGAGTAGGAAGGAAATCTGAAAAGAGTGGATATGTGTACACACATAATGGAGTCACTTTACTATAAAGCAGAAACTAACAGCACGTTGTAAGCGACTATACTCCAATAAAATTTAACTTTAAAAAAAGACTAAAATACATGTTAAGACTCTGATGCTGGGAGGGATTGGGGGCAGGAGGAGAAGGGGATGACAGAGGATGAGAAGGCTGGATGGCATCACTGACTCGATGGACATGAGTTTGAGTGAACTCCGGGAGTTGGTGATGGACAGGGAGGCCTGGCATGCTGCAATTCATGGGGTCGCAGAGAGTCGGACATGACTGAGTGACTGAACTGAACTGAACTGAAAATACATGTTTAAGTTATTTTGGCTGTTTGAGTCACACTTGCTTGAATACAACTCCTTAGACCTTAGACTCTGGCTCCAGGATAAGTATAGAACAATACAAGTTGTGATAAATGCCCTCAAGAAAATGACAGACTACAGTGAAGGAGTAATGGCTTTGGATGGGGAGGATATGTACACACTCTGGGTTGTCAGGGAAGGTAACATGATAGTCAGTGCTCGGGTGACATGTTTCCTGGCTGCTTAGCACTTTGGAACACCCTTATAAAATCTGAGCAATTTCCTGTGAGGAAGCTTGCCTCCTTGACCTCCTTTGCAGCACAGGAAAGTGGCCCAGGTCCCAACCATCAGGCAGTGAGGCAAAACTTCAACTTGAAAGATGAAGTTGGAAAGACTCAACTTCTTTTTTTAAGGTTTGCCAGATTCTGACTTCCCAGTGGTGAGTGGACTGGAGGCAGAGTTTCTGGAAGCCCGTCCTTACTTCTGTAGGTTGTGTTTCTAGAAGCTGTGTTGTTGCTGTCAAATGACTGTGGCCACTGTGATGGATTTTTGCTGTTGCCTCTTGTGTGTCTTGGTGTCACACCTGGCTGTGCTATATTCACAGCCGGCCTCTGTGGTCTTCCTGGAGCTTCTGTGGGCAACATAATGTTAAGGAAGGCCCTGTCACATTCAGAATGGATCCTGTGGTTTGTAACTAACCAAGTTTGTAACTTGATTCAGTTTGTAACTGAATCAAGCTGAGACCTGAAAGATGAGTGAGCCCTGAGGGGAGCAGATGGTATGAGAATTCGGGGCAGAGGGCACCAAGGAATAAATAAAGAATTGTTTTAAGGAGCTGAGATGAGGCCAGTGTGGTGGGAGCCCATTAGAAGAGGGAAGGGTGACACCTGACGAGGTTAGAAGTGGAGGCAGTGCCCAGAATCTAGTGCTGAAGTCACGGTGATGAGGTTGTGGTTTATGTGAAGTGCAGTGAAAGTTGACCTGATTTGGGCTGGGGAAGGCATGATCTGATTGACGTGTTCTAAAAAAATGCTCTGTGTAGAGCACAGATAAGAAGGGGACACAGAGGTCACAGGGAAAGTATTAAGGTTACACCATACCGCAGTTCTTTTCACAAGTCTGTGCCCTTCCTAGATCACAAACCCCTTGAAGGCAAACACCATGTCTATTTCAAGTGCATGAAAAGTGCTCAGTGTATTACACAGAATTGTGCATAAACACTAATGCACAGAATCTTTGTAACAAATCTGTTAGGCAGGTATAATGCCCATTTCATAGTTGAAAAAAACTGATGATTAGAGAGAGCTATGTGCTATGTACTAAGTACTGTCCTAAGAATTTTACACACCCAATATGTATTAACATGCAAATCCTCTCAGCAATCTTATTGGGTATATGCAATTTTATCCTTGCTTACAGATGAGGCAATGGACACAGAGAAGTTATGTAATAAACTCTAGTTTACACAGCTAACAAATGGTAAAGCCAGGATCTGAATCCAGGCAGTCTGACTTCAGAGGCTCCACTCTTACTATGCAAGGCTGCCTCATATGGGTACTGATTAACTCTACATGCTGCTAAAAATATATAAAATTAAATGAGTTAAAATATAATAAGAATAACCACTGGGATAAAGACTGAATGTTTAACTTCCAAACCATTAAAGAAAAAAATAAACTGGAAAAAGAAACATCAAACCAAACACAGAAGAGATGAACACAACAGGAAGTATGATACACAGAAAAAACAAGTTAGAATTAAACCCAAACACATAAATAACAACGAGTGAAGTTTTACTATTAAAAGAGGAAATATCTCAAACATGGGGGACACAGGTATATGCTTTTAAATATTCATCTAAAACAAAGCAGAACAACTAGGTATATATTCAGAGATGCTCTTGCACAAGCCCAGAAGCCACATATAAGAGTTTCCTCCAGGATTGTCTATAATAGCAAAGAACAAGGGGGAGGAAAAGCTCCCAGCAAACAAGGGATGCCATGGGCGTGGAGCATCACATGGCTGGTGGAAGGGTAAACTGCTGCTAGTGCTGGAGAACAATATGGCAATTTCAAAGAAAGTTGAATTGTACAATTTCATTTCTAAACATGTACCAAAAAATTCTTGCCATGGGCCCAGTAAGACGTGTACAAGTATGGCCATTAATTCATACCATAATGGCATAAATCAGGAATCATTAAATTACTAGCAACAGGAGAATGGATAAATTGCTTTATAGTCCTATGATGCTCAGCACTTAAGATAAAAAAAACTAGAAACACATGAATCAACATGAATAACTTTCACAAATACAACAAAATTTACACAATGGTATCATTTATGTTAGGTTTAAAAAACATATGAAATAATCAGATCAGATTAGATCAGATCAGTCGCTCAGTCGTGTCCGACTCTTTGTGACCCCATGAATCGCAGCACGCCAGGCCTCTCTGTCCATCACCAACTCCCGGAGTTCACTCAAACTCACGTCCATCAAGTCAGTGATGCCATCCAGCCATCTCATCCTCTGTCGTCCCCTTCTCCTCTTGCCCCTAATCCCTCCCAGCATCAGAGTCTTTTCCAATGAGTCAACTCTTCGCATGAGGTGGCCAAAGTACTGGAGTTTCAGTTTTAGCATCATTCCTTCCAAAGAAATCCCAGGGCTGATCTCCTTCAGAATGGACTGGTTGGATCTCCTTGCAGTCCAAGGGACTCTCAAGAGTCTTCTCCAACACCACAGTTCAAAAGCATCAATTCTTCGGCACTCAGCCTTCTTCACAGTCCAACTCTCACATCCATACATGACCACAGGAAAAACCATAGCCTTGACTAGACGAACCTTTGTTGACAAAGTAATGTCTCTGCTTCTGAATATGCTATCTAGGTTGGTCATAACTTTCCTTCCAAGGAGAAAGCATCTTTTAACTTCATGGCTGCAGTCACCATCTGTAGTGATTTTGGAGCCCAGAAAAATAAAGTCTGACACTGTTTCCACTGTTTCCCCATCTATTTCCCATGAAGTGGTGGGACCAGATGCCATGATCTTCATTTTCTGAATGTTGAGCTTTAAGCCAACTTTTTCACTCTCCACTTTCACTTTCATCAAGAGGCTTTTGAGTTCCTCTTCACTTTCTGCCATAAGGGTGGTGTCATCTGCATATCTGAGGTTATTGATATTTCTCCTGGCAATCTTGATTCCAGCTTGTTTCTTCCAGTCCAGCGTTTCTCATGATGTACTCTGCATATAAGTTAAATAAACAGGGTGACAATATACAGCCTTGACGAACTCCTTTTCCTATTTGGAACCAGTCTGTTGTTCATGTCCAGTTCTAACTGTTGCTTCCTGACCTGCATACAGATTTCTCAAGAGGCAGATCAGGTGGTCTGGTATTCCCATCTCTTTCAGAATTTCCCACAGTTTATTGTGATCCACACAGTCAAAGGCTTTGGCATAGTCCATAAAGCAGAAATAGATGCTTTTCTGGAACTCTCTTGCTTTTCCCATACAATACTGTATGTTATATTCATATATATATATATATGAAATATATATGAAATATATGAAAGCTTATATTCATATATATATATGAAATAATACTATATTATATATATATATACATATATATATATATATGAATATAAGCTTTCATGGGAATGACAGAACATCCTTTGGAGAGGAAGAAAGGGAGAATGAAATTGCAGAAAGGTTCCCAGGAGGCTCTAACTGAATAGGTAAGATAAAATCTGAAGCAAATATGGAAAAGTGCTAAAATGCAGTAGTTAGGTGGCTGGTATATAAGTGTTCATTATATTATTCCCTGTAACTTTATACATGTTTGTAACATTTCATATTAAACATTATAAAGACTGAGCTTTCTACAAAGAACAAAATAAACCAAAGAAATAAGATGGAAGAACTTAAAGAAAGCACATTAATGAAAGAGGAAAATATTCTACGATAGAGGTTATCAATAAAATAAAGTTGATTCAATAAACCTGATAAAGAAAAAAAGACATCAATATGTAAGAATGAATTAAGAACAATATGAGATCAAAAATTTTAATATCATATACAATTTAATACTGTTTGAAAATGTAGATGAAATGGGTACTTTCCAGAGGGGAAAAAAAACAAACAAACTTATCCCTTAAAAAGTCACCACATCTTGATGACTTTAAACATCAGTTCTTCAAAACCTAAGACTAACAGACTAAGACTAACCAGAACAACAAGGGAAGCCTTGAATTCCCGGAGAAATAACCCCACCTTTCTCAATGGTACGTCTCCATATTATACAAGTACCGTATCTGGGCAAATCTACCGAAAACTTTGCCATCTGGCGACAGTCTATTACAGATTTGAAACGGAATCCCAAGCAAGTTCCGGGGAAACGTTGCCGTCTGGTGACAACCTGTGACAGAACCCGCCCCCGGTTTGAGGTTCCTGACGAGTGGGCAAACAGTCTCCAGTCAGCCCGCGAGCAGCCCCCGCAGGGGGCCCAGAGGCCGGAAGAGGCCCTTTGGCTCCGCCCCGCTCCGCGTGGTGGGCGGGGCGCTTCCGGCCGCCTGACGCGTGCGCGCCCCAGACGCCGCGGGCCGCCCCTGGCACGGCGCGGCGCCGCCGTCCTGCCTCCTCAGCTTCATTGCGTCGCGGCTGCCCTTCCCGCCCAGAAAGGTCGTTTCCCGCCCCCTGCAGTTTCCAGTACGTGACTGTCCCAGTCGGAGCTGCGGCGGGAAAGAGGTCGCAGGTTCCCCCTCCATCACCTCCTTGTGAAGTCCCTCCCTGGCGTCTGGGCCCCTCCAGGTCTGTCTGCCGCCACTCCCAGCGCTCGAGGTTTCCCCAGAAGCTGTGTCCTTTTCCGTGAGCTCTTCGGTGATCTGAAACGGTCGCCAGCCTCTCACTTGTATTCTGGAGGGTGTGTTCTTTGTGCACACTCGTCTCAGCCCTTCCTCGTCCTGCTTATACACCGTGGGAAGGCTCCCACCATCACTTCTACCCCTTCTTGCCCCGAGGAATGCGATCTTACTTTCTGCTTCAGAATCTTCCCGTTTTCTAACTAAATCGGTTACCAAGGGACCAGCCCTCTCAGCGCAGAGCCCCTCCTCCCCTCTAAAAAACCCCTTCCTTTTTAACTAATAGCAACAATTAACGAAAAGAATATCTTAAGAGCCACTGATCTGTGTGTTTAACAGGCGTTCTTTTTTTAATCATCGCAAATAGGATGCGATGGAAACTGAGGAAGAGGAAACTGAGAAAAGAGGAAACTGAGGAAGAGGAAAGTTAATTTGCTCTGGGTAACAGTTTGCCTGGGGTTGAAATCTGAATCCATTGTGTAGCTGGCTCCAAAGCTGTTGGACTCACCCCTTCCTCTTTCACAAATCCTGATCATTCTCCCTTTAGTTGCTTCTGAGAATTTTTTCTGAATTCTAAAAGGTCCCTGTTTATGGAAATGTGACCTTTAAGAACTTTTTCAGAGCTTCTCCTCAGGCAGACCCTTGAGTGTTCCATTTTATCAGGCATCTAGACTCTGAGCTTAGTAATATTTTGCATCCCCACCATGTGCTTGGAGAATTTTGAGCATTACTTTACTAGCATGTGAGATGAGTGCAATTGTGCCATACTTTGAGCATTCTTTGGCATTGCCTTTCTTTGGGATTGGAATGAAAACTGACCTTTTCCAGTCCTGTGGCCACTGCTGAGTTTTCCAAATTTGCTGGCATATTGAGTGCAGCACTTTCACAGCATCATCTTTCAGGATTTGAAATAGCTCAACTGGAATTCCATCACCTCCACTAGCTTTGTTCGTAGTGATGCTTTCTAAGGCCCACTTGACTTCACATTCCAGGATGTCTGTCTCTAGGTGAGTGATCACACCATCGTGATTAACTGGGTAGTGAAGATCTTTTTTGTACAGTTCTTCTGTGTATTCTTGCCACCTCTTCTTAATATCTTCTTCTTCTGTCAGGGCCATACCATTTCTGTCCTTTATTGTGCCCATCTTTGCATGAAATATTCCCTTGGTATCTCTAATTTTCTTGAAGAGATCTCTAGTCTTTCCCATTCTGTTGTTTTCCTCTATTTCTTTGCATTGATCGCCGAGGAAGGCTTTCTTATCTCTTCTTGCTGTTCTTTGGAACTCTGCATTCAAATGGGTATATCTTGCCTTTTCTACTTTGCTTTTCACTTCTCTTCTTTTCACAGCTATTTGTAAGGCCTCCTCAGACAGCCAATTTGCCTTTTTGCATTTCTTTTTCTTGGGGATGGTCTTGATCCCTGTCTCCTCTTCATAACAATGTCATGAACCCCTGTCCATAGTTCATCAGGCACTCTGTCTATCAGATCTAGTCCCTTAAATCTATTTGTCACTTCCACTGTATAATCAGAAGGGATTTGATTTAGGTCATACCTGAATGGTTTAGTGGCTTCCCCCAGTTCCTTCAATTTAAGTCTGAATTTGGCGATAAGGAGTTCATGATCTGAGCCACAGTCAGCTCCCGGTCTTGTTTTTGCTGACTGTATAGAGCTTCTCCATCTTTGGCTGCAAAGAATACAATCTGATTTTCGTGTTGGCCATCTGGTGATGTCCATGTGTAGAGTCTTCTCTTGTGTTGTTGGAAGAGGGTGTTTGCTATGACCAGTGCATTTTCTTGGCAAAACTGTATTAGCCTTTGCCCTGCTTCATTCTGTACTCCCAAGGCCAAATTTGCCTGTTACTCCAGGTGTTTCCTGACTTCCTACTTTTGCATTCCAGTCCCGTATAATGAAAAGGACATCTTTTTTGGGTGTTGGTTCTAAAAGGTCTTGTAGGTTTTCATAGAACCATTCAACTTCAGCTTCTTCAGTGTTACTGGTTGGGGCAAAGGCTTGGATCACCATGATATTGAATGGTTTGCCTTGGAAATGAACAGAAATCATTCTGTCATTTTTGAGATTGCATCCAAGCCATGGCACCCCACTCCAGTACTCTTGCCTGGAAAATCCCATAGATGGAGGAGCCTGGTAGGCTGCAGTCCGTGGGGTCGCTAAGCGTTGGATATGACTGAGCGACTTTACTTTTACTTTTCACTTTCATGCCTTGGAGAAGGAAATGGCAACCCACTCCAGTGTTCTTGCCTGGAGAATCCCAGGGACGGGGGAGCCTGGTGGGCTGCCATCTATGGGGTCGCACAGAGTTGGACACGACTGAAGTGACTTAGACATTAGACTGCATTTTGGACTCTCTTGTTGACCATGATGGCTACTCCATTTCTTCTAAGGGATTCCTGCCCACAGTAGTACATAAAATGGTCGTCTGAGTTAAATTCACCCATTCTAGTCCATTTTAGTTCACTGATTCCTAGAATGTCGACGTTTACTCTTGCCATCTCCTGTTTGACCACTTCCAATTTGCCTTGATTCATGGACCTAACATTCCAGGTTCCTATGCAATATTGCTCTTTACAGCATTGGACCTTGTTTCTATCACCAGTCACATCCACAACCGGGTGTTGTTTTTGCTTTGGCACCATCCCTTCATTCTTTTTTAAGTTATTTCTCCTTTGATCTGATGCTTTTGAACTGTGGTGTTGGAGAAGACTCTTGAGAGTCCCTTGGACTGCAAGGAGATCCAACCAGTCCATCCTAAAGGAGATCAGTCCTAGGTGTTCATTGGAAGGTCTAATGTTGAAGCTGAAACTCCAGTACTTTGGCCACCTGATGCTAAGGGCTGACTCATTTGTAAAGACACTGATGCTGGGTAAGATTGAGGGCAGGAGGAGAAGGGGACGAGAGAGGATGAGATGGTTGGATGGCATCACCGACTCAATGGACATGAGTTTGGGTGGGCTCCGGGAGTTGGTGTTGGACAGGGAGGCCTGGTGTGCTGCAGCTCATGGGGTCGCAAAGAGTCGGACACGACTGAGCAACTGAACAGACTGACTGACCCTGTGCTCTGTTACTGTAGTTCATTTGCTAAGTCCTGTCCCACTCTCTGTGACCCCATGAGCACTTCCCTGTCCTTCACCATCTCCCAGAGTTTGCTCAAACTCATGTACATTGAGTTGGTGATGCCATCCAACCATCTTGGCCTCTGTCGCCCCCTTCTCCTCCTGCCCTCAGTCTTTCCCAGCATCAGGGTCTTTCCCAGTGAGTTGGCTCTTCATATCAGGTAGCCAAGGTATTGGAGCTTCAGCTTCAGCATCAGTTCTTCCAATGAATATTCAGAGTTGATCTCCTTTAGGATGGACTGGTTGTATGTCCTTGCAGTCCAAGGGACTGTCAAGAGTCTTCTCCAACACCACAGTACAAAAGCATCATTTCTTTGGTGCTCAGTCTTCTTTATGCTCCAACTCTCACATCTGTACATAAGTACTGGAAAACCCATAGCTTTGACTATACAGAACTTTGTCAGCAAAATGATGTCTCTGCTTTTAATACACTGTCTATATTTGTCATATCTTTTCTTCCAAGGAGTGAGCGTCTTTTAATTTCATGACTACAGTCACTGTCCGTAGTGATTTTGGAGTCCCAAGAAAAGAAAATCGGTCACTGCTTCCTCTTTTTCCCCTTCTGTTTGCCATGAAGTAATGTTACCAAATGCAATCATTTTTGTTTTTTGAATGTTGAGTTTTACTATATGCTTATGCTTCCTTGGGCTTCCCTTATGGCTCAGATGGTAAAGCGTCTGCCTACAATGTGGGAGACCCAGGTTCGATCCCTGGGTCAGGAAGTTCCCCTGGAGAAGGAAATGGCAACCCACTCCAGTATTCTTGCCTGGAGAATCCCATGGACAGAGGAGCGTGGCAGGCTACAGTCCTTGGGGTTGCAAAGAGTCAGACATGACTGAGAGACTTCGCTTTCACTTTCAGATGCTGTCATAGGCACAGGGACTGTACACCTGGTACAGTGCTATGCTATGCTATGCTAAGTCACTTCAGTCGACTCTGTGCGACCCCATAGACGGCAGCCCACCAGGCTCCCCCGTCCCTGGGATTCTCCAGGCAAGAACACTGGAGTGGGTTGCCATTTCCTTCTCCAATGCAGGAAAGTGAAAAGTGAAAGTAAAGTCACTCAGTCGTGTCCGACTCTTAGCGACCCCATGGATTGCAGCCTAACAGGCTCCTCCGTCCATGGGATTTTCCAAGCAAGAGTATTGGAGTGGGGTGCCATTGGGGCCTCAATAAATGTGTGGTGGATTAACCAACTTAAAAACGCATAGAAAATAAAAACCATCTCACTGTCTAATAAAAACCAGTCACTGTTAGCAACTTAGAGCATGGCAGCATTCAATTTTCCTACAATCTGACATTTCATATGTTATGCAGCCCTAATCACTGTTTGTTTGAAGAATTTGGTCTTTCATACTTGAGCTAAGAGCCAGCAGCAGAGCAAATAGGAAATATGGCCTGCACCCAGCCAAGGCCACAAAGTAGAATGTTTGCAGACAGGTCTATGACATCAAAGAAAACTAGTGGTCAGGTTGAGGTGCCCCCTCAGCTCAGTCCTTTTATTCCTGGGGGACTTGGGATGGGTAACAAGGTAAAGTACCTTTTTGCCCCTCCCATTTCCTCACCCTCTTCTCAATGGACTTTGGCTATGGCCTTTGGAAGCTAGGTCTTCCCATTGGATTCTACTTGGGTATATTTAGGTAGAAAAACATTTTGCATCCTCTGCTCAGATACATATTATCTTTTTTCTTAGTTTATGATTTTTAATATTTAGAGCAATAATCAGTTTGGACTTATTTTGATATATATGAAAGATAATTTTTTAAAACTTTCCCAAATGTTTACCCAAGTATCCTGTTTACCAAATAATCCAGCCTTTCCTGTTGATTTAAGATGCCCTCTTTATCTTACACTGTTTAGAGGTTTTGAATCATGAGAACAACCAATCTATGTTTTAGAAAGAGTACTCAAGAGTTGGCTTAAAACTCAACATTCAGAAAACTAAGATCATGGCATCCGGTCCAATCACTTCATGGCAAATAGATACGGAAACAATGGAAACAGTGATAGACTTTATTTTGGGGGCCTCCAGAATCACTGTAGATGATGACTGCAGCCATGAAATTAAAATGCTTGCTCCTTGGAAGGAAAGCTATGACCAACCTAGATAGCATATTAAGAAGCAGAGACATTACTTTGCCAACAAAGATCCATCTACATCTAGTCAAAGCTGTGGTTTTTCCAGTAGTCATGTATGGATGTGAGAATGGACTGTAAAGAAAGCTGAGTGCTGAAGAATTGATGCTTTTGAACTGTGGTGTTGGAGAAGACTCTTGAGAGCCCCTTGGACTGCAAGGAGATCCAACCAGTCCATCCTAAAGGAGATCAGTCCTGAAGGTTTATTGGAAGGACTGATGCTGAAACTAAAACTCCAATACTTTGGCCACCTGATGCGAAGAACTGACTCACTAGAAAAGACCCTGACACTGGGAAAGATTGAAGGTGGGAAGAGAAGGGGATAACAGAGGATGAGATGATTGGATGGCATCACTGACTTGATGGACATAAGTTTGAGTAAGCTCTAGGAGTTGCTGTTGGTGATGGACAGGGAAGCCTGGCATGCTGCAGTCCATGGGGTCGCAAAGAGTCAGTCATGACTGAGCGACTGAACTGAACTGCAAGAGAAAGTATGGCAAGAGATAGCTAAAGAATATTTGCTGCTAGAGCCCCATCAGAGGTTAATCTGAGAAACGTAATGCATTGGTCCCTTTTTGGAGCACTTCCTCTGGGGATGGGCACTGCCGCTGGGGTGGAGGAACAGCTGTGGTTCATGCGAAAAAGCTGAGCTCTATAAAGTGTGGTCTGGACTTCCAGGGCCCAAGGCATCTTCAGGGGGTCTGAGAGATCAAACATGCTTCCATAAAAATACTAAGGTTATTTTACTTTTTCACTGTGTTAACATTTGCAGTGATGGTACAAAAGTAGTGGTGGGTTTTTATTTACCAGCAGTTTTCTGCTGAGACCTTAGCGTGAATCAGTGCAGTGGCACCGAACAGTGCTAATGTGTTCTTCTCTGTCATGCACTAAAAGAAAAAGACGGAAGGAAGAAAGGAAGGAAGAAAAGCCAGCCAGTTTCAAAAAGAATGCTCTTGGTGAGGCAGTAAAAGTCATTCATTTTACTAAACTCAACCCTTGAGTATTCATCTCCAGTATTCTGTGTGACAAAATAGGAACTGCGCACAGCGTACTGTGTACTGAAGTACAATAGTTTTTCAGGGAAAAGCCCCATGTGATTGTTGGGAGTTTTGAGCTGAAATAGCTGGTTTTTTTCACAGAACACTACTGTTACTTGAAGAAAGAGGACTGACAAATATGATTATCCAGATGAGTATTTGGCAGATGTTTTCTCTAGAATAAATGAAGTGAGCTTGTCACTTCAAGGATGTAATCTGACTGTAATTGTTGCCAATGACAAAATTTGAGTACTCAGGAAAAAAATGAGGATTTTGGAAAACCTGTATCCGCTACTCATTTTCCTCGTTTTTTTCTTACACTGAGTTTGACAGTTTCTCCAGACTTAATGACTTTCCTGATGAGATTACTAGTGATATTAACAAATATGAGCTTTTTATATTGTATAATTAACTTTTTGAAGATCTGCCTGATTCAGTAAACTAGTACTTTTCAGATTACCAACGCGTGATGTTACACAGTCATGCACAGGTAAAAGAGCCATTTAAATACTTGTTTATTTGGCTGCTCTGGGTCTTCGTTGCAGCAGGCGGGCTCTCTAGTTGTGGCATGAAGGCTCCAGAGTGCATTGTGCATGGGCTCAATAGTTACAGCACACGGGTTTAATTGCTCCTTGGCACATGGGATCTCTGTTCCCTGACCAGAGGTTTAATCCGAGTCCCCTGCATTGCAAGGCAGATTCTTAACCACTGGACCACTGGGGAAGTCCCAAAAGAGCCATTTAAAGTACAAGATAGACTAATGGATTTTAGCATGACAGAGTATGAAAATGGATATGATTTCAGATTCCACATTGCAACTAACTCTTTTTTGGTCTCTGAATCATGGGCAATTTATTTCTATCTTTAACTGTGGTAAAATATGCACAACATGAAATTTGTTAACCATTATTAAGTGCGTAGTTGAGTGGCATGAAGTACATTTACATTAGTTACGCAATTATCACCACTCTGTATCTCCAGAACTTTTTTATCATCTCATACTGAAACTGTTCCCATGAAAAAATAATTCTCTAGTCCCCTCTTCCACAGGAGAGGATCTGAAGAAGCTATTAAAATATGGTTCCTTTTTCTATCTAAATGTCTGTGTGAGGATGGATTTTCTTCATATACTTCAATGAAAACAACTTACCACAGCAGAGTGAATGCAGAAGCTGATATAAGAAGTAATCTGTATTAGCTTCCCATTGTGTGTGCACTCTGTTGCAATGTCGCGTCTGACTCTATGCGATCCCATGGGCTGTAGCCTGCCAGGCTCCTCTGTCCATGGGATTTCCCAGGCAAGAATATTGCAGTGTGCTGCCATTTCCCACTCCAGGGGATCTTCCCAACCCAGGGATCAAACTCACATCTTTTGTGTCTCGTGACTGGCAGGTAGGTTCTCTGGTGACCACTGAGCCACCAGAGAAGTCCAACTATACCGTAATTTTAAAAAAAAGAAGCAGCAGCAAGTAACAGTTTCTCCCTCATTCACCTGATTCATTTGGGTCACCTCAGGGTGTGCCCATCATCCCAGACATTAAGGATACATACAGACATATAAAATAAAAACAATAGCACTCTTCTTCCTTTTTTTTTTTTTTAAAAAAAGGTCCAAGTCGGCCGCTCCTGGTTTAGTTCACAGCCCCAGAGCAGGCTTAGTGTCTCCTTTTCGGAGGTGCTACTAATGGGACTGCAAATCATGATGCGGGCGGGGGCCGAGCAGCTGCGGGGAAGGCGGCTCGGTGCCCGGCCTCAGGTCCACCCTACCGCGGGACCGAGCCCTCTCGCAACCTCTCCTCTCTTCTTCCTTTTTAAAACATGTAATTAAAAACATGTTATTATGCTAAAATGTAATGGATTTCTAGTTGTTATTTTAACGGAATTAGGTTTTTTTTTTTCCATTTAGTATCGAATAAAGTAAATATTGATAGACATAATCTACATAAACAACAGCTCTTTGGGCTCTTTAATAGATTTTTAACAGTGTAAAGTGTCCTAGGAGAACTGTTAATATAATCAATCCCAATGGCAAACAGATTATGAACACCAAATAGCTGGAATTTTCCAAATGCCTTTTGTGACCCACAGAAATACAGTTTATGTGGTGGGCCAGTAAACATATACATGTGCATATACATATATACACAGATGCATAATCAAGGCAAAAGTTTCATGAAGTAATTCTTATTCGTGTGTGTGTGTGTGTGTACACTCAGTTGTGTCTGCACACTATTTTCTACTTAGTTGTTTTTCTTCTAAAAGTTCCTGGTCACAATCTAACACATTCCATGAACCATGATTCATGATTCCATGAACACATTCCATGATTCCATGAACCACTCAATAGGTCAGGACCTATTGATTCCTGAAGTCTGAAAATCCTGGCTGAGCATTAGAACCACTTGAAAAACACTTAAAAATATAGATTTCCAGGGCTGATAACTATACACATGAAGAGGAAAGGTCAAGGGAAGAGGGAGTCTTATATTTCTCCTCCCTTGAAGCACTCCTTTGAGAACATGGCTGTGTTGCTAGTTTTCTGAAGATTAACTGATTATGACCATCAAAGGACTGAGTCATGGGAGATATACGTTCTGGGTTGTTCAGCATCAGGCAATGCGTTATCTTAGGCAGAAAAATCTCCAAAGAGAAGGCGTTACTGAAATGTCCAGGGCTGTGCTTCTGGCCACAGCTCTGAGCTTGCTAGGCTGTGCTTGGTGGATAGGACTGTTCTGGGAAGAAAGCAGTTTTCCAGAAATCCAGAGAAGTAGGTTCAAGTCTCTGCCAAAGAGACAGGGTGGCCTCTGCAGCCGATGAGAGAGGGGCTCAAGTTCTGGTGCAACCTGGGGAAAGCCACGAATGATCTAGACCTTTGCCTCCTTATCTCTGAAGTGGGGAGAAAAGTGCCTACTTGGCTGTATCGTTTGTGAGGGTCAGTGAGGTGCCAGGGCCTGGTGCACAGTGTAGGTGTTCCGAGACGGTAGGTGGTTTTCTCGCTGCTCTGGGCAGTGCTTTGCCGTGTGAAGTTGGCCAAGTCACTGAGCTCCTGGATGTACACTGGACACAACGCTGTTGCCTCATCTACCTCCCACGGTTAGTGTGGAGGTCAAGTGAGAAAACGGGCGGAAGGGAGGAAGTGTGATGTGCTCTTAAAGGAAGGTGCCCAAAACAGAGCCTGGGGCACAGAGCCGATGCCAAGGGGACAGGCCCCTGGCCATCTAGAGGGCAGGTGAGCAGGTGCAGAGCAACACATGTGCCTCTTGCCCCAGCCAGGGGCCTCTGAACACATGGGGAGGGAGGCAGGAAATAAGCCCCTTGGGCTGCAGTGCTTCATTCACGTGCCTTCGTCCCAGCTCATCCCTGCCACCCCAGCATCATGAAAATATTACTACTCAAATGAGAAAACAGACTCCACAAGGTTAAATAGCTGGCCAAGGTCACACAGCTTGTAGATAACAGAGCAGATGCCCCACTTGGGTAGCTGGGCTGCAGCAGCTGCTGCCCAGGCCTCCTGTCCTTCCGAGCAGACTTGCTAATGGTGGGTGTTGCTGGCTGCTTGGGGCTGAGGACGACCTTTGCGGGGCTCACCCCTGGGGACCCTGCAGCCAGCTGATGGACTCTTTAGCTGAGCCCAACCGTGACCACCAGGGGGCCTTCTGCAGATGAGGGGCTTGGTTTCCAGCACTGGCTTGTGTGCGAAGATGGCCCTGGGATGAAAGCGTGACCCGGTGACCGCACCTCTCCCCGCTCGCTCACCTTGGCCAGCTGCCTCATGGTCAAGACACTAGGCACAAGAAGGGAAGAAAGGGTGAGTAGTGTCTCTCCCCACCACCCTTCCACACAGTGGATTCTAACTCTTTGTTTCTCTGTCACGCTGTCTCTCTGTGTCTCTCTCATACAACCTCATGAATAGTTTCTACAACAGACACCAGATAATTGTCATCCTACATGATTATATTCTTTCCGGTTGGTAAGAAACAGCACTGATTCCATCATCTTCTGCATCTTTCCAGCTGCAATAAAATGGTACTTGCAGCACTCTCTACAAGAGACATCTCATCTCACCTCCAAGTATCTCCTGATACTACTAAGCAAAGATGAGAGACATCTATGTGATAAGCAACCTTGCAACCATCCGTCTCAAACATAAGATAACACATGGTCTTAGTAATAACAATTGCTCCAAAGTGCCTCCATCTCCTGTTAAGATGAAACCATTCAGGCATGTGGTAGATTCAGATAGATTCAAGATGTGACAACAGAAAATGTCCTGAGACCCCCAGAAAGAGTAACCTAACAACAGTCAGGGTTCACAGCCCTGGCTGCGTGATGGAATCACCTGGAGAGCTTTAGATGGACGCCTGGGCCTCACCCCGAATTCCTGATTTACTTGCCTTGGAGGGCAGCTGCTGCCAGAATATTTAAAAGCTTTTGCAGTGGGCTAATGTGCAGCCAAGCTTGAGAACCAGAGATCTAGATGAATAGGGAAATAGGGCTCAGGAACAATGATTAAAGGGCCGGGTCTGGTTATTTCAGAGGAAGGACGATGACAACTGCTCCTCGGTGTGTGTTCCATCAACTGTCTGGAATCTGTGCTCACTGAAGGGAGGACTGTCATGAGCAACTGGCAGATCTTACGTTTGAAAGTTCTTTTATAGTTGGCAAAGTATTTGATCTTATTTTAACCTCGCCACAATTCTGGGAAGCAGACAGGACAACATTCTTAGATGAGAAACAAGAGCCTCAGAGAGCTGAGGGATTTGCAAAGACATAAATGGGAGAATCACTTTGGGAGAAACATCATCCAGTTTCCAGCAGCCCAAAAGTCCCAACGAGTTCATTTGCACTATCAAATGCCTTTGTCCTCTCTGAGGCAGAGCAAAATCTGTTCATGGGTAAAAGGTAGGAAATCTTATTTTAAGAAGAGATGAAGTGACGGAGAGAAAACCAACCAAAATGGAAAGTTCCTCAGAAGGCAGATTAACAAGGAGCTATCTTCCTACTAGGGACAAAGAGCAGTGGTTATTGTTTTATTTTCTCCTGTGTATATAGGGCAAAAGATTGATATGGCAACAGAAGGTTAGATAATTGAAGGAACATTCTAGTTTTCTCATCCATAATACCATCAGCTGGAGCTAGGCGCACATAGGATCTGTAATCCTGAGAACTCTGGCTTCCATTCCAGGCGGGCCACTTGCCTGTAACCTGCGACAAAATATAACGCTCTTCCTCTCAGGGTCACAGACAAATGAGATAAGGTGGGTGAATGGTAAAGGTAAACCATTCAAAGCTTAATAGTAGTAGTGGTGTTAGTCGCTCAGTCGTGTCTGTTTGCGATACCATGGACTGTACCCACCAGGTTCCTCTGTTCATGGGATTCTCCAGGCAAGAATACTGGATAGGTTGCCATTCCCTTCTCCAGGGGATCTTCCCGACCCTGGGATGGAACGTGGGTCTCCTGTGTTTCAGGCAGATTCTTTACCATCTGAGCTACAGGGAAGCCCTGGATTAACCTTTGGAATTTTCTTGATGAAGAAGCCATTTCTACTCATAGCAATATTGTTGGGCTGGCTCATTTGGGTAAAGATGTATTTCTCACATCCATGAAGCCACATGTTGGAACAGCTTCTTTGCCTGCTGGCTTGATTTCTTTTCTACCCAGGAAAGGCTGACCTCGATCCACGCTGCCCTGTGTTCCAGATCCTGGATACTTTATGAGAGCCTCTCAGAGGCCCCCGGCTCCCTACCAGCAAGCCCAAGCCGAAAGCAGTTCTAAGCTGTTAGCCTCAGGATTCTGGCTAGGTGGAGAGGAATGGCTTGTTCCTGGAGTGGAATCCTCCCCGCACCGAATGCTAGCTGGGAGGGGAGACGGCTGGAGGACTGCCAACTGCTGGGCTCTGGGAATGCTGCATTTGTTCCAGCAAGGGAACTGGAACTGGAATGCAACACAATCAGATGTGCTAGAGAACACTCCCCAACTTTGGTCAGCTCGTGAATGCCTTTCTTTGTAAAAAAAAAAAAACGCTTGGACATTTTTTAGAAACTTTAAAAAATAATCTTGCTATTTCTGCCTTGATTATGATAAAGTCATGGTTTTTATTTTTAGATTAGCATCTTAATATAATAAGGCAAACTTAATATAATATGTAATAATACTCATAAGGAAACAGATGCCAGTTTCTCTATTTAACAAATGATGCAAGGTGTTAAACTGATTTTAAATAACTGTCTAAAAATGATTTGTCATTTAGGTTGAATGAATTTTCAAATAACATACTGTGTTTTGTTAGAGAAACACATGAATATAAGACAGACTGACAATATTTAGCTATACAAGAATTTATTAAATAAATATACAAATAGTTCTTTATCCTGAAAAAAAAAATGACAGACTGAATTTCACTATGTGTTGATGGCATCAAAAGATAGTTTTTTCATTACCTACTATTAGAATTCTTGAGATTTCCCTCAAGTTATTTTGACAAATTTTAGTGTTTTGTTTCTAAATGGCAAGAAAAGAGGATAAGGTTTACAGTTGCCATTTGCATGAATGTCTCAAAAAATAAGATACATAAATGTGAAGAGTATTTTCACCAAATGAAAGTCAAATTACTTTTGACAAATAATTGTCATTATTATTTTTGATGTTATTTTTCAAGATATTAGAAAATCTTGGTTGCTCTGGAAGAACTTTAATCAGAAGAATAAAACAGTATCTGAGTAAAGAGCATCCGTAGGCTAATTTGCAGAATTGTTATCATTTATGTGCCGTCATTAACTTACCACACACTAACACTCATGTTTCATAAGCACTCTTTTTAACCAACACTTTATTGTGGAATTAAATAAACACTATATGACCAAGAATAAAACAAATCAGATCCTCATTCAAAGAAATAAACTGCAAAGATCATTGGTTGGGAAAAGCTAGAGAAATTTCAATGTGGTTTGGGCATTAGATAATACTAAAGAATTACTGTTAATCTGGGGAAGGGTGATAGTATTCTACTGTAGTTACACAGGAAATTTTCTTATTCCTTTGCAGTGCATCCTGAAGTATTCAGGGGTAAAATATTATGATGTCTAGGATTTACTTTTAAATACTTCACCAAAAAGTAGAAAAGCAAATATGGCAACATGTTATTAACTTTTAAGCCTTGGTGATGGGCATATGGAAACTCCATACACTTTCCTCTCTACATTTCTGTATCTGAAAATGTTCATAAGGCGCAACAAGTGAAAAACAGAAACAAACAGCTCAGCAAAAGAAAATGTTATCAGGAAGTGGTTCCCACACCCACTTGACTCCCTCTAGTGGCCAGTGGTGTTGAGCTGAATGCAAAGAAACTACCCAGTCTGGAGCAGACTCAACCCATCTCCTCCGGATACAACACTCAAAAGGAGATTCTCAAACTATTTTGTTCTTTCATTTGTTGTCACTGGGTTTATAAAACCAGAAATTTAGGTCTCACTACTCCATTTAATGACCTGAATCCAGAGGAGTAACTTATGGGTCTGAGTGCTGCCAGCTGGGACTTCCTCCAGTAGGTGACTGGGGTCTGAAGCTGGTGGGGGTCAGTCTGTCTTGATTGAGGTGGGCAGGAAGGGTTTTCATGAGAGGCCAAAATCTGTTTATACCAGTTGTTCTTGTTGTTATGATTAAAGTACACACAAAAAATAAAACGTAAGTGCAGAACTCCCATCAGACAACCCACACATGTCACCAAAAAAAGTGAACGCAGCTTCAGTCTACATTAAAAGTTTAGCAATTGAACGAACATCTTTATGTCTTAGAATATGTAAGATATTTTAGATGTGTATGTTTATTTAAGTGATTCTCAACTTTCACCAATCGTGTTCACAAGTCAATTAACTCTTTCATCCTATTAGCGTTGGATGAGAGGTTTTCCACCATCCTATAATTCTCTTGTCCAGATCTGAGTGAAAATATCCAAAACCAGATCATAAAAAGAACTTTTTTCCCACTAAGTGTGGTCAGGGAATATACAGATTTCCCCCCGCTGTTGAACTGTCTCCTTCTGGCATTTTATTTAGACCTGGGCTTCCCAGTTGGCACTAGTGGTAAAGAACCTGCCTACCATTACAGGAGACAAAAGAGACACAGGTTCAATCCCTGAGTCAGGCAGATCCCCTGTAGAAGTACATGGCAACGCACTCCAGTATTCTTGCCTGGAGAATCCCTTGGTCAGAGGAGCCTGGCAGGCTGCAGTCCATAAGGTGGCAGAGAGTCAGACACGACTGCAGTGACTTAGTGCACACAATATTAAAACCCACTTGGATTTTCTGAGCACACACTGGTAATTGGGGCCAGACATGTTCCCACCCATCCCCCACCCACCCAACTTCAGCCCAGAGTATGTGGGGAGGCTGCCTGGACTTCCACGTCTGCCACTGTTGATCCACACGCTGGATAATCATATGCCCATCACCAAGATCTAACTGGGATAGAAATGGAAGGACAGTGAAGCCTGTGGGGAGGTTCTGGAATATTTCACTTGGGTACCTTGAGGTCAGTTACAAGTCTGGACATCACTTCTCTGAAGAAAGTCAAAGAGCAGGCACAACCAGGTAGAGAAGGGACCCTGGAGTCAAACACCTGACTTTCTGGAGCAGCAAGTCCAAAGGCCCTGAAGCTTAGCTTCTGGAAGTTTCTGCTGGGGACTGGCCCCTCCCACATGATGACACTGTGGGGTGGGGTAATAGCAACCCACCTCTGCCCCCAGCTACTTCAGACCCCCATACCAGTGCCAAGGTAAAAGATGGGTCAGACCACAGGCAGGTGGAGATCAGCCCTTGGGCTTGTCGCATTATAGTCCAGGACTCACAGATTCAGGGGCAGAGATACCTGTGTAAGGGAACAAGCTCACGGCCCAAGGGGATCAGGCTGCAGTTAACGGTGGCAGAATCCCGCCCGCTTCTGAGCCTGTTTCCTCACTCACTAGTTGAGGAGAGTGGACCGGTGGTCCCTTCCAGCTCTGCCCACCCACCAGGCTGGGACCCACTGGCTGTGGTGGGGTGCACGACAGTCACCAGCAGAGAATAACCACCAGCCAACGCGTCATCCCTCATCACTATCCAGGGAGTGGGGGTGATGGGACATCCTTAAATTGGAGTGAGAACTCGTGACTTGGCAAAAGGCAGGGCCACTCTTCCATTCTAGACAGAAGCAGGAGATGGGGAAGAGGTGGTGGTCTGTCTGCTGAGACCCTCAAAAATCTCTGCGGGGCAGGGAAAGGGCTGCTCCAGCCGACTTGCGATCCCTGACTTTAGGCCTGGCGGTCAGTGGGAGAGGCCGGGCGGGGAGGGGTTGCTCTGTCTTACAGGCATATCTTGGGATGGGCAGTCATTTTGGCCCCACGTCGGGGTCGGGGCAGAGTGGGGAGGTTCCAGGACGCGGGATGGTCCAAGTCTATCACATCCTCCCAGAGGGGGCCCCGCCCCGGGCAGGGGAGGCAGGATCAGTCCTCCTTCCGTGCCCGGAACTCGGGCAAGCTCCAGGCCCGCGGCGGCGGCGTGTCCCGCTCCACGTCCTCGGAGATGGTGTGGATGTCGCTGGCAAAGGGGGCGATGCGCGCACGGCTCCTGAAGGTGGTCAGGGTGCCTCGGGGGGCCCGCAGGCTCCACTGGCGCGTCAGCCGTTGCGCCTCCTCCTCCTCCTCCATCCTCTCCAGGACCTCCTGCAGCACCGAGCGGAAGAGCCGGGACACCTCCTGCACCTCCGGCTCCTGCTCCGCCACCAGCTGCCGGAACCTGGGTGCGGGGGGCCGGAAGACAAGGCAGGGCTGCGGTGGGTGTGGCAGCGCGCGACCCCAAGGGCGTCCATGCGCGCCCCCCCCCCCCACCTCCACAGTGGGAAATTCCCAGCTTCTCCACTTGCCCACTTCTTCTGAGTCAGAAATCCACCCCACCTCCTAACGCTCCAGCCCATACTGAGGTCCACCTCTGCTACTCCTGGCCTCCATGAGACTCAGCTTCCACATCTGTAAACTGGGGTCACAGCTACTTTTTATTTATTTTTTTCTTTTGGTGAGATTAATGCACTAACACAGGGAAAGATACTGGTAGCTGCTTCGGGTTATCGATGTAGTGAGGGGAGCCCACTGGGGTTTTTCTGGCCTCACTGGCCCGCGTGATCTCCCTGAAATGTACATCCGATGGTTTCACCGCCCTGTGATGGTCCTTCCATAGCTCCCCGCTACCTCCTGGCTGAGGGTGCGAGCTGTTTGGTTCTGCTCATCAGTCTCCTGGTTACTTCCTGTCTGCGCTGCAGCCAGGAGTGCGGTTCCCCAGGGCCCCAGGTTCTCGGAGATTCCTGCGTATGTTCCCAAGCTGTTTCCTCTGTCTCCAAGGTCTCTGGCTTGGAGCTCCAGAAAGAACCACCGCTAGCAAGTTCATGTAATACCTGGTTTCTTGGTGTGACCCCGAACAGAACAAAGACTCTACATTTGCTAATAGTTTTTTTTTTTTCCAGACCGTGGTTTCTATTGCAAATAAACGTGGGTTCTTTTCTGAAAAACACCTCAAAAGCTCACGTGTCTCTGGGAGCTGCCTCCTGCCTCCCTCAGCCTCTAGCACTGACCTGGCAACCATGGCCTCTTTCTTCCTCCTGCCTTGCTCCTTCTAACGGATCCCTGCTCATCCAGGCCCCGGGCTCCATTTCCGTGAGATTATTAGTTCCTGGGGCTCCAGGCCGCACACCTCCGGGAGCGGAGCATCCCTGCCCGGTGCCTTGAGGGGAGTTACCTGAGGATGTCTGGAGTTACCTGAGGATGGTGGGGAGTTACCTGAGGATGGTGGGAGTTACCTGAGTTACCTGAGGATGTCTAGAGTTACCTGAGGATGTCTGGAGTTACCTGAGGATGGTGGGGAGTTACCTGAGGATGGTGGGGAGTTACCTGAGGATGGTGGGAGTTACCTGAGTTACCTGAGGATGTCTGGAGTTGCCTGAGGGTGGTGGGAGTTCCCTGAGGACGGCGGGGAGTTACCTGAGTTACCTGAGGATGTCTGGAGTTGTCTGAGGGTGGTGGGAGTTCCCTGAGGACGGCGGGGAGTTACCTGAGTTACCTGAGGATGTCTGGAGTTGTCTGAGGATGTCTGGAGTTACCTGAGAATGGCGGGCCCACAGTAGGCCGGGTGGATCTTGGCGCAGACGTCCTCCAGCTGCAGCCTCTCGCCGGGGCTGAGGTCGTATGCGGGCCGCGGCGCGCTGGCCAGCCAGCTGTAGTCCACGCGGGTGCAGACCTTCCTCACCGCGTGGCTGCGCTCCCGCTGCTGCCGCTCAGCCTCGCGCATCTGCCCCGCCAGCTCCACCATGAGCGTCTCCAGCACCATCTCCGCCGGGCTCCGCGGCGACGGCCGTGGCGGCGCCTCGTTCCCCCGGAGCCACGGGAGCAGGGACATGGCCTCCAGGCCCTGCCGAGGCGGGGCAGGAGTGCGTCTTCCTCAGCCCCTCTGTCAGCCAAGGTGGGGAGAACGGGGTGAGGCGGGGAGAGCTGAGGCCCGAGTGAGAAGACCTCCCCCTTCACAGCTGGGCGGCCTCGGGTAAGACGTAAGACGCTTAACCTCTCTGAGCAATCGTTTCTAAGTCTGTAAGACAAAGTCGTGGTGTTGTGAGAAGCAGTTGTGAATTAACTTGGGAAGCTCCAAGCACCGCATAAAAGTAAGATAATCTCATGGCCATGAAAGTCTCTAAAGCGTCCAGATGATTGAGCTTCCAGATCCTTGGTCACTCCAAACAAAGATGGAAACATACTGTTAAAAATAAGGCAACAGGCCCCAAATGGAGTCCTTATGCTAACCCCCACGTCACCAAACCTAGACTTAGTTTCGCCTCTCACAGGAATCACTTGATCAGCACTAGTTAAGTAATCTGCCTGATAGCCCTCTGCCAGTGCCTAAAGGACAATAACTTTGCAGCAACCAATTTGCTTTTTTTGCTTTAACATCCTTGTTCCCGCTCCCTTCTGACTATAAAAGTGTTTCATTTGGTACAGCTCCTCAGAGCTCCTTGATATTTGCTAGATTTCAACAGACTTTTTTTGCTCAAATAAACTTTTAAAAAATTTTAATATGCCTCAGTTTACCTTTTAACAATGCTGTATGGCTGAGCATAATCTTATCCCTGTGGTTTAAAGGGAAATAAACACACACATTCAGAACAGATGTTTTCATAACAGGAAATGCCCCCAATCTGTTGCTGAAAAAAGCTGAAGATTGTATGGGACTGATATTGTCCTGTAAATGATACAACTTACCCACCATTCATTCACTTATTCATCATTCATCAGGCAGAAGCATTAATCAAGCACAGTGTACACATCTGCGGAGGAACACAAGCATGATAGCATGTCTGGACCCTGCCCTCCAGCAGATACAAGACTTGATGAGTAAAAGCCATAATTTAAGTGGAAAGAGGTAAATGTGACTGGTGAAGCATGGAGTCAGTACTGCTGGGGTAGGGATGGGGAAGGAGTGACTCTGGATAATGAAAGGGGTTTTGAAAAGCCTTGTGGATGAGAGAAGGCTGAATGGTGAGTGCAGCCTTAAGACACATGGACTGATGGAGCAGATATCCCAGATAGAAGATCCTGCCATGGTACAAGGTGAGATGTGTGCAAGAAGCATCAGGTGTGACAGGGGATCCTAATTCATCATATTCCCACAGGGTCTTGCTCAGTATAGGTTTGGTGAATGACTGAATGACTAGATGGATGGATAAGTGAATGATGGATGAACACGTGAATGAGTGAATGGACTGCCATCTCAGGCATGCCCTGCTGCCTGCTGGAAGTGGGTTCATGCCTCTGACAACAGTGAAGGTGAGCTCCATTCCTGGGCTAAAACCTGAACTGGGTCTTTGAGGAGGCTCGCTTCCCCTTCCTATGCCCTTCTCCCCTCCAAGGTGCTCCCCCTTGCATGCAGCAATGGTCTTATTCTTGCCTAGACCCTCTAGATGCAGACAAAAGAGGTTCAGTGAACTCACAAGAACATGGGGATGAGGCACGCGTCACCTCCTGAAGACTCACATCTTTTTTTTTAGGCAGCCTTCCTGCCACCCTGCACCAGAGAGGGTTGGCCCAAAGAAATGAATTGTTGATGTTGGGGAATCAAACACAAATAGGAAAATGATTGTGGGGTATCAGTAGCTTCTGGGAGTGGCACAAATCAAGCTTCCTATCTGCCCATGCAGAAAACAACGACTTCTCTTAGCAATTAGGAAATATAGTAGTGTTCATCCTCCACTTAGTCTGAGTGTATCACCATCATGGAGGCCTCAGATTACATATCCTGATGCCTTTCTGGGAGCCTGGGAGGGAAGAAGAGACCATCAGACTGTGCTATTGGGATCAGGGGCAGTTAGCACTTTTTCTTCTTGGTCTTCACTGCTTTATATGTCCAGAATCATGTAGTTGGGCAATAGTGTGGGGAAGGGGCTGAGAGATGGGGGTGGGTTCTGCTCTGTCCTGAGAGCCCTGAGGCCCCAGGAATCTCTCTGCCAGGGGATCTGATCAGTCAGGCAGAGATGTTGTAACTGAATGTGTAATTTTTTCCTGGAGTGCTTGTGTTTTTTTAAAAGAACACAAGACTTCCCTGATGGTCCAGTGATTAAGAGGCTGCGCCTTCACTGCAGGGGGCATAGCTTTGATCCCTGGTTGGGAGGATCCTGAGATATACTAAATATGGACTCTGAACCAGGCAAACCAAAATGACTGGCCAAAGGAAACTTGGAAGAAATGCCCCATAAAAGTAGTTGAAACTACCACAAGGGTGCGCCTCAGTGACTCTCTCTGAGTCTGTGTCTATACATATGTACTATACTCTTTTCCTCCTAATAAATACTTATTTCACTACTTTCCATCTTGGAGGGAGTTCTTTTCTGCAAAGCTGAAGAACCACGGCCTTGTCACTGACCACTAGTCTAGTGGCTAGAATTCGGTGCTTTCATGTCTGTGGCCTGACTTCAGTCTCTGGCCAGGAGCCGAAGGCTTGCTTCAAGTCACTGCAGGCCGAGGCCACCTGAGATCAATTAGATACCATAACACCATGCATGGGGTCTCTGAGCTGTATAAGGACCTGTCTTCCCCCATCCCCCCAAAATGTCACTGGCCTCAAAATATAAGTAGAGATCTACAAAATTGAAATTAATAAAAATTTCAAATTTAAGTAATGAAACTCCTTTCTACATTTTTATTAAAAAATAATTATAATGTGAATTCATTTGATGATATTTGAGGTGATGTGGAGCGAGGCCTTCAATAGCAAAGGGGTCTAGATTGAAGATCTTTGCATCATCCTAGATTTAAACCCTGGGGTGCTTAAAGGCTTTCAACAATTCCTGATTATCCTCCAGATTAGATTCAGACCCCTTAAGTGGCTTCAAGACCCTTTATCATGTGGCTCCTGTTTACATCTTCAGCTTCATGACTCACCAAACCTCTCCTTACCCCTATGCTCCCCTAACACCCTCCCCAACCCCACCCTCCATTCCCTGAATGCACCCTGCTGCCTCTTGCTTTTAGGGCTTTGCACATCCTCAATTCCTGAATGAGCCCCACCTCAGCTCTTAGCTCATACTCTGTTTCCTTTAGGAGCCTTCCCCATCCTCCCTGACCAGGCTCCCAGGTAATCTGTGCTTACCCCATCATGGCATAGTCCAACATGGCACAGCGAACCATGATGGCCTGTGTGTCCCTCTCCAGCCAGAGCGAGGACCCAGGTCTTGAGCATCATCCTACCCAGGCCCCAGAGCCAGGCACAAGGTCTGGCCTGTAGCAAGTGTTCAGTGTGTGCTCAGTCGCTTCGGTCCTTTTCTACTCTTTGCAGCTCCATGGACTGGAGCCTGCCGGGCTCCTCTGTCCTTGGAATTCTCCAGGCAGGAATACTGGAGTGGGTTGCCATGTCCTCCTCCAGGGGATCTTCTTGACCCAGGGATCGAACCCACGTCTCCTGCATTAGCAGGTGGGTTCTTTGCCACTAGCAGCACCTGGGAAGCCCAGTGTTCAGCAGACATCCATAATAAATGGAGTGACACTTGCTTTCTAACTTGTTTGAATAAATACCAGAGTAATGGATAGAGTTGCCCTGTGGGGCTTTAGTCCTTGCTGTGGGGGTGTGTGTGTGTGTGTGTGTGTGTGTGTGTGGGTGTGTGTGTAGCTGGGCTAGAAATCTACCTAGACAATCCCTTCCCATTCCAAAATTTCTCCCCCTTCCTAAGGCCCATTTTGAAGGATTCATTTTTGGGTCAAGCACTGCCCTCCTTAAGGGCATTTTTTTTCTTCTTAGTCTGGAATTACATTTAAGTTGAAAGGAGAATGGTTTGGTCTTGGAAGGTCTTCCTGCAGCAGGGAGAAACATACAGAAAGAGGAGGTGAGAAAACCCTGGAGATAACTTATGTCTCCAGGAAAACTGACCTCTTAACATCTACTCCAGGCCTGGTAAGGGCACCAGGCTTGAGCAGTAGGCCCATGGCTCCCATGTGCCAGGGCCTTGGGGCAGTGCTGCAGATAGAGGCTTGCATACCATATGTTTAAATATTCACAAATTACAAATTAAGCTAATGAACTATTCAATAAAATACGTTCTCTTTCTTCCTTGTCAAATAAACCTTCATAACAACTGGGAGGGTCTGATTCAAGCTGAGAATTCTTGGACTCTGTGGAGTTCTTTGCTGGTACGTGGAGATGTGGGTTGAGCCAGTTCTTGGCCCTTAGCCGGTCCCCTCTTTCTAGTCTCAGCCCAAGGGGCCTTGCAGACATGCAGGGAGATGCCAAGCTTCATGTCCAGGCCCACCCACATCCCTGCCAACAGGGCCTCTTAGCCTCCCTCAGACCTAAGGTTGCTCCCACGATGATGTTGCTCCCACCAGGGAGGGGTCCTGCTCCAGCTCTGGAAGTGGGCGGGTGACTGTCCAGGCAAGGATTTCTGGATCTCAGCACCCAAGGCCTGACCTGGAGGGGATGTGACCTCAGGGTGGGCACATCTCTGGACTCCCCCAGGCTCCTTGCCCTGGGTTGGGGAAGCCAGAGTGCAGACCAGGATGGGGCGGGTGCCCTCTTCCCGGGTGGAAGCCTGACTCGAGTTGGCTGCCAGAGATGGGGTGCTCAGCCCACGGCAGATGGCAGAGCCTGGGCGGGGATCCCGCCTGAGTCCCAGGCTCGGTGGGCTCTCAGGTTCTCTGGCCCAGGGGCTGGGCTCTCAGAGGGTGGAGAGGGGTGGGGTGTTTTGAATTTTCTCCTCCTCCCAATCCCTGCCTCCCAGCCCAGGCTGGAGGCTGTAACAGAGACAAGACTTCTGCCGGAGCTATATCTGTCACTGGTGCCAGCTGTTCTCCTGGAGGCTCTCCAACAGGTCTGATTAAGCTCTTAAGGGCAGAGGAGAGAGGGAGGGGGAGATGGAGGGAAGGAGGGAAGACATAAGGGAGAGGTGGAGAGGTAGAGGGAAGGAGGGAATGCAGAAACAGAGAGGCAGGCAGACTAGACAATGCCAGAGGTGGCTGGTTGGCTTATCCCCGGGCCTCCCCGTGACCTGAGTCTGTGTTGGGAAGCACATGATGGCAGGTTGTGGTCTGATTAAGACTAAAGACACCCAGAAGGTTCATCAGAACTGCTGTTAGGAGGTCTTGCCCAGTTGGATTCTGCCCCTCCCTTGCGTTGGATTAACCCACATGGCAGAGCCAAACTCCCAGCTAAAGCCCTCGCTCCCGCTCAAATCCTGCCAAGTGATTCCAGAACCTTCCCATGAGGAATATCTGCTTGCTGTTCAGGGAACAGCACCTGCAATTTGCATCCAACACACAAGCATTGTTTGAATCTGTGTTTTTAAAACATTAGGACATCTGGGAAAATCTGAGTGTGAGCTGTATGTTAGGGAATGGGTGTTGCTTTTCTAGGGTATAAAAATGATAATTAGCCCCTCAGCTTCCCAGACTCTCATGCAGTTGGTTGTAAATTCTTCCAGGAGCTGTTTTACTGTCTACTTTTCAGAATTAAAAAAAAAAAAAAAATCAAAAACTTAAAAAAGCAAAAGTTTAAAAAAGCAAAATGCAGAGGGAGGAACAGTGACAGATATTTTTTTGGTAATTATGCTTTTTTTTTTAATTTTTAGAACTTATCCGTTTTTACTGTGGGTCAGCTGTTGATATTTCATCAGGATAACCATTTCTTTGCTGAGTTCAGGTGACAGAGGAAGAGACACACCCTCAAAACACACACAAAACAAAACCACAGAATCATCATTAACCTAACTTTCTATACAGTGTCTCAGTTTCCCGTAACTTTGCACACAAGCTTCTGTGTTGAGTTGAATTGTACCTGCTTTTTGTATTTGGAGAGAGTGTGACTATTGAACTTGAAACCTTTTATTCCGGGCATCTTGGTAGTTTCTGGTGGGATTAAGCGGGTGAGAGGGAAGAAGGGAGTTGAGGGGCTCCTACCCTTCAGAACATGAAGTTTCTCCCACTGCTCCTCTCCAGAGGTCTCCCAGTGCCAGACCTAAAGGTTTTTCCTACAGTGATCCTCTGATTATTTTTACTTCCCCTTGACCCATATGTTTTAACAGAACTTTTAAAAAACGACACTTATTAAGAAATGTGTTTGCCCTGTTTTGTTTTTGTTTTGTTTTCAATAAATGACATGGCACCTCCTAGCAGGAAGGGAACTGCTACTGCTAAGTCACTTCAGTCGTGTCCGACTCTGTGCGACCCCATAGACGGCAGCCCACCAGGTTCCCCCGTCCCTGGAATTCTCCAGGCAAGAACACTGGAGTGGGTTGCCATTTCCTTCTCCAATGCATGAAACTGAAAAGTGAAAGTGAAGTCGCTCAGTCGTGTCCGACTCTTAGCGACCCCATGGACTGCAGCCTACCAGGCTCCTCTGCCCATGGGATTTTCCAGGCAAGAGTACTGGAGCGGGGTGCCATTGCCTTCTCCGGCAGGAAGGGGGAAAAAATGGTAATTATGGTTCTAGGGGAATCTTGACAAATAGTGCAATCTTGGGAGGCAATGCTGGAGTGTTCCTGGCTGAGTGTCAACGATTGTCTACAAGGTCTCACATTCCAGTCGTTCAGATGATGCCACATGTCCAGGTACACACGTGCATTCAGGTAGGGTAAAATACTAACAATCACTTTGTCCAGGGGGAATTTATGACTGTTTTTTTGCACTATTATTCCAATTTTATTGCGTGTTTGAGCGATTTATAATTTACAAGTTGGAATACATCTGGCTCAAAGCTCACTTCTTGCAGGAAGCCTTCTCAGTCTATTCTATCTAGCGGCTGACTTGCCCCTCAGCACCTCTGCCCACAGTTTAGACCTGACTCGTGAGTAGTGCTGTGGTGTTTCTCCACAGTTGGGGGTGGTGGTGAGGTAGTGAACGGTGGCGTGTGCTGGGAGGCTCTGGGTGGGCGAGACCAAAGCCCAGGCCTGAATTCTGATTCATGACGAGCTCGAGACTCAGTAAACACGGGTGGGGGTGTGTGCAGTGTACCTGTCCCGGTGCAGGTCTGGGGCTCCCTCCAGGAGCGTGCATTCAAGGCAGGAGTGAGCCCAAGGAGACAAGCCATCTCTGTGCTGTCTGGAAGGGTGCTGCCATCCAGTAGGGGACAGGCCACTGCCCTTTGGTTCCTCACCAGCTCAGGTGAGGCAGGCTGGTGTAGTGAGGAGAGCCAAGGTTTTAGCAGAGAAATCCTAAATTCAACTCCTATGCCCTTCCGCTCCCACTCTGTACTGCCTTCCCAAGTTGCCTTCATTGCTCCAAGTTTCCCCATCTGTAAGATGGGGTAATAAGGTACCTACTTCAAGTTACTATGAAGACTAAATAAGGTAATGTGGACTTCCCTGGTGATACAGTGGATAAGAACCTGCCTGCCAAGACAGGGGACGTGTGTTCCATCCCTGGTCCAGGAAGATTCCACATGCCTTGGAGCAACTAAGCCCGTGTGCTACAACTGCTGAGGCTCACACACCTAGAACTCAGGCTCAGCGACAAGAGAAGCCACTGCAGTGAGAAGCCCCCACCGTGAAGGTAGCCCCCGCTCAGCACAACTGGAGAAAGCCTGCGTGCAACAATAAAGGCCCAGTGCCGTCGAAAATAAATGTAAAAGTTCTCACAACCAATCAAAAAAGGCAAGGTAATGTCCCTTTAAGTGCTTTGTAAACTAACAAGAAGTTGGTTGGTCTGCGTCTATGACTGTCTCTTGGTGCAAGGGCTTCAGGAGAATTCAGAGTTTTAAAACTTGGATAGGAAAAAAAATATCTTTATCTCCTCTATCTTTAACTGAAATGTGATATTTTTGTCAGTTATGAATACTGGCCCCCGAGTACGGCAGTGTCAGTACACCTGTGGCGGTTTTATCTCCCTCAGAGGTCAGATTCTTTTTTCATAATACTTTAAAGTTGTTATTCTTGAAATATGGTTTGTGCTCGTCAGGGCTGTGAAATCATACTCATTAGCCCTGCCACTAGAGTTTACTATTTTACGTGTGGCTACAGGGCTTCCCTGATAGCTCAGTTGGTAAAGAATCTGCCTGAAATGCAGGAGACCCAGGTTTGATTCCTGGGTCAGGAAGATCTGCGGGAGAAGGGATAGGCTACCCACTCCAGTTATCTGTGGGCTTCCCTGGTGGCTCAGCTGGTAAAGAATCCACCCACAATGCAGGAGACCTGGGTTCAATCCCTGGGTTGGGAAGATGCCCTGGAGAAAGGAAAGGCTACCTACTCCAGTATTCTGGCCTGAAGAATTCCATGGACTGTATAGATCATGGAGTTGCAAAGAGTCAGACATGACTGAGTGACTTTCACAGAGGCACATATATTACTGTATCTCAAATTGCTTAAAAATATTTCAATAGGAGTCCAGTTTCAGGGAAAAAATGTTCAATAGCTGCCTTTCAATACAGTGGTTTCTTTTGTAATTGCAAGAATTTAATTGTATGCATTGAGGAACATTTCACTGAGAATGTACCCACAGGCTTCACACACTTCCAAAGGGTCAAGGACCCTTGGCTTGGGGCAAACCTGACCCCAGTCCAGCTCCTGACTTGCTGGGCCTTGGCACTGGGAGAGCTGTTGAAGGGAGAACTCAGGGGTGGAGTCTCGTGTCCCAGCAACCTCTCACCTGTTCTGGGGCTGTGCTCCCCAAGTCCTTTGTCTTCCATTCTCTGCTCTTCCTTTCCCTTCCTTTCTGCTTCATTATCCTCCCACCTCACAAGCTCTGAGCCTTCCCTTCAGCCTATTTTTGAACATCCCTGAGGATAATGTCTTTTCCGTGGCTCCCTGGGTGACACTGGCACCAGCTGTAGCTTGTTGATACGCTGGAGAAAGGAGCCCCATCCCTCGAGGGCAGGAGGAGTCTGGTTCCTGGCAGTTAGCACAGGAGGGGACCAGGGGTGTCTCTGAGGTGGGAACAATGCAGGGTGTGCCTGTGGAACAGGGAACAAGGCTCTGACCCACCCTCGCCCCCCACCAGAGGTGTAGAGACCATCTGCCTCTGGTGGGGACCGAGGCCTCCAGGCTCTCACCATCCAGGGAAGGACCGTGCACTTTCTGCCGGGAAGCTGTTTTCTCTGGACAAAACTGCCCACCCAGTCCTGTCTCTAAAGCTGGCCCTAACAGCTGAGCCAGGCGTCTGCAGGCTGGGGCAGGGGCTGCCCTGTGCGCCCCTCAAAACCCATGAGCCCAGAGCAGCAGCTCTGGAGTGTAGGCCGCGAGGATCTGTGGAAGCCGGCCCCGAGGGCGGGGCAGAGGCCTCCAAGAAGCACGTGCAGAGAATCTGTGTTCCCTCTGCCGACCCACCTTCCTCCCAGCCTTATTTTTGCCAAGACCAACTTCACAGAGTACAAATTACCTTATTTCTCTTTGGCGTCATAGAAAAATAGCCTGTAATCCACCAAGCCAGGCGGGACTTAGCCAGTCCTGTGGGCCTCTGCCCACCCGAGAAACATCTGCTCATCTTTTAAGATGCTGCAGCCTGCCTCTCACTGCCCTGCAGAGGCTAGCAGATCTCTCATCGCAGCATCTCTAACAAATATACATCTCTCTTCTTTGGTTGTATTTCTCGTTCCCTGACTCGGCTATGAGCTCTATGAGGAGAAGAGCTGTGTCTGTTGAGACTTCTGGGAGGCAGTAGGCCCTAATGAGTGGTTTCTGAGTGAATGAATGAACGAATGAAGAAATGAGGCAGTCAGTCCTCCTCAGACTGAGGCAGGAGTGGAAACAGGAGAGGGATGAGTGCTCAGGTCCAGCTCGCCCCTTGGAGGTCTTTGTCAGAGGGCAAACACCCTGGTCTCTTTCTGAGAGAAACTGCCCTGGTCTCTATCTGAGAGGATATGCCATCCATGGTCCTCATCTGAGGGGAGGGGCTCTGGTCTGCGTCTGAAGGGAGGGCTCTGGTCTCCATCTGAGGGGAGAAGACTTGGTCCTTTTCTGAGGAGAGACGCCATGCTCTCTCGGTCTTAGGGGAGGTTCCTGGACTCTGTCTGAGGGGAAAGCCCTGGTCTTTATATGATAGTAGCACCCTGGTCTTTGTCTGAGAGGAGATACCTTAGTCTTCTTCTGAGACAAGCTGTTGTGGTCTCTGTCTGAGAGGAGAATTCACAGTCCTTATCTGAGGGGAGACACTCTGAAGGGACAGTCTGAAGGGACAGTCCGGGCCTTTTTCTAAGAGAAGTCACTGTGGTCCCTTTCTGAGAGGAGATGCCCTGGTCTTTCTCTGAGACAAGTTGCCCTGATCTCTATCTGAAGGGAGAACCCAGGTCTTTTTCTGAGAGAAGTAACTCTGCTCCCTGGCTGAAGGGAGACGCCCTGGTCCCTGTCTTAGGAGAGAAGCCCTTTGCTTTTTCTGTGAAGAGTCACCCTGGTGACTGTCCCAGGGGAGACGCCCTGGGCACTGTCTTGGGGGACACTCTGCTCCCCAGACTCTGCCTGAGGGGAGGGCCCTGCTCTTTATATGATAGAAATCTCCCTCCAACTGATTCGTAGGAGAGGGCTGGTCCCATAGCGGATGCTCCTTCCCAAGCCTGATCCTGTCCCTGAAGCCCCATCCAGGCCTGTTCTCCCAAACATATCTTGGGGACTCACGGGCAGCTCTGCAGTCAAAGGAACTGAGGCCCAGACATCGCCCACATCACCTTGGTCACTGTCGTGTTCTGAGAGTCTGCTCTGAGCCTCACACTTTGTGGTTCTCAAGTCGCAGGCTCAAATCAAGGAGAGAAACTCTAATTTGCATTTCCCCTCGCTTCCCTCTTGAGCTTCTCTGGTGGCTCAAATAGTAAAGACTCTTCCTGCAATGCAGGAGATCCATTTGACCCCCTGAGTTGGGAAGATCCCACTCCAGCATTCTTGGCTGGAGAGTCCCATGGACAGAGGAGCCTGGTGGGCTACAGTCCAGGGGTTGCAGAGTCGGACACGACTGAGCAGCTGACACACTTGCTTCCCCCTAGGTGGATCATCTCCGTAAAGGCAGAAGGGAGAAGCCTTGGGCTGGGTCCTCCCTGACAGGCTTGCTGCCTCCAGAGTAGACAGAAGCCATGACTTCCTGTGAGTCTGTGAAGCAGGGACCAGGCCATGGCAAGGAGGATGCTGCAGAGTCTGCCGCCTCTTATGGGACAAAGACAGTCGGGGCCTCCCTGTGGCCGTCGGGGTCCTACACTCAGACAGCGCGGTGGACTGTCCCCATCTACCCAGCTCAGCTCAGCCGGCCACTGCTGTAACTTCTGTCCCCTGGAAAGGTGACCCTCTTACCTGGCTTTCTGAGGTCAGGCTCTGTGGAGGTGAAGGTCTCAGGGGGTCCTGATTCTGCTTCCCTGTCTGGGAGACGAGAGTGTCTGGATCCTTTCAGGGAAAGACAGAAAGTTCATCGGCCACGGGAGGACAGGGTCAAGGGAAACTACATCCAAACACCTCCCTCCTCTTCCTCTTGTGCTGCGGGCTGCCGCCTTGTGCTTCCTCCTCCTCTATCTCTCAGAAGTTGTGCTGAGAGAAAACAATGCTGATCAGAGGAGGGATCCACCCTGGGCTGGTGTTTGCAATATTTGTGTGTGTGTCTCCAGAGGCTGGAACCACACAGCTCCTCGGATGAACCCCAAGGCAGCCCAGCTCCTGATTGGTGGTTGCCGTGGAGACCTACCTAAGCCTCTTCCACCTGAGCTGTATTATCTGAAGAGGGAGTCTATCTGACCTGACAGTCACCTGAGAAGACCCAGGGGGTGAGAGCGGCCCGTGTCCAGATGGCCTTCTCCGCCCCGGCCTCCTCCAGCTGGCGCTCGGGATGGCACAAGCTGGGGAGCCAGGGCATGCTCGCTGCACCCTCTGTAGAGCCCTAGGAGGACCTGCTCAGAGCAGATGTCTCCAGCTACCAGCTGGATGGTTCCTGGCCAGAGCACACTCTTTCCACCCACTCCCTCTGAGGAGTGATTCAGGTGCCGAGGGCAGGAACTCTCACCTTTAATCACCACCCCTCACCTGCCCCACTCTTGGCTCATGAAAATTCTCTCCTTCCCTCAAGGCAAGCTCAAGTACACAGAGTTCTTCTTCTGATGCTCTGGAGGAGGGGCAAGGCTGAGGAAATAATCCCAGCAGAGGAGGGAGGGTAGACTGTGATTATTGACTTTGAGATGAGATGGGGGCTGGCAGGAGTGGGCCCGTTGCTATTCCTCCTGTTGCTATTCTCCCGAGTCCCACACTCACCCCTGGGCCTCCTGCCTGTCTCTGTGCCCTGCACACTGTCACATGCAGACTTTTCAAGCTATGGGCCCCGTGTGGGCCAGCCTGCCCCCATCAGAATTAGAAACCCATGCCGGCCCCTGTCCGGGGTGCCCTAGTGGGCACTAAGCTGCCTTGTAATAGATCTCAAGTGATGCCGTACCAGGTAGTACCAGGTGCCAGGCAGTAGAGTGACTTCTGGATATGTCTAGTCCTGAGTGTATTGAAAACAAAGCAGAAAGTGTCACCAAGAAGAAACCAAGCCATGCAGGATGAACCACCTCTCTCCACTCACCTGCCTGCCTGCGTGTTTTGTCTTTGTCCCTGAGTGCTAGGCCGCTTTGCTCTTCCTTTGTGGCTGGATGCATTAGATAGATCTGCCTTCCCCTCTCTTCAGTTGCTCAAGCAGGGCTCTGGAGTCAGGAGCTGGGTCATACACCTCTCTTGACCAGTTCACAGCACAACAGTCCCAGTGATGGGGAAGGTCCCTTGGGGATAGGACACTCCCACACTTTGAGGAGCTTAAGTTGACCTCCTCACACTCACAGATCCATGGTGGCCTCCACACCCAGGATAAGCCACAGCCAGAGCAACCTGGCGCAGGTAACCAGGAGTCCCCACCTCTGAACATACCACCACTATGCTGACACAAGGGCAAAAATTCCAAGGCGTTTCCATGCTGGTGGGGAGGGGACCAGCAGGATGAGAAGGCTCTGCTTTCTCTTTGGAAAAGTTGCTAGAAGCGGTAAGAAGAGGCCAGTGACTAAGTCACAAATTCGTTCATGCAGCACGGATGTCCAGAGCACTCTTCTGTGCAGCCAGGATACCAGATGCCGGCTGAGGGTTCACAATTCCCTTCCTCACCCCTCTCACTCCACACTTCCCAGCCAAGGCCCGTTGAGGCTGGGTCAGATGAAATTCTTGGTTAGGACTCTCCACGTCCACTGCTGAGGGCATGTGTTTAATCCCTAGTTGGGGAACTAAGATTCTTCAAGCCTTGAGGCACAGCCAAAAAAAAAGAATTATTTAAAAGAAGAACATAGAATTCTTACAGGAGAGTGCAGAGCAGGGACAGAATTAGAGTTCGGCGCTAAATGCCTTTTTCTTCCTGCTGTGTAATCTTGGGTCAACTAAAGACCATTCTATTTGAATGAAAAAATTCATCCCATGGATTAGGCTTAAAACCTCACCCTCACACACACACACACACATATACACATGCACACAATTAATGTAATTGAGATCATCCCAGCTCGGAGCCATTAAAGGAAGATCCGTCTGCAGCATTGTGCTAAGGACTCCTGACCTGTGACGCTGGGGAACGCACACACAGATGACTAGTTTCTCAGCGTCCTCCCCTCCTGACACAGCTGGCCCCTTCCCTCTACTTTTCAGTGACATAGACACAGGCCCAGAGGAGGGGGGTTATGCTTTCCTAGTTCTGTCCCTCGCCCGCCGCCCTGACACCGTAACTCAAAGACAGCGTGGTGTTTGTGCCGACTGCTCATCTCTTTTCACCCGTTAGCCTGTGGAGGCTTTGTGATTATCCACACTGAGTGTGAGTTTGACTGGGGAGAGAAAGTGGTGGTGGTTTTTTTTCTCATTTGGCATCCCTCGAAGTCGCTGAAGTGTAGTTAAATATTCAGCAACCATTCAAATGGAGAAACACCAGCAGGGCTGTGACATTGCCTCACAGATGGCATTTGATTAATAAATTGGAGATGTGGAATTACAAAGCCATTGGGTGCAGGACTGGATTAAAACCTGCAAGGAGATTGGAGGAGAGCGCTGATCCCAGATGTCAGGCTGTGCCGTGGGCTGCTCTTCCCGTTCCCTCCTCCCTGGCTTCCTTCCAGGCAGTGGGCGCCAGTCCAAACCATTTCTATGCGCTCTGTCATGCATTGGGTTTTCAGAGCCAACAGAGAGATAAAAGTGACATAGTAGTCACAGGCACAGACCAGATGCACATTTACCTGTGCCTCCCTGGGAATGGCTACCCACTCCAGTATTCCTGCCTGGAGAATCCCATGGACAGAGGAGCCTGGCGGGCTACAGTCCATGGGGTCGCAGAGTTGGACACAACTGAACGGCTAACACTTTCTCTTTCCTCCCTCTGGGCAGCCCTCTTTCCACTCCTGTGGCCACATTTCCTTCTCCAGCCGGAGGAAGCATTGCGGATGACTGCAGGCAAATGAGAACCTCGCCTTCTCCCAGCTGGCTTGCTTAAGTCCCTGCTTCCTTACTCTCTCCTTCTTGCCCCTCTTCTCCATCTTGCCTCACACTGTTGTGTTTTTTTTTCCCTTAATCTGTATCATCTAACTATTTATCTAAAATAATGAAAGGGAACTAAGGAGAGAGACATAATACATCTCTCATTCATTTATTCACTAGGTGTCTATTGACCATCTACCCTGTGCTAGACAGTACCTTGACGCCCGATTTCTATGGAATTCACTCACCACTGACTTCTTTTAGGTTCTGCCCTATGGTTTGACTGATCTTGAGAGCCTGGGCAAAACTGGCTGTCCATCAAAGATTCATGCCCCTCTTCCAGAGTGAGACATGCTTTGGGGAAGCTGCTGTCCAACCAGGGACCCCATTACCCAGCCTCCCTCACATCCATACAGGACCACGTGACAATGAAATGTGGATGGAAGGCCTGACTTATGAAACACTCTGTGCAGTTTTCCACCGCCCCTCTTTCTCCCACCTGCTGATGGTCCGTAAGGACTCTGAGGCCCCGGAGGGTGGTAGAGCCCCAATTTTGAAAGAGCCCAGGTCCCTAAATTACTATGTGGCAGGCCACCCATCAGTCATCCATGTTGAGCTCTACTATGTGCAAGCAGTGTATCGGGTCAAACACTAAGACTTTGGGTTTCTCTCTCACAGTGATTGGCGCTCTCATGATTAGTGCAAACCCTGTAGGAAGAGATGGATGTGGAAACTCTCTGCCTTCCTTGGTTCCTGGACATCAGAGATCTTCTTGATGGGTCCCCTCTGGTTACTCCATCTTCATCCCAAAGAAACAATTACTCTACCCCATCTTGTCTCATGCTTTTGTGCGCAGTGCACACTCTGTTCCAAACGCTGGGGGTCCGGGGGGCTGTCTTACTCATCCCTGAAAATCTACCCCAGTGGTGAGCCTCAGTGAACCTCCTGTCTGCCCAGCTTCCCCTCCTCTCCAGTCTCCAAAGTTTCATTCTTCTCTCTGTGTATACAATCAATCCTCATTACTCACAGTTGCAAAGCTGTCTACTCACTAAAATGTATTTGTAATCCCCAAATCAATACTCGAGGCACTTTTGCGGCCATTCTGGACATGTGCAAAGTGTTAAAAATTCGACATTCCCAACTGAAGTGAAACGAGGCCATCTCCTGTCTTCCTGTTTTAGCTCTCAGACAGTCAATAAATATCCTTCCCCTGGCCTATTTAGTGTCCACTTTGTGCCTTTTGCTGGTGATTTCACTGTCTAAAATGGTCCCCAGGTGCAGTGCTGAAGTGCTGTCTGCCATTACCAAGTACAAGAAGGAGAGAATGCATGGCTTAGATGCACTTCATTTAGGCATTAAGTTGCAAGTTATATTGCTGTTGGCTGTGAGTTCAATGTTAATGAATCAACAGTGCACAAAAATAAGGAGTCTTTGAACAGAAATACACAGAAGACAAGGTTGTGTACTGACTGGCTGATGAAAATGTCCTGACCAGAGGCTCACAGGAACCTAACCGTGTGTTTCCCTTAGAAGCGGTGGTTCAGGGCTGGCAGTGACATTCAGAACATGACTACTGCAAATAATGAGAATCAGTGGAGCATCACATTGTTGGCTGAACTTCCCTGCAGAATAAGGACTGCTCGAGGGCTAGGAGCCCAAGCCCCAGCGTGTGGTGAGAGGTCAATGCATTTAGAGAAGGTGGCAGCCAGAGCACCCTGAGCCTGTTGTCTGCACCCAGCAAATGCCCTGGACCTGCCTCTGTCCTCCTGAGCCTGAGATGAGCTGTCACAGGCTCGAGGACCCACAGACCACAGACATAAGTAGACAGGAGTGGACTGTGAGGGGCTGAGGTCACCCACAGGTGGGAATGTGCAGAGGCCAGCGGAAGCAGGTGATGTGGGGGCTGTGGGAGGGTGGTCTGGGAGCCTGGGCACTCGACAGTGTGGGAAGCCAGTCCAGGTCCAGGGGTAAGAAAGCAGGAAAGCCACTTCTGCTCAACCCGGAAATGCTTCTGGGAGGAGGCTGAGTACCAGCAAATCAACAGGAGAGGGGAGCCAGGATGTGTCCTGCGTTAGAGAGATAAAACCTGAAATGACACGAGCTGGTGCGGGCCCTCTGGGTGGGTACTGACGTGGGGCCTGAAGGGATGCCTCGGGCCCAGGAAGGAAAAGAGGTGGTGTTAGTGAAAGACAAGGAGCCGCTGTGATGCGCAGGGTGAAACAAATTGTCACATGTGGATCTGAATGTAGATTCTGAAATCAGTTTCCAAAGAAGAATGCTGGTGAGTCCAGACCAATAGTAGCAGCTTGGTAGTTAGTACACTGCCTGGCTCCCGCAATAGTGCCCTGACTGGCATGGAGGATGATGGAGAGGGTGGAATTGTCTGGGAATCCTGACTTGATGGTGGGGAGTCACAATACCCTAGGGGAGGAGCAGAAAGGAGGGGAAACTGACTCGGGGTCCCCTGGCTGTGTGGATGGGGAGGACAAGGTGTCTTCATGACTCCCAGGAAGACAGACCCAGTGACCAGCCCCACACATGGAGGATGGATTTAGTGAAAAAGTGAAAGTTGCTCAGTCGTGTCCGACTCTTTGAGACCCCTTGGACTATACAGTCCATGGAATTTTCCAGGCCAGAATACTGGAATGGGTAGCCTTTCCCTTCTCCAGAGGAAGTTCCCAACCCAGGGATCGAACCCAAGTCTCCTGCATTGCAGGCGGATTCTTTACCAACTGAGCCACAAGGGAGGATGGGTTTGGCTGAAGATAAAGATCTGGGGGTCATCTGCGTCAAGGGAGACGCTCGATGTTGGACACAGGGGACTGACTCAGCTCACATGGGACTGGAAGAGAGCCTGGGATTGACTTACAGGCCCAGCAGAGGGGCGGGCTGAGAAGGGCTTGGGAACCTAACCCTGTGCACTTGTTTCTGCTGCATTCCCACCGCAGCGCTCTAAGGAACCACGGAGAGCTAAGTGGGCATTGTTTGGTAATGTGTCTCCCTGCTGCTGCTGCTGCTGCTGCTAAGTCGCTTCAGTCGTGTCCCATAGATGGCATAGACGTCGTGTCCCTGTGCGACCCCATAGACGGCAGCTCACCAGGCTCCCCCGTCTCTGGGATTCTCCAGGCAAGAACACTGGAGTGGGTTGCCATTTCCTTCTCCAATGCATGAAAGTAAAAAGTGAAAGTGAAGACGCTCAGTTGTATCCGACTCTTAGCGACCCCATGGACTGCAGCCTACCAGGCTCCTCCATCCATGGGATTTTACAAGCAAGAGTACTGGAGTGGGGTGCCATTGCCTTCTCCCATGTGTCTCCCTAGTGTCCAGTCATGATCCTGTGATGGCCCAAGTGATAGGAAGTCTGTGAACTTTTAGAAGTGCGGGGACTTCCCTAGTGATCCAGCGACTAAGACTCTGCGCTCCCAAGGCAGGGGCCCTGGGTTCAATCCCTAGTCGAGGAATTAGATCCCACACGCCACAACTAAAGATCACACATGCTGCGAGGAATATCAAAGATCTCGCATGTCACAACCAAGACCCAATATAGCCAAATAAATAAATAATTTTTAAAAATAAATAAAAGGAGAAGAAGAAGAAGGAAAGAAAGAAAGTGCTGATCATGCAGAGTTAGCAGGTGCCTACTGACAGGAGGTCAGGGGAAACACCCCAGAGAGGTTGAGGATGGGAGGTCGAGGTCGGTGTCGGTCCTCTGCAGCCCGCATCCACGTTGCGTCCCCCTGGGCCCCATCCACTCAGAGGGCAGTTCTGGCAGGCAGTTCTGTTTGAACTCAGAGGTTCCTTTAATTGACAAGGCCCCAGCCCAGGCTCACAAGCCCCTGAGGCCTGGGAAGCACACTGAGCCCACCAACAAGTGTTGTTCCCAAGTGTGAGGAGCTCAGTATCACTGGGGATGATTTTCAACCAGTGGGGGATGCGAGCGGGCAAAGAAACATCCCACATCCCCACCCACCAGGGGGACGGTCCTTGGAAGGCAGGCCGTCCCAAGTCCCGGGGCTTCCTGGGGCTTGCACCCTGTTTTCCTCAGGATTGGCCCTGAAAACACACTCTTAGGTGGTTTCTCCGCCTTCCTGTCTCACTCTCCTTGTGCCCTCCTCACTCCTGTTTCCCAAGTCACCTCCCAAATCCTGGGCTCTGCACCGAGATCTCAGGCTCTGCTTCCGGGATGGCTCCAGAGGAAAAGCCAAGAATGGAGGCGTGGTTTGTGACGTTAAATGCCACCAAGACTTCAAGCAGAATGATGCCAAAGAAGAAGCATTAGCAGCAGGGAGGTGGCGCAGGTCACTGGGGGATGCTGCCGTTGGAGCACTGGGCTGGGAGCAGTACCCCCAGAGCTGCCACCCCAGGGTGCAGAGGCTGTTCTCGCTCCGTGAGAGCTTCAACCCAGGGCTCAGTGCCTCCCTCAGTCTCCAGGAAGAAGCTAAACTTCTAAACCAGAGTTTACTGAAGATTCTATCATTTCCTTCAGTGGCTCAGTCATGTTCAACTCTTTGCAACCCCATGGACTGCAGCACACCAGGCCTCCCTGTCCATCACCAACTCCCAGAGTTTACTCAAACTCATGTCCATCGAGTCAGTGATGCCATCCAACCATCTCATCCTCTGTCGTCCCCTTCTCTTCCCACCTTCAATCTTTCCCAGCATTAGGGTCTTTTCAAATGAGTCAGTGCTTTGCATCAGGTGGCCAAAGTATTTTGGCCATTGGAGTTTCAGCTTCAGCATCAGTCCTTCCAATGAATATTCAGGACTGATTTCCTTTAGGATGGACTGGTTGGATCTCCTTGCAGTCCAAGGGACTCTCAAGAGTCTTCTCCAACACCACAGTTCAAAAGCATCAATTCTTTGGCATTCAGCTTTCTTTATAGTCTTCTTCATAGAAGATTCTGTAGACAAGATGAATCAGGGAGTTTTCATTGTGTCTTGCACTGCAAACTCTGTCAGTTTCCTTTGGACACTGACTCTGCTCAGCCTGTCTTTCCAGCCACCACCAGTGCACCCCTTTCTGCTGGATCCTGTCTCTGAATCCTGGACACCCCACCTCCACACAACCAGGCTGCCTCTCTCAGGAGCCGCTTCTGGGAGGGCTGGGCTCACATATCCAGGGATGCTGGGAGGTAAGCCCAGCGTGAGGCTTGAGGCACTGAGTGACCCTGTCCTCCTGGGGTTCCCACATCAGTGATGCATCTCCTCCCACAGCAGCTTTTTATAGAGAAGACATGCCAAGGACAAGATTAAGGCTGATCTAATACAATCTTCCCTGCCCATCAGAGTGGACGCCTTGCCGTTGCTCTTGAAGGGCTGAGAACAGTTCTCTCTGGAAGACTTTCCCCCGAGATGTTCTCCGATAGACTCATAAATGGCTAGAATTCCCTCTAGGAACTCCAAGCACTCGGTTTCTGCTTCACCACCTCTGCCCCTCCCTGCACATCCCAGCCCTCATCCACTTCCCCAACAAAGGATGACTTGGCACCAGGGCTGTGTGCCAAGGGTGGAGATGCAGTAGGCAGGCTCATCGGTGTCCTCAGGGGCCCCCAGCAGGAGGAGGGAGCCAGGCCATGTGCTGCTGCGCTGGGGGTGCTGCAGAGACTCAGAGATATACCTCCCGCCCCTAGAGCAACCCCTGGCTTCCCGGCTCCCTTGCCTCTCCCATATCATCCACACCTCGCTCTTGACCCTGGGCTGTTCTCCTGAGAATCCCAGAGCAGCAGGGGGCTTGGCTGCCCTCCCACACCTACTGAGTTCAGAAAGGGCAAGCGACTAGCTCAGACAGCACAGCAAGTGAGTAACAAAGCAAATCCCACAAACAACCAGGCTCTTCTCTTCCAAACCATTGCCCTGCCCGCTGCTGCCTTGGTGTATCCACAAATCAGGCAGAAGCCTGTGGGCATGTAGACCTTAAGCCTCAGCCATGGCCACCAGACGCATCTCATTTTCTGCGTGTAACAAGTGTGTTTATCTAGAGAGGGTGAGGTGGTATGTGTGTGGACTAGAATTCCATATTATGTGAAAGTGTTCTTTGCTCAGTCGTGTCTGACTCTTTGTGACCCCCTGAACTGTAGCCCACCAGGCTCCTCTTTCCAGGGAGCTCTCTAGGCAAGAATACTGGAGAGGGTTGCCATGCCCTCCTCCAGGGGATCTTCCCCACTCAGGGATCGAACCTGGGTCTACGGCATTGCAGGCAGTTCCCTTACCGTCTGAGCCACCAGGGAAATCCATGTTATTTACTCTTCTCATAATCCTGGAAGCCTGCTTAGAAGAGGAAATATTTCAGCCATCTCCCAGTTATAGATTTACTTGTTGGGCTGAAGAAGGAGGGCCCCTAGAGACAGGAGGGGTGGGATAGAACCTGAAATCTGGGGCTGATGAAGGAGCCAGGACATGTGGTATCACTGTGAGCTGAGGCTGAGCACCCGTCTTGTAGCAGACCCGGTGCTGGCTGCTGGAAGTTGCCAGAAGGCAGCAGCAGGCTCTCCAGTGCTCAGGGATCTTTTCCCAGAAGATAAGCCAAAGGTGCTTTAACCTCCTGCTGCCAAAGCAGTCAGGAAAGCAGAAAGACCAGAGCTATCCAATCCACCCCAAGAGAAGCAAAGCGAGTGGCAACTGTGTGTTGAGGCACCAGCATGCTCCTCGCTGGGCTGAGAGGCTGCTTTCTCTTCTGGGTGGAGGCCAAGGGCCTTGTTGAAGCTGCCAGATGCCTAGAGTCTCTGGACACTTCATGGAGAGGAAACCGGAAACAAGGATTGGAAAAGTTAAGATTTAGACTCTTGCACAGCGGAAGCAATCTAGCTGTCCAACAATTGTGGGGGCAGGGGCTACGTACAAATTAAGGTACCTCGGTATCCCAGGCTTGATCCAGTCATGATAGTCATGATGACAAAACATGCTTCTAGGTTCCCACCCTGTGAGAAACAGCAGACCCGATCATGGTGGGCGTGCCCAGGGATGGAGAAAGGAGGTAAAGAGCGTGGAAGAGACACCCGTGTCAAGGTGGAATTACATTATTAGCCTGGGTGAGGATAGGGACTGCGCATGTGCTAGAGTTCTTTTCAGAAGATGCAAATTGCAGGCCCAGAGTATTACATAAAAAAGGACTCTTGAAGCAAAAAAGAACTTTATCCATTTATTTCCTAGCTGGTAGCTTCTCTGTTTCCACTGAGTTCACATATTTTATTGACATACATGAAGCTCAGAGAAAACTGAAGAGCTTCTTTTGAGCCTGCTCATTTCTTCAAAGGGTAATTGTATTCAGACTGCCTGCCTTACTTGGTTTTCTCAGCAGGCTGAAAAGGGACATGCACATAATCATTCAACTGGTAGGAACTGAAGCCTCTTCCTGTATTTAAACTCAGGAAACCTCTCTTGGGTAATGTGTACTGCCAACTATCTGGACTACACTACACAGGGTGAAAACAAATTGCACAAGACCACGATTACAGGACTATTTGTTTTGTGACTTCACCAAAGAAGGACTAAACATAGACATTCAACTTCAGGGACTTCCCTGGTAGTCCACGGGTCGGGAATCCACCTCCCAACACAGGAGACGTGGGTGTGATCCCTGGTCGGGAGGCAGCCAAGTAAATAAATAAGTATTTTAAAAAAAGAAATCCAATCTCATAATTCATTGTTACAGTAATTATGCCCATGAGGGAAAATAAGCTGCAATCATCTTGCAATTTACATTGCACCTGGAAATTTACAAAACACTTCACCGTCCTCGGTCTCATTTTACTAACAAATACTGCTCCTCTCTCACAGAGCCTGATGAGGAGGGCAGACAGAGTCCTGCGTGCTGGAGCCGTCAGGAACTCTCAGGGTTCACCCTCTGAGTTCAAGAAGTTTCAGTAACCATTTTCTCCCTGGTGTCTGGGATAAATCACCCAGAACCATTCTCATTCTCCTGGGATATCCTCCGGTGAGCCATGGGGGCCTGTTCAAAGTCTCTTTCTCTCTAGGTTCAAACCAAGGCTGAGCACTTGTTGGCTGTGTGAGCCTAGCTTTGTGTCTCAACTTCTCTGAGCCTCAACTAGAATTGGGAATTGTTGATACTTTCCCTGTAGAGCTGCTGTGAGGATTAAAAGGAAATGTGTATGAAAAGCATCTTCTGCATTGCTCTGCTTAGAATAGCTCCTAAGTAAACAGCAGCTAGATCGTCCCTGGTGGTCCAGAGATTAAAACTCCACACTTGCAATTCAGGGGCATGAGTTCAATCCCTGGTTGGGGAGGTTCTGCCTGCCACAGATCAGTTTCTGCGTCACTGCACTGGCGTGTTCAGGAGCAGTCCTCAGCCCATCTCCTTAACTCTAACAACATACACCCCAACAGTACAGACCTTAGTTCTGGGGGGAGCAGCAGGGCAGTGAACTGGCTCCCTCGTTCCCAGCCCCCTCCCCAGACTCTGCCGGAGCCCTCGGGACAACGAGGTGCCACTGGAGAGAACTCAGACCTGTCCCCAGGGGCAGCTTCTGGCTGTGGAGGACTCAGCTGGGATCCTGTTTTCTCCCACTAAACTCCTAGGCCAACCCCTGAGGTCCCAGACTATATACAGAAAGAGGCTTTGCTCCCTGGGCTGTTTTCAGGGCCTGACCTAGGGTCTCTGTGAGACTTGGGGTGGGGAGGCTCAGAATCCTCCCTGAATCTTGGGAACCATCACTCTCAGTTCAGTTCAGTTCAGTCACTCAGTCATATCCGACTCTTTGCAACCCCATGGACTGCAGCACACCAGGCTTCCCTGTTCATCACCAACTCCTGGAGCTTACTCAAACTCATCTCTGGCCCATGTGTATTTGGGAAAGTGAAAGTGTTAGTCAGTCATGTCCAACTCTTTGAGACCCCATGGACTGTAGCCCACCAGGCTCCTCCGTCCATGGAATTCTCCAGCCAATAGTACTGAAACAGGTTGCCATTTCCTTCTCCAGGGCATCTTCCCAACCCAGGGATTGAACCTGGGTCTCCTGCAATACAGGCAGATTCTTTACCATCTGAGCCACCAGGGAAGCCCAGGGGCTCTGTGAGACTCGGGGGAGGGGGAGGCTCAGTGTCCTCCTTGAATCTTGGGGAACCATCACTCTGGCCGGTGTTTATTTGTGCAAACCCAGATGTTACAATGAAGTGCGACTGGCAGCCATGTCCTGGATGCCCCTAGTGAGGCTCCCACCACTCCGTCCCCCCACCTTCTTGTGGCTGCTGCATCACACACATGGGTTATTTGCCTGCTCCCGGAGCTGTCTGACTTTACAATTCCTGCAGAGACCCAAGGCTGCTCACATGGTGCTCAGTCTCTTTAACACTATAACAGGAGGAAGGGCCGGGCCCTTTTTGAGACCCTAGTGAAACCAACTGGTGTCATTTCAGAGGGGCTCCGAAGAGCTCCAGTACCGTGGTCCTTTATGTCTCAGAGCAGAGGAGATTCAACAAGAGCAAAGAGGTAGATAAGTGATTTATTAGAGTAGGATACTTGTGAGGTTTATCAGCGGACGGTTAAGAAATGCCACGCCCTGAGAACTTAGTGGGCTAGTTTTATAATCAAAGGAAAAGTAGGGGGTGCAGAGGGGGAAGACATTCCTTGTCTTTCTTGAGGAGACGTCATGTTTCCACCATCAGTTCCTCCACCAGGAAGGGCAGGGAAGCTTACTTACCCCTCCCTAGATGGTCTGGCCAAGACTGTCATAGCACTTGGGGAAAATACTTTTGGGTCTCATTATAATGAAGGACTTTCATTTTGAAAAGTCATTTTTCATAAGTGACTGCTTTTTGTGTGCACAGAGCCTGTTTTTGGGGGTCACTTACTTGATGACACCATGGGCAGGTTGTAGGCCTTGTTTTCTACTATTGTTTTATTGTTTGGGGGCATGTCCCATGCTTCTGTTGCATGGTTTTGTTGCTACACAAGACTGCTTTTCCAAGTAATCATTAACTTACAGGGGTCTCCCGTATTTTCCTACTTACAATCCCCAGGTGGGATGAACTATTAATCACCTATTTTGTCGCTTCATTCTGTCCTTATCATTATCACGACTGGCCTCTGCAAGGCCATGGAATTTCAGGCAACCGCATTCTCACAGTGGCCCCACGATGGTATTCTTTGTTCCCCATTTTGCCAGTGAGAAAACGAAAGCTCAGGGGATGGCTGTTGAAAGGTTCAGAGCTGAAACTGGTCAGCTCTGAAGGCCAGAGCCTTTGTGTTACACCAGGGGCTGGAGCTGTGACCCGTGGTTCCGGCAGTGGCTGCACTGAACCACAGGCCTGCTCGAGGTGATGGATCAGGGATGGAGCCTGGTTCCTAAGGGGGCTGGACCTGTGGCCAGGGCCTCATTCCCATGACTTGTGAGACAAGGAGCCAACACTAGACATGACCACCATCCTGCCCACCTCCATGCAACCTGACCTAGAGCCCCAGGTCCACAGAACTGTCCAGCGAGCTGCCCCCAGTCACCCTCCTTGCCTCCTCCTTCTCAACCCTTATTCATGGGGGCAAACTCAACCACCCCCAGATCTCTCATCTGAGGGAACAGACAAGGGACGCCCTGAACTGCAGCACTCAGAATTCCCTGCTGAACCCTGAGGCACCTACCTGTTAACACAGAAGTCAGGTGCCACACCTGAGAGGCTGCTCAGAGAGCTCAGCGGAGCTCCTCCAGCCCGCCTCAGTCCCCAGGACACCTGAGCCAGTGCATGTGGCAACCAGAGCCACCTGCCCCCGTTAACTGGCATCATCCTGCTCTCGGACCGCCCTCCCCCACAGCCGAGCAGACACAGAGGCACTCAAGCCCAGGCTCCAGCTGGGAGACCAGGCTATTGTACTCATCACACACAGGGCCACTGTGTCCCCAGAGGTTCACTGAGGCCCCAGTCCCCCAGGGTCCTAGGGCAGCTTCCCACTTTGGGATCTTGAAATTTGGTGCTATCAAACGATGCTTGTTGGTGATGCATCTTCTGCCAGAGACTGTCTCATACACAGTAGGCACCACACACATTGGTTAATACATGTGTATTTATATACAATTATGGCTTCCCTGATATTCTCAGTGAAGAATCAGCCTGCAACGCAGGAGACCCTGGCTCGATTCCTGGATCAGGAAGATTCATTGGAGAAGGGATAGGCTACCCACTCCGGTATTCTTGGGCTTCCCTTGTGGCTCAGCTAGTAAAGAATCCGCCTGCCATGGGGGAGACCTGGGTTGGGAAGATCCACTGGAGAAGGGAAAGGCTCCCCACTCCAGTATTCTGGCCTGGAGAATTCCATGGACTGTATAGTCCATGGGGTAGCAAACAGTCAGACATGACTGAGCAACTTTCACTTTCTTTTTCATAATTATATGCAATAGAAGATCAAACTAAATTAAAAAAATAGATACTAAGACCCAGACTAGAGACTTCCCTGGTGGTCCAGTGGTTGACTCTGGGCTTCCATTGTAGGGGGCACGGGTTTAACCCCTGTTGGGGAACTAAGATACTGAAACCTGTGTGGTGTGGCAAAAAAAAAAAAAAAAAGGACAGTTCTTAGACCAGACCATGGTCTTAAAATTACATTTATCCCTGAAACGAATGGTTTCTTGGAAAGAAGCTGATTCCAGGTCTGGGCAAAGTGAAAGTGAAGTCACTCAGTCGTGTCTGACTCTTTGCAACCCCGTGGACTGTAGCCCACCAGGCTCCTCCGTCCATGGGATTCTCCAGGCAAGAATACTGGAGTTGGTTGCCATATCTTTCTCCAGGGGATTTTCCTGACCCAGGGATCGAACCCAGGTCTCCTGCATTGCAGGTAGACACTTTAACCTCTGAGCCACCAAACGAGAGGTCTGGACAGGAAACATACAAATGAACCCAGAACTTTGTAGAGTATGTAGCAAGGAAACAATCAAAGGTGGCTAGGGTCTACAGACTGGATGGTAATGTTGGATCTAAGTGGGTTTATGAAGTACCCAGCCATGTTAGGGAGATGCACATGGCAAGGATCTGTGGGCAGACTCTCATAAATGTTGGCAGCCTCTAGGAGCTGATGGGGGCCTCCAGCCAGCAAGAAACCAGGGCCCTCAGTTTCAGAACCTCAAAGAAATGCTTCTGTCAGCAACTTGATTGAGCCTGGAAGCAGAGTCTTCCCCAGTCACATTTTCAGATGAGAACACATCCCAGCTGACACCTGGATGGTAGCCTGGAGATTCTAAGCTGAGGACCCAGCTAAGTTTGTGGTACTACCGTTACACAGCAAAAGAACACTAGTACAGTTTTCCATTTCAGTCCCAGGCCACAGGTAGGGACTTCCTACCCTTCCTACCCTCCCTTCCCTTCTCCCACCTACCCTTGTCCCAGTACACGTATTCCCAGCTAGGTGAACACTGAGGACCATGGCGGCTTGGACCCAGGAACTGCGGAGGAGATGAGACGATGCTCATGTCTCCTCAAGCCCCCTCCCTGCAGGAGGCTGGCCGACCTGCCACAGCCTCTCTAGACAGACAGACAGCAGAATCGTTCTTCAAAGGAACACAGGAAGAAGCCGGGGGCTGCCTGGAGATGAGCAGTTGGACCAGACCAGGATAGACCATGCGCCTGTGACATGGGTCAGCACCTCCCCCTTCTCCAAGGCAAGACTGCCAAGGCCACTCGTAGCTTTTCTGGACAAACTGGGGAAAGATGGGGAAAGAGTCATGAAATGTAGAGAATCCCAAAATTCGCAGGAGGGGGTGGGGGATGAGGAAGCTGAACGAGGCTCCCCCCAGCCTCCTCCTCCAGCCCCTGGGGTTTGCCTCCACCCTTTCTCTTCCTGTAGCCTGGGGCATCCTTCCACCAGACGTTCACAGCTGTTCTTGTTTCTCTGCTCCAAAAAGAAAAACAAGGCCATTTCCTCCCTGACACTCTCTAATGCACGTACCCAATCGCAGCCCCCTCCCAGATAGCTCCACGACCATGTTTTATTTTCGTCACAACACTACCATCTGAAGTGGCTATGTATTCTTTTTGCTATTATCTGTCCCTACTTGTCCCACTAGAATGCAAACTCAAGCCTTATCTGTCTCCTTCATGGTTATTTCCCTGAGCATGCATCACAGTGCAAGCCTCCAAGAATTATTTGTGAATGAATGAGCTCTTAATCAATGCAGTACCATTCTAGTGCTTCTGATGTCATGGTATCTCAATGGAAGCTCACTAATGCTGGCAGGGCCACCTCTCAGCCCTGCACACTTGGCCTAGGGGTAATTTCATAGGCTCTTAGCCCAACTGTTTGAAACCCAGGTCTGTCTTCCTACCTTTGTGATCTTTCGTCCCCCACCCCCCCAGCACCCCACCCCCCGGTAGGGAGAGGGGTGTGTGGCAGCTGGGGAGCAGGGATGGAGCAGTGTTTCCGTGCCCCAGGGCGTTCAGGATCTTAGTTCCCTGACCAGGAGGGAAGTGTGGTGCCCTAACCACTGGGATGGTAGGGAATTCCCTAAACCTTAATTTCTTCATCTGTAAAACAAAATCATAATAAAACTACCTACCTTGTAGGTTACTATGAGAATTAAAAGAGATTAGAACAAAGAGCCTGGCACAGAACAAACAATAAATATAACGTTTTCAGCCTCAAACCAACAGCTCACCAACTTTTAACAACAAACGCTTTCTTGCTCTGCTAGCTATCCTCTCTCTTGGCTTTATCTTTTATTTTTCCCCTACTTTTGTTTCTCCTTTGGTCCTGCTGTTCTGTCCTCAGTTCAGTTCAGTCGCTCAGTGTCCGACTCTTTGTGACACCATGGACTGCATCATGCCAGGCCTCCCTGTCCATCACCAACTCATGGAGCTTACTCAAATTCATGTCCATCGAGTCGGTGATGCCATCCAACCATCTCGCCCCCTGTCATCCCCTTATCCTCCTGCCTTCAATCTTTCCCAGCATCAGGGTGTTTTCAAATGAGTCAGTTTTGGCATCAGGTAGCCAAAGTATTGGAATTTCAGCTTCAGCACCAGTCCTTCCAATGAATATTCAGGACTGATTTCCTTTAGAATGGACTGGTTGGATCTCCTTGCAGTCCAAGGGACTCTCAAGAGTCTTCTCCCACACCACAGTTCAAAAGCATCAATTCTTTGGTGCTCAGCTTTCTTTATAGTTCAACTCTCACATCCATACATGGCTACTGGAAAAACCAGAGCTTTGACAAGATGGACCTTTGTTGGCAAAGTAATGTCTTTGTTTTTTAATACGCTGTCTAGATTGGTCATAACGTTTCTTCCAAGGAGTGAGTATCTTTTAATTTCATGGCTGCAGTCACCATCTGCAGTGATTTTGGAGCCCCCCAAAATAAAGTCTCTCACTGTTTTCATTGATTCCCCATCTATTTGCCATGAAGTGATAGAATCGGATGTCATGATCTTTGCTTTCTGAATGTTGAGTTTTAAGCCAGCTTTTTCACTCTCCTCTTTCACCTTCATCAAGAGTCTCTTTAGTTCCTCTTCACTTTCTGCCATAAGGGTGGTGTCATCTGCATATCTGAGGTTATTGATATTTCTCCTGGCAATCTTGATTCCAGCTTGTGCTTCATCCAGCCCAGCATTTCTCATGATGTACTTTGCATATAAGTTAGGTGAGCAGGGTGACAATATGCAGCCTTGACATACTCATTTCCTGATTTGGAATCAGTCTGTTGTTCCATGTTCAGTTCTAACTGTTGCTTCTTGGCCTGCATACAGATTTCTCAGAAGGCAGGTAAGGTGGTCTGGTATTCCCATCTCTTGAAGAATTTTCCACAGTTTATTGTGATCAAAGGCTTTGGCATAGTCAATAAAGCAGAAAATGTTTTTCTGGACCTCTCTTGCTTTTTCAGTGATCCACCAGATGTTGGCAATTTGATCTCTGGTTCCTCTGCCTTTTCTAAATCCAGCTTGAACATCTGGAAGTTCATAGTTCACATACTATTGAAGCCTGGCTTGGAGAATTTTGAGCTTTACTTTGCTAGCATGTGAGATGAGTGCAATCGTGCAGCAGTTTGAACATTCTTTGGCATTGCCTTTCTTTGGGATTGGAATGAAAACTGACCTTTTCCAGTCCTGTGGCCACTGCTGAGTTGTCCAACTTTGCTGGCATATTGAGTGCAGCCCTTTCACAGCATCATCTTTTAGGACTTGAAATGGCTCAACTGGAATTTCATCACCTCCATTAGCTTTGTTTGTAGTGATGCTTCCTAAGGCCCACTTGACTTTGCATTCCAGGATATCTGGCTCTAGGGGAGTGATCATACCATTATGATTATCTGGGTCATGAAGATATTTTTGGTATAGTTTTTCTGTGTATTCTTGCCACCTCTTCTTAATATCTTCTGCTTCTGTTAGGTGCATACCATTTCTGTCCTTTATTGTGCCCATCTTTGCATGAAATGTTCCCTTGGTATCTCTAATTTTCTTGAAGAGATCACTAGTCTTTCCCATTCTATTGTTTTCCTATATTTCTTTGCATTGATCACCAAGGAAGGCTTTCTTATCTTTCCTTGCTAATCTTTTGAACTCTGCCTTCAAATGGGTATATCTTTCCTTTTCTCCTTTGCCTTTAGCTTCCCTTCTTTTGTCACCTATTTGTAAAGCCTCCTCAGACAACCAATTTGCCTTTTTGCATTTCTTTTTCTTGGGGATGGTCTTGATCACTGCCTCCTGTAAAGTGTCATGAACCTCTGTCCATAGTTCTTCAGGCACTCCATCTATCAGATCTAATCCCTTGAATCTATTTCTCACTTCCACTGTATAATATAAGGGATTTGATTTAGGTGATACCTAAGTGGTTTTCCCTACTTTCTTCAATTTAAGTCGAATTTTGCAATAAGGAGTTCATGATCTGAGCCACAGTCAGTACCCAGTATTGTTTTTGCTGATTGTATAGAGCTTCTCCATCTTTGGCTGCAAAGCATATAATCAACCTGATTTCGGGGTTGGCCATCTGGTGATGTCCATGTGTAGTGTCTTCACTTGTGTTGTTGGAAGAGGGTGTTTACTATGACCAGTGTGCTCTCTTGGCAAAACTCTGTTAGCCTTTGCTCTGCTTCATTTTGTACTCCAAAGCCAAATTTGCCTATTACTCCAGGTATCTCTTGACTTCCTACTTTTGCATTCCAGTCCCCCATAATGAAAATCTATAATGACATTATGTGCCCTATAATGACATCTTTTTTTGGGTGTTAGTTCTAGAAGGTCTTATAGGTCTTCATAGAACCATTCAACTTCAGCTTCTTCAGCATTACTTTTTGGGACATAGACTTGGATTACTGAATTATTGAATGGTTTGCCTTGGAAATGAACAGAGGTCATTCTGTCATTTTTCAGACTGCATCCCAAGTACTGCATTTCAGACTCTTTTGTTGACTATGAGGGTTACTCCATTTCTTCTAAGGGATTCTTGCCCACAGTAGTAGATATAATGGTCATCTGAGTTAAATTCACCGATTCCAGTCCATTTTAGTTCACTGATGCCTAGAATGTCGACGTTCACTCTTGCCATCTCTTGTTTGACCACTTCCAATTTGCCTTGATTCATGGACCTAACATTCCAGGTTCCTATGCAATATTGCTCTTTACAGCATCAGACCTTGCTTCTATCACCAGTCATGTCCACAACTGGGTGTTGTTTTTGCTTTGAACAACTGTCGACAGGAGAATGTTGGATCCCAACAAAAAATGATACCCCATGTCCAGGGACAAAGGAGAAGACCAGCAAGACGGTAGGAGAGGCAAAATCACGTTTGGAATCAAACCCCATTCCTGCCAGAGACACTCGGAGGGCTCAAGCAAAACCTTGTGCTCACCAGGGGATGCCACAGAGTCTGAGCCAGACCTGCCTTTGAGTGTGAGCGTCTCCTGCGGAGGTACGGGGCAGCAGTGGCCTGCCCCAATGGCAGGGGCTCTGGGTGCAGTAGACCTGGGTATGGCACAAGCCCTCTTGGAGGAGGTCGCCACAGAGCCACCAGAACTTACACAGGACTGGGGAAACAGACTCTTGGAGGGCACAAACAAAACCTTGTGTGCACCAGGACCCAGGAGAAAGGTGCAGTGACCCCGCAAGAGAGTGACCCAGACTTGCCCGTGAGTGTCCAGGAGTCTCTGGGGAGGCGTGGGTTGGTAGTGGCCTGCTGCAGGGCTGGAGGCACTGAGTGCAGCAGTGCGTGCCTGAGACCTTTGGAAAGAGGTGGCCATTATCCTCATTACCTCTACCATAGTTGGCCTCAGGTCAAACAACAGGTGGGGAATACAGCCCCACCCATCAACAGAAATTTGGATTAAAGGTTTACTGAGCATGGCCCTGCCCATCAGAACAAGACCCAGTTTCCCCCACAGTCAGTCTCTCCCATCAGGAAGCTTCCATAAGCCTCTCATCCACCAAAGGGCAGATAGAATGACTACCACAATCACTGAAAACTAACCAAACTGATCACACGGACCACAGCCTTGTCTAACTCAATGAAACTATGAGCCATGCCGTGTAGGGCCACCCAAGATGGACGGGTCATGGTGGAGAGTTCTGACAAAACATGGTCCATTGGAGAAGGGAATGGCAAGCCACTTCAGTATTCTTCCCTTGAAAACCCCATGAACAGTATGAAAAGGCAAAAAGATAGGACACCAAAAGATAAACACCCCAAGTCAGTAGGTACCCAATACGTTACTGGAGAAGGGTAGAGAAATAATTCCAGAAAGAATGAAGAGACAGGACCAAAGCAAAAACATCACCCAGTTGATTTCCTTTAGGATTAACTGGTTGGATCGCCTTGCAGTTCAAGGGACTCTTAAGAGTCTTCTCCAACACCACAGTTCAAAAGCATCAATTCTTCGGCGCTCAGCTTTCTTTATAGTCCAACTCTCACATCCATACATGACTACTGGAAAAACCATAGCTTTGACTGGATGGACCTTTGTTGGTAAAGTAATGTCTCTGCTTTTTAAATGTATTTATTTATTTATTTTGTCTTTGCTTTTTAATATGCTGTCTAGATTTGTCATGGCTTTTCTTCCAAGGAGCAAGCATCTTTTAATTTCATGGCTGCAGTCACCATTTTCAGTGATTTTGGAGCCCAAGAAAATAAAGTCTCTCACTGTTTCCATTGTTTCCCCATCTATTTGCCATGAAGTGATGGGACCAGATGCCATGATCTTAGTTTTCTGAATGTTGAATTTTAAGCCAAATTTTTCACTCTCTTCTTTCACTTTCATCAAGAGACTCTCTTTAGTTCTTCTTCACTTTCTGCCGTAAGTGTGGTATCATCTGCGTATCTGAGGTTAGCTTTATCTGTAAGAATGCTCCTTTTCATTCTTGATATTGGCTGTCAGTTTGAGGTTGGACTTATTTACCTTAATCAGCATCAACAGAAGTTTGTCATTTTTACTGGTTTTTTCAAGGACCAATTTCTAGATTTGTTTGTCCTCTCATGTATGTATTTTCCCTGCATCCTTTTTAATCAAAGCATAATTTATACATAATAAAGTGCACAAACTTTAAGTGTACCATTCTCTGAGTTTTAATAGTTGTATTTACACTGTATGCCCAACATTCTGAGTCAATATATAGAAACATTTATCACCCCAGAAAGTTCCCTCTTGCCTCTTCTAGTTAACTCCCCACCCTCCCCAGAGGCAACAACCGTTTGGATTTCTATCACCATAGATTAGTCGTGCCTCTTCTAGAAACTGATACAAATGAAATCATACAGTGTGCTCTCTTTTGCATATGGTTTCTTTTGCTCATAATTTTTTAAAGTAATTTCAAATTTAAAGAAAAGTTGCAAGAGTGGTAAAAGAACTCCATATCCTTCCTTCTCACCCAGATTTCCACAACTGCTAACATTTCATTTGCTCACTTCCTCCATTTTTCTAGTTTTCCATATAATCCATTGTCATTGGTCTTTTGCCTATGTCATTTGAGAACAACCTTCAGACAAAAATGCGCCATTACCCTTAAGTACTTCAGCGTGGGCATCCCCCAAAACAAACAGCCCTCCCCTCGGGGCTCCAGGTGTGAACACAGGAGGTGGGGACAAGGCAGGGGTCCACCTGGAGTCTTGTCTGCCACAACCAGAGCTTAGAGTTCATAAATAAGTATAAATGCTCCTCCTTCCATGATGTACTTAAAAAAAAAAATCAATTGGGATTTATCTTCTGTTGGACAATGACCTCTTTCCCCTGTGAATACAGTCATTATTGACAAGAGTCAATGTGGTATCCTGCTCTTCTCCAGCCAAGGCTGTCCCCAAAACCACAGCTGGACAATTGGACATATGCTTTCCAAGGACTTTGAATCTGGACAGATTCATGCGAAGGATGGAAAGCTGCATCGTTGGTGCAGGGGTGAGTCTCTCTGGGGGGAGTCAGGGCATGTCAGGAATTCACACACCTCTATAGGAGTTGCAAGGAAAGGCATGGGGGGCACTCTCTAGGTAAACAAAAGCTTCAGGTCAGAGCTGAAGTAGAACTAAAGAAAGAGGGCTTCCCTGGTGGCTTAGCAGTAAAGAATCTGCCTGCCAATGTAAGAGATGCAGATTTGATCCCTGGGTCGAGAAGATCCCCAGAAATCTCATGGACAGAGGATCCTGGTGGGCTGCATGGGGTTGTAAAAAAAAAAAAAACAAAAAACTAAAGGAAGAGCACCGTTTGTTGGGCTGGTAGGGGGCGCAGGGTGGGGAGCCCTGCTGGCTGGCAGAGGGTCAGAACCTATATCGACAGTTCTCAAACTTAGCTTGCCTCAGAATCCAGAGGGCTTGTCAAAAACCCAGATTGCTGGGCCCACACCCAGAGCTTCTGTCTTTGGGACCAAAAGTTGGTCCAGTCCAGTTCCGTTCAGTTCAGTCGCTCAGTCGTGTCCGACTCTTTGTGACTCCATGAACCGCAGCACGCCAGGCTTCCCTGTCCATCACCAACTCCCGGAGTCTACCCAAACTCATGTCCATCAAGTCACTGATGCCATCCAGCCATCTCATCCTCTGTCGTCCCCTTCTCCTCCTGCCCTCAATCTTTCCCAGAATCAGGGTCTTTTCAAATGAGTCAGCTCTCCACATCAGGTGGCCAAAGTATTGGAGTTTCAGCTTCAACATCAGTCCCTCCAACGAACACCCAGGACTGATTTCCTTTAGGATGGACTGATCCAGTCCAGTGCTCTCTAATTTGAGCGGCAGCGACATCTTGTGGTGAGGATGGGAAACGAACCTTGCCTGCCCTGAACCTCAGCCCCGGCGGTGCCCTTGGGTCCAGGATGGTGAGGCCCGCCCCATAGACGCCGGTAGGCCCACTCCTTGCTCCAGAGCGGGCTGGACACTGAATGCCTCATTTTACCCTAGAGACGGGGAGGCCTAATCTTGTTTCTTGGAACTTTCAACTTCATTTCAAATACTTCCATCTTGATTTTTTGTCAATAAATTTTTCCCTTGGTCTTTCTACTCCCCAAAGGCCAAAGCCCACGAACCCACATACTGAAGTCTCGGCCACACATGGGATGGCTCCGCTGTTGGGAGACTGACTTCTGAAACGAAATGCCTCACCGAACAATCGCTTTCAGCCCAAAGGAGCATTTTATGACACGAGCTATAAATATCCCTGGAAGCTTGGCATGGGTCTTTGGCAGGATCTCCTAACTGATTAAGGCTGCAGTAATGACTGGAGTGGGTGGAGAAGAGAGCCTGTAGGCCTGGGCAGTGCGCACCGTATTTCCTCTGCTCTGGTAGCTGCTAACCCGGTAGACTGGGGTGTAAGGATTTCCGGAGCTGGGCGGTTGTTGGGAAGTAAATTCTCACTGGGCTTATGTCTGAAAGTTCTGGGTTTCATTCCTGGCCCTGCGTCTGTACTGCGAGCCTGGGGCACCTCACCTCCGATAGACTGAGGTTGTTCATCCGGAAAATGGGGGTGGGGGTGAAACCAGTCACTTACATGAAAGTGTCCTGCAGAGTCTGGCATAGGGAGGCGGCCCTGGATGAGCCCCGGATCAGAGGAGGCCAGTGCGTGGCATCCGGATGCCAGGCTGGGAGGGCACCCAGGAGGGAGGCGCTGTGAGGTGTCCAGCAGTGAACGGTTCCCTCCCCACCCCCATCCCTCCCCATCCTCCCAATCCTCCCACCTCCCATTCCACACACCCACCCCTACCCAGGCGGGCACCCCTGACCTTCCCTGCCCTGTCCTCACCTACCCTGGCAGAAGGAGCAGCTGGACGCACCTCCCAGCTGCCTCCCTGTCTGCGTCCTGTGTGACAGGAGGAGAAATTAATTATTAACCACCAGGTTAATGGAGCAGGTGGGTGCAGAGGCAGTGGGGCGCTGCTCCCAGTCCTGGTGACCCTGGGGTGGGGGGGGAGAGGGGCACAGGCCACCCCCTGCAGCTCCCCACTCTGCACTGTGCTGGCAGGGTGCTGGTGCTGGGTGTTAAGTCACTGCGGCCTCTGCAGTCCCCCCTACTGTGACCTCCCCCCAGCCACCAGCTCACTGCCCTGGGCCCCCAGCATCCTCTGGGCCTCTGCAGTCCCCCCTACTGTGACCTTCCCCCAGCCACCGGCTCACTGCCCTGGGCCCCCAGCATCCTCTGCACCCCTCACCCCCAGATGCTTCCCATGTGTCTGTGGCTCCTTGGGCCCTGGGTGCAGGGCCTGTGATGCTGTGAGATGTGAGTGAGTGAGAAGGTGACAACTTCCCCCAAACCATAACCCTCCCCACTGAGAAGACTGGGCCACCTCAGACTCACCCCCCCCCCCTACACACACAGCCCATTTCCTGTCCTGAACCTCCCAGTTTCACCAAGGTCAGGAGGTAGAGAAGGTCAGCCTCTTGCCTTCCAGAAAGTGGAACTCTCTGTGATGATGGAAATGTCCCATATCTGTGAGGCGCCATGCAGTAGCTAGGGAGCACTCCAAACATTTAACTTGTGAGGAATTTTTAAATTTCATCTTATTTTTATAAACCTAAATTTATTTATTTGGCCACACCAGTGACTTGCGGGAACTTAGCTCCCCAACCAGGGATTGAACTTGGGGCCCCAGCCGTGGAAGTGAGGGATCCTAACCACTGGACCTCCAGGGAATTCTCTGAACTGAAATTTAAACAACCACAGGTGGCTAGTAGCTCTAGGCATGCCCCCATCACTCCTCCATTAGCCCCTCCCCAAAAAACAAATTGTTCTGGGAAAGATCAGTTAAATTAAGGATAATAAGAGGTGTGTAACTAACATGTGGTTACAAGCCTCTTTTTGGTGGGCTCCAAAATCACCGCAGATGGTGACTGTAGCCACAAAATTAAAAGATGATTGCTCCTTGAGAGAGAAGCTATGACAAACCTAGACAGCATATTAAAAAGCTGAGACATTACTTTACCGACAAAGGTCTGTATTGTCAAAGCTATGGTTTTTCCAGTAGTCATGCACGAATGTGAGAGTTGGACCATAAAGAAGGCTGAGCACTGAAGAATTGATGCTTTTGAACTGTGGTGTTGGAGAAGACTCTGGAGAGTCCCTGGGACTGCAAGTAGATCAAGCCAGTCCATCCTAAAGGAAATCAACCCTGAATATTCATTAGAAGGACTGATGCTGAAGCTGAAACTCCAATACTTTGGCCACCTGATTCGAAGAGCCAACTCATTTGAAAAGACTCTGATGCTGGGAAAGACTGAAGGCAGAAGGAGAAGGGGATGACAGAGGATTAGATGGTTGGATGGCATCACCGATTCAATGGACATGAGTTTGAGCAAGCTCCCAGAGATGGTGAAGGACAGGGTAGCCTGGTGTGCTGCAGTACCTGGGGTTGCAAAGTCAGATGTGACTGAGCGACTGAACAACTAATATACGACAAAACAGCACTGCCCTTCCTCCTCGGGGTCAGGACTTCACGCTAAAGCAACAGCTGCACAGAGACTGGTAGTAGGGTTCAGGGGGCAGGGCGCTCTCCCAGTATCTCAAGGCCTTGAAACCACTCCTGAGGTTAAAGCCTTCATGGGTGTCAGGAGAGCTCCCCCAATTCTGATCATCAGACCATCAGTGGAGATGCTCCAGAATTTTGGTGTATCCCATCTCCAAATCCCAGGGAATTCTCCTTTCTCGAATTCCCCAGTCATGAGGTCAAGGAGGGCACTTAACGTTTAACATGGGCCCTACCTGCCAGCCCGTTCCCCCAGCTCCCCGACTCCAGTGCTCCACCAACGCCACTGCCTGTCCCTTTCACTCACCTGCACCCTCTCAGCTGCCCCTTAGGGTCCAACGGGTCAGACCGGGGGAACGCTCAGGGATCACGTGGGCAGATTTGCCCCCACAGTCCACGTCCTTTGACAGCAAGGAGATCCAACCAGTCCATCCTAAAGGAAATCAGTCCTGAATATTCACTGGAAGGATGGATGCTGAAGCTGGAACTCCAATACTTTGGCCACCTGATACCAAGAACTGTCTCAATGGAAAAGACCCTGATGCTGGGAAGTATTAAAGACAGGAGGAGAAGGGGACGACAGAAGATGAGATGGTTGGATGGCATCACCGACTCAGTGGATATGAGTTTGAGCAAGCTTCAGGAGTTGGTGATGGACAGGGAAGCCTGGCATGCTGCAGTCCATGGGGTCACAAACATTCGGGCACGACTGAGCGACCGAACTGAACTGAACTGAACCGAACCTACTGCAGGTGAAAGGTCACTGTGCGTGTCCCACAGGTCTTACCTTACCTGCAGTGGAGGCTCTGATGTGACTTCTGACCCCTGGTGCTGTCCCTGCACTGCGTGGAGTGGAGTGAAATGGGAGAGGCCCCGCAGAAGGCTGTGATCCCAGGGACGAGGCCACAGCAGCAACCGGACAGACAAGCCCATGACTGTCCCCACACTCCTGAGCCTGTGGGGGGCAAATCTGCCCATGTGATCCCTGTGCTTTCCCCTGGTCTGATCCGCTGAACCCCAAGGGGTAGCTGAGAGGGTGCAGGTGAGTGAAAGGGGCAAGCAGTGGGTGTCGGTGCAGCACTGGGTCGGGGGGATGGGGGAACAGGGCTCTGACCCTGGTTGGTCGCTGCAAACTTGTGTGATGACATGTAGTTTCTGTGCCTCAGTTTCCCCAGTTGTAAATGCCGTTAATGATAACCATCTGGTCTGCCTCCAAGGGTTGCTATAGGGTGCAAATCAGATAACCGATGTCATTCATTAATCTGTTCATTTATTGTTTGTTAAGAAAATGCCTTGCACTTCCCTGGTGGTCCAGTGGTTAAGAATCTGTGCTTCCAATGCAGGGCGTGTGGGTTTGATCCCTGGTCAGGGAATGAAGATCCTACATGTTTCACAGTAAAGCGAAAAAAAAAAAAGAACTTGTTGGGAACATGAAAATCAGTCTTTCTAGTGGCAGCAGAAAGATTTAGAAGAACCCCCTGCCTGTGGCAGCTTAAACACCAAACCCTGGAAGGGGAGTTTGGGAGAGAATGGATACATGTATATGTATGTCTGAGTTCCTTTGCTGTCTACTTGAAACTATCACAACATTGTCAATCAGCTATTGTTGCTCAGCCGCTAAGTTGTGTCCAACTGTCTGTGACCCTATGGACTGCAGCATGCCAGGCTTCCCTGTCCTTCACCATCTCCTGAAGCTTGCTCAAATTCATATCCATTGAGTCTGTGATGCTATCTAACCATCTCATACTCTGTTGTCCCCTTCTCCTCCTGATCTCAATCTTTCCCATCATCAGGGTCTTTTCCAATGAATCGACTCTTTGTATCAGGTGGCCAAGGTATTGGAGCTACTGCTTCAGCATCAGCCTCTCCAATAAATATTCAGGGTTGATTTCTTTTATGATTGACTGGTTTGCTCTCCTTGCTGTCTAAGGGACTCTCAAGACTCTTCTCCAGCCCCACAGTTCAAAAGCATCAATTCTTCAGTGCTCAGCCTTCTTTATGGTCCAACTCTCACATCTGTACATGACTACTGGAAAAACCATTGCTTTGATTATATGGACTTTTGTTGGCAAAATAGTGTCTCTGCTTTTTAATACTCTGTCTAGGTTTGTCATAGCTTTTCTTCCAAGGAGCAAGCATCTTTTAATTTCATGGCTGCAGTCACCATCTGATGTGATTTTGCAGCCCAAGAAAATAAAATCTGTTACTGTTTCCATTGTTTCCCCATCTCTTTGCCATGAAGTGATGGGACTGGATGCCACAATCTTAGTTTTTCGAATGTTGAGTTTTGAGCCAGCTTTTCCACTCTCAGTTATATTCCAATATAAAACAAAAAGTTAAAAAAAAAAAATCAAACCCTGGCATGTGTGCATACAGACTCAGCACTAGCCTTCCTCAAACCCTGTGGAGGCCTTCTCAGGGAGGAGAAGGGGGAGGGAGCAGGGAGGAGTGTCTGCAAGGCTGGAGGAAGAAGGAGGCGAGGAAAAAGGAGGCGGGTGATGGGGAGGAAGCTGTGAGCTCACCAATCCCGGTAGAGCTGCTGGTTCCAGCAAGGCCCACCCAGTTGCCCCAAGCAGGTTGTGGGAATTGTCTAGCTGGGTGTGACGTGACTGCCCATGTCTGCTCAACCTGCTCTCAGACCTCTCAGCACCATCTTCTCTGTCCTCGCCTCCACTTGCTCTCACTTTCTCACCCCCAGCCTCATCATCACTTTCTCCTTTACCTGTCTCCTCCCAGCCTCAGCAACGTGGGTTTGGAAATGGAGAAGCCTGCCGAGAAACCTCAAGAAGCCCCAGCGGGAACCAGCTTACTCCTTACTTCCGGCCCAAGCTCCTCACTTCCGGCCAGGCTCCTCACTTCTGGTCCACTCTCCTGGGGCCTCTCCCTGTGGCAGAGACTCCACCAAGAGCGCCTGGACCAGCCTGGCCTGATGGTTGGTCTTTCCAGGCAGATGAGGGGCTGGGCTGGGGCCAGAGGGTGGGGTCCGGTCATCTGTGCAGGTTCTGGGCTGGGACCCTGGACACAGTGGGTGGTGGACCAGGCCACGTGGTCAAAACGGGCCGGGACCAGGACGGCCGAGGTAAGGGAGCAGTCAGGGGAGGCCGGCCTCATCTGCGCTTCCGGGTGGCCAGCAGGCTTCCTCTGACAGAGGCTGGCGCATCAGTCTGATGCCCCAGAGCACAGACTTGACCTTGTCTTGTTAGGTTTCTCCCAACGGGCTGGAAGTTTCCCAAACGTGAGGCCATCTTCCCTCTTCATCTCATATCCTCCGCCCTTGGAGTTCGATCAGTGCTCACTGAGCACCTGCCGGTCCGTGGGCCAGGCCTGCTGGAGAGCAGGCAGGGTGCCAGGTGCTCCCGGGCATCCTGAATGGCTAACCGAGCCAGTCTGGGCCCCCCTTGTGCCAGTTATCAAGCTCGGCCTCCTGGGCCCACAGTGCTGGGTGAAGTGCATGGCCATCTTCCGTGCAGCTGGTCAAACATCCCTGTCCACCTCCTCATCGCCTTCTGGGATGTGTGTGGACCAGAATCGCTCCCTCAGGATGTTCAGGTGAGCCTGTTGGCATAGACAGAAGTAGGTGGAGGTCCCGCAGCTGATGGGGGACCCAGCAAGGTCCTGCTGCCTTGCTCTTCCCACCCCTTGCTCCCCAGATAGTTCCAGCCAGTGGTCAGCCAGTCAGCTCAGGGGCTTGGGCACCTACTGTGTGCAGAGCTGGGTGCTCAGTATGTGGAAATCACTTTTCCTGCTGCTGCCCATCATCCCTTCCCCTTAATTCTGGCAAAAGCATTCCAGTTCTGACTCACTCCCTGTAGTCTGTTAGGGTTCCTGTAAGTCCATTGCTGGGAGGAAACACATGGCCCAGGCCCGGCCAGTACCAGACGTAACACCCCCCACCCCCCACCCCACCGGCTGTAGCAATCAGCACGGAGATCAGCATCAAAGTTTTTGCTGAAACTAGTAGGGGGAAAACTCTATCTGCTGGTAGGACTTATGAAACCGGGATTGCTGGTGGGCATCTTGCCACCATGGGAGGAGAGCCAAGGCAGGGAATCAAGAGAGACTAATTCCCTTGAGGTCCTAAAGCAACCGAGCCTAGAACTGTCCAGCATCTACGTTTCCTTTTGGTTAATTCAAGTTGAATTTTCTGTCACTTGGAGCTGAAAGAGAGGAGGGTGTAGGGAGAAATAAAGAGAGGAAGTGAAGTGGTTTCTACCTTCAGAAAGGTCCCAGGCTGCAAGAAAATATGGTTTCCTTCCTGGGGTCTCTGAGCACATAATCTTTCATTTTTAAACCTTTGCGTGCATGAAGTATACACTCAGAAGAGTTCTTATACTTTTGATTTCTCTACCAAGCAATATATATTCATAAAGAAAAATTTAACAACAGCAAAAAAAAAAAAAGGATGGTCCATTGCAGGCCATTGTTATTATTTTTTTCCAAGTGTTTAAAAATGATAGTAGGGTCATACTGCACGTATCACTTTAGTCTATTCAGTGCATCACTCCTCACCTAACAGAACATGGCGACCTTCAGGAACACAAAGAGAAACCACTAGGAGACAATTTCATGGCGCCACTGAACCCACAAACACCTTATCCCCTAGCCTCCCATTTTGTTGCAGGAAGGGACACAGGAGGCCCTCTGTGGACAAAAAGTGGTGATTTTTTTGCACCATGTCACCTTCAAGGAGGTCTAAAAAGCACAAAATTCAAATCCAAATATTATCGCTCAGTTGTGTCTGATTGTTTGCAACCCATGTAGCTCACCAGGCTCCTCTGTCCATAGGATTCTCCAGGAAAGAAACTTGGAGTGGGTTGCCTTTCCCTCCTTCAGGGGATCTTTTCGACCCAGGGATCAAACCCGTGTCTCCTGCCTTGCAGGTGGAATAGTATTCATTAATTCACTCATCCAAAGTGTAAATGCCAAAGAATGCTCAAACTACCACACAATTGCACTCATCTCACACGCTAGTAAAGTAATGCTCAAAATTCTCCAAGCCAGGCTTCAACAGTATGTGAACCATGAACTTCCAGATGTTCAAGCTGGTTTTAGGAAAGGCAGAGGAACCAGAGATCAGATTACCAACATCCGTTGGATCATTGAAAAAGCAAGAGAGGTCCAGAAAAACATCTACTTCTGCTTTATTGACTATGCCAAAGCCTTTTACTGTGTGGATCACTACAAACTGTGGAAAATTCTGAAAGATGGGAATACGTGACCACCTGACCTGCCTCTTGAGAAACCTGTATGCAGGTCAGGAAGCAACAGTTAGAACTGGACATGGAGTGACAGACTGGTTCCAAATAGGGAAAGGAGTACATCAAGGCTGTACATTGTCACCCTGCTTATTTAACTTATATGCAGAGTATATCAGAGAAGGCAATGGCACCCCACTCCAGTACTCTTGCCTGGAAAATCCCATGGGTGGAGGAGCCTGGTAGGCTGCAGTCCATGGGGTCGTGAAGAGTTGGACACGACTGAGCGACTTCACTTTCCCTTTTCACTTTCATGCATTGGGGAAGGAAATGGCAACCCACTCCAGTGTTCTTGCCTGGAGAATCCCAGGGATGGTGGAGCCTGGTGGGCTGCCGTCTGTGGGGTCGCACAGAGTCAGACACAACTGAAGTGACTTAGCAGCAGCAGCAGCAGCAGAGTACATCATGAGAAACGTTGGGCTGGATGAAGCACAAGCTGGAATCAAGTTTGCTGGGAGAAATATCAATAACCTCAGATATGCAGATGACACCACCCTTATGGCAGAAAGCAAAGAACTAAAGAGCCTCTTGATGAAAGTGAAAGAGGAGAGTGGAAAAAGTTGGCTTAAAGTTCAACATTTAGAAAACTAAGATCATGGCATCTGGTCCCATCACTTCATGGCACCTAGATGGGGAAAGAGTGGAAACAGTGAGAGACTATATTCTTGGGCTCCAAAATTACTGCAGACGGTGACTGCAGCCATGAAATTAAAAGACACTTACTCCTTGGAAGAAAAGTTATGACCAATCTAGATGGCATATTAAAAAGCAGAGACATTACTTTGCCAACAAAGGTCGTCTAGTCAAAGCTCTGGTTTTTCCAGTAGTCATGTATGGATGTGAGAGTTGGACCATAAAGAAAGCTGAGTACCGAAGAATTGATGCTTTTGAACTGTGGTGTGGGAGAAGACTCTTGAGAGTCCCTTGGGCTGCAAGGAGATCCACCTGGTCCATCCTAAAGGAAATCAGTCCTGAAGGACGGATACTGAAGCTGAAACTCCAATACTTTGGCCACCTGATGCTAAGAACTGACTCATTGGAAAAGACTCTGATTCTGGGAAAGATCGAAGGTGGGAGGAGAAGGTGACGACAGAGGATGAGATGGTTGGATGGCATCATTGACTCAGTAGACATGACTTTGCACAAATTCTGGGAGACAGTGAAGGGCAGGGAAGCCTGGTGTGCTGCAGTCTATAGGATCGCAAAGAGTTGGACGTGACTGAGCGGCTGAACTGAACTCAACTGAAATTGTAAATATTTCAGTGCCTCCTGTGTGCCAGGCACTGAAATATTTACATGCTCAGGGTGTGATGAGCAAAACCAGACGTAGTCTCTCTTCTTGTGGAGCTTATCAGAGAGTGAGGGAAAGCCATTCATCAAATACTTGCCAAACAAGTGCCACACTTGGGCTGTGACCGCTGCTCTAAGCACATACCTTGAGAGGATTGAACCTCCTCAGGGAGGCTTTCCCGAGGAAGCAGGCTTTGGGCTAGAAGGTGTTGACAGGCCAAGGGAGGGAGGCGAGAGTTTCACAAGGAGGAACAGCACAGGATGGGTGTCGTAGCTGGAGAGAGTGCGGGGAGTGTGTGTGAAGGTCAGTGTGGCTGGAGTGGAGGGAGCGAGAGGGTGTGTCACGTGACACAGAATAGGTAGCAGAGAGAAGTCAGAGCCAGGTGGTGTGGGACCCTGAAAATCACATCAATAAGCTTTATCTTTAAGAACCAACGGAAGTTGCTGGACTTTTCCCGAGCAGGTGTGTGTGACATGAGAAGGTCTGTCTGTGTTCTGTGAAAGGCCACGTGACGGCCTGGTGAGGATGAGATTGGGCAGGTCCAAAATGGACTTAGGTGTAGCAGATGGACGGCTGTTGCAATCATCAAGTAGCGAAAGGTCAGGGTGCTAGGGTAATGCCAAAGGAAATGGGTAAGGAGGGGTGACGGGAGCAGTATTTCTTTAATATTTATTAATAAGTATTTTTGAATATTTATTAATTAATTAATATTCACGTGGCCACGCTGGGTCTTAGTTGCAGCACGTAGGAGCTTCCTTGCATCCCGCAGGATCTTTCGTTGACTTCTAGCACAGACTCTAGCTGCGGCACTCGAGCTCAGTAGTTACGGCATGTGGGTTTAGTTTCTCTGCACAGCATGTGGGATCTTAGTTTTCCGACTGGGTATCAAACCCACGTACCCTGCAATAGAAGGTGGATTCTCAATCGCTGGACCTCCAGAGAAGTCCCTGGAGAAGGATTTAGGAAGTAACATCAGCAGAACTTGATAACTAAATACAGAGGTCCAGAGAGAGAGAGAGAGAGAGAGAGAGAGAGAGAGAGAGAGTGTGTGTGTGTGTGTGTGTGTGTGTGTGTGTGTGTGTGTGTGTGTCCCAAGGGAGATTCCTGGGTTTCATCCTGGCTGGCTCAGCTAGGCAGATAGAGCTACCAGTTAGCGAGCCAGGAAGCGCTGTAAGAAAAGCTGGCTGGGAAGAAACTTAAGTGCTCAGTCTTAGACACCTTGAGCTGGAGGAACATTTGACATGTCCCGAAAGAGATGTCAAGTAGGCAGCTGGATGTCTCAGTCAGGAACTCGGAGATAGCGTTGTGTCATTTGCAGGCTGCGTGCACTGGCCCGTCATAACAACCAGCTGGGGTGGCTTCTGATCTTACTCATGGTGCTTCAGGGATCAAACCGCTGACCCCTCTGGGACCCAGCGTCAAGTGTTTGATGAGGGTGGACCAAAGCTCTGTGCTTGGGGATGAAGTATTTCCCAAATATCTCAGAATCCTCCTCACCTCACCCACCCCCCTCACCCCCACCAAAGCCAAAGAAAGAAGTTTCCCAGTTTGGGGAATGTTCTTGGTTCTGTTAGGTTGGCCATTGGGATGTTCTCGTTGTGACCCTGGCTGTCGCCTCCCTGGTCAGATCATAGACCATCCTAAGTATTCCAGATTCATATTCTTCAGTGAAAAACCCCAGCTCCCCATCCCTGTTAGAGTGGAAGCGTGATGAGCTGCCTTGGCCCACGGTGAGGCAGATTCAATGAGGAACATTAAGGTCAAAGGTGTGAACTGGAAACAAAGGTACTTCTTGCCACTGACCCTCCAGGGCACTTTCCCCAAGATTTCCTTTATCTTCCTTGTCCCTGGCTTGCCCTCCTGAACTCTTTTCTCTCTGAACTCTTACCAAAAATGTGTTGCTGGACATCCATGCTGTTTGCTTATTTCACAAACCACCCAGTTCTTGGGGATGTCCCAGGTTCTACTGACCTTGCTTGACCAGAGTAGCCCATGGAATCATGCCTTCCTGGAACGCTTTGATACCCAGCTCCCTCTCCTGGGTCTTGGCTAAGGGCTAAGAACCACTCAGGGCTCATTCTTAATGTCTACTACCTAGACACTGGAGAGGTAAAATGAAAGAAACCCAACCCTGGCCCTGGAGAAACTTCCCTGTCGGTGGTTTTGAAGTGTGATCTGGACTATTTTCCCCTAAATTCATTACCAACATTTTCACCATATTGAAATCTCTTTTCCATTCACTCACTTAAGTTTTGAGTTTGTCCCCCCAAATCATAGATACAGTGGTTATCATTGATGAAGTTTTATTATGTACCAGTGTTAGTGCCAAGCTCTTCATATCCCTTTATTTCATTTAATCTTCAAAACAGTGGATGTGTGGACACAGGGGGAAGGGGAGGGTAGGGAGACTGGGAGATTTGGGACTGACATATATCCACTACCATGTGTAAAATAGATAGCTAGTGGGAAGCTCCCACAGGGAGCTCAGCTCTTATTACTGTGTGATTCGGTTAGAAATCAATATCTGAAGATATTTTAAAATAATCCATATGTTTTCAAGTGCAGTGTGACATTTACCAAGACAAACCCAGCTTTGGCAACTATCAACTACAGTATAAGTACATTAATAACATAATGAACGTGAATCTCTAGCTGGGGGCTCTGGTACCCTTCAAGTTAAAGCCTAAAGCAGAAGTCAATGAAGCCATCAGTAAATAGATAGATACTTAGATTTTTCGCATATGTTTGAGTATCTTCCTTTAGACCAGAGAGCCTAGACCTGTGCCAACACTTGCATTTGTCAGTGACCTTTATTAAAGGTAAAAGGTTTTTTAGCAAACAGTGAAGCAACATTTTTGAGAGGACAAGAGTCAACTGAAGCAAAGTTCATTATTTTCTAAATTTGCTTTCCTGCTGAGAACTTTGGGTGTTGGCAGGGCTGTATTCAAAGGATCCATCCCAGCCCTTCAGGTCCAAGCAAACCCTCCTTTCTACACACTTGTCTCATCCCAGGCTCCCCTCCCGTCATCCTTAGCAACCATGCATAGCAACCATGTCAGACTTTCCCTCACCTCGGGGTCTTTATCCTTGCTCTTCTCTCAGCTTGAATCTCCTTTACCCTTCCTCTTCACCTGGTTAAGTTTTATTCATCCCTCAAATTCTAGACAGTCTTCCCTAGTGCCCCCAGCACACCCCCCACCCCCACCTCCCTGCATGCACCACCTGGGGTCAGTGACTCTCTCTGCGTCCCTGTGACACCAGACACGTGACACAGCAGGACTGCCCTTATCCCACCCTCCACCTCCGCAGACTCCCTGTCTGTCCTAGTCTCCCCAGCAATAAGCACAGAGCGTGGCCCCGGGTAGGTATTAGCAAATAACACGGTGGTCCATTGCTTAAACACCTTAGCAGATAGTTATATGTTGAAAAAGAATCAATCAGTCGACCTAAGAGAGAAATGGAGATTTTTATGTGAGCCAAACTTGAGGATTATAACCTGGGAAGAGCATCTCAGAAAGCTCTGAGAGATATTCCATCCATTAGAAGTCAAGACATCATTGCTGCTGCTGCTGCTAAGTCTCTTCAGTCATGTCCAACTCTGTGCGACCCCATAGACGGCAGCCCACCAGGCTCCCCCGTCCCTGGGATTCTCCAGGCAAGAACACTGGAGTGGGTTGCCATTTCCTTCTCCAATGCATGAAAGTGAAAAGGGAAAGTGAAGTCACTCAGTCGTGTCTGACTCTTCGAGACCCCATGGACTGCAGCCTACCAGGCTCCTCCTCTCATGAGATTTTCCAGGCAAGAGTACTGGAGTGGGGTGCCATCGCCTTCTCCGCAAGGCATCATTAGGTAAGTTTTTTGAGACAGACGGCTGTACATCCAATGATGTGTTAATGACAGTTTACAGAATCTGGATCTAAGCAGCATCGTGGTGGGTCACGTGACCCCTTATAAGCGCAGGCTGAAACGCTGTCTTGTTGATGCTGGGAGAATCTTGCTGAGCAATACGGTTGAGCAATATTTCTGACAATAGGGTGGTTTGGTTCGTGAGTGATGCAGATAACACAGTGCACATTGTGGGTGGGAGCGCAAAGAGCAGAGAAGTTTTCTTTGTTTAAATTTTTCTTGTCTTTGCCATAAAATATGAGTTTTATCTCACATGTAGAGCCACTTGGTAAGTACCTAGACTGCGTGCCAGGCCTCTAACGTGTGTCATTCCTAAGCCTTACAACCTTGCAGAGTGGTTTTAATCACTCCTCCCTGAAGCAGAAGGCAGCTGGAGCTCAGAGAGGCTCAGCAACTTGTCGAAGGACACACGCTCAAGAAAGAGGCGTGGTTTGGGCAGGAGTTCACTGCTTCCTTGAGGGCTCAGCTGGTAAAGAATCCATCTGCAATGCAGGAGACCCCGGTTCGATTCCTGGGTGGGGAGGATTCCCTGGAGAAGGGAGAGGCTACCCACTCCAGTATTCTTGGGCTTCCCTTGTGGCTCAGCTGGTAAAGAATCTGCCTGCAATACAGGAGACCCTGGTTCAATTCCTGGGTCAGGAGGATCCACTGGCGAAGGGAGAGGCTACCTACTCCATTATCCTGGCCTGGAGAATTTCATGGACTGTAGAGTCTATGGGGTCACAAAGAGTTGGACACAACTGAGCGACTTTCACTTTCACGCCTTTAGGACATTCTCCCATTTGTGCCAGCTCCAAGCTTCAAGTCGCCCACTTCTCTGTCATTTCAAATTTCAAACTCTGCACACAAAAGATGAGATTGTGATCCTAGACAAGACATTTGACCCCACTGGGTCTCAGTTTGGTCAAGTGCAAAGCAGGGGTCGGGGAGTGGGGAGGTGGATCATATGAACCCCAGGTGGGCTGTGGCGTGGTGGTGGGGTAATTATACAGATTAGGAGAAGGTGGAGCTTACAACCCTGAAGGCGAACAGCCCTGGGATGTAAACCTATCTAGGGTCTCGGGGAGTGTGCACAGGGCCTCCGAGCTTTCCAGGCTGCGTGTGCCAAGAGCCCCTGAGTCTGCCAGGCCTGTGGGGGTTTGGCGTCTGTCTTGACCTGGCCTCCTGTCCCTTCTAGACTGACCCGCCCCCAGGAGGGGTGAACTCCGGCCATTCCTGGGGAGAAGAATCCCGCCGTGGGCTGCTCTCACCAGGTTCGGCCAGGCCGTCCTGCTCTCCGGGCCCTGCAGAGGCCTCCCTGGCCCCACACAGCCCTCCTGCTCCCCCCACCCCACCCCCTGCAGCCGTCCACCGCCCAGCAGTCTGCTTCTCACGTGTGGAGCTGTGTCTGCAGAACACGAAACAGACCGCTCCGCACCCAGAACAGGGAGCCTGTCAGCTGCAGTGGGAAGGCTGGTGGAAAACTGCCCTGGAAATGCTAACAGGGCTCGGGGGCACAAGTCACATAGATTTCCTAAAGGAAATCAACCCTGAATATTCACTGGAAGGACTGATGCTAAAGCTGAAGCTCGAATACTTTGGCCACCTGATCCCAAGAACTGACTCACAAGAAAAGACCCTGATGCTGGGAAAGATTGAAGGTGGGAGAAGGGGACAACAGATGAGATAATTGGATGGCATCATCGACTCAGTGGACGAGAATTTGAGCAGGCTCCGGGAAATAGTGAAGGTCAGGGAGGCCTGATGTGCTGCAGCCCATGGAGTCACAGAGAGTCGGACAGGACCTGGCGACTGAACAACAAAAGATGGCAAGAAAACAAAGAAAACTGAAAGAAAGAAGTGCAGAGGTAGGACCTCCACAGGCCAGGGTGGGCTGAATGCTCTCCAGGTTCCCGGGAGTCCTGCCCCGGGGCGTTCTCGACCAGTCAGAAGCCAGCTGGGCTTCAGTCAGCTCCCACCTCCTCCCCCATACTCAGGAGCCCTGTTCTATTTTGATCAGGAACCCTGCAACCACTGTGAATCCCTGTGGAAGGGACCTGGGCCCAGCCCCTGATGGTCCCCCTCCCTCCTGCCCTGAGACCCCCCAGACGAACCCTGAGATGGGCTGTGGCTGGAGCAGGGCAAGGCCAGGCCAGAAAGAGCAAGGCATCTGGCAAAGCAAAGGCGTTTGATGTCAAAGCCTGCTTTGCAGCAGGAAACAAAACTTCACAAGGATTCAGGGGCCGGCCCCTCATCTGGCTTCCTTCCTTCCGGGCCCTGGTCTAGAATAAAGCTCCCCATCCCCGCACACCCCGCATTCCTCTACCCCCCACCCTCCCAGCAGTGGGGCTCCTCCCTTCCCCCCACACATCCTCTCCCACCAGGCCTCTGGCTTCCCTACCAGGGGGTGGGGTGGGGGGGGCCCACTCTCTGCTCAGGCTCAGGACACAGGGTCCTCACCCCTGCAGGACTAAGGTGGAGGGGGAGCCCAGCCCCCTCCCCGCACCCCCTGTGCCCTCCACCCCCCCACCAGAGCTCTTGGGCCCCAGCACCTCGAGAAGGCAGGCAGGGAGAGTGTGGCCCAGCGGGGAATCTCCCTGGGCCGTACTCTAGACAGTACATGAAAAGCATGCAAATATGCTGCAAAAATAGCATGCAAATCAACACATCCTCCACCAATTCATCCTCAATGTGCTCCTCCTGCCCCAAGGGTCCCATCACCCTTCAGACCATGGAGGGAGAGGCTTTCTTACCCTCCCCATCTAACAGCCTCAGCGACTTTTATTCTGCTCTCCCTCCCAACCCCTAACTCTAGCCCTTCCTCATCCTCATCCCACACCTGACCTTTGGCAGTTTGAGAAACACAGTGTTTGCCACCTGGATGGTAGCACCTTCAGGAGGGGCCTCTTTGTGGGTTCAGACCCTAAAACAGTGATGGGATGGAGCAGGAGAGGAGGAGCCTTGCTGGGGAATCCATTCCTAGCTTCAGACCGCCAGGCACTTTGTTCAGCTGCTCAGTCGTGTTGGACTGTTTGCAACCCCATGGACTGCAGCACACCAGGCTTCCCTGTCCTTCACTGCCTCCCAGAATTTGCACAAAGTCATGTCTACTGAGTCAATGATGCCATCCAACCATCTCATCCTCTGTCGTCACCTTCTCCTCCCGCCTTCGATCTTTCCCAGCATCAGGGTCTTTTCCAATGAGTCAGTTCTTAGCATCAGGTGGCCAAAGGATTGGAGTTTCAGCTTCAGCATCAGTCCTTCCAATGAAATTCAGGACTGATTTCCTTTAGGATTGACTGGTCGGATCTCCTTACAGTCCAAGAGACTTCCAACAGCACAGCTCAAAAGCATCAATTCTTCAGCGCTCAGCCATCTTTACAGTCCAATGCTCACATCCATACATGACTTTGCTCAAGTTCAAAAACTCCAGGTAGGGGTTGGCAAGGGTATACTTTTGCCTCTTACCTGGTTAGACCCCCTCTTATTATGATTACTGCTGCTATTGCTATTTTATCATTAGGAGGAAGCCCCTGGACCCCAGAGAGTGGGGTTCATGATAAAGAAGCAGAGTGGTGGTCCAGTGGTTAAGAATCCACTTGCCAATGCAGGGGGCACAGGTTTCATCCCTGATCTGGGAAGATTCCACATTCCAGGGGCAACTCTGCACCACAACTGCTGAAGCCCACGTGCCCCTAGAGCCTGTGCTCCGAAGCAAGAGAAGCCACCACAATAGTAAGCGCATATACTACAACTGAGAGTGGCTCCTGCTCGCCACAACTAGAGAAAAGCCTGAGCAGAAACCAAGACTCAGCTTAGCCAAAAGGAATTAATTAATTAAAAAAAAACAGAGAGTGAAGTTTGATTGTGATAATAGCTAAACAGTATATACACATATCAGCATAAACATTGTACACCTTAAATATTTACAATGTTTAGTTGTCAAAAAAAGAGGAGGAGGAGAGGACTGGACAAGGAGAGGAGGAGGGCTGGATATCATCCCTGAATTGCTGAGCTAATCAGCCAAGTTTAGAACTTCAGCGTTTGGAGAATTAAATGTAAAACAATTGCCTCAAGCCACCTGAATATTCCTTGGAAGGACTGATGCTGAAGCTCCAATATTTTGGTCACCCGATGCGAAGAGCCGACTCATTGGAAGAGACTCTGTTGCTGGGAAAGATTGAAGGCAGGAGAAGAAGGATGAGATGGTTGGATGGCATCATCGACTCAAAGGCCATGAGTCTGAGCAAGCTCCAGGAGACAGTGAAGGACAGGGAAGCCTGGTGTGCTGCAGTCCATGGGGTCGCAAGGAGTGGGACACAACTTAGTGACTCAACAGCTACCTGGAGGAGTTTCACAGACACAGGTTCTTTGAGTGAGCCGCCTGGGGCCCAGCCTGCTTTTAAGGGACGGCAGTGGAGCTTTGCCCGCTGTTCTCAAACCACCGGGCTGGGCGGGTGCCTCTGCCCCCACACCTGGTCCGTAACTGACCCCTGTCCTGCCTCCTCCCCACCCCCTTCTCTGAACTGGAAGAAGAGCCCTCACACCACAGCCTTTCCAAGTTTGGCTGAGACTCAGACTGGGTCTGGCGACAGCTCTGGGGTAGGGAGGAAGCCCAAGGACCTGTTAGCCTGACGCTGCCCAGGACAGGAAAGACTTCAAGCAGTTTCAAAGGCTCCGTAGCCGAGGGAAGGAAGCCACTTAGGGTGGGTTCCAAGGGCAGACCAAGGCCCATGCAGAGCAGGGAATAAATGAGAATGCCAGGCCTGGCGCCTTGGGGAAAGGATCCCAGGGCCTGCCTGCGTCTAGGCTGTAGAGTCCAGACGGAGTTGAGAGGAGGACTAGATCTGCCCTTGAACCCAGCGCTCATGAACCATTGAGCCCGCGGCTGCCACGCTGGCTATGGCTTCACGGCCTGGCCTCCAGGGTCAGGAGACAGGTGGCTGTAAGCGACTCCACCTCGGGAATCATTCCTGTGACTCCAAGTAGTACTCTATCCCCAAACCCCAAAGGGTGAAATTCTCTTCTCCATTCAGACTCTTATTTGTCTATTTATTTAAACTGAAGTAGAGTGGACTTACAATATTATATTAGTTTCTGGTGTATAACATAGTGATTCAATATTTTTATAGACTGCATACTCCATTTAAAGTTATTATCAAATATTGGCTGTGTTTCCTATGCTGTACAATACATCCTTGTAGCTTATTTATTTTGTACATAGCAATTTGTGTCTCTTGGGGCTTCCCTTGTGGCTCAGACAGTAGAGAATCTGCCTGCAATGCAGGAGATCAGGTTCAATCCCTGAGTTGGGAAAACTCCCCTGGAGAAGGGAATGGCAACCCACTCCAGTGTTCTTGCCTGGAGAATCCCATGGACAGAAGAGCCTGGCCGGCTGCAGTCCATGGGGTTTCAAAGAGTTGGACAGACTGAGAAATGAACATAACACTTTGTATCTCTTAATCCCTTACCCCTCTCTTGCCCCTCCCTGCTTCCCTCTTCCCACTGGTAATCACTAGTTTGCTTCCTAAATCTGTAACTCTGTTTCCGTTATACTCATTCCCTTGTTTCATTTTTAAGGTTCCACATATGAGTGATAACAGGTAGTATTTGTCTTTGTCTGACTTCACTAAGCACTCTAGGACCCTTGAGGTCCATTCATGTTTCAAAAAGCAAAATGGCAGTCTTTTTAATGGCTGAGTGGGCTACCATCATGGGGTCACAAAGAGTCAGACATGACTGAGCAACGGAGCACGCATGCAGTGAAAGTGAAGTGAAGGTCGCTCAGGCGTGTCCGACTCTTTGGGACCCCACGGACTATATATACAGTCCATGGAATTCTCCAGGCCAGGATACAGGAGTCGGTAGCCTTTCTCTTCTCCAGGGGATCTTCCTAACCCAGGGATCAAACCCAGGTCTCCCGCATTGCAGGGGGATTCTTTACCAGCTGAGCCACAGGGGAAGCCCGCACACATGCAGTATTCATTGTATCTGTACACCACATCTTCTTTATCCACTCATCTGTTAATGGGCACTTAGGCTGCTTCCCTATCTTGGCTATTGTAAAAAGTGTTGCCATGAACACTGTGGTGCATGAATTTTTTCATATTAGTGTTTTCGTTTTCTTCTGATATATACCCAGGAGTGGAATTGCTGGAAAGTATGATAGTTCTATTTTTAATTTTTTGAGGAGTCTCTGAACTGTTTTCCCCAGTAAATGCACCAATTTACATTCCCACCAACGGTGTACAAGTGTTTCATTTTCTCCACATCCTTGCCATCCCTTGTTATTTGTGGTCTTTTTGATGATAACCATTCTGACAAGGGTGAGGGGATATCTCATTGTGGTTTTGATTTGCGTTTGTCTGGTGATTAGCAGTGTTAAGCATCTTTCCACCGTGTCAAAGACTTTTAGAACAGTGACTGCAGCTACCTCAGCGTCCACCCTTCGATTTACGTCTCACTGTAGTGCTTTCAGCTACAGTCCAAGCCCCCTTTTTCTTTTTTGGGGGGAGGATGCTGCGCTGAGTATTCACTGCCACGCCTCTAGTTGCAGAGTGCGGGCTCCAGAGTGAGCGGGTTGTGGGCTCTCTAGTCATGGTGTGTGGGCTTAGCTGCCCTCAGGCTTGTGGGATCACAGTTCCTTGACCAGGATCAAACCCACGTACCCTGCACTGGAAAGTGGATTCGCAACCACTGGTCCACCAGGGAAGTCCCACAAGTCTCTTTTTTCTCATTGTTTTCAGGAAAGAGAACACTGATTCTGAAAGGGATCTTGATAAAGTCAGGCACGTGGACTTCTTGCCCCACTCTGACCAACTCCTGGATCAACCCAGACAGGGGATCCCAGGGAAGCCTGCCTGCCCACACCTGAATCCTCCCGTTCAGAGCATAAGCAAGTCACGTGCTCACAGCCCGAGCTTTGCTAATGTCATTATGTGCTTTACCTGTTTAATCAGCAGAACATTCCTGGGAGGTAGGTGCTCTGACCAGTCACATTTTACGAACAGGGACATTAAGGCTTGGAAAGTTCTGAAATCTTGCTCAAAGCTTTGCTGTTAGTAAAGGAGAGAGCTGGAGCCAGTATCTGGGGTTTGACTGACTCCCTAATGACCACTTTGGGCTCCCTTTGGCTCATTCTCCCCAGGTGCTCCTAGATCATGGCGGCAGAAGTGAGCCCAGCAAATAAGGACTTATACCGACCTTTTCTTTTTTTGACTGTGGGCACCATCTCGGCCTCACAACATGACATCATGTGAGTGGCAACAATAGGGCAAGTGTCCCCTCTTCCATTCAGCCCTCCCCATCTTCCTTGTCTGGTTACTGCTTCCTCTCCCAGGAGTCTAAAACTTTTAGCTCTTCAGCCTCTTCAATGGGGCAATGAACTTTATGGAATACCTCACTCATCTCTCCCCTCTCCCTGGGAGCACAGGGCTTGACTCATCTGCTCAAAGCAGGTACTAATTTAGCAGGTACTAAAAGTAAGGAGCTGAGAGGAGGATTGGGAAAGGTGGAACAAGACCAGATTCTACTGTGGCAGGTGGGTTTCCAGACATAAATTCATTCCAGAATAAATAACACTACCCACCTTTCATTTCAAGGCAGATTGGACCTGTTAGCCTGACACCAGGACAACCCACTGGGGTCTCAGGAGCACCTGGGCTCTCCAACAGGCCAGTCCATCAGACCCCCACCCAGCCCACTGGCAACCCCCAGCCTCCCACCCCCAGGCCTCCAGGCTCTACAAGGAATCCTTGACTCTTGTTGAGAGTTTCACCAAGACATGGAGACCTTGGTGAATACCCAGTATTTACAGGAACTTCCCTTGTGGTCCGTGGCTAAAACTCTGCACTCTGAAAGCAGGGGGCCTGGGTCTGATCCCTAGTCAGGGAACGAGATTCCACATGTCCCAACTAAGAGTTTGCATGCCACAACTAAAAAAAGATCCCACATCCACAATCAAGATGCAGGCAGCCAAACAAATACATTTTTTTTTTAAGTTTATTTTAAAAATACCCAACATTTCCAGTCCTATCTTCTGGGAAATGGCCAGGAAAGTTGGAGGAGGATAAAGCATCAATCCTGTTGTTAAAAACTCTCCAGTCTCTCACACTGTTGGTGGAGGTATAAATGGGTTGAACCTGGAAATCTTTTTGACAGATCTACTAAAGCTAAACAAAAGCCTACCTTAGCAAAGTCATTTCTTGTATATAATCAACAGAAATTAGGACTTATGTTCACTAAAAGACATATACAAGAGTGCTCATCATAGTTTTTTTCAAAATAGCTCCAAACTGAAAGTAACCCAGATGCCCATCAATAGGAGAATGGATAAATGAATTGAATACATGCTGTAGAGCAGTGGGGGGGAAATGAACGGCTACATTTGGCAACAAACGTGAACCTCAGAAGCCAGACATAAAAGAGTGCTTGTGATATGATTCCATTTCTGTGAAGGTCAGGAACAGGCAAAATAAAACTGAGCTGTAACCTCTGCCTGGTAGAAGAGTATTTTCTAGGAGAGTTCTTGAGAAGGCTTCTGGGGGTGCTGGAAATGCTCTCCACGTTTATCTGGGTTGGGTTTTCACAAGTATATACATATATTACACGTGTTAAAACTCCATCTGGCTGTACGCTCGAGGCCTGTAAACCTTGTTATATAGGTTATGTCTATGCACCTACCCACCAACCCCCCAAAAAGAAGGCAATACGAATACTGGATGATTTTGATCTGATTTAGTTTGGTGTTTTTTTTTTTTTTTTTTTTGGCTTTGTTTCTGATTAATTTTCTGTTGGGAAAAATTAACTGGTTGTCTCAAGTCGAACCTAAGCCCATCTTATTATACAATAGATAAACACTATTTCATCATCTATGGCGCAGGGAGAGACTAAGTGTTCCCCCAGTGTCTTGGCTGAGTCAGAGACTGGTTTCCTGTGAGTGTGTGCATGTGTGTGTGTGTGTTATGTTCAGTTACACTGCTATAGGGCAGAGGTGGTATGTGTGAAATTCCCTTTAACACTGTGCCACCCACAGAGAGATGTATTTCAACCAAAGGTATGGGGTGCCTACTATGCACTATTCTGGGGACTGGGGATATAACAGTAACACTGACAAAAATCCCAGTTCTAGTGATACTAATCAAGGCTTGTGGACAGTGGTGACGGGGGAAAGACAGATCCTGGGGGCCCTCACATCCTCCTGGGCCACACCTTTTCCAAAAGAGAACCAGAAGCTCCTCCTCTGTGGGCTGAAAAGGAGGGCGGGACGTGTCCCAAGAGATCTGATGATAACAGTTGTTACCAGTCAGTGTTGGCACATGGCTAGAGGCAGCTGTAGCCAGGGTGTGAGGTGGGTCACACCCCCGGACCAGGAAGGAAGAGTCCCTACCACGTCAGGTCATCAGGGAGGAAGGTGTGATGGGAGGTTGAAGAGCTGCAGAGTGGGCACATTTTGATTCACTCTTGGTCCTACCGCCTCTTCTCTGAGTCATTGCAGGCAGGTCATTTAATCCTCGGAGTCTCCTTCTTCTCCTCTGAAAAATGGGGTGGCCGTACCTACCTCAAAGGGCAGGCATATATTTATCATGAAATAAATAGTAGTTATTTGAATTACAGTTGACCCTGAACAACATGGTTTGAACTGCATGGATCCACTAATGAGCAGATTGTTTTTTCAATAGTAAACACAACAGTTGTGCACAATCCATGGTTGGTTGAATCTGTGGGTGCAGAACTTTGGCTACAGAGGAACCAGGGCTACAGAGTGCCAACTGTAATATTCAATTTTAGCTCAAATGTGCAGAGGGTTGGCACCTCTAACTCCTGCATTGTTTATGAGTCGACTGTAACTGGAGAGACAGAAGGTTCGCGTGCAGGTGGAGTCCTTCACCCACCTCCCACTCCAGCCTAGAGCAGGCTTGGTCCCACTTCCCCAGCCTTGCATCCAGCAATTCAAACTCCTACACCCTCTGTCAAATCAGGATGCTTCCCACCTTAGAAACCTGAGACACTTTCTCCAGCAAGCCTCCCAGAACTAACTGATCCCTTCATGGCAAATATCCCCACTTCAGACCTCCACATCGCTTCTGCCCAGTGCAATGCCGCCTTCATGGTTGAACTCCCATGGTTCGGCCCATCAGACAAAAAGATGCCTGTGGGCAGGGACATGTCTCTTGATCAGATTAGGATCCAGACACCAGCCCCTTTGGAGTCTTCCATGCAATAATCTTCAGAAGTCACACTCCTTTCTAACTCAAGATCTTAGCAGGTGCCACTCCCTGGCCCTGGAATGCTTGTCACTCAGCCCCTCTCATCCCCTACTCCCAGCAAGTTGTCAAAGGAACTCTCAGAAACCCTCCAAAACTCAGCTTAAATACCACTTCCTCCAGGAAGCCTTCCCAGACTGAAATTCCTTATTTAACCCTCTTGTGATATCCAGTAGTTCTCCTTCAGAGAACTGACAGCTAAAACTAGTTAAATACAAGCAAGGCTCCCCTGTGAAACTGAAAGTTCAGTGAGGACAGATACCATGCTTTCCCTGGTATATTCTCAACTCTTAGCTCTGTGTGTAGTACACAGCAGAAGGGTAATGAATACTTGTTAAATGAATGAATGAGTGAGTGAGTGAGTGATGAGTGAATGAATATAGTCTCTCCCCACCATTCCCAGATCCTAGCAGGAATCTATCCACAGAACATCCTCAAGGGCCAAGGAGAAGGACAGATTTAAAGGCCTTTCTCTTCCAACTGAGGTCTATTTCTTCATGGGAACTTGCTGACCTTTCTTGGTTGAGCCTTGCATCTCCCCCATCCTCCCAAGGAACACATTCCCTAGCCCGAGGAAAAGGCTCTGAAGGGTTCCCCCACAAGGAGGGACTGGGCAGCGATTGCTACCGCAGCAGAAACCACAGGCTAAATATACCCTGTTTTGCATCCTGTTTGCTTTGAAGCACACCTGGCAGACACGCATCACAGGCTGGGAATCGCATCACCCGCTCACCACTCCAGCTCCAAGAGGCAGCCCACAGGCCTCCACTGAAAGAGCCCACGAGATCCTCGGGTCCATTCCTGACCCCCAGCCCATGCTCGTATTTCCCTTTGCTCCATTCTAAGAGGTGGCGGGGGGGCGGTCACACCAGAGCCTTGGGTAGCAGCTCAAGCCCAAAGGGTTACACAGCATGGGTCTGCACCCCGGCACACTGTGGTCCAGAAAGTGCTGACTCAGGAGGGTCTGGTCACCATCTGCTCCTCCAGCTGCAACCTGTCATGTTTCTTGCCTGAGCCTGGTCTCTCACCAGTACACGGACTGGGTTGTGGTCACACCGGTGCTTCCCGCCTCCCCGGGTGGCCTTACAAGCCAACCAGGGACTCAGAGAGGAGGCTCTGCAGTGGGCTGGCCACCATACAGGGTGCTGAGAAATAAAGATGAAAGACGCTGGTCCCTGCCCTCAGAGAGATTATCAGCAGTAAATGGGCAAGTGAAGGTGAAAGTGAAGTCATTCAGGCGTGTCCAACTCTTTGTGACCCCATGGACTGTAGACCACCAGGCTCCTCCATCCATGGAATCTTCCAGGCAAGAGTACTGGAGTGGGTAGCCATTTCCTTCTCCAGAAATGGGCCAAGAGACACTCATAATAGAGTGTGACTGAGGAGTGGGGCATGACATGCACGAGAAGAGAAGACGCCTGTGGAGTGTGTAAGACAGTCCACTGGGAACTCAGATCGACAAGATGGCAGCTTTTGCCTGCTAGCTGTGTGACCTTCGGCAAGTTACCTACCCTCTCTCTGCTGTTCTGGGCCTCACAGAGGTGTGGTGAGGATCAGCCTATGTAAATGAACCTGTGTAGAGTGCTCTGAGGCAAAGTAGGTGCTAAATAAGTATTAGTTGTCACTCTTGTTATCATCATTAATTCATTCAACAAAGATGCCCAAGGCTCTCTTTTAGGCACGGGAACATGTCAATAAAACAGACTGGAAAGACCCGCTCTCACGGAGCTTACCTTCTGGAAGGGGAGCGGGACAAAAAGAAGCACGTTATTTAATTGGGTGATGAAAGAGCTTTGGGGGGAAAAGAGCAGCAGAAAAGGGGAACAGAGAGTTCCCCCAGGCCTGGGGGAGGCTTTCTGTCTTAGGTGTGGTGGTCAGGGAGGGCCAGGTGGGAAGGTGAAGGTGAGCAGAGGCCCGAAGGAGGTGAGAAACAGCCGCGCCAGGAGTAGCCGGGGTCCAGACGGTGGCAGCAGTGACTCCTATGCTGCTGTGGCGGTATCATTAGTGGCAGGCCCGTGTGTGTGTGTGTGTGTGTGTGCGCGCGCTCAGTGGCATCCTGCTCTTTGCGACCCTTTGGACTGTGGCCCGCCAGACTCCACCGCACCGAACACGGAGTGGTGGCCCCGCCCTCCTCCCAGAACGAAAGCTCCACGAGAGCAGGACTTTCCAGTCTGTTTTGTTTGCTGACATGTCCCCATGCCTAAAATAGAGCTTTGGGCGTCTTTGTTGAATGAATTAATAATGATAACAATAGTAATAACTAGCACTTATTTAGCACCTGCTTTCCCCCAGAGCTGATCGAAGCACTTCACACAGGTTCATTTGCTGTTGTTGTCTAGTTGACAAGTCATGTTGAACTCTGTGATCCGTGGACTGAAGCCCGCCAAGCTCCTCTGTCCATGGAATTTCCTAGGCAAGAATACTGCAGCGGGTTGCCATTCCCTTCTCCATGGGATCTTCCCCACCCAGGGATCGAACCTGGGGTCTCCTGTGTTGCAGGTGGATTCTTTACCATCTGAGCCATCAGAGAAACCCACATGCCATGTTCAGTGAGGATTAAATCAGATAACTGGAGATGGGAATGGCAACCCACTCCAGTATTCTTGCCTGGAAAGTTCCATGGACAGAGGAGCCTGGTGGACTACGGTCCAGGGGGGCCACAGAGTCAGACACGACTGAATGACCCACACAACAACAACACAAATCAGATGACAAATATCAGGCATCTCGAGGCGCACAGTACGTGTCAGCTCCTCCCCTCCCCCGTTCTTCCCGTGCGCTCTCTCCAGCGGCTGGAGAAGTCAGGATATCCAGAGCAGAACCCACCTCCCTCCCAGTCCCTTCTGCCACCTGCGCCTCTGTCCAGGGCCCTCGCCGGCTGGGATCTGAGTCAGGTGCTGAGTGTCCTTGAGAAGACTTGGGAGCCCAGACCCAGAGGTTGAAGGGTGAGTGGCAGCCTGTCACCTTCTAGCTGTGGGATCTCAGCCAGGGACACTAATAACAGCTGTCACTTGTACCAGACACATTGTCACTTCATCCTCCCACCAGCCCCGCGAGGTGGACGAGGAACATGAATCCCAGGGAGGTTCTCACAGCCAGAAGGTGGGGAAGCTTTGACTATATGGACCTTTGTTGGCAAAGTGATGTCTCTGCTTTTTCATATGCTGTCTAGGTTTGTGATAGCTGTTTTTCCTGGGTAGGATACAAAAGGTTCTTCCCTATTACAGTGCCGGTGGCACTTCTGGCCCCTTGAGATACAAATGGAGACAGGAGAGGGAAGAGAAGGGAGGTGGGCCACAGTCTGGGAACACTTTGTTCTGCGCTGAGCCCCATAAAATCCAGTGCACACTGCTCATCTCTGCCTACCCCATCCCCCACCTCTAGGTTGCTAGAGCTGAGCCCCACAGAGGGGCTGAAGAAAGGGGCTGGCCAGCTCCTCCTCCCTCCACTGGGGGTCCTCTAGGACCCCTCCCTCCCTTTCCCACGACCACCCCTGAGGCTCCATCTGCTGCCTTCCCTGTGGCCTCCCCATCTTCACAAAGTTTGCTTTGCTCAAGAAAGCCCGAAGGGCACCCACCTCAGAGGTGGGCTGGAGAGATGGGCTAGTGTTCACTGTGATCTAGAAAAGTCTGATCCAGCCAGCCCCAAGCTGGGATGGTCAGACACTGGCTAGCAGGGAGGACAGGTCAAGCAGGAGGCAACCATGAGGGCAGCTAGGAGCTCAAATGCCCTTCTTGCCTTTCTAGAACCCTGCAGAGAACACTGTTCTCTGGAGGAGCTTCTTGGCAGGACTGAGGCAAACAGTGAGGACGGTGAACCCCTACCTGTGGGCCCCAGACTGCACAGGGGGCCCTTCTGTGGGCGTCTCCCAGGCCCCCATCAGTCCCTCAATCCCAACACTGAGCTGGCACCTGCAAAGTGCCTAGGAACGGTGCCCGGGACTTGTAGCCTTCAGCATGCTGGCCGTTATCCTTGTCGTCATTTACTGCACATGGCACCTGATGACCCATTTCTAAGCTCATCTTGCCCATGGAATGGTGAATTCCTACGGCTTGTGTTTTAGTTCATTTTAGTGGCCCCAGTGTGTGCCGTGAACAATTATGTGCTCAGCAAATGCTAGTCTAAGGAAAAGGAAGGATAGTATTTGATCTTTCCTATTTTTTTTTGTTTTGGCTGTGCTGGGTCTTCCTTGCGGTTCATGGGCTTTGCTTAGTTGCCCCAAAACATGTGGGATCTGAGTTCCCCAACCAGAGATCAAACCTGTGACCCCTGCGTTGACAGGCAGGTTCTTACCCACTGGCCCACCAGGAAGCTGATCATTGCTGTTTTATGTGCCCGAATTTCCCCCAGTCCTCACCGTGTTTCATGCGCACGTGGACCATAATGTCACTGATGAGGCCTCAAACCCCTGCCAGCTCTCAACACCCCCATCCCCTGCCCCCACCCCGGATGCCTCCTCCAGGGTTTCTGCCTCCCCAGTGTACCCAGCTGGATGTCACCAGCCACAGCTGCCGATTGCTTGGAGCTTGGGTGTCAGTGGATCTGGACTGTGAGGGTGGACACGTCTCCCCTTGGGGTTGCACTTGATTGGAGGGGCCAGGGTCTGTGTGGAAATGGTCTTCCTATGTACACACTGCAACATTTTAAATGGATAACCAGCAAGAACCTACTGTACAGCACGTGGAACTCTGCTCAATGTGATGCGGCAGCCTGGATGGGAGAGGAGTTTGGGGGAGAGTGGATACATGTGTATATATGGCTGAGTTCCTTTGCTGTGTACCTGAAACTCTCGCAACACTGTTAATGGGCTGTACCCCAATACAAGATCAAAAGTTTAAAGTTTAAGAAAAAAAAGAAATGGTCTTCCTGGTTTTTTGTTTTTTTACCTCTGGGGCTCAGATAGCATCAGACTACACTGTCCGCTTCTATGATGAGAGGCAGGTCACTCTCCCCTTCCCCGCCTCCTCGCCAGGGTAAATCCTGTCCACAGTGGTTCCAGGAACTCGGAGCAAAATTTCTATAGGTCAGCGCCACCAGCCAGACACCTCTAAATCCTGCCTTAGGGCCCCTGCATGGGGGACCCCTGCCATGGCTACCCTGGGGATTCACATGCACTCACAGCCACTTCTTCACACACCCTCACCCTTACACACTCACACCCTTACCCTCACATGCACACAATAACACAGCCTCAGCTCTCACACCCACACAGTATTACCCTCACACACACAGTCACACAGCCATACACACAATAACACAGGCTCACAACCACTCACACACACACAGAGCTTCACCGTCACACACCCCCATTCACACACTCACCCCCCCCACCCCAATTTCCTCTGCTGTCAGCAGCTCACAAATGAGCTACAATGCGACCAACCCACAAAGCACATGCTGTAGAAGAAGTTGTTTACTACTCAGGAGCTCCCTTGAGTGGGGACCACAGAAGTTTCTAAGATCTCTATGTTCGCCCGTGTCAAGATCAGCCCTGACCCTCTACACAGCCTCCTTCTGAACCCGAGTCCCTCTGCTCCCCTCCTCTCTTGGCCCAGAACTTTCTTGCTAGTTGCGACCCATCAACACCCCCAAACATCCAGAGTGGGAAGACCCAGCTCCACTCCCCAGGTGGGCTGAAGGGCACAGACAGGCTCGGCCTGCCCGCTGCCGCCTCTGGACCCGTCACCGGGTCAGTGGGAGCATCAGAAGGGCACTTGCTGGGCACCCACAGATTTCTGGGTCCCGGGCTCAGCCGGGGTGCTGCTGCCAGCCCCGCATACTGTCTCCCTCTTTGCCTCTTCTTCTCCTGTCTCTTCCCAGGCCCCCCACGGACCCTGCAGGTCCAGTCTTGCCCCGCTGACACACAGCACCCCACAACCCCACCTCCACCCCTGCCCGCACCTGCTCCTCTGGCCCTTCTGCTCCATCTTGCTGGCTCCTCTGTCCTCTCCTGGCCTGGCAGCTGATGCCCCCTCTAGCTGGCCCTTTAAGTCCCTTGCTGAGAGAGCCACCCTCAGGCCAGGGGATGGGAGGGGCAGGTGGGGGGAGAGGTGGAGAGCAAAAATAGTTCCTTATCTGAGCCTCAGAGGGGCCAGAGCCCAAAGAGCGGGAGGGATTCCGAGACCCAAGGAGAGGGTGAAGGACCTGCCGCCTGGGTGTGTGCCTGGAGTGGGACCCTGCAGCCGGCCCTCCCGGCCCAGGCCTGGAATCTAATCTTCGAAGCAGTGGGACCTCCTGGGAGCCTGGACTCAAGACTCCTAATCAGGGTTTGCAAGATGATGGGCCCCAGGGACCCCGTGGCAGCTCTCAGAGCAGTCAAACCTGGGTCCACATCATACTCATTCCATTCCTCCATTTGGGACTTAAATGCACGGTCTTTTAACCGAGATCACACATCTGGTCTCAGGACTTCATGAAGCTCAGGTTCTATGATGTCTCCTTGCAGAAAGAAATCAGTGAGCCACAGCGTGATAGGTAAGAAGTGGATTTACTTAGAAACACCCCCACAGACAGAGTGCGGACCGTCTCAGAAGGTGAGAGCAGCACCGAGGTACGGGATGGTCAGTTTTCATAGGGTGGGTAATTTCATAGGCTAATGAGCGGGAGGGTTATTCTAACTATTTTGGGGAAGGGGGCAGAGATTTCCAGAAATTGGGCCACTGCCCAATTTTTTAAAATTCATTCGTTTTCATCGGAGGACAATTACTTTGCAATATTGCAATAGTTTTTGCTGTACATCAACATGAATCAGCCTCACTTGCACATGTGTCCCCCCATCCTGACCCCCCTCCCACCTCCCTCCCCACCCCATCCCTCTGGGTTGTCCCAGAGCACCAGCTTTGGGTGCCCTGCTTCATACATCGAACTTGCACTGGTCATCTATTTCACATACGGTAATATACAAGTTTCAATGCTGTTCTCTCACGTCATCCCACCCTCGCCTGCTCCCACTGAGTCTAAAAGTTATTGGACCTTTATGGTCGCCTTGGAATTGTCATGGCACCTATCAGAGCGTCCTTTAGCTTGCCGACGAGTTACAGTGTGTTTTACTGAGGTTCAAGGTCTAGAGAAAATCAATCGTCTGCCCTCTTGGACCTAGCTGGTTCTGATCAGTTTATGTTGTGTCCTCCGGCTGTCTTGCTTTTACCGGTTGAGCCCCACCCCCTTCCCTCCTGTTTTAATCTGATCCCACTCTACCTATCTTGCCAGCCTCTTGCCCACTGTCCCTGTGCCCCCAACCACACCCCAGTCCACAGCTCTCTAATCAAGCTGGTCCCATTGGTCCCTGTGCACTGACCTCTGTGACGTCCTTCCCTTCATGGGATTGTCCTGTCCCTCCCGCCCACCTAACTCTCCACATCCTCTGTAGACCCCCCGACCTTGGGAACCCCTCACTGGTCCCCTGGCTGCTCAGTTCCAGCCTGTGTCCTGCAGGCATGGATGGAAGCCCATTGGTCTACAAGCATCCTCCCCAGATGCTGTGATGCTGCCCAACAAGAAAGACATGCCTTAGATATTTTTTTTTCAGCATCATCATGTTATTATTTTATTTAGAGTATCATTATTATGTGTATGAACTCTCCCACAAAAAGAAACTCCCCCTTGGTAAGAGCTCTCAATGTACCTATGATGCCGGAACATGATTTCATCTTCATCACACCCCTGGGGAGTGGACATTGTAAGTCCTGTCTTCCAGGGAGGGGAACGGCAGCTGTGGGCAGAGCAAAAACTTCGAGATTCAATTCAGCACCACTTGATAGAGCTGGTCCCTCCCTCCGCCTTGAAGCTTTCTCTTCACGTGGCTTCAAGGACACCCGTCTTCTTGGGTTCCCTCCTACTTTCCTGTTGCTCGTTCCCTTCTCCTGGGCTTCTCAGCACCGGAGTCAGCCCTTGTTCTTTGTCTGTCTGCACACACACACCCCAGGATCTCATTCAGACTCATGGCTTTAAACACCATCTACGGGACAACACTTGGATTTGCAGCCATGACTCCTAAGCCCAACTGCCTGTCTGCCTTGTCCAGCAGGAGTGACAGATATCCCTGAGGCTGGAGCTCTAAGACTTACTCCTATCTTCCCTGCCCCTGCCTACAAGCCTGCTCCTTCCTCATCTTCCTGTCTCAGTTGATTCAAGCTCCATCAATTGCTTAGGTAAATGCCCTGAGGTTTTTCTCTGCCCCCTGTTTTTCTCTCACTCCCTAAATCCAATCTTCGGTTGCTGTTGCTGTTCAGTCACTCGGTTGTGTCCGACACTGTGACCCCATGAACTGTAACAGGGAAGCCTGGCGTGCTGCAGTCCAGGGGGTCACAAAGAGTTGGACACAACTGAGCGACTGAACCAAACTGAACTGGACTATAGCACACCTGGCTTCCCTGTCCTTCACCATCTCTCGGAGTTTGCTCAAACTCTTGTCCATTGAGTCAGTAATGCCATCCACCCATCTTGTCCTCCGTCGTCCACTTCTCCTCCTGCCCTCAATCTTGCCCAGCATCAGGGTCTTTTCTAATGAGTCAGTTCTTCGCATCAGGTGGCCAAAGTATTGGAGCTTCAGTTTCAGCATCAGTCTTTCTAATGGATATTCAGGACTGATTTCCTTTAGGATTGACTGGTTTGATCTCCTTGCTGTCCAAGTGACTCTCCTTACAATCCAATCTGTTGGGAGGTCCAATTGGCTCCTCTCTTAGCTATATCAAGGATCAACTTCTTCTCCACCTCCACAGCATCTGCCCATCTCCCAGCCCTTCTCATTTCTCACCTGCACAGCCCACCAGGTTACAGCTGGCCTCTGTTTCCACCTCCATCCTGCACCGCATCGAGGGGGTCTTTTACCTACTATAGCTCGGGAACTCCACTCGATGTTACGTGGCAGCCTGGATGGGAGGGGAGTTTGGGGGAGAATGGATACCTGTATATGTACCCTTGATTCCCTTCACTGTTCACCTGAAATGGTCACAACATTGTTGATCTGCTATACCCCAAGATAAACAAAAAGTTGTTTGTTTGTTTGTTATTTTTTTCAAAAAGAGGGCTTTTGATACATAAACATCAGCTCTGTGACCTCTGCCTGCGGCCCCTCCCTTGTTGCCCTCCTGCCTGTCCAGAGCCTGAGGGGCCCAGAGGAGTTTGTCACATAGAGAGATGGTCGCTTCTCTACTCAGAAATGGCCTCCACTTTCCAGCCCTGGATCCCCCATCCCTGCCTCATCTCTGTCTACTCTGCCCATCACCCCCCCACCTCCAGCTCCTGCTCTCCTGCTGATGCTCGAACACACAATCCTGTGCCTCCTCCCTCGGTTCTCAACCTGGTGGTTCCCTCTGCCTGGAACACACTTCCCCTGGAGCTAAGAGATAGCTTCTCTACTTCACTGGCCACCCGTTTCCATGGCAGTCAGATCTACCCCAGCCCCAGTCATGCATGCATTCCTGGCCCCCCTTTTCTGCTTCCTTTTGTCTTTGGTCACAGCCTTTGTGACCTGGTTGACTTGTTTCTCACGGTTATTACCTACAATCTCCTCATTGCCCGCCAGAAACAGCCAGGGAGTAGGCTCTCCATCTTTTTAGTTCTCCGCCGCATCCCCAGCAACTATGATGGTACCTCGTGTACGTAGGGGCTAGGTACCCTACCAGCCAGATGATTCCTTTCTTCTCTTTCACTTCTCTGCGTGTCAGAACCTTATGAGACTTATCTGGGAAGCTGGCCAGGTAAACAGAATGTATTTTCTTAGCCCAGTGACTTAGGCACAAGGAAGAGAAGGTCTTAGAAAGCCAGGAAACTGCTGGGGAGAGCGAGTTTGGCTGGTCCAGCTAAAAACAACTGCTCGGGTTGGGCTGAGCTCTGTGACCTCTGCCAGTGGCCCCTCCCTCGTTGCCCTCCTGCCTGGCCAGAGCCTGAGGGGCCCAGAGGAGTTTGTCTCCCCACCTGCCCTTGTCACCCAGCCTGTATGCACCCCACCTGTCTCCCCAACCTGCTTCGTCTCACTCACTCCTCACAGCTTCTCCAAACACCTCCCTGTCATGGGGAGCTGCCTCTCAAGTGCCACACACTCACGCCTGTTTGATGTGGACACCGTCAGCACCGGGTACAGGCAACATAAACACTGCCACACCCACACACACGTACACACGTACACACACCCATACACCCCTGCAGCATCTGATATCACGGCAACTGCAATGGAGGCCAACTTACTCCATGCAAATCCCAGCTCCACCACTAACTAGCTCTGTGAGCATGGACGCGTCTACTTATTTCTTTCATCTGTAGGGAGGGAATTGCTGCTGCCCCTTAGGGTTGTTTTAAGGGACTTTCCCGGTGGCCCAGCCAGTAAAGAATCTGCCTGCAATGCAGGAGACCTCTAAATTCAATCCCTGGGTGGGGAAGATCCCCTGGAGAAGGGAATGGCTACCCACTCCAGTATTCTTGCCTGGAGAATCCCATGGACAGAGGAGCCTGGTGGGCTACAGTCCGTTGAGTCTCAAAGAGTCAGACACGGCTGAGTGACTAACTCTTAGGGTTGTTGTAAGGGTTAAAGAGGTTGTGTTTGCAGAGATTCCAGTGCTACACCCAGTGCCTAACGAGTCTTTAGTAATGGCTACTACTCTCATGAATGCCCACTACTCGGGTGCCCACCATGTGCCAAGCACTGTTAAATACATCTGGGAAAGCTCCCCTCTTAATGGGCAGCATCAAGACGACAGGCTGCAGCCCAGAATGGCTGCTGGAATTCTGCCTTGGGTGACAAGCAAACCGAAGACACGGTGTGTGTGAATTGTGGCATGGTGGGGAAGGACCACCAGGAACTCTCCCGACTCCCTGACGTTGGAGAAATGAATGACATTTACCAGGGGGCAGTACCAACTGGGACTAGAAAAAGACGTGTGGGTAATCTGCAAAACCATGGAGAGAGAAAGTGTTTGGGGGTCAGGCAACTCTGGTTCAAACCTGGTTCCATGGAAAAAAGACTGGAAGGATATGCACTTCTCTGGGTAGGGCTTGCTTTCTCTCCCCAGACCTTTTTATCAACATGCTGTTGGTGATGGTGTCACAGTAGGCTGCCACCTCTGCGTCCCCAGCATCTTTGACATCGGTGGGCAGTGCTGGGAGGATGGCCGGTCACCAGTGAGTGACTGGGCATTGAGACCATCATCTGCAAAGGTGCGTTTGTGCTATCTCTGCTTCCTGGCACCACACTCCATGCCTTGGTTATGCTATGAAACTTCCGACTTCCCAGCTAGCTGAGCTAGGTGAGCTCTGCCTGAAGGTCAACATTTCCAGACGTCTTTAAAACAACAAAAACAGAAAAAAAAAGCAAGAACAATCTCTGCGGCTATGAGCCTCCAGGCAAAGTTCTGGAGGCCAAGCCGCCCTTCCTCATCCCTGCCTGGCTTCCACAACTCTGCTTCTCACTCTCTCCATCCCCAGGATCTACATTTAAATCACATCCTTAAATATTCAGTTTGGCCTGAAATAGCCGAGCATCATGAAGCTTGTAATGTCTCCCAGGGATTAGCAAAATCCCTTAATCCCCTTCTTTCTTATAATATCATATAGGGGAACTGGTTATGCCAAATGCATTTTTGAATTGCACAAACGTTCTCAAAAATATGGCTCTAGAGTATGTCAAGGAACATTTTCTGAACCGAAGCATCAACTGTAGTCAGACTTTTGCACCAAATTGTGTGTGTGTGTGCACGTATGTTTTAATCCCAACTGCCTCACTGACCTTGGGCCCTGGCACAGGTGCTCAACACCCCCAGCCTCACCCATAATGGCCATGTGACGTTCCTCTAAGAATCCACTGAGCCCCTTCTGTGGCAGGCACTTCTCCAGGCCTTGGACACAGAGCAAACAAGACAAATGAGACTTAATCTTTTGTGTGGAGGGGCCAGTCAATTATGCATCTCGGATCATTTTAAGCATTTAGAAGAAAAATAAAGCAAAGTAGGGGCACAGCAATGTGCCTGATAATCTACTGTGTGGACCATGCTAGAATCCAGCCAGGCCCACTGTGGGGGTCTAGTTTTCTGGTCTCACCCCCTGCAGCGCCCTGACCAGAGACGGAATGCCCCACCCACACGCCTCACATTATGGTGTCTTTTTCCTTTTTCTCCTCGCTAGCAGACACCAAGATATAAATGGCAGTGGGCATCAGTTTGAGCACGTGAAAAGACTTTGGGAATATTTTTATTTCTTCCACAATTATTTATTAAGCCTACTGTGTGCCAGACAGCTGGTCTGTATAATGTTTTTTAAAAATTGGAATGCTTTACATAAACAGCCTTAGTTCTGGAACTTCTTGACAAATTGGAAGCCTCTGGCAGTCCTGGGCAGGCCATTCCTTGGGACAACACTTAGCCATGCCAAGAGGTGGCTGCTTACTTCAGAGAGTGATTATTTTCTGGTTTGCTAGCCCTTATGGTCTCTGATTCCTAGCCAGCTTCACTCCCCTGCCTGGCTGTGGCAGTCATTGATGTGAGTTTGCAAGCCCATACTCAAGCTCTCAGCCTAATGAGGACATAGAAACTAAGATAAGAATACCGAAAGAGATGATTGTTTTAAGTCTGTGACATTCCATCCATGGAGAAGTGAAGTCTGTGTCCGTCCCTTGAATCTGAGTGGTTTTTCTCTGCTTTAGCCAACAGAGTCAGTGGAAGTATTGATGTGTGACTTCAGAGGTTAGAACATAAAAGGCCATGCACTCCTGCTTACTTATTTATTTTTGGCTGTGCTGGGGCTTCATGGCTGCACAGGCTTTTCCCTAGTTGCACCGAGTGGGGGCTCCTCTTCATTGCAAAGCTCAGGCTTCTCCTTGCAAGGAGTGGAGCGCAGGCTCTAGGGAGTGGGCTTCAGTCACTGCGGCACGTGAACTTAATTACTCCAAGGCATGTGAGATCTTCCTGGGCCAGGGATCACACCCATGTCTCCTGCATTGGCAGGCAGATTCTTTGCCACTGAGCCACCAGAGAAGCCCCAGGCACTTCTGCTTTATTCTCCGCAAATCTCACTTCTGGAGCCCTGAGCTCTGGACGGAAGAAGTCCAATTGCCCTGGCATCGCCATGCTATAAGGAAGCCTGAGCCGCGGGGAGAGGCCGTGTGTTGGCTCTCTAGTCCACAGTCCCAGCTGAGCCCAGCTTGTGAGCCTTTCTAGTCCAGGCAATAAACACACGCGTTAAGAAGTCTCAGAGGAAGAGGCTATATGTACACCAATGGCTGATTCATGTTGATGTTTGGCAGAAACCAATGCAGTTTTGTAAAGCGATTATCCTCCAATTAAAAATAAGTAACTTTTCAAAAAGGAAGTCTCCAGCCGATTCCAGTCTTCAGCCATTCAAGTCGCCCCCCATCTGTTCAAGTCTTCCAGACTGAGGACCAGAGACAATTATCCCCCCTCGGCCTTGTCCAAATTGCTGACCCGGCTAAAATGTTGACTGTTCACATCACATTTTGGGATCGTTTGTTATGCAGCAATAGATAATTGGAACAATGTCCATTAGGAAGTAGCAGTTGACTCAGAGCTCAAGTATAACTGGGTAAGAAGTGGAAAATTTGGGCAGAGCATTTCAAACAGGAGGGACAAGAGGTACAAAAGTCCTCTGGTGAGAGGAATCTGGTAAATTAAGAATTAAAGAACAACAAAAAAAAAAAAGGAAAAAAGAGAAAACAACAAAGAAAGAAAGTAACCAGAAACCTTTCCAGGTATTTCAAGCACAAACGTGGTTTTTTTTTTTTTTAGTTATTTCTTTTTGGCTGCCCTGGGCCTTCACTGTTGAGAGCAAGCTTTCTCTGATTGCAGCAAGCGGGGCTCTTCTTTGTTGCAGTGCATGGGCTTATTTGCCTCATAGCATGTGGGATCCTAATTCGTTGACCAGGGATAGGATGCATATCCCTTGCATTGGAAGGCAGACTCTTAACCACTGGACACCAGGGAAGTCCCTCCAACAATGCTTCGGTCTCCTGAGACTTGCCCGTCTTTCGTTTTCCTTTCATCTCACCAATGCCCTTCTTTACCCAGTTTAGATGACCGACTCAACGTTATAACCACTTATTTGCATATACCCTCAACTCCCTTGCCCCTCTCTTCCTCCACTGTACTCTTCCAGAAAAACACCAACTTTGGTTAATTCCAGCTCTCGATCTTTTCAACACCTGCCCTGCCAACAGCTGATAAGTGACCTTACTTTAAATTCACAGCCAACTGAGGTCAAGTGGATGCTTGCTGCTTCCAGAGCACTCCCACCTCATTTCCTGGTCTATCCATCCTCCCACCCTTCAAGAGGACTATTTTCTATGTTCCCCTCTCTTCCAAAAACTCCGTCACCTCCTTCTCGGTCATCAACTCTCAACTGCCGCCTTCACTTCCCATTTTACTGAGAAAGTACAAGAAAACTTCTGCGTGCTCCCCCCACGTCTGCCCGCTCACGTCTGGACCCCTTTATTAGGCTTTTCCTCCCGTTGCTGTGGAGGAGCTGTTTATGCTCCCGCCTGCAGCCAAAGTCCGGGGAAACTAGAAACCACCCTCTCTCATCTCTCCAAGGCCTTGGACTCCAACAGTTTCTCTCTCCTTCATCAACAAGTTCTTGCCCTCTACCAGCTCACTCCCGTTAGCCGGTGACTATATTGCTATTTCTCCTCTTTCAAAAATAGCCCAGCTCTCTCCTAATCCTACATACCCTACCAGCTGCCGCCCCATCTCTCTGCCTTACTGTACAGCAAAATTCTTCAGAAGAGTCCCCTGTACTGTCTTTGATTCCTAACCTCCACTATCCCTTGATCCCTCTTTCATCGGCTTTGTCCCCATCACCTCTCCCCGAAACACACCTCTAGGTGGCCAATTCCTTGCCAGGTAACTGAGTCTCAATTCCCATCTCACTTGGCTTCTCAGGACATTTTAACCCCGCTGAGCATTCATTCCTTGAAATGCTTTCCCCTATGGCCTCCAGCACACCACGTGCTCCCCACCTCCCTCTTACCTCACTGGCTGCTCCTTCTCTCTTTTACTGGTTCTTTTCCATCTCTTGACCCCAAACACTGAAGTGGCCCAGAGCTCTGTCCTTGGCCTTCTCTCCTCTGTCTCCTTAAGAGCCCACTGAGATTTGTGGTCATGATTCTAATTTAGGCTGATTTTCAGCCAGGCTCATGGCTTTAAATGCCTCCTGTAGCTGCCGACTCCTAAATTTATTTTTTCCAGCCAGAATTACTCCACTGAATTCCAGACTTGAACATCAAAATACCTATTTGATATGCGACCCAGCAATGCCACTACTGGGCATACACCCTGAGATAACCATAATTGAAAAAGACACATGTACCCCAGTGTTCATGGCAGCACTATTGACAATAGCTAGGGCATGGAAGCAACCTGGATGTCCATCGGCAGAGGAGTGGATAAAGAAGTTGTGGTGCATATACACAATGGATATTACTCAGCCACAAAAGAATAAATTTGAGTCAGTTCTTGCAAGGTGGATGAACCTAGAGCCTGTTATACAGAGGGAAGTAAGTCAGAAAGAGAAAAACAAATATTATATATTAACACATATATATGGAATCTAGAAAAATGGTACTGATGTCCCTATTTGCAGAGCAGGAAAAGAGACATAGAGAAAGACTTACGGACACAGCAGGGGAAGGAGAGGGTGGGACGAATTGAGAGAGTAGCACTGAAATGTGTACGTTACCATGTGTAAAATAGATAGCTGATGGGAAGTTGCTGTGTAATGCAGGGAGCTCAGCTCGGTGCTCTGCGATGCCCTAGAGGGGTGGGAGGTGTAGTGGAAGGCAGGTTCACGAGGCTGGGGACACGTGTATGCCTCTGGCTGGTGCATGCTGATGTATGGCAGAAACCCACACAACGTTGTAAAGCAAGTATCCTCCAATGAAAAGTAAATAAATTAAAATAAATAATTACAAATACCTCCTCCTCCCAAATACCTATTTGACACCTTCTCTGGAATGTCCAACATATCACAACACCAAATTCCAGATCTGGCCCCCCAGACCTGCTTCTCCTGTACTTTCCATCTCTCTATGTGGTAAATCCATCCTTCCAATTGTTGGGGCCAAAAGTTTGGAGTCATCTCTGATTCCTCAGTTTCTCTCCTACCCCATCCAATCTGTCAGACAATCCTGACAACTCGGTCAAGTATGTCTGGACTCTGGCTACCACTCACCTCCAGCTCTAGGACGGTGTCAAGGTTCTATCAACCCTCTCCTGGATCATTACAAGAATCTCCTAACTGATCTTGTCCTCACCCTCCTTCATTCTATTCTCAAGAAAGTAGTGAAAGTGTCCACTTAAAACCGAAATCAGATCATACAGTACAGTACTCAGCTCAAAACACTCTATGTCACTCAGAATAAAAGTCAAAGTGCAAACGCCCTGGCTCTCCTTTGCTTCCACCTACTAGCTCCTATTCTGTTCCAGTCTCACCGGCCTTCTTGTCCTTGAGCAAGGAAAGTGTGTTCCCGCCTCAGGACATTTGCACTTGCCAGTCCCTCTTCCTTCCATGCCCTTCTTCCATGTATGTCTGACTTCCCTTCTTTGTCTTCTTTTAGGCCTTTGCACACACGGCTCAAACAATCAAGGAAAGCGAGGTTCACAAGGGTATCCTCAAAGCCTAGAGCAATGCCTAGTTCATGCTAGGCACTGGATGCTATTTGTTGCCTTAATTTAGAAACCAAGTATGAAGGTCACAGGTGCTAGAAGAGGCTGAGAGGTGGGCAGGAGCCAGACTGGCAGGCTTGCAGGTCTTGCTAAAGATCTGGAGGACCGCTGACATGATCACGAGAGTGTTTAGAAAAACTGCCCTGGGCTCCAGGAGGGGAGAACGCCCCTTCTAGAAAGTTGAATCCTGTCTTTGTGGGGAGATAGGAGGATTTGCTTTCTAGAAAGGCCTCTTCCACTTAGAAGGAGCAAGGGGCTCTGGGACTAAGGAGATCTCTGCTTTTTGACAAGACTCAACACTGCATGGGGCTGTAATTATGGGTAATCAGCCCTGTGCTTCTGAGTCAGCAGCTCAATCAAGCCCTTTACAGGCACAGGTTGAGGCCCTGCCTCCTCCCACCACCCTGCTGAGACCTCACTGCTCCAGGAAGCCCCTGAGCCTGCCCCCGGCATTCTCCCCTCTCCCTCGTCACCCAGCCTCACCCCTCCTTGTCCTCCTGCACTCCTCAGCCTGGAGAGACTTCCGTGGAGGTCACGTCCAAGGGTCGAGAGGCCAGCTGAACCCCTCTGGCTTCCAGACTGTAGGCGAGGAGCCTGCTAGGCACCAGGAAGGTGTGGGGGCTGAGCAGGGAGCAGATGCCGCCCGCAGACCCTCTGAGGATGGAGCCCCCCGGGAGCCAGGATGCTCAGTCCTGGGGCAGCCCTCTGTTTAAAGCTCCCTCTTAACTACTCTCCAGCTATCCAAACAACTAGACTATTTATTCAGCTTCTCTTCGGCCTACTGGGCTCCTCAAACTCAATGTGCCTTCTGCACATTCCTTGAGGGTTTTTAATAACCTACCAGTAAGAACAAAAAGTCCATTTCTACTAAACTCAGAAATCAAGCCGAGGTGGAAATACCTTTCAAGGACCCCTCCCTTCCCAACTCAGCTGGACTTTTTGCTGCAGAGGGAAGTAAAATTAATTTTGACTTTGCTGCCAAGATGCACCTAATTATTTAACTTTGCCAAGGAAGCGGGAAGGGAAATCACAGTTAGTGAGGCAGAATGTTCCACCTCCAAGTACCCAGGAGTCAGGAGTCTTTCTTACCTTCTCACATGCGGGGTTGCAGGGTTCTTGCCAGCGGCTGACCTCCCAGGGCCTGCTCTAGTCGCTTTGCCAGGCACCCACCAGCTCGTAAGGCTGCAAGGGCCTCATGGAGAGTGTCTGGCTGAGCCAGGGGTGGCCAGGTTTGCTCTGTGACACAGGCCAATCCCAGATCAGACATCCTACGAGTGCAGGGTTACTGGCAACAGAGATCAGACGAAAGGGAGCTCCCTGGAGATGCTGGGCCAGACAAGAGGATCAGCAATCCAGACAGCCAACAGCCCCTCTCTGGGTCTTCCATCTCCCTGCTCAGAACTCACAACCATTCATCATTTCCACTTTCTCCTCAGAAAAGTTCCTCTTTCCCCTGTTGCTGCTCTTAAAAGTCTAAGTACAGTGAAGTTGATTCATTGGCTGATAGATTGACCTGAGGGGAGAAAAATTTCTGTCCATTTTTGGAGACAGGAGGAAGATGGCACAGAAGGAAGTTAACAGCTGAGTGCCTTCTGTCCACTTTCACAGGGTCGCCTGGTATTTTGAAAGGTGAACTTAGAACAAGAAGGAGTTGGGTTTGAATCCCAGTTGCCTTGCTTTAACTATGTGGCTTTGGGCAAACTACTTAGCTTACCCAAGCCTCTGCAGCTACAGCTGTCGGATAGGGATAACAGTACCTCCCTTCAAGGGTGTTTGCAAAGACAAAAAAAGATGTTATGCGGAAATAACAGAACTTAGAATTCCTTGTCCAGCCAAACTAGACTCTCTCTGAAATAGTCCGTGGAATTCTCCAAGCCAGCATACTGGAGTGGGCAGCTGTTCCCTTCTCCAGGGTAGCTTTCCAACCCAGGGATTGAACCCAGGTCTCCCACATTGCATACAGATTCTTTACCATCTGAGCTACCAGGGAAGCCCCTCTGAAATTAAGACATATTCTAAAAAGAAGAAAACTGAATCCATGAGGAATAAGTAAGTTTCAAGAAGTAGTAAGCTGAAACATAGATGTGTGTGTGTACATACACAAAAGTGTATATACATATATATGTGTGTGTATGTTTTGGTACATGTATTTTGTATGTTGCATCTATATTTAGGTATATACAAGTGTTTACTCTAAAAATGAGCAAAATCAAACAAAAATTTCTAGAACTAGACCTTTGATAAATTTGATGATTTCTCTTTGTAATATTAACATGGATGGCTTCACAGGTGGCTCACTGGTAAAGAATCTGCCTGTCAATGCAGGAGACTCAGGAAACGTGGGTTCAACCTCTGGATTGAGAAGATCTCCTGGAGAAGGAAATGGCAACCCGCTCCAGTATTCTTGCCTGGAAAATCCCACCGACAGAGGAGCCTAGTGTGCTACAGTCCATGGAGTTGATAAGAGTTGGACACAACTTAATGATTGAGCACTCATGTGCATGACATGGAAAGACAGCCACGCTCATGGATTAGAAGACTTAGAGTTACTAAAGTTGGTTTGATTCCTCCCGAGGCCTCTATCTTTGACCTGCAGATGTTCATCTCCTCGCTGCACCCTGCCACGGCCTGTTCTCTGTGAAAACACATCCTGAACATCTCGTTCCTCTGATGTGGACATCAGTCCCAGTGTATTAGGGCCTCACTCTATCAGCCTTGTTTTAACTTAATCACTTCCTTGAAGGTCCTATCTCCAAATATGGCTACATTCTGAGGTACTGGGTGTTTGGACTTCAACAGATGAATTTGGGGGAGTGGGCACAATTCAGCCCATAACATCATTTAATGGGAGAATGGACGGTCTTTTCAACAAATCGTTGTGGGAAAACTAGTTATCTGCATGCAAAGAATGAAATTGGACCCTGACCTTACACCATATGCTAAAATAATTCAAAGTGGGTCAAAGACCTAAATGAAAGACCTAAAACTAGCTTAGGATTAAGCATAGGGGAAAACTTTATGACACTGGATCTGTGAGGATTTCTTGAATATGACACAAAAAGCATAGCAACAAAGGAACAAATAGATAACTTGGACTTCATCAAAATTTAAAAGCTTTTGTACCTCTAAGGATGCTATTTACAGAGTGAAAAGACAACCTGTAGCATGGGAGAAAACCATATATCTGATAAGGAATAATGTCCAAAATATATTGGGTTGGCCAAAGAGTTCTTTCAAGTTTTTCTATACAGGAAAAACTAAAAGTTTTTGGCCAACAGAATAGAAAGAACTCCTAAAATTCAACAACAACAAAAAACAAGTAACCCACATGGAAAAAATGGATAAAGGACTTCAAAAGACATTTCTCCAAAAAAGATATACAAATGGCGGGTAAGCACATGACGAGATATTCCACATCACTAGTAACTAGGGAAATGCAAATTAAAACCACAAAGAGATGCTACTTCACACCCATGAGTATAGCTGTCATTGTAACTGGAAAATAACAAGCGCTGGAGAAGCCAGAACCCTGGGGCCTCGCTGGTAAGCATGTGAAACGGTGCAGCCCCTGGGGAAGACTGCGTGGTGGTTTCTCAGAAAGTTAAATGTAGCATTACCATATGATGAAGCAACTCTAGTTTTAGGCATGTACTCCCAAAATTGAAAGGAAGGACTCAGATACTTGCAAATATCAATGTTCCAAGCAGCATTATTCACAATAGCCAAAAGGTGTAAACAACCCAAATTTTCATCAATGGAACAGATGAATGGGTAAACCAAATGTCATAGATCCATACAATTCAACCTTAAAAATAATAAAATTCTGATTTATATGAGCCCATCTCTGTAGCAAACCTAGAATAGGTGAGTATTTATATTAATAAAAGGAGCAGTCTCTCAAGAAGGTGATGAATAGTGACATGAATAAAACACACTGAAATATGCAAAGTAAAACCTGATAGACTCAGAAGTAGACAAACATATAGTTCACACATTTCTCTAAGAAAATGACCAATCAAGCGGTCAAAAAATAATCACAGATACGGAGGATTTAATAACACAAATTAACAAACTGCTCCTAAGAAACAAGTGAAATACACATTGAATTTGTACAAAACTCATCACAAATTGACCACAAGAGAAATTCTGCAAATTCCAAAATATTGACTTCATACAGCCTCATTCACTAACCATGATACATTAAATTAGAAACCATGAAATAAATAATAGCTCCCCAAAGTTCTGCATACCTTTGGATTACATAGGAAGTCAAAATGGTGATGACACAGTCTTTGGAAATGATCCAGAATGAGAATAGCTTATATCAAGCTCTGTAGGAATTCAGCCACATCAGTAGTCAGAAGAACATTTATCATCTTAAATACACACCAAGTAATTGTAAAGTTAAAAAATGAATGTGTTAAACTTTTAACAAAAGAAGCAAGTAAAAAAGAAACTAAGTAAGCCCAATTGGAATGAAGGAATAAAGATAAAAACAAAAAATAATGATTTTAAAGCAGATTTGCAATTGTCTCTAAAGCTAACTGATGGTTTTTTGCAAAGTACAGTGTAATGGATAATCTTTTGGCAAATATATAAACAAATTATATTTTAATAATTATGATAGTCAAAAAATGAATAATTCATAGCTTATATAATGTCTTCCATGGCATGAAAAAATAGTGGAAAACTATTCAACTCATTTTAAGAGGCTGATGTAGCTTTGATTCTTAAACCAAATAAAGATATCAGAAGCAAAGAAATTTGTAGGCCAGTATAACCTACAAAGGAAGAGCCAGGAGCCTTCCCCTGAGCCCTCCCTCAGGGGGCTTCCTTGGTAGCTCAGCAGGTAAAGAAGCCACCTACAATGCAGGAGACCCCGGTTCGATTCCTGGGTCAGGAGGTTCCCCTGGAGAAGGAATAGGCTACCTACTCCAGTATTCTTGGGCTTCCCTGGTGGCTCAGACCATAAAGAATCTGCCTGAGATGTGGGAGACCTGGGTTCCACCCCTGGGTTGGGAAGATCCCCTGGCAGAGATCATGACAACCCACTTCAGTATTCTTGCCTGGAGAATCCGCATGGACAGAGGAGCCTGGAGGGTTACAGTTCATGGGGTCACAAAGAGTCAGACATGACTGAGCGACTAAGCACAGCACAGCACATAATTTATGAGATAGATGCAAACATATTAAAGAAAAACTTGGGAAATCAAATCTAGCATGATATTGAAAGATTAAGTAAGGATTGAACTGAGAATTCAAAAATGGTTCAACATAGAAAATCTTCAAGTATAATTCACTATAGTAATGACATAAAAGGAGAAAATCAGATGATCACTTCAATAGATAATAGACAGCCTTTGAAAAATTCAAAATCCATTCACCATTTTTTAATGAACTCCCAGACAGTTGATAAAGGTCAACTTTACCAACTCGCTAAAGTACATTACCAAAAATATATAACAGATGTAGTACATCTTTGTAAAGTACTAAAGCATTCCGAACAGTCGGTAAAGACTAAATATTGCCTCTACTCTTCAACATTTCATAGGATGCCCCAATCAGTGCAGCTAACATAAAATGTGCAAATGTTGGAAAAGAAACAAAAAGCTGGCCTTTTTAGCAAATGAGATAATAGTTTGTCTAGAAAATTCAAGAACATTAATTGACAGATTATTAGAACTAGTTAGACAATTTAATAAGATGCTCAAATACAAAATCAAGATGTACAAATACAAAATAGAACGGGACAAAAAAATAGTAGCTTTCCTACACCACTTACCCCATTAAACAGTGTCATAGAGGGACTTGTCTGGTGGTCCAGTGGTTAAGAATCAGCTTTCCGATGCAAGAGGTGCAGGTTCCCTGGTCAAGGAAGTAAGATCCCACACTGTGGGGCAACTAAGCCTGAGCACTGCAAATACTGAGCCTGCACACTGCAAGGAAGACCTGACGCAGCCAAATCAACTAATTAATTTTAAAAAATGTCATAGATAAACTTGCCAACAAATTTGAACCTGACTCTAATAAAGACCTCAGATACAACTACGTTCAGGAGATATCAGGGGCATTAAAAGACATGGTGTGGAGGCAGATACATTTTGAATGTAGGCAATTCTTCAGGAAAAATGATCAGTTTTCCACCAAATTCAAGACAGAAAAGTCAAGGGATAATGATGGATACGTGTCATTACACATTTGGCCAAACACATAGACTATGGCCAAATGCCAAGAGTGAACCCTAACGTCAACTGTGGACTTCAGTGGTTGTGGTCTTTCAGTGCCAATTCACCAAGTGTAATGAATGAACCACTCTGGTGGGAGATGTTGGTAGTAGCAGAGGCTGTGTATGTAAGGGAGTAGATGGGAAATCTCTGTGCCTCTGTTTTAATTTTGCCATGACCCCAAACTTCTCTTGGAGAAGGCAATGGCAACCCACTCCAGTACTCTTGCCTGGAAAATCTGATGGACGGAGGAGCCTGGAAGGCTGCAGTCCATGGGGTCACTGAGGGTCGGACACGACTAAGTGACTTCCCTTTCACTTTTCACTTTCATGCATTGGAGAAGGAAATGGCAACCCACTCCAGTGTTCTTGCCTGGAGAATCCTGGGGACGGGGGAGCCTGGTGGGCTGCCGTCTATGGGGTCACACAGAGTCAAATATGACTGAAGTGACTTAGCAGCAGCAAAACTTCTCTAAAAACATTGTCTTTAAAAAAGACTTAAGCCTTTGCCTTCCCTAGTGGTTCCATAGTCAAGAATCCGCCTGCCAATGCAGGGGACATGGGTTCTGTCTCTGGTCTGGGAAGATCCCACATGCCTCTGGACTTTCTTAAAAAGCAGATCTATATGCATGAGGAAACACGGTTAAAGATATTAATTACAGCATTGCCTTCAAGAGTAAAAACTAGATCACCCCAAACACCCATCAGGTGGAACCTGACCAAACACAGTCGTCACAAGGCAACATGGCCGTGGGGTCACAGAAGAGTCTGACATGACTTACAGGCTAAACAACAAAACAACACTGTATATCAGCTACAAAAGAAAAGGTAGATCTTTAAGAACTACATATTGTGCAGTTGCAAAGTGTTGCAAAATGACTCAGTGGAGTTGCAAAAAGTTGCAAAATGATTCAGTTGGGAAACACCTCCACAGAAACAATCCTGCATAAATTAAAACAGGTATTAATTATACATAAGTAACACATACACACACATATATAACGTGTATATGGCTTGAATAACTATATTAATATAAAACTCATTAATTTAATACCTGCATATGCATATATACATAGGTATGTATATATTCATATCTATGTATTTGTTTCTATACAGGTAGGAAAAGGTATTGAATGATACCAAATTGAGGATCAGGGGGAGGGCAATTAAAGCACAAAACCATATGGTCATAAAAATTGAATAAAAAAACATTTGATGAATTCAAAAGCCTTTACTTAAAAAAAAAAAGCAACTTCTAATAAACAAATCGAAGGAAACTTTCTTGAGCCTTGTCGGTATTATATTAATGATTTACTAGGAGAATGCATCTGCATATAAATTGTGTAATTAAAACTTACTTTATTTTCTTGACTCCCAGAATTGAGTACTCTGCTTTGGCCACACGGACCAGAGGAGCCTTAGGGCAGAGGCAGAGGCAGGTTTTCATCTCTGCAGGCCCTCAATTGCTTGAGATGAGCATTAACTCAGTGACCTCCACTGCCCCAAGCAGGTTTTCCCCAGGAAACATTTACTCCCAGGCCAATGACCATCCTTCTACCCACAACAAAACCCACTTACATGGGAAAAACTCTAGTAAAGAGCCTTTGAATCTGTAACTTCATGGATATCCACACATATATTTGATAGAAAGCAAATAATTCTGCAAACACACACAAACAAAAACATTATCAAAATATGACACATCGGAACTAGCAAGCCAAAGCCTTTGTGAATCTCCATTCCTTTTTCCCCCCTTATCTTGTTATTTATTTGTTTAAGTGAGCTCAACTTGGATTTTCTGTTATTAGTAGACAAAAGATTGTGAATCTGCATTCTTAAATGATAGATTTAAGAATGATAGATCTTTTTTTGAAATAGTGATCTCTCTTGCCACATTCAAAACAGGTTTCCACTCACCAGAATCCATCTGTAAATCTAAGGAACAAGGAGAATACTGAGGTCAAATGGGAAAGACACCTAACTCCTTCAATACAAGGAAAGGGCAGGCAATTTAGACATTTGATTGAATTTGTTAGCTTTTCTGACTTGGTGCCACCCTCACTCCAGGTCTAGCTCCTCCAGTGCCTGTTTATTTAGCATATGGACACCCATTTTCAGTTGTGATTCTAGACAGGTAGGAACCACAGGTCTATCAATCTTTAGATAAGGATTAACAATTGGAGGGAATTCCCTGATGGTCCAGTGGTTAGGACATGGGGCTTTCAAGGCAAAGAGCCTGGGTTCAGTTCTTGGTCAGGGAGCTAAGATCCCAGAAGTCACACGGCACAAACAACAAAAGCCAATCAAACAAACACATGGGAAATGTTTACAGGGACTTTCAGTTCTGTGGCTAAGACTCCAAGCTCCCATTGCAGGGGCAGGGGTTCCATCCCTGATTGGGGAACTAAGATCTCACATGCAGTGTGGTGCAGCCAAAAAAAAAAGAATTGGACACACTAGTGGGGTGGCTGTGTTGCTGGTGCGAGAGTGCTCAAAAATATAAAAATAATCATGATGACCATTTATTGAGCTTCTGCTGAGTGCTAGCACTGTGCTAGGCACGCTCCCTATTTCACCACCGTTGAACTCAATCTGCTAAGACAGAAGCACTCATGTCCTCACTTTACAGGTTAATAACTTGCTCACGGTTACATAGCTCATTCTTGCCAGACTTAAACGAGTCTCCGGCTCCGAAGTCCACATTCTCGTCTGCTGCATTCAGCGGGCTCCTTTTTCCGGGGAAATCATATCACACTGGAGGCTCACTCCTTCTGGGATAAAGCATTTGTACAGAACTCTAGGAGTTCAGACAGCAAGATGGCATCAGGGTCAGCATCAGCGAAACGGCCCCTCGCTTCATCCTGCAGAGGATCCACGGGACCTGGAGGCCTTGGGGCTGGAGCTGGTCGCCCAGCAGGTTGACTTTCACGCACAGAACCCTGCTGAGTCACCGAGCCTGTCACTGCTATTATGCAACAAATCAGAACGCCACGAAACCAGCCCTGCGTCTCAGGATTGCTTCAACCCCAGGCTTTAGTGACTCAACAAAGGACCAGTGGCTGATGAAAGGGAAGGCCAAATGTTCAGAAAACCTGCTTTGTGGAAGTAATCTGATCTCCAGTCTGATCAAAGAATCAAGAAATTGTTTCCTGGAATGTGGACCTTCCCTCGGTGGCATCCTCCTCTTCCTGAAAGACTCTCCTCCCAGAAGCTGAGGGACTTGCCTCGCCTCCCTCTTAGTCAACTCAAATACTTGTTTTTCATTCAGTCAGGCTTTCCCGGACTTTATATCTAGAATATCAACAACAACCTTCCTCTCCAATATGTGGTTCAGTCGCTAAGTTGTGTCCAACTCTTGCGACGTCATGGGCTGTAGCCCACCAGGCTCCTCTGTCCACAGGATTCTTCAGGCAAGAATACTGGAGAGGGTTGCCATGCCCCGCTCCAGGGGATCTTCCCGACGCAGGGATTGGACGCAGGTTTCCTGCCTTGCAGGCAGATTCGTTACTGACTGAGCCCCCAGGGAGGCCCAATATAGACGCGTGTAAATTCATATTCACTTAGCCCTTTTCCCTGCGTTATCTTTCTCTCCTTAGAATTTAATCTGATGTCATTTTACTTCTTTGTCTTGCCTCTACTCAAACTTCATGAGAAGCTTACTTCTGCAAGCTCCACAAGGACATGGATTCTTATTTGCTGCCTTAGCACTTAGGACAGGGCCTTCTGCATAATAGGCACACAGTAAATGTTTTTTAGATGAAACCAATCTGTGCTTCAGAGAACAGTGAAATCCTGGAAAACTCCCATGGGTTTAAGTGTGACACTAAGAGGAAAATCAAGAGTTTTAGAAGCCCAGATTTGAATCTAGACCTAGCCTAGATGAATGTTCAATCCAGTTTAATAATTAATCCAAGTATTACTTGGACTTCCCTGATGGCATAATGGATATGAATCAGCTTACCAATGCAGGGGACATGGATTCAATCCCTGGCCCAGGAAGATCCCACATGCCGGGGGCAACTAAGCCCATGAGCCACAACCACTGAGCTGTCGTACTGCAACTACTGAAGCCCACGAGCCTATGCTCCACAGCAAGAGAGACCACCACGATGATAAGCCTGTGCACCGAAACTAGAGAGCAGCCCCCCAACCCCCGCTCTCTTCAACTAGAGAAAGCCCGCGCAAAATAACCAAGACGCAGCACAGCCAAAAATAAACAAATAATTGCTTAAAAATCTAGAGTAATACTTAATCTCACTAAGCCTCATTTTATGATTGGTTGAGGGAGAATGTTTGCCTCCTGGGATTATAGGGAGGACCAATAATTTCCTGAGTCCTGTGCCAAGGACTGTACATACATTATTTCCTTAATCCTCACAACAATCCCATGAATCTATACTGCTCTTGCCCGCAAAGAGACCCAAGTGATGTGCCCAGGGCAATAAAGAAAGGAAACAGGCCACAGGACTCCAACTCTCTCTCCAAAATCCATGCCTTAATCACCACCCCAGATGGAAAATGAAAGTGAAAGTTTGTGTGAATAAAATGCTGGGCCCTAATGGACAAAGGGCTTCCCTGGTGGCTCAGCTGGTAAAGAATCTGCCTGTCATGTGGGAGATCTGGGTTTGATCCCTGGATTGGGAAGCTCCCTTGGAGAAGGGAAAGGCTACCCTCTCCAGTATTCTGGCCTTAAGAATTCCATGGACTGTATAGTCCATGGGGTGGCAAAGAGTTGGACACTACTGAGGGACTCTCAGTTTCACTTTCAATGGAGAAAAGAGGCTGGCAGTGTCCCTTGACATCTCCTCCACCCAAGCCCCTCAGCAGAGCTGCTGCGAGCCAGCAATGTTCCTATACTGCCCTGGGCTCTGACAAGGAGAAGGAGCAATCACTCACCAAGGGATGGCTCACCTCTGCGCTCGCCCCAGCCTGGTGACTTGCCTTGTCTTTCATATTTAAGAATGAGCTCACTGTCTCCCCAGCCACCACACCTGCCCTTCCAGGATCGTCTTTGGCACCAGACCCTGGGACCTGGTCACTTTTGCATAGAGTAAATAATAATGTATATTTAATATATAAGAGTATAATAATATATATTTAAATATATAAAAATTTTATATATATATATATATATATGGACTTCCCTGGTGGCTTAGAGGGTAAAGCATCTGCCTGCAATGCAGGAGACCGGGGTTCGATCCCTGGGTCAGGAAGATCCCCTGGAGAAGGAAATGGCAACCCGCTCCAGTATTCTTGCCTGGAAAATCCCATGGACAGAGGAGCCTGATAGGCTACAGTCCATGGGGCCGCAAAGAGTCGGACACAACTGAACGACTTCACTTTTCATTTTAAATAATACATAAGGAAAAAATATTTTAACTTCAGATCAATTGCTGTTCAGATATCACTAAATTTATTCTATAAGCTTCTTTTAAATGTGATTTCACCCTGGAGTAAGTAGGAAATGGTGACCCACTCCAGCATTCTTACCCGGGAAATCCCACGGACAGAGGAGCCTGGCAGGCTATAGTTCATGGCATCTTGAAAGAGTCGGACATGGCTTAGTGACGAAACAGCAACAACAAACCAAAGGAAATCTAGAGAGCAATACTGAAAGCACATAAAATGGAAATTAAGGCTAAAAGCATTAGCAGAGATAAAGATCTTCACTTTAAAATGAGTTTTTTTAAGTCTTCAAGAATTTATAACTACCATGAACTTGTATGCTTCTACTAATACAGTTCAGACATACGTAAATGAAAAACTGATAGGATCACAAAGAAAATTGGATAAATTCACATTCATGGTGGGAGACTTTAATGCAGCTCTCTTAGACACTGATAGACAAATCAGACAAAGTGATGAATAAGGATGATATATTTGACAGCTATATTAACAGAACCATACACCCCCCTAAAATAGAGATCATACATTTTTTGATGTTTATGTGGCATATTTACCAAAAAAATTAAGTCACAAAGTTTCAACAAAATTTTTAAAAATAAATGTGATCTCACAATTCAACCTAGTGCTGTTTAACAAGTGGCACAAATTGACTTCTAGTTAAACAAGAAAAATATTTGTAGACACATATATATGCACATATATAGTTTTAAAATATAAGTTGATATATTATTGATACCATGTGTTCCAGCATCAAAAATAGACCAAAAAGTGCTTTCAAGACCTAATTTATACACATGATAAAATTAACTGGGTTTTTTATTTTTATATGCATACAAAATGCTAGTGTTTGGCTTTAAATGATGAGGTAGAGTTTCAGGTTGCTCTTTGCAAGCCCTTCTCCACAAATCCCACACTGCGGGCAAGAGCATTCTCGACTTCCAATAACCAAAAAACCACACGGGGTGGAATCTGCACCGTCTTTTCTATTTGTATCAATATATTGGATTTTGGAGGAAGGTAAACATTTTCATGTCCTGTTAAATAAGAGTTATCAAATGAATGTGACACAGTAATCTGGGGGAAGCAGATATTGAAGCAATTCTGCAGAATCTTTTTTTTTTTTTTTGCTGCTTATTAATTTATGTTTCAAATAGCTGCCTCTTCTGTGACTTGTGTCTAAGTTATAATTAAGAGAGGAAAAATCCAGCTGAAAACCCTAAGACAGCCAAGGTCCCAAAGCAGCTAATGATGTTCAGTAAAAATGCCTGAGCTGCTGACTCAGGAGTTAGCTCACCAGACCTACCCAGGCATGTTCATCGGCAACACACTCAGAGGTTCTCAAACAGTTCAGTTACAAAAAAGGGGAGACTGTGAAAATTATATGGTCTGTTGATTTAGAAGGAGGTGGAGGAAAAGGAAACGAGAAAGGAGAAGAAGAACGTGGAGGAGGAGAAGGAGACGAACGAGGAGGAGGAGAAGGGAAGTGGGTGTTATCGCCTCCTTTGGGTCTGCTTCTCTGGAATTGCAGAGGGTGGCCCAGACCTGTTGGGTTGATGTAGTGAAAGAGCACAATTAGGACTCTCCTTTCTGCCATACCATTGTCCCTTAAAAGGATTTCTCATAAGATCCCTGAATCTCAGCTGAAAAGTTCTCAGGTCCAAGCTTTGCCCTTTACAGAAATCATCATCAGGCTACAACAGAAATCAGCAGCAGCAGCAGCAGCAACAACATGAGGGCAGAGAGTGCACACTCAAAGGCCATCCGTCACTGACCCTCCACAGCCTGCGTGAACTGTTGCAATTGTCTCTTTTGTTTTGAGCCTCAACCATTTTCTTCCTCCCCGACACTGTCTCCCCATAGCAGTCATAGAATCAATCATCAGGTAAACAACTGTTTGTCCTCAAGATACTGTACTATCCTGCAGGTAATGCTTGTCACAAAGGTTGCCTGGAGGGGAAAAGAGAGTCTGCTGCTGCTGCTGCTAAGTCGCCTCAGTCATGTCCAACTCTGTGCGACCCCATAGACGGCAGCCCACCAGGCTCCCCCATCCCCGGGATTCTCCAGGCAAGAACACTGGAGTGGGTTGCCATTTCCTTCTCCAATGCATGAAAGTGAAAAGTGAAAGTGAAGTCGCTCAGTCGTGTCCGACTCTTAGCGACCCCATGGACTGTAGCCCACCAGGCTCCTCCATCCATGGGATTTTCCAGACAAGAGTACTGGAGTGGGGTGCCATTGCCTTCTCCAAAAGAGAGTCTAATGGTTTTGAAAAAGAGAAATGTGGTACCATTGAAAAGAGTAAGAGTCCGAGTGGGATGACTCAGGGTCTTGTGTGCCTGAGTGCACATTAAATCGCATCTGTGCTCTGCTGTACTGTGCTTAGTTGCTCAGTTCAGTTCAGTTCACTCAGTCGTGTCCAGCTCTTTGCGACCCCAGGGACTCCAGCATGCCAGGCTTCCCTGCCCATCACCAACTCCTGGAGCTTGCTCAAACTCACGTCCATTGAGTCAGTGATGCCATCCAACCATCTCATCCTCTGTTGTCCCCTTCTCCTCCCGCCTTTAATCTTCCCCAGCATCAGGGTCTTTTCCAAGGAGTCAGTTCTTCACATCAGGTGGCCAAAGTATTGGAGTTTCAGCTTCAGCATCAGTTCTTCCAATAAATATTCAGGACTGATTTCCTTTGCGACCCTCTGGACTGTAGCCCACCAGGCTCCTCTGCCCATGGGATTATTCAGGCAAGAATACTGAAGTGGGTTGCCATGCCCTCCTCCAACGGATCTTCCCAACCCAGGGATCGAAGCCCTGCCTCCTGTATCTCCTGCATTGCAGGTGGATTCTTTACCACTGAGCCACCAGGAAAGCCCAAGCAAGGTGTTAGGGGGCACTAATTAGGTTAGGAAAAGAGAGAAGTCAGAAAGAATGGAGAAGGAGGAAGAAAAAGAAGGAAAAAGTGGGGGGTAAGAAATAAGGGAATAGAATGCAAACTGGCTAATATTTATTGAGCACTGAATGAAGGCCAGGAATTGTTCCAAATGGTTTACTTATGTTGATTCACTTAATCTATAACACCCTATAAAAAACACCACTATTATCCTCATTTTTCAGATGAGAAAGCTAAGGCAGACATCTTACCAAATGTTACACAGTCAATGAGTCTGGGGTTTGAAGCCTGGCAGTCTGACTCCACAACTAACCACTTTGTATACCATGTAATTTGAAGAGCCTCCATCACTCGGTTCTCCTACCCTCATGTCATAGAGTGATTGGCTAAAACATTCAGCATAGTGCCGGAACACAGAATGTGGTAGAGAGGCTTCCCTGGTGGCCCAGAGGCTAAGACCCTGTGCTCCCAATGCAGGCAGCCGGGGTTCAATCCCTAGTCAGGGAATTAGATCATGTCACGAGTAAGAGAGCCCAGGAACCACAACTAAAGATTCTGTGTGCTGCAGCTAAGACCTGGTGCAGCCAAAAGTAGGGCAGGTGGGCACGTGCTCATTTTCGCCCCGTGTGGTCCTCACAAGAACCTTAAAAAGGGTGTATTATTCCCATCTCACAGATCTGAAAACTGAGTCTCCAAGAAGTACCAAATCAGCCAAGGCCATATTCCTAATAAGATGTGGAGGTGAAGAACGGGCTAGAGAGAAAAGAGAGAGGAGGGAGGAGGCGAGGAGGGGGAAGCGAGAGGAGACAGGCGAAAAGAAAACGGAGCCTGCGGTGGTGAGTGCTGCTCTATATTCACTTCAGGGGGCCTCCGGGCTTTCCAAGAGGACATCTCTAATCCACACAAGGCTGATTCACTCACCCTGAGCTCTTCTTTCTTTCAGCTGGGTCCTGTCACAACATACGAGGAAGTCTGGACTCCCACCAAACCCCTTAAGGAGTTGCTTATCTCTGGAGCTTGATATTGCCACATAAAAACTCAGACCACATGCATAAAGAAAACCCCTGATTGTATTTCATGTATTCAACTTTAGCATCTTCTTCCTACCTTAAAACCATATATCAATGTTCCATTAACTTACTTATCCAAAAAAAGTGATTGCATAAGCATGAAACAAAAGCTATACCATCATTTATGGCATCTAGCCCTTTTCTGATAAAATTCTATTTATAAGTTAGTCTGTACTTTAACTTCATGATAGCAAAGGTTTGGTAGTAATAAATATAGAAGTTTGGTGTATCAATCATATTTATGTGCTAATAAATGTATATTAGTTTCTTATTGCTGCTATAACAAGCTACCACAAACTAAGTGGCTTAAAACAAGACAAACATACTTTCCATGTCTAGAGGTCATAAGTAAATGGGTTTTATGACATAAATGCAGGCATCAGTAGGCTGCACTCTTTCTGGAGGTTCTAAGGGTGAATTGGTTTAAATTAAAGTCTCACACCTCCCAGCTCACACTGCTTAGAATGGCTATTCTGAGGCTGTTTAAATCAAAGTCTACAAAAAACAAATGTTAGAGAGAATGTAGAAAAAAGGGAACCCTCATAAACTGTTAAGGGAAATGTAAATTGTTAATTGGTGTCCTCATTATGGAAAAAAGTATGGAGGTTCCTTAAAGGACTAAAAATAGAACTACCATATGATCTAGCAATTCCACTCCTGGGTATATATACTGAAAAAACAAAAACACTAATTTGAAACAGTTATATGTGAACCCCAACGTTCATAATAGCACCCCACTCCAGTAGTTTTGCCTGGAGAATCCCATGGACAGAGGAGCCTGGTAGACTGCAGTCCGTGGGGTCGCTAGGAGTTGGACACGACTCAGTGACTTCACTTTCCCTTTTCACTCTCATGCATTGGAGAAGGAAATGGCAACCCACTCCAGTGTTCCTGCCTGGAGAATCCCAGGGATGCAGGAGCCTGGTGGGCTGCTGTCTATGGGGTCGCACAGAGTTGGACACGACGGAAGCGACTTAGCAGCAGCAGCAGCAGCAGCAGTAGCAATGTTCATAACAGCACTATTTACAATAGCCAAGATATGGAAGCAACTCAAGTGCCCATCAACAGATGATTGCATTAAGAATATGTGAGATATATATTCAACAATATATATATAACCCTGTCTACATATAACAACAGAATGTTACTCAGCCATAGAAAATAATGAAATTCTGCCTTTTGCAGCCATGTGGATGGACTTAAACAATATTCAGTTTAGCAAAATGAGACAGAGAAAGACAAATACTATATGATATCACTTATATGTGAAATCTCAAATACGATACAAATGAACTTATTTACAAAACAGAAATAGACTCACAGATATAAAAAAAAAATAAATTTATGGTAACTAAAAGGAAAAGGAAAGAAGGAGGGACAAATTAGGGGTATGGATTCAAACTACTATAAATAAAATAGATAAGCAACAAGGACATACTGTGTAACACAGGGAATTATACTCATTATCTGTTATAACCTATCTGTGCTCACGCTCAGTCCTGTCCGACTCTTTGAGACCCTTTGGACTATAGCCCACCAGGCTCCTCTGCCCATGGAATTTTCCGTGCAAGAATACTGGAGTGGGTGCCAATTCCTCCTCCTATAATGGAACATAATCCTCAAAAATACTGAAAAACTATGTTATATGCCTCAAAGTAACATAATACTGTAAGTCTATACTTCCAAAAAATAAAGTGCAGATAAATTTTGTCTAGAATTGTCCTTGACATTTTCACAATTAGAAGAAAAATTAGGGTCAGTCCTTACAATTTCTATTTGAATATTCGAATCCATACTTTAAGGGCACTGGTTTTGAACCCCTTTTACAATGCCAGAAATTTGATTCTTATACTCCAAAAAAAGATACGGTTTCCATGACCAATTCAGTTGGCCACATCTGCACTGCTTCCTTAAGCAGAACAATCTTAACCTCTCAGAGGAGCTCCTGTCTACCTGGTCTTTTCAATGGCTGTAAGTCTCAGAAATCAAATCTTCAGGTTGTCTATTTGACTCTGTAGGAATGGAAGCTTGGTTCTTGGACTTTAGGACGGGACTGAAGTTCAAACAAAACGCAAAGAATCTCTGATACTGGGTCTGTGTAAAAGGAGGGAAATAGAGATAGCATTTGGATCATGTGGGAGAGACTGGAGGAGTCCCACTGGGTCAGTCCTTCACGGTGGTCCAGGGCCAGGCTGCCTCCCTCGGAGACATTTGAGAAAGTTGGGGTGTGTTGATGTTGAGCCGGGGGAAGTGGAGGAGCTGCAAACACTTGTGTGGGAGGTTGGGGTTACTAAATTCAGCACATGAGACATTTCTGTACGATGATACATTTTCTCACCCAAATGCTAATAGCATCTCTGTCGAAAAGCAAATCATCTACCTGCATCTCCTCATTCACATTTAGTTCAATCACCTCTGGTCTCCAGTTCTCCAAATACCCAGTTTTCAGCATAAAAAGATATGTAGGCCATAGGTGTTTGTGCTTCAAGTGGAGCAGTTCCTGCCTTAAACAACACTTGTACTAACAGTGGCCTAGCTGACTACTCTGTAATGATGGGCACTGTCTCCAAGGCTAGACTGAAACCAAGAGACACTAAATTCTAAGAAATATTGTTATCCCTCTGCCCCGTGTAATTTGAATGACACAACCATAAGTTCTGATTTTTTGTCTGGTGACTATGCTGATGTTTTTTGTAAATATCAAATACTGTAAAACGTATATATTTTTTTTTTTTTTGGCCTATCTATTGCTGCTTGTTGCATAAAAATCTTCATTCTGAATTTACATATGAAATAGGTTGTTGACAGTTCAAAGTAATGGGAAAGCGTGTTACTTGATGTGCTCTAGATCTCCTGTCCAGTTCTGGCTCTATCGCTATCTGGATGCCTCTGGGTAAGGTACTTAATATCCGTTGGTCTGCCAAATGGGAATAATGGAATGTTGCTAACAGTTTGTAAGGATTAAATGAAAATGTGTGTGGCTGGTAGGTAATAACTGCTCAGTATATTTTAGCTATTAATAGTGTTATTGCTATGTCCTCTTCCACACCTGCCATTCCTCAATATTCTTTCAAACACCTTTGAATGCTTACAGTGTGCTAGACTCTGAGGATATAAAGAAGATAGCTCTGACCTCATAGAATTTATAATCTTTAAAAAGGAAATAGGTTTGTAAATAAGCAAATGCAACAAAGTGCTACGTTACTTGATTTAAAAGAGAAAAGGCTATATAGGCTATAGTGAGGAGGGCAAAAATGGTCAATTCTGAAGGCTCAGAAATGTCTATGGGATTTCTTTAAAAGCAACATTGTCATTGACTTTCTTAAGCATATTTTCATCTAATTCAAAAGCAACAGCTCTCATCCAGATGTGCAATGCATAGTACATAAGGTTTTAGGAAATGTTGGCAGTACTTCTGGAAAGACCAGGTAATTCTTTTCTGAATGATTAATTGTAAGATACATGCTAATAAGAGACACAGTGGGCCAAAAGGAGTGGTTAAGATACCACTGATTGTATTGATGCACTGATCGCAGAAACGTTCTCAAGCATGAAAGAAATGTGGAATCAATTGTAGTAGTCTCCTCTGGTGCTGTAATTCAACACTGGATCTTACAATTAATTGTTTGGAAAAGAATTACTAGAAAACATAGTCCAGTAGTCTCCTCTTGGGCTTCCCTGGGGGCTCAGACGGTAAAGAATCCGCCTGCAAGGTGGGAGACCCAGGTTCGATCTTGGGTCAGGAAGATCCCCTGGAGAAAATGCTAACCCACTCCAGTATTCTTGCCTGGAGAATTCCAGGGACAGAGGAGCCTGGCGGGCTGCAGTCCACAGGGCCGCAAAGAGTCTGACATAACTGAGTGACTCTCACACACACACACTTTTAGTCTCCTCTTATCCATGAAGGACACATTGCAAGTCCCCCAGTGGTTGCCTGAAATCGTAGATAGTATGATACTGGTTCAATCCCTGGTCTGGGAAGATCCCCCATTTTCCAGAGCGAGTAAGCCTGTGCGCCACAACTGCTGAGTGAGGCCATATGCACAAAACAATGAAGTAGATATTAAAATTAGTTTATTTTTCTACTTAACTCTTAATAAATGAGAAGAAACACAGTAGTCTGTCTCATAAAGAACATTTATAATACATAACAATCCATAAAGCCTCATGGTGAGGTAGGAACAGCTTTGGAAAACAACGCACAGTCAGAAACATACAAAAAGTTAGGTAAAATGTTGCAGCACTAAAGACGTTTTATCTGCATCTGCATTTCATGAGATGATAATTGCATTTAACTGTGCCACACCTGGCCCAGAGGACACCCTGTGGCAGACACAAAACAACACAACACAGAGGTTTCATAAAGAATCACAGATACACTGATACGCTTCATTGTGCTGTTTCAAGGCAGAACCATAACATGGCAACTTGTGTCTTTTTATATATAACCACATATTAATCGTATGTTACATTCCCTTCAGTATCTTTTTGCCAAAGACACTGAACCATAAAGTTTTTGGTTTAAAAGTCTTAATTGAATGACATACAAAAGGCTCCTGTGCCAGTGAAAATGACTGCTAAGTATTTCAGAACTTGTTAGTAAAACTAAATAGCATTGCCACATGATAGCGGTAGAGTTACATCAAAATAGTGCTATTATAATTCCCGTTTCAGATGGTCAAACACTGTATGACAGTTTCAATTTAAAAAACAACAAACCCTCCACCTTCCCAAGTTTTAACACTGTTTTATGACTTAACTGAAACTCTATTAAAATAAATAGTTCTATATTGTAGGATTCTTCTCCATATTTGTGTATGTGTGAACATCCTAAGACAGCAGGTAAATGACATTACATCAAATGATATTTGTTTATAAACAGTAAAAATCTACAACTCAATACCAGTTAGCCTACTAAATACTTCACATTAGGTTCCATAGGCCTTTTCCTTCAGAACTTTCAAAAATTCAAAATTAACTGAGGATGTTAACAAGGTACAAACATTAATAGTCATCTACTTGTGATTTTCCAAGGTGCTCTTGATGCAAATTCTTCCTGGTCAAATTACATACCTTAGTTACCCAAACATACTACTTTCTAAAATGTTAAAATACACACAGCAAAGTTTCTGAGTTTTTTACTTTTCCTTTAGGTTTTAGTTCATACTTTATACAGGGCAGATGCTCTCTGGAAAAAAAAATTTTATTAAACAATCATATAACTAAAAGGTGACAATGGAGAATTAAATCTCTCTCATCACTAAGGCGGAATTTAGGTTGGAAAAAACTGTCTGGGTTGGTTTTAATTCAGGCACATGCAGCACCTCCATCTTACTAAATTGAGACGATAGACACATTTCTAAACACATATTCTAAATACACTGATCTTGCTCAAATATAAAAGAGCCAGCAGGAGAGATGCACCTCCTAAAACTGATGCAGTGTTATAAAACAGCATTTAAATATTGGGTTTAAGTCTCCTAATAATTAATGGAATTTCCCTCATTTTCTTCCAGGAAAGAATAAACTATTTTGGAAAAGACACTTAAATCCCACAATATTTAAATATAAAAGCATTTTAAAAAGATAATGCTAATATAGCTAAAAATGGGTTAGAAAGTGCATTGTAAAGAAATAAATAATTCTCTGCTAAAACTGAAAAGGTGGGTCAGTGCCCACTGATTTTGCTATTATGGCAGAAATCCTTTGAAAAAGAGAATCCTATGGTACCACTTTGTTACTTATGAGCTACTTAAAATTATGAAGTGAAATAACTAAAATCTAAAGGCTGTTACTTTCAAAGCACTTTGAAAAAAAAAGTAGCCCTTGTCCCATGCTTATACACCATTAAAAAAAAAATTCTTTCAGTTGATGTCGTATGCCTTATGCAACCTTTAATAGACCCAATAGAGCATTGTAAAGAAAACCTCATTGAATGTAATATATATTACCAGTTATCCTTTTATATCACTACTGAAATATTTCTATAACATAAATTGTTTTGAGATCTTCAAAAAATGGTAAATCAGGAATGTACATGATATAATTTGAAGCTTTCTCTTGTTCACTCATATGAAATTCCAATTTCATGTTTTAAAAAAATGTTTGCAAAATTCCAAGTAACTACCAGTTTAGGAATTGAAATATACAATATCAGAAGAGTATTAAATGATAAAGATGTATTGCAAATTGGCAGGTTATGGTTTTGGCCCATTATAGTAAATATGAACTTACAAACTGTGTTCCTAAAATTACCTCATTCTCAATGGAAAAATCGGGTGTTCTTAAACAGGCCCATTGCCAGCAACAGGCTTATACTAGGAAAAAATCACATCGTCTACCATAAAAGATCATCCCTTTAAAAAGTTAACTGTCAAATGCCAACGTTTTCATCTTAAGACCCACTAAACAATGAATTATTTCAAATCCCAAAAGGTAGCCATCCCCAAAGTAGTCAGCTATAAAAGGTACTAAAGTAGTCAGGATACCTCGTTTCTAGAAAAATAGAGCTATACATGATAACTGATATTAATATTCATCCTTTTGAGGACAAAAATCTAGTTTCTTCACAAAGCATAATCCCTCTATCAGAAAAATATAACTTAAATACCCTTAAATAATATTTGTGTATGGATTTGAAATCCATACAAACAATGAAATAGCCAATAACAGTTTCCTGTATAGATATTACGACATCTTGCAAAATAAGCCACTATTGGAAGGTCTGAGCAATGTCAAGACAGAATGACATATAGAATCTCAATTATTAATTTTGTCTTAACAAATTTTGCTTTTTGACAGTTTAATATCCAAACTGCATTAACCTTCAGATTTTTCTCTCAAGTCAATGGCTCTTGGCAAAGCACAAGCATTGCTGGTTGGGCTCAAAAAGCTGTTTGAATCCATTCATAATTGGTCACTGTGAAATGACTCTGAAGTTATTTTTAAAACTCACAATTTAAAAGATTAGATTAATAAGCTTTCATTTAACATGTAATTATTAAACAGTCCTAAAAATATTTATTGTATATTTTATGAGTAAACTTTCAACTCTGTTTCTAATGCCAATCTTTCAAAGGAAGTAATGCTGGTGAACATATTCATCTTTTAGACTACCTTTGTTTTTTTTTTTAAAAAAAAGTTAAAATTCTCAGAATAATTTAGATATGTAGTCTGATTATTAACTTACAAGAATCTAAATACTTAAATTTGGTAAAACTTCCTTCCCTGCTCTTACTGTCCATTTGCCCTATTATAGGTATACTAGTTCAATTTAATTATCTATTTATTAGAATAATACTCAGCAACATAGGATACAGAGTAGTAACTGATCTTCAGTATCATAAAACCCCATGTGAAGAAAAAAAAGAACTTTTCCTAATAATATTCATGAGTCATTCTTAAAATATGCTGCCATTATGCTATGTAATGATCTCAAAGGGCAAGTAAATATTACATAAAACGTCAAAGGAAACAGACCTGTTGATTTTTAGAGTTCTAGCAATTATAATTCTAACAAACAAAATATAACACTGGGGGAAAAGAAAAGCAGAGAAATTCCAGTAACAATTTAAATTTATTTATCCCCCTAATTAGTTTTTTACCATTGAAAAACTGGAAATCAAATAGCATTATGTTATATAAGGTTTATACTTAAACAAAAATGTAACATAGTGTTAAAACTGGCTTTCCAAAACTGTTACAGCATAGCTGTACTCTGCACTAATAGTCACAAAGTTGTAATATAGAACTCTGTTAAGCAGTCCCATTATGTTCTTACAAAAATAGAATTAAACTGTGTGACCAGACAAGGACTTCAATTACACTACTTGGCAAACATAGAATTTCAATAGAGTCTTTTTTCCTCTTGCAGTTTAAAGCAAAAGTCAAACATCACATCTTTTTCAAGACTCACAAAGATGATTCGGGTTGTTTGTTTGGCATTTTTTTAATCTCTATCACAACAGCAGGGATGTTTTCAACTTTAGTCCTCTTGGGCTGCTTCTCTAGATTGTCACTAAGTTCTAAACAGGAAATGCTAACTGACGGGGCCTTTTCTGCATCCTTTCCAGACTGGGCTTGTGGCCGTGTCCCACAGCATTGCTTCAAAGCACACTGAGTTCTGCAGGCAAGTTCACACGGGACTACACTTGACTTAGAGCCTACACTAGCAAATTCAGGCTGAATGGTGGTAGCGTGAATTCCGTGATTATGGAAAACGTCTTTAATGATCTTAGCCACCTGCATGTATGATGCCGGGTCTTCACATTTTATGTGAGCAGTGGCAATGATTCTGCTTCCAGCAAGTTGCCAAACATGTAATTCATGAACTTCCTCAACTCCTTCAACATTTCGAAGTTCTTTTATCAAATTTTTGATATCAATTTGTTTAGGAACAGTTTGGAGAAGAATAAGAGCAGACTCCTTAAGCAATGGATAAGTTGTGTAAAGAAGTATACAAACCATTACAACACAAAGAGTTGGATCTAAATACAGTACCCAGCAAGGACCAGCCTCTTGAACTGTTGCCTGAGTACTATTAACTAATTCTACAAATGCTTTGCAGGGGTCAGGTATACAGGGGTTCACACAAATCTCCCCTTCAGGACAACCTTTCCAATTAAAGTAAAAGACTAAGGCATTTACTACCACAATCACTGAACCCAAAGCATCTCCAAAGACATGCAGAAAAACTCCACGCATGTTAAGTTGTCCAGTCTTATCTTCATCCTCTTCCAATTCCACCTCTTCAGGTTCTCTGATAAGATTCCCATTCACTTGTACTTCCATTGCATCATTTCTGGACTTTTCTGGATCTACAAAGAAATAAAAACTCTGTATCAAACACATCTAAAGTGTTTATATAAACATTCTTGCCTAATTCCATTTAAGAGATGGAGGTGAAAATTTTTCATAAAACATACCCTGGGAACATTCTATACTTGGCATATATCAAAAACAACAAAACTGAATGCCATCACCCCAAATCATACGCAACTATGGATAACTCTTAATACACATGGCTGACCTGACACAGAGCTCTAGTCACTTTGCATCATTCAAGTGTTAAGGTTAACTTTTAGACTTTTGTCACTTATAAATGATAAGAGTCCCTTGATGGAAGGGGTTTAGAAACTGACAAATCAACCATATAAGCCTATCAACAATCACACGGAGACTTCAGGAAAAGTTGGAACTAAATGATCACTATCTACCCTACTAGCTCCTTTAAAGGAATTATACACACCAGAACAGCTTAATATTCTTTGGAATAACTCCTTGCAGAGTATAGTGAGAGGAAATTCAATTGTTTATTAAACATTTTCAATATACAACGTCAATTTCATTAACATGATATCCTGAATCCTAGAAAGAGGAAAATTGTCTATGTAGTGCCATGCATGTGTGGTTTCACACAAATAGGTAAACAGAAATTGATATTTCCATATAAATGGAAAACAGTGGGAGGAAATACACCAACCTATTAAAAATATCACTGAGATGGGTTAGTAGGGCATTAGGATGATTCCTTTTCCCATCTCCTCTTTCAACACCTATTTCCCCAATTTCCTTCCAAGAGCACTTAATGTTTAGAATGAAAACTACACATTAAAAATATAAGATGAATAAATTATCATCACTTTTACCTTAGTACAAAAACGACAAATCCTAAGTGAAATGTTAAAACATGCCCCCCGCAAAAAAACAAAAAACATGCCCAGACAGGTCCTAAGTCTAGGATTTTCAGGATTGGGTTTAGACTTTAGAAAATTCACCGACACATGCATTGCTGTTCATAACAGAAACCTTTAACCAAGATTTTGAGTTCAGGAAAGTCAATCACTAAGATCGCTCTGAATACATTAAGAAACTTGTTTGAAGGGCAAAAGTACTACTTGGGCAGAGCAAGCTTCCAAACATCCAACAACTAAGGACCAACTGGAGATTCTCTCCGGTTTTCCAAGAGGGCGAAGAAATTTAATTAGGAAGCACTGCTGATCCTGCAAACGCCAAAATCAGACAGTCTCTTGGAACGACAGCCCGTAAGACTGCCAAGTGCAGCTGTGGACCGCAGCGGGCTGAGGGTCACCTCCTGACCTTTTGCCCGCTCTCACCACCACAGTGCCATCTACACCCCCAAACGGGGGGCGGAGGACGCACTTCCCCGGCTCCTGACACCGGCTGACAGCGCGGGGCTAGGGTCGTCTGTTTCGGCGGCTTCCCCGCAGGTGCGGGTGCGGGAGCCGGCCCGGGAAGGAGCGGCCCCGAGGCGGCGCGGCGCGGTCCGCTCGGGCGCCAGGGGGCGTGCGGGCCACCCCGCCCGGGGCCATCCCGGGGTCTGGGCTCCCCAGGGCCAACCACCTGCGGCGGCGGCTTTTCTCTCCTCACCTGTCTGGTCCAATTTCAGCCCGTTGGAGTTGCTGCTGTTGGCCACCAGGATGTTGGTCTCCTCCTGGTCGGGACCCTGCTCGCCCGGGGTCACGGCGTTGTCGCTACCCCCGGCGCGGCTGCTCTTGCTGCGGGCCCCCTTGGGGAGGCCGTGGCTGTGCCCCCCGTGCGAGTGGCTGTGGCTGGAGTCGTCGCCGAAGCCGCTGTGGTGGTGAAAGAGACAGAGCCCCAGCACGTTGACCACCAGCCCCGCCACGCCGACCCCGAAGACCACCAGTGGCTGCTGCATCTCGTGCGGCTCGATGAAGCGCTCGATGGCCTCCAGCAGGATGGCGAAGCAGAGGCCGGTCAGGAAGATGGCGTTCACCAGAGCCCCCATCACCTCGGCCCGGATCCAACCGAAGGTGTTCTTCTGGGTGGCGTGGGTCCGCCGGGCGAAGCGCTCGGCCACCAGCGCCACCACCAGCGCCAGCACGTCCGACAGCATGTGGAAGGAGTCGGAGAGCATCGCCAGGGACGTGGTCACCCGGCTCACCACCACCTCCAAGACCATGAACATGAAGGTCAGTAACAGCATGCAGAGCAGCCGGCCCCGGTTTCGACCCCAGCACCCCATGGCTGCGGCTGAGAAGCCCGCGCGAGCGCGGCCCGGACACTCCTGAGGCGGCGGCGAGGCGCCGAGGAGCCGGCGACGGAGGGAGGGAGGGCGAGCGGCGCGGGGCTCGGGAGTCTGCCGCGGGGCCTCGGTGACCGGACAGGGGCGGGCGAGCCCGGGGTCTAGCCGCCGAGCCCACGCGCCTGCGGGCGTCCCCGGCCGGCCGGCGGCGCGCAGCTCCTTCTTAGGCGTCCGTCCTCGGAGCCGGCGCCGAGGCCCGGCTCAGCCCCAGCAGCCCCCACACCCCCACAGCGGGGCGGCGGCGGAGGCGGCAGGGAGCTGGGGCTCCCGAAGCCCGCCGACAGAGAGCCGGAGCAGGAGCGAGCAGGCGGGCGGCGGGGGCGGGCGACCGGCAGCTCAGCGCTGAGGAGGCTCCAAGCATCTGCGGGTTCTCCGCGCAGGTCTTCCCCTCCGGCGGTCTTCCTCCGGTGTGGCCCGGACCGAGGAGGCGACGCCTGAAGAGCTAAAGAGGCGGCGGCCACGGCTGCTGCACTCGGCCCGGTGTCGGGCGCCTTCTTCGCCACCCGCCGCCCCCCCGCCTTTGCAGACGGTTTACAAAAAAACTTTGCTTTGCACTCGGAACCCCCGTTTTCACACGGACCCGAGCGTGACAAGGCCTCGCCGCCCCGCCCACCAGGCCCGGCACGTCTTCCCATTGGCCAGGACCCCCTCACGACAGCCGCCGCGTCCCGCCCACCCGCGCTCGCTATTGGGCAGAGGCTCAGAGGGGCGGGGAGGAGGCGGTATCGCGGCTTCAACAGATGGGGGCGGGGCCTTTCCCTTCAGGAGCCGGGCGTGGGCCGGGGGCCGCGGCCGGGTGCAGCGACGGGCGTCGTGGGGGAGGGTAGGGGGCGCGGGCCGCGTGCAGCAGGAGGGGGAGGGGCAGGGCGAGGCAGGCGGGGTCCCCTCGGCGTGGCGGGCCTCTTGCCCGGGCGCTGCGGGTCCTAGCAGCCCCCCTCACACCTGTCGGGGGCCAGGCAGCAAACAGACTTTGATCCTCCCAGCCGGGTCCACGTGGGGCGGGCCGCTCGGCCGCCGTGTGACAGTCGGCAGCCTGGGAGGGGCAGGGAGGGGGAGCCCCAGTGTGAGGGGCGGCGGGAGGCGCGGGGGCGCGCTTCTGTCAGAAGAACCGCGATTAGGGCCGACAGACTCATAAACAAGTGCAGCACGTAACTTGTGACTCTGCTCAACACCGAGTTGAGGAGTTCATCCAGGACGGTCCTGCGAGGCGATGAATGGAATCTTTGTAAATGTTTCAATAAAGCAAATCACCCCCTATCGCCACCATCGCCCGGATACCTTGTGTGAAGTCAGATATTTCTGTCACTGATTATCTAAGGATCATTTAGGGTGCAGACTTAAAGCAGAAGAAACCTGGGTTCTGGTTCTTGCTTTGCCACTAGCCAGCTGGGTGACTTTGGGCAAGTCAGCCGGTCTCTCTAGACCTGTTTCTTCGTCTATGGAGAGTAAAGGACTGAACAAGAGATCTTAAGATTCCCCCTGACTTTAAAATTCTAAGGCTCTAAGACTTAAACATTGTATTTATACACTACAAACAGCAGAACCCAGTGTTGGTTGCTATGGGGAACGGGAGGGGCAGTGAGAATACAGAAGTATGAGCTTCTGTCCAGGTGGAGGTGAAACATATAAAATTTTAAATTACGGTGAAATACTCCTGATAAATTGTGCCAACACTGCTTCAGATTGGATACATACCTTGCTGTGCTCTGAATGGAGACTAGCTAATTTGAAAGTGAAGGCTTCCTGCTTCGTAAGTGGAGGGGTGGCTAGAGTCAGAGTGGCCTGAAGTGGACTCCGGAAGGCCTCACCACAGCCCCTCAACAGCGAGAAGGACCTCCAACTGCTCTGGATTGCTGGGAGACAAAGACAGTGCTAGCCAGTGCCTCAGGGTCTGTATATAAGGCTTGTTTGGGGCCATGTATTTTTGCATTAAAAAAAATATTATTTCTAGAAAAGTTTTTTCACTTGTATATGGTGTATTTCTCATCTCCCCAGCCAGACTAGAGAGCCAGATCCTCATCTATTTCTGTTCTTCTGGAATGCAGAAGAATGGAGGAAACTTCCCGAGACATTTATTAAGAAAGAATTGACAGGACTTGATTGAAAGCTGATAAGGAGAATTTTAAAAAGATAGTTTTTAACCCGACAAGGAAAATATTGCTTAAAACAGGGGGAGAAGTTGAAAAGGGTGTGCAAGGAGCTGCTCTTAACGAGAAAATACTGAGCCTGTTTTTTAATGTGCTGAATTTTCAGTGAAGTCTGGATGGTGGGAGTGAGGAGATGGGATTGGGGACTTCCATAATCTTCTCTCTCTTGGTGTAGACAATGGATGTTTGTGCATTCATGTATATGAATACAGCCTCAAACCTCCTTCAAACCAGGTCCCCCTATATAGACATTGAGGAGCCACGTGTGGGTCAAGATATCCCACGGAAATGGCCAGGAAGCAGTTGGAAGACCATTTTGCCTCCTATTGGGAGCTGCTGGGTCCCTTTACTTAAAAGATAGATTCCTTCAGGGAGTTCCTTGGTAGTCTAGTGGTTAGGATTCAATGCTTTACTGCTGTGGCCGTGGCTCAGCCCCTGGTTAGGGGAACTGAGATCTTAAAAGCCATGCGCTGTGTGGGAAAAAGCAAAAAGAAAAAATATTCCTCCAAGTGTAAGTATTTAATGTCCAAAAAGAAATCAATAAGACGATGCAGAAGGCGAGGATGCTCAGCAAACAGTAGCAATCCTTTCAATAACTAAGCAGACTGAATTGGGAGACGTTCAGACCCAGGTAAAAGGGGCTCTAGGTTCAAGTCAACTCAGTAGTCACTTATGAGAACCTGCGTGGTGCCACATTTTTCCCCCTCTTGTAAGCCACTTCCCAGACAATGTGCTTTATGCGCTCATAACCTAGAAGCAGGGAGGGGTGTCAGAGATGCATTTTCCAGATTGGAAAAGTTATAATCATGCATTCCAGAAAGAGTAATATTTACCTATCAGCAAAACATTTCAGTCAAATAAACCTTTTATCCCCCCTAGCATAGTGTAGTCAAAATACTTTGGTAGCTTGACTCAAACTTGTCCTTTTTTAGCCGAGTGTCTTGGCATAGCATTAACACAGCCAGAAGTGGGTTAAAATGAAGGGAAGCTATACCATTATTCACCAGCACTCCTGGAGGTTGTGGCCCCAGGTTGAGTAAGATGGCTTGGCTTTTTCTTCCTAATTCTTGAGAACTCTCCTGACAATTTGCTTGGTGTTCAAACTGACTAAACTCAGCATACTTTAAAGATGAGAAAATAATGCTCATTTTGGAAAGAGATTGCCAATTTGAGTGAAAGTCAAATGTTGAACACAAACTTTACAATTTCAGAGCCCTCTAAGACACCTCCCTGCTTTATCAAGCCAAGCTTCTCCAAATTGGATCTTCTTAGCTCAATGAGCTAGCCTAAACCTTATCAACCCAAAGTGTAGGTTTAAAAGGATTCTTATAAAAAACAAACAAAAACTGTTAAACACAGACACACCTCTGAATATTGGTTTTCAAAAATCATGAGTGTTTGAAGCTGTGTTAAGGACAGATAGATGAATAAAACCATGTGAAAAGCAGATTGCATTTGACTTTGGTTGGTGGCCAATCAATTCTAATGTTCAATCTTAGGGCAAAAATGATGGGGGAAGTCAGATATGTTTGTCTTGTTTTGGAATATATTGACTAATTACTAAAAATATAAAACCTCTACCAACAACATGAAGGCTTGAATTTGTAGTTGCTCCCGGAGGGAACAGGCAGTAAAAAAAAAGAATAAACAAGTAACAATGCAGTAATAAAGCCCAGAAACATCACAAAAGGGCTCAGAGGTATAAGGGAAACCATATGAAAGAAAGGGTCAGAGCTGGAAACTCTACTGGGAAGCAAACGGGAAACAGGAACGGGGTAGGGAGTAGAATGTCCAGTGAGAGGCCCCAGACAGTCACGGAGCTTTTTGTATGTGTTGATTAAGCTAAAGAATGGCAGGTGAGAGTGAATAGCAAAGGAAAACTCATTTTTCTTAGAGACTGAAAACTGGATCTAAGATCTTGTCATGCCTGGAAATTAAATCTAGAAATAAAGACCCTGACACCTATATAGAACGGCTCATGAAAAGCATTTGTGAATTTCTTGGGTGCAGTGTTACATAATACTAGAAATTGTGGAAGGCGTAGTTAGTCAGTTTTAAGGTTTAGGCTGAATGCCCATTCTTTCTTTAGCCCTTCTAACTCTAGGGGTGGGAGATTGTAATTAAAGTACAAAGTACAGAAGTCTAAAAAAAAAATTTAATTTAAAAGCATATTTTTATGACTCTCTCCGTTACTTGTCTATAAAGATGATGTTGACCAGCAGAGTATGTTGAGAGTTTTATATACCTGATGACTTTTAGAAAGTTCAGGGAACTGATCCTTAAAAATGACATATTTTGGACAAGTTATTAAAACTCTGTAGGCCTCACTTCCATATCTTTTTAGTGAGGGGTTCTAAGGGATGGCCATTTAACTGGAGTTATGTGTGTGTGTGTGTTAGTTGCTCAGCTGTGTCTGACTCTTTGCGACCCCATGGACTGTAGCCCACCAAGCTCCTCTGTCCATGGGGATTCTCCAGGCAAGAATACTGGAGTAGGTTAGCATTTCCTTCTCCAGGGGATCTTCCCAACCCAGGGATGGAATCTGCATCTCCTGCATTGTTGGCAGGTTCTTTACCATCTGAGTCACCAAAGGAAGCCCTAAGATGTGACCACAGAAGACGATACTGCCTACCTCATATTCTCATGAGGGATGGGAATGAGAGCCTTTTAGGCTACCTGTGCTTGGGGTCACGATGAATCCAGGACTGAAAATTTTAACCTGCAGATTCAGAAACCACACTTTGTCATTTCACCTGAGGGGAACTGATTCACATAGACTCAAAACGGACTGAGTTCCTGACCAGAATCCCTACTTCATTTACTTAGTCTCGGAGCCGGGAATCCATTGCCCAGAGCCCGCCTCCCTCTTGTGGGAAGGACCTCTCAGAAGCAAGGTTGTATATGGAGGACAGAACTGGGCCAGAGGAGTTGGATCTTCTGTGGAAGAGACAGTTTCAGCTCTGTCTCCTGAGCTGTGAGAGTCTCCTCCTTGTGTCTCCACATACACCCGGCCCTCCTGTCCCTGAGTCATGCTCCATTTTGCTGCCAGAGTGATAATTTCAAAACCCAGATCTGAGCATGACAAAATACACATCCTTCCCCACCACCTCTACCAGCACCATCACCAGCACCATCACAGCTGCAATCCCTCTGTGGCTCCCCAGCGCCCAGAGGGGATGAGCCAAGCTCGAGTGCACAGGGCTGGCCATGGGCTGGCCTCCCCAGCCTCATCCCACCACCCCGAAGCTAACAGGCCTGGTCCTCCTGACCACCATGCCTCCTTTTGCCAGAACACCTGTGCATACCCTATTCCCTCTGCCTGGGACACTCTTTCCTCCCTTCTTCCCCACCTTAGTTCTTACTCAGCTCTCAGCTGAAGAGCCACTTCCTCAGGGAAACTTTTTGTGACCTCTCTGACCAGATCATATCACTCTAGTACAAGTTCGCTTGGCTCCTGGTCCTGATTTTTGTGGCACAGAGCAAGGATGCCATTTACATTTATCCATTTGAGTATTTGATTAGGCTGTCAGCTCCATGGTGGCCTAGTAGTTCAGACCCTGCACTTCCAATGCAGGGGTCGTTGGTTCCATCCCTGGTCAGGGAACTAAGATCCCACAATGCCATGCAGCACAGCCAAGAATAAATAAATAAATTGGGTGGCTCTGGTGATAAAGAAACTGCTTGCCAATTAAGGAGACAGAAGAGACGGGTTTGATCCCTGGGTTGGGCAGAGCCCCTGGAGGAGGGCATAGCAACCCACTCTGGTATTCTTGCCTGGAGAATCCCATGGACAGAGGAGCCTGGCAGGCTATAGTCTATAGGGTCCAAAGAATTGGACACGACTGAAGTGACTTAGCACGCTCACACACAAGCTCCATGTGGGCAAGGGCAGGCAGTGTGTGCTTTTCTGTTCACCGTTGTATCTATCCCCAGCCAACCTGGGACTCAAAAGTGTTTGTTGAATAAATGAATGAATGAGTGAATGTTGGTAAATTACCTTTCTCAAGTTTAGTAATTCGGGCATTCGTTGAACAGATCCTTACTGAATATCCTTGTTTTCCTGTCTACACTGGAACTTGAGAGTCAGAGAATCCTCTTCTTCTAGACAGTGTAGAAACCACTGTGACACAGTCTTATTAGTTAGCTCATTGTTTTCTTTACTTCAAGCAGGCTACCACAGTTTTGCTGTGATATTATCCCACACAAGATGCAGTTAATTGAGTAAAACTAGGACCCACCCTTGAAACCCGCCATGGTGACATTCTAGGGTCTCATAGTTTTCAAAACACGTCCACATCCCTTATTTAAGGTGCATGATGACCCTATAAGGTTTGCAGGACAGATTCTACAGAGTATGGGATGAGACTCCAAGAAATGAAGACATTTGCTCAAGGTCCCTCTGCTTGAGAGGCCCTAATCGCACCAGCACTGGGTTTGTTTTTAACTTCATACCCCAAATTGGGAAAAACAAACTCAGTTTGAGGCTCCAGACTTCACACGCACTGATTACTACAAATTCTATCATTCGTTAAAGTTTTAAAGGTCTCTGGTTCCATGGTTTTCTTATTAATTTGTAATTACTATAAGGACTAAGGGGAGGTGGCCTACATCTGAGTGACATCTCTTTAACAGGTCACTCCCCAATCTGATTCTCTAGTGGCGTGTTCCACAATTGGGTTCTGATCACACAAGACTTTGTAGAGTGAATTCCTCATTGTTTTGCCTACTGTTTTTATGTACCTCTTCCTTTCAATTTCTTCAATAGTTTGGATGCCTTCCGAAGGACTAACATTAGTGAAAATAGTGACCCCTTGCCTGTGGTGCCTTGTTAAAAGCAGATACTGATTCAGTGAGGTCTGTGGTGGAGCCTGACATTCTGCATTTCCAATAAGCTCCTGGGGGATGCCAATGTTAGTGTTTCCCAGATCACACTCTGAGGACCAAGAGATACTAGAAGCTTTTTTTTTTTTTTTGCTACAGCAAGTCTTACTTGTGGCACAGGGGATCCCTGTGTGCTTCAGCCTCAACATCAGTCCTTCCAATGAACACCCAGGACTGATCTCCTTTAGAATGGACTGGTTGGATCTCCTTGCAGTCCAAGGGACTCTCAAGAGTCTTCTCCAACACCACAGTTCAAAAGCATCAATTCTTCGGCGCTCAGCTTTCTTCACAGTCCAACTCTCATATCCATACATGACCACTGGAAAAACCATAGCCTTGACTAGACGGACCTTTGTTGGCAAAGTAATGTCTCTGCTTTTGAATATGCTGTCTAGGTTGGTCATAACTTTCCTTCCAAGGAGTAAGCGTCTTTTAATTTCATGGCTGCAATCACTATCTGCAGTGATTTTGGAGCCCCCAAAAATAAAGTCTGACACTGTTTCCACTGTCTCCCCATCTATTTCCCATGAAGTGATGGGACCAGATGCCATGATCTTTGTTTTCTGAATGTTGAGCTTTAAGCCAACTTTTTCACTCTCCTCTTTCACTTTCATCAAGAGGCTTTTGAGTTCCTCTTCACTTTCTGCCATAAGGGTGGTGTCATCTGCATATCTAAAAGTCCAGTAATTCTACACTTAAGAGGATCATTTATTTATGTAAGGATAATCTCATTTATGAATTACAGGTGATATGTAGTTTAGGATCCATCTACATTATGCTTGTAACTGCATGCTGCTGCTGCTGCTGCTGCTAAGTCACTTCAGTCGTGTCTGACTCTGTGCGACCCCATGGACTGCAGCCTACCAGGCTCCTCCATCCATGGGATTCTCCAGGCAAGAGTACTGGAGTAGGTTGCCATTGCCTTCTCCTCAGAAGCTTTTTATTTTTAACCTTAGGAGGAGGCTATTCTGTGGAGTTAATCTGGTCCCATGCAAAAAAAAAAAAAAAAATCCTCAGATGTTAAAATGTTTTGATTTTACTTTTTATTTTATATTAATCTGTCATATTCAAATTTTATTTTGTAATAAATGATATCACTTATATTAGAATTTTTAAATGAAATCAAATGTCTTTTTCTTGTAGGTAAGCACACCTTAAAATTAATCAAGTTCCAGGTGTGAATATGCATTTCCGGTTTTGCCTTCACTGTGTCAGAAAAAAAAAATTCTGACTAACATTAATGGCTCCTGAAGTCTGAATAATGGGTTGGGCTGATGAGTCAGAGTATGACTGGGGGTCTCTTGCACTCAAACCTTTCATTATCCAAAGTGAAAAGGCTTTTCTATCAATTACTGATCAAATCCTCATTAGGAGCCAAAGAGATTTAAAATGAAAAAGGGGTGTTTAATATTTAGGCAGCACTGGAAATGGCAATAGACACCAAAAAGGGTAGGTGGGAAGTGAGGCTAGAAATGCTTCCCTCTAGCCTGTCTGCTGATTCTAGAAGAAGACAGCCAAGATCTAGCCTCGTGGTAGCTGTAGCCACAGACTGCTCCCATGAGCCCTTGTTATTGACTTTATTTATGCTTTGCATTGAGCTTCAAGGTTTTCCATCGTAAGGTCAGAGTTGACCCTCTCTTAAACTCAAGAGAGACATCTTTCAGTCCCCAAAGTGCCGTTGTCTAAGAGTGAGCATAATCGAGACTACTGGGATTGCATTTCTAGGCATTGCTCAGGTGTCTTCAGATTTGAGAGCCATCCTTTAATGGAAAAACCAGTGTCTGCTAAATTGGGGCAAATGGAGACTGTTTTATCTCTCAACTGCCTCCTGGTATGGAACCAGGAGGAAGATGGACGAGCTGAGTCTAATGGAAAAGACCGCCTGGCTCCCCATGCTGGGATGAAAAGAAGGATGGGCTATTAAGTATTCCTCTCTGTTTCTGTGGCCAGGCTTTCAGTCCCAGCCGACGCGTCTCTCGGAGCAATTATGTGAGCACTTCTAATAGGCATCCCATTCCTGCCTTCCTCTAGTCTGTTTAACACAGTGCTTTCTGATCAATAGTCCCATATATCAATGCTCACATGACACTCTTGTTCAAAACCCTCACTGACTGCCCATTACCCACAAATAAAGGCACACTATTTTATCTAGGTATTTAAGGCATCTTGCATGTGATCTTAACTTGTTTATCTCTCATTCCTCTTCTCCAAGCCTGCTGCTCAAACCAAATTATCCTAAGAAATGATTGCAAGTTACCTAATGGCTCTGTGCCTCCTTTCCCCAATATGGACCAAAATAATATCCTGTATCATTGGGTTGTTGTGAAATAGATGGGTTAATGCATATAAGATGCTTAGGACAATGCCTGGTACATGGAAAGGACCTGTAATGGGTGGCTCCCAAAGGATTTGCCCAATATCCTAATTCCTGGAAACTGTGAATATTCTCCCTTATTTGTGAAAAAGATCCTTTGCAGATATAATTTAAGTTCCAATATATTTCCAGGAGGGGCTTCCCTGGTGGCTCAGCATGTACAGAATCCACCTGCAATGCAGGAATTACAGGAGATGCAGGTTCTTTCCCTGGGTTGGGAAGATCCCCTGGAGGAGGGCATGGCAATCCACTCCAGTATTCTTGCCTGGAGAATTCCATGGACAGAGGAGTCTGGTGGGCTACAGTCCGTGGGGTCACAAAGAGTCAGACGCAACTGGGGTGACTTAGCACGCACGCACATATTTTCCAGAAAAGCAAAAGGAAGATGAGCTTAAACAGACTAATTCTTCTACTGGGGACATTCGTGTTGAAATAAGTGGGCTAATAGTCCCATGCCTGAAAACCTTCCCTTACACATACGGAGATGTTGGTTTTTCTGGTATTCCTCACAGTGGAATTATTCCATTATTTGTTCACACATGAGCCTGTTTTCTGTGTGACCCACATAACTCCTTGGATTGGTTGGTGAACCCCTAAACAGCAGGGAGCCAGCTCTGCCTTAAGCTTTTTCCATCTGATGACAATTGTTCTCATGGCTCAGTGTGGATCATTCCTTTTTTCCCTGCACCCACACACACACAGTTCGAGAATTTAAGAGATTGACCACTAATTACTAATGTGATGCCAGACTGACTTTTAAAAAATTCTCCTTATTTGGACATATTTCAAACTTAGAAAAACTTTCAAGGACACCCCCCCACATACACACACATATCCTTTACCTAGATGCAACTATTATTAACGTATTATCCCATTTGTTTTAGTGTTTGAACTTTCTCTCTGTTTTGAACCATCTGAGGCTAAGTCCCACACATCAGGCTCCCACACATCAGCACTAAATTCAATGTACATCTCCTGAAAATAGGAATTTTCTCAACATAACCACAGGGCATTTTTACCAACTTTATACATGAACATCATCCACATTCCAATTTTGTCAGTTGATCTACTAATGTCTTTTGAAGTATTATCATCACCACCCGCTCCTGCACAGCATCAAGTTTTGGGTCAAACGTGCATTTAGTTGTCTTACCCCTTTAACCTCTAATCTGGAACATTTCCACAGCCTTTGTCTTTTATGATGTCGGCATTTTTAAAATAATACAGTTCCCCTTGCCCTTTTTAAAGAAAATAGAACATTCACATATTTTTGTTTTTGTTTATGCATTCTTGGCTAGAATATTGAAAAATGGATATTCTGTCTTTCTAAGGGTATTACAGCTGAAGGCAGACGCTGTCCATCTGCCCTTTATTGGTAATGTAAATTTTTCTCACCCATCAAATTGTTGATCAAATTGTTTACCGTATATAATCTTTTTCTCCCTTGAACTAATAAGAAGTCTCTGGAGAGATACTTTAAAACCATGCGAATATCTTGCTCATTTACATGCTCCCCCCTTACATTTAGCATCTATCGACAGTTTCTGCCTGATCCCATTTTAATTAGTTAATTAATTGATTATTTAGGGGCTGTGCTAAGTCTTCATTGCTGAGTGCGGGCTTTTCTCTATTTGTGGCGAGCGGGAGCCCCTCTCTAGTTGTGGTTCTTGGGCTTCTCTTGCTGGAGAGCACGGGCTGTAGGGTGAGCAGGCTTCAGTAGTTGCCACTCCCAGGCTCTAGAGCAGAGGCTCAATAGCTGTGGTGCATGGACTTAGTTGCTCTGTGCCATGTCGGATCTTACTAGACCAGGTATCAGACCCATGTCTCCTGCATTGGCAGGTGGACTCTTTACCACTGAGCCACCGGGGAAGCCCTGACCCCATCTTTGTTTTGATGATTACCAAACAACTTTCCAACTCCAGTAGTCTCTCTGTGTCTACCAGGCAACTCTCAGTATTCTCTTATGTATGTATGTACTTATCTGTCTATCATCAGTAAGAGCATTCCTGAATCCTATTTTTCCAGTGGTTTATAATTCATCACTCTACTTAATTCTGGTGCTTAATTTGTCCCAGTGTGATTTAGCCAGTGGGACCCCCTTCAAACAGGCTCCTGTGTCATATATTTAACGGAGATTTCTAGATTTTGATTGAAAGGTAAAATACATGACTTTAATGGTTATTTTATGTACCTTAACATAATAAGTCCATTACTCTTGCCTGGAAAAATCCCATGGACAGAGGAGCCTGGTGGGCTGCAGTCCATGGGTCGCTAAGAGTCCAACACGACCAAGCGACTTCACTTTCCCTTTTCACTTTCATGCATTGGAGAAGGAAATGGCAACCCACTCCAGTGTTCTTGCCTGGAGAATCCCAGGGACGGGGGAGCCTGGTGGGCTGCCATCTACAGGGTCTCACAGGGTCGGACACGACTGAAGCAACTTAGCAGCTGCAGGATAATAAGAGAGAATGTAGTATGGCTAGGTTTTAAGAGTCAAAATAGATCCTGGGTCGAGTCTGGCTTTCTGATTTATTGGCAGTGTTTCTTGGGTAGATTACCTACCCCTTTCTATACCTCAGTTTCCTCACGATAGTATGATAATATTAGAACCTACCTCACAGGGTTGTTTCGAGAACTAAGTGAGATAATGTATGTAAACTGCTTAGTAAAGGAAAGGATACATACGTCCTACATACATAGTAAACGGATACATACCTACAATGGCTTGTAGGTCAGTGCCATTATTCTATTGCCTGTATGATACTTTGTACATGGGTTTGCTTGTCTCAGTTCCTCCTGCTACTTCTTACTGCTAGGAGCCCCCATCCAAAAGTCACCCCGAATTCATATCTATCTGTCCTTTTACAATACATATCAAGTAACAGAACTGTTGAATATTATGGGTCTCCAGGGATGCAGAGATGATCTCGCCCCACTTCCGTTTTGTTGAAAAGGAGTCGTCTGAGACCCTGAGACGTTAGATAGCTTGTTCCAGGTCACCCAGGAAGAGAGGAAGAGCTTGGAAGCATGGTCAGTCTTCAACTATAGACCCTGTAGGCCGTCGCCCATATCTACCATATCAAGAGCAACATTTACGGACTTCCCTGACAGTCCGTGGTTAAGACTGTGCCCTTCCACTACAGGGGGCCTGGGTTCTATCCTTGGTTGGGGAAATACTGTGGCAAAAAAAAAGTAACATTCATTTGGTTTCTTTTCCCAGTCAAAGGGTATTATTCAAAGCATCAGTGGGAAAGTATCTCATTTTCTGTATGACTCATCCTCGTTCCAAGATTAACTAACATGCTCCACTTTCATTCTTGGCCTCCCACTCAGTTTCACATCCAGGCAAAGCCCTAAGAGTCTCCTTGTCCTCTCTGCCCCCACTGCCCTCCCCATCCTCTCCCCTCCCCAGCTGTGCTGTTACCTTCTGGTCCCAGACTGTCCAACCATCCTCAGATTCCTCTGACCATTTTTGTTGGACTCTGGTTTAAGAAAAGCATGTCTTCCTGAAATACCACTCTGAGCTATGTTGAAAATAGACTAAAGAAATAGACTTACATTGAAGCAGATGTACAGGGACAAGTGTTTGTTCATATGCTTCCAACATTCCAGTAAGGTCCCAGCATTATAGCAAAAAGCATGCATTTCTGGACATATACATTTTATTTCAACCTCCTCCAAAAAGAAAAAAGAATTAAGGATTCTTCTGATGTGTTAGGATATTGTTGAACCAAGTAGAACTGGGAATAAATGTGTCATTAGCTGAGGCTTGGGGGATCTTTTTATTGTGCCAAGATTTTCAGTTTGGGGTTTGTTTTCTGAAACACGCTCTGACCTGCGTAAGTTGATCCTGCTTACATCAAAATGCTAGTAAAAATGCTGAAATATTTACCGATAGAATGCTACGATGTCTGGGTTTCCCCACAATCCATGATGTGGGGAAAGTGGGTCGGGGTATAAAGGAAGCAAGATTGGCCATGAAATGATAAGTGCTGAGTACACAGGGATTCTGTATCTTTCTATGTGACTGAAATGACCTATATTGAAGTCTTTAAATACTAGTTTAAATTTTCATAGTTTGCTTTCTACCCCACCCCCCATTTATTTCTATTTGTTTGTTTGCTTTGCTTCTCCCAAATCTGCCCTCTCTTGAAAGCGATCTCTGGCCATGCACCCTTTAGTAAAAGCTTTCTGAATATCTGACTACTTCCTTAATCCACTAAAGCACTAATACCATTTTAGCACCCTAAATGCGTGAGTTAAGACTGTAGCCCCCCAGCTTGGACACTTTTTAAGGGCAGGGACTAAACCTGATACTTTGGGATAAAGCCTGCACTGCATGGCCTAAACCTGGCCTCAGTCAGTGCTTCCTAACTGATGGACATGCTTGTTGGCAGATTGGTGAAAAGTGTTACAAAAAGTGTCAATGTAAAGAGCAGTCTATTGATTTGTCATATATATATTTTTTCTTTAAAGCTCATCTCCATAGAGTTTACAATATCTCGTTTCACCTTTAGGGAGAATTGGCTTAAGAAAAATTCTCCTTGCTATCGAAGCCTTTCAAGTTAGGCAGGGATTCAAGAGCAACTAGTGAATAGTTCACCCCCAAAGGAGACTTAACGAAATCAAATCCTAGGCGTGGGAATAAACCTCGAACTCTGTCTGTCTCCTGCTGCACAGCCTAATGGAAGGAGGCAGGAGGGGGAGAACATATCAAGAAAGAAAATGTCAGTTTTAAAGCTTTCAAACTTTGCCCGGGGAGCCATCTCGGAACCATCTCATTTTAGGCTTGTCTGTGCTGGTTTAATGCAGGGTGAGAGCCAAACTCAAAGGGCATCTCGTGGAGCTGCACTTTATTAGTTCCCTCACACACACTGGCCTTTCAAAGTCCTCAGAACTGGTGCTTTTTCAGAGCAGGGGAAGAGCCCCTGCAAAGTTGGAAAGAGTCCAAGTAAAGTGCCCCTTTCCCCCACTGGGGAGCACAGCGAAGTCACCCCTGTGTTGAGACCGTCTCCTGTCTGTAAGTCTTCCTGGGAAGGATGAGCCACAGCCGCCCTCTGGATCAGATCTGACTTCAGTAATAGCCCTCAGAGTGTGGAAGACCCATTCCATCTGCCTAACCTGAAAGCCGTCACTCCGCAGTTTCCAAGGCTGTGGATACCGTCTCTTACTATCTTCTGTCTTCGCGTTCTCACTGATTCGCCTTCAGCCTTCTCTTCTCCAGGGAAAATAATCCTTGAGGATGAATCAGGAAAGTGCAGTTGCCTGGCATTCAGCCAAAGTATAAAAGAGCCAAAAATACAGACCAGTGTGCCTTTGGTGGCGGAAAGCTCCCTACAGGGTTTCTCTGAGTGAGTCTTTCAAGACTGCCCTAGAGCCGACTCTTCAATAGAACAAATGAAGCCTTACATTAGAGAAACCCTGTTCTCTCCATGAAACACTGGTTGGGATGATAGAAAGAGTTGCAGCAAGAGAGTGTTCAGTTAGACTTAAGGAAGAACTATAGGGAAGAACAAACTCGAACCCAGAAGTGAGGGGGCGTTAAGAAGCCTATGCCCCTAGACAGTCGTTAGTCTTGGACGGTTCTGCTGGTCACCTGCAGTGAAGCAAGTGAGCCAAATGACCTCTTGAAATCCCTTCCAGCTTTTGTGTCCTTTGATTCTAGAAACCCGGCAAGTTTCCCTTCTGTTGGATTGTACTCTGAACTCCATGTGAGTGACCTTGGCTGGGCTTTAATCACTCAGTCTCTAGATTTCCTGAACTGTAAAACAGTTGCAAGTGGTGGCAAGTCCAAGGGGCCAGGGAGCTGTATGACTTGCAGCTGCCAGATTTCTTCTAGCAAGGTGGCACTTTTGAGACAGTTGATAGCGCTGTGTGGCTGAGTCCCAGCAGATAGGCCTGGCGGAGAGAGGTTGATGGAAGCTTTCCGGGGTATCCAAAGGATGTTTTTCTCTAGGAGTAAAGAAATTTTAGTGCACTCTTAAGTGTGCTGTGAATAGGGGACCTTCTTTCTCTGAAAGAGAGCTCTGAGGCATTTACATTCTCTCCCCCCAACACCCTGAAATGCCTTCTAACTACAGCATGAGTTAAACACAGGCATGATGCTGGGTGTGTACTATCTCTCAACTAATACTTTCTTCGTTGTTAAATTTTGGCTGCACAAGTCTCCCTTGTAGCAAGAGGGCTCTTCACTGGGGGGCACAGGCTTTCTCCAGCTGCCAAGGCAGGCTCTTCAGTTAAGGCGCACAAGCTTAGTTACCCTGTGGCACGTGGGATCTTTTCGTTCCTCGACCAGGGATCAAACCCCAGGCCCCCTGCATTGGGAGTGCGAAGTCTTAGCCACTGGACCAGCAGGGAAATCCCTCAACAAATTCTTTCTTGACTGTTGTGGGGTGTGTCTCCTGCATTCAATGAAAATGCCCACATTCAAACCTGGGGCCTAGGAAAGGCCAGCAGCAGACAGAACCCCCTGGGTGTGATAGCACACGTGGTGATTCCTCCTCAACAAAGACTCTGAGCCGACCGTGGCTTTGAGAGCCAGGCTTTGTAAACGAGTGACCACAACCACAAACCACGGGGCATTAAGGGTTCATATACTGGGGTTTCCCTGGCACACTGGTGGTTAAGACTCTGTGCTCCAAATGCAGGGAGCAGAGGTTCAATCCCTGGTCATGGAACTAAGATGGTCACACGCCCCGCAAGTTTCATGTACAGAAAGAGGAGGAGATGTGTCTCACATTTCCCCGTCTTGTCTACCACAGTGGAATACAAAGGGCCAGTGGCCTTGTCTTTGGAAATGAGGGACAGATTTGTCTGGCAGCTGTTACCCAAATAGCACAGGTCCGTCTGCTTGGCAGAGCTAGAAGTCACTGATCAGTGCTCCCAGGGGCAGACTGAAGCCACACTCCACTCTCCAATGTGGCCCTTCGAGTAACGGAAGCCAACCAGGCAGTTTGTGTAAGAATGCCCGTGTGTTTGTGCTTCTACTTACATAGTAGAAGGAGCAGTGGGTCAGTCAGGAAACCTGGCTGCTAGGCCTGGCTTTGACCAATAGTCCTTGCTGCCTTAGACAAGTGGCTTTCTCTCTTTCCGGGTCTCGGGTCTCCATCGGCTAATTTAGAGACTCATCGGTGTAATTCAGACGCTGAAGGTCCCCCCGCCCTCTCACACCCAGACCTACAGGATCAGTCTCCAAAGGGGAGGACTGGATACGTGAAGCCTGCCGAAGCTCCCCAGGAGGTTCTGACGTCCCACCAAGGAAGGGACCACTGTACTGAGACTGGTTCTCCAGGCCCGAGAGGACAGAGGAAGCCAGCGGGTAGCTCCCACAGTGGACAGTGTAGCCCTTAGCCAGTTTAGGTCTCTCCATCTCCAGGTGCGATCAGGAGGCTCACTGCCTGTTTGTGCAGTTTCTCCCGAAGTGTTTGGGATTGGTTTCAAAAGTTTATACTGTCTAATGAAAATGCTGGTGCACTCAAGCCTTGAATACATTAAAAAATAATGAAGATAATTCTGTAATTACCAGACATGACCTCACGAGTTACCCTTATCCTCATGGAATCTGCTGAGGACGCTGCTTCTCCCCTTCTGGATATGTGATCTACAGCCTCCTAAGTTCTCTTACAGGGACCTCTGAGAGAGCCATCTGGCTCAGCTAGATACGTTGAAAAGGATTACACTCCCCACAAGTTTCTCATCTGAGCAGTTTCCTTTGAAGGTATTATGCACGTCTGTGGGTGGCGAGATGAAGGAAGCATTTGGCCAGGAAGCCCAGGAAGGCCCAGACCCTGTCCTCTGGCCACCAGCCCCTCTCCATGAGGTCACCCACGCTCAGAGAGCAAGGTGGCAGCAAAGACTGTGACTCGGGGACGTGGGCCCCGATCAGTCCCCAATGTGGAGCCAGTAGTCTAGGCTGGGCCGAGCCCCTGCAGAACCCCTTCGACTTAGGCATGAGGCAGCTTCTTCCTTTATCATTTTTCCATAAGTGCACCCCCAGGTCTAGATCTCACCAAGTCCAGAGGAGAGGAAAGTCCAGGCAACAAGAGCACAGGGACATCCCTGTTGGCTAAGACTCTGCACTAACAGCGCAGGGGGCTCAGTTTCGATTGCTAGTAGGGAAACGAGATCCTCTATGCTACAGCTAAAGGGGGCTTCCCAGGTGGCGCTAGTGGTAAAGAATCTGCCTGCCAATGCAGAAGAGAGAGAAACACAGGTTCAATCCCTGGGTTGCGAAGATCTCTTGGAGAAGGAAATGGTAACCCATTCCAGTATTCTTGCCTGGAGAATCCCATGGACAGAGGAGCCTGGTGGGCTATAGTCCATGGGGTCACAAAACGTCAGACACTACTGAAGCGACTGAGCACTCACGTACACCGCAACTAAGACACAATGCAGTCAAATAAATAAAAAATTAATAAGCTAAAAAAAAAAAGGCACAAGGAGCAGGACTCCGGGGCAGAAGGGTGTTTGTATCACTACTTGGACCGCCCAGCCCAGGCCTCCCAGTCTGCAGCCATTCTGACTTGACAGACAGCTGGAAGAGTCCAAAGAAGGAAGGCCAGTGACAGCCAGAGAGAAGGTAGACACTACTTCTAGCAAGAAGGAGTGTCCATAGACAGAAAGAAATGATGGCCTACCTTCTGCTTAGAGGAGGCTGGGGTTGAGCTCCCACCAAGAGTGCCCATCCTGTTAAGGTCAGAGACTGTGGCTTCCTCCCCTGTTCTCCCAGGATCAGCATGGTTATTAGCACATGGTGGGTCCTGCATATTATGAGCTCAGTGTGTCTCTCTAAATTATGAGCTCAGTGTGTCTCTCTAAAACTCGTGTATTGCAGTCCTAACCCCAGTGTGATAGGATCTGGAGATGGGGCATTTGGGAGGTCATAAAGGTTAGATGAGGTGTGAAGGTGGGGTTTTTATGTCTCTTATAAGAAAAGACACTGGAAAACTGCTTTCTGTCTCAGCAGGCAAAGAGAAGAAGCTGTGGGAGCACACAGCCTGATGGTGGCCCACAGGCAAGCCAAGAGTAGATGCCTCTTGCAGCAGTTTGAGAACCGCTTGCTTTCAAGCCTACCTTGTAGCAGTTTGATCCTGGACTTCTAGCCTGCAGAATTGTGAGAAATAGATTTCTTGTTTAAACCATCCAGTCTATGGTATTTTGTTATGGCAGCCTAGGCTAAGACAGTGCTCCACACATTTTAATTGAATGACTGAAAGATTGAACAAAAGAACAGGATTTTGGTTTCCTTGAAGGTATAGTAGAATGAGTATCATACCACATCCTCTGAGACGCAAAGGATGCCCAACTCAAACAGGCTTGAGAAAAACTGGAGAATGTAATGGTTCATGCAAGTGAGAAGTCCAGGAATTTACCTTGGAGCGCAGCTGGACTGAAAGGCACCAACACTGTCTTCAGGAATGTTTCTCTTTCCATCTGTCTGCTCTGTTTTGTTCTGTGTTGACTTCGTACTCAGCAGGATTTCTCCAAGCTTCTCTGTGACCAGCTTAGCAGCCCCAGCTGAGAGCAAGTATTCCATTCCCAGGGGCTTCCCAGGTGGTGCTGGTGGTAAAGAACCAACTACCAATGCAGAAGATACAAGAGATGTGGGTTTGAACCCTGAGTCAGCGAGATCTGCTGGAAAAGGGAATCACTACCCAATCCAGTATTCTTGCCTGGAGAATCCCATGGACAGAGGAGCCTGGTGGGCTACAGTCCGTGGGGTCACAAAGAGTTGGACATGACTGAGGCAACAGCATGCACACACATCATTGCATTCCTAACAACTGCCACAGAAGTCCAGTAGTTGACTCTCATTGGACTGACTCAGGACACACACACCTCCTGAATCCCTCGTGGCTAGAGGGGTGGAAGGTGTGGATGGGTGATGTGCTCTTCCATGGGGGCTGTAGGGTCAGCCTCACAGGAACCTCTTGGCTTTCCAAGAGGGAGGGTAGTTTCCCCAAAGGCAAACCAGGACCCTTACCTGAAGAAGGAGACTGGAGACTGCTCAGGCAAAACAAACATGGAAACAGCATGTTGTGTGTGACTGTTATGGGTTAATATGGATAGTAAAGCCAGAAATTAAGATTTTTTTTATTCATTGCTGTTAAAATTAATATTGTGGTTAATTTGCTTTAGTTGAAAAAGTTGGAAATGTGAAAATGAAAACATGCTTGAATTTCAATCAGTGTGCTTGAATTTTATACTAAAGTCTTATCCAACAGTATCCTTTTAAACATAACTTTTATCTCTTTATGCAAATTATACATTATAAAAAATTTTTCAGAAAATATAGCAAAGTACAAGGAAGAAAATGACAATCCCTTATAATCCTAAAAAATACTAACTACTAAAATTTTCTTCGGAAACTTCCCAATCATTTTTAAGTTTTTATTTATTTACTTTTGGTGGCACTGCATCTTCGTAGTTGCACGGGCTTTCTCTAGTTGCAGAGAGTAGAGGCTACTCTCTAGCTGCAGTTTTGGGGCTAGTCATTGCTGTGGCTTCTCTTGTTTGGGGGCTTCCCAGGTGGCACAGTGGTAAAGAATCAGGCTGCCAATACAGGACACACAGGAGACCCAGATTTGATCCCTGGGTTGGGAAGATCCCCTGGAGGAGGACATGGCAACCCACCCCAGTATTCTTGCCTGAAAAATTCCATGGACAGAGGGACCTGGCAGGCTACAGTTCACAGGGTCACGGAGTCAGACACGACTCAGCACGCACACATGCTCTTGCTGTGGAGTGCAGGATCTAGGCCCTCGGGCTTCAGTAGCTGTGGTGCACGGGATTATTTGCCCTGAGGCATGTGGAATTTCCTGGTCCAGGGATCGAACCTGTGTCCCCTGCATTAACAGGTGGATTCTTATTCATGGTGACACCAGGGAAACCCCCCAGATTATTTTTAATTTTATATATGTGTTATGTACCATGCAATCTATTTTACAGAATGTACTTTAAGAAGCATATTTGAATGTTGAACATTTTTTCATGTTTATAAATATCTAAATCATTGTTTTTAATAACCACACAGTATGATATTCATTTAACCAATTGGTGGACGCTGTTTCCAATTTTTCCCTATTAGAAGCAATGCTCCTGTGGACAACTTTGACCATATAGCTTTACACACTTGTGAGATTATCTCTCCGTGATAAGTTCTAGAAGTGAGCCTGCTGTGACAAAAGGCACAGGTAGTTTTAATTATGGTGCATATAAAAAATTAGCTGTTTATGTCTTTTGCTTATTTATCTATTTTCTTGTTGATTTAGGAAAGTTCTTTACATATTAAGGATATCATTTGGAATTAAAATTTCTAGAAACAGACCCTGAGACAGATTGCCACGAAAGAGTTTATTGGGGAGTTCCCTTGGGATCAAGACCTAAGAGAGGGTGTAAAAAAGCAGGAGTGGACAGAAGGCCCCACTTAGCTGACCCCATGGGGAGCTCTTGAGCTGGAGTGGCCTTTCACAGTCTGTCTTGAGGCAAGAGGGCCAGTCTTCATACTCCTTTATCAATCAATCACTGGATGAGAGCTGCCCTCAGGGAGTGGGTATGGCCATGCAAAGTGGCTGTCTTCAGCTGAGGACAGCTGTAGGAGAGGAGCCTGCTGCTGCTACTGCTGCTGCTAAGTCGCTTCAGTTGCTTCAGTCGTGTCTGACTCTGTGTGACCCCATAGACAGCAGCCCACCAGGCTCCCCCATCCCTGGGATTCTCCAGGCAAGAACACTGGAGTGGGTTGCCATTTCCTTCTCCAATGCGTGAAAGTGGAAAGTGAAAGTGAAGTTGCTCAGTCATGTCCGACTCTTACTGACCCCATGGACTTAATAGTTATTGTTTGCTTGTTTTACTGCTTTAAAAAATGTTGTATAGAGTCATATCAATTTGGGTTTTATTTCTTTATGGTTTCTGACTTTTATACCATTCTTTAAAAGTCCTTCCCCACTCCAGTATTAATAAAAAATATTCATTTTCCTCCACTAGTCTCATTTTTGTTCCCATTTAAATCTGTAATCATTCTAGAGTTTATTTTGATTCAAGGAGTAAATTAGGTATCTTTCATAATGATAAGGACTAATTTTCCTAACACCATTTATTAAATAATGCAGCTTTTCCCCATGGTTTTTAAACTGCCATCTTTAGCAAAACTAATTAACTATTTATGTTTCACTTCTAGTTCACTATGATGTTCTATTGATCTGTCCATACTTGTACTAGTATAGCACTGGTCTATTTGATTTTATATTTCAGTTATCATACAGTGAAACCCACCCCACAGTTCTGAGTTTCGCCCAATGCATGGAGTTGTGTAACCATCACAATCAAGATAGAGGAGTTCCCTCATTCCCCAAATTCCTTCATGCTGCCTTTCTGCAGTCAAACCTCACCTTTCCCTTTAGCCACTGGCAATCACTGATGTGATTTCTGTCCCTGTTGTTTTGCCTTTTCCAGAATGGCATATAAGTGGAATTTTTCAGCACGTAACCTTTTGAGGCTTGCTTCTTTCATTGAGCATAATGTTCGTACAATCCTTCCCCATAGTTGCACATATCGACAGTTCCTTCCATTTTACTACTGAGCCGCAGTCCATTGTACAAATATGCCATAGTTTGTTTATTCATTCCCCAGCTGAGAAACATTTGAACTGTTTTCAGCTCCTGATGATGAATAAAGGTGTTGTCAATATTCAGTACTAGGGATCAAATCCACCCCCTCATTCCCTCCACCCCCCGCAACCAGTGGAAGCAAGGAGTCTTAACCATATAGACCACCAGGGAAGTTCCAGGATCATACTTTCAGCTACCACATACATACCTGAACATCTTAATGCATATTCATATATGAAAAGGAAAGTGACTCCTCCATTACCTTATTATTCTTTTTAATCTTTTCTTTTTCTCTTCTTCTTCTTCCTTTATATCTCATTAGGATATCGGCTTGAGTTACATTGAATTTGCTGATTTGCATAGAAAGCCACCTATTTTAGGTCATGTTACCTCCTACCAGGGCTTCCCAGGTAGATAAGTGGTAAAGAATCCACCTGCCAATGCAGGAGACGTAGGTTCAATCCCTGGGTGGGAAGATCCCCTCCTGTAGGAAATGGCAAGTCGCTCTAGTATTCTTGCCTTGAAAATCCCATGGCCCAAGAAGCCTCATGGGCTACAGTCCATGTGGTTGCAAAGAGTTGAACTCGACTGAGCGACTGAGCGCACATACACACCTCGTAACAAGGCAACAAATTCTGATGAACAGACAATTTGTAACTTTGCTAATTGTTCCACTGTTACAGACGAGAGCAAATACCTCTACCCTTAAAGTACAGGTACTACCAAGTCACTTCCTTTGTATGCAAGCCAGCAAGACCCAGGTGGGCCTCATTCCTCTAGATCAGGTGAGCAGAATCAGTCGGTAGAGTACCCTGGAGTCAGGTCACCAGAAAAGCATAGGTGATCCTCAGAAGCACCACTGATTGTTCTCAAGGGTAGTCCATCCTCTAGAATCTCCTCACTCTGACACATAAATCAGCATAAATCACAGAGAAAGTGCATCCCAGTAGGACGCTGGAATTTCCAGGTGGGAAGAGTCCTGGAGAACTCCCCAGGCTCCTTGCTTGGAGACAAGATTATATTTGAGACGCGAGGAACAAACATTCTCTGACTTCCTTCAACGGTTATTTCCAATAGGTATCAACCCTCACCATCTGTGTCTAAACCAAAACTTTTGTTTGCAGCACATTTCTTCCTCACCTTTCCTTGACAAGACAGTAGCTAACTCTTGCAAAACTAGAACTGCTTGTTCAAAGCCAGCCCTGAGCGTGGTGCTTTCATTAGGGAAGGCGATGGTAATTATGTTGTTTACCCACTTAGGCATATTGGATCTCAGCCACCTCAGGGACTTCCTTTTAATTTGTTTGTCTCCTTTTGTTAATTGGATAAGATCAGTGAAATGAGGTGTCTCTTATGGAAGTGTCTGCTCACTGCAAATACACCAGTGTGGGATTCTCTGGGATTTGCCAATAGTAAAGAGATACAGAGAAGAATCCACACTTTTTTTTTTTTTTAAGATTTTATTTATTTATTTATTTTTAATTTTATTTTATTTTTAAACTTTACAATATTGTATTGGTTTTGCCAAACATCAAAATGAATCCGCCACAGGTATACATGTGTTCCCCATCCTGAACCCTCCTCCCTCCTCCCTCCCCATACCATCCTTCTGGGTCGTCCCAGTGCACCAGCCCCAAGCATCCAGTATCGTGCATCGAACCTGGACTGGTGACTCGTTCCATATATGATATTATACGTATTTCAATGCCATTCTCCCAAATCATCCCACCCTCTCCCTCTCCCACAGAGTCCAAAAGACTGTTGTCCATCAACAGATGAATGGATAAGAAAGCTATGGTACATATACACAATGGAATCCACACTTCTCACCTGCCCATTGCACTGAAGAAAGCACAACTGCTACTCTACGTCAGGAAATAATCCGTTTCTTTTAAGGGCTCACAAGGTGCTCTGATTTCCCAGTGTTTTAATCCATTCCATGTTTTTCAACCTACAGCAGTAATCGGTCTACAGCATGGTTATCAAGTAGGACATTTATTCAGCCATCTATGACTTTATCTTTTTTGGGCTCCAAAATCACTGCAGATGGTGACTGCAGCCAGGAAATTAACAGACGCTTACTCCTTGGAAGGAAAGTTATGACCAACCTAGACAGCATATTGAAAAGCAGAGACATTACTTTGCCAACAAAGGTCCGTCTAGTCAAGGCTATGGTTTTTCCAGTAGTCATTATGGATGTGAGAGTTGGACTATAAAGAAAGCTGAGTGCAGAAGAATTGATGCTTTTGAACTGTGGTGTTGGAGAAGACTCTTGAGAGTCCCTTGAACTTCAAGGAGATCCAACCAGTCCATCCTAAAGGAGATCAATCCTGAGTGTTCATTGGAAGGACTGATACTGAAGCTGAAACTCCAAAACTTTGGCCACCTGATGCGAAGAGCTGAATCATTTGAAAAGACCCTGATGCTGGGAAAGATTGAAAGCAGGAGAAGGGAACGGCAGAGGATGAGATGGTTGGATGGCATCACCGACTCAATGGACATGAGTTTGGGTAAGCTCCGGGAGTTGGTGATGGACAGGGAGGCCTGGCATGCTGCAGTCCATGGGGGTCACAAAGAGTCGGACATGACTGAGCGACTGAACTGAACTGAATGCTTTGATTCAGCCCTGGAGTTGAATTGAGCACCTACTTTGGGTTGGAAGTTAGAGAGTCCTTGATATTCAGGTTATTTATGATTGGTTAGAAACTATAGTTTGGAGATTAAAAATGAAGGCTCTGAAGTGAAGCCAGGGATGGAGCCCAGAAAGAGAAGGAGAATGAAGTCCAGTTTCATACATTCTTGTTAATCCAGCTTCTAAACTGTGTGAGCATGAAGCTCAGCCTTGCTGGCTACAGCAATGGACAGCAGGCATTCCTGCCTTTGTTTTAAAGTCTCCTTGCCCTGAGAGCTGATTCATTCTGAGGTCATAAAGCATTTATCTTCCAAAACAGTGTGTTAATATCTAATTGTGCAATTAAACCGGACCTGTCTAGTTCTGCTTTCCTTGAGTTAAATGTGTTCATTCAGCAGAAATGAAAAGGATAAATACAAACAAGTCTTTTTTTTTTTTTCTATTTCAATGTGCAAGGAGGGGATGGGTGATAATAAAACAAGAAAGGCCACTTGGAAACTATTAAATGACATCCTTTGTGTTTGCACAGCATATTCCTCTGATTTTGATGCCATGATGTCCATAGGAAATAGGTTAATACATGCTTCCATGTTGCCAGTTTACAGATTCTTTCTTTTCTTTTCCTATTCAGGGTCCCAAACTGCCCTTCCCCTTAACCCTCACCTGACAAAAATAAGTACTCGAATATGCTCTATATCATAGCTTGTTGTGGACATCAGCCTTAAGAGTCAAGTTCTCACTGGTGCCTTCCTATGAGAGAAGAAACCTGGGCAACTGGAAAATAGTTGGTAAGTCATCAAAGACCACTGCTGCTTCCTCCTTTTGATATTTTGTTTTTGAAATCTTAGTGGATTTTGAAGCCTGGGATATATGAAAGTCTTAAAAACAAAATACAATTATGCTTCAGTTAACTAGGATCAGTGGGAGTTCCAAGGGGTAGCTAGGAGGAGGCAATGATTTAATTATCCCACAATATTTTTTGATAGCCACCTCTCGCCATGCCAAAGAGCCATGCAATCTGAGCAGAATCAGCACGCTTGCTGTGTGAACATGATTTCAAGACAAGCTTCCAGCCTTCCTTCCCGCAGACTGCCAGACCTTAAGTCTCTCCCTTAAGAGGAAACTATGAATAGAAACAATGACTAGAAAACCATACAAGAATGTCCTCCTAGTAACTGAAGTTTATTGAGTTATCTAATGGTTAACCAGAAAAGCTTATTTGTTTTAGGCTTTGTAGTAGAAAACCATACTTATGTGTTTATTCAGTTCTTGCTTTAGTAGCTAGAACAGCCCTAACACATGTTTGTGAAACGGAGCCAAGTCTGATAGCCCAACCCTATTGCTGTTGCAGAGGAGGCATTCAACAAATGTTTGATAATATAATTAACTAATAAGGTAGGGAGTGAAACAAAGACAGTGTTTAATTAGTTCACTAGTTTTCTCTAGTCTTGTCTTTATGTAACTGACATGAGGCATAAATTACCTGAACATAATAAAAAGATATAAATTTTTATAAGCCCCATTGCTTGGACTCTATAAGCTTTCAAGGCATTCCTTATTGCTTAGGTTCATTTAAAGTCATCATTCTTTTGGAAGAGATATTGTTTATAGAAATATTTACATTCAAGAAACCTCCAAAGATGTCTCAGGGGCCCAAAAAAGACAATAGGTGTGAGTCAGAAAAAGAAGTGGTCATCAAATATTCCTCGAGCTTCTGCTGTGTGCCAATCTTAGAGGGTTCATTGGTGAGCAGAACAAACATGGGCCCTGCACTACAGAGGTGCAACTGAACATAATATAAACATAATTACAATTCAAAATCTGGTTCTAGTGGCCACCTAAGTGGGATTAGGGGGTGCTAATTTAGTTAGGAGAATTGGAGAGATCTCTTTGAAGAATAACATTTAAGTGAGAGTTGCTACAAGAATAGGAATTAGTTAAGGCAACAAATATTGTCAAGTATTCCCCATAGGGCTTCTCTGATAGCTCAGTTGGAAAAGAATCCACCTGCAATGCAGGAAACCTGGGTTTGATCCCTGGGTTGGGAAGAGCCCTTGGAGAAGGGAAAGGCTACCCACTCCAGTATTCTGGCCTGGAGAATTCCAGACTGTATAGTCCATGGGGTTGCAAAGAGTCGGACATGACTGAGCAACTTTCACTCACTCACTCATTCCCCATAAAGGGATCAGTCTACGAGAAGATCATGAGGGAGGAAGAAATTTGGTACATCCTGGGAATTTTACAAAGCACAGAAATCAAGAGCGAGGTAAGGCAGGGCCAGCTCATGCAGGCCTTGTGGGCCACTTGTAGGGGACTGTTCATTGCCTTTGATGCTTCCAGTTCCCTCTCTCCGTCCCCAACACCACCCTGAGCATGTTCCCTGGAGCTGCAGGTGTGGCTGCCAGCCTTTACAGCGAGGAGCTACACGGGATCTGATCCCACCCCCAGCTCAAAGAGTGGCTCCTGATTGGCCCAAGCCAATCAGTAAAACAGCATTGCTCTAGTGAGTCTTATTGGGTTAGGAGTGTTCACATGATCTTAAATGGCCCAATCAGATTGCAGAGAGAAGTTTAGACTCCTTGACGGAAAAACCTTCGCTCTTCTGTCCTTCCAGATACTAAGCCAAGGGAGGAGTCTACCCTTACTTAGATGCATCCAGTCCCAAGTGCAGCAGAGAAGAGAAGTGGACAGAACCTGGAATCTAAGGAACATTACTGAGCTGCCCAAATTCAGCCTGAACTCATCCATGTTTCCTTGTTGGTTAAGATCCTTGAATTTACCAATTATTTCTTTCTTTCTTTCTTTTTTTTTTTTTTTGCCAAACACCGTGACTTTCTGTATTTGAGGATCTTAATTTGTAAAACTATGCTAATGTATCTCACACTTGCCTCAAATTTAATTGGTTTAACAGCATTTAACTGAGAATGATTGTAAGATCAATTTGACATGTGTTTTGTCAAGATGTTCTTGTTTTTCAAAATTGTATTGGCTATTCATGAACCTTTTAATTAAAAGTAAAATTTGAATCAGAAAGTAAATTTCCATCGGAAAAAAATTCTCAAATTTACTCTTCCCTTAGTGTCCCTTGTTTGGACACTACCATCCTAGCTGCCCCATCTCTCTGGTAAATCCTTTGCTGTGTTCAGTCGCTCAGTCACGTCCGACTCTTTGCCACCCCATGGACTGTAGCCCACCAGGCCCCTCTGTCCTTGGGACTCTCCAGGCAAGAATCCTGGAATGGGTTGCCTTGCCCTCCTCTTTTCTTTGCTGGATCTCCTTAAACCGTGATTGTTCCGGAAGTTTCCTCTGAACTCCTCTCCACATTTTCTCTCTGGGAGATCTCACCATTCCTATGGTTTCCCTCTTCACTTAAGGGTCTGCTCACCAAGTGTTAACATTTCCTTATGACATCTCCACGTGACTGACAGTACAGTTTAAACACCTCCAGTACCCTCGCTGGTAATGCAAATAAGTTCTACACTGAAGTAGTTTCTCTTTAGAATCCACAGCTACTCCTGATTTCCCGACTTCAGAAATACTTCCTCAAAATGTATATAAAGAGCCAGTGGGTGTCTTCTAGAGCCCAAGAACAGGAAGTACAAGCAGAATGCTGACAGCCTTCAGGGATCCAGGCCGTGGCTCCCAGGCACATTCTCGGAAGCCCTATCTGCATTGGTTATGTGTTTCTTCATACTGCAGACTTCTTCCTGTGCTCCTTGGTCCGTGTAGAAGAATGAGGCCAGTAGCAGGTCACAAACTCGCCTCTCCTATCTTCAACCTCCCAGAGAGAGACAGACTTCACTTTCTCAGTTCTAGCGCCAAGCTGAGGCGAAGTTCTGATGGCCCCACCCCAGGTCAGGTGCCCCTAGACAGGGCCGGTATGTTAGCGCAGTGGTCTCCACAGCGACTGTGGAGGGATGCTGGGAGAGGGCAATTCCCAGAAGGAGGGAAGTGTCCATTGCTAGAAATGGGAGGAGGGCTAGGCCACCAAAATGATGGGGCTCCAGGACAAGGGCTCCTCCCTGCAAGTGAGGGGACTGCTCTCAGAGAAGGGGTTAAGGAGATGGAGCAGGAACTCCAAAATTTTCACCAGGTCAGAGACCTTGTAGTCATTTTTGACTCCTCTGCCACCACCCAACCACTTCCCTCATGTCTAATAAGACACTCTATTTACTTCTTTCAAAATACTTCCTGGTTGCCCCCCGCCCCCCGCATCTTTCCTCTTTGGCTTTGGTTTCCTGGCTTCAGTCCTCATTGCCTAACCTCCTGCATTCTCTAATGACCCTGTGGGTTTGCCAGACGTTCCCTTCTCCCAACCATTCTACAATCAGGCGAATCTCCATGAAATACCACCTGGAAGAGGTTGCATGTCAGGCGGAAACGGTCCAGTGTCACCTGGCTGCCTGGGCTTCCCAGGTGGTGCTGGTGGTAAAGAACCCACTTGCATGATACAAGAGACACTAGTTCGATCCCTGGGCCGGGAAGAGCCCCTGGAGGAGGGTATGGCAACCCACTCTGGTATTCTTGCCTGGAGAATCCCACAGACAGAGCAACCTGATGAGCTATGCAGAGTTGGATGCTACTGAAGCGACTTGGCACTCTCGCGCGCACCTGGCTGCCTATAGAAGAAAGTCCAATCGGCTGGCTCATCAAGACAGTCTCCAGCTGTAACCAGCATCCTTGATGACTTCTCAGCACCCGTGACCACCAAAGTCTTTCCAGGGCATCTCCCAGCCACATACCCAGGGTGTACTTTTACCCACCCCCAGCCTCACGAGTCGGGTGCAAGTGGCTTAAGCCCCGAAATGATGCCCCATCAGCCCGGTCCTAGTGGCTGGTTCAGGAAAAATGGAGATAGGTCCACACCAGCCAGTATATTTTCCAGACCAGGGTCATTGGCTCAGGAAATGGTCTATGAGCCCAGATGACCCACCAGAGTGACCCATGTCAGGCAGAGGCACGAAGGCTCTTTTTGTTCCTCTTGGACATGAATAGAGAAGCTAATACAGTTCTAGGTGCTGCTGCCAGCCACCTCTGTTCTCAAGAATATCTGAAAGCAGGGCAATTTGCCTAAAATCAATTTCCTGGAAGCCAATTTCTGAATCAAATTTAAAAATATATGCATTTTCATTGACTGTTTTAAAAGAAAATATTCCTTCAATTATGTTTATGGCAGATTGCCTTGGAGCCAGGCTGGTGGGTTTAGGATAACACTTCCTTCAGGAGAAGAATGAAAAGGTGCTGATGTAAGGTTGTTGCTGTGGCCTCTGAACTCTGGATCCGGCCTTGCCTGAAGTCTACCACGGGGTGCCAGCTTTTCCCAAACATAAGCCAGTCCAGTCCTGCCGAGTTTAACCCAGATTTGGCAGGGTTTTCTGTTAGGAGCAACTGGAAGCATCCTGATACAACAATGTATCTTTCTGAATGTTTGTAAATTCTGGTCTGTGAGCCTTCTGGATCCTTGGCTCCAACCACACTCATCTTCTCCCCTTTCCCCAGGTATTCCCCAGGCTTTTCGGTTGCCAGCACTGTTCTCACGACATCCCTCCCTCCTGGCGCTCACCTGTCCCGGCTCCACCTGGCCTTCCAGAGAAGAACCTCTGTCCTCTCCTCGGGCTGCTCCAGCCCCCCAAGCCCGATGCTCTCCAGCTATTTTGGTCCCAAGAATCAGAGACTCATGGAAATCCCTTCAGAAGGAAGCAGGCCCCCCCAACCCCGGCATGCCTTCCGTCTCCTCTCAAGGGCCCTCCTGGTTGCTTCTCCTGAGGTTTTCTGTTCCATGTGTCCGCTCTGCTCCCATCCATTAGCACAGTTGTTGCTCCCTTGTAACATCCGTGGACATGTGCCCTCCCCGCCGACCCGGGTCCAGAGCCCTGCTTCTTCCCTGGGGTGGGGCGGGTATTCTTTCTGCTTCTGCTCCTTCAGCCACTGTCTCATTTTCTCCATGGGTCCAATCCAGATATCCTAGAGAGACTCTATTGGAGTAGGTAATCTTACTTCCTGGGGCATGCTGGGTCCCTGGCTAGCCTCAGCTTGGCTGGTTACTGGTCCTGATGCTGCGGACCAGTGACAGGTTGTGTAGTCCCATCGTTCCCTTCCATAGCGGTGAATAGTGTTCAAGTACCCAGGAGCTGGGAACTGAGTTGTTCCCACCCCAGCAGTTAATCCTGAACCCCCTGTGCCCCCAGGTCCCCAGTGACTCTCCCCTGTCCAGGTGACAGTGCCCTGCCTCCCCAACTCCCTGCTGGGGGCCAGCGAAGCAGCAGGCTGTCCAAGGCCCACGTGAATGCTCCCAACCTCCTCCTGAGGCAGAAGGGGAAAGTTGGTCCACTTGAAAGATAGAGAAGTGAATGCAGAAGACTTCTTTTGGGGTCACACAGGTCTTGCTGATTGCTGGGAGCTGGGGAAGCACCCAGGTCACTTCCAGGCCCAAGGCTCGCCTCCCTCTGCCTGTCTCCCCATCACCCCCACCCCAGTAGACCAAGTGTCTCCTTCATTACCCAGACCCCTGCTCATCACTCTCATTCTGTCCCCAGAGGCTTCTGAGTCCTGACTTGTACAAAAAAGCTTTGGAGGAAAAGAGAAGAGCTGGGGACCAGAGGGAGGTGGACGGGGAAGCCAGGGTTCAGCTGAGGGTGCCTGAAGGCTGCCTCCGGCCCATAAAAGCCACACACCGGCCTGTTTTCCCTGGGCAGGAATGCACCTGCCAGTGAGTGAGAGGAGCCGTGGGCACGGCTTTCTAATGACAACGGATGGGGATGGCTCCCGGGGGAAAGAGAATCCCCTCTCCTCCCCTCCGCCCCTGTTAGTCCGCCAGTCCATCTCCTGATCCACTGGGCTCCGCTTCTGTCTTCTCAGAGCTGCATTTTCTGAGCAGACACAGAGCGTGAGCTAGGACAGTCAGGCCCACAAGAGCCCTTGGAGCTCATCTTGTCCAACACGATCTTTTTCAGAGTTGAAGAAACTGAGGTCCAGAGAGGATCATGTGTTGACCAAGTGCACACAGCTCACGTACAGTGAAGTTGAGCCAAAAAAAAAAACCCAACACACAGTGCTCTGGACTGCCTTTTATTCAGCCGCCCCTCTAAAAGGCCCCCTCAGAGAGTGCGCTGGCCACGTCCCAATACCATGTCCAAGAAGCTGGACCTCCTCTGAGCTCCTCAGGCTTGCCCAGGGCCTCTGTCTGCCCTGCCCTGCTGCAGATTCTGTTCCACCCAGAAACACCCTTCACTGTAGGGGATGATGTCCCCGAAGCAGGCTGCGCCGTCTGGCTGTGGTCAATGTAGGGTAAGGGAGTTAGAGAAGGCACGGTTCGGAAAAAGAAAGAGACCGGCACTTTACAGGAACAGATCACCTTTAATGAGGCGAGAAGGGGCAGCAGTCAGATTAGTGAGCTGCTGCACTAACCCAAGGAAAGAGTAAGTATATATAGGCATATATGTGGAACTCTGCTGTCTTAAGGGGGCCTGTTCTTCTCCAAGGTGGTTTGGAGTAGTTATCTCCTAAACAGCTGGGGGCAAGGAATTCTGGAGATCGGCCAGAGGCTGCACCGGCTGGGAGCTGGGCGTAATCAACATTAATGTCCATTTTTTTTCTTCGGGTGAGAGAGTTCTTTGTTTTGCATAGAATGGTGGGGAGGACTCTGAGGGGGGTTTTAACTCCAGGCTATTTTGAGCCATGTAACTTTCCTTCAGTCAGGGAGGCTGTCTTGGGCACCACTGCCCGAGGGCCACGCGCAGGCCGGGTGCCCTCTGGGCTCTGCAGTCTGTGTGCCAAGCAGGGCCCACAGAGCCCCTCTGCGGGCAAACCCAGCCCTGCTTGCTGGCACTGTGGCTTTCTGCCCCCGTGGCTCCCTGCCCTCCACCAGGGTTTGTCCTGCATCCTCTCGCTCACCTGCTCCATGTGTGGGGTACCTCGAGGAGCCCTCTGTCAGCCCCTGCAGAGGACCGCTCCCACGCCTGGCTCTCTGGCCAAAACGGACAGGCCACCATTTTGAAATCTTGACAAATGTAGACGGGACAGAACAGACCTTCCAGAGCCTGCTGGGCACCCACCCTCCACCCATGCCTACAACTATCACGGGTCAACTCCAAGGAGCGGGCTGGTGAGGTAGGGGGTGAGGATGAGGGGCAGGGCTTCAGGGCTTGCCTTCACACGGTCTTAGAAATAGCTGGGATGAGTTTCCCAGGAAAAGGCTATTAATAGGCCTCCTTCCACACGCTCAGCTTTCCGGGGCTGGAGCGGTGTGAGAATGAGTCAGCAGATGGAAAGGGCTAATGATGAACGTGGGGGAGCAGAACCATCACTCAGCAGGGGAAGGGGAGCTGTGAGCTGTGACACTGCGCTTTTCACCAGCCTCTGGTGCTCCCTGCCTGGCCCTCCTCTGAGCACGTGATCCATTCAGCTGGTGCCTTGCAGACGTTGTCAGTTCCAATTTCTGAAACCAGAAAATTTTTTTTAAATAATTTTTATTTATTTACTACTTATTTTTGATTGTGCTGGGTCTTCCTTCCTACTCGGGTTTCTCTCTAGTTGCGGCAAGCAGGGGGCTCCTCTTTCTTGGTGTGTGCGGGCTTCTCGTTGCGATGACTTCTCTTGTTGGGGAGCACGGGGCTCTAGACCACGTGGGCTCAATAATTTCAGTTCCTGGACTCTAGAGTGCAGGCTCAGTAGTGGTGGCCCACGAACTTATTTGCTCTGCGGGCATCTGCGATGTCTTCCCGGACCAGGGGTTGAACCTGTGTCCTCTACATTGGCAGGTGGGTTCTTTACCACTGAGCCACCTAGGAAATGCCTGAAAGCAAAATTTCAATCAGCAAAAACATCCACAAAGTCCATCTTCCCACTTCCCCTCCCATACTTTCCCTTCATTGGCTAAGTTGGTGACCAGGGAAGAATCCCCATCCCCTGGGGCACGGAGCGCTGTGTGGGCAGTGTTTATGACCCTCTGCACACCTGCCCACCTGCCGGTTCACTCTGGGATGAGCTCCCATTGTAGACTAGACACACATTGTTGAACCCCAGTCCCCGTGACAAGCAATTTTACAGGTATCTTCCCATCCTCACAATAACCCTATGAGGCCAGGGTAGTGATATCTTGCTGTCATAGATGGAGAATCAAAGCTGAGAGATATTAAGCTATTTGCCAAAGGAGCCACAGCCAGTATCACTTATCAAGTGACTCACGTAAGCCAGGGGCCTATAGTTTTCTAAGATAAGGATCCTAGTCTACAGATGAGGCTCAGAGGAACAGAGGCAACCCAGTAAGTGGTGTCATGATTTGGTCCTGGGTCTGGGGCCGCCCCCCAGACAACAGGGCAGCAAGGGCGCCAGCTCCAACTCTGCCTCTAAATCCACCACACCTCCTGCCTCTCCAGGAAAGCACCCACTGTGCCCTGACTGAAAGCCCATTACTCTGGTGGCATCCAGTATCAGCACTGGCTGACTGGCCTCTGGACAGACCTTCTCGTATCACAAATCACATGTTGCCCTCCATCCTCCTGAAAGCCAGGGACCAGGCAGGGCAGATCCCAATGTCCATGTGTACTTAGTTGCTCAGTCATGTCTGACTCTGCGACCCCATGAACATGGACTATAACCTGCCGGGCTCCTCTGTCCATGGGGATTCTCCAGGCAAGAATACTGGAGTGGGTTGCTATACCCTCCTTCAAGGGATCTTCCGAACCCAGGGATCGAACGCAGGTCTCCCCCATTGCAGGCAGATTCTTTACCATCTGAGCCACCAGAGAAGTCCAAGAATACTGGAGTGGGTAGCCTATCATGTCTCCAGGGAATCTTCCCAATCCAGGAATTGAATTGGGGTCTCCTGCATTGCAGGCAGATTCTTTACCAGCTGAGCTACTAGGGAAGCCCAAAAAGTGTCCATTCAGGAGAGCAAACTTTAAAAGGTTTCCTGAGAATCAAAATGTTCTATGTCCAAATTTACCAACTGTAAGCCACTCTTTTGGGTGGCCTAAATCCCGTGGTGATATGAGTGGAACTTGCCATCAGCCCCAGGTTTAAATGAAGTGGCCTTAAAGGTAACAGATACAGCATCAACCTGCCAATTTTTATCACATCATACCAGTTCTGTGGCTTATGGTTGGTAAATTTAGACGACTATTTGATTCTCAGGAAAGTTGTGTGTGAAAGGGGTAGTGAGGGATCAAAGAAGGGGTCTCAGTGGGTACTTTAACCTCTGCTTCCTGAGAACTTTAAGTGGTGGGAACCGTGACAGAGTACAGAATGCTTTTAACATCAGGGAAAAGGTGTAATACGACAGCCCTTCTTGAGCCAACTATCCTGTCAGAAATAGCCCTTCTCTTTCCCGTCTTCACTCTGCCCGTTTCTTTAACTCACATGACATTATGCATCAGCATCGTTACTTCCTACCTCCCTTCTCTCCCATAGGGATGTAAACTCTGAGAGAACAGAGACTCTGCCTCTTGTCCACTACTCTTTCCCAGAGGCTGGAACGCATATGAAGCATTGTGTTGAAGGAATGAGTGAGTGAGTGAGTGTTCCCTGCAGCGCCATTTACCCTCCATGCGGGCTTCTCTGGGAGTGGGGATCAGAGTCCCCTTAACCTGGCCTGCCCTCGCCTCAGTGTCAGTCAGATGGAGCGTCTCCCCAGGCTCCGCTCTTTGAGGAAGAGACAGGGAGCTGGTGCTTATGAAGAGCCCCCTGTTGAGACCTACTGACCCTGTGTGTGTGTGTGCTGCTCAGATGTGTCCAACTCTTTGTGGCCCCACGGACTGTAGCCCGCCAGGCTCCTCTGTGCGTGGGATCCTCCAGGCAAGAATGCTGGAGTGCATAGCCATTCCCTTCTCCATTTTAAGCCCTGAACGGAGGATTAAAAAAGCATAGTTCCCACCCCATCTAAGGGAATCCCCATTCTTGAGAGTCTCCCCCTGTGGAGTGTGGCAGTGTCTGAAGCTGTCTGTGGAGAGCAGGGAAACTTTCTGGAAAGCACCACCCACCAGATGACTATGGGCCCTTCAGCTACCCATCCCCAGCCTAAGCCACGCTCCCCCTCCCCCCGCAACACCAATCCTGTTTTGTCCACCGATTCTGATTCCCAGAACCACAAGCAAATGGCATGTACACGGGGGTACATGTAGTCTGCCCAGGCTTCACGGACAACAAGACAGTTGGCAGATAAAAGGGGTTCTCCTCGCAAAGGCCCGGGTTGCACAATCCCACTGAGCTCCCTGGAGTGGGAGGCTAGTCCCTCTGAACTCGTGATTACCACCGTGGAGATGAAAGGCTTCCTGTGGGAGAGAGCCGTCCCCCGGAGCCAAACAACACTGGGGGCTGGCCGGCTGCCATCTTGTCAGGGCCATTCTTGGCAGCCGGGCCGGGTGACTGGCTCCCTCACGGGCCAACCCGCCTGGGGCAAAGTCAAGGCACCCAGGCCAGCCATCGCTCCTCGGTGAGCGCAGAGCTGTGGCCTGAGCGCTGTCTCGGCCTTCTCAGCTCCAGCCCAGGCCACTTTGGTGAGAGCAGCTGCCTTGGCACGTCCAACAGGAACAGACTGAAGGTCGCAGCTTGCTCACCTTTCCCAAGGCCCCCTGAGGATTTCTGACTCGACTTAGAGGCGAAGGAAGGGCACCCTGGGGCACCCGGCTTGGGGGACTGTGAGGGCTGGGGAAGGTCACCGCCCGAGCTCACCACACTTTTCCGACCTGGTCAGCCCCTGGTCTCCTGACCCAGTGCCCGCAAGCTGGCTCAATAGCAAAAGCGTCTGGAGTTCCCGGTAAGAAATCGGATCCCAGGCCCCACCCTGTGAGCTCTGACTCCATACATACGAGGTGTGCAGGCGTGCTAAGTCACTTCCGTTGTGCCGACTCTTTGCGACCTCACAGACTGTAGCCCGCCAGGCTCCTCTGTCCATGGGATTCTCCAGGCACGAATACTGGAATGGGTAGCCATTGCCTTCTCCAGGGGATCTTGCCGACCCAGGGACTGAACCCGTGTCTCTTATGTCTCCTGTGTTGGTAGGCAGGTTCTTTACCACTGGCGCCGCCTGGGAAACTAGGGCCTAGAAATCTGGGCTTTTACAAAACCCCCAGACAGTTCCGACACAGGGCCCTGGGGGCAGCTGTCCTCACCCCCCTTACATGGAGCTGAGAGGAGCAGAGGCCCCAGGGACTAGGGCTGTGGAAGCAGCTCTCAAGGGGCTACTTGGCATCTGCCACACTCCTGCCAAAGGCTCCAAAGCCACGTCCAGAATCCTCACAGGATGAGAGCACCTTCATCCAGAGAGGCAGAAACCACCTACGCCCAGTGAGGGGTGTGTCCCTGGGGTCGGCTCCATGGAGCCCCCCAGAGTCCCACAATGTGCAGTGATCCCCAAAGTGTGCTGTGTCCCACGGGAACACACACACTCATGGGATGAGCCAGAGGAGGGCAGACAAAGGCTGGGAGCTGTGCGTCCTTTTAACCAAAAAGGATTCTCTCTCTAGGGAACTGAGAAACAGCTCCTGAAGCCCAAAGCTAGATCTTCTGGAAACATGGCCTCTCTGTCTCATCAACCCTCATTGCTCCGGGATGGCATGAAGACCAATTCAAAACCGACAGGCTGGGGGGGCCTCCTTACACACTCACACCCATCACTCATAAAGAGTACACACAGGCTCACAGCCTCATTCACCTGCACATACATCACACACTGACATACACGCTCACATGCTCGCACTCACTTGTACACCACAGACATACACACACACACATGCACTCACAGACTGAGCAGGGGGCGGGTGTCTAGAGCCGAGGCAGGACTTTGTCCCTGGTGGTTTCCAAGTGTGTGGAGGAAGCAGACCCTGCCCTCTCCTGCCCTGGGAGACAGCTGGAGACTTGGGAGGCAGAGGAATTCCCCTGAGGGCCTCCTCACTCCGGCAGGGCAGGCCAGCCTGGGCCCCCACCAGAAATTTCTTCCAGCTGCCCTTTCTTCCCCTTGGCCTCCCCTGCCGCCCCCTGGGGCTCCCCTGGGGCTCGGGTTGGGGTGGACACCCCTGCAGTCCTCAGTCTGCAGGGTTGGGGTTGCCTGGGGTTGCTGGGCAGGGAGAGATGCAGCTAGGGAAGAGGGAAAGGCAGCCTTCTCAGGGGAAACTGGCAACGTGGGAGGAACTCCCCAACTCAGTGCTCTTTTCTTGAAGACAATTCTTTTCATCACAAGGACAGAAGATCTGGGTTTCTGGGGAGCTATATCCCTGAGTCTCCACTGTGGACCATGCTGCTCACACCCCATAACCCCGAGCCAGGTGGAACTCTCCAGCCTGTTTAGCCAGAGACCCAGGTCTTCCCGATGTTTGGCAAACAAGCCCCTCCACGCTTTTCAAAAAGGAGGCCCAGGAAACCTATCCACCCACTCTCCTGGGTCCTCCCAAGAGCCTCCCATAAACAGAGCTTTGTAACCTTTGTTACTGCTGGGCCTCCGGGTCCCCGCCTCCACCCACAGCCTCCTAGCCCGGGCGGCTCATCCACCCCAGGACCAGGCCTTCCTCCCGGCACGCCCATGGCCTGGGCCACACCGCCCAGGCCCAGCAACCTTGGCCCCACACACAGAAACCTTGCTTCTGAAATGGTTCCTGGATGCTCGCAGGGCTGGAGTCCCAGCCTCGGACTCCCGTGCAACTGGGCCAGCACATTCTTCCGTCCTCCCATTGTCCTGCCTGCCCGCGTTCTTGCCAAGAGCTGCCCTGGGGAGTTGGGAGGGGAGGCGTCTGCTGGCCCTGGGCTCACTCGGCCCCCAGATTCCGCCCGCGCCCCGCCCCACCCCCGTCTCCCAGAGCCCCCTGCATTCCATGGTTTCCTGCAGCTTTCTCCTGCATCCTGGACGAAGAAGGTCCCTCTTCTGAATTCCTGGTCTGAGCTCCAGATTGCACCATGACTGCCTCACCAAACTCAGGGTCCACAGCCTGAGCCCACCACCCAGAAAAAAGACTTCTCTGAGCAAGGGCATCCCCACTCCCCAGGAAGCCATGGGAGGATCCTACATCTGACAGACCGGGGCCGATGAGGGCTGTCTGGCTGATGAGGGAAACCAGGAAAACGGGGAATTCCAACATCACTCCTCACTGACCGGAGACTCCACTGCTCAGTCTGGCTCTGGGACCACACCTGGGCTGAATGCCCTGAGGAAGCCTGGGGTTCCTCCTCTCTGCGGACTCCTGACCCCGCTTTGAAACCGGTGACCCAGAGGGCCCTGACCCTAGTGCTAACACATGTTTTTTCTTCCTTTAACCCTGACACTTGTTAGTAGCAACTCCCAGCACCCTAAAGCCTCCCCCGCCCTGCCCTGGCCTGGCTGTCTGGTTCCTCTGTTAATGAGACTCTGCGTTCCTCTTTGTCTCTTTGATCCAGATTTTACTGGCCCAACCCTCCCCGGCCAGGCGCCTGGGCCACGAACCAGGCCCTCCCCCAGGGTGGATGCTGCTAGGAGGCTGGAGGCAGTGGAGTTTTGTCCAGGGTCTCAGACTCTCATGGAGATTCCCTGATCCTTGGTTGGCCCAGCATCCTCCCTGGGTGAAGAAGCTGGACATATCCTCACCGAGCCAGGTATTTGTTTGTTCATTCACTCATTCATTCATTCGATGTGGTCAGGACAGGCTGCTCACCCCAGGAAAAGTCACATGGCTTAGTCTCCTAGACTGTGAACTCCTGAAATCTGTAAGGAGGGCACCATATTATATTTTGAAGTTTCTAGAGCCCAGTACTAAGTCTAATATGTAATATTTCCTTAATAAAGAATTACTGGCTAAATGAATGAAGGCATCCACAAATAAATGAATGAATTGAGGTTCTGGTTTCATGGCCCATTGTCTTATAGAAGGAGACTTCCAACTCTGGGAGAGCAGTAGAGACCCTCTGGTCAGTGCATTCCTGCCCCCCCTCCCCTGACCCCCACTGTCCTTTAATGTCTATTTATAGAACTGTGGGTTTTCAGGTTTTATGAGGCAGAAGGTTAGATGCTGAGACATTGCAGAACAGAAATGACTGTTGCATCCACTAGAGAAAGAAGTGGCAATGGCGACCTTAGTGTTTGTCTGGAAAGTGAGTCATGGGTGCGTGGGAACGGGTGGCAGCGGGCTTGGGGTTACTCTGATTCCCCACGTCTCTGCAAATCCTTCCAGAGGAATGCCACTTGGTTATGGTCTTTCCTATCCTTCCAGAAGCACACCTCTACAGCACCAGCATGTGTGTGTGTGTGTGTGTGTGTAAGTATATCAACAATAAGGGGTCTCCTTGGCACCTTGGAATAAACATAGAGAACACGAGCCCTTGCTCAATCTAGTTGAGCCGACAGACAAGAAACCAAAATGTGAAATACACTGTGGAGTATGCAAAACACAGGGTGGCCGATGCTTAGTGAGTCTGGTGCGTTAATATCATGAGAGTCTGCCGTGAAGTGGGAACTCATGAAGACAGAGACTTCTTATCCTCACATTCCCAGGCCCCGTGCCTCACATGGAGACACAGGGTAGAGGCTTGGTGAGCATAGCTGGGGCAGATGGATCCTTAATGTGAGCAAGCTTCAAAGAACAGAAAAACCGGAATGTGGAAAAATCAAGATAAGAAGGCAGAACCCCTGGCTCCCCAGGAAAGGGTAACAAATTCAGGGAACTCTAAGATAATTCTGACTTGTAACTTCAGAGCAGTCCAACGTGGACTGCCTCTCTAAACCCCAACCAAGTGATGTGGGAAAGGAATGATTAAAGAAGAAAAGTTCTTGGAAATTAAAACCACAATTCCTAACATAAAATACTGAATAGGGCCTAGAAGAAAAAGGTGAACCAATCTTCCAAAATGTGAGCCCCGAAGAAAGAGACTCAATCTAAGAAGCCCAACATCCAAGAGAGAAAATAAAGGGAGAGAAATCATCAAATAAATAAGAAAGTTTCCCAAATCTGAAAAAAAGATTCAAACCTTACAGTTTGAAAAGGCCCACCAAGTGCTGTACAGGATGAATGGGTGGGAAGAAGAGCCTGCATCAGTAGACAGCTTCACGGTAGCACCTGGGTCTTCATAGGCAAGTGTAAATGCTGTTTGGACCTCAGACCTTCAGCAACTCTTGCCTGCCATATTTCTAATGGTGGGCAGGTTCCTGAGCCATTCCAGCCCAGTCTACCTGAGAGGGCAGGGGCAGGCTTGTGGAGACATTACCCTTAACCTGCCTTGCTTACCAAAAGGGCAATAAAAGCAAATAAGTCCCAGCTTGCTGATATATGTATTTTCCTTTGTTCATCCCCCCAAAACTGCTGCCCCATGCTAAGTGACTTTCCCCACGTGGTTTAAAAGCATGCACTCTGGAGCCACCCTGTCTGCATTTGAATCCCATCTCTGCCTTTTACTAGCTTGGGCAAATTACTTAAGTTCTCTGTGCCTCAGTTTTCTCATCTATAAAATGGGAATGAAAATAGAACCTCTCCCAGAGGGCTGTGAGCATTCAATCATTAATATGTGTAAAATAGGTCTAACAGTACCTGTCCTGAGAACAATACACTAGACAAGCACTGCTATGATTATTTAAAGACATCAGTTCCGTTCAGTAGCTCAGTCGTGTCCGACTCCTTGCGACCCCATGGAATGCACCACACCAGGCTTCCCTGTCCATCACCAACTCCCAGAGCTTGCTCAAACTCATGTTCACCGAGTTGATGATGACATCCAACCATCCTTATCATCCTCTGTCGACTCCTTTTCCTGCCTTCAATCTTTCCCAGCATCAGAGTCTTTTCAAATGAATCAGTTCTTTTCACCAGGGGGCCAGAGTATTGAAGCTTCAGCTTCAGCATCAGTCCTTCCAATGAATATTCAGGACTGATTTCCTTTAGGATTAACTGGTTGGATCTCCTTGCAGTCCAAGGGACTCACAAGAGTCTTCTCCAACACTACAATTCAAAAGCATCAATTCTTCAGCATTCAGCTTTCTTTACAGTCCAACTCTCACATTTATACATGACTACTGGAAAAACCATAGCTTTGACTAGACGGACCTTTGTTGGCAAAGTAATGTCTTTGCTTTTCAATATGCTATCTAAGTTGGTCATAACTTTCCTTCCAAGGAGCAAGCATCTTTCAATTTTATGGCTGCAGTCACCATCTGCAGTGATTTTGGAGCCCCCCAAAATAAAACCTCTCCCTGTTTCCATTGTTTTCCCATCTATTTGCCATGAATCATGATGGGACCAGATGCCATGATCTTAGTTTTCTGAATGTTGAGTTTTAAGCCAACTTATTCACTCTCCTCTTTCACTTTCATCAAGAGGTCAAGAGGCTCTTTAGTTCCTCTTCTCTTTCTGCCATAAGGGTGGTATCATCTGTGTATCTGAGGTTATTGATATTTCTCCTGGCAATCTTGATTCCAGCTTGTGCTTCATCCAGCCTGGAATTTTGCGTGATGTACTCTGCATATAAGTTAAATAAGATGGGTGACAGTATACAGCCTTGACGTACTCCTTTCCCGATTTGGAACCAGTCTGTTGTTCCATGTCTGGTTCTAACTATTGCTTCTTGACCTGCACACAGATTTCTCAGGTGGCAAGTTAGGTGGTCTGGTATTCCCATCTCTTGAAGAATTTCCCACAGTTTGTTGTGATCCACACAGTCAAAGTCTTTGGCATAGTCAATGAAGCAAAAGTAGATGTTTTTCTGGAACTCTCTTGCTTTTTCTATGATCCAACGTATTTACATCAAGGCAATCACAAATTCTGCAGGCCAGGGCCTCCTACTCAGAAAACTGGGTTATCAGCACATCACTAGATAGCCCAGTTGTCCCCGTGGTAATTTTTAACCCTTTTGATACCTCCTGCTCAAAATTCCAAAGGTCAGAAGCATGGTCAGCCCTCTCGAGGTCTGTGTTCATCCTGAGCAGAAGTAAAAATTTGCCCTCCATTCTTGAGGGTGCCTCAGGCCTGCCTGAGCCCCTGAGGAACCTGGCATTGCAGTGGCAGCCAAAGTGTCATCCTGGTGACAGTCCCCTCCTGACGTGGTGACAGAGATGAGAACCCTGGGTGCCAGATATTCATTATTCAAAATTCATGAATTGTGTATCTATCACAGGCCACACACTGGGCCCAGAGAGCCCTAGTCCCAGCCCCAAGCCCCTTATGTCTGCCTCCTGGCCATCAGTAGAGCAAAGGGCCTAGAGATAGCAGCAGCTGGAAAGCATAAGTCCTTTTAGAATCGTGGCTCTCAGATTTGAGGGAACATCAGAAATGCCGGAGCGTAGCAAGTGGCTGCGTACCAGAGCTTCTGATTCAGTGGCCGTCATGGGTGGGGCCAGAAAACGTGCATTTCTTTTCTTTCTTTCTTTTTTATGTTTTGGCCACACCAAGCAGACTGTGGGATCTTAATGCCCCAACCAGGGATTGAACCCGTGCCCCCTGCATTAGAGGGCCGAATCTTAACCACTGGACCCCCGGGGGAAGTCTCAGAAAAATATGCATTCTTCCAGGCTTCCCAGGTGGCTCAATGTAAACAATCTGCCTGCAGTCTGGGAGACCCAGGTTCGATCCTTGGGTCAGGAAAATCCCCTAGAGAAGGAAATGGCAACCCATTCCAGTATTCTTGGCTGGGAAACCCCATGGACAAGGGAGTCTGGTGGGCTACAGCCCATGGGGTTGCAGAAAGTCAGACATGACTGAGCATACACACGCGTGTGTGCACACACACACACACACACACACACACACGAAACAAGCTCCCAGATGCTGGGATGCTGATGCGGCTGGTATGCGCACTGCATTCTAAGAACTACTGCCCTAGAGATTGCAAACGAGACAGTGATTCTCCAGGGAGCAAAGAACAATGAAGGAAAGTTTGCATCTCCAACTTATAAATAATTTACTTAAAGTCTCCTGGCTTAATCAAGGTCTTCCCTTGTGGCTCAGCTGGTAAAGAGTCCACCTGCAATGCAGGAGACCTGGGTTGGGAAGATCTCCTGGAGAAGGGAACAGCTACCCACTCCAGTATTCTGGCCTGGAGAATACTGAATGTATTCCATGGGCTGTATAGTCCATGGGGTCACAAAGAGTCGGCTTAATCAAAGCCTTTAACCAGTGAACAGGCTGTCTGAGACCAGTTCCCGGGTGTGGATGCAAACTCACTTGTGGAAATGCACACACATTTGTGTTTACTCGTGGGCAGTTCCAGACCTCAGTGCACAGACCACCCTTCCAGGTCTTTAGTGTTGTAATTACATTGGGGGTGTCTGCAGTCTTGAAGCCCCGACTTCAGACCTGGCTCTGCCTCTTGCCAGCTGTCGAACCCTGGGCACGTTTCCCACTCTCTCTGAGCTGTCATTTCTTCAGCTGCCAAGAGGGGCCAATAATAGCATCTACTATAAAACAGGACTGTTTCGGCACAGATGCTAAATGGCATGAGAGGTGCTCAGAGCATGTACAGTACACTTGGAGGCCATCATTAACCTTGAGAGAAATAATGGTCTTATTGTTACCAATTTGTGTTTCTAATTAAGTGTCTATTAAGGTGGCTGGGGACTGGGGAGAGAGCGGTGCTTCCGTCTGTCAGATGCACTCTCTGCCCCACATCAGCCTAGCGTCTGGGGTCTGGGACAGTCACCTTCCGCCTGTACCTTGCAAAAGTGTCCTGCTCCCAGGGCGCGTGAAAAATGCTAGGGGGAGCTCTGAGCGCTCAGTTGTTCCAGCTCCACGCTGGAGATAAAGGAGTTAAGATTTCCAGGGGAGGCCTCTGGCTCAGAAGTTTCCTTTCTCTGAAATAGCTATTTCTTTAAATAAAAGGAGAAATGGTGTTTGTATGTTTTTACATATACATTTTTTACTGCCTACTCCCACTCACCCCTTATACTGTCAAAAGAGGTTTTACAAAGGTGTGTGTTGTAAATTTCACTTATCCAAGGGCTTTGTTTGTTCTATAAGTGCATGCATCCCCAGGGCCAAGCACAAGGCCAGGTGCAGGACTGGTGGTCAGTAGCTTGACTGACTACTGACCCAAGGGAAGGGCCTGGGTGCAGACGCTTGGGAAAGTAGAAAAAGCAATTTGGCACCGGGTTTCTCCAGCTGGTGATGAGGTGGTCCTGGGAATAAAAAGCTGGCGCAGCAGCTAAGAGCAACAGCCAAGTGTTGGCACTTGCTACAGGGGGTCTGTGCTCCTGAGCTAAGTCAGGACCTGTGGGTCAAATCCATCATGGCTGCTGAGGCCTGGAGCCCTGGGGCTCCCGACCAGGCTGGTCATCACTCCTTCCTGCGAGCACTCCTTCTGTCTTTGCTCCCGCTGCTTCCTGAACTGCAGTTGCTTCTTTTAGCAAGTCAAAATTCAGGATGTCCCGGTTAAATTTAAATTCCACATAAATAACAAACTTCGCTTTAGTATATACTTGTCTCAAGCACTATTTGCGACATGTACTAAAAATGATTTTTCTATCTGAAGTTCAAATGTTCTATCAAAAGTTCTGCATTTTTCCTGGCTACCCTGCCTGGGCCCAGAGGCCCTCTTGAGCTCATCCACTTGGGGAAGTCTCTCCTCCTTTGAGGCCCAGTCCTGATGTCATGTCTCGGAAGCTTTCTCTGATGCTTCACTCCACCCCAGGCAGATTCACTGCTCTAGTCCTGTGGTCCCACCTCACATCTGAATGTCAAGTACAGGCTGGCCATTCCCCCTCTCTGCCCCATACCCTTGGCCCCTGGAGACACCCAGAACATTGGAAGAACTTGTGTTAAGAAGAGGAATGGGGAAAAGTCAGAAGAGACAGAGGGCTTCCCTGGTGGCTCAGATGGTAAGGAATCTGTCAGCAATGCGGGAGACCTGGGTTCGATCCCTGGATGGGGAAGATCCCCTGGAGAAGGAAACAGAAACCCACTCTGGTATTCTTGCCTGGAGTATCCCATGGACAAAGGAACCCGGCAGACTACAGTCCATGGGGTCACAAAGAGTCAGACGTGACTAAGTTTCACTTTCCACTTTCTGAGGGAAGAGAACAAGTCTCTGACTGGAGACATGTGATGTCTCTGGCGGGCTACCCCATCAGAACTTTGTTTCCTTACCCCATTCTTTGCAGACTCTGAACAGTGAAACAGAAGGTGGTGTGCTCAAAACTAACACAACTTTCTTTCTGAGCCACTCAGGCCATCATTCAAGGGTCCTTTCATAGGTGTTCTCTTCCCTGCAGAAGATCTAAATCCCCTGAGTGATGTGTTTGAACAGAAGCACACTCCATGGGAGCAGAAAGGAAGCTAAGGACCCACACTGTGCTTGATTTGTCCATAATAGAATTTGGAGCAACGGTGGAGCACCTGCAGGGCGGGGCGCGGGCGGCCCCATCTCCACATCTCAGAATCCTGGAGGAGTCACACGGCTCTCTGGGCTGCCAGTGCCCATCCTTCTTCCCAGGCTCGCAGGCCTTTCCTGGACTGCGAAGCTTCCTGGGATGTGTTCATACAGAAAGAACTGCAGGGGCCCTCCCTACCCTGCCTCTCTCATGAGTCATCTCCTCCAGAAGGAGAAGAAGGCAACTGGTATCTCGACCAGTGGGGCCGCTGGGTGGGGAGCATTATCTTATCTCAGCAGCCCTGGTGCCTCACTGACTGCATCCACAACAAAATGGCCAAGAAGCCCATCGGTAACCAGACCACCTTCCCTCCCCACTGCACCACTCCTTGAAGAACCTGAGCCAGACTTCCCAGCCAAGGCAGGTCACAGTATTGGGAACTGTTGACTGAACTGCTCACCTTGGCCAGGCCCGCTTGCCTGAGCTGTCTCACAAGGGAAGTTTCAATAAAGAACCCAGTGTTGTTGCCAAACACAAACCTGAGGGAGTTCAGGAGGCGCCAAAAGAGGAAGGAGACGACCAAACTCCCTGATTCCTCCTCGCTGGAATCCATCTTGGCTGAGTGATATGCCTGAGACCAGGAGTGAACCCGAGGCAGACTATGGGCCAAGCTAGACAACTGGCCAGAGACTGCAGGCCAGAACCTGCAAACTCATCCTGTCCCCATAAAACCCCAGCCTTTGGGCCACGTGACAGAGCAGTCCTCCTGGGCTCACTTACCCTCCTGCTCTCCGTCCAGGCGCACCTTCCTGATAAAGTCTCTTGCTTTCTTAGCATGTGTGTCTCCTTGGACAATTCATTTCCAAGAGTTAGTTAGACTAGAGCCCATTCTCAGCCCTGGAAGGGCTCCCCCTTCCTGCACCATCAGGGCTCTCTCAGTGCCTCCACCCAACTGGAGGACCGTGGTCAGAGGGAGTCTCCAGAAGGGAAGTCCAATCAGAGAACCAACTCCAAGACTCGCTGCACGCCCAGGTCCCCGGACCTCCTCCACCCTCTGCACCCTTGACTCGGGTCCTGTGGCTGCTGGGCCTCTGCCTAGGCCATCCCCAGCCTAAGGATCCAGACCAAGGTCCTTCAGACCAGTGACCTCAGCTCTGGAGGCTCCACCCCCATTTGCCCACTGAGTTTGAACTCAGTGGAGTGCAACTGTTAGTTGCTCAGTTGTGTCCTACTCTTTGCAATCTCATGGTCTGTCCATGGAATTCTCCAAGCAACGACACCGGAGTGGGTTGCCATTCCCTTCTCCAGGGGATCTTCCTGACCCAGGGATTGAACATGGGTCTCCTGCATTGCAGGCAGATTCTTTACTGTCTGAGCTACCAGGGAAGCTGGAGCTAAAAGTAGGGTCTTCCAGAGGCAGCAATGGAAACAGTGATAGACTTTATTTTGGGGGGCTCCAAAATCACTGTAGATGGTAACTGCAGCCATGACGCTTGCTCTTTGGAAGGAAAGTTATGACCAACCTAGTCAGCATATTAAAAAGCAGAGACATTACTTTGCCAACAAAGATCTGCCTAGTCAAAGCTATGGTTTTTCCAGTAGTCATGTATGGATATGAGAGTTGGATTATAAAGAAAGCTTAGCGCCGAAGAACTGATGCTTTTGAACTGTGGTGTTGGAGAAGACTCTTGAGAGTCCCTTGGACTTCAAGGAGATCCAACCAGTCAATCCTAAAGGAAATCAGTCCTGAATATTCATTGGAAGGACTGATCCTGAAGCTGAAGCTCCAATACTTTGGCCACCTGATGCGAAGAACTGACTCCTTGGAAAAGACCCTGATGCTGGGAAAGACTGAAGGTGGGAGGAGAAGGGGACGACAGAGGATGAGATGGTTGGATGGCCTCACCGACTCAATGGACGTGAGTTGAGTAAACTCTGGGAGGCTTGGTGTGGTGCAGTCCATGGGGTCGCAAGGAATCGGACATGACTGAGTGACTGAACTGAATTCCAGAGGCAGTGGGGAGTAGGTAGGGAGACAAAGTGATCTCTCTGGCCCAGAGGCAGAGAAGTCCTAGACATGTCTGTGGGGGCGGGGCTGGAGGGGGAGATCAGAGAGGAAGGAGGTGATGAGGCAGGAGGACTCCAGGATGTAATTACAGCCTAATTTCCCCAGCAGCGCAAAGGTGTGGGGGCTTTGCTTCGGGACCTGCTATAATTATATCTCGATTGGAATAATAGTAATAATAATTCCTTTCTACGTGTTGCCACTGGAGCAGGGCTGTTGAAAGGGTGGGGAGAGAAGCCCATCGTTTCTTCCAGACCAGCCTCTTTTTCTGCCTCCTTCACCCGCACAGAGGAGGCTTCAGGGGCTGTCATCACTCGGGTCCAGGCACTCACTGCTCGGCTCCGGAGGCGGGAAGACTGGGCTCTCGGGCCCGTCGGTATAGGGAGCTGTGAGTCTTAAGCTCTCCACCCTGTTTCCTGGTCTTCCAAGGCTGATTCGTCTGTGACTCTGAATCAGAGGACAGGTAACCAATGCACATGAGCCTGGGAACCCCAGCTTCTCCTGCAACAGTCTTTTGCCCCCCAATCACCCCCAGAGAGTTAGCCGCCACCAAGAAGACGAGCAGGAGAGAGGGGCAGTTGGTGATCATCCTGACTCCCTGGCTGGGAGGGGGAGGCAGCCATGGGGCCTGGGCCTGGTACCTCTCACGAGATCAGGTAATGCGCCCTCTTAAAGGGGAGGTCAGCGTTAAGCCCTTGATGTTTGGCACATCTCCCATGGCTAAGGCTCCCTGTAACTGAAATGTCACCCAGGAGAAGGGACAGGATGGATTAACAGGAGTGAGGCGATGCTGGAGCCTCAGGTCTCGGGCTGACAATAACAATGAGCTTGCTCAGCTGTGCCCAACTCTTTGCCACCCCATGGACTGTAGCCCGCCAGGCTCCTCTGTCCATGGGTTTTCCCAGACAACAATACCGGAGTGGGTTGCCACACCCTCCTCCAGGAGATCTTCCTGACCCAGGGATTGAACCCACATCTCCTGCATTGCAGGAGGATTTTTTACCATTGAGTCACCGGGGAAGTCCGACAACAACAACACAGGCTCCAGTGTGGAGAGCACAAAGCCCATGCCTGCAACTCAGCCCTTCCTGACATGATCTCATTCATCTTCAGGGCACCCTGCAACGCAAGTACTAAAATTAGGCCCACTTTACTGCTTAGGGAGGTAAATAACTTGCCCAAGTCCTACCGCCGGCAGTGAACTCAGGGCTGCCTGTCTTCAAGTCCACGCTCTGAATATCTGCACTGTGTCCACTTCTGGGGCTCTGTGGTTCCAGACTGTCTGTCGTTCCTGGAGCCTCAAGGGTGCAACGTCATTCTCGAAGCTCTGGGATGATGGCCCTGGGCTAGGGGGGAGGGGAAGGACGTCAGTGGCCAGAGGTATTGATAGAATCCATGATAATCCTCGTGTGCCGTGTGACTCAGAAATAACCCAAGCCTCTAAGCCTTGGTTTCTTCAGCTGTCAAACTAGCATGAGGAATTATGTGCCTTAGACAAGCAGATGAGGATATGGGAGCTGCTGTACATAATCTAGCAACTGGGCCAGGCTTTCAATCTTACTCTGCAGGAAGGCTTCCTACTGCTCAACATCAGTTTCCCTGTTTGGAAATAAGAAGAATGACTTCCAACCCCCTTCAAGGCTTCTCCTTCTCCAGGCTTATCCTTAGCCCATGCTTCCCTCCAGGCTGGGGAGATGTGGCAGGCAGCAGGAGTGAAGACCACAGACTTCACTCATGCCAAGTACACAGCTGATTTTTGACTTTGGCCTTGAGAGGCATGCCCACCGCGGGTGGTGACGCCTTGGCCAGAAGTGGGCTGAATGACGGTTTATAGCTTTGTTTAATGGGAGCAAGCAGCCTTGCTCAGTCTCTGAAGACTGTCCAATGACCTATAGTTAGGGAATGGACACTAGGAACATTTTTGGCTTTGGGGAAAAAGCTTGATGGGAGGTTTCTGCAAGGACCTACCACAGAAGCAAGTGTTGATGGTGCCCAGATGTACTTCTCTGAGCCACACACCCCTCCCCGAACTCCACACATACTCTTCCATTTGCCACCGCCAAGCCATGCATCCAGCCCCTATACTTTTGAGAGGCGGATGTCAGAGCACTATTACCACAGCCAGCCAGCCACGGGGGCCACTAGACTGATGTCGGGCCTGCAGTAGGGGCAACTGGGGGCCAAGGTTGGGGGGGTGGCTCCCGGTTGTTTCAGGATCAAGGCAGCCACAGGCGGGGACTTCCCAGGGGTCCCATGGTTAAAACTCTGCACTTCTGCAGCAGGGGGCATGGGTTTGATCCCTGGCCGGGGAACAAAGATTCCACATGCCTCTCAGTGTAGCCAAAAGCAAAAAGAAAAGGAAATGTGGCCATAGCCTTCCCCCAATTCCCGACCTGGCTGGTGGTCAGCAGAGTAAAGCAGGCTGCCTAATCACGCTTTCCTGTTCCTCCTCCTGCGGAATTCCCCTCAGCGGGAGCAAACCAGATGCGTCTGTGTGCCTCTGTCTCAGGGTCCATGAGGGCCACGATCCTGCAAGGGAGACAGCTAGCCAGGAGGAGGACCTGGGAGCCAGGGAAAGCGATAGGCAGGTGCACGGTGACCTCACAGACTGGCAGAGTGCAGCCCTTGCCAGAACTCAGGGCTCCCATGGCTAAAGCCCCACACATTGGCATGGGATGTGGCCTGGTGCCAGCCAGAGCGGGAGAAAGGATGTGGCAGTCTTCCGGGATGCCCATCCCAGGAGGAAGGCTCAGCCTCCTCACTCCCCAAAGGCCCTGGAGCTGGGGCACCAGGAGGTATGAAGCACGCAGAGATATCAGCATCGGATGCGAAGGACTCAGAGAGGACCATCCCACCCCCACACTCCCCAGGAAGGGCTCTGTCCTGGGCGCTCAGAGGGAGCCAAGATGAGTAAATAGAGTTTGGAGAATTGGGTAGTTTCAAAATATCACTGCAATGTGAGGAAAGAGGTGAGTGGAGCTTTATGGATAGGCTTCTGGTTTCATCTCCCTTCCAAACTGCTTCCCAAGGGAAATGAAAACAAATGTCTATGTACAAAAGCCCACAGCCACATCATTCATAAAAACCAAAAGGGGGAAGCAATCCATGTCCATCCATGGATAAACAAAGTGTGGTAAATGTACACAGTGGAATACTGATTCAACCATAAAAAGGAATAAAGTACTGGCCTATGTTACAACATGGACGCACCTTGAAAACATTACGCTAGGTGAAAGAAGCGGCCATGAAAGCCTACATATTACATGGCTCCATTTTTGCAAAAAGTCCAGACTAGACATGTGCTTAGAGACTGGTTGCCTGGGGAAGAGCGGACGCGGGACTGACAGCTACAAGTTTCTTTGGGGAGCATGCTGAAAATGTTTTAAAATTAGATTATGGTGATGGTTGCACAATTTTGTGAATGTATCAAAAGCCCCTGAACTGAGCACTGTAAGTGGGAGCTGAATCTCAGTAAAGCTGCGTTTCTACAGCAACGTGGACGGACCTAGAGGTTATCATACTACCTGAAGGAAGTCAGACAGAGAAGGACAAACATCGCGTAATGTCACTTGCATGTGGGATCTAAAGTACGACACAGATGAACTTGTTTAGGAGCCAGAAACAGACTCACAGATACAGCAAGCAAACTTATGTTTATCAGAGGGGAAAGGAGGTGGGGAGGGCGTAAACTAGGAGTCTGGGGTTAGCACACGAAAATTGTTATGCAAAGACAACAAGGTCTTACTGTATAGCACAGGGAACTGTATTCAATATCTTGAAATAACCTGTTATGGGAAAGAATCCAAAAATGTGTATGTGTGTGTGTGTGTGTGTGCACGTGCTTGTGTGCCAAGTTGCTTCAGTCGTGTCTGACTGTAACCCTATGGATTGTAGCCCAGCAGGTTCCTCTGTCCATGGGATTCTCCAAGCAAGAATACTGGACTGGGTTGCCCTGCCTTCCTCCAGGGGATCTTCCTGACCAGGGATAAAACCCGTGTCTCTTACGTCTCCTGCTTTGGCAGCAGGTTCTTTACCACTAGTGCCACCTGGAAATCCCCATATAGCAATAAAAAGACACTTTTTTATCGAAGTATAGTTGCTATACAATGTTGTGATTGTTTTCAGGTATATAGCAGAGGTATATATTTCAGGTATATAGTGATTCAGATATATATATATACTCAAGTAAATATAAAAATAAAGCTGTTTTTTAAAAAACGTCTCTCAGTTGTCTCCACTCCCGGTCTCCAGGTCCTCCCCCACCCTCCCCTGACCCCAGTCTAGTCAGGCTTTTGCTGACTGCTGACATGAGACCGCCATTGTCAGGATCATCATAAGCTTCCATGGAGCCCAGGGCGGTGGTCAGGTCTTACCCTTGTCTTCCCCATCAGCAGCATTTGACGACTTGCTCCCTCCCGCCTCCCAGGAGGGCTTCCCTCCCTTGCCCCCATGGTCTCCCGGGCCTGCACCTTCCTCTCCTGAGACGCCCCTCTCATTTTCCTTGCCTGGTTCCTCCTCATTTTGCCAACCTGTGGCTGTTGGGGCCACGCCCAGTCCTTGTGCCATCTCACAGTGTCAGAACCTTACCCACCATCCCTTCAAGGGATGACGGCCTTAGAGTCTCCAGCCCAGCCTCTCCCTGAAGTCCACACTGGCTCGACATCACCAGCTGGACATCCGATGGGCATCTCACACTGACCTGCTCAAGGATGTGGAGAAATCAGAATCCTCACCGCCTGCTGGTGGGAATGTAAGCCAGTACTGTACGACGCAGCAACGGCACTCCTAGGTACATACCCGAGACAGGAAAACAGAGGTCCACACAAGAATGTGTGCTGAGGATGTTACCAAAAATACAGTATGAACGTTCATGAATTATTCACTTTTAAACATCAGTCCAAGTAGAAGCAAGGTGATGCCTCAAGCAGCACCACGTGTCTGGCATTCCAATATGCATAGGTGACAAGAGCTTGTCCCTTACCCTTAGACTGGAACTTGCTCAGAGTCATGGGTCTGCTATGGGGGCAAGAAGGTGAGACCCACAGATCAAGACAGCAAAGAAGGTGTGGTAGGCAAATGGGTGGGGTCGGGGGAGGGGGCTGAGAAGGGACTCCTGAATTTTGTCTGAATTTCGCTTCTCTCTGGATGCACCCTACACCCCTCATTAGATCAGAGTTTGCTCTAGGAGTCTTCTTAGAGACGGTGTGCCTCCCCCATCAGATTGGGAGCCTCTCTGGGGTAAAAAGATATGTCTCTGCCTCATGCCGGGAGTCTGCCGAGGGCAGAGCTAGAAGCCCTTTTCCTCACTATCCAGTGTCACGCCTTCCTCTCTCACCAGCGCTCCCTTCACAGGGCTACCAACAGCACAGACACCTGCTTCAGGGGGCATGGACAAACAGACAGAAGAGCTACTGGCCATCAGAAGGTGCTGCCTGGGAGGTCTTGTGCCAGCCTAGGTACTGGCAGCCAAGGTACTCCCAGGCCACACCCTGTGTTGGGGGAATGTGGGTTTTGCCACCCTGAGCTGAGTCTTCTGTGGTTTCCCCGAAGAAACCACAGGCTGTGTTACTGGCCTGAGATTTTCCCTTCCTGCTACATAATCTTGGGTTGGGGGTGGGGACTCCCTTGAAACCCCCCTATCCCACCCCTGTAGTTAGAACCACACATCCTGTTCCCTGAGGAAGAGAGTGAGGGATGGCAGTCATCGTGGACTTGGTGGGATTCAGGGAGCATCTTTGCAGGCGGGAGAGCAGGAAGATCCCTGCTGGCAGCTTACTCAGCCCCAACAGCTCCTCTCTGCCCACACGGGGAAGCAGCCAGGCCCGTGGGCCTGGCCAAGGAGCACTCAGGGCTGGCAGCAAGCTCGTTAAGTTCTGGTTGTTCCCTTTCCTCCATCTTATGATAGTTCCAGGGGAAACTGAATCCAGGGAGCAGCTCCCCAGACTGAGTGGCCATCACATAAAAATGGCTTCTTTACTGATGCTGAAGCTGAAACTCCAATACTTTGGCTACCTGATGCGAAGAACTGACCCTGATGCTGGGAAAGATTGAAGGCAGGAGGAGAAGGGGACGACAGAGGATGATGAGATGGTTGGATGACATCACCGACTCGATGGACATGAGTTTGAGCAAGCTCTGGGAGTTGGTGATGGACAGGGAAGCCTGGCGTGCTGCAGTCCATGGGGTCGCAAAGAGTTGGACACGACTGAGCGACTGAACTGAACAGAACTTGGAGTTCTTGTTCCAGCTCTGCCACTTCCTGTGCGTGACTTTGCGCAAGCCAACCTGGCTTTGTGGTCTCAGCTTTGTCCTCTGTGAGTTGAGGCTAAAAGAATGTCTACTTGTGAGAATTGGGGGCTTCCCAGGTGCCTCAGTGGTAAAAGATCTGCCTGCCAATACAGGAGATGCGGGTTTGGTCCCTGGGTCAGGAAGATCCCCTGGAGGAGGAAATGGCAACCCACTCCAGTAAATCCCATGGACAGAGGAGCCTGGCAGCTACAGTCCATAGGGTCGCAGAGTCAGACAGGACTGAGCGACTGAGCACGGCATGGCTCTCGTGAGGATTAACTAAGATGATGCCTATAAAGCAGCTCTAGTGCTGCAAGAGCTCCACGAGGCACTCCCTACATGTTATTTTAATATTGTTACTGCTTCTGCTATCCCCTCCCACTGTCCTTCTGGAAGCTTCTGGTGAGCTGGTTACCACACAAGCATAAAGGATCTGTGCAAACAGTGGGTATGTGTGAGGCCTGCTTTAACAGAAAGGAGAAGAATGGTGTCCCAAGGACACCCTCCAGGGCTCCAAAGGGAAGGAGCTGGCAGCTGGGAGCATCCTCATCATGATCCAGCCACACAGCCTTCCCCGTGGGCAGCAACCTGCTTAGCTCTGTTCAGGTGATGGGGAGTGTTAACCGGCACAAGCCCTGAGAATTCCAGAGAGAGCGGTCCCCACTTCTCAGACCCCAGAAGGGCAAGTTTCCCTAAGAACCCAGACTCTTGCCTTGGAAAGATGAAGTGCCGGGTCTGCCTTTATGTTCTTCAAGGCAATCGAGGATTTGAAATGACGTATCTTATTTGCTCTAGTGACAGGCTCAGTGGTTTAGAACCTTAAAGCTGTGCAATAGAATTTCCTGTGATAATGAAAATTTCCTATATGTGCACTGCCCAGCAGGGTAACCACTGTCCATGCGTGGTTAGTGGGCAGTTGAGATGTCCCTGTGTGGTTAGTGTGCTCAAAGAACTGAACTTTTCCTTTTCCTTAATTGTAATTCCTTTCGTCAGTAGCCACTCGGAGCACAGGGTCAGCAGAGGCTCCGGTCTGTGCTGAGCAGGTCTGAGGCAGGCTGGGCGAGATGTTCACCTTTCCTGAGCTTTTCTCTCTTCTGTGTCATGGAGATCATGATGGCACCTGGTTCACAGGACTGACTTGAGGATTTTAAAAGGAAGTGAATATAAAACTCTGACTACGAGAAGAATTCAACAAAGACCAGCTATGGTCATTACTTTTGACAACCTCTAGGCTTCAGGGGCCTTACTCCTTCAGTCACCAAATAGCTATACAGTTAGGATGTGCCAGACATGATTCTAGGCACCAGGATGCAAAAATGAGCCTTTGAGATCCTGCTGTTTTCAGGAATCTCTAACTGACTGAGGGAAACTAGGGTAATCAAGGGCTGCCATGCATGATGGTAGTCACTGTTGTGGGATCCCAGAGGAGACCTGCAAAATAGTGTCAGGTGGAAAAGGGAGTCAGGGAAGGTTTCCTGGAGGAAGCCATGTTACTTTCTCTACACTTTTTGGCTTGATGACAACTTGATGTTGCAGCTCCAAAGCTCACCGCGGCATGACCTTGTCTCTGTAACCTTTTGTATTAGTTTCCTTTGCAGCTGTAACAAATTACCACAAGCTTAGCCATTTAAAACAGCACATTATTAGTGTCTTACAGCTCTGGAGAGCAGAAGTCTGAAATGGCTTAAACTGGGCTAAAATCAAGGTGTCCACAAAGCAGCATTCTTTCTGGAGGGTCTAGGGGGTAATTTATTTCCTTGTCTTTTCCGGTTTCTAGAAGTGACCTTCACTCCTGGCTCATGGTCTCTTCCTCCATCTTCAAAGCCTTAGCATCTTCAAATCTCTACTCCCTTTGTCTCTTTCTCTCCTGCTTCTCTCCTTTAAGGACCCTTGTGATTTCATTAAGCCCACTCAGAAAATTCAAGATAATCTCTTCATCTCAAGATCTTTAATTCAATCCCCTCTGCATAAGGTAACATATTCACAAGTTCTGAAGATTACGACATGGACATCTTTTCTGTTAATTCTTTTAACAGCTTGACATATAAATCACATACCATACAATTCACCCATTTAAAGTGCACGAGTCAATGGTTTTTAGTATATTCACAGATACGTGCAGTCGTTACCACAGGCAATTTTAGAACGTTTTCATCACCTCAAGAAAAAACCCTATTCACTTCAACTCTCACCCACCTACTCTTCTCCACCTTGGCCCACAATCTTAAGCAACCACTAATATACTGTTGGTCCTTATAGATTTCCCTATTCTGGACATTCATATGGATGGAATCATACAATATATGATATTCAATGTCTAATTTTTACTTAGCATGATGGTTTTTAGATTTATCCATGTTGTAGCGTATTAATACTCTGTTTTATGGATATACCACATTTTGTTTATCCATTCATCAGTTAATGGACGTTTGGGTTGTTCTCATCTTTTGGCTATGGTGAATGACATGCTATAAACATTCATGTACAAGTTTCTGTGTGGACATCTGTCTCCATTTCTAGTAGATATATATCTAGCAGTAAAATTACTGGGTAGGCACAGACATCTTGCGGGGTGGGAGTGGGGTGGTGTTGGTGCATTTGTCTGTCTACCATGTTCTTACCTCAAAGTCTTCAAAGAATCTGACAACTGAGCCCTGCCTGTAAATTCATTCACTTGGGCCAGGACTGCAACTGCTGCTGCGTGTGGAGGCGAATTCATAGGCACACACAGGACAGTACGTGGGATGGAGCAGCGCCAACTGGAGCAGAGATCAGTCACTGTGAGTCTGCACACTCCTCCCTTCTCAGATGTTCGCAAGTTGTTCGGCTGTGCCTCATTTTTCCCTTGGAGTCTCTGCGATGAATCCTTTCTACAAACCTCTCCTCCTGCTGGAGCTGGTCTGAGTAGGTCCCTGTTCCCTATATGAGACATGAATACTGCCCACTTCACGAGGTGGTGAAGGCTCAGTGAGAAAACTCATGAAAGTGGTGAAGACAGGTGCTCAGCAAATACTGGTCAATCTAAATCTGTTCTCTTAACATGTTCTTTTAACTATTCCAGAAATAAAGGTTTGAGTTGGGAGGAGACCCAGGTCGAGCTCAAGTTCTGTTGGAGCTGAATGCACACATGGGGTGGTCAGCAAGACCTCTGACAGTCGCACGCTCAGCAGAAACAGATGCAAGAGGTGGTAGGGCCCATCAGGAAGTGACAGAAGCTGCTTGGGGGAAAGCCCTGGAGGGTACAGCCGTGCAGATGGGACTTGTCGGGGACACAGATGAGGCACCCCGGGACCTTCGGGGATAATCATGGGACGTTCTCAGAAAGCCAGGGGCCCAACCAGGCAGGAGGGCAGGAGGCAGAGTGACAGGAGGAGTTACTTTGCAGGCTGTCAAGTTCCATGAAACTCTTCTGCACACCGCCACTCAGATTTCGCACCAAGGAGAGCGGCGTGCCCGACAGGCTGCCTCCTGGAAACCACCAGAGGGGGGACCCATGGCATCTCTGTCTCTGGATGAGGCTCAGGCTCACTGCATGGGCAGAGTCTTTCATTCCTGCTTCCTCGGGACAGCTGACACCCAAAGTCTGTCTCTGGGAGCTACCTTACATTAACGGCTTGGATTTAAGAGAGTTTATATATATATATATACACACACACACATATATATATTTATTTATTTATATATAAAATATATATATTTATTTATTTATATATAAAAAATACATATTTATTTATTTATATATAAAATATATATATATATTTGCAAGGAGGACAAAGGTTCAGTCAAATGGGTCAGCCTAGTCCAAGTCACAGGGTAGGGGAACTCAGCAGAGGCCAGGAAGGAGAATTATCTGGGCACAGGCAGCTAAACAACCCTTATCACAGAACAGGCTACTGGGAGGAAGGAAGGGCGCATAGGGAGGGGCGAGGTGAGGGAGGTCAACTCAGACAGGTCAGGAGGGCGGGGGTGGAGACCAGAAGGAGATGTAGCAGGGATCCCGAGGAGCAGAGAACGGTGCAGAGGGACAGGAAGTGAGGCAGGCCTGGGAGATCGCTCACCGCCCTCATCATTCATTCATTCCTTTAACAGGAACCTACTGAGGGCCTGCTGTGTGCCAGGCCATCTGGCAGGCTCAGGACACCAAGGAGGAGGAAGCCATGGACCTGCTCTCCAGCCGAGGCTCTGTACGTCCATGGGGCCCCCAGGAGGCAGGCGGCTCACTCTTCCGACTTCTTTTCCCCGCTGATGCCTGGGCTTACCTCCAGGGCAGTCTTCTGTCTTTGGGACCAATAAGTGGAGAATTATTTCACTGAGAAACTCCTATGGCCCCAACCTCTTGGGTGTCCGTGTTTATTCCTAGAGGCAGCCCCAAAGGCAGGGCAAGAGTGAGGAATGTGTATGCAGGGCCGCGGCCTGTGAGCTGACACGTGTCCCGAGAACCCGTTGTCTCTGCCCTGAGAGCCCCCGCTCACCTCCAGGATGCCCCCCATCAACCAACAACAGGCACGGGATCATAGACCGGCTGGCAGAGGAAGGGAACCCCCAGAGACACGGCAGGAGAAAGTGTCCAGGGCCTGGAGACAAGGGCAGCGTGGAACAGCAGGGCAAGCTCCAGAGACTAAGACAGGCTCTGGGTGCAAATCTGGACTCTGCGGCTCACGAGCTGTGTGACAGGGTCCGGGGCTGTGAGCCCTCTGAGCCTCTTTGCTTCCGCTCTCAGAGGAGTGTCCCCCTGGGGTAGATGTAGAAGCTTAAACCGGACAGCATGC